>NC_091669.1:32733333-35327500 GCF_042453785.1 Malus domestica | reverse complement strand
TTAACTGTGACCGCATAAATATGAGAGGATGGGACTGTATGGGAAGTGGGCAGAGAAGCCAACTAATTTGAGTTATATTTTGGGTCAAATTTTGGCTAGAAAATGAGAAAAGATAGTGACTGGGGCACGATGCTAAGATCCAATTGCTGATGCTGTCGGCCACTTGCCGAACGACCAATTGCTACTTTTTTATCAGACGACTCATGTGGTTTGCCGTTGGTTAATCCAATGGTCCAAATTTAAATTAAAAAAAATCAAATTTGTAAATATATTAAATCTAACGGCTAATGTCGAATATGAGCAAATATAACGATAAAAAAAGGATCCAACGACTAAAACAATTAAAAGTTATTTAAATAAAACACCCCAAACTCTATAAATACTTATATATTTGTTCAGACATCCACAAAAATTCACTTTCGTCATACAATTCCTCCTTTTTTTTTCTTTCTGTCCACCTATGTATTTGTGTTTAAGAATGGGGTATGTTGTGTAGTTTTCCGTGTTCTTTCATGTGGTGCATACGTGTAAGAATGAGGTAGACTTAATGATTTTTCATTATTCATCATAATTTAAATATTTTTAGATTAAAATGCTCATAAAAATAAATTAAGATAAACTACATAAGTTTTATTTATAAAAAGTTACAAAAAAAAAGGAGGTGAATTTTGAGTTTCAAGAAGTAAAGTGGCGATTTTTAAATTTCAGGAGGCAAAGTGAAATCAAAATCAAATTTCAAAAAGTGTAGCTAAAAATAAGCCTATATATTTTTTAGGATTAGTTACATAAAGCTCCCCAACCTTTTAATGTCATTCCAAATTGGTTTTAACTTTTTTCAACATTCCAAACAAATACCCAACCTATGGCAAATGTCAGATCCGTTAAGCCATAGTTAAAAATTTGTTAAATTAACTATGACATACTTTGTCTTCAAAATCAATAAAAGGTCATGGAAGCATATCATCCACCAATTAATGGTCATCACCTGCCCGTCATGGAAGCATATCATCCACCAATTAATGGTCATCACCTGCCCCATCGTGCCATCACCTAACCCAACACAAAACCACTAACTTCACCCTACAACTCTAGCTGCCAACATCGAGAAGGTCATGGAGGTTGCTGAAATGGTATGGACTGTCATAATGCGGCCACCACCATCTTCTCTGTCCACAAAGAAGAACTAGAAGCTTTACGAGCTGAGAATCGGTGTATGAGGAAATCGCACGAGCAGAAACAAACTCCATGAAACCTTATCTGAATTATTAACCCTCTTCTTTTTAGAAGATTGCCCTCTTGATATAATTTCAATTTGGGTGCATTTTCAATTCAATTCAACACTCATTTGTTCATTGGGTGCCATATTGCATAATCTAAATTTGAAATTCGAATTTTGAGGCAACTAATATTAATGTTGAACATGATATACCCAATCAGTGGATTTTAAACATAATCTATATTTGACAAATTAACTGTGCTTAACGGATGTGACATTTTTAATAGGTTAGGTACTTGTTTAGAATGTTTAAAAAGTTTGAAACCAATTTAGAATGACACTAAATTGTTGGAGGATTTAGGTACTTAATCCTGTTTTTTATATTCTTCACTTATTTTATGAATACAATCAAACTGACACCGTTTTGGGCATTATCTCTTCCCCTTGATGAACTAGGGCTATCTCTAAATTAATAGTTTTTAGTTATTAGGTCAATTTTGACTCTATCTAAGAGATTATAACCCTCCTCATGCTTGCACATTCTCAAACTCCATTCTTTTTTAAGTGTTCTAGCATTTTCTTCCTGGTCTATGGAATTACCTTCAATACCCACATCAATGTTCTGTTTGCTTCTGCAAGTTGTCTTTCATCCTTATCTTCAGATTAACCTCCATTCGAACTAAATGTTAGAGTTAATCTAGAAATATAGAGAATAATCCGAATAATGACTTTGAGGTACAATTTGAATTGGTTCCTCAAAGTGATATTTGTCACCACTCGAATGAGTTTGCTAAGGGGTTCTTGGCAAATCACTTACAGGATACAACAAAGTATGAAATGTTCAATTAGCAAAACCAAATTATATTCCCTTAGAAATAACTAGAAAGAAATTGTATGAATGTGATGGAGAGAGAGAAGAAAACAAGGAATGTAGAAACAAATTTATGAAATTGTGTGTGAAACATTATGCCACAATAGGTATTTATAGGCATTAAAGCATCCGTTCATCGAGTCCCTTCATTTTAGTTGAAGATATACAACCCTTCTTAATAACATTGACCCAAAAGGCATGTCTTCGATTTAGAATTTTTAGAAAATAAATATTGATTAATTACATCTTTTAATTCTACTTATACAATTTAAGTAAGCATCATGTCTTTTAACCAAAAGTTGCAACCATTCAACAAAAGGTTGTCGTCCGTACACATACATGCTGCACAATGCAGCACCAAGTCATATATATATGTAATTAACCACAAACATACTGATATAATCATGCATACAATAAAGGTGTCTTTCGAATTAAACCTTTAATTAGTGTAAGTAATTCAAAGTTATAACGAATGCGATGGTGACCTAAGTTTAAACTAACGATTCTTATGTTAAAACCGGAATCACTACACACATGACCATATCTTATTTCCTTAAAGAAATTTCTAAACTAATTAAGCACTATTATGGCATTGTGCTTCATCCTGGTTTCATGAACATTTACAAGAGAAAACCTAACTTTTGGTAGAAGCGGCATCACTTCTTATGTTCATATAGGTGAGGTTCATTTCCATGTCCCTGCTACTATAAACATAACTACAAATAAACTCATTAAGAGATAAAACTCATCCTCCTAAACGTAGCAGTCTTGCACAGATCATCCTAGAATGAGCTATATATTAATTTTCATTGCTTTCACAACCACTTATCAATAACTTGTTATTACCCATTAAACTTTTAAACTAGTGATGTTCTAGACAAAGTTGGGTTAACATTATTGGTTGCTAATTTTCAGTAACGGGTTTTAGCCCCATTCCACTAGATGTACTAACTACCAAAGCTCTTGAAAGTGCTTTCATTAAAGGATCTGCCAAGTTATTACTTGATTTAACATAAATAATATTAATAACTTCATCAGTTATTAATTGCTTGACATATTCATGTCTTAAGCTAATGTGTCTAGACTTTCCATTGTATACATTATTGTATGCCCTAGACAAAGTAGCCTCACTATCACAGTATAAAGATATGGATGACATTGGTTATGGCCACAACTCTATTTCCAATAACAAATTTATAATCCATTCTGCTTCTTTACCTGCTGCCGCTAATGTTATAAATTCAGATTTCATAATTGAATGTGCTATATATGTTTGCTTCTTTGAAGCCCAAGAAATTGCTCCTCCGGCAATTGTAAAAATCCACCCTGATGTAGACTTATTATCATTAGCACTTGTTATCCAACTTGCATATGAATATCCTTCAAGTATTGCTGGAAACTCATAGTAAGTTAAACTTAGGTTAATAAGATAACCAAAAATTCTATTTATTGCTTTCCAATGGGCATTACCTGGATAACTAGTGTATCTAGGAAGTTTGCTCACTGCAAATGCGATATCTGGCTTGGTGCAATGCATGGCATACATTAAACTTCCGATTACACTAGCATACTCAAGCTATGCAACGGACCTACCAGAATTATTAAGCAAAGTCTCACTAGGGTCATAAGGCGTATTTGCTTCTTTTATTTGTAGATGCTTAAACTTAACAAGTAACTTTTCTTTATAATGTAACTGGCACAAAGCGTAACCTCTATTATCCTTCTTTACTTTAATTCACAAGATAGTATCTACTTCATTCAAGTCTTTCATTTTGAATTTTGAATTTAGATACTCTTTAATTTCATATACACTTTTCATGTTTGTACCAAAAATTAGCAAGTCATCGACATATAAACATATAACAACACCATAATCATTTGTGAATTTAGAGTATATGCATTTATCAGCACTGTTATGTCTAAATCCATATGATAAAATGACAATATCAAACTTTTCATGCCATTGTTTTGGTGCTTGCTTCAATCCATATAATGACTTGACTAATTTACAAACTTTCTTTTCATTCCCAGGGAAAACAAACCATTCTGGTTGTTCCATATAGACTTTTTCATCTAAATCACTGCCGTTTTCACATCCATTTGATGCACATGCAAAGAGATGCCAATGCAAACAATATTCTAGTTGATGTGAGCCTAGCTAGTATTGCATATGTATCGAAATAGTATATTCCTTTTTTTTGCTTAAAACTCTTGGTAACCAGCCTGGCTTTAAATGTCTGAATAGACCCATCTATATTGTATTTTCTTCTAAACACCCACTTACAACCTATTGATTTTGATCATTGGGGCAAGTCTACTAAAACCCATGTCTGATTAGATATTAATGATTCTAATTCATCATCTATAGCCTCTTTCCAAAAGGCTGCATCTCTTGAAGTTCATGTTTCGTTTAGACTTTTAGGATCATCCTCAACATTCAACAATATGAGTATTTTCTTAAGAGCCCCTTTTTTTTCTATTTCCTTCGACTAAAAATACAATAGATTGAGATGAAATAAAATCAGAGCCTAAATTCTTTTCTTTTCTTACCCTTTGGCTTTTCCTTGGTTCATTAATAGTTTCAGACTGTTTTCTTTTTTCACCTTGAGAATGACTAGTAGCTGGATTAGAGAAATGTGTTTGATCATTCTCTTTTCCAGACATTGAGTAGTCGTTATAAAATTTATTTTATATAAAATCGACATCTCTAGACTCAACTATTGTGTTTGAGTCTAAATTAAGCAACCTATATGCCTTTGAATTATCTGCATATCCTACAAATATACTTTTAATTCCATTTGGACCCAACTTGGATCTCTTAGGATCGAGTGTCTTATAAAAAGCTACACAACCTCATACTCTCAAATATGACAAATTTGGTTTTCTTTCTTTCCAAATTTCATATGGTGACACATGTGTCTTCGTAGAAGCAATTCTATTGTGTATATGGCATGCATTAAACAATCCTTCACCCCATAAATATTTTGAAGTATTAGCATTAATCATCATAGAATTAATCATTTCAGCGAGTGTCTTATTTTTTCTTTCTGCTAAACCATTTTGTTGTGGTGTATAGGGTGCAGTTCTTTGATGTATAACACCATGCTCTTCACAAAAAATATCAAATTCATGTGAAAAATATTCATCACCCCTATCACTACGGAGGCTTTTAATTTTCCTTCCTTTTTGAATTTCAACTTCAGCTTTATAGCGCTTAAAACATTCAAAAGCTTCATCTTTATTAGACAATAAATAAACATAAGTGTATTTAGAATAATCATCTACAAATGTGATAAAATATCTTTTTCATTCTCTTGTTAAAACACCATTAAATTCACATATGTCAGAATGTATTAAATCTAATAAATTTGTATTTCTTTCGGCAGTTGGAAAAAGTTTCTTAGTCATTTTCACTTGAATACATGTTTCACATTTATCATTGTAATCATCATTGCAAGCAATTAAACCAAGTGTGCGCATGTATTTTAAGGATCTAAAATTTACATGAGCTAAACATAAATGCTATAAATGAGAGGAGGATTCAACAATATAAGCAGAAGAATTCACTTTATTATTAATACTTATTTCATCCCATCACAAGAATACCCCTTCAAAACAAACATTCAATTTTTCAACATTATTAACTTGTCAGACTCTAGAATAGTCTTTATACTATTCTTACATAATAAATTTGCAGACACAAGATTCTTTCTAATTTCTGGAACATGTAGTACATTAAGCAATGTCAATTTCTTCCCAGATGTAAACTGAAGTTCAACGGTTCATTTTCCTAGAACTTTGGCAGAATTATGATTCCCCATTAAAACCTCTTGATTGTCCGTTGATACTTCATATGTCTTGAATTGTGCCTTGTCATTGCACACATGTATAATAGCCCCTGAGTCGAACCACCAATCAGACGATTTTATTGCCGCTACCATATTCAGTTCGGTAATCATGCAAATATGCATCATTGATACCATTGCAACAATGTTATCAATTCCAGAGTTTTCCACCATATTTGTGCTATTAGTCTTATTGGCATATTCCTCACTCGCTTTTCTGTGTCTACAATCACGAATGTAATGACCTTTCTTTCCATAATGGTAGCAGACACCATTTGCATCCTTTTGATTGTTGTTGGAATTGGTCTTCTTAAACTTCCCTTTGTCAAATTTGACTTTGAAGTTCTTTTTGTATTTGTTTCCTATGACAATGTGAACTTTAAATGAATCTTGATTTGCAAAATTCTTATCACGATTTAGAGTTTCCTCTTGAATTTGAATACCCTTTTGTAAATCCTTCAAACTAATATCTTCCACCATGTGTAGAAGTTTCTTTCTATAGTTATTCCATTTTTTGGGGTAATTTTGCCATAATAGCCCAAACTATCATAGGATCCGGAATAACTATTTTAAATTCACGAAACTTTGAGACCAAGACCAAGGGTTTGTTATCAAACATAGTGAACTCATAATATTTGAACATTAAAAATTTATTGGTACCTCTTTTCTCCGTTGTGTACTTGTGTTCAAGTGCTTCCCAAATTTCCTTTGGAGATTGAATATGTGTGTACAGGTCATAAGCGATCAGATAATGTGCCCAAGGTGTGTCCTTAACATACCAATTCATCTTCTTCACGCTTCTTTTGATCGGCAACTATTTTGTTCGGGTCTTTCAAGAATAGGCTCCAATTTCGGGTCCAACACATATATGACATTTAGAACAATAAGCATGAAACACATCTTATCCTTCCATCGGGTGAAGTTTGATCCATCAAATTTGTCTAGCTTGTAGATATCTTGATTGATAATCCTCAAAGCCATGTTATCACACTTGTTCTCCATGACGAAAATAGCACTTTAAGATTGTTAGAGTTAGTGTAGAAATATAAAGAATAATCCAAATGATGACTTTGAGGTACGACTTGAATCGTTTTCTTAAAGTGTTATTTGCCCCCACTCGAATGAGTTTGCTTAAGGGTTCTTGGCAAATCACTTCCAGGATACAACAAAGTATGAAATGCTCGATTAGCAAAACCGAATTATATTCCTTTAGAAATAACTAGAAAGAAATTGTATGAATGTGATGGAGAGAGAAGAAAACAAGGAATGTAGAAACAAATTTCTGAAATTGTGAATGAAACATTATGCCACAATAGGTATTTATATGCATTAAAGCACTCGTTCATCGAGTCCCTTCATTTTAGTTGACGATATATAACCCTTCTTAATAATGTTGACCCAAAAGACATGTCTTCTATTTAGAATTTTCAGACAATAAATATTGATTAATTACATCTTTTAATTTTACTCATACAATTTAAGTAAACATCATGTCTTTTAACTAAAAGTTGCAACCATTCAACAAATATACAACCGTAAAAGGTTGAATGAAACCCAACCTTTTACAAAAGGTTGCCGCCCATACAAACACATGCTGCACAATGCAGCACCAAGTCAAATATACATGGTCAAATATACATACATACATACATATATATATATATATAATAATTTATATATTTATTATTGAAATCTCTAACACTAAACGTTGATGTCAACAAAGGAATGCCACAACCTGAATACTCAACCTCTTGAGCAGGGGTAAGGAAGAAACCCAATCAGATGCACAACCCCAGTCCAGTGTTAAGCTTTCAAAATCCCAGAGCTAAACCCCCCATATTAAGGACAATGAAGAGCAACTTTGGCGTCCTTGTAGGGCTCAAAAACCTTCCCTAACCCCAGTAAGGCGCTTCACAAAAAAGAGTGGAAGATGTAATTCCAATGCTAAAAATGCACCGTACTCCCAGACATTCACATTGTTGTCGGAAAGATGCACACAACGAATTTAACGGTTCAAAGTAGGGCTGGGCACGGGCCGGGCCGGGCCCAAAATTGGAGGGACCGGACCGGACCCGCTTGAAAATACAACGGGCCGGGCCGGGGTGGGTTTTGCTATTTTGAAAATGAGAACCGGACCTAACCCGGCCCGTATAAAACGGGCCGGTTCCTACGGGTCCAACTGGTACTCGTTTTTTTTTTTCCTCTCTTTCTCTCTCTAATTTTCAGTATCCCACCGAGACTACCAGTTGAAGAGCCACCGGAGACAAATCAGAAAACTGGATCCATTAGTAACCACGGCCTGGAATTATTCAAGAACAACAAAATAAGTAAAATAAAAGTATACATCGCGGGATTATGAAATATGAATTGCATGCATTTAAATCGGAAAACCCCAAAAATTAAGCAGAAAAAGAAGAAGAAAATCAACGATTGAGTACCTCGTGAATGACGACGGTGAGGTTGGCGGTGTTGGCGATGGTGTTTTTGGCCGCGCGCTCGTCCAATTTGCTTTGAGGAAGAGCTTGAGGTTCTTCTCCTTCTCGGATGAGCGTCGTCCTGACAAATTGAGTGGAGGACTCGAAAGGACTCTGACAGAACGAATCAGACAAATTGAGAGAGAAATGGATCAATTGCCGTCGGATTCAAGCATCGCCGACACCGCCTCAGTGTAAACCCTAGTTCTCAGGCCCACCTCCCGGTACCCTAGCTCATCGACGGCGAAGCCTCAGTGTAAACCCTAGATCGAGGTCTGATGATGATGGTGGCGGCGATAAAGGAGATTCAAGGAGATTTTGCATGTTGGAAGGTTGAAGGAGATTCAAGGAGGAGAGATCGAGGGAGGAGAGATCGAGAGAATGGAAAGTTGAGGAAGTGAGTCTGAGAATGAGAGTCTTGGGAGTCTCGGACAAGAATAAGAGAGAGAGAGAGAGAGAGAGAGAGAGAGAGAGAGAGAGAGAGAGAGAGAGAGAGAGAGGGGGTGAAATCAATGGTAGGAAATCAAGGTAGGAATCAACGGTCCGGGCCGGGGGCCCGTATTTTCCCATTTCTGTACCCGCCCCGCCCCGTTATTTACCTGTACCCGCCCCGCCCCGCCCCGCCCCCTTTTGAATTTACAATATCTGTACCCGCCCCGTACCCGCATTACCCGCCCCTACCCGCGGGTCCAGGACCCGTTTGCCCAGCCCTAGTTCAAAGTACCTGTGACTATTTAACTATAGCTTAGAGACTTGGACTTTTTCACTCTGTAAAAATTTCTTAAATAAATAAAGCTTATATTAGAGGGATATAATTGGAGGAAGATAACATTGCAGTTGCAGATTACAAGGAAAATGCACATGGCAATTATTGGTAACAAAGTTCGACTTTAAAAACAGAGACCACTCACCTTTATTCAGAAAAATAAACCAACGGAAATGCCAACCCTACATTAAAAGTTGGCTCTTTTAGCGACAACAAACCGCAGTTTTACTTGGCTGAGAAACTGTGATTAACCACCGTGAATCTGCCATCGACAACCAAGTTGTGTCCACTGACATAGCCTGATTCATCGGTGGCAAGAAACAGAGCCGCCTCCGCCACATGCCTAGCCTTCAACAC
Organism: Malus domestica; assembly: GCF_042453785.1. NCBI lineage: Eukaryota > Viridiplantae > Streptophyta > Magnoliopsida > Rosales > Rosaceae > Malus > Malus domestica. Next base: position 35,317,971 of record NC_091669.1, on the reverse strand, counting down.
AACGCCCTTCAAATTTCCCTTGGCGGAGATACTGGCCTCAGCCACATCTGGGTCCACATTGTACGCTTTGCATGAAAACAAGGTTGCGACACCAAACGGAGAAATGCTGTTAACTCGAATCCCATGAGCTCCGAGCTCACTGCAAGCTGCTCTGACCAAACCCAATAGAGCATGTTTCGAAGTGGTGTAAGCCTGCGGAGCTGTGCCTCCGAGAGATGCTGCAATGCTTGTGGTACATATGATTGAACCACGCACGGCACGTGCCACCATGGCTCGCGCCGCGTGCTTGAACGTTGCAGCAACACCGCGAACGTTTATGGCCATTGTGTTGTCAAAGCCTTGAATGTCAAGGTCTAAAATGCCAGTCATTGAACCCATGACACCTGCATTGCTGAACAAAATATAGAGGCTGCCGTAGTTTTCCAACGTGAAGTTCACAGTATTTTCAACTTGGTTTTCATCTCTGACGTCGCAATGACAATAGCTAACTCTGTCTGAACCGATTGAGGCAACAACTTGATGACCTAATTCGTCTAGGATATCTGCAATAACAACAAAGGCTCCATTTGCTGCAAATAGTCTCACTGCTTCCTCACCAATCCCCCTTGCCCCACCAGTTATCAGGGCCACCTTGCCCTCCAACCTTCAAATTAAAATTTAAGATTAAGCTATGGTATGTCTATATATTTGTAAATTAAACTCTCGGTATATCCTTAATAAACAATATTATATGAACTTGAAAGTGCTTGTGGGAGATATTCAAATTAATCAAAGAAGTTGAAGGTTGAGAAAAGAAGATTTGGGAAATATATTTCTTACCTTGGCTTAGACATTGGCCGATGAGGTTGTGTTTGTCCACTGATACGGGTGTGCTCAAACTTCCAAATAAGTCTCTTGCTGTTTATAATGCTCCCATGGTCTCACACACCATATTTATAATATTTGCTAGGCTGCACAGCTAAAGCCATACACGTGTGGAATAAATAAGGGTAATGTTAAGAAGACTAAATTTGTAGTCTTATTTTTGTAAACTAAATGATATGAAAGTAGGCGATTAGTTTATTACTTAAGTGTTGGTAAACGTGCTTATTTCCTATTGGTGACACATTATTTATTTTTCAAATTTAGTCTATAAATTTAGTTTACATAACATTACTCAACAAATAAAGGGGAATGCTAGAGAGACCACATTTTAAAACTAAATTTTGTAAACCAAATGATGTAGTTGTTCATAATTGAATTATTATTTAAGTGTTGATTAACATGTTTATTTTTCATTGGTGACCCATCATTTGGTTTACAAATTTATAAACCAAACGATAATAAACATGTTAATCAACAGAGTAATAATCCAATTATGAACAACCACATCATTGGTTTACAAAATTTAATTAAAAAATTTGATTTCCGTAACATTACATGTATAGCCTATAAGCATGTGTTGGAACTTAGGAACCCAGATCCTCTCCGGATCTGGGTTCGGAACTTAGAGGCTATTTGTTTTTCTACTTTAACTCAATAGACCTTACTTTGTCAAAATAGATCTTACCTTAAGTGAGGAGTTAATTTTTACCCACCATTTACTTTTTTTCACTACCTATTTTATTTATTGTTATTAGATTGAACAAATCAAATAAAAACAATTATCATAATTAAACAAGGGTGTGTAGGATAACAAAAAGAGTATAAGAGGACAAAAGGGTGTTTTTATCATTTTTTTATGTGATACATGTAACTTTCACTTTGTATTCTAAGTGAATAGTTACTTTGAGATAGTGCTGACTCATCAGAGTTAGCCCCAAGTAGCAGCGGCGGTTTGGAAAATGAGTTAGCAGACCTACCTAAGTCTACGTCAATATCTGTTAAGATGAATAAACTCCAAGAGAGAGGATCCTCGCCGAATCTTGTTTATGAGAATTTCGAAGATCTTCCAATCACATACGTTCATTGTACATCATGCGACCAGTTTTTATAAGGTATTGTTTATATTTAACTTTAAATAAAAAAAAATTACAATAATTTATGATCGCACGATGTACGATGAACAAATGTAATTTGAAGCTCTCTGAAATCCTCACAATGAGGATCTACTGAGGATCCTCCCTCAAACTCCAAAACCAAACTTCAGGCCAAGTCAAGCTTTAAATTAATAGTTAAAAGCTAAAAGTTATTAGGTTAATTTTGCCACTTAGTATTATAGTCTAGTAGTATTCTCCTTTACTTGTAAGTGTCTTAGGTTCGATTCTCGCCAAAAACGAATTTGAACCGCATTATTGCTAGCCCAATATGAGGTTAAGTCTACCCTCTTTCCTTGTAGATAATATCGTTTGCTTTAAAAAAAAGTGATTAGGTTAGTTTTGACGTCAAATTTAACTCCAAATGTAATATCATCTCTAAATGCACCCATGGAATTAAATATCGATATTATCGGCGAAATATCGCCGATAATATCGTTTTTTCCAACATCGATATTTTCAGAGTATTCCAATTGATTATCGTGATAATATCGCTATCTTTCTCTCTGTCGTCAGAATCGGAACGGCAGCCGAGCTCCATCGTCGCAGCTGCCAAGATCTGCGCCTCTCTCTGCCAAGATCTGCGCCTCTCACAGGTGGTGATGGTGCTCGCCGGAGTGTGCGCCACGGTGGAGGTCACGGTGTCGTCCGCCATTCTCGCAGAGGTGGGAGAGAGAAGACTGATGATGTGTGGTCACGGCAAGATGGTGCTGCTCGAGTCACGGTGGAGGTCACGGCAAGATGGTGCTGCTCGAGTCAAGGCAAGATGGTGCTGCTCGAGTCACGGTGTCGTCCTCGAGCTGCTCGAGTCGAGCAGATGGTGCTGCTGCTGTGTGTGTGTGTGGTCACGGCAAGAGAGGGAGAGAGGTAAGAGGATTTTGAGAGAGAGAGAGAGAAAGACAGTGCAGAGAAGAGAGAGAAAGGGTCGAAGTGAGTGAGAGAAGGAAATGGCTTGGTCCCTGGTGTAGAAGTGGGATGTGTGTGTGTGTGTGTTATTGAAGTGTGTGTCTGTGCGTGTGTGTGTAGAAGTGGGATGTGTGTGTGTGTTATTGAAGTGTGTGTCTGTGCGTGTGTGTCTGTAGAAGTGGGATGTGTGTGTGTGTGTGTTATTGAAGTGTGTATCGTGGGGTGTGTGTGTGTGTGTTATCCGAGAGAAGAAAAAAAAAATCCAAACCTGCTTTCAAAATATCCAGCCCATGTGTCAGTCCGTGTGTGTTGTCCGAGAGAAAAAAAAATGCAATGTATAAAGTGTAAAATATTGTACTAATTCATTATATATAAATGATTATGGTGTGTTTAAATTTCTTTCATTAATTACTACATATTTTCTACACTCACAATGTTTGCCAGCTCGCTATATAATCAACTTGATAATGTTAAATCCATCATGCAATGCATTTCCTTCCAATTTTTTGTGATAAACTAATAGATAATTGACTAAATAGACATCCTGCAAAGTTTCAATAAAAATTTCCAAGTTTTTCTTACAATTTCCGTGGTTTCCATATAATTTTTATCGATATCGATATTATCCCGATATTTCCGTATTTTCGGACTACCGATATTTCCGATATTACCGATATTTTCTTCCTTGAATGCACCTTAAAATGGAGTCAAATACAATTTTTGGAGTTAAGTTTATAATAAATATAACTTTGCATTTTACTCAACTTTTCTGATACATTCGAGAGAAAGTTGAAGCTAAAAGTTATATTTAACTTTTACATTTCATGTCATTGGAAGCATTCTAAGAGATTATATTTGGAGTTTTTAAACGGTAATCATTAAAACTAAAATCTAACTGATAAAAAGTCCAAAATACTTGATACCCCGTAGCACCATAAATTTTTTAGGTATAAAACCGGGTTTGGTTGTACTTGTCTTAGCTTCACTAGATGAAGTACCAAACTCACATAAAGATGGTGAAAAAATAGCTTTGTATATATTCTTAGCCCATCACTAGTATTGCTTTAAGAGAACTTTCATGAAAAGGGCTTGGATCAAGTTTATTTTAACAAAAAATTATGTTATAACTTTATTTAATGAAAAAGACTTAAATTTTAATGAAAAATCCTTAAATTTTAATAAAAATGACAAAAGAACTTAAATTTTAATGAAAAAGACATAATTTTAATAGTAAAAAAATAATATGACGTGCTTACCCACGCGTCCTCACACTGTTTATGAAACATACGACACTGTTTATGAAATTTATGACACTGTTTATGAAAACTTATCACACTATTATGAAACTTACAATACTGTTTATGAAACTTATTAAATTGTTAATTCAAACGTGTCACGCAGAGTCTTCCAAAACATAGACATGGATATCATTATGGGTCGTTGTCACCTTCGGTGATTACAAAACCAGTATGCGCTTTTGACAAGGAAAGAAAAGCAAGGAAAGCTTGTCGTAGTAATATTGGTGGGTGCGCCTAGAACTGGCAAGTCCACCTTCTGCGAACATGTCATGCGCTCCTCCTCCACTCTCCCTTGGGTACACGTTTGCAGGTATATCTCAGTACTTAGTATGACACTCCTCATTTCTGTTCATTTGGGTTTGTTTATGCTGTTATATTTTTGTAGGATACTATCAAAAATAGTAAAGCCGAAACGAAAGCGCATTGTATAGCAAGAACAAAGTGATGAGTTTGTGAAGCTTGGTGGTAGTGCCCAGGTTGATGTTCATGTTGTGGTGCTTGATCTTCCCACCAAGCTTTGTATTTCGTGGTCTGTGAAGGGAACGGGCCATGAAGAAAACTTGCAAGGTGGGAAAGCTGCTGCGGTTGTGAATAGAATGATGCAGAAGAAAGAAATGTCTAAGCTGGGGGGTGGTAGTTGGTTAGAAGCGAAGTTGTCTGATGGAGTTTTGGGAGGGGGGTCGGGGACGCGCATACAGCGCCATTTTTATTTTGGGTTGTGATTTTCACACACCCTTAACCACCTTTCCCACACCCCTCCCTATTTTTTAATAGTTAATTGGTATCCTACTATTTAATCTTCCATATATATCATTCCTACTTTTTTATGGTAATTAATGAAAGATTAAATAGGGAGGGATATATATGGAAGATTAAATAGTAGGATACCAATTAAGTACTAAAAAATAGAGAAGGGTGTGGGAAAGGTAGTTTAGGGTGTGTGAAAATCACAACCCTTTATTTTTTATGTTTTTTTTATTTTTTGTCTTATCATTAAATAAAATGTAAAGATTTGAAACCCTTTTCATTAGTTTTTCTTTGCGTTAAAGAGTGTGGAAGGTCATATTGGTAGTGTGTGGTGTCACATCCCCGTCCGGGCCCCCACCACATCCCGACCTCGACTCCATCGTAGCACGATATTGTCCATTTTGGTCCCCGACCACGTCCTCACGGTTTTGTTTCTAGGAACTCACGCGAGTAGAACTTCCCAATGGATCACCCATCCTGGGAATGCTCTTGCCACTTTCTCGCTTAACTTCGGAGTTCTGATGAAACCCAAAGCCAGTGAGCTCCCAAAAGGCCTCGTGCTAGGTAGAGATGAGAATATACATATAAGGCTTACAAGATCCACTCCCCTAGGCGATGTGGGATGTTACAATCCACCCCTCTTAGGGGCCCGACGTCCTCGTCGGCACACTTCCAGCCAAGGATTGGCTTTGATACAAAATTGTCACATCCCGGCCCGAGCCCTTACCACATCCCGGGCTCGACTCCACCGTAGCACGATATTGTCCGCTTTGGGCCCCGACCACGCCCTCACGGTTTTGTTTCTGGGAACTCACGCTAGCAAAACTTCCCAGTAGGTCACCCATCCTGGGAATGCTCTGGCCCCTTTCTCGCTTAACTTCGGAGTTCCGATTGAACCTGAAGCCAGTGAGCTCCCAAAAAGCCTCGTGCTAGGTAGAGATGGGAATATACATATAATGCTTATAGGATCCATTCCCCTGGGTGATGTAGGATGTTACATGTGGTCTCGATTGCCTTTTTTTCCCACTTGTAACTAACAACCCATGACAACATACTAATGACTCGTTTACGTAACGGTAATCAAAATTCGAGGAATTAAATTGAGAAAGAGTTGGAATGAGAAGGAGTCAGAATCAGATTTTTGTTCATACTGTTTAGTTAAATGTTCTAGAATCAGAATAGAAATGGCACTGATTTCATAAAACTGTTTACCAATTCAGCAGAATCAAAATATATACCAGTAAGATTAGCTTTTTTAATTTCATAGACAAACTAAAACACAAAGGATCCTCTTTTAGCTCTCTCCTTAGCCGTATGTCTCTTATTCTTAGGAGATATTCCTCCACTAGCAGGTTTTTTCGAAAAACTTCATTTATTTTGGTGTGGATGGCAGGCAAGCTTATATTCCTTGGTTTCAATAGGACTCCTTTATTTTTATTTTTTTTGTATAAATTTAAGTATTTAGTTCAATTTTTAAATTTTCTCGCTCAAGTTAAAGTTTCTTTTCTTCGGCATATGCAAGTGGAGTTGTGCATAATGTGAATAAGCTAGAAGGAAGAGGAAAGAAATTGTTAGGAGCATTTTCTTTTTTCTTTTTCTTTTTTTTTTTGGAAAAAGTGGAAGATACATTACCAACCACACAAATTTGCAACACTTACAGCAGTTGAGGTCCAATGACAAAAAAGATCAAAAGAAAATATGGACTCCAAAACAAAGCCCAAACCAAAAGTTTGAGCCCAGAAACAAAAAACCTTAACTTTCTTGCAACAGCCGCCGATGCGTCGTCGTAGATCCTCCGCTCAATAAACGCCCAAATCCAGCCAAGCAATTCCACAAAAATGATGGACATACGACTGCAACAACCTTCCCAAAGCACCATGGATGATAGATATGTAGAAAACACAGGAAGCTGATGGGATAACTCATCAGCAACAATGTCTCTAAAGACAACAAAGTCATCGAAGATAAATCCGTAGAAGGTGGTGGTGTAAACACCCGAGCCAGAGCAGCCAGAGCAACCAGAGCTTTATGCACATCCCGAGAAAATCGTGACAAAGTGGCTGCAAATTTAAGATCAAATGGGTTTGCAGAAGGCCAAGGAGATGAAGGATTGAAACTATGGTGAAAAGAAATTGGAATTGATGGCATAGGATTTAGAAGATTAAAGCACATATTGGTGACGATCAGCGGACAGATTGCAGGGAGAACTAAACCCAAGAGCCACCGACCCAGGCCATGGCAAGGGCCGACAACGGAGGAGATGGAAGTTTGAAGAAGGCTTAGCACACAGGTTGAAAAGGCTTTCACGGGGTGGAGAGAAAAGCTCTCACAGAGGGAGAGAATTTAATTTATAGCTTAGCATTTTCTTTTTTAGCACTCTTCAAGGATATATTTTGTTACATAATGTGAATGAGCTAGAAGGAATAATTTTACTGTTTCAAATCTAAAAAACTTGATTCCCCTTGAATTAAAGAGATTTTCACTATGTAGGTTTAGCATTAAAATAAATAAATGAAGACAATTCATTAGGAACAAGCAAAGAGTAGGAAACTACAAATAACTTCATTATAGTCAATATTTTAAATTGAAGTACCTTTGCCTAACCATCATAACCAATCTAAACAAAATAGTCATACCATGCCTAAACGTCATATTATCAACAAAATATTTACAACTTGCCTAAACATCACATTATCAGCCAACATAATTATAACCTGCCTAAACATCACATTATCAACAAAATATTAATAACTTGCCTAAACATCATAATATCAACAACAAAAAATAGTCATCCCTGACCATCATAGTATCATCTAATCAGCCATTAGATTTACAAAACATTCACAGTCTTCCCAAATATGTCATCACGGCTTTAAGCAGGTCATAGTAAAAAAATAGCATTCATAATCTTTGGAGTGTCACTTATATGCCATTAGGCATCCAATCCAAGTATGCAATAGAGTAGTCACATATGCACTCTTCCTTTCATTAGACATGTTGAAAAAGACCGTCAAAAGGTCATGTTCTTTGGCCAAGAAGTTGGTGACTTGAAACAATTTCATGGGAGCCAAAAACTCCATTTTGCTCAACTCAATGTCAAGCTTTTGTTGCATTTCAGTCATATTTATGTTGGTTGAGAGTGCATGGAATAGATGACAAACCCCGAACCGGAATGTCCACTAGGACTCCGAATCGAGCTGTGTTAGCCGATGCCTGGAAGGTGACGAAGCCATAAAGTGTAGTGATACGGAAAATGTGAATAAATCTAAATCTAAAAGTACCTAAAGACAAGAGTGCGCTGTGAGCGGGAATGAACCCATTTCACACGCGACGTCAGAACATAAGTAATGTACAGAAATGTGGTAAGGATCATACCCTTAGAGGTAGCCACATATACTAAGATTTGCCAAGAATCCTTGTCAATACGAACTTTTAATAGCTAAAACCTGGAGGGGCGAAAAATAAGGGTGAGTGGGCCTGAAAATAAAGTTTTAATAAAAACCATTTGAAAATGTTATAACCCTCGCTGTAAAACCCGTATAATTTCCCAGAAAATAATAATACATACGTATGTAGAAATCATGCTTGAGAGCAATGAAAACCAAAGTATGTACCATGTCAAGTATCTCAGTAATAAATATATAAGCCAGGTGATGTGAATTAATATAAAATATATGTCAGCCAGAGTCACCTAACGTGACCTATATGACTGAACCTATAGCTCATTAACCAATTCCTGCACACGAGTTGGAACCACCTAATGTGATCTGTACGACAGGCTGGGTGTAAATATATACGCTTAAGTGCTACGATCACGTAAAGGCTGTGCGAAGTATCGCAAGTCACCTACGAGTCGGAACCACCTGATGTGGTCTGTAAGATAGGCTGGCACTTGCCTTGGATCCAAGGTGAATGTGTGGTGTGGGAAGTGAACGATCATGTGAAGGCTAGGCCCTGGCCTCAGGCGGAGCACTAACACCGAGATGCAAGATAATGAGCACTAAATCCATCTAAACATAACCATACACACTGTAATCACTATCATCAATATGCACTCACCTGAAGCTTACTTGGGTGTCCGCAACATCATGCAATAATATGCATATCTATACTAACGCATATACTAAAATGTAATGCAATTGACATGGCATTTAAAAATGTAAATCCATTTAAAACAATTTCTGGGAAAATGGAAAACATATATATACGTATATATAGAAAACCAAAAGCCCACTCACCTGGAATCCGTGCTACAACTCCCTAGCACAAACATCAAGGCGTCACGAACGATCGGCGCCTAGAACAATTATCAAATCATGTCTTAAAATTCTTATCAATAGAACATGTAACTTACATATCCTATTCGGTGAGATCCATAAGTCGGATTCCCGATCCGTAAGTTTCTAATATCCTCAAATATTATGTACTATAATATATTAAGTTTATTAACGCTCCAACGGTCGGATCGTCGATTGCTATAATAATTGAGTGGCGAACCTTAATCAAACTAGATTCAAACAATGGAAATTCATCAATCAGACTTCACATTCGAAATTGGAGAATCAAATTTAGCTTAGGAAGGTCAGGGGATGCCTCGGCTCACGTGTCGTCGCAGATGGCAGTTAGCCACCCCGACTCGCAGGAAAATTCAACTATTTCTAAAAATTCTCAAACTTCACAGAAATGAAGATCTCAGTGAGTAGAGCAACTTTCATACCTGTGACTAAGGCCAATTTGGTCGGAAAAAAGCCCCAATTTCATGAAAACCCGTTGACACCCTAGAAATGGGTGGTTCTTGATTCGACTCCAAACAAGCTCCGACGCCTCAACCAATGCATGGGCTTTGTTTCAGACCTCATGGGGAGTCTAATGGTGGTAATAATTGGAAGAACACGTTTCAGATTTGGTGGATCTCGGCCACGGGTCTCACGGCACCCACGGGCTTCTTTCTTCCCAATTCCGAACCTAATCTCCTCAAATTTGATATAGAAATGGTAGAAGAAAGGTCTATATGATGATTGGGACTGGTAAATTTGCCCAATCCATCGGAAAAATGATGAATTTTACCGGAGAAACCTATGGGTTGCAACCAGGTTCGTGGGTTAAGGGGAATCTGGTTTGGTTCCCCTCTTCCTCCTCCTTTCTCTTTTCCTTCCTTTCTCTCTTCTCTGATTGGTTACTCTCTCATCTCTCATTTCCTCATTGGTCCGGTTCCCCCCTCTTTTCTCTCATTTATCTTTTATCTGCACCAACCATCTCTCTTTTCTTTTAATCTAGGCCATACATGTGGCTTTTCTATATTTTGCTCCAAAAATCTAGAGCTTTCTTAAACTTTATTAATTTACTAAAATGCCCCCAACTTAAAACGTTAATATATCCTTCATTATAACTCCAAATTGCACTCCGTTTGCGCCCACGCGTCCGTAACGATGAATACTATGAGGATACACCAAGAAAATGAATCTTAGACACGAAGGTCAACAAAAGTCAATGCATTTTCCTTGAAGGGCATTTTCGAAATTTCACATTTAAAAATGATAAAGATTGTATTTTTTGGGGACAGGTCGTTACACTAGACCATCAAGCTTAGGTCCTACATCAGTTATAGCTTTAACTATAACATAAAATTGCTTAATCATTTCATCCCCAACTCTTGCCCTCTTCGACCACTGTTTGAAATATTACTTCATGCATGCCATTGTTGTTGGCTATTTGGCAAGGTTCTAAAAAATGATAGGCATTAGTCGGGTGGTAGTGTGGGGCCTAGCGCTTAGGCGGAAGTCTAGATGGACTAGGCGAATTTAAGTAGATTTATTATATATTGTATAAATATGTGCATATTTATGCTTAAAAAGTACATAATTGTATTGGGATACATAAATTGTAAAGTAAAATGACATACATTATAAAGTATTAGGACATATTGAAGATATAGGGAACAAACATATAATTAGTGTTCATCCAAGTATTCAACAAATCTATTTCATTTTATTGGAAAAATAAAATGAAAAATGAAATTGTCGATTTTCTGTCCAAGTGAGAGTCGCGATCTAGGCCGGTGCCTAGGCTGGTCTAAGCAGGCTCCTAAGCTGGCTAAGTAGACATCTAAGCAGGTCTAAACACTCTTTCTTCATTTTCAAAGGCCTGGGGATTAATCAGGGCAGTGGCCAGTTGCCTAAGGCCTAGGCGGCACTAGACGAGGATTTTTAGAACAGTGATATTTGATACTAAGAATGAAGTATCAACATCATCTGCACTTTCATCCTCACTTCATTCTCGTTGAGTGTGGTAGTGTGGCCTTACAAACACAAAACACAAGGAATGTAAGAAACTTGCAAACCGAACAAAATCAGATAAATGCAATTTGATATACCATATTTATTTCTACTTCATGCCTTAAAAGTCATGTCTTAAATTAGCAAGGGCATGTAGATGCATACCTTCGCAGTCTCATCATACACACTTTTCTCACAAACCAACATCATTCTCTCTTCATTCCACTCAATCCACTAAGAGCTAGCAATTTAGTTAAGGCAAAATATGTTGCCTTTAATGTCTTTATTCATGATTAAATGTGGGGAGACGCTTTTAATCCACACTCTGAAAATTTGGCTTCCATCATAGCTTTATCTTCCCCAAATAACGATTCTTGAAACCCATGCTCACTCGTCAAGTCGGGTCACTATGCAATTCAAGATCTTATAATTGTTTGAGATGATGAAGGACTTCTAAGTTGCTTCTGAATACCAAGAAAAGAAAAAAGAAGTAGCACATGCAACAAATATAGTTCAAAGATAGACAATCAACACATTCAACGCAGCATATAATTTCCTCTTTGTGGACAAACTTAGACGAGGCATTTGTTTGTATGATATAATCATATAACAAAGAAAAGAAAAAAATGTCATTAACGACTTCAATTAACAAGTTAATTAAGATATCACCAAACTGAACTAAACCAATAGTCAACTGTACTTAACACAATCAGTCACAATAAATACTTTTTTTCCTCCATAACTAGTTTCAAAGTATAGTGGAAAAACAACAATATAAATTGTAATACACCTGCAAGCAGTGAAGAGAGCTCGTAGTGTCCATAAACTTGTCCTTACTCTTCCTAATTTCATGAAGATGACGAAAATTTGATTAATAAGCATTTGAACATAAAGAATAATACTAATCTAATTAAGAAGTTCATTTAGAAGACAAAAGAACATTAAGATGAAAAATAAATATAAAAAATAAAAATTCAATGCACTGGACGTTATTAGGGATATGGGCAAAAGGTGTTGAGGTTGGAGCTTATAAGTGAAAAGTATCGTCAGTGCCAGCGTCCTGGAAGTTGGGATCTTGTGGAGGATGGAATCCGTAGAGCATATTCTGCGTGATTGCCATGTTGCTAGAGCGGTATGGTTTCAAGGTTTGGGTTTAAGGGTGGATACTGGGCATGGTGTGAGTTTATTGAATTGGTTGGCCAATATGCAGTTACAGGGATCTGCGGAGGGTTTTGAGCTTAGTCTAATGCTGATTTGGTCATTATGGCAACACCGTAACGAAGTTTTATGGAATGGTAAGCACTTAAACCCTGATGAGATTGTCCTTCGGACGGATGGGTGGTTGCTGGAGTTTCACAGGTGTCATAAGTCAGCCATAAAGAAGGGCAGACGATACAGAAGTGGCAATGACCTGTGGAGGGTTGGGTCAAGTGCAATTTCGATGGAGCATGGAATCAATGTCAACACCGGGGTGGATATGGAATTGTTTTACGCAATCATGTGGGGGAGTTTGTTTGGTGCTGCAGCTGGTCCAATTGATTCATCAATGTCGGCATTGCATGCAGAGTTCTTAGCAGCTAGGCACGCTGTATAGTTGGTCAAAGGGATATACTTGGCTGATGTCCAAGTTCATTTTGAAGGAGTATTGACCGCCATGACCGGCCAAGGCGAGGACAGGTCTAATTTTGGACCCATTATTAACGACCTCAGGTATTTCTGTTTGGACAGGACGAAATTGGTGGGTAGTCATGTGCATCGGGAAGGAAATTCGGCAACTCATCGGCTTGCTCGATTATGGCTTAATTGTACCAGGAGATTGTCTGGTTCGAGGAACCTCCGAATTTAATTCATGACATTCTGTTTGAGGAAGGATTGTAAGTTTCATTGTTCATTTGAGGATAGGTTTTTTGTTTGTGCGGGACACTCTCTTCCTTCGACCGGGTTGAAATCCCCGGCAAGATTTTTATCGAGGCCCATTATGCACACTATCCTTAGTTTGTACAAATTCTTATTGCTTAATGAATATCGTATTTTATTCAAAAAAAAAAAACAATGAAGCCCGTCACTCCATCATAAAATCCTTTCCACGATGAATTCAATAAAAAAATAAAATAAAATAATATCAACAAAGTGACGAAAATGCAGAAGACAAAGGGATATACCTGTCCGTAAATTTGATGAGAGATGTGGCTAAAGAGAAAGGAAGTTGCCGTGAAAGAGAAATGTGAGACAGTCTAGGGTTTTGATGGGTTGATATAAAGGACAGTTTTGGAAATAAAAAAAATAAATGAGGTCATAAAAGAAATAAAAGGTTTATCTTGATTGCCCTAGTTTTTGTTGGTTGTAAGGGACTGGCGTGGTGTAGTTCCATGCCTTTCCTTAGAGAAATTCTACCCCTAAAAAAATACGTCAGCATCCAGCCCATTTAATCCACTTAGTGGATAGTGATAGACCTCAATAAATAGTAATAGGCCAAATGCATCTCCACCTTTAAAACTAAATAGTCTAGTCAATTTTATTTAAAATATTATTAATTTTTATTATAAAATAATAATTTGATTTTTAATTTCTGACTTCTTCTTCCCTTCTTCTTCTTCTTCCCACTTTTCCCACTTTCTTCCCTAATTTTCCAATTGTGCGGTCAAGCACAGTTTCACCAATTCCACGGATTATGTAAGATTCTTTGTACTCTCTTCTTCTTCTTCTTCTTCTTCTCTTTGGAACCCAACCCACACTCCGAAACGACGCAACCCACACTCCAATCCACACCCACAACCCAACCCACACTCCGAAACGATGTCGTTGAACCCACCAAACTCTGAACACGAACACCCACAACCCTCTTCCCCACACGTCTCGCAATCACACCCAACCGATTTCATCTGTCGAGTTCGGTCCTTGCGCGGAGCAACCGGAGCCCTAGGATTGTCACGGAGGCGTCGGAGGCGCAACATAGAGTGATGGAGGTGGAGATCAACGGAGTCATGGAATGGGATTGGATGGGGTTCCACGGAGGGCGGTGCAAGTGAGAGAGACGGTGGCGAGTTCTTGTGTGTGGCATCACATGAGAGAGACAGTGGCCATGACGTCAGCATGGGCCGTGTCCTTCCTTTGTCGATTCTGGGCCGGCATGTGGCCTTACTTGGGCTAGATGCTAGCCTAAAGGGCTGGGGGTGGAGCAAATTTCATGGATGCCAGTCCATTATTTGGCATGGGTGCCAGGCTAAGAGCAACAATGGAACTGCTCTTTATCTCTGTTACATCTAATTATTATTATTTTATTTTTTGGTCGAAAATAAAGCTTCATTAATGTTCGGAAATATTACAGTTCTACAAAAACAAAGAAGACATAAAGCAAAATAAAGAGGCACAAGTAATAGGAGAGCAACAACCCAAAACATAAAGAGAGGCTCATACTAACTTAGGTCTAGAGAAAGTAAGACAACAAAGATCAACATAGAAAACTCTAAAAACCAAAACAAGCAGCAACCCACCGTTGCCACAACAGCTAAGCCGGCCGCCACCAAGGTCACCGCCAAGGAGGAGAAAACCCAAGCAAGAAGCCGGAGAAAGCAACACAACACCACAACAGCCCAAAACAGAGAAAGCACCTGAACCAAAGAGTAGATTTGAGAGTTTTGAGCCAAATCAAGATACCCACCTCACCATCCGCAACCACAACTGCAAGGGAGGTCAGAACAAGTAGCAGGATGACAGGCAGGACAAAGGGGGTGTGTAAAACACCCTTCTTACCACATGAGTCGTACGACACTAGTTATGTTTCCATGTATTCGTGGCTTCCCTTGTTCTTTGGCTTCGTGGGAATGATATATTCCCAACTCAAAAAATAAAATAAACTAAAATAAATAAATAAATCCTAAAGCAACTGCCAACACATAACTTGTAATGTAAGTGTGGAGGAACTCATTAATTTAATTTAAAAATGAAAATGAACAAGCATTTATATCCACACTCATTAATTCAAAAATGAAAATGGTTAAAGGTGAATCATATGCCCATGTATTTTATATTTTACCTAAGTAGAAATGTTACTTTCTTATACAAAGGGGGTAAGAGTAGAATGGTTGCGAATCCATTAGTTCCGAGATCCAAACATAAAACCTTCCACTTACAAGCATTGTTCTAAAAATTCCCTCGAGTGTAGGTCTTGCCTAGGCAATAGGCAGCTAACCACCGTCCCGATTAATACCTAGACATTTGAAAGTTAAGAAATGACGCATAGACCTGCTTAAGCATCCGCCTAGCCTACTTAGGCACCCGCCTAGACCGCCTAGGCACCTGCCTAGGTCGAGACTATGACTTAGATAAAAAATCGATAACTCATTTTGGTTTTTATTTTTTTTAATAAAATATAAGAAACTTGATGAATATTTGGATGAACACTCATTATATGTTTGTTCTCATGTTTTCAATATATTCTTATACTTTATAACTATGTCATTTCATTTTGTAATTTATCTATTCCAATAAATTTATGTATTTTTTAAGTATAAATAGACACTTATTTATACGACATATAGTAAACTTAAAGATGCCTAGACACTAGCCCTAGCCCGCCACCAGACTAGCACCTAGCGTATTTTAGAACCTTGCATACAAGTGAAAATGAATATCAATAGACCGTAGTATTAAGTGGGAAGTAAAAATGTCATTTTAGTCACCTGATAATTGAGGAACGCATGGTCATTAACCATTAGATTTAATACCAGGGGTGGAGAATAAGTGAATGCACATTTGATGTTTTAATCTTATACTTCGATATCTAATCTCACGATGAATGATCATAAATTTCTGATCGCTAAGTAACCAAGAGAACGGGACTCGTGGCCCAATTCGTTTGTTGCAAACCCATACATTGGTCTACAACCCGACGTATGCCGATGGAATCTCACTGGCGCGTTGAGATTCCAAATTTCTTATATGGAGCACAAGGAGAAAAAATTAGAACATGATTCATAAAAACCAAAATACGAAACATCAAAAATAATATAATTTAAATAACGAAAGTAATCTGTGTGAGCTTCAGTGTGCGAGAATAACAGAAAGAAAGAAGCTTCAGTGTGATTGGTCCAAGTTGCAACTAATCAACAAAAACAGTGTAAATTGTAAAACATGCAGAGGGGAGGGGAGGGGGACGGATTGGATCAGCATTCCCCTGTCAACATACACAAGCAAAACAATGAAGATGAAAAACCACTCCCAAGTTCCAACTGTATGTTTCTCTTTTAAATAAGACAGAATATTGGGCGAAATTTACTCCTCCGAGTAAGACGATGTAGGACGTGGAGCGTACACCCTCTCTGGAGGTGAGAGTTCTTACACTCTCGGAGCCAACCGCCCACTCTCCCTTAATGAAGAATAGCAGCTAATCTTTACTAGTATGGCCTCACAAAAGCGTGGGGAAACAATTTGGGCAGAAGTGAATACTTTGCTTTTATAATCACTGCAAAAATCCCATAGCAAGGGATGTGAGCCACAGCCCCGCAAAAATACCTGCAAATAATATGCTTTCATTACATTTTTGTTCTTACTAGAACTTGAAGTGAAGGCAAAACGGAGAATAGATAAGCTAGTGTACCATAATGGAGCCCATGGCGTATTGAGCTCAAGAAATGGATACGGCCACCTGGGAAGATACTCAAAATAATGTTACTAGCTCTTTCACCGCAAGTAAAGGATCATATTTGTGCAAGAGAGAAAAGATTTTAATAAATTACGCGTACCATGGGAAACCTAATGCATGAATGACCCACTGGAAGGCAATGTAGATGCAGCTCCAGAGGACAAAATATGAAAGCCGGAACCATGGAAATGGCTGAAAAACAAGATGGAAATGACATCAGTAAACAGATGAGAAGAAATAAACAATAAAACCGGAGTACAAGTGCTTCCAGGCTGCCAACAAAATACTTACAAGGCTGTTGAGAATGGTATCCAGAAGAAGGAACGCTGCATTCAGCATATGCATGCAACACATCAACTGCCAAGCACATGTACAAGTCAGTCACAGATCAATCTATTCAGGTAAAATAGGAAGATTAGAATAAGATAGCAGCATTATTTGTCATAGATGAGGGCATAGCTAAGCAAAAAGAACCTAGATTTAAAGGTTGCACTAGAATTTGAACATATTAAAAAAAAAAAGCAGATTCTCACCGTATTGAGGCCAAGGTGAGCATTTGATAAAAATGGGAGGATGATACACCAAAAGACGACATCTGTGAGGACAACAGCTCCTGCACAAGTCTGTTACCAAGATATATCAGCTTCTCACCATACTGCACACCTCAAACAAATTTGTTCATCAAAATGTTTCTAAGCAAGCTATAATTCCCCAGCATCAGACAGATCGGGACTACTACTATTCTACATCATTGTATATTTCTAGTAGCCCCAATTTGATATGAGTTAGTTAATGCATGAGTAAATATATACAACCTGGCTCACCAACAAAGTACAAAATCTGGTTCTTGATTAACTAACCTGGAATGCAATTTGCATAAGATATCCCCAATATCCTGTTCGTTTCTGAATCTCCTCCTGAGCATACTGGCTTTGCAATTTGATGGTACTCTTAATTCCGTTTCGCCTATGGGTATTCACAGTTCCATTATTCTCTTCCACATCCCTTCTCAATGCTTCTGACCTTGTCCCATTTTCAGTGGGGGGCTTGTTTAAGGACAACCAACAACCATACCCAGACACTAGAGTTCCCAGCTATGCAGAGAAATTAGCAATGGGTAAAGGCAAAGCAGGACTGATTTGAAATAGATATCGTTTTGCTAATTCATTAGTTTAAACATCCAAACCCCAAAAGTCTCCACCACAGAGTGTATAGAGCATTAAGATATGGACAACTAACAGAACAAGCCAATAATAAGGGAAAACATGTGTTTTATTTTGAAGAAGAACGTGTGATGTTGTATCGCATGACATACCGCAAAATAGATCATAACCAGTGTAAATGTCCACCTGCAGATTAACAAGGTCGAAAAAACTGTTAAGGAGATTGTTGACATAACACCAACACACATAAGGTCACATACTGTAATCAACTGAAAGTGACATACATATGGAGGATACCTATCCAGTGAATAACTTGCACTGCGATTCGACAATGGACACAGTTTGAAAGTATAAGTAGAATGAGAGAACTCAATCTTAAAACAATTTTGATATGAATAAAAACACGAGGAATAACAGTAACAATTACTGAGGAACTAAGACGGTGAGATGTTAACAAATTTTAAACCCATGTTCTTCATCATGTCAGTGATCACTGCAGTCTATGCACATGCTCATCTTCTGAAGAGATATTTTATTGCAAGTGATGCTTCAATCTAGTTTCAATGCAAATAGGCCATGTCCTTGTTAATTATCCACAAGCAATGCGCGCCAGACAGGATGTGGCTCGTACACATGATGTGCACAAAGTTGGGAAAGCTCGATGTATCATCCTTTCACACAGTTAGCCAAACTGATCACCGGTCTCGCCTTTCTCATCAAATCACTACTACTGTTCTACTCGTAAACCAAATTTATTATAACAAGTGGAAGCTAATGTACTTTCCTAATGTGGGTTTGCACAAATTAAAAGCAATAAAAACATCATTATGATGGCCATTGCGTTCGGGTTCAAACCCTCCCTCCTTAGTGTAGATTAATGTAGAATATCGCTCGTAATATAAAAGAATTGATTATCCACAATTTATATACCAAAAAAGCAACACATCAAGTTATGAAATTTGAAAAAAAGCCACAAACTTGAAGTAAAATCCTACTTACTCGGTGTAGTAAATGAAAATGGAAGCATCCCATTCGACAAGATCCCAAGCCAAGAACCCAGCCAAAGCCAGAAACGAGACGAATCGAAAGGCGAAGAGCCAGCCGGGGTGGAGCCCTTTCCAGCAGCTAGTCCAGAGCTGGGAGGTGCTGACGTGGCCCCTCGGCAGGGCGCTGACAAACACGTGGCTGTCAGGGCGGCTCACCAGAAGGCTCTCGTACATTGTGCTGTCTTCGAATCTCTCCGAAGCTCCTTCCTTCCTCCAGATCACCCACGACGCCGCCAGAAAAGAAACCCCAACAATGGCGAAGCAGACGAAGTCGTACCAGGAAACATGCAGCGCCATTGCCGGAGTCGAAGACATTCAGTGAGAACCCAGAATTTTTTGTTCCAAATTGAGAAGTGAAATCGTGATGAGATGGACCACCATTTGTGGTCGGTTCTGGAAGGTGTTTGTTTGTGTTCGGTTGGTCGTTTGACGGCCACGACTGGTAGTTATGACCGTCTCGTTTTGCTAATTGCTAACCATGGTGAATCGTGTTAAATACGCTTGGACTAGTGCTTTGTGGGGGATGCATCATACATTTTACAGGGTAGTTTTTTTGGCACGCTCGACGCTTTCGGTAACAATTTATGCGTAAATTTTGCCCATTTTTCATGTCTTCTGTGTTTATGAACTACTTACATGAAATTTACCCTTCAGTTCAATACATTACAATATGTAAATTTGTCTTCACATACCAATATATAATTGGACCAGTCTGTCAATTCAAGACATTACAATGTGTAAATTTTTTTTCCAGATAACAATACATAATTAAACCAAAATGTTACAATAACAATTAACCGGTTTCATTTAGCTTACATTTTAGCTTACATGATGTAAGTTACCTTTACTTACGAGTACCGTAGTGCATTTCAGCACCAAAAGGAAAAATCGGCTACTATATTCTTTATTCAGTCCATCTACATTTTTTTTCCTTGAGATTTCATTTCTCGTGAATATAATGAGTCAATGCTAGGGATGGGCAACGGTTATGTCGGGCGGGAAACCGCGGTTATTTATCCATAACCATTTATATCAATACCCACATAACCGTTTATCCATTTAACCATAACCATTTACCCATTTAACCATAACCATAATCATTTACCTGTTTTTGAACCCGTTAATCTTTTTTTACCCATTTACCCATTTTTCACCCGTCTACATGTTTTTTTTAACAACTTAAAAATTACAAAATAAATATTTGTCATAATTTTCGTTTTCTGACAATTAAACACCATTATAAGCACATTTTAGCATGCATTTCCCTATTTTAATCATTTAAGTCCTCATACAATTCTAATAATTGAAATATTTAAGAATGATATTTTTCTGCTACAACTTGTGAAAAGCCAAAATTTAACATAGAACCAAACAAATTGCAGAACCAAAATTTCTCACAAATTAATCAAACCTCAACTAATAGTGTTCAGAAATGAAGTTACCCAACTAAATCCAGTATACCCAAAACAAATTGTGAGTTCTGAACAACTTGTGAAAAGCGCTAAGTTCTGAACAAAGCTCAAGGTCAGGGACGGCCGAACAACTTGTGAGTTCTCTAAGGGTTTTTAATTTTACATATATTAAATTAAATGGGTAAATGGATACCCGTTATAACCGCGTGTAATACCCATAACCGATGGATACCCGTTATAACCGCGGATAATACTCATAACCGTCCGTTTAAATTTCACAGATAAACGGTTATACTTATAACCGTTTATTTGTCAAAACGGTTACTCATAACCGTAACCGCCAACTTTAAATGGGTAGATAACCACGGTTACCCAAACCCATGGGTATTTTACCCATCCCTTATCAATGCTATTGGTAGTTCATGGAATTAAATTCCTCGGTGGACTGTATGGTTGATTCTCCTTCTAATATTATTTATATTGGATGTATTAAAAAACAAATTATTTGGGTGGAAGAAAATATATTAAATATAATAAGAGAAACAACTCACGAATGATGCATGATTCTCTCTCTCACATCATTTTCATGAATGAGCAAGGTTTTTGATGTGATCTCCACGTCTTTAGTCTTAAAATCATAATGTCGTCCACATAGACTTTCAGGGGCCGTTTGTTTGACAGGACTAGGGAGGACTGGACTGGACTAGACTATAGTCCCTTGTTTGGTTTGTAGCAGGATTAGTTTTAATGACCTTAGGTCGGACTCGCTCGGATTATTCACCTCCTTACGCGTTCTTAACGAGGAACCCCAGTTTCGGGAGGACTCGTAAGCCCTGAGAGAAAGCCGCGAGAGAGTCACTCATCCAAGAACCTACGTCGCTCGTCCTCATCGCTGCGTCTTCCCTCATCGTCGTCCTTGCCCTGCTCCCTCATCGTCATCTTCCTCATTCTGATCTCTGCGCCTTCCCTCATCTGCATCTGCTCACCCTCATCTGCTCCGACTTGTCTGGTAAACTTCGCATCTTCGCTTTATTTCGTCAATTTGTTTTGCAGATTGTGGTATTACTGAGCTTCATTTGATTTTGTTGTTTTGGGTTTGAGAAATTTTCAATGATAGACCTCTGCACTTGAACAAATTAGGGTTTTGATTTTTAGGTCAAATTAAGATTAGAATTTGGGGTTTTCATATTTCAACTTTTCTTTCAAATCCTCAGGTAGTAAAAACCGCCATCACAAAATTTGCTCAGTGATGAAATCTAAGCCCTGAAATTTTGTTTCTTTTCGCGTTTTCTGAATTGGGTTTTTTGATTTTTCGGGTTTTGATGCTTTGCTTGTTTGGATTTTGTGAAGCAATTTCGTGTTTGGGTTTCACAAGAGGAAGAAGAAGAGGAGAAGGGAAGCTGAGCAGAAGCAAGGAGAGGCATTGCGGCGGAAACGTCTCAAGCTGTGCAAAAAGGTTGGATTTTGTGGCTGTTTTTTGGCCGTTTGATTGCCTATTTTGCATAATGTATAGCTTGTTTACCACTCATTGGATTTTGATAGTTGGTTGATTTGGTTTTTAATCTCATTGTTGCGAAAAGTTGGTGTCTTTGCAAGAGGAATTACATTGAATTATGTTACTACTCTTTGGATTCTGTGAGTGATTTTTATATATACCCCGATTTTGTATATATAAATTGATACAAGTTATTAGGTTCTTCAAATATTGGCTGCCTTTCAATGTTTAGAACTAACCCAACTTAAATAATGAATAATTTCTCTTTAGTTCTTGAGTGCCCTGCCTTTCTTTCATCTGGATCGTAGAACAGAATATTAGGATATGGCCTTCTCAGAATCTAGAATATGTTTCTAGCACAGTGGATGTTTTCAGGATTTTGTTTTACCTCCACCATGTGCCATCAACAAGTTTATTAGTATAAACGTGTAGGATATGTAATCTATGTTCTGTTATCTGCCACTTTAAATCTTACTTCATTTTGTTTGTATTCGGTTTTAATTATTATGCGTTCAATTGTTCCAGGGGAATTCTATATCGACTACAAAGTACAACTTCATTACATTTTTGCCGAAATGACTCTTTGAACAGGTAATTCACGGGCCTTCAATGAATTTGATTTTAGTTTTCAATCAATCTGCTTGCTGATGCAGTTCGAAGCTTATCTGATTTTTTGTGATGAAGTGTAGTTATATCATTTTGCTATGCGTTATGCATAAACAAATTGACTAGAGTGTATGTATGCAGTGTGTATGTATGCAGTGTGTGTGTGTAGTGTAGTTATATCATTTTATTTTGTCATGGTCCTGAGAAGTTGTTACACTGCCAGTGTGTATGTATGCAGTGTGTGTGTGTAGTGTATGTAGTGTGTGTGTGTAGTGTATGTAGTGTGTGTATGTATGTACTGTGTTTGCAGTGTGTATGTATGCAGTGTGTGTGTGTAGTGTGTTTGCAGTGTGTGTGTGCAGGGTGTATGCAGTGTGTATGTATGCAGTGTGTGTGTGTAGTGTATGTAGTGTGTGTATATGTGTAGTGTTTGCAGTGTGTATGTATGCAGTGTGTGTGTGTAGTGTGTTTGCAGTGTGTGTGTGCAGGGTGTATGCAGTGTGTGTGTACTTGCAGGGTGTGTGTGTAGTGTATGTTTGCAGTGTGTATGTATGCAGTGTGTGTGTGTAGTGTGTTTGCAGTGTATGTTTGTAGTGTGTATGTATGCAGTGTGTGTGTGTAGTGTGTTTGCAGTGTGTGTGTGCAGGGTGTATGCAGTGTGTGTGTACTTGCAGGGTGTGTGTGTAGTGTATGTTTGCAGTGTGTATGTATGCAGTGTGTGTGTGTAGTGTGTTTGCAGTGTATGTTTGCAGTGTGTATGTATGCAGTGTGTGTGTGTAGTGTGTTTGCAGTGTGTGTGTGCAGGGTGTATGCAGTGTGTATGTGTAGTGTATGTAGTGTGTGTAGTGTATGTAGTGTGTGTATATGTGTAGTGTTTGCAGTGTGTATGTATGCAGTGTGTGTGTGTAGTGTGTTTGCAGTGTGTGTGTGCAGGGTGTATGCAGTGTGTGTGTGTAGTGTATGTTTGCAGTGTGTATGTATGCAGTGTGTGTGTGTAGTGTGTTTGCAGTGTATGTTTGCAGTGTGTATGTATGCAGTGTGTGTGTGTAGTGTGTTTGCAGTGTGTGTGTGCAGGGTGTATGCAGTGTGTATGTATGCAGTGTGTGTGTGTAGTGTATGTAGTGTGTGTATATGTGTAGTGTTTGCAGTGTGTGTGTGTAGTGTGTGTGTGCAGGGTGTATGCAGTGTGTGTGTACTTGCAGGGTGTGTGTGTGTGTAGTGTATGTAGTGTGTGTATGTATGTACTGTGTTTGCAGTGTGTATGTATGCAGTGTGTGTGTGTAGTGTGTTTGCAGTGTGTGTGTGCAGGGTGTATGCAGTGTGTATGTATGCAGTGTGTGTGTGTAGTGTATGTAGTGTGTGTAGTGTATGGAGTGTGTGTATATGTGTAGTGTTTGCAGTGTGTATGTATGCAGTGTGTGTGTGTAGTGTGTTTGCAGTGTGTGTGTGCAGGGTGTATGCAGTGTGTGTGTACTTGCAGGGTGTGTGTGTAGTGTATGTTTGCAGTGTGTATGTATGCAGTGTGTGTGTGTAGTGTGTTTGCAATGTGTGTGTGCAGGGTGTATGCAGTGTGTATGTATGCAGTGTGTGTGTGTAGTGTATGTAGTGTGTGTATATGTGTAGTGTTTGCAGTGTGTATGTATGCAGTGTGTGTGTGTAGTGTGTTTGCAGTGTGTATGTATGCAGGGTGTATGCAGTGTGTGTGTACTTGCAGGGTGTGTGTGTAGTGTATGCAGTGTGTGTGTGTAGTGTATGTAGTGTGTGTATGCACTGTATGCAGTGTGTGTATGTATGTATGCAGTGTGTGTATGTATGTATGCAGTGTGTGTGTGTACTTGGTTTATAACCATGATATTACAATGTGAATGTTTTGTATTGTGTGGGGTTGATGCTGAATTGCAATTTTTTGTGGTTGTTAGTTGCAGAGAAGAGGAGCATAAACGGAAGGCTAAGGCTAAGGCTACTGCATTACAGGTGTCCTTTAATTTCCCTTTTCACATGCAATGCCTAGCAATGATAGCAATCCTCATACTAGTGTTCTTAGACACATGTTTATAGATGTATAAGAGTAGAACATTTTGAATATGATGCCTCGGGTTAATGAAAACTTTTTTTTTTCAACGCCACCTGTATATTTGTTGCCTCGGGTTAATGAAAACTTTTTTTTTTTCAACGCCACCTGTATATTTGTTGCCTCGGGTTAATGAAAACTTTTTTTTTTTCAACGCCACCTGTATATTTGTTGCCTCGGGTTAATGATCTAGTTAATTTGTTTTTTGTTTGGATAGATATGGATCGAAGGAAGCTTTTATTGATCTTATTGTTAGAGATGTCTTATTTGGAGACAATTTGTATTTGTACGATTCTTGTGGTGATGATGCTACGTGGCAAACAGAGACATGTTGAACGACCCACATTGACTAACCGTTCACTTATTAGACGAGAGATTAGTTTGTGTTATCTGAATGGTATAATAGGGAATACTGATACTGAATGTGTCAACGAATTGAGAATGGATAGAAGGACTTTTGGCATATTATGCGACTTACTTCGTCAAGATGGGAGGGTAAAAACTGATGGTTTGGTGTCTGTAGAGGAACAGGTGTGTATGACTTTACAAATATTAGCACATCATACTAAGAATCGTAGTGTTGGCGGTAGATTTTATAGGTCGGGAGAGACTATAAGTAGGTATTTCAATAGCGTATTGCAAGGAATTTTGCGATTACAAGGTATCCTACTAAAAGTCCCCCAGCCTGTGCCTATTGATTCTACAGATCCTAGGTGGCGATGTTTTAAGGTATGATGAGAATTTTTTTTCATTTTCCCTAAGCTTTAACTCTTCATTCCCTTTGTATAAATTAACAAAAACTTTTTTATTTTTTATTTTTAAGAATTGCTTGGGAGCATTGGATGGAACACACATTGATGTGCATGTACCTGAAATTGACAAACCAAGATACCGAACAAGAAAGGGTCGAGTCGCAACTAATGTGTTAGGTGTGTGTTCAGGAGATATGCAGTTCATATATGTGTTTCCGGGGTGGGAGGGTTCCGCATCAGACTCTAGAGTGCTACATGATGCAATTAGTAGGCCTAATGGTTTTAAGGTACCAGCGGGTAAGACTATTACTTAGTCTCAACTTTGTAAGTTAGGTTTAGTTCTGTTTGTCAACTACAAAACACTAATAAGGTCTATTTTTTTTTTCATTAGGTTGTTATTACCTTGTAGATGGTGGTTATACAAATGGTGAAGGATTCCTTGCACCCTATAGAGGAATACCTTATCATTTATTTGAATGGGAGGGACGAACACCTTCTAATAAGGAAGAATATTTTAACATGAAGCATTCTAAAGCAAGGAATGTAATTGAACGCTGTTTTGGCCTGCTAAAAGGAAGGTGGTCGATACTAAGGAGTCCATCTTTCTATCCGATAAGGACACAAGGTCGAATAATTACCGCTTGTTGCCTACTACACAATCTTATTAGGCAAGAGATGTCTGTAGATCCAATGGAGAATTTGCCAATAATAGAAGATGGACAAAATACAAAAGAAGGTGAATATGTTGGTAGTGTTCAAACATCGGACCAGTGGACTGCAATGAGGAATGATATGGCTCAGGAAATGTATAATGAGTGGAGAGCAATTAGGAACCAGTAACCGAACTAGCTATATGTATTAATGATAACATTTTATTTTAGTATTCCTTTTTTATCATGCATTTGTTAGATATTAGCACAATGATTGGATGGTATGCAAATTAATTGGATGTTATGCAAGTTGATTGGATATTATGCAAGTTGATTGGATATTATGCAAATTGATTATTTGTATGGTATTTTCCTTCATTAAAATATTTTTTGTTTAGGTATGGATAACGAAAATTTTTTGAATGCTACTCAAGAGCCAAAAGGAAGAAGGCGTAAATGGGAAGCATTTGAGGAAGAAGTATTACTAGGAGTTCTTGAGGATTTTGTTGCTCGGAAGCAACGGTGTGACACCGGTGCTTTCAAACAAGGTACTTTGGTTGAAATAGCAAAAGCTGTCAATGTTTTATGTCCTCATTCAAATATAAAGGCAAATCCACATATTGAATCCAAGTTGAAGAAATGGAAAAAAACATATAGTATGGTCGTTGACATGATAAACACAAGTGGATTTGCATGGAATGATGTCAAAAAGTGCGTTGAAGTTGACAGTGATGACGCATGGCAAACTTATGTGCAGGTTCATATCCTATTTTATTTATGCATTAGTTATATTCTTGCTGCTATATTTGTTACGCATGCTAAATTTTAGTTTTGCTATGTTGATATAATCTTAGAGAAATAAAGAAGCCGATGGATGGAGAAGCAAACATTTTCCACTGTTTGATAGATTTGCATATATATTTGGAAAAGATCGGGCTACGGGTAATGTAGCCGAAACCCCTGCTCAAATGATGGAGGAACAAAGTCATGATCATGTTGGTGAAAGTGATATTGGAGGTGAAAATTTTGTTTCTTCAATGAACCAACAAAGCCAACAAAGCACCCCATCTGAAAATAGCCAAAGAAAGAGGAAAAGAGCTGTGGGAAGTTCAAATGATGGAACCGAGGCAATTATCAGTGGACTGAAAGATTTTTATGTTGAAAGTGGGAAGAGGATGCAAATGGTAACTGAAGCTTTAGTTCAAGGTACTGCAGATCATACTGACATAGCTAATGAACTTGAAGCAATGGGTCTCTCTCCTATGGATCAAATTGATGCATTGTCTCTTATTTTGGATAAACCAAAAAATGTGGGAGTGTTCAGGGCAATCAAACCGGAACTCAAGAAAGTTTTCGTCCAAAGGCTTTTAAGCGACAACGCAAGCGGATGAGGATTTTAGCTAATGTTAACATGGATGTATTTTAATAACGTTAACATGGATGTATTTTATTAATCATACAATCTTATGTTATGACTTATAACTTAGCTTTGCACTAGTATTTTGGCTTATGTTAACTAGCCATTTTGTAAATTATGGAGATCTATTTTGGCTAATGTTAACTAATGTTAACTAGGATTTTCTAAATTATGGAGATCTTATGTACTTGTATTTGTTGAAGTTGCATGTATTGGGCACTATTATTTTTCTTCTGTTGGGTGATAGAGTTTAAATCAAGCTACATTTGCAAATTAAACCCAATTCTATTAGCAGGTAATAGAAACAAAACAATTGTCAATTTTTTTTAAGATTCATAATATACATGGCAAAAATATGCTCCAATTAACCCATATCATGAGATTTGTAGCATTACTCTATTACACAATGGCAAAAATTTGTAGTCCTAGTCTAAGCAAACACAAATCTGGTGAACAGTACTGTTTTTCTTATCCTGCTTCTTAGTCCGAGACTGCACCAAACGCTTCACTAAGTTAGTCCAGCTTAGTCCAGTCTAAGCCAGTCCAGCTTAGTCCCGGCAGCTAGTCCAGTCCGAGACAGTCCGGCGCAACAAACGCACCCTCATGGTTTTGCCAATCAACTTTTTGAAGATTATGTTCACCAGTCATTGGTGTGTTGACCATGCATGCTTCAAACTGAATGGCATCACATTGTGGCAATAGGTCCCTTATTCGATGATAAATGCTAGACCTGGCATTCGTGTCGTATTTTCTGTATTCGTGTCGTTTTTATGTTATACCTGATATCTTAATGGGTCATGTCGTATAATACCCGTTAAAATAAACGGGTAAAATGACCCTACCCGAAATTGACCCAATAATATTAACAGGTAATATGACCCGACCCATTATCTATTAAGGAAAATATATTTTAAACTAATAAATAATCAAATGAAAAACATAATACTAAATAAGTATATACATACCATATTGTCACATCCAAAACATAAAAACGCATTTTTCTTTTAAGTATATTTTGAATTACCTAAAGTCTTTAATAGTTTTTTAATTAATGTAGAAGTGTAAAAAAAAATATAGAAAAAAATAAATAAACGCTCGTAATGACAAACTTTACAACTTTCATAAAGAGCTTAATTTCGAAATTCGCCACTATAATCATATAAATCATATATCAAAATTTAACCGTTGATTGTTGTTTACATTTACGCTTCATTGTTCTCATCAAATTTTGTTTTTTCATATTTTCTTTTTTGAAAACTTGATCTATTAGAGGATGCAGGAAGATGAACGGTTTGGATCGTTGATATTATATTCAGAATTTTACGGTTAGTGAAAACATTGCTTGATGTTTATAAAGTTTCTACAAACTATATGACATTGACTCATATTTCAATTAACCGTAAATATCGAAATGTGATATCAAAGATCTGAACTGTTCATCTTCTTACATTCGCCAGATGATCATGTTTTCAAAAAAGAAAATTTTAAAAATGAAATTCAGTAAGAAGAATAAAGCGTAAATCACAATCGACAATTAAATATAAATTTAAGGTTTATGAATTAGAGTGTTGGATTTCGAAGATGACCCCTTCATGAAAGTTGTAAAGTTTGTCACTATGAGTGATTGTATATTTATTTTTTTTTACATTTTTTACACTTCTACAATAATTATTATTAATTGTATTAATTTTGCCCTCAAATAAAAAATATTATTCATGAAGGTTTGGAGGATTTTAAAAATCTAAATGATAATGTAAATGTAACCATTATCTACTCGTTGAGGAATATTGATGAATCACGAGTGTGTATATATTCTTTCACATTTTTCATACTTGTATGTATATCTTCTTAGTTCTTGCCTATACAAATACTATTTTAGTTTATTTTAATTTTGGACAACAACATGTTAAGTAAAATTTTTCCTAGTAATGATAATAAGGAACTCTCATAATAAAAATAAATAATGACTAAAACGTTTTTTTTTAACTTATATAGAATAATAATAAAAACTATATATTTAATATAGAATATATTGTATATATTAATATGGCTATTGTATTTTATAATAAATTTTCTAGTAATTAAACTTTAAAATTATCAAAATAAATTTTTCCTTAACGGGTCGAAACGGGTTACCCACGTGTTACCCGCATGTATACCCGTTAAGAACCCGTTATTAATGGATTACCCGATAATGACCCGATAAGTTATCGTGTTGACCCAAAATCCGTTATTTTCGTGTCGTTTTCGTGTCGTGTCAGAAACTGCTGGGTCTAATAAATGCAGTCTTACACTTGTTTGGCTCATAATTTTGATATGGGTGTAGTAGGGATACGCATTTAGAAAGCTGAGCAGTTAGTTTCCAGAGGTCGAATCTAACAGCAGATTAATTCTTGCAATAGGGTAGTTGTCTTTTGGGCAGCCGTGGTTAAGGTTGGTGTAATCAACGCAAACTCGTCATTGCCCCTACTCTTTCTTCATAGCTAACACGATATTGGCTAGCCATTCCAAATGAACCACCACTTCAATGAAACATGAGGTAAAGAGCTTGCCAATCTTACCTTTGATGATTACATTCCTCTTTGGTGCACGACGGGCCGAAGTCTCTGAGTTTCTTTATGAGCAATTGTTGTATGTTTTCTAGTTGGATGGGTTGTCTTCCTACATGTAGCTCCACAGGTCTGCAATTCCTGGTGGTTTGTTATCCGCCTTTTGCAACTAATGGACTAGAGAATTAGTGGAGCATGCTTCCAACAATCTGTCGTGTTGCTTATCCTTCTCATGGATGGTGCGCCGACCTAATTTTTGGGGCACACCCCTGAATCTAGGCAGGAGTGAACGCTTCTGAGTGAGCCCTACCCATTGTGAACACTTTTCTAGGGACATAGTCGAGTGTGAACAGACCAAGTCAAGAAAACACATTAAAAATAGAGCTTAGCTTGGAATGGACACTCATGGATGCTTCGTTCCTCAATCTGCGATCTCTTATCCTGTCTGTTAGATGATGCCTCTATTGTTGACGAATAAGAACTGAGTTGTCGTGACTTTTTTTCCTGGCTAACTGGGAACAGTGAATCCTATTCAAACTCTCTTTGGTTTGGCGAGCCAAGATCAAGATCTCTTACGAGATTGAGATGAGCAAGAAGTTGAGTGAGCATCCTCGTTTTTTACTAAATGTCATTATGAGGTATGTAACTTGCAAAGAAATAGCTTTTGGATAGGTAGATACCTCAATGGTCAGCTCAGGCACGGGTTTGCTATGAGATGCATAATGCTCAACGGGTAGAGCCGCTCGAGGTTGCACTGATAAGCCAAAGATCATAGGATTTATGATTTATGAATCAACATGACACGCCCGACCCTGAAATCCTCCAAAGATCAAGGTAGACATGTGCTGGCTGACACCTGAAGGTGACGAAACTATAATAAGATGCATAAGGACAATGAAGAAATGCGAATATAAATAAAACTTATAAATTTAACTATAATGAATATGCAATTAAGGAACGTGTTCAGAGTATACAACTAATCTGAGACACTAAAAGTAATAATATAAAATTTAATGAACAAAAAGGATAGGTCCTATACCAAGAAAACTCGAAGATGCTGATGCGAGAATGCCTTGATGCCGGGATTGTACACCTCGATTTTAAGTCTTGAGGGGGTGCAAAACAAAACATGAGTGGACCAAGTTGATATATAAGCAGTACAAAAACAGTTATTCAACAACGTACTAACCCCCAAAATTTATGAAAAGGGTTTAGGAAAACTCAATATTGTAATATGTAATAGGTTTTTCGATAGTAAAATCATGCATTTTGGAAGGTTCCACTCACAGATATTTCTCTGTCGAAGAGCTATGCAAACTAGCGAAGACGAAAATGCCATAAACAATTGCACCTAAGCACATAAAGGGACCAATTAATAAAACTCTATCATAACAGTTGACTTTCGGAACACGGACGCCATAAATGGATTCAGGACGTCGAAAAACCTAACGGCGGACCTTGGATACCCTCACGCGTTGTCGTACGCACCGATTTGAGCTGTAGGAAATTTAACTGGAAAAGTCACCCTCGCGGCCGTGGATGGTGACGGAGCACAGTACCTTCAGTGGAGAAGGGTATGCTCTACGTGTCGGCCAAGACATGCGCTCACGCAGACCCACGAGCAATCTAGATTCTTATATTCGGCCAGGTCAGGTCAGATCTGGGTCTGGGTTGGGCCTGAGGGTTTTAGGCTGCAAGGTTGGGCCTAGAGTTGGGTAGGGTTCCGAGGCCCAATGGCCTGGTTTGTGTTCCCTGGGTTGCTTAGATTTGAGTCTGGATTACATGGCCCAAGACTTAGGCCGGGTGGTTAGAACTAGGCTTGGGTTTTATGGGTTTGGGCTTGGCCAAATGGGTTGGGTTCCATGGCCCAACAAGTTAGGCTGGTTCAAGGATGGGTTTAGCTCCGGTTTAGGGTTATCAGGTCGGGTCGACTCGGTTTTAGGCCATAGGTTCGACCAAAATCTGGGCAACCTTTCCCGAGCTCCGTTCGAGCTCATTTCTTCATTTTCAATGTCTTAAAAGCCAAAATGAAGCTTAGAATGAGAGAAAGAGATTTGTACCAATTTCAAGACTTGTGGTGGCTAAGAAATGGCTTGGAGGTCATGTCATTCCTCACCAAAATATGGGGAAGTGTCCCCGAGCTGGTTCTGCATCCAACAGCCACCAAAACTACTCAAAAACATCCCAAACTACTCAAAAACATCCTAAACTCACTCTTAGACACATTCTACTAAGATCTAGGTGGTTTTCGAGACTTACCTAAGTGAAATCCAACAAGAACTCTTGGAAACCATCGGGGAGGAAACGTGAACAGTGGCAGCCACTGTGCACTGAAGAAGACGTCGACAGCTCTGGGGTTCTGGCATGGGGAAGTTCTAGTAGGGGTGGTGTTCGTTGTTATTGTTGCAGGTATGTATGTAAGTGTTGGTCACTGAAGAGGAGAGAGCATAGAGTAGGGACGAAAGGGAAATAGATGAGAGATAGAGAGATATCCTGGTATTTAAGGGGATAGGGAAGTGACATGTGGTAAACAAGAGAGAAGGGAGGCCGGGGGACCAAAAATAGAGTGGGCCCCACCCGGCTCACCATTTAATACCTAAAGTAACATTTCAAAATATCTTTCATGCGTGAAAAAGACCAAACTGCCCTCGTTCCAAAATTCGTAAACTAATTCGGGACGAGTTGTTACACAACGGGCCCAAGAAACCAAATTGATTCAAATGAGATCGTCTATGACAGGTAGTGTATATTGGTTGAAGGCGGTTGAACATATGGTTGTTGTTAGGGAGGTGGCTGCAGAATTGACAACGCTTCTTCCATGAAAGTCAACCGAACTAGGTGGGATTGCGTCATCGATGGTTATTCTTGATGTTGTTGTTGTTGCTATGGCATCGCAACCATGATTATGGTGTGCAATAGTGACCTGGCGGTGGTTACGGTAACAACCGTAGTGACGACTTAAGGCCTCGACGAAGTCACGGCATTCCCGTCTCATAGAGAAAGGTTTAAGACTCAAATAAAAGGTGCGATGGGGGTCATGATCGATAGAATCTCTGATTTCACATTCTAAGCCTCAAAGACTCCATTGAAATCTCAGATTGCAAGGATTGGCCATTGTTGTTCTTGCTTGTGGTTCTTCGTGTATCCACCATAGTTGTTCGATGCAACAAGAACGATGAACGAGAACACCAGAGACAGGCTTTTTAAGGTTTATTTTCTTCACTCGAATCTATAAGCATGAGTTAAGTATAACTCAATTTTTATCTCAATATGAAAGCAGCAATTTACGGATGCAAATTTCTTACACTACTGATTTGATGAAATTCCACCTACAAGAGAACAAACGCCATCAACAAACACCCAAAAAAAAAAAAGGAAATGATGTCTGCCAAAAGGCCTAGGGGTGGGTTCGGTTCAAATCGGTTCCATTTTTTGCCAAAACCGAAACCAAACCGAAATTTCGGTTCGGTTCGATTCGGTTTAATTTTTTTTCGGTTCGGTTTTTTCCGGTTCGGTTTCTGTTTTTTTTCAAAAAATGAAAATTTTTGAAATCTTAAATTTTAACATATCCAACACAATCATAACATAAATATTCTGACTAGACTTAAAGATAATGAAAATAAACATTTAAAGTTCAACTAGAATTATAACATAAAGGTTTTTTTAAAATATTTTGGGTTTAACGTTTAATTGTAAATAGATTTCTTTTTAGACGATGATGATGGAGTACGACCTTATTCATTCCTCTCTTTCTCTCAATCTCTCTCTCTCTCTCTCTCTCTCTCTATATATATATATATATACATGTATTCTTCACTAGCAATAAGATAAACATTCTATAATATACTATTTATTTTGATTATTGTCTAGGTAACAATTTTTGATATTTTCTTTATCTTTATGGTCCGAATTTTTTTATCCATATATGTGGTTACATAAAATAATTTCTACATTCTGTGTTCAGCTTCTACCACCAACAAATGTTGAAGAGGTGTTCATCAATATTTTTGAATATATTGATATACTTTTCAAAATTGTTAGGCCACGGAAGCTACTATACTTGGCCATAGGTGAGAAAGTTTGAATTTTGTTTTTGATCTCGTAGTATTTAATAAACTCATGAGACTTTTATATGCTGTTTGCTTTCCCTAATCAACTGCAGTGCAGTTGAGATATGTGTTCTTATATATGTGTTGCACTTAATGATATAAACTAGAAATATTGCATGTAATGGTATAAGTTCTAATTTTTGTTGTAGATGGAGAAGCTGAGAAGACAATTTGAATTGGAAAGCAAACAAGTCCTACCAAAGCAGCAGTCCGAAGTATCATATTCTAATATAATAAAATCAAATAATTAAATAAATAAAATTAAAAAATATTAATTTAATTATTTCTGTTCGGTTCGGTTTGGTTCGGTTTCTAGACCACCAAAACCGAACCAAACCAAAAGAGTTCGGTTAGGTTCGGTTTTTTCAATTCGGTTCGGTTTTTTCTTTCGGTTCGGTTTTTTCGGTTTCGGTTCGGTTCGGTTTTTGGTTTTTTGAACCCACCCCTAAAAAGGCCTCTAATGCCAAAGTAGAAAAGTAATAGATAAGAAAGAGAACTTAAGAGAGTTCTAAGTAATAAGAAATGATTACGATTTCCTTTAATTGACTTGATTATTTATAGGGGAGAAACCTAAGAGGCAGCTGGGAGGGGAAGCTGCAGTGCATACTAGGCAATCCTTGATGATGTAGGCCAGTCTTCGCATTGTTATCAGCTAGTATTCCTAAAGGTCCATGTTAGTAAGAACGCAGGTGTGTCAAAAACTCAAGGATAGACTTTAGTGAGTCTATGCCCTGCCATCATTTGACTAGGTATGGCTTCATGGCTGGGCATATTATGGGCAGTTTAGATAGCTCATAATAGGTGTCATGGTTAGCCCAGAGAGCCCATGGTGCGTCAGGGCATAAAAGTCCAATTATCTTATGGCAGAATACATCTTATTCTCTTATGGTAATTTTGTGGTCTACTCTAGGGCTGGGCACGGGCCGGGCCGGGCCCATTTTTGAAGGGACCGGACCGGATCCAGAATTAAAGGAGACGGGACGGGCCGGGCCGGGCATTACAATTTTGAAAATAGGAACCGGACCTTACTCGGCCCGGTTGAAACGGGCCGGTTCGGTCCGGGTACACGGGTCCTTTTTTTTTCCTGTTTAAAAATGTTTGCTGCACACAGATTGCAGTTTTTACACAGAACAGATTTCACATATTGCAGTTTGAAAAAACTGCACAAATTCCACAAATTTCACAGATTCCACAAATTGCAGTTTGAAAAAACTGCACAGATTGCAGTTTGAAAAAACTGCACAAATTGCAAGCAGTGTGGGACTGTGCAGTTGCAAAATGCAAACTGCAATTTGTGCAGTTTTTATAGAGATACTAATATATACACACACATATGTGCATCAAAGAACAATTCAAAAAACTGACCTTACTGACCTTACACATACAGAAGCAGGAACAATTCAAAAAACCCGGAAATATAGAAAAATTACAAGAAATTCATAGCCACAACTTGAACATGGAAATATATATAAGGCATTTCTATAGAGATACACATATATACACACACATATATACATGCAATTGCCGATCTGTAAAATTCATATAACCTACAGGTATATAAATATAACCAACTCACCAAATAAAAAATACATTGATCGTAGGTGAGCACAAAACAAATTCACCAAGTGCTTACATATAATAATGACAGAAGAAATGACAAGCTACAATGATAAAGGACTTGAGTCCTCATATGTGCATCAAAGAACAGATTTCTTGATTTGATATTGGTCAAGGCAATTAAGCACAGCATTGCTGAAAATTATGAACACATTCATATAACTCATGGATGTACAATTAGAGACACACCTCACCAACACCGACACGAAAAGTAAGAGGCTTCCCACGATTGTAGCTGCTATCAAACACCTTTCCATTCTCCAATTTCCCAACATAGTGTGCCTGTGCATTTGTTTCACAAAATTGTTCAGAACCCACATGCAAAAACACCCTAATCATAATTAGTTAATTACAATTCTTAATATTGTGTT
Organism: Malus domestica; assembly: GCF_042453785.1. Lineage (NCBI taxonomy): Eukaryota > Viridiplantae > Streptophyta > Magnoliopsida > Rosales > Rosaceae > Malus > Malus domestica. Next base: position 35,281,828 of record NC_091669.1, on the reverse strand, counting down.
TGCTTCAAGAATTTAATACATAAACAAGAAAACCCATTTTGTAGAATCCAGTAATAGGCTTTGATTATCTGGAAAAATAAATTCCTGATTAATTACCTTAATCAGCTGTCCTTGAACAACCTCAGGGCCATACCCCACAACTTTGTCACAGAAATTGAATTGCAAAGCCAATTATTACGGATTCCTTTAACCTCATTTCATCAATCACATGAGAAAATTCACAAAACATTGAGCAGCACAGGGAAGAGTTCAAATATCTATAATATCGTAAGCATTTCCTCTCTTTCTGAAAAAAATCAAAAGAGGAATATTTTTTATAGCTCAATCATCGATCTACAAATTCTACAAATTCTAACTTAAAACCCCTAAAAATCCCTACACCAGAAATTCACATTAATAGTAAAACCTAATTCAAAATTACCTAAATTTTAGAGGGATGATGGTTGGTACTTGCCTTGGTACTGGTAGTAGCAGTGTCCTCGACGGTGGTGATGGGGTGATGATGGTGGTTGCGACGGCGGAGGTGGTGATGGGGGGTGATGATGTTGGTCGCGACTCGCGACAGCGCTGTGAGAGTGGTGAGGTGAGCACTGTGAGTCGGAGTCGAGGGAAGGGGATAGGGAGAGGGATTCGAGGGAGAGGGAGGGATAGGGAGAGGGACTCAGGGAGAGGGAGTCGAGGGAGAGTCTGAGAATCCGAGAGACTGAGGTCTGAGGCTGCTGAGATGATGCTTCTGGAACTCGGGACTCGGGGAAGGTTGGCTAGGGTTAAAAGTTGAAAACTTGAACTGACGGTTGAGATTGGATGGAGAGATGATATTAAATCTCGTCCGTCCAATCTAACACAAATGGGCCGATCCGGGTACTCGCGGATCCTATAATTTTGGAACCGGCCCGCCCCTAAAACTTCAATTACCCGGCCCGCCCTACCCCGATCTATTTTTACAAAACTAAGAACCGGACCATACCCGTCCCGTACCCGTATTACCCGCCCCTACCCGCGGGTCCAGGACCCGTTTGCCCAGCCCTAGTCTACTCACAATGTCAAAGTTAAAAACGTCATATTTAGTATATAATCTATGTGTCATTTTTCAATTGTGGTTAATTTATGTTTTCACACTCCCGCCCAATGATCATCCCTAAATAGCAAAAGTTGGTTTTCAAATAGTATTCTTCAACACGAAGGCAGTGACGTCCTCGTCAAAGACCTTATGGTAGGTGGGTTTTCGCGTCGGAGGTCTTCGTTTTCCATATACGACCAGTTTTCGTTGATTTGGTGGGGATTATTTCGACGGTGCAGACCGCGGGCATATGAAAATTGAACTCGCTGAAGAGCTTGCACACGGCGAGGCAAAGGATGGAGAGAGGATTTGATGAGCCAGAGAGAGTTGCAAAAAAAAAAATAGCATAACATAAAAATCCGAAGAGCCATGGCCATGGCGTTGGAAGAAAACCAAACCTAAAAACAAATTGCGGAACAAAAGAAGAAGATGACTCAACCCAGATAAGAAAAATTGCGGACAAAAGGAGGAGAAAAAGTTTGACGTGCACTTCAATGTCATTGACTGTTACCTACAATTCATTTCTTTTCAAATTTATTTTAAGAGTAATGTTAGGGAGATCAAATTTGCAAATTAAATTATGTGATTATAGATTATTGGATTATTAATTAAAATTAAGTGTCGATTAACCTGCTTATTTCTTTTTTATGACACATCATTTGGTTTGCAATTTGATTTAAAAAATTTGGTCTCCCTAGCATCACTCTTATTTTAAAAAGTAATGCTATAGAAACTAAATTTGAAGACTAAATTTATAAATTAAACGATGTGTCACCAATAGGAATAAGCATGTTTATCAGCGTTTAAGTAATAAATCAATCATCAACTTCCATGTCCTTTAGTTTTCAAAACTTTGTTTCTAAATTTAGTCTCCCTAGTATTAGCCTATTTTAAAAGTAAACAATACATTCGGCATAAAAGCCAATTGCACTGAAGAAGTCCAGGTGATTCTAGAGTAGGACATTTTCCCTCCAGTCCCATCCTCTCTCTCACTTTTTTTTTCTCTCTTTCTATAAAGAAGTCAACACCAAATGTTAATGTGATTTAATCATGACTGTTTAATATGAAGGGACTGGAGGGGAGGAGAGGGAAATTTGGAGATGAGAGAATCTTACTCCGGTGTTTATGATCGTCGTGACGTGTCTCTAGCTAGAATTATTGCTAAAAATGGTTATATTATTGCCTTTTGGATTATGAATATGCGCTACTACTTGCAATAGTTTATGCAAGAATTTCCTGTCTAAGTATTGGATTGATGGAGACGGAGCCTCTCTCTTTATCATTCTCTACCAAATTGAATTAAGTCCACCAGAAATTTAAATGCATATCTTGGCTTGCCCATTTGAAGTTTGTGGCTCTGGCAAGGATTACATACCATTTCGACAGGCACTACTGTGGTAAGGGGTGGTTTGGGAGTGAGGTGCTTAAAAAAAAAGCATCCATGAAAAAAAGCTGTGAGGGTTTTAGGTGTTTGGTAAACTAAAAAAAAAGACTTATTTTGGAAGCTGCTGTGAGAATAAGCTGAAATCAAAGGAAAAAGTTGAAGCTGCTATTTGCAGCTTTGGAAAACTGGCTTTTTTTCAAAGCACACGGAGCTACAGTGCTCCTTTAATGAAAATACCTACTATCAGACTACTTTTTTTTTTTCAAAAGCACTTTTACAAAAAAGTTTACCAAACACTCTGCTGATTTATTTCACAACCGCTTATTCTCACAGCACAGCTGCTTATTCTCACAGCAGCTTTTTTTCAAAGCACAGCAATACCAAACTAGCCCTAAGTGTGCTCTCACCTATGTTTACCAGAAGGTTGGCGGCGACTAAGTCAAACACACCATTTTATATGCTTGTTTTGAGTAATGTTATGGTAGCTTGTTGAACAGATGGTTATGTTTAAATAATTTTGATTTAGACTTGGAACCGTAGTTGTTATGGATTATAGTTTATGAATTTTGATATGGTGCTTAGAATTTTAATTTCAGTTTTGGAGTTCAATGGTTAACTATCATAATTTTTTATGTTATTAGTCCTGCCATTTTCTGTGCCTAGTTTATTTAATGGATGGATGAACTCGATTGTTGTTGTCGAATTGGTGCAACCTAGTTCTGATTTTTTGCTGACAAAATCCCCGATGGAATTGTTTACGTAATAATGTAACAAGTGACGATTGCTATCTAACCCAGTTTGCAGTGGGTTCTTCGTTGGGACATTTGAAGTGTTTTTCTGATTGTTGGGTGGAAATTCGTTATGGTTGATTATTATAAGATGCAGAACTTAATAACAATTTGTGTTAATTAATTAGGTTACTTTAAACACAAAGTGAGTGTTTGATTGCTTCCTCTGTGCTGCTGAAGCACTTGCGCATTGTATTGACACACTATAACCGATTCTAACTGTTAGACTTCATATATTTCATAAACAACTAAAAACACTAACATGAAAGAATTCATAAATTATGCTCAATTGATAAAGTACTCGAAGTCAACATGGCATGTAGGAAAGATGAACCATCTTTGATAGAACTATGCGGAATAGGCTCAACCATGGACTTCTCCCTCGGCGGAAATCATATTGGAATCATGTGGAATAATATGTTAGTTGACCAAAGTCTTCTGCACACTCAACACTTCTTTAAACTAGAACTAAGGGGACGTTCATATGAGTTTCTGTGTGTCATGAGCAGGGACCTTAGCCTTGTATTTATATGGACTTAACCCTAATGAATCTTCCCATAATAATGTCATTAGGATTCCTTGCAGTCCAAGGATAATTGATACATCAAATCTCATTCCAAATAGGATAGAATTAGGAGCTCTTATTCCCCCAAGGAAATCCAAAATATATTAACTTTACATGGGGTACAAGCTATAGCTATTAACTAAATCCTAATCTTATTTATATTCCAAGCAAGCCTTAAATTAACTGTGTAGACCTATTAACCGTTGGATTATTGTCCAATGTCCAACATTCTCCCACTAGGTCAAACAATTAATTCAGAAAAGATATTTAATGGATTTATAAGCAAGATTACTTTATTAACCAATGAATGTAGTCAGCTAATAAGCTTCCTACATGTTCTGTCAAATGGAGTTTACTTATCTAGAACTATCGGAGACTATGAACTTGGTAGCATCCATGAGCTCTTATAATCACTGAAATAAGCTCTCCCTTCACATGAAACATACGTCACAGATTTGGTAGTTAAGTGAATCAAAACCTAAATTGAAAGCATCAATTCATTCACTTATTGATCCTCCTTATCAATCTTTCTAAGATTGCCTTATGCTTCCTACTTGCTAAACCCAAGTGCAAGTGTCGCATAGTAGTATAACCTCGAAATCTGAGTGTCGTATTCCTCAAAGAGGGTTGAAAAGAATGCAGAATTATCAAGACTGAAACAAAGAACAATATCGAATGAGATGTAACTTATAGAAGAAAAGTTCAACAATTAAAAATACTAAAGCATCAGGGTTCCACCTGCATACACTATGCAATTTCACTATTTCGATTCATTTTTATAACTTAACTGAGATACCAACAACAAGTAATCTCAACCAGAAAATATAGCAATTAAGTTTTCCTCATATAAAACTTCTTGAAAAGTGATTTTCATTGTAGATATTCAAAACAAAACGCCCATTCAATTTCTTATAGAAATAATCCCAAATATTATTTGTACTTACGACAACAAAATATTAAAAAATTACTCCATCAAAATCGTACCAATCTACTAATTTATTCAATTCACTAAAAGCATGAATGTGAAACAAAATTGTAGGAAAAACATGATTAAACCTACGAATCATAACCAACATTCATCAATCCGAAAATAGAATAAATAAGAAATTCCGTTGAAAATCCACAATGTAAAACTGACATTAAAACTCCGAAATAGAATCGAAATAATAAAACTACATAATTGTACCCTTAGCCTTAGCTAGAGAGATTAGTTCTCCATAAACTAAATAGAAAAAGAAAAGTCTAAAATTATGAAAGAGCCGGGGTCCCCTTGGAAAACAATCAAATGGAGATTATATAGGTTGCTGCCACACCCAACCTCCCTTCATATTCTTCTTCTTGAATAATGGTCATTCATCAACCCATTATTAATATGTTAATGCCAATCCCCATAACCCTTTGAATAATGGTCATTGATAAGCCCTAATGCCATATTGAAATGGTAATGGCTGGCCGTTTCTTTTTCTTCTTCTTTGCCTTCTCCTTTCTTCATTTCTTTTCGGTAACCGACATAGAGTTAATCACCAATTTATTGTCTTGTGCCTCAACCTTTAATTTCCTTGCAACATTCTCATAGTCTTGCACATGAACATTAATATAACATTAGTAAAAAATTAAAACAAATTAGATATAAAACCTATTTGACCAGTTATACATGATAAAGCACAAATTTGATAAATTACTAGAGAAAAACATGTAACAAGTATAATCAAAGCGTATTAGACATGCACTTTTGAGCAATTATCACACCCCCCAACTAGCTTATTGCTAGTCTCTAGCAATTCAAGCAATTGAAAACATAATCTAGCACCAAACCAAAAACAAAAAGTCGCATGGAAAAATCAGTTTCCCCTACATAACCCTCTAAGCATTTTATTCAAGTGTACATAATAATCAAGAACCTTAATAAGCATAAAGCAAGCGAATCCACAATATTCTAGTATTAGCAATGATTTCTCAAATATCCTTGGAGTGTAGTGTGTGAAATAGCCATAACAATGTGATCCTAAACTTTTTTAATTCTCAATATGAAAACAAGTGAGTCTCTCATAGGATTTACACTCATGCACTCAATATTTTTTAATTAATGTGTCACACTGAAGTGATCTCATAAAAATATGCCGTCATATGCTTGCTTGTCCACCAACTCGTTATCAATATCATGTGACTACTTGAATCAAAGATCTTTATTAAGGTTGTAATGGGGCTTGTAGTTAAGGTAAAAAGAAAAAAGAAAAAGGAATGGGAAAACAAAGAGCCTATGAAAATTAGTAGAGCACATGATGAAAAGAATTGACTGCAAAGTCACTTGAATCGGTGGCTCCACCAATATCTTGAACACTTTTCACTATTAAAGACCAAATTTCATTGTGTTGGGTCTCAGACTTCATTTTAGCAAGATTGTTTTTTTTTTCTCTTTTTTTTTTCTTCAAATAAATAGTATAAACAAGAGCCAGCTTAGATACCAAACACATATACTCCTTTCCTTTCAAGACTTTTCCACTCTACAAACTTCCATAGACTGAGGTAGGATATAGTATTTAAGCTTTATGGGTAAGGAGAACATAGGTCATGAAAGAACATGCTTATTTAGGCTCAAATGGTTATCTAAGGGATAATGTATCAGGGACACTAGCTTGTTTGGCCATGGTGGATATCCTAAATGCCTTCTTCATTTTCAAGTTATCACATGAATTGAAATATGTTCGAAAGGTTTCAAGCAAGTTCTAGAGATACATGTGATTGTGAGATCATACGCACAAGAATGAAAAGTGATTGATGTATAATGTTTCAATCATATAGGCTCCAAAACTCACAAGGCTACACAAAATCACTAGATTCACATATTAATCTTTAAATCATGCATTAGTTTCACATCAAGATGGCTATGTGCATTGCTTTTCCAAGAATAATCGAAAAGGGAGAGAGCTAATAAGAGAATAAAGCATCTCACTTAAAACATGCTCACTATTTCCTTAATTACCATGTATGAAGTTCAATTCAATCTCATTGGGTTGAGAAACTAACAAAAATCTAATTAAAAACAGTAAGAAAAATGCAATTTTCTTTTTTCATTTTTTTTTATATTGGACTTTTTTTTTTAAGGGAAGGGACGAAAATTACATAAAATAAAAATAAAATGAAAAACAACTCAACATGTCGCCAAAAGCAAGTAAAATATACTTCTACTCCCCCCAACTTAAAACTGACATTGTCCTCAATGTTAATATTCAAAAGAATAATAAGCAAGAAAGACACGCAATTTAAATGGAGAAAAAGACTCAGGAAAGAATACACCTGGAAGGTCTAAGAAGGCTTTGAAATTCTTTCAGCAACTGATCGGTGACACATTAATAAACTGAAAAAGAAACAAAACAAACGAAACAGAAAAATAAAAGAAAATATGGGCTAGAGTAAAGAAATCAGTCCTGATAAACAGGATCCTAAAAACTAATGGTCTCATCCTGCAAGGCAATACTTTCCAAAAAGGGCTTAAGCCACTGACCATTAACTTTAAATACATTACCATTCATTAGAACCTCGACCTCCACAACTCCAAAAGGAAAAACTCTTTTCACAACATAAGGACATGTCCATCTAGAACGAAGTTTACCAGGAAACAAATGCAACCTCGAATTGTACAAGAGTACTTTCTGCAAAGGCTCAAAAGTTTTTCTCAAAATATTTTTATCAAGGAAAACTTTCATTCGTTCCTTGTAAATTTTAGAACTTTCATAAGCCTCATTCCTAATTTCTGCCAATTCATTCAATTGAAGTTTTCTATTCAAACCAGCAGCATCTAAGTTAAAATTGAACATCTTAATAGCCCAGTAGGCTTTGTGTTCCAGTTCCACAGGCAAGTGACAAGGTTTCCCATAAACTAGTATATAGGGAGACATACCAAGCGGGGTTTTAAAAGCTGTACAATAAGCCCATAATGCATCGGTTAGTCGGATAGACCAATCTTTGCGATTTGGGCTAACCGTTTTTTCTAAAATTTGTTTTATCTCCCAATTGGCAAGTTCAACTTGGCCACTTATTTAGGGGTGATAAGGGGTAGCCACTTTGTGAGTAATACCATATTTTTTCATCAAAACTTCAAATGGTTTATTACAAAAGTGTTTACCCCAATCATTGATAATAGCTTGAGGTGTTCCAAATCGGGAAAAGATATTTTCTTTTAAAAAACGCAAAAACAGTTGTGTGATCATTTTTCCGACATGGAACGGCCTCGACCCATTTTGAAACATAGTCAACACCTACTAAAATATATAGATATCCGAAAGAAACAGGAAACGGACCCATAAAATCAATACCCCAACAATCAAATGGCTCAATGACTAAAATTGGATTCATAGGCATCATATTTCTACGAGTTATGGCACCCAACTTTTGACAACGATCACAAGTTCGACAGAAAGCATTAGTATCTTTGAAAAGAGTAGGCCAATAAAATCAAAAATGACCACCACATGCCTCATTGTGACAAAAAGAAATTATGGCATTGATTTCATGATCAAGCACACATCTCCTAATTATTTGATCAGGACAATATATAAATAGATACGAATCATCCCAAAAGAAATTACGTACCTCCATCAGAAACTTCTTTCTATCATGCGCACTCCAGTGAATCAGAATTTCACCTGTAGCAAGAAAATTAACTATGTTAGCAAACCAAGGTAATTCTGAAAGAGAAAATAATTGCTCATCAGGAACAGAATCATTAATGGGTGTTGGTTCAGAAGAATCATCAAAAACCAATCTGGACAAATGATCCGCCACCACATTCTCTACCCCCCCCCTTTTGTCTTTGATGATGATGTCAAATTCTTGGAGTAAGAGAATCAATCTGATCAAACGATCTTTTGCATCCTTCTTAGCAAGAAGGTATTTGAGGGTTGCATGGTCAGTATAAACAATAATAGGAGAACCAACAAGATAAGCCTGAAATTTGTCCAAAACAAATACTACAGCAAGAAGTTCTTTCTCAGTTGTTGAATAATTCATTTGAGCACTATTCAAAGTTCAACTTGTATAGTAAATGACATACGGTTTCTTATTCATTTGTTGCCCCAACATAGCCCCAATTGCATAATCACTCGCATCACACATGATTTCAAAAGGCAAAGTCCAATCAGGTGGTTGCATGATAGGTGCAGAAGTTAACATGCCAATTAATTTATCAAAAGCAATTTGACATGCATCGGTCCATTCAAAAGCAGAATCTTTTAATAAGAGATTACATAATGGTCTAGATATCGAACTAAAATTCTTAATAAATCTCCTATAAAAGCCAGCATGACCTAAAAAGGATCTAACATCTTTAATGGTCTTCGGAATAGGCAATTTAGCAATCAATTCAATTTTAGCTATATCAACCTCAATTCCTCGAGACGAAATAGTGTGGCCAAGAACAATTCCAGATGAAACCATAAAATGACATTTTTCCCAATTGAAAACAAGGTTCTTTTCTTGGCAACGTGTTAAAACTTTTTCCAAGTTATTCAAACAATCATCAAAAGAATCACCAAACACAGATATATCATCCATAAAAACTTCAAGAAATTGCTCCACCATATCACTAAAACTACTAAGCATGCATTGAAATGTAGTGGGAGCATTACATAATCCAAACGGCATTCTACGAAAAGCAAAAGTAACAAAATGACATGTAAATGTTGTTTTTTCTTGATCGTCAATGGTAATTTCAATTCGATAATAACCTGAATAACCATCCAAAAAGCAATAAAATGCATGCCCAGCCACCCGCTTTAAAGTCTAGTCTATAAAAGGCAAAGGTAAATGATCCTTTCGAGTAACAAGATTAAGTTTTCTATAGTCAATACACATACGCCAACTACAAATGACTTTAGTAGGAACCAATTCATTTTTATCATTTTTAACTACAGTTAAACCAGACTTTTTCGGAACGACTTGAGTAGGACTCACCCACTGACTGTCAAATTGGGTAAATGATACCCACAACCCACAATTTTAAAACCTCTATTTTGACAACTTCTTTCATGTTAGGGTTCAACCTACATTGTGGGTCCCGAGATGGTTTAGCACCATCTTCCAAAAATATTTTGTGTGTGCATATAAGAGGACTAATTCCTTTTATATCAGCAAGAGTCCATCCAATGGAAGATTTATGGGCAGTCAAAACCTTAATTAACTTACCTTCCTGCAAATAGTTGAGTTCGGAAGAGATTACCACAGGGAAAGTGTCATCTGGCCCTAAAAATGCATGCTTAAGACCTGTCAGTAACGGCTTGAGCTCTAATTTGGGTACCTCCACACTAGATGGTATGACTTTTGATAGTGGTGGAAATTCTTCAAACTTAGGTCTCCATCTATTTGCTTCTTGTACCTGACAAGAATCAAAGATAGCAGCAATTTCAGTTATTTTAGTATCATTTTGTGCATCATGATTCAAAAGAAAAAGTTCTAAATCATCCTCAATTTGAGTCTTCTCAAACTGTCCATGCATTGCAGTCGAAATAAAATTTACAACCTCACATTCATCATCTTCATGTGGTTGCCTGAAAACATTAAAAATGTTAACCTCCATTGTCATATTTCCAAAACAAAGTTTCATTATCCCACTCCTGCCACTTATGTTAGCATCACATGTAGCTAAGAATGGATGTCCTAAAATTACAGGAATATGATTTTCAGAGTCTAGAAAGGTGCAATATCCAAAACAATAAAATCAACAAGATAGTAAAACTTGTCTACTTAGACTAACACATCCTCAATAACCCCTCTCGAAGTTTTAATAGAACAATCTGCCAACTGCAGTTCTACCTGTGTCTGCTTTAATTCACCAAGACCTAGCTGCAAATACACTGAATAAGGTAGTAAGTTCACACTAGCTCCTAAGTCAAGTAAAGCACGATCAATAAAATTATTTCCAATGACACAAGACAAAGTAAGACTTCCTGGATCTTTATATTTTGGTGGAATTTTATTTTGCAATACCGCACTTACATGGGCAGCTAAAAATGCAGTTTTCTTCATATTATGCTTTCTTTTATAAGTACACAAGTCTTTCAAAAATTTAGTATAAGCGGGAACCTACTTAATAGCATCTAACAAAGGAATATTTATCTTTACTTGCTTAAAAAGCTCAAGAATATCAGAGTTATAAACAGCTTTCTTTAAGGGTTGTAAAGCTTTCGGAAAAGGTACAGGCACATGATATTCCTTGTCATTTTTAAATTCTTTGAGCTTGTCAAGTTTATCATTACTTTTAGTTTTCTCAACCTCATCAAGTAGAGGTGTCGTATCAATTATTTTACCATTCCTAAGAGTAATCACAGACTTAGCATGCTCAAATTCAGTATCAATTGAATTAACACCTTTAGGATTAGCTTGAGTGTTTGTAGGAAATCTTCGTTTTTCATTAACCGACATAGAGTTAGTTAATTTCGAAAGTTGACTCTTTATTTCTTTGTTTTCCTCAACAAGTTGACTAAACAATGAATCAAACTTTTGACCTAATGCTTGAACAGGATCTACATATGATTGTTTATGTTGAAACGAATTAGGAGCAGAAAATTGGTGGTTAGGAGCACTTACCTGAGGGTACGAGTCATTTCTCCTACGTAAATTAGGATGATTTCTGGTTGCCAGATTGTATGCCTCTGAAAAAGGAGTATATTGTTTCTGATAGCTTACAATGGCAGCACATCGTTCTTCATAAATTCCTTTCATTTCCTGCAACATTTGACAATTTTTAGTGGAGTAACCAATCTCACAACAAACATCGCAAATTTGATCAACATCAGACTAATAAACTTGTTGAGGTATATTAGATTTTCCAAATTTTAATGCAGCTACCTTTTTGGCAAGATTATCATATTTTACTTTCAATTCATCTTCTTCCCTCAACTGATAAATTCCTTTACTACTAGAAGATGTGGAAGGTTTAGAGCGATCAGTGCTCTCAAGTGGGTTAGGACCTTTCCATTGATGGGTTTTTTAGCACTTTGATCTAGAAACTCTAAAGCATCGTCAGGTTCTTTTGACATAAATTCCCCATTACACATAGATTCAAGAAATTGACGATCTCGATAGAGGAGACCCTCGTAGATGACGCCAGTCTTCAAAACCATGATGTGGGCACAAATTCAAAAGATTCTTAAATCTTTGCCATGTTTGATACAATGATTCACTCTCTTTTTGAGAAAAAAGTATAATTTTGTTGCTTTAAAGCCGTAGTCTTATGATCCGAAAAAAAAATTTGAAAAAATTCATCAGTCATTTCAGACCACGAACGAATAGACCTAGCCTTTAATGCATACAACCAACTTTTTGCTTTGTCTTTTAAAGAGAATGGAAAAAAATTTAATCTCACTCCATCCAATTGATCATGTGCAATATTATAAAAAATACTAACAGCATCCTCATATTCCTTAACATGCACATAAGGATCTTCATTTTCTAAACCATGAAAAATAGGAAAAAGATGAATCATTCCATATTTAAATTCATAATTTGGCATATTGGCAGGAAAAACAATGCATGAAAGAGATGCAACACGAGTTGGATGCAAATAGTCTTTTAATGTTCTGGGGGGAAGGTTTCCCTCGCCTTCAATAACTGCACAGTCAGCCATGTTGACAGACTCACTATCACTATCAAAAAGATCTCCAAACAAAGTTTCAATTTTAGTTTCTGGACGCTTAGCAAATCTGCCTCGGTGATCACGATATCGCATGAAAATTTAAGAAAGAAAACAGAGTAAAAATAAATAATAAAAAAATACAAATAAAACTAAAACGCAAACAACAACCAAATAAATAGAAATAAATGGAAAGAGTGTACTGGGTGGGGGAAAATTCTGCGCTTCTCGCCAAATCGCTCCCTTAGCAACGGCGCCAAAAAATTGCTTGCTAAACCCAAGTGCAGGTGTCGCGTAGTAGTATAAACTCGAAGTCCGAGTGTCGTATTCCTCAAAGAGCGTTGAAAAAGAATGCAGAATTATCAAGACTAAAACAAAGAACAATATCGAATGAGATGTAACTTACAGAAGAAAAGTTCAACAATTAAAAATACTAAAGCATCAGGGTTCCACCAACATACAACTATGCAATTTCACTATTTCGATTCCTTTTTATAACTCAACTGAGATACCAACAACAAGTAATCTCAACCGGAAAATATAGCAATTAAGTTTTCCTCATATAAAACTTCTTGAAAAGTGATTTTCATTGTAGATATTCAAAACAAAACGCCCATTCAATTTCTTATAGAAATAATCCCAAATATTATTTGTACCTACGGCAACAAAATATTAAGAAATTACTCCGTCGAAATCATACCAATCTACTAATTTATTCAATTCACTAAAAGCATGAATGTGAAACACAACTGTAGGAAAAACATGATTAAACCTATGAATCATAACCAACATTCATCAATCCGAAAATAGAATAAATAAGAAATTCCGTTGAAAATCCACAATGTAAAACTGACATTAAAACTCCGAAATAGAATCGAAATAATAAAACTACATAATCGTAATATAGGTTTCCCCCTAGCCTTAGCTAGGGAGATTAGTTCTCCATAAACTAAATAGAAAAAGAAAAGTCTAAAATTATGAAAGAGCCGGGGTCCCCTTGGAAAACAATCAAATGGAGATATATAAGCTACTGCCACACCCAACCTCCCTTCATATTCTTCTTCTTGAATAATGGTCATTCATCAACCCATTATTAATATGTTAATGCCAATCCCCATAACCCTCTGAATAATGGTCATTGATAAGCCTTAATGCCATATTGAAATGGTAATGGTTGGCCCTTTTTTTTTCTTCTTCTTTGCCTTCTCCTTTCTTCATTTTTTTTCGGTAACCGACATAGAGTTAATCACCAATTTATTGTCTTGTGCCTCACCCTTTAATTTCCTTGCAACATTCTCATAGTCTTACACATGAACATTAATATAACATGTTTGTACCATACTTGACCAATCCCGAAACTACTGAGCACCAGTCAACGTTATACCGTCAAGGACCTAGAAGAGCTTCCCTTCCACCAGGAGGCCAATCATAATGCGACACGTGTCGACATCAGAAGCCAATCACAGCTCGACACGTGTCAACATCAGAAGCCAATCACAACACGACACGTGTTGATGTTAGAACAAAACTAGAAACTCTCCTCTATAAATAGGGATCATTCTCCCACAATAATCTCTAATGTCATTTTGTACTAAACTATTCACTAGAACTCACTAAACCAGAGCTTGAACCTATGTATTTGTGTAAACCCTTCACAATTAATGAGAACTCCTCTACTCCGTGGACGTAGCCAATCTGGGTGAACCACGTACATCCTGTGTTTGCTTCTCTGTCTCTATTCATTTACGTACTTATCCTCACTAGTAACCGAAGCAACCAAGCGAAGGTCACAAAACCTGACACTTTCTGTTGTACCAAAGTCCTAACTGATTTTGTGCATCAACATTTGGCGCCGTCTGTGGGAAACACACTTATTCCTACTCTCTACAGCTCTGTCAAGCTGGTTTCCACCATTCGTACACTTTCTTTTGGCCAAACATCTCTCTCCGACATGGGGAGCGAAAGAAGCCACAGCACACAGAATGACACCCCCACTGGACCTAGTATGAAGCAACGAAAGCAGGAAGGAAATAGAGTTACTCTTCAACCTAAAGTCGATGAGCTAGAGGTTCAGAACAACAAGATAGCGATGAAGAATGAAGTCCTCCAGGAACAATATGAAAAACCTTTCGAGATGCTTCACGAGGCTAGGCAGGCTCAAACACATAAGCTCGTCGCCCCTGTTGAGGTTAACAATCAACTGAATGCCCCTCAACACGGAGGGTCGCCGATATCCGACACGGACATCCCTGATAGGGATCGAGCTACACATCAATGTGATAATCAACATGAGACTTCTCTCAACCCAGCTGCTTCAACCCGAAGCAGGAGAAGTAGAGGAAAACACCTCATCACAGAGGGAGTGGAAGGATCAAAAGCTGTCTATCGCGATTGTCGAGACTTCCTAAAGCAACGTCGAGAGAATCTCATCCACATAAGCTCGAAGATCAATGACCCAAGGGTTTCTGAAAGACTCGGTCCTCTTCCACGACCCAGGCTAGCCGCCAATCTAGAGAATGGGCAACAAGTCCCAGAAGAATATGAAGGTACTGGGGACTCGGAAACATTCCGACATACTCACTCTAGAAGTCAGTGTGGCGAGTCCAGAGAAAGATCACATTATCTTGATCAAACTTTCCTACTTCCAAGAGGCGATGGGGACTTAAAGAAGAAAACTTCGGTGGTGCACGACTTCGCTCAGGACTCCCTTGTCCTGCAGCTCCTTGAGGAAGTAAACAAGCTGAAGGCTGAACGTCAAGCCGAGATACCTGACTGGAACCAACCCAGGCCTGGCCCTCTCACAAGAAAGATCCTCAACACTCCCCTCCAAGCGAAGACAAAGCAGAAGCTTGACTTACAGCTCTATACTGGAAGGGAAGACCCGATTGAACACCTTAACCTCTTTGAGTCCACCATGGTATACCGGGGACACACCGACGAAGAACGGTGCCTTCTCTTCCCCTCCACCCTCTCTGGCGGAGCTTTAAACTGGTATTGCCGTCTTCCACCTGAGACAGTAGACTCATTTGAAGAGTTGAGGAAGCTGTTTGTCTCTCAACACATCTTCCAGACCGATCGCTTGCATTCCGCAGATGACTTGTACACTATTCGCCAGAAGCCGGACGAGTCATTACGAAAGTACGCTGGCCGCTTCAGCCATGAGTATTCTCGCTGCGCTGAGGCAGATGACAAGACCGCCCTCAAGGCTTTCACGGTAGGCTTACGTGACTGTTTCTTCAAGTACATGATCAATGCCAACACTTGGAAGACTTACTCTGAGGTGATGACATAAGCTTACAACCATGCCTCCGCCGAGGCAATGACATATCAAGGGAAACCCCCTACAGTCACCCCTTATCAGCAAGTAGGGAGTGGAGGCCAGATCCAACCAAATGAAAAGACCTCAACCTTCCAAATGGTAGCAGCATACCCCCCTGCCTCATTTAATGCTTCGCCAAGTCAGCAGACATATCAATCTCAGGGCAAAAGGAAAGACTTCCATCCTCACCAATCTCATTTTAATAAAAAGAATAAGAGGCACTATCGCGATAACTCAGGATATCGTCACAATAATGCCCGCCCCCAGGCAGTCAACGCAGTGGGCCAATCACGTGTCAAGACAGGCCCTACCCCGAGGTATGAGACATACACCTCTTTGAATGCTACATGTGCTGCCATCTACCCCAGTATAGCTCACCTGATACCAAAGCCAAAGCCAAGACAGCCAGATTACAAGTCCACGAAGAACACGGGCATGTTTTGCTGCTACCACGAGTATAATGGCCATGATAGTGAGAAGTGCATTATCCTCCGTGACCATATTGAAGCTTTGGCACGTGAAGGAAAAATTGATCAGTTCCTCCTTCACCCTCCAAGGGATAACCGTAACCAACGCCAGGTGAATGTGATATATTCTATAAGCGGCGGCACACCCATGTCTGAATCTTCCAATAGGGCCATGAAAAGCAGTGAACGAACTTTGAGACCTGGCCATCAAGTGTTTCACGTGGAAGACATCAGAGGAGGCAAGTATCAAAAGCCTAACTGGGATCCAATATGTTTCTACCCTGAGGAAGAAAGAGGTATCATCTACCCTCACAATGACCCGCTGATCGTGGAAGCTCACATAGCAAATTTTGATGTGAAACAAATCCTGATAAACACAGGTGCTTCAGTCAATATCATGTTTGCTGAAGCTTTCAAGGCACTTAATGTAGCTGAACACTTGCTCGATCGCTCGATTTCTCCTCTGATAAGCTTCTCTGGCGATATCGTGCAACCTTTAGGGAGTATACACTTACCCTTCACCATTGGTACAGGCCCCTACACAGCTACTATTACCACTAACTTCCTAGTGGTTAACTGCCCGACGGCATACAATGTCATCTTTGGGCGCACAGGCATCAATGATCTCAAGGCCATGGTATCCACACATATGTTGTTGATGAAGTTTCCAACCCCTTTCGGCAATGGGTACATCAGGGGAGATCAACTTAGTGCTCGATCATGTTACAACACTTCGGTCAAACAACAACACCTGCCTGTCCCCAAGGAGACTCTCTTTATACATAACCAAGTCGTAAAGACCAGTCCAGATGAATCCAACTCGGGTCTTCAGGATGGCAACAGTCAACCCGACGACCCTCGAGATGACTTCTTCACCCAGCAAGCACAACCCGCTGAAGAGTTAGAGAAGGTCTCTATCTCCAAAGACCATCCAGACCGCATGGTGAAGATTGGCACCACTTTGTCACCACCCCTTCGGTTGTCGCTGATCTCCTTTTTGCAAGAGAACGCCGAGGTCTTCGCTTGGTCATATAAAGATATGTCGGGCATCTCTCCCGATATCATCTGTCACCACTTGAGTATTGATCCCAAGACCAAACCAGTAAAACAGAAGCGAAGATCTTATGATGTTGAACGATACGAGGCGATGAAAGCAGAAGTTGAAAAACTCAAGGACATAGGCTTCGTCCGTGAAGTCAATTACCCAACATGGGTAGCAAATGTTGTCCTTGTTAAGAAAAATCCGACCAAGGAAAGTCTCCTGCTTCAAAAGGTCTTGTGGAGAATGTGTGTCGACTACACCGACCTAAACAAAGGATGCCCGAAGGATAGTTTCCCCCTTCCTCTCATTGATAGACTTATAGACTCTACGGCAGGGTGTGAGCTCTTGAGCTTCATGGACGCTTATTCAGGATACAACCAAATCCTCATGAACCCCTCAGACCAAGAACACACGGCCTTCACTACTGACAGGGGACTATATTGCTATAAAGTCATGCCTTTCGGCCTAAAGAATGCAGGAGCAACTTATCAGAGACTGGTCAATTCAATGTTCGCCGAACAAATTGGGAAGAGCATGGAAGTTTACGTTGATGATATGCTAGTCAAAAGCAAACATGCTGACCAACACATCACCAACCTATCTGAAACTTTCACCATTCTAAAGAGGTATCGAATGAGGTTGAACCCCAACAAATGTGCCTTCGGCGTGGGCTCTGGCAAATTCTTAGGCTTCATGATTAGCCAACGAGGCATTGAAGCTAACCCTGAAAAGATCAAAGCAATCCTCGACATGAAAGAGCCAATAACTTCAAAAGACATCCAAAGCCTTACTGGCAAGGTGGCAGCCTTAACCAGATTCATCTCTAAGGCCACAGACAGATGTGCTCCTTTCTTCAAAGCACTCAAGGGAAATAAGAAGTACATTACATGGACGGAGGAATGTGCCAAGGCATTCAGGAACCTCAAAGAGTACATGAGTAAAGCCCCTCTGCTCTCCAAACCAGAAGTTGGTGACACTCTCATCATCTATCTATCGGTTTCGGCTTCAGCAGTCAGTTCTGTTCTTATTCGAATGGACAGTGGTGTCGAACGGCCCGTCTACTATGCTAGCAAGGCCCTACAAGATGCGGAGACACGATACTCCAACATTGAGAAATTAGCTCTAGCATTGGTCATGTATGCTCGGAAACTTCGCCCTTATTTCCAAGCACACGCCATCATCGTGCTTACCAATCACCCTCTTCGACAGATACTCCAGAGTCCTGACACGTCTGGACGAATGATCAAATGGGCGATAGCATTGGGTGAGTTTGACATCTCCTACCAACCAAAACCAGCCAAAAAAGGTCAAGCAGTAGCAGATTTCATCGCCGACTTCACATATCCTGTTGACATTGCTTCTACACCTGAAGCAGTAGCTTCATTACCATCGAAAGCTCAAAAAGTAGAATCAATGACCCCAGCATGGAGTCTGTATGTTGATGGCTCATCCAACCAACAGGGCTGCGGAGCAGGATTAGTCCTCACTACCCCCGACAAAGTGGCGATGGAATACGCTCTTCATTTCAAATTCAAGGCATCGAACAACGAGGCCGAATACGAAGCCCTTCTAGCAGGCTTACGTTTGGCCAAACACCTTGGGGTTAAACGAATTGATATCTTCAGTGACTCCCAATTAGTGGTCAACCAAGTCACAAACAACTTTGATGCTAAGGATAGCTCCATGGCAGCATATCTTGCGCAAACGCGACTTTTGCTCAAGCACTTCCACTACCAGATCACCCAAGTTCCTCGAGCGGCAAACAGTCATGCAGACGCTTTGGCTCGCCTCGCCTCGGCAGTGGAAGACAAGATTGGGAGAAAAATTCATGTCGAATTGTTGGCAGAACCAAGCACCATGGTCGCGGAGGTGTGCAATTTATAACAAGAAGATAGTTGGATCACCCCAATTTATAAATTCCTTGCTCATGGCACCCTCCCAATTGACAAAGTCCAAGCTAAGCAGATTCGATACAAGTCTGCCCGCTACCTGATCATTAATGACCAACTCTACAAGCGCGGTTTCACCCTGCCATACCTAAGATGCCTTACACCTGCGGAGGCTGAAATTGTCCTTCAGGAAATACATGAATGAGTCTGCGGAGATCATGCTGGGTCTCGATCCCTAGCACACAAGACTTTTCGCCAAGGATACTATTGGCCAACACTTCACCAAGATGCCATCAGAATATCTCGCTCATGTGATAAGTGTCAACGCTACGCAACTATCCCTCACTCCCCTCCCGAGCCGCTCACTCCTATGATCAGCCCTTGGCCCTTCGCCCAATGGGGACTTGATTTGATCGGCCCAATGCCTGCAGGGAAAGGCAAGGTCCACTATGCAATCGTTGCAGTTGACTACTTCACAAAGTGGGCTGAAGTAGAACCCTTGGCAACCATTACTGAGGGAAAAATAGAAGACTTCGTATGGAAGAACATCCTCTGCAGATTCGGCATTCCCAATGCGATAGTCACGGACAATGGGCGGTAGTTCGACAACAAGAAGTTCAAGATGTTCTGCTCTAAGTTCAACATCAACTTATGTTTTGCCTCTTCAGCCCATCCCTAGTCTAACGGACAAGTCGAGGCCGTTAACAAAATAATCAAGCGCACTCTGAAAACTAGCTTGGACAAAGCTAAAGGTTGTTGGCCAGAATTCGTACCCCAAGTCCTTTGGTCATACCGCACTTCATATCGGACTTCCACAGGAGAAACTCCATTCTCACTTGCTTTTGGTACAGAAGCAGTTGTCCCAGTTGAGCTTGAGCAAGCAACATACCGAATCCAGAACTACATACAGAGTGAGAACGACAAGCAACTCACCCTCAACCTGGATCTAGTCGAGGAACACAGAAATCAGGCTCACCTGAGGAATGTCGCCTACAAGCAGCGCATCTCCAACTACTACGACTCAAGGGTCAAACCTCGCTCTTTCAAAGTGGGAGACTGGGTACTGAAGAAAAGATTACTCTGTGATAGAGTCCCGAGTGAAGGAACACTCAGTCCTAACTGGGACGGACCGTTCGAGGTCGTCGGCATCAGCCGCCCTGGCTCCTACAAGCTTAGAAACTCCGACGGCAAGACCCTTGGCCATCCATGGAATGCTGACCACTTGAAGTACTATTACAAATAGACTCACATTGTACAAGTGTTAAGCTACAGCCGTTCGGCATCCTATGTAACAAAAACCATTTGGTATGAATTCAATAAAGAGGTGATTTAGCCAACTCGGCCATAAACTCTTTTCCGTTCTGAGCAATGAAACACTCAAGTGTTGAAGCTTCAACGCAAATGTTTCCAATACAAAACAAAATCTAAGTATGTGTCAACAAGACTATACAAAGGATCTACATCATACATTCCAACACATTCATACATAAACATCATACATTCCAACACATTCATACATAAACATCATACATTCCAACACATTCATACATAAACATCATACATTCCAATACATTCATATATAAACATCATACATTCCAACACATTCATGCATAAACATCATACATTCCAACACATCCATACATAAGCCAACTGTGCTTCGAAAGGGTTCAACACACTTTGTGTCATTCGACATTTGCCACAATGTGCCTCGACACCTTGCCCTTATTCTCACCAACTAGGTGATGAAGGAACTCACCTTCGTACCACCAACTAGGTGATGAAATGTACAACCCGTACTCTAATATTATTTGGAAACTTGCCACCCTTATCACCAATCAGGTGAAGAAGGAACTCATCTTCATGCCACCAACCAGGTGATGAAATGTACAACGCGTACTTTCCTTCATGCCACCAACCAGGTGATGAAATGTACAACGCGTACTCTCCTTCATGTCACCAACCAGGTGATGAAATGTGATGAAAGGTGATTAAGGAATTCACATTCGTACCACCAACCAAGTGATGAAAGCAACCTACCATTCATTCCATTAACCAGAAGACGAGTGGTACAACTTGTACATGTGAACTCCTAGCATTCACAAATAATCAAAAACCATCAAGCTTTACAACTCAACTAGGGGAGCACTTATGCCTAACAAGAGCTATAGTCACCAACAAAGTCTTATTGCAAGCCAACAATGGCTTCAATGCATGGTATACGAAGATCAAGCTCTTCAGCCCTCTTGCATCTGCTTCAGACATTTCTCCTTTGTAACAATGCAAACACTACAACTCATAGAAAGCTTCAAACGCTCTTGATCAAGACTGTTCGAAGCAAATTCAATTTATATGGTTCATCCAAACCTTCGACTACTACAAGATGTGGCTTGCATCACAATCTCTCGCTTAACAGTATGGAAGCAAAATTTGTATACGTTGTCTCTCCCACATTTTCAAATTTTTAGTTTTCCCAAAAAAAAAAACAAAAAAAAAAACAAAAAACAAAAACAAAAACAAAAACAAAAAAAACAAAAAAAAAAACAACAAAAAAAAAAAAGAGGAAATTGGAAATTGGGAAATTCAACAAAGCTTCATCAATGGAACACAACTACAATCCTCAAAAGCTTTGCACTATCTTCATCAAGATAGTGTGAAGCAAAATCAATTTATGGTGCCAACAAAAGCTTCATCAATGGAGGACAAATATCAATCTCAAAAGCTTTGCACTATCTTCATCAAGATAGTGTGAAGCAAAATCAATTTATGGTGCCAACAAAAGCTTAATCAATGGAGGACATATATCAATCTCAAAAGCTTTGCACTATCTTCATCAAGATAGTGTGAAGCAAAATTAATTTATGGTGCCAACAAAAGCTTCACCTATAAAGCTTCACCCCCAAAGCTTCACCTATAAACCTTCAACACCAAAGTTTCAACACCAAAGCTTCACCTATAAAGCTTCAACACCAAAGCTTCACCTATCAAGCTTCAACCCCAAAGCTTCACCGATCAAGCTTCAACCCCAAAGCTTCACCTACAATACAAAATTTCAACACCAAAACATATAAAAGCTTCACACACTCTTCATCAAGATAGTGTGAAGCAAAATCAATTCATGATGCCCAACAAAGCTTCAACACCAAAACTTCACCTACAATACCAAATTTCAACACCAAAACACATAAAAGCTCCACACACTCTTCATCAAGATAGTGCGAAGCTAATTCCAGTGGAGCTGAATTTTGGACATCTTATAGTTCTTGAGCAGATGAACAACTTTCACGAAGGAAATTTTTCTATTTGAGCGACGGAAGTTAGAGTGTTGAAGCTCCAAACATGACGGTCAGATTTCTGCAAGCTTCAAAGCTGCTGCGGTGTTTCGAAGATCTGGAAATATTCAACCGTTAGTTTGTTCTGAATTTTTGATATGTTATGGAAGAGATGATGAGGAACAACTTCGATGAAGAAAGTATGTTGATCTAAACAAGAGAAAATGGAGTTTCGAAGCTCACAACAAGTCTGACGGGTTAACAGAAAATTGATGAACAGTTACTCATCATACTTGAATTTCTAAAGTTGTACTACTCCGATGGATCTCAAATTTGGATATGTTGTAGTTCACAAGATAAGGAACAACTTTCATGAAGACGACTTTGCAATCTGAGCTATAGAGAATGGTGTTATCTTGCATCCACTCAGGCTGATTAGTGGAAACGAAAAGCAATTCCACCAAAGAAAAGATGAAAAAGAGAGAAAAGCTACTAATTGCACTTGATCTTGTCTAGTCAATAGCATGCAGCATCAAACACACAAAAGTTGGAAATATTTTTAGATAAGGCATATACGAATGTGTGACATCGAAACAAGGATTCGTTACTTTGACAAATTAGTAACAAGCGAGACACCTCATTCGGCAACTCTCTTCGCCTGAAGACTTGGGGGACTCCCGCCATATGCTACTGCACCTTGATACTCGGCAGTCTCACAACCACTCAGTGACTTGGATTTTTCAAGTCTCCAACCGAGAAGTTTTCCTCACTCGGGAAATTAAGGGAACACTACCTCAAACTACACGCTTCACTCACAAAGCTTCAACAATACAGGTTTCAACAAAAGAAAAAATTCAAAGAACTTTCTGAAGAAGGCTTTGGTGTATTTAACACAATATGTTGAAATGAAGCAAAGCTTATTTATTAATATTTTCGATAAGCCACAAATATGTACATATACATGAGTCAAAATAAACAAACAAAATGGAGCCTTCACAAAGGTTGCTTAGGGGAAGTCTCAGCAGTCGGTAGAGCCCCAGAAAGAGAAAGCACCGGAGGGTGGTTATCCGGAGCCTCAGTACTTGACAAAACCCCAGAAGAATGAGGCATTGGAGGTTCATCATTTGAAGCTTCATTACCAGGTACAGCCCCAGAGGACGAAGGCAATAAATGCCTTTGGAACAAACCCACAAACCGCCGATGATCAAGTAAAACCTTACCATCAGATTCCTTCATCTGGTCAAGCTTCCTCTTCATGTTTGTAGCATAGTCATGGGCGAGCCGGTGCAACTGTTTATTCTCATGCTTGAGCCCTCTAATCTCTTGTTTGAGACTCATCACTTCAGCAGCCAATGATTCAACTTGGCGGGTTCTAGCAAATAGGCGTTGGGCCATATTAGACACAGAACCTGCACACTGAACACTAAGAGCCAGAGAGTCCTTAACAGCCAACTCATCAGACCGTTTGGAAAGTAGTCTGTTATCTTTGGGAGTGAGAAGGTTCCTGGCCACCACTGCAGCGGTCATATCATTCTTCATCACAGAATCCCCAACGGTAAGAGGACCAGTAGGGGATATGAAGGATGGGCGCCATATGTTGTCTGGAGAAGGCGTGGCTGTCTCTTCTCCAAGGTTCAAGTCAAAACGACGGTCGGAGGGTCCAGACATTTTCAAATGTGTTGAAGAGGGAAGAGGTCCGACAAATCAAGATCTTAGAAGTGCAAGAAGTGAGCTTCTACTGGTAGAGATTCAAGTGTGCTGTGGAACTTAATGCCAGCCTCTATAAAAATCTGCACTCGACGGAGCTTCAGAAATCGAAGAGGCGTTTGCTTTCTCAAAAGTTGGGCTGCTCAGAGACCACGAGGGCCGATCTCAGAAATTGAAGAAGCACCTGCTTTTTCAGCCTCGTCAGCACCTGTCACATGCACACTCAGCTTTGCGGAAATTACGAGTAATCTGTCGAAGATTTCTGGTGAAGTAGAAAGCACGTGAATCTTACTGTTCAATCACCGCTCTCCACATGCACCATCAACTCCTCGGGTACCACATATAACTTTGTCAAAGATCTCTGACAAAGTTTAGGCACGAGAATTTCGAAGTTCCAGCTACCCTACTATTACCCACAAGGGTAAAGGAACAGCACCACTGCTTGACAACTGGAAAGTCCCTATGTGTGTCGACCTCCGTGTTTTGCGGCAAGACAGGTTGGCAAGAACGTCCAACCTTTACTCACATTCGAGAAAAGACTCCCAACATAATTACTTTCTCAAAAACCGAAGTAGCACCGCTTTCCGAATCTCGATAGTCAGATCCTCGACGGGATTGCTTGTTCGAAAACCGAAGAGGCACAACTCTCAGAACTTCGAGAGCCAGATTTCCTTAGATAAAGCTTGTCTATAATCTTCACACGTAACATCAGCTTTCCAGATACCACATACCACTTTTTCAAAGTGCTCTGACAAAGTTAAAACACGTGAAGCTGGCAGCTCCCACTACATTGCTGTGACCAAGAAGGGTAAAGGAATAGCATTACTACTTGTTATTGGGAAATCCCTATATACATCGACCTCCCTCCTCAACGGACAGGCAAACCTGCAAAAATGCTCAACCCTTTCTCGCATTCGAGAAGGCACCCTCAACATAACCTCTCGAAATACTCAGCTTTATTTCCCCCCGATAATACCTCAGCAAATAAGCCACACCAAGAACAAGAGTATCTCATATCATCAGGGTCGAAAGCAAGAGTATCTCATATCATGCTTTCTCCCTGTCTTTGTCTTTGTCCTTGTCCACACCTGCAGGACAAGGAGAAAGAGAGCAGTCAGTCGGAACCTGAAATCAAACCTCCAATCTGAAACTGACTGCCTGGAACCTTTTCCTGGTTGCTTACTTAGCATTGCTCTCGAGTACTCATCCTCAACTGCTGTCAAGGTCACGAATTCCACCGGTAAATACCTCATGACAGTTGATCAGATATTGGCTCTTTACACTGAAGCTACCAAGCGTGGATGAGTCACTATGAAGGAATGTTCTGAATGACCATTTAAATGCAAAGGTTGCACACCACTTCTGCCATGCAAAAGATTGAAGCAGAAGGTTCAACGGTGAGCTGAAACAGATCACTACAGCACGACACCTTTCCATACCACATTCATTATTCCGTCAACAGCAAAAGTATCCCATATCATCAAGGTCGAACGTACTCTAGATTTGATGGACTTGTTTTGACCCTCAAATTCTTGAGTCGGCCTTATACTCTGAAGGGAACCAGAAAACCCTCCAGCACAGTTCAAGAATAAGCCTGTGGAAAGTTACTTCTTCAAAAGCAAAAGTATCTCATATCATCTCTTCTCCATTTGCTTCTCCTTATCCTGGCAGCTGAATGAGAGACAAGGAGAAGGAGAACAATCAACCGGAAGTCGAAGTCGAACCTCCGATCCTGGGTTGCTTGCTTGGAAGTTTGACTGCTTACCTTGTCTGTCACCTCTTTCGGCAGATCTCCTAGCTCAGCGACTTGGGGGACTCCTACTATAGGGTTTGTATCGCACTTGACCAAGCCCGAAACTACAAGTAAGCTTCAAGTGAAATTGATACATTACCTTGTGCATCTTCATCGGTTAAAGATACCACCCATGGATGGAGGAAAAGTACTTCCAGAGAAGATGCCACATCTACATATGAGACAGATAAGGCACGTGAAAATGATACCACACTTCAGTACTTAGAAGTTTCGTGATTACTCAATGGCTTGGATCTTGCAAGTCCCCAACCGAGGAGCTTCCCTCACTCGAGAACTTAGGGGAGCACTGTTTGTACCATACTTGACCAATCCCGAAACTACTAAGCACCGGTCAACGTTATACCGTCAAGGACCTAGAAGAGTTTCCCTTCCACCAGGAGGCCAATCACAATGCGACACGTGTCGACATCAGAAGCCAATCACAGCTCGACACGTGTCAACATCAGAAGCCAATCATAACACGACACGTGTCGATGTTAGAACAAAACTAGAAACTCTCCTCTATAAATAGGGATCATTCTCCCACAATAATCTCTAATGTCATTTTGTACTAAACTATTCACTAGAACTCACTAAACCAGAGCTTGAACCTATGTATTTGTGTAAACCCTTCACAATTAATGAGAACTCCTCTACTCCATGGACGTAGCCAATCTGGGTGAACCACGTACATCCTGTGTTTGCTTCTCTGTCTCTATTCATTTACGTACTTATCCTCACTAGTGACCGAAGCAACCAAGCGAAGGTCACAAAACCTGACACTTTCTGTTGTACCAAAGTCCTAGCTGATTTTGTGCATCAACATAACATTCAGCTTTCAATTTCATTTTCCTAGTTTCGTACCAAATTAGCACTCGTTGCTACGAACGCGTGAGTGCGTGTTAGACTCGAATTGGATTTGTAACGAAAAGGTTACACCCCGTTAAAGTACGTAACCACAGGTATTTTTGTACACACGCGTACAAATTATCAATGTTTGAAACACTGTAGGGAAACAGATTTTGTACATTAAAAATTGTACAAAATCCACCAATCCATTCCCTAATTGGTGGATCCGGTCCCCCTTTATTCACACAAACAACCAATCAAACTTTTGCTTTTTCCTTGAATCCCTCCTCACCACCCAATCAATTGCTTCCCCTCTTTTTCCCTCACCAATCAGATTTCACTCTCATGTTTCTCTTCCCCAATCAGTTTGCAGAGATCACTCTCTCTCTCTCTTCATTCTCTTTCTCCCCAAAAGCACTCTCACTCTGCAACTCTCTCAAACAAACAACAAACCCTACCAACGTTCCTTGAAAACCATACCATTGAACTCATCTCGACCCCAGGAACACAACCATGCAACTAGTTTCAAGAATGGTTGAGTTTTGACTCACCAACTCGGAAGCTCTAACTCGGTGAGTTTTGGGTCGACAATTTTCGAACCCAGTCATGGCGTTTTAGGACTCGAGGAAACTCCTACTCAACTCCCTAAGGGTCCTAGTCAAGGTTTGATGAAGAGTTGACGTGAAACAACCTGGTTTCAAGAAGTTGAGTTTTTTGCCGAACCTATCGAGCCAATTTTAGGCATTTTCCTGTCCATTTTTGGACTTCCAAAAGGTATAAACTGGTTCGGCACTTCATAAGCTTCATTTCCATATAAATTTTGTGAAAAATGGTTGAGAAATGAAGAAGATATGAAGGTTTGAAATTTTACCTAGAAACCGACGAAAATTTCTAGATTCCGACAAGTTCAGACTGCGGCGAACGGTGGCGGCCGGCAAGGACCACAAGAGAAGACAATTGAATATTCTAACGGCATCAGGTAATGCCGTTAAACTCTATAAGTTATTTAACTGAATATTATGTCAAACTGACAAAATATTTCTGACGGATGTCAGGGCCTTACCTGCGCGTGGTGGCGCGTATGGCCGTGCCTTAGCCTGCGCATGGTGACGCGTCCGGCCTCTGATTGACCTTCTATCAATTGTGTAGGTCCGTGATGTCGAGTAGATCGATTTCGTATATTCAAACCCTATGTTTGAGCAATCTACGGAGGTTTTATTTAAGTTTCCATTTATGTGTTATTAAACTAAGTTAATTAGTAATTTCACATATAGGGGAAACGTATCACGATGGCGTACGGGGTCAGGCAAGGTTCATAGGCTACGACGTATTGTGAATGGGCAGTTTGTTTTTATATCTATACATAGTTATAGTTTCCATAAATGTGTATTTACTCCATTATTACACTTATATTGCCAAGTATCGTTATTGTGATATTAAATGTGATAAATTCTGCTATATGGTTGGGATATTACTGTCATGACATGCATACATATTTGTACATGCTCATCATTGTTGCACCCCGGTGTTAGTACTCGCCCCAGGGGCAAGGCCAGTCCTTCACGTGTATGTTCACATCCGCACCGTTCGCTCGCCTTTGATCCAAGTTAGGTGCCAATCCTATCGTATAGATTGCATTAGGCAATTCCGACTTATATGTGATTGTGCTTCGGCACCAGTCTTCACGTGATCATAGTACTAGAGCGTATTGATTACACCTAGTCCTATTCGTGTCAAAAATTATCTCTACGAACTCG
Organism: Malus domestica; assembly: GCF_042453785.1. Lineage (NCBI taxonomy): Eukaryota > Viridiplantae > Streptophyta > Magnoliopsida > Rosales > Rosaceae > Malus > Malus domestica. The sequence goes on along the minus strand of NC_091669.1, from coordinate 35,253,311 downwards.
TGTGTCAGCTTAGATGGATGAGCACTTAGTTATACTTGATTATCACATGATTATATTACTGCGGCATTTGATATATCATGACTTGGCATATTTCTGGTTATATTGTTGTTGTACTTTTGTTACACACTTATGTAATATGTTTTATGGAAACTACACTTGTTTTACAGCGAGGGGTTACTATGTTCGGAAATAAAGGTTTCTTACAAACGTTGTTTTGCTGACCCACTTAACTTTGTTTGTCACCCTTCCAGGTTTAGTAGTAATGCTTACGTGTAAACGAGGATTCTAACAAATCTCAGGAGATGGCTATCTTCAGTGGTATAACCCTCATTCTATTTACTATATTGTCTTATGCTCTAACATCACGTGTGAAATGGATTGAATCCCGCACACCCCACTCTTTTGACTATGAACATTTAGGTTTAAATTAATTCACATCATATTTGCACTACACTACACTTTATGGCTTCATCACCCTTCAGGTGTCGGCCAGCACAAGTCAATTCAGAGTCCAAGTGGACATTTTTAGCCCCCTCAATAATTTATTATATTAAGTTTGTCCTTTAATTTTAGGGAACTTTAACGAAAAAATTATGTTACTGTTCACTTTAACGAAAAACCAGATTTTTACACTAAAAAGTCAATCCTAGTACTATTCACTTTACCCTTTATTTTTTCCTTATCGTTAAAACTCAAAATTTTCAAGCTTTTTTCAGTAGTTTTCTTTTAATTTTATTGGTTAATTGAATTAAACTACCATATTAAAATAAAGTCGTCGGACATATTTTAAGTACCGTTCGTCATGAATAAGCCTCTAGATTTCTTATCTTTATATAATCTCAATAATTTTTTCGGATAGGATTTCGTGTTACACATGTCGTTAAATGTTGTTTAAGTTTCATGTTATTAAATATTATAATTCATGCATGTTAACAACTTAGACATTAATTCAAAGATCACAATTTAATTGAAATACAACATCTTAAATATTAAAACAAAAACAACTTAAATATTAAAACTACAACAACTTACATATTAAAGATTACAACAAATTAGGAGTTTAAATAATGTGAAGAATTGAAATAAAATGAGATAAGATAATATGGAAAGGTGCAAATGATGTAAGAAATGGTGTATATGTCACATCCCGACCCGAGTCCACCACATCCCGGGCCCGTTCCACCACCGTAGCACGATATTGTCCACTTTGGGCCCCAACCACGCTCTCACGGTTTTGTTTCTAGGAACTCACACGAGAACTTCCCAGTGGGTCACCAATCATGGGAGTGCTCTCGTGCGCTACTCACTTAACTTCGGAGTTCCGATGGAACTCGAAGCCAGTGAGCTCCCAAAAGGCCTAGTGCTAGGTAGGGATGGGAATATACATTTAAGGATTACTCCCTTAGGTGATGTGGGATGTTACAATCCACCTCCTTAGGGGCACGACGTCATCGTCGGCACACCTCTAGCCAGGAATTGGCTCTGATACCATTTTGTCACATCCCGGCCCGGGTCCACCACATCACGGGCCCGTTCCACCACCGTAGCACGATATTGTCCGCTTTTGGCCCCGACTACGCCCTCACTGTTTTGTTTCTGGGAACTCACACGAGAACTTCTCAGTGGGTCACCCATCATGGGATTGCTCTCGCGCGCTACTCGCTTAACTTCGGAGTTCCGATGGAATCCAACCCAGTAAGCTCCCAAAATGCCTCGTGCTAGGTAGGGATGAGAATATACATATAAGGATCACTCCCCTGGGCGATGTGGGATCTTACAATCCACCCCCCTTAGAGGCCCGACGTCCTCGTCGGCACACCACAGCCAGGGTTAGGCTCTGATACCAATTTGTCACATCCCGGCCCGGGATGGATCACTTCCCTGGCTCGCTCCACCACCGTAGTACGATATTGTTCGCTTTGGGCCCTAACCACGCCCTCACGGTTTTGTTTCTGGGAACTCCCACGATAATTTTCCAATGGGTCACCCATCATGAAAGTGCTCTCATGCGCTACTCGCTTAACTTCGGAGTTCCGATGGAACCCGAAGCCAGCGAGCTCCCAAAATGCCTCTTGCTAGGTAGGGATGGGAATATACATTTAAGAATCATTCCCTTGGGCGATGCGGGATGTTACAGTATAAATAGTTTAGGTATTTATAGAAAAATAATTAGAATTTTTTTTATAAATTTCATCCTAAAAAAAATTCAAAATCCAACGGCTAGCTGATGTCAGCTAGGAAATAGGCTGCTGACAGCTTGGACCCCTCAAACGGGTTGGTTGGCTAGCTTAAAATGCCCAGCCCGATAGCCAAAGGGCTTGAGTTTGGTCTGGTGGTTCCCCTTTTCTTTTGGCCCAGACTTCATTGAAGAAGGGTTTTATTCTATTTTGGACTAAAACATAGCATATAGCCCTATGACCTTATCCATTGGAGATGGCCTAAGTGGCCAAGATGTCGCAGGTCAATTTCAATGATCATTTGTGAGAAAAAAATGATTTATGGGACCCATTTATGTGTCACATCAACACTTAACAGAATTTTTAACATAATTGCGACAGAATGACCACATTGATTTGCGACACTTATTTTCAAAGACTACATTAATTGATTTTCAATTTCAGGAACTATCTTAATGGTGAGGATTAATTTTAGGAACCATTTGTGATAATGACCCTTTCATTTTTGTCCAACAAATTGAATAAATCAAACAAAAACAATGGTTATGATTAAACAAGAGTGTATAGGAGGAGGACAAAAAGAGGGCATCATTTCTTTATGTGATGACACATTTAGCTTTGGCTTTGTTTTCTAAGTGAATTGTTACTTTGAGAAAGTCCTTGGAGTTGGCTCAATATAACAAGAAATAATACTTGCATTCAACAAGGCATCACACCAGTACCTAAGTATCATGTCAATTTCAGTTAATATGAATAACACCAAAGCAAGACTTCAATGTCAGACTCATCACCCGCTCTTGGTCTCTAGGTCTCGATTCTTGTCTAACACTTGATAACATGAAAGAATTTGCACCTTTAATTATTGTACCCAAATTCTGGCAGATACATTCACTATCAAGATTGTAGTTTATATAACAACATTTCATAGCTTCAAATTATAAAAAAAAATTATATCAAAGTCAGGCATCCCTTCATCTCAAATTTAATGGAAAATAAAACACCAAAAAATGAAACCTGCTAGTTTCAGAATTTAATCCATTCCAACAATAAGGTTGCAGATACACTATCACACCACTTGGTAATTCTCCGTGATCAACTGCGTTCTTTGAGAAAACTTGGGAGCGGCTGTACCTTGCAGAGGTATAATGTTCAAAACCTGTGCAAAAAGGATTAAACGTCACCATCTTCAATTAAATTCTTTCATATCCACTACCCTAAATGCTACTCAAAGTAGGTCAGACGCAGCTGATGGTAATGGCATAACATCAGGTTCGAAGCAATCGACGGCTCATGCCTATGTGTTAGTGGCGTGTGAAGCAGTGAGTTCTTGGCAGTGTGATAGAAGTTAGAGCATTATATAATACTTCACCGAGTCTAGAAGTAAAACATCCACAGAGGAATCAAGTAGTTATACTTATAGAACGAGGTTCTTTAAGTCCATCACAAGGAGCAAAGTATAAGACAATGGAATCAACAAAGTATCAGCAGTTGTACCTTCAGGTCACTGAATGTCTCGGTGGCAGAGAAGCACACAGAAATGGGGAAAAATACAGATGGGTCTGCTGGGGGAACAACAAACTCCAATGACCCACTGCCAAGTATTCAAGAAGGATAACAATTGCATTAATATTAGTTCATAAAGAATATGTAACAGCCCAAAAGAATCAGTCCAGCATTTACAGACCTGCGGTTCGAGTTATCTACAAGAAGTATGGACCACTCCAACGTTGAATTCCTGGCATCATATCTGTAATACAATTGTTGTATCAAATTTAAGCAATATAAATTCCAAAGAAGCATAGAATGTTCAAATCCTTGTGCTCCATGAGGAAAACCATCCTGTCACATGGAAGCAGGGACATTCGGCATTACTTCCGGCTCCATTCCATTTTAGTATATGTGCCCAACATCTATACAAAAGGATTATGTATGCAAAACAATACAAATGTCCTTTCCAGTAGGCATCAGACCTACCTATTATTCCTGGGAACTTCCACCAAGAAGTTTATTAAAAAGTTTTCTTCCTTCCTATTAATGCTACTAGGCCAGCCCATGTTTTTTTATACTTCCTAGGATCATGATTGTTTAATGTAAGGTAGCAATCAGAAAATAACCCCTCTACATTCACATAGGATAATAACCACATTCAGTTATGTGTAGCTGTAATTTTAGGTTCCAAAAGCAGAGTAAACAAGAAAAAATAAGATGAATTTTCTTACCTCCATTCACCTTCAATCTGGTTTACTCGTGGAGCCTCTCTCGCAGCTGGAAGAGGTACTGAGATAACAACATTTCTCAGATCAAACATCTCTGAAGCCTCGTACTCAATGTTGACATAAGTTTCATTCCCAGAAACAGTGGGCCAACAGTTGACTGCAACGGAGATAGATTGATAAATAACGGTCAGGGCACACGAGATAAATCATACAACACAATGATGAGATAATTGAACTCACTTGTTAGGGGCACCATTGACTCATCTGAAGTCTGCATTCTCCATCTCAAAAGACCAACACCTCCTGCATCACCAGTTTGACCAGTAGGAAAAGGCCTAGACGTATCCTTTAGGCCTAGAATGTTATTATTGGAGAATAACTCTTTGTTCATGTTAGGGTGTGTTTTGAAAAGGATGCCAGGATTTCCACCAGTTTCAATCTGAAAACAGAAAAAAATGAAAAAAAGACAGTCACAAAACACATTTCAGTGACACAAAACATTGGACCTACTCCTACAAGCTTATTAAGCACAACCAAAAACAGATCACCACTCTAGATTTGCCACAAATCAGAATGAAAACAAGTTTCAAAGGACAACATTCTAAATAGGCATATCTCTAGAAGTCTCCAATAGCAAGGACATCAGTGTGAAGTTTCTATCAGATTCAAAGGAAACCTAGTCTTCAAATAAGGCAACTGCCAGATATGTGACTTAAACACATGACACATCATTATGAATGCTGCAACGATACTACCTAGATTGTGCGATTGTGCCCATGGTAATATATGATGGATAGTGATGAAATACCTGAACTTGGATATATGCATCTTCCTGGTTAAGAATTTGCAGAGATAATGTCCCCTGAACATCAAAGTTGCTCAATCCACCATCACGTTTAAGGGTTACGTTAAGTTTCTCTTCAACATTCAAAGTGACAGGATCAGTTAGAGGTGGGGCAGCTGTTTTAGACTGGCCTGCTTTTGGCTGTACATCTTCAAGAATCACCTCTCCCTCTGCTTTCAAGGACTCCAAAAATTGGTTGGTCCTTTGTGATTTTCCCAGCTGCATACCCAAACCCTTTGGAGGAGCAGTAGCAGACGAAGGTGGACGACCTGAGGATGGAAGTAAATGCAGAGAAATAATCAGAAAACCCTTAGACCAGCGTCAAAAACTTAAAACACACCAAGAGCACAGGCTCTGGAATCCACCAGATTGAATAAAGAAACAAAGTAGAACTGGGCTTTATATAGCCTTCAACCCTAATCCTTCTAAAGAAACTAAAAGCTCAGTCCTAATTAACTAACTTAAATCCTATTGCTAGTAGGATAAATAAATCAAGTTTGGTTGTCCGACGTCAGAAGTGTACATGGTGAAAATAGGTCTTAGTTATACAATATAACTGCTCAATCCACTGTAAAAGGTACAATGGCGGCCAAAAGCAACCTTGCACATTATGAACTTATAATGTTTTCTTAAACAGACTATATAATACGAGCTTTACCAAATGCAGCATTTTAATTATCATCAAGGAACTAGATCACAAGTTTATGCACATCATAATCAAACAGGAATTTCAAATCACAGACTACACACCACCATCACCACAACTCATTGATTTCAGAATGGACTACACAATTCAGGCAGACAATAAACACAAACCTTTGGTCTTTGTGGAAAATGAGTCAATATCAGTACTCAATCCGAAACCAGAACCACCTCCAAAGCCACTTCCACTACTGGATATGCTCATCTCACTAAACGCACTCTCAATTCTCCCAGATCCCATTGACTGTAAAGACATATATCCGCCTTTATCAGCTCTGCCCCTATCAATCTGCAGTAAATATGACACAGTATTATGAAACCGGAGGCTTGCAAGACTAGATAACTATGCAAAGCACTAAACTAGTAAAGGAACAATCACAAGACCCTAAACAAATACCTTGCTTTTGTCAATCTCACTAGCCTTCCGCTTCATAACATCCTTGGTTTCATTTATCTTGCTCTGCATCACAAGCTTGTGCAGTTTCTCTTCATGACTCTCCATTTCACAGTACTGCTTCACCTGTGCAACAGTCACGTTTTCCTTGTGCCCAAGAGAGATGACTTCATCAAAAGCAAAAATTAACTCAAAAGCTGTCTTGCATACACCCTCTTCATCTAGGGACAAAGAGTATTCAGGTGCCTAAAAACAATTAAGGAATCAACTCAGCAGTTCCTTCCAACATTTATTTAACACAAATATACAGAATAGGAAAAGGCATAGCTCAAAGACAACTCATGGCCGAAATTTGCCAATGTGATCGCCATGCACCAGTTACAATTATTACTTGGGTTGCTTGGGCATAACTTGAAGGAACATGCATGCATACATAAAAGCATAAGCACTTGCATACATAAAAGCTTAAGCACTTGCATACATAAAAGCTTAAGCACTTGCATACATAAAAGCTTAAGCACTTGCATACATAAAAGCATAAGCACTTGCATACAAGCGCATAGATGGCTAAAAGATATCGTACATACTTTGGCCCTAGTTCGAGCTTTATACTTTTTAACATTTTAACTTTTTTTCTTCACACATCATGGCATGTCGAGAGACCAGTTTTGAAGAACAAGACTTCCAAGTAACATGAATTGGGATAAGCAACATAGATCATGGTTCCCGAGTGTAGTAGGAGAATGTTAAAATGAAGGCATCAGCAAATGAATCAAAACAAAAAATGGGATCTAGATCCATGCAAACATTGTTTAGCATTCATGATTATGGAACAAATTAATAATTCTGCAAAATCAGTAATGGTTCACGGGTCCAAGAAGTTAAGTCACCAATGGAAAATGAAAATATTCATATGCCAGAGAAAAAAGGATACAAGTTTAGAGAGTAGCCGCAAAGTCTCCAAATCTTCCAGTATATTGCTCTGCTTGTTCGTAACAAGTACCAAGAACAAAGCTTCTATTGGCTGGTAAACATAGCGCACATTTTCTGTCTCGACATAAGTATGTTGTTTGCCAGTGCCAACCAACTTAGGGAAAGCCGCAAGAAGACCTTCAATTCTTATACGTGACATATCCACAAATTGTCTAGATACAAGCACTGCACAATAAAGATAAAAAACCAATTATAGACAATAACTGTAACAACTCCAATAATATGCACTATTTCAACAATTCAGTTATTAGCAAGTCAGGTTAAAACGAAAGTAAATGGGTCAGTAACAGCTTCTGATATAGATGGAACACATAAACACGTGAAAACTCTACTAAACATTCCGTAGTCTTTACTGTGTAGCTAAAGGATAAGAATGCATATGTTATAACAACTCATCCATAAGAAAAAAAGTGAATGGATCACTGCCAGTTCCTGCTACAGATGGAAACTGTCTGTGAAAACATCTTCTAAACTTTAAGTAGGATCTACTGAGTACATATTTAAATCAAGTAACAAGAATGCGCATGTTATATCAGCTCAGCCAAAAGTACAACAATTTTAAAACAGAAAATAAAAGCCTGAATATCTGCCATTCCTACAGCTTCCCAACCTAGCTCCTCTAAGGAGAGATCCAAAGAAATCCACTGTCTCGATCCATCACCAAGATGATGCAAAAGTCTTGAATCAAAATGAAACAAAAGACCACTGTTAACGTCTGGTTTAATCTTACTGCACTTGGACATGAGACACAACTCAAACCACTTTACGGGTTCATCAAATCCCTAATTCAATCAGTGTCATTCTTATATTTAATCAATCCTCAATTCTTAAGAGTTCCTCATGTGAACTAGGAATAGACAAACAAAAAAAGTCAAGAACTGTTCTTTTGAAGCACCAGCCATTCACAGGAGAATAAGAAAATATGCACAGAGCTCACCTTTCCCAGACTTGCTTATAATGGAAGCAGCAAGCACAACCTGAATTACAAATAAAGGGGGGAATGAGAAGAGGTATTCCAAGAAAGCAAAATTTATACATTTTAACAACGCGATGTATTACAAAGTTACTAACTTCATGCAGTTACCCATAAATTGAACTCGTATATTTTGTTTCAGCATCTTCAGTTATGTTTGCATCCACAATACCTTTTCATATTGAGTGGTAAAATGCATGCACTATACTAACACCAATTACCAAAGACATATTATCATTATCCCACTAAGATCATCACTCTAAAAAATTAAATGGAAAACTGAGAAGAAACGTTTGAATATATTACCATCTTGATTAACTCGAAGATTATCGACGGCCACCAACTCAAAGGCAGTAACAAAGATAGCAGGGGCACACCTTAAACATGAAAAATCTCACGAATGTCATAAAATTAAGAATAATAATCACAAACAAAACCAAAATTAACCACAAGTATGAAACAGAACAAAACAAAACATCGTGCTCTCCCACAATGTTTGCATCATTCCAAATCACATGTGCATGCATGCGAACAGAACTCAACACCAAGTGAGACACCAATTATGTGAACCTTCAAAATCAGTAGCTCAATTATACGAATCAAAAGGCTCAAATCCAAACTCGGTTGCATGGGATCTAGTCAATGCACCTCTAATTATTTATATACAACAGAATTGAGAGGCAATTTCACACAACAAACTAAAAATTTCCAAAATCCGACTAAACTAAGTTTGTTAATCCGATCCAACAAATTATACCTCCTCACAATTTGCAACCTAATCGTTACTCCTAAACATTGATGAATAAATGCAATACTATCAGATGGGGTAGCAAAATTAGAGAATTCTTGAAAGAAAAATCACAATTGAAACTGTATTTCATCAAATCACGCAATGTAAAAGAGGCAAGACAAAATCAAACAAAAAGATCAACCTAAGATCTACACCGTAATCACCGGAATCTCAAGCGATGCAGTAGAACCCTAAACTTCCCACACCGATTTCCCACCGATAAAACGCAAGAAAAATGAAGCAGATCAAAAGCATTTGAAAACCACAGATTTGGAATGCAAAGCAATTACTGTACACAAAATTTACCAAAATAAAAAATCAATCAAGGTCGTGAGATCCAACCTCTCACCGACGGAGAAGAAGAAGATGACGACGACGAGGAGGGGGAGAAAGTGAGGAAGGTGATTGTGCAGTGCAGCCTGCAGCAGAGAAATGTAAGTTCGGATCTGTGTTTTGCGGGGTGCGTAATACGGCAATCAGATTAAAATCACCGTGGCAACTCGGCAACAAACGTCAATAAAGCCCAAGCCCAAAAATGAACAGCCCAAAAGCAACATTACAACTAACGAATTTCTCCCATGCACATGTTATACATTTTGTATTGTACCAGGTTCATGTGTGAGGCTACGTGTCGTGGACTCAGATGGTAGATGAAACCCTGGTCTTTCCAAAGTTACGATTAAATCATATCAACATCTTATATAGTTTTTTTTATAAGGATAAAAGATAAAAGATAAAGTGTGAGATAAAGGAAGGGAAGGGAATAGAAATAAGAAGGGAGAAAATCTCACTTCTTAACCCAGTTCGATCGGGGGGTTCTACCCCCGTATTTCTTTCTCATTTTTAACTTTTCTAGAATAAGGAGTTCATCTTCTGGGCGCCTCTCTTCCCCGAAAAGTTGGTAGGGAGTTCTGCTTGGCCCAGTTCAGTGGCTGGGTTTTATGTTGATGTTGTGCATGTCGGTGTTGAGGGTTGATTTCATCAAATGTGGTTGATTGAGGAGGACAAGTGATGTGTTGCTATTTGGTGTTTCGGAGATTAAGTGTTGGCTGTGAGGCGTCATGGTGCTCACTGGGTGTGGGGAGGATATGTGAGCGGATGGCCCTCATAATTCATGTTTGTGACAGATGGGTTCCTTTTTCGACTTCTAGTGAGAGAATTTCTTTTCAAATCTTTCTAGTGATCAATGGTGGTATGTAATATTTTGAGTTTTATTGTTTGATCTTGCATGCATGCATGTGTATAATTTACCTACTACAACTCCCTCCTACGTATGAGTATGAGGTGCTCGTAATATGTTCTCAAACCCTTGAAAAAAAGAATCCAAGCTTCACATGAAAATTCAAGAGGATTGACGAGTGACGATTTCGGCCACACATGACACGTCTTAGCATTTCATTTCATGGCACTTATGACATGGCAAACCTACTTTACAACATCAACCACAAACTTGATTCAACGTGTTGGAATTTTTTTTTCTTTTTTCCAACGTGTTGGAACTTTTTTTTTTTATCAAACGATATTATCTACGGTAAAGTGAAGGAGGTGGACTTACCCTCATAATAGGCTAGCAATAATTTTGTTTAAATTCATCTTTTGCGATAATCAAATTTAAGACCTTTCACTTACAAACAAAGAGAAATTATTAGACTGTAACATAGGGATCCCATCCCAGAACTTTTAGAACCTTTTAGAATAGGGATCCCATGCCAGAACTTTCCCGTTGCACCCAGTAACCGTAGGATCCCCCCAGATGGACACGGGTACGGCATCAGCCTCATAACCGCCCCTAATGATTTGACGAGTTTTCCACAAATTTCGCTCGCACAGATTCATTTCTTTGATTCCCACCCTTATTTAAACCCTCCTCCACCTCCTCCACCCCCTCCACCCCCTCCATCCCCTCCGCCAAACCACCCACAACAACACCACCAAACGAAGACATCCCAATCTCTGCCTTCTCTCTCTCTCTCTCATCGGGCTCAGCTAGTTTCTCTCTCTACCTTCCCAAGGGTCAAGGCCTTCCTCTGTAAACACTATTTCCCTTCTCCCTTGGACACCGTCATCACTCATGGCTCCCGAACTCATCCCCACCAGCGTCCCCAAATTGGGTTTCACTAAAACCGCCACCCTGCCGAGTCGGGCATACGTGACTTTCTTGGCCGGCAACGGCGACTACGTGAAGGGCGTCGTCGGGTTGGCCAAGGGATTGAGGAAGGTCAATGCGGCGTACCCATTGGTCGTTGCAGTCTTGCCCGACGTCCCGGAGGATCACCGCCGCATTCTTCAATCGCAGGGTTGCATCGTCCGTGAGATCGAACCGGTTTACCCACCCGAGAACCAGACCCAGTTCGCCATGGCCTATTACGTCATCAACTACTCGAAGCTGCGGATTTGGGAGGTACGTTGTTTTCAGTTTGCTTACGTGGCTTCGTACGTTTATGCGTTCTTTTTGTTACACGTAGAATTTGGGTTGTTCTGGGTCTTACACGTGGCAGTCTTGTCTTGGAAGCGAAGGAAACTTTTGTCTCTTGTTTTTCTCTTTTTCAAAGAGATAAAAAAAAAACATGTGTAACAAATTTTAGTTGTACATAATGTATACGAATTCATCTAAATTATGATGAGAGTGAATCAAATATGACACTTTTGTTTTTATAATAGTGAATGTTTTTAACAAATTAAATTACTTACCTAACAAATATTTAGTTACTTTCATAAATTTGTTCCAATCAAATTTTTGGTTTTACGATGTCATAATTAAGATGAATTTGAAAAATTAATAACTTCTGATTTTTTTTTATTTCATTAATATTGCAGTTTGTGGAGTACGAGAAGATGATATACTTGGACGGGACATTCAGGTGTACGACAACATAGACCACCTCTTTGACTTGCCAGATGGACATTTCTACGCCGTGATGGATTGTTTCTGTAAGAAAACGTGGAGTCACACGCCGCAATACCAAATCGGGTACTGTCAGCAGTGCCCGGAGAAGGTCCAGTGGCTCACATCGGAGCTTGGCCCACCGCCATCGCTCTACTTCAACGCGGGCATGTTCATGTTCGAGCCCGGCCTCGAGACCTACCATGACCTTTTGAGGACTCTCAGAGGGACCCCTCCGACCCCGTTTGCAGAACAGGACTTGTTAAACATGTATTTCCGGAAAATATACAAGCCAATTCCTTTGGTTTACAATTTGGTCCTGGCCATGCTGTGGCGTCACCCGGAGAATGTGGAGCTAGACAAAGTCAAAGTCGTTCATTATTGTGCAGCAGTAAGTATTACTTAGCTTTAATTTAACATATATAGGAGGTGTCACATTTTCTGTAGGGTTTGATTAATATAAGTACGTTGATTGTTACAGGGATCGAAGCCGTGGAGGTATACAGGGAAGGAGGAGAACATGCAGAGGGAGGACATTAAGATGCTGGTGAAGAAATGGTGGGGTATATACAACGACGAGTCGTTGGACTACAAGAAGGCAGCTGGAGGAGTTGTGGGTCCAGCAGCAGCTTCAGGTGGTGAAGGGGTGAACATGCAGCCTTTCATGGGGACTTGGATTCTCTGCTCTCCAATTTCTGTGCCCTTCTGTTTTTGTGGTCACGGTTAAGCCACGTCAACATTTTATATTACTATTTCTTTTTGTTTTATTATTTTTATAAAAAAATAATATAAAATATTGACGTGACTTAACCGTGACCACACAAAACAGGAGGGCACGGAGAGGGTACCTAAATGGGAGGGCAGACAATCCAAGTCCCTTTCATGGAGGCTCTGTCGGAAGCAGCTGCGGTCCAGTGCATGACAGCCCCCTCAGCGGCTTAGTCCATCAAGACCGTTCATCCATTTACGAGGTAGACGAGAGAGTGGAAATGTTTAGATGAATTCCATCCTTTTTTCCGATAAAATTGGTGATTAATTGGAATTTGGGTCCAATACATGTTGGGGTCGATCGGGGGAATGAGGAATGAGTTATGTAAGCAGCTTTTGGTTTTGGTTTTTGTATTTTATTTTTGGGTTTGTTAAGTGAACCAGCTCAGGTTGGATGTGTGTTGATAATCTTGTATGAAAGAGAGAAAAAAACGCCATTTATGTAATCCATCATCCTTTTATGGAGGAGCAAATGGTTAATTAATCAAATATGTTTATTAGTAGGACAAATCAATATGTTCACTCTAAATTCTCTTCTCTGTAGCAAACGCTCCCTTAAACCCTATGTATTGAGTTTATGTGTGCTACTTGCTTTTCTCTCTCTATCTCTCTCTCTCCTTTTGAACAAATCAATATTATCTACATTAAAGAGAATAAGTGAGCTTAGCCTTACAATGAGCTAGCAATAATGCAGTTCAAATTCACCTCTCTATAAAACCTATTTCTTGCAGTTCAAATTCACCTCTCTATAAAACCTATTTCTTGAGAGAGTATGTTCTTAACCAACTGCACCAAACTTTCAAATTAAGGTTTGTAAAACAATTTTTCGGTGTCCCTAATCTCACACACTATCGACAGTTAAGACATTTGAATTCCAAATATTCTCAACTGAATAATGCTAGGAACACCAAATTTGTGCATTAAATTTGGGGCATCTAGCACCACCATTCTCCTTATCCCGTCGATAAGCAACGTATTCAACTATATACCAGTCCGCTAACCATGATTTGATGCATTGGATGGCCTTTGGGAAGACAAACCTGACCGGAGGCATGAACCTATACGTGTAACACCCAAATGATCACGATTTTTTTTATTACAAGCGATATTACTCTTTACGCTACATTAATTAAGAGAGGGAAATTAGTTTTAGAATTATGACAAATTTATGGTTCAATCACTCGACCCTTTCTAATGTAAAGAATAAACATTTGGGCAACGCCCCTGCATACATTATTATAGTAAGGGATTTCATTTCACAAATCCACAATACTTCAAATCAGATGATAATTTCACAGGCCAAACAATACTTCCCAAATCCATTTGATTTGAATTTGGATGATGCGAGAGAAAATATTAACAGATAGATGACAGCTATTTCATTTCACAAAACAATGGAGGGGAAACAAAGCTATTACGCTAATACTGGGCGAAAAATTGAGAATTTAGGAATTATTCTTAACTACATCTACATGTCGAAGAAAAGGAACTGTTTGCAAAAGTAAACACAAAAATGGTAAAAACAGGTACTTAAGAGCAGAGAAATGCAGAATACCAAGGACCGATCAATGTCAACTTCATATTACAGCAGAATCGGCGATACACAAAATTCAAGTCAAGCCATCTATGCCTGCAAAATGTAACATCGGAAAACCAAAATCAGAAATGGAAACCATAATGAACAATCGAGTTACTTATAATGTATGAGAGCATGAGTCCACCTTGTTTGCAATATTGTTTGAGAGCCAGTCAAGACCCTCGTACAGTCCTTCACCAGAAGTGGCGCACGTGCTCTGGATATACCTGCAAAAGGTAGTTTACAAAGTTAGTTTCAAGGAGGTGTGCGTGTGTGAGCGAGTTTGTGAGAAAGGCTATATTCGGTTTTACCAGTGGCGTTGACGGAGAGAGTGAAGACCAAGCTTATCAGTTATTTCAGCAGCATTCATGGCATTTGGAAGATCTTGCTTGTTTGCAAATACAAGAAGCACAGCCTCCCTCAACTCATCCTGCCAAATACAAGCAATGGTTAATGATCAAAATGAAAAGGAGAAAGAAAAGAAGAGAAATGAATATGTAGCAATTAAAGTGGCACAAGCTTTCATTGTGCTATATTTCAACCTGCTCTTTAGAATCAGAATAAGAAGTTGCTTACCTCATTCAACATTCTGTGAAGCTCATCTCTGGCTTCAACCACACGGTCACGATCGTTGCTATCAACCACAAAGATAAGTCCTTGTGTGTTCTGGAAGTAATGCCTCCACAAAGGTCGGATCTGGAAAAACAAAACAAAATATCAACACACAATAGAGTGAAAATTCAGCAGCTATAATAACACCCAACTGATAATGAGAAATGACGTAAACCGTAGAAGTAATACAGTATGTGAATTGACAGCCACATATTGGATAATTTCTCCACTCAACTCATCAATAAAACAATCCTCAGGAACAAGTAATTTAGTTGGGCATTATTCCGAAAGAGAAAAATCATGGGGAACATGTATGCCCAAAAAAGATAAAATAGTCCATAGGAGAAACAATCCCACAAAATACGATGTTTAACTGATCAGCTTGTACGATGAAAGACAAATGGTACGAGTTGAGTGGGCTCGTTAACTAGTCGATTATGAAGGAAGGTTAGGATTAGGAACCAATTGACCTCCATGATTCTATCAATAATTAAAACCATAATTTACACAAAACAATCACGGAGATGATAAATTTCACGTTGGCCATGGCACCAAACTTGCTGAGTTGCTATAGTTTTACACAATTTAGTTTTTCATCAGGCAAACTCAACTACGTAAATCAGATGCAGGATTCAACTTTCACCAAAATTTACCAGTACTCAATTGCAATTAAAAGAAGTAACATTTTTGAAAAATTAAATAAGTTAAAAAGAAAAAGAGTCCATACCTTGTCCTGACCCCCGACATCCCACACAGTAAAGCTGATGTTCTTGTATTCCACAGTCTCCACATTGAATCCTAATCACATAATTCACCATGATTCAAAGCAATTAATAACTAAGACCATGGAAAACGATAAACAACAACCGATATCGAGTGATGAATCAAGATCAAGGAGGAGATGGGTTATGCAAGTGATTGACATACCAATGGTGGGAATGGTGGTGACGATCTCGCCGAGCTTGAGCTTATAGAGAATGGTGGTCTTACCAGCCGCATCGAGACCCACCATCAGAATGCGCATCTCCTTCTTCGCAAACAGACGGCTGAACAGCTTCGTGAATGACAGCCCCATTTTCGAACCTCCAAAATTTGATAAAAAAATCCAACCCAAAATTTCAAATATCTATATATCAATCAATCAGCATTCACATTCAGAACGAGGGTCTAAATCTTGTAAATTTCATCACAATTTCGGGCAAAATTCGAGATCGAAACACAAAAAGTCAGAAAATTGGAGATCGGATCAAATGGCGAAAATTCGTGCAAATGGGTACATAAAAAATGAAAAAGTAAAAATCAGTGGAGGGTACAGATCCGACGAGAACAAGAAGAAGGAAGGGTAAAGTTGGAGTTACCTGAGGAAGATGGAGAATTTGAAGAGAGAGAGAGAGAGAGAGAGAGAGAGAGAGAGTAGATCTGCGGTGGTTTCTCTCTCTAGGGCGTATGAGCGTCTCTAAGAAGAAGGGGAAGGGGCTGTCCTTGGCAGCAATACCGATACCGACGCTATATTTCACGCTATACGTGGAGGACCTGGATTGTCTGCCCTCTTAGTTACCATCCCCTTCCATACCCTCCTACTTTTCTAGCCATTGATTTCATCTAATGCTCCATATTTTGCCACCTCACCAACACCTCAAAAACATCTTTAAAGCCTCCCGCCTCTTCCACTTTTCCTAATCTTCACTCTCCCGCCTCTTCCACTTTTCTGCTGCCTTTCCCGTAGTGCCTTTCCGATTTCTGCATTTCCCGTCACCTCCTTCCGATTCACCTGATTTCTCCAATCTTCCCAGGTTAGTTTATGTTAATTTTCTTTGCTTGTTTTTGCTATTGGATTAGTATTTTCTTTTTTATAACATGTTGGGTAATTGAGAACAAGAGAGATTCGTGGGATGTTTAATGTTGAAATGTTGATTTTTGAAAATCTGGAGAGGGATTTGTTCTAGATTGCCCATAACCTCTGTAAAGGAACAACTTTGAAATGTTGATTTTTTTATGTACCATACCTTTTTCTATACTGCAGATCCGATTGAAAATGATTGATTCTGAAGAAGCAAATAATATCAACAATGATGACTCGAACGAATTCGATTGTACACCGAGGTGTGGTATGGAGTTTGATTCGCAAGAAGCAGCCTATAATTTATACAATGCCTACGGACGAAAAGTGGGATTTAGTATTAGAAAAGAACGTCACTACAAGAATAAGAAAACTAATGAAGTCACTTCAAGAATTTTTGCTTGTAGTAAGGAGGGTTTTCGGCTCCAAGATAAGCGGGATTACAAGATAAAGAAGCCAAGGGCAGAGACACGGACAGGTTGTCATGCTAAAATGGTTATTAAGTTGAATAGATCTAATGGAAGGTTTTTTGTGCATGAATTTGAGGAACAACACAATCATGCTCTTCAGAAACCAGAGTGTGCACATATGCTACCATCTCAGCGAAAAATATCAGACTCTCAGGCTGCTGAGTTAGACTTGGCAGAAGAATCTGGTATCTCACTTCGGGAATCTTATGAGTTGATGGCTAAGCATGTTGGAGGAAGGGAATCTCTTGGTTATACAAGGGTTGATCAGAAGAACTATCTTTTGTCTAGAAGGCAAAGAAAAATGGTGTATGGTGAAGCAGGAAGCTTGTTGAGATATTTTCAAGGTAAGACAGTTGAAAATCCTTCATTTTTTTATGCCGTACAATTGGATAATGAAGAGCAAATAACCAATATATTCTGGGCAGATGCTAAAATGATAAGTGACTATGGTCATTTTGGAGACGTTGTTTCATTTGACACTACCTATAAAACTAATCGAGCAGGTCGTCCATTTGCTGTGTTTTCTGGCTTGAATCATCATCGAGAAATTGTAGTTTTTGGGGCAGCATTGATGTACGATGAAACTGCTCCCTCGTTTATTTGGTTATTTGAAACTTTTTTGGTAGCAATGTCCAACAAGGCTCCCAAAACCATTTTTACAGACCAAGATGCTGCTATGATGAATGCCATTCCACATGTGATGCCTGATACATATCATAGGCTTTGCTTGTGGCATATGATGCAAAATGCACTAAAGAATGTTAATTGTGTATTCAAGGGTAACAGTGGAGTTAGAGAAGTCCTAAAAAAGTTCATTGATGAATATGAGGATGAGGATGAGTTTTTAGTGGCTTGGGATGAAATGCTTGTGAAACATAATGTGCAGGGGAAAGCATTAGAGTGGTTGAAAGGAATAAAGAAGTTGAGAAAAAAATGGGCTAAGGCATATGTAAAGATGGCATGGTCTGCAGGAATGACAACTACGGGAATTAGTGAGAGCTTCAATGGTAGGTTAAAGGAGTATTTACAGTCTGACTATAATGTGGTACAATTTTTCATGCATTTTGAGAGAGTACTTGATGATCAGAGGTATAAGGAGTACCAAGCCGAATATAACTTGTGTTATAAGAATGCACAAGTGAAAGTTCCAGCTATGATGGTCAAACAAGCAGGTGATACTTACACGAAAGCAATATTTGAGGAATTTCAAGAACAATATGGGGAATCTCTTGATTTAAGAATAAAAAGTACCGTTGATGATGGTGAAGTTGTTGTGTACACAGTTTTTCCACCTTACGGTGCTTTTATGGAACGACATGTGAGGAGGGAGAGAGATTCAAACATAATCTGGTGCAGTTGCAGATTGTTTGAGATAAAAGGTATTTTGTGTAGTCATGCCATAAAAATCCTTAGAGAGGTAATGGACACCTTGGAGATCCCTAGTCAATATATTTTGAAAAGGTGGACTAAAAAAGCTAGGGCTGAGAGCATACAAGACATGCATGGGAAGGAAATCCAAGTTGATCCTAGATTGCAACAGAGCTCTCGATTTAGGTCCTTGTGCCACGCATTTACTCAGATCTCGTCCAGGGCTGCAGAAAGTGATGAAACATATGAAATAGCTCTTAGCTGTGCACATAAGTTGGGTAAATTGACTGAAGACAAGCTCAGTTTACAAATTAATGGTAAAACAGAAGATGAGGGTGAGGATTCTGCCCCCATTATGGCTCTAAACCATTCTAATGATGTTCCCAACTTGAATAATGCCACTGTTGTCCAAGCAAAAGGATTAAAGAAGAGAGAGACTTGTCGGGGAAGAAGACGACTCAAGAGTTGTTTGGAAAAAGCTATAGCCAAAAGGAAGCGATCATCTAACTCCCATTTATCAAAGGTAAAGTTTTAATTTTCTAAAAATTATAATAGCAGTAAACTAAGTCATATGGTTTACTTATCTATATTGTGAGTTGTGACATCTTAAAGGAAACTTGTGTTCCAAATGAGACCGTTGCAGCGGGATGTTATATTGCTTCTCCTCCACCCTTTTTTTGTGCTCCCGTGATGGCTGAACCAAGGGGACCTTTTCCAGTGGTGAGTACTTTGAATTCGGTGAGTGGTAATTAACCTCCTTATATTCTTTTTTATATTATGTTTATTAGTTATTTATGCAATTTTCATAGTCACAGGGACATGACATGCTTAAATACATGCCATGGATGACATATGAAGAACCTCAGTATAGTACATTTCAAGAGCTACTCCAAACAAGTCCCACTGGTTATTCCGTTGCACATCAAGATTTAAATGTAAGCGGTGACCACTGGAGATGAAGAGAGGAAGCCAACTTACTGTTATTGCAGAAGCAAATACTGGCATGAAAACTCATTTTTTGTGTGTAATTTTGAATGCTCCAGATTCTGTGCTTATAATGGATGTACTGGCATGAAAACTCATTTTTTTGTGTGTAATTTTGAATATGCAGAAAAGTTCTACTTGTAATGGAAGCATGTAAGTACATGAAAACTCATTTTCCAACCATTACTTTTGTCTTAGCATCAAAACATGATATAAAACAGAGCAATGTAAAATACTTATCAGAAACAAAGGCATCTTAAAAGCAGATAGGAGGAGGGGGCGGGAAAGGCAGCAGAAAAAGGGAGAAAAATTAGGCTTTAAAGATGTTTTGGAAGAGTCCTCATAATCTCTGTGTTTCCGTTGGAAGAGTCCTCATAATCTCTGTATATCGTCCGCACACACGCACCCACTTTTCCAGGAATTCTTCAAAGCCATTAGGTTACTCACCGCACCCGATCCACCCAATTAGGCGAATCGGCCAAGCAAAGAAAATTAACATAAACTGACCTGGGAAGATTAGAGAAATCAGGTGAATCGGAAGGAGGTGACGGGAAATGCAGCAATCGGAAAGGCACTACGGGAAAGGCAGCAGAAAAGTGGAAGAGGCGGGAGAGTGAAGATTAGGAAAAGTGGAAGAGGCGGGAGGCTTTAAAGATGTTTTTGAGGTGTTGGTGAGGTGGCAAAATATGGAGCATTAGATGAAATCAATGGCTAGAAAAGTAGGAGGGTATGGAAGGGGATGGTAACTAAGAGGGCAGACAATCCAGGTATTGGAACGAAGGATCTGTCTGTGCATTTGTAGATGGACCCCAAGGAAGGACAGAGAGACGTCACCGACCGCACCAAATTTTTATTTTTATTTATTTACGTTTTAATACTTGAAAATTTGATTAGAGGAAGAATACAATTTTCAAAGAAGTTGGTTGTCGTCGTTTGATTCGTTGATAGCCTTCGAACAACGCTAGGCTTTGTCACAACTACGTTAAGATGATCTTTAAAATTAAAAATCAATGAATGTAGTTTCTGAAAATTGATATCGTAAATCAATGTTATTTTTCCGTCATAAATCTATTAAAAATTCTATTATTTGTTGATATGGCACATAATTAGGTTCCATAAATCTAATTAAGTATTGACATTTGAATTAAAAATAATTATATAATAAAAATATTTTTTATTTTTGCAAAATATAAAACATTAAAAAAAGGGAAAAAAAACAAGAAATTTTTTCTAGTGGGGCAACCGAAAATAACTAAGAAAACCTTATTAAGGATGATTTTAAATGATGATGTATCACAATTGCCATGTTACAAAAATTTCAATATAGTAGTGGAAAGTGGCAAAGTGATGAGAAAAATAAAGCACATGATAGACGGGAGAGTGTATATATTTGTAGTTTGCAACTAAACAAACGAATTACTTGAGTGGGACATGAGCCTTCATTGGCTCTACCCATGAGCGACAGTCGCTTTCCTCCCTGTGATGTCAGTCTTCTGATTTCTTGTGTTGTGTTGTGTGTTTGTGAGAACGAGGTTTTAGGTTTGGGGTTTGGAAGGGTTGGTGTTGATGTTTGTTGTGTAGGTGTGGTTGTGCTTAGGTGGGTATATATGTATCAGAAGACATTTGATTCCACACATCCTAACATTCTGGGTGCCAAAAACAATGAGAACCATGATAAAACATTGTTTTCTTGTTTTTTTTTTTTCTTACTGCTCGGATTGCAAACTTTGTAGGCTGTTGCTTCCACTCTTCAGCCATGTCTGTTAAAACCTTTAGGCCTGCGCGGCCAACAAAACATTCCATTCGTTGTGTTTATCCATAAAAAAGATTCAACAAAATGAGCTGTTGAAAATTCAATTAACGAATTGAATTTTTTATGGCTGCAAAGCCAATTCCATTCATTCTGTGCTTGGGTGGGAGGGAAAGAACATCATCTTCTTCTTTTTTTTTTTTTTTTTTTGGTTGGAGTTTTTAATTATACTAAAATAAAAGATATTTACTTATTTAATTATTTTTAATCCAAATGTCAATATTTAAATAGACTTATGGTACCCAGTTATGTGCCACATAACAGAATTTTTGACAGATTTGTGACGAAATGACTATATTGATTTGTGACATCTATTTTCAGAGACTACATTGATTGATTTTTAATTTTTGGACCATCTCGATGGAATGAATCAATTTCAAAGATCATTTATGATAAAAAAAACCCTTTTTTATTTTGTAGCACAAGAAACTATCCTAAAATCTAAACTACCGTGGCTAAGCCACCAGCTGGTTGCCTTTTAAAACTCGTTGAACATTGCAACACTCATCTTCCCATTTTTGTGTATTTGTATAACATAGATCACAGCTAATAATTTAAAGAATTCTTTCTTATTTCTCTCATCGTCTTTCAATTCAATTCGTCTCCATATTTGTGCATGGAGTGGCTAAGCTAAACCCATTTAGCAGCTCAACCACGATCTAGCTTCTGATATTGTCGTTGACGGTCAGCAATTACGGTTAAAGCCGAAGTTTCTGATTCTCCGTCTGCTGGAATCCTTGAGCAGATTCTTACCTTACTGCTGGGGGTTTACGAGCGGTTTGATTGGACTGACGAGCAGACTGCACGGCTAAGAAAGTTTGTCGATTTCATTAGTTATCAGGCTTGATATATTCAAAAGAAGATTGGCATTCGGCCTCCTCCGGTCGTAGATTTGTGTTTGTTAGCTTCCTTCCAGAAGCGCATTTGCATAATTCATCGACTGACAAGTAAAACAAGCTTACATAGACCAGATAGCATTCATCTTCCAAAGACAGAGACAAGTAACCCACCTATTTTTGTTAGGAAATTCTTCTTCATCGCTAAATAAGCTCACTACTTTATTTAATAAATAAGAGGGGAAACAACCGCCGGGTTATTTTCTACCGATTTGCCTTCTGAGAAAAGATAGAAGCTACAGGACTGGTATTACACCTTATTCTACTCTTCCATCACTGCATACAGTCCGAAAATAAAGCACTAATCTTCTAAGATCTAACGGACAAGGAGAGAAGATTGGATGGGGGGTTGAATAGAGTGGTACTCATCAAGTTTCGTCAAATCTCACTCAAGCAGAGGACACGTCAGACAGCCCTCCTGTCATCTTCTCCGCCTTCTCTCCACGCTCCCCTGAAAATGACATATACAAGAAGAAGAAAATATTTAGGTAAACTCTAGAGAGCAATCATCAATCCAAAGAGACACGCAAACAACTGGATACATCATCTTAAACTTAAATCATTTGGCGAGTAAAATGTTACCAGTGCGAACTCTGATTACATCTGAGACTGGCACCACTGCAAAGGATACAAAACCTCATTAGAAAGTTTGATGAAACCTCACTGGAGAGGCCAAAAATGATATGTTCCTTGAGTTTTAAGTTTTACATATAACTAGCATGGTCATTGCATATATACGGAGTATAAAGATATCTGGCAAATGATCAGTCTTGTCGAAAATAGCTACTTGTCCTACCAACCTGAGTCCCTGACCTTAAAGTACAACTTCACTAGAACTCTTAGATGACCTTAGTATCTGACATCACAAACATGATATATAATGTAAACTAATGAATCTGACCCTCCCTAATTCTGGAAGGGTAGTGTATCTCTTCAGAACATCTATAGGTGACAAAATGGAAAGGTGCAATTTAGTGTACATCATTTTCAACACAAATTAATAATTATATATGTCAAAGAAATAATTATTCATTAAAATTTATTTTAACCTGCTTAGGTGCTAACGGTAGACCGTATCTTTGTAGTTTCAAAATGAACAAGTTTAGAGACTTACCAAAAATCTTGCCATCGCCGATTTCTCCAGTCCTAGCTGCCTCAATTATTGTGTCAACCACAGCCTCAACCTATGAAGTGATGAGAGCAGGATTCAATTGGGGATTTTCAACCCCTCTTCCCTGGGCATCAATATCTCAAAAAGAATGCATTATAGAACTAAAATTATCAATCAGACTCTTCAAACCTGGTCTTTGCTCACTACAATCTCCATTTTAATCTTAGCAACAAAATTGTCTTCAGAAAATTCAGAGCCTAACAAAGTAATAAAAAAGGAAGAAATTATGAAGGATAATATAAGAAAAGAGTAGGATGATATGATAAATAAGTATCAGTAGATATAATGGCTAGGGAGTGTTTCAAAAACATCTGCTAGATTTAATTAAAATGAAGAGAAAATATCCATGCCAAAGCAAGAACATACCACCGTGCCTCTCTGTTGAACCACCTTGAGCACCAAAGCCTCGAACATCAGATACAGTAACACCACGAATTCCAATTTTCAGCAGAGCCTTCGATTTTGCAAAGGATGGAAACGAAAAGATTAGTGCTTATGCTATTATCTCAAGGAGCTCTAGAAAAATGACAGAGGAAAAGATTGAAGACTCCAGAAACCCACAGTAATGCTTATGCTATTATCTCAAGGAGCTAACAACAATTCTGTACATTAGTAAACATGTGAAAACGTGCAACCAAAAAGAAAGGATAAAGTACAATTCTTACCCTACTATGGACTATAACCCTATTTTCTTCTTACAATAAGTTCATGAAATATGAACCACATGAAACATCTTAATTCTTCAATTTCTAGTGGTCATTTTCCTTTTACATTTCTTTTAGTAAGCAAATGACGTTACTTAGTGCACCACGGACAATTCCACTGGCATAGCATCCCAGTCCCCAACGGAGGCCTCATGGTCCATGGATGTAATGAATTGAAAGGAGAGAAGTGGCAAAAATTCCGAGGATAGCATGAGTATTATTAAAAGACAGAAGCTATCTTGCCTTGACTATGATCAAGGCAATGCATACAGAGAGCAGTCAGAAACTTGGCCAACAAGTTGCTGATAGGTACTAAGTGAGGCAGTCACAAATAATTTTCATTAAATTCCAGAAATGAATTGTATAGTGGTACAACCAACAACTACTAACTGATCTTTTGACATGGCACAACAGGCCACACCGCAATCAAAATTTAGGTCCAGTGACATCAATGGCGCTCTAGATTAGAATTTCATGAACCTTCAACGTTTATCGTGTTTGAGCTCCAATCCAAATCAGTGGTGACTATGTGTTCGATATATGCAAATGGATTTGAGTGTGTAAAAAGGATTAAAGGCAACTGCAGAAGAAGTTGGGATGGTGCTTAGATAACTACACAGGCTTAGAAACACAGAGCTATTCTTCCTACTATCCAATCAACAAAATTTGAAAAATCAATTTGTTGCTTTCCTAATTTTATTATGCCAATGCAAAATGCGATGCCAATTGATATGCAGTAAGCTGTGTTTAAGGTTCAACAGCTCTTACCGAAGAAACCTGCGAAACACGCCAGGGCCTAGCTCGTCCCATCATCATGCAAAGATTAAGAAATAATTAGATGTAATTAAAACCCATAACCTCATGTATTCCACACATAAAAGTAACAGAAGACAAAAACCACAGCAGACATGCAGAGCTATAAACAATCAACCTAAACAAAATTAAGAACCAACAACAATGTATATACAAACAGATGAGTGAATTGTTTCCACACCTCAGAATCGCTTCGACTTTGTAAAATTTGGAGTCTGGGACATAACCTACGAGCAACCAACAATATGGAGTCAGAAGCCATGCCAAAATTTAAAATTTAAAATCCGAGACGCCCAAATCATAATTTGAATGGAATATGCAATAACATTCAAAACCCATGAATCATTTTTCCAGAAAATGGGAAGAAGACGAACCAGAAGAACTCTGCGCTCGTACGACCGGAACAATGGACGCATTTCTTGCGTGCTTTAGAGCGATATTGGGCTGACAGAACCGAAATTCTGCGAGCTTGTTGCGGATCGAGCTCGAACCCAAAAGCGGAAGCTCGCTGAGGTGGCAATGGAGGGGGCTAAGCAGGCCTGCACTCGCCATTGTAGCCATGTTTGTCAACTGTTATGTAAAAAGCAGACCAAAGACTTCAGTGACAGTGAACCCAGTATGGTTACCGAGTCTACTCACTGCCGAGGCAGTGAAAGTTAATAGCTTTAAAAACGACGCGTGGAAGATTCTTCATGCAATCGCAGCTTGGGCCTGGACTCCTGGTGTTGGAAAATCATATGGGCTCACTCTGGCCTCAAAAGCCCGTCAAAGTCCAACTGGGTCCAGTAGTATTAGATATGCAGATGGTGGAAGACTTTCAATCTCCAGACGCCAGAGCAGTGGCTGGAGGTGGAGGTGGAGGTGGAGGTGAAGGTGAGGGGAAGGAAGAATATGTGTACAGAATCATCACTGCTGTGGAGTGGGGAGAGTTGCAGAGCTCTGGCTCTATTTTTGGTGGAGAGCTTGACAAGAAGTCTGGGTTCATTCATCTGAGCAACCTCAACCAGGTCTCTCTCTATCTCTCTTCAAATACATATATGTATATGTGTATATATCCCACCCAGTTGCCAATTTGAGGTCTCTCTCTATCTCTCTTCAAATACATATATGTATATGTGTATATATCCCACCCAGTTGCCAATTTGATTATATTTACCTTTGCATCTAGACCTGTAAACGGGTCGGGTTTATTGGGTTTGGGTCGGGTTCAACCCGATCCGTTAAGTTAACGGGTCACCCGAATCCGACCCGTTAAGCTAACGGGTCACCCGTTTCACCCGTTAACAATTATTATTATTATTTTTTTTACATAAAGTTTATTTTTTGTTATTAAGATTTTACTAAAATTACTAAAATATCCTCAACTAATGGGTGCTAACGGGTGTTAACGGATCTTAACGGGTCTAACGGTTGACCCAAAGTGACCCGTTATTTAACGGGTTGTTAACGGGTTCACCCGTTAACGACCCGACCCGTTAAGCATCCACCTAAATACAAATATTAACGAGTTGGGTCGGGTTGGGTTAACGGGTTGGGTCCAAAATGCCAGGCCTATTTGCATCGATTAAAGCTTAGACACGGTCCAACTGAAAGAAATTCTGGGTGGCAAATGAGTTGCCTGGTGGACAGGGCTCAACTCACTGCCTCGCGGTTCAAACTCTCCACCTCCCTTTTAGTCTAACTTAGACTAGAAATATCGCTTGTAATAAAAGTAAAACAAAATTATGGGTGATTAATTGCGTTCATTGATTTATTGATGTCATAAATTTTTTCAGGTAAAGTGACGTTGCAGAATTTTTTCGTGAATACTAAGGTAAGGTGGATCTTTACTTGCTTCAAATTGACACTAATAAGGTACGTAGATATGAACATCCGTTTAGGTTTAGGTTTAGGTTTTACTCTAACTTCAAATTCTATGGTTATTTTGGATGAGGGAGTTTAAAATTCCAAGGAGTTTTAACAAAACACTCCCGATACTGTTCTTTTTTAACGAAAATCATATTTTTACTTTTTCTGGGTACTATTCACTACACCTTTATTTGTCATTTTTCATTAAAACTAAAGTTTTTTTGGATATTTCATTAGTTTTCCTAAAATTGTATGCAACTTTGGCTAAATTTGGTAGGCATGCACTACAAGAAGGCGACCGATGAACTACTCAAGTACTACAATGTAACTTTAAAACCACTCGTCCAAATGCACTACTAAAGATCAAAATGAGCTATATATTTGTTGGGAAAAAACTATTTTCAAACAACTCAGGAGCTAGGATCTCATAGGAACGTGTTAATCCCATTCGTCTCCAGGCCAGCTGAGCATATGCTTTAAGAATCTGTTCATAGAATAATATGTTGGCAACTGAATTTCACAATTCAAAGCTTAGATGATTGCACAACATTCAGAAGACTTTGATTGACATAAGTAATTGACCAATTGGTTTACTGCACATTGAAGTTAACTAATATTTTACAATACTTCCTATATGTTATACGGAGACTTAATATTGCAACTGCACCTGCCCCATGATTCTGCCTACTTTTGAAATGAGAAGTTAAAAACAGATACCACTATTCTGCAGATTAAAAGAGAGGAAGCGTATGGAGGTAAATATGCACTACTGAATTAAGGGAATCGGAAGAAGCATGGATTTCGGATACTAACTTCTTCAGAGTTGCGTGGAGGCATTGTTGATTAGAACAGACCTTTTTATACCATGTTTAGTTTACATAGAGGAACAAGACATGGTAAATTTACCCTGAAACATTTTGAAACAAATATCATTAGGCCAGAAGGTAGCTGGTGATCAATCTATAAGATTTTCCTTCCTGCACTTACGCCTTGGAATGATCTCTCAGTCTGTCTTGCTCATGAGCTCCTTGCACTAGCAAGGTGGGATTCTGGCGACTTTTGTTGACCAAAGAGATGGCAGGACTTGAATCTAGCCTTCCGAAAATCCATGTTTTGCTAGCTGAGCTTGTGGCACATATAGCTCCCTAAAGTATAACAAAGACTTAACGAATAGAAAGTTAGAAACCTAGACTGAATGAGAAACCCCTAAATCTTTCCCCATCCTACAGTCCTATTTATTACTGAATGACCTCCACCACCCACATTTTCTTAGTTTCCTATTGCACAGCCATGTGTATTGAGCCATTCTTTCCATTTGTTTGTACATGTATCAGCATGAAGATCACACTCAAAGTTTGTTGGCATTGTTTTCTTTTTTGTCTTCATACCTTGTATCTCAGTATTTAGATCATTTCTCTATTTGTGTTATTGCAGCTAGGTGAAGGGTTAGTATATGAAGTTGTTGACGGTTCCAATAGCTTCCCTCATTTCTATGGTCCATCTCGAAGTTTCATTCCTCTTCCTCTTGATGCCGTTACAAAAGCAGACATCTGTCAGGTGGCCAATTCAGTTGCAGTATACTGGAACGAGCCGCTTAAGCTTTGATTTGGTATTCTTTCATCTCAGCTTTACATTGTGTGGGATAGGAGATATTAACGTCTTCCAACTCCCAACTGCTGTAGTTGTTATGTTCTTACCAGTACACTATTTGAAAGGCCGTCCGTTGTTGATACTAATGAATTATGGCGGCAGTTTCATTTCAGAAGAGTTGTGCGTTTGATAGAATGACTGGGAATATTGTGTTTTCATGCTACCCTCACCCTTCAATCAATTTTCAACATGCGCAGGCGTTGGATGGAAACTAATAATATATATGTATTTGTACATACCACAATCTAGCATTATAATTTCTTTTTTGCGTATAAGGTCAACCGGAAAGTTTATTATTTAGGCTTTAATATCAAAATAGTTTGTTACTTAGGACTACGGTCAGTGTATTCCTCTTCACTTGTAAGTGAGACGTCTTAAGTTTGATTTTCGCCAAAAGACGAATTTGAACCACATTATTATGGCTAACTCATTGTAAGGCTTAGCATACTACCCCACCCCCTTAGTGTAGATAATATTATTTGTTAAAAAAAAAAAATATATATATATATATATATATATCAGAATGGTTCATGTGTTATAGTCATTGGGTCAATTTAGTCCCTGTGTTTTCAATTTGGCCAATTCGATCATCGTTTCATGATTACCAATTAAGGACATTCCATTCAAACTCTATTAATAAATTTATAAATTATTATCAACTTATTTATAAAATTATCTATTTGATTTCAAATATTTAAAATCAAAGAAAAAATTACTCTCCTGCCAACTCCCTGACCTCCTTCCTAACGTTCTGTCCTCTCCCAAAATTCATGCACCCCTCCCCTCTTTTCCATGTCACAACCTTAATAATTTTTCAGACTGGAAGTTTTATCTCTTGTATGTGTATTTCTCATTTATTTGCATTTTTCTGTAAATTTTAATTTAAATAAAGAAAATGATAATATATGACTCTCTTAGTTGCGGTATGTATCTCGATTACAAGGTCGAAGGCAAGGTGATTGAGGTTAATTTTTTTGGGATCACAACGATGGAACTTGCGTGGTGACATGTGGGGTCGAGGTAGATCTAGAGACGCGTTCATCAAGTTGCTTCCATCTGTGGCTAGGACTTGGGTCAAGGACAAGTGAATGGTAGGGTGGGTTTATTTAATTTTGTTTTCATTTTGAAATGTATATTTCTTTTTATATAATTGAAAATAATTTTCCATAATAGGTTATAAATTTTTTAACAAAGATTGGATAGAATGTCCTTAATTGGCTAACGGAGATAAATACGATGACTAATTTGGCCAAATAGCCATAACACAAGGACCATTTTGACATTTAAGTAGTTTTAAATATATTTTGGAAACAACTAAAAAAATAGGATAACTCACATGTCATTAAAAAAATTTGAATTATTCTTCTGTGCAAGGATTAAAAAAATATCTAATTTTGGTTCTCTCTCTCAATAGGCAATTGCCATGAACAAAGTTGAACCACGAACGAGGAAACAAGCATCAAAGATCTTCCTCTTTCCACACGCCTCATGCACTTCTGTATGGGGAGTATTGTGTATGAGAGTGGAGACCTAAGCCTTATATTTATTTGTTTGCTACCCCATTCCCTAAGCCTTATATTTATAAGAGAGTATTAGATTTCCTGCCCACATAGGAAACCCTAGTAAATATGTTTCGCACCTCAAGATCCATGACCTAGCAGGATAAATATTCCTGTAAATTAATACTTTACTTCACCTAATAGAAAACCCTCGTACATATCTTACACGCATTGATCTTTTAATTCAACTACTGTGTCACTCAGTTTATCGCGTTCAATAACAAATAACATAAATTTTTGTCGATATGACAAACTTTCATTAGTTATTAGTTAAAGATGATTAATTATATATTAAACCCACCTTATTTGTCATGACACGGCTTGTCACAATTCATGACCGTTAGAGATTTAGAATATACTAGTACCTTGAAGATCATCTTCTCCTTTACATCCAAAAGAGAGAAAGAAAATGTCTTCTACTTTACAGGCTGAGCCAATGTGCTGGCTGCTATTTTGCTAGTTTTGGTTTTTTTTAATAAAAGATTAATAAAGGGCCAATGATGTGGGCAGAGTGCGAATGGACTTGGATTCTCTGCCCTCCTATTTTGTGTGGTCACGGTTAATCCATGCTAACATTTTATATTGTTTTTTATAAAAATAATAAGACAAAAAAAAATAGTAATATAAAATATTGACGTGGCTTAACCGTGACCACACAAACAGGAGGGCACAGAAAGAGTACCGAATTGAGAGGGCAGAGAATCCAAGTCCAGTGCGAATACCTAATACATCAGATTTGTGTTTTTATTGCAGCAAAAAGAAGGCATTTGCCCCGAATATGTACGATTTAACGTAATTTATTTTCTTGAGAATAAAAAAGTGGTATTATTATTATTATTTTAAGGGAGCCGTAAGTCAACTAGTGATTGTGGCGGCTGCAATGACTCCTTGTGTTTTGTTTTGTCAGGTTTATGAGTATTCCGCTGTAAAGGAAACACTCTTGATATTATGAACCACAATTTTATTTTATTAAATTAGTATTCCTGTTTCACTTTTACTAGAATGAGATTTTAGGTTCGATTATGACTAAAGAAGTATTTGAATCAAGTTACTATTGCTAACTCATTGTGTCACAGCCCGTTTTGAAATTTTGTTATATTAATTGGTTTCGAACGTGGAAGTTACTAAATTACCCTTCTACGTTAAAGTATGTTGTGTGTATTATGTACTTAAGTTAGACAATTTTAATATTTCCTAAGTTTTTGGAAAAGACTTAGGCTTGTTACTTTTGTTTTGTTGGTTGTAACCAACTAGGACAACACACACACCTATCCCATTCCCTGTGTACTCTCTCTCTCATCCCTCTCTCAATTTTCTGCAACGTCCGTACAAGCATATGGACAATTCTCGAACCATTCCATTTAGGCGCAGATCGACAAAGAGAAGGTGACATTTGAGTTCATCGTAGGCTCTTGAGTCTATTCATACCATTTATAGGACGGGAAAGCTTGGAAAACCCTAGAACCCGAGATCCTAATTTTGAGGTACTGTTCATGCATATGTAAATGTGGAGTTTTTGGGAGATTCTAAGGTTATAGGAAGCTTTAGATCGTCTTCACAAAGCTCGGAGAAGAAAAATGAAGTGATTTGGACGTCGGGAAGTTGAATTTCGACGAGTTGCAGGTTTAGCCAGATTATCGAGGGATTTTCCGGCGAGTTCCGTCAGTTTTAGGACTTTTGAAAGGTAAGGATTGGTTCTACTTGTCTTAAGCTTCATTTTGATATAAAATTTGTGAAATTTGGTTGAAAAATGAAGAAGATATTAAGGTTTTTCGAATTTCCAGTTTCCGGAGATCGGCGATTCGCCGGAGAAGAAAGAAGAATATTTTGTCGATATTGACATAATATTCCTAACGGCAGCTGATGGCGTTAGGTTAGTTTTAACGGAATATTCTAATTTTTAGCATAATATTCCTTAACGGCAGTTAAGGATTCTGTCAGGGTTGGGCGGGTGTGGGGGCGCGTGGGACGTCGGAAATTTTTTCTAAAAATATGGGGATGTTCCTGAGATTGAGTAGATCATAGTTGTATATTCAAATACACCATTTGAGCATTGTATGAGAAGTTATTACCTAATTTTGGTTATGTGCTTTAAATAACGTTTATTCAGTTATTTCGCATATAGGTGAAACTTATCCTGAGGACGAGCGCCATCAATCGAGGCTCGGGGGCTACAACCCTTCGACATATCAGTAAGTGGGCTTTTGGTTTTCCGTATATACCTATATACTTGAGACTTTTCCCAGAAAATGTGTTTAAATGATTATATGTTTTGGAAATGCCATGTAAGTATCTGTTTATTTTATTATGCATTAGTAGTTGCATATAATTATGATTGGTGCTGAGGACGCACAGGTAAGTGCTAGGTAAGTTCTTAAATTAAAGATACGAGATTGTTTCAGTTATGCAATGTATGTTGTAATGTATTGAGAGCTCATGAACCTGCACCGCGGTGTTAGTGCTCCCACCCAGAGTTAGGGCATAATCCTTCACGTGATGTTCACCTCCCGCAGCATATGCTCACCTTGGATCCAAGTTAGGTGCACATGCTTGTCGTACAGACCATTATAGATGGTTCTGACTTGTAGGTGACCCACGATCTTTCGCACAGTCTTCACGTGATCGTAGCACTAGAGCATATTTATTTTACACCTAACCTTGTTGTACAAACCACTTTAGGTGGTTCCGACTCGTGTGCAAGATTCGATCTGATTTGATATAATTGAGATTGGTTATGAGTTATATACTTAGCCGTGCAGTTTGAGTTAGAGAGATTTGGCTGATACGATATTTGATATTTATATATTTTGTCTGGTTTACCTATAGCATTGCATTGAGATACTTTGGCATGGCATACTTATGAATATTGTTTTCTGAGCATGGTTCTGAGATATGTATATATGTTCTTTTTTTTTGGAAAATTATACAAGGTTTACGACGAGGGGTTAGAACTTTTGAGAAATGAAATGATTTTGAAAAGCTTTGTTTTTACCCACTCACACTTTCTGTTTTGCGCCCTTTAGGTAGAAGTGCTTTGGTGGACCTCGGGGATTTCGACGGTGGTTCTGATAGAACATCAAATGTAGGATCACCTTCGGGTGATGTATAATTAGTACTTATCCTGCTTGACAACACTTAGGCTATTTAAAGCTCTGGTTGTGTATTTCACACTTAATCTTGCACTAGCACTCTTTTCTTAGCTAGTATTGCTTGCAGTTTGGATTTTAGTTACTCGTAATTCTCTATATCTTTATTGCTTCCGCACTGTGCACATGTTTACGTCACGTTCACGTGGCGGCCAGCACGCCCTGATTTAGGTCGGGGTGTGTCACATTGTGTGGTTTAGCCTACTCTCACCTCTTATTGTAGATAATATAATATATATCTGATATTTTTTTAGGTAACATATGTGATATTATTCTTTACTTGTTAGAGAATATTATTCTTTACAGAATCTTATTTTCAACTCCTGCAGATCATGAATTTGATACAAATTTATTATGATTGATCTATTGTTTTCAATTCTCACATCTTAGTGTAAAAAAATCATTTGCATAATAAAATCTTCTTAATACATCATTTGCATATGAAACTTTACAATAGTGTCAGAAAGCAATCATGTCTGTAGATTTTTGTAGGGGTTTGATCTCACTAATACACCTCTCCTCTTAACAACTAACTATTTAACCTAATAACGTTATCTGACACACCCCGACCGAGATCAAGGCATGCTAGCTGTCACATGAGAGTGACGTAGCCATGTGCACAGTATGGAAGCAATAAAGATAAGAATTATACGAATAATTAAATACCGAATTACTAGAGTGCACTACTAAACAGGAAGTGATAGGAGTTAGTTACAACATTAAACACTCCTAAGCAGAGCATATTAAGTCTAGGTGCAATCTAGTAGGACAAATACTAATTATACAGTACCAAGAATGTCCTACTATTATTTAGATAGGTTAGAACCGCCGACGTCCTCAAGCCACCAACAACAAGCTTACTTAAAACCTAGAGGGGCGCAAAACAGAAAACGTGAGTGGGCAAAAACAAATGTTTTACGAAATCATTTTCTTTATCAACATATCTAACCCCTCGCTATAAAACATGTATAATTTTTCTCAGAATCAGAATATGAGCATATACATTATATATATATATATATATATGAAATCATATCAATTCAATTCATGCTTCACATAATCATATTCAAATATATGCCATGTTAATATATAACAGAGTAAGCAATTCAGGTAAGAAGAAATTCATAGAAATATGATATGTTAGCCGGAACCCCTGTGGTAGTCTGTACGGCTAAATTCATAGCTCTAAGTCAATCTAGTCTGAGTCACTACAATGACTTATACGGTAATAAACTGCACATAAGTCAAAACCACTAAAAAGGTCTGTACGACAAGATTGGGTGTAATATAGTTATGCTCAATTTTACTCTCTCATAATAGCTGGATGATAAATCGCTAGTCACCTACGAGTCGGAACCATAATTAAGGTCTGTACGACAAGACTGTGCACTTAAGTTGAATCCAATATGAGCATATAGTGCGGGAGGTGACATAAATAAACAGGCATGTACTTCATATCTCTGGCTAAATCACAATCACCCTAGGTGCAGTTTTATGAGCTCAACATCAATCCATCACATACCATATCATCGATGATTCACATAGCCAAACATAACTTACCTGAACTTACTTGTGCCTCCACAGCACCACATATATATATATATATATGTAACCCTGAAATGCGTATTTAGAATATAAAAGCATTTGACATATTATTTCAAAGCATACTTTCCTTAAAAAATGCATTTCTGGGAAATATATCAAGTATATAAATATATACTGAAAACAACAGCCCACTCATTGGTATGTCGATGGGTCGTAACCCTCGAGTCGCCCGTGGATACGCTTGTCCTCGGGATAAGTCTCACCTATATGCGAATTAACTATAAAAACGTTATTTTAAAGCACATAGACAAAACTAGCTAATAATTTCTCATACATTGCTCAAGATGGGTATATGAATATACCATAGTGACCTACACAACCTCAGGATCATCCCCAAATTTTCAAAATAATTTTCTGACCCCGCACGTGCCGCCACGCGTCGGCCAAGGCACGGTAATATGCGCGGCCACACGCAAAGGATCTTGACGGATTCTACAAACGGTGTCATAAATATTCTGTTAAAACCTAACGGTAACCGTCCGACTAACGGACGGCGTGAGAATATTCCGTCATACTTGACGGAATATTCCTTCACCTCCTACCTCCAGCTCCGGCAACCGTCGTCGGCGCCGGAAACTGGGCAAATCTTTAAACTCACTATTGTCACTCATTTTTCAACCATTTCCTATGAAATTTGAACCAAATGAAAGCTTAGAGTGAGAAGAATGGCGTTATACCTATTTGAAGCTTCAAATATCATGAAATCACGTCGGGGAAGCTTCGAAATTCCGACCAAACCTGCAACTCTTCATTTCTTGCGATCTCGACGTCCAAATTCTTCAAATGAACTACCCCGAGACTCGTGAGGACCTCATTAAGCTTCCTATGAGCTTAGATTCCCTTAAAACACAAGGTTTTACGTGAGTATGAACAGTGCATGAAAATTGGGTTACGGGGTTCATGAGTTTTTTGAAAGGTTCCTTACCTAGAATGGGTACCAATCAACTCGTACCACCACGAGGAACACAATGGTGCACTCAAAACCTTCGATCTGTGAAGATTGAGGTGATTTTGGTGCTTGTCCGTACATATAGCAGAGAGAGAGAGAGAGGGAGAGAAAGAAACCGAGAGAGAGAGTACGGGAGTGAGAGAGGAGATGATGTGGATGCGTGTGTGTGGTCTAGGATTGGTCAACAACCCAAAATACACAATTACTTAATCCTAATTGGTCCCAAACAATTAGGATTTTAGAATAGTGATCCATAAACAACACTTAAACCACATCACACAATTTAACGTCCATGGGTATTTCCGTCATTTCACACCATCAAGAATAAAATAATATACATCTCTGGGACGGGCTGTGACATTATCAATCTACTCAAAAACTAAAAATAAATAAATAAATAAATAAAGTCACACCAATATTTCAAAAAATTGTATACATAGAAAATATTTCGTTTTCATTTGAATTTAAAAGATCACAATTATTAAAGTAGACAATGTATTGTTATTAACACTCCATAATAATCACTCTCCTCTCATTTATTTTTATTTTTTATTAGGAATATGTCCATGGTGACTATTTTGCAATGTCACTATAGTAGCATATCTATCTACTTGAGGTCCTGCATTTGATTTCCCTTTTTCTAGTATTGAAATTTACTTGAATAAAATTAAAAAAAATTTAAAAAAAAACCAATAAAAAAAAAACAATGCATTGTATTTTCTACCCTCATTGGTAGAATGGACATATTTCACTCTTTGAAGATCATCTCTCCAAAAGACAGTTTGGAATGAGAGATCATTCGTTGGTAATATATATATATATATATATATATATATATATATATATATATATATATATATATATTATAAAATGACAATGTGATGGTAGTGAATATGTTACTTGGTACTCGCACTGTCAATCAGAGGTCGTTCTTGTCTTTGGAGCATTCACCATGAATATGTTATTTACTTACACCGTTACTTTGTTCCAAACATTTAAATGACTAAACGATCTCATATTCAAATGATTGATGTGAGAATAATATTTAAACGAAGATTTACACTGCTTCAATTAAAAATTTATACAATGAAAAGACATTATTAGCAAGAATAAGATGTGCATTCCTGGTGATTCGAGGAATCTCCCCTTTATTAATAACATTGGGGAGTTGATTAGAGTTGGGTACCATGAAAATGTATGATTGTTTTGGGAGGAAGAATGAAGTACATTATTAGTAAAAGTAGGTTAGGTCCTCCCAGGCCAAAGACAACGTGGTGGCGGTGAGGTGACATAAACAAAAACAAGAGGGAAGGGAGGGAGGGAATTGGATCCTCTCCGAGACAAATCCTCGGAATCCTCTAACACGACCGTTGGATCAAAATCCAACTGCTACAATTATTATAATTTTAAAGGGATCTCCGTGTTAATGGATCCTGAGGATCCGAGGATTTGCCTCGGAGAGGATCCAATTCCGGGAGGGAGGGAGGGAAAGGACCACACAAGACAAGTAGAGAAGCGTGAAAGATGATGGGAGATTAACTGTCTCTATAATTGTTTAGTGTAATCTCCTCTCTCCTAGGTAATGACAGTGAGATTCACCTCCATTATTCCCTTCTGACCCGCAAATTCTGTCTCCCCTCATCACCTGCTTTTTGTCTTCTAATTTTTTTCCAATACAAGCCATACCTTTAAATTATTTTATAAAGAGGTTCATATGATTTCAGCGATGCCTAATGAATTGAAGAAGATCAACTAAAAGAAATTAATCAACGATATGTGAAAATTAAAAATGAATGTGTTCATAGCACTACTCTTAAAGAAAAATGTCATAACGACGTGCCATTTTCCAAACTTTTTTTAATTGGATTAATAATATTAACACCCCTGAAGTTTGTTGAGTTTTCACAAAATTTTCTCACGTTTGATATATTACACTAACACTCCTAATGTTTTAATTTCATTTCATATAACCCCTTGAGTAAAAAAATTTCTTACAAATTTACTAATTTACCCTTATAATTAAAGAAAAACTCTAATTTTTGTGGAATAAGAATTTTTTTATTTATAAATACTGGCAGATGCCCCACACTTTGTGTGTGAAAATAATTTTTATTTTTATTTTATAATGGGAAGGAGAAAGGGAAAAAAAAGGAATGTGGATTAAAGAAATAAGTTTTCTTTTTTATATTTATTTTTCAAAATTAGAGGATGTTAGGATCACCCTTAAATAAGGCCTTGGAAAAAAGCACTGTAAAATTTAGTTTATTGCCCATAATTTTGTTTTGTTGTAAAAGACAAAATTATCTTTTTATCCTTTTTTGGTAGATAAAGAAGATTTTATTAATGTAGTTTAGATATAGAAAAAGAATTTCAAATTAAAACATTAATAGTAAAAAAACAAAAATTAAAAATCAAAACGTCAGCAGGAGAGATGGTATGGTCGTTGATCTCACCAAGCCCATAAATTTGTTTACGTCGGCGCTGTCGTGTCTTACCAGAAGACGGATTCGGTGCCTCTGCGGTTCCTTGTGTAGGTTCTAGTAAATTGACTTTGAGATTCACTTTGGATTCAGTTTTCACGGATGACGACGATGACAATTTATGTCTATGAACGATTGAAAAGAAGGTATTTGGTTTTGTATCCACCAATTGAAAATTTAGGGCAACAACTTAGCGGTATATTGTCTTAGGACGGCCCCGAGAAATCAAAAGTAGAAATAAAATTACATTCAAAACCCTCGGGTTGATGTTGCGATCAGTGTCGTCTTGGGGGTAGAGGTGCTGCCATCATCTGAATGAGAGGGCGAAGAAGTACTTGTTCCTGCAGGGGAGGAGGGGCGTCATGAGCATGGCGGTGGAGAACAATGTCATCTCGAGGCTCGGTGGTAAGAGGTGTAGAATACAATGTAGCCGAGGAAAGAGTCGCAAGACATGAGATGGAAAAAATACAACTAGAGAAAGAAGAACTTCTTGTCATTTTTTTAGTGTTTAATGTTTTATAATTTTTTTTGGGAACTGTTATTGTCATTCCAAAAATCTAATTGTGCACTTTAAACTTTCTATATTTAGAAAGAAAAATATTCTTATGAAGAATATACAATTAGATTTTTTGAGTGCCAATAGCAGCTTCTTTTTTTATATTATATAATTATAAAAGCTTTTGTTTATTAGTTTTAAGTAATTAATAAGGGTCAAGTTGTCTATTTATTATTAGGCTTTTTACTCAAGGAGTTATTTGAAAGTAAATTAAAATTTAAAGGGTGTCAGTGCAATATCTCAAACGTAAGAAATTTTTATGAAAACTCGATAAACTTAAGGGGTGAGTGTAGTTAACTTTTTTCAATCTTATATATTTAGACATCCCAGACCACTTCTCCTCTTATCTCAAGATTCTCAACTTAATTCTCTTTCTCTTCCGAATTACCACCACTATTGACTCTGCTTTGCTAGCTCTTTCTAATTTCCCCATTTGGTCCACCCTCCTTCCTTTCTCTCCACACTGCATTGGTTGAATCTGGTAAAAAATCCCAGACCATGTAAACTTAGGTGGTTACTTTGATAGCCAGTTCAAGTTATGGCAATCTCTTGCCCCCTGCTTGCTGCAAACTGTTAGCAATTTTTCAGTGGAGGGAGGCTATCTCTATTTTACTCAAGGAAATCGGTAATACCGATCAGACATCAGAGACAGAAGCATGGAAGAGACATTTGTGCCTTTGCGGGGAATCAAGAATGATCTCAGAGGAAGATTGAAGTGCTACAAGGAAGACTGGACTGGGGGCTTTAAAGCTGGATTCAGGTATATACTACATATACATTCATTTACTCAAATACAAAAGTAAAAAATAAAGCGAGGAGTGCCATGAAAGAACATAATGAACATGCGGAAATCACTTCCCATCAACTCGAGAGATTTTTTATTGTTTTGAAAATATAGTTCATTACATTAAATGTCATTACATCTTAAATTAAGCATTTGGTGTACCAAGTCGTGTTTCGGTACATAAAATATTTCTCCGTCAACTCATGCAATATCCTTTTTTTTCCCTTTATGTTGAATCAAATGCAAACTTATGTTGATATTGGTTTTTTCAGAATTTTGGCTCCTACAACCTACATATTTTTTGCTTCTGCAATCCCAGTCATTTCATTTGGTGAACAATTGGATCGAAGTACTGGTATGTTTTGCGACTCATCAACTGCTCCAACTCCAAGTCTTGAATTTATTTATTTATTTTTACTTGTTTCTGCACAACCGTATTCAAAGTGACGATTTGGTTAACTCACACAATAAATTAGTCATAATTTAATATTCTCGTCATGATAGTTGAATTTGAAACTTTTCGCTAATAATTGCAGTGTTAGATTTCCAATTCACAACAATAGTAATTCCTTTTTAACTTGAAAGGCACAATGATATAATATTTATTGTTGTTCTCTAAAGGTCTCACATTTCAAGATAGTTTACTTGCACCTTGAGCTAGCCTTTTCGATCACTATATTAACAACTTGTTAGTTGGTATGGAAAACAAAAGGTAGGAAGGGATTCAAGGGAGAATGACAGAGAAAAATAATATAGTGTGTGAATATTAAACTGTTTTTTTCTTTCTTCTATAATAGGTATTGGCTGGCATGTGAACTAATTAGTTAGGGTGATATTCGGGAGAACTTCCTTTTAGATTATATGTGTAAACGATATGATGTGACAGTTGATAGATAAATTCTTTCTTTTACATCATTAAAACTGAAAATTAACTATTAACTACCACATTACTAGATTTACAGTCTCAAAAGATGATCTCCTTGACATTTCCAGTTAGTTAATTAATTAATTAATTAATCAAATTATACTGTATGCAGATGGAGTTTTGACAGCAGTGCAAACCTTAGTATCGACGGCAGTTTGTGGGATCATACATTCCATCGTCGGAGGTCAACCCTTGCTGATATTGGGTGTGGCCGAGCCTACTGTAATCATGTACACCTTCATGTTCAATTTTGTCAAAGAACGTAAGGACTTGGGTCCAAAGCTCTTTCTAGCATGGTCCGCATGGTAAGCCTTTATATTCCTAATTTTTTTTAAGGTCTCGACTCTCGAGTTCTCTTCTCTTCGCATGTGTGCTTTTGGTCGAATTCCATGAATTTGCCTTCTAATTGTTTGTTTGAAGTTGTTTGACTAACCCTGATATTGTGGGGAATACTGAATTTTGTAGGGTATGTGTATGGACAGCTGGTTTACTGTTCTTATTGGCAATATTAGGCGCTTGTTCCATAATAAATAGGTTTACAAGAGTGGCTGGGGAGTTGTTTGGTCTACTTATTGCTATGCTCTTCATGCAGCAAGCCATTAAAGTATAATTTCTTCTTACCTAATTATTATTATTATTATTATTTATTATTTATTATTTATTTTTCTATTCAATAATGTTTTGGTCACATGATGAACCTTAGAATATTAGAAAATGTCACTCCATAGATTGGTTGACGAAAGAAATAGTAAATAAACAAAGGGATATCATTTTTTAGGTTCTACTTCTCCCCCACCTCAGTGACCTCACCGTCTTTAACTCTTTCCACCGCCACCTCTTATTTTAATTTACGTATGGGTGTTCTGAGTCTTGTATTAAAAAAATTGTAGGGTTTATTTGATGATAATTTTGTCTTTTATTTTGTTTTCACTAGATATAAAGAGAAAATTGATGGAAGGATAGACGAATCAAGAACGTAGAGGGGTGTGGTGGAAGGGAGGAAGGAGAAATACACATGAAATGATATATAAAATGGACACTAGAAATTAGATAAAAAAAATACCTACTTGCATGCAGTGAATTGCTCCGGGAATTAGGGAATTTTTCTTCAACCCACTATGTCCTAGATTCAAACTCTTTCATCTTTCTTTAGTTTAGATTAGAATAGAATATTGCTTGTCGTTCGAGTAAAGAACACCTACTTAAAATTCTCTCTATTTTTGGATTTTTGTTTTCATGTTGGATTTTCCATATACACTTCTTTCTTCAATCCTTATTCATCCCCTCCCTTCTTCCTTGTATTCTCTCTTTATTTCCAACTAAAAACTACAAACAAAATGGTTATCAAATAGGTCTACCGGTTACCACTCATTTCTCCTTCTCACAAATATTAAAAGACAAAAATTGGAGTGCAGGATGGATATTTTGAGCTAATAACATTAATGTCCTTAGAAAAACATGAAAAATGAAAACTTGAACTGGGGCATTTTTTGGGTGGTCTGATTTTGTAGGGACTTGTGGATGAGTTTCGCTTACCAGAAAGAGAAGACACTAGTTTACTACAATTTATACCTTCATGGAGGTTTGCAAATGGAATGTTTGCTTTGGTGTTGTCATTTGGCCTTCTTCTCACAGCATTAAAAAGCAGGAAAGCAAGGTCATGGCGCTATGGCACTGGTAAGACTAATATGATGTGCCACTAATTGTCATCTCCCGTGTTAATTACGAAAGCAAGCATGTATAGAATGTAGTTTGATTTTATGTAATGCGGCGCTTTTTGGTGTTGTAGGTTGGCTAAGAAGCTTTGTAGCAGACTATGGTGTGCCACTTATGGTTCTAGTGTGGACTGGTGTGTCTTACATTCCAACTAGTAGTGTTCCACGCGGCATCCCAAGGCGCCTTTTTAGCCCAAATCCATGGTCACCTGGTGCATATGAAAATTGGACTGTCATTAAGGCATGTCTTCCGAATTCAATTCTGTAATTAGTTTCAGTAAATTAAGAAGATAAATTAAGCTGATGTTTACTGGTTTATAATTGGAATCATATCACAGGACATGCTCAATGTTCCAGTCCTCTATATCATTGGAGCTTTCATTCCAGCAACGATGATCGCGGTGCTCTACTATTTTGATCACAGTGTAGCATCCCAACTATCTCAGCAGAAAGAGTTCAACTTAAGAAAGCCATCCTCTTACCATTATGACTTGCTTCTTTTGGGGTTTCTGGTATGCAAAGCAAATTGATCCTTCCTCGCATTCAACTTTTCCTTTTCCGTAAGCGACCTTATATAACTCTCTTGCTTTTTCATGGCA
The DNA here is from genome assembly GCF_042453785.1 of Malus domestica. Classification (NCBI taxonomy): domain Eukaryota; kingdom Viridiplantae; phylum Streptophyta; class Magnoliopsida; order Rosales; family Rosaceae; genus Malus; species Malus domestica. The sequence continues at coordinate 35,210,510 of NC_091669.1, read as the reverse complement.
GACTTTAATGTGTGGTCTGCTTGGAATTCCTCCATCAAATGGAGTCATCCCACAGTCTCCAATGCATACAAAAAGTTTAGCTACTCTTAAACACCAGGTAATCACAAAAAACCTTTTCTTTATCTAATTTTTTTTCCTTCCATTGTATCCTTTTGTTATGTTTCTGCAATCGTCAGTTTTTCTGTTTTCTGATCATAATGATGTATACTTGTGCAGTTGCTTCGTAATCGTCTTGTAGCAACAGCACGCACAAGTATGAGAAATAATGCTAGCTTGGGACAACTGTATGGAAATATGCAAGATGCCTATCAACAAATGCAGACTCCTTTGGTTTACCAGGAGGCCTCATCTCGAGTATGACAAGAACACATATTTTGATTTTCAAGTTTTTTGATATATTAAACATGTGGCTTTGACTTGCAATGGAAACAAGGCCGCAGTTTAGAACATTTCGATGACATTAATTACCAGGTGATCATCGTGCTTTAATTGAAACACTTTTGTATTGCAGGGACTGAATGAATTAAAAGAATCAACCATCCAGGCAGCTTCAAGTATGGGAAATTATATTGATGCACCAGTTGATCAGACAGTATTTGATATTGAGAAAGAGATTGATGATCTATTGCCAGTTGAGGTGAAGGAGCAGCGTCTCAGTAACCTGCTTCAAGCGGTATTGGTGGGGGGATGTGTTGCAGCTATGCCTATCCTCAAAAGAATCCCAACTTCAGTCCTTTGGGGATACTTTGCCTTCATGGCCATTGAAAGCTTACCCGGTAACCAATTTTGGGAAAGGATTTTATTGCTCTTTACAGCTCCAAGTAGAAGATTCAAGTAAACCCTCAAATCAAATCTTCTTTCACTTGTTTCATACATGTTTAACTTTACTTCCTCCTCATATATGGCATTTCATCATCCTGCAGAGTCCTCGAGGATAATCACGCCACTTTTGTAGAAACTGTGCCTTTCAAGTCAATCGCGATGTTCACAGTTTTCCAAACTCTGTACCTGCTTGTATGTTTTGGGCTTACTTGGGTTCCAATTGCTGGGGTTATGTTTCCAATGATGATCATGCTCTTGGTTCCTGTGAGGCAATACATACTCCCCAAGTTTTTCAAAGGAGCACACCTTCAGGATTTGGATGCAGCAGAGTACGAAGAGGCTCCGGCTTTAACATATAACCTTGCAACGGTAAAACTCACTTTCCTTTTTAGCATATAAACGTATGGCGACATAACATGACAGGCTGTGCGACAAAAAGAAAATTTCACCGTCTTATTTATAGCTAATGAATTTTAATACATGAGTCAAATGTGAATCAATATTAATGTTGTGTTTGATGTATTTGGAATGAAACAGGAGAGAGAGTTGGGAGCTGGAGCTTCCTGCGCAGGGGATGCAGAAATATTAGACGAAGTTATGACCAGAAGCCGAGGTGAGTTTAGGCATGTCAGCAGTCCAAAGATCACAAGCTCTACTTCAACACCAGCAATTGCCCCTGAAATCCTTGGGAGTCCACACAAGACCTTCAGTCCTCGCGTAAGTGAGCTAAGAGGAGAGCGAAGTCCTCTTTCTGGCGGAGGAGGGTCGCACAGTCCGGGGACCCCTGGCCCTTCTTCTATTCTTGGGAAGAGTCCTGGTAACCGCTAAGGACGGAGCATCATGTTAGCTGTATATTTTTCTTCGCCTTCAGTTAAGAACATGTAGAGGGCTTTCACCGTTTTTAGTTCCACTGGTTCGCTTTGTTTTGTTTTGTTTTGCATTGCTTTGCTTCTTTGTAAAAATACATTTTTCTTCTTTTGTCTTCCAAAAGTGTTCCTTTGTAATCATAGCACATTAGCGTTGTGTTTATTTCTGGTAAACATTATTTATACAAGTGAAGGTATTCAATCCCATCACGATCGACTCCATGTACGTACTCATTGTATCCTACTCGTACTATTACTTTAGTCTAAAGAAGGGGGAGAAATTGCACTGTACAAATAAACAGTGACTTTGGGTGAATTTCAGTTTATTTACAAAATTGCCACCTCCTCGTCCTTTTGATATATTTACGTCTATGCCACTAGGTGAATTTCGTTACATTTACGGTTTTGCCATCATCGTACAAAACCGGTTTTGAGCATTTGGGATGCATGTGGGCTTTGGCTTCTGCTTCTGCTTCTGCTTCAGTAGGCCTGTTGTTGTTGGGGAGGGGGAGGGGGCAGAAGGACTGACAGATTGGAGAGAGACGAGAGCTGCAAATGGACGGCGACCATGCTTGCAGAGAGAGTAGGAGATGAAATTGCACTGTGCGAATGGACAACGTTTTGGACTCTCTCTACCGCTGCTCTTGATGCACACGTGTTGATAATCGTGGAAAGGGAAGAAGGGATGGAAAAGCCGGCTTTTTCCATTTCCTTCTCAAACCCTCATTTCCTCCTGAAACTCGAAGAGAGAGAGAGATATGGCGGGATTTCGATTAGAGAGAGATGGGGGTGTTCGTTGCAGAGAAAGACGATGGCTACCAGATTCAGGGATTTGCAGAGAGAGAGAGAGAGAGAGATGAGACAAGGTGTCCGTTGTAGAGAGAGATGACAGGATTTCTGCGATTGCTTGGGGGTGGGTGGCTGGTGTTGGTGTCATTCTGAGTGGTTGAGGAGAGCGTTTGCATGTAGACAGAGTCACAGGGGCTGTACAGTTCGAGGGAGAGAAAGAGAGGGGATTGAGCGGTGATGTCGTTGGGGGGAGAGAAGGAGAGCGCGATTTGGAGGTTAGGTGAAAACAAAGCAGCTTCGAACCGAAGCTGACGGCGGGAGAGGGTGGGTTGTTGCATCCGTGTTATTCAGAGTGGGTTTTAAGAGAGTGAGAGTGCTGCATTCTAAGGTTTGAGAGTGGGTTTCGAGAAAGTGAGGGCTGCGTTCTAGGGTTTGCACAGGGTGAGTGTGGGTGCACGATTTGGGGGATTGTATCTATCCCACTCTCTCTTCCTCCATCCATGACATCCACAGTAAAACCTAGGCGCTCCTCTTATATCTGAAAAACCCGAGATGCTCTCTCTCTCTCATTTTTCTGCTATCCTAGCCAAACCCAAAGATCAAACCCAGATTTCAACCGTACCCTCAACTGTGTTTCCAGCTTTGTTTTGATTTTCTTGGATTGCCCTTTTAATTGTTTGGTAGGCAAGACTGATGCCGAAGATGCCGAATGAAGTGGAACTGATGAGTTTTGGCAAGATTTTGGAGAACAACGTGACAGTGGGTCATTACCTTTGGTTGATATTGGTTAGGGAATTGTCATGATGCGTGTTGTTGTACAGCCAGCTATGGGAAAATCTAAAATAGGTAATGTTTCCGTTAGGAACATAATCTCGGGTTTTGTGTAAGTATCTGCTGGGGTTGGGTGGCCTAAGACAGAACATATTAAATTTGGTGTTTAGCGTGCTTAAACTGGTAGGGATGATCAGAATTGATGTTCTTAGTTATTAAAACGTGGTATTTATCCTGTAAACTACACCAAGGGGACGGGGGATGGTTAGAACTTTGAACCCAGGATGCAGTGGGGCTAAGAGAAATACCCTCCCCACTGGGGCAATCAATCACTTGCAGAATTGTTAAAATACCTCTGCTAAAAATATGAGCTTTACTTCCTGTACTTTATTTGTGATGTGGAAATAGTCTTTACAGTGGCTTATTTGTGATAGTTGATGAAGAGGTTTGTGTTTAAGACGAGAGTAGTGTGGCCTCTTTCTTGCAGTGAAATATGTATTTGTGAATGTGGGTTTGTGGGATTTGTTGCTTTGATAGGTGAATATCTTTGTCCTGCAACTTTTCCTTTCAGTTCGATTGAATAATTAGTTCGCAACATGCTATCGTGCGTTGTCTATCGTTTGGTATGAAGCTGAATTGCAATGTCTTTAACCCTTTTTATTTTTTTGGCAAAGTGTCTTTAACCCTTTGATTCACCCACTATAAGCCTACTTAGCTCCAGCTGAAGCCATTCAAGTCAAACTGTCTGTAGCTTGAAGTTTACTTTTATTTTTAGAAATGTTTAGTAATTTTTTTTTAATTTCGGCAGAAATCAATTCAAATGAACTTCAATTTGATGATGGAATGCCAGGAAAATGCAGTGGAGAGCCTTCTCTCGCTCTCAAATCTAGCAAATCGCGCCAGACCACGGGTCCATCCGCACCACCAACGTTCCTCCGCTTTAGTGAAGGTAAGCGATCCATCCTACTCTAAATTTCAGAAATTTTGGGGGATTTTGTTTCCTTTTCAATACCAATCAGGTTTTAATTTGATGGATTGAAGCACCGTGGAGCTGATTGGAGTGGCCTGTACCAGTATGGAGATTGTTTCTTTGCTCATCAGAGGCTGGCCATTATTGACCCTGCTTGTGGTGATCAACCTCTCTACAGTGAAGACAAATCAATTGTTTTCACGTAGGGTCATATATTTTTAAATTTTGTATGGTTTAGTTTATTGAATATTTGAAAAAATAGATAAAATTTACAATTTTCGATTAGTGATACGATGTTTGTTTTGAAAATCATTAGGTGAATAGAGAGATTTACAACCATGCAAAGCTGAGGAGCCGTCTGCCAAATCAGATTTATAAGGTCTGATCAGTTATAAATGAAATTACTTTTCATTCCCAATGACCTTATTTATCGTTTTGCTTCGTCGTCGTACTGCAGCTGAGTCGCCTGCGGACCCGTAGGCTCGGCGCTCCAGATTCCCGAGGCTCTGGCGCTCCAGATTCTCTTCAGCTTTGATGAAGGGGCATATATAAGAGGAATCAAGAACTTTGACAGCTAATTACATATTTGCCACACTCCCAAGGAGCAGATCTGGAGATGTACTGTCCACCATCCAAAGGTCCTTGTGTCAGATGATGCCAGACAGATCTCAAGAGTTCAGCTTCGAGACTCCATCAAATGCGATGGAGTAGACGAGGAAGATAGTCTTCTTCAAGGCATCAACAGAGGAACATCAATCAAGAAAAGCATGTGTTGTCACTTTAGAGAAAAGGAATACAGAAAGCAAAAACAAGGAGCAGGGAGATCAAGCAGCAACAGAATAATAAAAGCCGAAAGCAAAAGTAAAAGAGAGAGATGCGGTGGAAAAGACAACGACAAAAGCAAAAGAGAGGTGCAGTGGAAAAGATAAAAGCAAAAGCAAAGAATAAACACCTTACCTGATGTGATTTACTTTTCTTATTTTTGAATGTTGTAATTTATTTTTCGTATCTTTCGGAGATATCCGTATAAACCCAATCAGAGGGTAATAAAAAAAAAAGGGCAAAGCTCAAAATAAATGGGCTGGAATGTTGTGTGGAAGGTGAAGGTCCATAAGGTCAAAATAGCACCAACCAGATGATCAAAAGTACGCCTAGTACTCCAAATTATTCAGCACTCCGTCGCTATTATCGTCAACCAGGTGATCAAAAGTACGTTCAGTACTCCAAATTATTCGGCAGCCAGTCGCTATTATCACCAACCAGGTGATCAAAAGTACGCTCAGTACTTCAAATTATACATGAGCATTACTCATGTCAATCATACATAAACATTCATGAACATTACTCATATCAATCATATACATAAACATTCATGAACATCACTCATGTTAACATTGGTGAGCATCACTCATATCAATCAACATAAACATTCATGAGCATCACTCATGTCAATCAGCTTCAAAAGCTTCATTTACAGAGCTCTAGCTTCAAAAGTTTCATTTGCAAAAGCTCTAGTTTCAAAAACTTCATTTATAGAGCTATACCTTTAAAAACTTCATTTACAAAAGTTCTAGCTTCAAAAGCTTTATTTACAAAGTTTTAGCTTCGAAAACTTCATTTACAAAAGCTCTAGCTTCAAAAGTTTCATTTACAGAGCTCTAGCTTCAAAGTTTTACCTACGAAGCTTCAGAGCAGAGTATACAAATACCGCATCCGAACAACCGCCTCTTCGGCCCATACATGGATTCAATTTGAAGTCTCCAGTCAACATACTCTATTGACCGAAGACTTGGGGGACTACATTATGTACCATATATTAGGCCTCAACTGGGCCTCATAAAAAATACTTGGGGGACTTAGCCAATTATTTATGTACTGAGGATCGAGCCCTTATTCTATAAAAGGGACTCCCTCACTTTCATTAGAGAGCACCCATTATTCATGCACTGAGGAGCGGACCCTTATTTTATAAAAGGGACTCTCCCACCTTCATTCGAGAGCAACGCCGCCAACTGAGCAACCGCCTCGCCGCATAAGCTAGCTCTTGGTTAAGAAAATCCTGAATATGGGAACACGGATGGTAAACCACGTGTTTTTATCTAAATGGTAGAAAATTTTATTTTTTAAGTTATTAATTTTTTAATACAAATCCTATTATTTGTATAATAATATGTGATGTAATAACTTATATACCGATCTTCTAAAAAAAAGGAGCATTCTTTTCTTCTCTTCAAAGAAAACTTAGCCTTTTCTTTTCTTTCCAATCCCACATCATTTGTCACCATGATGTCCCAAATTAACGGCCCTCCTTCTCCTCTTTTTTCAAAGAATCGTTCCATCCCCGAAAACAAATTCCTTTGCCTTTGAAAATGACAAAAGTAAAGGAATCTAGCCTTTCTTTTTCTACAAACATAATCAATATGTTCCCTCATCATCACATGCTCCCGGATTTGGATAGCCTAGGAGGCTAAGTATTCTGAACAAATCACACGGACCGTTAGATTTTGATCCAATAATCACAATTATTATAACTTTTAGAGGAATTTTCTATTTGTAATCGTATGAGTTGCTCAGAAGGCTCAGCTTCCTAAGCTCAGGAAAGGATCCAAATCCTTTTAGTCGAAAGCTGGTCTGGAAACACACCAAACTCGTTCCTTTGCACCTGGAAAATATGACAAAAGTATCACAAATACTTAAAACTTCCACCTAAATTAGACAAGAAAACAAATATAAAAAGACAAAATATATAGTATAAATATTGATTATCAGTCTCGCATTTCAAGATAGTTTACTTGAAGAATCTTGGGCCATTTTCGATCATCATTTGTATATTAGCATCTTGTTAGTCAGTAATGGGTATGGGAAACAAAAGGTAGGAAAGGATTCAAATGAGGGATTTGGATCTCATCTGGGTCCAAATTATGAAAATCTTAGGAATTCTTACATCTTAATCATTTATAGTACATCGTGCGATTATAAATTATTTGATTTTTTTTATTTAAAATTAAATACAAATAGTACCTGACGAAAACTGACAGCATGATATACAATGAACGATTAGGATGTGGAGATCCCTAGGATCCCCACAAAGTGGATCCGGAGAGAATCCTCATATTCAAAGGAGGAAACCTTTAAGAGAAGGGATCCCTCCTCATATTCAAAGGAGGAAACCTTTAAGAGAAGGGATCCCTTGCACCTCATAGATCATCCTTATAAAGTATTAGCCAAATCTGAAATGTTTAAGACATTTCATTGAGTTCAAAAAAATTAACGAATAATTTATTATATAAGAAACAATGAAATTTTATCTTGATAATTAAATAAGCAAATAGTTTCGAATTGAATTGAATTTTTGTAAAAATGACCTATAAAACGAGACTTACAAAATAAACAATTCGGATCGTTAAAATTCGATGTAAAGTGAGCCCCACGTATAATTCTTATTTAAAAACATACAAATCCCTTTGCATAAAGAGTCTGTTTAAAGGAGAATGAACTAATGAACTATACGACAAATGACAACTCATAAAAAACAGTAACAGCCTCTGCGTATTCATCTTTAAAAACATACAAATCCCTTAAGAGTTTGTTTAAAGGAGAATGAACTAATGAACTATACGATAAATGACAACAACTCATAAAAAACAGTAACAGCCTCTGCGTATTCATCTCTCTCTCTCTCTCTCGGTCTTCGATCACTCTCAGTATCTCCTTCCCAGCGGCGACCAGCGACCCGCGAGGTTCTTCTTGCCGTTTCGAGTCTCGACAGCACAGACCAGATCCCCACCTGGATTCCAAAAGGTTAGTCTCACATGTCTGTTTTGTATTTATCTGTTCAAATTGGTTATGATTGGACAAATATGTGTGGTCTGGAAGTGGCTCCTATGGTTAGTCTCACTTGAGTGTTGCGAGCCATCTCCCTCTGAATACTTGTTTTAGTGTTTTAAAATTCGAAAGTGGAATACTTAGTTTTCTCTTTTATTTCGGCAGTGGACTAGTCATTTACATTGAAGCTTGAATTGTGAATTTTTTGAAGTTTGGTTTTTATGATAACATGGAGTTATAGGTCCTTATACAACACGTCTTGTCTTCTACAGCTTCAACAAATGGATTTGCGTTTGCGAGAGATGTTGAAAGGATTAGAACACATAACTTTCCGAGTAGAAACCAAAACGGATTGGGTCGATGCAAAGTGCCTTGCAGGAGACGGAATTCACCTCAAGGTGCTAGAAAATGAAGTGCTTCTCAAGATGATCAATGAGATGCTGAAGGGACTGACGACGGGAATGACAGAGAGGATTGCTGGATATATACTTATACTTGTGTGGAACATGAGGTCCGCATCTGACAACAGTAGGCGCATCTTTCCGGAAAAGAGCCCAAGTAATCAAGGGATAGATGTTGAGGCCCTTTCTCACGGAGTTGTATCACCCCGAGGGACAACCCCCATCAAGCTTTCTGCAGCAGGGGGAAACAGTTATTCCCTAAATGAGTGTGTCAGAGTTGGATGTTTTCTAGCTGCCTCTCTGTTAAAATTGTTCAGAAAACCTGCATACTCTTGGGACAAAGCCAAGTATCATATACAGAGAGCGTACACTAACTATACTAAGGAACCGTGGCCATTGAAAGACCTCAATGTCATCGCCAGTCATGTTGGAACACTGTCTCTTTTATGGGAACGTAAGACCATATTCAGGGACACCCTGGGATCCATTCTGTACTCCATAGGAGACCTTGAAGAGGGTCGAGGGATGGTTACAATGCTCTTTGCAGGGCATCTTGCATACACTGGAATGCACGTTGTCGATTTGTTCTGCAGAGCTGTAACAGGTCTTCAGTGTCAACCGACTGATTTGATGAAAGCCTTACATACACATACATCCATGCATAAAAAGAGTATTCTTGACGAGCTAAGAATTATAATTGAATCATATATAGGGTCGGAGGAAGAAGACAAAAAGAGACGGACGTTCCAGTATGCAAGACTGTTTGACAGTCAAATGTTCGGTAATCTACAATCGAAGAATTGTGCCCATCTAGTCTGTATCTTAGCATACCTTTGTCAACAATGTGGAAGTGCAGGAACCGGAGACCCAACCCAAATTGCAGTGATAGCAAACATCGGGCAAGGGGCCAAGGACACGTTCAAGGCCGAAGCAATCAACATCTACAATTATATCGTTACCAAGAATGAAATAGAAAAATAAGCCCACCAGTGAGAGTCCTTCTCACCATAGTGTGAGTTTCAGATTTCTCTTCCGTGTTCCTGCGTAGCCGCTAGCCCTGCTATGGCTAGGGTCGGTGGTTTTTGGGGTTCTGTTTTGTGGGTTGTGTATGCTGGGCTACAAACTGTACTTGGGCTTGTTTGTTTTGAGATCCACGTTGGTCTTTGTAATTGGTGTGTTTATGTACCTCTTTATGTGTTTTGTTTGTGTGTAATATCTTCATGTTGGTAATGAATTTACCTATTAAAAAAAAAAAAAAAAAGAAGATTAATATTATACTGTTTTGGCTGTATGCTTTCCTTGTTCTTGGGATTCTTTTTATCTTAATAAAATTTATTTTCCTAGAAAAAAAAATTATACTCTTTTTATAATAGGTATTGTTTGGCATGTGAATTTTGTATTGAACTAATTAGTAGTGAATTGACTTTAGGTTAGGGGATGGACATTCTTTTTCAACCAGATTCAAACTTTCTCCTTTTTTTTAGTTTAAATTAAAATAGAATATTGTTTGTCATTTGAGAAAAAGAACACATACTTCGAATTCCTTCTATTCTTAGAGTTTTTGCTTCATGTTGGGTTCCATTCTAGATACACTTGTTTCACATTCTTCCCACCACCCTCCTTCAATCCTTATTCATCCCATCCCTTCTTCCTTATATTCTCTCTTTGTTTCAAACCAAAAACTCAAAACTAAAAACAAAATAGTTATCAAACAGGTCTACTGACTACCGGTGCCATTGACACTCCAATCTCACAAACATGAAAAATGAAAATTTGAAGAGGGGCAATTTTGGTGGTCTGATTTTGTAGGGACTTGTGGAGGAGTTTGGCTTACCAGAAAGAGAAGATACTAGTTTACTAGAGTTTACACCTTCATAGAGGTTTGCATATGGAATGTTTGCTTTGTGTTGTCATTTGGCCTTCTTTCTCACTGCATTAAAAAGCAGGAAAGCAGGGTCATGGTGCTATCTATGGCACCTCTTGGTGTCGCAGGTTGGCTAATAAGAAGCTTTGCACCAGACTGAGTACTACATTCTGACTAGTAGTGTTCCTTTTTGGGCTGGGCTAGTGGGCTTGTAGTGTTTTTTTTCTAGTCCAGAAGCCTGAAATTCATTCACAATTCAAATTTTACTGCAAAACGAAAACCCTAAGCTGTGATCTGGGCTGTTTGTCCTCTTCAGTTATCGAAAGATGCAGGACCCGGAGGAGGAGACCAAGAGGAGGAGGAGGGAGATGCCGGAGGAGAAGGACACCAAACGGCCAAAATCCATGACACTGGCCACCATCCCTTCCTTGGAGGACTTGTTGGCCAGTACTTGTTCGACCAGAGTTGCCCTTACCCCCCAACAGCACGAAAACTGTGCCTTTGCTCTCAAATTCTTCAAAGACAAGCTCCGGATGCCCGAACAGATCAACCGAGAGTGGGATCAGTTAGATGCCATTTATATAACACAATCCGAGGCGGACAAGCGTTGCACTGTGGCTCTCAACACTCTCAATTTCTGCAAAAACCGGTATGATGAATACGTAGCGTTCGATGAAAATAGGGTTGTTCTTAAATCTTGTGCGGCAGGGGCAGGGGACTATATCAACGCCAGCTTCATCACAACACCATCTTCCTCTTCTTGTTTTATTGCAACACAAGGTCCACTTTCACACACCTTTGAAGCTTTCTGGGAGATGGTCATCCAGTACCGTTGCTCTGTAATTGTCATGCTTACTGACTTGGATGATAACAAATGTGGAGATTATTTTCAGGCCAATGACAAGGACGGCGTTAGTAGTAGAGAATTTGGGAATATATGTGTAGCCACTAAGTGGATAAGAGGAGTTGGTGAATTTGGAGATGGTAATTCGGATTCACTAGTATTGCGCCTTTTGGAGGTGAAGAAGAATAATAATAAGGAACAGTCATCAGACTCGGACTCGGAGGAACCTTCACCACCCATGTCTGTTTTGCACATTCAGTATCCTCAATGGCCCGACCATGGAGTTCCCGAAGACACGTTTGCGGTTCGTGGAATTTTGAAACGAGTAATGTATCAGGAAGCACTCGCCATACCCGACTGCGGCCCAATTGTGGTGCACTGCAGTGCAGGTGTTGGGAGAACTGGAACGTACTGCACCATTCATGATACACTGCAGAGAATTCTTTCGGGGGACATGTCTGCTTTAGATTTAGTAAAAACAATAACCACATTCAGGTCTCAGCGAGATGGAATGGTCCAGAAACCGGAGCAATATCGTTTCTGTTATGATGCTATCATTGATGAATTGGAAGAGCTCATCTTGGATGGATCCCCACTTGGCAGTTGATATATAGTGAAGTGAGCTAAGCTCCTCCAGTACCTGCTTTTGACAGGACATGAGTTTCTTTACTTATGCAAAATTGAGGTATATTCTTTCTGAATAACATGGATATCAGAATTATATTTCGGTTATGCAGCTAGATTCAGATTTCAGAATTACATTTCAGTTTCCATCTTTAATTGAAACTTGGTACTTTGTGAAGAGTGTTCCTTTGATTTATGAATTCCTTGCTTACAGTTTGTGTGTTTTAATTCTTGCTTTGTGCTTCTCTTCCATGGAAAGTTAATGCCCTCATATACATGCATCTTCTGTGTAAGCCCCTTCTTGCTAGTTCTGTATAAGTTTGGATGTCTAGTGTCGATTCTTGCATTATTCTATCGGATAATAGGAGGATACTATTGCCATACATTTCTAATTTTCTTTATCAGAACCCAGGTGGCTGTGAGAAATTGGATTGTACAAAGCCATTGTTTATTGCTTTATGTAATATGATATGGGGAGGTTGGGAAATAAATGTTGAAACTTATTTGAATTATATACTCAACAATGGAAATTAGTTATCTTCAGTTGGGCTGATCACCCAATGAGAGATTCAAATTACACTGGGGGGTTTTCGATCTGCAGACCCCCAATTTCTTTGGTGATGCATAGCAGTTTTGGCTGGGGAATGAAGTTTATCAATCATGCTCATGCATCTGAGACCATGTTTATTTCCGCTGAGAAAAGTTCAATTGGCAATATATAGGCTAAAGAGAAGGTGCTCATGTGTTCTTTTGCGCACTGCGTTTCTAGACGTAACATGGAGTCAATTACACCAAGTATATGTTGTATGCGTTGGACTCTTGTTTTACAAGTGTATAATATGTTGGTTGTAGTTCATAAGTTCACCGAGCTTCCTCTAGCTTTCATTAGCTAAAATTTGCATTACAAGGTAGAGGAAATTGTGGCATGGTAGACGATCAATGCATGGACTATTGTTTCAACAGCAGTTTACTGCATAAATTGTTCGAGTTGTTGCTCTTCTTCCTCTTGCCGTAAGTTTTTCGACTTCTATCAGAAAATCTCACTCAAGCAAGTTATTTGTTTATTGGTGGTAGTGAAGAGAATCAGCAAGCCAGGCTTAACCTTCAAGTTATTTATAATGTGCTTGGATAGTTTGTATGAAGTCTGTATAGAGCTATGGCAATGTCTGTAAACACTGTATGAAGTCGTGCTGCCTTCCCACCACTTCCTATGTTTCAAGCACTATCATCAGAGAAAATCTGGGAACCCAAAGGGGAAAAAATGTCCATTGCATCACCTCCCTAATGTTTTCAGCTAAGCATCCAATTACATCATCATCTGCAATGCGAATAGCTGCTTCAATTGCTTCCACAGAGAGTTTGCAAAGGGATTGGTGAATTGCTTCCATAGAGGATCAGTGGCTTTAACATGCGGTGCCCGTTTTGTGAGGACCGTATGATAGAAAATGAACTCCGAGGGCAACTGCAAGGAGAGCCATGTGTTTTACCTTTAGATTGGCCTAAGGATGGCAATTCAAACCGTTAAATTTGATAACCATGGATAAGTGTCCAAATGGAACGGATTTGGGGATGAAAATTCGGTTATATTTCGGATATGGGGAAAAACCGGAAATATTATTCGGTTTTGGTTTTGGATATGGTTATTATAGGGGTCTCCAATTCATATCCATCCCCGAATTTGACCCGAATAATACATGTTATGTTACTATATGTATATGTATTCACTGAAACTCATTACCTTGAGAACTACGAAAGTTGCATTTTGTGAGAAAGTTCAAAAGTTCTGAATCAAAAGCAATGAGAATTCAATGGTGCTTATAGGATAATTCAAACATAAGACATCATCATCAATGTATTTATTATATTGTAGTGACGAAATTAGTATTTATCATATTATAATGTGTCAACTGAACAAATATATTTTTGGTATTAACGAAGATGGATATAACCATTAAACGAAATTCGTTACCCTGTGGGTATGATTATTGATAATACTTGATAATGATTAATTTACGGTTATGAATATGATTAACGGTTATCAATAACCATACCCACCAGGTTTAGGGACGGTAATGAATATTGGTAATTTGGCTCGATTTATTTCGATTTTGATCCGGTTCAGGTTTAGTTATTTTTTACTTAGAAATTGGAGAGAAATGAAGAAAAGAAAATCTAGAGATTTGAGAAGATAGATAACTTGATTTTAAGTTTCACAAATAACAATCAATTCATTAAATTACTTATTAAGAGTTTAACTATTCAATGAAGTGGGAAAAAGATAATCCACAATTGAACATTACAATCATAAAATAAGTACTCCACTAAACAAACAAAAAAAGGGTTTAATTGATAAACACTTCAACTTCAAAAAAATCATTAATTGGTGGAACATGATGATGTTGCATTCGGATTACAATGTGCCCTTGATGGTCGTTTGAATTGAGAGAGCCTATGAGAGGTGGGCCGAATGCCGAATAAGCATATAATTTCAGGGAAGCCCAATTGAGTGCCAAACCGCGAGCGCTCACTTTGTGGGAACAGAAAAAACGAAAAGGAAGGGAGCGCGAGAGACGGACAGAAACGCTTCGCAGTTGGGAGGTGCGAAAATGGAGGCTTACGGCTCTAGCGATGATTGGGATACCATCGGCGATGGAGCTTACGGAATAGTTTTTAAAGCCAAGGTCAATGGCACAGAGGACTTGGTTGCCATCGAGAAAATTGAACCAGACATGGATGGTATCGTTGGGCTGCATCCTGAAATCATTCGCCAGGTTACTCTTTTGCGGAGGATCAATCCACACCCGCACATCGTGCGTTTTGACAATGCTGTGCCCGTAATGGAGGTGGGGAAGGGATAAACCCACCATGTATCTCATGGTCGAGTACTTCCACAAGACACTCGATCAAGTCGTCAATGAAATTGGATTCTTGAAAGATGATATCCCTCACTTTCTTTACCTGATACTGAGTGGGGTCGACCACTGTCACTCCTCCGTCATTCACCGTGATTTGAAGCCGAAAACATACTTTTTGACGAAAATAATCGGACCCTCAAGATTGCCGATTTTGGCAGTGGTCGCGGCTTCACGGTTGGACCTGAGGGAAGCAATTACTCGCCCGAAGTGATGGCCAGTATCAAATGGAAGGCGCCTGAATTGCTGTTACACTGGAAAATACTCAGAGTCCAGTCGATATATGGTCAGATGGCTTAGGACCTGTTTGGTATCCTATTTGAAATTTTTTATCATTTCTCAAAACATTTTTTAAGAACATTTTTTGAAAACAATTTTATTTAAGATTTAAAAACTTGATTGGTATGTGATTTAAAAATTTCAAATCTTACGACTTTAACTAGACAAAGTGATTTAAACAGTGGGGGTCGCGGTAGAGGGAGAAAGAGTAGAGATGAGGAAAAAAAAAGAAGAGATGATTGAAGGAAAGAGAAAGAAGAGAGAGGATCGGACGAGATAGAGAGGAAGATGAGTGAGAGAAAGAACCGAAAGGATGAAGAGAGCGGATTGAAGAAGAGACGAAAAAGGTAAAAAAAAAGAGGAGAGAGAAAGAAGAAAAGAGAGAGATAGATCTGGAGGGAGAGGGGGAGGAGAGAGAGATAGAAATGAGAGAGTTTAAATTTGAAAACTTTAAAAACTCATTTTTTATGTTTTTAGAAAATAGACTATATTTTTGAGTTAGTCTTGAGTTCAGTTTTTAAAAATAGTCATACCAAACAAGTTTTTAAGGCCTAAAACTTGAAAATTGTTTTTGAGTTTAAAAAGTTAAATTCAAGTAGAGTACCAAACATGTCTTTAATTTTCAGTAAGTCTCACAAGTTCAGGTGTTTGAATGTATTTAAGTAATAATTTACTGTAATATTCTTGCATTATTGCAATTTACTATGACATTCTCGTATTAATTACAGCTCTGATGGCAAGGGGATGAAAGAATTTGGTCTCTGCTACTGATCGGTTTTCTCAGTTGGTCAACATATTCCAGTTAGGTGTTTGGAGTATTTTTCCTTTTGTGGAGAATTGAAAAAAAGATGAAAAGAATATAAATAAATGCGATTATTCTGCAGGTTACTGGAGTCACCGAGGCGCTTGGATGGCCAAGTGACGAGGACTGAAAGTTTGTCATGCAAGAATGTAGTGATTTCACTGTAGACATGGAAATTACGGTGAAATATATGTTCACCAATACATTAAAGTTTCGACACATGCCTCATAAATCGTACACATGGATGTGATTCATCAAAATTAAACGAGTCATCAAGAATAACACATGTCAACACTTATACATCTACACATCTTTTGATGATTGAATAAGAGGAAACTTGTTATCAGAAATTGTAACCCTACAAATTCATTAATACAAATTTATTTTTTCTTGTTATTTGCTACCGGAAATACGTGTTTACAGACACATCCGAGGAATTTCAATTATCTTCTTTGAGAGCCGCTGTTCCTTCTCTGGATTCGGATGGATTGGACCTCGTATCTGTAAGCTTTATTTCTCTTAGTATTTAGTATTTGTCATCATTGCACACTACATAGATCATGCATAGTCATTCAATCAAGTACACATTTTGATGGACAAGGATTGTTTGCCTTTCATTTCCGGTGTTCTTTTGTTTGTGTGGTCACGATTAAGCTATGTCAACATTTTATATCACTATTCATTTTTGTCTTATTATATCTATAAAAAAATAATATAAAATGTTGACGTGGCTTAACTGTGACTACACAAAATAAGAGGGCACGAGAAGGGCATCGGAAGTGGAGGGCAGACAATCCTTATCCCATTTTGATGGCATTTTTCACACTTTTGTAGTCTTTGATAAAATGTAGTTCCCTTGTCGCTTTCACTCATGAATATCATGTGTACCATTCATTTCAATATGCCATATTGACGAGGATTTTACAACAGGCTTACGTACTGCTTATGTGTTTAGTCAGTGGTTAAGTATTTAGAAAGAAAGAAGGTCAACTTAGGGTGATGGCCGGCCCAGGCCCAGTGCAGGCAGGACGAACGTTCAGGGTCCAAAAAAATTAGGGGTACCAAAATTATTAGGGTGATATATTTATATATATTTTTATAAGAGTATAAATGTATAAAATTTGGTTCAAATACACATAAATTGAACTAGAAGCGATGATTTGTCATTTGAAAATAATGAGGAGGTCTTGGGTTCAAAACACCTTGTGTGCTTATTTACTTTCCATTTTTCAATGATTTTTGTTGTCTAAAATTAACAAGAGGTCCTAAGTTCAAAATGCTATGTGCATGTTTATTTTTTTCAATTTTTACAAATTTTTGTTTGGTTATTAATTTATTTTTAGTTACTATCTAGTAGCTATGTGGGTTGTTATTTTTAAATATTCGTTTTAATTCAAGTCTAATCTTCAACAAAGAATAATACGTAGACTAAATTTGCAAATTATATGACGTGTCATCAAAATGTTTAATTTAGTGCCCATTCATTAATAAGACATATCAATTAAAGACTCGAAAATATCATTATTGTTTAGTCCCATATTGACAAGGTTATTAAATAAGAAAAAAAATCTCACGATTTATTCAAAAACACATTCAAGGTTCAGATGGAAAACAAAACTCATCATTTATCTACTTGTAAGCCCGAAGTTTTTTTGTTTCTCTCTCTCAATACAAAATAAATTAGTCTTTCTGTGTTTCTAAATTATTGAGTTTGAAGTGTTTTTCTAAGTATAATTTTTTCGATGTCTTATGTGTGAAAGGAAATAATTTTCTTACATGAAGTTTGGGCACTTTTTTTGCCGTCGTCCCGGGCCTCAAAAATCTCTGGACCGGCACTGGTGATGATGATGAAGTTGGGCAGACTCTATCTGTATCTCATTTTAGTCTATTGCTCATGTGTGGAATCTTTCCTATTAGACAATGTATTTGTATCCTTTTAGCTTCTAAATGAGTGCTTTTCCTAAAGGAAAACTACTAGTTCATCTTATCACTTGAGTTTGCCATATTTGATTGTTGCTGGTTGTTCTGTGATTACTTTAAATTGTGCATCTCTTTCTCAATTATGCTCCGAGTCTAATAGTTTATTGCTTTGTCGACAATGCAGCAAATGCTCACATATAATCTCGGGAAGAGAATTACAGCAAAAAAAGCTCTGGATCATGCATACTTTAAGAAGCATGAATTTTTCTTTGGATTGACAATGACATGCACTAAGTACAAATACTTACTTTCAGTTTATTCTATTCTTCAAACCCAAAATGAATTACCTGAGTAAAAGGTAACTGGCTTCACTCTCTCAACCGCCCTCATTCTCCCAAAGTTTCCCAGTCCTGTTTCATGAGCATGAGATCTGAAAATGGTGCTTTTACCACCATCGTTGTCCTAAAAAATGGGCTTTTCTTGTAAAGTTCTTGTGAATGACAGTGAGTGTTAGTTGATATTACTTGAATAACAGTTAGCTTGGTTTTCAAGTTAACTATGACGCAGATAGTATAGTTGGTCTCAACTTCGTAAGGGTTATGGAGTCTTATTTCATGCAGCTAACTTAAAGCAATTCTGATAAGGATTGAATGCAAAGATGTTTAATCATGATAGGACTCATTCATTATTAAGGCAATAAGGATACACAACTGTTAATAGGTTGGTTGTGTAATCCTAGTGATATATATATATATGAAGTTATAGTCCCTGCTCCCACATGAAAAACCCTAGAGATACTGAAACCTATTCATACAGTAAGGGAGCTATTGAGTAGTGGGAGTAGAAGACTGACTTGCGTTGCAATTATGGCATTAAACACAAGTAGGTGTTTCTGCAATTAGTTTATGATATGTTTTATATTCTGCATGATGTAATTGTATCATAACCCTAGTGCCTAGTTGTTGTGGTTGTAGTTTATAAGTTTTATAGAACTGCTTACATGTGGTATCAGAGCCACCCAACATGGCTAGGGATCATTCTAAATCTTACACTAATGATTATTATGTTTAAGATCTTGGTTGATCCGTTGCAAACTTTTCGTCATATCTGATAGAGTTTTCCTTATTAATGTTGATGCATGCTTACATTCATTAAAACTGGTTATATATATATACATACACTTTATATTAGAATGATGTCTTTGTTCAAGTTTTATCAGGAAGAGATTCTCTAACATTGGTAGATATGACTACTCAAAGACACTAATGGAGATGTGCAAGACTATAGGGTTCATGTTATCATAATGATAACGTGTGAACAACTAAACCAAGAAAACAATACCTATTCTGCTCAAAAGTGTTTAGATCATTGTTTTGACTTGTGAATCAAACATATTGATGTGGTGACTTATTTAAAAGCATTTGAATGATAATCTGCTCAAAAGTGTTTATTATTCAGTTTGTTTAAATGATTCAATGTATAATGGAACATGAGATTGACAAGATTATATTATTCATCTGCTCAAAAGTGTTGAAAACATGTAAATTTACCTTGTATCTTATTATCCAGCTATACAAGATTAATATGAACAGCATATGTCTAAAGATGTTGATGTGTTCATATGCTTGTTGAGGGAAAACATTATGTGAAAGTTTTCCTCATTAACTATTAAGGTGCAGATTGAATATACTGACATCAAGGAAATTTTGTATTTTGTTGCTCCACATATGACCTCCCTTAACTTCACCAACATTGAAACCTTTACTGGTTCCAACTTCAAGAAGTGGAAAGAGGATGTACAGATAGTTTTGGGACTAATGGACCTAGACTTGGCATTGAGAGAAGACAAACCTGCAGCCTTAACAGATGAGAGCACGACTGATCAGAAATCGAAATTTGAAAAATGGGAAAGAGCCAACAGAATGTCCCTAATGATTATGACAAAAGCCATGGCATAACCTATCAAGGGAGGGATTCCAAAGCTTGACAATGCCAAGGAATTCTTAGCTGCTGTTGGAGAAAAATTCAAAGAATGAGAAAAGGCAGAGACAGGCACATTCCTCACTCAGCTTACCTCTATGAAGTTTGATGGCACAGGGAGTGTGAGGGAGCACATTCTCAGGATGGTCGATCTCTCTCTGAAGCTGAAAGACTTAGAGGTACCTATGACTGATCAATTCTTGGTTCATATGGCTTTAAACTCACTACCTGCTAAGTATGGTCAACTGAAGGTCTCATACAACACACAGAAAGACAAATGGGGTATAAATGAATTGATCTTAATGTGTGTGCAAGAGGAGGAACGACTTAGGGTTGACAAAACTGGTAAAGTGAACCTGGTGCAAATGGAGAAAGGGTCCAAGTCATTCAATGCTGGTTTAACTTTTACTGCTGGTAAGAAGAAGAAGAATGTAATTTCTTCTTCTTTTAAAAATGCTAACACTTCTAAAGGATCTGTCAAACTCAAACCAGTGAACATTGAGATATAAAAGGAAAATGAATGCTATTTTTGTAAAGAAACAGGTCATTTAAGAAGGAATTGCGTCGGTTTCAAAAATTGGCTTACAAAGAAAGGTAAAATAATAAATGTTTTTGTCTGTGTAGAGTCTAATTTAATTTTTATTCCTCCTCAAAGTTGGTGGTTTGACATTGGATGTTCATTTCACATAACTAATTCTTTGCAGGGCTTCTAAAAAACAAAGGAAGTAAACAATGAAGTCTACAATGCCTATGTTGGGAATGGGAGCAAGGATGCTGTCGAGTCCATTGGTAGTGTCAAATTAGTTATGTCATCTGGTTTTATTTTGGAATTATGTCCAGTGCTTTATGTACCTTCAATGAGAAGGAGTCTAATTTCTGCGTCCAAATTAGTTAAGTTAGGTATTTCTTTTGTTGGGGACAATGAAAGTGTAAGGTTTTTCGAATCAAATAATATGAATTCCTTGCTTGGTGTTGCTCATTTACAAACCGATATGTGGCAAATGGAATGTTCATATGTGCATGAGTGTTTTAATGTTCAAAGTGTTGGTTCTAAAAGGTTGCTCACTTCTGAAAAATCCTCTATGCTTTGGCACAAGAGGTTGGGGCACATTTCCAAGGAAAGAATCATCACTTTGAGCAAACAAAACTTGTTGCCCCAATTAAATTTTGACGATTTCAAAATCTGCACAGATTGTTTTAAAGAGAAACTTACTAACGCAAGGAAAATGGGTTCAACACGCAGTCAACACTTACTTGAAATCATTCACACTGACATTTGTGGACCTTTTCCAAACAAAACTATATGTGGAAAGACATATTTCATCACTTTCATTGATGACTTTTCACGCTTTGCTTTTGTTTATTTGATTTCTGAAAAATCTGAAGCGTTGGATTGTTTTAAAATCTTTAAGATAGAGGTTGAAAAACAATTGGAAAAACACATTAAAATAGTAAGATCCGATAGAGTGGTGAGTATTTTGGCAGGTACACCGAAACTGGACAGCACAAAGGACCCTTTGCTACATATCTTCAAGACAATGGCATAGTTGCTCAATACACAACCCCAGGGACTCCATAACAGAATGGGGTGGCCGAGAGGAGGAATAGGACCCTAAAAGACATGATTCGATCAATGTTTGCACAATCAAGATTACCTATGTTTCTGTGGGGGAAGCCTTGAAAACTGCTAACTACATAATCAATAGAGTGCCGAGTAAGTCAGTAACAATAGTGCCTTTTCAAGCTTGGACTGGAAGAAAACCAAGCTTCAATCATTTTCACATATGGGGTTGCAAAGCTGAGGCACGTTTTTATAATCCAAATGAGAAGAAGCTTGATTCAAGAACAACAAGTTGCAGGTTTATTGGTTACTCAGAAAAATCGAAAGGGTTTAAATTTTACCTTCCTCATGGTCAGTCTCGAATAATGGAAACTCACAATGCAAAGTTTATAGAAGAATTTGAGGAGTTGAGTTCATCTGCCACTAATTCACAGCCTTTTGAGTTCGAAGAAATGAGCTACGATAGTAGTTCTTTGCATGATCAGTAAGAAGCCACAATGCAAATCCCAACAGTGACATTTCTCCCAACCGTGATAGCTCAACTTGAAATGAATACTGAAGCACCGACTGCGACTGCATTCACTCAAGAACCACCTTCAAATGATGTCACTGAAAATAGTGCCATCAATGAAGAAATAAATGTGCAATCGCAGGACATTCCCATTGAAGAAAATGAAGTGCCAACTGAAGTACTGGCTGCTAGAAATGTCAGAAGGTCCCAAAGAACTAGGAAAATTAATGTGCTTCCAGATTTTGTATATTTAAATGAAGCAGAATTCAGCCTCGGAGATGAAGATGACCCTGCAACATACCACCAAGCCATCACAAGTATGAGAGCATCCCTATGGCACCAAGCAATGGAGGAAGATATCGATTCAATGCTGAAAAACAAAGTTTGGAGTCTTGTGCCAAAACCTGCAGGTGTTACAAAAACAGTAGGTTGCAAGTGGGTCTTCAAGACCAAAAGAAACTCACAAGGCAACATTGACAAACATAAGGCAAGGTTGGTAGCCAAAGTTTTCACTCAAAGGGAAGGAATTGATTACAATGAAACGTTCTCTCCCGTGTCTACAAAAGATTCAATGCGAGTGATTCTAGCCCTAACTGCTCATTTTGACCTAGAACTGCATCAAATGGATGTCAAGACCACTTTTCTCAATGACGATCTTGAGGAAGACATTTATATGCATTAGCCACCAGGATTTGTTGAAAGGGGGAAGGAATCCATGATCTGCAAATTAAATAAATCCATCTATGGATTGAAACAAGCCTCTCGGCAATGGAACAAAAAGTTTGATCATGTCATGTCATTATTTGGCTTTCGGGAAAATAAGATGGATGAATGCGTGTACCTCAAGGTAAGTGGTTCCAAAGTTGTATTCCTGGTTTTATACGTTGATGATATTTTAATTGCTAGCTCAGATTTGACTCTTTTGCAATCAACCAAAGAGATGCTAGCCAACCGTTTTGATATGAAGGACCTGAGAGAAGCCAAGTTCGTTCTGGGAATTGAGATTATTAGAGACAGAAGCAAGAAAGCTCTTGGACTTTCTCAGAGACTGTATGTTGACAGAATAACCAAGAGGTTCAACATGGAAAATTGCTCCAACGGTGAATTACCAATTGGGAAAGATGATAAGTTCAGTAATGATCAAAGTCCCAAGAATGATTTGGAAAAGGATAGCATGAAGTCCAAACCTTATGCATCACTTGTGGGCAATTTGATGTATGCTCAAGTATGCACGAGGCCTGATTTAGCATTTGCAGTAAGTGTACTGGGAAGATTTCAGTCAAATCCTGGGGCAGCTCATTGGACTATAGCCAAGAAAGTGCTGCGATATCTCAAAAGAACCAGGGATTTCATGCTTGTTTATGGTCAAGTTGATGAATTAGAATTGGTAGCTTACACTGATTCAGATTTGGCAGGATGTATCGATGATAGGAAATCTACTAGTGGTTATTTATTCCTACTTGCTGGTGGTGCGATATCGTGGAAAAGTGCCAAGCAAAAGTCGATAGCATCGTTAACTATGGAAGCTGAATTCATTGGCTGCTACAGGGCAACCAAACAGGCAATATGGCTGAGGAATATGATAAAAGGATTGGAAATTGTGGACAACATTGACAAACCATTGAAGCTATTTTGTGACATTAAAGCAACTGTTTTTTTCTCTAAAAACAATAAGAGATCTTTGGCAAACAGGCTGATGGACATGAAGTATTTGAAGGTGAGGGATGAAGTTAAGAAAGGGACCATCAACATTCAGCATATAAGCACAACTCTTATGGTGGCCGATCCCATGACTAAAGCCCTACCAGTGGGAGTATTCAAGAACCATGTTTTCAACATGGGTGTTAAAGAGACCTTTGAAGCAGTTAATGAGTGGGAGTAAGCACTCAATTGACTGTGATAGGTATGCTTATATATGTATGGTTGTTCTTCAGAACCTTAGTAGTTTTATTCAATCTGCAGACAGCATCTAATATGCTATGATATTCTCATTCATATTTTATTATGATAGCTTTTGTTCTTATGTTGTGAGCTGTTGTTTTTGGTTAATGGCTCTTGATATCACGACTTTGATGACAACATTGTGCTTTAAGTTTTATGTGCTTGTAATCATGGAGTGCAAATAACATACCAATTTGTTTTTTGTTTTCTTTGGTTCGACATTAAATTTTTAGTGACCCGTTGTCAAGAAAAGTTGGTTGCAAATTTTGAAGGCTTAGTGATCACCATGAATCCTTATGAGTTGAGATTTCTCATTGACATTCAAGTGGGAGAATGTAAAGTTCTTGTGAATGACAATGTGTGTTAGTTGATATTACTTGAATAACAGTTAGCTTGGTTTTCAAGTTAACTGTGACGCAGATAGTATAGTTGGTCTCAACTTCGTAAGGGTTATGGAGTCTTATTTCATGCAGCTAACTTAAAGCAATTCTGATAAGGATTGAATGCAAAGATGTTTAATCATGATAGGACTCATTCATTATTAAGGCGATAAGGATACACAACTGTTAATAGGCTGGTTGTGTAATCCTAGTGATATATATATATATATATATATATATATATATATATATATATGAAATTATAGTCCCTGCTCCCGTACGTGAAAAACCCTAGAGATACTGAAACCTATTCATACAGTAAGGGAGCTATTGAGTAGTGGGAGTAGAAGACTGACTTGCGTTGCAATTATGGCATCAAACACAAGTAGGTGTTTCTGCAATTAGTTTCTGATATGCTTTATATTCTGCATGATGTAATTGTATCGTAACCCTAGTGCCTAGTTGTTGTGGTTGTAGTTTATAAGTTTTATAGAACTGCTTACATTTCTGCCATCCCAGGCACCCCTCTCTTTGCTATCCTTCTTAAATCCCTAGCAATCTAGATCCACAAATGCGATTGGAGCCCCATAATATTTTTTTTTTGGATTGGTGTCCTGTTTCACTTTGCTCGTTATTTAATGCATCTTGTTTATGTTGAGAGATGGGGCTGTAATTGTGTAATCTGGACAACAGTTGGAGGTGTTTCCATCGTTAGTAGAAATGAATTCGCTTACATTTGTGTTACTAGTTAAGGAATAAAACTTTTATGTAATTAAGTGAGAGATCTTAGGTTCGATAATTGATTGACATGGACGGCGAGGATGAATGATATTTGTTTTGATTTTGATACCTAGTTATGGATGACCCATCATGGGACGTAGTCCAGTCTCTCATCTTAGAATATAATACCTCATCTTCAGTAATGTAGGGTTATACATCAATATTTTATTGCAAGAATTACTTTGTAGTGAAAACTGCTCCTGATCCTCATGCGCATGAGTATGCGTAAGCATAACTGATTCTGATTTCCTATGATTAATGAATTTGTGGGAATCTTCATTATAGTCGATTGTTACATATTGTATCGCTGCTATGGGGCTACATTTACTTAGAAGCGGCTGTTTTAATTGCTCCACAAGGGCCTGAATTCTCAGTTATTTTTCTGTTGTTTTCGGTTTAGGTTTTGTTATTGCATAAGCTTGGGTGTGCCTTGATTCTCCCATTAGTTGCTTGTCTCTTTGTATGTTAGATAGACACTGAAGTTGAAGTTTAGCAGTAGGATTTGTCGAACATTTGGCATTATTGTTGTTATTATGATTCATTGGCTCTTTTTACATTTGACTTGTCCATGTGGTATCTTATATTTTTTTTGTCGCAGGAGTGATCATAACGGGGAGTTATTTTATGGAGTGGAAATTCTGGATGAAGGGGTGAATATTCGCTGGTTCTCTTTCAGTTTTTTGTGAACCGTATAAGCAATTCTACTTGGCACAATGGATTTGAATTTGAATCATTCATCATTTTGTTGACTCTTTTTTTGGGTAAGTGATTCAAGATGGAAGCACAAGCGTTGGGAAAATGGGAATTGTTAGACCATAAAATCTGATTGCGATGTGGTTGTACACTGAATGCATTTGTCAGTATGCAAATTGCACCTTTTTTTCTGTGTTGGTTACACAGGCGACAACCGGTTGGGCGTCGTCTGAATATTCGTGTACACTCATCTGCCCTTTTTAGGCTTTTGCTAAAAACAGCTGCCGCACAGCGATTTCTTTCTGCAATTTCCACCAAATACCCTTCACTTTTTATGAGTGACCTTTTGTCTTTCTTCACTCTCTTCTTCTAATGACTCAGCATCTTTTATTTCGTTCTTCTCCATTAATTTTTCTTGTTGCATGGTCAAGTTCTTCCCTTGTTCTTAATTAGACACACTGTATTATTAAGTAGCAAAGGTTTTTATAATTTGATTCATAAGATTTCTCTCTTTTTCTGAGGGGTTGCTGATAAAATTTGGTACTTTTTTGTTTTTGCTTGGTTAAAGTTTATACAGAGCGCTCAAGCAATAACTTAATAACTTAATACGGCGCTAACCGATTGTTTGGGCCCATTCCACAAAATAATCTCATGATTTGAAACGTTTGTTTTTAGGTTCTCATCCATTCCACAAAATAATCTCATGATTCGAGACTTGGGAGCAGCCTCTCCATAAATGGGGGTAAGGCTAGCCGACATTCACCTCTCCCAGACCCTGCGTAAAGCGGGAGCCTTGTGCACTGGGTACGACCTTTTTATCCATAGATCATCATTGCAAAGCCAACGAAATGCTCAGCCGTGTAATCAAATAGAAGATGAAGGCTGATACGTCTAGAGAAAGGATTCCATTCCTAAATTTTGAATTGTTGTAGAATTGCCGCGGTGATATTGAGTCGACAAGTGTTCTTGGGAGGGAAAGACCGAAATAGAGGAGTAACGCAACAAGGTGTTTGATGATTTTCGTCGGGTAGCGAAGGGAAATGAATTGATGCAAGAAAAAACCAAGGGTGTCGAAGAGATAAATGATAGATAACCTGTGATTCACTCAACCAGGGCCAACAAAGCTTGCTCGACGCTACTAATCGTGGACTCGCTCACACGACCAAGCCACTCACTTCAATTGCACAAAGCAAAGTATAATTTAATTCCGTCAAGTGTCTCTTCATGGCTTTCTAGTACAATATTGACAAATGTCTACAAATTAATAGACTTAGTTTACATAACGCCTTACAACCCTCAAAATAACTTAACAAAATCCTAAATAATTAAAATACACAACCTTTATTATTCCAAATCATAATAGCCGTTTTCGAATTGTATTCTTCAAGGCATGCCTCCCACATCAAGAACCGCATAAACTAGACTGGGATGGGGGTCGAATCATTTACTATTACGATACACCTACTTTACGTCTTCCCAAATTGTACCGTAACTAGTAGTATTAAGAGAATTATTACATCACACGTCAATTATTACAACAACTACTATTTATAGTCACTTGCTAGCTTACTCCTTAAGCTACCCTCCACAACTTCTAACAATCTTAACAACTCAACCTCATCATCTAATTCCTTTATCACAACCTTACATCTGTCACAATTAGTTGTTGCCATTTGGCATTCTAACAGCATCCTAACAATACCCCCCCTTGAAAACCTACTAACACCAAACAGAAACAAAGACAATAGCATATCAGAAATTGACAACTTCAGGAAATTTAGTCTTCAATTCTGCATAAGGCTCCCAAGTAGCAACCTCCTGGGAATGATTTTGCCACTGGACCAACACTTCAGTAACAGCTCCGTGTCCTTTCTTCACCATTTGCCTTTCCAAAATTGCAATTGGCATATCCTGCAGAATTCCAGCTTCAGTGATGACAGGTAAGGGCATTGTGGGAGTAACTTGGCTACCCAAATGCTTCTTTAAGCAGGAGACATGAAAGATTGGGTGTAATTTAGAGCTGTCAGATAACTTCAGTTTGTATGCCACTGTCCCAATCCATGCCACAATCTCAAAAGGGCCATAAAAATGAGGCTGCAACTTCTGAAATGAATGAGAAGCCAGGGACTTATGCAAATAAGGTACTAAGCGCAAATACACCCAATCACCAACTTCAAAACTCCTTTCTTTGTACTTCTTATCGTACTGAATCTTCATTCGACACTGGGCTGCTTCCAAATTGGTTTTGAGTAGGGACAACATCCGATTCCTTTCCAACAAACATTGCTCGACAGATTCGACTTTTGTAGTACCAGGTTCATAAGATGGAAGAAGTGGAGGGGGTTGACCATACACAATCTCATAGGGTGTCAATTTTGTAGCAGTATGATATCCGGTATTGAAACTCCATTCATCACTTCAGTTTGGCCATCAGTTTGAGGGTGATACCCTGAACTATAACATAGTGCAGATCCTTGTAAAGTGAAGAATTCTTTCCAGAATTTACTCATGAAAATAGGGTCTCGATCACTAACTATAGAAGTAGGCATACCATGGAGCTTAAAAATATTGTCAACAAAGAATTGAGCAATCATTGAGGCGGAGAAAGGATGAGCCAAAGCCAAGAAATGAGCATATTTGGAAAAACGATCCACTACAACCCAAATCACTGTTTTGCCCTTACAAGGAGGTAGACCAACTATGAAATCCATGGAAATATTAGCCCACACCTTTGAAGGAATTGGTAAGGGTTGTAAGAGGCCAGATGGAGAGAGTGTCTCATATTTGTGTTGTTGACAAATTGTGCACGCAGCAACCATATCTTTGATATCCTTTTTCATGCCTTCCCAAAAGAATGTCCTCGAAATTCGTTTGTAAGTTTTGAGAAAACCTTCATGGCCCACAGTGGGGGTAGCATGGTGTTCCTCAAACACTTTAGACCTCCAAGTACTAAGAGGACTAAGAACAATTCTGTGTTTGTATTTGAGAAACCCATTATCAAGTGTAAGCTAGAGATTAGCAATGGGAGTGGACTCGGATGAAGTTGATAATACCTGCTGAGTCTTCTCAATGATCCAAGAATCGTGCTCATTGTATCTCCGCAATTCATCAATCCATGTAGAATAAGGATAGGAAATAGCCCCACATTCAGCCATAGCACAGGCAGTAAGTACTGAGGAATCAGTGGTTAAAGGACTTCGAGAAAGAGCATCCGCATCTTGATTTTCACAACCCGGTCTATACTGAATTTCATAGTCGAATCCCATGAGTTTCGACACCCATTTCTGTTGAAAAGGGGTGTGAGCTCGGCCTTGGAAGAAGTATTTCAAACTGTGATGGTCTGTGCAAATTATGAAATCGTTGCCAACCAAATAAGCTCACCACTTTTGGATGGCATGAATAATGGCTAACATTTCACGTTCATAAGTGGAAATGACTTGATTTCTAGGACGAAGAGCCATACTTGTGAATGCAATGGGCCTGCCATCTTGCTCAAAACTGCCCCAATTCCATGACCCGAAGCATCACTTTCGATTATAAAAGGTTTGCTAAAATCAGGTAATGCCAAGACTTGTGGTGACAACATAGCTTCCTTGAGAGTGTGAAATGCGTGAGTAGCATCCTCAGACCATTTGAAGCTGTCTTTTTTGGTCAAGGCAGTGAGTGGGCCAATTATCTTTCCAAAATTGGGAATGAATTTCCTATAGTATCCCGTCAATCCCAAATAACCCCTTAAGGCTTTAACAGAAGTAGGAATAGGCTATTTAGATATAGCATCTAATTTTGCAGGATCCGCAGCCACTCCTTGTTTAGACACAATGTGACCCAAGTATTCCACCTTATCTATGCCAAATGCACACTTGGACTGTTTAACAAATAGAGTGTGTTGTTGCAGCGTATCGAAGACAATTCGCAAATGTCGCATATGAGATTCCCAAGATGAATTGTACACTAAAATATCATCAAAAAATACCAGGATAAACTTCATCAGGAATGGCCTAAAAATCTCGTTCATTAAGCATTGGAAAGTAGCTGGAGCATTGGTTAAACCAAAGGGCATAACCAGAAACTCGTAGTGACCATCATGCGTTTTGAAAGCAGTCTTCTCAAATCGTCAGGGTGCATGCGAATCTGGTGATAACCTGCCCTAAGGTCCAGTTTGGAGAAGTACTAAGCTCCAAATAATTCATCGAGCAGCTCATCAATAAGAGGTATAGGAAATTTGTCTTTAATGGTGATCAGATTTAAACCCCTATAATCCATACACATTCGCCAAGTACCCTTTTTTTTTCTAACCAAAATAACTGGAGAGGAGTAAAGGCTATTACTAACCCTTATGAACCCGGCTTGCAACAGCTCAGTGACACACTTCTCAATTTCAGACTTTTGAACAGGACCAAATCGATATGGTCTACTATTAGGAGGCTTATGCCCTTCAACTAATGGAATTTTGTGATCATGATGTCGGTGTGGAGGTAGTGTGGTATGAGTTGAAAACAGTACCTCATATTCTTGTAAGAATGATTGCAAGTCTTGTTGCTGTTGCTGATTGAGATTTTGGGATTGATTGTCACTGAGAACATGATCATCACAAGAAACTTGAACAGGCACTGGTTCGATTTGATATAGTATTGCTTCTACTGTGCTTTCTTGTTGAAGAAGTTTCTGCATTTGCATAGCTGTGATATCCTCCATTTGGTGCATGGTAGATTTTAAGCTAGTGATACAAAAAGTTTGAGAGCCTTTTGAGAACTGCATGTAGAGCTTGTCGAAATCCCACAGTATTGGCCCAAGAGTCCGTAGCCATTGAACTTCTAGTACCACGTCGCAACCCCCCAAGGGAATCACATAGAGGTCTGTTGTACAACTGTAATCCTGAATCTTGATGGTTGTTTGCGCCAAGGTACCTTTTGTAGCCACACGACCACCATCGGCAATCTTGACATTAAAAATGTGACTTGTATCTAACTGTCCTCTCAAACGTTTAACGAGATCCAAATCAATAAAATTGTGGGAGCTACCAGAATCAATAAGGATCGTGACCGAGCAATTTTTGATAAATCCGGTAACCCTCATTGTGTTGATCGTAGCAGGTGCAGGGGTACCAAACAAAGCACATGCCGTGATTTCTGGTTCTTCAGTCCCAATGTCATCAGTAAGCACTACCCCATCATCCTGTTCCTGTACATCAAGAATGAGCAATTGCTTCTTGACACATGAATGGCTTCTGACATATTTTTCTTTGCAATGGTAGCACAACCCATTTTTCCGACAGTGATCCACCTCCTTAGGGGTCAATCGTCTGACAATGTTAAAATTTGGCCTTGAATCCGGCTGTGGTTGATTGTGGAGAGTATTCACAACTGAAGATCTCGAATTAGGAAAAACAGAGGAGGATCTCGACAAAGATTTCATCTTGAGATTTGATATCTTGGCATCTATTTGTTGAGCGAAAGAAGAAGCTTCGAGCACATCCCTTGGCTTAAGGAGTTTCACATCGTGACGTAGTTCTGGTTTAAGACCCCCAATGAAGCAAGATTTGAGAAGAGTAGGACTAATGTCCCTTGTGCGATTCAACAATCGACGAAACTTGAGAATGTAATCTCGAAGGGTTCCGGTCTGTCGCAGTTTCACCAAATTCTCGGCAGAGTCTTCGAATTCAAAGGGTCCGAATTCTTCGCATAGCACCTTCGTGAAGTCGTCCCACGTTGGGTAGTTGGTGAGACATTTAACCCATTGGAACCATTGAAGAGCTTCGCCTTCCATGTGGAAAGACGCCATTTTTACCCGTTTCGAATCATCGATACCAAAGAAATCAAAATAGTGCTCAGCTTTGTAGATCCAACCCATAGGATCGTCCCTTTCCACGAACCGGGGAAACTCCATCTTTAAGAATGGCGATCGAACATGATGGGTCGAATTCTGACCAAAATTAGGGTTAGCCCCATTGCACAGATTCGGATCACTGGCCGTAGTTTCAGAGGAGTCGCCGCCGTTAGGACCACCATGACCCTTGGTTGCCAACGATTGAAGCTGCATCAAGATCAGATCTTAACTGGACTTGAGATCGGCGATCATGGTTTCCAGGCTAGAGACTCGGGATTCCATGGCTTTTCTGGATGCTTGTCAAGTCATACACTATTGAAGGATCAAGAGGGATCGTGGACTGGCTGATACCAATATTACGATACACCTACTTTACATCTTCCCAAATTGTACCGTAACTAGTATTATTAAGAGAATTATTACATCACACGTCAATTATTACAACAACTACTATTTATAGTTGTTGATGCACAAAATCAGCGAAGACTTTGGTACAACAGAAAGTGTCAGGTTTTGTGACCTTCGCTTGGTTGCTTCGGTCACTAGTGAGGATAAGTACGTAAATGAATAGAGACAGAGAAGCAAACACAGGATGTACGTGGTTCACCCAGATTGGCTACGTCCACGGAGTAGAGGAGTTCTTATTAGTAGTGAAGGGCTTACACAAGTACAAAGGATCAAGCTCTCAATTTAGTGAGTTCTTGTGAATGATTTAACACAAATGGCATTTGGCAATATTGTGGGGGAATGACCCCTATTTATAGAAAAACTTGTAGCTTTGTCACATTGACATGTGTCATGTTATGATTGGTTCTTGATGTCGACACGTGCTGCGCTCTGATTGGCTTCTAATCTTGACACGTGTCGAGTAGTGATTGGCCTCCTGGTCGGAGGGGAACTCTTCTGGGTCCTTGACAGTATAGCGTTGGCCGGTGCTCGGTAGTTTCGGGATTGGTCAAGTATGGTACAAACAGTGCTCCCCTAAGTTCCCGTCTGAGGGAAACTCCTCGGTTGGGGACTTGCAAGATCCAATCCCTTGAGTAATCACGAAACTTCTAAGTACCGAAGTGTGGTCTGATCTTCATCTGCCCTTCTCTGGAAGTACCTTTCCTCCATCCGGGAATGGTGTACTTAGCTGATGTTGACGCACAAGGTAATGTATCAATTTCACTTAAAGCTTAGTTGTAGTTTCGGGCTTAGTCAAGTGTGATACAAACCCTATAGTAGGAGTCCCCCAAGTCGCCGAGCTAGGAGATCTGCCGAAAGAGGTGACAGACAAGGTAAGCAGTCAAACTTCCAAGTAAGCAACCCAGGATCAGAGGTTTGACTTCGGCTTCCGGTTGATTGTTCTCCTTCTCCTTGTCTCTCATTCAACTGCCAGGATAAGGAGAAGCAAATGGATAAGAGATGATATGAGATACTTTTGCTTTTGAAGAAGTAACTTTCCACAAGCTTATTCTTGAACTGTGCTGGAGGGTTTTCTGGTGCCCTTCAGAGTATAAGGCCGACTCAAAAATTTGAGGGTCAAAACAAGTCCATCAAATCTAGAGTACGTTCGACCTTGATGATATGGGATACTTTTGCTGTTGACGGAATAATGAATGTGGTATGGAAAGGTGTCGTGCTGTAGTGATCTGTTTCAGCTCACCGTTGAACCTTCTGCTTCAATCTTTTGCATGGCAGAAGTGGTGTGCAACCTTTGCATTTTAATGGTCCTTCAGAACATTCCTTCATAGTGACTCATCCACGCTTGGCAGCTTCAGTGTAAAGAGCCAATATCTGATCAACTGTCATGAGGTATTTGCCGGTGGAATTCGTGACCTTGACAGCAGTTGAGGATGAGTACTCGAGAGCAATGCTAAGTAAGCAACCAGGCAAAGGCTCCAGGCAGTCAGTTCCGAATTGGAGGTTTGATTTCAGGTTCCGACTGACTGCTCTCTTTCTCCTTGTCCTGCAGGTGTGGACAAGGACAAAGACAAAGATAGGGAGAAAGCATGATATGGGATACTCTTGCTTTCGACCCTGATGATATGAGATACTCTTGTTCTTGGTGTGGCTTATTTGCTGAGGTATTATCGGGGGGAAATAAAGCTGAGTATTTCGAGAGGTTATGTTGAGGGTGCCTTTTCGAATGCGAGAAAGGGTTGAGCATTTTTGCAGGTTTGCCTGTCCGTTGAGGAGGGAGGTCAATGTATATAGGGATTTCCCAATAACAAGTAGTAATGCTATTCCTTTACCCTTCTTGGTCATAGCAATGTAGTGGGAGCTGCCAGCTTCACGTGTTTTAATTTTGTCAGAGCACTTTGAAAAAGTGGTATGTGGTATCTGGAAAGCTGATGTTACGTGTGAAGATTACAGACAAGCTTTATCTAAGGAAATCTGGCTCTCGAAGTTCTGAGAGTTGTGCCTCTTCGGTTTTCGAACAAGCAATCCCGTCGAGGATCTGACTCTCGAGATTCGGAAAGCGGTGCTACTCCGGTTTTTGAGAAAGTAATTATGTTGGGAGTCTTTTCTCGAATGTGAGTAAAGGTTGGACGTTCTTGCCAACCTGTCTTGCCGCAAAACACGGAGGTCGACACACATAGGGACTTTCCAGTTGTCAAGCAGTGGTGCTGTTCCTTTACCCTTATGGGTAATAGTAGGGTAGCTGGAACTTCGAAATTCTCGTGCCTAAACTTTGTCAGAGATCTTTGATAAAGTTATATGTGGTACCCGAGGAGTTGATGGTGCATATGGAGAGCGGTGATTGAACAGTAAGATTCACGTGCTTTCTACTTCACCAGAAATCTTCGACAGATTGCCCGTAATTTCCGCAAAGCTGAGTGTGCATGTGACAGGTGCTGACGAGGCTGAAAAAGCAGGTGCTTCTTCGATTTCTGAGATCGGCCCTCGGGGTCTCTGAGCAGCCCAGCTTTTGAGAAAGCAAACGCCTCTTCGATTTCTGAAGCTCTGTCGAGTGCAGATTTTTATAGAGGCTGGCATTAAGTTCCACAGCACACTTGAATCTCTACCAGTAGAAGCTCATTTCTTGCACTTCTAAGATCTTGATTTGTCTGACCTCTTCCCTCTTCAACACATTTGAAAATGTCTGGACCCTCCGACCGTCGTTTTGACCTGAACCTTGGAGAAGAGACAGCCACGCCTTCTCCAGACAACATATGGCGCCCATCATTCATATCCCCTACTGGTCCTCTTACCGTTGGGGATTCTGTGATGAAGAATGATATGACCGCTGCAGTGGTGGCCAGGAACCTTCTCACTCCCAAAGATAACAGACTACTTTCCAAACGGTCTGATGAGTTGGC
The DNA here is from genome assembly GCF_042453785.1 of Malus domestica. Classification (NCBI taxonomy): domain Eukaryota; kingdom Viridiplantae; phylum Streptophyta; class Magnoliopsida; order Rosales; family Rosaceae; genus Malus; species Malus domestica. The sequence continues at coordinate 35,175,844 of NC_091669.1, read as the reverse complement.
TGTTAAGGACTCTCTGGCTCTTAGTGTTCAGTGTGCAGGTTCTGTGTCTAATATGGCCCAACGCCTATTTGCTAGAACCCGCCAAGTTGAATCATTGGCTGCTGAAGTGATGAGTCTCAAACAGGAGATTAGAGGGCTCAAGCATGAGAATAAGCAGTTGCACCGGCTCGCCCATGACTATGCTACAAACATGAAGAGGAAGCTTGACCAGATGAAGGAATCTGATTGTAAGGTTTTACTTGATCATCAGCGGTTTGTGGGTTTGTTCCAAAGGCATTTATTGCCTTCGTCCTCTGGGGCTGTACCTGGTAATGAAGCTTCAAATGATGAACCTCCAATGCCTCCTCCTTCTGGGGTTTTGTCAAGTACTGAGGCTCTGGATAACCACCCTCCGGTGCTTTCTCTTTCTGGGGCTCTACCGACTGCTGAGACTTCCCCTAAGCAACCTTTGTGAAGGCTCCCTTTTGTTTGTTTATTTTGACTCATGTATATGTACATATTTGTGGCTTATCGAAAATATTAATAAATAAGCTTTGCTTCATTTCAATATATTGTGTTAAATACACCAAAGCCTTCTTCATAAAGTTCTTTGAATTTTTGCTTTTGTTGAAACCTGTATTGTTGAAGCTTTGTGAGTGAAGCATGTAGTTTGAGGTAGTGTTCCCTTAATTTCCCGAGTGAGGAAAACTTCTCGGTTGGAGACTTGAAAAATCCAAGTCACTGAGTGGTTGTGAGACTGCCGAGTATTAAGGTGCAGTAACATATGGTGGGAGTCCCCCAAGTCTTCAGGCGAAGAGAGTTGCCGAATGAGGTGTCTAGCTAGTAGTCAATGTCATGAGTAGGAAAACTTCACTTGTTTCTTTTCGAAGTGGTAACCCAGGGCTCTTTCTTCATATATTGTTTTTTGTTATGAAGATGTGTTAGGCCCAAAGAAGTGGAGGCCTAGGCCTTTTTTTTTTTTTTTTTTTTTTTTACTCCCTCCCTTTTTCTTTGGAATGTTTATACAGATATCTATAATGTGGCCTTTGTCATGATTTTGGAGGATGGGTGTATTCGAATCCAATGAGGGGTAGGGTATGACTCATTATCATGTGCCATGATTTTGTCTTCCTTTAGCTTTTTTTTTTTTTTTTACTTTGCTTTACCATTTTTGCTTTCCTTTAGTCTTCCTTTAGCTTTTCTTCAATATAACACCATTTTCTGTGGCTCAGATCGCAAAACCATCTTCATGAAAGTTGTTCCTTAGCTCGTGAACTACAACATATCCGAATTGGAGATCCATCGGAGCAGTACAACTCCAGAAATTCAGGTATGATGAGTGATTGTTCGTCATTTGTATATCAACGCGTCAGACTTGTTGTGAGCTTCAAAAACTCCATTTTCTCTTGCTCAGATCAACATACTTTCTTCATCGAAGTTGTTCCTTAACTTGTGAACTACAACATATCCAAATTTGAGGTCCCTCGGAGCAGTATAACTCCAGAAATCCAGGTATGATGAGTGACTGTTTATCATTTGTCTGTCAACCCGTCAGATTTGTTGTGAGCTTTGAAACTCTATTTTCTCTTGCTCAGATCAGCATGCTTTCTTCATTGAAGTTGTTCCTCAGCTTGTGAACTACAACATATCCAAATTTGAGATCCCTCGGAGCAGTATAACTCCAGAAATCCAGGTATGATGAATGACTGGTTATTATTTTTCTGTCAACCCGTCAGATTTGTTGTGAGCTTTGAAACTCTATTTTCTCTTGCTCAGATCAGCATGCTTTCTTCATTGAAGTTGTTCCTCAGCTTGTGAACTACAACATATCCAAATTTGAGATCCCTCGGAACAGTATAACTCCAGAAATCCAGGTATGATGAATGACTGGTTATTATTTTTCTGTCAACCCGTCAGATTTGTTGTGAGCTTTGAAACTCTATTTTCTCTTGTTCAGATCGGTATGCTTTCTTCATTGAAGTTGTTCCTCATCGTCTCTTTCATAACATATCAAAAATTCAGAATGAACTAATGGTTAAATATTTCCAGATCTTCGAAACATCACAGCAGCTTCGAAATCTGCAAGAATCCGACTGTCATGTTTGGAGCTTCAACACTTTAATTTCCGTCGCTCAAACAGAAATGGTTCCTTCTTGAAAGTTGTTCATATGCTCAAGAACTATAGGGTGTCCAAAATTCAGCTCCATTGGAGAAGAGCAGAGGTTGCAGAAATTTGATAGATGAAAGGAGGCGGAAGAGGGAGAGAGAGAAAAAGTCTCTTGGGTTGGATTTCTATTTTGGGGCAGATTCCAATTTTTGTAGCACCTTCATTATTGATGAATTGCTTGTACTTTTGTCCATTATGAAACTTGGGACTTTGGCTTGTTGTTGGATCTATTATAATATGTTTGGGAACATATATAAGTGAATAAATAAGAAGGAAAATTTTGGGCCCTTGTGGGTGTAAAACAAAAAATGTTTATGTTTACCCAAGTGTTTTTGTACAAGTTCAAGGGCATCTTGGGTTTTGTGAACAAAATTTGTTTATTTGGAGCAAGGTTTTGTGTTGAAGCTTTGTAGGTGAAGCTTTGGTGTTGAAGCTTTCTAGGTGAAGCTTTGATGGTGAAGCTTTGTAGATGAAGCTTTGTAGATGAAGCTTTCTAGGTGAAGCTTTGATGGTGAAGCTTTGATGGTGAAAGTATGTAGAGGGAGCTTTCTAGGTGAAGCTTTTTTAGGTGAAGCTGTGTAGGTGAAGCTTTTTTAAGTGAAGCTTTTCGGGTGAAGTTTTTTGGGTGAAGCTTTGTGGGTGAAGCTTTTTAGGTGAAGCTTTGTGGGTGAAGCTTTTTTAGGTGAAGCTTTTTGGAGGTGAAGTTTTTTTTTTTTTGGGTGAAGCTTTTTTAGGTGAAGCTTTTTGGGTGAAACTTTTTGGATGAAGCTTTGATGGTGAAGCTTTGTAGATGAAGCTTTGTAGATGAAGCTTTCTAGGTGAAGCTTTGATGGTGAAGCTTTGATGGTGAAAGTATGTAGAGGGAGCTTTCTAGGTGAAGCTTTTTTAGGTGAAGCTGTGTAGGTGAAGCTTTTTTAAGTGAAGCTTTTCGGGTGAAGTTTTTTGGGTGAAGCTTTGTGGGTGAAGCTTTTTAGGTGAAGCTTTGTGGGTGAAGCTTTTTTAGGTGAAGCTGTTTGGGTGAAGCTTTTTGGAGGTGAAGTTTTTTTTTTTTTTTTTGGGTGAAGCTTTTTTAGGTGAAGCTTTTTGGGTGAAACTTTTTGGATGAAGCTTTTTGGGTGAAGTTTTGGAGGTGAAGCTTTTCGGGTGAAGCTTTTTGGATGAAGCTGTTTGGAAAGTCGAGGTCTTCTCATTTAGGTGAGTCTGGCTTCCACCTCCCACTTGTTGATAAAGGATGGTTGTAGGGGGTTTCTCCTGATATGTCTTTGCTTCGGCGGAGGCATGGTTATAAGCCTGCGCCATCACCTCAGAGTAAGTCTTCCAAGTATTGGCATTGATCATGTATTTAAAGAAACAATCACGTAGGCCTGCCGTGAAGGCTTTGAGGGCAGTCTTGTCGTCTGCCTCGGCACACCGGGAGTATTCATGGCTGAAGCGGCCAGCATACATACGTAATGACTCGTCTGGCTTCTGGCGGATAGTGTACAGGTCATCAATTTAGAGCTCCGCCAGAGAGGGTGGAGGGGAAGAGAAGACATCGCTCTTCGTCAGTGTGCATCCGGTATGCCATGGTGGACTCAAAGAGGTTAAGGTGCTCAATCGGGTCCTCTTTCCCAGTATAAAGTTGTAAGCCAAGCTTCTGCTTTGTCTTTGCTTGAAGGGGGGTGTTGAGGATCCTCCTTGTAAGAGGGCCAGGCCTGGGTTGGTTCCAGTCAGGTATTTCAGCCTGACGTTCAGCCTTCAACTTGTTTACTTCCTCAAGAAGTTGTAGGACAAGGGGGTCCTGAGCGGAGTTATGTGCCACTGGAGCTTTCTTTCGTAAATCTCCATCTCCTCTTGGAATTAGGAAGGTTTGATCAAGGGCATGTGATTTTTCCCTGGACTCGCTGTACTGGCTTCCAGGGTATGTCTGTCGGAACACCTCTGAGTCCCCTGTACCCTCATGTCTCTCTAGGACTTGTTGCCCCTTCCCCAAGTTGGTGGCCGGCTCGGGCCGTGGCAGGGGACCGAGTCTCTCAGAAATCCTTGGGTCATTGATCTTTGAGCTTATATGGATGGAATTCTCTCGACGTTGCTTCAGGAAATCCCGACAATCGCGAAAGACGGCTTTCGATCCTTCTGCCCCTTCAGCAAAGAGACACCTCCGCTTCTCATGGTTCGGGTCGAAGCAACTGGGTTAAGAGAAGCCTCATGTTGATTATCAAATCGAGGGGTAATTTGTTCCCTATCAGCCCTATCAGGGATATCTATGTCGAATGCATGTGACCCTCCATGTTGGAGGGCACCCAGTTGATGGTTGACTTCCACGGGGGCAACAAGCTCGCGTATCTGAGCTTGCCTAGCTTCGTGAAGTGTCTCGAAGAGCTTCTCATATTGCTCCTGGAGGACCTCATTCCTCATTGCTATCTTGTTGTTCTGAGCTTCCAACTCATCGACTTTAGCTTGAAGAAGAACTCGTTTTCCTTCCTTCTTTCGTTGTTTCGCACTATGTGCAAGGGGGGTGTCATTCTGTGTGCTGTGGCTTCCTTCGCTTCCCATGCTGGAGAGGGATGCCTGATCAAAAGAAAGTGTACGAATGATAGAAACCAGCTTGACACAGCTGAAGAGAGTAGGAATAAGTGTCGTTTCCCACAGACGGCGCCAAATGTTGATGCACAAAATCAGCGAAGACTTTGGTACAACAGAAAGTGTCAGGTTTTGTGACCTTCGCTTGGTTGCTTCGGTCACTAGTGAGGATAAGTACGTAAATGAATAGAGACAGAGAAGCAAACACAGGATGTACGTGGTTCACCCAGATTGGCTACGTCCACGGAGTAGAGGAGTTCTTATTAGTAGTGAAGGGCTTACACAAGTACAAAGGATCAAGCTCTCAATTTAGTGAGTTCTTGTGAATGATTTAACACAAATGGCATTTGGCAATATTGTGGGGGAATGACCCCTATTTATAGAAAAACTTGTAGCTTTGTCACATTGACATGTGTCATGTTATGATTGGTTCTTGATGTCGACACGTGCTGCGCTCTGATTGGCTTCTAATCTTGACACGTGTCGAGTAGTGATTGGCCTCCTGGTCGGAGGGGAACTCTTCTGGGTCCTTGACAGTATAGCGTTGGCCGGTGCTCGGTAGTTTCGGGATTGGTCAAGTATGGTACAAACAATAGTCACTTGCTAGCTTACTCCTTAAGCTACCCTCCACAACTTCTAACAATCTTAACAACTCAACCTCATCAACTAATTCCTGTATCACAACCTTACATCTGTCACAATTAGCTGCTGCCATTTGGCATTCTAACAGCATCCTAACAATACTAAAGTTTGGTATCGATAGTCGTTGGGTGAGGATTATGCTTAACAGCTATGGTTGAATAAATTTGATGTCGTAGTCTATGGTTGACTTGTAATGTTTAGTTATATGTTAAACAATGTATTTGCTAACTGTTATGTGATAATAAACATGAGAATAATGTCTCCTTGTTATCTTGAGTGCCTATTATGTTCTAAACTACCTTAATGTAAAGAGTATCAAATATGTAAATACGCATTATATATATACACTGTATGTACACGACATGCACATGATATGCACAACATATGCACTACATGCACATGATATATACACTATATACACATGATATGCACGAAATTGGAGATTGGGCAAGGAGCTGATTCTGGCATTTGTAAAACACATTTACTGCATGCTATTCGCATAATGGATACAACTAGAATATAATCCACAACGACCATATATATATATATATATATATATATATATATAAAAGGTGAGAGTGACGGTTAGAAGTTTATTGTAAAGACCATTTATGCGTAAAAATAACTTTAATAAAAAATGACCATGACTCAGAAGATTCATGTGGTCTGAGGGATTGCAACAAGTTCCCTGCAAGTTTGCTCGTTATGGCCAAACTTCCAGCAGCGCTTACACTTCCGATTGACTACATCTTCTCCTTGTGACGAACTGACGGAGGTAGGACTATCAGCTGCGCATGGTGCATTCCATTAGACAGAAGCGGAGAATACCGGCTATAGCAAATCGGAATAGGCAGCTTCTCGACCAGTGTAGTAGGTGGAAGCCAACTCATAAATGTTGCAGTTTGCAAATAAGCATGCTGCAATGGCGTGTTTACAGGGCAATTGCTCTATATTGAATTTGCGGCCGGTGCAAGTTTTGTTATGTATATACATTCAAATTACACAGCATTTCTAAATTTATACAAGAAATTTTGATTAGTTAATTACAGGTTAATTTAAGATGTACTTGCAAATCATAGAGAGTCACCAACTACAAGCCTACAGCCTACAGCCTACAGGGCGAGTTTCAAGTCCAGAGACTCGTTCTTTCCATCATCTTGTTTTTGATCAGCACTAGTAGCATTATTATTACAAGAATAGAGAGAATGGAAGAGAAAAGGAGTAGGTCCTCGAAACTCCACCTCTCTGGCAAAATTCCCCACCTCAAAACTTGGCACCCAATTACCTCCTCCTGCTGAATCATCATCATCATCATCCTCGCTCATTTTCTTCCTTCGCTGTTTGCTGTTGTCCAACAATACTTCAGGATCATCACCCTGATCTTCTGGCGGTGCCGGTGGTGCGTTTCTTAAACTTAGACGATTACGAGACTCGTGGTACTTTCTTAAGCAAAAGAACCCACGTATGGATTTTCTTTTCTCTCTGGCTTTATGATTTTTGGTTTTTTGATGTTTTTGAAACCCGTTCTCAACTGGGTTTTGTTTGGTATCTGAGAAAATGCAAGAAACTGTAATCCCCGAATCCAGTGACCTCATTCAAGAAAGTTCGATTTTTTTCCTGTGTATTTTGGTTTTAAATTTTATGGGCAATCAAAAAGAGCTTAATTCTCCTCTGTTTTTCTGTAGATAGCTATAAGTTTGATTTCCATGTCGCATGCTTCCAATTCTAGGAAATTTGTTTTTGTTTTCCTTTTCCCTTGTGTTTTCTGGGTTACCAAACAGAGGATAATCTCCTCTGTTGTTTACAAAGCCAAATTACTTGAATTCTGTTTTTCTTTTTTTTCGCTGAGCTTTCTTGGTAACCAAGCAGAGGGTAATTTCTGTTCCGCGTGTGTTTGCTTTAATGCCTAGCGGAGTCTGATTCTTCTTTGTTCAGTTTTCTCAAATTTCATTGACTCCTCTGTTGACTTTCACTGCCTGCTTTAAATTTTAATTCTGTTCACGGGATTATTAAGTACATAGTTGGGCATCACATGTTTTCTTGGCTTTCAAATCGCAGGGAGATAAATTACTTACCATCTGTGGGAGGGGGTGCATCCGGATTTCGTGTTAATTACTATCCAGTTAGGTAGAGCTTAAAAGAATACAATGATAATCCTTGAGAATGGCTAAGCAAGCTGTGGATAGTCGCATGTAAAAGGAGGTTGTCGAAATGAGGATCGGTTGGAGATTATGGAAGAAAAACAGAGTTAGGCTCAGTTGGTGCTTCATATCAATTTTGTATTTGATTTTCCTTCTTTTTCCTGGTCAAGTCTATGATCATTTTCTGAACCTTCGCATTAGTTTTTATAAATATTTAGTGTACAGTATTGTATAGGTACCCTTTTACGTCAGAGGATGCTATTGCTGAGTCTTGTCCAGTATGCCATAGAAATTGCAATTGCAAAGCATGCTTGTGCTTAGATTATCAATCTGAGAAGGTCAGCTTCCTCTCCTCGTGCAAAGCTCCTGAATTTTGGCTTGTTCCATTGATATGTTTCATACATAAGTGAAGTGTTCATAAAATGTTTTGGTTTTTTTCTGCAGAAGGTTTACCCTGTGAATGTGCTTCCATTTTTGAAAAGAATTAATGATGAACAAGTGACGGAGAAGGAGATGGAGGCTAAAAGACAAGGTATTCTCTTTCTGGAACTCATTAGAGGATTAACTCTTTTTCTAACCAGGTTTTGCTTTGATTTTGAGGCAAGGTATACTTCATTGAACATTTTAATAGGATTTTGAAGTCTTAAAAATATGGGTGCATACGTGATACATGAATACAATGTGATGTGTGTGTGTTGGGTTGGGTGGTGGTGGTGGTGGTTAGAAGATGAGCACACATTAATACAAAAGTTGTATCTTTTATTTGACTAAGAGAGGCATTCTGAAAATAACACAGACAGGCTTATTACTCTTTACGTTTCTGTAGTTTGCAATCATTTATGAAATCGGAGATAGCGGATGTTATTTATGTTCTTGGCTGGGGTTGTTTCTCATTGATATCTGATTAGAAGTAATCACTGTGTCATCCCATCTGAGACCTACCACACAATATTAATGGAACTCTTATTATTGTTTTAATTTGACCTTGGATTTTTTTGGGACAGGGATAGCCCCGTTGGAGCTAAAGAAAGAAAAGTCAGATGTAGATCCTGATGAGCATGTGTTTGGTAAACCTTTAACATGAACATTTTACTGCATAGATTTTGATTTTTTGGCTTCTTGGACTAATATGCAAACCATTAGTCGGTTTTCTTTTTTTGCAAGATTTGCATCTTCGCAATCTAATATTGAAAGAGGAAGCGAAGGAATATTTAAATCTTCTGGAAGTGCTCAAAGGAGATCGTAACAAAAGCATTGATTGGATGGTTGAGGTAAAATTTGCGTTTATATGCTTTTCCCAAATTCTGCGTCCTTTTCCAATTCCCGTACAAAAGACAAATGGGTTTTGTGCAATTTTGCAGATGCAAGCCAATAGCAGACTGAAGGATGCTACCGTATTTCCTGGACAACTATTTGTGTTCGAATTCTGATCCGGTAATATTTATTTTTCCTTTTACTATTTTGTGTAAGAAATATATTGTTTTCAAAATTTAATTAGATTTTTTATTGTTTATTTTAGAATCTAAAGCCTGACTGAGAGCTACTACTAGTGACTTGCTTGTCAATTTCTTCAAAACTTGAAGAAATTGATTTTTTTCGCTGTCTATGGTAGCCTAATTCTGCTAATTCTATCTTGCACAATAATGAGAACAGCACTCTCTAGACTGAAATCAAGGTCCTCATGGCATTAGGGTGGGCGATCGAAAGGATTACTCCATGGGACTTTGTTCAGGCATGTGTCAAAAAGCTAGACAGAGAAGGTTGTCCTGAAGAAACATTGAGGGAAAAATGTGTCTCAATCATGAAAGGTATAATATTTAATTTATTTATTGATAAATGAGTGTTTCAGACTAATGCAATACATGATTATTTGTTTACATTTTATTATTTTATATATTGAAACCAGAGTTAATACAATTTATGACTCTAAAATTGATGGTGTGGAATTGACAGAGATTAGTATAGTGAGCTACAGGCCATCTGTTATAGCTTGTGCTACAGTCATAACTGCTCTCAAATTAGATTGTAACAAGCTGCAGTTTAATTCGGATCATTTTCTCTTGTTAAAAGTGGTAAGTCCTAGTTTAGGAATATTTAATGTTCTGTTTCTTAATGCCTATCAATATCTGTTGTTAAAGGGAATTGAATATTTTAGGAGCAGTTATGACTGTTGCACCTTCACTATATTAATCTATGTCAATTCCACACCATCAAATTTAGAGTCATAAACTATATTTACTCTGGTCTCAATATATAAAATAATAAAATGTAAACAAATAATCATATACTGTATTAATCTAAAACATTCATTTATCAATAAATATATTAAATATTATACCTTTCATGATTGAAACACATTTTTCCCTCAATGTTTCTTCACAACCTTCTCTGTCTAGCTTTTTGACACATGCTTGAACAAAGTCCCATGGAGTAATCCATTCGATCGCCCACCCTAATGCCATGAGGACCTTGATTTCAATCTGGAGAGTGTCGTACATTCTCATCATTGTGCAAGATAGAGTTAGCGGAATAAGGCTACCATAGACGGCGAGGAAAATCAATTTCTTCAAGTTTTGAAGAAATTGACAAGTAAGCCACTCGTAGTAGTAGCTCCTAATCAGGCCTTAGATTCTGAAATAAAAAATCTAATCAAAATTTAAAAACAATATATTTCTTACACAAAATAGTAGAAGGGAAAAGAAATAGGCTTATTATATTAACATCCCATAAATTGTTGAATAAACCCCACATACTTAATACACCCTACATTTGCTTTTTTAATTAAAAATTATCTTAATACACCCCGCTTACTTTCCCATAATACCCTCACATCTCACATTCTTAACATACACCGTACATTTTCTATATGCACCCCATATTTTCTATACACTTCATATTTTTCAAATCTTATAAAACTTTTAATTTGGACAAATAATGCCGACTAAAATTTTGACAAAAGTTGTCACTTGGGACTTAAAGCATATGTCGGTTGTTTTCAATTCCATCATTAAAACCCATGTCATCTGTTTTTAATATTTGATGGTAATTTTAGGTGTTTAATTCTTTATGCAATTATTGTGATCCCTAAAAGATGAATACGAACATAGAAGCTTGAATAACGCATCAAAAGCAAGATTAAATTATTATTGATGTCGTCAAAATCACCAAAACAATAAGTAATATGAAGTCTTATCTCATGTGAATCTTTCAAAATATCGATTTCGTGTTTTATTTGTCAAAAATAATTTTTTTCAATCAATCGGAGATCAAGAAATACCAAAGAGCGATCGTTTTCGTTACCTAGGATCTATCTTGCAAAAGAACGGAGAATTAGATGGAGATCTCAACCATAGAATACAAGCTGGATGGATGAAGTGGAAGAGTGCATCCGACGTGTTGTGTGACCGCCGTATGCCACTGAAGCTCAAGGGAAAATTTTATAGGACGGCAATAAGGTCGGCGATGCTGTATGGCACAGAATGTTGGGCGGTGAAGCATCAACACGTACACAAAATTGGTGTAGCGGAGATGAGGATACTTCGTTGGATGTGTGGGCACACAAGAAAGGATAAGATTATGAATGAAGATATCCGGGGTAAAGTAGGAGTAGCCGAAATTGAAGGAAAGATGAGAGAAAATCGGTTACGGTAGTTTGGACATGTGCAAAGAAGGCCTACTGACGCTCCGATTAGAAGATGCGACTATGGGACAGAGGTTTAGGGCCGAAGGGGTAGAGGAAGACCTAGGAAAACTTTGGAAGAGACTCTAAGAAAAGACTTAGAGTACTTGGATCTAACGGAGGACATGACACAGGACCGAGCACAATGGCGTTCAAAGATTCATATAGCCGATCCCACTCAGTGACTTGGATTTTCCAAGTCTCCAACCGAGAAGTTTTCCTCACTCGGGAAATTAAAGGAATACTACCTCAACCTACATGCTTCACTCACAAAGTTTCAACATACAAGCTTCAACAAAAGAAAATTCAGAGAACTTAGCGAAGAAGGCTTTGGTGTATTTAACACAATACGTTGAAATGAAGGAAAGCTATTTATTGATATCCCCGATAAGTCACAAATATGTACATATACATGAGTCAAAATAAACAAACAAGAGGGAGCCTTCACAAAGGTTGCTTAAGAGAAGTCTCAGCAGTCGGTAGAGCTCCAGAAAGAGCAGGCACTGGAGAGGGATCATTTGGAGCCTCAGTACTGGACAGAACCCTAGAAGGAGGAGGCAGCAGAGGTTGATCATTTGGAGCTTCATTACGCGGTACAGCCCTAGAAGACGAAGGCAATAAATGCCTTTGGAACAAACCCACAAATCTCTGATGATCAAGTAAAACCTGACCATCAGATTCCTTCATCTGGTCAAGCTTCCTCTTCATGTTTGTAGCATAGTCATGTGCGAGCCGGTGCAACTGTTTATTCTCATGCTTGAGCCCTCTAATCTCCTGTTTGAGACTCATCACTTCAGCCGCCAATGATTCAACTTGGTGGGTTCGAGCAAATAGGCGTTGGGCCATGTTAGACACAGAACCTGCACACTGAACACTGAGAGCCAGAGAATCCTTAACAGCCAACTCATCAGACCGTTTGGAAAGTAGTCTATTATCTTTGGGAGTGAGAAGGTTCCTGGCCACTACCGCAGCGGTCATATCATTTTTCATCACGGAATCCCCAACGGTAAGAGGACCAGTAGGGGAGACGAAGGATTGGCGCCATATGTTGTCTGGAGAAGGCGTGGCTGCCTCTTCAACAAGGTTCAAGTCAAAACGACGGTCGGAGGGGCCAGACATTTTCAAAGGTGTTGAAGAGAGAAGATGTCGGACAAATCAAGATCTTAGAAGTGCAAGAATGGAGCTTCTACTGGTGGAGATTCAAGTGTGCCTTGGAACTTAATGCCAGCCTCTATAAAAATCTGCACTCGACGGAGCTTCAGAAATCGAAGAGGCGTTACTTTCTCAAAAGCTGGGCTGCTCAGAGACCACGAGACGTTTGCTTTCTCAAAAGTTGGGCTGCTCAAAGACCACGAAGGTCGATATCAGAAATCAAAGAGGCGTTTGCTTTCTCAAAAGCTGGGCTGCTCAGAGACCACGAGGGCCGATCTCAGAAATCGAAGAGGCACCTACTTTTCCAGCCTTGTCAGCACCTGTCAGCTTTGCGGAAATTATGGGCATTATGTCGAAGATTTCTGGTGAAGTAGAAAGCACATGAATCTTACTGTTCAATCACACATTTCCCACACACAACATTAGCTCATGGGTACCACAGATAACTTTGCCAAAGTTCTCTGACAAAGTTGAGACACGTGAAGCTTGTAGCTCCCACTACACCGCTCTGACCAAGAAGGGTAAAAGAATAGCAAAGAAACAGCACTAACAAAGTTTAGACACATAAATTTTGAAGGTCTAGCTACCATATTATTACCCACAAGGGTAAAGGGAACAGTACCATTGCTGGATAATTGGAAAGTCCTTGTGTGTCAACCTCTGTGCTTCGTGGCAAGATAGACTAGCAAACATGCCCAACCTTTTCTTACATTCGAGAAAACACTCCCAACAAGATTGCTTGCTCCAAAATCGAAGAGGCACCGCCCTCCGAATCTCGAGAGCCAGACTCCCAACATGATTATTTTCTCAAAAATCGAAGAGACACCGCTCTCCGAATCTCGAGAGCCAGACCCCTAGCAGGATTGCTTTCTCAAAAATCGAAAAGGCATCGTTCTCCGAATCTCGAGAGCCAGATTTCCGACAGGACTGCTTGTTCGAAAACCGAAGAGGCACCATTTTCCCAACTTCAAGAGCCGGATCTACTTGGATAAAGCTTGTCTGTAATCTTTACACGCAACATCAGCTTTCCAGATACCACAGACCACTTTTTCAAAGTGCTCTGACAGAGTTAAAACATGTGAAGCTGGCAGCTTCCACTATCTTGTTATGACCAAGCAGGGTAAAGGAATAACATTACTACTTGTTGTTAGGGAGACTCCTATATATGTTGACCTCCATCCCTAACAGACAGGCAGACCTGCAAAAATACTCAACCCTTCCTCATATCTGAGAGGGCACTCCCAAAGAAGCCTTTCGAAATATTCAGCTTTCTTTCCCCCCGATAATACCTCTGCAAACAAGCTATACTAGAGCAAGAATATCTCATATCATCAGTGTTAAAAGCAAGAGTATCCCATATCATGTTTTTTCCCTGTCTTTTCCTTTGGCCTTGTTCTTACTTGCAAGACAAGGAGAAAGAGAGCAATCAGTCAACACTTGGAATCAAGCTTCCAGTCAGGAACTGACTGCCTGGAACCCCTTACTTGATTACTTACCTGACATTGCTCTCGAGTACTCATCTTCAACATCTTATGCTTCCAGGGAAGATACCGCATCTGCCTGAGGAACATATAGGGCAAGTGAGAAGGATACAAGGAAGCATGTGGAGACAAGCGTAACAGCACACGTGCCGATACATCCACTACTCTGTCAAAAGCAAAAGTATCCCATATCAGCAGGGTCGAACGTACTATAGATTTGATGGACTTGTTTTGACCCTCAAATTCTTCAGTCGGCCTTATACTCTGGAGGAAACCAGAAAACCCTCCAGCCCAGTTCAAGAATAAGCCTGTGGAAAGTTACTTCTTCAAAAGCAAAAGAATCCCATATCATCTATTCTCATTTTTCTTCTCTTTATCCTTCATGCTGCCTGCAAGATAGGGAGAATGTGAACAATCAGCCGGAACTCGAAATCAAAGTTCTGATATGGGACTGATTGCTTGGAGCTCTGATTGCTTACCTTGTCTGTCACCTCTTTCAGCAAATCTCCTAGCTCGGCGACTTGGAGGACTCCTACTACATGGTTTGTATCGCGCTTGACCAAGCCTGAAACTACAAGTAAGCTTCAAGTGAAATTGATACATTACCTTGTGCATCTCCACCAGTTAAAGATACCACCCCTGGATGGAGGAAGAGTACTTCCAGAGAAGATGCCACATCTACCTACGAGACAGATAAGGCAAGTCAAGACGATACCACACTCCGGAACTTAGAAGTTTCGTGATTACGAGATCATTCTCCCACAATATTTCCTAATGTCATTTGTATTAAATCATTCACTTGTACTCACTAAAAGAGAGCTTGAACCTATGTACTTGTGTAAACCCTTCACAATTAATGAGAACTCCTCTATTTCGTGGACGTAGCTAATATGGGTGAACCACGTACATCTGGTGTTTGCTTTCCTATCTCTATCCATTTATATACTTATCCACACTAATGACCGGAGCAATCTAGCGAAGATCACAAAAAGCGACCGTTTTCGCTACCTAGGATCTATCTTGCAAGAGAACGGAGAATTAGATGGAGATCTCAACCATAGAATACAAGCTGGATGGATGAAGTGTAAGAGTGCATCCGGCGTGTTGTGTGACCGTCGTAGGTCACTGAAGCTCAAGGGAAAATTTTATAGGACGGCAATAAGGCCAGCGATGTTGTATGGCACAGAATGTTGGGCGGTGAAGCATCAACACGTACACAAAATGGGTGTGGCGGAGATAAGGATGCTTCGTGGGATGTGTGGGCACACGAGAAAGGATAAGATTGTGAATGAGGATATCCGAGGTAAAGTAGGAGTAACCGAAGTTGAAGGAAAGATGAGAGAAAATCGGTTACGGTGGTTTGGACATGTGCAAAGAAGGCCTACTGACGCTCCGGTTCGAAGATGTGACTACGGAACAGAGGTTCGGGGCCGAAGGGGTAGAGGAAGACCTAGGAAAACTTTGGGAGAGACCCTAAGAAAAGACTTAGAATACTTGGATCTAACGGAGGACATGGCACAAAACCGAGCGCAATGGCGTTCTAGGATTCATATAGCCGACCCCACTTAGTGGGAAAAGGCTTTGTTGTTGTTGTTGTTGTAACATGTTTGTAGTTTCATTTGTTAGAGTTTTGTTCAACAATGGAGGGTTGGAGGGGTTTTGATAGTTGAAAAAGATAAATAATACGTTAAAAATGATTTGGGTGTATATAGAATTTTTAGGGTTTAGGTTTGGGTTTTTGACACGTGCCTGAACAAAGTCCCATGGAGTAATCCATTCGATCGCCCACGCTAATGCCATGAGGACCTTGATTTCTCCAGAGTTTGGAAAGTGCCATTCTCATTATTGTGCAAGATAGAGCAAGAGGAATTAGGCTACCAGACAGCGAGGAAAATCAATTTCTTCAAGTTTTGAAGAAATTGACAAGCAAGCCACTCGTAGTAGCTAGCTCCCAGTCAGGCTTTAGATTCTAAAATAAATAATAAAAAATCTAATCAAATTTTGAAAACAATATATTTCTTACACAAAATAGTAAAAGGGAAAAGAAATATTGCCGGATCAAAATTCGAACACAGATAGTTGTCCAGGTATTTATTGCCAGAAATACGGTAGCATCCTTCAGTCTGCTTTTGGCTTGCATCTGCAAAATTGCACAAAACCCATTTATCTTTTGTACGGGAATTGGAAAAGGACGCAGAATTTGGGAAAAGCATATAAACGCAGAGTTTACCTCAACCATCCAATCAATGCTTTTGTTACGATCTCCTTTGAGCATTTCCAGAATATTTAAATCTTTCTACGCTTCCTTTTTCAATATTAGATTGCGAAGATGCAAATCTTGCAAAAAAGAAAACCAATTGATGGTCAATTAGTCCAAGAAGCCAAAAAAAAAAAAAAAAAAATCAAAATCTAATGTATTAAAATGTTCATGTTAAAGGTTTACCAAACACATGCTCATCAGGATCTACATCTGACTTTTCTTTTTTGTCAAAAGATCAGTGGCGACGCCGATGATGGCGTCGGGTTTGGGGGTGGACGATGTCGAAACGACATCGTGGGTTCTGGGTTCCAGGGTGTGGAGCTGTTGGCTTCGTGGGTTGGCTCGCCTCCAGTGGCTCAGGCTGCTAGCCTGGTATGCTGGGCTCGGCGGCTTGGCGATTCAACGGCCGCGACTCGCTCAGTGGGAGGGGTTTTCAACGAAATCGTGGTTTATATATATATATATATATATATATATATATATATATATATTTTTTTTTAATTTTCAAAATTCAAATATGCATATATAATTTAATACTAATCAATATAATTCCATACAATATCAATTCACATAATTTCACAATATTATGGATATAATGCATACACAATTTATGTAGAATTTAAAATTCATAAATCGTAAAGTTTGGTCATGCATTATAGTGAATGTTTATGCTATCAGGGTTGCAAAAATATCGAGATAAAAACCGTTGTTTTAGAAGAACTTGATTGCGTGATGATATTGATGAACTGGTTTGACGCAGAAAATTATTTCTTTAATTTTGACTTTCCATCTCCGAAGCTTGTATCACGTTCTAAGAAAAATAAATTGAAGCAATAAAAGTATATGAATACAAGAAAACCAAAATTTAATCAATTAAGAATAATTCATACGTAATATTCCCCTTATTGAAGATGAATAATTTCCACGTCACATTTCTAAGTGGTAGAAGCATGCGAATAACGTGTTGTGGCTTATTTTAATCTGACAATAGAGAAAGGGGGCACGAGAGAGAGAGTAGGAAGATATGTGTTTGTAGGGGTGTGTAGATGATATGTTATTTCTCCTACGCAGTGCCTTTATTTATAGTAATAAGAGAGAAAAAAATACAGGTCATAATAAGGAAGAATAACTAGTATAAAAAATTTAAGATTTACACAATCATACTTTTTTTTTAAGCGATATATTAATAAACAAACTCATGAAGAGTTACATAGGTCTTGGAGTAGAAGCTCCTAAATAAGAGTAGGAGGCTCTTCAAACCAAACTAAATTATTGCTACTAGACAAAGCAAACTTCGCAAGACTGTGCAACACCATTACATAAACGGGAGACATGAATAAACCTCACGATAGAGAAAGTAGAAGCCAACTGCATTTTATCATCTGCTATCATACCAATTGCGGATGAATTTGAATGGATCATATTAAGAGTTGCAATGGCCTTCATGGAGTTGCTCTCCACCACGACTTGTTGAAAACCTTGCTGCTGAGCCATCTGCAAGCCATATCTCACAACATACAGCTCCAGAATCGGTACTGAGGTAACGCCTGGGAATT
The DNA here is from genome assembly GCF_042453785.1 of Malus domestica. Classification (NCBI taxonomy): domain Eukaryota; kingdom Viridiplantae; phylum Streptophyta; class Magnoliopsida; order Rosales; family Rosaceae; genus Malus; species Malus domestica. The sequence continues at coordinate 35,158,225 of NC_091669.1, read as the reverse complement.
GATGCTCCCCTACCGTCAAGAAACCTCTCCTCCAGTCCCGAATCACCATCCCCACACCACCCAGCTTGGCATGAACATTCAACGCCCCATCCGTATTAATTTTAACCCACCCGTGATTGGGGGGAGTCCACCATGGGGTGGGGAGACCCCCCGTCCTTGTTGGTTTACTATTGGTGATGCAATGCACGACATTAAATATAGTTTTTATATTAAATTTGATTGTTTGTGGTTTTTCATATTTCAAGGATATGTTTTATTAGATTTCTAGTAACTATAACCGTTAGTAATAAGTATTTATCCTACCAATGTTTGTAATCTCTCTATTTAAAGGACTCCATATGTATGTTTAGGAAGACTTGAATGAATTAAAATATATTTGGCTTTGTGCAATTGAAGTGAGTGATTTTTCCTTCCCCAATCAAGCATTTGGCTTGGTCGTGTGAGTGAATCCACGATTAGCTACGTGAGCGAGCTCCGTTGCCCCTAGTTGAGTGACTTCCAGGTTATCATCCCCCATATCCTCGAGAACCCTTGGCTTGTCCTGCATCAAGTGGTATCAGAGTAGGTTGTCCGCTGCGATTGAAGACCATGGCTGTGATTTACAATCTGTTTGAAGAGCACACTGTCGAAGAAACTAATTTCGTCGATTGGAATTTCCCACCAATTTATGATGAGTACATTGAGGAAGACGAAGTCAATAATCGTTTTGTGAATGAAGTTGATGAGGATGGTAGTGAGGTAAGCAAGTTATACTCCTCAAGTTTGTATAATTTCTTAGAAGATGATATTGTTATTCACGTGATCAATGAGATTCTTGAAGGTAGTTTCTTGAATATTGAGCACCAAGTAAAGATTGTGGATGTGAAGGAAACTTTACGGTTTATGAGTGAGGTGGTAAATTCAGACTTAATTAATGCACAACTTCTACATTGGGCAAAAACTCCTTACTTTGATATTCATGATTATATGTGGGATAAATTTCTTTATCATGATGATTTGGTTAGAAGAAAGCCTTTGAAGAAGAGAAGCATTGCTTACCATCGGAGTCATTTGCCATTTCGAGCTTATCTATTTGAAGAAAGAGTATGGATCAAGACTTCGAACACTCGTAAATTTCTTGTGCCATTGTACCTGTTATGGAAAAGTTTGAAAGGCCTTCCAAAAGATAGAGGGAAAACCAAAAGTCACTTGAAAACTCGAGGACGAGTTTTTTTCGAGAAGAGGAGTATGATGCAATGTACGACATTAATATAATTTTTATATTAAATTTGATTGTTTGTGGCTTTTCATATTTCAAAGCTTTGTTTTATTAAGTTTCTAGTAACTATAATCGTTAGTAATAAGTATTTATTCTACTAATGTTTGTAATCTCTCTATTTAAAGGACTCCATATGTATGTTTAGGAAGGCTTGAATGATTTGTGCAATTAAAGTGAGTGATTTCTCCTTCCCCAATCAAGTATTTGGCTTGATCGTGTGAGCAAATCTACGATTAGCGACGTGAGCGAGCTCCGTTGCCCCTAGTTGAATGACTCCCAAGTTATCATCCCCCGTCTCCCCAAGAACCCTTGGCTTGTCCTGCATCAATTGGCCTCATGAAAAGGCAGCCAACCAAGAAGAAACTCTCTGCCAAACAACCATTGGCAGAACATGAGAACCCCGCCACACTCTTGAGTTCCTTTCTTGCTAAATACCCCACATGATCATGCATGCCATTTTGAAATCCACCTCCCATCCGCTCAAGCACCTCAAGCAGCCACTCCTTAAGCAAAAAGGGGTATTCCCAGACAACCGGAGAACTGAATCATACCGCTCTGGCAAAAGAACAAGTAAGCAGCACATGTTCCGCAGCCTCTTCCTCTCCATGGTATACCCCACACGCCAACTCCACTCCCACACCTTTCTTTTGAAGATTCACTTTAGTTGGGAAAATGTTACACCATCATACTTAAATACAAGATTTATAACAATTTGATTTTAAAAAATTTATAAAAAAAAACTGATAATTTTAAAATTAAAGGCTAATATTTGGCGATATTTGATTAATACCCATTTAAAAGAGTACTTATTTGACAACAAAAAATAGATCAGAAGAGGCGAGTAATCTGGAGACCGAAGTCAGAGGGTAATCTGAAGCATTCAAACATCAAGCAATCTTGAGATAGGACATGGACAAGGGACAACAAATCTCTGGAACCATCCTCGGAGTCCGAGTCGAAACATCCAGCGACAGCGAGACAACTGAATCAGCTGCCTCTTCCTCCTGCTCCTGCTCCTCCTGCTCCTGGAAGGAGATGGGAGCAGAATTGGCGAATTTGGTGAAATATAAGGTGACTTTTCCACCTCCATGATCCATCCATCTGCACATACATGATTTAAGATTTAAGATTTAAGATTGAAGGTACTCCTCTCTGTCTCTGGAAAGATTTTTCAGTGTGATCGGTATACAGATGATACACCACATGTTACTATTCAAATTGTGGGATATGTGTGCTAAAACGTTAATTACTTAAAAAATAAATTTCTTACCACTCCTATTAAAACATGTGGTGTACCACTTATATTTCCGTCACAACTAAAAATTTCTCATGTTTTTGGTCACTAGTAGCAAGCACACCTTATGATTATTGATTTGTTCACAATTCAATAATCTCAAATTTGATATCGCATGTGTTACTGTGTCTGTTAGGATTAGGCAATCTAGCATATATATATATGTATATATATATATATATATTTTTTTTAAATATTATCTCTCCCTTCCGGAAAATGATGGATTGCCCTAATGGTTACGGCCTTCCTTTTCATTGCACTCTGTCTCGAGTATAAACCCTTTCCCCTCCCCTTAATATAGTTTAGAGAGGAATATCATTTAGTATTTTTTTTAATTAGAATTTGAATTCTTCAATCTGTTAGCTTAATGGGTTAACAGGACGCTATCTGTTAAGATAACGGTTTAGCACAAAAATGACATGAACACGGCAAACATGACCTGTTTGCGGGTGTACTTGCGAGTCCGACGAGCATACAAGAAAGGTGATTGCTATGCCTATGTATCATAATTTTCGTTTAATGCTAGTCATCCCAACCCACCGTTCCGAAATTATAGTTGTAATGTTCGATCTTTGTTTCTTTTAGGATGCCGTTATATCTCAAGTCCTAGTCCAACATAAGCACCCAATCCCAACCGGATTGGAGATGTGCGGGACCAAGATAAAAGGACGCTGCAGCAACAACAATGCTAAGCTGATGGATCTGGACATCAACATCCTTATAGACATCATTTTGAGACTGCCCGCAACCTCAGTCCTTCGAAGTGTCTCTAAGCTGTTGAAGAACATGGTTGACAATCCTGCTTTTGTTACAATGTACATGCAACGTTTACTTACTGCTACCAACAATGCTGCTGAAGTACCTCAACTTATGCTTCTTGTTAAATCCCCACTCCCTGGATGCTTTTTCAACTTCAAGCCTTTGTGCTCACTGGATTACAATGTCAATGAAAACGCCTTGAAACTGAGAAACCATGGAATTGCATCTGAGATCTTAACCAACCATACGAATAGGTACAATGTACATTTTGTTTTCTGCAACTTGGTCTGGTTTAAAGACATCAAGTATGGAGGTCGATGGTTCTTATTAAATCCACTTAAGGGAGAAGTTCTTATGCTCCCAACCAGTAATGTCCAAGTGCCAGCCTCACCATCCTATCATAGAGGTCATGCGTTCTTCGATTGGTATGCTATGGGATTTGATAATATAACAAACACCTACAAGATTCTTCGTGTCTGTGGGAAACCATTTCCCAAAAACCTGGTGGCCCAAATTCTTGTATTGGGAACAAGCACTTGGCGAGAGATAAGCTCAGTTCCTCCTTGTGAAGGATTAAGTCACAAGAACGTATCTGCATATGGGGATATGCATTGGGTGATCAGTTGGGGACGAGAATTACAGCAATGGGAGAAACTAGCAATATAATTTCTTTTGATTTCAAGAAAGAGGAGTTCTATTGGATTCCTCATCCGCCCTTATGAAGCAATGGTTTCTGCCTTACTTGAATTTGCTTAATCATAGAGGATGCCTGGCCATTGGATGCTTGGTCAGATATGCATATTGACATTTGGGTGTTGAAAAATTTCAATAACAAAGAGTGGGTGAAACAATACTGCAAAAATACCGAACTTGCAAGATATCTAAGATGTTGTGAGTGTCCAATGGACAGATGTGGTGAATGGGAACATGGTATATTTTTCAAAGAATTGATCTCCTGCAGGAAGCCTCAGAACAACAGTACTGCATTCTTTCTTGATCTAAGAGGCAGTACTGTTTCTACAAAGCTCGTGGAGTGTCCAATGTTAGTGCAGAATTGGACTATCATCAGTTATACTGGGAGCCTGATTTCCCTAAATAATTACGGCAATTTGAGGCGGAAGCAGCTTGGTGTTAGTGCAAGACTATGGCAAATTGATTGAAGCAGAAGCAGTGAGTACTGGACGGAATTAAGAGAAATTCTATTATCCCTAATGTTTTGGTTACTTTAAGAGCCGATATGGAGAAAAATGATGTTGAATAATATAAATATAATAAAGTATGAGATTATATTTTATTATCTAAGTTAGCTCCTAAGTTACGGTTAGGAGGAAATAATATCCAGGTTTTCTTGGCCTTGTGGAATTATGTTTGCTTGTTCAGTTAGCATTTATTTATTTCCTGGTTTTTAGTTATTTTCAGTTAGGATTGATTTACCCTGTTTTCTTTAAATACCTCCTTATGGAGAAGTATAAAGTATTATGAGTTTTTTAAGCGTTGGTTTGGTATTGCTGTGCTTTGAAAAAAAGCTACTTCTGCTATGCTGTGAGAATAAACGGCTGTGAAATAAAGTTGTAGAGTGTTTGGTAAACTTTTTTGTAAAAACGTTTTTGAAAAAAAAAAGCAGTATTATAGTGTTTGGTAAACTTTTATGTAAAACAGATGTGAAAAAAAGTCGGTTTTTCAAAGCTGGGTTTTGCAGCTTCTTGTTTTTGGCTTTTTTTTCACCAAAAACTGTGAAAAAAAGTTGAAGCTGAATGTTTACCAAACACAAAAATACTCCTAGTTTTTTTTTATACCAGCTTTTTTCATAATCACCTCAGTACCAAACCAGACCTAAATCATGTCAGATACCTTGTTGAGCAAATGACACAAAATGAAAATTGAAAAGACAAAAACCAAAAACTATTTTAAGTTATTTTCACTTTCCCAATTTAAAACGGTCCCTTTGTAAAGATAAAGATGCCAAGTCATAACAGTTCATATAATTTTAGTTAGAAAATCATTCTTGTTATAACTGTATTATTACATCTGTATAGTTTAGTTAGGTGGTTGTGTTTACAGGCTGTCATAGATATTTTGGTACATAGCCTTAACTATATATATATATCGAAATGTAAGTGTAAAGATAAGTTGTGAAAAGTAAATGAGAAGAGGAATATTAAGATAGAAATCATCTCTCTGTTCTTTAAGATTCTTTATGGTATCAATCGCCACCGCCTCACGGCTCTCTTCGATCATCCTCTCTTCCGCCGTGCTCTCGTCTCTGTTCACTCAACTCATCTTCGATCTGTGAGATATTACCAGTGTTGTTCTTCGATCTCGCATCTTGGATCTTGCTTCTTGTTATCTGATGGCGTCGCCTACTGGTTCCTCTTCTCCGACTCTGAATCCCAATTCCTCTTTTCCAAACCCTAATTTGTCAAATTCGTACGCTTCTCTCACGATTCAGAACATCGGCAGCATGGTGCCGATCAAGCTCAAGCGTTCGAATTACCTACCATGGTGTGCTCTCTTTGCCCCTATTATTCGCCGGTACAAGCTTCTCGGACTCATTGATGGCACTGAGCCCTGTCCGGCACCATTTCTACCAGATCGATCGATCAATCCTGCTTTCGAGAGTTGGTATGAGAAAGATCAGAATCTTCTCATCTGGTTCAATTCCACACTCTCTGAAGAAGTCATTCCCTTCACTGTCGGCGTTTCGTCTTCCAGAGATCTGTGGCTTAAACTTGAGCAGCGCTTCGGTGGTGTTTCTGATGCGCACATTCATCAGCTTCGTTCTCGCCTTCAGTGTATTCAAAAGCACTCTCAATCCATGGCGGATTATCTGCAGCAGATCAAAGAAATTTCAGATTCCCTCACTGCAGCAGGCGCTTCGATTTCAGATCGAGATCTAATTGCTGCTACACTGGCTGGTCTTCCTGATGAGTTCGAATCCTTCATCGACTCCATCATGCTTCGTCTCTCTTCCACTTCTCTTGATGAGTTGCATGGATTATTACTCACCAAGGAGCTTTCCATGAATCGACGAAAGCAACTTGCCTCTTCTGCACCTACTGAACCGTTTCATGCTCTCTCGGTTCACGCTTCACCGCCTCTTCTTCCTACACCACCTCAGGCCTTGGCTGCTCAACAGACTCCTCTCCATAACTCTTCTCGGTATAACTCTTATCGTGGCCGGAATAATCGATTTTCTAATAATCAAGGACACAGAGGCAATCATCGGGGCAACTACACTCATGGCTTCACTTCTGGATCCAATCGTGGTCATCCTTCCTCCTCTCGTGGTTCATTTTCATCGGGTGCTCGTAATTCCTGCCAGATCTGTGGGAATCCAAGTCATGAGGCAATCGATTGCTTTGATCGCATGAATCCAGATATTTCTGGTAAAATCCCTCCAGCAAAGCTTGCTGCAATGTGTGCGCGCTATCAATCCAAGTCCTCTTCTCCTTCCTGGCTCATTGATTCTGGAGCAACTTCTCACATAACCAATGACATCTCCAACATCTCGTCTCCATCTCCTTATACTGGTGAAGATAAAGTCTACATTGGTGATGGTAAAGGTCTTCCCATCACTCATACTGGTTCCTCTTTGTTACATGCTCCTCATCATTCCTTTAAATTGAACAATGTACTTCATGTTCCTCAAATGAAGCACAACTTATTGTCTGCTTTTCAATTTGTTAATGACAATTCATGTTCATTAACTCTTGATTCTGATGGATCCTCTGTAAAGGATCGTTCTACGGGGAAGATGCTTTTGCGGGGACCAGTTAGAGATGGCTCCTATCCTTTGCAAAGCTTTCCTTCTGTTTCTTCATCAGCATTCGTCAGTATTAAAGCTCCAGTGAAGATTTGGCACAGTCGATTGGGTCATCCCTCCTCTACTATTTTTCGGAAAGTAATCTCTAGTAATCGTCTTGCACTGCATGGTAAATCCTCAGTTGACTTCTTCTGCTCAGATTGTTCCATTGCTAAGAATCATAAACTGTCATTTTCTCCTGCTACGTCATCAACTCCTCATAGTTTAGCTTTAATTCATTGTGATGTATGGGGACCTGCCCCTGTGCCTTCTGTGAGTGGTTTTCAGTATTATCTGTTGTTAGTAGATGATTACACCAGATATAGCTCTCTCTTGGAACTCCTAGTCTCTCCACGCTCAGCTTGAGGGGGTGTAAAGATAAAGATGCCACGTCATAACAATTCATATAATTTTAGTTAGAAAATCATTCTTGTTATAACTGTATTATTACATCTGTATAGTTTAGTTAGGTGGTTGTGTTTACAGGCTGTCATAGATATTTTGGTACATAGCCTTAACTATATATATATATCGAAATGTAAGTGTAAAGATAAGTTGTGAAAAGTAAATGAGAAGAGGAATATTAAGATAGAAATCATCTCTCTGTTCTTTAAGATTCTTTACTTTGTTTGCGTATTTGATTATTTCTACTTCTGGTTACTAGTGTATGAAATACTTATTCATTCTATGAAATGAAACTGCTCTATTTTTCTTTTGTTTGCTTACTTTAATAATTACTTTAGAAATTATTCCTTTGCTATTAAACAAATGCTGCAGATATGATGTCGCCTTTGCGCTCTGCTTTCTCTGCCCTCATTTCTTAAGCCATTGGTTAGATTGATCCTCCTTGTTGTCACCTCTGTTGTGCCAAATTTCAATGCTGCTGGGCAGCTTTGTTATATTCCGTACCGATCAGCATACATAGGCTGACAAATGATCTCAGGGCTCATTCACCAAGATGTCCTCAGTGATATTGTCCATTGTACACTTGATAATATTCCTGCAGGCGGATTTTTGATCCTGATGCACATACATATACAGAAAAATTAGATCCATTATTTCCTTCCAGAATCATATTTTGATCCAACCGTATTTCCTTCCGTTCGTTTCTTCTTTCCATGTTGGTACAGAAAGAACAGTTCCCACCAATGATCACCAACTAACTATCATTTGTTTGTTTGCAGGAAATCTCATTTGAACCTTGCTGGAGTTAATCCTCCTAACGATAAAGGAATGTAGTACATCCACAGTTATTAACATCATATATTACGTTCCATCCATGTAGCAAAAGAGTAAACTGCCCTAAACCCTAAACCTTGACAGGTATATGTTGCCCCTTCCCCGCTAAGAGAAACTGGTGTGACCCTGATAATTTTATTGAGGTTCCCTTTACCCCCAAAAGCTGGCTGCGGCTTAATAGATTCATAGCAGAAGTGTAGTACCTCTTGCTTGTCCCAAGGTATTTCATCACCTAATATATCATTTTTCCTTGCTCTATTTGTATCCTGATGATAAATGCTTTCCTGCATTAATGGAGCAGCTCAATGCCCATCTCATCATTGTCCTTTTCATCTGTACCTGATTTCTTCCATTTAGGAGTTTGTGGGAAAAACAAACATCTTGGTCATCATGTTATGATAGATTGAGAACAGTGATTTCTTCCACCGGTTATTTAGTGAACTAAACCTTTTTAATGTATCCAAGCGAGCTCACATATGGGGGTATCCAATTCTTTTTTAAGTGAACTAATGCTGCCACTTAGTATTTCGATCTAATAGTATTCTTTTTCACAACTTTTCACTTGTAATTGAAAAGCCCTAGCTTTGAATCTCGTAAATGCTAAATGACGAATTCGATACCAATTTATTCCTCAAACACTTTACGTAAATATATCGTTTTATAAATTTGGAATTATGATATATCCAAAGATTCGTACACCCGTGTTATCTGCAATTGTTTCACACTTAAAAACAATGTTCTTTCATTTCTACTCGTGTCATGTGCAATTTGGTTACACTAAAAACAATGTTTTTAATGTCACAAAAACGTTAGTTTGACTTTCCATGTTTCTTTTGTGAATAAAAGAGTTTCAAGCTCTTCCCTCACCCCTTTATAGTAATATTAAAAAAAAAAGTAATGCTAGGAAGACTAAATTTGTAGACAATCTTCGCAAATTAAATGATGTGTCATAAACATAGGTGAAGATATATGGGGACAAGAAGGGGCGGTCGCCTCTTTGGTCACTAGAAATCGGCACTGAGAGTGAGGATCTTGCCCATTTGGTCCTCTAAACTGATGTAGAAATATGTTGCGCTACTACGCTACTTCTATGTTTTATGCTTCACTACTTCTTCTGCTTTTTATTTTTTTAAATACCTAGGTCAAAATGATGTCGTTTTGGTCCTGGGATAAAAAAACTCAAAACACGTCGTTAATGAGGACTACGATAAGACAATCATTATTCAAGAGTATGTTAAGTTGTTTGATAGTATGAAGGAAATGGGTAAGTAGAAAAGTTTCAAGTCTTATGAGGCTCTATTTAAGGTCATTATGCACCACAACCGTATATGATGACCAAGAGGTATCTTAATACAATGTTGACTGAGGGAAAAGAGCCCAATAAGCATACTTATATGAGTCACTTGGGCATGCCTGCAAGGTGTTTGACAAAATACCCTACTTAACTACCTCTCTCTTGAATTCCACGCTCATGAGTTACTCTAGAGAGACTCGTTGGGAAGATGCCTTGTATCTCTTCCATAACATGAAATCTGAGTAAAGATGCAATGAGGAAAAGCTTGATAATTTCACCATTCTCATTGCTCTGAAGGCGTGTGTGAGATCAAAGCACTCACATATGAGAAAATCATTCATGGGTTTGTTAAGATACAAGACAAGGTTGCACTCAATATGTATTGCATTTATTCCAAATGAGGAGAAATTAGTGAGGCTGTGAAAGTGTTTGACGAGTTTTCACAATCGAATGTATTTTTATGGAGCATGATAAAAAGAAAGGTAAAGGCTTATACTCTTTCATATTTCGTCCCTCTCCCCGACAATTCCTGGCCTCACAACTAGTTATATTTAATAATAAACACATTTATCAACGCTCAAGTAATAATTCAATTATCAACTTTCTTATCATTTAGTTTATAAAATTTTTTTTACAAATTTACTACCCTAAAAAAAAACCTCAAATGATGTTAGTGTAATTTTAACATGAGGAGTTTTTGTGAAAACATGAAAAATCTTAAAGAGTGTTGGTGTAATTAATCCCATATTATTGAGGCTTGCAATCCCTACAAATAACAAAGTTTGTATCATTCGCAAGACCACCTTCTGCATATACCTAATACTCATAATTGCATCTAAGAGCAAAAAAAGAGGTTTAGCATATGTTACGTTTTGTTTTGAGAGCAACTTAATAAACGTTTTTGAAACCTAACATTCATTCATACGTTATCATATGTCTTGAGAAAGTTGTGTGCGATCTGTTCGTGGCTAGAATTTCCGTCGGGGATGTTTCCTAGCGGACGAGCACACAGCTCCCTGAGAGATTGGCGTCGGTTGATGCTTTCTGTCGGGCTTCTGCTCACTGGCTGGCTTGTCGGGCAAAGCTTGTCGGGCAAGGCTTGTCGGGCAAGGCTGAAAGAGAAGGACAAAGTTAACTTTGAAAGGTGCCTTTGTGGGGCCTTATGTGTAGGCCTTTAGGCTCACAATCAAGATTAACTTTTAGGTGCTCAGGCATGCCACTGCCATCTTTAGCATGACAGATGTAAAACAGATGTTGAGTTTTAATTGTCTATATACCCGAGAAGCTGTTTTAGTTATGAAATGTGCCTTTGTGGGGCCTTAGGTTTAGGCATTGAGGCTTCCCATCAAGAACTAACTCAGTACTCAAATACATAATGTTTGTTTCATTGATTGTAGACGTATTATGACTATTATACTTCTAATTACCCGAGCCCGAATAGCAGAATGAATCCAAATATGTGCCTTTGTAAAGCCTTAGGTATAGGCCTTGAGGCTTCCCATCAGAATTCCGTCTATACTCAAACGTTCTACGATAATCATAATATAACAAAAATAAAACTAAGAAATAGGTCGATTACTTGCGCCCCAAGTAACTTCAGACTTCTTGTTATCAAAGACTGTCGTGGATGTGTTAAGTCCACATAAGGTTCTTTTTGAGACCAAGGACTTTTGAATGATCAATCTTATATGCCCGAGGGTTTAGAACTCAGATCTGATTCAAATTGTGAATACATATTCCAATCGAATTCAAGAACTGAAGAGTCTTTTAATCATCAACTTGTTAGAAATAACTTGGACACAAATGGACGTCTACAACATATTACTAGACTAATGAATGAAAAGACAAAAACAAAGAGGGTCGGGCAAGGCTTGTCGTCTTGCAACTTCCTATTTTTGTGATTTATCAAGGGGTTTGAGAGCTTAGAAAGAGGGGTAGGGAGATGAGTTTACAGAAGGAAATCAATACTGCAGCCAGATTTGGACAAGGTAGCAGAGCTATTACAAAGGCTTTTGGTGAGGGTTGATCCCGAAAGGGATAAAGGCTTGGGCTGATTACAGCTTCGTTGAAGGCAAATCTGGTTTGAGCAGAGTTTGTGCTTGTATTTGTTTGGTTGTTTGAGTGTCCTTATCTCTTGTTTCTCTTTCTTCTTTTATAGACAGTTTGGCTTGGCCTCCTGTAGCTTTAATCTTGCCCGAATGCAGCTTGAAGGGCAATGACTCATCAGCTTTTTACTTGTACTGCCACTGTAAAGTGCTTTTGGGTTGATTAGCTGGCTGGTCTACACCACTTGGTCTCTAGGTAGGTGAGCAAATGGTTTAAATGATCTGCACCTAGTCGGGGGAAGGCATTTTCTGCCTTCTGGGCTTCGGCTAAGCTTTGGGCTCCTTTCCTCTTAGTCATTCTCTTGGGCCAACTCCCTTTTGAGCCCAAAGTTTAAGTTTTAACCCAAACACGATCTTTGCTTGTGAGGAAGTCCACCAACGTTCAACGGTGTTCAACTAAATAACACTTAAGAGCAAGTCCACCGGAGACATTTAGGCAAGCACCCAGCCAATCCCCTCTAGCTCATCCAAATAGGCTGGGACTCAGCCCAAGCCAGGTCATACGACGACCAAAACAGACTGACCCAGAGACCAACTTATATGACGTTAGCAAGCTGAAATCCTAAAAAGGTCGTACCCAGTGCACAAGGCTCCCGCTTTACGCAGGGTCTGGGAAAGGTGAATGTCGGCTAGCCTTACCCCCATTTATGGAGAGGCTGCTCCCAAGTCTCGAACCCGAGACCTACTGCTCATGGGCGAAGGCACTTGCCATCGCACCAAGTGCGACCTTTTCTTTTCTTCTTCTGTAAAACACGATGAGTGTGGCGGTGTTGGGATGAAGCTTAATTCTTTCAAACAAGTACTGTTTAACCAAGTAGCCCAGCACAGACACATACCCAGAAGGCAAAAGCATCGACTCCACGAACTACTCGGCGAGCAAACCGACGGTGACTCCTCTGGCCTCATCACCCGAACCCACATCGACCCAGATTCCTATTCCTGGTAGTACTTGTAATCCTCGAGGAGTTTGAGTTGCTCGAGCTCTTCACTGCTCAAAAACTTACTTGTTCTAAGAGGGTATTCGAGAAATGACGAAGTTGTTGAAGTAGTAGTATCGGAATCAGTAGTAGTGGAATCAGCAGATGTGGTGTTGGCGGTGGTGCTGGTGGGACATGAATCGCATGTACAATTCCACTTCCTAAAAACACACATTATACTACAAGTAGATGTAGATGGTAACATCATATAACGGGTATTAGGTATCCTTGTTGAGCAAATATGTAGTTTTGTAGTGGTTGGGTTTCTCCGAATTAGAAAAGAAAACCTCTTTTCTCTGTTGGGACAATGATGTTTTGGTTGGGCTAAAGCCGTTTGTAACCATTTATTTCTTTCTTTCTTGCTTTCTTTCTTTCTTTCTTTCTTTTTCGAGTAAATTGGAGCAATGGTCCCTCAACTTTAATCAAATTGGAGCAATGGTCCTTCAAGTAAAAATCCATTAACATTGGTCCCTTAACTTATCAAAATGTGTAGCTATAGTCATTTTCATCAATTTCATCAAAATTTTGTCAAAATAAGTTATGTTGCAATGACTATTTAAACAATTAGGGTCCCTCAACTCATCAAAGTGTGTAATTATGGTCATTTTCCTCAACTACGTCAAAATTTTTGTCAAAACGAGTTATGTTGGAAGAACCATTGCTACAATTAGGTTAAAGTTAAGGGACCATTTCTCCAGTTGAATTAAAGTTGAGGGACCAATGGTAATGGATTTTTAGTTGAGGGATCATAACTGCACGTTTTGATGAGTTGAGGCACCAATGGTAATGAATTTTTAGTTAAGAGACCATTACTCCAATTGAGTTAAAGTTAAGGGACCATAGCTACAATTTACTCTTCTTTTTCCCTGTCGACTTTCTTTTTCTTTCTTTGGTCTATTCTTTTTCTTTTTCTTTAACAATTAAAAAGAAAAAGGTAAATTACATAGTAACCCCTCATGTTTGAGGTCTATTACAACTCCATACAACATCTTTAAAACATTTCACTTTCATACCTCACGTACTATTTTATTTCAAAATAATACCTTTGTTAAATTTTCCATCTATTGGTCTGTTAAATGCTGACATGGCTGCCACGTGGCAAAACAAATAATTTTTTATACATTAAAAATATTATAATATTAACCCTATTTAATATATATATATATATATATATATCAATCATCCCCACCCCACCCCCAACTCGACACCTTCTCTCTCTGATTAACCCATCATCTCCTCCTCCACCATCCACACCTCATCTCTCTCCGATCAACCTCATCTTCCATAACCACCAACAACACGTCCCTCCATCACCATTAACCTTCGACACCACACCCACACACACTACCAATCGCAGCAATTGTAACCCAGCAATTCAATTTTGGCGTGGTTTGAAATTGGGAATTTCTCGGATTTGTCAAAATCGAAACCCTCTGTGGTTGAATAGGGAAACCTAATTCGTCACTTTTCTTTCTCATTAATGATGCAATGAAGCCGGTTGGGTAGTTCATATCTCTGCTCGATTTCAACGCCAATTGGGTCTTTCAGCATAAAGAGATTCGAATCCTCAAAAACCCAGAAAACCCCATTTCAGTTCAAATCCCTGAAAAACCCAGAACCATAAACTAAAAAAATCTGAAATTTCCCAGTAAAGAAGACGCTGAGGTTGGGGTGGGACTCTGCATTTTTAGCATGCGGTTGGAAATGGCTTTGAAGCCTTGGAGGTGGAAGATCTTGGGTTTGCTCTTTTTTTTCTTTTTCTAATTCAATCCACCTAGTCCATAGGTCTCTATCCACAAACACCTCAAGGCAGTAAAGTTTCATATGCGAACACATCAGAACATGGGAAGGCCTTCCCTGTGCGAGCCAATTCTGATGTACAATTTCGATTGCTGCTCCGAGGCGAACTTAGTCAGTTGGGAAATCCAGTGGTTGGGTTTAGAAACGAGGTTGGCTTGACAGACGAGTCACGTGGGTGAGAAGCTAGCCATTCGTTTAAGTTCGTCGAGACCACGGGCGGTGGCGCAGACCTGAGCAGCCCTCTTTTTCATCCTCGTCGGCGTTCTCATCGGCTAGGTGGAGATGAAGACGATGACTTTTAATGGGTTTTTTTTTTTCAAATAGGGTTAATATTATAATATTTTTAATGTATACAAAATATTTTTTTGCCACCTGGTAGCCACATCTGCACAAATGTGGCAGCCACGTCAGCATTTAACAAACTAATGGTTGGAAAATCTAACGGATATATTATTTTGAAATAAAATAGTACATGAGGTATGAAAGTGAAATATTTTAAAGATGTTGTATGAGGTTGTAATAGACCTCAAACTTGAGAAGTTACTGATAGGGTTTTTACCACCTACAAAAGTAGAGATAAAAACACTATAAATACTTGTATGAGTACAAGGTAATTGTACTATAGTCAGCTCTAGCAAAGTCATTCTCCTCAGGGATTGAATGAATAATTTGTATCAAATCAAATCTTAATTAATTACTTAAAACAAAGTTTTGAAAAAAGGTTGATTTTGTGATTTCAAATAATAAAAACGAATTTAATAGAAAATAATTAAATAAAGTGACAAAATAAAATAAACTAAAAGAAAACGGTTTTTGAAAAGTAAATTGTAAAAGCCTAAGGTTCCGTCGTCACCTTAACAATCTTATGTAGTTCTTCCAATTACTTATGAATTACACATGCATATTTTGAAGGTTAGGTTTTCTTAATTTATATTCTACTTGGAACCTCCAACATAGAACGTATATCTAACATGCAACTTGTTCGGACGTTCGGATCAAATCTGAACATGAAAGACTCATTATATTTTATGAAAATCCTTTGAAAAACCATGCAAGCCTTAAGACGTGGTAGTTCATCTTAAGTGAAATTACAATTATTAACCACAAGAAGCCAGCGCCAATTTCAGGGAACCTTCCAACCAAAATTGCATCAAATTACTTTTCTAAAGATCCTAATGGTGTCCAATCATTGAGACAATTAGATAGTATAAAACAGTGATTAATAATTCAAAACATGCATGCATAATATCATAAGTAAATTGAAAAGAAACTACATATTTTTGCTAAGGATCAAGACATTGCCCTAGCAAACGAAACTAGTTACGAACAATCATAAAATAAAATATTATTATTAATATGGATAGAAAACACCTTGAAAATAAACTTGAATCCTCAAAAGCTCTCTAAAGCCAAAATGCGTTCTCCCCTGATGTTGCGTAAAAAAAAAAAAAAAAAAAAAAACCCTAATGGCTAACAAGCCTTATTTATACTACTCTAATTAAAATCCTCCTAGTAAAAGGTTTTAGAATAAAACTAGGAAACATAATTAAATAATAAAACAGAAAATAAAAGGTTTCCTATTTGAACTAGAATTCGGAATTCTCAGAAAATTAGTCTTTTGACCAGCCAAATCAACTCTGATTTGGTCCCAAAAGGTCTGTTTTGAAAGCTGAAGACGTCCCCTACAAATCCTCAGAAGGAATCATCCTCAAAATATGTCATCTTAATCTCCAAAATACCCAAAATGTCCAAAAACGTCAATCTGGAAAAGCTGCACGCTGGGCCTTAATTTCATCGCCATGGCCAAACGGCTTGGTAGAAAAATCTGGAATTTTGACACAATCATCTTGAAAGTCCATGAACATCCTCCAATTGGAATCATTTCAAAATTCATCTGTTTAAATACTTTTTGCTCCAAAAGAAGTCGAATGTCCTACATTAAGAACATAAATCAAAGTATCAAAATTTTACTAAAATAGCAAATAAATTGATAATAAGAATATGGTAAAATATATAGTAAAATATCGACTAATCAATTACTATGTAATTTACCCAAAAGAAAAGTAGTCACAAACTTACGATTGCCGGATGTCATGCAGGATGATTCATTCATAAAACAAACATTTCTGGCGCCAACAGCATAAAATGGCCCCCCAATTTATCCCCACCTAAAATCATTTTGCTGTTTTCTTAAGCAAGTGTGAGTGTGTTTGAAAGTATTTTTAATGAAATGTTTTTTATGATAGTGTTTTTGGAATCAATCATTGGTAAAGATGCAAGTAAATCCTGAAAATGTATTAAGTACTTTTTGCAAGAAGCGCATAATTAGTGTTTCTTCCAAACAAAAACGTTTTTAGTTGTTTAAAAGCACTTCTAAATGAGTCATGAGTCGGAATTCTTCTACTTCCCTCTAGAACCCATTCATCTATCTTGGATTAATATTACAGGGGGGAGAGTAATTAATGATTTGAATTTTAACATTCAAATTACACAGCAAGAACTGAGAACACTAAATTTAACACACGAAATTTTAATTAGTTAATTACAGAGATGTACTTGGAAATCACACACACTAGCTACAAGCCTACAGTCTACAGGGTGAGTTTCAAGTCCAGAGACTCGTTCTCTCCATCATCTTGTTTTTTATCAGCAGTAGTAGCAGTATCATTACAAGAAAAGAGAGAATGGAACAGTAAAGGCGTAGGTCCTCGAAACTCCACCTCTTTGGCAAAATCCTCCACCTCAAAACTTGGTACCCAATTACCTCCTTCTGCTGAATCATCATCATCCTCACTCATTGTTTTTTTCCTCTTTTTGCTGTTTTCCGACAATACTTCATGACCATCACTGTGATCTTGTTGCGGCGGTGGCGGTGGTGCGTTTCTTAATCTTAGACGATTACGAGCATCGTGGTAGTTCCGAATCAATGAATAAAACTTCTCAATTTCCATCTCCTCGCTCTCTTCATCCACCTGATCATCCTGATGTTTCCAGACCTTAATATCCACCTGATCATCGGCTCCAATCTTCTTCTTATTTTCCATGGTTGGCAACTTTTGTTGACTCTTCTGCTTTCTAATCTTTCTTCTTATGCAGTCATACATGCATATATACATATATATAGGGAAACTGATGACGTAATCACGTTAAGGTCACCAAAAACCATCATCCTTGTACGTGTAAAAGTGTAATACGATGAATTAACAACGAGCCCCGCTGTCCGATTAAGGGCTGGTTTGGTATTGCTGTGCTTTGAAAAAAAGCTGCTGTGAGAATAAGCGGCTGTGCTGTGAGAATAAGCGGCTGTGAAATAAATCAGCAGAGCGTTTGGTAAACTTTTTTGTAAAAGTACTTTTGGAAAAAAAAGTAGTCTGATAGTGGGTCTTTTTATTAAAGGAGCACTGTAGCTCCATGTGCTTTGAAAAAAAAGCCAGTTTTCCAAAGTTACAAATAGCAGCTTCAGCTTTTTCCTTTGATTTCAGCTTATTCTCACAGCAGCTTCCAAAATAAGCCTTTTTTTTCAGTTTACCAAACATCTAAAACCCTCACAGCTTTTTTTCATAGGTGCTTTTTTTTTTAAGCACCTCACTCCCAAACTAGGTCTAAGTATAGACCACAAGGGCAGAAAGACGAAATAACCCCCCGGCCATGACAAAACTACCCTAATTTGATGGAGATAATAGTCAAATCAGGTTGCAAGGAACAAAATGACGTCACCGGGGAAGGGACTTTTTTATTCAATGTCGAGCATGTCGGCTGACGCTCCAGAAGCCCGGCCTTGCGTTTCATGTTTGAAACATTGTATATTTTCTTAATACTAAATGCTGACCCCTTATTTTTTGATTGTCGGCCTTATGATTTTGACCGCCGCAATTTGCAACCGAGAAAGGTATCTATATATAATTTATAGATGCCATTAACTTTTGTTATTGCTACACCCAGGCAATTAACGTTTGTTATTGTCAGCCATCAATTCTGAAGCTTGACGATGTTTGTAGAAAAGATAAGAAAAGAATAGAAGGTAGGGAGAAAAAGGAGATAGATGAAATAAAAATAAAATGCATGGTACAAAAGATATATTAGTATATATAAAATGTCGCTTGTATTAATAAATGTGAGAAAATATTATTAAGGAGAGAAACTTCTTAATACTTTATTGTGAATGAAGCTTAACGACTAATTATAAAAGTATGTAAATTATGTTTTTAAATAATTTTGCCACATTTGCGAGAGACTTTTAGCTCAAATGAAGCAAAAAAGTGTCTTTGCTACATTTTTGAAACTTTGAAAATGTGATGGGCTTTGTACCAATGAAAAATGCAATGGGCTAGACTGTACCCAACTCGGAAATAAATACAACGAACCACACTTCAAGCCCAATTCCTATAAACAGATAAAAAATTAAAGCGCCAACCAAAGAAAGCAAAAGAGAAGCAATCAGGCGTAGAAAAAAATGAAGAGACTTTGAATGAGTCGAAATCAAAATTTAACCTGTATTTTCTGCTTCAACTGTAAAGTTGTTGTGGACGACTTGATTTGATTACAAGAAAAGAGGAAGGAGGAGGAGATTTAGAGAACTTCAAAATTGTGAATTTTTTAGATTGGCAAATTTCTTAGTTCGCTTTTATGGTCTTCCGAATTGGAATTGGAATTTGGAACAAGAAGTTTCTCCAATTTCTCTTCTCGTCTGTCCTCCTTCTAACACGAAGGAGCAATAATAATAAGTTTGGGGGGGGGGGGGAGGGGATAAGTAGGTTCTTTTACGGGGAAGAACACATGCATTATCCTAACTTTTTTTCTTTTAATTTTGTTTGGGCTAAAGAGTCATCGCGTGTGGTTTGAAAACTTCTTTTGTGCTCACCTATCTGACTTAATGATGCTCTCAATTTGTTTTTATTTTATTTTCTTCTCACCTTCATCATTATATGTTTGTTATGTTGATTTCTTTTAAATCAAATAATATTTTTATTTCATTCAAATTAATTTGTGCAATGTGGAGAGATTTTGCATTACCTCTAATATTTTTTTTTGGGGGGGGGACTTCATAACCTTGTGCGTTGCATTGTACTACCACAAAAAAATAAATAAATAAAAACATTGAATCTTATGAATGCTATTGTAGGATTTTCGAGCATATAATTGAGATTAATTTAATTCAAATAATTAAATACACAGCAAAAATAATTAAATATACATTCCGGTTGATTGTAAATTGAGATTGGAACAAACAAAGCCAAAGGAGATTTATTTACAAGATTCCTTAGCCATGTGTATGAGTACTACCTTGTGAGATCATCCTTGTTCTTTTGTCTTTCATTTTCATGATTTGTTTTACGTTGATCTCCCTAAATATTGAGCCTGTACGAGTGTCATACTGATACCAACAACAGTTGATGGATTCTTTTGTTTTGTTCTTTAATTTTCTTACCGTTATCTCTCAATATATCCAAGCATGGCAAATGACTTTGTTTCTTTACATGTCATTTTTAGGCAATTGCTAGTACACGATATATTAATATCTATGTTTGTGGTGGTAGATGAGAGATGATTTTAGTGGGCTAACTAGATTCCTTTCTTTTCTTGGGTGAACTTGAGGCAGCCGTCATGCCTGCATGCGACAATCCAGCATTCCTATGGCAGTACATGCGATGTGCTTCAAATCTCTTTACTTTTGGAGCTTCTAGCACAAGCACTTTCGTCCTCGACCCTTATTTACTTCCAACTTTCCAAATAAGTTCAATTTCTCTGTACCATTTTGACACTATGCTATCACAATGTTGGATCAGATGTGATGTTTTTCCTTGTGCACATCATCTGTCTTTGTAATGCTACTTGCTCCTCACCATTCTCAAGTGGAGTGGCTTTATATGTGATCGTGACTGCAGTGGGTGGTTAACATTTGGACATTAATTTTGAAGAGTGCAAAAAATGAATAGGAGAAACTTTAGTTTCAATGGGTTTTCAGATTAATATGCATGTACTATATGTGTTGTGGAGAAATCATTGTTCTAAAAATTCCCGTCTAGCACTGCCTAGACGCTAGGTGGCTGGCAATCATCCCGATTAATATCTAGGCGTTTGAAAATTAAGAAATGACACCTACACTTACTGAGGCACCCGTCTAAACCGCCTAGGCACCAGCCTAGCCCGCCTAGACCCGCCACTTTCAATTTGCATTTTATTTTTTCAATAAATTGTAAGAGACTTGTTGAATACTTAAATGAACACACATTATATGCTTGTTCCCCATTTTTTCATTATGTTCCCATACTTCATAATATAATGTCATTTTATTTTGTAGTTTATGATGAAATTATATATATTTTAAGTATAAACACACTTATTTACAAAAAATATAATAGATTTACTTAAATCCGCCTAGTTCGTATAGGCGCTTGCCTAGCCGCCTAGGCATTAGGCCCTTGCCCGCCGCCCAAATAGCACCTAGCGTCTTTTAGAACCTTGGTAAAAATTCTATAACTTTTTGGGAATATCTCAGCAATGTGTCATGCATATGAAATGCACTATGTCCATTGATCCCTCACGGTAAACCCCACCCTGAGAAGTAAGTGGAGAGCATGGACTTAAAGGTTCGAAACCAAAACTCTAATACCATGTTAACTAGACAAATATTGGACCCCGTATCAACCCCAAAACATGTAAGTTGCATTCATATTTTGATTTTTTTTGAAATGGCTGGATGAAGAAACTACTTAAGATTCTGAGAAGAAAATGTCATGGGCCAAAAGCTGAAGAGCTTAATATGTAGAGCATATAAAAAGGCAGGGGACCTTTAGTTATATGGGAATTTCTTTTATATATATATATAGAGAGAGAGAGAGAGAGAGAGAGGAACCCTTTAAGGGGAGGAATGACACATTCTTGACCGTTAGATTTGGCTTTAATGAAATTCTATGGTTGAGATTATGTGGCCTATGATTTAATCTCAACCACAGAATTTGGTCAAGATGGTGTCCCCATTTAAAAAAAAAATGGGGATCCCTTCCCTTGAAGGATATGTATATATATATATATATATATATATATATATATATGTATATATATATATATATATCCCAGCTTTAGAGTTCTCAGAAACTCTTATCGGTGCTGAGAATTTTGTACAAGACAACAAGTGCTAGGCCCGGCCCAGGTCCAATGTAGCCAGGGCGACCGTCCGGGGCCCAAAAAAATTGGGAGCACCAAAATTATTAGGATGATATATTTATATATGTTTTTATAAGAGTATAAATTTTTGGTTTAGTGACAAAGAAATTTAACTAGAACTAGTGGTTTTGTTGTTTAAAATTAATGAGGAGGTCTTAGGTTCAAAACACCATGTGTGCTTTATTTACATTCCAATTTTTACAAATTTCTTTTCATAACAGTATAAATTTATAAAATTTGGCTAAATGATGAAGAAGTTTAATTAGAAGCAATGATTTTTGTTGTTTAAAATTAATGAGGTCCTAAGTTCGAAATGCTATGTGCATGTTTATTTTTTTCAATTTTTACAAATTTTTGTTTGGTTGTTAATTGATTTACTAGCTAGTAGCTATGTGTGTTGCTATTTTTAAATATCCGTTCCAATTCAAGTCTAATATTCAACAAAGAGTAACGCGCAGACTAAATTTTTAGACCAAATTTGCAAATATTATTACGTGTCATCAAAAGGTTTAATTTAGTGTTTATTCATTACTTATACATATCCTTAAAGACTCGAAAACATTATTATTTTTTAGTCTTATATTGACAAGGTTAGTAAATAAGAAAAATACACCTCATGATTTATACAAAAACACTTTAAAAATTCAGATGGAAAATAAAACTCATAGTCTATCTACTTGTAAGCCTGAAGGTTTTTGGTTTCCTTCTCTCAATACAAAATAAATTAGTTATTCTGTGTTTCTAAATTATTGAGTTTGAAGTGTTTTTCTAAATATAATTTTATCGATGTCTTACGTATGAAAACAAATAATTTTTTTATATGAAGTGAGGGCACATTTTTTAGCGTCGTCCCCAACCTCAAAAATCTCTGGACCGACCCTGACAAGTGCCCCATCACTGAATGTAAACTAATATACAAATGAGATACTATGAAAGTACTTGATGAATGTTGAGGCCCTTGAGATGTTTAATTTATTAACTATGGACAGAGGGAGAGAGAGAGATTGCAAAGGCAAGTTTGGTGGGTGGCCATTGGACATTAGCCCGTGCACCTACCTACAATTTGTCAGAGCATACATATATATACAGTATATACAAACCTTAATGGATCCCCATATATATCAACTCAACTCCATGGACACCATTGATTCTTGAAGCGTCATGTATATACGTATGATAATACACACACACACACACACACACACATATATGTATGTATGTATGTATGTATGTATATATGTATGTATGTATGTATGATTATATTAGTGTGTGTAGCCACTGCGCGTGCAAGAAAAGAAAGCTAAAGAAGATTGTCCTTTGTCCCTCCCTCTACTTCAACACCCAAATTCTTCTCAATTAAAGTTAGTGCTGCTGACTGCAGTTGGGGTCGACAATCCTCTCAGTAACTTCATTTGCTCCCATAAGAGTAAGAGTAATGTTAGGTAGATCAAATTTGTAAATTATAAGATGTGTCATCAATAGAATATAAACATGTTAATCAACATTTAAGTAATAATCCAATTATCAACAACCACATTATTTGATTTACAAAACTCAATCTAAATAATTAGTCTCCCTATCATTACACCTGTCGCAATAATATATATATTCTCATTTACACATTTCTGGGCATTATTCTCTATTATCTTCTTTTCTTTCTCATCCTGTCCTTGCAAAGAATATTATATTTTATGCTTTTTATTACTTTTTTTTTTTTGGTAAACTGAAATTTATAATCAGGGCAAAGATGTCAAAGATTACAATGAAAACCCACAACGAGGCAAACAAGCAAAAAACAAAGCTAGAAGTGCAAGGGGAAGAAAGCCAACACTACCAAGAAGCAACTAGCGTCACCCCTTGCACAACCAAAGAAAATTAATGTGGGCAAGGCAATCCATCTTTATTAAGTACATGAACAAGTGAAGATGGGGGTCTGTCAACCCAAGTAAAGTCACACATCTCCACACAACTGCGTGACGCCAACCGATCCGCCGCCATATTGGCGAATCTTGGAGCCCAAGACCAACGATAATCATGGAAGAAATTGTCGACTTTCTTACACCTTGTTAAGATTGGAAACGCCTCCCACCTACCATTTGTAAAGCTACCCTGTAAACATGAAATAGAGTTCGAGGAATCAGATTCTACAACCGCATGACTAAGACCCAAATAGTGTCCCAACTCACAGCCTCGCAGAATGGCTAAAGCCTCAGCAACCGGAACACTAGGGGCCTGGAAACGAGATCGCCGAGCAGCAATAAAAGAACCCATCAAGTCCCTCACGATCACCCCAATAAAGCCAACATGCGTGGCAACAACGCAACTGGCATCAACATCAATTTTGACATATGAAGAACATGGTATTTGCCATCTATCCTGCATAGGTAGTGGATGCCAACTCCACACCATACTACCTTGTATCGCAGTGTCCGGGTGTTTGCAGGAAGCCTTTTGAAAAGCTTTGACATGCGTTGAGATTGCGGCGATCACCTGTGAATGAGCCTTTAACATTGTTTCACCAGGAGAGCGTCATTAAAATCCATGAAACACCTAAACCCAAGTCATCCCTTCGCCTTTGGGTGCCCGAGGGTGTTGAAATGTAATCTTGTCTTGGCCTAAGACAATTGATCCGACCCATACACAAAGAAAGATCCATGCACATGCTAGAGAATTCTAGCAAAGTTCAAGTTGGTGGAAGAGTCTAGAAGAATGGTGAGGATTCCACCAACATACAAGATTAATGTAGATAATTCTAGCTTAGGAAGGTAGTGGAATTATCTAGATATCTCTAGCATGATGCTTCCATGCTTCTCCAAGGTTTCATCCATGCCTATAAAAGGAGAAGGCATTCACACCATTTGTAACAACCAAGAGAGCAAGTAGTGAAAAGTGAGAAGAAGCAACAAAGCTTCTAAGAGTGTTTGAGTGTTTCCTCTTGTACTAGTTTGTGAGTGAATAAAAATTTTGTGTAAAAACTTTGAGTGTTCTTTCTTTCTCTTGCCTCTCAATTTTGCTGCGTTACATTCTTCTTTGTGAGATAAATATCTCCAAAGTAGTGAAGTCTTTTTAAGCCCCAACAAAGTGGTACCAGAGCTATGGCTAGCAACGCTATGGCTGCCTTCCAGGTTCCAGTGCTCGACAACAACAACTTCGAGCACACGATGTATGGGAAGTTATGGAGAAAGGCTACACTGAGCCAGAAGATGAAGCTATTCTGTCCCAACCCCAGAATGAGAGTTTGAAAGATTCAGGAAAGAGAGACAAGAAGGCTCTCTACCTCACCTACCAAGCATTAGATGACAATGGCTTTGAGAAGGTCTCGAGTGCAACCTCTGCCAAGCAAGCATGGGAGAAGCTTCAAACCTCTTACAAAAAAGCCGAACAAGTGAAAAAGGTTCGTCTTCAAGTATTAAAAGGTGAGTTCGAATTTTTACAAATGAAATGGTCTGAATCAATCTCTGATTATTTCTCAAGAATCTTAGCTATTTCTAATCAATTAAAAAGAAACGGTGAAAAGTTGGAAGATGTTAGAATTATGGAGAAGATACTACGTTCGTTGGACCCCAAGTTCGAGCACATTGTCGTGACGATTGAAGAAACTAAAAACTTGGAAGAAATTAGTATAGAGCAATTAATGGGTTCGCTACAAGCATATGAAGAGAAACATAAAAAGAGGCAAGGGAATGATGAGCAGCTCCTCAAGACGCATGTTCAGCCAAATAAGAAAGAAGAAAGTTTCGATAACAAGAGAAGCCAGTATGAAAGAAGTGGTGGTCGAGGACGCGGACGTGGTTGGAACTTCAACAAAAATAGCAACTACAAAAGAGGAGGAAGCTCAACAAAAGGTCATGGAAGAGGGCGCTCAAACTTGAGGCATGAAAAATCTCAAGTTCAATGCTACGACTGTCAAAAGTTTGGGCATTATGCTTGGGAATGTAGAGTTCCAAGCAATAGACTTGATGAGAAGGTCAATTATGTGAAAGAAGAGAAAGAAGATAATGGTGTTATGCTACTAGCATGCAAGAACAATGATGGAGACCAAGACTATACATGGTACCTTGACACCGGTGCCAGCAACCACATGTGCGGAAGAAAAAGCATGTTCGTAGAGCTCAATGAATCGGTGAGTGACAACGTTTCTTTTGGAGACGAATCCAAAATACCCCGTAAAAGGAAAAGGTAACATCCTAATTCCCCTGAAAAATGGCGATCACCAATTAATTTCAAATGTCTACTACGTGCCCAATATGAAAAGCAACATTTTGAGCTTGGGTCAACTCTTAGAAAAAGGTAATGATATTCACATGAAAAATTATAGCCTTTTTCTTAGAGATGACAAAGGAAGATTAATTGCCAAGGTGAAAATGTCAAAGAATAGGATGTTTCCTATGAATATTCAAAATGATGTTGCAAAGTGCCTCAAAACATGTTACAAAGACACATCCTGGCTTTGGCATCTTCGTTTTGGGCATCTTAACTTTGGGGGACTAGAGTTATTATCCAAGAAGAAAATGGTGAGAGGCTTACCATGCATCAGTCGCCCTAATCAAGTTTGCGAAGGATGTTTACTTGGGAAACAATTCAGGAAAAGCTTTCCAAATGAGTCAACCACAAAAGCCCAGAAGCCATTCGAGCTCATTCATACAGATGTGTGTGGTCCAATAAAACCAAGTTCTTTGGGTAAAAATAATTATTTCCTTCTCTTCATTGATGATTTTTCAAGGAAAACCTGGGTGTTTTTCTTAAAGCAGAAATAAGAGGTATTTGGAGCATTCAAGAAGTTCAAAGCCGCTGTAGAAAAAGAAAGTGGTTGCAAGATCAAAGCCATGAGATCTGATCGAGGAAGAGAATTCACTTCGAAGGAATTTCAAGAATTCTGTGAAGCCAATGAAATTCGTCGACCTTTGACAGTTCCAAGATCCCTTCAACAAAATGGTGTGGCGGAAAGAAAAAATCGAACCATCATCAACATGGCTCGAAGCATGCTCAAAAGTAAAAGATTGCCTAAGGAGTTGTGGGCAGAAGCTGTATCATGTGCTGTCTACCTATCAAATTGGTCTCCAACAAGAAGTGTGTAGGGAAAGACTCCGCAAGAAGCATGGAGTGGAAGAAAAACAAGTATCTCTCATCTAAGAGTTTTTGGAAGCATAGCCCATGTACATGTACCAGACGAGAGGAGGACGAAACTCGACAACAAAAGTGAGAAGTTCATCTTCATCGGTTATGACTCATATTCAAAAGGCTATAAGCTGTATAATCCAAACAATGGGAAGACGGTGATTAGTCGAGACGTGACATTCGATGAAGAAGGAGAATGGGATTTTGGCTCTCTTGCAGGTGATCTTCACTTCTTTCCTCAGTTTGAAGAAGAGAATGAACAAGGGATGATGAAGCAAGTAAGAGAGGTTCAACAAGAATCCACTATTCCACCTGCTTCACCAACATCAACCAATCATGGCAATTCACCAGCATCAGCATCGTCAAGTGGGAACGTAAATGAAAGAGAAGTACCATGCACAAGAAGTCTACGAGATCTCTATGAGGTAGCTGAAAGACTTGATAATCCTACACTTTTCTGTCTCTTTGCTGATTGTGAACCAGTTGACTTCCAAGAAGCAGTGCAAGATACTAAGTGGAGGAAAGCAGTGGATGAAGAAATTGAAGCAATCCATAAGAACGATACATAGGAACTCGTTATTCTTCCGAAAGGACACAAAGACATCGGAGTCAAGTTGGTGTATAAGACAAAAAAGAATGCCAACGAAGAGGTTGAAAGATACAAGGCGAGACTAGTGGCAAAAGGCTATAGTCAAAGAGCCGGAATCGACTACGATGAGGTATTTGCACCCGTTGCTCGGTTGGAAACTATACGATTACTAATTTCTTTGGCAGCTCAAAGCAAATGGAAGATTCAACAAATGGATGTGAAGTCTGCTTTCCTAAATGGAGTCCTTGAAGAAAAAGTCTACATTCAGCAACCGTCAGGCTATGAAATCAAAGGGCATGAAGACAAAGTTCTGAAGCTGAAGAAAGCCCTCTATGGGTTAAAACAAGTGCCACGAGCATGGAATAGTCCCATCGACAAGTACTTCCAAGAAAACCACTTCATCAAGTGCCCTCATGAACATGCTCTCTACGTCAAAGTCAAGGATGAAGATATTCTGATTGTGTGCTTATATATGGATGATCTAATCTTCACCGGAAGTAATCCAAGCATGTATGAAGACTTCAAGAGAGTGATGACCAAACAATTCAAGATGACCAACATCGGGCTGATGGCATACTACCTAGGCATTGAAGTCAAGCAGAACGAAGAAGGCATTTTCATCTCCCAAGAAAGCTACACAAAGGAGATACTGAAAAAGTTCAAAATGGATGACTGCAACCCCATAAGCACACCAGTGAAGTGCGGAGTCAAACTAACCAAGCATGACGAAGAAGAAAGTGTAAATCCAACATTTTTCAAGAGTTTAGTTGGAAGCTTGCGCTACTTGACTTGCACAAGACCAGATATTCCCTATGCGGCCGGATTAGTCAGTCGCTACATGGAGAATCCCACCACTACACATTTGAAGACCGCCAAAAGAATTCTTCGATACCTTAAAGGTACTGTTAACTTTGGCTTGTTCTATTCAAGTTCTGATAACTACAAACTTGTTGGGTATAGCGAAATTGATTGGGCAGGAGATTCCAACGATGGAAAAAGCACTACTGGATTCGTGTTCTTCATGGGAGACATTGCATTCACATGGATGTCGAAAAAGCAACCGATTGTCACTCTCTCTACCTGCGAAGCTGAATACGTAGCTGCTACCTCATCTGTCTGTCATGCAATCTGGCTGAGAAACTTGCTAAAAGAATTAAGCATGCCACAAGAAGAGCCAACAGAGATCTATGTCAACAACAAGTCTGCAATAGCTCTAGCAAAGAATCCAGTATTCCATGACAGAAGCAAACACATATATACCTGCTATCATTACATAAGAGAGTGGATTGCAAGAAAGAATGTGCAAGTAGAATACGTTAAGTCTCAAGAACAAGTCGCCGACATATTCACCAAGCCACTCAAACAAAAAGACTTTGTTAGATTGAGGAAATCAATTGGCGTCACAAGACACGATTAAGGGGGGATGTTGAAATGTAATCTTGTCTGGGCCCAAGACAATTGATCTGAGCCATACACAAAGAAAGATCCATGCATATGCTAGAGAATTCTAGCAAAGTTCAAGTTGGTGGAAGAGTCTAGAAGAATGGTGAGGATTCCACCAACATACAAGATTAATGTAGATAATTCTAGCTTAGGAAGGTAGTGGAATTATCTAGATATCTCTAGCATGATGCTTCCATGCTTCTCCAAGGTTCCATCCATGCATATAAAAGGAGAAGGCATCCACACCATTTGTAACAACCAAGAGAGCAAGTAGTAAGAAGTGAGAAGAAGCAACAAAGCTTCTAAGAGTGTTTGAGTATTTCCTCTTGTATTAGTTTGTGAGTGAATAAAACTTTTGTGTAAAAACTTTGAGTGTTCTTTCTTTCTCTTGCCTATCAATTCCGCTGCGTTACATTCTTCTTTGTGAGATAAATATCTCCAAAGTAGTGAAATCTTTTTAAGCCCCAACAGAGGGTACCCTTTGATAGCCAATGTATGTGCTTCCGTGCTATGTCCTGTCCCCACTAAAACCTAGCAATTATAGAGTCCATTTCTTTGTATAGAGTAGCTGGGAACTTGAAAAAATTCATCGGATAGGCCAGGATAGCTTGAACCACCGCCTTAATTAAAACCTCTCTCCCCGCCTGTGATAAACCCTATTTTTTATATACTAATTGTCTCCATATAACATACACAAACATATTTGGCATGCAGAAAATTGGAATCTTCTACTTTTTTCAGGGTTGATCAGGTAAAAGTAAAGGGTCTTATAATTTTGTCATCACGTTGCCAAATCATCATTAAATAAATAGTTCTTTCTAGTTAGCTATGTCACAATTACGTCTATAATTTAATAGTAGAAAGTTATAGCAGCCACAACGTTTAGACTTTAAAATGGTGGGAGTTTGTTGTTGCGGCTGAGAGGGATGAAACTAAAATATTCAAGATCATACATCAATATGTCTCAGACAGGATTAAGTTTTTAATTAGTACTCGTTTTTTAACACTGCCTAGAGTTAATGGGTGTATTTTTTCTGGGTTACTGATTGTTTAGGAAGTGAAACCATGCCTAATATAAGGTTAGTATTTGCATTTGAATTTGTATCTGAAGCAGAATAAACAATTGTAAGAATTATGAGAAATTCTAGAATTAATGCTCGAGCGTATGTATTTTTAAGTTGCAATATTGCATAACACTTCTAAACTGGCGACCGCCCCTTGTCTGCATGGTCTGTCTCGATTTTTCAAATTTATATGCATTTTCACATACTTGTGTTTGTGCACTTAATGAGAGGAAAGAAAACATTTTTTATTGGTCTCGTCATCTGTAAATGGTATTCATGGCCGTTGATCTTTAATTTACACTTTCTTTTCTACCTGCATTCAGTACTTTCTTTTTTGTTTTTGGATTAAATAAATTAATAGAAAATTAAGGAAAAAATTATAAAGAAAAATGAGTGCGCAGAAATCAATTTTTTTTAATTTTATGTATGGGTTGCATGTTTATTTCTACTAGCAAGGTATTGAAAGACCTCTGGTTACTTAGGGTTCCTCATGATTAGGGTTTCTCGGTATTATCTGGGTAATAGGGTTTGTGTAAACCCTATTAGTTTTACCTAGTTAATAGCCATTTATTTTCTTCTTGCTCTTATCAACTTGTCTAAGGGTCTTATCTTGTTGTCAACTCCTTAATCCAAGGAGCTTAGTTATGTTCCCTATGCCAGCTGTTTAGCGTGAGTCAAGGAGATTTGGGATATGTAACTTAAGTGTTGAGTGTAGTTTGCAACTCACTCAAACTCTCCTATATATTTGTAACTTGTGTATGCTATCATTACGATTTCCAAAATACAAAATCAGAAACTTCAAAAGTCAGCATGGTATCAGAGCGAGCATCCTTCTGACCCTGTCTCTGTATATCTCACTTATTGTGATTTTCCTTCAGCAAAAATATGGCTTATGAGAATTCAGAGGATGAAAGCACCATTGCTTCTCCTTCTACTTGCATCTCTGAAATGGATATCAATCCAAATCAACGACTCAGTTCAGTGTTACTGAATGAGTTTAATTATTTGCCATGGGCAAGAGCTGTTGGTCTTACGCTTGGTGGAAGATCCAAACTTGGTTTCATCGATAGCAGTCATCCTGCTTCTAAAGTTACTTCTCCAGAATATGGAGGGTGGCTTTCCATGGAAAGGAATATTGCTAAAATCTTCAGCTATTCTGAGTCATCTCTCTCTCTGGACAACTGTGAAGGAGATGTATGGTAATGAAAACAACTCTGCATGCATCTTTCAACTCAAGAAGGATATCTCCAACATTCATTAAAAAGGTAAAACTTTTGTTCAACATCTTGGTTCTCTGAGAAGCATGTGGAATGAACTGGATGTCTATAGACCTCACACAACTGATCCCACGGTGCTTTTTAAAAGAATTGAATAAGATAAAAAAAATCAAATGTTGTCTAGCTTGAGCTGAAAATATGAGGATTTGAAGTCATATACTCATGAATCCTGAGCTACCATCCTTCACTAGCATTTGTGCAACCATTTAACATGAGGAAGGGAGAAGAAAAGTCATGAACAGTGGTACAAAAACCAATGTGACTGAAACTAGGGCTTATCTGACAAATAAAAAAAGGTAAAAGGAAAAAATCCTCATCTGAAGTGCCTACACTGTGACAACATCGAGCATGTGAAAGATAAGTGCTGGATCTTGCATCCAGAGCTCAAGCCGGAGTTCATGAAGGATAAGACTGCACAAAAGACAAGTCGAGCATATCCTCGTGCCAGCATTGCATCATCTTCATATATCAACAGTTCAAATCCTTACCAATAGTTCACTGTAAATCATGCTACTCTTATAAATGAGTTTGTAGCCTATCTTCAATAGAAAAATGGAAGGGAAGATCGAGCTATTGACCATGAAAATAGAAGTGCCATTGCATTTCTTGACACATCCTGATCCTAGAATTAAGGTGTGTTGGCCGTTACGCCTTGATTCTAGGATCGGGGTGTGTCAGTTTGGTATCAGAGCATTAAAAGAATCAAGGCGTGCTGGCCATAACGCCTTGATTCTAGGATCGGGGTGTGTCATTGCTGGGCAAGTTTGCAGGTTTTTAGCCAATGTTGATCGCTTACACGAAAGGTATCGTGAATGTTTTCAAAACTGCTCTTAAAATCAATGAATTTCATGATTTTTGGGTTGTAGATTTAGGTGTCACATATCATATGACTAATCAAGTGTCAAAATTGCATAAATTTGAGAAACTTCATCAACCATCACATGCGTCTGTAGCTAATGGTGAAGGTGCTAGGATTGTAGGAAAGGGAAAAATTCACTTGATATCAGACCAAATAGAGTCTATGGCCTTATATGTTCCTTCATTTCCATTCCAACTTCTCTTAGTAGGAAAAATCACAAATACCTTTAACTGTTTAGCCATTTTTTCACCAGAAAATGTCATTTTTCAGGATTATGTCACCAAGAGGAAGATTGGTAAGGGGTTTTACCTAGATGGTCTCTATTACATATCGAAGTGGATTCCAAGCCAAGTATAAGACCATCCATGCCTCCATTCAAGATCATTCCTTGTGGCACTAGCAACTAGCTCACCCTTCTCAACATGTTTTGTCAACCTTGTTTCCCAACTTAGGCAAAGAACAAATTCACTGTGAAACTTGCCATATGTCAAAGGCAACTAGAATACCTCTAGGCTCATCTTTGTCTAGAGCTTTTCATCTTTTTGAACTTGTACACTCTGATATATGGGGACCAACTAGTGAATCTTTTGATGGTTACAAATATTTCATAACCTTTGTTGATGATTCCAGAGCCACTTGGTTATATTTGTTAAAATCAAAGAGCGAAGTGATGGAAGTGTTTAAGGACCTTCATAACCTTGTTAAAAATCATTTTTCCTTTCAAATCAAAACTCTAAGGTCTGATAATGGCACCAAATACATGTCCCAAGTCATGACTCAATATTTGAGCAACAATGGCATTATGCATCAAACTAGTTGTGTTGGCACACCCAAACAAAATGGTATTGCCAAGAGAAAAAATCGAGATCTTCTTGAAAAAAATAGGGCCTTAATGTTCCAAATGAATGTACCAAAATGTTTTTGGTCTCAAAGTGTTATGGCAGTAGCTTACCTTATCAACAGGTTACCTAGCAGGGTTTTGGGGTTCAAATCACCAATGGAAATGGTCAAAAATAGAAAAGTGGACTTGTCACACCTTAAGGTCTTTGGATGCATTTGTTTTGTCCATGTTCAGCCCTTGCATCGAGACAAACTAGATCCTAGGGCAACCAAATGTATTTTCCTTGGTTACTCGTCCACACAAAAAGGATACAAATGTTACAATCCACAACTTAAGAGATTAATTGTTTCCAAGGATGTTAGATTTCATGAAACTAACCCTTATTACAGCAAATCTCTGGATAGTACAAGTTAGGGGGAGTGTTTCTTGGACCTTTTTCCATTGCCAAGGACTGAGATACTTGCCACTGAAGTCACTCAATCTAATGCAATGGTGCCTGCACATCACACAAAGTCCACCACTGCAACTGACCAACCAGCTTCAAGTGATGACACCAACACTTATGTTGAAGATGAATCTCTCCTCAGCATTGCATCTGAGGAATCTTCATATGGGTCCCATTCTACTGCGCCTTGATGAAATCCCATTCGTGAAAGACATCATCCAGCACGACTGCAAGACTTTGTCACTTACAAGCCAAGGTATCCACTATCCAACTATGTGTCCTATCAAAAACTGTCATCTAAATACACTGGTTTTCTTTGTAATGTATCTGAGCATGTTGAGCCTCAGTCGTTTCAAGAAGAAAATCAATCATAGGTTTGGTAGCAAGCTATGCAAGATGAACTGCATGCCCTTGATCAACATAAAACCTGGAACATTGTGACACTGCCCAAAGGAAAAAAGATAGTAGATTGCACGTGGATATACAAGGTTAAATTCAACTCAGATGGGTCCATAGAGACAAAGGCAAGATTAGTGGCTCGTGGTTTTACTCAAACATTTGATGTGGACTACAAGGAAACCTTTGCTCTTATTGCAAAGACGAACTCAGTGAGAGTACTCCCTTCAGTTGTTGTTAACAAAGGGTGGCCTATGTATCAAATGGATGTAAAGAACGCCTTTTTACATGGTGATCTTGAGGAAGAAGTCTACATGAGATTACTACTACAATATTAGCTTTAGGTGGTGGATGACGGTGGCGGATATTAGAAAAATCTTGTCGGATAAATTATATCCGACACATCATTTAATTAGTGGTGGAGATTAGAAAAATCTTGTCGGTTATATCCGACATAAAGTCCTGGCGGATATTTAGTGGCGGATATAAAAAAAAAATCATGTTGGTTATAACCGACAGTATTTTTTAATCTCTTTTTTAAATATTTTTGACAGATTCTGGTGGTTTTTAAGTTAATGGTGGCTGTTATAACCAACATAAATTGACTATTTTATTATTTTAGTTTCTGGTGGTTATTATTTTAGTATTCTGATGGTTATAACCGACATAAATGAAAATTTTATTATTTTAAAATGTTATATTGATTAAAAATAAATAAATAAACACATTTTTTTTTTCACTCATGACTCTAAACTCCAATGAACCCATTTCCCATGAGCCATAAATTTTCTGAGAGAATAATAATAACATACTACAATCTAAAGCACTATCATTTTTGTAATAAGGATTATGCTCCCTCACAGGCAAGCAACAAGATACAAAGAAATTCAAACAGTTTTTTTCAATGCGTCACAAAGCACATTGTCTGGCAGATAAACACACATGAACATCTGGTGTACTCTATCATGTCTGATTTTATTATTTTAAAATGTTATATTGATTAAAAATAAATAAATAAACACATGTTTTAAATATATTTTTTTCACTCATGGCCTTGTTGGATATAATCGGCACAAATAAAGCAAAATTTTGGACGGCTGCCAGAATAATCTCTGAGTGTTTTTTTTTTTTTTTTTTGCGATTTTTTACACGTGCTATCTTAGAGTATATACAAACATATTTGACGGTTGGATCGTTGAAACTAGTTTCGCATAATGCATATCCTATCAAATTGATAGATTTAACAAACACTTGAGAGTTAATGTTATACTTCCATTAAATATAAAATAAGATTTATCCACTAGTGTAAATATTTTAAATTGAAGATCGAATTCATTCATTGCATTATTATAGGGTCAAGGAGTGTAGCTCTAAAAAATCATCAAAATCGGAGCTAAAATAACCATTAAATTGTGATTTTTCGTTTATAACCATTGAAAACTTTTGTTCCGTTACCTAATCTATGAATGTTTATTTTTTGCAATTTTTTATGTATGCGATCTCGGAGTGTCTACAAACAAGTTTGACGGTTGGATCGTTGAAAAACATTTCGTAGAATGCGTATCACATCAAAACGGTAGATTAAACAAACACTTAATGTTGTACTTCCCCATTAAGTATAAAATAAGATTTTGTGGTATCCAATAATGTAAATATTTTAAATTGAAGATCGAATTCCTTCAATGCATTCTTATAGGGTCGAGAAGTGTAGCTGTAAAAAATCATCAAAATCGGAGCTAAAATAATCGTTAAATTGTATAAGGGTCTTATCTTGTTGTCAACTCCTTAATCCAAGGAGCTTAGTTATGTTCCCTATGCCGGCTGTTTAGCGTGATTCAAGGAGATTTGGGATAGGTAACTTGAGTGTTGAGTGTAGTTTGCAACTCACTCAAACTCTCTTATATATTTGTAACCATTACGATTTCCATAATACAAAATCAGAAACTTCAAAAGTCAACACAAGGTCTCTTGTATATTTCCCAACAAATACTTGCAGAGTGTAAGGTTACTGATGGATTGTGGTGGAATAGTTAGGACCTAATTTCATTAGCTTTTTCAATTAGAAGAAAAGAAAATTCATATATAGACATCAACATGAGGAAGAAAAAACAGAATATACTTCATATTTATGTATATATGTAGGGAGCACATAAAACAACAGTCGTCCTCTATACTCGCATAAGGAGGTTTACCGGATGGACGGATTCATAAGCCCTCAACTAATTTTGTACAGACGTGGATTACTTAATGAGACCAGTTAATCAGCAACGCTCAATTTCATGGCCCAGTAGGGATCGAGGAACGCCATCCAACAAGCAAGAGACTGGTGGAATTGTTCCTGTTAGCAGCTCTCCATAAGCATTCCAACAATACGGATCAGATACCTTATATCTTACTGCAGGAAGGAGCTCAACTTCTGAGAGTGTCAAGTTAGTGCATGGGAGAGCATCACTACAGGCAAAATGCATTGGTGAACTCCTAACGTCATAAGTCCCCTTTATGTTCGAATAGAGTATGTCCGATACAAACACAGCTGAAGTTTGGTTGGTGCACCGTTTGGTAGGGCAGTAGTATTGGTCAATCATAATAGGGTTCTTAACATTATCCATGTGAATGTTACTGAATGTTACTCCAGACACCGAACCAGACCCGCCCTGCCATGTCTTGATCCTAACTCCATTATCCGTCCCTTTCATTATCGAGTCCCTAACAGTAATGTTAGAGACGCATGCTCGTGAGTTGTGATTTCCGAGACTCCCAATGCTGATTCCATGACCAGGTCCACAAGTAAGGTTCCTTATGTTTACATCATAACAGCCTGATCCAATCGATACACAATCATCACCTGCAGAACAGAAGAGAGCCAGGTCTTTTAACATACAGGTAGATGATGTAATGAATTTTTCTTGAGAAAATTAACGAGGAGAAATTGAAGATATTGGAAGTAGTTTAAGGCTAACCATTAGAAATGACTGAGTTATAAATTTGGACATCATATGTTTTCTCTATATGAATCCCATCTGTATTCGGACTTTTAGCAGGTGATGATATAGAAATGGATTCTATATGCACATTCCTGCAACTATCAAATCTGAAGTGGAATTGGGGGCTATTCTTAATTTTAAGTCCTTGAACTGTCAAGTTGGAGCTCATAAAGAACCTAATAGCCTGCATTATTCAAATTTACGTCATTAGAGCTCATTACTAAACATATATAGCTGATATATATATATATATATATATAGATGATAAACATATATGCAATGTTTTCAACTCACAATTGGGCTATCACATGGTCCTGGCAATGTGGTTCCATTTATCCCCTGTGCCATTGAATTTTCATGGAATCAGAAATTGCTTGAATCGCCCCCAAAAAAAAAAAAAAACAAAAAAAAAAATATGAACAAATTTATATACCCTATGGGGTTTGCAGGGAAGATTCCACCATTTCTCTCCTCTCCCGTCAATTACACCACCGCCTTGCAGCGACATCTCATTGATTCGGTTAAAGACCAGCCATTGGTGCCTGCTGATGTGCTTTGGCCAGGATCCTGGTCCATCAGGTGGCATTAGAGTTCCATCAACCTTCTCAGTACCAAATATACACAATACCAACAAAAAAAAAATTAAATAGTACTCCATCAACTGATTGGCCCAAAGTAAGGTAAAGGTTAATCCAAATCAAAGGCCTAAAATTAGTACATTACCTGTAACACCAGGCCCCCAAGGCAGGGACCAGTGAATATTGTAGATTGTATCATGAATGAGAAACCTTGGGGAACAAGAATCCTTGCAGCAGATTCATCACTTTGGCAGGCTGTGTGCCATGCCATCTTAAACGCCACGGTGTCATCAGTTTGGCCATCTCCAACAGCACCAAATGATCTTACATCAAAAATACCGGAGGAATGATACGGCTTGGTAGGCGGCTCTTCGAGAGGAGTAGTGGGATCAGGCAGAGAGCAAGGAGGTGGTGAAATGTGGGATTGCTTGTGAGAGTACTTCTGTTTTGTATGGTTATGCCATCTGCAGGCTTGGTTGGGCACTAATAAGAAGCAAAAGAATGAAATGCAGAAAACAAGTAGTGAAAACTTGCAATTCTTCATGTTGGGTTGCTCAATATAAATTAATTCTATAAATAACAAAGAAAAGTTCTACTTTTGACTTGAAATATATGGATGAATTTCAGGAATTTTATGGGGTTAATTTGTCACTGTCAATGTCATGACACAAATGTGAGAACAAATTGAACCCTATATTTTGGGAAGTAGAAACTAGTGGGACGCTGTATGCAGAAATAAATATGCAGAAAGGCTGATGAGCCTTTAATTATGCAGAATATAAACTACTACTAATGATATATTTTGGTAAGTTGCACAAGGTGAGAAGTTGAATTATTGGGTTTTAGAATTCATGCAGAATACAAAGATGCATAAAGGCTGATGAGCCTCTATATATAATAGTTTCTAGGGTTAGTGGAAGGTCTTTCTTTCTCTCTTCCTCTTGTTTAATTTAATACTTTAATGTCGCGGGAAAAGGAAACCAACCAATCCCATTGGGGCATTGGCTTCTCTTTTTAATTTTTTTAACTTTTATTATTTCATTATTTTTATTTTTTACAATAAGCGAGTGACATTTCATTAAACATTACAAACGGGTAGATAGGTGTCATTTTGGTACAATGTTCTAGTGATTAAGAAATTGATTTGGAGTGAATATGCTCAAACAAACAACTTGAGTAAACCCCTAAACAACTACTACAAATACGAAAAAACTACAATCGTCACCAACACAAATATGTCACAAAAGCAATAGACGCAAACATATTCGTGTTGGTGACTACAGCCGGTCATCGTCGAATAACAAGGTCACACAAAGTTATCGCACATCGAGACACATAAAGTCATCGCTCAAACGCAAAGACAACATCCAACCAATGCTATAATGCGACCACACACTCGCTAAGGGAGACAACAAACTACCCTACGCCGAAAAGAAACCCACCAACCAGTTCGTCAAATGTTAGAACATTCAGGCCACGGTTACCTGCAACCTCGCTGTTCTAATGGAGGAATAACAAGAATCATTGAAATGGGTGGGTTAGGAGGGTAAATCCATAAGCCCCCGCCCTCCCCACCCCGATCCGACCCTAGTTTCCCTCTTCCGGTTTTTTTACTATTGAAAATTAATTGACCAAAAACCAAGTATGGGAAAAATTCGATTTGATTGACTAACAACAGAATTATTACAGAGATGGATTACTAAAACGAATAAAATGACTGTCTCATCCCTTGTTGTTAGGCTTTTATCTTTCATATTATTCCATCATAATTTTTGAGGTTTTGTCATGCTTTAAAGTTGTTGCTTGATTTCCCGTCCTTATAGTCGCATTGCATCAGAAAAAACCTAGATATTACGAGGTCGATGTTTTACAGATTCTTTACTGGAAATGGTTAAGATAAGTGAAATATTACATTAAGAGTGAGTACCTTTCCCTAATGGTTTGTTTCTTCATTTTTGTGGCAATCTAGGGTTACAAGTTTGGTTCGCAATATATATGCTCCATGGTTGCAGTCCATTTAACTCCGCCTATGTAAGTTTATCTTACATTGCCGGTCCCAAGCCCGGATAAAGGAGGAGGGGGAGGGTGTCAGGTAGTCGACAGCCGGCACTCCATGATCACGTCGAATCCTTATGAAAATGAATCCAGAACAAAATCGCGCTAAAGCTAGGGCGTCACCCGTAAGTGGCGCGCTGTGTGGCCCGAGCACAGTGATAAGTGAGTAAGGGTCGCTGTATCTCCATCGGCACCCGGATGCAGTGTTAAATGAGCAAGGGGGCCATAGAAACTTCTTTTTGAACGACTCCACTCAAAGTTGTTTGGGAGCATATGCTCCTATCAACTTTACACGGGACACACAAAAGAAATACTTTGATCCTATTAGACGGGGGAGGGTGAAGAAGCTAGGACAGAAGGGTAGAGTTCAAGAGAGCAAAATGCGTTTAGGAACGTGGAATATAGGAACCTTAACGGGAAAATCTATGGAAGTAGTGGAAGTTATGGTGAGGAGAAGGATAAATATTATGTGCCTACAAGAAACTAAGTGGGTTGGTAGTAAGGCAAAGGATCTAGAAAACTCAGGGTTTAAACTTTGGTATTTGGGCACAAATAGAACGAGAAACGGTGTTGGCATCATCGTGGATAAGACCTTGACACAAGATGTTGTAGATGTCAAGAGGATAGGAGATAGAATCATGGCAATCAAGATTGTAATAGGACAAGAACTTATCAATGTGATTAGTGCGTACGCACCTCAAGTAGGGTTGGATACGAGTTTTGGTGCAAGGAATTGCTCAGACGGAGAAGTTATTTATAGGAGGAGATTTAAATGGACACGTGGGCAGGGAGACAGGCAACTATGGAGGTTTTCATAGTGGCCATGGTTTTGGGGAGAGAAACGAGGATGGGGAAGCTATCTTGGATTTTGCAATGGCATATGATCCCTTCTTAGCCAACACCTTCTTTAAGAAGAGAGAAGAACATGTGATCACCTACAAGAGTGGGTCGTCAAAAACACAAATAGATTTTCTTCTAATGAGGAAAGGGGATCGTATAACTTGTAAGGATTGCAAAGTTATACCAGGAGAGAGCGTGGCTAATCAACATCGCTTGTTGGTGATGGATGTACATATCAAAAGAGTGAGACAAAAGAACAAGACTTGGAAGTGCCCAAGGACTAGATGGTGGAATCTAAAAGAAGAAAAACAAGTCATTTTCAAAGAGAAAGTAATCACCCAGTGTGTGTGGGATAGAGAGGGGGAAGCTAGCCAAATGTGGGATTCCATGGCTAGTTGTATTTGAAAAGTAGCAAAAGAGGTATTAGGAGAGTCCAAGGGCTTTGCCCCACACCAAAAGGAATCTTGGTGGTGGAATGAGGAGGTACAAACAAAGGTGAAGGCTAAGAAGGAATGTTGTAAAGCCTTATACAAGGATAGGACTGATGAAAATGGTGAAAGGTATAGAAAAGCGAAGCAAGAGGCGAAGAAAGCTGTGAGAGAAGCTAAGTTAGCGGCTTATGACGATATGTATAAACGACTAGATACCAAAGAAGGAGAGTTGGATATCTATAAACTAGCTAGAGCAAGGGAAAAGAAGACAAGGGACCTAAACCAAGTGAGGTGCATCAAGGATGAGGATGGAAAGGTTCTTGCTACAGAGAACGCGATTAAAGACAGATGGAGAGGTTATTTTCATAATCTTTTCAATGAAGGACATGAAAGAAGTGCTTTTTTAGGGGAGTTGAGTAACTCAGAAGAGTGTAGAAACTACTCTTTTTATTGTCGAATACGGAAGGAAGAAGTGGTTGTAGCTTTGAAGAAGATGAAGCATAGAAAAGCAATAGGCCCAGACGATATACCAATCGAAATGTGGAAAGTTTTGAGAGAGACAGGTATAACATGGCTCACTGACCTTTTCAATAGGATTTTGAAAACGAAGAAGATGCCAAATGAGTGGCGAACGAGCACTTTGGTGCCTATCTACAAGAATAAGGGCGACGTACAAAATTGCATGAACTATAGGGGTATTAAGCTAATGAGTCATACAATGAAGCTCTGGGAGAGAGTCATTGAGTATAGATTGAGGCAAGAGACACGGGTTTCGGACAACCAATTCGGGTTCATGCCAGGGCGCTCAACCATGGAGGCAATCTATCTCTTACGAAGATTGATGGAAAGATATAGAGATGGGAAAAAGGATTTACACATGGTCTTTATAGATTTGGAGAAAGCGTATGATAGGGTCCCAAGAGACATTCTTTAGAGGATTTTAGAGAAGAAAGGAGTACGAGTAGCATATATCCAAGCTATAAAGGATATGTATGAAGGAGCAAAGACTGCCGTAAGAACTCATGAAGGACAAACTGAAAGCTTTCCCATAACTGTAGGATTACATCAAGGCTCATCCTTAAGTCCTTACCTTTTTGCGTTGGTAATGGATGAGTTAACAGAACATATTCAAGATGATATTCCTTGGTGTATGCTTTTCGCAGACGATATAGTGTTGATAGATGAAACTCAGGAATGGGTAAATGCAAAGCTTAACCTTTGGAGAGAAGTGTTGGAATCTAAAGGTCTTCGCCTAAGCCGATCAAAAACAGAATATATGGAGTGCAAGTTCAGTGCAAATGGAGGCCAAAACGAGTTAGGGGTGAGGATCGGAGATCAAGAAATACCAAAGAGCGACCATTTTCGTTACCTATGATCTATCTTGCAAAAGAACGGAGAATTAGATGGAGATCTCAACCATAGAATACAAGCTGGATGGATGAAGTGGAAGAGTGCATCCGGCGTGTTGTGTGACCTCCGTATGCCACTGAAGCTCAAGGAAAAATTTTATAGGACGGCAATAAGGCCGGCGATGCTGTATGGCACAGAATGTTGGGCGGTGAAGCATCAACACGTACACAAAATGGGTGTAGCGGAGATGAGGATGCTTCGTTGGATGTGTGGGCACACGAGAAAGGATAAGATTAGGAATGAGGATATCCGGGGTAAAGTAGGAGTAGCCGCAATTGAAGGAAAGATGAGAGAAAATCGGTTACGGTGGTTTGGCCATGTGCAAAGAAGGCCTACTGACGCTCCGATTAGAAGATGCGACTATGGGACAGAGGTTCAGGGCCGAAGGGGTAGAGGAAGACCTAGGAAAACTTTGGAAGAGACTCTAAGAAAAGACTTAGAGTACTTGGATCTAACGAAGGACATGACACAGGACCGAGTACAATGGCGTTCTAAGATTCATATAGCCGATCCCACTCAGTGACTTGGATTTTCCAAGTCTCCAACCGAGAAGTTTTCCTCACTCAGGAAATTAAGGGAACACTACCTCAACCTACATGCTCCACTCACAAAGCTTCAACAAAAGAAAATTCAAAGAACTTAGCGAAGAAGGCTTTGGTGTAATTAACACAATACGTTGAAATGAAGGAAAGCTTATTTATTGATATCCCCGATAAGCTACAAATATGTACATATACATAAATCAAAATAAACAAACAAGAGAGAGCCTTCACAAAGGTTGCTTAGGAGAAGTCTCAGCAGTCGGTAGAGCCCCAGAAAGAGAAGACACCGGAGGGGGATCATTTGGAGCCTCAGTACTGGACAGAACCCTAGAAGGAGGAGGCATCAGAGGTTGATCATTTGGAGCTTCATTACGCGGTACAACCCCAGAAGACGAAGGCAATAAATGCCTTTGGAATAAACCCACAAATCTCTGATGATCAAGTAAAACCTGACCATCAGATTTCTTCATCTGGTCAAGCTTCCTCTTCATGTTTGTAGCATAGTCATGTGCGAGCCGGTGCAACTGTTTATTCTCATGCTTGAGCCCTCTAATCTCCTGTTTGAGATTCATCACTTCAGCCGCCAATGATTCAACTTGGCGGGTTCGAGCAAATAGGCGTTGGGCCATATTAGACACAGAACATGCACACTGAACACTGAGAGCCAGAGAATCCTTAACAGCTAACTCATCAGACCGTTTGGAAAGTAGTATGTTATCTTTGGGAGTAAGAAGGTTCCTGGCCACCACCGCAGCGGTCATATCATTCTTCATCACGGAATCCCCAACGGTAAGAGGACCAGTAGGGGAGACGAAGGATGGGCGCCATATGTTGTCTGGAAAAGGCGGAGCTGCCTCTTCAACAAGGTTCAAGTCAAAACGACGGTCGGAGGGGCCAGACATTTTCAAAGGTGTTGAAGAGAGAAGAGGTCGGACAAATCAAGATCTTAGAAATGTAAGAATGGAGCTTCTACTGGTGGAGATTCAAGTGTGCTTTGGAACTTAATGCCAGCCCCTATAAAAATCTCCACTCGACAGAGCTTCAAAAATCGAAGAGGCGCCTGCTCAGAAATCGAAGAGGCGTTTGCTTTCTCAAAAGCTGGGCTGCTCAGAGACCACGAGGGTCGATCTCAGAAATCGAAGAGGCGTTTGCTTTCTCAAAAGCTGGGTTGCTCAAAGACCACGAAGGCCGATCTCAGAAATCGAAGAGGCACTTGCTTTCTCAAAAGCTGGGCTGCTCAGAGACCACGAGGGCCGATCTCAGAAATCGAAGAGGCACCTACTTTTCCAGCCTTGTCAGCACCTGTCACACGCACACTCAGCTTTGCGGAAATTATGGGCATTCTGTTGAAGACTTCTGGTGAAGTAGAAAGCACATGAGTCTTACTGTTCAATCACCTACTTCCCATACGCAACAGTAGCTCATGGGTACCACAGATAACTTTGCCAAAGTTGAGCACGTGAAGCTTGCAGCTCCCACTACATCGCTCTGACCAAGAAGGGTAAAAGAATAGCAAAGAAACAGCACTAACAAAGTTTAGACACATAAATTTTGAAGGTCTAGCTACCATATTATTACCCACAAGGGTAAAGGAACAGTACCACTGCTGGATAATTGGAAAGTCCCTGTGTGTCAACCTCTGTGCTTCGTGGCAAGGTAGACTAGCAAACATGCCCAACCTTTACTCACATTCGAGAAAACACTCCCAACAAGATTGCTTGCTCCAAAATCGAAGAGGCACCATCCTCCGAATCTCGAGAGCCAGACTCCCAACATGACTACTTTCTCAAAAATCGAAGAGAGGGTAAAGGAACAGTACCATTGCTGGATAATTGGAAAGTCCCTATGTGTCAACCTCTGTGCTTCGTGGCAAGGTAGACTAGCAAACATGCCCAACCTTTACTCATATTCAAGAAAACACTCCCAACAAGTTTGCTTGCTCCAAAATCGAAGAGGCACCGCCCTCCGAATCTCGAGAGCCAGACTCCCAACATGATTACTTTCTCAAAAATCGAAGAGACACAGCTCTCCGAATCTCGAGAGCCAGACCCCCAGCATGATTGCTTTCTCAAAAATCGAAGAGGCATCGTTCTCCGAATCTCGAGAGCTAGATCCCCGATAGGATTGCTTGTTCGAAAACCGAAGAGGCAACACCCCAACTTCAAGAGCCGGATCTCCTTGGAT
The DNA here is from genome assembly GCF_042453785.1 of Malus domestica. NCBI lineage: Eukaryota > Viridiplantae > Streptophyta > Magnoliopsida > Rosales > Rosaceae > Malus > Malus domestica. The sequence goes on along the minus strand of NC_091669.1, from coordinate 35,113,474 downwards.
AAAGCTGTCTGTAATCTTCACACGCAACATCACCTTTCCAGATACCACAGACCACTTTTTCAAAATGCTCTGACAGAGTTAAAACATGTGAAGCTGGCAGCTCCCACTACCGTGCTATGACCAAGTAGGGTAAAGGAATAGCATTACTACTTGTTGCTAAGGAGACTCCTATATATGTCGACCTCCATCCCCAACGGACAGGCAGACCTGCAAAAATGCTCAACCCTTCCTCATATCTGAGAGGGCACTCCCAACGAAGCCTTTCGAAATATTCAGCTTTCTTTCCCCCCCCCCCCCCCCCGATAATATCTCTGCAAACAAGCTATACTAGAGCAAGAATATCTCATATCATCAGGGTTAAAAGCAAGAGTATCCCATATCATGCTTTTTCCCTGTCTTTTCCTTTGGCCTTGTTCTTATCTGCAAGACAAGGAGAAAGAGAGCAATTAGTCAGCACTTGGAATCAAGCTTCCAGCCAGGAACTGACTGCCTGGAACCCCTTACCTGATTACTTACCTACCATTGCTCTCGAGTACTCATCTTCAACATCTTATGCTTCCAGGGAAGATACCGCATCTGCCTGAGGAACAGATAGGGCAAGGGAGAAGGATACAAGGAAGCATGTGGAGACAAGCGAAATAGCACACGTGCCGATACATCCATTACTCTGTCAAAGCAAAAGTATCCCATATCAGCAGGGTCGAACGTACTCTAGATTTGATGGACTTGTTTTGACCCTCAAATTCTTCAGTCGGCCTTATACTCTGGAGGAAACCAGAAAACCCTCCAGCTCAGTTCAAGAATAAGCCTGTGGAAAGTTACTTCTTCAAAAGCAAAACTATCCCATATGATCTCTTCTCATTTTCTTCTCTTTATCCTTCATGCTGTCTGCAAGATAGGGAGAATGTGAACAATCAGCCGGAGCTCTGATTGCTTACCTTGTCTGTCACCTCTTTCAGCAGATCCTCTAGCTCGGCGACTTGGGGGACTCCTACTACATGGTTTGTATCGCGCTTGACCAAGCCTGAAACTACAAGTAAGCTTCAAGTGAAATTGATACATTACCTTGTGCATCTCCACCAGTTAAAGATACCACCCCTGGATGGAGGAAGAGTACTTCCAGAGAAGATGCCACATCTAACTATGAGACAGATAAGGCAAGTCAAGACGATACCGCACTCCGATACTTAGAAGTTTCGTGATTACGAGATCATTCTCCCACAATATTTCCTAATGTCATTTGTATTAAATCATTCACTTGTACTCACTAAAGGAGAGCTTGAACCTATGTACTTGTGTAAACCCTTCACAATTAATGAGAACTCCTCTATTTCGTGGACGTAGCCAATCTGGGTGAACCACGTACATCTTGTGTTTGCTTTCATGTCTCTATCCATTTATATACTTATCCACACTAATGACCGGAGCAATCTAGCGAAGATCACAAAAAGCGACCGTTTTCGCTACCTAGGATCTATCGTGCAAGAGAACGGGGAATTAGATGGAGATCTCAACCATAGAATACAAGCTGGATGGATGAAGTGTAAGAGTGCATCCGGCGTGTTGTGTGACCGTCGTAGGCCACTGAAGCTCAAGGGAAAATTTTATAGGACGGCAATAAGGCCAGCAATGTTGTATGGCACAGAATGTTGGGCGGTGAAGCATCAACACGTACACAAAATGGGTGTGGCGGAGATAAGGATGCTTCGTGGGATGTGTGGGCACACGAGAAAGGATAAGATTGGGAATGAGGATATCCGAGGTAAAGTAGGAGTAGACTACGGGACAGAAGTTCAGGGCCGAAGGGGTAGAGGAAGACCTAGGAAAACTTTGGAATAGACTCTAAGAAAAGACTTAGAGTACTTGGATCTAACGGAGGACATGACACAAAACCGAGCGCAATGGCGTTCTAGGATTCATATAGCCGACCCCACTTAGTGGGAAAAGGCTTTTTTGTTGTTGTTGTTGTTGTTGGTTGCAGTCCATTTGTTGGAGAATCGTGAAAATCATTAGGGAATTTTGGCTATTTTTTTTCCAACATAATATAGTTTGGTATTGTAGTATATATATTAAACTAAACAACAAACTACAAATACATATGCATTTGATGCAGTCCGTTTCGGTTTTCCAAGTGCAATTGGAAATGAAGTGTGACTCTGGCCGAAAAGGATTTCAGAGTTATCTTTCTGTTGGGTTGGGCAGTCCACCATTAGATATATATCTCTAATATATATATATACGTGTGTGGTATATCTGATCTGGCCAACTAGACTGATGTCACTCTAGATATATACAGGTCAGGTCAGCCAGGGATCTCAGTTGCTTGCTGCTTCCTCAAACTGGTCCAACCCACCTTCATCTTCTCAATTTCTGCCTGAATCGTGAAATTCGTGGGCTGAACTGCGTGTAGCTTATTTTTTAACTCTATGTGGGGCCGTGGATTTAACACTAGGCTATCCAAAAAAAGAAAAAACATGAACTAGCTAGTGAGACATAAATGGTAGGATTCGCTTTATACCTTATATGACTGTGCAAAGGTTGTAAATGTTGTAATCGGCACTTGTATATATGTACTTTATATCAACCACTATGATCAATAGTAGGTTTAGCTTTAGGCTGTGGCATTTCAAGTGGAATATTTCACCCAAGTGCCCCATTGGGAGAAATATCATGCTGCCGATGATGGTCTCTTGTGGATTGCTTGGAAATTTTATTAGGGTTAGGAATGTTAACTAAACGTCTCGTAAAAGTTCATAGAGCTAGGCATTTGGATTTGGGTTTGAAGTACAGCTTGGTGCGTGAGAAGGTCAAAGAATTGTTTCACTAATAAGAATAACTGCTTGGGTGACGAAGGGGCAAGTGTTGCGCAAAGGCCAAAACCGTCGTCGGAAACATTGGGCGGCGAAGAGAGCGTCACTCAAAGCTCGTGATGTCAAGCATTGTGTGACGGAGGAATGCTCTTCGTCATGCGAAATAAAGGTTGTGCGACGGAGTTAATGGTCGTTGCGCATGACTAAGCGACGAAACTGGGGTCAAACTCCTGCGCGACGGACATAGATGTTCGACCCACAAACTCTTGCACCATGGATATAGAGTTCATCACAGTAAGATTTTAAAATTTGTTTTTTTTAAATAATTTATTATTTATTTAATTTTTTTTTCCTTTTAAATGTTGCTAATATTGGTTTATGTAAAAATTAATTTAATGAAATTAAAAATAGAAAATGTAAAGAAGAATATTGAAATAAAAAGTTATTGAAAATGTACATAAAATGGAAAATTGCATTTTTAAATTTGAAAACAATGTAAAACAAAACTAAAATAAGAAGTCCTCGACATCACAATCGCCGGCTAGTGGTGTTGTTTCTACATCGGGGGGCTGGGAGGTCATAGCTGCTATGGCAGGGGGCTAGGAGGTCGTTTCTGGATGTGGTTCAATGTTGGGGCAATGAATGCTAGAGATTTGAAGTGCGCGACGAATTTGGTTCATCAAATTGTTTTAGGTTGCAATCTGAGATTGCTGGGTTGCAATTTGCTCCTTCAGGTCCGCCATTTCAGATGTCAACGTTTCGACCTCCTTTGTTTTATACCTGGACGGGTCTTGAAGGCAGGTTTTTCCAAGCCCCTAGTGAACATTCCCATGCCTACAACCGAGGGTCTAATCGAGTGTATCTGTCATGATCTGAAAGCCAACATCCGCAGGCGGAAACACCTCCTCGATTGGGGTCTCTACAGGAAGCTGGGAAGCCACCTCATCCAAAACGGTCAGGCCCTTCTCCACCATGGTGGACTAGAAAAATGACATAAACAAATTAATTTGAATATACATGTAATTAATATTAATACTAATTGAATATTAAAAAATTGAAATAACTAACATGAAGCTGCTCCATCAGCTCATCCCCGGGCCAAATATACACCTCCTTGAACATGTCAATTTCAGGAAACTTTGACTCCCCTAAAAAAATTTAAAAAGTGTTAACATAGATTACCAATTATGTAATAAAGAGTAAAAAGATTGAAAACTTAAAATAAATATACGGTTACCTTACGTCGCTCCTCCAACCTATAAGAGAAGCATTGTGAGCCGGATCGGTGAAGAAGTTTCTTCTTCAATCGATTGATTGAGTTTGCCCTCACTTTTTTCTATTGAATTAAAAAAAAAACGCATTGGTTTAGATATTTATAACAAATTAATGAAAAAATGGAAATTTTATTTAAAATTGTAAAATTTCTGATTAATATATTATTGAAATATATATTATACGTACAAGGTATTTCTTGTCTTGAAAATGGTCGTAGAGCCACTCCCATTCATCCCAGCGGTCCACCAACTCTATAGGGCACCAAACTGCTAGAGCGACCTCCGGACCGTCATATAGCTCATAATGCTTGTGGAGGTCACTCTTCCATTGAGTGAACCTACAGAAGCAAAGGTTGTTAATGTACTGCATTTTATTGGCATCGAGGTTGGAGAGCTCATAATGAGACTGCAAAATTCAACAAATAAATAGTAGTTAAAATTTAAAATATTTGTATACTTTAATAAAAATTTAGTATTTGAGGTTGAAAATACTTACCGAAAATTCATGAAGAACGGCTTGACTTCATGTGGGACAGCTTTCCATGACTCCCACATGAAGGGGCAATGGTTCCTGATAACCAAGCCAATGTCGGTGGCCAACGCACTATGCTGCTCCTTTGTGACAGCCGCACGATGTTGAGGATCCCACATAATGGTGATCTTCTCAGTCGTGGTGCGAGTGGTCTGTGACGTCTTAAGTAGTCTGCAAGGGCCCCTGTTTTTTTTTTTTTTTTTTTTTTGAAAAACCAAATAAACAAAGTAAATATTAGACGAATTATATTTTCTACCAAACATTCTGCAAAACCTCCCCAAAAACAACACAATCACCCAACAATTCAAACAGTTTATACCAATTGGGGACGGTAAAACAAAATTTACAACTTGTTGATATGACTTCACGCTACAAGTCTGCAACAAGTTTTGCTTTCCAAGGCTAGGTGTGCCAACTTAAATCGTTTACAATAGTGGATCTACTAATATAGAGAGACGATTTAGATTAAGGAGTAATTATGCAAATAATTAGACAAAACCCGTGAATTAAGTAAGGTAAGACTGCTTATAGCCTTATTGCTAAGATGAATTAGGTTGAATGTTCATTATCTTAGAGAAGGAAAACATAATTAAAGCTGGTCAAGTTTCATTGTGCTTTAGTGCCAACTAAAGTGCATGCATGCATCAGCGAGCTATCTAGTCACCTCACTGAGTTTAGAGAAAGCGACTCTTTATGAATTTTATGCTATTTCACAGTATAATTATAATTTCTATGTTAATATTATAAAATATTGTGCAAAAGACATAGGATGGTAGAGTTCTTAGTAAGCTCATTCTAATTAATGGGAATATGACAGTTTTGAAGGTTCAAGCATGCCTACAAACTAATGTCAATATTGCTTTGACTATCATAAAACCAGAAGCAAGCTTATCAATGGACATCCTTTGTCGTGCAAACTGTTTAGCAACGAACGTGATCGATTGTAATTATGAAGTTTACGTAAACATAGATATCTATGTTTACGTAAACTTCATAATTACAAACAAATTTTCAGTTATAATATTTATTCTAAAAATAATTAAAACCTTAAATAAAATGATATTATTTCCATTCAATTATTTAAAAAACCAAACAGAAATTAAAGCCTAATTAAGTCCAAATACATAACTTATAAAAAATAAAAATAAAACCTTAAATTTAAATATTGTCCTAAAAAACATAAATTTAAAACTACTATTTCGATGGTCCTCCATTCTGCTAGACGTCATAACGCCACCGCTTGTAACCTCCCTTCAATGCCGCCTCCATCAACTTCATCAACTCTTCGTTCATATCATCATCAAAAGTATTCTTACACTGTTACACATATATGCAAATAATTAATTCCAACATATAACAAAAAATTTCACAAAATTAATTATTGATCCATCAACAATATACTTACTAATTATTCATCCATCACCGCCTTCTTCGCATTCTAGGGCACATATTTCCAAGAAGGGTAAATTATAGCAATGGTCCCTCAACTAAAAATTCATTACCATTAGTCCCCCAACTCATCAAAATGTGTAGCTATGGTACTTTTCGTCAACTTCGTCAGAATTTTGTCAAAATGAGTTATGTTGGAATGACCATTGCTACAATTGAGATCCCTCGACTCATCAAAACGTGTAGCTGTAGTCATTTTCGTCGACTTCGTCAAAATGAGTTATGTTGAAAAGGTCATTACTACAATTGAGTTAAAGTTGAGGGATCATTGCTCCAATTGGGTTAAAGTTGAGGGACCAATGGTAATGGATTTTTAGTTAAGGGACCATAGTTCCACGTTTTGATGAGTTGAGGGACCAGTGGTAATGGATTTTTAGTTGAGGGACAATTACTCCAATTAAGTTAAAGTTAAGGGATCATTGCTATAATTTATTTTTCCAAGAATGCCACTCATCAGTAGGACAATTATTCCGCATGGCTACACCAATCGCATGCACGAACTCCACATGTCGCCTCAGATCATACGGGTTGGTGGCAGGCATGCTCTGATCCTTGTTTTTATCCTCCATCCCAGCACAAACCGAATTGTGAAGAATAAGGACAGCATAAGCGCATATTTGTAAGAAGGTTGGGGCCTTTGCGCGACGAAGGATTGGTCGCGCAAAGACGTGCACTAACTACAGTGTAGATTCCTCTAATTCACATGCACCGAACGCTCTGACGTGCACCAACCTTGTGCGACAAAGATATTTTTTCGTTGCGCAAAACGTCCTTGCACGATAGACTTTGCTTTGTCTTGCAAAATTCTGTCACGCAAATAGTTTTTCCTACTAGTGTTTATATTGACACTAACTCTTGATGAAGTACAGCTTGGTGGATGAAAAGATGAAGGCCTAATCAAAGTTGATTATATTGAGTATCCTAACTTATTTTTATAAGATCATCATGCAAGGTCCCTACCCCAATCAATGTGAGGTTTATTCTCGACATGCAAGGACGCTCGTGTAGACGTTTGTCAGGCAATTTGGCTTTAACGCATGCTCTGATACTATGAAGAAAGTTAAGGTTCTACCATAAACCAATTGACAATATAAGGATTAACCCAACTTACTTATAAACCCATGCAAGGTTCTTCCTCCCATCAACGTGAGATTCATTTTCAACAAATCCATGCTGACCGACTCTCTAAATAAGGTTTCGCCAAATGCTCCATTCCCTAAAGCATGTTGCTAATATATATGAGAGTTGTTCTTAGTTGTTCCTAGTTTTGATGCATAGGATTAGTGAGAGCCATAACTATGCAATCTAATTATAATTCCTAAGTTTGCTATTGTTTTCCGGATTTTGTAAGTTACAATTGGATTATAAAGTTTGAAGCATTTTACCTAGAATTATATTTTGTAACGCCAACGGCCATGAAATTTATTAACCTAATGTTGTGATCAGGAGCAAAGCCACATAATGCCCCCAGCCGGGGGGCTGGATGTGCCCCTTTTCAAATTTTCTTGCCCATTTTTAAATGATCTTGCTATATTTGTACAAACTTCTGGTATAAAATTTCTACAACCTTGATGAGGGTGCCCCTGTGAATTAAAATTCTGGTTTCACCCCTCGTTGTGATCATAACGAAAAGCTTCAATTAAGCCTAATGAATGTTCGTATTCTCACCCAGGACAAGACCATAAGTTTAAGGCTTATTAATTGATTTTATCCCTTGAAACTGTTATTTAGTCTCACTTTACGCCCGTCAACTGGTTTTATCTCTCTTTACCCCATAAACTGCTATATTCGTCTCATTTGATCTCATTTCACCCCATTTTCGTCGATTCCGTAAAATATACATTAAATTAAAGGGTAATATGGATATTTTATTTTTGAGGCAGTTCTTTACTTCCAATTTGCCTACTAAACAATCCCAATTCCATTTTCGATAACTCTAATTCAAACTCCCATTTGTCTCTCTTGCGTATTGGTGTAGAGCTGAAGTTGCCGTTATTGGCAAAAGCAAATACTGGGTTATGTTTTAAAAGACAATACTGGGTTGTGTTTTAAAATCTAATTCAAGCCAGTCATTGAATCCACAAGCTGAACTACAGCTAAGCATCAATCTGCAAGAGAGAGAGAGAGAGAGAGAGAGAGAGGGGGGTTTGAATTAGAGTTATAAATATAGAATTATGATTGTTATAGTAGGCAAATTGGAGGCAAAGAATTGTGTAAAAAATAAAATGTCCATAGTACCCTTTAATTTAATATTTATTTGATAGAATTGACGAAAATGAGATGAATTGAGACTAAATGAAACAAAAATGGTAGTTTAATAAGGCAAAGTGAGACAAAACCAATTTCATGAGGTAAAATGAGACTAAATGGCAGTTTCAAGTGACAAATCAATTATTAAGCCTAAGTTTAAACATTTATCTTAATAATTAGGTAGGTTACCATATGATGCAGTTCATGAACGACAAGTTAATACAATCATCTAAATTTATGATGGTCATGTGACTTTTCATTTTAAAAGGAACATGATTATGCTCTCTAAATTAGTGGAGAGACATGAAAAATATATTATTTACTCTATTTGTATTATGGCATGTGGATTATCCCTTGAATACTCGATACTTAAAAAATCTATCTAATTGAGAATATATTAATGTTTTCATTTGTTTTAATTATTTCTCCAGTGAATGTAAGTTATCACCATATTAAAAGAGCTCCATAAGTAAATTTAAGTCGGTCAATTAGTGAATTTTAGATTAATTTAAGAAGAGAATGTTTCCTCCTTCTAAAATAAGCATTTGGCTTGTCAGCAACGTCGAGCAAGATGCGTTACCTCTAGTTGAGCATGTTTGCTGTCTCCCGTCTCATTCAAACCCTGGCTCATCATGCATCAAGTGGTATCATAGTGGGCTTTCCACTGCCGGTATAAAAGATAAAATCATATTACTAATTTTACATTATTAGCTCGCTTCTTTAAATTATTGGTTTCCACTTCCGGTCTGTGAATCATTTTCCAACAAAAAAAAGTGTCCCATTCAAAGTTTTTTAAATTTATGGTTTATTTAATTTAGAATGGTGCTATTTATAAATTCATTTTTACTTCGCATACATCACTTGTTAACTTTTAGTCTTTCATCTTCTACAATTTAAGAGTGGTGTGTGGAAAGTAAAAATGGGTGTGTAGATAGCACATCCTTGGTTTAACTTGGCTTTTGAAATTGATTTTTTTTAATTGCTTTTAAAAAGTTTTAAAATAATAAATACTTTTTAATATTAATATTGTTATGGCAAAAACAACAACAATAAGTGGCGAAATTTGAATTTATAAGAAAGAAGTGAGATTAAGTTAAGTTTCAGGGGCATTGCAAAAGATAAGCCAAAATTTATTAGCAAAATACTGAAGGGTGTACGAGTTGTGCAAATATCTGCAAAGCGCAATTCCTTTTCAAAGGACGGGATGTAGCACCATCTTGCTTCTATGGATAACAATAAGGTAAGTGAGCACCTCTAGTTAGATATTTTTGGAAAGAAGATTTGATTTATTCATAAAAAAATTGATTGGAATTTACCTCCAATATATAAACAGTGTTAAGAGGGTGGTGTTTTCTTGATTGCTACCAAAACAACTGGTAACGTTGAAGTGCACGTCATAGAAGTCAATGATTTGGTAGCTATTGGATTTAGCTGCTTGGAAGGATTCATAATATTTCAGGATGATAAGAATCATTCAATGTGGACTTCAACATTGGAGCACTATGGATTTGCAAAGATATGGCTACGACCAAGTCATCAAGATGCCACTCAAATTTGCTTTGTAATTCCCTTGGGCATAGGGTAAATATCAAGTTTTGAGAAAGCCACAAGCAATGGAATGTCATGGTTCTGGTCGAAAACTTAAATTCAAGCAAAGATTAAAAAGGATTCAAACTCGAGCACGAGTTCTTTATAAGAAGAGGAGTTTGTTGCCGTGCATGAACGATAAGTTAATACAGCTAGCTTAATTCATGATGGTCAAAGAACGTGATTAAGGTTCTCTTAGTTAGATTGCATACTATAATATGTTATCTTTAGTTTTAAATATCCCTCCTATAAATGTAAGTTATTTCACCATTTAAAGGGCGCCATAGGCAAGTTTTATTTGGCCAATTAGGGAATTGTCAGATGAATCTAAGAAGAGTGTTTCCTCCCTTAAAACAAGTGCTTGGCTATGTCGAGGGAGTTCTATTGTTCCTGTTTAGGTGAATCATAAGTCTCTTATCCCCCCGTTGCTTTCAAACATTTGGCTCGTCCTACTTTAGTAAAATACAGTACGAGCATATTATTAAAGAACACGAACATTCCTATTTACTTTGCTAAAAAATACTTCTTCAATTTTTGGACATTTTCACTTTATTTAATATTTATTTACATCAAAAATTGTATAAAATACATGAACTTATATGTATTATTGAAAATGTATGAAAATAACATGTATTAAACATGAAAACTGGGTACGTAGGTGTATAATATTGTTGACCCTAAAAACTAATAAGCTTACGTGGCACGCAGGCCGAGTAATTAGTAAGCTAACTACGTCGTTCGGTTGTGTGCGGGGCGTGCCAACTCGTCTGCTGAGCACTGCCGGGAGTAAAATATGTTGATGTGGTGTTGGGCGCACTGTTGACTTCTTGATCTGCGACTGCGGTCGAGGAAGGAATACGTCTTGGCCTTCGAGTTCTAGAGCCTGAAGACAAGGCTGCTAGTTCTGCGAAGTTCAAAAATCAAAATCGGCTTTCAATGTGCCGAATGTAGTAACACCTCACTTTGCCGAGAAGGCTGATGAGATGACATCTACCAACAAGGACTCGAAAATCCTTGTCGTCCGAGACTTAGATCGGTAATCAATCGGCCGAAAAGCAATGTTATTTATCCAAACTGAAGGTGCTCATTGATCTGCTGATTCTACGAGTCCAGTGTTATTTATCCAAACTGAAGATGTCGTTGATTGGCTTCACAGTGCTGTTTATCCAAACTGAAGATGTGTCGTTGAAAAAAAGAAAATAAAAATCTCAAGGTTGTTGAGAGGTTTCGCGTAGAGCAAGAGTTTGTGCAGGATAATTTGTGTGTTGAATTGGAGGGGGCCTTTACGTTGCCACTACCTCTGTACTTATAGTTCATCAGTAGCCTTGCCGTCGTAAATTCCAAGATTATATGAACATTATCTTTCAAGTACGCATATTCCTACTTGGCACGACTTGATGATTTTGTAGAGTCCAATTGGGATTCTATTACTTCCCGAGTCTGATAAAGATATGATAGAATTATAGTTGCACTAGAAGTTGTCAACTATCCCATTGACTCACACTTTGTACGTTGCCTGCATGGAATCTCATCCTCATTCATCCAAATACCAAGACCTCATCAGCTTGAATCATTAGGCTAAAGATAAAGCCCAGGTAAAAAAAAAATTCCCAAATACCAATATCTGATCTGCCACGCTCTAAAAATGGGATTGCATGGAATTATCCAAATACCAAGACCTCATCAGCTTGAATCATTTCGCTAAAGATAAAGCCCAGGTAAAAAAAAATTCCCAATGTTGCTGGTAGGCGAATTGCTGCTTGCAACCTCCTTTTTTTAGCGTATGAAAGTGGCAAGGTAATTTAGAAGTTGTTAAAGAGATAATTATCATGACTAAAAATCACAATATTATCACTCAATTTAAAATTATCTTAACATCTCGCATACCCAACGGTCTAGAACTCTACTTACTCAACGGCCTCAACTACTCGGACCGATCATGTAAAATTTGGTCCAAACAAATATACATATTGATGTTTTAGAAAACGTATGATTTAATAAAATCATTGAGACGTGTACGAAAAACCTGAAAGTATTTTGAAAAATTAGCAGCAAAAAGAGAAATAACGATCGACTTATTTTCTGTTACAAAACCTGCTTGCCGATGTTTTCACTTGAACATCCCTTCCCCGCCACCCACAAACCTTTTTCGACCGCCATCTATGAAACCTTCCGTAACAAAGATATAAACAAAACCTATCGCAACTGCTACTCTGTCGATACCCACCTCATTTCTACCGCCATCTATGGATGTGGTCGCTGATAGGCCTGTGCGACCTAACAGATACAAACGAGTAATTTAGTACCGCCTCTTTTCAAACAACATCCATCAGAAACCATTCAGGTGTGCCAAGATCTGGTTACAATCTATAAATAGAATGAAGAAAATCAAGGGTGTGCAAACCCATTAAGATTTGAGGAACACAATAAGCAGAATAACCTTCTTAATCTACCGTTGTTTTACATACAAGGCTTAATCGGATAGACAAATAAATGAACAAAAGAACAAGGGACTGAAGCTACGGTTCTACATTATCCCACGTTTTTCTGTGCAGATCAGACAGCAGGAACAAAGACGAGTCACGACACAAGGAAGGCGCACTGTTTTCTTGCATGCTCTGGGATCAGCTTAACAAGCATTTCTGCGGGTACTCCCTTCAGTTCTAATCAATGCGAGATCATTAAAAAGAATTGCTAGTTAGGGTTTAGACTGCTCAAAGACTAAAACCAAACTGAACAATGTACAGTACAAAAAATAAACAACGCTTATTACCATGAGCCTTAAAGTTGAACAAAGGGGGAAGGAAGCGTCCATTTGGCAAGCGGGTGTTAGGGTCACGCAACTCGTCAAAGAAGGGATGAGCTAAGGCCTCCAACTGCATTGAAAACACATCGCTTTACATTAAAACTTGAGACTCCAGCAAGGCATAGGTAGGATGCATGATGATTAAGGACAGACTCCAGCAACATACATTCCACATATGGGACAGAAGAAAGAAGTATCAAATGGACTCCACATGGGCTTGCCACATGCAACAAACAATGAATGAGCATCTCTTAGGATGGGGACAATAACACCTAAACAGCTTGGCATACGTACAACTATAGCGAGTTTTGTTTTTTTTTGGGATAAACTGAGGCCTCTAGTGACTATAGATGAATGCAAAAACAGCCAGAAAGAGGAACACTGATAATGGACCCCATCAGAAATACTCACAGCTGTACTTCGAAGGTTTGGAGAGTACTGAAGCAGCCTTGATACGAGATCCACAGCTTCCGGGGGCATCCGCTTGTGGAATATCTGATCATCAATGATGTACAAAAGGATATTAACATTTAATTTTCTTGGAAAGAAAATAAACCACGAGTAATATCCCAAGTACCTTGTGCCACGGATGAGCTTTAATTTGGGGAAACTTAAACTCTGTGTAGTTAGGGTTCATGCACTTTATTTCCTCCCTCGTTGGGGTACCTAAAACCTGCATGAGAATTAAAAAAGTTATTATGAGAAAAATTACCATTATCCGAACAGCTTAAAGCCTTAAACTTGAAAATATCAAAGCTCACAATCACCTTGATTATTTCAACAAGCTGGTCTACTCCACTTTCTCCAGGAAACAGGGGCTGCCAGAAATAGGTATTACTTAATTAGCACATATATCAAAGCCTAAAGATGGAGGAAATTAAATCACTGAGGAATAATCTTACCTGTCCAAGCAGTAGTTCAGCTAGAACACAGCCAGCGGACCAGATGTCAATGGCTGTTGTATACTCGGTTGCACCAAATATAAGTTCAGGTGCTCGATAGTACCTAGAACAGATGTAAGATATGTTGGGTTCCCCTTTAACCTGTCATATGTACAACCCAGTCAGTTTTGCAAAATCACTCGCCACAGATAAAAGGAAAGTGTCTAGAAAATGTCAGGATGCAGAAAACAAACCAAGACTTTTGCACTCCCAAAGTCACAGATTTTAAGCTGGTGCGTATGTGGATTGACCTGTGAGAATGTGGATAGACAATCAATTAACCTATGCATGCACAGTAAGAACCAAAGTACAGAACAGAGCAAATATCAACATACCAACAAATTTTGCGGCTTTATGTCCCTGTGGCACACTCCAATAGTATTATGAATGTAAGCAAGAGCTCTACAAATCTGTAAAAATGCATACAGTATTAGATGAAAGAGCAAAAAATGACTGGGTCATATATATTAATCTCTGATAAATCATAAGAATTATGAAATATTTAGAGCATGATGCAGAGTTTCCTCAAAACATGTAGTGTGTTTCATGCAAACAGTTTAGGAAAAAAGAATATGTTGTAAAGAATTAAAATGACAAAAAATACCTGGTAAAAATAAAGTTTAACGTATATATGGGGCATCCTCTGGTTCATCTTACTATAGTGCTTGATCACCCTATGGGCAGTCTCGGGGACATACTCAAGTACGAGATTAAGATATAGCTCATCTTTTTCAGTAGTTGAAAAGAAACAATGTCTAAGAGATACAATGTTTGGGTGGTCTAGTAGACGCATAGTTTGCAACTCCCGATTCTTGTACCTCTTGTCTTGAAGAACCTTTTTAATAGCAACAGTTTCACCAGTTTCTAAGCACTTGGCCTGGAGAAATAAAATATCAAAATATCAATTCATTGACATAAAAAGAAACAAAACAATTCGGACAAAATTTGAAGTAACACAGCTGCAAACAGTTTATTGAGAATAAACACATACGAAAAAAAGTAAAATAAGAAATTACCTGGAAAACCAATCCGAAAGATCCATGTCCAACAACACGCTCAGCCATATAGCTGATTGTCTACAGTCATTGAAAGCAAAAGCATATCACCATCTATCTGAAACGCCTGAAACTACAAAATGCAGCTGCAGGAAAGGAAGAGAAAGCATTTCAAAAGCTTACCTGTTTTGGCTGGCCATTCTTTCCACCAATAGTTGTCACAATAATATGACCTGCCTCCGTTCCATTACCATTAACAACAGTTGCCTCCATTTCCTGTAAATAGGAAACGAAAATATATTCCAGATTTCAGAACCAAAAGGAGCTTGCGTAAAATGAAAGTTTGAGTACAAGCCATAAGAAGACGTCACATGGTTCACCTTGTCATCCCTAATTTTCATGTCATTCATCTCATTAGGCAAATTATCAACACCAGCTGCATTTCCAGTGGGCTCTCTTAGACCAGAAGCAGGAACCACGCTTACGGAAGCCATGAGCTCAAACAAAAGGAACTGAGCAAACCGCCTTCTAGATTCCTCTTCTCAGCTCAATCAAACAAATCAATAACTTCCCTGCCGAAAATACAACCGCGTATCATGCATTTACCCAAAATGCAGTTTATGTTAAGTATTACGCGGAATAATACATTTTCATAGGCAAAATGAACATGTTAGGAAATATCATAATTCAATATACAGCCCGGTGTGTAGTTCTGCTCGCCTACATTCCTTACTTGGTGAATCTATCAACTGTAGTTTGAAGGATATTAAATAATTAAACAAGAGTCGGAACTCAGAAGCCAAAGAATCCCATCCCTCCACACTTCAAAATAGTTAATAATTCAACGTTGGATTAAGCAATTCAATGAAATCAAATTATAATTCATAAACATTCAGCACAAGATCGAAAATTCAAAAAAAAAAAAAATTGAAAAAAAAGGAGAGATTTACCGATCGGCTGGGAAGCTGGCGGAGGTGAGGGAATCGCCGCGACGGAGACATGAGCCGGCGATTTGATGGCGAGGTGAAATTCTGAAACTTTGATGTCAATCAATCACTCAATCTAATTATTGATAGTTTTGTACAAGCGGAGAAAATAAATTAAGAGAAAAAGTGAGATTTTGAGATTTGGAATTTGGAGAAAATACAAGATTAATGAAATGGATTTGGTCTGGTTTGGTTTGGTTTGGTGAAGAAGGAGAGGAGATGGGGGAGAGAGATAGTAGGAGAGAGAGCGGGGCAGTCAAAACTCAAGGCACAAGAGAAGAGGAGAGCTCAAACATTTATGTCTGCTTTCTTAATAACTCTAATATTAATCACCAATTAATTATAAGTAATCAACTAATAATCTCTCTCTCTTTCTTTTCAACTTTCAACAGTCTCTCTCTGCCCTTTTTTGACCGTTCAAACCCCTCCGGGCCCCATTGGCCCCTTCCCCTTTGAAAAGTTTCTGTTTATTCACAATTATGATGGCAGTTGGAGAGTCGGAGACTTGGCTGCTCTTCCTCCCCCATCCCCATGTGACTTTCTTTGACTCTTTCTTAGGCCCAATTCTTATTCTGGCTTGTCAGCCCAGTCCTATTGGCCCACATTTGATTCCTCAAACCTGACTCCTCAACACATTAAAACATATTCAAGCAATATATTAACCTAAGTTTAGGGGTGGGCATCAAACCCACCAAAAGAAGTACAAATAACATAATTTCATACCCAATTCAAACCATATTGACTCGTTTGATTGGTTTCGACTAAGAAAAAAAGTCAAACAATTTGAAAACCAAACTGCATCGATTTACTCTTGGTTCAATGTGAATGGCTCTTGGATTAATGCTACTAGAAATATAGGTGCATTAGGAGTTCTTAGAGATAACATCGATGAATGGCTTGGCAAGTTCCCTGTCAACTTGAGCAAAGGGCAGGTGGTTGATGCTGAAATTTGGGGCTATATTTCGGATTGAAATTTGTAATTCACAAGTAAGATTATGTGTGGAGATGGATACTGGTCTAATGGTTATTTTAATAGATAATATGACTGATATCAACTTACATCCTCTTATCAACATCATTGATTAATGTAGACTACTTCTGACACACATAACCGAATGTGAGTTAGTGCATAACTTCTGAGAGAATAATATGGTGGCAGATGGCATTGCCAAGTGAAGTTATAATATGGATCTTGAGTACTATTATTTTAAGAATCCTTCTTATTGAATTGGATTGGAACTCAATTATTTGATGATATGTTGGGAGTCCCTAAACTCGAACTATATGTAATAACTTTGAGCTGGTTTTTGGGATGATCCATCTTCATATGTATAAAAAATTAAAAATTAAAAAACAAAAAAAAAGCCTGATTTAAAGTTGAAATTTTCCGAATGTGAAGTGTCCTTCATTTAAAGGAGCACAACAATAAACCTGGTTTAATATTGTAGGAAATAAGTTGAAAAACTATGAGAAAGCATGCTCACAAGTCACAACAACAGACTTAATCAAAGTAACACGACCAATCATTAAGAGAGAATGACCTTGCCATTGAGACATTCGAGAACATATTTTATTTGCTAAAGCTTGAAAATATTCCCTCTTAGGTTTGACTTTAAATATAGGAACCCTCAAATAAATAAAAGAAAGCTCATCGGCAGATACACGAAGCCAGGATAAAATAAGAGCACGACGCATGGATGCAGATTCCCAATATAAAAACGGAACTTAGCTTTACGAATAAGTTGGCCATAATTTATACCATATTCTTCAGTAAAATGCATAAGAGGTTTGCGCTTGTCACCTCTGCAGAAAAACCATAACGTCATCTACTTCGAGAATATGAGAAAGAGCAGTTACTCCATGAGGGGAAGAAATCAGTTTGAGCTTCCAAAAATTTACAGATCCACAAGGCCACGACTAAGAACCTCTTCAGGAAGGCAAAAAAGAATAGGGGAGAGAGGGTCCCCTTGACAAGCACCCATACTACATTTACAAAAATAACAGGAGAACAATTGAATAAAATAGACAATAGAGCAGGAGTAAGGATTGCACGAATCCATTGAACAAAAGTGACATGAAAACCAAAAGTTGTAAGCACTAGATCAAGAAAGTTCCAGTTGAGAGTATCAAAATCATTAGCAACATCAAACTTAATAATGACATTACCCCCAAACACTTATTGTCTAATAAATTAACACTCTCAAGGGGCAACAAAATACAATCTGAAATATGCCTGCCATTGGGAAAAGTATATCGATTCAGCAAAATGTTGGAAAATAGTTATTTGTTTAGTGTTTGGATTTGGGCTTAGCCTATTTGAATTAGGTTTTTGTTTCCTTACTTATTAGGGATTATGGTTAGTTTATTATAAATGAAGAGCTGTGTTATTCAGATATGATTAAGTCATTTACAATGTAGCATCTTGGAGTTTTATAACCGTTTCGGCATTCATATTTATTTAATAATATTCTATTTTGTAATCTTGTTACGTCGCGCACTATAATATTCAACTTGGTATCAGAGCAGGTTCAATCCTTCCCATTTAATCTGCTTGGTCGGGTTGGTATTCTGTTTGTCAATATGTATTCTTGTTTTTTGTTGTTAGTTTAGTTTGCAGAAGAAAACAAAAATCTGAGTTGAAGTTGTAGTCACCGCGTGCAGCCACACCGGTCAAGTCCATGCACTAGATCATGCCCGCAACCTAGCCTTGAACCTTCCCCTCCTCCAGATCCTGCCTCACTGTCTGCCTATCTTGCGTCGTCCCACCGCCTGTAATCCAACCCAGAATCCGACCTGTTGCTACAAGCTTGCACAGACCCCATCACTCGCTGTTGCACCACTCTGCAAGCCTGGAAATCAGAATCTCCCATTGCGTCCAGTTCTATGTGACATGAACCCAGCACCAGCAGGTCGTCGCAGCCACCTCACATCTTTGTCTAAACCACCGCAACCAGACCCCTACATCCACGAGTCCGATCTGCTTGCCTCGACCTGTAACTAGAAGCCCAGAAATTCCCGCCGGTCCTACCCACTACCATTAACTGAACCACGATTGCTGCATTCCATGGTTTGCATGATCGGGGAGAAGACATCCACCATGAAACAAAAAAAAAAGGAAGAAAGGGGGAAAAGAAAAAAAAGAAAAATGGAGAGAAAAACAGAGAGAAGTAGTTAGGTTTTGAGCCCCACACGGGCCAGGAAGAAAATTTGCTGTTTGTGTGTTTGGGCTTTTTGAGGCCCACACGGATAACATGAGAATAACCTGCTGTTGGAGCTTGTTGTTGTTCACCGCAACAATCGCTCGAGTGCTTGGATTGGTGGTCATTCGAGTGACGTTGTGAATGTGGTAAACTGATTTTTTTGCTTGTTTGTTCCAAAGTTGGTTCGGAAGTTCGCACTGGCTTTGGAATCTTGCACTTGCATCGATTGTCTTGTCGTGTCTGTCTAACGGAGCTTGCCTTGTCGTGTCCGCTAAACGGAGCTTGCATCCACATCTTGTTTGCAAACTCTTATCATGTGCCGCCATGAGTTTGACCGTGTTGGGAAATAGTTATTTATTTAGTGTTTGGATTTGGGCTTAGCCCATTTGAATTATGTTTTCGTTTCCTTGTTTATTAGGGACTAAGGTTAGTTTGTTATAAATAGAGAGCTTTGTTATTCAGAGATGATTAAGTCATTCACAATATAGCCTATTGGAGTTTTATAGCCGTTTCAGCATTCTCATTTATTTAATAATATTATATTTTGTAGTCTTATTCCGTCATGCATTCTGATATTCAACTCAAAATAGTTCAAGCTGTCACATGAGCAAGTCTAAAAATAAAATTAGCCATAGCTATTGGGCAAAATTGCAAAATTGCAAAATAGAATCTGCCTTTTGAACCTTGGAAATTAGAGCAACAAAACTTGAATTCATTTTAGAGAGAATATAACATGCCCAAAGAAACGTTGGACAGCCAAAGAAACGTTGGATAGAATCTTGTTTTCGGTTGTGCTTAAATGACTTTCTCTTTGTCCGAGTACAATGCATATTAACATTCTGCCTTATCGAAATACTAGGAAGTTCAACGTGATGTCTCTAAATATGTTTATCTATTGGGCCTCTTTTTTTTTTTTTTTTTTTTGACCATTTAAAACTATGGTCTGCTGGTATTATTCTATATTTGTAAGTGAAATGTCTTAGGTTCGATTCTTGCCAAAAGAGAATTTGAACCACATTATTTTTAACACATTGTGAGGCTTAGCTAACTCTTTCACACCTGCAAGGTCCATTTCTCTCATCAATATGAGTTTCATACTTAACAAGTGTGTATAATATCATTTGTTAAAAAAAAAAAATAGTTATTCTTTAGTGGCGTTTAGAGTAACTTTGCATTAATTTTTTTGCGTACCATTCTATTGTTCATGGACAATGCTTGGTTAGTGGTATATTTACTTCAAGATTAAATTGTAGCAATGATCTCTTAACTAAAAATTCATTACCGTTGGTCCCTCAACTCATCAAAATGTGTAGCTATGATATTTTTTCGTTAATTTTGTCAAAATGATTTATGTTGGAAGAACTATTGCTACCATTGAGGTCCCTTAACTCATCAAAACGTGTAGCTATGATTTTTTTCGTCAATTTCGTCAGAATTTTGTCAAAATGAGTTATGTTGGAAGGACCATTGCTACAACTGGGTTAAAGTCAAGGAACCATTTTTCCAGTTGGATTAAAGTTGAGGGATCAATGGTAATAGATTTTTAGTTGAGAGACCATAGTTGCACGTTTTGATGAGTTGAGGGACCAATGATAATGTATTTTTAGTTGAGGAATCATTACTCCAATTGAGTTAAAGTTAAGAAATCATTACTATAATTTACTCTTACTTCAATTAATGGTTAAATTAACAGGGTTGGTGTAGTCGTAAGGACCTAAACAAGTGGGCTTTTTTTATCTCTCCCCACATTCTCGTTCATTTCTTCCTACTCTCCGCTCTTTATCCACGATCCACCTTCATCTTTCCCATTCCTTCATATTCCTCCCTTCTCTCTATGAAGAAAAAAAAAAAAACTAGAACTAAAAAGTAAATTCATAGTTACCAAATGATCCCATAAAATTTCAATAATATACATAAAATATGTTTGGAAAAACGTAATGAGTTTAAGACGTTTTTCTTTAACTGCACATTGAACTAATGAATGGTCAATAGCCGGTTTGATTTTTTCGTAATTAATTTTTGGTTTTTACTTATTGTGCGGATGATAGAAGAGAAATACATGGAAGAGAACAAATGTTTCGTTAGATAACCATTTCGTTTTTAGTTTTTATTTTTTTGAAAATTGAAATCTTGTTTGGTAACTAGTTTCAGTTTTCTTTGATTTTTCACTTTTTAGTTTTTCAGTTTTTAAAAGAGTGAAAGCTAAAAGCTAAAAACTAAAAACGAAATGGTTATCAAATAGCTCATAATTTAAGTTGTTTTTCACTTTTAAGATATTATTTTCATTAATTCATGCTTATTTATTCTCCTCTCTCCAATTCTCCTAATTCATCCCTCATTTCTCTTGTATACTTCTCTCAAAGCCAAAAATAAATAAAATTATCAACTAAAATTGAAATAGTTATGAAACGTATCTTAAATTGTGTTCAACACAAATTAGGGAAACTAACAAACTATGAAAGTGTTGCTTAATGCTTACACTAATCAAGTGATTGTTTGTAATCGAGGCAAACCAGCCCTAAACCATATAAATAAAGACATATAATTGTAGGTTTTTGGTGGTCCACGCACCATGAAGTTACCGGTTGTATCTAGAACCGATAACCCTAACATAGGAGGAGCATTAATTTGCGGTTGAGACATCAATAAGTCAATTCCATATGTGATTAGTGTGGCTTGACCGGTCGGATTACCGAACCCACTTCCACTTTAGCATTTTAGCCAAGATTTAATAATTAATTTTAGAGAACTTTAACGAAAAGTTTATAGTACTGTTCATTTTAACGAAAAATCATATTTTTACACTAAATAATCAATAATGGTACTATTTATTTTACTCTTATTTTTTCCTTATCGTTAGAACTTAAAATTTTCAAACATTTTTCATTAATTTTCCTTTAATTTTATGGCATAAGTGAAGATAAATGGTGTGTCACCTAATCACACACATCTAGTGCTAACAAAGGAAGATAATTGGCATTTGGGCGGAGCCACTTGTAAAACGTCAGCTGATGTTCTCCGCAAACCCAAATAATTGGGCACCTAGTACTAGGCCTGATAGGCTCATCCTAACCAGGATAAGAATAACGAGGTACAATAATTACAGCTACTGAATGCCAGAATCCAGAAACAATAATTCTGGTGATTGCTATGCCACCTGGCAATCATGCATGCAAAGAAAGGAATTTTTTTTAATTGTGACGGAAATATAAGTAGTACATCACGTATTTTAATAAGAATGATGATGAAGTTATTAACTTTTTAGTACACATATTCTATCTTTTGCTTAGTGATATATAATATATCATCCCGTATATTAGTTACACTGAAAAATCTCTATGTATAAAGGATTTTACTTTGCCGGTCAATAATTGTGTAGAAGGATCGACTGAAACAACAACAAAAAACACGTTGGTGTTGGAGGTTGTAAGGAAGAAGAGAATACTAAGGGCGTGTTTGTTTGACCTTCTTAGGGGGGACTGGACTGGACTACACTAATTGGTATTGTAGTCTGATGTTTGGTAGGGGCAAGGATTAGGTTTAATGGGATTAGATCCGACTCGCACGGATTAAACCCCTCGATAGGAGTTCTTAGCGAACCACCCCAAAAACGTCCGGATTCGTAAGACCTCATCCCTCACGTCGTCCTCCTCATCCGATTGCGCTCTTGCGAGAAAGAACCTCGGTCATCCTAGGAGAGAGTGTCGTCGACGTCCTCCTCCCTCACGTCGTCCTCCTCATCCTCATCTCTGCGTCCTGCTCACCGTCAGCTGCATCCTGGTCGCCCTCATCTGCATCCTGCTCCTCATCTGTTCCTCTCGTCGTCCGCTCCCTCGTCTTCACGTAACAGATCTGCTCGCCCTCATCTGCCTCCAGTTGTCTGGTAAGCTTCGATTGTTAGATTTTTTTCGTCGATTTGGGTGGATTTTTTTCGTCGATTTGGGCAGATTTGTTTTGGGTTTGAGCTTTATTTGATTCTGCAGTTGAACAAATTTTAGGGTTTTGATATTTAGGTTGAGATTAGAAATTGGGGTTTTCATAAAGCTTGGAATTTGGGGTTTGAAATTGAGATTAGAAATTTGGAATTTGGGGTTTGAAATTTGGAATTTGGGGTTTGAAATTTGGAATTTGTGTGTGTATGTAAGTATGCAGTAGAAATTTGGAACTTGGGGTTTGGAATTTGGGGTTTTCATAAAGCTTGGAATTTGGGGTTTGAAATTGAGATTAGAAATTTGGAATTTGGGGTTTCAAATTTAGAATTTGGGGTTTCAAATTTGGAATTTGGGGTTTTCATAAAGCAGTGTGTGTGTGTGTGTGTATGCAGTGTGTGTGCGTGTGTATGTATGTATGCAGTGTGTGTGTGTGTGTGTGTGTGTGTGTGTGTGTGTGTATGCAGGGTGTGTGTGTGTGTGTGTGTGTGTGTGTATGTATGCAGGGTGTGTGTGTATGTATGCAGGGTGTGTGTGAGTGTATGTCAGTGTGTGAGAGTGTGTATGTCCGTGTGAGTGCAGTGTGTGCATCTGACCAGTGTGTGTGTGTGTGTGTGTATGTATGTCGTGTGTGTGTGTATGTATGCAGTGTGTGTGTGTGTGTGTGTGTGTGTGTGTGTGTGTGTGTGTATGCAGTGTGTGTGTGTGTGTATGTATGCAGTGTGTGTGTGTGTATGTATGTATGTATGCAGGGTGTGTGTGAGTGTATGTCCGTGTGTGAGAGTGTGTATGTCCGTGTGAGTATGTGTGTGAGTGTGTATGCAGTGTGTGAGTGTGTATGCAGTGTGTGTGTGTGTATGCAGTGTGTGCATCTGACCAGTATGTGTGCAGTGTGTGCATCTGACCAGTGTGTGTGTGTGTGTATGTATGCCGTGTGTGTGTGTGTGTATGTATGCAGTGTGTGTGTGTGTGTGTGTGTGTGTACGTATGCAGTGTATGTGTGTGTGTGTGTGTGTGTATGTATGTATGCAGTGTGTGTGTGTGTGTATGTATGTATGCAGTGTGTGTGTGTGTATGTATGTATGCATGGTGTGTGTGAGTGTATGTCCGTGTGTGAGAGTGTGTATGTCCGTGTGAGTATGTATGTGAGTGTGTATGCAGTGTGTAAGTGTGTATGCAGTGTGTGTGTGTATGCAGTGTGTGTGTGTGTATGTATGCAGTGTGTGTGTGTGTGTGTGTGTATGTATGTATGCAGGGTGTGTGTGAGTGTATGTCCGTGTGTGAGAGTGTGTATGTCTGTGTGAGTATGTGTGTGAGTGTGTATGCAGTGTGTGTGTGTGTGTGTATGCAGTGTGTGTGTGTGAGTGTATGTCCGTGTGTGAGTGTGAGTATGTCCGTGTGTGTGTGTTAGTGTGAGTGTGAGTGTGAGTATGTATGTGTATTTTGCACATTTGTCCATGAGTGTGTGTGTGTGTGTGTACTTGGTTTATAACCATGATATTACAATGTGAATGTTTTGTATTGTGTGGGGTTGATGCTGAATTGCAATTTTTTGTGGTTGTTGGTTGCAGAGAAGAGGAGCATAAACGGAAGGCTAAGGCTAAGGCTACTGCATTACAGGTGTCCTTTAATTTCCCTCTTCACATGCAATGCCTAGCAATGATAGCAATCCTCATACTAGTGTTCTTAGACACATGTTTATAGATGTATAAGAGTAGAACATTTTGAATATGATGCATCGGGTTAATGATAACTTTTTTTTTTTCAACGCCACCTGTATATTTGTTGCCTCGGGTTAATGATAACTTTTTTTTTTTCAACGCCACCTGTATATTTGTTGCCTCGGGTTAATGATAACTTTTTTTTTCAACGCCACCTGTATATTTGTTGCCTCGGGTTAATGATAACTTCTTTTTTTTTCAACGCCACCTGTATATTTGTTGCCTCGGGTTAATGATACCTTTTTTTTTTCCAACACCACCCGTATATTTGATGCCTCGGATTGTGACTTCGCTAGTTACTTTGATCTAGTTCATTTCGTATCATAATCACTTCATTTCCATCACCCTTAATAACAGTAAATATTACATATATAATGTCCTTAATTTGTTTTTTGTTTGGATAGATATGGATCGAAGGAAGCTTTTATTGATCTTATTGTTAGAGATGTCTTATTTGGAGACAATTTGCATTTGTACGATTCTTGTATTGATGATGCTACGTGGCAAACAGAGACATGTTGAACGACCCACATTGACTAACCGTTCACTTATTAGACGAGAGATTAGTTTGTGTTATCTGAATGGTATAATAGGGAATACTGATACTGAATGTGTCAACGAATTGAGAATGGATAGAAGGACTTTTGGCATATTATGTGACTTACTTCGTCAAGATGGGAGGGTAAAAACTGATGGTTTGGTGTCTGTATAGGAGCAGGTGTGTATGACTTTACAAATATTAGCACATCATACTAAGAATCGTAGTGTTGGCGGTAGATTTTATAGGTCGGGAGAGACTATAAGTAGGTATTTCAATATCGTATTGCAAGGAATTTTGCGATTACAAGGTATCTTACTAAAAGTCCCTCAACCTATGCCTATTGATTCTACAGATCCTAGGTGGCGATGTTTTAAGGTATGATGAGAATTTTTTTTCATTTTCCCTAAGCTTTAACTCTTCATTCCCTTTGTATAAATTAACAAAAACTTTGTTTTTTTTTTTTTTTTAAGAATTGCTTGGGAGCATTGGATGGAACACACATTGATGTGCATGTACCTGAAATTGACAAACCAAGATACCGAACAAGAAAGGGTCAAGTCGCAACTAATGTGTTAGGTGTGTGTTCAGGAGATATGCAGTTCATATATGTGTTTCCGGGGTGGGAGGGTTCCGCATCAGACTCTAGAGTGCTACATGATGCAATTACTAGGCCTAATGGTTTTAAGGTACCAGCGGGTAAGACTATTACTTAGTCTCAACTTTGTAAGTTAGGTCTAGTTCTATTTGTCAACTACAAAACACTAATAAGGTCTGTTTTTTTTTTCATTAGGTTATTATTACCTTGTAGATGATGGTTATACAAATGGTGAAGGATTCCTTGCACCTTATAGAGGAATACCTTATCATTTATCTGAATGAGAGGGACGAACACCTTCTAATAAGGAAGAATATTTTAACATGAAGCATTCTAAGGCAAGGAATGTAATTGAATGCTGTTTTGGCTTGCTAAAAGGAAGGTGGTCGATACTAAGGAGTCCATCTTTCTATCCGATAAGGACACAAGGTCGAATAATTACCGCTTGTTGCCTACTACACAATCTTATTAGGCAAGAGATGTCTGTAGATCCAATGGAGAATTTGCCAATAATAGAAGATGGACAAAATACAGAAGAAGGTGAATATGTTGGTAGTGTTCAAACATCTGACCAGTGGACTGCAAAGAGAAATGACATGGCTCATGAAATGTATAACGAGTGGAGAGCAATTAGGAACCAGCAACCGAACTAGCTATATGTGTTAATGATAACATTTTATTTTAGTATTCCTTTTTATCATGCATTTGTTAGATATTAGCACAATGATTGGATGATATGCAAATTAATTGGATATTATGCAAGTTGATTGGATATTATGCAAGTTGATTGGATATTATGCAAATTGATTATTTGTATGGTATTTTCCTTCATTAAAATATTTTTTGTTTAGGTATGGATAACGAAAATATTTTGAATGCTACTCAAGAGCCAAAAGGAAGAAGGCGTAAATGGGAAGCATTTGAGGAAGAAGTATTACTATGAGTTCTTGAAGATTTTGTTGCTCGGAAGCAACGATGTGACA
Source organism: Malus domestica (assembly GCF_042453785.1). Lineage (NCBI taxonomy): Eukaryota > Viridiplantae > Streptophyta > Magnoliopsida > Rosales > Rosaceae > Malus > Malus domestica. The sequence goes on along the minus strand of NC_091669.1, from coordinate 35,086,875 downwards.
CCGGTGCTTTCAAACAAGGTACTTTGGTTGAAATAGCAAAAGCTGTTAATGTTTTATGTCCTCGTTCAAATATAACGGCAAATCCACATATTGAGTCCAAGTTGAAGAAATGGAAAAAAACATATAGTATGGTCGTTGACATGATAAACACAAGTGGATTTGCATGGAATGATGTCAAAAAGTGCGTTGAAGTTGACAGTGATGACTCATGACAAACTTATGTGCAGGTTCATATCCTATTTTATTTATACATTAGTTATATTATTGCTGCTATATTTGTTACGCATGCTAAATTTTAGTTTTGCTATGTTGATATAATCTTAGAGAAATAAAGAAGCCGATGGATGGAGAATCAAACCTTTTCCACTGTTTGATAGATTTGCATATATATTTGGAAAAGATCGGGCTACGGGTAATGTAGCCGAAACCCCTGCTCAAATGGTGGAGGAACAAAGTCATGATCATGTTGGTGAAAATGATATTGGAGGTGAAAATTTTGTTTCTTCAATGAACCAACAAAGCCAACAAAGCACCCCATCTGAAAATAGCCAAAGAAAGAGGAAAAGAGCTGTGGGAAGTTCAAGTGATGGAACCGAGGCAATTATCAGTGGACTGAAAGATTTTTATGTTGAAAGTGGGAAGAGGATGCAAATGGTAACTGAAGCTTTAGTTCAAGGTACTGCAGATCATACTGACATAGCTAATGAACTTGAAGCAATGGGTCTCTCTCCTATGGATCAAATTGATGCATTGTCTCTTATTTTGGATAAACAAAAAAATGTGGGAGTGTTCAGGGCAATCAAACCGGAACTCAAGAAAGTGTTCGTCCAAAGGCTTTTAAGCGACAACGCAAGCGGATGAGGATTTTGGCTAATGTTAACATGGATGTATTTTATTAATGTTAACATGGATGTATTTTATTAATCATACAATCTTATGTTATGGCTTATAACTTAGCTTTGCACTAGTATTTTGGCTTATGTTAACTAGCCATTTTGTAAATTATGGAGATCTATTTTGGCTAATGTTAACTAATGTTAACTAGGATTTTCTAAATTATGGAGATCTTCTTATGTACTTGTATTTGTTGAAGTTGCATGTATTGGGCACTATTATTTTTCTTCTGTTGGGTGATAGAGTTTAAACCAAGCTACATTTGCAAATTAAACCCAATTCTATTAGCAGGTAATAGAAACAAAACAATTGTCAATTTTTTTTAAGATTCATAATATACATGGCAAAAATATGCTCCAATTAACCCATATCATGAGATTTGTAGCATTACTCTATTACACAATGGCAAAAATTTGTAGTCCTAGTCTAAGCAAACACAAATCTGGTGAACAGTACTGTTTTTCTTATCCTGCTTCTTAGTCCGACATTACACCAAACACTTCACTAAGTTAGTCCAGCTTAGTCCAGTCTAAGCCAGTCCAGCTTAGTCCCGGCAGCTAGTCCAGTTCGAGACAGTCCGAAGCAACAAACGCACCCTAAAGAGATTCTTATAAAAACTAATATTTTATAATATTAATACGAAAATTAATATTAAATAGTGAAAATAACAAATAATTTATTAAAAAAAATCACATTTTAAAAGAATCGTTTTAGTATTTTTTAGGATAAATTATACATAATTACCTCAACTATTGAGTTATTAACAGTTTCATACCTCGTATTTAAAAAGTTTCAATGTCATACTTCATCTACGAATTTGTTACAATTTCATACTTTCCGTTAGTTGTCTGTTAATTCCTTCGTTAAATGTTGACGTGGCTTGAGGCATGACCAATTTTTTATCATAAAATTAATTGAATATTAAAAAATAATAATTAGAATAATAAAAAAAGCCTCAGCCTTCTTCTTCCCCGCTCCCACCCCAACCCAAAAACCCAGCTCACCCAAAACCAGACCCCCCCCACACCAAAACAAAAAACAAATCCCAAATTCCCCCAATTTTCAAAATTCAGAAACCCACAAATTCCTCCAATTTTCAAATTCAAATACCTCTTATCCTGGAAGAAGAAATCCAGTCCCTCCTCCGCCTCCACCGCCGCCGCCGCACCCCACCCAGCCTTCACCCCACGCATTCGCGATCCCCCTCCTTCCACTCGCACGCCCAGATCGCCGAGCTCGACCAGGCCATTATGAGCAACCTGCGGCATCCATCCTCAGCCTTCGGATCCGGTTCCTCTGGACCGTGCCGTCGGGGTTCGACCCTCGCCGTCTTTGGCTCGCTTTCACGGCGCTCTCCCTTTGTCCCTTTGCCGCACGATTTGGGATTTGTTTTTGGGGAAGAAAATGTGTGAGAAAATGTGTGAGGCGAGGGAAAGAGGGGGGGGGGTTGCGGGGGAGGTGGGGGTGGGATTATGGGTTTGGAATTTGGGGGGCCCTGGGGGGGGGGACGGGTCGAAGGGGAAGATGGGAAGGGGATGGGGATTTTCCCCCGGGGGGGTGAGGGCGGCGTGGGGAAGGGGATCTGGTGTGGGTTTGGATTTGTTTGGTTTTTTAAAAATATTTAACTAATTTTTTAAAATAAAAAATGGTCCTGCCTCATGACATGTTAGCATTTAACATAGGAGTTGACAGACAATTGACGGAATGTATGAAATTGTAACAAATTTTTAAATGAGATATGACATTAAAACTTTTAAAAAATGATGTATAAAACTGTTAATAATTCAATAATTGAGATAATTTTGTGTAAGTGGAAAAAGTTTTGTTGAGAAGAGACAGTGGGCGTGTTTTGCATCACACCGTCCCGGTATCTCGACGTGGAACCTACCTCTCGTTCGAGCGCGTTTGACGAGTTAGATGAAAACATTCAACGACAGCCTGCTGAATGTATGCCGTTTACTCTAAAAGAACAGGGGTTAGAGGGGCATTTCCGTCCCATCAAGCACCCTGCAACGTCAGCACACAATTTTGTAATGCGTGAACGCTGACATTTCTTGTTCAAAGTTCCTACACGGCAATAGCGACTTATTTCCTAAAATACCCTTTGCTCAAGTATAAATTGCTTGGAAATTATCGTCACTCACTATTTTAATTTAAAGATGTATTGTCTCCCCATGTAACAAGTATTAGTGGATCAAAACGTTACACTAAAAAATTGAGTGTAATTTTACGGCTGATGAGTTAGTCAAATTAATTTTAAATAGTGAAATGGATCTTCAAAAGCTTGCAATAATTGTATTTTTTTCTTAATTTAAACTCTTTTCAATGACTAATTTGAGTCGTTAGAGCTAAATTAGTTTTTCAGTGTTTTATTTTTCTCTTTTTTCATGTTAAAAAAAAAAAACTTATTATCTGGATGGCATTAGGAAAACTGAAAAGTCAACTCGGCAAGCAACAGCTTATTCGTGCTGGAGTCTAGAGAGGGAATGAAGGGCATTTGAGTAATATCGACGAAACATCCCAAAGGTCACGCGGTAACCGGTCTCGCCAAATCACCCGACCCTATATATACCGGTTCCACCACGACTATCCCGATTTTTGCTGATTCAGCGAAAGAAAAGGAAAAACGAACCGAAAGTGCGAGAAAATTTTCCAGAAACCGCGAGAAAAAAAACAAAAAAAAAATCATCGGATTCTCTTCCTCCTCGTCTCCCTCGTCGACGTCGTTGGTTGTCGAAGTTTTGTTCGAGTTTAACAACGTTGTGGGATCGTGATATTGTCTGGGGGTGTTTGTTTGCGTGGCATGATTTGATAGAAAATGGTGGCAGAAGCTAAGGTTGTGTGTCAGCAGAGCGTGCCGGTGCTGGATGTTCAGTACTTTACCAAAAATGTTCAGGAAGTTGAAGATGTAGTTGCAGTTACCCAATCGATTTCGTCGCCCAAGAGTTTTGACCGGAGTCGTTCTTCGGAACCGGACTCCGCCGCCGCTCTCTTGAGCTCGCAAGCCGTCGTGAGTTTTCTGAACCTCAAGTTCCCTGCTTTTGGACTATTTAATCTTTTGGTTGTTAAACTCCATGTGGGTTTGTTTGTTTTTACTTTTTAGGTGATCATGCATCTGGGTTTTGAAATTTGATGATTTGGGTTCTGACTTTTCGAAATTGGGTTTTTGCTTACCGAGAAATTCTGCTATCACATATGAGAAATTAGGATTGTATTGTGTTCAACTGTTCTAAAAATCCCGACGCTAGACGGATGACTCCCACCCCGATATATGCGGGTTTGAAAATTAAGAAATGACTTTTTGGCCTACCCCTAGACCGCTGGGCACTAGTCCAGACACGCTAGGCACTTGTGATTGATTAGAAAAAAAATAGATAATTTTTATTTTTTATTTTATTTTTCTTAATAAATTGTAGGAAACTTGTTGAATACTTAAATGAACACACATTATATGTTTATTTCTTATGTTTTTATTGTGTTCCAATACATCAAAGTATATATATCATTTTATGTGGTAGTTTATGATGAAATTATATATATTGTAAGTATAAACATATAGTTATTTACAAATCTACCTAACCGCCTAGGCGCTAGACTCTAGCCCACCACCTGAGTAGCGCCTAACCTGTTTTAAAATCTTTCATCAAAACATTAGTTGAGTTTTGATGTAGATGAAATTGTAGTAAATTTCTAGTCTAATAAGGCGGGACTTTTGGTAACCTTGATGTGATGATATTATCACTGCTTAAGTATATTTGTGAGCATAGAACTATCCGATCATTGTCAAACTTATCCGTTATGAATTGCCTAGTAAATTGAAAATATGACCTGTATAAAATTAAGTTTGCAAAAGCTCGGACTGTTGCGGTTTCGTACATTCTCTTCATATATGTCGTGTGCCTTGGAACTTCAGCAGGGTAAATTGTTGCTCATTAACAACTATTCTTGCAAGCAGGATTAGTAGTTTTTGTGTTTCAATTGAAATCTTGGCGTTTAATTTCTCTGTCATTACTCCTTTTCAGGATGCTAAACCTGCAGACAAAATTCCAGATTTGGTTCCTGCCTCGGCTGACCAGCAATTCTTCCCCAGGCTGCGTTCTGGTAGCTTTGCTGACATTGGACCCCGTAGATACATGGAAGATGAACATATTCTAATAGATGATCTATCTTCACACTTGGGACCACTCTTTAGTTTTCCCAAGCCAAATGCATTTTATGGGGTAATATATCGCTTTGGACTTGTAATTGCGATGGCCTTGAATTTGGTTGATTCTTTGTTTGGAGCTAACTGTGGTTGAAAATGTCATATAGGTATTTGATGGACATGGAGGACCTGAAGCAGCTGCTTATGTCCGGAAAAATGTGCTCAGACTCTTTTTTGAAGATGCCAATTTTCCCCGAACTTCTGATGTTGATGAAATTTTCTCAGAGAAGCTTGAGAACTCCCTCCGCAAGGCATTTCATGTGGTTGACCTTGCTTTGGCTGATGACTGCAGTGTAAGCAGTTCTTCGGGGACAACAGCATTAACTGCTATGATATTTGGAAGGTATACTTCTGCTTAAAATCTTTTTCCGCTCTTTCCACTGAAAAAGAGGATCTGTTTCCTTGTTGTAACTAGACTTCACTTCCAAAATTTACTATTGACTAGTATTTTCTTCTATCCACAAAATTATGTGGCTATGTTTTACCCTTTCGAACTGGTAGGTCTTGTATGATTGGTCAACCTGTTGCATTGATTTAAGCTATCCCGAGTGAGAGGTTTATCTTAGTTGTTACAGACCTTGTTAGTGTTGCCATTTGTGTCTCTCTGTCTCTGTCCATGCTATATTTTTTATTCTCTCATTGTAATTGACCTTGTCATCGTCTTCTCCAGGCTTTTAATGGTGGCCAATGCTGGGGACTGCCGAGCAGTACTCTGTCGGAAAGGAGAAGCAATTGATATGTCTCAAGACCACAGGCCAATATATCCCACAGAAAGGAGGCGGATAGAAGAATTAGGTGGATATGTTGATGATGGGTATCTGAACGGTGTCTTATCAGTTACCCGAGCATTAGGCGACTGGGACATGAAGTTTCCTCGTGGATCTTCGTCGCCCCTTATCGCCGAGCCAGAGTTCAGGCAGGTGGTTTTAACAGAGGATGACGAGTTTCTAATTATAGGGTGTGATGGGATTTGGGATGTGATGTCTAGTCAGCATGCTGTTAGCCTTGTTCGCTGCGGGCTGAGGCGTCATGACGACCCCGAGCAGTGTGCCAGGGACCTTGTCATGGAGGCTCTTCGCCTCAACACGTTTGATAACCTCACGGTGATCGTTGTATGCTTCTCCCCCCTTGATCACCGGGATCTATCACCACAGCGAGAACGGAGATTAAGGTGCTGCAGCCTTTCTGCTGAGGCCCTTTGTAGCTTGAGGGCCTTGTTGGACAGTAGTGCCGGTAGCTGATTGTACATGCAATTTTTCAGTAAGGGTCTTCCTCGTAAGCGACCGTGCATTGTTTCGGCTGCTTCAGTCGCGAGATAAAAGAGCAGCTAGCAGTTTTGTAGGTGTTTGGATTACTCGTGTATACCTCGGTGAATTCAGGATTGATGTACATACATAAGAAAGGGGGTGTGGATCGGATGGCGTGGTGTTGTAAAAAGATGCATGTTGTTGATACATTCTTTCTTTTAGTTAGTCCAGTGTGATTGTATAGTCCATCCGATGTAGCCCTTTTCTAATCCGGTCATGTGTATTTATGTATATTAGTGGGATCTTCATTTTCTTTTGGCTTTCTTTCTTTCTCGAGTATGCTTTTTCCTTTTGGCACTTGGCTATCAACAAATAACGCATAAGTTATTCGCAGCATTTGACAAACGCTTGTCTGGACCAGTCAGTAGAATTGGAAATTGACAGTCATGATTGAATTGCGAAAATGCGACGAATCCCTGATTGAATTTAGAAAAACTTCCTGATTGAATTGAGAAAATGCAACAAATTCCTGACGACGCTGTGTAATTTGATTGACATCACAAAATATTCTTAATATTAGGAGTGGCGCAAGAACAGTGAGAGAGAGAGAGAGAGAGAGAGAGAGAGAGTATTTCATTGACTTATATGAATAATTTCTTCATTCCTTGCCTTTGGGAAGAAGTAACTTACAAGAGGGAAAAGCCAGCCTCAGAGAAGCTGGTCATTGGACCCAAATGGTATAATATCAAACAACGCTTCAGTGGGAAAATCACTCGGTAAGATGAAGTGGTTACTCATTTAAAATATCAAACTGGTGAGTCTGTTTTGTAGGTTCTTGCAAATGTCGCAAACCTTTCCAAGCCACGTCCAAGTAAATTTTCAAGAAATGGTTGAAGCGCCTGGAGGATTCACATCAGAAATCAAAGTAATGATGGATTACTACATCCCCACCGTAAAGTAAACAACATTGCAATTGAAAAACATCTCTACATTTTTTAACTGACTTGAATCTGGATTAGGGTCTCCGGACTGGAGAATGCATAATAACTTAAGCAGAGTTAGAATACTTACTGATGCCACTGGAGACAGAATTGGCGGAACTTCATATGACACCGTTAGCTGCAATTGAAAATTGATAAGAGCAATATGAGCAATGCAATGTGAAAAATGAGAAGCAAAAATGGCCTTTTCCTAGATATGGGAAGCCTGGAACAGGAAACCCTGTCAACGGGAATTATTTTGCATTTTACCAATCCAATTAAGATGCGTTAATGCCGTTCAATTGATGGCCAAGGAATGAGGACAAGTTGTAAAACAATCAAATTGACGACGACTAATCACCCCTCGCGAGGCACCAATTGGATGGCTTGATCAGACCAAGTGAATAAAGATGTATAACACTAAAAAATAAGAATTGCAAAAAATTGAAGTTCAATATATGACAGGAACCTCACTTCTACTAAGCATGATGAAGGACCTTTCGGATAGAACCTAACAGCACCTCTGCGGATACAATAAGTAAAACAGTTTATCAAGATTACAGTATCAATATAAAGCAAAGGAAAGCGTCTGCTTCATTTGCATACAACATACAATCACTAGTTAAACATTATATTTGTGCATGTTGTCGGTTTGTAACCTCAATGACATGAGCATCATTTTGTTTGTCATACACTACAGAGTGGCTTCCAGACAATTCAAAACAAGATATATCGAACATTTTTCACTGTTTTCTCAATTACTCATTTGCATCCTATGAAATGCAGCTTCCACTTAAGATGATGAAAGACTAAGATCCTGTCCTTTAGTTGTGCTAGGGATTGAACCGCTAAGCTTCTAGTTTTCTATGTACCAACACAGAAACCTCATATATGACTAAAATTTTATGGGTACTTGTTTTTACTTGTCGAGTTATCATATTTTCCATGATAAATCTTAAACAATGACTAACATATAAGCTCTAGGATGACAGTGTACAAGTACTGCTGTTAGATAAATCCCGGTAACTGTAGGTACAAATGCTTCATTTAAAGTAAAGACGACAAGAACCACACTTATAGTTTGAGCAAAAACGCTACTAAAGTACACAGCTTCTGCTAAAATATCTCATCTTCTGACCTGTTAGGAAGCCCTTCTAGAGATCTCCAGTGGATTTTCTGATTTGGTGTAGGCTGCATGAAGTTTTTGCAGAGAGTGAGAAAGGGGTTATTGTAATGACACATCGAACTCAGCTCTTACAGTAGATGAAGGAATTATGCAAGGAAAAACAGATTTTTAAGTAAAATGTAAATCTTACCTGCATATTCCGAGCAAGCCATGAGAATTCAATATTACGACCAAAAGCTTTATACTTCAGTGACCATCGTGATAGGTCAGGCTGGTCTTCCAATATCTGTTTTTATATACCATATCAAATATCAATCTTTCAAAATGTGACGAAAACAAATCAAGTATCAATCTTTGAAAAATGAAAAAACTGAATCTGTAATCGGCCAACTTGAAATCATATCCGCTGCAACATTTTACTCTCAACTCTTGAGGAATCAGATCAGAGCAAATAAATTATTCCCTCACAATTAGACAACTTTAACAACAAAATATAGGCTGGGAAAGTATTGATACAAGTGATTATATCTCAATTCTCAAGTAGGCACTGACAAGAAAATCAAATTTGCTTTGAATATCATCTAAAGAGTAGTAGGAGAGTAGTTTAGCACCTTCACGGTTGAAATAAAAGGCATCCAACGGGGAATCGCCTCACGATCAGAGTAACAATCATATGCAACGGAAATAGGCACATCAATTTCCATCTTTACTCTGCATTTGATCACATTGTCTAGTAATCAGTAGCAGTAAGTAAGGCTTTGATCACAAACATGCTACACCTCACTCCAAGAACTAGTTCACATTCTTTATGGTTTTGCATTGTACTATAAAACTATTCCGAAAAAAAGATTAAGCATCGTAGGAATTCCCAAACATAAGAAACAGTTTCACTGTTTCATTACATATTGAATCAATAACAACTTGCTAATGGAGCAACGGGCTTGTAACTCAGTTGGTTAAGAGCACTTAACCCGAGTCCCGACGTCCACGATCCTAGGTTCGATTCCCCCCTCCCCACTGTTGCTTGTACAAATAAAAAAACAAATAACAATTTGCTAATGTATAATCTGCCCAAGTAACCAAAACATAATTCCACATATTAATCCATGTTACCAAATACCAATCGAACTACTTTCTGATAGCCATAATACTCAAATTGGCCAGCAAGAAAATAAATAAATAAATGAAAAATCTGGGAAGTTACTTGCAGTCCTGCCATTGCATAACGACGGGGGAAGTACTTCTGAATCCAGTGAGGACGGAGCTCCGCCTGAAAGACCCACATGGGATCTTGAAGGAGAAGTCGCCGAGAGAAGACGGCGGCGGTGGTCTGAGAGAAGAGCTTCTCCAAATGGGTACGTGGGTGAGACTGCCGGGACAGTTCGGGCCGGAAATGTAGACTGATGCTACAGCAGTTGCAGAAGCACAAGACATGGTCAAACAAACAAAAGAGTTAACGTTTTTTCGGTCGAAAAATTATAAAAGCAGAAAACACGGCGAAACCGAAAGGCAACTAACGAGTTACTCGAGTCAACTCAGAAGACTGAACACCACAAAATCACGATGACAGAGCCACCTCACCTGTCCGAGTTACCCACCTCTCTTCTCTGGGTTTGTTGTTGCCACGGGACTCCAATTAGATGTGGGCCTGATTCAATCCAGCGAAAGGCCCTGTACCCAACAGCATCTAAGGCCCCTTAGCCAGTGGTATTTTTTGCGTTGACAAGTTGAAGTTACAAATTAAACAAATGATTCACTTATGAGCAGTTCGTAACTATTTCGTTTTCAATTTTAATTTTCTTACTATAAACTGAAATTTTGATGGTTAACTACTTTATTATTTATTAAAATTGTTATCAAACGAACCCTTATATATTTATTACTTACTAATAAGTGAATGTTTTTTTATTTTATATTCAAGCGTTGATCTTGGTTGTGTCAAGCAAATCTATGACTAACGATGTTGATCGAGCTCAATTGCCTTTGATTCAGCGAATTCTCGGTTTCTTTATCCTTGTACTTTCAACATCCTTATGATCTCTTCTACAACATTTTTTGGACTAAATACTTTGGTTTTTTTACTTTTACATCAACCTCGCGTATTCCATGTTCATCCCTAAAAAATAAGAAGTAGAGGAAGACAAGTCGCTCAAAAGAAGCCAAGGAGAGTCAAATAAAAAAACTTTCTCCCATTCTCTATTCAATTTTCAAATCAATAGCCTACATAATTCCTCATTTTTCCATATAAAGACAACCTCTTTCACAGTCGCATATATCATTTCCCAAAGGATATGCCATTTATTTAAGACCCCCAAGGATGTATTGTGTTTGACAATAAAACTGATCAAGGCCTTCTCGACGATAAACGGCAATGACAGTGTGGCCAATCATACAATCGTTAGTTGTTGTCGGAATATCTACGAAACGAAAATTTGCTCCATCTTCTATTCAATCTTTATGTGGGGTTTTAGAAAATAAGTTAAAAATCTTATGGAGACTATAGTCATTTCATATTTATGTACATAAAATTGTTATTAGCACTAAAAAATTCTTATTTTGTACTTCAAACTATTTTTATTTATAAAAAAACATACTTTTGTGAGAAGCGCAAAATGAAATTTTTAAAGTCAAGTTTATAAGGAGTGAATGACAATAGTGTATTCTTGTAAATCTTGTTTTGAATTATTTAATTTAAAATGAGCTTAAAATTTTGAACTTTAAGCTTAAGGTAAACTTTATGATGATAGATGAATAAATGTTTGTATCATGTATATGATCAACCTCAAAGTTACCGAGTATCGACCACCTGTAAAGCACCATGAACCTGTTGAATTTTCGCTGGGGCACCCTTACCAAAATCACACAAAACTAACCCCAAACAGGTGGGAGGCCACGACATGTGGTAGTCACTTACTAGTTATCCCTTAACCAATAGAAGATTTCCCTCCAACTTGAAAATCAATCACGATATGACAAGTGACAACACAATATTAACCCTATTCAATCCCACATTGACTAGCTCATCAAAGTTTCACCAACTTCACTTCTAAAAAGAGGAAACTTCTACTCCCTTCTAAAAGTAACCATTGATTACTAATCTTCATGATAGTATCAATAAACACGCCCATGTGGCGTCCAAAATATACATTACTAACTTAAGCATCAAAGGCTCTTAGCCAGTACCACACATGTGTCCTTTGTACCTGCTCTCCTTAGCTTGCAAATCACTTAGTCATTCTACCCTTGAGCGAAGCACTCCTGTGAAGGTCAACTTCACTACACCGTATGCTAATTCGATTTTTGGGCACATCAACCAATAATAAATTTTTATGCATATTTAAATATGAATCGTATCATTTAGTGTGATAGGTCTTAAGTTTAAATATTAGCGAATTTAATTATTTTACCTCTTTCCAAAGTCCACTAGAAGAATAAAATGCAGCTGTAAGGTTCAACTACCATAACGCTTTTAAGTGATTTGAAGCATATAATCCCTTCAAGAGAATTAACTAAGGTGACTATTTTTTCTTTATCTGCACTAAGATGGAGATTACCTTGTATATATGTCATGGATGGTTTCCCCCCTCTCCCAAAAAAAGGGGATTAGTTGGTGGCATTGCCACTGCAGTTCACCTTTTATGGGGTTGGGAAGAGTTACAAAGGCATTTCAGCCTCCTCCTGGTCACCATTGTGCAATTAACTAGCACTAGGAATCGAACCATGGACGTGCCGTGTGGAATACGGACTTGAAATTTATCTCCAAACATTGGGTCACCCAGTGGTGATTATGTCATGGATGGCTTTGAGTTGAAACATTTTTATAAAATTATTATTTTACCCCTTTCCACTAGAAGAATAAAATGCAGCTGTACGGTTGACTACGTTAGTGCTTCAAGTGATTTGAAGCATCTAATCCCTTCAAGAGAATTATCTGAGATGACTATTTTTTTTTTTCTGCACTAAGATGGAGATTACCTTGTATGTCATGGATGGCTTTGAGTTGTAGCATTTGTTTTCTATAAACTATTATATTTTGGGTAATGTATCAATTACAAAGTAGGGTTGTAGCATTGTTGGAGGGAACCTTGGACATTTATGCGTGCAAATCATATTTCATGGAACTTTCCATGAACCTCTGAGACACAGACACTGCTCTTAGTTTTGACCAAAAGTTCCTACAAAGTAATGTATCTTTTGTGGATTTACTCCACGTTCTCTTGATTCTTAATTATATACTTGCATGATTTTCTTTGGTAAAATTCCACTTAATCCATTACACAGTCTTTTTCTAGTCAAACTTTTGACTGCGTTTGTTATTTCTGTTTTTGATTATTCCATTATGTAGAATAATTCCGTCATCTTTGTTTGTCTCAGCCTCTCAGGTAGTGGTTTTTGAGGTATAATTAAGAATCTGTGCTGGTTCTTGTTGGCCTTTCTTCCTTCTAGTCTGTATTAGGGATCCGTTGGCAACAGAGAATAATAGTACTATTTTTTAAATTATATTTTCACAACCTAATAGCTAGCTCTTTTGTCCATTATAGGGAATAATAATCCTCCGTTGTGCCCTCTTGTCATAAGAAGAAACATGGGAATGCACTCTTCTCACAGTAAAGTGCCCGGACTGGTTATACTGCTGGATTAAAACTAATCAGGCTATGTCACTTGTAACATATATACGAGAAGGAAGTTGTTATTGGCACTCAAAATGTGTCATTATGCACTATTCTTATTAATACAAAGTTTCTAGTTTAATTTATAAAGTTTAGAGTGCATAATAAATTTTTTGGATCTAAGTGAAATGCCAAATAAATATATACTATATGTACATGAAAATCGATAAATCTCACTGTAGATGAGTATATAATTTAAAATGCCTGTAATGATGCCCCACATGAGGTGATAAAACTTGGCCTGCATTAAGAGTCAGTTTGCAAGGATTCAAAATTGTTTCTAGCATAGTTGGAAGAAATGTTTCTGGGGTATGGAAACACTTTTTAGTACTTTATGTGAAAACACTTTATTTGATTCTTTAAGAAACACTTTCAAATGCATTTTCAAACAAAAACACTTCTCACATAATAGAAAATGCTTTCTATAAAGTGCGGTCCCCAACTAAAAAAAATTAAAGAACACCAAAAAATTGTCAGATGGCTACATTGCCTGAAAATACTACTATCTTGTCGAACTTAATTCTACTGAGTCACAAGAAGTGTATTTATAAATAAATAATTCTGAAACAAACAAGAAAGTGTTGTAAACTTTTCTAGTTTAAGTGTGATTGTGTAAATTCTAGATTAGATTGGATTCTAGTTATCCTTTCCTATTACATCTTGTATTGAAACAATCCAGAAGAATGTAGTATAATCGTTTGAGTGAGTATTTGACTAGTCAGGGATATGTGAACAACGAACCATGCCCTTATGTGTTCATTAAGAAGTCACATTCTGGATTTGCGATTGTTGCATTATATGTCAATGACATGAACCTTATCGGAACTCCTGAAGAGCTCGTGAGAACTGCTGCATACCTGAAGTTGGAATTTGAGATGAAAGATCTAGGTAAGACTCGATATTGTCTCGGTCTTGAGATAAAGCATTGTTCTGATGGAATTCTAGTACATTAATCGAACTACACCTAGAAGGTGTTGCGCCGCTTTAATGAGAATAAAGTGAAGCCTTCGAGTACTCCTACGGTCGTTCAATCGCTAGATGCAAAACGAGATCCCTTCGGTCCGAAGGAGGATGATAAAGAGATTTTGGAGCCTGAAGTTCCTTATTTAAGTGCGATAGGTGCTTTATTGTATTTAGCTCAATGCACTAGACCCGACATCTCCTTCGCTATTAATCTTTTGGCAAGATACAGTAATGCACAAAGACGCAGACACTGGACTGGCGTTAAAGATATCTTCAGTTACCTTAAGGGTACTACGGATTTGGGATTGTTCTATCCCTATGGATCCTTGAGTGATGCCGCACCCCTTATTTCTCAAGTCAATTCTCGCCTTGTTGGTTATGCCGACGCAGGATACTTATCTGATCCGCACAAGGTGCCTTCTCAAACAGGTTATGTCTTTACTGTTGGAGGCACTGTAATCTCTTGGAGGTCAACTAAACAAACCTTAGTTGCCATTTCGTCTAACCATGTTGAAATTCTCGCCTTACATGAAGGAACTCGGGAATGCTTTTGGTTGAGAGAAATAGTGGGCCATATTCGAAACTTCTGTGATCTCTATCCTGCCGTTGATGTCCTGACGATGATCTTTGAAGACAATGCAACATGTATCGAACAACTCAAGAAGGGTTACATCAAATGAGACAACACCAAACACATTGTGCCGAAATTCTTCTTTTCACATCAACAACAAGAGCATAAGAAGATTGAAGTCAAGCAAATCCGTTCATAAGACAATTTGGCAGACCTCTTCACCAAATCACTGCCAAAGACGATGTTTCAAAAGCTTCTTCATGGAATTGGTATGCATAAACTTTCTGAGTTGTAACATTGCTATTTCTCTTTGGAATTGTGTCAAACTCAGGGGGAGTATCTTGAAGATACTTGCTTGATCTTAATGCACTCTTTTCCCTACGATTAGGAGCATTTTTCCCACTGGGTTTTTGCTACCTAACTAGGTTTTAATGAGGCACCCACCTTGGGCTGGTCATATCCCTAATGACGTCCCGTAGACGTTTCTTTTGACTTTGCATTTCTTGCGCATTTTTCCTTAAACTATGAATTTTGTCCCTTCTCGGGTTTTTGCCATAGCCTTAGAGTTTTTTTAGTGAGACTCATTTACTTATGCAAGTTCCTATCTTATTGAGAATAAGTGTTGTTCCTTAGAATCAGTGCCGACGAGTCGACTTCCTTAACTTCTGCATGATGCTAAATCTACCTTGAGTATTTACACACTCAAGGGGGAGTGTTGTAAACTTTCCTAGTTTAAGTGTGATTGTGTAAATCCTAGATTATATTGGATTCTACTATAAATAAAGGTACTATGTAGGAGGGGAAAACAATTCTACAAACACATCTCTCTCACTCTCTCTTCTCCTTGCTGTCGGCCCTCTTAACCCTGTCAGACAAAATAAGCTACAACAGAAAGCATATTTTTTTTTTCTTTTTGATAAAAATTTAATTAAAAGCATAGACTAGCCATGGTTAGTTTAATAGATGCGACCCAATTCTAGAAGGGGTAATGCTATACCAAGGTTACGGGTGAGTAAAAATAGACTCGAAAAACACTCTAACACTAGTAGAAAATATAGTACAATCTAACTTGAATAGACAACATACGAACACCCCTAACATAAGAGTCAACCAAGGTTAGGGGTGAGTAGAAATAGACTTGAAAAACAATCTAAACCTAATATAGTACAATCTAACCTGAATAGACAACATACCAACACCCTAACATAAGAGTAAACCAATTGCTAACTAGTTAAGTTTTCCAACATATTTATCAATAACCGTAAGCATAATGAACTTTAGTACTATCTATAGGGCTTATGGAGTCATGATGAAGGTATACAACACATAGAGTTCATAGTGAAAGCTAAATTAAACACCCAACCATTTTTTCAACCCTATGCATTAAGTTTGTTTAACATCTCCAATGGGTATGTCGATTTTTTTTTGTCAAATTCAGTATATTCTAATCAATATGTTAGTTATTATTTTATATCATATAGGACCCATATTAAAATAAATGAACAGTAAAACCAATTTTAAAAATTTAATATTCAAGTGGATGATGAGAACTATGAGTTAAAATTAAATAAAATTGCAATTGAAGGTAGAAGCAACAACTTCAAACATTACTCCGAATTCAGATCACCTAAAAGACTATTAGGGTGGGGCAATATTTATGGTCAAAAGTGACTAGTCAGCATTCCACATAAGATTTAAAGATGCTTTAAATCCACATACATATACCATATCGTATTTTCTGGTCAAACGAAATCCATATACATTAAAAAATTTGGCGAACTATGGAGTACGGACGAATGACATGGGATTTATGGTGCATACTACAAACAGTATACATGCATGATAGTTTCTAGAGGAAGAAGTTAATTGGTAGGTCATCCCAATGCTTTCTTTTTTTTATTTAACATTTAGTTCTCCTGAAAATTTGTCTATCACGTTCTCTTCACATGTACAAATCATATATAATAAGGCCTTCAAATAGCATAAATAAAATAATGTATAGAAATGGATAATAGAAAACTACCACTAGTTAGACCATCTCCAACCCTGGGCTAAAAGCCAAATTACCCCCCCCAAACACTCTCAAACCCATGCTAAAATTTTAGGCTAAATGCCAAATGCTATTTCTGGGCCAAATACCCCCCCAGCTTTCCCCCCGGGCTAAATGCGAAATGTTTATCGGAATTTAATTTTTTTTAGATTAAAATGTTCATAAAATTAATTTACAATAATCTACATATTTATTTAAAAAAAATTGATTTAAGAAAAAAATTTAGGCTAATTTCATTCTTTAATAATTCCGGGCTAAAATTTTAGGGTAGAAGGGTTGGAGCAGAAAAGATGTTTCTGGGCTAAAAGCTAAATTTTCCGGACTAAAAAATTTAGCTTTTAGCCCAGGAGATGGTCTTAGAACCATAAAGGAACAAGAAAAAAACCCAAGCTAGTTTCAGAAATTTAGAAGTTCATACGCGTGAGAATTAGATGGGTGCAAAGGTCAAAGGGTCAACTTCAGATTAAATGTATATAAACAAGAATGAAGGATTTGTATGTTTGTGCCATGGAAGATGTCTCTCTCTCTCTCTCTCTCTCTCTCACTAGAATTATTAATACTAATTTATTGTAACTTTCAGTCTTGAGTCTTGAGCGCGTTCTATCACAGGCACAGTAGATATGCTCACTTTTTTCTTATTTGGTAATTTATTCGGTCCAATCCTATTTTTCAGTCTTCTCTCTCATCTATATATAAACCCTTCTCATGAATTGTAATCCCCAAGGAAATCCTAACAAGGTCAACTAATTAGTTTCTGTACCCTGCACACTAAATCCCAAACTAATCCGTATTCTTTGTCTTCCAACTCAAACCAGACAAAAGGAAATGGATACTAGTAACGTACATGATCAGATGAAATCAGCAGGTTATGGCTCATTAGCAGCAGCAGCAGCTCCTGATCAACCAATTGAAGAAGGACTGGGCTTAAGAACAGGTCCATGGACAGCCGAGGAGGACTCCATTCTCATCGATTACGTCAACCTTCACGGTGAAGGCCGCTGGAATTCCTTGGCTCGTCATGCAGGTACGTAATTCTCTTCCAGACTCTTTCAAGACTGTGAAGAAAAATACCAATATACCAATAACTAGTTTACTTAGTCATGTAGTTGTCGTATGTATTGTCTACCATGTCTTCCTTCTAATCCTTTGAATAAATAGAATTCAATGTTAATTATTTTGGAATGTAAGTTACATGCATCATATAGCTTAAACTAATATATAGTTTCCAATACTTAATTTTTGAAGTTCTTGGGAAGACTTATGCCTTGGCCAACTCCGATCACTATGATTTTGGACAAAGTACTAATATGATAATACTTAGTCAGGTCTGAAACGAACTGGAAAAAGCTGCAGATTAAGGTGGTTAAACTACTTGCGACCAAGCGTTCGACGTGGAAACATAACTCTCCAAGAACAGCTTATAATTCTTGAACTTCATTCATGCTGGGGTAACAGGTACATATACATATACATATGCAGATACATATACATGTATGTCGTTGTTCCTAATCTTCTGTGTGTGTTGTCTTTAATGGCACAATCATATAATTAGGTGGTCCAAGATAGCCGAATACTTGCCCGGTAGAACAGACAATGAGATAAAGAACTATTGGAGAACAAGAGTGCAAAAGCAAGCAAAACAGCTCAAGTGTGATGTTAACAGCAAACAATTTCAAGACGCCATGCGTTACGTATGGATTCCCCGTTTAATTGAACGGATCGGGGGCTTGCCTGAATCTCTACCAGATCAACCCAGGACCTGTACCACTACGACATCCGAGTCTGAGTACTGGGTTGACACTAATTTCGTGCCCAAAACCTCTGGCGGTACTTCATCAGACTCATATGATCAGGTTCAAGCTTGTTCAATTCCCACCGACCGCACTAGCAGTGGTGATGAATTCATGACTTATCCATGCAGCGGTCAATATGGTTCAGAAAACGGGTCGGGTTATAGTCAAAATGGTATAAATTCAGATATTCATGACTTTGAGCAAATTGATTATTGTTCAACCGGTGGGGACACATCAGTGGAGAATTTGTGGAATGAAGAGAATATATGGTTCTTGCAACAGCAGCTTAGTGATGGCTAATATTGAATTGATGGAAGGATCGAGCAGCCACGACGACTAGTTGCTTACGTAACGCATGGGTGAGGCCATGACGTTATAAAGCAGTGAAATAGACTCTTCCAAAATTGGACAAACTTTTGTTGCACGGACACAAAAAGATACCTATTCTTAAAGCATAGGAAGACCATGAAATTTTTTTTCCTTTTCCTTTTTGTTTTGAGTTAAGGTAAATTTTATGTAGATGTGGCTGCCCAGTTTTAGTAACTATATATAAAGGAATTAATCTTGTGTAGTCAGATTATGGCCAAGTTTATGTTCATTTTTCTCGAAAAAAATAGATTTTATTAATTAAATACGAATTAATACATTAGCATCCACTGCCAAAATGTTGGATAGCCACTCTGAAATCTCTTACGACCATGACCTTCCCCTCTAATAAGAAATGAGATCAGAGATGATGGAATATTTCTCTCTCGTGTCATATACTCCCTCACCCGCTGTCCGTCCGTCGCAACTCTCTTTCCATCACGGTTGAGATCACATTTTTGATATTGTGATTGCTTCTGCATCGACGGTCGCCTCTCTCCTTGCTCCATATCATCCAAAATCTCTCACCGTCACTGACCGAACCCAAACAGATATTTTGATGGACCATTTTGTCTCAGTAGCGATACTAGGTGGTTTGTGTTGGTGTTGCGATTTGGACAACTAACTCGCTCGTGAATTCATTGAGCTGAGATTATACAAACCGTCCTAGTCTTTTTGTTTCCTGATTAGGAGGTTTTTCATGGCAGGGTAAAAACGATGCCGCTTTGTAGCTTGTACACCTGTATGTTTGTAACCATCATTTTATATGTTAAACGGAAGCATTATTGGTCTGTTTTAAAGTTTGTAGAGGTTCACATGGCTGCACTATATGTTTCATAGCTAATTTTTTCTTATATTTAATTTTACCGATATTTTCATTGATATCGATATATCTCTTCATTTGGGCTACTTTATCTACCAAAATCAAAATTTTATTCCATGTTTATTACTTAAGATAGATACTACATCGCAACTTAGTACTATATTTTAGTGATTTACTCTTTATTTGTTACTGATAGTCTTAAGTTTGTATATCATAGATGATGAATTCTATACTTATTTATTATGAATGCATCGTTTGGCTTAACCCAATCACCTATCCATTAATATAATGTATTGTTGTATAAAAAATTATGGATACTACATTATTTAGTATCTCTCTAATTTTTTTTTTTTTTTGGAAACTGGATATATAATCAGAGCAAAGATGCCAAAATACAACGAGGTAAGCTACCATAAAACAAACCTGGAAGTGCAAGGGAAAATGACTCGACACTAAAAGGAAACAACTAGCATCACCCCTTGCACAACCGAAGAACATCAATGTGGGCAAGGTAGACCATCAAAATGTAAAACAGGAACAAGTAAAGATGGGTCTTTCAACTTAAGTAAAGTCACATATCCCCACACAACGTCATGATGCCAACCGGTCCGTTGCCATATTGGCTGATCTTGGAGTCCAAGACCAGCGACAGTCATGGAAGGAATTCCCGATTTTCCTGCACTTTGCTAAAGTTGGGAATGCCTCCCATCTGCCCTTTGTGATATCACCTATTAAACATGAGATAGAATCCGCAGAATCCGATTCAACAACCACCAGGGAGAGGCCCAAAAGACTGACCCAACTCGCATCCCTGCAAAATAGCTAACGCCTCAGCAACAGCTGCACACGGTGCCTGAATATGGTACCTGCAAGCAGTGGAGAATCAACCAACAGAATCCCTCACTACAATCCCAATAAAACCGTCCTTCGTGTGAAATAAAAGGTATGGAAATTATAAGGTATGGATGCTATGAAACAAAGTATAAAATATCGATGGTATCAGAAATATCGGTAGTCTAAAAATACGGAAATTTCGATGGAAATATCGGGATATTATCGATATCGATAAAAATTGAATAAAAACCACGGAAATTGTAAGAGAAACTTGGAAATTTTTATTGAAACTTTGCAGAATGTTTATTTAGTCAGTTATCTATTAGTTTATCACAAAAAATTGGAAGGAAATGCATTGCTTGATAGATATAACTGATTTAAGTTGATTATATAGCGAGCTGGTAAACATTGTGAGTGTAGAAAATATGTAGTAATTAATGAAAGAAGTTTAAACACACCATAATCATTTATATATAATGAATTAGTACAATATTTTACACTTTATACATTGTATGGTAAGATACATGAGTGACTTAGCAAGGTCTAAAATATCGATGATATTGGAAATATCAGTAGTCCAAAAAAATATCGGTAGTCCAAAAACACGGAAATTTCGATGGAAATATCAGGATATTATGGATATTTTAGACCCTGCTACGAAAGAAGTGTACTTAAGAAGAAAAGGGACCTATGATTTTGATATTTAACATTATTTTTGTGTATAATTTGTAACTTGCAGTGCTCTAACAAGAAGGTGGGGACCGCTGTGCTTGTGGGAAAAGGATCATTTTTTTCTGGGGATCTTAGGGATTCCGTGATCGTGATAGTTCATCGTACATCGTGCGGTTAGAAATCATTTTAAAATTTAAAATTTAAAATTAAATATGAATAGTACCTAAAGAAAATTAACCAAACGATGTATGATGAACGATCACGATTACGATATTCCTAAGATCCCCAGAAAAGGATCCTTTTCCGTGCTTGTGCAATTGATAAGTGCAAAGTAAACGTGACAAAGCTTTGACGCTAGAATGGATTTAAAATATATATATATATATAAACGGCAGCCACATTAGCTACATTTGGAATGAAGCACTAACGGCCGCAACCCTTGAAGTTGAAGCACGTTTTAACCTTATTTTAGTCCTATGTATCAAACATAAATAAGGTGGGTCAACTAATTAGTTAGTCGTAATTCATTGGATATTTTGCAAATTTCTTCTTAAATGTAATATTTATTTATATTTTTATATTTAAAAACTTTGATGGTAAGATGAAATGAATTAAAAAAAATAAGAAGTTACATTTAGTTACTAGGAGACATAAACCTTATCGTTATAATACAAAAATAAATAATAAAGAGAAAAATACAAGAAGAGAAGGGAAGAGGGGGGACATAAAACTGAGTCCTTTAATAAAAAAAAAGGGGTGGGGGGAGGGGGGGGGAGGAAGGGATGGGCGGAGAGGGGGACGTAAAGCCTGAACCCCTCTAAAGAATAACTTAGATGGTCTAAACTTGCAAAGAACAAAAAATAATAGGTTTGGAAAAAAGAAAGAACACACACACACACACATCATGAAAGAGGACAAATGAGGACCGTTGAGAGCGAAGAGGCCAAAGGAGGAACAAAATCCTTTGAATGAAGACAAACAAGAGCGCTAATAGAATCACTTTCCAACTAAAGACTGTGCCAACCTGTTCATAAGCCAATTCTATGCCAATAATAACAACTAATAATACTGCAAAAAAATTAATTGTGATGACCAATGCCTTGACAGAAACCCCCAAGATATCGACCATGACAATCTCTGAAAACTCCTTTACAAGCAACAAGACCATGTTTTCCTTTAGCCAAACCATCAGTGTACGAACGATGGAAACTAGCTTAACAAAGCTGGAAAGAGTAGGAATAAGTGTCGTTTCCATAGACAACGCCAAATGTTGATGCACAAAATTAGTGAAGACTTTGGAACAACGTAAAATGTCAAGTTTATGACTTTTTCTCGGTTACTCCGGTCACTAGTGAGGATAAATATGTAAAAAGATAGAGATAGGGAAGCAAACACAAGATATACGTTGTTCACCCTAAGTTTGGCTACATCCACGGAGTAGAGGAGTTCTCGTTAATAGTAAAGGGTTTACACTAATACATAGATTCATGCATAATCATCATTATTGTGTTCTAATGATTAGTTTAAGTACAATAATAACATTAGGGATTCATTGTCGGAAAATGATCTTCTTTTATAGTTGAGGAGGGTCTCCAGCTTTTGTCCGCGATCGATGTGGGACTCTATGAGCTTTATTCTGAAATTGACATGTGTCATGCTGTGATTGGTCTACTGGTTGGAGGAAAACTTTTATGCTTCGACATGGGTGCCTCAGCACGAACCCCTCAGTGGATCCTTAAATGTATGAAGTTGGCCGGTGCTTGGTAGTTTCGGGATTGGTCAAGTATGGTACAAACATGTTTTAAAGTTTTTAGCTTTGTAATCAAGTGTCAAGTGTATAATTTAGACTAAATCACTTAAAACCTCAATGCAAGGGTGGGTTTTAATTGGAAAACACTTAGGTGAAGAACATAGTACTAGTTTGTCATCTAGCTCAATTATAGATAAGATTGTGAGTTGGCAATGTACCAAAATCCTAAAATCCATCTCCATTACCAGAAAATAGAGCTTGCCCTACATATATTTGTGCAACAACACAAATTTCATCAAGTAAATGGACTTTACCCAATAGATATTTCAGTTGGTACAATAAAGATGGTCAACATTTAGGGTTTACTTAAAACCTTTATGCGACGGAGTGGTTCGTCGAGCAAACCTTTATTCATCAATTTATAAGTCAGTGCCTTCGTCTTCCTTGTTCTTCTCTATACCTCCATTTTTCTCTTTCTTCTCTATACTTCCATTTTTGTCTTTCTTCTCTATACCTTCATATTCATTTTTCTTCCTTCTCCCTTTCGTCTTTGTTTTAATACCCTCTGTTCCCATTACCCAAACCGTACCATTTCACCACTTTGCACAAGGTCCCCAAGTGTCATGAAAAACACCAACAGCAAAGGCATGGCTATATGGCAGGAGATCTAGGGAGTACATAAAGAGGATACCACCATAATGTGGAAGAACATGGTAAAGATACAACAGTAATGTCGAAGAAGTAGGTGAACAAAAGTTACTTGGATGTCTTGCATGTGGAAGAACATGGAGAGGAAACCATCGTAATGGGTTCCAAAACTCAAGCTGAGCCTTTTTAACAAAAGACAGCCTTTTTTTTTTCTAAAGCTCAACCCGAACTGGATCTAAAAGTGTGTTTTTGTGAGTTCACGGCTGAGCCTTTTTGTAAATCTCTAAATTCTATACGTGAGCCTTTTTTCATTGTACTTAATAAATGGGTCTTCACCAAGATCCATGACGACGTTGTAATTCGAATGACTAATCATTCACTGATGGGTTGGTTGGCGAATTGCAACGTTGCAAGGATCTTGGTGAAAACTGATTTTTCTTTCCACATCAACCTACATTTAATCATGTACATGATTTTAGCTTAATTTTGCCATGCAATATAGCTTTATTACTAATATTCTTCAATACTTTTGTTATTCTTCCGCATGCAACACATTTGAGTAACCTTTGGCCATCACTTTCCTCAACACAAAAAAATTACTCAAGTAGTCCACACGGCGATCCTTATATCCTTTCAAGCTGGACTACACGACAATCATTATATCTTTTCAAGCTACTAGTTGTAATATTATTATTAGATATCTTATTGTTGATGCGAACCCCCACAATTGGCTTCCACTCCCTTCTCTAATCGTACTTACTATTATCCTTTCAAGCTACTAGCTAGGCACCGTCACGTTCGGAGATTAAGTAACACTATAAATAGAAGCTAGTTTCCCCGATCCAACAAGTAAAACACGTTCTAATGGACGAAATCATTCAACAGTTAGAAACTACAATTCACAATTTAACGACCGTTTTAGATCCAAATTTGTTCTTTTTTTTTTGTGCAAATACAATCCTTAACCCTACAAGAATAAGAGGAACGAACCCGATCATAAATACCAATGTTTAAAACAGTGTTTTGGAATCGATTCTTTACAAGGGGACAAGTATTCTACGAAACTAGTTTCCCGGATCCAACCATCAAATATGTTCGCATATACTTTGAGATCTACTACGCAAAAAATTACCCTAGAAAAAATGTCATGAGCTTAGGTAATGGGATAAAATCATTTGACGGTTAGAAACTAAAATTCACAATTTAACAGTTGTTTTAGGTCCAATTTTGTTCATTTTTTACAATGCCCCAAATTGAGAGTAAAAACACACACTAAATTACATGATCATCAAATTCGATGATTTTTTTTTAATTGTTTGAACTTAATGTTCAACAGCAGATAAATATTAGGGTAAAGTACATTTTACCCCCTCATGCTTGGGTGCAATTGCAACCTTATACAATATTTTAAAAACATTTCAATCTCATACATTTACTATCATTTTATTTCAATATCATATACCCGTTACAAAAATATGTTAATCTCAATCGTTAAGTGATGATGTGGCACTGTGGTGCTAACTTTGCACAATGTGGATAAAAAACAAATAAAAAATGATTAATAATAACAAGACACAGTGGGCACCACCAAACCATCCATCATCACCCTCATTCCTAGCTATTTGTCCCTTCTCTGCCCGTCTTTCCTCCCTTCACTACCCAACCACAACCCACTCCCCCATCGTCATCACGATAGGGCGGAGACGCGCCCATTTAGCGATCTCGCTCGGTCCTCTCTTCGAGTTCCAACCACTGGAGGGTAAAATCAGGAGCATAACCGAGCTGAGTCAACTCAGAATTAGATTGAACAAGGTCGTCATAGTCCACTAAATGCATCATTGCTTGTACGATGTCACTAACAGCAATTTGGCGGCCATGAGGTTGCTTGGCTCGCTGAAACCGAAGCTGATCACGATCACGATCGCCAAGCACTCAAATTTATTTATTTGTTAATTTAAATCCAAAAACAAATTACAAAATTTAAGTTTTGCACATAAAACCTATCCCAAAACATCAGGAAAACACGAACGACATTCAAATTAGGGAAAATTTGAGATTTTAACGATTTGGGTTTTAAGATGAAGGAAATATAAAGAGAAGGGAGGGAAACACCTGGAGCTGCAGAGGGTTTGCGATTGTAGGCTTCTGGCTTTGCTTGTTTGCCATAATGCCATTTTTGGTGGGCACGAGGGAGATGGTGGTGGTGGCGGTGGCCACGGAGAAGTTGTGGATGTGGTTGTGGTTGTGGTGGTCGTGGTGGGGTGGGTGGTTTAGGAAATTTTGGGATATTTTAGGAAGTTTTGAAATGTTAGGGTGTTTTAGGAAATTTTAGAATTTGTGGGCAATTTTAGAAATTATTTGAATTTTTAGAAACATGTGAAACTTTTGAAATACATTAGAAATTATATGGAATTTTAGAAAGTTTAGGAAATATTTGAAATGTTAGCCAATTTTAGAAATTGTTTGAAATTTTAGCAAATTTTAGAAATTATGTGCTTTTTCCCATATGTTATCTTGTATGACCACGAGTGGCCTCTGTTTTGCTTCCACCTTTGCTCAGAGTGAGTGCTCCACCTCCGATTCCACTCTGGCGGCCAGCCGGACCCAAGCAGCCAATACCGAGTTGGTCGCCAGTGCGATTACGTCTGCACCGTTGATCAAGGTCGTCTAATCTGTGAGGCGAATCTATAGCCACAATCACCATCAGCCTGTGTCAGCAATGGCCTCCGCTTTATCTCATCTATCTCAGGGCAGCATAAAAGCCGAATAGGTGACCGTGACGGAGGTAGAGGAAGGAAACCTCCCAACCGACTCAAGGACTAAAAAAAATGAGGAATCGATCGGGGCTTGAAGACCAACCGAATCACTCAGATGACGTAGCAGAGGATCCTGATTGTACACCTCGCCAGCCACCGCCGAGTGAGTGCCAGAATCAACAGTTTGTTGACCTACGATTGTGGTGCCCTTATCCACACCAAATGGCCCATGAACGCCGATTCATAGATTACACACAGGGACCTGGTTCGTGCCGAGATGGACTACCACTTTTTGGTATGCATACAAATACTTGCTTACTTTAATAATATTTTTTCTCAATTTATTTTATGTTGTTTTAAACTAACTATTTGATTCTCTCTTTTTTTAAATTTCAATCCAACTTCGGGTGGAACCAACTAGACAAAGCTATCGTCGATTACATAGACCAGGTGTGGAGCAGCCAGTATAAGGAGTGAAAGTACAAGCTGCACAAGTACTACGATAATTTTCCGACTCATGAGGCAACTCTTGCAAAACCACCACAAGAGTTTGTAAAAAAGGAGGCCGAGTGGGAGTGGTTGTGCACTCATTTTCTCTATGAAAAGTATCATGTAATCAAATTTTATTATATTTTAATTTTTGTTCAATCATTATATATTTTAGTCAAGTTAAATTAATATTTTTTTAATGGACAAAAAAAATTGATGGCAAATAAAGATAACCAAGAGAATAAGTTGTACCTTTACCAATCCGATTCTCGACCCCTATCTTACTGGATCAAGGAACGGTGGGCAGGCCTTTTCCAAAGGTGGTGGTTTTTTTTTTTGGGGGGGGGGGGGGAGGAGGCACACTAATTATGGCACGAGGTCGTGAACGAAATTTATGTGTAATCATTCATTTATATTTTTTAATTACAAATTTCATTACAATAAATAAGGTTTAAATTATAATTGATAATCCTACTTTGTTTCCTTTGTTTTTTTTTGGTAGGCTTTTATGATATAGAAGAAGGGTGAGTACCTTGCCAACATCTCTCTACAGCAACTGGACGTGCCTATGGAGCAGTTGACACCTCCAGTGCCAACTTCTCCAGTTGCTGATGAACAAGGTTGGCCGAAAGAAGGGCAAGGAAGTTCACGATCTATGAGCATGTCGGGTCCGGGAAGTCGAGTCTTCTTCTTCTTCACCTAGCTCTACTCCATCGACCGAGATTGATTCTAAACTTGACCAGGTAGAGATGGAGCTTGCGCGCCAAATGGAATTAGTGCACATGCACATCAATGCCTTAGCTAGTCCTTGTTAGCTTATGGCATTAGAATTCCCGAGCCCCTGGCTGAGCTTTTGCAGCCATTCCCCCAGCCATTCTAGGATCCCCTAAGAGCCATCCCATGAGCTGCCCGAGCAGTCACACCACCCCCAACACAGTAGTTTATATTTTTTTATTGAGTTTTTGGTTATATAATTGTACGAACAATTTTTTTTTTGGGTTGTAAATAATATTTTTCCAATTTTGTAATAATAATTGATTTTCAAATTTTAGAATTAAATAAATTATTTAATATAACAAGTGTTTATAATTTTTTTTAATTAAAAAAAAAGGTAGCATGAGGGACCCCTCGTTGCACAAAATGTTGGACTTGGATTCTCTGCCCTCCCAATTCGGTGCTCTCCCCGTGCCCTCCTGTTTGTGTGGTTACGGTTAAGCCACGTCAATATTTTATATTACTATTTTTTTTGTCTTATTATATTTATAAAAAATAATATAAAATGTTAGCATGGATTAACCCTGACCACACAAAACAGGAGGGCACGGGGAGGGCACCGAAATGAGAGGGCAGAGAATCCAAGTCCCAAAATGTTTGCCCATATAGTCTACCCGACGACTGTGCCGTCAGGTCAAGCATGTGAATGCCTCAAAAGCAACAGCTTAGGCCATTTGGATGAGATTCATACTCTAGTCTTTAGAGAATTGCAAGTGGATGCCACACCTCTTTTGTGTGACAACACATCAGCAATTTCCATGACCAAGAACCCAGTATTTCATTAGAAGGCTAAGCATATCAAGAAAATATATCATTTTATCAGGAAATATTTACAAGAGAATATCATCAAACTATACTACTTCAAACCCTACAATCCATCTCATATATAAACGAATTATATGGTTGCCGCATTTTTGCACAGCCTTGTATCCGTCGCACTCTGAATATACCTTCATTCTTTTTGTTCATTCCTCACACACACCAAAATCAAATCAAACACTGAAAGCCCAATGGAAAAAAACAGACATTACGGTATTTGGCTACACTTGTTATACATATATTCAAACAAATCCACATGCAAGGAGACGCAAATTAATGGGAAAATGCTTAAATCCCAGAGCAAAAATTCCCGATCCATACGCTCGACCTCCAATATTTTCAACTATAATTTTGACCTAACATGCTAGCGGCTAGCCAAACATATATACACGTACCTTAATTATGAATAGACAGCCCTTTAAAAAGGAATCTTCATTTTATTCGAATGAGGATTAGTTTTGGAACTCACTCCTTATTGAACTTCAACGATCCAAATTGTCTATTTTGTAAGTCTCGGTTCATAGATCATCCTTATAAAAATTTAATTCAATCTAAAACTATTTGCCTATTTAATTATCATTGTAAAATTTCAAGGTTTTCTTTAGAACAACATGTTCGTCAATTTCTTTAAACTCAATCAAATGTTCTATTGTACAAGATTGTCGAAGCATGGACATGGAATTTGATCGTTACACTTGCACCTGTGGTTATTAATCTTGAAAAGGTCTAGACGTGAATCTCCCAATCGTGTAGTGTATGCAGCTTTCTTGTACTCACCCCATGTGAAGGGCTTGTAGAGGCTGGGCTTCTCCGGCGACACCATCTCCGGCAGAGGAGACATCCATGCATTGAGTGGTGGTGCCCCAAAGTACACCATTGACATCCTTGGCTTCACCACTGAGTTTGCTAGTGCCCTATGTCTCACGCTCACTAACCTCCCATTCGTTAAAGCCTGCAAATAAATAAAAAATGAAATTATATTTAATGCGTCCCAAAAAAATATATGTCATCTAAACTACATATTAACAAAACTTTTTTTGCCAACCAAAAGAGAGTGAAAAAATAATTTAGTTTTCTATCACAAAATAAAATCAAGGATAGTAAAGTAATTTTGCACAACCTAAATTTTACACTTTTTTTAAGCCTCACCCACAAATGATGCTAGCATATCTTTCTTTCTTCTTCCTTATTTTTGTATTTTTTTATATTATCTACACTAAGGGGAAAGAGTGGGTTTAATCTTATAATGGACTAGCAATAATGTAGTTCAAATTCACCTTTGGCAATAATCGAACATAAGACCTCTCATTTACCAGTAAAGAGGAATGCCACTAGACTATAATATTAAGTGGCATATCTGATTTAAAAAATAAAAAATAATAGTCTCTCTCCCTACCCTACTTTTGAAGGCTCTCTTTCCTTCCCCCTTTAAAACCAAAAAAAAAAAATGTTCACACACAAAGTGTGTAGGCATAAATTAGAAGAAAACATGGTGGGAGTTTAACTACCTACTTTGTAGGCTTGTTCAACTTTTGTTTTTTTTTTAATGTTTGTTTTTATTTGCGAAATTAGCATTTTACTATTTGGATCATTTTAATTCAATTAGTCTGTTCTAAGAAATGAATTTACTGTTGGCAACACCAAAATAAAGAACTTGGATCATAGAAGAGATTATGTTGTAACCGAAAGATACTATTGTCACTCAGCTTGCGACATGCAGGGAGATCACTTCCACATATTTTTCTCAAAATGTAACTCTGAAATTACTTGCCGGACAAGGAAACAGGCCGTTGAGATTTACAATTGATTGGTTTTTTCCTCTTGTTGATCTGTAGAGTACCCCAACTTGATTGATTCTAGAGTGAGAAAAGAGGGAGAGAGACAGAGGGGTTTTACTTTTATTTTAATTTTGATAAAAAAATATAACTTTTCAAATCATATAATTAGTTCAAACTTTTCTAGTGATAAAAAATTTATAATACTTGGTAAATTTACGGTTGATCCAAAATGAATGATGATGTTACTGACCTGTAAGGCATCACCAACCATTACAAAGAATTGATTGGCGTCGGGAGCGACGGGAACCCACAAGCCATCACGTAGAAAAATCTGAAGGCCCCCCACGTTGTTGGATCTAAAGATTGTCAAGATTTGAGGGTCAGAATGCTCTCCAAATCCAATCCGATTATCATTATTGTTGTTATTAGTGAAAGGATGCTGTTTAGTTGCTGTGTCCCAGTCCTTGACCGGAGGATAGTGATTAAGCCTAAGAATTGAGTCGCTCTGGACGTCTCTGATGAACCTGCTGAACACAGACTTGTCTGAAACCCATAGTCCCTCGGCCACCAGATCAAGAATCTCACATGCCAATTCTTTAACTGCTTCTATGTAATCATTCACTGCACAGCTGGATTAATTGAAAGAATATTGATCATGTTAGTAGATAGTCAATGAATAACTACCACTAAATAGTAAATAGTTATCGTGCGAGTGAGTGACTGTTAGATCATTATAGTATAAAAGCAATATTCACCAATTGATCACTTCAGGAAATATGACAATTATTTGGTGACTATTACTCTTTTATCTACGAGTGACTGTCCATGCATTGTAGAATTTATTTATTCACTGTAAGAAAAATCATCTCAATGCATTTCCAAATTTAGTATAGGAAAAAAGGATGCTTATATATGCAACTCAACTTTTCTTTGAATCTCTCCATTTACTAGTTATTGTTTGGTACTATATATCCATTTGTACCAACATAATTCATCCTCATAAAACTTGTTAACTAATCCTGGTGGTATTAAGTGTTAACAATTCTCTTTTATCTATTTTTAATTTGTTGACCTACACTTCTAGCTATATATATATATATATATATATATATATTCATGATTAGGGTTGTTAATTGGCTCACTATTTCAAACAAATAACGATCTGGCCCTAGCTGCCGCCAAAAGTGGGAGTCCCACAATTGAAAATGTGGACCAATGCAAGCCTGCCTCTGTGTGTGTGTGTGTGTACATATATATATAATGTCTTTCTCTTTGTACTCAATGTAACTCGATGCCTGGTTTAACGTGGTTTCATTTTACTCATATGATCAATACCAATAAATTAAAATCAGTTCATGCAAGAATGTATATATATAAGGTCGATCCAAGCAGTCATGTCAAACTTTCATTGGTACATCACATGCCCGATTCATAGATCAGCAAGCATTCGGTACTATTTGGTGACCCCAGTCCCAAAACTGTATGAATGGAGAAGTACTACGGATAGAAAATGTTGCAGAAATGACAATAAAATGATGATATATTTAAGATCATGTAATTGAGGTTAAACTTTCCAACACTCAAGTCGGCTTCGAAAGGATTAAACTCAAATATTGACAAAAGAGCATAATTCCAATGCCATACATATTGCAAACAGTGGCTGACAGTTATAAAGCTAAGCTGCTTATCTGCCTCTTTGCTACTTTTAGATGGGTTTTATTTGAAACAAGAAAACTTGGAGACCACCGACCCAATTGCTTTCCATCCTAAAATCTCATCATGTACTATTAGCCTCAATCAATTTTCTTATAGTTATTAACCCTGGATATTCATTGTTAAATCTTAAAGCTATTAGGAGAAGGTACTCAATCATTGTATACTTTATGTAGGAACCTCGGCAGTTAGAATCAATGATTGTATAGTTAGTCAAAACTTAATCTATCGTATTTTCAATAATCTAAATGTGAATTATTGATGTCATCGATTCACAATTAATGTAGCAATATAAACATTATATTTTGGGGCTTGTTTATCATAAAAGAGTTCCCTCCAACCAATTTGAAAGTCTATTAATTTTTATGACTTAGGGATGTTCGTGATGAAACAAAAACTCTCGCACTAATTCACGAAGATTTTGATATAATAACAACAAATTATTATTCTAACAACTAACAAGGTAAGCATTGTATTAAAAATGTATTAGTTAGTTACTTATAAAATACATCGTTTGCTAATTTAATCCTTTCTTTTTCCAACAAGGAAATATGTCGTTTTCTAGGATACTAAGGATTAATACTAAACAATCTTTTCCACCTTACATCCGTAAAGCAATCCTCTTTCTATGGCAAGTTTCATGAATTCAGAGTTATATACATCTGACAACATCTTATTAGGACAGATGATACATCATCCATTTCTGTTAATGATAAATAGTTTGGAAAAACTAAATGTAGTTAGTTTTGTTATTAGTTGTGGTTAGTTAGGATTGTACAAGTTTAGTTAAGGAAGCTAAGGGTATAAATGTAAAGAGCCAAAGGCTATATAAATGTACATCCATGTAATTGTTTATTCAGTCAATGAAATACAATCTTACAGAAGAAGATTTGTTTCTCTTTATGGTATCTCGCCTTTTTGCTTCACAGCATCGTATCCATCTTCCGCATCGATCGAACTTCTCTTGATCGATTCTTGGTGTTTCAACTCTGATTCTTCACTCTTTCTTCTCTGATTTCTCTTCTGTTCGTCGATTGATTCTTGTTCGAGATCATGGCTTCTCTGTCAGATTCGTCCCCAATTGGATCTTCTCCGACTCCAAACCCTAATTCCTCTTCTAATCCTCCTTTTCTGAATTCGTACACTTCTCTGACGATTCACAACATTGGTAGTATGGTGCCGATTAAACTGAAGAGCTCCAACTATCTTCCATGGCGAGCGTTGTTTGCTCCTATTTTCCGGCGTTACAAACTTCTCGGTGTGATTGAAGGCACTGAGATCTGTCCACCGCCTCTCTTGGCTGATCGCTCACTGAATCCAGCTTTTGAAGAATGGTATGAAAAAGATCAAAATCTGCTGATCTGGTTGAATTCCACACTTTCTGAAGAGATTATTCCGTTCACGGTTGGCGTCTCGTCCTCTCGCGAGCTTTGGGTGAAGCTTGAACAGCGTTTTGGTGGTGTTTCGGAGGCTAATATTCATCAAGTGCGCTCACGCCTTCAGTCGGTACAGAAAGGCTCCAATTCTATCTCGGGATATCTCCAGCAAATCAAGGAAATTGCAGATTCATTACATGCTGCAGGTGTTTCCGTCTCCGATCGTGATCTAATTGCTGCTACTTTACATGGTTTGCCTGATGAGTTTGAGTCCTTCATTGATTCTATAATGCTCCGTTTGTCTTCGACGTCTCTGGATGAACTTCACGGTCTCCTACTTACCAAGGAGCTTTCTATGGCTCGACGGAAGACAGTCTCTTCAGCTTCTGTGGTTGAACCATTTCAGGCTTTATCTGTGCAGTCTCAGCCTCCTCTGCTTCCTACTCCCTCGGCATTTGCTGCTCAGTCTTTACCACTTCACTCTGCCTCTCGGTACAACTCCAATCGTGGCAAGCCTCCTAGGGGTCAATTCATTTCCAATCGAGGAAATCGCAATCCTCGTGGTAATTTCAATCCTAATCGTGGTAATCGGATTTATCAAGGCTCGCGCAATCATCCCGGTTCTTCTACCTTCAAAGTCCAATGTCAAATTTGTGGATCTACCAGTCATGAGGCCCTTGACTGCTTTGATCGCATGAACCCCGAGATCTGTGGTCGTATTCCTCCAGCTAAACTTGCTATCTACAGGGACTTGGTCTCTAGTTCCTTCTCATTCCACTCAAAATGTCGTCGGCTGCAAGTGGGTGTTTCGTGTCAAGACAAAAGCTGATGGTACTGTTGATCGATACAAAGCCCGACTAGTGGCCAAGGGCTTTCATCAGCAAGAGGGAATTGATTTCCAAGAAACCTTTAGTCCGGTTGCTAAACCGGTTACCATTCGAATTCTACTTACTCTTGCTGTTCAACACAATTGGTTCTTAAATCAATTAGATATTAGCAATGCCTTTCTTCATGGTGACTTAAAAGAGGTTGTTTACATGCAACAACCCCCTGGTTTCATTGATCCTCTCTTTCCAGATCATGTATGCAAGCTCAGAAAATCGTTGTATGGACTCAAACAAGCGCCTCGCGCTTGGTTTGATAAACTGTTTCAAGCATTACATCTGACAACATCTTATTAGGACAGATGATACATCATCCATTTCTGTTAATGATAAATAGTTTGGAAAAACTAAATGTAGTTAGTTTTGTTATTAGTTGTGGTTAGTTAGGATTGTACAAGTTTAGTTAAGGAAGCTAAGGGTATAAATGTAAAGAGCCAAAGGCTATATAAATGTACATCCATGTAATTGTGTATTCAGTCAATGAAATACAATCTTACAGAAGAAGATTTGTTTCTCTTTACATCTTACTACAATGACATAAAACAATTCAAATCAAAGAAATAAATTCAAACACGCCATAAACTTATTACCATGAACAACGAAGCTTCTATGAAGAAACAGAAACCATATCCCTTCTTATTCCCTTAATTATATGATTACTTCTCGGACATATATAATGTCTACGAAATATGTTGCATGCAAACTATATAATTAGAAAATCATGAACGCAATATATTACCTGAATTTCGTAGGGTCGTTGGAAATATCATTGGATCTCTCAGAAATGGACTGACGATTGGTTTGAATAAGAAGGTACTCAAGCTCTCCAGTGTCGCCTTTGCAGCCAATGTTTTTGCAGCCATAGCCAAAAGGACAAGCCGGGCCAGCTCGTTGCTTCTCCATTGTTGGCTTGGCAAAAAAATCAGACCCTTGTGTTTCCATTTTCTCAACGACCTCTTTTGGGATACCATGGTTGACCACCTTAAAGAAACCATATTCTTCACAGGCTTCAACAATTTGTTCTGATAGCTTTGACCTATTGTAATTTGATAGATCGATTGTGGGAATTCCTATTGCCATGATTTTCTTGCTTCTTATTGGTGAAGGAGATGATACCACCATTCTTGTTTCTCTTTGTGGGATTGAAGGAATATTAATAATCTGAGAAAAAAGGAGTAAGATCCAGGATAAGAAGGGGAATTCGACTTTGAACGTTGTACTTTGGAGGTGCGATCAAGGTTGAGCTGGTGCTCATATATATATATATATATAGAGAGAGAGAGAGAGAGAGAGAGAGAGAGAGAGAGAGAGAGAGAGAGAGAATTATTAGTGTTTTATGCTAGGAGAGGAGTGTTGGGGCATAAAAAGTCTTCACTACTTTGGAGACATTTATCTCACAAAGAAGAATATAATGCAGTGGAATTGTTAGGCAAGAGAAAGAGAGAAAACTCAATGTATTACACAAGATTTTTATTCACTCACAAACTTAGTACAAGAGGAAACACTCAAACACTCTTAGAAGCTTTGTTGCTTCTTCTCACTTCTCACTACTTGCTCTCTTGGTTGTTTCAAATGGTGTGGATGCCTTCTCCTTTTATAGGCATGGATGGAACCTTGGAGAAGTATGGAAGTATCATGCTAGAGATATCTAAATAATTCCACTACCTTCCTGAGCTAGAATTATCTATTAATCTTGTATGTTGGTGGAATCCTTACCATTCTTCTAGACTCTTCCACCAACTTGAAATTTGCTAGAATTCTCTAGCATGTGCATGGATCTTTCTTTGTGTATGGGCCGGATCAATTGTCTTGGGCCAAGACAAGATTACATTTCAACATCACCCCTTAATCTTGTCTTGTGACGCCGATTGATTTCCTCAATCTGATAAAGTCTTCTTGTTAGAGTGGCTTGGTGAATATGTCCGCGATTTGGTCTTAAGACTTCACGTATTCCACTTGCACATCCTTTCTTGCAATACACTCTCTTATGTAATGATAGCAGGTATCTATGTGTTTGCTCCTGTCATGGAATAATGGATTCTTTGCTAGAGCTATTGCAGACTTGTTGTCGACATAGATCTCTGTTGGCTCTTCTTGTTGCATGCTTAATTCTTTCAGCAAGTTTCTCAACCAGATTGCATGACAGACACATGAGGTAGCAGCTACATATTTAGCTTCGCAGTTAGAAAGAATGACAATCGGTTGCTTCTTCGACATCCATGTGAATTTAGTGTCTCCCATGAAGAACACAAATCCAGTAGTGTTTTTTCTATCGTCGGAAACTCCTGCCCAATCACTATCGCTATACCCAACAAGTTTGTAGTTATCAGAACTTGAATAGAACAAGCCAAAGTTAACAGTACCTTTAAGGTATCGAAGAATTCTTTTGGCGATCTTCAAGTGTGTAGTTGTGGGATTCTCCATGTAGCGACTGACTAATCCGACGTCATAGAGAATGTCTAGTCTTGTGCATGTCAAATAGCGCAAGCTTCCAACTAAACTCTTGAAAAATGTTGGATCTACATTTTCTCTTTCGTCATGCTTGGTTAGTTTGACTCCGCACTCTATTGGCGTGCTTATGGGCTTGCTGTCTTCCATTTTGAACTTTTTCAGTATCTCATTTGTGTAGCTTTCTTGGGAGATGAAAATGCCTTTTTTGTTCTGCTTGACTTCAATGCCTAGGTAGTATGCCATTAACCCGATGTTGGTCATCTCGAATTCTTTGGTCATTACTCTCTTGAACTCTTCATACATGCTTGGATTGCTTCCGGTGAAGATTAGATCATCCACATATAAGCACACAATTAGAATATCTCCATCTTTGACTTTGACATAGAGAGCATGTTCATGAGGACACTTGATGAAGTTGTTCTCTTGAAAGTACATGTCGATGCGACTATTCCATGCTCGTGGGGCTTGTTTTAACCTATAAAGGGCTTTCTTCAGCTTCAGAACTTTATCTTCATGCCTTTTGATTTCATAGCCTAACGGTTGCTGAATGTAGACTTCTTCTTCAAGGACTCCATTTAGGAAAGCGGACTTCACATCCATTTGTTGAATCTTCCATTTGTTTTGAGCTGCCAAAGAAATTAGTAATCGTATAGTTTCCAACTGAGCAATGGGTGCAAATACCTCATCATAGTCGATTCCGGCTCTTTGACTATAACCATTCGCCACTAGTCTCGCCTTGTATCTTTCAACCTCTCCGTTGGCATTCTTCTTTGTCTTATACACCCATTTGACTCTGATGGCTTTGTGTCATTTCGGAAGAATAACGAGTTCCCATGTTTCGTTCTTATGGATTGCTTCAATTTCTTCATCCATTACTTTCTTCCACTTAGTATCTTGCACTGCTTCTTGGAAGTCAACTGGTTCACAATCAGCAAAGAGATAAAAAAGTGTAGGATTATCAAGTCTTTCAGCTACCTCATAGAGATCTCGTAAACTTCTTATGTGTGGTACTTCTCTTTCATTTAGGTTCCCACTTGACGATGCTGATACTGGTGAATTGCCATGATTGGTTGATGTTGGTGAAGCAGGTGGAGTAATGGATTCTTGTTGAACCTCTCTTGCTTGCTCTATCATCCCTTGTTCATTCTCTTCTTCAAACTGAGGAAAGAAGTGAAGATCACCTGCAAGAGAGCAAAAATCCCATTCTCCTTCTTCATCGAACGTCACGTCTCGACCGATCATCGTCTTCCCATTGTTTGGATTATACAATTTATAGCCTTTTGAATTTGAGTCATAGCCGATGAAGATGAACTTCTCACTTTTGTCGTCGAGTTTGGTTCTCTTCTCGTTTAGTACATGTACATGGGCTATGCTTCCAAAAACTCTTAGATGAGAGATACCTGGTTTTCTTCCACTTCATGCTTCTTGCGGAGTCTTTCCCCACACACTTCTTGTTGGAGACTGATTGGATAAGTAGACAACACATGATACAGCTTCTGCCCACAACTCATTAGGCAATCTCTTACTTTTGAGCATGCTTCGAGCCATGTTGAGGATGGTTCGATTTTTTTCTTTCCACCACATCATTTTGTTGAGGGGATCTTGGAACTGTCAAAGGTCGACGAATTTCATTGGCTTCACAGAATTCTTGAAATTCCTTCGAAGTGCATTCTCCTCCTCGATCAGATCTTATGGCTTTGATCTTGCAACCACTTTCTTTTTCTATGGTGACTTTGAACTTCTTGAATGCTCCAAATACCTCTAATTTCTGCTTCAAGTAATACACCCGGGTTTTCCTTAAAAAATCATCAATGAAGAGAAGGAAATAATTATTTTTACCCAAAGAGCTTGGCTTTATTGGACCGCACACATCAGTGTGAATGAGCTCAAGTGGCTTCTGGGCTCTTGTGGTCGACTCCTTTGGAAAGCTTTTCCTTAACTGTTTCCCAAGTAAACATTCTTCGCAAGCTTGACCAGGGCGACTGATGCACGGTAAGCCTCTCACTATCTCTTTCTTGGATAATAACTCCAGTCCCCCAAAGTTAAGATGCCCAAAACGAAGATGCCAAAGTCATGATGTGTCTTTGTAACATGTTTTGAGGCACTTTGCAACATTATTTTGAATATTCATAGGAAACATCCTATTCTTTGACATTTTCACCTTGGCAATTAATCTTCCTTTGTCATCCCTAAGAAAAAGGCTATAATTTTTCATGTGAATATCATAACCTTTTTCTAAGAGTTGACCCAAACTCAAAATGTTGCTTTTCATATTGGGCACGTAGTAGACATTTGAAATTAATTGGTGACCGCCATTTTTCTGGGGAATTAAGATGTTACCTTTTCCTTTGATGGGTATTTTGGATTTGTCTCCAAAAGGAACGTTGCCACTCACTGATTCATTGAGCTCTACGAACATGCTTCTTCTTCCACACATGTGGTTGCTGGCGCCGGTGTCAAGGTACCATGTATAGTCTTGGTCTCCATCATTGTTCTTGTATGCTAGTAGCACAATGCCATTATCTTCTTTCTCTTCTTTCACATAATTGACCTTCTCATCAGGCATGTTGCTTGGAGCTCTACATTCCCAAGCATAATGCCCAAACTTTTGACAATTGTAGCATTGAACTTGAGATTTTTCATACCTAAAGTTTGAGTGTCCTCTTCCATGATCTTTTGTTGAGCTTCCTCCTTTTTTGTAATTGGTATGGTTGTTGAAGTTCCAACCACATCCACGTCCATGTCCACATCTGTGACCTCAACCATGACTTCTTCCATACTGACTTATCTCGTTGTCGTAGCTTTCTTCTTTCTTCTTTGGCTGGACATGCGTCTTGAGGAGCTGCTCATCATTCCCTTGCCTCTTCTTATGTTTCTCTTCATATGCTTGTAGCGAACCTATTAATTGCTCTATACTAATTTCTTCCAAGTTTTTAGTTTCTTCAATCGTCACAATAATGTGCTCGAACTTAGGGTCCAACGAGCATAGTATCTTCTCCATAATTCTAACATCTTCTAACTTTTCTCCGTTTCTTTTTAATTGATTGGAAATGGCTAGGACTCTTGAGAAATAATCAGAGATTGATTTAGACCCTTTCATTTGTAGAGATTTGAACTCACCTCTTAATACTTGAAGACGAACCTTTTTCACTTGTTCGGCTCCTTTGTAAGAGGTTTGAAGCTTCTCCCATGCTTGCTTGGTGGAGGTTGCACTCGAGACCTTCTCAAAGCCATTGTCATCTAATGCTTGATAGATGAGGTAGAGAGCCTTCTTGTCTCTCTTTCTTGAATCTTTCAAACTCTCCTTCTAAGGTTGGGACAGAGTAGCTTCATCTTCTGGCTTAGTGTAGCATTTCTCCACGACTTCCCATACATCGTGTGCTCCCAAAAGAGTCTTCATTTTGATACTCCAATTATCGAAGTTGTTGTTGTCGAGCACTGGAACTTGGAAGGTTGCCATAACGTTGCTAGCCATAACTCTGATACCACTTTGTTAGGACTTAAAAAGACTTCACTACTTTGGAGACGTTTATCTCACAAAGAAGAATATAATGCAGTGGAATTGATAGGCAAAAGAAAGAAAGAAAACTCAATTTATTACACAAGATTTTTATTCACTCACAAACTTAGTACAAGAGGAAATACTCAAACACTCTTAGAAGCTTTGTTGCTTCTTCTCACTTCTCACTACTTGCTCTCTTGGTTGTTTCAAATGGTGTGGATTCCTTCTCCTTTTATAGGCATGGATGGAACCTTGGAGAAGCATGGAAGCATCATGCTAGAGATATCTAAATAATTCCACTACCTTCCTAAGCTAGAATTATCTATTAATCTTGTATGTTGGTGGAATCCTCACCATTCTTCTAGACTCTTCCACCAACTTGAACTTTGCTAGAATTCTCTAGCATGTGCATGGATCTTTCTTTGTGTATGGGCCGGATCAATTGTCTTGGACCAAGACAAGATTACATTTCAACAAGGAGATGGGGATTTAGTTGATGGTTAATAATCGAAAACGTGGGAATTTGTACATATGGCATGGCACCTGGAGTCCAAAATAAGTAGATGTTTTGTTTGAACATTGTTATTAGTAATTTAAACTAGTTAGGATTTGGAGTAGGGGGCTGCCTATCAGAATTTGATTTTTAATAGCTTTGAGCAGAAAGAAAGTAGGTTACAACAGTAGTTCATGAGTCAACTTTGAGAATTCTTTCTATCTGTTTTGAACGAGAAGAGAGTAAGGCTATAATAGAAGTTCAACAACCAAACGTTTACGTACAATTTGGCTCGCCTTATCTTTCAACACCTCTAAGATTATGTTGTTTCTAGTTTTCTCTATGTTGTGAATTACTTCATTTTAAATTTTATAATATTGTATTTTCTTAAATAAAAAGATGAATAATGTTAGAGCAGTGATTGCATGTATATATATAGTGCAATCTAAATTACCTAGTACATTAAGGTATGGAGCGAATTATTAGTTAAATCTCAACCAGTCAAATTGGTATCCAGTACCGAATAACATTAACCTAGTACTAGAGGGAATTAGAGGAAGGGTGACTTGCTTCGTCACACTATTATGATCAATTAATTGATGATCAATCTATACAAGTTATATAATATGTCACTAAACTAGTCTAAAAATATAATCTTATATAATACTATTGTAATTAATTAAAGATACTGAATGCCTTTCTAATTTCTTTTTTTTTATGATTTCTTTATAAATGAGAAGAAAAAAAATTTGGAGTGTGGCAACTGGACCACATATCCGTGTGGACCCAGACAAAAAAAAAAAAAACCATATATCTCTACTAATTAATAAAACACTCATTGTTAACCAAAATCCTATGAAATTACTAGTTTAACCCTCTAATTAAAACATAACATAAATAAGAAATATGGAGCAGAAATGTAATTTCACACAATCAAATTTTGCTCTTTTTTTTTTCAAAGCCTCACCTACATGTAATCCTAACATATTTCTAATTAAAAAAAATAATAACAAAAAAAAATCCCACTCCCATATTCTTTATCACTCTCTTTCTCTCTCCTATTTCAAGAATAAAAATAAAAAAATTTCTCACACACTTTCTGTGTGTCCATATGCTAGTGTGTGTGTGTGTATTCCATCCCTTTTGTCATAATAAAGCTGCCTCACTTTGGTTTCACTTTCTCTGATACCAAACCCCAATTCGATTTTCTTACCCAAGAACCTCTCGTGAATGGGAGGGTGAGAGAGGGTGAGTGAAGGTTGAGACTCATGTGTGTGTGATAAGGAATGAGGGGTTGAGGCCAGGTTGGTAGCAGCTGTTTGTCTCTCTAAGAACATCTCCAACTCATAAAATAAAACTTAAAATATACGCTTTAAAATCCCCCCAAACCATCTCCAACCATTGGGCTAAAATAAACCTTGGGGAGAAAATATATCTCTAGGCTAGATTTCTCCCATGATTTAAGCCTAGCTTAAATTATTCTGGACTCACCAAACTGTCATATTTCAAATCTTTTTTTTTGTT
This sequence comes from Malus domestica, assembly GCF_042453785.1. Taxonomy (NCBI): domain Eukaryota; kingdom Viridiplantae; phylum Streptophyta; class Magnoliopsida; order Rosales; family Rosaceae; genus Malus; species Malus domestica. Next base: position 35,044,725 of record NC_091669.1, on the reverse strand, counting down.
TTTACCTATAATCTAACGGCTATGGTCAAATGAGATCAAATATAATGATAAAATAAAATAAAATTGATGGCCCAAAGTTAAATCTAACGTTTAAAATAATTTAAGAAAATTATTTATATCAAATTTAACTTAAAAGTTTATGCATACCTATGTATTTGTATGATTTTTAATTACTTACGGAATTTAAATAATTTTAGATTAAAATGTTCATAAAAATAAAATTAGGATAATCTACATAAATTTTATTTTCAAAAAAGTTACAGAAAAAAAAAATTTAGGCTAAAGCCAAAAGAGTTGGAGATGAAAGCAATTTATGGGTTATGATTTAAAATTTTCTGACTAAAATCATTATTTAATAATCTCGGGCTAAAATGGGGTTTTGCAAGAAACTCTTTTCAAAGGAAGTTCGGAGCTTAAATTAAGCCATGGTTACGCATATATATTTCTTTGATGATTGTTGACTTATTCAAGCTTCCATTCCCTATGAAATTTTTGAAAAAATAAAATAAGAGTGAATAGACAGAATATCTATCTTAATTTTTTAGAGCTTTTCTGCCTTTTCTTTGTGTGAAACACGATGCCTAAGATACTAGCATGAATGGATAATATATACTTGTATTCCTCCTTTTGGGGTATGAACTCATTTTCTTACTTGCAAATAACACTTTTCAACACAAAAATTTTATAATATCGGAATTGTTTAATCTCTAAATCTTAATTTGAAGATCATTCCTAGAAAAATTCATGTGAATCATGTTGAATATAGTTGACTGCCATGCCATCATTGAAGTGTAATATTGCTGAGTCATCAAAGATTAGTTAGAAGGTTGTTAGAGAGTGTGGTATGTTAGTTGTAGTGGTTAGTGTAGGAGCTAAGTCTCTCTAGCTCTATATAACTCAAAAATGAGATAGATTGTAATTCATTCAAGTTCATCAATAGAAAAAGATTATATTCATCTCTCTAATCCTCTATTTTCTTCCTTAAAGCTTTCTTTGCAACTATTCATTTTTCTGCAATTCTCATGTTCTATTATCATGATATCATCACTGACGGTCTCAGTCCTTGGTGCTGCTACTTCCAATGTGCTATCTTGAACAATTGTTGATCTCCGGCGTGGTTTCTTGGCTTTCTTTCTCAAGAATTGAGGATTCAAGTTTCGTCTTTCCTTTTGCACTCCAACTGTTTGTTTGATTGTCTCAGTGAAAAAATTATGTGTTAATTCATGTATTAAGGTTGATTGCCATTTCTTCTAAGTGAAAGATTGATTAGTCAAATTTGAAAGCCAATTGCCATTATTTGATTGAAAAGCAAATGAAGGCCAATTGCCATTGCTGAGAGATTTATTCTTTGATTGACTGTTTAATTGTTTTTACATTCAAGAAGGCCGATTGCCATTGTTGAAAGATTGATTCTTTGATTAATTGTTGGGTTTCTTCCTATCTAGAAGGTCGATTGCCAAGAGTGTACTAGTTCAAGATTCTGGTAAAGTTGTTCATTTGTTGAAATTGTATTCATTGGTGAAGATAGGGCGTCAAGTAATGTTAAAATTGAGAGTCTTTTGGGTATGATTACTGTCAAACTACAAGAAGATAATTTTGTGAAATGGAAGTATCAATTTCAGTCAGTTTTACATGGGTATGATCTCTTTGATTTCTTTAATGGATAATTACAGTGTCCACCGAAGTTTGTTATTAATTCTTATACTAGTGTGACTAAGGAAATAACCACTGCATACAAGGAATGGTTAAGACAGATGTTTCTTTGTTAAGTCTGTTAATTGTAACTTTTTCAGATGATGTTATGGATTATGTGATTGGATGTAAGAATTCTCATGAAGCATGGAAATGTATACAAAAGAGATATGCATCTATTTTAGTTGTTTGAATTAATCAACTTAAGACAAAATTCACACTGCACAAAAGGGTACTGATTCAGTGGATAAGTATCTATTAAGATTGAAAGGTATTAAAGATCAATTGATTGCTGCAAGAAAGAAGATTACTGAGAATGATCTTGTAGGCTGAGTTTGAGATGATAAAGACAATAATTTTTGCTAAGGAAACACCAATTTCTCTAAAAGATTTTAGGGCACAACCTTGGTGCTGAAGCTAGTATTAAGTTAAGAATGACCAGTCTGTCTCAGTCAATATTTGCAATGTCGGTTCAAGGTAGTTCATCACATTCACAATGGCAGTTTCCAGGTTATGAGCAAGGGGAAAGCTCGAATTCACAGAGAGCACAAGGATTTAATGCTGGTTATGGAAGCAATGATGGAAATGGAAATAATGCTGGAACTGAGGGGTTTAATAATGGATTTGGTTATGGAAGTAATGGTGGTTCTGGCTATGGAAATAATGGTGGTAATGGGAGTTTTAATGGAAGCAAAAGTTTTCAACCACAACAGAGGTCAAATTTTAATAATCGAAGGTTCTTTGGAGGAAATAATAACCTAAGGTTCTCTGGAAACAGGTCTGGGTCAATTTGTTTTTACTGATAATGGAAAATGGTCTCAGTCCACTGGTTCTTGGAATGGAAGTAAACAAGTGCATTCTTGGAATGGGAATACCAACTACAAATCTTCAATTTCTCCTGAGTGCCAAATATGATCTAGAAGGGGACATACAACACCTAACTGCTTTTTCAGAACTGAGAATGGCTAATCATCAGCAGGTTTTGTGGCATGCCAAATCTGTGGAAAGAAATGCCATATAGTATTAGAGTGCTATCATAGAAACAATTTTTCATACCAGGGTGCTCCACCTCCTGCATCAATCATTGGAATTACTACTCAAGGACCAAATTCAACAAATGGTGGTCATAATATTCATGAATTTGCATCTGCTGACACTTGGGTGATTGACACAGGTGCAACTTATCATATGACAGCAAATATAGATGTTTTAAACAATCTTATAGCTTATAAGGGTGATGCCAAAATAACTATTGGCAGTGGAGAAGGTTTGCCAATTTCAATTATTGGTTCTTCAATCATTAAAACTCCACAGCATGCATTAATTTTACATAATGTGTTACATGTACCAAGAATTGCAATGAATTTATTATTTGTTAAGAAATTGTGCAAAGATAATGGATGTTGGTTCATTTGTGATGATCTAGTTTTCTTTATACAGGACAAGGCAACTCAAGTGATGTTGTATCAAGGAAGTAGTGATGATGGAGAGCTGTTTCGAATTCTAGTCAATGTGTTTTCAAAGTCCTTTGCTGCAAAATTGGAAAGAAGTGTTGCTTTTGTTGGAAAAAAGATAAAAAGCTCAGTTTGGCATAAAAGTTTAGGCCACCCCTTTGAAGACCTTCTTAGTTAAATATTGAATAATGTTGAGTTGCAAACTACTACAGATAATGTCAATCTGTATGTCAGGAATGTAATTTATGATGAGGAAATGTATCATTTCAAGCAACAAGTTGATAACAGGAACTATAGAGCAACACAAAGGGTCTCTAATTCTCCAATAATAGTGGAATTAAATATTCCCAATGAGAGATCTTAGGTTATTCAAGATACTCAATCTGTTTCTCCACAAGTTAGTCCTAATTTCATATCTAAGAGCATACAATCTTCAAGTTCCAGTGACACAAGTATGAGCTATAGTGACAGAAATATAAGTATGAGCTGTGGTGACAGAAATACAAGTTTGGTTAACTTTGAAGGTCCTAGTGGTCAAATGTATGATACTATCAGTGACAAAACTGCAATAAACTTATCAAATCATCACTCTGGTACAACATCCATGTTGCCTATCCATTCACCCAATCAACTTGAGGTAATTCTTCCTCTTTTATCTAATTCCAAGACAAGTCATCATGATGATATATCCAAGCACCCCATGGTCACTAGATTAAAAAGTGGCATTATTGCAAAGAAGAATTACATTGCACTAGTTGCTTTATTTCCAGAGCTTAGTTCATTATAAATCACTGAGGAAGATCCTTTTACTGGGGGTTATTCTTTTGTGTCTGAAATTGTGGATATGCTAGAACCCTTATCTTTTAGAAAAGCATCCACTATAAAACATTGGCAAAAAGCTATGCATCAGGAGTATAATTCTCTTAGAGCTCAAGGAACTTGGGTTTTGGTTCCATCTTCCAAGGATAGGGTGATAGTTGGAAGCAAATGGGTATATAAAGTGAAGAAAAACCCAAATATGAGTGTTTCAAGATATACAACAAGGCTTGTAGCTCAGGGGTTTTCCAAAGAACTTGGAATTGATTACTTGGATACATTTAGTCCAGTTGTAAAACCCACTACAGTAAGGATTGTTCTGGCCCTAGCAACTATAAATCATTGGGGTTTGAGACAACTCAATATTAAAAATGCTTTTCTTCACGGTGATCTACAAGAAGAAGTCTATATGAAGCAACCTTAGGGATTTGTAGATGCATCTCATCCTACACATGTTTGCAAGCTAGTGAAATCGTTATATGGATTAAAATAAGCTCCAAGAGCTTGGAATTCCAAATTTACAAGCTATTTAAGAGAATTGGGTTTCTATGCTTCAACCTCTGATACTAGTTTGTTTGTAAAGAAAGATAAACCAGATATGATCACACTTTTGTTATATGTCGATGACATAATTTTAACTGGTTCAAGTACTGTGAAAATACAACAGGTTATTCAAGAGCTCTCTGAGGTGTTTGACTTGAAAGACATGGGACAACTCACTTATGTTCTGGGATTACAGATCAAGCATAAGGAGAATAGAGATATATTTGTCAATCAATCCAAATATATCAAGGATCTAATACATAAAGCTGGTTTAAAGTCCTATAAACCTGTCAACACTCCTTGAAAGCCTCACCAACAAATGCTTCACTCTGAGGGTACTTTGCTAGCTGATCCCACTTTGTATAGAAGTACTATAGGGTCCTTGTAGTATTTGACTTTCACTAGGCTAGACATAGCCTATGCAGTGAATACAGTTTGTCAATTCATGTCTTCTCTTACTGAGTATCACTTTGGAGCGGTCAAAAGAATCCTTAGGTACCTTCAAGGATCAATGGATAGTGGTATCCTATATTTTGCAAATACACTGCCTCAGTTAAATGCATTTTTGGATTCTGACTGGGTAGCTAACTTGAACACCAGAAGATTTGTAACTGGATACATGGTGTTTCTAGGAAACAACCCTATTTCATGGCAATGTAAGAAACAAAGCTTAGTGTCTCTAAGCTCCACTGAGGCTGAGTACAAGGCTCTAGCACACACAGCTATTGATATTGCTTGGGTGAGGAATATTTTAAAGGACTTAGGTGTGTTTTTAACAGATCCACCAAGTATTCATTATGATAATATGTTGGCCATTGCACGTGCAAATCTAGTGTTTCATTCAAGAATAAAACATCTTGACATAGATTATCATTTTGTGAGAAAAGGGGTTCAACAAGGAGACTTGGAGGTGTTGTACATTCCAATTGAAGATCAAACTGCAGATAAACTGAAAAAGGGATTACACAGTCCATCTTTTATTTGACATTGTTACAATCTCAAACTGGGAAATCCCAGTTGTGATTGAGGAGGGATGTTGAATATAGTTGACTGCCATGTCATCTCTGAAGTGTAATATTGATGAGTCATCAAAGATTAGTTAGAAGGTTGTTAGAGAGTTTGGTATGTTAGTTGCAGTGGTTAGTGTAGGAGCTAAGTCTCTCTAGCTCTATATAACTCAGAAATGAGATAGATTGTAATTCATTCAAGTTCATCAATAGCAAAAGATTGTATTCATCTCTCTGATCCTCTCTCTTCTTCCTTAAAGCTTTCTCTGCAACTATTCTTTTTTCTACAATTCTCATGTTCTGTTATCAAATCGATGATCGTTAATCATCCAAATGTATCAAATAAATCAATAGGGTATGTACTAAGTAGCATATTCATGATGAACCGTTGATTTGTTTGATAATTTGGATGACCAAACGAGCACCAATTTGAATAATTTTTTGTAGAGATGATTTTCAAACGAAAACTAAGAGATTGAAAAATTCCGATTATCAAAATTTTACGTTGAATATACGAAGTGGGAAGGAGCTCATTTCCGCAAAGGGAAAATGCAAGCAGCATGAATTATTTGCATGCTCCTCCAAGTTTAGTGGTCGGACCATATTCGATAATTGATGCATCTCGTTCGTGGTAATGATTCCATTTTAGGTTAAATATATCTAATCTTCATTTGTTTTAAGTTATTTCACGAGCTAACAAGTATGCCACTGGCACTAATCTTATTCTCGTTCGCCTTGTAACATAGAGTGTACTTAACATGTGATTACTCTCAATTGTTTACTAGTTAGTAGTAGTTATTGCTCGATGACACGTAAAAAATCTTAGATATAAAGAGTTAATGTAAAGCAATAGACTACAAATCTCTTGCCATGTGAGCTCTAATATAATATCCCTTTAACAATAGGCATTATAGAATTAACCAATTGTAAATCGATGTGATTGTAATATACATTGTCAAGGGATCAAAGTCTTTGCTTGTGCATACAAGCAAAAACGGAAAATATTTATTGAAGTCTTCATCTATCCATAGTGGTTTAGAACTCTCTCATGTTTATTAACTAAGTTCATCTCTAGTCATGCAGGACTATGTTTAATTAGCTCTCCAAAAATTAATATTTTAAAAATTATTAAATTTTCCATCTCCCAACTCTATATTTTATTTTTCTTCATAATTTATTTACTTTCTATGGCCAACTTAACTTGACTTGGGGTTACATTTTACCTGCTTTGTGGCCAAACTTAGCCTCATTTGATCCTTAGCCCTTTAGTTGGAGACTGATTTTGTCAAAGTGACCCATAACCCTTGGCTAGAGATGGCCTAAGTGATTGCTAAATACATGCATGTGGTTCCATGTGAGCATACACAAAAATAATGATGATAGAGAAAAATTGAAAACAAGTCTAAGTTGTGGTGTGACCTTAATACTACGTAGTATTGCTACGAGTGTCTTAACCACGAGATTTCATTTCCATATTTATTTAGAACTTCTATTTTCAATTTCAACCATTCATGTCCTGTATTATTCAATGCTACATAATATTGAAGAAAATTCTTTATGTTTTTTCGCTTTTATGTTTTTGTTTTCATATAATCTCTTTAGGTATCATACCGCCTTCCTTCATCCTTCTTCATTCTTCATTTCTTTTATATAATTTTTTTTTATCTCTATCACCAAAAAAAAAAAAAAAGAAGAAGACTAAAAATTAAAAACGAAATAGTTATTAAACAAACCTTACACTTACTAACATGACATTTTTGAAGATGTATAAGACTTGCTAGCATTTCCTTTCTAATATTCATTTTTTAAATTTTTTTGTTCAAAGATAGAGAAGTACAAGGATATTTAAGTTATGAAGAAAGCCAAAGGGTGGGAGGGAATTAAGAAAAGAGAATTATATGATACAAAATTTTGAAAATCAAAACGACTTCAAATAGTTTCTAAGTTTTAGCTTTTATCTTAGGGCAATTAGCAGGGATGATCAGATTTTGAGATTTAGTTGTAAAAATGATCATTAGTCATGATGACATATTGATCATATACTCAAAGATGATATAACAACCGCGCGACGATGATATAATAACACATATATTAAACACTCACCATTTCTACATTCAAATGTCGAAAACTCATTCATGATGACATATTGATCATTTATGTACTATTTCATATACATATCTTTCATATATATATATATATAGCCCTTCTTCATTTCTAATTTTTCTCATAATGTGTGTGTGTGTACACACACACACTATAGTCCTTCTTCATTTCTAATTTTTCTCATATACTTCCTCTTTTCTAATTGATGATCGTGCAATAGTTCTTGGAGCATTGTTGATAATAGCCTACTCTGACAATTGTTTCGTACTTTTGATGCAACTTCAAGTAATAAAATACATAGGTCTTAAATACATCCAATGCATTTTCATGTGTTGTGAAATTGTTTCACGTTTTGAAGTATGTTTTTAATTTACAAGTAATTAATAAAATACATTAACAAGTATTATACTGGTTCTTGTGAGAAGAATTCAAATGATGGTGAAAGACATTAAGGCTTAACTCTTAAGTTTGATCAATCACCAACATTAGGTGAGACTTGGCGCCGCTCTCTCCCTCTAACCTTTCCTCACCAGAAACCCTAGATCTCAAAGCCTCTCAGCCGCCGGTCCCTTACTTCGGTTTGGGGCCATCGGCAGCTTGCTAAACACCTTAATAGTCCCTCATCTTGTCTTTCTTTTTCCCTCCGTTGCTCAGTCCCACCTCGTCGCCTACCACCATATCCTTCTGCACCCCCCCCTCCCGCGTCACCTCCGCTTCCCTCCCCAGTTTTCGGCCTTTGCCCGCCCACCAGGCACCCTCCTTAGTGCTACCTCGCGTTTCCCCCTCCTTTCTCCCACTTTTTGCAGACAACCCTCCAATTTTGGTTGGAGTTTTCTTTCCAAATCCAGGTAGGCCTTCGATTTTGGCCTGGTTTCGTGATTGTAGGCAAGATTTATGGTTGTGGTGGATCGGATTCACTTCCCACCACACGTTCTCCATGGTGGATGTGCGCTCCTTGGAATACCCCGACTGAGCTGCCTCTTTTGGCCACATCTGTGATGTCTTTTCGACGAAGGCAGCATATTTGTCTCAACCTGTTTTGTGGTTCCATTGTCGGATTAGCTACTTTTCTTGTTTTGTGGTGTGCTTTGTGGCCCCGTTTGTGGCGATTTGTTGTGGCCTCGCTTGTTTGAGCGACGGCATTGTGTTGGCATTCGGTACCAATATGACGTTTCTATAGTCTTTGCGTTGGATTTGTATTGTTTGCTCTTCATGTTTGTGGTAATTGCTGGTGGTGCCATGTAGAGGTTAATGTATTGATTTAGCGGGGTGTAATCAATTGGGATTTTAAGAGATTTTAATTCTTTTAATGAATCTAGGGGTATTCAATCAGGATTTTAAGTGATTATTTGAAATTCTAGATGTATTCAATTAGAATTTTAAGATAGTTTATTAAAATCCTTAGAAATCCAGGGCTATTCAATTAAGATTTTAAAGAAGTTTATAACATTCCAGGTATATTCAATTAGAAATTGATTTTAAAGAATTTGAGAAAGTTGAGGAATTAGAGGGAATTGGATAGATTTCGTAATGTATTTTAAGTATTCACAAATCTCACCTCTTCCCATGAAATTTCAAGGGAATTGAATCAAAATTTTATATGGAATCTCTACAAATCAATTAAACTCCATAAAAATCTATGGATTTATAAATCAATTAAAATCTCTCACATTCTCAATTGAATACACCCCCCTTAGTTTGTGCTAATTTCTCTCCAGACCAAGGTTGGTCACTTGAGATTTTGTACCTAATATGGCATCCTCTTGTATTGTTCAGATCTCTTGTAATGTTTAGTTCTTATCAATGAAATCACTCTATCGTTGATGTTCAAAAACTCTTAAGTTTGATTGTATTTCTTTTGTTCATGTTTCTAGAGAAGTAAATTTTGTTGCAAATAGGTTCGTTGATTTGGGGCACAAACTTTCCCCGGATCGTATTTGGCTTTATTCTGTTCCTCGCTTAGGTTAAGGGATGCCTTACACTTTGGTAACTTTTGTATTCGTTGCCCTCTAAGGGTTTTCAGTTTTATTTTATTTTATCAAAAAATAATACATTAACAAGTAGACTAGTGCATTTGAAAAGTTATTCATGTGAAGTCCATGTATGTACTTTATTATTTATTTGGCTAATTAAAGTACTGTTTGAAAGTGATATTTATACTTTTAACTTAACCTGGATTAGCTTCACTTATTAATAATCCCTAAGTCTAACAAAAGAGAGTACTAGAAATAGTGTTAAAACCCGCAAAGTGTAGCTGTACTACTTTATTAGCAGGAAAGAATAATAAGTTAATTAAAAGGGATACTTTGAATGCGGTCCCTAATTCTTAACATTCTTTGACTAAAACCTTAATAGTATTCAAAGTTTGATCAAAGTCTATTGACTTTGTACATCTCATTATATTACAATTAATATTTATATTTTAATAGTTTTGACATTAATTGTTTGATATTTTATGAGATTTATAATCCTATAAATTTAAAATCCCTCATTATAATAGTAGTAGAAACGGTTACAATAAAAAAATTCAAACATTTTGATTGAATAAATGGATAAAAACTATGCAAAAATAAGAAATAAGAAATGGCAAAAGAATGTATCCATAGTGTTAAAAAAAAGTGGTACATTTCACATATAACAAAGTGATACATTAATAAAGAAGAATGGGTACATTATAAATAAATTAGGATACAGATAAAAGATTAAAAAATTATTAGTACAAATGAATTTTTAAAAAATATAGGCACTAAAAGAAATTAATACATGGGTACAAAATAAAACTAAAAATAAAATACTACAAATTTAAAAAAAATGTTGCAAATTAAAAGTGGGTACAAACTAAAAATATAAATATATGATACAAAGTTTAGGCATAAAACATAAATATACCATATGTAATTTTTCTATCATTGATTAAATATACAATGTCATGTGACGGTATACACATGGGTACAAACACAAATAAAACTTTGAAAAATATGGGCACAAAAAGAAACTAATATATGGGTACAAATTAAAAATGAAAAAAAAATCAGTACAAATTAACAATAGATACAAACTAAAAATAAAAATATATGATAAAAAATTTAGCCATAAATATAAATATACTAATTGTAACATTTTTAACACTAAAGGAATATATTTAAAAATAAAAATATTTTATTATTCACTGTAGACATCGAAATTTCGGTAAAATAAATGTTGATCAAAAATTAAAATTTCAATGTTTATGTGTCACATAAATTTTACACATAGCATGTGACTAAACGAAAAATCAAAATAAATCGGAAAAGTCATCAAACAGGACACGTGTCAACACCTGGCAGAGATGATTTATTCCATCTAATTATTTAAATCCAAAAAATCAAGTTTTGGAATTCTATAAATAGAAGGCCAAGGCATTCATTTGAAGGACACCAATTCATAACCAATTCACTTCATATCAAAACCTTGAAGCTTTGAAACTCAAAAGCTCCCAAGCAAATCCCGAAGGATCAAGAGAGCTCTCTTCGTTCTTCGTCAAATCCTCATTCAAGATCAAGCCCCAACGGCCCTTGAAGAACTTCCACTGATTCAAGATCAAGCCCCGACGGCCCTTGAAGAAAGTGTTCATCGTTCATCATTCGTTCATCCCTAGATCAAGCCCTGACGGCCCTTTGGATCCACGACGTCAACAAATCTGCACAACTGTTTATCCCAAGATCAAGCCCCGACGGCCCTTTGGATCAACAACATCAAATCTACCCATTGCAAAGATAGAATCAGAGGCTAAATTTGTAGAAGAGATTGTAACCCCTAAATCATCAATACAAATATTATTTTGTACACGTGTTTCTTGTCTCGTTCATCACAGGAATTTCCGTGTTCACAAATTTGGCACGCTCGGTGGGACAATCTCTACCTCTCATCTCTATCTTTGAATCCGTAAAAAGCACAAATGGCATCAAAGAAGGCTCAAGTTGTTCTCGCGGCCAATGCAAGGAACAAGAACGTTATCACCGTAGGCGGTGTCACTTCGGGCATCATAACTCGAAGCAAGGCAAGAGCTCTTTCTGCCGCATCTTCCACCTCTGCATCAACTCCGCCGAAGGAACAAGAGCACCTGAAGCATGAACCTGTGATCACCCTGGCTTCGCTAAAGGCGCCAAGGAAGGAAAGCCCAAGGAAGTACTCTGGTTTCATGCTTTCCGATGCCGACACAAGTGGCAACTCAGCCATGCAAGTCATGACTACTGGAGCGACTTCAATCGATGAGCAGCTGGCTCATATGAATGAAGCAATTGCAAGGCTAACACGGATTGTGGAAGAAAAAGACCAGCAAATCGCCGCACTCGTCAACCAACTAGATGTAAAGCCCAACGTGAAAATCGAGCAAGGGGATGGTTCAGTAAAGAAGGAAAACGACGAGGATGAAGAGCCTCTGGTGGAGAAAATCGATGTGAAGCCGGAGCCAGGCCAAGCAGAGGCACTCATGGGATCTCTTTCTATCCAACAACTGCAAGAGATGATCGCCAGCACCATTAAGGCGCAGTACGATGGGAGCTCACATACCTCATCATTTTACTCAAAGCCCTACTCCAAGAAGATTGATGCCCTAAAGATGCCAAGGGGTTATCAACCACCAAAGTTCATGCAGTTTGATGGAAAAGGAAACCCGAAGCAACATGTCGCACATTTCGTCGAAACCTGCAACAATGCAGGGACGGAAGGAGATTACCTCGCCAAGTAGTTTGTGCGCTCGTTAAAAGGAAACGCCTTTGAGTGGTACACAGACCTGGAGCCCGAATCCATCAACAGCTGGGAACAGTTGGAAAGGGAATTCCTCAACCGCTTCTACAGCACCCGTCGCACCGTGAGCATGCTAGAGCTGACAAGCACGAAGCAATGGAGGGATGAGCCAGTCGTGGACTACATCAACCGATGGCGCAATCTGAGCCTCGATTGCAAGGACAGGCTCTCGGAGATCTCTTCGATTGAGATGTGCGTCCAAGGCATGCAATGGGGGTTACACTATATCCTTCAAGGCATCAAACCACGGACATTTGAAGAGTTAGCCACCCGTGCCCATGACATGGAGCTAAGTATTGCCTATCACGGGAAGAAATAGCCGATCACCGACTTCAAGAAGGATAAGGTGTTCTCCCCAAATGTAGACAAGACTGGGAAGAAAACCCCCAAGGAAGCGTTCACTGTCAGCACTGCGCCCGTCAAGACCGCCTCCGCGCCTATCAAGATCTCCTCCAAAACCAAAGCAAAGGAGATAAAGAAAAGTGAGCCTCCTCGCACCCAAGAAAGGTACAAAAGCACCTTGAGGGAATTGGAGCAGAAGGTATACCCTTTTCCTGACTCAGACATGGATGCAATGTTAGACGACTTGCTAGAAAAGAAGGTAATTGAGCTACCCGAATGCAAGCGGCCTGAAGAAATGAATCGCATAAACGATCCTAAATACTGCAAGTACCATCGAATCGTGAGCCATCCTGTGGGTAAATGCTTCGTCCTCAAAGAGCTCATCATGAAACTAGCACAACAAGGGCGAATCGAGCTCGACCTCGAAGACACGGCCGCGACACACACTACTACAATTGCATTTGGAACTTTCGATCCCGTGCCTCTCCAAGTAGCACTTGACCATTCCTATCAATGCTCAAGTTACACGATACCTTCTGCACAACCATCACCGGGGGCAAACGAACAAGATGCTCATGTCGATGATGAAGAAGGATGGACATTGGTGACCTACAAAAAAATAAGGAAACCAAAACCACAAGCCATAAGACAAAAGGTGGAACAAGCGAGAAAGCACCGTCCCCGCAACAGTGGGAAGCCCAAAAGAAACGTAAAAGTTGATAAGCCAATGTATGCTGGGGAACCTACGGAGCAAAAGCCACGCATTCCTATCTTATTACACGAGTACTTACCGAACGACTTCTTCCAACAGGGCATTATCGCTGCATGCCACATGGTCGAAGTAGAAATAGAAGAACCTTCAAAAGGCAAAGATATCACCACTGAGGGAGCAAAAGTTCTCACCCTCGAAGAAGGTCTGCTAACACACTTTAGCATTGAGGAAGCGCTGCGATTACCAAAGAAGATGCGAATAGCATTAGCAGCGATCTTGGAAAGTCCCAATGACCACGAAGTGCAAGAAAGCAAGAACGAAGGCTTCAAACTTCGGCCACATGAATATGGCACATGCTGTGCTATCGAAGACACAATCCATTTCACCGACGAAGACTTGCTGCTAGGATCGAAGCCTCACAACCGTCCTCTCTTCGTCTCTGGGTACGTAAGGGAGCACAAAGTCAACCGCATGCTTGTGGATGGTGGATCAGCCATAAACATCATGCCAAAGTCAACAATGACTACAATCGGCATCAAGGCGGATGAACTGTCCTTAAGTCGTCTACTAATTCAAGGTTTTAATCAAGGAGGACAAAAAGCAATGGGCATGATCCGAGTAGAGATGACTATTGGTGAACTCAAGTCAAGCACGATATTCCACGTGATTGATGCAAGAACTTCCTACGGCTTGCTCTTAGGAAGGCCTTGGATCCATGCAAATGGAGTAGTACCGTCCACCATTCACCAATGCTTGAAATTCTACCGAGAAGGAGTGAAGGTGATCTATGGCGACACCAAACCATTCACCGAAGCCGAATCACATTTCGCAGACGCCAAGTTCTACATGGATGAAGACATGGTGCTCGAAGCTCTTCCAAAAGAGATCAAATCCACGGGTAAAGCAACACCTAAAAAGCAGGAGTGGCAAGCCATGCCCAAGAAGCAAAAAGAAGAAGCCATGTCGTCTTTAAGCAAGAATGATGATGAGCTTGCTAAACCTGCAACAACCAAAGGGAGTAAGACGCCCTCAAATGTACCCGTTTTCCGATACATCCCGATGTCAAGAAGAAAGAATGGCCAATCCCCATTCGAAACCGAAGCAAGTAAAGTTGATGCACAACGGTACATAGATAATGTAAAGTTGCTCAAGACGAATGCAGTTCTACCTCTGACACAGCTAAGCAACGCTAAGGTTGCAAGATTACCACAAGGCTTCGTAAAAGCTCTACCAAAGAGAGCGGAACCAAGTTTTCTCCCAACCAAGAAGACTGAAGAAGGTTTTGATCCGAACGCCTACAAACTCATGTCAAAAGCTGGGTACGACTTCGCTTCTTCTTCGAATCCTGGAAAAAAGGTTTCAAACACCGTCAACAATAAAGAACGTGACCTTACCGAGACTCAAAAGAAGTTGAAGAAGCATGGTTACGGAGTTAACAATAACAAAGTTGGACTTGGCTTCACACCAAATGCACCCGTGAAGATTTCAAAACAAGCGAAAAATGCTAGCACTCAACATATCAGTGTGAGCATTGAACAAGATCAAGATGAGCCTAAATCCACCCCTCGAACGCCAGTCTTCGATAGGATGAATCGTTCAAGACCCAGAACGTCAGCCCTTGATCACATTGGTGGTCAAAACCGAACCTCCGTCTTCAAGAGGCTTAACAGGCCAACCTCCCGAAGCTCTATTTTTGAAAGGTTGTCAAAACCTAATAAGCAAAGCAACACAGCTAGCTCTCCTCCTCGTCAGTCAGCTTTGGAAAGACTTGAAGACAACATGAAGTTTTCTGGAAATAGAGAAACAACGTCAAAGGAAGAAAAGCTTAACAGGCTGGTAGAAAAAGGCGATATTCGAAGCTCGATTCCTTCAAGGATGAAGCGCCAAGCAACTTTGGAAGTCGACACAAAAGGACCACTGAGGTAAGGAGGCGCACCATCATCTACACCGGCCAATCTTCACGGCAACAAACCCAAGAGGACTGCACTGAAGAGAAAGCCCAAGAAGACAAAGAAGACGAAATCCTGGAAGAAGACGTCACTTCCGGCTCTGTCAACCTAAAATCTTCACCTCAATCGCTGGGGGCATGTTCCAAAAACATGCCAGTCAAGCTGAGTGAAGTTGAAAGATGGACTTATGTCACTCCAAAGAAACTGCACAAGAAGCATATGTCTTCTCCACAAGTTCACCAATGGGAAAGGGGGCAAAGTAGCTCTTGTTCACCTCCAGAACAATGTGAAAGTGTTGGAGATAATGAAACTTTGACACGAAGATCATCCGTCCCCATCACGATGCGTGACATCTTCCCAGAAGACTTCTTCAACTACTCAGTCAAGGCTCCTTGCTATGAAGATTGCGAGGAACGACTCTCTCAGATAGCTTGACGAACCAAAGCTCCTTGTTCGCACGAGCCTAAACTGCATGAACGCAAGCTCTTCGCCGGCACGAGCCTAAACTGTATGGCACAACGCTCCTGGTCTGGACGAGCATAAAAGGCAACACCAACCGCTCCTGGTCTGCATGAGCATAAAAGGCAACACCAAAGCTCCTGGCCCGCAAGAGCATAAACTGTGTACGGCAAAATCATCATCAAAATCATCATCAAAATCATCAGAATGCATTTGAACTACGTTTTGACTTGGTCTTTTCCTTGGAGGAGTACGTAGGCAGCTCGAACATTAAATTTCGAGTTCAGTCACATCATAATAAAATATAAAATGTTTTATTAATGAAAGTCAATTTCATTACAAGGAAAAAATACATATGCGGTTACTATGTATTTAAAAAAATAAATAAATAAATAAAAATAAAAAAAAAATTTGAAAATTAAAAAAAAAAAAATTGCAAGTTTCTTTGTACATAATTAAATTACAGTTTCTTCAAAAAAAAAAATATATATATATATATATACACAGATTCCTTTTATATATATGACCTCCATCCAGCTGGCCCATCAAAAGGAGGTCATCCAAACCCAAGTGGCAGTGACCAGGCCCAAGTCTATTGTCCAAATACAACTCCAAGCAGAAGACCTAAGTCCACCAGATACAAATTCGGGCCCAGCTCTCAAAGCCCATCCTCACTCGTCCTCCTCTACGAGCCTCTTCTTCTTTCACCAACAAACCCAACTGCTTCCACCATACTTCGACCTTCTCAACCCAACCCTACTCATGTCCCTATGACCTGCAACCAAACAAACCCACACCCTCAACCGCTACCGCACAACCCCCGCCGCAACCAACAACCTCCGCAGTAGAAAGAAGAGAGGCGGCAGCAAAAGCGAGACGAGGAAGGCCTACACCTCCTCACCCTCCTCCTCCAATGCGCGGAGGCCGTATCCGCAGATAACTACGATGAAGCCACCAAAATGCTCCTCGAAATTTCCGAGTTCTCCACCCAAATCCGGCCTCACACTCACTACCGCAACAATCAGAACCATGTGGCGGAGACTGCTCTCTTCCTCTCAGCTCAAAACCTTAACCCTAGCCGCCGCTGGTAGTGCAGCAACTCCATGCCGATCGGCTGCTGGACCCGCATCTGCTTTCATCTTCAAGCCTTCCTCCTTTCTCGGCACCAACCCAATCTTGAACTTCAAGCACCAACAACAACACCGCCGCCTCTTCTTCCGCTCCTCCGTTTTCTTCCTCTCATGAAAATGGCGGAGCCACCCACAAACGAAAAAGAAGACCTGCAGGCACACCGGATCAGGATGCAGAAGTGGTGTCTCTGTCCCCCAAAACCCTACTCGAATCGGACCTGTACGTGTGCGAGATCTGTAACCAAGGATTTCAGAGAAGCCAGAATCTGCAGATGCACGGGTATCGTCACAAGGTACCGAGCGAAACCCAGAAGAAAGATGAGACATTATTACAAGAAGCTTGGTAGTTTTACTTTTAATCCGAAGCTGCTTATCTCATCTGTGTTTTCTGGAGGAGACTGTTAGGTTGCTGGCTCAGATTCAGAAAACAAACATCATAGGAACAAAAAAAAAAAGAAATCATAAAGCTTCTCAATTGCTGGAAGTAGAAAGTTCACAGAGTTCATTTCCAGCTATAGAAGTTCAAGTAATCTGAGATTTATCTTCTGTTTAGATCAAATTAGAAGTAGATCTTATCTGGGTTTTATCTGAAAAAGCAAAGTTTGGTGAATCTTGAAGCAATCCAAGTATTGCAAACTCTTTGAATTTTCAAGAAATTAAGATTAGCACAAAAGAATTAGATATGAGCCATCACGACGATTCCACTTCTCAGCAATCTGGGAGCACCATCAGCTTGGCCTTGCATACAGACACAGAAGCCACAAGCATTCATCAATCAGATACGATCACAGGCACACATTTCAACAAGCATAACCAAAAAATAAAGCGCCCAGCAGTGGGGTTGATCGATGACAGGTCAATGGCAGAAACTAGGAAAGCTCCATCCGAACAACTGCTTTCTGCTATTACTGAGCACTTCAAATGTTTGGACATTAATAGAGAAAATAGCAGCAGATTTGCCTATCACGGGTATAATGTCAGCTCTTCTTACAAGGCACAAGATCAAGAGCACGACGCACTGGTTCTTTATAGAAGAGAAGGCACTGTTGTACCATTTGATGGTTCTTTTGATCCAATTAAGAAACGTAAAGCGCGACCTAAAGTTGACCTTGATCAAGAAACTGATAAAGTATGGAAGCTTCTGCTGGAAAATATAAACAGTGAAGGTATTAATGGCACAGATGAGGAGAAAGAAAAATGGTGGGAACAAGAGCGTAAAGTGTTCCGTGGACTTGCAGACAATTTTATTTCACGAATGCATCTTGTGCAAGGAGATAGACGCTTCTCTCCGTGGAAGGGATCAGTTGTGGACTCAGTGGTTGGAGTTTTCCTTACTCAAAATGTTTCAGACCACCTGTCTAGCTCTGCGTTCATGTCAATGGCTGCACATTTTCCCCTGAAGTCAGGGAGCAACGAAATATCATGCGATGAAGAAGTTGCGAGCTTGGTAGTAGATGAACCAGAAGTATGCATTAGTGAGAATTCAAACCAGCCAGGTTGTGACTGGAGTTCCCTAACGTTCCATAACGCTGAGCATGGTGAAGAAAAAGTTGTCAACGAACACAATAACTCTGGAAGCACTACTGAGGGTGTTATCTCAACAAATGAAGCACAATGCAAGCTTTCACATCCATCTGAACCTGGTCTGGGAATGTATCCTAACTCATTAATGAACAGGTCAACCACCAAGATCACAAGAACAGAATTGTACCTGCAGAAAATCCATAAGAAAGTGAAGAAAGATAAAAATCCCATCAAGCTTACCTACTCCATCATAGTCTTTGCCTCCGTGGAGTTTGTCCTCTCCCACCCCCACCAACTTCAATAACCGCCGTCAAACGACTAGCCGGTAGTGAAGCTCAATGCCTTGCATTCTACCTCAAGCTCCAGCTGCTTCTGCACCTCCGCTATGGCTGCTGCTTTTGAATGAGATTGACAAAACCAAAGTTTGTCAACTCACACCCAAAGGCCTTCTCTCCGTCCGTGACAAACAACAACGAAGAACTTCAATAAACCGCCGTCAAACGACTAGCCGGTCATGAAGCCTCGACTGCAGCTCACCGTCCGTCGAGTTCCATCCCTACAAAGCACCATATATAAAGAGAAAAAAAAAAAAAAAAAAAAGGTTTTCAAATGGTGACCAGCCACCGAAAGCAAAGAAAGAAAGTGATTGACAGATTGACAGGCATCATCCAAAAGGAAAGGATTAAAAAAAAAAAAAAAAAAAAAACAAGAAAGGCAGGTCATGGTGTATGCTATTATTAGCAATTATGAAAAAAGGAAATAGATGATGGAGACATGAATAATTGAAAGGAAGAAAGCATGGGGAAGACGACGAATTTCCGTCTAAAAATAGGGAGTAAAAGAATAGTGCGCATCAAGTACCATCTAAATAAAACTAAAAAAAAAAAAAAAAAAAAGGAGTAACACATCTTAGTCAGATATATGTTTTAGCACAACATACTGAATAAAGTAAAGCATGTCCATTGATATCTTCAAAAAAAAAAAAAAAATTACAAGTATGTTGAAAAAAAAAAAAAAAAAAAAAATGAAGTCAAATCAAATTTACAGGAAGGGATCTTCAAGGATGATCAGGTGGCGCCTCATCACTCGGCGGAGCTCCAGAAAGACGAAGCACCAGAGATTGATTATCCGGAGCTTCAACACTTGGTGAAGCGCCAGGGGACGAAGGCAGAAGTTGCCGCTGGAGTAACGTCACAAACCTCTGATGATCACTCTGAATCCGAACTTCAGACTCCTGCAATTGGTCAAGCTTCCGCTTCATGCTTGTTGAGTAATTAGTTGCAAGCATGTGTAACTCTTTATTCTCGTGCCTAAGCACCCTGACCTCTTGCCGAAGACTGGCCACCTCAGCCATTAACAACTCAACCTGACGAAATCGAGCAAGAAGGCGTTGGCCCATGTTTGAAACTGAACCTGCACATCGGACGCTGTAGGCCAGAGAGTCCTGAACAGCCAGTTCGTCGGACCGCCTGGAAAGCATCCTAGTGTCTCTAGGAGTGAGAAGATTTCTGGCCACCACCGAAGCGGTTGTATCGTTCATCATCATAGAATCCCCAACTGTAAGAGGACCATTGGGAGATACGAATGACGGCTGCCAAATGTTGTTTGAAGAAGATATGTCACTATCTTCCCCGACATTCAAGTTAAGACGACGGTCAGAAGGGCAAGACATTTTTGAAGGTGTGAAGAAAAAGAAGAGGTCGGACAAGTCAAGTTCTTAGAAGTGCAAGTAGGGAGCTTCTACAGGCAAAAAAAAATTCAAGTGTGCTTTGGAAAGTGATGCGTGCCTCTCTTTTAAAATCATCACTTTCAGAAATCGAAGAGGTGAGTTCAGAAATCGAAGAGGCAAGCTCAGAGATCGAAGAGACGTCTGCTTTCTCAAAAGCTGGGCTGCTCAGAAACCACGGGCCGATCTCAGATTTCGAAGAGGCGCCAGTCTTTTTCAGCCTCGTCAGCACCTATCACATGCACACTCAGCTTTGCGAAAAGCACGGATAATTTGTCGAAGCGCCAATCTCAGATATCGAAGAGGCGCCAGTCTTTTTCAGCCTCGTCAGCACCTGTCACATGCACACTTAGCTTTGCGGAAATTACGGGCAATTTGTCGAAGATTTCTGATAAAGAAGAAAGCGCGTAGAGCCATAATGATCAATCACTCAATGGTTGCCAACACGAGTGAAAGAATAGTACCTCTACAGGTATTAAAGAACTTCCTATAACTGTCCGCCTTCACCGTCCATAGCAAGGCAGACTTGCAAAAATGCCTAACCCTTCCTCATTTTCGAGAGTACACTCTCAGCAGAGCCTCTCGAAATACCCAGTTTTCTTCATCTCCTGGAGTACCTCTGCAAACAAATGACACCCAAAGCAAAAGTATCTCATATCACCAGGGTAGAAAGCAAGAGTATCTCATATCATAATTTCTCCCTGTCCTTTCCTTTGTCCTTGTTCTTACCTGCAAAGATAAGGATAAAAAAAGCAATATGTCGGAACCTCCACTCAAACTCCGGGCAAGGAACCGACTATCGGGAACCTTTGCCCGGTTGCTTACCTGGCTTTGCTCTTGAGTACTCGTCTTCAGTTGCTGATGTAGTTCCGAAGAAGATGCCATATTTTCCCGGAGAACAGATAAGGCAAGTGAAAATGATACCTTAAAGCATGTGGAGACAACGTGCTGATTTCCTTCAAGATCAAGTCTCCCCTTCCTTGCACAATCAACCGACCCAGCAGAAAGAGTCTGAGTTGAATCCAAGAGCTCGAGAAGTTTCAACAAACATATTGGCGGCACCATCGTCGAAGAACAAAGCCTCGCTGTGCAACGCTGTCAAATCGCCACCACTTCTTCGAAAGCAAGAGTATTTCATATCATGCTTTCTCCCTATCATTTTCTTTGTCCTTGTTTTTTACCTGCGGGACAAGAAGAAAGAAAGCAATCAGACAGCACTTGGTATCAAACTTCCGATCTGGAATCAACTGCTTGGAACCCTTCCCTGATTGCTTACCTAGCACTGCTATCGAAATACCCATTGTTTCAACATCTTATGCTTCTAGAGAAAATACCACATCTGCCTGAAGAACAGATAAGGCAAGGGAAAATGATACATTGAAGCATGTAGAGACAAGCATAACAAAACACGAGTCGATTCATCCGTTACTTCTCCAAAATCAAAAGTATCTCATATCATTAGGGTTGCAATCACTCTGGGTTTGGCGGACCTGTTTTGACCCTCAAATTCTTGGGTCGACCCGCTAGATGTGGTGAGCTACAAGTGCCGATTTACCACTCTTGAATCAAATCCTTAAAGATTAAGTCACCAACTGGAAGAAGCGCCCATCACTCTTGAAGATCATACCGTTGACCAAACTGCTCAGGTGTGAATTGGAAAGATTGAACAAAGCAACAAGTCGTCACTTTCACCTCGTGCCTGCTTGCAATATGTTCGAGTCAACCTTCAAGAATCAAGCCTCAACGGCCCTTGAAGAAGTTTCCAGCCAAATTCAAGATCAAGTCTCGACGGCCCTTGAGGAAATCACAAGTCCGATTCAAGATTAAGTGTCTACCACCCTTAAATCAAACCTAGTTCAAGAATAACCTGTGGAAAGTCAACAATTGGAGGAAACCAAAAAAGTCATCCGAACCAGTTCAAGATCAAAGCTGTGGAAAGTCAATAAGCGCAACAAAATACGTGCCGATTCACCCACTACCAAACCAAAAGATCATCTACCACATGAAGCTCCTTGTGGTCCAATTTCAACCTTCAAGATCAAGCCTCAACGGCCCTTGAAGAAATTTCAAACGAAAGTTCAAGAACAAGCCTCAACGGCCCTTGAAAAAAATCTCCAGCCCAATTCAAGATCAAGCCTCGAATGGCCCTTGGATCAGCATCTACAATAAGGGACTTCAAAACGCATCTTCTACACGTGACAAGCACATGTATACGACGCGCCTTGAAGTGGGGGCATTTGTAGACATCGAAATTTCGGTAAAATAAATGTTGATCAAAAATTAAAATTTCAATGTTTATGTGTCACATAAATTTTACACATAGCATGTGACTAAACGAAAAATCAAAATAAATCGGAAAAGTCATCAAACAGGACACGTGTCAACACCTGGCAGAGATGATTTATTCCATCTAATTATTTAAATCCAAAAAATCAAGTTTTGGAATTCTATAAATAGAAGGCCAAGGCATTCATTTGAAGGACACCAATTCATAACCAATTCACTTCATATCAAAACCTTGAAGCTTTGAAACTCAAAAGCTCCCAAGCAAATCCCGAAGGATCAAGAGAGCTCTCTTCGTTCTTCGTCAAATCCTCATTCAAGATCAAGCCCCAACGGCCCTTGAAGAACTTCCACTGATTCAAGATCAAGCCCCGACGGCCCTTGAAGAAAGTGTTCATCGTTCATCATTCGTTCATCCCTAGATCAAGCCCCGACGGCCCTTTGGATCCACGACGTCAACAAATCTGCACAACTGTTTATCCCAAGATCAAGCCCCGACGGCCTTTTGGATCAACAACATCAAATCTACCCATTGCAAAGATAGAATCAGAGGCTAAATTTGTAGAAGAGATTGTAACCCCTAAATCATCAATACAAATATTATTTTGTACACGTGTTTCTTGTCTCGTTCATCGCAGGAATTTCCGTGTTCACATTCACATAATTAATGATGTTATTAATACCGAAGGATCTTGATCAAAAATTGAAAATGAATAGGATTTTAATCAATGAAGTAGCAAAAACAAGCATGTGAACCTAATTTCTCTGAATTAAAAAGAAAAAATCATATAGAAATGGTTTGTCGGTGTATTAATTTCCTTGAAGCACAACCCTTTATTTGAGGTTGAAGACCGGCTAGATCGAAATACGTAGGCCAAACAGCAATAAACAAAATTCCATACGAGTGAAACCCTAAAGGAAAATTCCATAACATGCTGACACAAAATAATGGTGGGTTCCGCAGTTTTCGACGCTTGCCATCTGGCGCTCATGTGTGCGATCTCCTAGTTCTTATCACTCGTGGCTTGTGCGACATGGAATATTTCTCATTTCACGTATCATTATGGATGATTAGGGCATAAATAATTGATGTCAAAGTCCAACCCAGTCTCTTGCTGCTGAACTATGCAAAGATTGGCTTTTATTCTATTCTTGTGGATTGGTTCTATGTATCATTAAATCTCAAATTTCATAAGAAAAATCTTTAGTTCATTCCAGGCATAAAATTTAGAGCAATCTAACGATAAAAATACGTTATTTGTAAGAGGCGTGTTATATACATTTTTTTATAGAAGAATGCAAGTATTATTCTTATTTTAACACAACGTTTGGATTGAATAAATTTTCTTTTGTTAAAAAACGATCAAGTGGACAACATCTCTAAGCATGGATGTAAACCACTCCACTACATGCAATGGTTGGTGGACTTTTGCTCTCATTAATAACTGTCAATTAGTGAATGAGATTTGATAGCTTGGGAGTATACTGTATAAACAATCAGCAACAACACCAACAGCAATAATACATAATAAAAATGACAAAAAATGATAGATAAATAAAAGTTGGAAGATCATCCAAAAGAAAAAAACCAAGATTCTTTTCTTAAAATTTGTTTATACGTTTTTTATCTATATTTTTTTTGTTTTAATCGTTCATGTCTTTTTAACAAAAATGTAATAATGGAAGAATATACTACATCAGCATTTCAGTGAGTGCACCTAGTTTTGTAACTACTATAATTGTCAGTGTAGAACTACTAGATATGATATGCAGCAATTGAGGGATTGCACTGTGAGAATGTGAAGGTAAAAAAGCTCCACATTGGTAAAAGGAGTTTGCACAAATAAGACAATCTCAATCCTTGCAGACTCAGAATCTAACGAGTTTGCACAAATAAGATTGTTAAGATGGGGATCCCAACCCTTAAAGAGCCCGTGATTTTAAAATGTGAATATGTGGTAAGCCAAGGATTACTTCTTTTTCTAATTAGACAATCTCAAACTCAAGGGCGAGATAGCCCTATATTTGTAACTATTTAATCTATAAATATGAGATTAGTCAGTTTTTTTTCTCCAAATGTAAGAGACCTACCCCAACTTTATAATTTGTTAAATTTTTATATGTTTTAATGTATTTTTGTTTGTTAACAATTTTGAAGTTATTTTTTTATAATCTATCTTGCTTTAATTTTATAAACATTTTGATGTAAAAAAAATTCAAATTCTAAAAAAAAAAAAAGATTTTTAATGGATTACAGACAAATGATGGGGTATTTATAGATGTTTGGAGAAGTTTGGTATTAGATCTAATAACGATTAATCGATAAAGTTATACTAACCGTTAAAATTTAAACTTGAGCTCTTGAATCTTTTCTTTTACCGTTAAAAAGGATTTGAGCTGTTGGTTTTAAAAGTAACCCAAGAAGCGCGGCTCACTGGATCAGAACCCAAGAGGCGAGACAATTAATGAATGGTAATAATAGTCATGAAATATATTGCACATTTTTATTCTATCGTGTGCCGTGCCACACTAGATTAGCTCGTGCAGGCCCTGTTATCCCTCTTTTTCCCATGACTTTGCTATCACAATGGGCCTTATTTTCCACCCAAATCTTATCCACCCGGGGCGGGTACAAGACCCATATACCCACCTTTAATCCCAAAAACTTGTTCACCTTGAAAAAGAAAGGGTAAACTATCATTTTCCCCCTTAAACTATCACCTTATTGTCAATTTAGCCCCTAAACTATTTTTTCAGCCAATTTACCCCCTGAACTATATATAATGTGCCAATTTACACCTTACAATCAAACTTTTAAACTTCCTTCCAAATTCTGTTAAAAAAAATCAATTCTTTAATTTAAAAAAGAAGATCACTTTTAACTATTAAAGTAAAAAAATACTAAAACTTGAAAAGAAAATAAAAAAAACCCTATTCCCCAGCCCACATTCCTTTAACCCAGCAATTCCATATCCTTCCCTGCCTGAACTCCACCCCCACCCAACCCGCCACCTTCATCATGATTCTCTCTCTTTCTCTCCCTTTCTAAAAACATTGTAGGGTTAGCGGTAGATTTGAAGCCCATATTCGGGCAGCCCAAGGTGGAAGGGGTGGCTAATGATTCGACTCCACCATGCCGGTTCCGATTCTGCCATGCCACCACTGTTGATCTTTTGCACCTTAGAATCCACATCATTGATTCCACTCCAATCACTGGGAGTCTGGGAGGCCGTTCTCTCTCTCTCTCTCTCTCTCTCTCTCTCTCTCTCTCTCTCTCTCTCTCTCTATGAACCAATCATCCGTTTGTTATTTGCAAGGGTTTTGTTTTTGGTTTTTTATTAATTTCTTTATTATTTTTTATTAATTACTATTTTGCGTTGGAAATGACAAAATCACCCTTATTTTTAACATCTAAATGTATGGAATTTAACAAATTTAACAGTAAGGAGTACATTGGCCAATTTTTATAGTTCAGGGAGTAAATTGGATGAAAAAAAAATAGTTGAGGGGGTAAATTGACAATGCGGTGATAGTTTAAGGGGGAGATTTGTTATTTGATTGTATTGGAACCGGTTGTACAAGTGAGTTTTTTTTATTAAAATGAATTTCTTTTTTAGAAAAAAAAAAATAATAATAATAATAATTCAAAATAATTCGTGGGAAGCATGTAAAGGACAAATGGCTACAAAATATCCACACTACTTTGTGGTTCAAAATTCAGTGAAGTACAAACCAACCTTACCCACGACCGATGAAACGAATCAAAATAGCGATATCTTAATCTGAAACCAAAAAGACAAATAAAAGTAAGATTTGTTGCGGTGTGTTTCTGATTGCTAGATGCAAACCCTCATTGCCACGGGCTCTTGCTGTCTTCGCAAGTTCCCTAACAACAATGCCAATTGGAAGCATCTTTTACCGAGTTCTCGTAGGCCTTCCTGCAACCTTAGAAATCAAACCACAACAAGAAACAGCAGCCTCAAAACCACTTGGCCTTCCATCTCGCTCGCACTTTTTGCTTCGGGTTTCTTCCTCGGTCCGTTGATTGATGGACTCCAGTCAAGGGTTGATCTTGTGGTTTACCAAAACGGTTCAACCAATATCGGTCCTCTGCACACAAACGTCTGGGTAAACTCCATAGTTTCTCGTTAAAGTTTTGTTTTTCTCTCTCAAAAATTAGATATAATGGTTTACAAAAAAGCATTAGAGATAATGCAGATTTATACAGTTCTTGATTCAATTGAATGTAATGTTGTTAGGTTCCCGTCTTGCTCGGTCTGTTCTACTGCACTGTTGGCATGTTTCAACTAGTCTTGGATGAAAGGACCTCTTCAAAGGTTCAGCAAGTGAACCAAGAGAAAGCGTTTGCTTCTTTGTTGTAAGTATACGATTACTTTGTGCACGTGTCAAATTATGATTTGCAGGTAACGAGTATTCTTGCAAATATGTAGCTTTTGCCTATAACAAAGGGCATTGCTGTTCAACGCAGATCACTTGTGCTGTTTATAGAGTTGAGCGCCGAACTGTACAAAGCAGGAATCGCAGACAATACTGAAGCCTACATATTATTTGCAGGAGCTGAGTTTCTATGGTTTTTCCTTGACAGAACATGGTTCGGCTTCCTCCTCGCAAGTGTCATCGGCCTTGGCTGCCCGCTGGCCGAGATTCCGTTAATGCAGTAAGGCTTCCTTCTTTCTTCTCTCCATCTCTAGGTATTATTCAGAAAACTGAAATGTTTGATGCTCCCATTCAGGTTCTTCCACCTCTGGTTTTATCCACAAGCAAACGTTGAGATCTTCGGCCAGGTGGGTATTTGAAAACCAATCAATATATATTAACCCTATGTTTTTTTTTTCCCCTGATATACTTCAGCTGTTGTTTGCAGGGACTAGTGAGTTGGACACTCACTTGCTATTTTGTTTACACGCTGTTTTTGATCAATTTCTCACGTTGGCTGAAATCAGTGATC
Organism: Malus domestica; assembly: GCF_042453785.1. Lineage (NCBI taxonomy): Eukaryota > Viridiplantae > Streptophyta > Magnoliopsida > Rosales > Rosaceae > Malus > Malus domestica. The sequence goes on along the minus strand of NC_091669.1, from coordinate 35,017,228 downwards.
GTTGATGCTGCCGATACGGAGGACAAGTCCTCTTAATCCTACTCACTGTCATCAGTCTCAGCCCAGTTTGATAACTAACTCGGAACAATGTCGGAGAATGTATTTGAAATAACTAGATTTACATTTCGCATGGGGTTGAAAAGACGACGTGCAAATAATCATTTGAAATCCATTCGTTTTCGTCCGTTCGATCTCATCTGGATCTTTGACATACATAGATTGTCCTGGTGTATTTAGTGAATGTTTTCCTTCATTTTTCTACTTTGTTCTTCAATTTTCTACTGAACAGCAAAAGTCAATAGAATTTCTCCTCAGAAGCGTTTACGGCTTACAAGAACAAAGTTGGAATTCATCAAGTATCAATGGTTAATTACACCAATCATTGTACAAGCAACGATAACAAATCACTTGTACAACTACATACACAAATTGGAAGTTGATGGAGAAAGCAGCTAACCATTTGGAATTAGAGTCGTCGTATGCAATTATACATCGGAAGACATCTCCATGGAAGTACAAAGCTATCCGGTGAACACAACATTGCCGATATCTGGAAACTTCTCCTTAATTGCTGCTTTGATTCCTGATCCGATGGACTCGGGTCCCACATAATTAACATGGCAATCCCCACCTTCAACCGATAACACTTCCACACTCCCGCCAAAGTTCTTTATGGCTGGTCTCAATATGTCCAGATGACGATTCACTGCCTGCATTTGCAACTTTAACACAGCATCAAAGACTATGGGCCTTCTTGGCAGTTCAAAACCTCTTTCAGATAATCAAAAACTCTTTTGACACCATTTGGCCGAAAACATTAAAAGTGGATCTGGATTTATAAAAACGCTTACTAGTACTAGCTTTTTTTCTTTTACGGAAATTACTCAAATAAAGTATAACTTCTTATTCAATTCGAAATCCAGTCAACAATGTTTGGGAGTGCATTCTCTCTTAACATTTTCTCTTATTCGAGACGGCAAAGTTAAAATAGAAACATCTAACTAATGATTTTTATCCTGGAGCTGCACATCTAGTAGCAAGTGTCCAATTGGCCCTTCATGTTATTTTCGGCAATAAAAGCAGAGGTATAATAGGTTAGTATGGCCTTAATGCAGGCAAGTGAACACTTTTTTCTAGTGATTTTGAACCTTCATGCATAATCATGAGTTTCAAAGGGGAAGCCTTTCTAACATTCACCATGTCACTGGTGCAGTTTTTCGGACATCTTCCCGAACATGAGTTGTGTTTTGAGGGATCATGATAAGTGGGGGTTTAGGCAATATAGGTAGTATGTCTTGATAAGGTGGGATTGCGGGACTAGAGTTTTTATTCATGATGAGGTGGGATTATACCAACCTCATGACGATTTTCAGTGAGTGAGTGATGGACAAGGCCATAACAACCCCAGTCATCGAGAACACCAATACCACAACTTGTAAATTGCTTCCCTGCATCTCCATAGCTAGCTCTAATCTCAGACTCACAGTCTCTCGCTCTCAATGTCTTTAAAGTCCGCTACTTCACCAAACAATTCTAGAAAAGCACTTGCATTTTCACTAAAAGTTTCAACGCGGTTCTAGCATAAGTCCTTCCTAAGGAAGCACTTTCAATTTTCAAACATACGGCCTAACAAATTAAGAGTACGCAGTCCATTGAATCTGAGTACGAAAAACACTGACCTCAACGGTGATCTCTTTATTTTCTTCATCAAAGACTTGTTGAATGTCCTTGAGCGCATCTCCAAACTTCTCCTTGAGCACTCTTTCGATTCCCATCTTCATGGTGGTCGTTGAGCTCGGACAGCTCCCACATGCCCCTGTTCATTCATTAATTTTATCAGTTCATGCAAATTTAATGTATTTTCAATAACCTATGTTTTTCCCAATTGTTATAATTTCCCAAAAAAATTCATAGGAAAAAAACAGACTTGAACCAAACCCACCTTGCAGCTTGAGTGAAACGACGCCGTCTTCCACGGAGACAACATCGACGTTACCGCCATCGGCGATGAGATAGGGACGGACGTCCTCTAGAACCAAGTCGACGTTGGGAACCGTGAGTTCGTACTGCTTGGCGGAGTAGAGTCCCGGAGAAGAAGACTCGGCGCTAATGGCGGTTTTGAGAAAGATCGGCCTTTGAGAGGTGAGGCGGTGCAGTTTCAGACATGTAAATTGTGGGTATCGGTGGGATTTACCTGGGATTTTGGAAGAAGGCGTTGGGGTTTTGGGGAACCCGGTGGCTGCAAGAGACGCCATGATCGAATAGAGCAAGGCCGTGCGTGTCTGTTTCTACCTTTCTGGTACATGGGGAGGGGTTCAATTTATGATTTCGACAAGTTTTGGGGCGTTTGAGTGAGTTTTACAAAAATATGCATCTACTTGAATACTTCCCTGTTAAAAAGCGGGCATTGAATTCGATTTCCCCGTTACTCAACAAAGAATGCATATTACGCATAAGTGCATATGAAAGTGCTCACTCTAAATACAATGCTACAAACATACCGCAATTGAAACTCGAGTCAGATCTGCAATGAGAAAAACTTAGGAGACCATGTTGGAATAAATCAAATATTTTTCTAACATTGAACCCTAGAACACATCATAATCTTAATTACACATATGAAGCTAACCTGCAGAAGACATGGTCGTGTTTCAAAGAGACTCTTCTACTCACTAGAGACCTGAATATTCTTATGGTGATAGTCCCAAAACGAAGAACCCCTTCTCTGTGAGCAGGGAATCCTTTTTATAGAGTTAGTGTTCCCCAACTTCCATCTATCGTGGAAGATGGTTATTCCACTGTTGCCTCTAATTCCATCGTGCATGTAGTGGACCTGATACGTGCTTCAAACTGCAAGCACTATGGATGAAGCTCCTCAATTATAGGATATGGTTTTTCCACGTATTTAAAAAAAACCCTAACTGACTTATAATTTCAAATATGCTGACTCACTATTATCAATACTAGTTGAGGCCAATAAGGATTCCTACATTCTCCCACTTGGACTTAACTAGTCTTTGGATTTGAATCAACATATTCAATTATAAGTCACCTTAAGTGATCACAATGGGTCTTTTCACGCAATCCATATCTTATACACATCTACCAACAGTCCCATTTAAAACGAACTCCAGAAAACGATGCAAGTAAAGTACTGCATGCACCCTGAAATCACGTTTTTAACAAGTTCTGATGTATAATGTCAATGGCATATACATATATATTCAATCCATATCATTTGATGCACTACAATTATCACACTCTTGCTTCGAACAACTGTACTTCAAATCCAGTCAAGCTTCCTATACACAACAAACTTATACAATGTGTTCTTTGGAACAAACATCGATCACATGCATTTAGTTCTTCAAATAAGTCTGTACATGCAGTCTAAATAACAATTAATACATAAGCTTGAAAGAAATTCGAAACATAACTTGCTGCAACACCTACATGTTAGTGATCATGATTTATCCAGCAACATTCTTCTCACTCCCACAGACCAGCTGAATCAAAGCTTTCATGGAACCCCATGCTTGTGATGTGTTCTTTAAACACTCCCACTGCTAAAGGCTTTGTTAAAGGATCAGCAATCATCCTTTGGGTATCAATGTGCTCCACTAATATGTCACCTTTCTTCACATGCTCCTTTACAGATAGATATTTGACATCCATCAAGCGTGTTGCCTCAGATTTCTTATTATTCTTCGAGAAAAATACAGCTGCCTTATTGTCACAATGGATAACCAATGGTCTTGAAATTGAGTCCACCAATCTCATGAAAGTAATGAGATTTTTCAACCACAACCCTTTCTTCGTTGCTTCAAATAAAGCTATGAACTCAGCTTCCATAGTTGAGGTTGCCAAAGCCTTTTGTTTAACACTTTTCCAGGATACTGCTGCACCTCCAAGTGTGAATACATAACCACTCGTGGATTTCCTATCATCCAAACATCCTGCAAAGTCGGAGTCCGTGTATCCTACTAGTTCAAGGTTCTCCACACTCCTATAAACCAACATGTAGGATTTTGTTCTTTGTAAATATCTCAAGACCTTCTTAGCTGCAACCCAATGTTGTTCCCCTGGATTAGCTTGGTACCTCCCCAATACACTAATTGCAAAGGCTAAATCAGGCCTTGTACAAACCTGTGCATACATAAGGCTTCCTACCAATGAAGCATATGGTTTTGTTGACATTCCATGTTTCTCCAGTTCATTCTTTGGGCATTGAGATTTATTGAGTCTGTCTCCTTTCCCCATTGGTACTTCTCCATTCGAACAATGTTGCATGTTGAACCGTTGCAGCACATTTTCAATATATGACTTCTGTGAAAGTCCTAATAATTTTTTTGACCTGTTTCTGACAATTTCAATGCCCAGTACAAAAGAAGCATCCCCCATATCCTTCATTTCAAAGGTTTTAGATAACAACCCTTTTGTCTCCAACAACATATTCATGCAATTACTAGCTAGAAGTATGTCATCCACGTACAAAATGAGAAAAACAAATTTCGAACCACATACCTTAACATATATGCAGTCATCAATTTTGTTCTCAATAAAACCCATGGCAGTGACTTTGTGATCAAACTTCATAAACCACTGTCTTGATGCTTGCTTTAAACCGTATATGGATTTGTTTAACTTACAAACCATATTCTCCTGCCCTTCTCTTACGAATCCCATAGGTTGTTGCATGTAAATCTCCTCTTCCAACTCTCCATTAAGGAAAGCTGTCTTGACATCCATTTGATGGAGCTCAAGGTCATAATGTGCAACCAATGAAAAAATGATCCTCAAGCTGTCTTTCGTAGAAACTGGGGAAAAGGTTTCAGAATAGTCGATCCCTTCTGTTTGTGTGAAACCTTTAGCTACGAGTCTCGCTTTATACCTCTCCACTTTACCATTCAAATCTCTCTTGGTCTTGAAGACCCATTTGCAGCCAATTGGCTTGACATTTAATGGTGCTTCCACCAAGGTCCACACGTTATTAGTTTGCATGGACCTTAGTTCGTCAATCATTGCATCTCTCCAATAGTTGGATTGTTGGGTCTCCATTGCTTCATAAAATGTCACTGGATCATCTTGCATGCCTTCACACATTTCTATTTCCTGAAGATACACCACGTAATCACTAGAGATGGTCGACTTTCTGGTTCTTGCTGGTAATATTCTTCTCTCTGTTGTGGCTTGTGGTTCAATTAATTCACGTGTGGGTTGTGATGAAGTTCCAATGTCAGGCTGCTCACTATTTTCCATTCTTACTTGTTGCCCAGGTAACCCACCCAAGACTTGCGATGAGGTCCCTGCACGAAAATCTAAGCCTACCCCACTCATTGAATGATCAAAGTTATCAATATTAAACTCAATTTGTTGCTGAGTTATATTGATCACTCCACCATCATTTTCAGTTGTCTGGATCCCAAATGTTCCACCATTATCAAACCATTCAATGTTATTATCAGGCAATACATTGCCAGTTTCTTCGAGGTTGAATCTCGATGCCTCCATGTCTGGTTCCAGTGAGCATTCCCTTTCTTCAATAAACTTAGCAACTCCAGTCTCAAATATTCTCATAGGAAAATCAGTTGAATAAAATCTATACCCTTTGGTCTTTTCAGGGAATCCCACGAAGTGACAAGAAATTGTCCTCGAGTCTAATTTCTTTTCCCTTGGGTTGTAAACTCTTGCTTCTGCACGACACCCCCAAATATGTAGATGATTAAGACTTGGTTTACGCCCAATCCATACCTCATAAGGAGTCTTACTCACAACCTTTGTTGGGACTCTATTCAGGATATAGTTTGCCATTTGTAAAGCCTCTCCCCACAAGTATTGTGGAAGTTTTGCACGACTCATCATGCTCCTTACCATCTCTATCAGAGTCCTATTCCTTCTCTCAGCCACACCATTTTGTTGTGGCATGCCTGGAGATGTATACTGCGCTTGAATTCCACACTGCTCCAAATAGACTGCCAGATGACCCTTTGCCTGACCAATCTCAGTGTACCTGCCATAATATTCTCCTCCTCTATCTGACCTTAAAACTTTTATGGACAAATCCAATTGATTCTCAACTTCAGTTTTAAATTTTTTAAAACATTCAAACACTGAAGTCTTATCTTTGATCAAATAAAGATATGTGAACCTTGAGTAATCATCAATAAAAGTCACAAAATATATATTTCCACAAAGAGTTTTAATTGGGAAAGGTCCACACACCTCTGTATGGATTACTTCCAAAAGCTTTTGACTCCTTATAGAACTCTTTTTCTTGACTTTAGTTAGTTTGCCTTTGCAACAATCAATACAATCCTTTAAATCACCAAAGTCCAAAGCCGGCAATATGTTGTCCTTTATTAATCTTTCCATTCTGACTTTTGAAATATGGCCTAACCGTTTATGCCACAACATGGCAGATGATTCATTTGATTGTAATCTTTTACTCGGCAAAAAGGTGTCAACATTCAAGCAATTTGAATTGGAAAAAAATGGAACACAACAACTGCCAAAGATCATTTACTAAGAAGCAAATTCCAACAACAACGTTTGGATTATTTTTCATAGAAATTCTGATGCTTTCATTGTCACCAACGAAAGCATAACCAGATTTTACAAGCTTAGATGCAGAAATTAAATTCCTTCTTAACGAAGGTACATATAAAACATCAAACAACTCTAAAACATGACCACTTGACAGCTTCAACTTTAGACTCCCTATAGCCTCCACTGCCACTTTATTTCCGTTGCCAACATAAACTTGAAAAACTTCATTTTTTGTTGTTGTAGTTCCTCTTGTGAACCCCTGCAGAGAATTGGTGATATGCACCGAACACCCAGTGTCAAACCACCAAGAATTTGGAAGGACTTCAACAAGATTAGTTTCAAAACAAACAAAAATTTCAACAAAAGAAATACCTTTCTTAATTTTCCAATTCTTGCGTTTTTCACAATCTTTCTTCATGTGCCCAAATCTTTTGCAAAAATAACATTTGACATTGTCCATATTTTTCTTAGACATCTCAGGTCCCTTAGAGGAGGAGGCATTCATGGCGGTATCATAAGAATTGAATGGCTTAGGGATCTTACCATGTTGATACATAGGTTTCTTACCAACATCTGTCTGCATGAAGTTGACATGGTTGATCATCTGGTTCTTCTTAATTCTTGCTTCCTCTTGAGCACAGATCGAGATGAGATCATCCAGCGTCCATTTCTCCTTTTGAGTGTTGTAGGAGACCTTCAATTGCTCAAAACTTGATGGCAGTGAATTAAGTGCCATATGAACAACAAAAGCATCGTCCACATGCACCTCCAAGTCTTTGAGCTTTGAAGCAGTTTCCACCAGTTTAAGAATGTGCTCTCTTACACTCTTATTTTCTTCAGACTTGAGAGTGGTGAGAGTGGTCATCAAATTCCCCATTTCAGCCTTTTCCGATTCCCTGTACTTTGCCCCAATTGCCTCCAAGAAGTCTTTGGCCTTGTCACCAGCAACAATTCCTCCACGCACAGTCTCACTCATGGTCCTTTTCATGACCATCAATGACATCCTATTAGCTTTCTCCCATTTCTCATGTTTCAGCCTTTGTTCAGCAGTTGAAACATCAGTGAGTGGTTCTGGCTCTTCCTCCCTCAGTGCCAAATCGAGGTCCATCAGGCCCAGGACAATCTCGATGTCTTGCTTCCATTTCTTGAAATTTCCTCCACTTAAAGGCTCAATCGAAGAGAAATTCATGGCTGAAGTGTTCACTGCAGAAGACATCTAATTATTGTTAGTAACTAACCAATGCATGTTTATACCACACTTATGAGCAAGAGGTACAAACTGCCATTGAAGGATAATCTTTTCATGCGTATATCTCAGGCCTTTGGACAAGAGTTTATGCTGAACAAAGACACCATGCGTGATTTAAATATCTTGCCTGCTCATACATACTTTCTTTTGAGAAAAAATGTGGACGTTGCATGAATCTCATCACCAGAGAATGAAATATATAATTTAAACAACTTAAATAATGTAAAAAGTGCATGATGATATGAATTTAAAATTGCAGAACTCATCATACAGAAAAATTAACACAAACATATTGGTTCCAGGGCTTGTTAGTCTGCTCTGATACCAAATGTTGGAATAAATCAAATATTTTTCTAACATTGAACCCTAGAACACATCATAATCTTAATTACACATATGAAGCTAACCTGCAGAAGACATGGTCGTGTTTCAAAGAGACTCTTCTACTCACTAGAGACCTGAATATTCTTATGGTGATAGTCCCAAAACGAAGAACCCCTTCTCTGTGAGCAGGGAATCCTTTTTATAGAGTTAGTATTTCCCAACTTCCATCTATCGTGGAAGATGGTTATTCCACTGTTGCCTCTAATTCCATCGTGCATGTAGTGGACCTGATACGTGCTTCAAACTGCAAGCACTATGGATGAAGCTCCTCAATTATAGGATATGGTTTTTCCACCTATTTAAAAAAAACCCTAACTGACTTATAATTTCAAATATGCTGACTCACTATTATCAATACTAGTTGAGTCCGATAAGGATTCCTACAGACCACTCATCACCGACTTTAACCATAATCGCGTATGAAACTTCCGGAGCTATGAAACTCGAGTCAGATTGATAAATGCAAAAACCTTGGGAGATTCTGCTACATCAGTAACTAAACAACTCAAAACCAACCGATACCAATTAGAAAGTATTTACACGAGATAAAATTGAACTTCGAATTACTTTCCCGTCAAAATTCCAAGTTACAAGACTCATTTCTCGTGTTCAAACAAAATTCACAGCTACGATACAAAAGAGAATAGCATCTCATGAGATAGCTTGCTGCCATGTCGATGTCTCCCCGATTCACAAACATATTTCATCACCTATAATACGATGCCATAATGTAGAGCATGAACGCGGTTGATGAAGTGATTATCAATTCCTGCATGCACAGAGATATTATTTTCACAATGGTAACGACTAAGTATTACACAATCTGTCAGGCAGAACATGGACCAATGAGTTAATTACTTTACTCGCCAACATTTCACATCGTTTGTCTACAGAACAGAAGTGCTTAATTGCTGAAATAAAGCTCAAAACTACTTTATAGACGTAACAAACTAGCTTTTACATATAAATACTCAAATAGTAATCAATAGACTATAAAAAAGAGATCTTTAGGAAGGTCGTTGATCAATATAAAAAGTACGGATAATCCCGTGGTTCATCCTAATTTCCTGAAAAATAGGGCCACCCTTAGCCCATTGAGTGCTCTACCTCAGGCCATCAACATCATATTTACCCTGTGACCTTGTCAACTCTAGTTCCGTGTGCTTGTGAAACGTGTTTTAACAAAATAACTATAAAAGTATAACTTTACCCCAATTTAATTTAAAATCTCACTCCGAAAGGATGTTTAAAGCTTTGAAAAATCTGATAACTTACTAGAAGTCAACAATTTGACTTCGGATTTTGGGGGAATTGATGAAAAAAAGCAAATACGAATTTCTCTCTGACTCTTGACCAAAATTGCAATGGCTAGAATTACGTTCTTTTAGTGTAGAACAAAGTATCAAATAAAAGCAAAGATATTACCAGCCAATACCTGGTTATTGTAAAGAGCCGCAGGAATGTAGCTACCCAAATACTCGATCAAATTCAGTACAGTAGTGTATCCCTGCAAGAAGTTAACTGAGACTTTGGTGGAATGAACATAAAGGAGTGGAACTTATAAGATAACCACATATAGAAATCAGAATTAAAATAGACAATCCAAATAGAACTGAAATCCCCCCACTTATACCCCCTCCCTGTCAAACACTAGTGCACCAAGAATTCAAGCAACATAATATACCACAGAAGCAATCGCAATACAGCCAAACACTAGTGCAAGTGAACGGAGCAATCGTTTTCCCATTCGCAGTCCCCTCCCTGCATCCTCACCATCTTCCTGCATCAATAGAATAATTAGGTCGAAAAAGCAGCTTATCATAAGTTTCTACATACAGTTTCAAAAAGTAAAAATGAGGACATGCAATCTATTCAGCAACATGACTCACAGTATATGTTGGAGATACAGGCGGTTCAAAGGATTTCAACTTCTCAAAAATCCGATAAACAAAAGCAAAAGTTAAAAATTGCAAGGGTTTATATTCAGCATTCCGCTTGATAAGAAGCCAAGCTACCTGCAAATAGATGGGGAAAAGGTAAGGGTAAGAAAATCTCACATAGAATAAAGCAAAATAATGAAAAGAACCCATGAGGGTTCAGTTATGAAATATATAAGTTGGGCTAACTAATTGCCATGCATCCTTCAAGAGTTGTTCCATAGTCAAGATCATGCACCGAAGGATATTTTCCAAAACGATAAAGAATAGAATCATATATAATCAATCATTCCCTAGAACTTACAAATACAGCAGATATTGCCAGGTTGATGCGCATATCTTGTACAGTAGACTTGGTGAACCTGTAAGCAAATAGAAGTCAAAAGATCAGAGCATAAAGTGCCACCACGTAGACTACACATATCCTCTGAAAATAGCCAACATATCAAACTTGGAGGAAAGAAACGAGAGCTGGTTTCAGATTTTAATTGATAAACGGCATGCACTATCACGTTTCCAAAAAATTCCAAATCAGAATTAAAAAAAAAAAATTATGAATATTTGTATCATTTTCCATATTGAGAGCTCATAAGAAGTTCATGTTTTTAAGCATGCAATTTATTAAATGAAGCAAAGAGTAAAATCTGCAATGCAAAAGTACCAGCCTCTAGCGAAGTAGGCATGTGTAAGCAATAATTTTTCCACAAGTAACTATTAAGGTAATCCAACCTACTCATACTCTTCATATAAAAAGATTACATGCTTTAAAAAGTATCAAAATCAGCAGCCACTAATATACATCTTCTCAGCAGCACTATTTTCCTATGCTACTTATCGGTAATAGTCACGTGATGCGTAGACAAACCTAGGCCCCCATGGTACAATTGGTTGCTTATCTGCATATTTGATGTCCTTTGAAACCTGCAAGTCAAAAATAAAATAAGAGGAATACTTAGTACAAGGAGGTAATAAGAAAGGATGATAATCAGCTTTTTTGACAGGTTAAGGCGGATAACTAATCAATCTGAAATTCCAATTATCACACAGACAAAATCTAGAAGTACGTAAAAACAACTTTAAGGGCCATTTACACAAAGCACCCAAATGGAAACAAATTCAAATGCGCTAATTTACACAACGGGTGATACCTGAAAGAAGGAAAAAATATGAGTTCTTATAGCAGTTTTCAATGAAAAATTCATAGACTAGATTCTTGACTGTTGTATTATGATATGACAACTATTCATTCCTAACTTTGATCTTACCAGTAACAACTAACAATGATGATATCAATCAATTCTATCTAAACCCAAATCAGAGTAAGAGGTATATAGTACATGCTTCTGCAAATTATAAAGACGCCCATGTTTCTTCCCATTCCACTACTTTAATTATCTCTAAAACAATATTTGTGCTTGGTATTTGGCATTTATTCAAGATTCAGGTTCCTGGTTATTCCTATATGCAGCTCCTTAAAAAGTGTTATCCCTGGAAGCATAACACATCCAGAGTAAATCCTCCATGGATTCTCCAAGTTGTTAGACAAGTTGGTAGTTATTCCTCCATAGTACCGTATAAAGCTTATACACTGCAACGCTATAGAATATGACAACAAATACAATAATTCATGCATAAGAAAACCACATGACATCATTTTTCAACTTCCACTTTCTTTCTCTTTTGACGAATAAAGTCCACTCAGCAGACTCTTAATAAGAACAAGATATAAAAGTATCGCTTGCATGTACCTTGAAGGAACCAAAGGTTACACCTTTCTTCCTATTAGTTAGCTGTGCCATCATGACTTTGTCATATGCTTTCTCCAGCTACATAAATGATTACGTAGTTATAAGAATATTGTTCACAAGCTCGTTCCAACCAAATATTTAAAAGAGCACAAAGAGAGTTTTGAAGCGTACTCTAGCAGCAGTTGCTTCATCACCGCTCCTCACGGCCTCCTTGTGTTTTTTCGTATACGCTGCCTTGATCATGTCAAATCCCTCAATTGGGCTCACACCGAGAACCTGTGAGATAAACGAGAATTAGTAAATCACAAATAAACAGAGAAGTAGAAACATGTACCCAACCAGTCAGTCAAACACTTGCTGCAACATTAATTTCAAAGGTCCATAATTTACAAGCTGAAATTACCTCATATGGATTCAAATCACCGTCCGGATTAGAACTTCCAGCCGCAGACGCAGCCGCACAAATTACCCTTGTATTCTGTGGAATTGTTCTAGAAACATGATAAGTTTAACACCCTGTTGCTATATCTATACATTTTCAAGCATAAATAATTATAAATATATTTGCAAAACAAATCAAAAAAAAAAAAGACCCAGCATTCGTATCACGAACACGAAACTTTCTACGGAACAAAACCCTATTCTCAATTTTCTCACCAACCAAACAGAGTGAGCGAATTACCTGACGAAAGAGGGTGGCAGCCTCAACTCCGGGACTTTAGGGCGGAAATTCCTTTGGGAAAATTGCAATTTGGGGCAGAGAAAAGCATGGGAAATCGCCAGAGCCATTTACCCTGTGGAAAATGAGTTTTGGTTTGAATTTTCAGGTTCGGGGTTTTTCGAGCAGAAGAAGCAGAGGGAGAAGCAAAGGGATTAGTACAGTACAGGCCAGCTGACAACTACGCAAATACATACGGAATACACGTAGTAATACTTGGGCCTAAAGAAACTGGCACAGGGACTCATATAATAAGTGGGCTTTCCACTTATTTGCTAAGACCATCTCCATCTCCAACCCTTGGGCTAAAAGTCAAATTTTTTAGTCCGGAAAATTTGGCTTTTAGCCCAGAAACATTTTTTCTGCTCCAACCCTTCTACCCTAAAATTTTAGCCCGGAATTATTAAAGAATGAACTTAGGCTAATTTTTTTCTTAAATCAATTTAAAAAATAAAAAATAAATATGTAGATTATTGTAAATTAATTTTATGAACATTTTAATCTAAAAAAATTTAAATTCCGATAAACATTTAGCATTTAGCCCGGGGGGAAAGCTGGGGGTATTTGGCCCAAAATTAACATCTGGCATTGAGCCTAAAATTTTAACATGGGTTTGAGAGTGTTTGGGGGGATAATTTGACTTTTAGCCCAGGTTTGAACATCGTCTAAATTGTAATTACGGCTATCAGAAAATCTCTATGCGGATACCCGCTCTTGTGCGAATGGGTTGTGCATGACTTTTTATTTTTATTTTTTTGAACAATGTGCTTGACTGGTGTATTAGTAATATGTTAACCATGTATTTCTACTATATTGATAATATAAGAATATTATATTAGTATAGTGGAATATGCTGTCAATGTGCAAGCATGCGCAAACCATGTGTGCTAATTGGCTATTTATTCTGTATATAAACTTCATTTTTAGCTTTTATATTCACTTCATGTTATGCCACATATTCATTTTTTAGACTACATATTCATTTTTTTAGACCACATACGCATTTTGGACAGCTTTTAAACATAATTAATACAAAAAAGATAATGTGAAGTTAATTTTGAGATTCAAAAAATAAAGTTATGACTTTAAAGTTTTAGAGAGTGATCGCCACAGTTCCAATTCTCAATCGAAAACAAACATACAATAGGCATGTGAATGCCTTGAACCAAGTAGTAGCAACAAAGGTCATGTGGTGTAAACACCTATTCAAAGAGATCCAGACCTTGGTAGGGTGAAAACATATAGTTGACTTCGATTGGAGGGAAGCACAAATAAAGCAGCAAACTAGTGTTGAGATGAGATCCACCAAATCTAGAGTGGATGGCTGTGACGGGTGTGAGTGGTTGGAGGTAGACCTGTAAACGGGTCGGGCTTATTGGGTTTGGATCGGGTTGAACCCGACCTGTTAAGTTAACGGATCACCCGAACCCAACCCGTTAAGCTAACGGATCACCCGAACCCAACCCGTTAAGCTAACGGGTCACCCGTTTCACCCGTTAACAATTATTATTATTATTTTTTTTGTATAAAGTTTATTTTTTGTTATTAAGACTTTACTAAAATTACTAAAATATCCTCAACTAACGGGTGCTAACGGGTGTTAACGGGTCCTAACGGGTCTAACGGGTTGACCCAAAGTGACCCGTTATTTAACGGGTTGTTAACGGGTTCACCCGTTAGCGACCCGACCCGTTAAGCATCCACCCAAATACAAATATTAACGGGTTGGGTCGGGTCGGATTAACGGGTTGGGTCCAAAATGCCAGGCCTAGTTGGAGGGTCGATTCGAAGTTTTGGAAGAGTTTGAGCAAAAGGCCCCAAATCAGAGGTATAATACCTTGAAACATGGCCAAAAAGCCCAGAGGCAAAGCTCCATCCACATCACCCGTAGATGGTGTGTTGCTCCACCGTTCCTTGACAGGAATCTGTGCCACTGAAATTGCAGCGAAGGACAAAATGCCTAGAGACAAAGCTACATTCACACCACTCGTGGAAGGTGGGTTGTTCCAACGTTCCCCGAAGGGAATCAGGGCCATCGCAATTGCGGGAAAGAAACAGGAGGATAAGAAAGGTTGAAAAGGTGGCTGCGTAGGACCGTCAGCTGGAGGGAGAGTAAAGTTTGGGGCTTCGTTTTGGTTTAGAAAGCGTTCATTCTTCAACAAATATGCATAATGCCTATTATAGGCTACTTTCTTCGACATATATGCATTATGCATAATGCGTAGTAATTGCAAGTTGGGTCATGCATTTCTTTTTATTTCTTACATATCCTTTTTAATTTTTGGCCGTCAGATCGAATAAGCTAAGGAAGATCAATGACTAAAGGTTAATAAAGATATGTAAAAAGTAATAATGAGTGTGGATATCACTTTTTTTATGATTTAGACTTCAATCATGTAATATTATTTTTTTAGAGCAACTTTTTTACTTTTTTTAAAATTTTTTTTAAAATTTTTTATAAACAAATGATATTATCTATACTGATGAAAACGGCCAAACGGGATAGGCTAAGCCTAATAATGAGATAGTAATAATATGGTTCAAATTCGCCTTTGGCGAGAATCGAACCTAAAACCTCTCACTTACAAGTAAAAATAAACACTATTATAACGTAGACAGTACTAAGTGACATAAATTTTTAAAGAAACTTAATAGATTTAAAAATTAAAAAAAATGGAGCCTAAATGATGTAGAATAACTAGCAGACCCACAATATAGAGATAATCCACATTTGTGAGCCAAAGAAAAATGGGTGTTGAGAAACCTGAAGTTGGGTGCCCTAGTGTTTGATTTGGTACCATAATTTAGTCTCCTAAGTTGTTTTAGTGATTCTTAAAGGAGAAAATTTTGAGATTTAACTCATGTGAAAATAAGTAACGTTTATTCTTAATGAATATGATAATTACCACTCGTCGTACGTACATCTAACGGTTGAAACTTAAGTAAATTTATGAAATTTTGTTCACGCATAAACGGTGACTTTGTTAGAAGTGCACATGAAACTTATCACGCAACTTACATGCACATTACGAATGAAACTCAAATGGGATTCCCAAATTAGAAAACTGGGAAGACTCTGTTTAGCATTTTCTTTTGAGGTAAAAAGAATCCCGATGAGAGAAATGTTAAACCTGGGTTTTGTGCACAGTGACAGTGCCGGGCTTATTAAAACAGGGCAGCAGTAAATGGTGGTAAAAGTGTTTATATGTCATAGTGACAGGTTTGACCACAAAGATTGGTAAAGAAAGTAGCCTATAGTACCCAAAGTACCCAGAAGAGGCCTACTTTAGGGTTTTTGCCATCCAACAAAAATGGCGGGCACGGAGGTCAAAGAAGAAGAGCAGCTCCAATTGTTCAGCGTGGGCACAGAAGTAGAAGTGAAGAGCGACGAGGAAGGGTTCAAAGGCGCCTGGTTCAGAGCCACCATTGTCACAAGCCCCACAAATTCCGCCTCAAAGAAGAGGAAGAGGGCGTTGGTCGAGTACAAGAACTTGGTCACGGAAGACGGGTCTAAGCAGCTCAAGGAGTACGTCGATTCGGAGAACCTGAGGCCGACGCCGCCGCAGCTCGCCGACCGGAATTTCGATGTGGGAGATGTTGTGGACGCGGATTACAGAGATGGGTGGTGGACTGGGGTCGTAGGGGAGGCTCTTGACAGCAATTCCAAGTACCGCGTCGTCTTCACGAACCCCCCGGATTTGATCGAATTTCAGAAAGAACGTCTCAGATTGCATCAGGATTGGGTTAATGGCGAATGGGTTCGGCCTAACAAGCAGGTAATCGCTAATTCTTTCTTTCCTTTTAAAGATAATCTGCCGTTTCTTTCATTTCGTTTCCATATTTTTGGTGCATTACTCATGCATGTAAAAGTCCGAAGATATTCGTAAATGAGATCGATAGTCTTGCTTTGTTTTGGAATTTGATCAATTCATTCGACGCTTATGTGTTCGAAACTTATGGGTCCATGCAATGAAATTATCTGAAGGGAAGTAACTACAATGCTCTTCCCCCTTTCTTGTTTCTAGTGGTTCTTTTGATAGGTTTCTGAACTCAGTTAATGACAAAATGCAGTTGTTTGTGGGTTTCATAGGCTTCGTGTGTTCGTGAATATATCACTTGCACCTAAGAATTAAAATGTTGTTGTAAAAGAAAATTAGGATAATACCTCTCTGGTGAAGTATGATAGTTCAGATGCTAGGGTTCAGAAAGATGCTGTAAATTTTCAGCATGTTCGCCCTCCCCCTTATGTGATTTTTTTCTAGGTGGGCTGGTGTTGTTTCCATCCAATGTTCTGGCTGAGAGGATGTGCACCGTCATTTTAAGCATAGGATTAAGGTTAGGGAACTAGTTTCTCAGAGATAAGATGACAATTGGTTGGTGCATTGAACGTATAATCCCTTTTCTATTTAATGTTTCCGAGTGGAAAAGAGAAGAGAAGAGAAGAGAAGAGGGGGGGGGGGGGTTATTGATATCTCAATTAAGGAAAGGTTCAATATTGTTTTGTAGTACTTTGGGAGAAATCACTCTGCATACAATCGAAAAAGAGCCTTACTACATTTTTATATATGGAATGATGCCTCCTGTAGAATATGAACCTAATGTACAGTAATCACTTGTGTTTTGGTTAATGGTCATGAAGTATGCCAAAGAAAAATACTTAGTTCTTGATTTAGTTGAAGTTTAGCCAGTGTCTTTCAGGGATTAGATTTATTTGCTGGTAAATAATCAATTTAATTTCGTTCCAGGATGTATTGGCTGCTTCAGATACTCCACAAGAATTAGAGCATGTGTTGCCTGCTCCAAAAGATCCTAACAATCTTCAAGTGGCTACTCAACTAGAAAATTCGAGTGCTGCAGAGGAGAATCCTGAATCAACTAATTCAGGGAAGAATTTAACAGAGCAACCAAGTTATCCACTAAGTGTCAAGGGCAAAAAGATGTTAGCCCGTAATGGTAGTGCTACAGACTCGCGTCCAGTTAAAAAGTTAAAGGACGAAAAAGCAGCTAAGCCCACAGTATCCGCTACAGCACATCAATTGAGCAAAACGCCCGACAATAAAGAATTGCCCCAGGAATTACCTCAACTGAGCACAGGAGTTAAGGGAACAAGACGCACAAGGAAACCTGTTGTACGCCATCAGTTTTTTAAAACAGAGAGCGTGCTTGGGAAAAATAATGTCGTGAGTTGAATGTCTTTTCTTAACCTTTATTTGATTGTATCATTCATGTGATGCAACTTGCCATTCATGACATGATGTTTGTGGGTTCCATGAAATTGGTGACACACATAGAGGATGCGCACATGCACACACATTTTTCTTGGGCCTAAATGATTGATTACAGTGATTAGTAGCAATGCTATGTCTTAAAACATGATATAGAAAGGAACAAAAAAAGGATCCTGAGTAAACTACATGTGACGGAATGTTGTCTTTCTTCCCCTTTCTTGATGGGCAATGATGAAAGTCATCATTTCGGTTTTGTTTTCCCAGGAACCAGTGTTTATGAATTAAGATCAACATATTCTTTATGTGTAGAAGACTAAGCAAGAGAATGACGGTGAAGTGAATAGCCAGTGGATTCATCCTGTAGCAAGTAAAGGAAGGCGCACAAAATCTCATGCTGGAAGTCGATTCACCCCAGATGCAGGTAAAAGAGAGAAAAAAGGGTATATATGTTCATCAGTAGACCATGCACACTGGTTAGGCTTCTTATTTGAAAGACATCCTGGTTCTTCATAATTTTCAGGGTATATCTGTGCACTGCCTAGCCAAAAGAGAGAAAAGGGTATATATGTTCATCAGTAGACCCTGCACTGATTTAGTTTCCTATTTGAGAGTAATTTGGTTATCTATTATTTGCAGGTAAGGAAGAGTCTGCAAGTGTTTCTTTGGCTGGACAAAATGTTCAGAAGGAGGGTAATATTAAAGAAGCTGAAGGGCCTCAAACTATTAGGTCAACAACTAAGGGCAAGGAGGGTTCACTGGCTGAAATACCGGCTCAGCTACCTGATCAAGAGTTGCAAGTGAAAGATCAGAGGAAGAGTGCAAATGATCCTGCAAAAGAAAAAAGCATGGTAGGCAATACACAAAAAATTGACACAAATTAGTCAAAAGACGGTTTAGGAGTAGTGAGTAGTTTTTAATCAAACTCCTTAGTGATTAGCCAGATCACTTCTTGTAGGAAAAGTGATTGTTGTTAGTGTTAGTCATACTTAGCTTGACAAAACTTAATTTGATGAGTCAAATCACAAATTACTAAAGAGAAAAGGATACAAGTCAAGTAAAAAAAAAAAAAAAAAAACTAGTTTCATAGGAATGAAGTTTCTATGTAATTATTTATCTAATATTTCATTCAATTATGTAAAGTGAGGAACGTAAGACATTAGGGATTTTAGCTATCAACAATGGCAACATTGGATATTCTCTAAAATAAGCTATTAACACTCAGGTTATGTCAGCTGAACTTGGCAGTGATTCAATTTTGGCTAACCTGCTCCGTAGCCTGGTTACTTTTCCAGACATGGTATAATCATGGACATGGAGTGAGAGGTCCTCAGTGAAAAGTTATCTTTTGTGTACTTCTTTTTGTTTTTCCGCTCAATGGTATTGCCTATGGGTGTTTGTCTGTATTTGAGCAGGAGTTTAAGCAGCAACCAGCTGGAGGAAGCAGTCATAAAAGGAAGAGAGGCAGGCCTCGAAAGTTGGTGGTCATAAGATCGCGAGCTTCAGAAGGAGGTAAAAATTCCTTATAACTAAATTCATTGTCTGATATTCTAGATTCAGTCAAAGTCCATTTTACGCCCTTGCTTTTCAATGTATTTCAGTTGGGTCCCTTTGGTTTTAATTTGAACAATGTCAACCATTTAATTATCATATTTGTGTCAATTTGGTCCTCTAGTTAAAATTTGAATGTTAATCCTACATTTTGCAATTAGAGAAAGAATGATTTGGGTGAAAATGCGATCCCATGTGAACCTGATAATGTATTGGAATTATGCAGATGCTTGTCTAACATCCTATTAAGTTGTTGGAAGAGGATGGATGGACAATTGCAGGGCAATTTTGGACAGTTATTTGTATTTATTTATTTTCACAAATGATAGAAATACCAAGTTGCGATATAATGACTACTCAAATATGAGTTGAACCAGTGGTATCCTCCTTATACTGCCTTGCTACAAGTGGGGAAATAGATAAGGATAACATTGTTCAAGTTGAAATGAGATGGAACATATATGGAGCTATTAGTAAACCTATAGGCCAGCTTATCCCTAAAGAAAAAAGTTCTTACCTTGACCATTAAACTCTCGGGTAAATAACCATGGTTTTGAACTGCAGTGAAGGGGCAGAATATTTCAGGAAATGTCGCCAGCAAAAATGTTGCGAATGATCAGACGCCTGAGGAAGCTGCTTTGCGTGTGCTGAGAGGGACGGATCCTACAGGTTTGAGATTGTGCAACTTGATTTCATTTTCAGCCTTTCAGTGAAGAATTTCTCAACTTTTTCATTGAAGAAAACAACAAAGTTTAAATAAAAAACAACATATAAGAAGCACAATCACTCTTCAGTATAAGGGATAAACTGAGTATGTCGTATAAGTTTTGGGTAAGGAACTTGAAAAGCATTAAGGAATGACATGCAGCAAACCAGAACTTGAAAAGCAATTCTTGAAATTCGAGACTTAGAAAAGAATTAGCTATTTTCACATTTGCACACAATTTAATTGTCAACAAGGTAGTGTAGCTAAACATTTTTCTATTTGCTGTATAACAACTTTGTCAGTGAGAAGTAGTGCCAAAATATTTCTTATTATTCTATTGACCTTGGTTCTTCCCCCTTGAACTGGAACGCTTTCTGGAATTTGTTTAGATGCACAAGATGCCTCTAAAAGAAAAACGGCTGAACTTCCTGGAAGGTGCATGATAAATGAAGCTTCATTGATAGCATCCGAGAATGCAGATGATGATGACAGACCTCTATCCATGTGGTTTGGAGGGATGCAGCATTCTGCGAGCGTGGGTGAATCAAGTAAGTTGCGTCATATATTAATTTATTTTTCTGTTGTAGCCATTAGTTTGACTATATATGTTTTTCTTTTCTAGGACCATCCCCTGATATGAATGTCGACCAGCATAGTGATAGAAAAGGACCAGTCGAGGTAGCAACGGAATCTCCCGCAGTTGCTGCAGTCAGTGGCAGTGGGACAGAGGAGAAGCAAGGGTTTCCATTTGTTAAGAGCTCCCCTGTGTGGAAGACTATTGAAACATTGGAAGTGTTCAAAAAGTTTCCCCAAAATCCTCATTTCCGGCCTTTGATTGAATGCAAAGAGGAGTACCGCGAGGGTTCAGCAATTGGAAACATGATAACCTTTTCCAGTCTGGCGGATAAAATATCCAGGCTGCAGTTCGACGACCATCGAAATGTTTTGGGTAGCATTTTGGAGAGTCTTCTTGACTTGGAGAAGTATGGGTTTAATGTTACAGTTCTACGTGGGCGGGTGAATGATCTGCTGTCTGTTAAAGACAGGCACGGACGGTTTCAGGTTGAGTCAAAAGACGCTGAACACAAGATCATGGAGCATTCTCATGAGAAGACCAAACTTGTCGAAGATGCTGAGCATATTGCGAAGAAAATAATCGAGTTGCAGGATAAACATGCATCAATGAAGTCGGAAATGGAGGCCAAAGACCATGAGATTGCTAGATTGAAAATGCATATGGATTCCATGAATGAAGGCATTCAGAGCGCTCGGAGTGATTTTGAGAAGCTAGCTTTGGCTCCCGTGACATAGGCCGCGCACAACGGAAGTGGTTAAAGTTTGCTTCTCAGATTAGGGATGTAAAGCTTAGGTATCAGTTGGGACAATTTGTTGTACTTGGCACTAGTTTTCAAATTTTAGTACCTAGTCTGGAATGTTGAGTAGCATCGTGGAATGTATCGAGAAGTATGTATGAAACTTGTAGATCAAATCCATCCATATTCCACAGCTTGAATATTTGAATTTTTTATTAAAAACTTGAAGCAACCAACACAATATTCAAGCTATGAAGGATGAATCCAGCTATATTCTTTTGAACATTTAACCTTCCATTTTTTTTTTCTTCTTCTTTTTGTTTTATTTTTATTTTTTTTGAGTCGAGAGAGCGTTAGTACGTTAGATTAGACACCGACGGGGTTCAAACTCATGCCGTCATGCAAGGGCACAACACATTTCCACCACTGTGGTAAATGATCACTTGCAACTTTCCATCGTTTGAAGGGGATAGTAAATCATAAATATTTTATTTATTCTTTAATTTTTTGTACGCAGAACCCTCTTAAGAACGGGGATCCCTATCCGAAGAGAAGGGCATGGATTGATCGATTTGGAAACGAAAAGAAATTGGCTCTTCGGCCGGCCTTATTTCTCTTTCCTTTCTACGCTATTTACCCTTCATTACTTCCCCAGCTTTGAGTGAAGTTCCTTTATTTGATCTTGTCTCCTAGTGGTACCATCTTTGCTTACTCTTTCTTCTTTCCATCTACTAAGTTTGCGGAAAAGAGAGAGAGAGCAGACGGTTCTGGGGACTTTTAGGTTGAGGTGAATTTGGGCTTTGAGAACGTCCTCTTGTCTTCTTTGGTACGGATTCGTAACAAGTTCCGGATATCTCAAAAGAGTTAGTTTGTATTTGGAAATACCCCGGTAACATCAACAACTTGAAGATAGCATGAATGATCAAGATAATGACTTGCTCAAGTGAAGAGTGGTGTGGAAGCTAAAAGATTATCAGTTTACATGAGAGAGAAAGGGTTTGCATGGTTGCATGACATTCTTAGCTGCATGATTTGGGCTTTCCAGGGTGATAGTGAGGCTTCTAATGGCTGAAATGTTTGATGGAAGGTTGTGGGAGTTACTGAGATTGCATGGATGATGATGCTTGAGGCTTGGAGTATGCTTCTTGACTAAATGGAACTTTCTGGGCTTCTTCCTGGGTGGTTCTCTCTCACTACGTTATCTCTATATCTCACCCTGTTCTTCCAATCCCCCCTCTATAATGGCTTCCCCCCGCTTTATGTAAGTGAAGGATTTTTCTCTAGGCTTCAAAGGAATCTCTCTTTGTGGCTTGGTCTTCCCCTCCTTTCTCCCTAGGCCTTCTATTATTCCCCTTTTGGTGTAAGGTAGCTGAACTGTTGAAACCTGTAAATTGCTTCTTCCCGAGACGCGGATTTCTCAGGGTGGCCTTCCGCAGGCGCTACTTCTGGTAGTGCGCTGCATGGCTTTTGCGCGTTGGTTGTCTGTGCAAGCTGGGAAGGGAAAGTCAGCATTAAATGCCTGACTTGTTGGGCTTAACATGCATTTAATGCAGGAATTTAGTTTAGTCCTAACTAAGGAAGTTGGCTTACTAGGAAAATGAGTAAACTAGGCTAGTTCTCTCTCAATGATGCATGTGTGAAACACAAAGGGTATGAGCTTGGATCTTTAGGCTCCCAAGCAGCCCAAAGTCTTTCATGACCCCGATTCCATGTAGGCTTGATAACCTTTCATAACCATCCACACCACAATCCACTTGACAAGCCCCGAATATGTGACTTGGGCTTAGCATGAATTGTGGCTAAGGAAGCATGGCGTGATGAATAGGCATGAGCATGGCTTGAATATCCAACTTAATCATTGTGGCATGGTATGTTTGTGAATATATTCTTCGTCGATCCCATGCCTTGGCATGTGTTTGGGTTTGAATGTAGGCTTTGCATGACAATTGGGCCTTAAGACTTGGTTGGGTTGGTGTGTAATATTTTTGGGCCCCAACATATTTTTATAAATAGGTATAATTTAATCTATAGTGCATTTTTGCTCATCACCTTCAAGTGGTGGTATTTCTCACCATCCTACTTATTATTATTTGATGAGTTTAAAATTTGAAATTTATGTCCATTACACTACATAAATATTGAGATTTAAACTCATCCAACGATGATAAACAGAGTGGTGAGTATCAACATCACTTGAGAGTCTTGAACAAAAATATTTCCTTTAATCTATTTACTTCACAATTCTCGTAATTCAGTTTCATCCAAAGACAATTAATAGGGTGGTAATCCACCTAAGAAGGCTGGCGAGTAACAAATATAACCAAACATGCCACGTGAATCTTGGGGTAGGTTTTTGATTATTTCCTAAATTACTGGAGGTCCCCGTTTGTACGTTGGTTTATATGCAATAATGCATGGAGTTGATGTTATGATTTTTAAGACGTTCAAAAACCGAGCACGAGCAGACTTTATGATGTTTATCTGTCAATGATTCATGGCCATAAAAACGAGTAAGTGCACAACATTGGGTAAAATAATGTATTGCACACTCATGTGCTCATGCAAATTGTACTATATTTCGTTATGATTTAAACTTGTTTTTAATTTCGAACTTTCCACTTTGTAAATTTCTTTTCCAGTTTCATCTGCTTGTTTTCACTTTTCAGTTACAGTATGTTTACTAATACATAGAGAATCAAATTAATTCACACGTGTCTTCCTCGTATTATAAGAAGTTAAGTTCTCATTCCTATTTTTTTCTACTTCATTGATTAAAACTTTATTTCTTTTTAATTTTTAATCAAGGTTCTTAGATTTATTTACATGTCAAGATAATTAAATTTATTTATTTTCAATTAAATTGTATTTCTAAATATATTCATTGAGTGTTAGAACATTACATTTGGTATATTTATATTTATAGCTAAACTTTGTATCATATATTTCTATTTTTAATTTGTACCCATTTTTAATTTGCAACCTTTTTTTTTTTAAATTGAATCAAGTTTCTTTTCAGTTTTAATTTTTACCCATATATTAATTTCTTTTTGTACCCGTATTTTTTAAACTTTTATTTAAACTCATAACTTTTTAAACCTTTTATTTTTACCCGTACTTTATTTATAATGTACCCATTCATTTTATGTAAGATGTATCCAATTTTTAATGTAAAATCTATTTATTTATTTTTTAAATCTAAAATGTACACATTGTTTTTTTGTTTGTTTTTTATATATATATATATATATATATATATATAATGTACCTCCTGTTTTTTATTTTTTATTTTTATATATATATATATATATATATATATATAAATGTACCTCCTGTTTTTTATATAAAATGTACGTCCTGTTTTTTTATATAAAATGTACCCATTTAATTTACATAAAACGTGCCCATTTTTTTGTATAAAATGTACCAATTTTTTGTATGTGAAATGTACCCACATTTTTATATCAATGTACCAATTTGTTATATGTAAAATGTACCCATATATGAATGTAATATTTTATAAAAATAAAAAACAATTCTAGATGCACTCATAAGCAGTTATTTTTTTTTATTTTATATTTTTTAGGGAAACCCGTAAGCAAATCTCAATAATTAAATTGGTAGTGTAAATGTAAGCAAAATAACAGTTTTGTTGTGGCCTATATTTAATTGACAAGGAGAGGAGGGCCGGCAACACTAAGACGATATAGAGAGAGATGTGTTTGTAAGGTTGTGTAGAGGATGTGTTATTCCCCTACGCAATGCCTTTATTTATAGTAATAAGAGAGAGAAGAAATCCTTCTCCTCCAAGGAGTACAAGTCCTAATAGGGTAGAATAACTAGAATAAAATCTAATTTGAGATTTACACAATCACACTTAAATAAGAAGTTTATAACACTCCCCCTTTGAGTGTGTAAATACTCAAGTAGATTCGGCACCATGTAGTAGTTGAGGAAGTCGACTCGTCGGCACTAATTATGGGGACATGCTATTCAAATAATGTAGGAACTTGCATAAGGAAGTAAGTCTCACAAAAAATCTTAAGGCTATGGTAAAAACCCGAGTAGGGACAAAATCCATAGTCTAAGGAAAAATGCATGAGAAATGCAAAGTCAAATAAAACGTCTACGGGACGTCATCAAGGATATGATCAACCCAAGGTGGGTGCTTCGTCGAAACCTTGTTAGGTAGTAAAAACCCAATGGGAAAAATGCTCATAATCGTAGGGAAAAATGCTCATAATCGTAGGGAAAAAGAGTACATTAAGATCAAGCAAGTATACTTTAGGATACTTCCCTGAGTTTGACATAATTCCAAAGAGAACTAGCAATGTTACAACTCATAAAATTTATACATACCAATTCCTTGAACAAGCTTATGAAATGTTACCTTTGGTAGTGCTTTGCTGAAGAGGTCTGGCAGATTATCTTGTGCATGGATTTGCGTGACTTCAATCTTTTGATGCTCTTGTTGTTAATATGAAAAGAAGAACTTCGGCATAATGTGCTTGGTGTTGTCTCATTTGATGCAACCCTTCTTGAGCTGTTCGATGCATAATGCGTTGTTTTCATAGATCATCGTCGGGATGTCAATGACGGGGTAAAGATCGCAGAAGCTTTGAATATGGCCCACAACTGCTCTTAGACAGAAGCATTCCCAAGGTGCTTCGTGTAGGGCAAAAATTTCAGCATGGTTAAACGAAGTGGCAACTAAGGTTTGTTTAGTTAATCTCCAAGAGATTGTGGTGCCTTCAACGGTAAAGACATAACCCGTTTGAGAATGCACATTGTGCGGATTAGATAAGTATTTTGCGTTGGCATAACCAACAAGGCGAGAATCGACTCGAGATAAAGGGGTGAGTCATGACTCGAGGATCCATAGGAATAGAACAAGCCCATATCCTTAGTACCCTTAAGGTAACGGAAAATGTCTTTAACACCAGTCTAGTGTCTGCGTGTTGGTGCATTATTGTATCTTGCCAAAAGATTAACATTGAATGAGATATTGGGTCTTGTGCAATGAGTTAAGTACAATAAAGCACCTATTGTACTTAGATGAGGAACTTTAGGCTCCAAAATCTCTTCATCATCCTTATTCGGACAGAAGGGATCTCGTTTTGCATCTAGCGATCGAATGACCATAAGAGTACTCGAAGGCTTCGCTTTATCCTCGTTAAAGCGGCACAACACCTTCTGAGTGTAGTTCAATTGATGTACTAAGATTATATCCAAACGGTGCTCTATATCGAGACCGAGACAGTATCGAGTCTTTCCTAGATCTTTCATCTCAAATTTTGACTTCAGTTGTGCGGTAGTTCTCTCGAACTCTTTAGAAGTTCTGATAAGATTCATGCCGTCAACATAAACTGCAACAATCGCAAAACCAAAATGTGACTTCTCAATGAAAACACAAGGGCATAGTTCATTGTTCACATATCCCTAACTAGTCAAATACCCACTCAGACGGTTATACCACATTCTTCTGGATTGCTTCAAACCATAGAGTGAACGCTTCAGCTGAATTGAGAGTATGTTCCGAGGTTTGGAAATATTTGATCCAGTCAATGTAAGTCATTCCAGAACTTTCATATAAATTTTAGTATCAAGATCCTCATAGAGATACGCAGTTACTACGTCTATCAACTACATACTCAGTTTTTCAGAAACTACCAAGCTAATAAGGTAGCGAAAAGTAATCACATCCATAACAGGTGAATAAGTTTTGTCGTAGTCAATCCCGGGGCATTGTGAGAAGCCTTACACAACAAGATGAGGTTTGTAACGCACAATTTCGTTGTTCTCATTACGCTTTCGAACGAAAACCCACTTGTAGCCAACAGGCTTCACATGTGAAAGAGTAGGAGTTACAAGTCTAAACATCTTATGTTTCACAAGTGAATCGAGTTTGACTTGGATTGCTTTTTTCCAATTTGACCAATCAGCTCTATGTCCACATTCATCAACAGAATGGGGTTCAATGTCATCGCTCAACATAATCTTAGTAGCTACTGCATATGTTGATGCATCGTTGACTATCATCTCATTTCTACACCAAACATCATCCAAGCTAGCATAATGGACCGAAATCTCACTATTCTTGGGAGATGGATTAGTCTTTTCAATGATGCTTTCATAATCTAGAATTTCCTTATGAGTTGGATAGAATAAGTAGGCGACAATTAGATTCACGGTAGGCCTTTCAGGGGCCTATGTCGTGGGTTTCCTATTTCGGGGGTATGAATCCTTTGAACCAAGAAGTCTGCCATGCTTTTATGTAGGGGAAGATGATTAGCTAGCCGCTAATGTACGTGGATCGGCCAAAGTGGCGTCTCGGGCCTCCAGGAAGGAAGTCAATCGTACATTTGGTACATCCATCTTTGCAAGCACATTCGCAGCTGGAATATGTGATCTTATCATTTGCGTTAGATCGGTGAAAGAATTTGGTATGCTCTGAGCTACACTCTAAAGATCTAATATGCGTTGTACTTCAGTCTAGACTAAGCGATGTGCGGATCTAAATAAGACAAAGTGGGAGTCATCCACAATAATTCACATCGTTCTTCAGGAACGTTCTTATCTCCTCTTAACGACGGGAATACTGTCTCATAAAAGTGACAATCCACGAAACGAGCGGTAAACATATCCCCTGTCAAAGGTTTTAAGTAACGAATGATTGAAGGATAATCATATCTGACATAGATTCTCATCCTTCGCTAAGACCTCATTTTTGTACATAAGGGCGGCGAAATCGACACATAGATCGCATAACAAAAAACGCGCAGATGTGATATGTCGGGTTTGTTTATGATAATCAACTGAATGACGTTATATGGTTGGGTTGCAATAGGCCTTAGGCAAAACAACATGGCCGGGTGCAATATTGCATGGCCCCAAGCAACGATCGAGAGCTTGGTACGTATGACCAACGATCGAGCAATAATTTGTAAGTGCTTAATGAATGCCTCTGCCAGGCCATTATAAGTGTGAACACGGGGTACTGGATGTTCAACTTCAACCCCAACCGACATGTAATAATCATCAAAGGTTGTGGATGTGAATTCTCCAGCATTATCCAATCGAATAGATTTGATTGGATAATCAAGGTGGTGAGCCCTGAGCTTGATAACATGAGCTAATAGTTTGGAGAATGCAACGTTCATTGTGGACAATAAGCACACATGTGACCAACATGTGGAAACATCAACCAAAACCATAAAATAAATAAATGGTCCGCAAGGAGGGTGAATCGGTCCACAAATGTCCCCCTAAATCCTTTGTAGAAAAAATAGAAGGATTCGAACAAATCTTGTCATAAGACGGCTTAATAATAAGTTTTCCCATGGAGCAGGTTTGATATGCGATTCCTTGAATTGAACCTAAACTTCGGGTTAATGGATTTCCGTGTGATGATTTGAGGATATGGTGTATTGCTGTTCGTTCAAGGTGTCATAAACGATCATGCCAAAGTGTAATTTCGTGTGCGGTCCCAGAAGTAGGGTCGGCCACATAGTGACTTTCTATAGGGCGTATGGTCGTAGTATACAGACCACTCGGGATACGCTCCATCTTCTTTAGAATACGCTTTTGGTCATATTCATAGGAAGTGATGCACATAAATTTAACTCCGTTTTCTACATAGGTTTCAACATGGTAATTATTATCTCTAATGTCCTTGAAACTCAACAACGTTCTTCCGGAGCATGGAGAATAGAATGTCTCATCAATGGCCAAGATTGTACCATTGGACAACATTATATGTGCCTTACCATATCCTTTAATCATGTTAGATGGTCCTAAGAGAGTTGTCAGATGTGCATTCTTATGTATGAAGTTAGTGAAATAGATGCGTTCATGTGAAATAGATGCGTTCATGCAAAATTGTGTGCGTGGTTGCACTATCTGCGAGACAACTAACTTTCCCACTAGTCATACCTAGAAATAAAAAAAATCATTTGAGTCGGTCACATGCATAAAGTTCTAAAAACAAATATCCATTCAAAATAATTTAAGTATTCAAGGATGGTAATTAAGAAAAACTTAATATCAAAAAACAAATCACCAACGAAGAATGCAAACATAAAGGAAAATTGTGCAAAATTAAACCAAAAAACAAGGGGGGTTCGCCCACTATGTGGAATTTGGCCCCATTATTCTAAAATTTAACTAGAAATAGTTCATGTCTAAGATTCTAATCTTCCATAGGGGTGGTATCCTCTTGAAAGTCAGAAACCTCTATCTTGGTACTTTTTGGTTCATCCACTTGCACAAAGTTTGATTCAAACTTCTTACGATGAAAATGATATTCAGCTGCAACCTTATGGGGAGCACGGTAAACATTGGACCAATGGTCATTTGAACCACAGTGGTAGCATATGTCCGCATTCATTCTTGAAGTTTAGGGTCTTGGGAGCAAGGTTAGGGCATTTTGGGGCTCGGTTTCCTCCCTTAGATGGGCTTTGGCTTTGTTAACCTTGATGGGGTAGATTCTGGCTGCTCCTGCCACACCTATGTTGGAATTTTGGGCGTTGTTTGTGCTATAATGTGTTTCAAGCACAACAGTCGCCCCAGTAGGTCAAACTTGATGATTTTTCATCAACAGCTGATTCTACTTTTCAACGATAAGTAAAACAGAGATCAAATCCAAAAACTTAGTGAACTTTTGAGCCCTATATTGTTGCTGCATGACAATATTAGTAGCAGAGAAGGTCGAATAGGTCTTCTCCATGAGATCCTGTTCAGTCAATGTCTCGTTACAGAACTTGAGAAGTGATTGAATTCGACAAACTTCAAAATGGATGCGGACATGTCTGTCTCATCTTCATTGATAGGATGCAAATTCTTTGCAGTGAGTTAGAGCTTCACATCTTGAACCCACTTGAGGTAGCTTCTTCTAGAGACCTCTAAAGCGGTGAAGTTGAGTTTGTTCAAATACAACATGTTCCTATCACAAAATAAATGGACATGATGTGGTTAGCATAATGAAGAAAAAAATCAATCCATTCACATAGGAGTAGAACATTCAGGTTCTAATAGACATGTATTAGTTTAATTTTACAAGAAAAAGCTTCGAGTTTTCATGGGTGATGTTTTTAAGGAAAACTTTAGGTTTTCAAACAAGGCATGTTTCTAGAAACTTCAGGTTTCGAAATAATTATGAACTTTAAGTTCATGTGTTCCTACAGACAAACACAAATATATATACAGAAATATGCAACAAAAAAAATATGCAAATAGATCTTTAGGGTCTATTATAATAATTGAATTAATTATTTGGACTTCGGGCCAAAGATTAAAGTGAGGGTGAAAAATTATAAAACCTATAGGGCCTAAAAAATAATTAGGCAATTAAATTCGGGACCCAAAATAAGGGCCAAAGCCCACAGATTGGCTAATCAAATTTGTACCGTGGTCCAGGCCCAAAAAATGGGCTTAGATAGACACGGGCTGATCAAGCCCTAAACAGAATTTAGGTTACAAGTGTAGTAGCAATAAATGGGTTGCAAGAACGAGGTCCAAAAACAGAGGCCCAAGTGGGCACTGATCAGATGCAATGCGGTGCACGTGCACTAATGCACCAGTTGCAGGCTGGGATTGCATGCATGCCAAACACGGATGCACCAGTACGTGGCTGGGATCTGGTGCATCGTGGGCGTAAAGACACCATAGCCTTATGGGCTGGTGTCGCGCTTTAGGTCAAGCCATGGACTTAGGCTGCATCAAGCGAGCCTAATCTAAACAAATTTCCATTGCAGGGTGTGGTCACCGAGGACGAAGGTCGGTGTCGCCGCTTCAGGCGGCAATGTTCTGGTCAAAAGAACTCGATACAGGTCAAGGGTTTAACATGGAATTCGATGGTGTGACGGAGAAAAATGGCAAATCTTGACGTCCATAAACCAAAAACCCTTGGATTCGAATCTTGGGTTTTCGAATCCATGGAGATTCATACGAATCTCGACCAAAATCAAAGTCGGTGACGATTGCAAGTTGTCGGGGATGGTAGGGCATGGCTGCAGGCCATGCGTGGGACGCCGTGAAGGGTGTCAAAGTTTGGCAGATGGACAATGTCGTGGGTTTGGGTTCCAAAGGTGTGGAGCTTCTGGCTCCAGTGTAGGCTCAGGTCATGGGTTCAAAGAACCTTAAAAAAAATTTTGATTTTTTTTTCAATTAATTCAATGCATATTTAATTAAATAATTTAATGAATAAACATATATAGGATGCAATTCATGGCAATATCAATTCACATAATTCAACAATTATAGATATAATGCATACGCAATTTATGTAGAATATTAAATTCGAAAAACATAAAGTTGGGTCATGCATTATGGTGAATGTTCATGCTATCAGGGCTGCAAAAATATCGAGATAAAAACCGTTGTTTTGAAAGAACCTGATTGCATGATGACATTGGTGAATTGGTTTAATACAGAAAACTTCCACGTCAGATTCCTAAGCGCAGCAGTAGGAGCGTGCTAATAACTTGTTGTGGCCTATATTTAACTGACAAAGAGAGGAGGGTCGGCAACACTGAGAAAATAGAGAGAGAGATGTGTTTGTAGGGTTGTGTAGAGGATGTGTTATTCCCCCTACAGTGTGCCTTTATTTATTGTAATAAGGGAGAGAAGAAATCCTTCTCCTCCAAGGAATACAAGTCCTAATAGGGTAGAATAACTAGAATTAAATATAATCTAGGATTTACACAATCACACTTAAATAAGAAGTTTATAACAAGTTTGAGTCTTTATTGATATTATTACATCTCTTTTATTATTATGTTATTTATGTGGAGATAGACTTCAATCTAAAACAGTTAGAGGCCAGGAACCGAAACTAAACTATCCCTATTATAATTCGTTGTTTTTTTCATATGAAGAGAATACAGCGTATTTCATTCATAAAATGGGCAAATAGAAGATCTAAACAAATGAAGAACATGATTGGGGAGGATACTCGCAGTTGAAAAACATACTTGAAGAAAAAAAAATAAACTAACAAACAAACCAAAGAACAAACTGACGACAAATTGCGAATACTATTTCATTAATCGAATAGAAAGAACTACAAAATATTGCTTTGAAGCCTACATACTAGAGGACTGTATCTTATCTTGTTTTCATATATATATTTAGTTACACGCCTTATATGCGTATAGCCAAACCCTAGAAAACCTAAAATATGAAATTCCAAAAATACCATAATATGAAATCAAATCAAATCTAAAATTAACTTACTAATTAAATAAACTAATAAGAAAATTGAAACTATAACATAATAATCTTAGATGTCGCAAGAAACTGAAAGAGACGAGTGATCCATAAAAGTGATGTTTCTAGTATTATAACATAATAATTCGTAGTTTTATACTTGAAATCTATGAATTAGATCGATTACGAGGCTAATTGATCCCACATTCGTTTC
The DNA here is from genome assembly GCF_042453785.1 of Malus domestica. NCBI lineage: Eukaryota > Viridiplantae > Streptophyta > Magnoliopsida > Rosales > Rosaceae > Malus > Malus domestica. The sequence continues at coordinate 34,984,435 of NC_091669.1, read as the reverse complement.
CTGATTTTTCGGATTCATAATTTCCCTTATTCCAAGTAAACTTGTCATTATCTACCAAATGAGTTCATCGCTCAAGTTGAATAATTTCCCTCACACCATTCTTAAGTTTAACACATCAAATCCATAAAACTATAATTGACACATCTCGACCGGAGTCGAGGCATGTTGGCTGTCACCCGAAGGTGATGTAACCAAAAAGGAAAGTAAAGCATACAAATATGGATAGATTTAAACTAAATTAACATTTATTATTAGGCTAAGTAGAGAGTGTGCAGAAGTGGGAAGAACCCATCAAACACAAATGTTCAGAGTATAGATGACATAAGTAGTTCAATCGAAACTAATTAAAGTGCTTAATACACAACCGGGAAAAGCTCCCAACATTTATTTAGGTATGTCAGAATCCACCGGAGTTTCCTTGTATGGCACTGAGACTCCAGCTATCTAAGACTTGGAGGGGCGAAACACAGAAGGGTGAGTGGGCAAAAACAAAGGTTTATAAATCACATTTATTTTCCGAACATACTAACCCCTCGCTGTAAAACATTTATAGTTTCCAGAAAATCATATTACATATAAATATGAAAATCAATGCAAATCAACAATAAATGCCAATCACAATATCTCAACAGTAGCATAATAAAATCAGATGCTCATTGATCTATGTTATCACACATGTCGGAGTCGCCTAATGCAACCTGTACGACTGGACTAATGCTCATCAATCTATGCTAGCACACAAGTCAGAGTTGCCTAATGCAACTTATACGACAGAACTAGGTGTAATCATAATATACGCTATAGTGCTACAATCACATGAAGACTAGTGCTATTCGTAGTCACATACGAGTTGGAGTTACCTATTGCAACTGTATGACAAGATGTCGGAGTTTCCTATTGCAACTTGTACGACATGACTGGCACCTACTTGGATCTAAGGCGAGCGTGCGGTGTGGATGTGAACATACATGTGAAACACTGGCCCTGGCCCTAGGCGAGCACTAACACCAGGGTGTAGCAATGATGAACAGACTACATAAATTTAAGCATGCCATAACGATTCAATAATTCTAGTCAACATAATAAACTTACCTGCGCATCCCGTAGGATTATTTTAGCATTTCACAATAGTACAACATTTCTTATAACGTTATTTAATCATGGCATGATATGCATAAATCAATTCAAAAGCATTTGTGGAAACTATAAAAAAAAAAAGTATATATATCTGAAAACAAATGCCCACTCACTTATACATGGTCGGATTGTAGCCTCCTTGCCTTACTTAACCTCGTACTTCCTCGGGATAATTTTCTCCTATATGTGAAATAACTAAAATAATTAATTAATTAATTAACACATACACAAAGAGGCTCGGAAAAACCCCCATAGTTTACTCAAACGGAAGGTTTAAACATACGAAAACATTCTACTGGACGACGCGGACTCGTACATGTCAACCACTCGCCGGCCGGTGGCCTCACACACCGTCATGCGCCGCCAACACATGGCCACACTTGTGGGCCACGTGCTGACAAAAGCTAACAAATTCCAGGGAACAGTGTTCTAAAAATCGGCCTAGGCAGCCGCCTAGGCGCTGGACGACGAAGCCCCGACTCGATTTAGGCCAAAGCGGTTACTTAAAGCGGGGAGGATGTAGGTGGTCGCTAGGCGGTCTAGGCGTCGCTAGGGGGCAGTCTAGGCGGCTGCAAATCATAAACTTGTTGCAACTCTCACAACAAATCTGAAACTTTCAATGTCATACGTAGCAGCAAAGCCTCGACGATCTTCTGCAGCTTGTCGTCTGTGAATAATTGAGAGATATAAGGTATTTGACATTTAATCTGAAGTGGCGTGAGCTACAAATCCATTGATTCAGTTTGAACCTCTGGAAAGGCTCTGGAAGAGCTCTGAAAGGGCTCAGGAAGAAGAAGAAACGAAAAGGTGTAATAGAAAGGGGTTTTCAATTTTCAAAGGGTCAAAAGGTGTGATGATCTGGGACTCCAAATTTGGGAATGTGAAAGAGGTGAAGTGGCACACGGCTTTGCATTATGAAACCACCCGCTACTTTTTGTCTTTTCAAAAGCTATCAAAAGTTTGAGATTTATACATATAATATATATATATATATATATGTAAATTTTATATGAATGATTTGGATAATGTTTTTTTTCTTAGACCATCAAATTATGTAGATAAAATAAATAATATATGTACATAAAACATTCACATATGTATGTTCTTCTATAAGAAATAACATATTATTCAATAATTATTTACATATGATATAGTAAGTTTAATTAATTCATACAATATATAAAAAAATTTACCTAAATCCGCCTAGACCCCGCCTAGCCGCCTAGGCCCTAGGCGCTATCCTACCACCTGACTAAAGCCTAGCATTTTTTAGAACCTTCCCAGGGAATATTCCGTTAAGTTTAACGACGTTACCTAACAACGTTAGAATATTTCGTTAACTTTAACGAAATATTCCCCTTCTTTTCCGGCCTCCTCCGCCGTCCGTCGCCATTTGTTCGTTGAAAACTGAGGAAATCTTGTCGGTTTCTGGAAAATTTTCAAAACACCATAACCTCTTCATTTGTCAACCATTTTTAACGAACTTTATATGGATTTGAAGCCCAGGAAGAGGAGAATAAGATTTTACCTTTTAAAAGTCCAAAATGTAACATCCCACATTGCCCAGGGGAGTGGATCCTGTAAGCCTTATATGTATATTCCCATCTCTACCTAGCACAAGGCCTTTTGGGAACTCACTGGCTTCGGGTTCCATCGAAACTTCAAAGTTAAGCGAGTTCGGGCGAGAACGGTCCTAGGATGGGTGACCCACTACGAAGTTCTCGTGTGAAGTCCCATAAACAAAACCGTGAGGGTGTGACCTGGGCTCAAAACGAACAATATCGTGCTACGGTGGAGTCGAGCCTGGGATGTGGTGAGGCCTAGGTCGGGATGTGACAATTTGGTATCAAAGCCAATCCCTAGCTGGTAGTATGCCGACGAGGATGTCGGGCCCCTAAGGGGGGTGGATTGTAACATCCCACATCGTCCAGGAGAGTGGATCATGTAAGCCTTATATGTATATTCCTATCTCTACCTAGCACGAGGCCTTTTGGGAGCTCACTGGCTTCGGGTTTCGTAGGAACTTCAAAGTTAAGCGAGTTCATGTGAGAGCAATCCCAGGATGGGTCACCCACTGGGAAGTTCTCGTGTGTGTTCCCAGAAACAAAACCGTGAGGGCGTGGTCGGGGCCCAAAACGGACTCCCAAAACCGTGTGAGCTCTGAGTTGGAGCTCTGAGTTGCTCCAAGTTGAAGGTTCAAATCTCGATCATTTCATGATCAGTTGGTACGAATGAGTTCGTGAGTTCGAGATGAGTGTGACAGTGGGGTTTTTGGGTTCGATCTACAAGTTTTGATGATGGTGTGTGTGTGTGTGCGCACGCTGCAGATATGAGAGAGTCAAGGAGAGAGAGAATGAGAAGGTGAGAGAGAGAGAGAAAAACAACTTTCTGATTGGGTAGAGATGAGAGAAAGAGTGATCTGATTAGTGGAAAAGAAAGAAAATCTGATTGGGTGAGGGAATTGAAGAAATGAACTGATTGGTGAAAGGAATGGATACATGGGTCAATATTAAAGAAGAAAAACAATAAGGTTTTCAGATTTTGTACAATAAATTGTACACAAAAATTTGTCTCCTTATCAAAAACAGTGTTTCCAACACTGATAAATTAACACACGTGTGTACAAATCTACTCGTTGTTAACGTACTTTAACTGTGTGTAACTTTGTCGTTACAAATCCGATTCGGGTCTAATTTATGCTCACATGATTGTAACAACGAGTGCTAATTAATTACGATAACGAGAAAAATAAATTAAAGTCGAATAACCACATCCACGTCACTTTGCCCACAAGGGCATAAATGTCAATTTACACACTTGGGGAGAAAATTACATAGAAATTTGGGGGCGGGTCGTCACAATCTACCCCCTTAAGAAAATTTCATCCCCGAAATTTCAACACTACTAAAGATCATAATTAAAGAACGGACGTAGATATAGATCTCACATACCCTCATTTGTCTCCCAGGTAACTTCCTCAACAGAGTGGTTCCTCCATAAGACTTTCACCATACGAACAGTCTTGTTCCTAAGAACTTTGTCTTTCCAGTCCAGAATCGTCACTAGAACCTCGTCATAGGCCAAATCTGGGTTAATCTCTAACGGCTGAGGAAGAATCACATGTGACAGATCAGATATGTATCTCCGTAACATAGACAAGTGGAACACATTATGCATTCTTGACAACTCTGGAGGTAGATTAAGTTGGTATGCAACTTCACCAACTCACTTGATAATCTGATAAGGTCCGATGTAACGAGGACTTAGCTTTCCTTTCTTCCCAAAATGTACAACGCCTATCCAAGGTGACAACTTTAAGAATACCCAATCTCCAACCTTATATACTTTGTCTGTCGAATGTCTGTCGGATAATCTTTTATTGATCATGTGCTATTTTTAGGTAAGCCTTTATCACTTGGATATTATGTGTCGTCTCATCCATAATTTCAGGGCCTACCAGAACTTTTTCGCCTACCTCGAACCAACACAACAGTGTACGACATGGTTTCCCATAAAACGCCTCAAATGGTGAGATACCAATGCTGGAGTGAAAGCTATTGTTGTAGGCGAATTCTATCAAAGGTAAGCGTTTGTGTCATGCACCTCCGAACTGCAGGACTGAATACCTTAACATGTCTTCCAACGTCTGGATAGCTCTCTCTGATTGCCTTTCGGTTTGAGGATGATAGGTGGTGCTGTAGAGTAATTTTGATCCTAGAACTTCTTGAAAAGCTACCCAGAATTTTGTAGTAAATCTGGGGTCCCATTCAGAAATAATATTACAGGAACACCATGATACTTGACAGTTTCAGAGACAAAAAGTTCGACTAACCAACTCAAATAGTAGTTTTCACAAATAGGTAGAAAATAAGCTAACTTTGTAAGCCGATCTACAATCACCCAAATACCGTCATAGCCATTACACGTACGAGGCAGTACACGAAATCCATTTTGATATCTTTCCATTTCCACTGAGGTATAGGAAGTGGTTGTAGCAACCCAAATGGTTTCTTTCTCTCTGCTTTGACTTGCTAATAGACCGAACAACGACTCACGTACTCTGCAATTTCTCTTTTCATTCCTAGCCAATAGTAGAAAGGTTGGATAATATGATACATTTTAGTACTCCTGGGATGCATCGCATAAGCTGAGATATACGCTTCATCGAGTATTTCTTTCTTTAGTTCTTCAACCTTTGGTACATATATTCGATCGCCTTGCATAAGCTTACCATCAGGTATTCGAATCCTGAGATCTCCCCTATTGCCGTTCAACACCACTTGTTTTAACTCCTGGGATTTTAAGTCATTCATCTGAGCCTCGAGAACATGAACCAATAAAACTGGTCTAATTTGAAAGTTGGCAAGTAGAGCTCCCTGGTAATTCACTCCCAAAGTGGTTCTAGTAGATTTTAGGTTGGTGAGAAGAGGAACACGACATGCATAAAGAGCATTGAGTCGACTGTGAAATTTCCTACTGAGAGCATCTGCTACAGGATTCGCACGACTAGGTGATATTCAATAATGCAATCATAATCGTTGATCAATTCCATCTATCTACGCTATTGGAGATTAAGTTATTTCTGAGTAAAGATATACTTAAGGCTTTTATGGTCAGTGAAGATTCGACATGTTTTCCCATAAAGATAGTGCAGCCAAATCTTCAAAGCGAAAACAATAGTTTCTAATTCAAGATCATGAGTAGGGTAATTCATCACATGGGGCTTTAATTGTCGTGAAGCATACGCAAGCACCTTTCTATGCTACATCAGCACACAGCCCGGACCATTCAGAGAGGCGTCACTATAGATTTCGAAATTCCTAATGTCATCGGGAAGTGCCAAAATAGATGCATGAGTGAGACGGTACTTCAATTGTTGAAAAATATGTTCGCAGTCATCACTTCATTCAAAATTAACTCATTTCTTGGTCAACCTTATCAGAGGCAAGGCTATGGTTGAGAAGTTTTTCACAAAGCGTCGATAATAGCCCGTAAGACCAAGAAAACTCTTAACTTCAATGACCGTCTGAGGTTGCTCCCAATTCTCCATTACTGCTACTTTTTTAGGATCCACGAGAACACCTTGAGTTGATATCACGTGTCCCAAGAAGGACACCTGATCAAGCCAGAATTGGCACTTACTGAATTTGGTGTACATTTGATTCTCCCTTAGCTTCTTCAAAACCTAACGTAAATGTCTAACATGGTCAGCCTTGTTCTTAGAATACACTAGAATGTCGTCGATGAAGACAATTACGGACCTGTCAAAGTATGGATGAAATACCCTATTCATCAGGTCTATAAAAGCTGCTAGAGCATTAGTTAACCTCGAATGGCATCACAACAAAGTCATAATGACCATATTGAGTTCGGAAGGCTGTTTTCAAAACATCATCACTTCTGATCTTCAACTGATAATAACCGGACCTTAGATTGATTTTCGAGAAAATGCAATCACCACAGAGCTGATAAAAAAAATCATTGATATGAGGCAACGGATAAAGGTTTTTAATCGTCACCCGATTCAACTGTCTATAATCGATACATAGCCTCAAAGTTCCGTCTTTCTTCCTCACAAACAAGATTGGAGCTCCCCAATGAGAAGTGCTCGGCTGAATAAATGCCTTATCAACAAGTTCTTGCAGCTGGGTTTTTAATTCCCTTAACTTCGCAAAAGCCATACGATAAGGAGTTAAAGAAATAGGGTCAGTACAGAGGGTGTCCAATCCTTATCGAGGCATCGAGAACTCGAGAACTCCAAATAAGGAGCCTAACTAACATAACAAGTTTCACCCTTAGGAATCGAGAACTCCAAATCATAACCGAGATGAGTGGGGTAAGGTTGAGACTTTTGAGCAAACATATGGGAAATGACCGAATGAGTAGCACCCAAATCAATTAAAATTCTAGCTAGATGGCCAAAAACATTCAACTTACCCATAATCAAGTCGGGGTTACCTTGAGCATCCTGCAATGTGATGTTGTTGAGGCGGCCCTGTGTTTGTTGTCTGCCTCTTCAACCCCTATTTACCTAGTTTCTACGTCCCTGATTACTTTGACCTTGGTTGGTTTGATTAGTTTTCCTGGTCGAGCCGCCACTGCTGGAAGCTACATCAACATTCTGGTATTGTCCTTTAGCATACCATTGTGCTAACCCCTTGGTACTGTGGATAGCTGCCCTGGTAATAGGGAACATTAGGCGGGTACTGATATGCTCATCCCTGGTGTTGGGGTATGTCACCCTGATAATGAAAAGCACCCTCATAACTTGTCTGTTGATAGGTACCAGGTCCTTGAATCTACTAGAGTGGAACTATAGGTGGTAAAGTAGGAGGTTGAGGTTTCTGATTCATAGGACATTTAGTAACTCTGTGTCCCATCTGACCGCAAGTATAACACCCACTATTTCCTCTTTTACATTCACCATAATGACGATTATTGCATTTGTGACAGAGCGGAGCACCAGAATTGCTAGGGTTCCTTTGTATCTAAAAATGTGAACGACCGGTGGAATTGCCGCCCCTTCGCAGCATATTGGAACTTGAACCACTGCTTGACGATCCATAACTATTACCACTTCTCTTAAAATTCTGAGTCTTTCGAGGGCCAAAAGATGACTACCCTTTATTATTATTCCTCTGAGTATCATCATCATCATCATCATCATCAGGAGCATTTTTGGAATCTTCAACACGAAGCAGAACCTCAAAGAATTCTTGGTGGGTAGAGCATGGAGTAGAAGTCGCCAAAGAACTCAGTCGCTTACGAGTCCCCTTTTTAAAATAATAGAACATCTCTTTGGGATTCCCAACGATCTTGGGACAATAACGGGATAAGTCAGTGAACTTTCGGTGGTACTCTGTGATTAACATTTTACCTTACTTCAGCTCTGTGAATTCTTCTATTTTTCGATCCTTGTACTCTAGAGGTGTAAAGCTAACCTCAAATAGACGCTTGAAAACATCTCAATTCATGGCATCTTGAGTAGACAACGGGCATGACTCTTGAGCCCACCATGATCCAACTCCAAGATGGAAGAACCAAGTCGCTGTCTTGACCCATCTCTCCTCTGGAAGATTCTTCTGTCCCTGCATAACTCGGAAAGTCTTCTCAACATGGTTGATCCAAACCTCGGATTTCTCGAGTCCCTCATTGCCAAAGAAATTATTTATCTGAAGATGGGTCATAGTATCTAGGGTAGTCATATGTGGAGAATGAAGTGTGGACTGAATGACGCTGGCGATTGCCTCATCGAGTTGCCCAAAATCAGGAAATTAGTCTCAGAAGGGATAGGTGGCACTCTACGAGATGGCATAATTGTGACATAAGAGATCATAAATTATTAGAACCTATAGCATATACGAAGGATGCAGAACTGCCAAACCTATGCTCTGATACCAAACTGACACACCCCGACCGGAGTCGAGGCATGCTGGCCGTCACCCGAAGGTGACGTAACCAAAAAAGAAAGTAAAGCATAAAAATATGGATAAATTTAAACTAAATGAACATTTATTTAGGCTAAGTAAAGAGTGCGCAAAAGTGGAAAGAACCTATAAAGCATAAAAGTTCAGAGCATAGATGACATAAGTAGTGCAGTCAAAACTAATTAAAGTGCTTAATACACAACCGGGAAAAGCTCCCTACATTTATTTAGGTATGTCAGAATCCACCGGAGTTTCCTCGTATGCCACAGAGAATTCAGTTATCTAAGACTTGGAGGGGCGAAAAATAGAAGGGTGAGTGGGCAAAAACAAAGGTTTATAATTCATACTAGATATAAGTACAAAAATCAATTCAAATCAACAATAAATCCATAAATATGCCAATCACAATATCTCGACAGTAGCATAATAAAATCATATACTCATCGATCTATGCTAGCATACAAGTCGGAGTCGCCTAATGCAACCTGTATGACTAACTGATGCTCATTAATCTATGCTAGCACACAAGTCGGAGTTGCCTAATGCAACATGTACGACAGGACTAGGTGTAATCATAATATACGTTATAGTGCTATAATCATGTGAAGACTGGCGCTATTCGCGGTCACATATAAGTCGGAGTTGCCTATTGCAATCTGTACGACAAAATGTATAAATATATATCTGAAAACAAATGCCCACTCACTAATAAGTGGTCGGATCGTAGCCTCCTTGCCTTGCTTGACCTCGTACTTCCTCAGGATAATTTTCTCCTATATGTAAAATAACTAAAATAATTAATTAATTAACAGATACACAAAGAGGCTAGGAAAACCCCCATAGTTTGCTCATACATAGGGTTTAAATATACGAAAACATTCTACTCGACAACGCAGACCCGTACATGTCAACCACTCGTCAACTGGTGGCCGGACTCGTTGCCAAGACATGGCCACACGTGTGGGCCACGCATTGATAGAAGCTAACAGACTCCAAGGAATATTCCGTCAGAATCTGATTGAATATTCCTTTAAGTTTAACGGAGTTAGAATATTATGTTAACTTTAACAAAATATTCCCCTTCTTCTTCGGTCTTCTTCTGCCATCCACCGCTGTCTAGTTCGTCGAAAACTAGGGAAAGCTTGCCAGTTTCTGGAACATTTTCAAAACGCCATAACTTCTTCATTTTTAACCATTTTTAACGAACTTTGTTTGGATTTGAAGCCCAGGAAGAGGATAATAAGATTTTACCTCTTAAAAGTCCAAAACGTGGACGGAAGTGGATCAAAATCCACTCGACACTCTCGACCTTACTTTCATTGTCTCAAACCTGAGGGTCTCCTCGTTGGCTCCATTTCAAAACTAGGCTAATGGCCTCGGGGAGTCACCTAGAAGCTTCCAAGACTCCCAAAATCGTGTGAATCGAACGGAATCTCGTCGGGGAAAAATCCACCTAAGTCGGAGCTCCGGGTTGCTCCAAGTTGGAGGTTCAAATCTCGATCATTTCATGATCGGTTGGTACGGATGAGTTCGTGTTCGAGATGAGTGTGATGGTGGTGTTTTTGGGTTTAATCTGCAAGTTTTGATGATGGTGTGTGTGTGTGTGTTGCAGAGGGGAGAGAGTCACGGGCGAGGGAGAGAGAAAAGGAGAAGATGACAGAGAGAGAGAGAGAGAGAGAGAGAGAGAGAGAGCTTTCTGATTGGGCAAAGAGGAAAGAGAGTGATCTGATTGGTGGAAAAGAAAGAAAATCTGATTGGGTGAAGGAATTAAGGAAATGAACTGATTGGTAAGAGGAATGGGTACACGGGTCAATTTCAAAGAAGAAAAATGATAAGGTTTTCAAATTTTGTACAGTAAGTCGTACACAAAAATCCATCTCCTTATCAAAAACAGTGTTTCCAACACTGATAAATTAACACACATGTGTACAACTCTACCCGTTGTTAACATACTTTAACTGTGCATATCTTTTTCGTTACAGATCCGATTCGGGTCTAATTCATGCTCACACAATCGTAACAATGAGTACTAATTAATTACAATAACGAGAAAAATAAATTAAAGCCGAATAACCACATCTACGTCCACGTCACTTTGCACACAAGGACATAAATGTCAATTTACATACTCAGGGAAAAAATTACATAGAAATTTAGAGACGGGTCGTCACAATAATCGAAAGCAAGAAAGTATGCTTAAACTTTGCACACACAAATTGCTAAGTATATACAAAGAAAATCCGGCAACTAACTAATTTATCCAAAAGGATAAGAAGATGTGACCCATATATCATTGCATATTGTTAACCAATGGGTGAGGATTAACACTAATTATAAGGTCGAGTTATTCAGCTATCTTGGCCTTTTTGGGTGATGGATGTGACTTAACTAAGTTGCGTATGTAATGACTATTGGTTTTTACCGGTGCAACTTCCTCGAGTTGCATTACTCAATGGTAAATAAGTAATAAAAGCTCTCTATCTGGGTAGGTTTTGCAGACCATATGCACTTTGAAGTTTGAAGTAGTACTGTGACTCAGTGAGTCATCGGTTGAGACTTGAGAGGAATGGTTCATTCGGATCTGTTAGTAGGATATATATTGACCATAACAAACAAAATTACCTGGCCTTGAGTGACGGATTTCCAAGTTCTAAGGAACTGAGCTCGAGTTAGTAAGTAATGAATCAAGAAATGTTATTTAGGAGAGATTAAATTGCACCATAAATGTGATTACAAATCCTTATGTTATTTAGAAGGAGTTATTCATAATTGTCTCTTTCATGCCATTTTAATACTCATATATTGTGCACTTCTAATCCTATTGTCTAATATTATGTGATCGTCTTTATTAGTTTGGCATCAGTTCCTTGAACTTGAAATTTTTTCATCCAAACATGGTCAAAGGGCTTGAAGCTAATTGACCATAAATAGATCTATTATTCATTTAATTGATAACATTACTTGACATTGGCCTATTAATAAAATTATTCATGTCATTGATTAACGTAAGACTTAACAGTTACACAAAAGTCGCAAAAAAATGATTTCTTTCGTGTTTAGGGCACATAGCCTGTTTCACTTTGAATGTTGTTTAATTTAGTACACCAAAGAAATGTTGTGATCAAAATAATAATATTGAAGGGGAAAAACAAAACATGGAAAATTTCCTTCGTGCTATCCACATTTATAGCACACCCCTAAATTTATTCACCTGCATCCTTCCCACCTATTATTTCAACTAACTAATTATTAACGACCCCCATTGCCTTCTCCTTTTCTCATAAATACTCATAAATATATTTTGAAGCTACACCGCTCGTGACGTTGTCTCTCACTTCCATACTCGTCCCTCTCCCAGTTATCTCTGTAAGTAATTCATCTCTCTCTCTCTCTCTCTCTCTCTCTCTCTCTCTCTCTCACACACACACACACACACACACACACAAAAGCATGCAAGTTTAGCCAGTCTTGTGCATGGCTAGCTATGTTTAGGCGTGCATTTCGCTTCATAACGATATATACATACATATATATATACGTGCATTTATAAATGGTTATGTTAAGTAATCTGTATTTAAAATGATGGGTTTGGGTGGTCAAATGCCAAGGGTTTTGTTTGTCTGCCAAATTTTGTTTTGTTTGTAGCGTCATGTTTGGTTGGATCGGATGCATATTAAATTCCGGTTGTCAGGATTATTAATTTGTCTCTCAACTCTCAATGTCAAGGGCTCTCATCATCGACTTCGTCGTGTTGCTTTACTATACCTAGGGCTGGAAAAAAATCCCAAAAATCCCAAACCAAACCGAAAAATTCCCGAAACCAAACCGAAAAAATCCCAAACCGAAATTCCCAAAAATTTCGGTACCCAATACCGAACCGATCCCGAAATTTCGGTACGGGAATCGGTCTCAAGTTTTTGGGATTTCGGTATTCCCAAACCGAACCGAAAAAAAAATATATATATTATTTAATTTTTAAATATATATTTAGATCGACAAAGTCCATAGAAAATGAAGGCTTCAATAGTTGCACATATTTCTGTATGAATGATTTAAATCGACAGAGTCTTGCAATTGTAGCATCTACATTTGAATCCAGATTGGCAGTCTTGCAATTGTAGCATCTACATTTAAATTGACATAGTCTTGCAATTGGCACATATTGCAACGGGCTTCTTAGCAGATTGCAGCCCAAAATTGTTAAAAGGTTCAATTTTAGCCCAAAAACATAATATTTTAGTCCAAAAGCCCAAAAGCCTAAAAGCCCAAAATCATTTTGGGATTCCCGATTTGTCCCGAAATCCCGAAACTATTTTGGGATTCCTGAAAATTGGGATTCCCGAAAATTTGGTTTGGGATCGGTATTGAAATTGAGATTCCCGAAATTTTTGGTTTGGGAATCGGGACAAGCGTTTCGGTATGGGATCCCATACCGAACCACCCCTAACTATACCCCTCTCCCTCTCCCTCTCCATTTGCATGTGATTTTTAATTTTAATTTTAATGAATTCATTTGTATTTAAAAAAAAAAAAAGATCTCTCTTTTTTTTTTTTTTTTATTTTTAACAATAGCATTAATGGTTAAATTGTTAATTGTTAATTGTTAAAAAGAAAGGGGATCGGTGAAGTTAGCTCAAAACCTGGGTTAAGTAGCTCAAAAGGCTTTCCTCAAATTCTTTCATTGCATTTATTTACTTTTACTTTTGTTTTAATTTTTTTTTGGTTGGTGAAGCTATAGCTAGTCATAATCTTTTGCTTCCCTATACATTCGCCTCACTCTGCTAAAAAAAACCTTAATCAAAGTCGCTCCTTAATTAGTTGTACCTTCTTTTTTTTTAAGAAAAATTAGTTGTACTTTTCGTCTCGTACTTTTCTGCCTTAACTAGTTAGTTGAAAGTAGTCATGCATATTATGTGCCTGAATCTCGGAGGGCTTGTCAAAAGGTGGCTGATTTTCCGTGGCTTTACGTTACGGCCGGATCATTTTCCCGGCCATCCGGGGATCTCGTGATCATGACCGTTAATCATATATCATGTGATTAATTTTCGTTAGGTACTATTTATATTTAATTTTAAATTTTAAATTTCAAATGATTTCTGATAAATTAACACACACGTGTACAACTCTACCCGTTGTTAACAAACTTTAACTGTGCATAACTTTTTCATTACAAATCCGATTCGGGTCTAATTCATGCTCACACGATCGTAACAATGAGTACTAATTAATTACAATAACAAGAAAAATTAATTAAAGCTGAATAACCACGTCCACATCCACATCACTTTGGCCACAATGACATAAATGTCAATTTACATACTCGGGGAAAAAATTACATATAAATTTAGAGACGGGTCGTCACAATAATCGAAAGCAAGAAAGTATGCTTAAACTTTGCAGACACATATTGCTAAGTATATACAAAGAAATCCGGCAACTAACTAATTTATCCAAAAGGATAAGAAGATGTGACCCATATATCATTGCATATTGTTAACCAATGGGTGAGGATTAACACTAATTATAAGGTCGAGTTATTCAGCTATCTTGGTCTTTTTGGGTGATGGATGTGACTTAACTAAGGTGCGTATGTAATGACTATTGGTTTTTACCGGTGCAACTTCCCCGAGTTGCATTACGTCAATGGTAAATAAGTAATAAAAGCTCTCTATCTGGGTAGGTTTTGCAGACCATCTGCACTTTGAGGTTTGAAGTAGTGCTGTGACTCAGTGAGTCATCGGTTGAGAGAAATGGTTCATTCGGATCTATTAGTAGGATATATATTGACCATAACAAACAAAATTACCAGGCCTTGAGTGACGGATTTCCAAGTTCTAAGGAACTGAGCTCGAGTTAGTAAGTAATGAATCAAGAAATGTTATTTAGGAGAGATTAAATTGCGCCATAAATGTGATTACAAATCCTTATGTTATTTAGAAGGAGTTATTCATAATTGTCTCTTTCATGCCATTTTAATACTCATATATTGTGCACTTCTAATCCTACTGTCTAATATTATGTGATCGTCTTTATTAGTTTGGCATCAGTTCCTTGAACTTGAAATTTTTTTCACCCGAACATGGTCAAAGGGCTTGAAGCTAATTGACCATAAATAGATCTATTATTCATTTAATTGATAACATTACTTGACATTGGCCTATTAAAAAAATTATGTTATGTCATTGATTAACGTAAGACTTAACAGATACACAAAAGTCCCAAAAAAATGATTTCTTTCGTGTTTAGGGCACATATCATGTTTCACTTTGAATGTTGTTTAATTTAGTACACCAAAGAAATGTTGTGATAAAAATAATAATATTGAAGGGGAAAAAAACAAAACATGGAAAATTTCCTTCGTGCTATCCACATTTATAGCACACCCCTAAATTTATTCACCTACATCCTTCCCACCTATTATTTCAACTAACTAATTATTAACGACCCCCATTGCCTTCTCCTTTTCTCATAAATACTCATAAATATATTTTGAAGCTACACCGCTCGTGAAGGTGTCTCTCACTTCCATACTCGTCCCTCTCCCAGTTCTCTCTGTAAGTAATTCATCTCTCTCTCTCTCTCTCTCTCTCTCACACACACAAAAGCATGCAAGTTTAGCCAGTCTTGTGCATGGCTAGCTATGTTTAGGCGTGCATTTCGCTTCATAACGATATATACATACATACATATATATATGTATTTATAAATGGTTATGTTAAGTAATCTGTATTTAAAATGATGGGTTTGGGTGGTCAAATGCCAAGGGTTTTGTTTGTCTGCCAAATTTTGTTTTGTTTGTAGCGTCATGTTTGGTTGGATCGGATGCATATTAAATTCCGGTTGTCAGGATTATTACTTTGTCTCTCAACTCTCAATGCTCTCATCATCTACTTTGTCGTGTTGCTTTACTAAACCCCTCTCCTGTCCATCTGCATGTGATTTTTAATTTTAATTTTAATGAATTCATTTGTATTTAAAAAAAAAGATCTCTCTTTTTTCATTTTATTTTTTTTTAATGATAGCATTAATGGTTAAATTGTTAATTGTTAATTGTTAATTATTAAAAAGAAAGGAGATCGGTGAAGTTAGCTCAAAACCTAGGTTAAGTAGCTCAAAAGGCTTTCCTCAAATTCTTTCATTGCATTTATTTACTTTTACTCATGGAACAAAATGCCGATAATATCGGCGAAATATCGTCGATATTATCGGTTTTTCAAGGGAACGATATTTTTTTTGGTATCCAACGGTTTTCGTCAAACTATCGCGATATTATCGATAATATCGCCGGAGGCTTCGTCGTCGCAACTGCAGCCGAGGTCCCGTCGTCGCAGCTGCCAAGGAGAGGAATGAGGGAGAAGGTTCGAGGGATTGGGGAAGGGGGAAACACACAAAACCTTTCCCGAGGGTTTCGATCTCAGCTCCGGAGCGGCGAGCGGCGTTGGGTGCCTTCTTCGTTCTTCCTGATGACGACGGGCTCCCAGTCCTGCGTGATGGGTCATCTTGACATGGCGATCGGCTGTGGGAGGGGTGTGCGGGGTGTCGGAGATTTCTGGGCTCTCGAGGCGGTCTAAAAGGGCTTTTGGAAGAGAGGCGAGGGGGTGCGTTGGGGGGGGGAGGATACGGGTGGAAGTGTCTGAAAAGATCTGGAAGAAGAAAAAGAAGGGCGAGGGGGAGGACACAGTGGAAGTGTCTGGAAGAAGAAAAAGAAGGGCGAGGGGGAGGACATAGTGGAAGTGTCTGAAAAGAATAAGAAAAGCAAGGGTTTTGGATTGGTGCGTTGGCACCATCTGAAAAGAAGAAGAAAAAGTGGTGGTGCGTTGGCACCATCTGAAAACAAGAAGGAAAAATGTTTGCCAAAAAAAAACAAAAGAAGAAGAAGCAATAATAATTAAAAAAAAAAGGGTTTTGGAATGATGTGCTGCACCATGTGAAAAGAAAAAATAAAAATAATTTTTTAATAGAAAATTGTACAACAAGATTGATTAAAAATTATATATAAATGATTATGGTGTGTTTAGATTTCTTTCATTAATTACTACATATTTTCTACACTCACAATGTTTGTCAGCTCGCTATATAATCAACTTGATAATGTTAAATCCATCATGCAATGCATTTCCTTCCAATTTTTTGTGATAAACTAATAGATAATTGACTAAATAAACATCCTGCAAAGTTTCAATAAAAATTTCCAAGTTTTTCTTACAATTTCCGTGGTTTCTATGTAATTTTTATCGATATCGATATTATCCCGATATTTCCATCGATATTTCCGTGTTTTTGGACTACCGATATTTCCGATATTACCGATATTTAATACCTTGCTTTTACTTTTGTTTTAATTTTTTTGGTTGGTGAAGTTATAGCTAGTCGTAATCTTTTGCTTCCCTATACATTCGCCTCACTCTGCTAAAAAAAACCTTAATCAAAGTCGCTACTTAATTAGTTGTACCTTTTTTTTTTGAAGAAAAATTAGTTGTACTTTTCGTCTCGTACTTTTATGTGCCTGAATCTCGGAGGGCTTTGTCAAAAGGTGGCTGATTTTCCGTGGCTTTACGTTACGGCCGGATCCTTTTATCGGCCATCCAGAGGATCTTGTGATCATGGTCGTTAATTATATATCATAGAGTTATTTTTTGTTAGGTACTATTTATATTTAATTTTAAATTTTAAATTTCAAATGATTTCTGACCGCACGATGTAAGATGAACGGTCATGATCACGGATCCTCCGGATCCCTAGGAAAAGAATCTGGCGAGGATCCTTTTCCTTACGTTACCACCTCATTTTCTAAAATGATGACTCTTGGTTTGGTTTAATTGACCGTTGATTTTGGATGCTTTAGACTCTTGACAAGTATATAGTGCTTCTTCAATCTTCTTAAATTCTGTTTGGACTTCTTGAAGTTTTTTGTTCTTTGATTAGAATGGATATTACTACTCTAAGCTACGATTATGGGGAAGATAAATGTTTGAACTCGAGAGCTTGGCTTATTTTCACACATAAGTTCACATCACATATGGTACTTTGTGTCTGGACTTTTCGGCTGACTGTTAACTCATACGTTCAGGGTTCTTGAAAACCGAAAAAGAATGAAGATTTTCTCCGTTGCAGTGGAGGAAGGAAGAGAAGGCAAGGATGGCAAGCCTTCACTCGGTCCAGTGTACCGTAATTTACTCGCCCAAAATGATTTTCCTCCGCTTGATCGCCAAATTAATTCATCTTGGGACCTCTTTAGGTACTTTCAATTCTCTACCTATAGTATGTCAGATTTACTTGAACGTGTGTAATTTGATTAGACGCTTACTACATTAGTTACCTTCTAATAGTTCATTTCTTTGACAATCTTGATGCGCAGTCTATCTGTCCAGAAGTATCCTGGAAATCGAATGCTTGGATGGCGTAAAATGGTTGATGGGAAGGTGAAGTACATTTTAAAGTTTTTAAGTAATGCACTGATAATTTACCACCATCACATCCAGTAAAAAATGGAAACTGAGTTTTGACTTTATTACTGTGTATGCTCTTTAGCCAGGGCCTTACACTTGGAAAACATACAAGGAGGTTTATGACGAAGTTCTGGATGTTGGTTCTGCATTGCGATTATCCGGTGTTGAACCTGTAAGTTCACATAATATAATTCAAGGGGATTTCAATTTGAGTAGTCAGTGGTTGTTGATTTTGAAAACTGAAACTAGTCTCGTTTTTGGATTTGACGACGGAATAGGGTTCCCGGGTTGGGATTTATGGTGCAAATTGTCCTCAGTGGATTATGGCAATGGAGGTTGGTGTTTGGTTTCGTCTTCAATCTCTTTTTTCATTTGTTAATTTCTTATATATGTGTGTATATATATTTATGTTTTATTCATTATGTTTGATTTGTATGATCAACCATGTGATGATCAACTTGTTTAAATTTTCTGTAGGCTTGTAATGCTCACAGTTTGATTTGCGTGCCTCTCTACGATACCCTTGGTAATTAATATTCGTAAATAATCACAGTGATTCTTTTTACTTGCTGTTTGGAGGGGTTCATTGATGTCAAGAGATTCAGTTGAACTTCTCTCAAGTGATCAGGAATGTGTTGATGCAGGTCCAGGAGCTGTAAACTTTATTATAGATCACGCAGAGCTTGACGTTGTTTTTGTCCAAGATAAGAAAGTGAAAGAAGTGAGAAACAAATATCTCGATCTGCATTTTTATCAAATCTTAAATTCCACATAATCATTTTCACAAGCACTAGATGGTTCTGATTTGATACAACTTCTTTACTTTGCAGCTACTGAAACTTGATTCTACATCTTCTAAACGAATAAAAGGTAAGAATGACTGGATTAGTTCATGTTCCCTACATCTGCTCAAAGACCTTGTGCTGAGTTTGTTTGTGTTTACAGCTATGGTCTGCTTCAGTTCAATGACGGATGAAGAGAAGAACAAATCAGTGCAGATTGGGATAAAACCGTACTCATGGAATGAGTTCACGGAGATGGTTGGTTTCTCTATGTTAACCAGCATAACTATTTTTATTTTTTCTTTTGTGTTTCTGTTTAGGCCCAAAATATTGGTTTGGGCCGAGTGTAGAATCATTCTCGGCTCGGAAGGATTTATTTAAAAACTGCTAGGGGTCGTCTTGTTCATGGGCCGCATGGTTAGGGTCGTTTGAATCCTAGTAGGAAAAGGAATGGCCTGGATAAGGAAGAGGCGGGGGAAGTTCTGCCGTTAACAGAAATCCTGGTGTGATAAGGAGTCCCGGTGAGATGAGGAGGTCGAGACACATTTTGAATACGGCCTGATAGAAAGGTTAGGTCCAAAATCCTGATGGGAGTAGGAGTACTCGAGATGGTGTTTGATTAGAAGAAGAAGTCCTAATCCGAGTAGGGTTTAACTACTCGGATTAACTCTACTTAGGAAGTATCTGATGCTATAAATAGAAGCGGCTGTGCATTGTTCAACCCCTTCCAATTCAACACACAATTGCCCAGCGCAAACTCTCTCAACAACTTTGAGCACAGTGCTCTGTGCTCTCTCTCTCAGCCCGCGGTTTCTGCTGGTCTCTTTCTCCCCCCTGACTTTTGTCAGTCTCCCCTCTCTCCTATTCTCACGCTGCCTTATCCCGTCTGACCTCTCTCCACGTTCCCCCGCGCCTGCTCTCCCTTTGACTTCTTTTATTCTTTTCCGCCCTCTGTGCTTGTCTTTCACGCTGCCAAAGGCAGCCCTCCTCTTTCCTCTCTTGGCAAGTCCCTGACTTGCCCCCCCCCCCCGTACTGACCTCTCTTCCCTCGCCCTCTTTCACTCTGCCCAAAGGCAGCTCTTTCCTTTCCCTCACTCCGACTTCTGTCCGTGTGGACTCCCCCCTTCTTTCCGCTGTCCCCCTCTTCCTGCACGCTTTCTCCCCCTTATTATTCTTCTTCTATCTCACCTAACTCTGTCCACTTCATCTTATTTTCTGCCATTCTTTTTGTTCCACTACCTTCCCACTGTCTTCTTTCCTCGTCTATGCTATTATTCCCCCTTTTGTTTGTCCCTTGCTGACCTGCTTTCCTCCAGCTGCAAAGGCAGCTCCTTTTAATTTTTTATTCCTTCTTTCTGTTTATTATTTAAAACTCATTTGTGCTATTTTTATTTTCTTTGCATAACAGATCCTATAAACACAAAAATAACGTAAATAGCTCAAAAATATAAGGAACTAACTAAGAAAAGACGAGTGAATTTGAAGTAAAAATATATATAAATATGATCCGATCAAATACCCCCATACTTAGCTTTTGCTAGTCCTCGAGCAAAACAAAGAAAACATGAAAAAGTAATAACATGAAAAACATTAGTTTCCCCCTATGTGACCCTCATAGAATTTCATTCAAGAAAACAAATCATCAAGAACCATAGCTAGCATCAAGGAACTAATCCAAGTTCATCTTCCTTATTCAAATATTAGCAATAATCTTTAAATCATCCTTGAAGTGTAGTGTGTGAGATAGCCATGCTAATGCAATTTCAAGTTTTTATTTTTAAAATCATCATATGCAAACTAGCGACCTTCTCACGGGATATGCACTCAATCACACATGTGTTTAGTTTTAATGTGTTTCGCTCAAAGAATCAAATGTGAAATTTCTACCATAAGCTTGCATAAAGATCTCATCTCCACAATCATAATTGCAAAACTTAAATCAAGAGGACTTTTATTGGATGTAATGAGGCTTAGGGATAGGGTTATTGAAACGAAAGAATAGGAAAACACAAGTTCCAAGCTACATTGCAAGCAATTCTTTTGTTTAGATTTATAAGAACTCAATCTTTCCAGCGATTCTTCTAGCACCTCCAACCACACCCTTAACTGAAACTTGAAAAACTTTTTATTTTCTTTGTATACAATCTTTCTTTTTCTTTTTCTTTTTTTTTTTTTTTTTTTTTTTTTTTTTTTTTTTAATACAAACATGAAATACCCCCACACTTATTCTTTTGCCAAACACCTTCAAAGTACTTCACAAACATTTCTCATAAGACAATCTCGCATTGCTCGCTTGGAAAGGGTAAGGAAAAATGTTTCAGGTATAAGGGTAGACATATCTGGTGATAAGAAATAAAAGGCTCAACATACACGGCTCAAATTGGCAATCTAATGATATCATTTTTCTTTGGGAAACATGGTTATTTGGGCCATGGTGGTAAACCTAATGCCTCTATCATTTCCAAGTTCATGCAATCAATGACAAACATTTCGAAAGATCGTTACGCAAGTTCTAGAGATGTATCTCACATAAGTTCATCACACATGAAAGAATAGGAGTGTATGAAAAATGCACACACTTTCAATAGGCTCAAAAACTCACATAGGATGTATATGGTCACTAAATTCACATATGAAGCTTTAAGTCATACTTTAGTTTCACATTAACAAGGCTATGTGCATTTGGTTTTTCAAAGATGATCAAACATGTACAAAACTAACAAGAGAATTAGGAATTTCACAAAACACATGTTAACCAAGTTCTTGATGATCATGGTTCAAATTTGATCCAATTATATCATTGGGTCGGGAAACTAACAAAAATCTAATTCAAAACAATAAGGAAAACAAGACAAATTTTTTTTTTTTTTTTTTAATGAAAACAAAACTAATTAAGAAAACAAAAAGCAACAACACAGAAACAAATGAAACCAGTTCGTAGTTTGAAGGTACAAAAAATTTCAATTTGGTCATTTTTTATACTCTTTACCCCCAAACTTAAACTGGACATTGTCCCCAATGTCAGAAAACACTATAATGCAAATAAAAATAAAATAAATAAATAATAAGAAACAAAATAAAACAATTGGACTGAAAACTTCCCTAATTTGCAGTAAAATCAAGCGATGACCCCCAAGCTAAAATTCTGCAATCAACTTCAAGGGTGGAAATAACCAAAAGTTCCTGCAAAGAAAAGAAATAATTCAGTTAAATAACACAAGAAAATATTGCAAACGAAAAATTGAAAATCACGATAAAAGACGATGAATAGAACTAATAAGTGATCATTGGTCGTGCTTGTTGACTTTCCACAGCTTTCCTCTTGAACGGGGTGACACTTAGCTTTTTACTTGCAAGTGATGATTTGATGATATTGTACGGCGAAGCTTTGCTCTTTGGTGATGTTGCAGTTCCTTATTTGTTCTCCAAGCAGATGTGGCAGCTTCTCTAGTTCTTCAGCTCGGACTCCTTGTGCTGGGTTGATTGTACGAGCTGCATTCTTCTCTGCTTGTTTCTTCTGTACGTTGTCTCCACATGCTGCTGGTATCATTTTCGCTTGCCTTATCTGTTCTTCAGGTAGATGTGGCAGCTTCTTTGGAAATACATCAGCAGTGGAAGACGAGTACTCGAGAGCAATTTCTCCATGTCCTGCAGGTTAGAACAAAGACAAGGAAAAGGACATGGAGAATGCATGATATGAGATACTCTTGCTTTCAACCTTTATGATATGAAATACTTTTGCTCTGGATGGGTTGGTTGCAGGGGTATCCCAGGGAATGAGGAATACAGTGTGACACGAGAGGGTTCTTTGGGAATGCATTCTCGGAGATGAAGAAGTGCTGAGAGGGTGTGCCTTTGCTGTGGAAGGCGAAGGCAAATACTTATAGGACTTTTCTTCACAACCGGAACTATTCCCTCACTCATTGTCGGTAGCCGGTGGATGGATGAATAGTACAAATTACGCGCTTTCTGACAAAGCTGCCCGTAATTTCCGTAAAGCTGCAAGTTGCATGTGACGAGTGACGACACGTCTAGACAAATTGATCTTTTGAAATCCGGGTTTCGGCTCGTGGTTTCTGAGCAAGCCCATTTTTTTAGAAATGAAACGCCTCTTTTGAGAAAAGAATCCGGCTTTTGAGAAAGGAAACTCCTCTTTTGAGAAAAGAATCAGGCGTTTGAGAAAGGAGCCCCGACTCTTTGATTTGCGAGAGGACGCTTCTCTGAGGAGCGCCTCTTTGATTTCTTCTTTTTATAGAGGCGTTAATTTTGTTCCACAACACACTTGAGCTCCATCCTGTAAACACTCCCTCCTGTAAACTTCCAAAATCTTAATCAGTCCGACTCTCTTCTTTCTTCACCACCTTCAGAAAATGTCTGGCCCTTCCGATTGTCGTTTTGACTTGAACATTGGTGAAGAGGCAGCTCCGCCCTCACCAGACAACATATGGCGCCCATCTTTCATATCCCCTACTGGTCCTCTCACCGTTGGGGATTCGGTGATGAAAAATGACATGACCGCTGCAGTGGTGGCCCGGAACCTTGTCACCCCCAGAGATAACAGACTGCTCGCTAGACGATCTGATGAATTGGCGGTTAAGGAGTCTCTGGCTCTTAGCGTGCAGTGTGCCGGTTCCGTGTCCAACATGGCCCAACGCCTATTTGCCCGAACCCGTCACGTTGAATCGTTGGTGGCTGAAATACAGAGTCTCAAAGAGGAGATTAGAGGACTCAAGCATGAAAATAAACAATTGCATAAGCTTGCACACAGTTATGCCACAAACATGAAGAGGAAAATTGACCAGCTGCAGGAAAATGATGGTCAGATTTTACTTGATCACCGAAGGTTTGTGGGTTTGTTCCAACCGCATCTGCCTTCGTCTTCTGGAGCGGCATCGCGTAATGAAGCTCCAACTGATCAACCTCTGTTGCCTCCTCCTTCTGTGGCCCCGCCGACTGTTGAAGCACCGCCGACTACTGAAGCACCACCTGACCAATGAATGCTATTAGTTTACACATCATTGTAAAATATTTTTACTTTTATGTTTTTTTTTTTTTTTTTTTTAAATTATATGTAAATTAATGTAGAAAGACTTTGGTTAACCTTCCCCCACACTTAAACTAAATAACACAAACTTACAGAAATTAACCAAATAACACAACTAACTAAACAAAACAAAATGAAAGCAGTAAAGATAAGGGTGTAAGAATTCAAATCTGATTTGGTTAGCGATTCCAAAGTCTCCCTTCGTTGAATGCTTGGGTTGCCTCCCAAGAAGCGCTTGATTTAACGTCTTTAGCTGGACGAATCTTTCCTTTAAACTCCCTTCGGCTCCAAAGCATGGAATTTATCTTTTAATGGGAGGTGATACTTGAAATGATTCGGCAATGGTTTAAATTCAAGAGTGGGTGCCTGAATCATCAAAATCAGAAAAATGTTAGTATAAATAAAAATTAAAATTGGAGAAGATGGCTTACTTTCTTTTTCCGACACAAACTCAATGACAAACACCACATCTTTGAACATTTCTGGGATTTTGAACTTGGCCAAGTTTACTATGATGGTTGTGGCTTGTCCCGGGTCATCAAACTCAACTGCTTTGGGCTTGATTGTCTCATGCACAGCCCCTTGGATGAATTCTTGATCTGCTTCAACCACTTCATTCTCTTGAATCGTTCTTCTTGGGAAACAAAGGCCTTTGAAATATTCAACACGATCTAGAACTTGCTTTGTTGCACCAAGAATTGGAATATCCTTTTGTACCTTTGGAAGAGCTTCCACAATGTCTTTTTCACTCTCTTCTTGCTTGGGAATCAAAAACCTGCTAGGAAAAAGGACATTGGGAGGAATATCATTAGAATGAAGTGAATTTAGAACTCCCTCACCTGAGTTGGATGACATAGGGATTTGAGGAGCTTGCAGTAAGAATTCTTCTAAACTGCCCAGGTCGTCCTCCTCCTCTTCTGCTTGCAGCAGCAATTCATCTATGTTCGGGCTGTGTTTGGATGGTTCTGGGACGGCTTCATCCTTCATGTCACCTTCCAAAGTGATGGCATCGTGGATTTCAAAATCTTCCTTCGAATTTTCAACAGTTGAGCTGGAGAGTTCACTTTGCTCTTGAATTTGTACCATGAATTCCATAATCTCTCCCATTTGACTCATCAATTTATCCAACTTCTTGTCTTGATTTTGTTGGTCCTGCGTCAAAGAGGTTAGTACTTGAAGAATTTGATCACTATCCATGGACATACTTGAATTTGATTGGAATTGTTGTGGGGTATGCGGTGGTGGCTGCATAGGCGTTAAATAAAACTCCTCAGATTGCTGCCAATATCCATCTTGTTGAGCCTCCTTGGCTTGATTTTGTGAGCCCTGCACCAAAGAATTTAATTCATCAAAAATTTGATTATAATTTATTGACGAACCTGAGTTTGATTGAGCATATTGCATAGGTTTTGAATAGAAATCCTCCTCTTGCTGCCAATATCCCTCTTGTTGGAATTGTTGAGGTTCCCCCCACATATAATTTGAATGATCTCTCCAAGCCGAATTGTAAGCGTTGGAAAACTAGTTGTTGCTTGGTTGATCATAGCCTTGATAACCCCAAGCATCTTCATTGGCAGAAAATTGAGGACTTTGATATCCTTGCCCATAGGGCACATCAAGTGTAGGGACACTTGGCATTGTGGTCCGTTCGGCATTATGAGTCAATTGAGCAGTGAGCTGTGCCAATTGAGCTTGAATGGTCGCAAGTGCCATGTCTCGCTCCATTTGTACCTAAAATCAAATATCAAAAGTAAAATTCACTTTATTTCTGTTTTAATAATGTGTAATTAAATTTATTTTGGCTAGAGGTTAATTCAAAGCCATGAATATATTTGTAATATGAATTGATTACCTTCAGTTGTGATTTCTGAGTTGTGATTTAATTTGCTTAACTGCTTGATTTATAACTTATTTTTGTATGTCGATTAAGGATGCATACTTAATTTACATGCATGAATTTGATGCTAGAATATAAGTGAATTTCACCTAATCGTTATGAACTTATATTCACAAGTAGTGAAGGTTGCTAGTCACAATCACGTTAAGTAAATTCTTGGCATAAGTTTCATGCAAATCATAGTAACGAGTGCCTCGTCAATGCTTATGTTTTTCATAGAACTTAATGATTCTTGCTTGTATCTCTATTATGCAATTCATGTAGGGAACTTGTAGGGAATGTTCTGGGTTGTCGTATGCAATCATCCAACCCAATAACATTGTGGAAAAACTGAGGGTTAATTAGTGCAATTCACGGTTAATTTGGGGCGTTGAGATTTACAATTTATTGAAAGAACAACTGAAAATCAATTTAGGTTGCATATGTGTCATGTGTGGAGAAGAACCCTCTAGCTAATCCGTCACTTATCATTTCACCTTAATTTCATGCTTTTGTTAATTCTGTAATTTATTTAAGTTTAATTTACTTCTCGTCAAAACCAAACTACCCCCATTATTAAATTATATTATTTAGTTAGTTTTCATTGTTGTTAGTCTTTTAATTCAATTTCCGTCCATTTCAGTTCCTAGTGCAAAATTTGATTGTTTTCATTATTTTGAGTCATTCTAAGTGTGTTTCGAGTTATTAGAGTTTTTAGCCTAGTTTTGTGTCCTTGAGTCTTGTTTAATATTTTTAAATTAATTTAGGATAGATTAGCAATCCCTCCTAATCCCCGGCCTAGAACGATACCCTACTTACATCTATACTACAATTGTCAAAAAGAGGGTTTAATTTGTGTGTCAAGTAATTCTCACATCAAATTTTGGCAGGATTTAACCGAGAGAGAAGGCAGCTTGCTGCTTCTCTTTTTCTCCTCCCCGAGGCTCACGCTGCTCGCCAGTCCGAGTCCTCTCTGTTCCGTGTGTTTTCTGCGCGCCTTCCCTCTATATTTTATTTCTGTTTTCTTGAGCACAGTGCTCTGTGCTCTCTCTCTCAGCCCGCGGTTTCTGCTGGTCTCTTTCTCCCCCTGACTTCTGTCAGTCTCCCCTCTCTCCTATTCTCACGCTGCCTTATCCCGTCTGACCTCTCTCCACGTTCCCCCGCGCCTGCTCTCCCTTTGACTTCTTTTATTCTTTTCCGCCCTCTGTGCTTGTCTTTCACGCTGCCAAAGGCAGCCCTCCTCTTTCCTCTCTTGGCAAGTCCCTGACTTGCCCCCCCCCCCCCCCCCGTACTGACCTCTCTTCCCTCGCCCTCTTTCACTCTGCCCAAAGGCAGCTCTTTCCTTTCCCTCACTCCGACTTCTGTCTGTGTGGACTCCCCCCTTCTTTCCGCTGTCCCCCTCTTCCTGCACGCTTTCTCCCCCTTATTATTCTTCTTCTATCTCACCTAACTCTGTCCACTTCATCTTATTTTCTGCCATTCTTTTTGTTCCACTACCTTCCCACTGTCTTCTTTCCTCGTCTATGCTATTATTCCCCCTTTTGTTTGTCCCTTGCTGACCTGCTTTCCTCCAGCTGCAAAGGCAGCTCCTTTTAATATTTTATTCCTTCTTTCTGTTTATTATTTAAAACTCATTTGTGCTATTTTTATTTTCTTTGCATAACAGATCCTATAAACACAAAAATAACGTAAATAGCTCAAAAATATAAGGAACTAACTAAGAAAAGACGAGTGAATTTGAAGTAAAAATATATATAAATATGATCCGATCAATAAGGAGTCCCGGTGAGATGAGGAGGTCGAGACACATTTTGAATACGGCCTGATAGAAAGGTTAGGTCCAAAATCCTGATGGGAGTAGGAGTACTCGAGATGGTGTTTGATTAGAAGAAGAAGTCCTAATCCGAGTAGGGTTTAACTACTCGGATTAACTTTACTTAGGAAGTATCTGATGCTATAAATAGAAGCGGCTGTGCATTGTTCAACCCCTTCCAATTCAACACACAATTGCCCAGCGCAAACTCTCTCAACAACTTTGAGATTTTTTATTTTCCCTTTTCGCTGACACATCTTCCGTTGGCATCAACAACACTGTGAAAGCAACCGGTGATATCTTTAGTCGGCATAGATAGCTCTGTCGTCATAGAATCAGCCGATCTCGCAGCATCTTCCGTTGGCATCAACAATACTGCGGCGAGGACGGTTGGTTACCTATCCAAGTCTCGGTCGAGAAGGATTTCCGAATCATTATTGATCGAGGTCACCTCATTAGCCTTCTTGGCGAAGTGAGGTGTTACAGCTTACTGAGCTCGGCGCATTGCACGCTGGGTTATTTTATGATTGGATACTCTCAAGTGGGATTTAGAGTTCGGCATTCAAACGGCCGAACCACGTTCACTATTAAGACTTATATCCGCTTTGAGTATTTGTGCTCTTACACTTTGGTGTCGATTCGGTGTGAGTTTACTCTGACGAATACCATCACTGTGACCGAATCCGACGACGACGATTTGTGAACTTCATAAGAATAGTAGCCTTGTCTTCAGGTTCGAGAACCCAAGAGGTCGAGACTTGTTCCTTCCTCGGCCGCAATCGCAAGACGCAGAAGTCAATTGCGCACCCAACGCAACATCAACAAATTTTACTCCTCGGCCGACGAGTTGGCACACCCCGCATTCACCGAAGGACGTAGTTAGCTCGTAGATTACTCGGCCTGTGCGCCACGTAGGCTTGGTAGTTTTTAGAGTCAACAGTTTCATAGCAACAAGGAAAGGAACCCTTGCACTATTTTGAAATAGACCAATACTAGCAATGTTTTCTTTTAATTGCTACTCCTTTCGCTTTTTCACCCAGTTATGAATAGAGTTTTTTGTTTTCAGGGTAAACAAAATCCGTCGGAGATTGTTCCACCAACGACAGATAATATTGCTGGCATTATGTACACAAGCGGCACCAGCGGAGATCCTAAAGGAGTTGTGATAACACATGAAAATGTTGCATATGGAGTGAGAGGGATTGATCTCTTTATGGAACAATTTGAAGACAAGGTAAGTATGTGTTACCATTTCCTGTCTTTTTCAAGCGGTACCTAATTACCTTGTTAGCTCATAATAATTTCTGTTATAATGACTTGTGCATTAATTTATGATGTTGAGTAGATGACAGGGGATGATGTCTATCTATCTTTCCTTCCCTTGGCTCATATCCTCGACCGCGTGATTGAGGAGTATTTTTTCCGCAATGGTGCTGCTGTTGGCTATTATCATGGGGTATGCTACCTGAGTTTTTTGTATCTTGTTGGGAGATTATAAAACAAATCCTTCATATATCATCTTAACGAAAAATCCTACCATAAACTTCCCAACTCTGTTAATTATGTTTGCATTGATTCTCTAATTGAAGGATCTTAATGCACTGAGGGATGACATGGTGGAGTTAAAGCCAACGCTTCTTGCTGGGGTACCTCGAGTTTTTGAAAAAATACATGAAGGCAGGAAGAAGTTTTGCTTTTCTGTCTGCCTGCAGAATTAAACTATACATTTTTGCGGATTTCAGATATGTGTAATAATTCAAACTCACCTGTATTTCAGGTATAAAGAAAGCAGTGCTAGAGCTTAATCCAAGAAGAAGGAAGATTTTTGACATTCTCTACAAATAGTAAGTAGGCCTCCAACTTTATTAATTGTACATCACTTACGTTCGAAGCTAACATCTTTCTTTTGTTATACAGCAAACTTGCTTGGATGAATAGGGGGTATAAAAACAAATACGCATCGCCCATAGCGGATCTGCTGGCCTTCAGAAAGGTTGTATTTTTATTTTTCATCTGATTAATAACTTTTATTTCAAAGGGAAATATCCGCACACAACAATAGTCTTACCTTATGTTGTTAACGTTTTTAGGTCAAAGCTAGGTTGGGTGGTCAACTTCGACTTATAATATCTGGAGGTGCACCCTTGAGCTCTGAGATCGAAGAATTCTTGCGAGTTACCTGCTGCGCATTCGTAGTCACAGGCTATGGTAAAGAACTCTGTTTTTAGCAGTAAACAGTATTTATGAAAATTAAGCATACATAAATCTACTACGCTTTAGATTAAGTTGTAAATCCCTTTCTAAGAAGAAATTTAGCTAAGTTAATCTCCTTGGTAATATTAGCTAGAATAAGTCCCAGTTAATGTATAGGATAATGTCGTGAATATATCTTGTTTGGACATATATAGCTAAATAGGAATACGGGGACTTTAGCTCAAGTAATTAAGAGCGTTGTGGATAATTCTTTCAGGGTTGACAGAAACTATCGGACCGACAACTCTCGGCTTTCCTGACGAAATGTGCATGGTTGGTGCTGTTGGCACCGTATCTGTATACAATGAGATGCGCCTGGAGGAGGTTCCGGAAATGGGCTACAATCCACTTGGGGATCATCCGTGTGGTGAGATATGTGTGAGAGGGAAGACTGTTTTTGCTGGCTACTACAAAAATCCTGAATTAACAAGAGAGGCCATCAAAGATGGCTGGTTCCACACAGGTTAATTAATTTAATGATCATAATTAATCCTTTTCCAGTAATATAATTTGATTGAAAAAATATATGTATTGATGGGGCATACAACATTTCTCAGGTGACATAGGGGAAATACTTCCGAACGGAGTCATCAAGGTTATCGATAGGAAGAAGAATCTTATCAAACTCTCACAAGGAGAGTATGTTGCACTTGAGTACTTGGAAAATGTTTATGGCGTTGCTTCTATTATTGAAGATGTAAGCATCTAATTCTTTACATGTATGTTTCACGAGCTTATGCTAACGTGCTGTTCAATGAGGCTGCTTTCTTCTTCCTTTTTTTGAAGATTTGGGTCTACGGAAACAGCTTCAAGTCGATGATTGTTGCAGTGGTGGTACCGGAAGAAGAGACCGCCAAGAAGTGGGCTTATTTGAACGGTCACATGGGTTCCTTTTCGGATCTTTGTTCTCTTGATCAGCTAAAAGATCACATTATGGCTGAGCTTAAGTTAATAGCTGAGAGGAACAAGGTAATTATAAGAATCTTAATTAATTAAAAACTAAACCAATATTTTCAAGATGAGGTGTTTGATTAGTGTCATTTGATTTGTTCTCGAACAGCTGAGTGGCTTTCAATACATCAAGGGAATCATCATAGAACCTCGGCCCTTCGACATGGAAAGAGACTTGGTGACTGCAACATTGAAGAAGAAACGAAATCACTTGCTCAAGTATTACCAGGTATACATACTGCATATATGTTCCCTCTTTCGCACTTGCGAAATTACAGTTAATTGCTAATTACCAAGTGCAAAGCAACTGACAACGAAGCATTTTACATGCAGGTTCAAATTGATCAACTCTACAATACCCTGGATGGACGAAAATTTAGTAATTAACGTCGTAGAATTGTTGAAATCAGTAGGGAGGCATATGTGTGGCGGTTCTCCGAGTGTCATCATCACCAGTATAACATAGGAGCTCCATATATATATATATATAGATGTGTGTGTGTATGTGTGTATGTGTGTTTATGTATTATGTATGCATACCGAACTGCTGATGGCATTTTAATGAGTTTTAATCCTGTTGTGTTAGAGTGATAATTAATTTTTTTTTTAATAAAGGAAAACTAATGAAAAGAGCTTAAAAACTTTGAGTTTTAAAGGAATTGACAAAAAGGTGTTGTAAGTGAATAGTAATAGGATTGATTTTTTAGAGTAAAAATATGATTTTTCATTAAAGTGAACAGTAGCGGGAGCTTTTTATTAAAACTCCCTTTTAACAATGCGTTGATCATGAACTTGGATGCTACTTGTTACGTAATTTTGTATTCTTCGAGCTTTTGTTGTTACGCTATAATATAGTCAGAATGTTACTGCAATTATGCTAAAACTCATCTCAACTTTACAACTATACAACTGCTTCCTCTACCTGACTCCAGTTTCAGTACTACTTAGTACATTGTTTTGTGTTTTTGAGCACCTCCAATGGGAGTTAGGCCTTCCACCACAACTAAAAGTTATAAGGGACACCTTTAGACTTCAAGGGGATTTTTGGATCTCTAAATGATACAGCCTAGTTGTTTGTTTTAACTTTATCTAACTTCATTTTATCGTAAATTATGTTTCTAAACATTTCCACAAATCAATTAATTTCGACACCAAATTATTTTTATTTTTTATTTTTATGAAAATGAGTAAACCAATGACTTTATATATTGGCGGGTATACCGTATATGTCATAACTTATGTACGTGGAGAAGTTCTTCTGAGCATATTAGCTGATAAACTACCGCCAGCTTTATACGCTTCCGACAGCCAGTTTCCCTGCATCCCATAACTTCTGTCATGTAAGAGAATGATTGCAGAGTACGTGAGGAATGACCAAGCGCCAATTGCACAGGACCTGTTCGATCAACAGCTAGTGAGAGACGTCGTTTCGTGGAACACCATGTTGTTGGGGTTGCAGAAAGCCAAAAACCCACACGGAGTTAATCGATGTTTCTTGCAAATGAGAAAAGGATTAACAAAGCTCGGTCTGTTTTCGACAAGATGAGCGAAAAGAATGCGGTTTCATGGACTCAAGGACTCGGCCAAATCATTTTACATTTTCAACCTCGCTTGTTGATATGTACGCGAAATGCGGAGATATTGGCACGGCACTTTGCACTTTCAGATCAATGCCAGGGAAAAACCTGACGAAGTAACGTTTGTGAACGCGTTATCGGCATGTGGCTTGCATTCAAGTTTCGAACATGGCGAGTCAGTTGCTAAAGAAATTGACAAACTGGGCCATGCCCATCCTGCAAGTTATTCGACGCTGTCAAACATTCACAGCGAAAGAGGTGTATGGAACAGCGTCCAAGACTTTAGGAAGACGTTGGAAGAGAAAGGCATACGAAAGCAGAACGCTGGTAGCTGGGTCGAATTTCTACATGGAATGAGATGAACAAACACAAGAAATTGACCAAAAACATAATGGATTACGAGGTCCAATTTACACTAACACAACATTTATGCTTGTAAAATAGATTTTCATTGGTCATAAATCAAATAACCACCCCGTGTTACACTTTAATCAAATGTTAAAACTGCCTCTAAATCTTGAATACCATTAAGGCCATCACATCCAATATCATTCAAGAAATGGCACAGAAACAATGCAAGGCCTTTCCCCAATTACAGTGACAATTGAGATGCTCGGAGACGAAAAATGCTGAAATATGCTAACTTCGACCAGCTCTCAATAATTGCTCCTTACAATAATCTGCACATTCCGAAGAATCGGGGTTAAGAACTTCATCTTCTGTTTTTGTTCTCATCCTTGTCCTCCCGCTTCCTGTATAGCTTCTCAAGAACACGCTTGGCCTCACACTGAGGAAAATTCGCCAAATCATAGTAGTGGGGTGCTATATCGATTAGCCTGTAAACATGTAATATTTGGGAGATTAGAAACAGATACACTCACGAGGATGACACAATTTAGATTCACCTTAATAAATGGGTATTTGGAAGGGTGAGAGAGAGAGAGAGAGAGAGAGAGAGAGAGAGAGAGAGAGACTGACCACTCCCCACGAATATCCATCACTGTACGGATAAAATTCCTGCTTGTCAAAACATACTCATTGTAAATCACCCATTCTGGCTTGTGATCCAAGCAATTCGACGGATGCAAATGCACCACCTGCAAATTAAGATCATAATACATATCAGGAGCAAGTACAAACACTGTGACAAGGCAAAAAAGGGGAATAATAGACGGCCTAAATGGAAAGTAAAGAATAATTCTACGTACTTGGTTATCTTTCACTGTCAGATAGTGGCCAGTGTGTTCCAGGTGAGCCACCTGCATGAAATATCCAGCTAGCATGGCCTTTCTTATGTTGATGTAGTAGTCACGACTATTGAATTCAGTACTGCACAGCTTGAGGTTAAATCGGCCCATAATGCGCACTAGCTGCTGCCTGACATTGTCTGCGGACTTCAATGCCCTCTGATTGACAAAGTTCTCATAGCACCACGACGGATCCTCATCTACACCATTAAAATTAAGACTTAAATATGACAACCCACCGGATGATCAACTTCAAATCAGTAATGAAATAATGAGATAAATGTAGTTACTATTTTGCTTGTATGCATGATACACGTTCAGAAGCGTGAGATGATCTCCATCAATGTGCCCGAACCTAGCTTTTGCTTCATCAGCAGCTTTTTGAGCCTCCCTAGGCCGGACAAAGCAATTGGGTACTAAGAAATAAATTGGTTATCACAGACGAGGCCCATGGAACGTTAGCAGATGCATAGAGGCGAGACGACACCATTTGCTTCATGAGATAATACTGAGAAACTGCAACTATATGCATCAGCACTTACTTAAAAATCCATAGGGACAAGCCAACCGGGGGCATGGAACCTAGACAAGACAGTTGCTGATGACAACCTAATTTGACACATTACCACTTCAACCACATGCATAAGCATTTGCATGCAGATGTAGCAGTTAGGACAGTGTTTGCACAAAAGAAAATCTGTACACATAAGAGACTCAAAGGCATGCAATCAAGAATCATGCAGCCCGACTTATCTACTTGATGTAGATAAGAACCAAGTCAGACACAACTGAGAAAGCAATGACAAAATAGAAAATAGAGTACCTGAAAGCATGGCAGATATTGACAAAATTTCATTTGAGCAGCTGAACTCAGGGCTGACTACAAGCATCTTTGACATCTGAGGATCCAATGGGAACTCACTCATAATCTCCCCCAGCTTGGTCAAGTTACCATCATCATCCAATGCTCCCAAATAATTCAAGACCTCTAGTGCTCTCATCAGTGTCTCGGGAGCAGGGGGATCCATAAAATCAAAATGAACCAGATCATCTATTCCTAATTTCTTCAAAGTAAGAACTGTATTTGCAAGGTTGGATCTCAATATTTCAGGATAAGTTTGTGGTTGAAGATCATTCTGGAAACTTTTCTCAGTATAAAGTCTGAAACATTTTCCTGGTTGAGTTCTTCCAGCACGACCTGACCTCTGATGTGCACTTGCCTTGGAAATTGGAGATACCAACAATGATTCAACACGCACTCTTGGGTTATAGACTATTTGTTTAGCAAATCCAGGATCAATAACATAAACAATTCCATCAATAGTCAGAGAAGTTTCTGCAATGTTTGTGGACACCACAATCTTCCTTCCAGGAATTCCACCTTCTTTTACAGGAGGAGGAGCAGGATCAAATATTTTCTGCTGCATAGCTGGAGGTAGAGTTGAATACAGAGGCACCACTTTCACAGGACCAACCTGGTCACCCAGATTTCCATTTTCCTTGTTAATTTTGCGGCATGCATCTTCTATCTCCTCCTCTCCCGTTAGAAAAACAAGTATATCTCCTGGGGTCTCATACATATGAATCTGCACAACCGTTCGAATCGCTGCTTCCAGATAATCCCTTTCAGGTTCCTCAGTGTAAAAAATTTCCACTGGATGAAGCCTTCCAGGAACTTTCATGAGTGGTGCACCGCTGAAATAGCCCTGAAACTTTTCAGCTTCAAGTGTAGCACTCATCACCACCACCTTCAAGTCAGGTCTGTTTCTCAACACTTCCTTCAACAGCCCAAATAGAACATCTGTTGCTAAAGTTCTTTCGTGAGCTTCATCAAGAATTATCACGCTGTATCTTTCTAATAGTGGATCAGTCATTGCTTCTCTTAAAAGCATTCCATCAGTTAGATACCTGCCACACAAAAAATGCATATTATGTAAGTAACTTATCTTTCCCTTGAATCTCGGCTAAATGACTCCCTAAAAGAGTACAAATGATAAAGCAATAAAAAAGAACAGAAAAGATGTTGAGCTTACTTCAACACAGTTCTGGAACTGCTGCAGTCTTCAAAACGGATGCTATAACCGACCTCTTCTCCAATGGTTACATCCATCTCTTCAGCAACACGACGGGATACTGACATTGCAGCCACTCTACGGGGTTGGGTACATGCAACCATCATCTTTTTGCGTTTATCTGAAGATTCTGAATCGACAGCTTCCAAAACAAATTGGGGAATCTGTAAAAGTGGATAGAGAAGTGCCATGGTTAGATGATTTCAACAATTCTCGTTCTTTACATGATCTTCAGCAAGAAAAAAATAGGGGAGAAGATAAAAATCATCTCACAATCAACTTTCTAATAGGTTCATAGAGCATAATATATGATTTATAAAGCCTAATCTCAGAATCACCCAGATTCTGTGTTGTGGTATCTCGTGGAAGATGGGGAAAGCATGGCTAGGCCATATCTAGTTCTAGCCTAAATCTAGTTCTAGCATAGTTTTAGGCTTCGGCCCTAAACTGACCAGAATAATAAATAAAATGTCCCATTTCGCTAAATTTCCTGTAGGCAAGTCCTAGTTGCATTGTGAAAGTAGCATGCATTATGAAGTTCAACCAGATCCTTTTTATTTATAACCGGCCTACAAAGATTCCAACCTTCATGTTCAAATAAGTTAACAGGATTGCCGTAATGATATTAGGGTAAAAGAGCACCCTCGGGCCAAGGGTGACAAATGTGGTTCAGAAAAAAGGTATATCAGGTAGTATCGACCGTCAATAGAGAATTAATTCCCATATGCATCTTTACGGTGTAAAACATAAGACTGCTATTTAAGCTCAACCACTGTTGCATAGCATGACATCTGACATTTAAGAAGCAACCCTCAAATCATTCGGACTACAAGGGTTTTAAATATATCACTGTATTCTTCTCTCTCAACACCACAAAAGCTACTATTATTTCAAATTAACAATACGTGTATTATTCTTTCTAAATATACAAAGTTTGGAACTTTGGAATGTCAATAAAATTCCCTAATTAAAAATCAAATACCTATCGCAATTTGCGGATAATCAAAATATGCATTACCCAAGTTCGAAATTTTCATTCAGCTTCCATTATCTATTCCATGCAACAAAATACACGAAAAGTACAGTAAAAGTTTGAAGAAACGAACCTGCGTGGTTTTACCACTACCAGTCTCACCGACCAAAATGAGAGACTGGCTGGCTTTGAGAGCCTGCAAGAACTCCTCTTTCTGGTACCAAACCGGCAACGTCTTCCTCTTCTCAAGAATCTCATAGTACCTCTGCGAGTACGGCTTTCCCGTCCACCGATTGATCATACTGCTCACAGCGTTTTGGTTGGCAGCAGCTCCACCGCCGCCGTTCGATTTGCTCATCTTCGCCAATGAGATGGAGGTCTCGTCCACCACGTCGAACAAGCTCACCTTCCTCTTCCTCTCCGTACCCATCAATCAAAAACCTAACGGAAAACCCCCAAAATCCTAACTTGGATCCTAACGAAGTCGGATAGGATCCGAATAGAGAGGTTTTCCTTTCGATTTTACTAAATAGCCCTAAATTTCGTAAACACTAGAAGATAGAACAAGATTGAGAATTTCGGGAGAGAAGCTTTTGCGCAATTAATATTATAAGAGGACTGTTAAAAAAAAAATAAAAAATTATAGGAGGGGAAGTTTTCAGAATTACGATTGTGCCCCTCCCACCCTTTTTGTTGTAGACCAGTAAAAGGAGACCTTATCATTTTAATTGAAATGTGTTATTGACATTCCAAAAATCTTATTTTATACGCCTTACAAGTATATTTTTCTTTTCAAATATCAAAAATTTGAAGTATAAAATGAAATTTTTGAAGTACTAATAATAATTCTTTTTCAATTTAGTCCGGCATTAAGTGGGACTGTGGGAGGCCCAATAACTGCATTCATAATACTGAGGAAGGCCCAATCAACGTTTGATGTTAGAGAAATCCTGTTTACACTTCGGAATTGGAATGTGAATAATTTTTTAGTCTTGCGTTTTAAGCGTTTATTAAATTTGGTGTGGAATTAATATACGGATGAACTGTATTCTGCATTATTTACATTACATGTCAGAAATCGGAAAATTGTAAAAAAAAAATTAAAATTAAAATCCGTAATCAAATACCTAAAATTCAAGAATCGGATTAACTAGTAATAAGATCAACGATGAGGACTAGTTGATCCAAGTCCCTTTCCTTACTTCTCATATTTCTAAATTATCTGATTTCTTCAATTTTCCCATTCGGGTTAAGTAAACATGACCTTAAAACCAATATTTCAACACTTAAATTTTCTTGGTCAACCCTGAATTTAGATTTCTTTGGACACCTAAATACATTTAAGAATATACTGAAACTATCCTTTCAATTTGCTTTGGTATAGTTCATTTTGTTAATTTGAAACTTTAGGGGAAAATTGTCACAGCCCGTCCCAAGATTTTCTTATTAAGGACGTGAAAGGACGAAAGTACCCTTGACGTTACTAAGGTATGTGTGTGATATGTTTTGAATATTTCATATTTTCCTAAACTATTGCAAATATTATTTAAGTTGGATATAAAATTGGTATGTTGGATTGTTTGTGTCGTTAAGGAGCTAGGATGAAAATTGA
The DNA here is from genome assembly GCF_042453785.1 of Malus domestica. Lineage (NCBI taxonomy): Eukaryota > Viridiplantae > Streptophyta > Magnoliopsida > Rosales > Rosaceae > Malus > Malus domestica. The sequence goes on along the minus strand of NC_091669.1, from coordinate 34,946,222 downwards.
TGGTGAGGATTGTGTTGGACCACACAATCACACACGCACACTCCCTGCTCTCTCCCCCTTTCCCTGTGCCTCTCTCTCTCACCCTCGAACGTACGGCCAACGCCAAAAACCTTCAAAACTTCGTGGATCAAAGCAAATAAGGTATGATTCTTCATCCTTTTGATGTTCTGAGTCGATTGGTACTAGTTTTAGGAAGTGAAACCCTCGGAATCGTCGTGAAACCCTGACCCCGAAAATGTGCATTGTTCATGCACACGTGAAATCTTGCATTTCAGGGAATTTCAAGCTCACAGTGAGCTTAAGGACATCCTCACGAGCCTCGGGGTACTTCGTTGGTGACATTTGGACATCGGAGGACCGAGAACAGAGTTTCTCAAAATTTCCGAATTATCGTGCTTCCCCAGGTAAAATCTAGTGAATTTTAGACCTTGAAACTAGTCCATCGTGATTCTACATGTTGAGGGCTTCAAATTGATATAAAATTCGAAGAAAACGGTTGAGAAACGAAGGAGAACAAGCAATTACAAAATTCGCCGGAATCCGGCCACCGGAAAAACCAGTCCGGCGACTGGTTGAGGAAGAAGACGCGCGTGGGGGCGCGTGACAAGCCCAAAATTTTTTCTAAAAATTTCTCGACGTCCGTGACGTCGAGTAGGTTGATGTAGTATATTCATATACCCAAATTGAGCACCATATGAGAAGTTATTTCGAATTATTGGTTATGCGTTTTAATTAACGTTTTTATAGTTGTTTCGCATATAGGTGACACCTATCCCGAGGACGAGCGCATCTAGGGACGTCACGGGGGTTACGACCCATCGACTTACCAGTGAGTGGGCAGTTTTGTTTTCGTATTACCTATATACTACTGTTTTTCCCAGAAAATGCATTTATATGAAAATATGTTTTAAAATGCCATGCATGCACATGATGAGATATTTGAATTGATGATTGATGCATATATATATGAAATGGCGTTATGGACGCACAGGTGAGTTTTTATGTTATTCATACGATTTATTTTATGTGAATTGCATTGAAAGCTCATAACCTACACCCTAGGTGTTAGTGCTTATATTATTCACCACACTGCACGCTCGCCTTGGATCCAAGTAGGTGGATGTCGTACAGACCATGTAAGGGTTCCGACATGCTAGTCGTATAGATCACTAGATGTGATTCCGACTAGTGGGTGACCTTAGTTATGCGCGCCGATGATTGATGAGAGAAGCACTAGAGCGTATTCTGACACCTTTCATCGTACAGACTACCTTACGTAGTTCCGAGTGACGTGCAGAGTTGGGCCGTATAGGTCACTGTGGTGACTCCGGCTGAGTGGGATATTGAGCTATAGAATCAGCCGTATAGGACCACTGTAGGGTCTCCGGTTGATTTATTATTTCACCTGATTTATATCGATGCATTCATATTATATTTTGGCATGGCATGACATATTCTTTCTGAAATGTTATGTTGATAGATGGTGAGCTGAGTTTTGATGATTTATATATTTATGTTTTTATAATAAATTTCTGGGAAAGTATACAGGTTTTACGGTGAGGGGTTAGAAATGTTTTAAATGAAATGTTTTGGAAAATCTTTGGTTTTACTGACCCACTCATCTTTGTTTTGCGCCCCTCCAGGTTCTAGTTAGCAGTTGGTGGCTCACGAGGTCTTTTTCGGCGTTCTGACAGACGTTCTGCATGTAGGACTCACCTGCGGGTGTTGTACTTTTAATTATAGTCCTACTTGACTGCACTTGATACCTACGCTCTGAATTCGTGTGTTTTACTTTATAACTCACTCTTTTATGCTAGTAGGTTATTACTGCTAGTAGTTGGTTCAAATTCCTTCATATTTCTGTTGTATCTTGCTTCCGTGTCGCACTTTTGTCTACGTCACGCTCACGTGACGGCCAGCACGCCTTGATTCTAGGATCGGGATGTGTCAAAAATTGAAAAATTAAAAGGGAAAATGATAGTGACGGTTGAGCTACCTCAGCCCTCCGATCGGCAGTGCCGCCACTCCCTCAACAATTGAGCCCATACCTCACCCTACTATTTATCTCTTCCCCATTTACAACTTCACACCGAGTACTAGTCTTATTGGAAGATGGACTAGCCGGTGGTGTTATGCAGGGGAGGAGGTGTACACGTGTTGAGAGTATGAATCTTACATCGAAGAAAGAAAATATTTTGCATTTGCTTATAAATAGTGGGGCTACTTACATATATTGTCAATTAGTGTTACGATGGAACCTCAATTTCCTTTTTAGTCAGTTTCAAGATAGGGGTGTGCTATCCACGCACCCCTTTTTACTTCTCACACACCCCTTATTAATTTCTGTCCGTTGATCTTATTCAATTCATCCGATCCGACGGCCGAAAACCAAAAAGGTGTGGGAGAAGTAAAAAGGGGTGTGTGGATATCACACCCCTCAAGATATAGGAGGATTGGGAGGACTGAAGCCCTATTCAACATGACAGAATATGAAATATGGAATGAGGGAGTCTTGGACTACAATTAGGGTTTCCATCCCGTCTTTGGACATAAGTTTTACACAACAGTCTTAGTCAACATGAAACTTCTGTTTCATATCCTAATGTTTAAATTCAAATGTAAATGTTGTTCATTAGTTTTGATGTTGGGATAAAATGTATTCAGCTTTACATAGGACTCTTGTACTGATGTAGATTTATACGACAAGTTGAATGAAGATGACAATAACTTCTGCAACCACTTTACCATAAAAATGTACATAGGACTGGTGTACTGACGTATTTTATACAACAAGTTGATTGAAGACGACATTTACTTCTTCAACCATTGGGCTAAAATAAGTCTTGGGGAGAAAATATATCTTTGGTCTAGTTCTCCTAGGATTTAACCCTGGCTTAAATTATTCTGGACCCACAAAACTGTTATATTTCAAACATTTTTTTTTTGTTTTTTTGTTTTTTACTTATAAACTAACAGCTATAATCAAATGAGACAAATCTAATGGTAAAATAAAGATTTGATGGCCTAAAATTAAATTTGTCTAAAGTAATTTAAGAAAATTATTTAAATCAAATTTAACTTAAAACTTTATAAATACCTATGTATTTGTATAATTTTTAATTACTTATCAGAATTTAAATATGTTTAGATTTAAATGTTCATAAAAAAAATAAATTATGATAATCTTCATAAATTTTATTTTAAAAAAAGTTACCAAAAAAAAAGTAGGCTAAAATCATTATATTATTAATCTTAGGCTAAAATTTTAAGTCGGGTTGGAAGAGAAAAGCAGTTGCTGAGTTATGACTTAATTTTTTTTTTTTTTTTTTAGTATATCGATATTTTTACACTAGGGGAGGGGAAATTCGGCTAAGCCACACAATAGGCAGCATAATTTGGTATCGAATTCGTTATTCACGATATTCAAATCTAAAATCTCTCACTTCTAAACGAAGACGATGGTTTGGACAACACATGATGAAAAGACAAACCTGAACTATTGATCCCCTATAGAAATGTATAAATGGATAGTTCTGTTGATTCGGTTTAACCCTTGTACTATACAATACAAGCCAAGTTACACGATAAACCTTCTTCTTTAGGGGAGAAGGAAATGTAATTACATAACCAGCAAGGAAACCTAATCACCCTCCCTACTACTTCTACAGGAGACGCTCTTACATTTAATTGTACTTATTTCATGTGGCCTTCGTCGTCCCAAGCATATGGAGTATTGGACTCAGACAAATACCATTCAACCACCACTTCGTTTCCATGATTCCATCTCTCTGTTCTCTATATTTTTTATTTTTAATCAACTGTGATTTTTCATATCTGTGTTTGAATGATAATTTAAAATGTATAAAGTCTTAAATAATGGCTGGTCTACACGGGGAACACGGGTTCTTGGGATGAGAAGGTGCATTCAAAATAACAATCATTGCCCTATCAGAAGAAATATATCAATTAATTTGATGTTATCAGGTATGAGTTGGACTTTTTTTTTACAAGAAACAATAGTAATTTGGGTTTTTATCGCAAATGATTTTTGAAATTGACAATCACCATCAAGATGGTTCTTGAAATTGAAAATCAATCAATGTAGTCCTTGAAAATAAGTATCGCAAATCAATTTGGTCTTTTCGTCACAATTCTATTAAAAATTCTGTTAAGTGCTATTGTGGCACGTAAATGGGCCCCATAAGTCATTTTTTCTTACAAATGGTCATTGAAATTGACTCGGAACGTCAAAATGGTCTGAAATTGACCCACAACATCAAAATGGTCCCTAAAATTGAAAATTGATCAATGTTGTCATTCTGTCACAATTTTGTCAAAAATTATGTATGTGCTAATGTGATACATAAATGGGTCATACAAGACTAATTAAATTAAAAAAACTTACAAATACACTTAATAATTTAATAGTTGATAAAAAAGTTGTCAACCCAAAAACCCAATCCTGCAATCACCTCTGATCCCAATCCACATTTCTCTACCTCATTCACTTTCTATTCTTTAAAAAAAAACTCAATATACTCATCTTTACACATTTCGACACCCTTCACCGAATTGAACTTGGATCGAGATCACCTTTGGTGATAGCTTGATCAATTGGCAACGACTTCTTGGACATCACAGTTAACATTTAGACGATCAACATCCTCACAATCTTAATCTTGGAGAGCTTGTTTGGCGCTTCCCTGATGGTCTGGTGATGCAAAGAACAACGAGGTCTGCCTTGAGATAATGAGGTTATACCCAAGGTGCGTCTATTGTTGGTTGAAAACTATTTCCACACCTCCTCTTACCTTCGAGAATTTATGGAAGAGATCCCTCTTCAGAGTAGGCCTACTATAAAAAGAAAAAAAATCATTGTGCAAAAAAGTATTTAGACAACTATTTTAATTAATTATTAAACTCACATCGGCACATAACAATTTTTTTTACAGAATTGTGGCGGAATGATCATATTGATTTGCGACATCTACTTTCAAAGACTACATTGTTCAATTTTCAATTTCAGGGACCATCTTAATGGTGTGGGTCAATTTCAAAAATCATTTATGATAAAAATCCGTAAATATTGTGGGCCTCATTTATGTGCCACATCAGCACTTAACTGAATTTTTAACAGAATTGTGACGGAATGACCACATTGATTTGCGACACCTATTTTCAAGGACTACATTGATTGATTTTCAATTTTAAGGACCATCTTGATGGTGATGGTCAATTTCAGGAACTATTTATGATAAAATCTTAGTAATTTTGCATGAATTACATAGAACAGTTACAAATTAAGGTTGTGACATTTGCATATTTTTAAATGACTAATTCATTGATATGGAGATTATACGCATCAACGATATCAACACAAACACCATTGATACCAGCACAAGCACCATCGCCATAGATCCTCCACAAAGATAGCAAACACAATATACTTGTATCCAGGCATACGTAATGTCATTGTTGTTGGAAATTTTAGCGATTTGATGTTGCTTCTCCTAACAAATCTCATAAGGTACATATAGTAAATATTCTTTCACATTGAAATATTAAATTGGATAAAACTAATAACAATGTGTTGGTCGCAGGAATCTCCTGGCGGACGAGCACACAGCTCTCCTGGGAGAATGACGTCGGTTGAGGGTATCTGTCGTACTTCTGCTTTCTTCTCGGGCTTGCTCGGGCAAGCCTTTGTCGGGCAGATCTTGGTCGGGCAAGACACACTTCGGGCAAGGCTCGTCGGGCAGTTCTGAAAAAGAAGGACAGAGTTAATTTGAAAGGGTGCATTTGTGGGGCCTTAGGTGTAGGCCTTAAGGCTCACAATCAAGATTAACTTTGTCGTGCTCAGGCGTGCCACTGCCATCTTCAGTATGGCAGATGTTGAATGGGTGTTAAGCTTTGATTGAATATGTATACGCCCGAGAAACCAAGTTAGATATAACAGGTGCCTTTGTGGGGCCTTAGGTATAGGCCTTGAGGCTTCCTGTCAAACTAAACCAGCGCTTGGATGTATCATATTTGGTCTTTTATGGTTGCCAGAGTCTTATCACTATTATACCTTTGATTATCTGAATCCAAGAGGTAGGACGAACCCAAATGAGTGCCTTTGTAGGGCCTTAGGTATAGGCCTTGAGGCTTCCCATCAGAGTTAATCCTTATACTCGGACCAACTAGACCGCAACATGAAATGAAGCTAAATAGATGCCTTCGTGGGGCCTTAGGTGTAGGCCTTGAGGCTTTCTATCAGAATTCACTCCATGCTTAAGCCTTTTCTACGAATCAAGATATAATAGCAATAAAACGGAGAAATAGATTGATTACTTGCGCCCCAAGTAACTTCGGACTTCTCGCTTATCAAGGATTGTCGTGGATGGGTTGAGTCCACATAGAGTTCTTTTTTATGCCTTGAGGCCAAGGACTTTACTGATCTTTAAATTACATGCCCGCGGGCTTAAGACTTAGATCTGATTTGAACTCTGACGCGATTCAGATCGGATTCAAGTGCTGAAGACTCATTTTCATTATGACTTTGCTAGAAATAACTTGTATATAACTGGGAATATATAACATGTTATTGTGCTTTTAAAAGAAAGAAAAGGCAAAGACAGAGCAAAGACAGTCGGGTAAGTTTGAACCTTATCGGCCAAGGCTGAACTTCTTACAAAATCTATCTTTGTGGCTCTGTCAGAGGTCTGAAAGCTTTTAGAGGGGTTGACGGGGAAGAAGAGGATACAAAATGAATCGATACCACCATGAACAAGGTAGCAGAGCTATTACAGGGGTTTGGGAAGGTTTATCCCGAATGGGATGAAGGCTTGTGCTGACTACAGCTTCGTTGAAGGCAAATCTGGCTTGAGCAGAGTTTTGGCTTTTGTTTGTTTGTTTGAGTGTCCTTAATTCTGTCTTCTCTTCCTCCTTTTATAGACGACTTCAGCTTGGGTTCCTGTAGCAATAGCGGTGCCCGAATGCGGTTTGGTGATGACTCACTAGCTTTTTTACATGAATGCCACCAATAAAGTACTTTATTGGGCTATGTAGTGACTGAATAGCCTACCCCCTGTGGTCTTTGAGTAGGTAAGCAGGTGGCCTTTGTAACTTGTGCCCAGCCGAAAGCCTCTTTCCTGCCTCCTAAGTTTTCCTCTGGGCCTTGGGTTTGGGTCGACTTTCTCTCTAGCCCAAAGTTCAGATTTTATCCCAAACAGTGCCCCCTTCAATTGATGTTAAGGTTGGGATCCCAAGCGCCAACATTAAATGAATAACAACATGCGTGCCCTTTGAGCTTCTTGCGACCTTTAAACTGCCTTCTGGTTCTCTATAAATTCTGGCTTTGGAAACCCTTTTCAAATCATCACCTCTTCTTCATTTTGGTCTTCACCCTTCATCCACCTTGAATCCTTCCGTCTCCCCACTGAGAAATGGGTTCCTCAGGTTTTGAGTGGAGTTTCCTGAAACTCCCCTTTCGTGAGAAAAAAGAAAGTTTTCACCTGATGATTGCTACCTCCAACACCTTTGGTCGATCACCCCTCTATCTCCAACACCCTTGGTCAGGCGGTCTCCTCTTGATGACTGATCTTCCCACAACTTGTGGTGATAAGTCGGGCTTCATCATCATACATGGTGAAGATCTTGTGGGAGGGTCCTCTACCAAGCTCATGTTGGCCGCCCAACCCGATCACCTGATTGGGTTTCAACCAAGAAGATAGCGGGAAACCAGTTGAAGACACCAACACTTTCAGAGAGGATCAAATGTAATACATAAGATTTGGTATCTTGTAATCTCATCAATTTGTCGACATGAAATAAGTATTTTTATCTATTTCTGCATCTCTGCCTTCTTTAAATGTTTGGATGAACAAAATACCGTATGTGAATTTCTAAGGTCCGTCTCACTCTGCTCCCTCTTCGATATAGCAATCCCTAACATCCCATAATGTAGGACAATATTTCTTCAAGAATTTTGCATTAATAGGGTGTTTCTGCTCATTGCCTTCGAGGTCTGCTAGATAATATCCTCCTTTGTTCAAAACCCGACTAATAATAAAAGGACCTTCCCATGTCGGGCTCCATTTCCCGAAGCCACGCAGCTGAGCGCCCAGCGGGAGGACCGCTTTCCACGCTAAATCTCCTTCCTTGAAAGACTTTAACTTCACCCTTTTGTTATAAGCTCGGGCAACAGCAATCTTTCCTTCTTGAATCTGGTTCAAGGCTTCAATTCGGGCTGCATCCAGATCTTCAATACCTTGACACATGGCTTCGATATATTCTGCACTATGCAACCCAAATTGGTTTTGAATTCTTACGGAACTGACGTTGATTTCCATAGGAAGCACTGTATCTTGCCCGAAAGTCAAGGCATAAGGAGTCGTGCCTGTCCCCGCTCTTTTAGAAGTCCGGTATGCCCACAACATGTTCCCTAGCATCTCATGCCACCTTTCTGGACTATCAATCACCATTCTTTTAATAATGTTGACCAAGATCTTGTTGCTAGCCTCTGCTTGCCCATTTGACTGAGGGTAGTATGGACTGGATTGGATCATCTTTATTTTGTACTTGCTTGCAAACTCTTCAACCTCCTTTGAAATAAACGATGGCCCACGATCCGTTACTATAGTTTCAGGCACCCCATACCTGTGCAGGATCTTGGTCTCAATAAAATTCTTGACCACGGCTGAAGTTATGGATTTTACTGCCGATGCTTCTACCCATTTGGTGAAGTAATCCGTTGCCACAATTATGAAAGTATGTCCCTTACTAGAGGCCGGATAAATCTGCCCGATGAAGTCCATTGCCCATCCTCGGAACGGCTAAGGCTTAACCACTGGATTGAGAGGTACTGATGGTACGTGCTGGAGAGGTCCATGTCTCTGACATTCTTCACATCCGCGGGCATAGGACTTACAATCTTTTTCCATGTCGGGCCAGAAATAACCATACCTTCTGAGTAGCCATCTCATCTTTGTTCCCGCTTGATGTGCTCCACATATTCCCTCATGTACTTCGGCCATTACTCTCATGGATTCCTCTAGGCCTAAGCATTTTAATAGCAACCCATCTGGGGTCTTTCTCAACAGATTTTTTGTCCACAAGACATACTTGGTTGCTTGCTGCCTGTTCTTCTTACTTGTGGGTGAAGAAGGATCTTTCAGATACTGAGTAATAGGTGTCCTCCAATCTTCCACCTCGGTCTCTAGAACCATTACATCCAGACTGAACCTCCGATCTAAGATAGAGGGAAGGTTTCTTGTTTGGATCTCAACATCAACACCATACTTCCTTTCTTGCATTGGCACTCCTGAAGCTAGTTGCGCCATTTCATTGGCTGCCAAGTTAGATCCCCTAGGAATGTGATTGACTGATATCTCAGACTCCCACAAACTCAGCAGCTGTGTTGCTGCCATATAGTACCCTGCTATAGTGATATGTCTGCATTTGAACTCGCCATTTAGTTGATTTATCACTAACTCTGAATCACCAAAGATCTCTACTTCAGTTGCCCCCAAGTCCATCAGGATTTCCAGGCCGATAATCAATGCCTCATACTCCGCCCGATTATTGGTATTTTCTTGATAATCAAGTAGGAAGGAATAGTAATGATAAACCCCTTGAGGGTTTATAATCACAATTCCAGCTCCTGCTGCCTTCTGAGTGTAGGATCTATCGAAATATAGCTTCCAAGGTGTAATCCAAAGACTTGCTACTCTCCTTATCTCTTGCTGGATCCAATCTTCTTTGCCCGAAACATCACTTCTTGGTGGGATCCATACATTAGCAACTTCTAAACTTTCCGGGATATTGATTTCCTCGCTTTGAGACTCCTGATGTTCGGTCAGGAAGTCAGCAATTGCCTGGCCTTTGACTGCCCTCTGGGGTATGTACTGAAAACTGAATTCTGATAATGCTAGAATCCACTTCCCAATCCTCCCTGCTAGCATAGGTCTTGACAACATATACTTTATCATATCTGTTTTGGCGATAATGTGCACATGACAAGGTAGCATGTAATGCCTTAGCTTGCTGGCAGTAAAATATAGAGCCAAACACAGTTTTTCCACCGGAGAATATTTTGTTTCTACCTCGGTCAGAATTCTGCTGAGGTAATACACAGCCTGCTCTTTTCCTCCTTCATTATTCTGGGCTAGTAGACTCCCAATTGATCTTTCCGATGCAGAAATATATAGTTTCAATGGCTTTCCCCTTTGAGGTGGCACCAGCACTGGTGGGGAAGTTAAGTAAGCCTTGATGCTATCAAATGCCTGCTGGTGGGTTGGCCCCCACTCAAAATTCTCCCTATCCTTCAATCTCAGTAGCGGAGTTAGTGGCTGGATTTTGCCCGCCAAATTGGCAATGAATCTCCTTAAGAAGTTGATTTTACCTAGCAATCTCTGAAGCTGTACTTTGTTGGTAGGTGGAAGTGACTCTAATATTGCCCGAGACTTATTTTTGTCCACCTCCACACCTCTCTGATGCACCAAGAATCCCAAAAAATTGCCCGCTCTTACTCCAAAAGCGCATTTCTTTGGATTCATCTTCAACTTGTGGATCCGCATCCTCATCAATGCTTGCTTGAGGTCCACGAGATGCTGCTCTTCTGTCTTAGATTTCACCACAATGTCATCGATATACACCTCCATGCTTTGGCCAATTAAATCATGAAAAATGGCATTCATTGCCCTTTGATACGTGGCACCTGCATTTTTGAGCCCGAATGGCATGACCAGATATTCATATGCCCCCACATGACCAGGACATCTAAAAGCTGTCTTATGAATATCCTCTGGCGCCATCTTTATTTGATTGTAACCGGCATTTCCATCCATAAACGATAAAACTTTATGCTTTGCTACAGCATCTATGGATAAGTCAGCCATGGGCATGGGATATTCATCCTTTGGTGTGGCGCTATTAATATTCCTATAATCAACACAACACCGTACTGCTTTTGTTATAGCTTTTAAAACGGGTACAATGTTGGCTAGCCACTCTACATATTTGGCTGGTCTAATAAAGCCAGCTTTCACCAGCTTTTCAATTTCTTCTTTGACTTTTTCTTCTATCTCCTTTGACATCCTTCGTGGTGCCTGCTTGACAGGTTTATATCCTTCCTTGATGGGCATTCTATGTTCCACCAAGGCTGGGTCTAATCCTGGCATCTCGATGTAATGCCAAGCAAAACAATCTTTGAATTCTTGCAAAAGAGAGATAATCTTGGCCCGATCCTCAATCCTTAATAAACCGCTGATTTGAATTGGTCTCGGATCCTCTTCTGTGCCTAGATCAATAACTTCCAATGGATCCTGGACTTCTGGAGGTGGCTTATCAGGCTCTGCACATAAAAATTCAACTAACTCCGGGTTCTCGGGCAGACCGTCTGGCTCGTCTATATCGTAGACGCATTCGGCCATTTGAATGGCCTTATCTAACTCCTCTGTGCAAGATTCTTCCTCATTTTCCTGCTGGCTGGTAGAAACTTTCCCCTGCCACTCCTGCTCTTCTTTATCCAAGAGCTTTTCTTCCTGTCTTCTTCCCTTTCCATACACCAACAATCTTTTAATCAGGGATCTGACTGCCATGACCTGATCTTTCTTCTTTTGTTCGATCATTGATGGTATAGAGAGTTTGGTATAAGACAGGGTCTCTCCCACTCCTCCTTGGTAAGGAGCATCCCTTGTTCTAGAAGCTTTCAGGCCGTCACCTTGGTAGGGCGGCCGTTCTCATCAACTCCTAAACATTTCAAAATTCCCACGTTGGGATTGTAGAAATTTGCTTCTGCAACATTAGCTGAGGGGAGGAACGGCCGTGATTCGGCCTCTACCAACTCCCAAAAGCTTGATCATTCAGTACTTGCCTCGTGGTATACAGCCACTTGTTGATGAAGAGTAGAAGGTATAGCTAAACTTTGATGAATCCAATCTCTTCCAAGTAGGGCCCCGTAAGTGGAAGTGCAGTCTACTACAAAGAACGCCAACATTATTTTCTTGGACCCCAGATCTACCTCCAAAGGTAATATCCCATGAGTCCTGGTGATGGCACCTGAAAAGCTCGAGACTGTAAGGTTTGTGGGAATAAGATCTTCAGTGCTTCTCCCCATCCTCTTCATCTGCTTGGCTGGCAATATGTTAACAGCCGCTCCTCCATCAATCAAAATTCTTTTGAAAGGTACACCTTCCAGATGAGCTGAAATGTATATAGGCTTCAGGTGGTTGGCCAACGAAATACTTGGGCGGCTGAACACCATTTTATCTGTGTAAATCCGTAGGGGACCACCTTTAGGTACTTTTGAGGATTCAACCTTGCCTGAGTCTTCCTCTGTAACTACCTCCACATTGACGTGAGCCATCATCGGCTCAGTTGTTACATAATCACCTTCCATGGTAGCGGGCTGGTCAGGCCTGGTGCCAAACATGGCGGATAATACATACGTCATGTTGATGTGGAAGTTGCTGGGTTCGAGCAAGTCCTCATTCTTGCTCCCAACGTGATCCATGAACTCGTCTAACCAGGCCATTGCATCGGCTGGTAGTAAGGGCTCTGGTATCCCTTCCTGTTGTGGTTGATTCATGTCTCCGTACAGCGCTTGCTTTGGAACTTCACCAAACGGATCCAAAGGCAGAAAGGTTGGTCTCCTCTCAGATGCAACAGTTTCCTCATGGGTGGGCCCTGGCCTCCAACCAGGTGTTGGCATCATAGTCAGATCTTCCTGAGCCCTTCTTAAGATCCTATACTTGCCAGGATGTTGGCTTTGTGGCACATGATTCCCCATACCCTCCGTCTTGCCGTTGGCCCTTTCTACTTCCTTCTTACTTCGCCAACGAAGCTGACTACTACTTCCAGATGTTGCCCTCTCTGGCTTTTGATTTTTTGAGGCTTCAGAGGTGATGGGGGTCATCAGGGAATTCATGTAGGCTTTGTGCTGCCTTTGAACCCTTCTGACCATGGATGCTCCCATTGGTCTGGTGGGCTGCCCATCTTTTCCAACTACATACCATTTCCGCCCACGATATGCAGGAGTTGCTTTCTTAACAGGATTAGCTATCCCATCAGTTCTTCTGACTTCCTTCCCCTTTTGGCCATTTTGAAGCTGCTCTGTACTTCTTTGGAGTTTGGCTTCCATGTCCTCTGCCTCGTCAGAAACTTCATAGTTTCGAAATACTTCTGACAACGCCTTGGGTTGGGAATCACCTTCTAAACGTTGAAAAACGCTTCGGGAAGTATTTTTTCTTGTTGCCTGCTTAAGCCTTTCGCGGGCTTCTCTTTTAATTAACTCGTGATCAATAAGGACTCCAGCTGGGGGAATCTCGAGTTCACATTCACACTGGCATTTACTACACATAACCAGCCCTTTGATTATGGCAGCCTTTGGGTACTCGGATGGTTTGCCTATCCCTTCCGTAGGTCGTTTGGCTAGTTTCCCTTCTTCTTCTTCCCTTATAATTTTCCCTTTTCCTTTCTCTGCCCAGGTCATGTTGAGCATGTTTACCGGGGCTTCAGAAAAGGGCAACACAGGGTTGACTATGACTACCTCATCTGGTTGGGTAGTCCTGTGTCTTTCTCCTTTGGGAGGAGCCAAACCTGTCTCATTTCTAGAGCCTAGGGAGGCTTCATTCAGTCTCTGTAGCATTTGAAACAATGTATTCTGTAAATCTTCTGGCATGTTTATCTTTATCTTCAGATCAGAGGGTCCCACTGGGCGTGCCAAAACTATGTTCGTCGCAGGAATCTCCTGGCGGACGAGCACACAGCTCCCCTGGGATAATGACGTCGGTTGAGGGTATCTGTCGTACTTCTGCTTTCTTCTCGGGCTTGCTCGGGCAAGCCTTTGTCGGGCAGATCTTGGTCGGGCAAGACACACTTCGGGCAAGGCTCGTCGGGCAGTTCTGAAAGAGAAGGACAGAGTTAATTTGAAAGGGTGCATTTGTGGGGCCTTAGGTGTAAGCCTTAAGGCTCACAATCAAGATTAACTTTGTCGTGCTCAGGCGTGCCACTGCCATCTTCAGTATGGCAGATGTTGAATGGGTGTTAAGCTTTGATTGAATATGTATACGCCCGAGAAACCAAGTTAGATATAACAGGTGCCTTTGTGGGGCCTTAGGTATAGGCCTTGAGGCTTCCTGTCAAACTAAACCAGCGCTTGGATGTATCATATTTGGTCTTTTATGGTTGCCAGAGTCTTATCACTATTATACCTTTGATTATCTGAATCCAAGAGGTAGGACGAACCCAAATGAGTGCCTTTGTAGGGCCTTAGGTATAGGCCTTGAGGCTTCCCATCAGAGTTAATCCTTATACTCGGACCAACTAGACCGCAACATGAAATGAAGCTAAATAGATGCCTTCGTGGGGCCTTAGGTGTAGGCCTTGAGGCTTTCTATCAGAATTCACTCCATGCTTAAGCCTTTTCTACGAATCAAGATATAATAGCAATAAAACGGAGAAATAGATTGATTACTTGCGCCCCAAGTAACTTCGGACTTCTCGCTTATCAAGGATTGTCGTGGATGGGTTGAGTCCACATAGAGTTCTTTTTTATGCCTTGAGGCCAAGGACTTTACTGATCTTTAAATTACATGCCCGCGGGCTTAAGACTTAGATCTGATTTGAACTCTGACGCGATTCAGATCGGATTCAAGTGCTGAAGACTCATTTTCATTATGACTTTGCTAGAAATAACTTGTATATAACTGGGAATATATAACATGTTATTGTGCTTTTAAAAGAAAGAAAAGGCAAAGACAGAGCAAAGACAGTCGGGTAAGTTTGAACCTTATCGGCCAAGGCTGAACTTCTTACAAAATCTATCTTTGTGGCTCTGTCAGAGGTCTGAAAGCTTTTAGAGGGGTTGACGGGGAAGAAGAGGATACAAAATGAATCGATACCACCATGAACAAGGTAGCAGAGCTATTACAGGGGTTTGGGAAGGTTTATCCCGAATGGGATGAAGGCTTGTGCTGACTACAGCTTCGTTGAAGGCAAATCTGGCTTGAGCAGAGTTTTGGCTTTTGTTTGTTTGTTTGAGTGTCCTTAATTCTGTCTTCTCTTCCTCCTTTTATAGACGACTTCAGCTTGGGTTCCTGTAGCAATAGCGGTGCCCGAATGCGGTTTGGTGATGACTCACTAGCTTTTTTACATGAATGCCACCAATAAAGTACTTTATTGGGCTATGTAGTGACTGAATAGCCTACCCCCTGTGGTCTTTGAGTAGGTAAGCAGGTGGCCTTTGTAACTTGTGCCCAGCCGAAAGCCTCTTTCCTGCCTCCTAAGTTTTCCTCTGGGCCTTGGGTTTGGGTCGACTTTCTCTCTGGCCCAAAGTTCAGATTTTATCCCAAACACAATGAAATACTTATCTTTTATTTCAATGATGCTTTAAATAAAACAAGATTTTAGGTTGCAAAATGTAAGTTTATTGTTGTAGAAATGGTACACTAAAAGTGATGAATACTAATTAAGTGATAATATTAACAACAATAACTTTTAAAAAGTCAATCGACTTTGTATTTTGAAATACGCTAAACATTTTTAACAATTGTCAACAAACGAGACCACGTGAAGACAAGCCATGTCACATCAGATGTACGAGTGGGACTTGGAAATGGTTTTACTTCTGCTTGAAAATGCTTCACTTCGAGTTGGATCCTCTTCACCAAGCCCCCGAAAAGGAAAAACAGCACATGGTGATGGAGTTTGATCAAATTTGACTGCACACCTAATTTTCGTTCGGAAGAAGCAAATGAATCAAAGCAGATCGGAGACGGATATCCAAAAATCCTTTGCAACACGCTGAATGAAGTATTTTGTTGACCCACCAAAATTAATTTTGTTTGGTTTAGTTGGTTGCTGGGATATAAATGATTATCCAGATGCACGATTCCAGGTCTCTCAAGTCAAATCTATTCAATATTTGTTTATTAGGGCCTGTATCTACTTACGAATAGAGATCACAGCTAAATTCACATGGCGATGACGCTCGAATTTGAATAATATTAAAAACAAAAAATCCAACCCAGCTTTATGGATCACTGTTTTCTCTTTCTTCTGTACTAGCCCTCATGCATGTACTTACGCGCGTGCTTAAGATATTTTTTGAACCACGACGTGTTACGTTTGATTTATACATTTTAAATGTATTCATATACGTTAATTGCTTCAATAATTTTTTTAATGACAAAAAGAAAGTCAAATATTTGAAGTAAATGAATAATAATCGAACATGCTAAAGAAAACCCCTCATAAACCAATCAAAGCAGCTGAATCCATATAATAAAATCGGTCTTTCAATTTACATCTACATTATATTGAATTTACATTAAGAATAGAGAAAATAATATTTAATAAACAACAGATTGAATTACATTATTACTAGTCCATTGTGAGGCTAAGCCTACCCCTTCCCACTTAGTGTAAAAAATATCGTTTGTTCAAAAAAAAAAAAAAGATCATTGAATCACATTATTATGCGTGTGTGTTGACCCTAAAAACTACTAAACCTACGTGGCCCGCAGGCCGAATAATTAGTAAGCTAACTACGTCATTCGGTTGTATGCGGGGCATGCCAATTCGTCGGCTGAGCTCGGCTGAGGAGTAAAATTTGTTGATGTTGCGTTAAGCGCACGGCTAACTTCTCGATCTTGCGACTGCGGCCGAGGAAGGAACACTCTCGGCCTTCGGGTTCTAGAGCCTAAAGACAAGGTTGCTAGTTCTGCAAACTTCACAAATCGTCGGCGCCGGATTCGGTCAAGGTGATTATGTTTGTGAGAGTATAAGCACGCTAAATCGACACCAGAGTATAGGGACATAAATACTCAAAACAAATATACGTCTTGATTGTGAAAGTGGTTCGGCCGTCAGAATGCCGAACTTTAAAACCTACTTACGAATACCCAATCATAAACAACTCGGTGTTCGATGTGCCGAGCCCTAGTAACACCTCACTTCGCCGAGAAGGCTGATGAGATGACCTCTGCCAATAAGGATCCGAAAATCTTTCTCGACTGAGACTTGGATAGATAACCAATTGACTCTATTGCAGTGCTGTTTATCCAAACTGAAAGTGTTTCACGGTCGGCTGATTCTACGGCAACAGTACTGTTTATCTAAACTGAAGATGTTCGCCGGTTGCCTCCACAGTGTTGTTTATCCAAACTGAAGGTATGTCAGCGGAAAAAGAAAGTAAAAATCTCAAAGTTTTTGAGAGGTTTCGCATAGAGCGAGAGTTTGCACAGGGCAGTTTGTGTGTTGAATTGGAGGGGGTTTGTTCGATGTCCTCCCTCCCTATTTATAGTATCCAACCTTCATTGAATCCCAATCATTTTCGGATTAGAACTCCTTTCCCCGATCCAACCTTTTCTCGGCCAGTCCTACTTCTACTAGGACTTTGAACTTAACTCGTTATCAGGTTGCATTAAATCTCAAACTTTAGCATCCTTATCTTGTCGAAACTCCTTCTTGTAACAGGACTCACCTACATCCCACAGGTTCCCGACAGGATATGGCCAGCTTCGATTGCGCAACCCATGAGCTGGATAACCCCCAATGACACCTAAACACGGCCTCTGAGCCGATAACAATTATAAACTCAACCCGAACAATTCTAAACTCAGCCCAAACCAATATTTTTGGGCCCAAACATTGCCCCCTTGCTTCTGAGGTCGTCGACCAATACTCTTTGGTTCGAGCCTCGACCTTGAAGAAGTGAAACTGACCTAAGGACAATCTCTTGGGAAATACCACCATGCGCATTTATGAGACGTAACCCCACGATCTCGATTTCCCAACTGTCCTGCCACATGTCAGCCCCCTGGTTACCCTAGCAGCCTTCAATCATGATCCTCGAAAACATGCGACCGCCGAAATGTCTCTCTTGCACTAAACCCGTCGTAACACGCCATCGTGCGTCCTCAAACCGCGAACCTCGGTCTTTTCGCTTTGATCTTTTGAGCATGTGTAATGATTAGAAAATCTCCCGCTCGATTCTATCCTTGATTTTGAAAATCAAACGTTTAGCCTTCCGTCCCAAATGCCTATAAATACCCGGATCCCTTCCATTCGTACTTTACGCTTTCCAAATCCCTTGAAATTTTCTCGCCACTTTGTTTTCAAAACCTTCAAAAACCCATAACACCTTAAGCTTTCATCTCAGAAATTTTTAGCCTTCATCAATGACCTCCTTCATCTTAGAGCTCTCCCCCGAATGCAACAAGTGCAAAGACTACATAGATTGGAACACCATCAAGACTCTGCGTTTCGAGGGTGAACTAAACTCTACCCATCAAATTCTGGGCCCACTCTTCAAAGACACGGTGCCATCATTCATCATCAACATGTTCAAAAAACACTGCTTGGCAGGTTTGCTGCAAGGATTCGATTGGTCAAAGTGTTTCCAGACAAAACCCCAAGGATCTTGGCTTTCGACCAATACGAATTGGGTGGCTTGGGTGGTACGAATGAAAAAATTCTTCGGTAAGGAGTGGGAGGCTCTTGGTATCCATGACGCTATTAAGCTTTCGGCCACCAACACCATGGTCATTTCGTTCGACCCTATAACTCCTACCATCCTCGACATCTCGGCTATCATCGGGACTCCTCCTTCTGGCATTCCAGTCGATGCTGCCCTTATTGGATGTCCATCAAACCTTGACCTCAATGCACTGTTCGACGAACGGGCCGTCGAGGCGTTGAGCCAAAAAGGTCAAGAGCCTTCAAAAGAGGATTTTTAGAAATTGCATAAGAATTTTCTGAACTACAACACCCTTATCCTCCATTTTGCTGGTCGAGGGTAAGCGAGTCTACGGAAGGGAGAACGCGAGGCCTTCCTATTCTACTGGTACAACAAATTCATCTATTGTACCAAATCAAATAAATGCTTGGTCGAAAATATGCCGGTGGCGGAAGCCGTGGCTAGTGGTCACTCTCTGGCGCTCAATCTTGCCATCCTCGCCAACCTTCTACGTTGCCTAGCGGAAACAACCATCGACAAGATCGACCCACACTATAATGGACCTCTCTGGGTGTTCCAACTCTGGCTGCAGGTTTATTTCTCCACACTTCGGCCAGAAATCTCTTGCCTCCAGTCAACTGTAGCATTCGGCCTTCAGTTGGCCCTTCGACCAGTACCTCATCACTGAGCTGAATAAGTCTTTAAACACCTTTTCGCCCTGGACATCCTTTCTGATGATGAATTTTTGATATGTCGTCGTCAAGAATACCCCTATTTTATCAAACTTCCCACATCGACTTGGAGTGAAAGCGAAGATGCCGGTCTTCGTCAAAACTGGGGGTTGTTCGTGTTAACTCGCGACCTTTCCCTCGGTTGAAATGCTCGCCGAGCAAGTTGGGAAGTCTACCACCCCCACTTTGCTGCCCGATAGCTCGACTACCTCCAAGGTTGCCCGGTGCCTCTACTTTCTTCTCGCTCCCTTCTAAACCAAGGGCGTGTCTCTGGTTCCTTAGAAAGGGAGTGTATAGACATCAAGAAAGAATTTCAGGAACGGTGCAAGAAATTTCACCTTCAACCAACTGTTCCTGAATCTCTCGGCACCGACACCTTCGGCAACTGGTGGAACGAATATACTCATAACTTTTTTGGCACTTCGGTCGAGGACGTAGTCAACAAAATTTTTGGTGATCGACCCAAGAAATCCTCCGCCTTTCAATCTAAAGAGGTGCCCCAAGGTATACCCTTGTTTCTACCTTTGTTCATCAAACACTTGAACAGTTTTACTAACGAGATTTTGCTTTCTTAGTCGGTCGGGTACTGAAAAAAACGGACGTGGTCATCCCAGCAATGGTCAAGAAAAACTTGGCCCCTTCCTCCAAGAAATCTAAAGACACCGCACAAAACACACCGAGCAAACAACCTCACCCAGACTCCGAGACGGCAGGTGAAACTTCCTGTCCCTCAAAATGCGTCAAGAAATTGGTGAATAAGGGAGCACGGGAGATTCATATTATCTCTAGCCACACCATCAGGACAACTGCCCCGAGTGCCTCTCCTTCTGCTCCTGTTGTTTAGGCCTCAGCGGTGAATCGGCCATCTTCAACCAGCCTGGCAACCCAAGCTCAACCAGTACATGAGGTCCCCAAGGTCGTGGTTGAACCAGTTGCTGTACCGCTGGTCGAAACCCTTGCAGCTCCAGGGCTGACCGTAGAACCTATACTGGGGGAGGCAACCTCTTCGATCGGGAAGAATCTCCCCAATAATCTAAAACAATCAGCGATCATCTTAGAAGAGGTAAGGCTATGATGGCCACTCCCTTTACTCATTAAATTCAAAAGTATTAACAACTTTTTTATTTCAGGATGACGAGAGAACGAGACTCTGCCGGCGATTCGCTCTCAACCAACCAAAACTCCTTCTGTTGATCCTTCTCCTGTGGTTGAGGCGGCCGACCCGGTTGATCCTCCTGCATCCGATCGTGGGAAAAGGCCCATTATTGAACTTGAGGTGACGTCAGAAATTCCGATTCACTCGCAGGACCTCGGCATCCCCTCTCAAGAAGTGACCTTGACTTTTGTAAGGCTTAATTACTTTCTCTTATCAATTTTGTTATAACAAATCTGAACCGAGAAAATATTAACTGTCAGGTGCCCAGTTATTCATTCCACCGAAAATTTTATGCACTGAAAGATGTTATCTATATTTCCTGGCCACCTCAGTGGCCATCGAACGTAGATAACCTTCATCGGCCGCGTGAATTAAGGAGCAGTCTGAAACACTAGGCTCGGCCTTTAAGCTTTCTAGGTTCGAGCGATGAACTCGAAGACATGGTCGAAGTTTCCTTTCGGCAGGTCTAAAACAAATCCTTTCTGCTACATTCTTTTAAGATTTTCCTTGCACCTAAACTGTTTTCTTGTGCAGCCTTCATGGGAAGTCGAGTTTGATGCTCTTCTATCTAGCACTTCGAGAGCGGTTGGTCATTCGGCAGCTACGACTGAACCCGTTGAATCAACTGTTCTTGTCGGTTACAGGAGCTTTTGTCTCTCTTAGCTTCGCAAGTCCTCGAACGCAAAGACCTTGATTCGGTGGGTGCATGTCTGAACGATCTCGGAGCTGATGGTCAATTCAGCACCGAAGCCATTATTCAAACGTCATCCGCCTTGGAACAGACCCGAGAATATTTCGGTGTTTTCGAGAAAGCTCTTCGGGCTAACGATGACTTGAAAGCTGTAACGACCGTTCGAGACGCTCTTCGTCCGAAGATCGAAGTTTTAAAGGCAAAAAAGGAGACCCTGGCCAACCTTGACTGTCAAATTGCTGAACTTCAAAATTGAAGGTCGGCAATTGCTTCTGAGCTTGCTAAGGATTTTAAGTCGGGCGGTAAATCTTGCTTAACCGAATAAGCGGCGAGCGTGAAACGAGTCGAGCAGCTGAAGATGGACAAGATGAATTGGCAAGTTGAGGTCACGATGGGCGAGGTGAGGTGGTTGGAGCTGAAGGCTGTTCTTGAATCTCATCTTGCTTCATCACCCTAGAATTATTTGATTGTAAACTGATCGATCAATGAAATGAACTTTTATTCTCGCATCTTCCAGGTGACAGGATAATATTTCTTTAAAAACCTTCCATTGATTGGTAACTTGTGAACAATACCAGGTCGATCTCAAAGATGGTATGACCCCTTGCCGAGGACTTTATGAATAACGAATGGCCTTTCCCAATTCGGCGACCACTTGCCAAGCTTGGGGTCTTTAATTCCTACGTGTAGTACGGTTTGCCAAACTAGTTCTCCTTCGCCGAACATTTTTTGTTTAACTCGTTGATTATATGCACGCTCGGCGATCTTTTTTTGAGCCATTAATAAGTTATAAGCATCAAGCCGAGTTTCTTCTAAATCTTCTAGCTCTTGTCTCATGGCTTGATTGTACTCGGCGCTAAACAAACTACTTTGTTCAATTATTCATAACGAGTTTATACTTAGCTCGACGGGTAACATTACGTCATGTCCATAAGTCAACGCGTACAGAGTCGTTCCGGTGGCTGTCCGTAGATAGGTTAGATAAGCCCATAACGCTTCGTTTATCCTTAAGTGCCACATGCATGGCCTTTCTTTTATCATCTTTTCAAGAATACCAATAAAAACCTTGTTACTGGCCTCGGCCTGTCCATTCGCCTGCGGGTAGTATGGCGTATATTGCTCGAGTTAAATCTTTAGATTTGCCGTATAGTCCTTAAATCCGTCGGATGTAAAGATTGTACCGTTACAATGTTTTCTTCAACGAAACTACAAACTTCCTTAGATGTTAGCTCAGCATATGACTTGGCTTCGACCCATTTGGTGAAGTAGTCTGTTGCAACAAGTATCCACGTATGTTTGGTTGCACCAGAAGATGGTGTGATTTTACCGATAACATCCATGGCCCATTCTCAGAACGACCATGGTTTGGTGACCGAATGTAATGATTCGGCCAGTACTCTCTATATAGGCCCATGGATTTGACACTATACACAACCTTTTGCGTACTCAATACATTCCTTCATGTACTTCTGCCATTGAGTAGCTTCTTGCAGGTTGAGGCACAACAATAGTAACATGTCCTCACATTTTCGATACAGCTCATTCTGGTATAATACGTAGTTTCTGGTGTGCACCTTTGTCTGTCGGTCGTGTTTTTCATTGGGGTTATCAATACATCGCATAATCGTCATTATCCAATCGTTTGGTAATGCTTCGATGACACAAACCTCAATAGTGTCCTTCTGTTCTAACAACGAAAGTAAAGACATGACCCGTGTACGGATTTTGCAATCACGTTGAAGAACTTGCTGATTAATCGAGGTCGAATGTGCTTATCGTGACACAGGTATTTCTCGGCCTAATTTGCCTCCCATGAGTTGTCGGAGGCTATTTGAGCCAATTTGTCGGCGTCCATGTTATAAACTTGTGAAATGTGTTTGAAAGTTACGTTGTCGAAGGATTAGGCCAAATAGCTGGCAACCATGTGGTAAGGCGTCAGAGTACAACTCATGTAACCAAAAGTCTTGTTGAGTTGATTAATGATAAGTTTGGAGTCACCAATAACATGTGGTAAGGCGCCAGAGTATAACTCAAATCGTGCAGCACGCCGAGGCTGATAACAAGGGCTTCGTATTCGGCCTGATTATTCGTACAATCGAAATCAAGTTTGAGAGAAAAATACCAACGATTATGAGTGGGGGATTGAATAACGATCCCAACACCATCCGAGACTGAAGTACTGGAACCATCAAAGTACATCGTCCAGTAATTATCACTTGTTTGTATCAGGCTGATGTCGACGTCATTGCCCCTGAACTCATATGAGGAAGGGTGTTGGGCCAAAAAATTGGCTAGAGCTTAACTTTTGACAGCTTTTTAGGGTACATATTGCAAGCTGAATTCAGAAAAGGGTAATCGTCCACTTGCCGATTTGGCCCTTTACGATCGGCCGAGTGAGCATGTAACGAATGACATCAATCTGGGCGATAACCTGAGTGATTAACGGGAACTTGTAATGTCTGAGTTTTGACGTGACGAAAAATAGGGCAAGACAGAGTTTCTCGACAGCAGAGTAATTAATCTCTGGTGGGTTGAGGTTTCGGCTTAGGTAAAAAATGGCCTGTTCACGCCCGACATCATTGTCTTGTGCCAAAAGGCATCCGATGGATTCTTCGGTCGTCGAGATATACAGTTTAAGATGTCGACCCCGTCGTGGTGGAACGAGGACTGGTGGAGTCGTCAGAGAGACTTTGATCTGTGTGAATGCCTCTTGGTGCTTGGCACGCCATTCGAAGGTGTCGGAGTCATTGAGTTTCAAAAGTGTGGAAAAAGCTTTCATTTTCCCGGCCGAGTTGGCAATAAAGCGTCGGAGAAAGTTAATCTTGCCGAGCAACGACTGTAATTGTTTCTTAGTCATCTGTGGTGAAGCATTAATGATTGCGCAGGCCTTGTCGTCGTTTACCTCAATACCACAGTGATGTACGAGGAAGCCTAAAAATTTTTTGGCTGATACGCCGAAAACACATTTGGTGGGATTCATCCTCAGATTGTGTCGGCGCATGCGCAGGAATGCTTGATGGAGGTCATCCAAATGTGTCTGCCGTCGTGCTGATTAGATGACCACATTGTCGATTTAGACTTCGACGATGGTACCAATTAAATCATGGAAAATAATGTTCATAGCTCGTTGGTATGTTGCACCGGCATTCTTGAGGCCGAAGGGCATGACGACCCATTCGTATGTGGCGAGTGCCCCAGGACACCGAAAGGTAGTCTTATGGACATCAGCTTCGGTGATGAAAATCTGGTTATAACCGGCATGCCCATCCATGAAGGATAGGATCTCGTGATGTGCTGCGGCGTTAATTAGCAAGTCGGAGATCAGCAGTGGGTACTCGTCTTTGGGAGTTGCCAGGTTCAGATTACGAAAATCGATATAGATGCGTAGGGTGCCATTTTTCTTTAGCATCGGAACGATATTGGCCATCCACTCGACGTATCGAGCGGTCTGAATAAACTCGGCTTTTAAAAGTCAAACTAGTTCGTCTTTTATGTCGAGCTGTACTTCGATCAAGAACCGGCGATGAGGTTGGCGGAAAGGCTTACAACCAGCCTTAATGCGTAATTCATGTTTAACAAGGGTCTGATCAAGGCCCGACATCTTATGATAACTCCAAGCAAAACAATCTTTAAACTCGTTGAGTAATTGACAGAGTTCGATTTTCATGGCATGGGGTAACAGTGCACTAATAAATAACGGCCGAGGGTTATCAGCCGTTCTGACATTTATTTCCTCTAAGGGGTCCTTAACTTGGGGTCGACTGTCTTCGAGTTCGACCGATGCGGCCTGAACTTTGTCTAACAACAGTACTGGGTCGTTATCTTCATCGGCCAAAAACTTCGATTAAGTTGATGCCCAAATGTGGGTGCTTGGAAATAACATACCAATAGGCCAACAGACATTCCATCGTGGATGAAACCGTGGCCTGACGCCTCTTGCCTTTAACGTCAATCATCAGTGGTAGGGATCAAGTTGGCCAAGCCAAGTCGTGCCGAATCCTGGTGGACAGTCTCAGCGCCTACCTCGATGGCTTTCTAGACTGAGATCCGAGTCAGCCGTCCATCTTCATTAAAACCCTGTAGGGTAATGTAGTCGACGTGGTCATCATAATAATGGGACTGAATCATGTTGGTTTCAAACGGCTGATTATCGGCTGGGTAGACCACGACTGATTTACCGTCCCAAAAATGAGAGCTTGGTATAAAGAAGAAGGGATGCAATTCGTTTAATGAATCCAATCCTTACCGAGCAAAGCATTATATTCGGTCTTGGAGTCGATGATAAAAAATACGGTTATGTGATTATGACCTGCAATGTTCATCTTCAAAGGGAGTACTCTTTTGGTTGGAGACTTGTCACCAACGAAATTGCTCATGGTTATTCCTGAAGGAATGAGTTCGTTGTTGGATCGTCGTAATGATTTCATGACGGATACAGGCATGATATTGATCGTTGCTCCTCAATCAACAAAAATTTTGGTGATTGGGTAACCTACAATATGGGCTGTGACATACAACGGCTTTAAATGATGAAGATTGGCCGAGGAGGAGCGGGGAAACAAGATGGCCAGGGCTGTTTTAAGTTTCTTGTCGTTGTTTGCTGGCTCATGTTCAGTGGTGGTGACGAAATCAACTTGTGTTGCTTCCTCGGCGACCACATCACCATCCAAGGAATTTGGTTGGTGTGTAGTTGGCTGGAATTTAGCAGGTAGAACATGGACCATGCTATTCTCAAGGACTGAAGGGCCCATTGGATCCTGGTAGTCGTCTTCTGGGTTATTGAGGATTATAGCATCGTGCGTTAGCCTCGACCTGATGATCGGGTGTCTCGACAGGTACTTTCTCTTGTGCCAAGGATCCTGACCTTGTTTCCTTGAGACTGTAATTGTCGAGCTCGTTTGTTTTCGGTGTCTGACTTTGCTCCTGCAGTGTTTTTTGAGCATGTTCTTTATAGGTGATCCGGGCGTCCCTTGTGTCCAGGTAGGCGTCCAAACGTGCCACCCGATCTTTCTCATCGGGCGTTAGCACGAATAGAGATGCGGCTTAGAAGACTTCGAAGTGATATCGTAGGTGTTGAAGGTCTTCGAGATAAAAATAGAGCTCGGCTGTATCAATGTCCGTGTATGGATCGACCTTGAAATCAAAAACCCTAGCCTCTCGTATGTGCTAGAATCTAGCTTTCATTGCTTGGTCGGTGGTTGTTTGGATGATTTGTTCAGCATCGGGGCAAGTTAGTGCCAGGTCGAGGGCTTCTTGACACGCTTTGGGTAGTCCATACAAATCGTTGGCAGAATACTTCTTGTGAAACTCTTTCATATATTCCAAGGATTCACCGAAGAACGGAGGGTGTAGATTCCGCCGAACTCTTATTATTGGCTCTTTCATGGGTAACGGGGAAAGTTGGCTTTCAGCCTATTTCTTAAAATGCTCGAAACGAGCTTTCATCGCCTTGGGCCGAAGGAGGAGCTTGATGCGCTTCTCGGACTCTTCAATGGTAGTTTCGTAATCACGATTGGTTTCCTTCTACCCTTGTAATTCAGCCATGATTGTTGGGGTTAGTCAGTCATCTCCGCTTCCTACCGCCTCTTTCAGCTGCCATCTTGTGGCCGAAATAGTCTGGGCCGTCTGTCGTCAAGCCATGCAGTCTATACGCTGACGTCGACGATTCTGAGATTTAGATAGCGCAGTATACATGCCGGTGGGAGAATTGTAATTGTACCAACGTTGGTCACGTGGTTCAGGCGGCTTGAAGTTTTTTGGATTCACTGATGAGCTTAAGCTACTGGAATTACGGGAATAATAATCCTCGTTATAAAACGGTGCGTTTTAATTTAGGCGCCGTCTGACCGAGGTAGGGCTGTTCGTCTGTTTCTAGGTGCGGAGCCTATTGAACACTTATGGCACTGCCTTCACTAGGTTCCTTTGAAGGTGCCGCCGTGGCCGTAGATTGTTGCCACGATGTCGGAATCTGAGTCTGAGGCAATTTCTCCTTGGGTTCAGTTAATACAACGCGTGCCCTACAATTGTTGCACAAAACTATCGCCCTGTCACTTTCTTCTTCACTGGAATCTGTCATAAATTCAACTACAGCCGGTCCCAAAATCTCAGTAAGTGTTTCATTGGAAAATAGGTCAATCTTGAGTCGTGGCTGGGAATGTTTCTTTAAGACGTGTTGTATTAAGATAAACTCGGCCTTCCTTTTCCCTTTGCTCTTGGGTAAACGGGCGTCTACCATGCCAACTGTCGCCGAAGTTAATGGATCAGCGTCGATCGTCATTCGTTTTTCAGGAAACTTTAGCTTGCCTTTGTCAATCCAGCCATGGATATCATCACGGAATACGACACAGTTGTTTGTGGCATGCTTGGTCAAATTATGATACTTGCAATATGTCTTTCCTTTAAGCTCTTCGGCCTTGGGAATGTTATGTCCTGGCTGAAGTTTGATGATCTTTGCTAATAGCAATTAGTCGAAAATTGCCTCTGCCTTTGTGATAACAAAAGTGTAAACTTTCGATGTTTTCGTCGTCTCTTCACTGGCCAAGCGGGTTTTAGCATCCTTGGAATTAAGTTGAGTCAATGCCTTGCAAACATAGGTTTATCTATTACTATCTGGGCTGCGTCTACACTGACGTATTGGGAATCTTCACCTTCGGTCATGTGTAGTTGACCGTAGGATTTTTGTAAATCGTTCCTCGGGGTAGGGATTTCGAGATCTTTTCTTCTCAGAGCAAATAATCATATTGCTTGACATGCTGGGCTAATTCATACATATCCTGAAAGTTTGCCCCCAAGAACTTCTTTTTGTACTCCACGTCGAGCCCGTTCAGAGCAAGCCTAACAAATTCGACTTCGGGAAAAGGTACCCGGCACCAATTCCTGGCATATTTAAATCTTGTAAGATAATCCATTGGTGACTCATCAGATGCTTGAGCCATCCTAGCCAATGAAGAAACTAACATTTCCATCCCCGGCCGATAAAACTGTTCGTGAAATTTCTCGACCAACTACTCCCAGCTTTGAATAAAATTAGGTGGGAGGTTTATATACTATGCGAATGCTGAGCCTGTCAACGAAAAGTTGAACAACCGTAGTTTATGAAAATCATTATTGACATCTCTGTATTGTGCAGTGAAACGGGCCACATGTTCTAAAGAGGATAACGACAATTCTCCAACAAAAAGGCTGAAATCTGGAATCTTGAAACCTTTAGGATATTCGAACTTTTCCACATAAGCTGGATATAGGTGAATGAATTTCAGGAATTTCGGCCCTTTTTTCATGGTTGAATCGATCATTCGTTGGACCTCGGTCATATTGATAGATGTTGCTTCCACTCTCTGGTCAGATTCATCTAACCTATTACTTGATCCTTCCCTTTTTATTAAGTCAATCGTTTTGGCCCGAGTAGATGCTACTTTGGCCTGTAGGGGATTACCTTTAAATGGAAGCTGTCGAGCCTGATCAATAGGTCCTCATTCGAAGACTTTGCTAACTAATAGTTTGGGAAATCTGGTGTGGGTCTCACCATTGCTTCGTATCACTTTGAGCAAATTGTTCATTTTTGACCAACTGTCTGTTCCACTTGTCGAGATTGCTCATCAAGTCGTCTTCGAAGAAACGACCTCGTCGGAGGGTCAGAGCTTTCACTGCCGTCTTTGTTGCAGTCCTCCACTATTCCTTCAATGAAAACGCCTGCGGTTCGGTTGGGTACTTCTGCGTTTCGAGGCTGGGTACTGAGGCACACTTCATTTTCTCACTGTGTTACACTTGCAGCCTTAGGGGTCAAAGTGACAATAAGATTTCGCGCATGTGACACCTCTTGCCCAGGACTATGAACTGGTAAATCGGTCGTTGATTTTCCCATGGTTGTTTTCTTTTTTACCGATCGTGTCTCTATGGTCATGAACTTCGTATTTTTAAAACTGGGTCCCACTGGGCGTGCCAAAATGTTGACCCTAAAAACTACTAAACCTACGTGGCGCGTAGGCCAAATAATTAGTAAGCTAACTACGTCATTCGGTTGTATACGGGGCGTGCCAACTCGTCGGCTAAGCTTGACCAAGGAGTAAAATTTGTTAATGTTGCGTTGAGCGCACGGCTGACTTCTCGATCTTGCGACTGCGACCGAGGAAGGAACACTCTCGACCTTTGGGTTCTAGAGCCTAAAGATAAGGCTACTAGTTCTGCGAAGTTCATAAATCGTCGGCGCCGAATTCCAACACGATGATTATGTTCATGAGAGTATAAGCATGTCGAATCGACACCAGGGACACAAATACTCAAAACAGGCACCGACGCCATGTTTTTCGGTGAACTCGCGAAGTTCGACCATGGTGAGTCTTGGGACCCCCAACCTCAAATCCTCTTTATTTCAAAGTTCTATATTATTTTTCAACCTTAAAATGAGATTTGGGGGAAGGTTAGTGCAAATTGGACAAAAAGGATGATCTTTTGGTTTTCTAGGGAACTCAAGAACCGTGGCCATCCGAACTTTTTAGGCTCATTTTCTAGCTATCACCGATGTTGACTTGACCCCCAATAGGTATAAACTGATTCTTCACATTTCTAGCTTTGTTCTAGCTTTTAAATCATTGAAAATGACTGAGATCTAGGCTTGTAAGGAGCTCTAGAAGTCGGACCAAAAACCTGTAAAATTGCAGAAGCTCGTGAGGAAGGCAAGTACAATTGTACTCGCAGGCGCATAGGCGCCCATGAACGTGTGAGGGTGGTCGGCGCGTGCGGCACGTGGCTGCCGGTGCAGCTACCTTGTGGCGGCCCTGGGAGGAATTCGAGGTCCTTCCTTTGGTTTCTCGACGTGCCAGACTCGAATCCGCCCTCCGTTTTTCGAAATCTGACCTTTTTAAAATAGTTTCTTTATTAGCCGTACTTTGTACAAAAAAGCGTTAGTATGTTATGTATTTACATAAATAGTTTTATTTATATGCGAAACGTATCGCAAGGACTCTCGATGCTTCGAGGCTGGTTCGACTCGACGACATGATCAGTGAGTGGGTCTTTTCTTTAATATATACATATATTTGTTTAGTTTCCATATATACATCTAATAATGAATTTTCTATACAACTGTATTATTTAAATTAATGTTTATAGGAAATGACGTAACGGTGGGAATTAGGAAATCACTATAAATCTTACAAGATGCCTTAATTTAGTTTACGACTATGAAAAATATTATGTTGACTAGAATTATCGAATCACTGTGGCATGACTATATTTATGTTATATGTTCATCGTTTGCTGCACCGATGTTAGTACTCACTCGGGCCAGAGCCAGTCTTTCACGTGTATGTGCACATCGCACCATACACTCACTTTGGATCCATTGTAGGTGCCAGTCTTGTCTTATATTGCTATAGGCAATTAGGACTCGTATATGCTGCGCATAACGCCCATCTTCACGTGATTGTAGTACTAGAACGTATATCATTGTTACACCCAGTCTTGTTCATGCCAGAAATACCTCTGCATGAACTTGTGTGTCAGCACGTGTTGATGAGCACTCGATATGAAATGTTTGCTCATGTGAGATTATGTTGATTATGAATGTCATGCATTTATTTACGAAATATTGGGTCGTATTGAATCTCGAGATATTGCAGGTGACGATAAGTACCTTCTTACTATACGTAGTATGTATATTTTGGAAACTATACTTGTTTTACGGCGAGGGGTTATTATGTTTTAGAAAAGGTTTTTACAAAACTTTATTTTTAGGCCCACTCACCCTTATTTTTCGCCCTTCCAGGTTCTAGTGGCTGAGCCTTCGTGTTGACAAGGATTTCTGGCAAAATGTTGTTGTGGAAATACTACCGACGGTATAATTCCTCTTTTACCTTTATTGTACTTTACTTATGCTTTGATATCACATGTGAATTGGGTTCATTCCTACTCACCAGCGCACACTTATAATTAGGCACTTTTAGGTTTAATTTTATTCACATGTTCCACTACACTACATCTTATGGCTTCGTCACCTTCCAGATGTCAGCC
The DNA here is from genome assembly GCF_042453785.1 of Malus domestica. Taxonomy (NCBI): domain Eukaryota; kingdom Viridiplantae; phylum Streptophyta; class Magnoliopsida; order Rosales; family Rosaceae; genus Malus; species Malus domestica. The sequence goes on along the minus strand of NC_091669.1, from coordinate 34,915,191 downwards.
AGCATAGGTAGACTCGGAGTCCAAATGGACATTCCGGGTCGGGGTGTGTCATACATACATACATATAGGTACGAAAGTATTGATACGTTAGCATCAATACAGAAGTATCGGTGCGGAAGTGTCGGTACATACGTACATATCGGGACGAAAGTATTGATTCATTAACATCAAAAGAAAAAATAGGTAGATTCGATGTATGAAAAGGTAAAAATAAATCATCAACACTAGAAAAAAAATGGTAAAAATAAATCATGCACTATTAGATGTGGACGGTGGCCCTAGCCCTTTCTTCTTACACGGTTGAAGATAATTTTTTGGGTTGGACAAAAAGTATCATTTTTAAGTAGAATCATTTATGTTAGCAATAAAATGAATAGTTATATATAAATTAAATATGAGACATTATAATTCACTTAAGGATAAATAGGAAGAAAAAAATTACATAAAAGGAATTAAGTCTGGCAATAAATATACATGCTGGCGTGGACATAAGTCGAAAGACTATAATTAGTTTTTTTTTTTTTTTGTTAAGGTTTTAGTCTAAAGATAATCTTTTTCAAGGATTAATATCTAGTTATATATATATATATATATATATATATATATATATATATATATATATAAAAATACACCGTTAGTACGATATGTTACAATAAAACAAGATATTACTAAAAAGGTTTAATTACAAATTTGAGCGAAAGTAAATGGTTGGAGCATACAATATATTCTATAGATAATGTAGGAAAGAAAAGTAAAAAAGTACTTGATAAAGGAAAACCCTAGTCTATACTTAATTGTATCATCAATCAATAATACTACATTAGCTTGAAAGCAAAGCAAAGAATTAAATGGACTACATTAGCTTGAAAGCAAAGCAAAGAATTAAATGGACACAAGGGTAACAAGTCAATTTCACTTTCGAAGTTTCAATGTGGTTCACTTGAATGTAGTCTGAAATAACGGCCCTCTGGCATTGCTCAAGATTTAAATTGTACATTTGGAAGAAATACCTTCGTTTCCGGCCAAAATCAAGTATTTATCTCTCCTTGTAAGCTTGGTGCTTTCAAACCCTAATGCCTTACCAATCTCACCTTGCACGTAATTAGCAACATCAAAGCTTGATCTATCCCCATCACGACAGGTGGACAGCCCAGATACCTTCTCCAGCAACTGAATGGTGTAGATCGGTGAGGGGTTCATGGTGAAGAAAAGTGGGTCCAGGCACTTGAGCCCGCCGGCAGTTGTGCCATGGAACATGCTGACGTGGGTGGTGATTGCAATGGGAATTATTTCGTCACTAATTTCTGAAAATAAGGGACTAAACCTAAGGAGGTAAGGTTCACGACATGTCGTTCCTTCGGGGCAGACAACGACGTCCCCTTGATTCAACAACTTCTCTATCATCTTTCCGTCTTGATGGCGATTTCTTGTTAATCGGACGGTCTTGATTGGTGAGAGGATCTCAGACATCTTGCTTAGGCTGTACGTTACTGCGTGTAGGTTTTTCTTCAATGCGAAGCAAAGGTAGAGCGGGTCTAGCAGGGTTCTATGGTTACAAACGTAAAGCACACCTCTAGGCTTGTCCATTGGAGGGGTTTGTTTCCGGAGTTTAGGAGCACCCACAGTCAGTTGCAGACCACTGAAACCTAGCAGAGGGAACGACACGTCGTAAGGCAGTGATATGCCAACGATGATTCTGAAGATTGCAACGGCTATCCCTAGTGGTGCCCACATTAATATTGCCAGGGTTTCAAGTGGGGTTGGTGTGAGAGCTAATCGACCATCATGGAAAACGAGCTTCTTTGGGTATCTGTCTCTGGGTAGGTTCTTCCAGCTCCTCTTATCTGAGTCTGCCACTAGATAAACTTCCTGTACGTGCAAGTTGCAACAATTTTTCAGGCCAAGAGACAGAAAATATTGCAACAATTTAGTTTTCTAGCAAAAATTAATTAAACATAAAACCAAATCACAATCAAAGAAGAAACAGAAAAGGCTACATGGACCAAACCATTTCTCCCAATATTTTTAATAATGCAAATTAGACACACACAATTATTGACCTATGTTGGAAAATGATATGTCCATGAACTTATACCAAAATATAGAAGAATGATTAACTTAAACCAAATCTATTTAATATATATGAAAATTGTTTTATACGATATCTTATCCAGCATGGAGTTTCAATTTTTTAATATATAATTAAAGGAAAGTAAACTATGTACTCTTGTTTAACTACTTAAACCCGAGTGAAAATTGAATAAAGGAAGTACCTTGCAATAAGAGAATAATTGGTGATAGCGAAATTTGTTGGAGGCAGAGATACCAATTGTATCAAAGGCCATGCTATCATGTCCACCAAGTTCTAGTTCTTCCAAAAGCGGCGAAACAATATTTCTATTCTCCTCTTCTTCCATGATACCCAAAAAGTATCCACCAAACACCTTTAACTCCTTCCCAACCACCATATCGATCTCCAAGTAGTCTTTTAAGAAGCTCTCAATCATTACTTGTGGTAGCTTACTAACAGCAATTTTCTTTGCACCTCTTTGAAGCACCTCAAAGGCTTCCAACCCAACGTCTTCCAAGAAGAACTTAGGCAAAACAGCTGTGCCAACTCTAAAGCTGTCTTTCTTAACACCAAAGAAGCAGACCATCACCATTATTTTCAACCCTAATTTGTCACCGACGAGAAATATGATAGGCCATAAAAGGAAAAGAACGAGTGCCCTTACGAAACCTCCAGCTTCAAAAGCCACGAGCATGAAGTAATTAAACAAACAAGATGCTTTCAGCAGAGCTCCTTCGACGTCGAAGACGATCAGAGTTTGGTTTGTGAGGTTTGATCTTTGGGAGTGAAAAGAACCGAACGACTTCTGATTTTTAGACTGGCTTGATGATAGGCTGGTTGCATGGCTGTTGCTGCTCACACTTTTGGAGAAACCTCTGAGTTTCCGAAAGAAAATGCGATATAAAAAGAAAAACGGCTTCAAGAAAAAGGCCTTGGGCATTTTTAGAAGAATAATATGTTTTCTCCAACCCAATGCTGCAAGTCGTACAAGTTAGGGCTATGTTGTGTGTCTTTTAGAGCCGGATGTACGTAGTTTTATATGGTTGGAGATGTATTTCATTCCCTCCGGCTCCAATTTTATCACAATAATGCTCACGTCAAAAATACATTTAAATAAGAATCATGTCGGCTCTGCCGTGTGCCAGATCTGGCCATGACCCTTGAAAGATAATAAATTCTACTGAAAATATGACTTTAGCCTTTAAAACTTAATTTTCTCTACATAAAACCCGAGATGAGTTTTTTTCTTGAATAAAACCATTGATTAGATTCCACATCAGCAAATTCATTAATTATGTTTGACTTCACACATTAAAAAAATTTCGGATGCCTAAAATACCCCTATTTGAATATTTTTATTTTTTTTATAAACCCTATTTGAATGTTTGATTTACATAATTAATGCCATGCGGATGGATGGTAAGGGAGAATTAATGATTTTATACAAAAAATATAAATTCATTGTCTAATATCTAATAACATAAAACATGTCTAATATATGTTATTATACATGCTTAATTAAGTCAATAAAATTATATTTTACATATTAATGTAGGTAAATTATTTCTCTCTCTCACACACACACAAAGACACACACACACACACACACACACACATATATATATATATATATATAAATGCCTGATATATGTAAAATTCATGCAAAATAATTTACCTACAAAAAAAAAAACATTTGATTCAAACAGTGCACCTACTATTAAAATTTTAAAATGTTAGATTGCTTAAAAAAAGAAAAATAATATACCTAGTATATGTAAAATACATGAAAAATAATTTACCTACATATTACAAACCCATATATGCAAAATAAAGTACCTATTATTTATTTTTTACGAAAATTGTGAAACTATTATGTAATTTATAAAATAAAAAAAAATACATATTGTTTAGTTTTTACAAGAAACAATGTATCTGCTAGTTTATTTTTACCTTTTTTTTTTATTATTTTCACAAGTTAATGTATCTATTTTTTCTGAGAGAATGTATATTGAACTAATTAGATTTGGATTAGGCGATTTCACATAAAAGAAGAAAATAACTTCCATTTTTTTTAATTAAAAGCAAAAAAAACTTAAACTAATTGAATGTTGTTGACAAACAAAAGATAATAAATTAAAAGTCTACAAAAAAAACCGTAATAGCCATATTAATGTTGGTGGCATGGTGTTGTAAATAAATTTAAATGTATGGACATCTTTTATCTCACATGGCATCAAAATTCAAAATTTGGGTTTATTTAGATGTTTTAATATAGGTGGGTTTATATCTAGAGTTCATCAGTTGTAAAGGGCTAAATCTAAAGCACCCTAAATTCTATAAAGTAAAACAAAAACAGAAACAAAATCTATTTTTTCTGATTTTGCTATTTAATTAAAAAGATTTCAAATAATTCATAAGATCTATCATCTCTATTTACGTTCAAAGTAATATTGACTAATTATATCGTGGTTCTTTTTTAGCGATCCTATGAATTTCTAATGTTAATTATACTCTTACCTCTTCTATTGCAATCCGGATTCATATTCTCCCACTTCTTTTAGTATAAAGTAATATAATACTTTTAATATTGAGTATTTTTTTTAATAAACGATATTATTTACACTAATGATGAGAGAGTGGCCTAAATTTCACAATGAGCTTAGCAATAATAAAATTGTTACTAACAAAATATCATACTTGCAAATATAAAATTTGTTTAATTAAATTGTTATTTTGCATGTTTATTTCTCAGAAGATTCAAACAATAGTAATTAAGAAAATGTTGTACTTGTGAATATCGAACATCTTCTACTTCTACCATTAAAAGAGAAAAGTGTTATTTAAGCAAGAGTTAGTAAATTTGATTGGTGTTTATGTGGCCGGTAATATGCATGTATTTCAATATATGTACTGTATACAATTTGTTTTTCTTTGTTAAATGTTATGAACAATTATGAAAGGCAGTAAGTGATTATTATTAGTGATTCTTGCATTCTACGAACCTCTAGAAATGAGGTATATCAACTAACAATAATAAACAGAGAATATGACTACCCACCAAAAGGAGAGATTTTTCCGTGTTTAGAAACACTGGGCGATGTATCACATATCATTATAAAATTGGAGGGACACTTTAAAAGAAAATTTTTCTCTATTTATATAATGATATGTGGCACACTGCCTTTGTGTTCCGATCACACTGAAAAATCTCTCCACCCAAAGGTTATTTTAGTCACTTTCTTTTTTGTTTAACTTTTGTAACTAATTAAGATAAAAGGAACAATACAAATTATTAGGCCTTATGCATTTCACAGTAGGCAGGAAAAAATGGGTGTGATACCAATGTATTGAAGTCACATAAAATTCGTACTCCTACAGTGGGTCGGAAAATTTGAGTTTGATACTAATAAACTGGATTCATGAGTTCAATATATCACACTCATAAGCTTAATATATTGAATTCATGAGTGTAATACTAATATACCGAACTCATACTAATGTCACAATAATGTTATAAGTATCAAATTCAAGATGCTTGAATTTTATATATAAGTATTACATTCACTTAAACTACTGTGGAAGACCTTACCGCTTTAAACCACTATGGCATATGTTGTTGGAAAATTTGACTTGATAGATTCTACTCCCTTTATAACAATTTTCAATTTATATACAATAAGTATTAGTATACGATCATTTACATTGGAATAGTAAATTTGATGGAATCGATGAAATGACAATGAAATGTACTAAACATGAAAAAAAAAGAGAAAAGTAATGTTAGGGAGACTAAAATTTGTAAACAAAGTTTTGAAAACTAAAGGACATGGAAGTTGATAATTGCTTTATTACTTACACGTTGATAAATATGCTTATTCTTATTGGCGATGCGTGTCGATGCAAATTTCCGCCGTCTTCAATCTTGACGAAAATGCATCTGCAAAACAATTAACACCTTTGATCAAGGACCTAAGCCTCACGCGCGCACGAGGTGGGGGGTTAAGCCAATGGATCTTTGACGCCTAAGTTAGTTTTTCTGAAAGAGTAAAGTGTTTAGGAGATTTTTAGGGTAGCAAAAGCTCTTCAAAATTGGAAGAATATGGGGTATTTATAAGGATAGGGCCCGGCCATAGTGTTAGGGTTTTACCCTACACGTGGCGGCATCCTATTGACCAAGATTTATGGAGAAATATTCTCAAGATATTAAATAGGAAATAATAACTTGAGATAATGGAGTAATTATCCCTAATTAATTTAAATTGGGATTACTTACTTGATTGGAGTCAATCTTTAATTGGGAATGTATTAAAGATAGGATTGGGGTAATTAATCTTTATCTTTAATACTTTGACTTTTCCTTGCCAAGGTCAGGTGAGCTGTGGGTAGTCATATTCAGCTGCTGGGACCTTTAGGGGTGTGAGCTGCGCGTGGGAGCATCTGAGAAGCATGCCCATTTATTGAGGGCAATCTTGTCTTTCTTGGGCAAAAGTCCATGTGTCGCCTCTATAATTTTTGGGATTATTTTAGGCTCCACAAATGCCCCCACACCTACTGGACTGAATGCAAGAAAAGGGTAATATATGTAGAAATCTCAAGCTATTTAGGCTTGTAAAGTTGTTTTTGAACTTGATCTTCTTTCTTGATTTGGAGATAGACTTCTTCTAGGAAAAGGAAACCAATTGTCCCTAATACCTATTTAATTCTACCTTAAACAGGGGATTAAATAAATTTGGAGAACAATCATCATTCCAACAAGGAAGAGAAGCCAGATGAAATTTTTCTTCCCCCTCCCCTAACTTTCTTCTTCTCTTGCCCTTGTAAAGAGTCGTCTCTCGTTGTAGTTCTTCTTCTATGTGCTGCACCAAGGTAAGAAAAATTTGAATTTTCTTCTTCTTGAATTTTTTGGTAGTCTTGGGACTTGAAAGATTGGCTCAGCGGGGGCCGAGGTTGTGTGAAACACGTGGCAGGGTGCCACGGTGCAGCTAGTGCAAATGGTGGTGCGGCATGGGAACCGGTTAGCTTGGGCAGGTGATTTGTTCAGCTCAAGCCGAGATGGCTAGGGCGCTAGGTTGAGCTTGGCATGGGCCAAGCATGGCAGAACAAGGTCGAGCCTACTATGGTGGGCGAAAGGAAGAGGGAAACCAGTATAAGACAGGTCTCTCTAGCTAGTATGTTGGGTCGAAAAGCCTTGGGCCTTCTGTGGTGCACGCTGGGCTCGATAGAGGATAGGGGAAGGAGGCGCGGACCTCCTTTTGTGCTGGGCTAAGCGGCTGGGCTATATGCATGGATGACCAGAGGTTTTCAGGCCATGCTATGTGAAAGAGGGAGAGCCAAGTCCTGGGCCATTGTGCCTGGTTGGCTGCTGGGCTCCTGCAGTTTGGGCTCGTACTTAAGGAGAAAGAGAGTGTGCTAGGTCGTAGAGCCTGGTGCTGGGGCGCTAGGCTCTGTGGTCATTTTATTTTATTTTATTTTTGTTTCTCTTATTGCAAGCTGCCTTCTAAATATTTTTCTTCATACCTTTTGCAGAGACTTTGAGATGTCTTCCTTCGATCGCAAAAATGACAAATATCTTCCATCTTTGTACTGCCAATGTGGTTCTTCCGGCAAGGTGGGTTACTTCAAGGTTGCATATGTCAAGATCAATTCTGACGAGCTATTTCAGGATTTTCTGGAGATGTACAAGCATGCGATTCTGTCAGGGGTTCGAGTCAAGTGAATGAAGGATGATAGCGGCCATGAACCATGCGGCAAAGGCGCCACTGCTAGAAAAAGGGCTATCAAATTCCACCCGTATTACTTTGTGTTGGAATTTAGTTTTCCCATGCCACGTCTTTTTCAGGAGGTGATTTGCTCCATGAGATGTGAACCTGCTCAATGCTCCCCGAATGCAATTCATGCGATTGTGGGATTCTTAAACTTGAGCAGGTTCTTTGATCTTGGTTTAACCATAAATGAGTTATGGTACTTCTTTGAGATCGGCCACAAGGAAGGCGTGGGACAGCTAAGATCTCGCCATAGATTGCTCGATGCTCCTTGCAAAGGTGATCATGAGTGGGCGAGGGACACCTTGGAGATAAGTGGAGATTGGGAGTTTGACTCCTCTCCTAAGCTGCACGTTCTGACTGTCTTTATCGGTGGTAAGTGAACTACATCATTCCTGGCCTGCTTGAATTTTTGTTAAGCTGCTCCATGACTTCAGTTACTGATTGTCCTTTTTACTCTGTGTAGATTCAAAATTTGGCTCAATTCTAAAAACTTTGACGGACATGAAGAAAGTCCACATCGCCTTGGGCATTCTTACTGAGTACCGTGAGTGGCACTGGCTGCTCAACCCTCTTCATCGGGAGAAAGGCAGGCTGTTTCCGAAGGAAGAAATAAAGTGGATAAAGGATGAGGCGATTGCTCGTCCGATCGTTAATATAGAGCCTGCTGGCAATAAGGGTGGAAATAAAAGATATTCCTCACCTTCTTGTGAGCCTTCAATCGAGAAGAAGCCAAGGACTTCTTCTATTGCTCGCGAGGGCTCCTCAGCTACTGAGAAACTTGTGATTGATTTGACTTTTCCAAAGGGGACGAAAAAGTCCGTTGAGTTTGAGCTTGTGAAACCTGCTGCTCCGAAGGTGGCCATGAACATTGCTAAGAGGATTGCCTAGCAAAAAAGTTCGGTGGTGTCTCTGGTGTCTTGGTTTGTGTTGAAGCGTGCGTCGAGAGCTAAATCCGGTTTAACTTCTGAGAAGCTCGCTGCTATGAAGAGCGGGAATGTGGATTCTGCTGTTAAGATGGCGCATGGGCTTGTTCCTCTTTCTGTTGCAACTGTTTTGTCTGCTAAGGGAAATCTGCTCGCACCGGCAGTTGTGAGAGATCCACCGAGTCTGTGGCTGGAGAATTTCTTGAGGTTTGTGCATTGCTGAAGGTGGACTTGCTTGAGGACGTTGATGAATGTGCCAAATTCATTGACAGTGTTGGGAAAGTTGTCATCCGCTCATACTCTTTTGTGAAGCATCCTGCCTACTCGATGAAGTCTTCCCTGATTGCTACAATGCATAATACTTTAATCCTGGCAGCTGAGTCTATGCGTGTTGATCAAGATGCTGTCAAGTGTGTTAAAGATGCCAAAGTGGTGTTGATGGCTCAACTTCGCTCGGTTGCTGAAAATATCAAGAAACACAAATCTGAACTCGCCTTTTTGAAGGGGTCTGATGTCTCTACCCCTAATTATATGCAGCTAGAGACCGCTCATCAAGAGGTCACCCATTTAAGGGCTAAGCTTAGTTCAACTCATGCAATGTTAGAAGTTGCAGATAAGGAAATCAGTTGTGTTTCTATGGTGGTTAATGACCTTGAGCATGTCAATTCAGAGCTACGATCTACTTGTTTTGCCAAGGACAAGGAGCTTGTCTTCATGTACGATGAAGTGTCTCGTCTCAAGGAAGTAGCCCGTAAGCTTGAGTTTAAGGAAGTAGATTTGCAAGGTGCACTGTTTGCTAGCGAAAATCTGAGAAAGGAACTGGATAAGATGTAAGGTGCTCACACTGGGCTCCCTCAATGAGTTCCTAGGGAGGATCTAGAAAATGAGAAAGCCGGTCACAAAGTGGCGCTTGCTTCTTGTCAAGCTGATTTCTACAAGCTCAGCTATGTAGACTATCTTCAGGGGCAAGCTATCGAATTATGAGTTTTCAGAGAATGACTTCGAGACTTTCTTTATTTCTCTAGCTGATCTACTTGATTTCTCGTTTGAGTCTACCTTTGGTGGAGCAGCTGAGGGTCAGGCGGTCCAAGCAGGGGTGGCTGAGGATGAGCTGATGGAAGTTTTGGCTGCTAATAGGCCGCAATGCGGGTGATAACCTTCTCGGGCTCTTCCTTTGCCAAGTCTAAGTTTGTGGCTATCACCTTCTTGTTCTGCTCAAAATTTTTCAGTACAGTGCTGATATTTGGCACCATGATGTTAGGAGGAATGATCATTTTAGAGCCATACGCTAGAGAGAATGAAGTTTCACCGGTTATTCGTCTCTTGGTGGTGTGATACACCTATAGAACACCGGGGAGCTCGTCTGGCCATTTGCCCTTCTTATCTGAGAGAGACTCATTGTGGTAGTCGAGGATGATCTTATTGGACATCTTGGCCTGCCTATTACCCTACGGATACCGAGGCGTGGACATGTGCTTCTTGATGCCATATTTTTTTAAGAATTTTGCCAAGTCTTTGCCCATGAACTACGGACCATTATCGGTGACGATAGAGTACGAGATGCCGAAGTGGCAAATGATGTTCTTCCATATGAAGTGCTCTATGTCCATCTGAGTAGTTATAGTCATAGATTCAGCTTCGACCCATTTTGTGAAGTAGTAAGTTGGTACGATCATCATGCCTATACCCTCAGTGGCAGGCGGCATTGGTCCTACCAGGTCAATCACCCACTACATGAATGGTCAAGGGCTCGTCTGCAGGTGGAGTTCGATGGTAGAAAGTGTAGGCACAGGCTTGAAGCGTTGCAGATGTCGCACTTTTGTACATACTCCTTGGTGTCTTGATGTATGGTTGGTTAGTAATAGGCAGCGTTAAAAGCTTCTTATGCCAATGAGCGACCTCCAGAATTGTTTCCACAGACACTTTTATGGATTAAGTTAATAATCTTTAGGTCGTCGGGAGATGATAGGCAACAGAGATGTGATCCTGAAAAAGATTTTTGAACGAGTATGTCGTTTCACATGTAGTAGTGTGTTGCCTTCATCCAAAGCTTTCTAGACTCTATTCTTTCTGTGGGGAGTGTTCCATTGACTATGTAGTCGATGATGAGATCTTGCCAACTTGGAGTTGTGTTGATCTATGCCATCTCTACTGTTGATTCCTCATCTATGCTCGGTTTTTCTAAGTACTCGACTGGGATGGAGCGCCTGAGTTGATGGTATAAGACAGAGCCTAGGCCTGGTAGTGCTTCTACGTGGGCATTTTGTGCTCATGGAACCTGAGTGAGTGTGTACGCCTGGAACGTCGCTAGCTGTTCTCGTACCTTCTTGAGCTATCGGGCCATACTTGGATGCTTTGTGGCGTACTCCCCTAAGGTTTGGTTGTGATCAGCTAGGAATCAAAATAAATCACGAGCTTCTTTACTGCTAGGTCTTTCTCTAATTAGAGTCCTGTAAGTGGAGCTCATACTCTACTTCATTGTTTGAATACTTGAAGTTTAAAGTGATCGCCTGCTCGAGCATCAAACCGTCCAAGGTAGTAAGAACTAGGCCTGCTCTTGATCCCTGGTAGTTGGATCATCCATTGACGTGCAGATGCCTGAAATCTCCTACAGGTCGGGCTGAGTTGCTGCGTCCTTTAGGCTTGGGGTGAATTCTGCTATGAAGTCTGCCAATGCCTAGGCCTAAATTTCCATGTAGGGTTAGTATGCTAAGCCGTGTTGGCCAAGTTTCAACATCTACTTCATCACTTGTTGAGAAGCGTCTGGACTATGCAAAACTGATCGCAGTGGGTACTAGGTCACGACGATGACCGAATGCCCTTCAAAGTAGGGTCTGAGCTCCCAAGCTGTAACAACTAGTGCCAAAATTATCTTTTCAATCTTCGGGTATCTGGTTTCCGCATCGAGAAGAGCTTTGGATGTATAGAATACAGGTAATTAGGCCCTTAGCTTTTCTCATATGAAGGCAAAGCTTGCTGTTACTTCTGATACCATCAAATAGATACATAGGTTCTCCGCTGCTTCTAGCTTGGATAATAGTGGAGGTGATGTCAGGTACTGCTTCAGGTCCTGAAATGCTTTCTTGCACTCATTGTCCCATTTGTCCTTCTACGCCCTTTTGATTACCTTGAAGAAGCGCTTGCATCGATCAGTGGATCAGGAGAGGAAACAATTAAGTGCAGTTGCTCGTTCGGTCAGAATTTGGATCTCCTTCAGAGTTATGGGAGACTTCATGTCTAGGATCGCTCTGATCTACCTTGGATGAGCCTCGATTCCTCATTGGTTATGGGGTATCCTAAGAATTGGCCCAAGGAGACTCCAAAAGTGCACTTGGCTGGGTTGTGCTTCATTTTGTACTTTTGGAGGATGTCAAAAGTCTGTGCCAAGTTACTGATGTGGTATAACCGCTCCTTACCTTTCACTATGGTGTCGTCGACGTAGACTTCCATGGTTACTCCGATCTGCTTCTTGAACATCGTGTTTACAAGCCATTGGTAGCTTGCTCTTGCGTTCTTAAGGCCAAAAAGCATGATCTTTTAACAGTATGTGCCTCGCTCGATCATGAATGCGGTTTTCTCCTTGTCAAGCTTATGCATGGCAATCTACTTGTAGCCTGAGTATGCATTCAAGAAGCTAAACAGCTGGTTCCCAGATGTTGAGTCAACGAGTAAGTCGATTCAGGGAACCGGGTAATTGTCTTTATGGTATACCTTGTTGAGGTCTGTGTAATCCACACATACTCTCCATTTTCCGTCTTTTTTCTTTACTAGCACAATGTTGGCTAGCCATGCTGAATATGCCACTTCCTAAATAAATATGGCCTCTAGTAACTTGTCAATCTCCGCCTCAATAATCGCTACTCACTCTGATGTGAAATGTCACATTTTCTGGATCACAAGTTTGGCAGTGGGATCGTCGTGCAACTTGTGGCAAGCTATCACTAGATCAATACCGAGCATGTTAGAGGGTGACAATGCGAAAACGTCACGGGTTAGAGGGTGACAATGCGAAAACGTCACGGTTTTCCTAGTTCTTTCTTCTTCACTGGGCTCAGATGTGAGCCAATCCTAGCTGTCTTTTCCAGCTAGTGGGGGTTAAGAATGATGTTTTTGGCATCCTCTTTGGGTTTCCATCCCGATTCATCTTCCAGGCCATTGTCGAACTTAACGCCATCTTCTTGACCTCCCTGCTGTAATTGCTATTTGGCAGAGATAGAGTCGTCTTTCTGCACTTCAACTACTACTCCTGGGTGAAAAACTTCTTCTTTGACTCCTTAAGAACTTGTATAGTGCATCCCCGAGACATTGCCTGGTCACCTTTAATCTCTCTGATTGCTCATCTCAGGATACAAAATCAGATCTTCTGATACTCGATCGAGGTCACAGCTCTAATTTTCACTAGTTAGGGTCGGCCCAATATCCCATTATGGGGAGATAGGTCGCTGACAATCATGAAGATCTACGATGAGACAATCGGTAGGCTGGTTACATCGAGCGTGATGGTGTCAATGGCAGTTGAGGTAAGTCCGTTGAATCCGGTCAAGACCTCTGTTTTACGTTTGATCATGCTTTCCAGGCCCATCTTCTTGATGACTGACAGTTGTAGGATATTGACTGAGATGCCTTTGTCCACCATAATTCTGTCAACGATGGTGTGAGCCAGTAGAATAGAAATCAACAAAGCATCATCGTGGCGAAAGTTTACTCCCTCCGTGTCCTACTCGGTGAAGCTGACGATTGGTCCAGATACAACATCTACGGCTTGAACCTGAAAGACCGATCTCGCCTGCTAGATCTTCCTTTTCTTGGAACTATTGGTGGCCTCCAAATGCTCTGACTCGGTAAATATTTTGTTGATTCAGATTTTCTTGGTTGGGTGTTCGGTATTGGAATTTGCTTCTTGCATTGGCCGAGCAGCTAGTCCGTCGACATACTAGTCGCACTTACCTTCCTTCATGAGCTGCTCAAGGTACCTCCTCTTGATGGTGCAGTCGTTAGTTGTGTGCGAAGACTTCTGTGGAATGTGCAGTACTTTGTCTGGTCCATCTTGGAAGGGTGGCGACGGCTTGAACCACGACTTGTCCTTAAGGTCGTGAAGGATTTAATTGATCAGGATTGAGAACTTGGTGTATGTCTTGGGCATCGTACTTCCCTTCGTCAAGGATCAATCCTTGTGTCTGCTTTGTTTCTATCATTGAGCGGTTTATCGGTCGCCTTCCTTTAAATCGGCTCTGCATCTTTGCGCAGCTTCTTGGAGCGCTTGACCTCATCCCAGATAGAGTGTTTTTCTGTTAAAGTATAAGAGTTTGCCAAGGTCAAGTTCTCGCCCATGATCAATTCTCTGAAAAGTGGGTGATCTGCTATCATTGCATCCGACGATCATCGCCTTCTCCACCTTGAATCTCTTGACATATGTGTTGAGTGTCTCATTCGGGTCCTTCTTCATGTAGGAGAGGTGGTCAGACTTTTTTTTTATCGAGTAGTATGACGAATATTCCTTAGTGAAAACCAAAGAAATTTCGTTGAAGTTCCAGATTAAACGTGGCAGCAAGGTATGGAACCAGTCTTGCGTCTCACCTTGGAGCATCGTGGCAAAGATCTTGCACATGAGAGTGTCATCGTTGGCATAGAGGGTCATGGCACTCCGGTAGTGCATCAGGTGCCTATCCGGATCTTCATCTCCTTTGAACAAGGTGAAATCTGGCGGGCTAAACTTCCGCATTGGTTTCGTCTGCTCGATATCATCTATAAACGATGACCTGCTCATGTTGGCCACGTCTCTACGAAAGGCAACGTCGGTAGTATCAAGATCAAGCCCCAACAACCCTTTGGATCAACAACGTCAACAAATCCACACATCCATTCTTCAAGATCAAGCCCAAAAACCCTTGAAGATATGTTCATCCTCAACCCTCAAGATCAAGCCCCGAAGGCCCTTGAAAAAACTTCCCTCAACCTTCAAGATCAAGCCCCGAAGGCTTTTGAAGAAACTTCCAACCATTCATCCAAGATCAAGCCTTGATGGCCCTTGGATCAACAAAACATCCACAAATCTACATCTTACAAAGATCAAATCAGATGATTAAACTAGAGAGATATTGTAACCCCAAATTATTAATACAAAATATTATTTTGTACACATGTTCTTGTCTCATTCGTCGCAAGAAATTTTTGTGTTTACAAATTTAGCACACCCGGTGGAACAATCTCTACCTCGCATCTCTTTCTCCGTTAAGGAATCCGAACACACCTCCAAATCAATGGAATCTAGCAAGGGACAAGCCGTTTTTGTAACCACCAAGGGAAAGATCTTAAGCATTTCCACCGTGAACGGACATTCCGTTGGCTCCACAACCGCTCCTCAACATGCCGCTGATCTCGCTAGGGGCATCGAAGCATGCTACCGAGGCGCACAAGATAACATCCCAAAATGGCCAACAAGGTTCTTCGTCAGCACCCTGGATGTCTGAAGGAAAATCACATCTATTGGTTACACAAGTCATGACCATCGGCGTTACCTCAATTGAAAAACAACGAGCTTAAATAAGTGAAGCAATTGCAAGGCTCACAAGGATCGCGGAGGAGAAAGACTTGCAAATCATCGCACTCATCAACCGATTTGAGGCGCAGTATGACGAAAAAGTTGATCGCGACCCAATGGTTAATCCACTAAAGAATGAAGTCGATGAAGAAGATGAGCCTCTGGTCTAGAAAGTCGAGGAGAAGCCAGACCAAGCAACGACACTTATAAGTTCTCTTTCCATATAGCATATCCAGGACATGATTGCCAACACCGTCAGAACATAGGTGGTAGGCACTTTGCATGATGCATTGTTGTACTCAAAGCCATACACCAATAGGATTGATAGTTTGTGGATGTTGACACGATACCAACCACCAAAGTTTATGCAGTTTGATGGAAAGGGAAACCCAAAGCAACACGTCGTCTAATTTGTCGAGACTTGCACAACGCGAGGATTGAAGGAGACTACCTCACAAAGCAGTTTGTCCGCTCTCTGAATGGGAATCCGTTTAACTTGTACACAGACCTAAAGCCTGAGTCCATCAACAGCTGGTAGCAGTTGGAGCGGGAATTCCTCAACCGCTTTACAACACCCGCCGCACTGTAAGCATACTGAAGCTCACAAATACAAATCAGTGGAAGGATAAGGAAGGATGAGCTAGTCGTTGACTACATCAACCGATGGCGCACCCTAAGTCTCGACTGCAAAGATAAACTTTCGGAGACCTCATCGATTGAGATGTGTGTTCAAGGCATGCAATGGGGATTACACTACATCCTACAAGGCATCAAACCACGGACCTTCGAGGAGTTAGCCACATGCGCCCATGACATAAGTTAAGCATCGCCTATCATGAGAAGAAAGAACTGATCGTCAACTACAAGAACGACAAAGTTTTTGGGCCAAAGGTGGATAACGCTGCATGGAAACCCACCAATGAACCAATGACGGTCAACACAGCTCCTATCAAAATCTCTTCACTAGGCAAGGCAATTCAAACCAAAGCTTTTCGTGATCAAGAGATGCGTAGACGCACTTTGAAGAAACTTGAGGAGAAGACTTATCCATTCCCTAACTCTGATGTGGTTGCCATGTTAAAAGACTTGCTTGACAAAAAGGTGATCAACCTACCTGAGAGCAGAAGGCCAGAAGAGATGAATCATATTGACAGTCCAAGGTACTATAAATTCCACCACTTCATCAGTCATTTGACGAAAAAGTGCTTTGTGCTGAAAGATCTCATCATGAAACTGGCTCAGAAAAGAATCATCAAGCTAGATCTTGATGATGTGGTGAAGTCAAACTATACAACCGTCACTTCTAGCTTTTTCAACTCAAAATCTTCACATCAACCGCTGGGGGCATGCTCCAAAACCATGTCAATCAAGTCAAGTGAAGTTGAAGGATGGACTTATGTCACTCCAAAGAAACTACACAAGAAGCATAAGTCTCCTCCATAAGTTCACCAATCAAAAAGGGGGCAAAGTAGCTATCGTCAACCTCCAAAGCTACATGAAAGTGTCGAGGATGATGAAATTGCGACACGAAGATTGTTCATTGCCATCATGATGTGCGATTTCTTCCCCGAAGACTTCTTCAATCACTCGATCAAGACTCCTTGCTATGAAGATTGCAAGGAATGCCTCTCCAATATCATTTGACAATTTCACGAAGCTCCTCGTTCGCACGAGCCTAAAAGGAGACAACCAAAGCTCATTGTCCGCACGAGCATAAAAGGCGACAACAAAAACTCCTTGCTTGCATGGGTTGAAACTACGAACAACACCAAAACGCTCCTTGCTTGCATGAGCTGCAACTGCAAATGGCACCAAATCCACAACAAATGCTCATGGCCTGCAAGAGCATAAACTGCGTACGGCACAAAAAAAATGTATTTGAACTACGCTATGACTTGATCTTTTCTTTGAAAGGGTACGTAGGCAGCTCGAACATTCAATTTCGAGTTCAGTCATATCAAAATAAAAAATGAATATTTTATTAAGGGTTTGACTAATGAAAGTCAATTTTATTGCAAAGGCAACAAACATATATCTTGTAGTAAAAAAAAATACATTTCGTACAAAAAAAATAAATAATATATATATCTGCGACTACTAAGCTAGTGAGCCAAGAAGCGGAAGGGCCCCATCGTTTGCCAGCGAGTTTGGCACTCCAGAAGTTGGAAAAGCAGAGCAAATCTCGG
The DNA here is from genome assembly GCF_042453785.1 of Malus domestica. Lineage (NCBI taxonomy): Eukaryota > Viridiplantae > Streptophyta > Magnoliopsida > Rosales > Rosaceae > Malus > Malus domestica. The sequence continues at coordinate 34,897,705 of NC_091669.1, read as the reverse complement.
CCATAGACAAGTCCACCAGAAGTGTGAGAAAGCCCACTACGAGCCACCCGTAGACCATGGTAACCGACCCACCATATGTAAGGCCCACACTATACGTTGTGTTGAGACCAGTCTGATCTCAAGCCCCATAAGGTCATTTTTCGCGTTCTCGCCGCTTCCATCAGAATCCCATCTCCCAAGCCTCAACACCAGCAGCTCTGCCACCAGCAAAGTGGTGCACCCCTACGACAAGAACAGCTTTACCAGCACCGACCCACTCCGCTACTACTCCTCATTGTGGACATGCGTTATTGCCCCCACATCACGCTTCTCATGGAACGTTCAACTACTTGAAGCTACGTTTGGCCAACTACTAAAGCATGTTGGTGATGTACGCAAGGAGGCCACAGGTGACGGCGGCGAGACTCCGGCACACCATGCACTCGACATTTCTGGCGCCAGCCTTAAGCCAAAGTCACCCCTGCCAATAAATAAGCTCACATCAAAACATTGAGTTGTTGTTGTGATCTCGGCAAGTGAAAAATGACGGCATAATTCTTCTGGAAACGCCCCCAGTCTTTTTTCAGTGTTCTTATAATTGTCATATGATGACTTCCTTTGAGGAAAGAATAAACGCGAGACAGACCCTAGAATACAGCCGGGTTGGAATTGAAGATCTTGACCCGCTCCAAGCCTTGGGACTTCAGAAGCTGTACGAAGTTCTCCTCCATGATCTACCCTCTGCTCATCACCCTTAACCGCACCACCCTCTGCATTGGTGCCACCAGCAGCTCTTCTCCTCCGTGACCCTCTTCCACCTCTCACTTCCTCTCCTACCCTCCATGGAAGCTCTCCGTGCCCTCCACTTGTGCCGGTAAACCTCAGCTTGATAACCATGCTGCTACGACTGCGACACATGTGTGGTGTGCGTGAACCAGCTGGCTGCGAGTATGAACGAAGTGAGGGAGTTACGGGACTGCATCCCGTCATTTTCTCCTTTGCATGGCGCAGCGTAATCAAGTCATCTTTTCCTCTGCATGGCACACCAACATCTCGGATCATCCTCTCCAACATGGGGAAGTCGACGTCCAAGAGCTCCTGGGCCAGCATCACCAGTCGTTGGTCTCGGTCGCCACCAGCTTTGCATCCTCCTCCTCAACGCTTTGCACTACCTCGAGCTTGTCATTCTGGCCACCATCACTAGTGTAAAAAAGATTTTGCGCGATGAAGGAAAAAAACGTCGCACAAAAATTTGCCCAACGAACCTTCGTCGCGCATCCACCGTCACGTCAAGGCAGTGACAGTAGGGTTTGTGCGACGTAGGCCACTCTTCGTCTTGCAAACCCTTTTTTTTTTTGACAATTTTTTTTTAATTTCTACTAATATTGTAATTAAATTCTAAACAATAATTAATAAACCAAGAAAAAGTATTTAATTATAAAATATATGAAAATGTACATACAAGATGTTCGAACAAAAATGAAAAAACTACAAGTCTTCTAGGTTTAATACATCATGCTACTAGTATTGGCTGGGAAGTCGAAGGTGGAGCAATATCAGGTGCTGGCATCGGGATTTGGAGGCCGGACATCGCTAAGGCTCGTACAATCGTACTCATCTTCTCGTCTTGGGCCCTAATGTGCTTGACTATAGAGAACAAGGAAGCGTGATCAGAAGGCTCCGACTCCAACAAAGAATCCATTCGAGAGACATCACAATGATCAACCAGGGCAGTGCTTACGTTGTTGCGTAATGCTCAACCAGAATATGCCCTGCACCTAGAGCTGCCTCACGTACAGACTCATTTTCATCAGCAAGACATGTAAGAGTAAGACCCCATTAAGTTTAAATAGTGCACCAAAGTCCTATAGTGATACATGACAGCATATTTTACAAACTACCATCCACAAACTGTACTTACCATCTAAAATAGCAGGCAGCACCTGCTGTAATTAGTTCTGGAATTGGACGCCCAATGACCTTGGTAAATACTACAACCAATTTACAAACAAAGGCGACCATTAAACAAAGCAGGTAAAACAAATACTTGCAGTAATGGTTAAAATGTTTAAAACATATTGTCTTCACCTTAAATAATGTTAAATATCCATCACGGACAGATGCTTTTTGATGAGAACAGTTTCGGATAATATCAGGAAGTGCAAGCTCAAAGTACTTTAGGATGTGTATCTGTTAAAACCTGCAAGTGCAATAAAGCATAAGACAACAATATGCATATTTTAAAAGTGCTACATAAACTCATGTCCATGACTCCATATAAAGACAAACCTCAATCAATTTTGGAACAATCTTAGGGAGACACTGAGACAGCTGTTGAGGAGCAAAATAGGCCATAGCCCCAAGCAATTAGACACTACTTTGCTTTGTTCACCAAGCTTTATCTTCAAGACCCTATCAAAATAATGTATTTATACATCATTGTCAGAGACTAAAATGACTAACTTGATGATTAAGGAACTTCCAAACAAGTTTATAAATAAATGGGTAAGGTATAAGGTAATTACCTTCAAAAGAGATGGAAGAACCAGTTTAACTCCTTGAGCATTAAGTTGAGACATCATTGCACAAGCTGCACACTCGGAACCTTCATGATCTGCAACAACTTGATCAAGGAATGAAACCAACAGTAGTGGCAACATTTTAATTACATACCTGCATCAAAAATATGATAGGATGACAGTTAGAGTGAGAGTTCAGGTGAATATTAAGTCCATATAGAGAACTTATTTGTACATAACCGATCACTTACAGCTCAAATAGTCTTCTGAGTGGTTCACAGAGACACTCGAATCCAAGTAAAGCACCTTCACGACATTTTGCTGAATTCCTGTAATGGAAAGGAAATACAAAAATGAATAGCTGCATCCCCAAAAAAGAATAAAATAGCAACAATAAAACGCATAAGAAACATAAGCATTGAGTGATCAAGTGATCTTGCAACAATAAATGACTCGAGTCGCAAGACCCTTCTATTCTAGAAGTTGCAACATAAGATTCATAACCAATGAGGAAGAAAGAAAACTCCACAACCTCATAATCAACAATTATTTGTCCCCACAGAATATACTAGCTTAAGTGTAGTCCAACAACACAATGATCAATCATTCAATGACTAATCAGTCCTGACCTGTATTTTCTGGAATTCTTGTGTTTAGAAACATAATAAATCTCACAAAATATAATTGCCAACAACATATACAGAAATTCCCATTGATGATGACAAATCCTTTTTTATATACTATATTGATCCAATAAATAGGGTCTCTGATGATGTATAATGTATAAGTACAATGGTTATATAAAATGTATAAGCACAGTGGTTATACAAAAGTATTCGATTATACAATAAAATTATCCTATCCTACTCTCAATCTCCCAAATATCACCAACTAATGATCAAGGCAGCTACAAAACAGAAAACAAAAAAGTGAGTTCTAATTGAATTCATTTACATATACCCTACACCATTAAGACTTAAATTTATATTCCTGTATTCCATAAAGAAAAGAAACTCGTCATATAGAACAATTATAGGTACATAATGATTTGATAAGATAATACTTAAACTATGCAAGACCTTGCTATTGCACCAGCATTGTAGCAAAGCGTAAATTATTTTAATCAGGTACATACCATTCGGTTGTGAATTTTCTGACTGCAGGTTGTTGCAATACCAACCACAACAATCTTAGCATCAACCTCGTCCTGCAAGGAAATGAAGTTAAACTTTTGTTGGTACCATATTATATTGGGCCTCGTTACTTGGGCTTCCAGACATTGAGCCCATGATTTATGTAAAAGGGGAAGAGCCCTTAGTCTATAAAAGGGACTCATCACCCTCACAATCCTCAGGCCTCACACCCCCAAATAGAGGCTCTCATATTCAGAGCAACCCTCTCACAAACAGAGAAACTCTCTCAAACTCTCTCTTTCTCTGGGGGGGACTCCCCCTCACACTTGTAATCCATACATTCATACAGAGAAATACAATCAACATCAGTGTGGACGTAGCCCAAAGATTGGGGTAAACCACGATACATCTTTGTGTTCTTAGGTGTTTGCATGATTCACTGCCGGATTTACGTTGGTCCAAGATCCTTCGGATTTTGTGCATCAACAAACTTAAAACAGATCAATCTGGGAACACATGTAACCTAAAAAATGTTATGCATTAACCTTCTGCTTCCAAGCATATATTATTTATGACTTGTCCTGGATGTTCTTCTTATATTAAAGAAACCATGATTCTTGTTGCGTATACCTTAAGCTCTGATAGTAGCATAGATACAACTCGATAAGTAGGGTCGTCTGTGCTTTCCACGATAAACATAAACTCTAAGGGACCACCACAGAGAGAAATGACATGTTTTCGTTAATTAAACAAAATAGTTCATACCATATTGGAAGAAAACCTTGGATACAGATTCAACCTATTAAATCAGTTAGCAGAAGGATTTTGAACACTTCACTAGATAAGACATTCCTACAGCACAAATACAGAAATTTAGACATGCCCACCAAAAGAAAATATAGTTTAACTATGTTAATCTAATATCACAAAGATATTGAGCTTCCAAGTCTCAGACCCAATAGAGTGTAATTTGAACTTCTTATGAAGAAAAACCTAATCTTTCAACTCGAAAATTATACAAAGAATCGCCTAAGAAATTGCGAAATCGAGGAGTAATGTAAGCCCATTTTTGAAGTGCTAATAACAGCTCCTAATCTCAAAGTAGTCTAATTTTTTCAGTTCAAACCTCATTTTCTGGATTTTTGACTTCTCTCACCCAAAAATCATATAATTGACCTCCATTATGCAACTATAACAAAAATTACTTTTAAGCCAGAAAGCATGAAGCTTTAATTTTAAATTTTTTAATAATAAAAAATAAAAATTGGCGCCATAAATCAAAATTGAAGAATTCAAACCTCGAATCGAAGAATTTCGCAATCCCAGAAGCCGAATTCAACCACAAAAAATAGAGATAAATTGAATAATATAAATAAAAAATAACCTGGAGAATGGGCTGAAAGGGAAGCTTTGATAAGGGTTGAAGGCCACGACTTTACCCAGATTGACTTGAATCTGCTACTGCGGGTTCTTCATTGCTGCGACCCTGTCCATGAACTTGTTGCAGTTGCTTTTCGTCTTCTCCTCCCTCCCTCCCTCCTCTCTGCAAGCCGCATGCCTTCCCTTCACCGAATCCCTCTCTCTCTCTCTCATTCGCCCTCTACCTCTCCTCCTCTCTGTAAGTCGCATGCCTTCCCCTCACCAAATCCCACACTGAGCCGTCGATCCCATCGAAAGGGTTAGGGAGCTAGGGTTAGGGAGGAGGTGAGGAGTTGAGCTCAGGGATGAGAGAGAGTGTGAGAGAGAGCGGTTGGGTTGAAAATTAGAGTGGTGGTGGTGGTTGGATTCGAGATTGTGAAGAGGAAGGATAGGTCTAGGTTCAAGATTTAGGGTTCAAGGTTGCGAAGAGGAGAGAGAGGTCTACGGGAAAGAGAGAATGAGATATGAGCGAGAGGGAAAGAAAGAGTTGGAGTCCAAACTTGGAAAATTGAAAAAAACACCTATTTTTACCGCCAAAATTATGATAACTAGCGCGACGTTGGTATATAATTTGACGTCGCGCAAGGTATTTTTAAAAAAAATATATTATAAAAATTACTGAAATGTGACTTTACTCCTATCGAATTCAATTTTTTTTTTTACATAAACCCCACAATAATATATTTTTCTAACAAAAACCCACAATAATTTTTTTTACATATATATTATTCAATTTCTTAAGTGTTATAAGTACAAAATAAATAAATTAAAATTTACTTAGTAAATATATATACCATTGAACTTGATGGGAAACGCATTGTATGAAATTAGTTTCAAAAATCCAACCGTCATACTTGTTTGTATAAGTTTAGATATCGCATAAGCCAAAAATCGTAAAAAACAAACATGCAGAGATCAAGTAACGGGATAAAACTTTTCAACGGTTATAAACTAAAAAGCACGTTTTTACGGTAGTTTTAACTCCGATTTTGATGATTTTTTATAGCTACACTCCTAGATCCTATATGAATACAATGAACTAATTCAATCATCAATTTAAAATATTTACACAAGTAGATATCACAAAATCTTATGTTATACTTAATGAAAGTATAAATAAACTCCAAGTGTTAGTGAATCTATCGTTTTGAAGGGAAACGCATTGTACGAAACTAGTTTCAATGATCCAACCGTCAAACTTGTTTGTATAAGCTTCGAGATCGCATACGCCAAAAATCGCAACAAACAAACATTCAGATATCAAGTAACGAGACAAAACTTTTCGGCGGTTATAAACAAAAAACCACGATTTAACGGTAGTTTTAACTCCGATTTTGATGTTCTTTTTACAGCTACACTCCTTAACCCTATATGAATACAATGAACAAATTCGATCGTCAATTTAAAATATTTACACTAGTGGATATCACAAAATCTTATGTTATACTTAATGAAAGTATAAATAAACTCAAAGTATTAGTGAATCTATTGTTTTGATGGGATACGCATTATACAAACCTAGTTCCAATGATCCAACCGTCAAACTTGTTTGTATATGCTTCGAGATTGCATACGCCAAAAATCGCAAAAAAAAAAACATTCAGATATCAAATAACGGGACAAACCTTTTCGACGGCAATAAACGAAAAATCACGTTTTAACAGTTATTTTAACTCCGATTTTGATGATTTTTTTACAGCTACACTCCTTAACCCTATATGAATACAATGAACTAATTCGATCGTCAATTTAAATATTTATACTAGTGGATATCACAAAATCTTATGTTCTGCTTAATGAAAGTATAAATAAACTCAAAGTATTAGTGAATCTATTGTTTTGATGGGATACGCATTGTACGAAACTAGTTTCAATGATCCAACCGTCAAACTTGTTTGTATATGCTTCGAGATCACATACGCCAAAAATCACAAAAAACAAACATTCAGATATCAACTAACAGGACAAACCCTTTCGACGGAGATAAGCGAACAATCACGATTTAACGGTTATTTTAACTCTGATTTTGATGATTTTTTACAGCTACACTCCTTAACCCTATATGAATACAATGAACTAATTCGATCGTCAATTTAAAACATTTACACAAGTGGATACCACAAAAGAAAAAGGCAATGCAAGAATCCCAAAATAAAACCAAAAGGGCAAAAAAAAAAAAACACTTTGCGCGACGCAAGGGCACCCACGTCTTTTTTTTTTTGCTTATGAATTAATTCAATCATCGATTTAAAATATTTACACAAGTGGATACCACAAAATCTTATGTTATACTTAATGAAAGTATAAATAAACTCCAAGTGTTAGTGAATCTATTGTTTTGATGGGATACACATTGTACGAAACTAGTTTAGACGATCCAACCGTCAAACTTGTTTATACATAATTCGAGATCTCATATGCCAAAAATAGCAACAAACAAACATTCAGAGATTAAGTAATGAGACAAAACTTTTTTGCGGTTATAAATGAAAAATCATGATTTAACGATAGTTTTAACTCCGATTTTGATGATTTTTTACAGCTATACTCCTTAACCCTATATGAATACAAAGAACTAATTCGATTGTTAATTCACACCAAAGTTTGACATGGCTGCTGCCTTTGAATGTGATTAACAAAACCAAAGTTTGTCAACTCACACCTATTGGAAAATATTAGTATATTTTGATTATTTGAGTTTGCTTGTTGTTAGTATATGGGCCTAGCCCATCCAAATTAGGGTTTCTAGGTTTTGCTCTCTATAAATATAGCTTATAATTTAGCATGAATAATAAGTCATTCACAATGTACCCTCTTAGGGTTTTGTAGCCATTCCAGCATTCTAGTTTGTTTAATAATATTCTTATTATTTTGTAGTCTTATTTGTTACGCACTCTGATATTCAACTTGGTATCAGAGTAGGTTTGATCCTTTGGAATTTAATCTGCCCTTGATTCGTATCAGTTTGTTTGTCCGTCTTGTTCGTTGTTTAGATTGTCGTTGGTTTAGTTTGAAAAAACAAAAAAGGTCGTAGTCTGAACTCGCATGTCATCTCTGCAATTTTTGTCGAAACCCAACATCATCGCACCCAATCACCATCCTCTCATTGTTGTCGCTGCAATCAGGAACCCATAACCCGACCTGCTTTGCACTGCTGCACAGACGACCATCGCACATCCGTTGTACCACAGACGTTACTGCACGCACGGTCTGATGGTCGCCTGGCTAGAACCCCCTCCGCACCCAACTCGCTTGTCACCTGCATCCACTGCCCACATACCCATGTTCTGTAAACCATCCCGTGTTTTGTAGAAGTCAAGGAAAGAAAGAAAGAAAAAAAAAGCAAAGGAAGAGAAAGAAAAAAGAAAAAAAATATATATATATATATATTTTTTTTTTTTGGATATTTGTTTTGGGCCCACACAGGCAAAGTAAAAAAATATGGTTAAGTTTGGTTTACGCCCGCATGAATTGTTGGTTGGCATGTTTGGAATTGTTTTGTGACCGTCATCCGAGTACTTGGAATTGTGACCACTCGAGTGATAGTATTTGTATTTGTTTGTTTGTTGGTACAATTGAGATATGAAAATCTCGTCCGTCTAGTGACGGGGAGCATTCATGTGCTTTATTTTCATACTCTCACATTAGCATGTAAGAATCAGAATCACTTTGCAAGTTAAGTCCAGTTCGTCAATCAAGTCAAGTCAAGTTCGCCAGTCAAGTCAAGTTTGCATGTCTGCCAATCTGCCTAACGAAGCCAGTCCGCATCTGCTTGTTTACAAACCCATGTCGTATACCGCCATGAGTTTGACGGAGGGTGTTGGAAAATATTAGTATATTTTGATTATTTGAGTTTGCTTGTTAGTTAGTATATGGGCCTAGCCCATCCAAATTAGGGTTTCTAAGTTTTGCTCTCTATAAATATAGCTTATAGTTTAGCATGAATAATAAGTCATTCACAATGTAACCTCTTAGGGTTTTGTAGTCATTTCGGCAGTCTAGTTTGTTTAATAATATTCTTATTATTTTGTAGTCTTGTTTGTTCCGCACTCTGATATTCAACACTTGCCTTCTTACTCCGTGCCTGACAAAAAAAAAACCCCATATATATATAAAGGTTTCTGGAATGGTGCACGGCACCATGTGAAGGGTTCTACGTGGGATTAAGGCACATGTTCAAAAGTGATCCATCAACACATTTGACGTGACTTCCTGCATGCCAATTCAAAGGTGGAGCTCACATTTTTCTAAAGAGGAATGATATCCTATGCAAATGCAAGCACCCACCAAGGAACCCAACCGTGTTATCCTTGAGCCACTCACAATTGCATGCTACTATTGGAAAGTCAAAAAGAAAAAAAAAGGGATGGTGGCGACAAAATAATTGAAAGATAGAAAAAGGGGGAGGATGGTGCATCATGCACCATTTAACAAAAATTAAATAAATAAAAAAAAGGGAAGTACCACATCTTAGCGAAATATATACTTTATGGTATTTAGCACAATACACTGAATGAAATAAAGTCTGTCTATTGATATCTCTAAGAAATTACAAATATGTACAACAAAAAAATAAAAAAAATAAAAAAAAAGAAAGAAAGAAAGAAAGAAAGAGGGAGCCTTCACAAAGGTTGCTCACTTGAAGCCTCAGCACCTGGTAGAACCCCCAAAGAAAGAGGCATTGGAGATTGATCATGTGGCACCTCAATACTCGGTCGAACTTCAAATGGCGAAGGCAAAAAGTACCTCTGGAATATAGCCACAAACTTCTGATGGTCACTTTGAATCCGACCTTTGGAGTCATGCAGCTAATCAAGCTTCATCTTCATGCTCATCAAATAATTATTTGCAAGCATGTGCAAATCTCTATTCTTGCACTTGAGTTGTTTGATCTCTTGTTTAAGATTTTCCACCTCAGCCGTCAATGATTCAACTTGGCGAGCTTGAGCAAGTAGGCGTTGGCCCTATATTGGACACAGAGCCCGCACACTAAACACTGAGAGCCAAGGGCTCTTGAAAAGCCAACTCATTGGACCGCCTTGAAAGTAGCCTATTATCTCTAAGAGTGAGGAGGGTCCTAGCTATTACTGTAGCCATTCTTGCATCCCTCATCACAGAGTCTCTAACTGTAAGAGGGCCATTAGAAGATAAGAATGACGAGCACCATATATTATCCTGACGCAGCTCGTCTATATCACTCATGATACTCAAATCTAAGAAAATGTTAGATAGGTAAGCCATTTCCAGAAATGAGGAAAGAAAAGGGTTGGATAGAGTAAAATCTCATAAATACAGCAGAGACAGTTTTCACAAGCAGGCAATCTTCGAAGTGCGCATTTTGAATACAATCGATACCTCTATAAAAATAGAGGCAACACATCCAATAGTTCAAAAATCGAAGAGACACCACTTTTCAAATTTTGAAAAGCTGGATTTTCCTGCATAAAGTCCGTCAACACTTTTCAGACGCAATCTCAGCTTTTCGGATGACACGAGCAACTTTGTCAAAGATCTCTGACAAAGTTGAAAACGAGTGAATTTTACTATTCCAACTACAATGCTGTAACAAGGCCACGTCCGCACCACTACCTGCTATTGGGAAATCCCTATATATGTTGACCTTCATCCTTCATGGCAAGGCACACATCCAAAACTCCTGACTCTTCATCATTGCCAATAATATATCTGCAACCAAACCTCTCAACATACTCAGTATTCTTCATCCCTGAAAATACCTCTTCAACCAGGCCACACTAGAGCAAAAGTATCTCATAGCATGCTTTCTCTCTGTCTTTTTCTTTGTTTTTATTCTTTCCTGCAGGACAAGGAGAAATAGAGCAATCAACCGGCACTTGGAATCAACCTTCCAATTTGGAACCGATTGCCTGGAACCCTTTCCCTGATTGCTTACCTAGCACTGCTCTCAAGTACTCATCTTCAACTGTTAATGTACTTCCAAAGAAGATACCATATGCCTGGAAAACAGATAAGGCAAGTGAAGATTATACATCGAAGCATGTGAAGACAAGCGCAACAAATGCATGTGCTGATTCATCCGGTACTTCTTCAAAAGCTAACGTATCTCATATCATCATGGTCGAAAGTAAAGGTATCTCATATCATGTTTTTTTCCTATCTTTTCCTTTGCCCTTGCTCTTACTTGCAAGACAAGGAGAAAGAAAGCAATCAGTCAGAACCCAAAATTAAACTTCCGATCTGAAACTGATTGCCTGGAACATTTGTCTGGTTGCTTACCTAGCATTGCTCTCGAGTGCTCGTCTTCAACTATTGATAGGTCTCGAATTTCCTCAACGAATACTTCAGGACGGTTGATATGATGTTGGCTCTTTACATTGAAGCTGCCAAGCATGGATGAGTCACTGAGGGGTGATGCCCTGAAAGACCATTTAAAGGCAAAAGGTTGTGCACCATTTCTACTATGCAAAAGAAACAAGCAGAAAAGAATGCAGCATGATGAGTTGGAACAAATCATTGTAGTATGACACCCTTCCTTGTAGAATTGCATAATCCAGAAAGATAAGTCTAAGTTAAATCCAAGCTTGGCGTCGTTTCTTTAATCGAAGAGCTCGAGAAGATTCAACAACCTTTCGATGGTACCGTCGCCAAATAGCAAAGCCTCGCCGTGCAACGCCGTCGAATCATCCATGCTTCTTCAAAAGTAAAAGTATCTCATATCATGCTTTCTCCCTATCATTTTCTTTGTCCTTGTTCTTACCTGGAAGACAATGAGAAGGAGAGCAATCAGTCAGCACTTGGAATCAAGCTTCCAGTCAGGAACCGACTACCTAGAACCCTTTCCCTGATTGTTTACCTAGCATCGCTCTCAAGTACTTATCCACATCTACCTAGAGAACTAATAAGACGAGTAACAATGAAACATCAAGCTTGTGGATAATCAACAAACGCAACAACTGAACGTGCTAATTCTTCCTCAACAAAACCAAATCTCACTTGCCAAGTGAAACCACACGTGGTCCCATTTAAATTCAAGATCAAGCATCGATGGCCCTTCAAGAAATTACGAGTTCAATTCAAGATCAAATGTCCACCACCCTTGAATCAAATTCAGCTCCAAATAAAAAGAGTAAATTCAGACATTTGGTGCAAGTTTGGCAGAAGAAACCCCCGAGCCCAGTTCAAGAATAAGCCTGTGGAAAGTCAACAATTTGAGGAAACCAAAAAATCCTCCAACCCAGTTTAAGATCAAAGTTGTGGAAAGTCAACAAGCGGAACAAAATACGTGCCGATTCATCCACTACCAAAGCTAAAGATCATCTACCACGTGAAGCTCCTTATGGTCCAATTTCATTCAAGATCAAGCCTTGACGGCCCTTGAAGAAATTTCAAACAAAATTCAAGAACAAGCCTCAATTGCACTTGAAGAAAACTCCAGCCCAATTCAAGATCAAGCCTTGACGACCCTTGAAGAAATTTGCAACCCTTTCAAGATCAAGCCTCAATATCCCTTGGATCGACATCTACATTAAGAGACTTCAAAACGCATCTTCTACACATGATAAGCACATGTATACGACGCGCCTTGAAATGGGGGGCATTTGTAGACATCGAAATTTCGGTAAAATAAATGTTGACCAATAATTAAAATTTCAACGCTCACATATCACATAAATTTTACACGTAGCGTGTGACTAGACGAAAAATTGAAATAAATCAGAAAAGTCATCAAATAGGACACGTGTCAACACCTGGCAGAACTGATTTATTTCATCTAATTATTTAAATCCAAAAATCAAGTTTTGAAATTCTATAAATACAAGGCCATTTCAACCAATTCACATCACACCCTTGAAGAAAGTGTTCATCATTCATCATCCGTTCATCCTAAGATCAAGCCCCAACGGCCATTTGGATCAACAACGTCAACAAATCCATACATCCATTCTTCAAGATCAAGCCCAAAAGCCCTTGAAGATCCGCTCACCACCGTTCTTCAAGATCAAACCCAAAATCTCTTGAAGATCTGTTCATCCTCAACCCTCAAGATCAAGCCCGGAAGGCCCTTGAAGAAACTTCCCTCAACCTTCAACATCAAGCCCCGAAGGCTTTTGAAGAAACTTCCAACCGTTCTTCCAAGATCAAGCCTCGACGGTCCTTGGATCAACAAAACATCCACAAATCTACATCTTATGGAGATCAAATTAGAGGATCAAACAAGAGAAAGATTGTAACCGTATATCATTAATACAAAATATTATTTTCTACATATGTTCTTGTCTCATTTGTCGTAGGAAATTTCGTGTTTACAATTGTCTTTCATTATCTTTGTCTGAATATGTCTTATTGAATGCTCATGTAGTGATATTGAACGGTCCCAAATTGCATATGTTACCTTCAAGGATGTACAAGGAGCTGAGGCTACAGTTCTCCTTTCGGTAATGCAATTTCTTTGACCATAATGTATCACCTCCTCATTTTGGACGTTTGATGTCATTGCAGATGTTAATACGGATATTATTTCAATTTTAATGTTTATGTTTTTTTTGGATTTGGAATAACTTATGTAATTTGTCTGTGCAGAAGCTTGAAGTAGCTCTTGTAATTTTTGAAAACTGCAGTACTGATGTGCACTGCAGTGCAGTTTTATAAAAATGTATTTTTGAAAAAAAGGAAAAAAGATTTTGACATGTAGACCCGCCCCGGACTGGCCGGTTTGAAACGGGCCAGGTTAGGTCTGGTTTCAATACTCAAAATCTCTTTACCCGGCCCGGCCCGTTATAGTTTATAACGAGTAGGGCCAGGTTCTTCCAAATTTGGGCCCAGCCTGGCCCGTGCCCATCCCTACCTCAGGTTATTGCACGTTTGTGGGAGGAAATCTGGTAACATGGAAGAGTAAGAAGCAAAGTGCCATTGCAAGATCGAGTGCAGAAGTTGAGTATAGATCGATAGCATCCACAGCATGTGAATTAATATGTCTTAAGGGTCTGTTGAGTGATTTGGGGTTTCAAACAAAGCAACCTATGTCAATGTACTGTGATGATCAAGCTGCAATGCACATAGCTTCCAATCCAATGTTCCACGAACGAACAAAACATATTGAGGTTGATTGCCACTATGTCCGTGCTCAAGTGCAAACTCAAGTGATTCAAACTCTCTACACAAAAAGTGATGATCAGTTAGCTGACATTTTCACCAAACCATTACATCCAAATCAATTTAAGCGTCTTCTATCCAAGCTCGGTTCCATCAACATTCTAGACCCAGCTTGAGGGAGAGTATTGAAAGTCAAGAGTGGGTATTCCATATGCAGCATCAGTATGCACAGTGCAACATCAGTATGCGTAGTGCATCATCAGTCACCCCATATCGTCTAATAAAAGTCAAGAGTGGGTATCTGGAGATATGCAATATCAGTATGTGCAGTACAGCATCAGTCACCCCATATCGTCTAATAAAAGTCAAGACTGGGTACCGGAGCTGTTGGTTAGGTTGATGATTAGGGTGTAGTTGTCACCTTACTAAGCTTTTTGCCTTACCTTCTTTCTGCTCCCTGTTTTATGGAGCTGCCATGTATGAGTGATTCAAATGTGATCATTGTGTTGATCACACCTTGCCCTATATATCTTATATTCTTGTGTTGTTGTTTCTCTATGAAAGATATATACAAACAAACACTTAAAACTCAACATTACTGCACCATGAAAACTTATTCCTCTAGATAAATGTTATTTTGATATTCATTTTAGTAAGGAAGATGATATGCACTGCGAACGGGGTGGCAGTACGTGTACTCTTGTTACTGGTTTTATTCAGATTATCTCAATGGAAGCCAAATTTCCAACCAGGTGATTTTCTTCCTCAAACTCATGCTCAAGTATGGATTAAAATTTTTTGTTTGAGTCAAGAATATTGGCATCCTAGACAATTGACGGAAATCGCGGAAGGGGGGTTGGCACTCCTTTACACTAGATAAAGCTACAAGGGAAAAACAATATGGTTATTTTGCATGCATATTAGTTGATGTTAATCTTGTAGATGATTTACCTACATCTCTTATGGTTGAAAGAGAGAGCCATGGTTTTCCAGTTGAGGTAGTTTATGAAAATTTACCGCATAAATGTAGCCCTTGTAGTTTGATTAGGTATTTGGTTAATAGTTGTAGACAACTTAAATAGGTGTTCATAGGTCATTCTCATAGCCAGACTCGAATTAAGCAAAAGAAGGATATGACAAAACCAATTAATGTTTTTAAGCGATCGCCACATGTTTCTATACCGGTTCTTCAACATGTTGATCAATTATTACCTGAGTCCCAACTTGCCAGAGCACCAATTGTTTCTGGTAATGATAATAATTTCATATTAGCTAATTGTAATGTTATTTTTCATGAACCAAGTGGTTGAAGATGTAGTTGATGAGGCCTTGAAGAACATTGCTTAAGCTGTGGTTAATTCTGAAAGCGAAGAACATGGTGTCCAGTCGCCTGGGATATCTCATGTTAGCAACTCTATGACTAGATCATTGTCCTCAAATTAATGGATCATCTTCTTAAATGGGTCATTCTTGTGGTGAACAGGTGGGAAACACTATTGTCCTAAGTTACAGCATGAGATTGGCTCATGAGATCTACATGATGAATGTAGCATTCCTCATGGGTTGGAGATGTTGCTACTTTAGCAAAGGATGTGATATTAACGTTTTACTCCTATGTTACCTAAGCCTCACTCAAAAAAGCATAAACAGGCTCTAAGTTTAACCAACGCTCTAAACCCTTTCTGAATGAGGACCGTGGAATACCAACTCATTTTAAATGAAGACTCTTTTGTATAATAGCTGGGGCATTAGTAATGATGACTCTCAGACTGAACTTTCTAACATATGTCAGTTGCATTGCCCGAATTTGGTTTGCTTTACGAAGCCAATGGTCACATTTAATTTCATTTCAGCCGCTTATTGGGCTTCGCTAAATTTATATGTTTTTGCTTTTGATTCTAGAGAAACTCTTGCTCTTAGTATTTGGCTACTAAAGTCTTCGACATATGCAGATCCTTTAGTTATTTCTATATCTTATCAACAAGTTATTATCCATTATACTTTTGATCATGTCCTAAATCAGTTTACCTTTGTTTATGCAAGCACTTCTTTTATTAAAATAAGAGATTTGTGGGCTGATCTGCAGTGACAAACAAAAGTTCCACAAATGGCTATTGGTGATTTCAATGTTATACTTGGTGTTCATGAGCAAATGGGAGGATGCAGACCATCTTAGATTTCTTGTGATGAGTTTAGTACTACGTCTGATTGTTCTAATTTTACGCACTTTGATACTTCTTGGGTAGTTTTCACATAGTCTAACGGTTGGAAGTTTTGTGGTCACACAAAAAGAAGGCTAGATTATTTTTTTTTGTGATATGAGTTGGTTTAATTCATGGCCTCATTCTACATACGTTGCCTTGCCAAAGGTAGTCTCAGTACATAATCCCTTTATGTTTTCTACTTCAAGAATTTGGAGCAGTGGTCCTCATCTTTTCGTTTTCAACACTATGGGTTCAACATTCATCTTTTTGAGAAACTTTAACTTAGTGTTGGTTGAATACAATTGTTCATGGTTGCCCCATATTTATCATGCTGCAAAATTGAAAGCTCTAAAAGTTTGTATGCGCCATTGGAATTTTTCTATATTTGGTGATGTTCATAATAGAGTGGTTGATGCTCGACATAATCTCTCTTTGATTCGGCAGAGGATTTTAACTAAGGGTATCAATGACCCTTTTTTTTAGAGGAGATTATCACTAAGGCTACAGTAATGAAGTCTTTTGAAGTGCGGGAGGTTTTTGGGAGGTTTACGACTTATTCCTTAACCATCCAAAAGTCATAATCGTCAACTTCTTCTCTTTCGCGGAAATCCCCCTCCAAAATTCCAGCCTTCGTCGCCGACTCCTTCCTCTGGTTGGAGTATGTCGGTTTTCCTTTGTTGCTTCTCCTCTCTAGCCCGTTACCCACGCCCTCTAGTCCCCATCTTCCCCCCCCATTCCGCCATTTTCCCTCTTGCTGCATCCCAGGCCATTACCCACACCCTTAAGTCATCCCCTTGTCCCCCTTTCAAACCTTCATTTCCACTTTCTTTTTCTCATCCTCCTCTGTTTTTATACTTTCCTGTGGCGTTTTGGTTCATATTTACTTTTGGCTTTTTTGAGCTTTATCTCAATTTTCTTGAGTTGTCTCAATCTTCTGAGCTTGTCTCAGTTCAGAACCTTCAGACACCTATTTTGCTCCGATGCTTCTTTCTATCACATGTCCATAACTACCAACCACTACTACTCGGCCCCGGGTGCTTCTCCTAGGCAACGCACTTGGGTTTTGGGTGGCTGTTAAAGTGCATTTTGCACTATTTGGTAGGATTATGGGAGCTTTCACTGCGCGGGTGGCTCGCTCATCCCCATTTTCTGTTGATCCAGTTGCCCTTTTTGGTTCATTTTCTTGGTGGTGGTGGTGGTGGTAGCCTTGCAATGGAGACGCGTTAGATTTGGTGGTGGTGGTGGTAGCCTTGCGATGGAGACGCGTTAGATTTGGTGGTGGTAGCTGGTTTCCTCTTTAATTTTAGGGTTTTTGTTGTTTGTCAGTTATGCTCTTTGGGCTTTTATGTTGTATTTACTTTTTCTTGATGGGCTTGTATTTTGGTTATGGGATGCCTTTTAGGCTCTCTTTTCTTTGTACTTGTCTGTTTGTTTAATGGAAAAATGACTTAGTTTGTTCAACAACAAAAAAAAGTGCAGGAGGTTTTTGGAAAGATATAGCTCGTGTTAAGTGGTTGCTCTAAGGGGATCAAAAATTTTCTTTTTTCATGCCTGTGCACATAAGAAATCCTCTAGTTCTCATATTAGCTATGTTTATGATGTAAATAATCTTCTTACTGATCTGCAAGCCATTACGAACCAAATTGTACTTTGTCAGGTATTAATGAAGTTTGTGAGATCATTCAACCTATGGTCACTGAATCCGAAAATGTTTAATTATTTGCATTACCTACTGACAAGGTCTAAAATATCGATATTATCCCGATATTTCCGATATCATCGATATTTTAGACCTTGATAGAAACTCTATGTGGTACTAAGTCACTCATGTATCTTATCATGCAATGTATAAAGTGTAAAATAGTGTACTAATTCATTATATATAAATGATTATGGTGTGTTTAAACTTCTTTCATTAATTACTTCATATTTTCTACACTCATAATGTTTGCCAGCTCGCTATATAATCAACTTAAATCAGTTAAATCCATCATGCAATGCATTTCCTTCCAATTTTTTGTGATAAACTAATAGATAATTGACTAAATAAACATCCTGCAAAGTTTCAATAAAAATTTCCAAGTTTTTCTTACAATTTCCGTGGTTTTTATTTAATTTTTATCGATATCAATAATATCTCGATATTTCCATCGAAATTTCCGTATTTTTGGACTACCAATATTTCCGATATCATTTATATTTTATACCTTGCAGACTGATGAGGAAATTAAGGAGTCAAATTTCTCTTTAAGTGCTTCTAGTGTACACGGGCCAGATGGTTTTCCAGGTTTTTTCAATATCATTGTTAGGATATTGTTGGCTATGATATTCAATTTGTGAAACAATTATTTCAATTGAATTGGTTAAACCCTATGCCAATAGCAATTTCTTAGCATTGATACTGAAGGTCAAAGTTGCTATTTCACTTACTCAATTTCGATATTTTGCCTTAGCGAATTTTCTTTTCAAGACTACTAGTAAAATATTGGCAGTTTGTCTTTCTTATGTTGTTGCACGCATGTTGTGACTATGAAGCATCATGTAACTTGATTAACACCTGGATGAACCTGTTTATGGATACTTATTCCATAAAGCTGTCAGCTTGCCCATGTACTCCTGGCGATCGGAAAACTCTTTACATATCCTAGTTAGACTTAGCTCATAAGGGGCCGGCTTTAGCGCTCGACATTATCCTCTTTTAAGCCCATTGGATCTTGAGCTTCTTAATCCCCTTTGGGTTTTTTGTAGAGTTGTAGGATATGTATTTGTCATATCACTTAGGGCAACTCTCCGTGTTAGGCTAATGGTTCTCATACCTCTTCTTCATTGACGGCAATCTACTTTTTGTCTTGTTCAGTTGCTTGGTTGTATGTGATTCCCACTGATAGCACCAAACTATTAAATTACAAACCCTTGATGGGCTTACAATATGGACTAAAATGAAATGGACCCAAAAGGAGTGGTTCAACCCTCAAAACTAGGTTACATCCACCATGTTGCCCAGATTTTATTGATTTTAGGATTATAACTAGCACTCGGCTGATGCATGAACTTTCTCCCCTTTCAATCGTTTAACCCCAATACAAAAGGTTCTCATCCCTTTATATAGACCCTCACTGAATCCCCTAACCTTGGGCTTCCCTAATCTTGCATTTAATACACAACCTATGTAGACTAGCATACTGCCACATTTTCACCTATCAACCAGACATTCGACTGTGAAGTGACATGTGTTCAGTCGAGATGGACGAGTGATGAGGGATGAGCATTGCGCTCAACTTAGTTATCCAACCCGGGCTCTCTAAGCATCGTTCCGACTACCTCTGCGTCTCATTCTAGGTATTTGCTAGTGGATTTGAGTCACCATATGACCTAATTGACATATAGGTAGACCTATTCCTGGAGACTTATGCCAAAACTGTCGGCCTGCTTACGTGCCCATTGTAGTCGGAAAACTCTTTAAATATCCTGGTTGGGCTAAGCTCATAAGCGATTGGCTTTAGCACTCGAGAGTATCCTTTATTAAGCCCCTTGGACCTTGGGCTTCCTGATCCCCCTTGGGTTTTTCATGGCTTCTTTCCAGCCTGTACCATTTTGTGGGACTGAAAGTGCCCAATGTTAATACTTGTTGTTAAGTTAGCTCATGCATAGGGTTGGCAATATTCGTGGCTTGAAAATAACTCTTCTAGTGTAGTATTTTGTTTTGCTTCTGGTTTTCTTTCTCTGCATTGGTCGCTCTAGACTCGTTGGAGAAATTGTTTTTCTTGGTTGCCACACATGGCTTTTCATTGCACTCAGACATTTCGAAAAG
Organism: Malus domestica; assembly: GCF_042453785.1. Lineage (NCBI taxonomy): Eukaryota > Viridiplantae > Streptophyta > Magnoliopsida > Rosales > Rosaceae > Malus > Malus domestica. The sequence goes on along the minus strand of NC_091669.1, from coordinate 34,877,568 downwards.
GGAATGTTGTTGCTGACATATTAGCCTATTTAGGGATTCTCTCATCTTCTCATACTTGGCATGCCAATCCTCCTCTTGAGATTCTTCCTTTTCTAAAATTAGATTTCTTAGCATGCCGACCTTTAGGTTTATCTCTCATTTTTGATGTTTCATTTTCTTTTTTACCTAATCCTTTTGGATATTGTTTTTTGCTTTGCATCTTTTATTGCAGGTTCTTACATTTTGGTCTTATGTCCCCCCCTCCTTCCCCCTCTTTTCCCGTATTTTCCTTTTCAAGAAGGGTAAAGTTTATGTCCCCCTCTCTTTTCTTGTATTTTGTTTTTCTTGCTTTATAAGGAGTAAGGTTTATGTCATCCCTGACTTGGTGTAATTTTTTTTTTCATATCAATAAAACTTTCTCATACCGTCGAGATTCTCAAAAAAAAAAAATCTAGCGGGATCAGTCAATTCCTTCTTCTTAACAAATAACAAAGAAGTACACAAGGTAACACATGAAATACAGGACTAGTCACAAGAATTGCAATCCTAACCCGATGTTTCAAGGAAAATTGCTTAAGCCTAAGAGAAAACTTAACAGATCACAAAAAAATACACGATATAACACGGTGCAAGAAGGAATTGCTTGCAACATGATTTTCCAATTATTTCATGTATTATACAAACTTGCCAGATAGAATGAACCCCGAATCAATTTCGACGCTGAAATTCCACATCTTTCAATCCATATGGGGAAAATTTTAAATTGACACATAAAAAATATTCCTCACATGATTAGTGTTGTATTAACTTATTAACCGATTAACACTTGAGCACTCCCATATATTTATAAATGTATAATAGTCCAATGTCCATCCCACCTAACAGATAAACATTAGACCATCAAACCACCTTGTTTTTTCCCCCTATGCGTGAAAATCAAACCAACCCCAAGTACCTTTTCAATCACTAGTAAAGGAGTTCGCCCACCAACCCTCCAATGCATCATTTCTGGTTCACTTGCATACCAATTTCTTTATCTTTATGATTATTTTGAAGAATTTTAAAGCAATGGCATGTCTAGCTATGCCTTGGTATAATTCCATAGTACTCAATTAGCAATTATGTAGCTAGTCTGCAGTTCATCTTACAAATATACGGGTCCCATATTTTTCAGAAAGGGTGTGTGATTAGTTTACTCAATTCGTAACCTAAACTCAATCGTTGATTCTTAGTCATGAAAATAGGTGGCCAACATCGATTTGGTGCAACATATATATTTTTTTTTCCAAACCCCAAAGAGCCTTACTGTGACGAAAGAGATTAAAGCGTGTGAGAGATCAATTCTCCATCCATATATTCCTGTCTTTGGTTTATAAAATTGTAGCTGCCTTGCATATATTTATCTATCAATTTCAATTTCCATAAAAAGGACACAAGACCTGCAGGCTTTAGCCGCGACGCAATAGAGATATCTCAACCCCATGTCATGCTCACCAAGTTGGTATGTCTTTCAGATTATTTCTTAAAGTTAGCTATCCACTCTAGTTGGTCTTCCTTAAAGTTAGTGTTACAACATTTTTATATCGATCCCCGATCGACCAACAATTCTCACTAACTAGCGCTCATTTATTCTTTCTCTAATGGGTTCACTTGGTTCATTTTCAAGTGTTGTTCTATTAACCCTAGGAGTGCTACTAGTTTCCTTCTTTGTTAACCCGGCATGTTCCACTTCAAGAAGAGCTCTCCGTCTTCGCGACCACCAGGCCATGCAAAACGGGTTCAAGGTGACTCTCAAACACATTGATTCTGATAAAAACTTGACCAAAATCGAGCGTTTCCAACGCAGAATCAGTCGTGGCCGAAAAAGGTTGCAAAGGCTCAACGCAATGGTCTTAGCCGCTTCACCATCAGATCAGGATTCCGGTGTTACGTCTCCTGTCCACGCCGGTCAAGGAGAGTTTTTAATGAAGTTGTCGATTGGTAATCCGGCAGATACCTTCAACGCCATTATGGACACCGGCAGCGATCTCATTTGGACTCAGTGCAAGCCGTGTGAGGACTGTTATGATCAACCAACCCCAATCTTCGACCCGACAAAGTCCTCAACATTCTCAAAGCTATCATGCGAAAGCGAGCTTTGTGAAGCACTACCATCCCAAACATGCACCAACAGTTCATGCGAGTACTACTACGCCTATGGGGATTCTTCCTCCACGAATGGGATTCTCGCAACCGAAACGTTCACATTCGGAGACGTTTCGGTTCCCAAAATAGGGTTTGGATGTGGCAAAGACAATGAAGGTGGTGGCTTTGATCAAGGCTCCGGACTTGTGGGGTTAGGCCGTGGACCGTTGTCCTTGGTTTCGCAGCTCAAGGAGCCCAAATTCTCGTATTGCTTGACTTCCATTGACGACACAGAAGGTAGTAGCACACTTTTGATGGGGTCTTTAGCAAGCTTGAACAACACTAAATCAGGTCCTGCAAATATCATAACTACCCCTTTGATCAAAAATCCAAATCGTGACCAATCAACTTTCTACTATCTCACCCTAGAAGGCATCACGGTGGGTGAAACTCGATTGCACCTTAAAAAAGACACTTTTACGCTCGGAGATGATGGGAGTGGTGGCCTAATCATAGACTCGGGGACAACTCTTACGTATATAGAAGAGGATGCTTTTGATGCACTCAAGAAAGAGTTCACTTCCCAGATTAAACTTTCGGAGGCGGATGCGACAGACACGGTGGGGCTTGACGCGTGCTACAAGCTGCCGAAAGACGTTAACTCTGGAAAGGTAGAGGTGCCAAAGTTGGTGTTTAATTTCAAGGGTGCGGATTTGGAATTACCAGGTGAAAACTATATTCTGGTGGATACGGATGTTGGGGTGCTTTGCTTGGCCATGGGGTCTGCGAGCTCGATGTCTGTTTTTGGAAATTTTCAGCAACAGAATATGTTGGTTTACCATGATCTTGCCGAGGAAACACTCTCGTTTGTTCCTACGAAATGTGACCAGTTGTGATCGAGTACTCGGTATTTGCCCTTTATTTGTGTTAAACTTTGACTGCGCCCACGTTTACTTTCCTCATCATTTAAAAAATTATTTTCTTTTCTTCTTAAACTAAAGTCGTGATGTGTTTAGCTAAATCTGCTATAAAGTAATGAATCAAATGAAAATAAAATTAGTCTATAATTCAGTTTTTAAAGATATTGAAATTTTCATACCACACTGTCATGGTATGGTAGCTGTAAATCCTAATTAATCTGTGTTTTTTTTCCTATTTATTTGTTTGCAATATATATATATATGCATTTCAATAATCCAAACCATTTATATTTTTATGCATCATTCATAGATCATCTTAACAAAAAATTAAACAAATCCAAAATCCTTTTAATTATACGGTAATTTGATCCTCTGATTTAGGAATTTATTTTCTCCCCACATTCTCCAACTACAATGGGTGATCATCACCATTCAACATATTATGAGCATCGCCGTAACATATATTGTATGTAGAGTTTTCCCTTTTTCTTCATAAAAAACGATCATTTAATAATTATAAATTGATTTCCTTCCAGATTTAAACTCACTAATTAGGAGAGGATCAAATTGATTTTCTTTTAAATATATGTAAATATCACAAAGCCAATGATTCAGGCCTTGACAATGTATTTAACCTTGCTACAAAATTGTATATAACTTAAATCTGAAAGCGATTAAAAGGTTATATTTATTATCTATTTATACCATTATTTATACTATCTCTCTAATAAAGGTAAAATCAACAAACACATACGAGCCATATCTTTATTAAAAATATATATATATATAAATATGTGGTAAGAATAAGGGTTTAGAAAGAAAAAAAGTCGCTACAGATTTTGTAGTAACAGGCTCCATTCGTATTTGGCCCTTTACCATATGTGTCAAATACAAAAGGTTTTTACAGTGTTACAAATACCTATATCATAGCAAAGAGATGGAAGGAATGGTAAAATATCTTTCTGCCCTTTTCTTATTTTTTTGAAAAACAAAATTAAATTACAACGGAAATCTTTGACGGATAAGTTTCTCCCCTGTTGTGCGTAAAATGTATGAGTAATACTAGGAAGACTAAATTTGTAGACTAAATTTGCAAATTAAATTATGTGTCATTAATAGAAAATGAGCACGTTTATCAACATTTAAGTAATAATTCACTCATCAACTTTCATATCATTTAATTTACAAAATTTAATCTACAAAATTGGTCTCCCTAGCATTACTCAAAATATATACATATACCCCTCCAATGCAATGCAGGTCACTTCGTAGTCAAGAAAACCAAACAATTTAAACGAAGAAATAAAAGAGTCACGATGCGCCATCACTTCGTTGATCATGGCATCGAGTATCACCTTATCCTTGAGGCCTACAATGCGTCGGATAGGACGCTGCCTGACCCCCGCTTCACCACCGCAGGTTATGACGCTCTTATCTGGGACAAGCCTCCGCAGCATTTTAGGAAATTGAACTCCTTTGTTTTTATTCCCGGAGAAGGAGACCCGCCAGTCCGACATTAAATTCATTCCGTATTTTAATTGGTACCCTAAGTACGGACATACTATTGGCTATGGACTATAAAGGATTGTTGATTTCTGTTGTAATGAATAAATGGAGGATAATATTATTACCCAATTCTTAATTTTCTCTGAATCTTTGTGTGTTTTATACGCTAATGGTTTTCTCTTACTGGTAGAGGCTCACACACCATGTTTGTGTGAGCAGAATTTTTTTCAATTTTATTAGGGTTTGTGTGTGTGACAGTGAGCAGTAAAGGAAAGAGAGTGGTGACTGTTGAGGACAATTTTTTTAAGGAAGATGAAATGTGAGAGTCTAAAGACTCCGGTGTTTCATAGTACTTGAAAACTAGTTATTTAGAGTTTTGAGAGTAAGTTGTACTCACGGATTCCCATGACAGATCGTTGGAGAGCATACTTGAAAACTAGTGATTTAGAATTTTGAGAGTAAGATGCTTTGACGATTGAGCGTTCTACTCACGGACTGCCATGACAGATCGTTGGAGAGCATACTTGAAAACTAGTTATTTAGAATTTTGCGAGCAAGATGCTTTGACGATTGAGCGTTCTACTCACGGATTGCCATGACAGATCAGTTGGAGAGCATACTTGAAAACTAGTTATATAGAATTTTGAGAGTAAGATGCTTTGACGATTGAGCGTTCTACTCACGGATTGCCATGACAGATCAGTTGGAGAGCAAACTGAGAGTATGGGGCATTATCCTGCGGCGGATTCTATCTATGGTGGAGTCTTTGGAAGCACTAGTCGTGAGTCTCTCACTCCAATTTCGGATTTAGATATAAGGATTTGGCAATCATCACAAGATGCAACAATAGAAGAGGGGCTATAATTAGAAGAACTCTGACCTGCCTCAGAACCTTATACCTCAGGACTTGGGAGTTGGGGAGATCACTAAGGTAGAGAGGGTTTAAGGCGGTAAGTATATTCCATATTTAAACCCATTCCCCCTACCGAGCCGACCCCCAACCCGTACAACATTGTCCAGGACCAGTAAAATGTATCTTGCAAGAATTTTGCCACTCGATCTGCACTTGCAAACTTCTGCAACAAGGTACCATTAAGACTTGACTTTCATGTTTGATTGCATGTAGTGAACTTGTGACACACTAATTCGGCAACAAATAAGCACTACATTTCTCATCAACACAATCATTCTTTTCACCAAATGAATTAAATTACTGTACAATAATCGAAAATCTCGTGTAGTTTTTGGCTGTATGTACATATATACAAAGGAAAAAAGATACCCCTGCTGCAACATTAAAGAATGGAGGAAGAAAACAAATCTGTATTAATTCCATGGACCATGGGCAGCAAAATGTAAGCGCCAATATCGTCAACCCCCTTTCATATTGTCCATCAACTTCCTCATCCACCTGAACGGGAAATCTCTTCCCCAAAGCTGCATTAACAATATACCCGAGAGGGGGGAGGATGGGATTAGAAAGAGTACTAAAGTTTCTTAATGTTTTAGTTATAAAGTATGGAGATCGTGAAAATAGGGAAATGGAATACAAACTTTTGATTGGTAGAACGTTGTATGTCGCTTTTTTGGTATTCAACTGAGACAAAACCTTGAGTTGTTGCGACTGCTGGCTCAGGAGACCCCTGTGTACTCACAGTTGGAACGCTTCTGGAGCTTATCCCTATAGAAACAGTTCAACAAGCATTATGCTTTTACAGATATGATTGAGTAGGGCCAGTAATTAGAAATTAAAAAAAAATGATTTTAGTGAACAACTCAATGGATGGAGGACACAGTTAGGGACGCGAAGGTTACTTCGTTGGTAAAGTGAGTGATGGTAAGAACAGAGTTAAGTAAATTCAGTAAATAATCTACTTCACTATCAGTTCTGGTACATAGGTATATGCTCCCAATGTATTTATTCGAAAAACAAGTGGCCCCATTGGAGGAGTTGGAGGATGAACTGATGAGTTAAAGAACATGGACTAAAGCAACGGACAAAGTAACGACCAATAATCCATGTGTACATGAGCAGGCTTAAGAATACAATAGTAAAAGGGAATTTGTTATGGAAATGCAAATAACACAAACTTAGAAAAGGATCATTTTTCAAAGACTAGAAAGAGCTATATAAATTTCACAGCGAGGAGCCGGAAGAGAATTTATAGATTGCAATCTGAGCAAGGGTCACCCCTACAGCATCATACATTAGAATTCCGATGAATTCAGATCCTGACTAGTGCAGATAAGTATGATATTTGATATATTCTTTCAATTACTTTTCCTTTCCATCTTCAGTTAATTACTGTTTTTTGTACATGTAATGTACCCTGACTCGAATAAAGTTCAATTGTATACTTAGGAAATTTACGGTTCAGTAGGTGCATATCAAAACAAATGCGAAAAACGACATGAAAACAAAGACCACCAATGAAATCAAGGAAAGAGCCAGAACCCACAAAAGAATAGGTAAACGAGACCACAAAAAGAGCAGCTTCAAGATCCCTGCTTAAACTCACAAATAGGAATACTAAAAGAGAATATATTCCAAAGAATCAATGCAGTGTTTTCGAATATAGTAAACCAATTTTTTCTTTCAATCAGTATTCAACCTTTCGGAAGTTCTGTTAAATCATCAGATGTATCTTATAAGCAACCGAATGAGACAAATTGTAGCATTCATTAATTATAGTATGACATACAAAAAGAAGGAAACGAAAGGAAAAGGGTCCAATTGAATGAGAAAAACAAATATTACCTTGAAAGATTACGACGAAGAAGAGTAGTGTGATGATCAGAGCAGATATGCCGCTGTATAAAGAGGATGACTTGGATGCTTTCATCTTCTTTGCTACTTTCATTTGTTCAATTCTTGCACGCTTTCTCTTGGCCAGCTCAGTGATCTCCCTAACCAACTTCTGGTCAGCGGCATCCAGTGATGGACGTTTAGGAGGTCGTGGTGGCTTAGGAGCATTCCTAGAGTTTTTCTTCTTACACTGCTCATTCTCACACGCCTTTTCCTCTCGGGGCATATGTCCTTGACTCTCTTCCCCTTCTGAATTCCTTTCTATTAGTGTCTCTACACTGACATTCGAAACCTCGCCAGATTTTTCCAGACTGCTAGATGATACAATGCCACATGTACATGTAATTGATTCATTCAAATGCAAAAACCAACCGAAAACACTACCCAAGAACTTAATTCTCTGTCCGTTGCTCGAAACAACATCTAAGCTCGCATCTTCTTTACTAGTACACCCTCCACTTTCAAGGTCTATTTCAAACTCTTTTTCCCCTGAAGCCATATAAGAACCCTTCCAATCAAAGCAGGACAAGGGCAAACCCTTTTTTTGGTTACGGCTTAAGATGTAATTCCTGGTTACAAATTATCATAAGCCTATGATTCTCAAAGAATCACAGTGATTAACCTTCAAAAACTATCAGAAGAACTCTGCAAATTAAACAAGTTCCAAAGTCTCAATCTTTATAGAACAAACTACACTGATGTGCAAAAAGAACAATAAAAAAAATCCCCCCAAACGAAAAAAAAAATGGATTACGAAGTTCAAGGGGAAGCAAAAACATAGATGGTACCTTTGCGTGGAAGAGAAGAAGTGCTGCAGCTGATGGTGGAGTTAGCACGCACGCAGAGTACGGCAGAAATCAACCTTTTTCTTAAGGAGAAAACAAACGGGAACAAGAAAATATAAAAAGACAAAGATGGACAGATGTAGAATATTCTTATGTGTACTATGTCGTGTGTTTTGTTTGCTACTGTGTTGTAGCCGAAAAGAAAACAGAAAAGATTTTTCTATGTTATCCAAACACAGCTCAACATTACGTGTGGAGCAGAAATTTGTTTTGAATATTTTCTCCAGTTATACATGACTCATGGTGCACTAAACGAGTACTCGAAAAAATTTAACATGACGTGGTAAGCGTTTGGTTGTCCATAAGCTTGGGTCCCACGCACAGAGTGATCCGGAAAGAAAAAGGTCCAGCTGTTTTTACAATACAAGACGGATAATTTTTTTTTTTTATTACATACGATATTATCTGTTATAAAAAACGAGAGATTGATTTAAGTCTTACAATGGGTTAGTCATAATAATTTGATTCAAATTCGTTTTTGACGAGAATCAAACTAAAACTTGTCAGTTACAAATGAAAAAAATTATTACTAAACCGTATTAATAAGTAACCAACCAGGAACAAATTCTTGAAACAACTTAATAGATAAAACACGTATATGGCAAAGTCAATGAATTACAAAATTAAGCACAATTAGTCACACATTTCCAAATCCATTGTTACCATTCACACGAATCTCATTCAAATAACCTATTGCATCGTATTCGTTGGTGCATTGTTGTCGACATTGCTGGAACCCGAAAGTCAACAGCCTTGTCCCAATTTCAGAGAAAGCTTGAACATTCAAACAAGCTTGGCTGATTTTTCCCTGAGGGCCTCTACTCCAGTCCTCCCAAACCACACCATCAGAGCACACTCCATGCTGTTTTGTTGAGTGAGTTATATATGTCCGGTGATTTTCGGAGAAATCAGATCGGAAACAAGGTTTTCAATTTCAGTTCTAAAATTTTGGAATCGAATCACAATTTTCAGATTTAAAACTTGTGGAATTGGATTAATCTTGGAAAGTTCGTAACATAATTCGGAAATTCCTATAATTTATACGTTTTTAATATTCTCGAACTTTATTGTACATGCAGTTTATTGTCCTTTCTTATTATGTAGTATATGCTTATGTATAATTTTAAATAATTGTTTGGTATACTAGTATGCTTATCTTTTTTAATATGCTAGTATATATATGTTTTAACTATAAAAAAAATCAGAATATTTCGAAATATTTTTGTTGGAAAAAGTTCAAAACACTTTCAAAAAAAATTGGATTGAAAATTTGGAATTATCGGAATCCCTAAATCCATTCCAATTTTTCAAAAAAATACTTAGATTCAAAATTTTCAAGTTATTTTACTTTGGGAATCAAAAACACCATTTCAACTTGCAGACTTAGTTACGTGGAACATTAAACAACCTTCAAAGTGAAGGAAATTGAAGAAATTAGAGTTGAAAAGCAAAATACGCATAAAAAACAAAAGAACAAACAGACCACACAACTACAAAATTATATCTTTTATGTAAAATAAAAATAAAAATAAAAATAAAAAGAAACTACGAAATAATACTTCATTAACTGAAAACAAAGAAACACTACAAAATTACCAAGAAAAATACATAACCATAGAGACTACGTAGGAGCAAACATATGCAAATCCTAAACCAAACGAGCAAGAGATCTAAACTTAACGGGCTAGAAATCCTAATCCTTGGCCCACAAGAAAACGAATAAAATAACAATACTAATAAAACTAATTTTCCAACAAATAAGAGTCAAATAGTTCCCGGGTTGGACTTGGATTTGCATTTGAATTCTGATATGGAATTAGTCGGTTTGCAGCCTATAAACAATCAGTGCCAAATATCGTAATTCAATAGTGGATTTTGAATTAGTCGGTTGAAGTTGTGTTTCCTCAGCTACTGACTGTCAACCTGAACAGGAATCTGGCTCGGAATTTTGCTTAATTAGGCTTGGAGAATTTTCGGAATTAACAAGTCTCAAGGGCTCATCAGTAATTTTCGGAATTAAAGGGGCGAGTTTTTTTTTTTTTTTCCTCATCGAAGTAAAAACTTGTACAACCTATAAATTTGAGTATCGCATTCCATTTCGAAGTAGGAAATAACTTGCATTCAGTTTCGTATGTACTAAAATCTAAAAGTTACAAGTACCAACAAACCAAACAAAACAGAGTACGGAAGAACAATTGGAACAAATGGAAAACTTATTACCTACAAGAAGCTCTAAACCGAACTGAGCCACCAAACTGTAAAACAGCAGACCGTAATGCCCACCATTTCTCTCCTCATTTTAATATCATAACATACTTACCTAGATTTGGTGCTCTCCTGTGCATACTGCTACTTGACCCAGACAGACCTGGACCCTGAAAATTTTTCCCAGTGAAAATTAAGCTAGTGCTAAATAAGCAAACAATAATCTGCAACACCACGTTGACAACGCCAACATCTGCTCTCCCTACCCATCAACACCCACGGATATGCTTAAAAAAAACATGCTCTGTGGTTGCTAAAAGCACCCCAATAAAATTTCACTTCTCATCCCAAAGAACCACATTATACGAGCATTGGATATTCAATTTTGAGGACAAGCCATAAAGGTAGCAATTATATCCTTGTTAATTTTCCTGAAGAGTAAGACTACTCACCAAATGTAATTGCAGATTCCCATTCAGTATCGATTGTAACCTCTCCCATAACCCTCGTGCCTCTGACGCTGAAACTCACCAAAATTGTCACGAGGCCTTGAAGGATATGTTTCCATAGGGTTGGGATTGGGGTACCTGCTCCTTGAATCCATGGCCATACTTTCCCCAGCATACTGAGGATTGGCCGAGGTGCCGTCGTGTTCAGAATAATTGTGTGATTTATAACCACCAAAACCCCAAGTCGACATCTGCTGATTAGCCTGTTGTTGACGCCTCTGGGCATCAAGTTGAAGAAAGTCCTCCCACTGCTTTGCATGCATGCCCCTCAGGGGGGCCAGTTTCTTCATGTGGCTCTCTCTTATTTCCCTAATCGCCTTTTATCCGTATAATAAAATGTCAGCAACAAGAAATTTGTACCAAGAGTTCAAGCCTTTTAAAACAATTAGGATTGGCAAGAAAACAGTCAGGGTAGCTGGAGATATACTAGACACGAGTATACCTGATGTTAAAGTAGAGTTATAGGATGGGTTAATAAACCAATTATCACTTCAAGCAAGAAAAAAAGACATAAAAGTGTTTCTCGTTTTATTTGTTCCCAGAGTTGTAACGTAGTCCATACCTCACGATGTCTGTAATTTTCTTCATCTTCTTCCTTGTCACGAATTCTTCCAAGTTCCATTGCCTCTCGTTTGTACTCCATTTCTAATTCTTCCAATGTCTGGGGGATGGCAGAGTAATCAAACTGACGACCAGATTGCATATCAGATCCTTTTTTATCAGAATTCCATCCATCATTTCTATAAGCAGACATGCTTTGATTATGACCATCATATGAATTATATGAGTTTCCCATGTAAGGGGCACAAGCTGGAGAATTTGAACGACTTGGCCGACCTCTAGCTCCGTTATTACCATAAGCTTCATGAAATGAAGAGTATGTCAAGCACTTGATTCAAGATGCTACCACAGATGGCAGCTTTAATTCAACATACTATCTTATTTTCAGAGATAAACCATCTGAGAAAATTTCTGGATAGTTTTTAGTAAATGATTTCATTTTGGAGACAACCCGATCAATTCAGACCCGACCATGAAAGCTACTTCAGAACTCTACACACAATTCTTGAAGATAAGAACTTACCTCTTGCTGCAAACAAATCTAGGCAACAAGCTGATTCTTTGATAAATGGGAAAGATTTTACAGACAGCACGTAGAAAATTCTATACAAACCTAAAAAGCTACAAACATGACAGCCCCATATATACATTGTAAATATATCCGATGCTGTCCCTACCTTGTGGAGGACCCCTGGAAAATTTCTGCATCTCATGACGTATTCGGTCTTCAACAAATTTATCTTTCCTGTGAAACCTTTGTTGAAAATGCGACCCGTTCCGGGGACCAGAATGAGACCTCTGGGATTCAGAACGTTGTAACCGTGCAACAACAGGGCTTCGTTCAGGTGACCTTGATCTAGTCACTTGAGAACCAGAACCATCCCTTTGTTCGCCTTCCTCTTTAATCACTTTATGCACAGCATCCACACCCCTTCTTAATACTAACCTATCCTTGCCACCGACAATGATAAATTTCTCATCCATCTTAATATAGCATCCAATATCCATTTCAATCCTGTTTATCACTTTCTCAGTGAAAAGGGACCTTACATGCTTTTCTCTAGCAGGAACCCTTTCAAAGAAATCTTGAGACTTGCGACTTGCACCAAGGGTAGATGGGCAACCCTAGAGAATTACCAAAATGCATTAGAACATGTTATCATAAAGAAAAAGTAACACCCTTCTATTACCATGATATAAACGACAAACATTTAGGTATGAGATAGAAAAACTAACAAGTCCATAAACATGCTATGAGGTTATATTAGTTTCTGTGGCCTTCATAAATTTCTGACTAGACTATATTTTGCAAAACAACTTACAAAGTACCAAATTTTCTTTGACAGAAAAAGAAGAAGTCATTTTGGTAAAATTCTTAATGCAGCACCACAGAACGCACTATATTTATTGATTTAAATAATAAATGGTGACAACCTACATGGGTTACATCTTGATTAGTTATCGTAGACAAGCAATGGCAATTGACATTAGCTTTCTAATGCAACCCACAGAGGTACATGGGTTATGTGCTTTATGAATAAAAATTATTTTCTTCCTGCCCATGTTGGATGTCTAATGAGATGTGCTTGTCCGTGGGTGGGTGGGTGGGTGTGTACGTGATGCAAACAATGAAAATCTTATCCAGTAAAAGTTAGAAATCACAGGTGTGCTGAACAAAATTAGGTCCTCAACATGACTAGTATGCATGTAGAAAATCTAGAAGTAGAAAGCAATACCAATCTATCTGAACAGGAAATCTAGCAGAGAACCAAAGTAAAGTTCCAGGACAGACACTCCTTCCAATTATTTAGACAATTACAAGATGGTCTAAGATATGCAAACATAATGAAAACATCAAATATAAAGAATGTAAGGGCGTCCACAACATACCCGAACATAACTTATGAATGTCTTCAAGTAGAAAAAGCATTTTATAGCATAAGCAATTGAAAAACAAAAAAAGAATGTAATGTGTTTGCATATGTGTGTGATTTTGCATAAAGATGGCCAGAAAAATAAATAAAGCACTACAATTTTACCTGAGTAAAGTGACCTGGTTCCCCGCAGATTTTGCAAATCATTTCCTCTTCCTTCCTCTTCTTCCAATTCCTCTCAGTAGCTTTTGACTTGGCCTCCCACACCTTAGCTTCTCGGCTGGTAAAATCGGTTGGGACAGCGTTGGGGTCACGAGCTTCCTCTTCCTCATCAGACCCGGCAAGAGACCTTTTGTTTGGTTTTGCCCTATCTTGTGTGTTTGTGGCATTTGAACCAGGAGGGCCAGTGTACTCCTTGTATAGTTCGCTAAAGTCATCATCGATATCTGGGTCCGGTCTCGTTTCCATTGAATTCAACCTTATGAATTCTAACATTCCACAACACAAACCAAACCTTATCAATATCCTCCACAGCCAACAAATTACACACAAGAGGACACAACTTTAAGAAATTCCCAAACACCGTTTTATCAATATCGCAATTCTACAAAAACCCAATTCCCAATTCGATAAGTTCACTTATTACTAAGCAAAACACTTGCACAAATTTATAAACAAGAGCAACAATAAAGGATTAAATTTGTTAACAGGGTCTGTTTCTTTGAGCAGAAAATCCTCATGAAAATTGAAACTACAACAAAAATAAATAAATCGATTACTTGATTGTACAATAACATAAAAGGGCAAATTAGGGGCCTACGAGCGAATGCTTGAAAAAATGACACAAAAATTGAATGAAATTTGGTGTACGGAATGGTTACCTGACGAGTGAAGAGAGTGGAGCCGCAAAGCAGAGGTTTTGCGACGTCGACGAGGAGAAAGCCTAAAGCTTTAGCTAAGAAGGCCCGGGCTAGGGCTGGGTTTGTTTACCCTCTTTACTCCCTGCTGAATTTTCCTTCGTTTTTTTTTTAACATAATATTAATCCGTGCCAACAAAAATGAAAAAATGGTTTGTCCTTGTCCGCCCTAGAGTTTTCAAGGAGTCAGTATAGACATGCTTACGTATAATAGGGTGGTAGTCAAACTATGATTTAAAAGAATTTTAAAAGATTTTAAAAGTGATAGATTTAATAGGATTTATGAAGATTTAAGACTCTTATATGGATTTTAAAGAATTTGAATGAATTTGGTTCGTAGATTTTGATGAATTTTGGTGGATTTTCATTTTTTTTTTATTTTAAAAAAAAAAAGAAAATTTTTTCCCTTGCCCTACTAAACCACTTTATCCCTTCTTTATTTCGTGTCCCCTTTCACACCATCATAGTTCCATCTCTCTCTCAATTTAGCACTGCTACGCCACCAGAAACCCTCAGCAATGACTAGCCTTTTGTTCATTCGATTTTTTATTTATTTAGCAGATGTTCCAGTTCTCCGGCAATTGCAGCAACCTTTGAAAAATCATCCTCATCAGCCTCATCGCCAAAATCTGTTTCATCAGCAATTCCAGCAGCATTTGGAGGAACACCGAACCCATCATCATCGACATCTGAAGATCTAGATGAAAAACAAGTTATGCACCAACACCAATATCTGGAGACGCATATGCAGAGAATACATGGCCACATTGATCACTACCCAAGTCCTTTTCTCCATTGAATTCACGTTCTAGGCACCGTCCCAAAGATTCAACAGCCGCTGAATTTTGAGGCCTATGACAGAAAGAAAATGAACCAAACTTCCCATTTGCAAAGTCTCCTGTTGGTAACTCAAATTTCTAGGCACCGTCACTACTCAATGTGGAGCATGCATTTAAGTTACTGACATTAGTGAATTTATTAGGATCAGTCCTTTTTGAGCTTTTCTTTCTTATGATGGAAGGAGTATTTTTTTAATTCTTATTAGACCAATGTGGCCATGTATTCTCTGCATATGCGTCTCTAGTAGTATTTGGTGTTCATCAGTTTGTCACTATGTGTGTGGCTCGAGTTGTTAGACATTTAAGGACTACCCATATGGAATAAGATTTCAAATCCTAGGGGGTGAGGTCGGATTATTTTTTGTCTTGATTATATAGGAACTGGATCCTCTCCTGAGCTTGGGATGGGGATCCTCATGAGCAGCCTATCTGGGTCGTTCAAACTTGATCCAACGGCTGCAATTATTATAACTTTTAGAGGGCCCCTTGTTTGGAGCCATTGGATCAAGTTTCAATGACCCGGATGGGCTGCTCAGGAAGATCCCCATCTTGAGCTCAGGAGATGATCCAGTTCCGGTTATATATACTTTTTTCTCTTAAATCTCACAAAATCCACCACTTACTAAAATCCTTCAAAATCTTAATTTTATGAATACACTTAGATTTGGATGGACTTTTTAAAATCTCTAATAAACTCTCAATGGATTACACCTAGATTTGCATGGATTCTAAAATCCTTTAAAATCTTTTAGTTGACTATACTAAGATTTTAAAATCTTTTAGTTGACTATACTAAGATTTTAAAGTCTTTTTAAATCATTTCAAATCCGAGTTTGACTACACCTCCTTAAGATCATATAGCCATGTATTGAAACATTGTTTATCAGAGCAGTTCCATGTTGTCAAGCTCCTGGGTTATAGGTAATTCAATTCGCTTAAGTAAACTATAATTATCTCTAGTGAACAATAATTGTCTAAGTGCATTCATATTAAAATATTAATATTTTTTATTTTATAATATAATAAAAATATTTTTAATTTTTAATTTTGAATAATAATAAAAAATTGATTAAAAGTATTGGAAAATATTAAAATGTGGTTTACGCTGGAACAACATGGTTAGATATATATTTTTTATAATTTTATAATTTTTCATTAAAGTTTTATAATTTATAATTTATATTAATATTTTATAATTTTTTTCTTAGTGGCTGACGTCACTGTAACGTTAGCCTTATGTCGCTGCCCTTAGGAGTTGGGCCTGTGGATTTTTGCCTGGTGGAGAGCTCAAACTCGCCTGGAGGTGATTGGACTGGGTTGGAGCCAATTGTTAGGGGATTGGGGCATTGAATAGCCTATGCCCAAGATAATTGCCCAACGCTGGAAATGCTCTAAGTACAGTGTTCTCTCAATTTTTCCCTCGCTTAGTTTGTGTTATTACAACTTTGCATACCTCTTTAGTTTAGTCTCATTGCTCCTACTTTAGTCTACCTGAACTCTCAGTTTATTGCTCTAAACTAGATAACAACGTGTTCTCTTTCTCTAAACTAGACAACCCTCAAAACTTTCATTTAATGGTAGGCGAGAAAAGTTCTAACCCTTAGAAATGAAGTCTTATTTCAGACTCTTTGAATTTGTCTTAATTTTGGATTGCATATCTTGCCTAAGACCTACTCTAACCCTTCGAGTAAAACTCAAATTTTAAGTTCTAAATTTACCCCAACTTGCTTCAACCTTTGGGGCAAATATAAGTTAAAACTCAAAACTCATTTATGGGCCAAATTTAGCCCAGGATTCCCCATAGGTTAATAGGGTTAGGCCACCATATATGTATATTTTTTTTTAGTTTTATATTTATAAATTCATTGAATCCAACGGTTAAGATCTAATTTGATGAAATCCAACGGTAAAAAAAAATGTCTAACGGTTCAAATTTAAATCTAATGACTAAAGTAATTAAAAAAAAATATTTATGTGTTTCATATTCTTTCATAGTGCTTCACGAGTTACACGATGCCGGTTTGTGATTTTTCAATTTGTCGGAATTTAAATATTTTTAGGTTAAAATGTTCATAAAATTAAATTATGATAGTCTACACTAGTATTTGCTTACACATTTTGTGTGTATGAACAGTATGAACACATTTTTTTAGAAAAATGAGAATGAGAGGAGGAGAGAGAGAATGTGGGGGGGGGATGGGAGGTTTTCGTTTTTGGTTTTTTTTTTTTAATTTTTTTTAATTTAAATAATTTTAAATATTTGAGATATTTTAACATCATCTGTATGTGAGATTTCAATAAAAAACAGTCAAATTTGGACCTGTGAAATTACATTTTGCCCATCATTTTTTTGTGTGATAGAAGACTAAATAGTATTTTCATCCTTTTTTTGTTGACAAAGAGGATTTCATTAATTAATTATAGTCTACATTAATTTTCTTTTAAAAAAGTTAATTTGAGAAAAAAAAAATTAGCCTAAATTTATTCCTTAGTAATCTGGGGCTAAAATTTTAACTCAGAAGGGTTGAAGCAAAAAAGTTGTTTCTAGGTTAAAACCGAAATTTTACGGGCTAAAAATTTTAGGTTTTAACCCAAGGGTTGAAGATGATCTAAAGATACTTGAGGCTAAAACCTTAACACTAATGAATTTAGCTTCAAATTAATTTATTTTCAGTCTTAAAATTTAAGCTAAAGATTTAACATCCTACACTAAAGTTTCAATTATTCTCTCGCATAGATGATAAAACATTCTCACAGGTAATAATGACATTCTCATAGAAGTAAAATAATCATATTACTTAACCTTATTCAAACTTGCATGCTGAGATGCCATCTATAATAGATAACTCAAATTCG
This sequence comes from Malus domestica, assembly GCF_042453785.1. Lineage (NCBI taxonomy): Eukaryota > Viridiplantae > Streptophyta > Magnoliopsida > Rosales > Rosaceae > Malus > Malus domestica. The sequence continues at coordinate 34,859,627 of NC_091669.1, read as the reverse complement.
AAAAGTTTAATTATTAAGGACCATAGTGTAAAAGATAGGACATAGAAGTATTAGCTTGTAAATATTTCTACAGTCTGTTAGAGTCTATTGTTAGTATTATTTGAATAGTTAGGATTAGTTATTAGTGAGCTATCAATCATCTATGTGGTGATGTAAATGTATAAATACTAAAGGTTGTAATCTTATTCATTCAATAAATGAAAAGATAATTTTCCTATCATGGTATCTCTCGCCTCTGTCTAACTACCAATCCTTTTCTTCTCTCGCTTCCCCTCTTTTCCTCTATGCAAACCCTAAATCGTGATCATGGTGACTGGTGCATCTCCCTCCTATGGCTCCGCTCTTCCCTCTCCAGTCACAAATTTGTGCCTTAATTCTTTTAGCACTTCTTCAATTGCACCGATTACGATCCAAAATATTGGTTCCATGGTTCCAATCAAGCTCACAACCACAAATTACCTCGCATGGAGTGTGTTATTCATTCCGATCTTCCGTCGTTACAATCTCACTGGAATCATCGACGAGTATATGGCTGCTCCGCCCAAACTTCTTCGCGATTCTTCTGGAAATGCAATCTTGAATCCTGATTATGTTGCTTGGTATGAGAATGATCAAAATATTCTCATTTGGATCAACTCGACTCTTTTGGACTCTCTGATTCCATATACGGTTGATGTTAATTCTTCTCGAGAGCTCTGGTTCAAGCTTGAATCGCGACTTGTTGCAGCTTCACAGTCTCATGTTCATGAACTTCGTTCACGTATTCACACATTCACCAAGGGTGATTCTACTACAGCTACATATCTTCAACAAATTGAGGAGATCTCTGATGCTCTCGCCAGTGCTAGCGTTCCAATTGAAGAACATGAGCTTCTCTCTGTCATTCTTCATGGACTTCCTTTTGATTATGACTCATTTGTTGATGCAATCCAGTTTTATCTTAGATCTATAACCATTGATGAACTGCATGGTTTACTATTGAGCAAAGAAATTCAGCTTGCAAATTGTAAGAAATCAACCGCCTCAGGATATTTTCAAGCGTTTAATTCGTCTCTTGGATCTTCTGCTGGAATTCTTCCCCTACCTCCTCAAAACCCTAATTCTCAGGCGTTTATTGCTTAGAATTTCCCCAACTTCAATCAGCATCACGGTCGTGGTCAAGATCGTAATTTCAATCGAAATTTCTCAAACCCTAGGTCTAACAATCAAAGTCAACATTACTTCAACAATTATCAGAGAAACAATAAGAGGAACAATTATTCGAGGAACAATCGTGGTGGTCGATTTGGTTCAACCTTCTCTAGACGCAGACTCACTTGCCAAATTTGTTACCAAAATAATCATGAGGTTGCTGAGTGTCCTCATCGCATGAATCCTCATTTTGGCTCAAAGAGTTCTCAATCTGCAATGTGTGTCAACGCTGCATCATCATATGCTACTCCAACTTGGCTTATTGACTCTGGTTCAAGTTCTCATATGACTAATTTCGTTGCAAACTTGCAGAGTTCAGAACCTTACACTGGCTCTGAGCAAGTCTACATTGGTGATGGCAAGGGTTTGCCTATTCTTAGTTCTGGTTCTTCTACACTTTCTACTACTCACCATGACCTTGCTCTTCGAAATGTCTTACATGTTCTTGGTTTAAAACAAGATTTGTTATCTGCTAATCAATTTACAATTGATAACTGGTGCTCAATTACTCTTTATCCTTTTCACTTTATTATGAAGGATCTTTCTTCGGGGATGATGCTTTTTAAAGCCCTGTGAGGAATGGTTTTTACCCTTTCACTGCCTCTAGTCCAACTGCTGGTAATCATCTTCTCTTTGCTGCAACAGTCAAAGTTTCTTCTCAAATATGGCATTAAAAGCTGGGCCATCCATCTTTCAAACTCTTAAATAAAATAGTCTCTAAGTCTAGTCTTCTAGTTTCATCTAGCATGACTAAGTATTTTTGTTCCAATTGTGCAATGGGCAAAAATACCAAACTTCCTTTTGTATCTAGTTCTACTACTACAACTCGAACTCTGCAACTTCTACATACAAATGTATGGGGGCCTTCATCTGTTATGTATGTCTCAGGTTATAGATATTACCTCTTAGTTGTTGATGATTACACAAAATACTGCTGGTTTTTTCTTCTCAAGTGTAAATCTGAGGTTTTTCAAACCTTTATTGAATTCAAAGCATTGGTTGAGAATATGTTGCATACTTTTATTGCTGTCTTGAGATCGGATTCTGGTGGAGAATTTTTAAGTTATGGTTTACTCAGTTTCTTAAGACTAATGGTATTCATCACCAACTAAGTTGCCCTCACACACTAGAGCAAAATGGTTGTGCTGAGCGCAAACATCGACATTTGGTTCAGATTGCTTGCACTCTTCTGATTGCATCTAATGTTCCCTACATTTATTAGATTGAAGCTTTTTCAACAGCAGTGTATCTCATTAACCGGCTGCCTATTATGACCAGATCTTCTCCTTGGGAACAGTTATTCCACAAACCTCCATCATATGCCACTCTCAAAGTGTTTGGTTGCCGATGCTTTCCCTGGCTAAAACCCTATATAACATCCAAATTAGAACCTAGAAGCAAACCTTGTGTCTTTCTCGGTTATAGCTTGATCATAAAGGATATAGATGTCTTGATCTTTTAACCAGGTGAGTTTATATATCTCGCCATGTTATCTTTGATGAATCTCATTTCCCATTTCATCACATTCCTGCCATCTCTTCCCCATCTAATTCCCCAGCCTCTTCACCCTCTTCAATCCCATCTACCTTAGTGTTTCCTATTCTAGGTGCTTCCCCAGCATCACCATTTCATTTCACTTCATCTCTTTCTGCACCTATATTACAACCTGCCAGCTCTTCTAATTTTGCAGATGTCTTGTCTTCTGCATCTATATTACAACCTGCTAGTTCATCTAGTCTTGCACCCTCTATCCCTTCCACAAACACTCATGCTATGCAAACTCGATCTAAGTCTGCTATATTCAAACCCAAAGCCTATGCAGTCACTAAACATCCACTCCCTTCTTATCTCACTGAGGATTTCTTACCTACTACCTACTTACAGGCTTCAAAACACTATCATTGGAGACAGGCTATGTAAGAGGAATATAATGCTCTTCTCTCTACTGGCACTTGGTCTCTTGTTCATTCCCATCCTTCACAGAATCTTGTGGGCTGCAAATGGGTCATTCGAATCAAAAGGAAAACTGATGGCACTATAGACAAGTATAAAGCTAGGCTGGTTGCTAAAGGCTTTCACCAGCAAGCAGGATTAGATTACAATGATACATTCAATCCTGTTGCCAAGCCTGTTACAATTAGCCTTCTTCTTACTTTAGTTGTCCAATATGATTGGTTTCTTGACCAATTAGATGTCAGTAATGTTTTTCTCCATGGCTCTCTGTCTAAAAATGTATTCATGCAACAACCATCTAGTTTTCAGGATCCTACTAAGCCTACACATGTCTGTCATCTTCATAAGTCACTTTATGGTTTGAAACAAGCTGCCTGAGCTTGGTATGAAAAGCTGCAAGGTGCACTTTCCTCTATGGGTTTTATTGGTTCTCAGAATGATCATTCTTTGTTTGTTAAGAAGGCTCTTACCTTGGTGTTTGTTTTAGTCTATGTAGATGACATCCTGGTTACATGACCATTTTCTCAGGTATGCAAGGACACTATTGCTCAACTCAGTGCCTTATTCCCTATCAAAGATCTTGGTCCATTACACTTCTTTCTTGGCATCGAAGTAAAAAGGTCATCCTCTGGCATTCTGATCTCTCAGTCAAAGTATATTCTGGAATTACTTAAGAAAGCTAAACTGGATGGAGAAAAGCCTTGTCCCACACCTTTGAGCACTTCAACATTGGATCACACTTCTTCTCTGCTATCTAATCCAGAAGAATATAGGTCTCTTGTGGGTGGTTTACAACCTGGACACGACATGATTTGTCTTTTACAGTTAATCTTGTCTGTCAATATATGCACAGTCCTAGATAATCTTATCTTCAAGCTATAAAACGAATTCTGAGATATCTTAAGGGCTCTCTTGATTTGGGGTTATGGTTCTCTAAATGTTCTACACCTCTCAGTATTAATGCATTCTCTGATGCCGATTGGGCTGGCTGTGCTTTAGATAGAAGATCAACTGGTGGATATTGCATCTTTCCGGGCAATTCTCTCCTTAGCTGGAGTGCAAAAAAAAAACCAACAGTAGCTTGATCATCCACTGAAGCTGAGTACAGATCCTTAGCCAATACGGCAGCTGAAATCACCTGGTTGTGTAAACTTTTAGTTAATGTTCACTTGGTTCTTCCCCGTTCTCCCAAATTGTGGTGTGATAATATTTCTGCTTTGTCTTTAGCTAAAAATTCTATATTCCATGCTAGGACTAAGCATGTTGAAATAGATTATCATTATATTAGGGAGAAAGTGCTTTGCCGTGCTATTTTAGTTCATTTCATCTGTTTTCAAGACCAAGTTGCAGATATATGTACAAAGTCCTTGCCCAAGCCCAGATTTTTGCTTCTCAGAACCAAACTCTCTCTTCGATTCCCTCAGCTCGGTTTGAAGGGGGATATTAAGGACCATAGTGTAAAAGATAGGACATAGAAGTATTAGCTTGTAAATGTTTCTACAGTTTGCTAGAGTCTATTGTTAGTATTATTTGGACAGTTAGGATTAGTTATTAGTGAGCTGTCAATCATCTGTGTGGTGATGTAAATGTATAAATACTAAAGGTTGTAATCTTATTCATTCAATAAATGAAAAGATAATTTTCCTATCACTAATTTTTTGTTATATGTATGTTTTAGCATATGCCAACCTTAATTATGATGAGCAGCTGAATTTTTTTTTTTCTCATGGTGCACTTAAATTTGTAGATCATCATTGTATCTTATTAAATGCATTTGAAACTGAAGAACTTATTCAATTTTTTTAGCGATTCAGAAATTGCTCTCTCATTCGCTAAAATTGTCATTTATTTACATTACCAACTTTTATTTTTTTCATATTGTAAGAGAGAAGCATATATATCAAAAAATGAAGAAGAAAGCTCTGAAGTGACAATCAAGGAAGTTCAAAAGTGCTTATTAGTATATATGTGTAAATAAGGTTGTAAACATAGTTGTACATATTTGTGTAAATAGCGTTGTAAACATTTTTGTAAATGTATAAATTGGATTGTAAACCCCAATGTTGAACACATAATATAGTTGTACACATATATAGAATTTTTTGCATGTTTTATACACTTCTAAAACCCGCATTAATATGACATATGAGAAAAGGTATTAACTTTTTTAATTATTGTATTGTATGGATTCTATTAATGCATCAATTATAAATCTTGCAAATTTATTTTAATTGATTTCTTTTTGAGAATGGGTCAATACAAATATCATTTTTGTTTTTGAAAGCAATGCATATATCATTTATAACAAAAGAAACATATGAATTGGAGAAAGAGAAAGTCTCACATTGCCATGTCAACTACTAATATGCCAATTTTCGAAGAAATTTATACTCGACCAAAATTGGATAAATTGCATAGGGGCTCATATAATACCTAAAACAAAATATATACCAGTAACTGTTTCTCGGTAAGTGAGAAGGAATCGGCTGCGCGCGAGCTCCACCGTTGTAGCGTGGTGCCTTCTTCTTCAATTGCGCTCAGGTCTGTAATTTTAGGATTAGGGTTAGGGTTTCGCATAAAATAATCCAGGCACAAAATCTGCGAAGCTGGAGAGGCACGGAGACCACCTGGAGTCCCAGCGCGTCTCGCAGCCTGGGACTTTCTCTTCCTCTTCGCCTTGGCCCTCCGTCGATGCTCACCACAACAACCATCTTATCCACCACAATCACCACCAGGATTCCAACCACTACGACCACCACCACCATGGCAACCATTCTAATGGCCCCTTCCATCCGGTGCCTTTTTCTGTACGCAGAAGGGCTTGGTCTCAGCATAATCAAGGACTCTCTCCAGGTTTGTATATCAATTCTATATCAATTTCTTTTACATACATTTGTATTTGCCTTAATTCTCTGTTTGGTAGGTTAGAAAATGCAGGAAAATAGTCGAACCGAAACAATGTATTGGTGGTGGCTGACAATAAGTTAAGCTAGTGACCAATTTTGCACTGATCAAAATGAATATGAACAAAAGTTACTATATTACATACATTTGCATTTTCCTTACTGCTCCGTTTGGTAGGCAACAAAATGCAGGAAAATGGTCGAACCCAAACATTGTATTGGTGGAGTTTGACAGTAAGTTAAGCTGGTGACCAATTTTCCACTAATCAAAATGAATACAAAAGTTACTAATTATTACATACATTTGTATTTTCCTTAATGCTCTGTTTGGTAGGTAAGAAAATGCAGGAAAATAGTCGAATCGAAACAATCTATCAGTCGAGGCTGACAATAATACTGCCATATTTTGCTAATGTTACTCACTTTTGCTGTTTATCATCTAGGGAAAGTTTTTATCAATGTTTAGCAGAATCCTTTTAAAACTCATGGAAACCGCATTGGTGTTTTAGTTTCAAGTTTATTTATTGTATCCCCTCCAAAGCTATTTTTGTTGTAATACCGCTGTTTCTCTCATTTGGTAGTTTTTGTCTTTCAGATAACATTGAAAGCGCCCTACATGTTAAACTTTATGTTGCACAGGTTTCCCGAATAGCGACAGAGGAACTTGTAAGTAATAGGTCCCCTTGAGCTGTCAAAATGTCTTTAGTATTCATTTTGCTACACAATCTACCAAAAATGGCTGTGCCCTTGAGCTGTCAAAATTTCTTTAGTATTCGTTTTGCTACACAACCTACCAAAAATGGCTGTGTTTTAGTGTGTTTTCTCTTTCAAATTCATGCATTGGTCTTGTAACCGTTAATTCTATAAAATGACATTTTTTTCCTCCTTCTAAATGTTAGATTCGCCCCTTGTTTGAGCAATTTGGAAGCGTTATTGAGGTTGTGATTTTGCGGGATAAGAGGACTGGCCACCAACAAGGTACCTCAATCGTTATGGGGTGGGGTGGGTGAAGGATAGAATCTTGGTTCAATTCCCCTTGTTAGCAGTGTTTAAAATATCAATATAGGTGGAAATATCGATATGTAAATTTATGGAAATATCAATACTAATATTAATATCGGTTGCCTTCGACGGAAATTATGGTAATTGGCAATGAGGTGGGTATATCAATTCATTTAGATTTAGTCAAAATTAGAGAAAAAAATTCAAAAGTTCGAAATCTGCAATGGGTTTCGGCAAATTTTTTGTAGTGAATTGGTAAATATCATCGATATTCATTGATTTTCTTTTATCTCGCCGATATAGGGTGAAGTTTGCATTCCACCCCCTTTCCATACCAATCCTTGATTTTTTGGATATTGACGGAAATATCGACAATTTCGTGGATATATTAAACACTGCTTGTTAGTGCAAGCAACGAAATGATGTTTCTGTTTCTCTGTCTTCGGAGGGGCTGATAAGAGCACCCATTTGCTCATGTTTCCCCTATAACCAAGAAAAAATATTATTTCCAAAATTCTTCAATAGTGATGGTTGCTGTGTTTGGGGTAGTCAAGTTTAAAAAAATGAACATTTTTTTGCTACCACCATTTGTGTTTGGGTGTTTGTATTTCCACAACTATGAAAGTAAGCAAACAGATTTAGTGTTGCTCCTGCAGGAACTTGTTTTGTGAAATTTGCAACACAACATGAAGCAGACAGGGCCATTACAGCTTTAAATAATCAGCACTATTTTCCTGGGGTGAGTTTAGTTGCTGCTGGATGAACAAAATAGATGTCTATTGATGTCATTCATCATGTTATTAAGTTTCCTGTTTGTCATAATTTCTTTGTCCAGGAAGCCTTCCCGATGACAGTTAAATATGCCGATGGGGAATTGGAACGCCTTGGTAATTTTCTATTGTTTAAGGAATTATTATGGAACCATTTTATGGATTGTAAACCAGCAACTCAGTATCCTACGAATTGTTAGATCTGTGTTCTTAATCTGTAAGAGTTTCTAGAGTAACTGCGATACAAATTTTTTTATTAGTTCCATTCACTAATAAGCATGCCCAAATTCATAAATAAAAAATGAAATAATTTTTTCAAATTGATGCCATAACTTTGGCTTTGCACCTCTGTTTTGCACACACTTTGTGTTTCTAAAAATTTGGTTGATATGCATCAAACAAGCTTATACTGAACATCAAAGTTATGTGGAAAAAAAAATACTGATTTGATATGTGTCAAACAGGATCCATAATGAATATAAAACTGGGTGGATTTTTATCCTATTAAGAACTTGTGAGACATATACAGTATTGAAATAATGCAATTTGCTTTTTTTCTTCATTATCACATTCTTGTCTCATAGATACATCATTTTGATGCAAAATAATTTGATAATTATCTGTTTTATGGGCATTCTGGTTCAATTTACTTAATTTCATATTCATCAAGGGTCTTGTTAGATACAGATGGACCACTGTGTTTTAAGAGCATAAGCGTATGTGAACCGTACGTACAGAATGAAAGCTATGTTATTTTCACTTTGCTTTGAGAAAATATAGTAGTTACCAGAATGAATTTTTTGATATTTAAAAGGGCACGAACATAATTTAAAAGAAATATTAATGTAAACCATAGATTTTGGTTGATGAAACAGTAAATGAGAGACCTATTAAAAAAGGAGAAGCATTGGACCGCTGCCAAAAGAAATGGTTGTGGCTCTAATTTTCTGTTTACTTTTTTATTACTTGAGGTTCCACAATAAATTATGCTTACATGCTATTCGATTGTTTGAAATTTTGCTTCTGTATAACTCGAGGGTTATAATTAATTATTTAGATAAAATGCTAAAGAGAAAATTAAATGTATGGAAAGTCCCAGTGACATTTCGAGTAGATAGATATGAATATTAAGATATGCTCCAAAATTTTGTTATCCTGACCCCTCATTTGATATAGATTGAATGAATGAACTTTTCTTGAAATTTAGAGGTTTCATTATTGATTATGATTGCTGAACTTGGGAAAGATTTAGTTGTTTTTTCGTTAACATGAAAGTCTGGGATCTTGTCAAGTTAAAATCCACCACCCTTTTAAATAAAAAATAATCAAGATCGGTGTATTTATTTGGTTATAAATGAAAAGGAATGCAATAGTTTCCATTGTGCTTGAGAAGGCATGAATTCCAATTTGAAGTTTGGTGACCCCAGATGTGGTTATGACTTATAGTATATTTTGTAGGAGAGGAAATACTTTCTTTATCCTTGTTTATGTGTGGCTAGAGAATGATAGAGTATCTTCTAAAGTGCGTTTGAATTTTAATAATGATGATAGAATGTGCATTATGTGTTTGCAATTTACGGATTTAGGTTGCGTTTTGGATTGTTTTTCTCTGTGATGAACGCGCTTCCAGATCAATCTGCAGGCCATATTAGGATGTTAATAGAACCTTTTAGTGCCTATGTTAATAGAACCTTTTAGTGCCTTTAACAAAAGTTGCGGAGTAAAACACTCTGTATGAAACACTCCTATTTGGGCCCTTTATAATCTTCAGCTTCTGATGACTTTTTCTTTTCTTGTCCTCTTGGTAGAGACACTTGGTAAAGTGTATGTTAATGGCCTTAACAAGGAAGCTTCGTGGAAAGAAGTTGAGGATGTAAGGTCTATGTTTGTTGAAATTTATTTATCCCATTCCACCTAAATAATTCCTTCATGTAATATCAGTACAACCAATATATATGTGAATATGTATCATGCATGTGTGCACATATCCTTTTTTATTTTTTATGTTTTATGCATGTACATCTTTTCCTGTAGATATACTTGATTATTATGCACTCATGCATACTACTTGCAGTGAAAGAACAATGTTTTCCAAACCCATTTTTGGTTATATACTCCCTCAACTATTTTCAAGATGATCATTATATGGTGTTGTGTATGTCAGATATTTTCACCATACGGTCTTGTTTTAGATGTCTACATTTTGCGTGATGAGCTGAGGCAGAGTCGAGGTATGTCCTTTGTATTTCTCTATTCTTTGTAACTTGAGTCACATGTAGATTGAACATATCTTACATTGTAGGCGCTGATTATGCTTGGCTCAAAAACCGAAAGATGTCCTGGGTTCTGTTTGACATCACAATAAGTGAAGCCATTCTGATTTGTATGCTTGTTAATTTACTTAAAAGGGCACAACTGTGTTTTTTTTGCTTGTTAATTTACTTAAAAGGGGGGGAGGGGTACTGGTTTGTATGCTTGTTAGTTTACTTCAAAAGAAGGAACCGATTTGTATGCTTGTTAATTTTCTTAAAAGGGTGGAATTAGTTAGTGGGCTCTATAGCCAATAGCATCACCGACAACACATCAATTGGGATGTTTACAAATTTCAAACATTGTTCCCATTTACATTGTAATAATGGTGAACTAGTCTCGTTCTTTGATTTAGTCATTGCATATTTTGTAAAATCATTGAAATATTTTTATGGAAGCACTATTGCTGATAACCTGTTTCTGTCTCCTTGATGTGGTTAATGTTATTTTTATTTTTATTTTTTGTTAGGGTGTGGATTTGTAAAGTTTTCCCAGATAGATATGGCTCTGGCAGCAATCAAAGCATTAAATGGAACCTTCATTATGAGAGTAAAGCTTTTCTATTTCTTACTAGCATTTATCAGTAGTCTGATAACACTTGGTAGGCATCAACTAGTTTGATTCTTCTTTTCTATGTTACTTCAGGGTTGTGCTCAGCCGCTTCTTGTTCGTTTTGCGGATCCTAAGAAACCAAAGGGAATAGATTCAAGGTTGTAGTCTTCTGTAATTTTCTTTGACTTGTCTGCATATGCAGGGAGATTTTAAATAGAGATCTCTCATTTTAAGGAAAAAGGGATGCATGTGGGGCCCATCTCCCAATGATTCAAGCGATCCATTTTGTAGATTCCATTGTAGGATGACCTTACAAAAAAATTGGCCAAACCAATAACCCCTTTGTTGATATGACCATGATTAAATAAATATATTTAGCATAGTGTTTTGCTAAAATGTTCATATGGTGATGGTAATAATTCAAATGGCTAAGCAAAGAGATGATCCTTGAAGGGAACCCTAACAGATGGACAGTTTGGGTGATTGGACCAAATTGCTGGAGTAACAAACCCCCCCACCCCACCAAACACACACACACACACAGAGTATATATATGCATACATGTTCTCTTTCCTGACCTGTGTTCCCAGACTGGTTCTTGACCACACTTTTTGGCAAAAAATAATCTGATGGATGGATCAGGTTTACACACACATGTATGGGTATAATTTTTTAAACAGTCACCCAAAGCCACAAGCAACTTTCTAGATTTGGTTAAAGTAAACAGAAATGCTGGCTGACAAAGAGGTGTATGTTGATGTATACAGTACTGGATGACTGATTATGTACTGGTTTGATATTGAGTAGTTAATCCCAGACGCAATTTTCTAAACATTCTTTTTCTCTAGGGGAAATTTTGGATTTAGCAGCGGGAACATTGGACCCCACTCTCAAGAACCATTTAGGTATGCATCTGTCTTTGTGCATCTTACCCCCTTTTTTTTCATTTTGTTTAGTACCATGCTTGAGTTTTCGTTTTCTGCTTTACTTGGTGCAGGCTAGTATCTGATCATGGTGATCCCATGGGAGGGCATAATTTTCATAGTGCACCGTATCCTGTTCAGCAAACTTCAAACCCACCTATTCCCCAATTGGCAAACCCAGAACCCCTAGCTTCCATTGTCATGCCACCACCACAGTTGTGTAGGATGCCTTTACAACAGACACAGAATACACAGAGATCTTCTCAGACTTCTCAAGTAGAAGCTAATGAGACCCAGAAGCAGCATCTGACACAGCCATCTGGGCAAATTATTGGGCAGCAGCAAAGTTCTCAGGTTAGTACGCAACAATGATAAATTGATTGGAATGCGAAGTTTATCAGTGATTGAACAGGTCAGCGTTTGTAAAGGATAATTTCATGAGCATTGTTTCACAAAAATGTCATGTGGCCGTTGCTTGTGACACCCTGTGTATTCATTGAATTGTTTGCTTAGACACTCCACAACTACCAGAATCATGTCTATCTTGTTAAAGGTTTAATTAGCATGCATGTGCGAGGGAGTAATCTCATTTCTTTTGGTAAATAAAAGTCAAGTAGGAGGTTTTTAGTTGTTTTTTATTGATTTGGATGAATGGTTTTTAGTCATTTCTGGAGCTTTTTATTGGCGGATACAAACTTTGTGTGAATGTATGTTCAGTTGTTCTGTGGGGTTTATTATATGATACAAGATTGGCAGGGCACACACTAACAATGATTTTGTGACTTTGTGCAAATTCGTTTCTGCCATGCTGTAATATTGGGAACTGTGCAACTATGTTGGTTTTTTTATGGCTTCAATTATCTCCACAAACTGGATGCAATCCTCAGACAGTTGCTAGCAATTCTACCTCACCTGCATTGGCTTCAAGTCATGAAACTGCAGTTCCTCTAGAGTGTGACTGGAGTGAACATACCTGCCCTGATGGATACAAGTATTACTACAATTGTGAAACTTGTGAAAGCATAGTATGTTTCAGTCCTTGACCATCTTCATCATGTCTTTTAGGTTTCTTAGTACCAGAAGATATGGTTAATGTCTTATAAAAAAGAATAGGGATCATACGATTAATGTATGTGCTATCTGGTCTGCAGTGGGACAAACCTGAGGAGTTTGCTTTGTTTGAGAAACAATTACAGACGCAGACACAGACACAGCCGCAAAATTCCTCTCACCATCTTCAATCTACATCGGTTCTTTCTATACAACAAAGTGATCAAGCACAGGTAGAGATTCAGACACATGCCTTCCATCAGACACTCCAACTTCAGAAACCTTCCTTGTCTTCAACGGTTTGTATTCATTTTCACGTAACTGATTTTTGAGATGTTGGTTTCTCCATTGTAGTGTAAATTGAGTGTCTTGTCGCCTTAAGCATCATACCTGTACAAATCAGCAGCTAGTATAAGAATTGCCCAAATAGAAATTGTGTCTACCACTATACGCGCTTTGAGTATAAAGCTTCAATTGTGTCTACCACTATAAGTGCTTTGAGTAGAAAACTTCAATCTGATTATGTTTTGGAATGGTTTTGTTTCTACCATGCACTCATTGTGTAAGAATGGAGAATTTCTGTTCAGGAATTCCCAAAGGTCTTTATAGTGTAAATAACGATATAGGCTGATGTGTTATTGATGTTGTGATTTTGCAGGAACTTGATCATTTGCAAATCCAGCCACAAACAAGTCCTCTAGTTGGCCCAACCTGAGTTTGACAGGTATAGATTTTGTACTTAACAATGCCTCGGCTTATAAGTGTCTTTTACGTATCACATTTGAATAAAAAACAATGCAGGAGAAACCAAGGGCTTGCTGTATATTTGCCTTTATGACTCGTCTTCTTTTATAGGGTCTATCTGGGGATATTGCTCCGAAAACTCTGGATTCAGAGAGGTAGACAGGAAAAGAATGGGGTCCCACAGAGTCCTCTAGTTCTGTTCCGGCCCTCCTACTTAGTTCCTGTTCATAAAGTTCAGATCATTCTTCTTGTTTCTTATGCAGAATGGTCAATTTTCTGTTTCTAGAGAAGACAATTGCAAGCCTGTCCGGTCTGAGGGAACCATTAGTTAGCTGTTGGAAGATTTGCAAGATCCTGAAATTTTGTGTTCACTCCCTCCGCCCTCATTTCTTCAATCGTATTTAATCGTTTCTCAGTTTATCTTCATATTTAAGTTGCTTCTGTAGGCAGGAGGAATTCAAGAAGCGTTTAGTTGGTGAACAATAGTGGTGTACGCTTAGGACAGGGGGTCTTCTACCTATTAGACACATGTATAAAAATGTACCCACCCAAGCTTTAAATATGGTGGGTTGTTAGTGTCGTGCAGTCGACACGTTACTTGCCCGGAGATTTGTACCATAGTCCAGTTGTTTTACAGATGAACTGACGTAATTATTCCCAATTAGAAAGTTAATCTTTGGCCCTCACTGCCCCATATGATGTGAACACAACAATTTTGTTATACATCTTTTCGCTGAACTTTTTTAAGATTTTACCCAAACCGATCGTATTTGTTCTTACACATCTTTGCCAAAAAGGAAAAGAAGCAAGGGGTACGAGAGTGGAAACACGTTGTCACTAGATGCAAAGCGGATTCTTCACCAACTAGAGAGGAGATATTTGGTGAAATCCCTTGTAGGTGTGTTTTTTAGGTATATCTAGGTATGTTAAAGGACATATTACGGAGGACTCGTTAAATCAGTTATAATTTGTTTGATGGTATTTACCATTTGATGTTCTTTATTCTATAAGTAAATGAAGCGAATATGAAGGTGGTGTGACTTTGCTTGTGAATGTATATCATAGCTTATTAATTGATCTGTTCCGTGAAATTAATCTTACTTTACCCCTTAAATTGGTTTTGTCTTACTTTATCCTATAAAATTACCATTTTAGTCTCATTTAGTCTATAAGTTCAACCTATATTAGCCTCTTGTGGATTAATGTAAAAGTGTAATTTAAGCCGTTAGATTAAATGAGTAGATTAAATTAAATTTTGAAACAACCTAATTTCGAAGGACAAATTATTTAATAAGCCTTTAATCTCTGCAGAGAGAGAGTCGACATTGGCATTTTCCCCACCTATTGTTATTCAAATTCAATGAACCGAATATGTAGGGTGAGATTTGACAGCATAGATTGTCCAACGTAGGGGTGGGGAGAGAGAATTCTTGTAAAATACGCATACGCGTACATAGTTTGGGGCTAGCGCGCATTATAATGTCACCAAATCTTCAAAAATTGCAGCCCTTTTTTCTAGGATAAAGATTTTATGTGAATTCCCATGAGAAAATGTTTTTACTTTACCTCAATAAAATCAATATACTACTTCAATGAATCTGAATTATAAAAAAATAATTTATATTTGAGTGCACAAAAAAGGGATTTGGATCCTCTCCCCTGAGCTTAAGGAGGGGATCCTTCTGACCAAAACACGTGGACCGTTAGATGAAAATTTAACGATTATAATTATTATAACTTCAAAGGGACCCTCATGTTTGTAGCCGTTGGATTTTTATCCAACGGTCTAAGTGTCTTGGTCAGGAGGATCCTCTCCATAAGCTCAGGAGAGGATCCAAATCCACAAAAAGAGAGCACATTTGTTTAGTTAACGTGGTTATGCTTATGTCTACACTTTTAGTATAATTACATAAAACTTGTTAAATACGAAGTTCTGGAAACAGATTCCTAAAGAAGAGTATAAAAATTGTTATAAAGAGAGAAGTAAGAGGCTCCTACTTAACAGTGGGAGTGGAGACTGTCCAAAACCTAACCCTCAAATCATGACTGCGCGCGGTGCTGTTACTACTAGTACCCAAATGAAATCAATGCACATTCCTTCACCAAGAAAAACAAAGATATAAGGACAAACAAGGGGTCTGAAGAATTAAATATACAACAACCCATTTTTTTTCTCTTTACCATAATCTTTAACTTTACATCCCCCAACCCCACCTCTCTTTCTCCTCTTCCACACGAGAAAATTTTAATTGTGACAAGAATACAAGTGATACATTATATGTTTTAATAGGAGTGGTAAGAATTTTTATTTTTTAAGTTATTAACTTTTTAGCACATATATTCCACAATTTGTATAGTGACATGTGATGTACTATCCCATGTATCGGTCACATTGAAAAATTTCTCATTCCACACTAGAGATTTTTCAGTATGACTAGCACACAAGATGGTACACCATGTATCACTATACAATTGGTGTGATATGTGTGTTAAAAAGTTAATAACTTAAAAAATAAAATTTCTCACCACTTAACGTAAAAGCACATAGTGTACCATTCGTGTTCCATTCACAATTAAAAATTTCTCCTTCCACACAAAACGAAAACAACGAAAAAAAAAAGAACAAATATAAAGAAAAAGAGGTTAACTAGCTACTGCCTAGTAGTACCTGCAAAGTCCATGTTCTATCCATATTACAAAACATAATCATCATCTGGATCACCATCTTAACACAGAAAGTCAGTAAGCAAGCTAAATTAGTACATAATTAAGTAGCTCTAATGGGAGGATCTCACTATCTCATGATGATCATATCCATATCTTTATGTCTATATATATATATATATATATATATGGGCATACATCTACTGCTCTTGCTTAAGCATATGAGAGGGGACTATGTCTTGAAGAAGGCCATGGTCAGCTAACAAAGCAGAACCGGTTGCCGGAGAGCAAAACCGCCTTTCGGGATGAACAAGGCCGGTGGTAGTACTAGTAGCATTTGTTAGAGACGACGAAGAGCCGTTCACATGATAATTACCAAAATTAAAAGGTGCTGATGAAGGCGGAGAGGAGTTATCTGCAAACGGCTCTACTTGTTGATAGTGATGAGGAAATAGGGTTCTTGTGGGGATTAATGGCATGGCAAAATTATTAGGTGCAAAAGGAGAAGCAGAAGCATCAGAAGAAGCTGAAGTGAGAGTTGGGCGAGGCAAGAGTGGGCTCGGATGAGTGTGTTGGCCTTCATAAGTAGTCACAACAATGCTCGGATCGTCGAAAGATCGCTCCACTCGTTTCTT
Organism: Malus domestica; assembly: GCF_042453785.1. Classification (NCBI taxonomy): domain Eukaryota; kingdom Viridiplantae; phylum Streptophyta; class Magnoliopsida; order Rosales; family Rosaceae; genus Malus; species Malus domestica. The sequence continues at coordinate 34,842,930 of NC_091669.1, read as the reverse complement.
CACGTTACATGATGCACTTGTGCACCGATAGTAACTCCTACAAAACATATCATCATTTCATCACATCACCAAAATTTAATCATGAAATATATGTAAATGAGATTCTGATCGAAACCCCATTATTAAATTATTCTCCTGGTTTTGATTAATTCAAACCAAAAGTGCAGATGGAAGTGATTAATTTGGCACTGAAGTTTTGGTACCTGGGAAAGGGGCTATTTTTGACAGCTTTCTGGCCGTACTTTCTCCATCTGTAGCCATCTTCCAGATGATCAACTTCGCTCTTTGTCATGAATGCAAATCTGGGCTCTCTCTGCCTCTTCTGACTCGCCTTCTTGGCTTTCAACCTTTTCTCCCAACACAAGAAATTACAAAAGCATTAATATCTCACTCTTCACCAGGCTTTTGATTAAATTTGACTTTGCCCTTTTACTCAAAAATCCCAAACTTTCAATCTCCAAGAAAACCCATTTCTATCTTGATCTGTAACGAAATGGGTCTCTCTCAAACACAAAACTTTAAGCTAAGAAAAGCAAGAAATTAATTGATTAAAAAGTAAAATAAAAACTCACTCTTTCTTGGTATTTTTTTGCTCATCATGTTCTTCTTCTTCATTATTTTCCTCTTGGTCTGCGGCAGCTTTATGATCAGTGTGTTCTTCGTTCACTGCCTCGCTTGATTCCGACGAAATCGACGAAGAGTTTGGTGTTGCAGGCTGCTGATTCAAAGAGGAGTAGTCAGCAGAGAACTGGTCTTTTCCTCCCATTGTGGAAACTAATGAAGGCAGGACCGTAGATGGTGTTTGCGGCAAATAATCAAACAGGGAAGTGGGACAATAGTCCTGTCCAACCCCAGCCCCCAAAAGCTCCATAAACCCTAAAGATGAACTCTTTTCTCCTTCACAGAAATCAAACATGCTTGCAAATGGTGATGTGGAAAATCCGCATCCTCCTCCTCCTCCATTCATATTGTTGTCCTCCCTCTTCACAACATCCTTCTTCACATCCATAGCTCACTCTCAGTACGCCAACTACTATCTATACTTCATCAAATCCTAGAAAGAGAGAAAAACAAAGAGAGAAAAAAAAAGTGGGTTTTGTTTGTCTTAGAGAGAGAGAGAGATATAGAGAGTGAAAGTAGGGTAGGGTTTCATCTGGTTTATAAGATTTTTGAGAGATATAGAGGAGAGAGAGAGCTTTTGGGGGTTAGGGATTTGAGAGTGAGCGTTTTTGGCTGGCCTCAAAGATTGACCGGCAATTGGAGATCATGGGTTTTGTACGGAGAAAGACAGAGTTTGCAGTGGCAAAAAAATTTGAACGCAATGGTTCCGACAAAACGGTCGACCCTCATACTTAGACCTTTGACCGGTTAACCCGTTTATTTTATTAATTCATGTAATGTGAACGGGGTTTCGTTGCACGTGACCTTCTTACGGCTACACAGATGACATGCTGTGAACTTCTCTTCTTCTAACCATCTTTTGTTATTTGATAATTTAATTTCGTAATTCTCGTCGACTTAATTAAATTTAAATATAGTCAAAGCAAAAACCATATTATAAAAATGGAGGAGATTTAATTAATGGAAAGGTAGTGGCGTTTTGTAATTGGTGCTGCAGGTAAAGTATATAAGATGAGGATATGTTATATCCTCGATGAATTAATAATTAACTAGAATAATACTTATGGGATCGACTTCATTAACCTATATTACTTTATTTGGAGATTATACTGAATTAGACAGTTATTATTTTACAGAAATTCCAACTTATTAAACACTAGCACTATAGCTTGCTATCTTTTATATATGGTGGGCGGACGACGTTTATGACTGATTCAATTTTTTTTATTTTAAGAAAAAAAGAATTTGTTGGTGGCTGTGTCACCTTTGTTCATTTTTTTTAGCCTAAAAGATTCACAGACGTCCGTTTTCTCGGGGCTTACTATCTCATATAAATTAGGTCGACGATGTCTTTCATCGATTCAAAATGTTAAAATTAGGATATATTTAAGTGGGAAATGCTAAAAAGAACATTTTAAAAGTGATATTCTTTATAGACTCTCTGTTACCTCATATTTTTAGCACAATATTTTATAATATGACACGGTTAACGTTAAACTGTGAGGTAACAAAGTGTAATGTCTTCTTAGCATTTCTCTATTTAAGTTGTAATTGTTTGGTCAGGCCATCGACGACTAATAATCACCCAAATTATTTGTACATCTCAGTAAATATTGTGTTTTATAATAAATAGATATTATGATAATTATAAGTGAAATCGTTCAATATAAATTGTTATTTATTTTGTAAATTTTAACTGGAATAATTAGGATATAGTTACTATATTCGATGCATCTACGAAACCTAATATAAAATCGATACTCCCTATATCGCATATAAAAACAGTGGACAGGACAAACTTTAGGTGGGGATCAGGTACGACAGTTTTCTCTTTTTTGTATAATTAATCCAATGAATTGGAACATAACCAAATATACGATAAGAGTATCAACCTTTTTTAATTCAGGTGTGAAATCATGTGTTTTTTAAACTAATTGTATAATTATATTATATTCCTTTTATATAGTCGGTGATTAAAACCCTAGCTACTTTTTATCTTGCACCGAATGAAGATCAAAAGATCAGAAAATCCCCACAGAAAAAAGAAAAAGAAAAAGAAAAAAGGGATGCAAATCCCAAAGAAACAATCGTCTTTTTTACTTGTCTTTTCTCTTTTGGTGGTGAAAATTGTGTAATGTCTAGGGCAAACTTCACCCATGGGCGTGTGGGAGTACTACGCACACGAACACACGAGACACACAAAAATTACATGCTGACACAATTCCCGTGTAAATCCGGGACTCACTTTGCTGCCTCTAATTATGTTGTTTCCAACTTTTCTTGGTAAAACAATTATCACTACATATTCTTATAAATATATTTCGGGTAAGGTTTGCTACTTTGAACTTATGTATTTTGCAGGTTACTAGCTCTGTTTTACCGATCATTTAACCCGAGAGATGTAACTGTAATATGCCGACTCATTTGACACCGAAACTGCATAACGAAAGAATTTGATCTGTTAGTTTATATTTAAAATAAAATGATCATACCATTTGATTACTTTCGTGTTCTTTTGATTTTATTGAGCGCCATTCATGCATGCCAAATGAAAAAGGAAAAAAAATGATTGAACATCTTAGTCTTGTAGTTATATCATTGTCCTCTACTATACTTTCTTAAGTAAAGGTTGTGGCTGTTGATGCATCGATCCCGATAATACATCTTTTCATACACCGATACACTCAACCATATATGCTTGCTGAGGTCACTAGTGCTTTATGTGAGCTACGTTTTTGCAAGAAACCATCATTGCAATGGCCCTCCTATTATTATTAATTTGGTTTTTTAGTCAAAATGATCTTTAAGATTTGCATAACGATTCATTTTGATTCATGAGATTTGAAATCAATAAAATTAGTCCATGAGTTTGTCCATAATCAATTATTTTGGTCATTTTGTGAAAAATTTCCATAAAATAAGGGTAAAATGACAAAAATATCTTCTATTTTGTCGAATCATTTTGGCTTATTGTTTATTAAATTAAGGATAATTTTATCATTTTGATCCTTATTTAACATAATTTTTCATCTAAGGACTAAAATGATTGATGATGGATAATCTTATGGACCACTTATATTGATTTCAAATCTCAAGGACTAAAGTGAGGAGTTATACAAATCTCATGGACCATTTTGACTAAAAAGCATATTAATTTTTTGTGTTCGTCTATTACTACCTTACCTACGCAAGTTTCTTGTATGATTTTGTTATAGAGTAAATGTGAAGAAGATTGAATTTATAGACAAAATTTTGTAAACTAAATTATAGGAAAGTTGATGATTGAATTATTATTTAATTGTTGATAAACATGTCTATTTTATATTAGTAACATATCATTTAGTTTGCAAATTTTGTTTACAAATTTTGTTTTTCTAGCATTGCTCATTGTTATATTGTAGAGCATTGTCCAAACATATTGAATTTTGGAAGGCTCGACTGCTAAATTCATGAGTTTAATATTTCATCTAATTAAGTTTAATATTTCATTGCTCATCTTGCCATTTTGAAATCTCGACTACGTTTGTAATATGAAATAGCACGCAAGTATTGAAAGACTCGTCAATTCAATATTTCACTGCTGAAGTTAGTTGTCAATTCAAATCTCGAGTACGCATGTAATAAATTAGCACACATATATTGAAAAGCTCAACTACTAAACTCATGAGTTCAATTCATTGTCGTAATTAGTCCATTATGTACGTAACAAAATAGCACATAAATACTGTTAAAACCAACAACAAAAAGGAGAAAAGCAGATGACGGTTTACTGCAACGATAGAAAAAAAATACCTATACAGTTTGATGTTGGTTCAATATTAAAACTATAGTTTAACTTTAACCTATTAACACTAGAGTTTCTGGGAAAAAAATAAAAATAAAGCACTCCATTCGTAAGTAAAAATTGAGAAATCTATCGTCCTATAATTGAATGAAACAAAGAGAGAAAAATATGAATGTTGTGATCTACATTCTAATACAAATGTGATTGTGCAAATTTAGAAATATGTTTAGGAATCCTTTAGGATTTAGAAGATATTTCCTATTAAATTTTGTATTATTTGGAAAGCAAGTTTCTTTCATTCTTATTGTTATAAATAAAGGCACAAAGTATGAAAAATAACACATAGAATTTCTCAAGCCTATTCTCTATCTCTCTCTCTTTCTTTTAGTTAAATATAAGCCACAGGGAGAACGTAATTAGCGCTCAAGTTTAATTGGTTTATGTTTTGTAATGGATCTTAACGCGGTTTGGGAATATTTTGGGTTTCTTACATAACACGCTTTCGAGATAAATAATATAATGGTAGTAGTCTACCAGAGATGATTGTAAAATAAATAAAATAATATTAGTGTGCAACTGTTTGACTAGTATTGCTTCTTGCGTACGTTTAGGAGCTCAAAAAACAGCCAAAACGCAATACTAATTAAATAAAATGATTTTGTTTTGTTGTGAAAGTCTCTTCCGTCCGTTACAAGCCCAAGTTCGGGACTCAGAGCCCAAGATTTGACCACAGTCGGTCGCAACTCACGAGTCCATGCCTCTCCTATTTAAATCGGTAAACCCTAATCCATTTCTTCTCGGGTTAAATTTATATTTATTGGAGAAATATTACGCTTTTTAATGATATCTCACAATTTAATATTAATTATCATATCAATATTATAAAATATTGTGTAAAAAATATGAGGTAACAAAAAGTTTATAGACAGTCTCATTTTTTAAAAAGTATCTATATCATTTCTTTATTACTAATGTGCAGATAAGTCATTGTCTAAACTATATTTTCTAAACTATATTTCATAAATTATATGATGTGCCAAGAAAGTAAAATTTTTATAATTGAAAAATTGAAAAAAAGAACCATTAACAACCACTTAATATAGCTTATAAAATATATTTAAAAAAAGATAATCTCTCTAATATTATCTCACCCCTTATCATTGTTCAAGTACGACATGTGAAAATTTCTATTAATATAAGAAATATTAAGGTGATTATCTCAAAGTGAAACTTTATATGAACTCTATACAATGAATGAGTTCTAAACAAAAGAACTTTCCGAATTACGGAGTTGATATGTTAATAGAGCATGTATCATAGTAACTCTAACATTTAGTAAATGTCATGGGACACATTTGGTTACTTGTGTACTCTTCTTATGTAATTGTGAGATAACACAAAGAGCTCAACATTAGTAATTAATTGGCTAAATATAATTCAAGAGGAGGAGATGGAGATGTGACGACAAGTAAGAAAGTAAACGCTCTACCACTAGACTGTTTGAGACCCTACCCTACCAACGATAACATATGTTGGATGGCCTTTGGTCCATATTGAACCACCAATTAAGCTCTCGATGCCGACCTATTGACAGGGATTTGTAATTAATAAGTTTGGCATAGTGTCTCCCATCTCTATCACATCCACGAAACCTTGTAACAAGAATATTTCCTCTCTCTCTCTCTCGATCTCGATCGATTCTTATGATATTTCCTTCTTTTTCTTTTTGAAGCATGTTTATTTAACAGAAAAATTAGAGAAGAAAAGAACCGAAGAATTTAGAAATAGAAGAAGTAAGGTAAATTTAAATGAGAAATTCACATTTTTATTTTATGTGACAATAAATGCATGGAAAATTTACATAATAAAATATTCTTATACCCATAACGTAAGCAAAAACCTCAAAAAAATTAAAATAGAATATCAATTCGTATTAAGTTAACACGTACTTATCTTTCTTGTTTTCTAAATCATGAAAGAGGCATTGAAGGAAAGAGTGACTAATTAACTGCCTCCATTATTGCCGGGCCATAAGCTAAAGTTTCATGCAACTCATTTGTTCATGCTTTACAATTGGCTACATATTTCTTACTCCCACCAAAACCGTTACCTTATTTAAACAAAAGAAATCACCCACTTAAAGCCTCACACTCACTTATCCTGTTCATGTGACCAACAATTTAATTAATTAATTAAATCACAAACATTAACATGCATGTATATATATATTATAATTAACAATGGATGTTCTCTTAAGCTATTTTGTTTCTATATTTCAAAGCTAGCTCTACTTCTAGAAGTTTGACATGGATATTTGGGATGCTTTTTCCGCTTGATATATAATGTGTGTGACCGGTGAATGTGTTGCGTTTGGTTGGTAGTCATATTTCGTGAGTCATCAGTCTTAACCTCATCTGCGTATTCTCGGTTAAAAAGTTGACGTGAGGTGAGAGCTGCACATGGGAATGGGATGGGACATGGAAGGAAAGTCAAAGCTAAACCATTCGGCTGGGCTTTAATATATATAAATTTGCATGTAAACGGGACTCGAGAGAATGTGGCTAATAAGCATTTTAACGGAGATTTTTGTCGAGAGACATTTCGAACTTTAGCCAAACGGTGAGAAATTTCATAAACTTCAAAGTAAGAAATGAATTTAGAGGTGAAATGAACGTTAGTTTTTGTTGGAAATTTCACATTCTATAATACGGGTGGATCTCATGTAAATGACATGTATTTCTTCTAGCTTTCTTAACTATATTAATATAGGTGTTATAATTTAAGTGAAATAATAACAGAATGTGATATTGTTCCATGCATACCTAATTAAAATTACTCCAAACCCCGTTGAAATTTAAATTTTCATATTCTTTTCCTCCAAAAACTATATGATAGTATTCCCCGGCACAAAAATATTATAAATAGCTAATGTGCTATAAATTTTACAATCAATGGGCACAAGTTATCAGAATTTAATGGGTTGCTTGCCATATTTGTTGCCCAAAAATTAAACTATCTTAGCCTAAAAAAAAGTAATGCTAGGTACATTTCCGTTCTCGCCTTTCTCACTTGCCATTTGACACGTGGATCTCAATTGCACAACAAACTAAACTATTAATGCTAAGAAAATAAATACTTATTTTTGTTTACAACATGTACCCTGGAGAAAATACATTAATTAATAAAATAAATAAATTAGAATTATCGGCCCCCACCACCTATCTACTTCTACCCCTGATTTTAGGTTAGGATCGGAAAAGGTTCATCAAAAAAAAATAAAATAAGGAAAACTAATTAAAAGAGCTTGAAAACTTTGAGTTTTAATGATAATGATAAAATAAAGGGTAAAATGAATAGTACCAAGATTGACTTTTTAGTGTAAAAATGTGGTTTTTCGTTAAAGTGAACAATACCGGGTGCTTTTCGTTAAAGTTCAAAAAAAAAAAGATAGGATTGGAAATACGTATTACAATTTCAATTCAAAAAATTTCGGAAATGCATATTATTTTAAATTTCTAAACCAAAATTTTAGAATTTCATAAACCTATGCCGAATTTAGTAAATTTGAAATCGGATTATTTTAGAGTTTATTTTAGAGTTTCATAAACCCATGCGGTTCCTAATCCTTAACATTCATTGACTAAAACCTTAATGGTATTCAAAGTTTGATCAAAGTCCATTGACTTTGTACACCTCATTATATTACAATTAATATTTATATTTTTATAGTTTTGACATTAATTGTTTGATATATTATGAGATTTGTAATTCTATAAATTTAAAATCCCTTATTATAATACTATTAGAAATGGTTACAATAAAAAAATTCAAACATTTTGATTGAATAAATGGATAAAAACTATGTAAAAATAAGAAATAATAAATGGCAAAAGAATGTATCCATAGTGCTAAAAAAATTGGTACATTTCACATATAACAAAGTGGTACATTAATAAAGAAGAATGGGCACATTATAAATAAATTAGGGTACAAATAAAAAATTAAAAAATTATGAGTACAAATGAATTTTTAAAAAATATAGGCGCTAAAAGAAATTAATACATGGGTACAAAATAAAACTAAAAAGAAAATACTACAAATTTAAAAAAATGTTGCAAATTAAAAGTGGGTACAAACTCAAAATATAAATATATGATACAAAGTTTAGGCATAAAACATAAATATATCATATGTAATTTTTCTATCATGGATTAAATATACAATGTCACGTGACGATATACACATGAGTACAAACACAAATAAAACTTTAAAAAATATGGGCACAAAAAGAAACTAATATATGGGTACAAATTAAAAATGAAAAGAAAATTGATACAAATTAAAAATAGGTACAAACTAAAAATAAAAATATATGACAAAAAAATTTAGCCATAAATATAAATATACTAATTTTAACATTTTTAACACTAAGGGAATATATTTAAAAATAAAAATATTTTATTATTCAAATAATTAATGATGTTATGAATACCTAAGTACCTTAATCAAAAATTGAAAATAAATAGGATTTTAATCAATGGAGTAGCAAAAAGAAGGATGTGAACCTAATTTCTCCTATATATATATATATATATATATATATATATATATATAAGAAATTGTTGTTAACACTCTAAAATTCTCATTTTGCGCTCCAAACTTTCTGTATTTAGAAAAAATAATATACTTTTGAGGAGTGCAAAATGAAAATTTTGAAGTGTTAATAACAATTCCCTATATATATACGAATTTCAAAATATTTTGATTGAACAATTGTTCAAATTGTTGTGACCTATATGTAACTAACAAGGGAGAGGGGGCTGGCGACACAGAGAAAATATATATAGAGAGAGATGTGTTTGTAAGGTTGTGTAGAGGATGTGTTATTCCCCTACGCAGTGCCTTTATGTATAGTAATAAGGGAGAAAATAAATCCTTCTTCTCCAAGTAATACAAGTCATAATAGGGAAGAATAACTAGAATCAAATCTAATTTAGGATTTACACAATCACACTAAGTTTATAACATTCCCTCTTGAGTATGGTTAGATGAAGTGGCAACTAAGGTTTGTTTAGTTGACCTCCAAGAGATTGCAGTGCCTCAAACGGTAAAGACATATCCTATTTGAGAGTGCGCCTTATGCGGATCAGATAAGTATCATGCGTCGACATAACCAACAAGGCGAGAATAGATTCGAGATAAGGGGGTGCGGCATCACTCGAGGATTCGTAGGGATAGAACAAGCCCAAATCCATAGTACTCTTAAGGTAACGAAAAATGTCTTTAACACTAGTCCAATGTCTAAGTGTTTATGTACTAAGATTCCATCCGAACGGTGCTTAATCTCGAGATTGAGATAGTACCGAGTCTTTCTTAGAGATTCATGTCGTGACATAAACTGCAACAATCGTAAAACTGGAATGTGACTTCTTAATGAACACAATTTGGCATAGTTCGTTGTTCATATATCCCTGACTAGTCAAATACTCACTCAGACAGTTATACCACATTCTTATGGATTGCTTCAAACCGTATAGTGAATGCCTCAGCCGAATTGAAAGTGTGTTCCGGGGTTTGGCAATATTTGATCCAGTCAATGTAAGTCCTACGAGAATTTTGATATAAATTTCCGTATCAAGATCTCTATAGAGATACGCAGTTACTACATCCATCAGCTGCATACTTAGTTTTTCAGAAACTACCAAACCATAAGGTAGTGAAAAGTAATCACATCCATAACGGATGAATAAGTTTTGTCATAGTCAGTCCCGAGGCATTGTAAGAAGCCTTGCGCAACAAGACAAGCATTGTAATGCATAATTTCGTTCTTCTCATTACGTTTACGAACGAAAACCCACTTGTAGCCAATAGGCTTCACATGTGGAGAAGTATGAGCTATAGGTCCAAACACCTTACGTTTCGCAAGCGAATCGAGTTCGACATGGATTGCTTGTTTCCAGATTGACTAATCAGTTCTACGTCGACATTCATCAACAGAACGGGGTTCAATGTCATCACTCAACATGATCTCAGTAGCTACTGCATATGCTAATGTATCGTCGACGATCATCTCATTTCTACACCAAACATCATCCAAGCTAGCATAATGGACCGAAATCTCACAATTCTTGGGAGGTGGATTCGTCTCTTTAAGGACTCTTCTGTAATCTAGAATTTCCTCATGAGTTGGATATAATGAGTAGGTGACAGTTGGATTCACGGTAGGCTCTTCAGGTGCCTGTGCCGTGGGTTTCCTCTTCCTGGGTTATGAATCTTTTGAACCAAGAGGTCTGCCATGCTTTTGTGTAAGGGCAGATAATTGGGGTAGTCGTTAATGTACGTGGATCGGATAAACTGGCGTCCCGAGTCTCCAGGAAGAAATTTGTCGTACATTTGGTACATCCATATTTGCAGGCACATTTGCAACTAGAATATGCGATCTTGTCACTCACACTAGATCAGTGAAAGTATCTGGCATGCTCTAAGCTATATGCTCTGAAGATCTAATATGCGCTGCACTTCAGTTTCAAATTGAGCAGTGTGAGGATCTAAATGAGACAAAGTGGGAGTCGTCCACGATAATTCGTGTATTTCCTTAGGAACATTGACGTTCTTATCTCCCCTTAACGTCGGGAAGATTGTCTCATATAAGTGACAATCCACGAAATGAGTGGTAAACAGATCGCCTTTCAAATGTTTTAAGTAACGAATGATTGAATGAGAATCATATCTGACATAGATTCCCATTATTCATTGAGGCCTTATTTTTGTACGTAAGGGGGGGCGAAATTGGCACATAGACCACACAACTAAAAATGCTCAGATGCGACATGTCGGGTTCTTATTTGGTAACTAACTGAAGAACGCTATATGGTTGGTTTACAACAGGCCTCAAGCGGACCAACATGGCTGCGTGCAATATTGCATAACCTTAAGCAGCGATTGGGAACTTGATACATATGACCAACGATCGAGCAATCATTTGTAAGCGCTTAATGAATGCCTCTGTCAGGCCGTTCTGGGTGTGAACATAAGGTACTAGATGTTCAACTTCAACCCTAACCAACATGCAATAGTCACCAAAAGTTTTAGATGTGAATTCTTCACCATTATCCAATCGAATAGATTTAATCGGATAATCAGGGTGGTAAGCCCTGAGCTTGATAACCTGAGCCAACATTTTGGAAAATGCAGCATTCTATGTGGACAACGAGCACATGTGTGACCAACGTGTGTAAGCGTCAACCAAAACCATAAAATATCTAAATGGTCCACATGGAGGGTGAATCGGTCGACAAATGTCCCCTTGAATCTTCTTGTAGAAAAATATGAGGATTCCAATGAATCTTGTCATAAAAAGGCTTAATAATAAGCTTTCCCATGGAGTAGGTTTGACATGCGATTCCTTGAATTGATTCTAAACTTCGGGTTAGTGGATGCCAGTGTAATGATTTGAGAATACGGCGCATCGCTGTTCGTCCAGGGTGTCCCAATTGATCATGCCAAAGTGTAATTTTGTGCACAGTCCCAGAGGTAGGGCTGGCCACATAATGGCTTTCTATAGGGTGTATGGTCATAGTATACAAATCACTTGGGATACACTCCATCTTTTCCAGAATATGCTTTTGGCCATATTTGTAGGAACTTATACACATAACTTCAACTCCACTTTCTACATAGGTTTTAGCGTAGTAATTATTATCTCTAATGTCCTTGAAACTCAACAATGTTCTTCCGGAATGTGAAGAATAAAGTGCCTTATCAATGGTCAAAATTGTACCATTGGACAACATTATACGTGCCTTCGTGTATCTTTCAATCAGGTTAGATGGTCCTGAGAGTGTTGTCAGAGGTGCATTCTTAGGTATGAAGCTAGCGAAATAGATGCGTTCACGCAAAATGGTGTACGTGGTTGCACTAATTGCCAGACAACTAACTTTCCCATTAGTTATACCTAGAAATAAAAATTAATTTGAATCGATCACATGCATAAAAGTTCTTAAAACCAATATCCATTCAAAATAATTTAAGTATTCAGGGAAGGTAATTAATTAAAAACTTAATATCCAAAAACAAATCACCAACAAATAATCCAAATATAAAAGAAAATTGTTTAAAATTTAACCAAAAACAAGGGGGGTTTGGTCACTATGTGGAATTCGGCCCCATTGTCGAAATTTTAACTAGAAAATAGTTTATGTCTAAGATTCTAATTTTCCATAGGGGTGTTATCCTCCTGAAAGTCAGAAACCTCTATCTTGGTACTTTTCGATTCATCCACCTACACAAAATTTGATTCAAACTTCTTACAACGAGAATTATATTCAGCTACAACCTTTTGGGGAGATCGACAAACACGGGACCAATGGTTCTTTGAACCACATTGATAGCACATGTACGCATCCATGATTTCAAGTGCTTTACCCTTATTCTGAAAGTTTAGGGGCCTTAGAAGCGAGGTTAGGGTGCTTCTGGGATCAGTTTCCTCCTTTAGATGGGCCTTAGCTCTGTTGACCTTCACGGGGTGGTTTTTAGCCGCCCCTAGCATGCCTATTTTGGCGTTTTGGCGTTTGTTTGTGCTATAATGTGCTTCAGGCATAACAGTCGCCTTTATAGGTTGAGCTTGATGATTTTTTTATCAACAACTGATTCTGTTTTTCAGTGAAAAGTAAAACAGAGATCAAATCTAAAAACTTAGTGACCGGATTCAATAAACTTTATAATTATATTCATTCACAGACTTGTTTCGGGCAAAAAAAAATGTCATTTTGGTGATCAAAACGATCAACCAAAGCGACCCAGAATGCTCGTGGATCATCCTCAGCAAGGTACTCGGTTTGCAATGCGTTATGAATATGTCTTCAGATGAAGATCATGGCAGTGGCTTTCCCAGCTTAGTCAACCGAGTTATCCATTTCATCTTCAATAGCGGGACGCAAATTCTTTACAATGAGGTGGAGCTTCACATCTTGAACCCACTTGAGGTAGTAGTTTCTTCCAGAGACTTCCAAAGCGATTAAGTCGAGTTTGTCCAAATTCGACATATTCCTATCACCAAATAAATGGACAAGATGTGGTTAGTATAAAGGAGAAAAAATCAATCTATTCACATAGGAGTAGAACATTCAGGATCTAATAGACATGTATTGGTTTAAATTTACATTAAAAAGCTTCGAGTTTTCAAATGAGGTTTTCAAACAAGGCATGTTTATAGAAACTTCAGGTTTTGAAATAATTAGGAACTTCAGGTTCATATTTTCCTACAGACAAACACAAATATATATACAGAAATATGCAACAAGAAAATATGCAAATAGAACTTCAGGTCTATAATTATAATTGAATTAATTATTTGGACTTCGGGCCAAATTTAAAGTGCGGGTGAAAAAATTATAAAACCCATAGGGCCTAAAAAAATAAGCATTTAAACTCGGGACCCGAAATAATAGGGCCAAAACCCACGGGTGGGCTGAGCAAATTGAGAACCATGAGGTCCAAGCCCAAAAACTGGGCTGGGGTTAGGCATGGACTATCAGCCCCCAAAATAAATTTGAGCTACAGGCCCAAGGCAGAAAAATAGGTTGCAAGAAGGTCGGACCCAAAGCATAGGCCCAAACAAGGTGCTAATCAGGTGCGGTGGGGAGCACGGATACCCTAGCAAGGCTGGGATCCAGTGTGTCGCAGCGCAGTAAAATCACAACACCTGCATGGGCTGGGATCCGATGCTGTACAGACATACACCAGCAGAGGCTGTGATTGTGTGTGATGCGGTGCATGGGAGAAACGGCAAGAGCCCAGAAGGGTTTAACTAGTACTCAGGCGGGGTTATCACCAAAGCCTAAAGGGCTGGTGATGTGAATCAAGGGGATAGGCACAAGCAGGCCCAATAAAATGGTGATGTGAGAGATGGACCAAAGGAATCTAAGGCTTGTTAAGGCTCGGGTTTGGATCTTCAAGCCACCTTAGCAGCGCTAGGTGTGAGGATGGGCCAGAAATGGTCAACGACACCGCTTCAGGTAGTGTTCCATGGTTGGTGCAAGCCGTGGTTCATTGGAGAACCAAGATTTGAAGACGAAGGTTGAACCTCAACGTCAGGGGTGGTGAGAACCGAATGGATTTGGGTGAATCCTACAAAAAACTCACTAAATTCTTCTGGAATTTAAAAAATTGTTGGTGAAAACAATGAGTTTTGTCCAAATCACACCATTGCCAATTGTGTTTTCGTCAGAAAAATAGATGGGGAGACCTGGGCTTTAAGCCGGGGTTTCAGATAGAGACGATGGTGCCTAAAACACACCGTTTGGTTATATGCTTGCTGCCTTATAATCTGTGGTTGGGTTGGGCTTGCCAAGCTGACGCAGGCTGTTGGCGGCTTGCACAGCGGCGCGGCATGTAGCCGGCGATGTTAAGGGTTTACAAAACCTTTTTTTTTCAAATTAATTCAACATATAATTTAATGCATAAGCAGATATATGATGCAATTCATGGCAATATCAATTCACATAATTCAACAATTATGGATATAATGCATACACAATTTATGTGGAATCTAAAATTCGAAAAACGTAAAGTTGGGTCATGCACTATGGTGAATGTTCATGTTATCAGGGTTGCAAAAATAGAGAGATAAAAACCGTTGTTTTGAAAGAACCTGATTGCGTGATGATATTGATGAATTGGTTTGGTGCAAAAAACTTCTACGTCAGATTCCTAAGCGCAGCGGTAGGAGCATGCTGATAACGTGTTGTGGCCTATATTTAATTGACATGGAAGATGGGGCCGACGACACAGAGAAAATATAGAGAGAGATGTGTTTGTAGGGTTGTGTAGATGATGTGTTATTTCCCATACGCAATGCCTTTATTTATAGTAATAAGGGAGAGAAGAAATCCTTCTCCTCCAAGGAATACAAGTCCTAATAGAGAAGAATAACTGGAATCAAATCTAATCTAGGATTTACACAATCACACTTAAATAAGAAGTTTATAACACAAATTTCAAAGTTTCAAACAAATGTACCTATATATATATATATTATATAACACACTCACACACACAAATGTAACCATAATGTTCAAACAAATCTACCCGTAGTGTTAAAAAAATTGTAAGTCTCTATAGATGACCTATTTGTTGGAAAATATTAGTATTTTGGTTTATTTGAATGTTTGGTTTTCTGGGCTTAGCCCGTTAGAATTAGGTTTTGTTAGAGATTAGGGTTAGGTTATTATAAATAGGGTGCTTTGTTATTCAGTAGAGATCATGTTAGTCACAATGTAGCCTCTTAGGGATTTGTAGCCGTTCAGGCATTCTCGGTTGTTTAATAATATTCTTATTTTGTATTCTTGTTCGTTGCGCACTCTGATATTCAACTTGGTATCAAAGCAGGTTTAATCCTTCGGGATTTAATCTGCTTGGTCGGGTTGGTATTCTGTTTGTCAGTATGTATTCTTTTTTTTATCTTTGGTTAAGTTTGCAGAAGAAAAAAAAAAATCAGAATTGAAGTTGTAGTCACCGCGTGCAGCCAGACCGGTCAAGTCCACGCACTAGATCCTGCTCGCAACCTAGCCCTGAACCTTCTCCTCCTCCAAATCCTCCCTCGCCGTCTGCCTGTCTTGTCGTCATCCCCGCATCGTACCAGACCTGGATCCCATCTGCTCGCCTGCCGCACCACCATCAATCCATCTGACCTTGGTCCCTCATCCTCCTCAACCGCGTGCAGCTGCCTTGGTCCTCCCCCTCCTCCGCAAATCTGCATCCGTCGCCGCTCTAATCTATACCTCCCCATCCGCACTGTATTTGATGAAACTAGTTGCACTGACGCTGCTTCTGCACCCTTGAAGCTTGCTGTTGCAACATGCGAGAGCAACCCGCAAGTTTGTATCACTGCAAAAGAAAATAAAAATACAAGAAAAGGGAAAATTAAAAATTGGTTAAGTTTGTTTTGGCCCACATGGGCAGAGAAGAAAAGTGGGTTGTTGGTTGTTTGCCACCCATTTTTTGGTTTGATGGGCCACACAAGTTGTTGGTGTTGTTCGTTTGTTGGTACAATTGAGTATGGAAATCTCGTCCATTTAGTGACGGGTTCTTTCCATACTCTCAATACTAGCTAGTTTGCCAGCCAGAATTGCCAGTTAGCTAGTTCACCTGTCTATCCGCGTTACAGAGCCTGCCTGTCTGTCTGTCCGCGCTGCGTAGCCTGCCCGTCTGTCTGTCCGCGCTGCGGAGCCTGCCTACATGTTTGTCTGTCTGCCTAACGGAGCCAGTCCGCATCTGCTTGTTTGCAAACCCATGTCGTATACCGTCATGAGTTTGACAGGAGGTGTTGGAAAATATTAGTATTTTGGTTTATTTGAATGTTTGGTTTTCTGAGCTTAGCCCGTTAGAATTAGGTTTTGTTAGAGATTAGGGTTAGGTTATTATAAATAGGGTGCTTTGTTATTCATTAGAGATCATGTTAGTCACAATGTAGTCTCTTAGGGATTTGTAGCCGTTCAGGCATTCTCGGTTGTTTAATAATATTCTTATTTTGTATTCTTATTCGTTGCGCACTCTGATATTCAACTCTATTGAGTATTGACATGTGGGTACATTCTATGACAAATCAAGCACATATGGAGTTTTTATGGACAAAAACATTAAAAGAGAAGAATGAAAACCTAATTTATCCATAAAATCAAGAGATGGATCATTAATTCAAAGCATGACATTGCATACTTGTTGATTGATATATAGTAGCATGCATTGCATTCATTGTACATGACTTAAGTAAGCCACTGCCCGTAAGCATATTTCACGGAGAAGATAAAAAAGCAAAAGGGAAAAGCCCCATGAACCCCATACCTTGGTGAACGACGGACTCTATATCTGGAAAATATTACAGGATGCCAAAAGAAGCCCCCCAAAGCTGATTCACATGAATGCATAACATGATGGCAGAAGAAGCAGCTGACATCTTTTCGTCTTTGTACTAATTTGGTTGGTGCATGCCGACGTACCTTTTGTGTCCTAAATTGTGAAATCGGGAAGGAGTAACTTTCCCTTTTTTTTTCCTCTTTCACTTCCTATATTTCTATTTGAATGGTCACAGTTGAGTTACGTCAATAGTTTATATTAATTTTTTTTAATAAAAATAGAAAGATAAAATAAAGAATGTGAGAGGAGGATATAGAAGAAGATGAAAAGAAGAGGGAAGATAATCCTACTCCAATCGGGAAACCCAAGTTGCTCAGCCATTTGTCGGCCTGGCTCAACATTATATCCCATTTTGTTTCACTCAACTAAACACATGTTGTATTCCATGGTCGTGGTTCATCGACCTTATCGTGTTCAGTCAATTTCACATTGCAAATACAGTAATCACTTCTAGTTCTCTTTAGCGATGATATTCTCAATATACTATTATATATCAATTTATAATCAGCTCGATAATACTATCAATATTGTATATGGCCGTTTATTGTATTAATATGTTGTCGTTATTGTATATTGTCGAAATGTATTTTTTTTTTGTCGAAATGTATTTCAGTTAAGATATTTTGGACAAAGAAGACTGGTGCAGGTTAGGAGGAAGATTATTTTTATTGGTGACTTTATAAGATGGCTACCAAAATCAATTTTCCAAAATAATACTTATGATTTAAGCATATAAATAATATAAATGGGATTTGGGGATACGCTTTTGACACATATTTTTGTGAGGCCTAATTTGTAATGTATTTTAATGATATAAACTGTCTATCTTTTAGGTATTTCCTCAAATATCATGTTTATAATATATATATATATGTTAGATATTTATGAATGAGATGGGTAATTCTTTGATCAGCAGTCTCTGAGAATGTGCTCTAGTAGAAATTTCGGAAAGGCTTCGATGATGTACTGACCAAACAAAGATAGAAATAAGAAGCCATATGAATGTTGGATGAAGTTTAGTGTTTTTTTTTTTGTAGAACCGTATCATCTATTTTCTTCATTATAAATGAATATTTTAATAGTTTTGGAGTTGTCCAATTTTTTGTAAAGATGATCTATGAATGATGTAATAAAATATAGACAATTCAGATCGTTAAAATAATTTTACGAAGTGAATCTTACAAAATATGTGCCAAAAATATGAGTCTTGAATTCTAACTCACATATATAGATAGATAAGTATATATTTTATCTGGTTAAAATAACAGTAGAATTACATGTTTCAAGTCACCTATTTATGATTAATCTCATAAACTTTTAGTTAATGCGATTTTTTTTAAAATTTGTTATAGTTAAAGCAAAGCATTTACTGTGACAAAATTATGAAGTTTGTTATTTTATTGATGCATATTGCTAAATGCCAACCCAACTCGCAAAGATAGATAAAATAGCATGGATAAGACTGCCTGTAGCAAATCTTGTCCCAACTTTACTTTGGATCGATATTTCTCTAGAAACTATGTTTGCACCTAAATGATTTGTGTACGCCGTATCCATTTGAGCACCACACACTCTTATTTACAAATTACCCCACTTATTCAATTATAGAGGCCGAGCACGGATGTTGAAAGTATATTGGTCCTTTACGGCCCGTTTATGGCACATAAGGGCTTATCTCTGGTGGATTTGGAACCCCTTCGGATCAATATGGTGGGAATTCTAGATATCTTCACATTTTAGCCATTGATTGCATATCGTGCTGTTAGAAATTATTTGAATGTTTTTATTTAAAATTAAACATAAATAGTACCTGACGAAAACTGGTCGCACGATATACGATAAACGGCTAGGATGTGAGGATCCCTAAAATCCACACAAAGAGGATCCGAAGAGGATCCTCATCCCATAATAATAACCCTCACGACCAGGCTATAATGAGTGGCCATTGGATCATTTTGTGATACTTGCAATTGTACTATATCGGTTGAGTAATAAAATGATAAGTAGAGTATCGTTCTAACACGGATCAAATTAATATTTACTATCGTGATTATGTTAACGTTCAAAATTGAGAGGTCCACTTGGGTGTCCACTTGTATTTTGGGTCCAAGTTAAGGTAGAAGTTGAATTACCAATGAAGAAAATTAATCCCTTTCAATCTCTACAAAAATTGTCGGACTGGAAGAGAGTTTTTCTTCATGGTCATTTTATCTTCTATCTTCATTTAAACATCTAATTCTTCAAATATAATGAGTTATCTTATCCAAGTCAATCATAAACAACAAAATAAAATAACTTACATGACATTCGCACTCACATGACATCTCGTACTTATAAAATAAGGACAAGGAGGGGGGGGTGTGAAAACCTTCCACATGTCTTTAGCTTATTGGCACGCGATGCCACTATGACAATGTATACCTATGCCTTATAAGTATCGCACAACGAAAAATATGTGCCCGTACCAGAGTAATGTTTGAGAGGCCAATTATCACCCATTATAGTCCACATTACAATTTGGGTTGAAATCTAACTAAAGTTTAGACTCGTCACCATAGAGTCAATCATCAAACCGGGAACAAAATATACACATTAGAATAAATTATTATTCATTTAGAGAGGTGATTTTTACACATTCTTTTTTACTTCTCACACATTTTTTAACTTTTCGCACATGAAAGTGTGAGAAGCTAAAAAGAGTGTTTCTCATTTCGCAAACTTCCCAAAGAATACAAACATATATGTAAGCAGATAAGGCAAAATTCAGATTCATAAATAAATGTAAACTACATTCACTAAACCACTTACACAATGATCAACTCAAGTTACTATTTTTAACACAATTAAACATAAAATGATCAAGCTCTGTTATAAACTGTAGACAGCTAGAGCAAGTATCTGGGCTTTCCAAACAAACCTCTATTACTATAAATCACAAGAAAAACAGAAGAAAAGTAAAGAAGAAGAAAGAAGATCTTTTTAAATAAATAAAAAATAAAGAATACTACTCTCTAATTTACACAAATGAATTTTGAGCAATCACTGCAGATCAGAACCTGCTGCGAATGCTTGAACCATCATCTGCATAAGCCTGACTCTAGTTTGCAAGGATAAAATGTAATCAGCTGTGTCTCTGAAAAGTCCATCCAACCCCATCGAATCATCACTGTTTGGAATCAGTCTCTTCAAAGTTTTCACCCTTCTTTTGATCCCAATATTATTGCTGCGCCTTCCTGCACTTTGTAGGCGTGTCTCCGTCTTCTTATTCTTCTTCTTCTTCAAGATCCTTCTTCTTGGCGATCTCTTGTTCCTCACAACCACTCCACCACTTTCCCTTGTGATATTCCACAATGCCCCATTTGTGTAGGACTTTCCCTCGTTTTCTAGGACCGTGCCCTTTAAACCAAGGGAAACAAGGACAGGCTGTTGAGAACCCATGATCCTGCGATGGCTTAAAGCACAGTTTAAAACTTCCGAGTGCTAAGTTTGGTTGTGAAAACTGAAATGAAAAGACTACGATGACAGAATGGCACAATGGGTGGGGGGTTTTATAGGGTATAAACTGGAAACTGGATTGAGCGCCATTAAGGATAATACATTATAATTTGTGCAAATTAACTAATGAAAGAATGAAGAGGTAGGGACCACAAGGGACAATTTCACAGAAGGACTCCAAGGGAATAGGGGGATAAATGAATTGGATGGTGCCAAGTGTAGCTATTGGTGGTGTTTGCTAGCTTGTTGCTTTGGGCATGTTCTCTAACTTATGCACATGCAACCACATGATTCTTGTAATTTCACCACCTAAGCGCCATCCCTCAAACCACCACCTTTCATCACGTCTATCCCATGGAAAACACCCTGGATTATTCCTCCCACCATTCCAAATTCAATGCCGTTCGATAATCATATACGTGAACTGCTATTGGGTCCTTAATTTCCTCATGATTACAGCTCAATCAAACATGGCAATTCATATTTTTATATAATTTTCTAGTTCTAGGGTTTCATGGTGGTTAGGCCGGCCTTGTTTCCAGGCAGGAAACCTATATTAAATAAAGTAAAAGGAATTGGAAAAGCTGCACAAATACCATTTAGGTTGAGAATTGGGTGGACAAATTAGATCTTGATGTTGGGATAAGGTAGATTTGGTTCTGACATTCATGAACCCTAGTTTCCATCAAAGTGATGATTGACGTCTCCCAAGTCTTAGAAAAATAATTATTCCAAGTTCCTAAGCCATGTTTTGTAACATGCATGTCTATGTATATCATAGTACCCCGACGAAGCGTTAAACTTGGACAATCTCAGAGACAAAGATGCATGCATCTTCTGTCACTCATATACTTTCGGTGGAGATATATACCATACCAGAAGCAAGCTTGAGATTGGATATATATTGGCGGAGCCCTTATTAATTAATTATGTCTTGTTTAATTCTCAGCAAAAATTATTAGCAGTATAAATTATATAATGATTTTTCAAAAATAAAAATAAGGGGAGAAGCAATGTTTCAGCTGCATGCATGCATGCGCAGTATTAGTTCGCTTTGCAAATTACCATAAATAAAATCAAAACCGAACCTTCTAAAATTTTGTGAGAATTCTAATCAAATTTTCATCTTTTTGGTGATAATCTGATGTTTATGTCTACAATGATGCTGTTTCAAACTTCAATACATTAATTTCTTTTTCCAATAAATCCTAAATACTGCTAAACCCTAAACTCAAAACGTTTATCGCTAAACCTCAAAATTAAACTTAACCCTTTCATACCAAACAACGTCGTTTCAGCTCGGGATTGATTATTTTGGAGCGGTCGAACTACTTCAATTAATGTCTCCTGGTGGTTCAATTAATCTAGCTACAAGCTAGCAATAGCTTAGCTTTGGGATTAAGCATAAGCCAAAGAACACGATGCACATGCGTATGCGGTTACTATATATTTGGCCAGCATTATCCAAGTCCATGGATCGAATGGTTCTAAAATATGCAACGCGGCAAAACCTAGAACAAAACTCTAGCTAGCTAGCTGCTAGAGCATATGCCTTCACCATACGTGGCTAGGGCTACTTAATTATAATGATTGTGCTAATTATTAAATATATATGGATCGACCAATGGATAAGAAATTAGTGTGTCATGATATTCTTGTCATCCTTTGGTTGGTGTTTACATACTATTTTTAATGTATACTAATTGGAAAATATAAATTCGGTTTAACAAAACAAATAAACTAATTTGTGACGGCTATGCACATGGATCATCCTAACCCTAGCTAGTAGTCATGCAAATTAAGCATTATTGATTCATCAATATTCGTAATTTTAGAAGGCCATGCAAATATGAACTAGTAAAAACATTTCTTCTAGCAAAGCTGCTATTTGGACTTCATTTGTTGAGTGTGTGTGTGTGTGTGATAGAGTGCTCAAACGTCTTAATACGGCAAACCACTCGTTTGAGCTTGTTCAACAAAATATTTTTCTGATCCGAACCATTCATTTTTTAAGTACCTCTTCAAATATCTTACATGCAAAAATTCACCGAATCATAAATATGTTTAGGCCTTTGATTATTGATGTGTATATTTATTTTTTTATCAATAATTATTGCACAATTAGATAACTAAACAACTTCTTGTTTATGCTAATATTTACAAGAATGATCTTTCAATAATAACTTAAAAGACAACCAGTTTAGATTATGAGAAATATTGTGAAATAAACCAATACAGAACAAAATTAGGTACGAACTTGTTCACATGTTACAATATTGTTAGATGAATTCTGCACAAGTAGAAATATAATTTCATAGAAATTTTTATTTCAGTGAACATGGAAGCTTGACACTTAATTGAAATAGATAAAATAATAACCTACAGTTTAGCACAATCGTGCCCAACTAAATGGGCAGCTACACCTCTCATCATCCAGACATATGCAGACACTTAATTATGTTCTTAATTATTATTTTTCCCTCTAATGAGTTGTTGGCTTTGTGACCATATATATAAGTGTCATCTTAATTATGATTAACCCACGCAATACAATATTTCCCTTTGTAATCAAGGAGTAAGCAAGCAATCAAATGTTCTCCATGTGCTTAGGAAGAGTATTAATTAATTGTGGCTTTTTGGCCTTAATTCTTCTCTTTTTCTCCTTTTTCCTTGAAATTTTGTTATGTTTGCATTGTCATGCTTATGCAGGGTAGTTTAGGAACAAAATTAAGGTGCAGGTGTGGTCTGGTGGGCACCTGCGTCGCACAAGAAAAGCTTGCTCTACCTATCGACATTCCACATGTTCATGTGCATGGCGACGTGCTAACATGAGAAAACATGATTTTTCTTTCAATAATGAAACATCATTATTTCTCCTTTGGTATTTATGTTTTTCCTCTTTAGTTTCATTAGCATTCCTAATGAATCGTGCTCTTCATTTTCCTTCAAAACCTAAAATTTATATGCTCTCTCCGTTCTAGTAATACTATCCTAAGAGTGGCGATTTCTGCACTCCGGCCATCTCTCCCACATGAGTCCCCTACTCCCCTCTCTCCATCCTCTATGTTTAACTTTTACTTAAACATTTTATAAACTAAAAAGTAATAGTCTATATATAGCCTTGTATAATAGGTGACGAATAACATATAACTCGTGCTATACATTACTCTTAAACAAATGATATTTTAGAGAGCTAAAGCATAGCCCGAACTATGTTTAGCCCTCCTTGATTATGCCATGCTAATAAAATAATAATTTATGATCATGCCATGCCAATAAAATAATAATTTATACATTGGATGTTTGTATAACCACGCCTAGCCCTAACAAATCTATGCACATTTATTACCCCAAGCAATGTTATGATACCAACATTGTAATTAAATCATGTCAAATATGCTACACTCTAAGGTTATGGAAGACTGTGTAACCAAAGTGTTTTGATGCAAATTCGTAGGGTTGTATCACCCATAATTTTCAATGTTGTTCCTTGCTGTTTTTAGGTGTTTTTAGGCTGTTTTGATGCATTTTAGTGTGTTTTACATAAAAATCCGAAAATCCCAGAAAAAATTTGAAAAAATGTTTTGAAAAAACCAAAAAGAGTCGTTTTAAAGTTGTTTTGTGTGTTTGTGTGTGTCTTAGGGTACCTTCCAACACAATGATGAGGATTCGGTTTTTAATTGTATGACTGTTAAAGAGAGTTGTAAACATGGATGAAAGTTTGATTTACTCTTTGGTTTATGCTTGGTTGTGGTTATAACTTATGAATTCACATGTAATCATAAAGGAAAAAAATTAATTTTTGTAACATGCTTGAAGGAAGGAACTCAAACTAACGCTACAACCTTGTGAGACTTAAGCCTAAACGTTTATTTGGAGAGTTAATAATCTGTGCATTGTTGTTTTCTAAAGTCGTTGCATGATCTCATTATTCTTTGCTTGGTTACTACTTAGAAGGCGTTTCATCATTTAGTTCCAAACACTAGAACTCATGCCCATTTCATTCAAAACATGCTATTGATTTGCATAACACATATTCAAGATGAAGTTGTGTAGTGACCACCATTTAAGCCAAATTGCCATGTCCCCCATGTTCATATGTTTTGTAGGTTTTAATCCCGTTGAGCCTTGTTCAGCCTATATCGTTTGTTAACCCACATTATCCTCACCTAGCCTAGATTAGGACCATCCATACCCTTGTTCTTGAAGCATAGTAAAGCATGACTCAAGATGAATTCCTTTTGATCAATATATTGCAGAAAACAAGTGTGGGGGAAGGGATGTATGTGAGTGCCAAAGTCTTTAATGAGGCACGGGTAGGAAAAGAAAAAGAAAATTCGTGAAGAAAGAAGGAAAAAAAGAAAAGTTGTGAAAAGTAGGAAAAAGAATTGAAAAAGATGTGAAAATGAGCTCTTAAGTGTTGATTGTTGAAGAAAGGGTCCAAAACATTGAATTCGATCCTAAGTATTGCATGAATCTTCCATTGTGTTTAAAAGTTGATTTCTGCGCTCTAAAGTGAATTCTAAGTTTCGATTTCATTGCTTTGCTTGCTATTGCTTAAAGAACCTTTGTTATCCCTATCCGTTCTTTGTTAGCCAATACCCCAAGCCCCATTACAATCCTTGACTTTAATCTTGAGTGTTGTGTGTTTCAATTTGTGGAGTTTAGAATTGGTATGAGCATATGGTGTCACTGGTTCTCGCATCTAAGTAGTAGCATTCCATTCATGAGATCATATCTAAATGCTTATTAACTCCAGAAAATGCTTCCTTGGTTATATATATATATGTAAGCGTTCATTTTTATGTCTACATCAATCTTCTCACATATAACTAGTATAGGGTGTGTAGTTAGAAAATCTGAGTGAAAATTGAGTGCATATCTTGTAAGGAATTGAGCAAATTCTCTAAGGCATGTTACTACATTCAAAACATCGTTTTAATTGGTTAAATGTGAACTAGTAAGTAGTGACTATGATTAAGTATGTGCTTAAGGGTGAAGATGACTAAAATCTGTGGGAATGGTGATTTTTAATATGTCATGTGCATTGGAAATCCCTGAGGTAAACATTGGAAGGTTTAGGTTTGGTTTGTTTGTTTTGTTTTTCTTTGATTCTTTGTTTTGCTCGAGGACTAGCAAAAGCTAAGTGTGGGGAAATTTGATAGGAGCATATTTATGCACCTTAGTTAGCTAGTTCTTATGCATTTTCGTTATGTTTTCTTAGTTAAAGTAGTATTTTAAGCTATTTCCATGTGTTTTCAGGTTTTAAAGGCATATTATACAAAAAGATGCAAATTGGAGCTTTTTGGAGCAAAAGTGAGCTTGGATTGAATAGCACATGCTTGGAACAAAAGGTTTGGACGAAATTGAAGATTTGAAGATTTGAGGATTCCTAGTCCAAGAAGGAGTCCTAATCCAAGAAGGATTCCTAATCAATGAAGGAGACCTAATTGAAGAAGGATTCCTAATCAACGAGGGATTCCTAGTTGAAGATGGATTCCTAGAAGAACGAAGATTCCTACTCAAACAAGGTTTCCTACTTGAAGTAGGAAAGTTAAGCCTAAAAGTTGCTATTTTGGGTTGATCTTTCCTAAACCTAAATGACCTTAAGTTTCAGCAACATTAGAAGGTTCTTAAGCGTTGGAAGACACAAAGAAAGGTTGGAGAGCATTTCCTTATCCTTGTCGTGGGTTAGGGTCTATTTCTTCTTGGTTTTGGGTTTCTAGAAGCCCTATCCTTTTTCCCCTAACCCTTGCCACACTTACCCCTTTCTAGAACCATTTTCCTTGCCTTGCAAGGCTTTCTAGAAGCCTTATCTTACCCTATCCAAACCTGCCACACCCCCTAGGCCTTTTTCCTTGTGGATTCTGATTTCTAAGCCTTTTTCCTTGTGGATTTAGGTTATCCAAGTCCATATCTGATTACCCTAGGGTTTTAGATGCCTATATATACTCATATCTCAGCCCTAGCCGAACGACCACCCATCATAATACATAAATCACGCCAGAAATCATCCCCACTCTCTGCCGCAGCCTTCCATCACCATTCTCCCTTATTTCTGCAAAAAATAAACCCTTGCCGCACCTATCATCCACCCTAACCACTCTCATACCATTCCATATCCATTCCCCCATCCAAATACCACCCAAAACCTGTCCATAATCTCTGTGCCGCAGCAAGGAGGAAGGAGGAACTTCGTGGATGCACCTGCTGCCCAAGTTGGAGTGTCTAGGTGTTTTCTTTCTTTGAATTTCAATGTCTAAACTTATTTATCTTTGCTTTGTGCATATGAGGAACTAAACCCCCCTTGGTAGGGGGGATTCGAAACCATGTTTATGCTTGCTATATGATTTGATTACTTTCAATTGCATTTCATAAGTTATGGATTCAATTTGCGTATCTATTTGAATTAAACTGATTTTTGTGTGTTGGTTGAGAGTGCACGCTTAATTTTCATGCATAAATCTAATTCTAGGATATAAGGGAGTTTCACCTAATCGTTATGAACTTATATTCGCAAGTAGTCAAGGTTGTTGATCACAATCGTGTTAAGTAAATTCTTGGCATAAGTTTCATGCGCTTTCATAGTTACGAGTGCCTCGTCAATACTTATGATTTCCATTAAACGTAATGATCTTTGATTGTATCTCTATTATGCGCTTTCATGTAGGGAACTTTTGAGGAATAATTTGGTTGTGATGCGCTTTTTCCATCCAATTCATTGACTTAAGGGAAATCTGAAAGTTAATTTAAGCGTATCTAATTAACTTGGGGTGTTGAGAATTCATGGGTTATTGAAAAGCAATTGGAAATCGTTTTGTATGCAAGTGTGATATGTGTGGAGAAGAACCCTTTAGCTAGCTTTCCATCCATTCACTTTAACCAAATTCGTTTTAAAATCTGTTCAAGTTACAAAGTTTCTGTTTTGTTTTTAATTTCGTCAAAACCAAATCCCCCTTTATTTTGTTGAGTCATCTTAGTTAGAAATCAATTTAGTTTGTGTTTTTAAGTGTCTTGAGTCAAGTTATAACCTATTTTCGTCCAAATTGTGTTTTGTGTTCAAAACTGCCCAGATTGTGTTTTTAAGGCAGTTTTGAGTGTTTCTGGGCTGTTTTGAGTCTTTTGGTTTGTTTTAGTGTTTTAGAGTTTAGTTTTGCATTCTTTGAATCTAGTTTAGTGTTTTAAACTTTGTTTTTACGTTTTGAGTCAGTTTTCAAGTGTATAAGTAGGGATCGTTCTAGGCCGGGGATTAGGAGGGATTGCTAAATCACTTGAAAACTGACTCAAAACGTAAAAACAAAGTTTAAAACACTAAACTAGATTCAAAGAATGCAAAACTAAACTCTAAAATACTAAAACAAACCAAAAGACTCAAAACAGCCCAGAAACACTCAAAACTGCTTTAAAAACACAATATGGGTAGTTTTGAACACAAAACACAATTTGGACGAAAATAGGTTATAACTTGACTCAAGACACTTAAAAACACAAACTAAATTGATTTCTAACTAAGATGACTCAACAAAATAAAGGGGGATTTGGTTTTGACGAAATTAAAAACAAAACAGAAACTTGGTAACTTGAACAGATTTTAAAACGAATTTGGTTAAAGTGAATGGATGGAAAGCTAGCTAAGGGGTTCTTCTACACACATGTCACACTTGCATACAAAATGATTTCCAATTGCTTTTCAATAACCCATGAATTCTCAACACCCCAAGTTAATTAGATACGCTTAAATTAACTTTCAGATTTCCCTTAAGTCAATGAATTGGATGGAAAAAGTGCATCGCAACCAAATTATTCCTCAAAAGCTCCCTACATGAAAGCGCATAATAGAGATACAATCAAAGATCATTACGTTCAATGGAAATCATAAGTATTGACGAGGCACTCGTAACTATGAAAGCGCATGAAACTTATGCCAAGAATTTACTTAACACGATTGTGATCAACAACCTTTACTACTTGCGAATATAAGTTCATAACGATTAGGTGAAACTCCCTTATATCCTAGCATTAGATTTATGCATGAAAATTAAGCGTGCACTCTCAACCAACACACAAAAATCAGTTTAATTCAAATAGATAAGCAAATTGAATCTACAACTTATGAAATGCAATTGAAAGTAATCAAATCATATAGCAAGCATAAACATGGTTTCGAATCCCCCCCTAGCCAATGGGGGTTTAGTTCCTCATATGCACAAAGCAAAGATAAATAAGTTTAGACATTGAAATTCAAAGAAAGAAAACACTTAGACACTCCAACTTGGGCAGCAGGTGCATCCATGAAGTTCCTCATTCCTCCCTGCTGCGGCACAGAGATTATGGACAGGTTTTGGGTGGTATTTGGATGGGGGAATGGATATGGAATGGTATAAGAGTGGTTAGGGTGGATGATAGGTGCGGCAAGGGTTTATTTTTTGCAGAAATTAGGGAGAATGGTGATGGAAGGCTGCGGCAGAGAATGGAGATGATTTTTGGCATGATTTATGTATTATAATGGGTGGTCCTTCGGCTAGGGCTGAGATATGAGTATATATAGGCACCTAAAACCCTAGGGTAATCAGATATGGACTTGGATAACCTAAATCCACAAGGAAAAAGGCTTAGAAATCAGAATCCACAAGGAAAAAGGCCTAGGGGGTGCGACAGGTTTGGATAGGGTAAGATAAGGCTTCTAGAAAGCCTTGCAAGGCAAGGAAAATGGTTCTAGAAAGGGGTAAGTGCGGCAAGGGTTAGGGGAAAAAGGATAGGGCTTCTAGAAACCCAAAACCAAGAAGAAATAGACCCTAACCCATGGCAAGGATAAGGAAATGCTCTCCAACCTTTCTTTGTGTCTTCCAACGCTTAAGAACCTTCTAATGTTGCTGAAACTTAAGGCCATTTAGGTTTAGGAAAGATCAACCCAAAATAGCAACTTTTAGGCTTAACTTTCCTACTTCAAGTAGGAAACCTTGTTAGAGTAGGAAGCTTCATTCTTCTAGGAATTCATCTTCAACTAGGAATCCCTCGTTGATTAGGAATCCTTCTTCAATTAGGACTCCTTTGTTGATTAGGAATCCTTCTTAGATTGGGACTCCTTCTTGGATTAGGACTCCTTCTTGGACTAGGAATCCTCAAATCTTCAAATCTTCAATTTCGTCCAAACCTTTTGTTCCAAGCATGTGTTATTCAATCCAAGCTCACTTTTGCTCCAAAAAGCTCCAATTTGCATCTTTTTGTATAATATGCCTTTAAAACCTGAAAACACATGGAAATAGCTTAAAAGACTACTTTAACTAAGAAAACATAACGAAAATGCATAAGAACTAGCTAACTAAGGCGTATAAATATGCTCCTATCACTATGAGCTGCTTGGGAGCACCAAAAGTCCAGGCACATAGCTTTTGGTTTCACGTCGGTAAGTCTGAGATAGAACAAAACCAAGTTTCCCTTTCCCTTGCAAACTAACTAGGATACATAGGAAGAAACAAAATCCCAAAGCTGAATTGCCTACAAAATGAGGAAGTAAAACAAGGAAGGACGTTGCCAAAAGAAAAGTCTGTGGGAACTGACCGTGGAAGAAGATGTTCTGGTCAGTGTTCACAACCTATTCTTCATAAGGCTAGCGGCTTTTTTCAATGTTACACAAAAAAGGAAAGTCATACTTGCGCAAAGGAAATGAGGAACAAAGACTGAGCAAAAATAGAAAGAAGCGAGGAAATCAAAGGATTCCTTAAGGAAAGCTGGAAAAGAGCCCTACGCCTATAAAATTAGAAAGAAGTTAGCATAATAGAAGGGGGGACAACGTGGGAGAAACAACAAAGAGAACGTAGAGGATCAAGGAAAGATTGCAATAGGAAGAGCAAGTTTTCTCTGAGTGCAGGAAACCTTGATTCTTGAAGGGAGAATTCTCCTAACCTTCTTAGGATTTCTTCAAGCTTCCCTTAGCCACTATAAGTATTCCAGAACATTAAGAACCCTAGATTAGCATTCCTAAAACCATCCAAGCATGAGTTGAGTGCTCTCTCACACTAAACCGATAAACTTTTTAGCTTTCACACCATGCTTCACTCAGGCAAGTCTTAACTTGTTGCAATTATTCAGTCTTTGAATCATTGATTCAATTGAGGTACTTCCTAAGCCACACCAATTCTTTTGAGGTATCAATGAACCAAGGGAGCTAAGAGTTTCCACCGAAGCCCAAATCCAACTCGATCAAAAGGTCCCCCAACATTGGGACGATCCATGATACCACTTTTCTTACACAAGTTTTTACACACGTTTTTGTGGAGTCTACTCCGTAATGTATTTCAACGATTTAAACCACCTATCTTTTAGGCCTTTCCGCAAAGATCATGTCTCTCATAAATCACAAAATATAAACCCATATAACCATTGGAGTAAAGGTTCAAGGTTGTTTTGTAGAATCGTATTTGTCCATTTTCTTCACTAAAGATGAATGTCTAAATGGTTTTTTATTTGTCTAACTTTTGCCAAGGATGATTCATAAATGATTTTCTAAAAGATGGATGGTTCAGATCGTTAAGTTTACATTATGTAGTAGGCCCCACAAAAACATGTGTCAAATCTTGTGTAAAAAAAGTGGTGTCACATATCCGCCCCTTTATATATAAATATAAGTAAAGTATTTTAAACACACATATTATAACAATAAAATGTCTTGAATACATGTTCAAGCAAAATAAATATTGGAAAATTATTCTAATTACACATCTATTTTAACAATAAAACGTGCCTAATATATGTAATAATACATAAAGAATAATGTACCTACAAAATAAAGGAATGCTATTTGATTCAAAATTAATTTACCTATATTTTACATATAAATATGCGTAAATAATTTTGCAAATGGTGCTTTACCGTAGTGGCCAAAAGCAAATAGTGCCTAATATATGTAATAGTGCATGTAAAAAATTTACCTACAAAATAAAAGAATATTAATTGATTCTTTGCTTTTTTATCAAACATATTTGATTCCAAATAATTGATTGTATAAAGGAAAATTTTTTTCATACGAAAGATACCTATTAATATTTATGATATGGGTAAATTAATCTATATATTACTAATATTTATGAAACAAGATTAGGGCTGGGTTCGGTTCTGATCGGTTCGGTTTTTTGCCAAAACCGAAACCAAACCGAAATTTCGGTTCGGCCCAAATTTTTTTCGGTTTTTTTCGGTTCGGTTTTTTCGGTTCGGTTTCGGTTTTTTTTCGGTTTTTTTTTTTTTTTCCCTCCAAAAAATGCAAAACAACCACAACATAAGATAGACCCATCAAGAATGCAAATAGAAGTGCATAATCATTCAAGCCACGAGAAAGGCTCTTTTGTTTCCTTGATCACTCTCACAAACTCTGGAAGCCACATTTTCTCTGCTTCTTTGTGCATACTCTGGATCATGTCGCTGGTCGCTTTCATGGTCATCGAGTTATGCTTCAGATCAGGCTCCGGTTGGTGGACATACCAAATCCAATTCAGCCTTCGGTTCAGAAGCTCGTATAGCACGGTGTGCGTCCCAGAACCTAAGCTAAAGTACAAGCATTTCCCAAGCTCAGGGTATTCCCTTCGGATGCCGGTTA
The DNA here is from genome assembly GCF_042453785.1 of Malus domestica. Taxonomy (NCBI): domain Eukaryota; kingdom Viridiplantae; phylum Streptophyta; class Magnoliopsida; order Rosales; family Rosaceae; genus Malus; species Malus domestica. The sequence continues at coordinate 34,810,522 of NC_091669.1, read as the reverse complement.
AGGTTTCTAAACTCTCATTTCCTGTAAAATCAAGCACCCCTCTCCATGCGCAGTAACCCGAATACCTAACAAAACACACACAATATCATGAATCACAACACACTACAAGCTCCAAATATGAAAAATTTCATGAAAAAGTTGACACTTGACATAACAAACCTCAGTTTATGGTCAGGGACAAAACTTTGGCGGATCGAAGAGAGACATCCATCCGCTGCAACGAGCAAATCACCGACAATTTCGATGATTTCATTAGTCTGATGGGATGAAGCCTTCACTATAACTGAAGACTTGTCACTGGAAATGGAGAAAGATAGGAAATGGTGACCCCAAAGAAACAGGTTTGGTGGTAATGCATTGTACAGAAGGGCATGCAGGTCAGCCCAATGTGCTGCTCTGCAGTTGAAATCCTCATCTCTAGTTAGCGTCCATTTCACATTATTTGTCAACCAAAATTCTTTGAAATTACTATTTTAATCCTCTCATCAAAGCTAAACAAAATAAAAAACACTGCAACTTAATAATTACATACCACTCAAATTTTCTATTTTTACAAAAACCTCACAACCAAGTAAATGTAACATATCCTATATTGGAAGTTTGATTTATAAACTTCACATAAAATGCAGAAATTGTTGACAGTTGATTTACCTGCCCCTTACTAACAACAGGGCCAAGCCTGCAACCTTCTTCCATAGGATCCGAAATCTTGATGAGTTTGGTCCAGTCCTCAAGCCTGTTCACAAACTCCATAGCAATGCTTTCCTAAAGTCGAAATGCAAGGGATTAATTAGTGCTCTAGTAAATATCTATGTTTGAAACAACCAAAACAAAAAGAACCCTAAGTTCCAAAGCAAAGTGCAGCTCCCAGCCGCCGCCACATCTATAAACTTTGAGAAAAACCTTCTAGAGGAGCATTCTCTGGAATTGCAGGTTGTACACCTTCTATAGCAAGCCAGTGACAAACAATTCCAGTATCAAGCGGTGCTTTTGGTAAAGGAGCTTCAATCACCTACAGTCAAACATAAATATGGAAAATGAAAAGGAAACATAAAAAATCAAATAGAAAGTTAAATCAGATTGCTCAGTAAGATAGACCCAAAAAATTGCTCAGTAAGATAGACCCAAAAAATACAAAATACAAAATCGCTGTGAAGGAAGAAGACGAAGCGGAAGAGCGGCGGAGTTGGGAAGGAAGGAGAGAGGGTCCAGAGTACAGAGGAGAGGGATAAGGGAAAAGGGTCGCGGCATCGTGGGTCGCCTGAGAGATTGAGAGAGACAGAGCGATTGAAGTTGAAGACCCAGCGAGGGAGAGAGGAGGCTCGGCTGCGCTGGGTTAGGGTTACACTGGAGGAGAGAGGAGGCAGGGAACGAGAGAGAGAGGAAGGGAATGAAAAAAAATAAAAGGTATGGGTATGGCTGCTAGGGTTAAAGGGTTTTGTTAAGTATAAGTTCTCCAAAAAAATTAAAAAACATCTACATCCTGGAGGTTCGAACCCGTGCCTTGGGGCTTGAAAAGGTTCACCGAAACCAACTTAGCAACAAGGTATGTTTTCTTATGATTGTATGACTAAACTATTTATAATATTTACAAAAATAATTAAATATATATATATCGGTTCGGTTCGGTTTGGTTCGATTTCCGAACCTCAAAAACCGAAACCGAACCGGTCAGATTCGGTTCGGTTCGGTTTGACAGTTTCGGTTCGGTGTTTTTTCGGTTCGGTTTTTTTCGGCCTCGGTTCGGTTTGGTTTTCGGTTTTTTTCGGTTTTCGGTTTTTTGAACCCACCCCTAAACAAGATAGGTATAATTTAATATGGGTTTAGTTGCTTATCATAATTAGGGTGAGTAATATTTATCGACATAATTAGAGTTTTATAGTATAAGTTGAAAATATGTTGTGATAATTGGTTATATAAATGTCTACATATATGGTAGTTTATCTAAATTAGGTGAGTTTTTTTTTTCTTTTCGCAAAACTACTTTGTTGATAATTTTTATACGTATAGTGTTGGTGTAAATATTAAATAAATAAGTTATTTGTTGTTAGTGAGAATTAAGATGGTTATCATTATTTGTTGTTAGAGTGAGATTAAGATGGAGTCTTTTAGCCTTCTTCTTACGTAACTCTTGTAACTCTTTTCTTGTTAATTTGTGTTTATCTGGGGCTTGATGGGCTAGCTCCTCTCTTCTATCAGAAGTTTTGGGATATTGTAAGTTCGGATGTCATTGCTGCTGTAAAGTCTTTTCTTACCTTCGATCGCATCCTTAAGCAACTCTATTACACCACAGTTTCTCTAATTCCTAAGGTTCTTGAGCCAACGAATATGACCTAGCTTTGGCCTATAGATATGTGTAATGTTCTATACAAGATTGGGGCTAAAGTTATTGTAAATCGATTAAAGGGAATGATGGGTGCTATTATTTCGACGTAGCAAGGTGCATTTGTCCCAGGCTGCTTAATTTCCGACAATTCCCTTGTTGCATCTAAACTAGGTCACTATCTTCATAATCTCTGAAGGGGAAAACAGGGCTTCCTAGCCTTGAAGCTTGATATGAGCAAGGCATATGACCGTGTGGAGTGGTATTTTCTTAAGCAAATTATGTTGTAACTTGGTTTTGATTCTTGCTGGATAGATTTGGTTATGAGTTGCGTTAGCTCAGTTACATACTTTTTTCTGGTTTTGATCCTCTTTCCCCTTATCTATTTCTTATTTGTGCAGAAGGTTTTACCAGTTTGATTGCTCGATATGAATAGCTGGGTCTCATTCATGGAGTCTTTATATGTCGTGGAGTGCCTAGTATAATGCATCTGCTATTTGCTGATGATAGTTTCTTGTTTATGGAATCATTTTTTAAGGAATGCTTGTATCTTAAGCAAATATTGCATTATTATGAAGTGGCGTTCAGACATTATATTAATTTTCAGAAGTGTGCGGTCTCATTTTCGCCTAATATTAGGTGGGATATACAAGATCAACTGGCCGCTTACTTAGGTGTTACACGGGTGGATGTACAGGACCGGTATCTCGGTCTGCCTATCGTCATTGGGAAGAATTGCTCTAAAAAATTCTCTTATATTAAGGATCGTTTATGGAAAAAGTTGAAAGGCTGGAAAGAAAAACTGCTCAGTGCAACCAGAAATGAGATTCTTATCAAGGTTGTTGGTTAGTCTTTTCCTATTTACTCAATGAACTATTTTCTTCTACACAAGTCCTTCTGTGAGGATCTCCAATGTATACTTTGTTGGTTTTGGTAGGGTGATAATGAAGACTCCCGCCGTATCCATTGGAAGTCATGGGAAAACATGTGCAGTTCCAAGGAAGAGGGTGGGCTTGGCTTTCGGTCGTTGTATGATTTAAATCTTGCGCTCCTTGCTAAGCAAGGGTGGCGGTTGGTTCAAAATCTTGATTCTTTGGCGTCTTGGCTATTAAAGGTCAAGTACTTTCCTCATAATACTTTATGGCAGATGACATTTGGATCTTCCCCGTCAGTGTGTTGAAGGGGCATGTTGGAAGCACGATCAATTCTGGAAAATCGGTCCCGTTGGCGGGTGGGGAATGACAGCTCGATTAGGATATGGCATGATTAGTGGCTTGATCATCCCCATCTCTTTTGACCTCTCATGCCTTCTTCTCCGGTTGTTGGGGTGAAGTATGTGGCTAATTTGATTGTTGCGGAAATGGCGTCTTGGAACATCAACTTGGTTATTGAATTATTTATTCCTGATGAGGCTGCAATGATTCTTGCTACTCCGTTAAGCTGTAGGCTTTCATCTGATAAGTTAATATGGCATTATGATGTGAAAAGTTTGTTCTCTGTAAAGAGTGCTTATAAAGTTGCTTTTAATCGTCGCTTTAAGGATTCATCTTCGTAGTCGAACTCGAGAGGAACTTCGGTGTGGAAAGCTATATGGAGGGCGGCTTTACCGAGTAAAGTAAAGATGTGTTTGGAGGGCTTGTCGTGATATTTTGCCTACTCGTGCTGATTTGGAAACCAAGGGAGTGGTTGTGGACAACATATGTCTATTTTGTAGTTCCTCTTCGGAGCTGGCGGTACATGTGTTTAAAGATTGTCCATTCACTCGTGTGGTATACACTCTCTTAATTAAGTTTAGGGTTAAGGCCCTTGGGTCAAGTTTCTATGTATGATTGGTTGTCACTATATGTGGAACATTTATCCAAAAGCCATGGATTTGCTGTTCATGACTCTTCAAGGAATTTGGTGTGCTAGGAACTTGTTGCTTTGGGAGAATAAAACGAGTAATCCATCTTTGGTCTCTCATCTTGCTAAGTTGCAACTGGTTGAGTTTGTGAAAGCCAAACCCGGTTCCACTTCTTGCCCTCTTCAGGCGCCGTCACGTTGAAGTCCCCCCTAAGCTAGGTGGGTGAAAGTTAACGTTGATGGTTCTTTTCTTGCTGGATCCAATATGGGAGGTGTAGGTACGGTATTTCGCAACAAAGCCAATAGCTATGCTGGAGGTTTTGTTTGTAAAATATCCCTTGCATTGAACCCTACTATGGTGGAATTACTTGCTGTTCACGAGGGTATTCGTTGGGCTGTAGATCGAAATTTGGCTCACATTATTATGGAGTGTGATTCATTGCAGGTGGTTTAAGCTATTGGTAGCCAAGTCCAGGGGTCTTCACTTATGGATCTTCTAGTGGATGACATTCATATTCTTTTGCGGGCCTTTGTGGATTTGCAGGCTTGTTATATGCGTCGCACTGCTAATGTTGCGGCACATGGTATGGCCAAGTTGGCTGTTTCTTCTTCTATTGACTTTTGTTGGTATGAGGAGCCTCTGAACTCGATCGTGGAGGCCCTATCTGATGTTGCTTAAATTATGATTTCTCAATAAAATGCTAACGTTTCTCCTAAAAAAAAAACAAACAAAAAAATCCTTATCCTTGTACACGTGGTGATAAAAGGAGGCACAATGTGCTTCTCCAAAGGTGTGTGCCCCTACATTCAAAAAACCAAGTAGTTAATTTATAAATAAATCAACATTATTACAAAACCTCGTCTCCAAAACAATCTACATAACTAAAGACTAATTCTGTCTCCCTTAAACCCCCCTAGCCAAACTAGAACATAATCAATTGAACTTTGGCAACCTAACAAAACCTACAACATTTGCTTCATTGTCTACTACCAAGGATATGTAGTTGTGTAACTTGTTAATCATTTTAAAATGTTATCCCATTACGATTCATGATACTAAGCAGATAAGAAGTAGCAATAAGTCCCACATCACAACATTTTATTACATGTAAAATGTGTTATGATCTAACAGAAAATCAATAATTTGTTAATTACCTGACAAGGCTACCATCTCTCTGGAATTGAGCCCTCATGCCCTTAAATACAGAAATTAACTTAAAATGGTTGAAGCTTGCGAATGGGATATTAACGCCAACATCGGAGAAATTGGCGTTGGTGGAGTCCCTACGGCCCAAATGGACGACCCATGTAGGGTCAACCCACTAGAAGCAAAATAAATGTTAAAGCACCAATAAAAAATGAATAATATATATATGTACTATTATTAAGAAAGAGTAAACTGTCGGTTTACCCCCTGAACTTTCACCTCACTTTCGATTTCCCCCCTGAACTTTTCCATTGGAAAATTAAGGACTCAAACTAATTTTTTTAGCCAATTTGCCCCCTACCGTTAGTTTTTCATATATTCCATCCATATTTCCGTTAAGTGAGACCATGTGCACAACATGTGAGGATAGTTAAGTTATTTCACTCTTAAAAATGATTAAAAAACTGAAAATAATAAAAAAAACAAAACTTTCCCTCTATTTTTTCCCGCTAATTCCTATCCTCGATTTTTTTTCCCTCTCATTCCTATGCATGAGAAATGACATATGGTGTTATTGTCTACCATTTTTATTTCTCTAACAAATTAATAATTTGACAAATGCTAATGGTGCTATTGTCTCCAAAGCAGTGCATTAATATAAGAAACCCTAGTCTTTTTTATGGACATGTTTCTTATATTAATGCACTGCTTTGGAGACAATAACACCATTAACATTTGTCAAATTATTAATTTGTTAGAGAAAATAAAAATGGTAGTACATGCTTCAAAAAAAAGATTAACTTAGCTACTTATGAAGACAATAACACCATATGTTATTTCTCATGCATAGGAATAAGAGGGAAAATTAAAATTGAGGATAGGAATTAGTGGGAAAAAATAGAGGGAAAATTATTATTATTATTTATTTTCAGTTTTTAATCATTTTTAAATTGAAATGACTTAACTATCCTCACATGTTATGCACATGGTCTCACTTAACGGAAATATGGATGGAATATATGAAAAACTAACGGTAGGGGGCAAATTGGCTAAAAAAATTAGTTTGAGTCCTTAATTTTCCAATAGAAAAGTTCAGGGGGGAAATCGAAAGTGAGGTGAAAGTTCAGGGGGTAAACCGACAGTTTACCCTATTAAGAAAACCCTCATTGTCAACTTTTTTCCCATTTTTTCCTATTTTGCCTTCACTTTTGATAGACAAAAGAAGGGCAAAATAGTAATATTGTACATTTTGACAAAATGACAATCATATACTTATTTTTCCAATTTTACCCTCACTTTTGATACACAATATTTACATAAGGAGGACAAAACAGTAATTACGTAATATTAAAAAAAATATGAACTTATTAAGAGAAATTATTCACACACACAAAGTGTGTGCTCTCTGCTAGTAGAGTCTAAAATAACAAATGACACAAAGAAACAAATCATGAAAAACAAATGTTTTTTCAAAGCTGATATTAATGGACTTACTTCTCTAGATATTTGGTTATATTTTTCGAAGAAAAGTCTCAATTGTCCAAAAACATTACTCTGATCTCTCACAGACTTTTAACTTTAGTTCTTATAACATCTAGCACAATTAAACAAGAGGCTTTTAGATTTTCATGTTTATATAAGATTTTTTTAGTCTATAACTTGGATGATTTTATAAATCTAATTTAAGTCCCTATTATTAAAACTTACCGTATTTAAGTATTTATCATTTATAAACTTATCATCCGAAGTTTTCTACCCATCCATAATTAATGTGTTTTTTTGTACTTCAGTTTGTTAATAGATAAAACATTATTCAAATTCATAGGTACAAAAGTATTGGTACGTCAATTTTAGTACAATTGTCTCGGTACAGAAGTTTCGGTACGTTGTATCAGTAAATAAGTTTCGATACGATGTGTCGGTACAGAAATTCGGTACGAATGTATTGGTACAACATATCTCGGTACGTAACAGTAGTACATACATAGGTACGTAACATGCATATACATTTATATAGAGAAATTCACACACAATGAAGAATATATGATAAAATATAATTATATTGCAGTCATATTTAGAATAGGAATGTGATTGTGTAAATCCTAGTGTATCTCGGGATACCTTGGAATATTCTCTTTAGTAGTTAATATCCTATTAGAGTTGTAATCCTATAAGGGTAAGGATTTAACATATCCTACTACTATAAATAAAGGCATAAAGGAGTGATACAACACGTTATTAGCACGCTCTTGCCAGAAGCTAAGGAACTGAATGATCATATGAGGAGGTTTTCTTCTACAAAATTCAAAGGCTTTTCTTTGTTTTCTGTCAATCAGATATGCTTAAAATAAAGTAAGATATTTGAAATGTCCACGAAGCATGAAAACATTCCCCATGATGCATGAACCCCTTATATTTATATTTTCCTTCCGATATATACACACACACACACACACACACGTTTCATGCATTATGCAATTATTTTGCTATGTAAAGTTTGGGAGTCAAAGCATATAAACAAATTAGAAGCAATTTAAAAAAAAAATTATGGGAATTTAATGCCACTCGCCGCCGCACCGTCCCTGGCATTACCGCTAGGGGTGGGTTCAAAAAACTGAAAACCGAAAAAAACCGAAAACCAAACCGAACCGAAACCGAAAAAATCGAACCGAACGAAAAAACCGAACCGAACCGAATTCTTTTGGTTCGGTTCGGTTTTAGTGATCTAGAAACCGAACCAAACCGAACCGAACCGAATTAATTAAATTATTTTTTTATTTAATCATTTGTTTTGGGTATTATTTTCTAAACCCAATTTGTAAGTTTAAATGTGCTAACCCAATGTGTTGCCAAACTTTAAGCTCAAAATATTAAAAAAAGGCCTATAAAAACTCTAAACCCTAACCTATTATTTCTCCCCCATATAAGGTTTCGGAACCAAACCTCTTCCCGAAGTACCTACATCCATCTCCATAGCACTGTCTACTTCTGCGCCAGCTTTCTTTTCCAAATCTACTCTCATATAACATGTAACATAATCCATAAACATTTATTTTGGGTAGATTACTTGGGTAATTTGTGATGGAAAAGAATCCAACACACACTAAATAAATCCACCCACGCATTACCTTTACTAATCAAGTTGTCAACATGCAGTTACAAGCAAACAACACTGATCTTTGAACAATATCATACAATTTAACTTTTCTAAGTCATTTGTACGATTTTTGTGTGATTTTTGTGTTGTGAGGATGTTAGTTTGGACTTTGAAAAACTTGATTGATGATTTTAGTTCAACTTTAAATGTTTATTTTCATTGTCTTTGATTCTAGTTAGAATGTTTATGTTATGATTGTGTTGGATATGTTAAAATTTAAAATTTCAATGTTTTTCATTTTTTGAAAAAAAATAAAAACAAAAAACCGAAACCGAACCGAAAAAAAACCGAACCGAAAAAAATCAAAAAAAAATTGAACCGAACTGAACCGAACCGAAGTTTCGGTTTGGTTTCGGTTTTGGCAAAAAACCGAACCCACCCCTAATTACCGCGCTGGCCTCCAGCTAGACCAGGCAGTTTCTGACACAACACGAAAATGACACGAAAATAACGAGTTTCGGGTCAACACGATAACTAATCGGGTCATTATCGGGTGACCCGTTAATAACAGGTATACACGCGGGTAACCTGTTTCGACCGGTTAAGAAAAAAAATATTTTGATAATTTTAAAGTTTAATCACTAAAAGATTTATTATAAAATACAATAGCCATATTTAATACATACAATATCTTTAATCTTTAATATTAGAAAGCCAGAAGTCTAGTTTGGTGTCTTATGGCTTCACCAAAAATAATTGGACTAAAAAGCCCCTCAAACAAAAAAAAAACTACCTCAGATATAAAGCTCTAGAATTTATGAATATTTCATGATGGATATTTTTGTCAAACTAAAAAGTAAAATAAAATAAATAAAAGAGGAAAAAAAAAGTAAAAAAATTGAACGTGTGATTCAAATTTCCTTCGCACGCATAGCATACTTTTTCCCCTATAACTTCCCACTCCCACATCAGTATTTCCTCTACGTCTCTGGCTTTGCAAATAAAGCGGAACAGTTATAGAGAAGAAATAAACCGCCAGCCAAAAATGGGTACAAAATTTCAACGACGTGGCCTCATAAACTCGATTAGAAGCCTTCAAGAGAAGAGCAAATGAATCTTTAATATTAGAAAGCCAGAAGTCTAGTTTGGTGTCTTATGGCTTCACCAAAAATAATTGGACTAAAAAGCCCCTCAAACAAAAAAAAAACTACCTCAGATATAAAGCTCTAGAATTTATGAATATTTCATGATGGATATTTTTGTCAAACTAAAAAGTAAAATAAAATAAATAAAAGAGGAAAAAAAAAGTAAAAAAATTGAACGTGTGATTCAAATTTCCTTCGCACGCATAGCATACTTTTTCCCCTATAACTTCCCACTCCCACATCAGTATTTCCTCTACGTCTCTGGCTTTGCAAATAAAGCGGAACAGTTATAGAGAAGAAATAAACCGCCAGCCAAAAATGGGTACAAAATTTCAACGACGTGGCCTCATAAACTCGATTAGAAGCCTTCAAGAGAAGAGCAAATGAATTTTCAATACAAAAAGGGAGCAGTGGTTTTGGGTTTTTTCTTTTAAATTTTAGGTTTTGCTTTACGTTACAGAGTACTGCTTACTTTTATTTGTTTTGCTTGCTTCTGTTTTCTCTACTGATAAAATTATTTATATTTTTAGGATGCCAAGTTTGGTATAAAGAAAGCGTCGGAGCTGGAGCAAAACATGCAGTCCATTGATGTTGTTGTGACTAATGGGAGTAGTTCATGTGAAGAGAACAGCTAGTGGATTTGATCTTATCATTTGCTGCATTGCATGGAATTTGTAGAGTTGGGCTCATTTGTTCTTCGTTTTGTCTGTTTTTCAGGCAAAAAACTCGGCAACTCCTTCAAATGGAGTCTTATTTGCTTGATGAGATTCTACGACATTTTTATATGTGACGTGTTAATTTTCATGTAGGATGTCTTCTGGGAATTCCAGTGTGGATGAGGAAGCAATGCAAAGGCATCTCTAATAAGTCATATGCCTTCTGGAAATTCCAGTGCCACGGTTCTGTGTGTTGTTCCCGTGGATGAGGATGCCTTCAGGAAATTCCAGGGCGAGGGTTGTATGTGTTACTCCTGTGGATGAGGAGGTGATGCAAAGGTACGATTTAATTTTGACGATGGAGTTCGTTTGTTTTTTTCTATTTACTATGTCTTTTTTCATTTATGTTTGACTGGATTTTGATAATTTGATGATGGTCTTTCGGTTCCCATGTGGATGCTTCGTCTCTATGACTTAGGTTTAGAGAATTTTTGTCTTTTAAATAACTCTTTCTTTGCACTGATTGGTAGAGAAGAATATATAGCTCTTCTCTGCACTGATATTAATATGCAAGTTACTGTTATTGCATATATTTTTTCCTCATGTTATATTTTCTTTTGTCAAAAAAATTATTGCGTTCGTTTTATTTTTTTGGGTTTATGTAGGAATACGAAAAAAAAATTAAAGTGGATTTCAACAAATCAAGAATGGACACAGGTGATAGGAGCAATAATTTAGTTTTACATAATGAATATCTCCAGTTAATGTTTGACTTCACGCATAAAGACATTCTTGATTTCTTGGTTTATTAATTTGATACCTTTCATAATGTAGGTCACAAATTAAAAATAATTATAAGAATGTTTTTATGCGTAACCAAATGTAATAAAGAAAAAAAAAACTTCACAATGTAAAAATACATTTTGCACACGCATGAGAAGAGTAATTGAAAAGACGAAAACCTTTCATTGACAACCTTAAATTGGTTGAATAGGTTTTGGCAACCTTATATTGGATTACGAAAAGTATTGAAAAGACAAAAACCTTGTATTGACAACCTTAAATTGGTTGAATAGGTTTTGGCACCCTTAAATTGCATTACGAGAAATATTGAAAAGACAAAAACCTTCTATTGACAACCTTAAATTGGTTGAATAGGTTTTGGCAACCTTAAATTGGATTACGAAAAATATGAGTTGATGGTATAATATGGGAATCATAGTGAAGCTTTTTCAAACGAAATTTGTATGCCTTTTGAAGTTTTTGTAGTAAAGATGTCTTTATGCATGCATAATTATGGAACCGAAAAAAGAATTATGTATACAGCATGTAACGTGCCGTGATGTAAAAAAAACCATTCGCAAGTGCAAGGCGCTTGCAAAAAGGATAGTTCTATATTAAATATATAGTTTTGTATTATTATTCTATATAAGTTTAAAAAAAAATTAGTCATTATTTATTTTTATTATGAGAGTTCCTTATTATCATTAGTAGGATAAATTTTACTTAACATGTTGTTGTCCAAAATTAAAATAAACTAGTATAGTATTTGTATAGGCAAGAACTAAGAAGACATACATACGAGTATGAAAAATGTGAAAGAATATATAAACACTCGTGATTCATCATTATTCCTCCACGAGTAGATAATGGTTACACTTACATTATCGTTTAGATTTTTAAAATCCTCCAAACCCTCATGAATAATGTTTTTTATTTGAGGGAAAAATTAATAATAATTATTGTAGAAGTGTAAAAAATGTAAAAAAAATAAAAAATACAATTACTCATAGTGACAAGCTTTACAACTTTCATGAAGGGGTCAGTTTCGAAATCCAACACTATAATCCATAAACCTTAAATTTATATTTAACCGTCGATTGTCATTTATGCTTTATTCTTCTTACTGAATTTCATTTTTAAATTTTCTTTTTTGAAAACATGATCATCTGGCGGATGTAAGAAGATGAACGGTTCAGATCTTTGATATCACGTTTCGATATTTACGGTTAACTGAGAGTCGACGTCATATAGTTTGTATAAACTTTATAAACATCAAGCAATATTTTCACTAATCATAAGACTCTAAATATAATATCAACGATCCAAACCGTTCATCTTGAAAGCGAAATTATAGACAATACAAATACGAGTCTTGCAAAGAAAAAGGCTAGAGCAATCAATTTAGGTAAGCGAAAATATACATAAAAGAAAAATGAGTTTTTATGTTTTGGATGTGACAATATGGTATGTATATACTTATTTATTATTATGTTTTTCATTTGATTATTTATTGGTGTAAAATATATTTTCCTTAATGGGTAACGGGTCGAGTCATATTACCTGTTAATATTATTGGGTCGGGTCATTTTACCCGTTTATTTTAATGGGTGTTACACGACACGACTCGTTAAGATATCATGTATGACACGAAAATGACATGAACACGGAAAACACGACACGAATGCCAGGTCTACCTGCAGCCCAGCCGAGTCAAGCATGCCACCAAGACGACGTCTGGACCATGGCAGCAGACTTTTGGGCTTTGCTTCGCCTACACGGACACGCCAGGCTTTTGGCTTGGTAGGGTTACACGGGAACGCAGCCCAGGCCAACTCCTAAGAAGGCCTATAACCTTTCGTGGACCCGTCTACGTGTCCCCGGCCCAACCTGCCAGCAACCTTATGCTGCTGGGCTTTGTTTCGTGCCATAGGCCTGCCTGCAGCAAGCCTGTGTTGCTTGCTGGGTTTTGCCACTCCTCAGCCCACTTACCCGTAACTTTTGCTGCTGAGCTTGACTTGCCTCGACCCAAAAATCCAAAACCCAGCCTCAACTGGGCTTCTCACACCAAACCGCAGGCTAGCACACGTTGGGCCTGCACCCGTGTCTAGTTTTTTGCCCAAACCAGCAGCTTTTGCTGCTTAGCTCACCTAGACCACAAGACCTAGGCCTGCAGCCTTCCCCGAAGCCTAATAGCCTGCAGCCGAGCTACAGAGGCTATCCTCGCGTCGTTACCAGCCTACTTTTTGCTGGACCGCGTTATTTTTTCGACCCAATGCCAATTGATGGCATCCCTGCATTATAAATCATGCCGAAATAATTTAATTTTTTTTTGGTACTTTGGTTTACGCTAATTAATTCTAATTTAATTATCACTTGGTTAATCACCAATTGAAGCTAATATGACCCGTTTGTCATTATTTTGCTTCCACTATCAACTCTGTTTGGTCTCGATCTATTGGATTAATTAAAAGTGACATGCACTCCATTAATCTGATAATTAGTCCAAAATTATTGACCTTAAGATCACTATTGGATATTAACAATTTAATAATTTATTTTTGTACTTTGAACCGTTAACATCCTTTCATAGTCCTGAAGCTCTCACACTTGAGTTCCCAAAGCAACTCAAATCCACTACACTTAAATCAGCATATTGCATTCAGTGTTCTTGCAGGAACCTCTCCTTTATGAACTAATCATTCATAAAACTAAAGTGGACCTGCAATTTCATATTTAGTGCCCTTGAAACTCGAAGTTTTCATTCAAAACTTACCACATGAAACCTGTAGCTTTCATGTTTAAATTAAACCAATACATATCTATAGAACCGGAATGTTTTACGATGTATGTCTATGGATTACCATATGACTAACCACGTTTTATTATACCCTCCGTTTTAGGGACATGTCGAACTTGAACAAGCTCAATTTCACTGGTCTGGAACTCTCTAGAAGAATCTACCTGAAATGGGTTCAAAACGTGAAGCTCCATCTTACTGCAAATGGTATTAGAGCCATCATCAAGGCACCTACCGATGCAACCTTTGTCGATGAAGCTCAGAAAGCTACTGCAATGATCTTTATTCGAAGATACATCTATTATGTACTGCAAACCGAGTACCTCGCTGAGGAGGACCTGCTTACCTTCTGGCTTGCTATGGCCGACCGTTTCGATCATCAAAAAGACACTTACTTACTAAAGCAAGACATGACTAGTAGCATTTACGCTTCCAAGACTTTAAGTCTATGAATGAATACAACTCTGAAGTTTGTAGAATGCGATCCCTGCTTAAGTTCTATAAAGTAGACTTAACAGATGCAGATCTCTTGGAGAATACCTATTCGACCTTTCATGCCACCAATATTGTCTTGCAACAACAATATAGGGGATAAAAGTTCACCAAATTTCGAATTTTATCTACGTTTTACTTCTCGCTAAAAAGCAGAACCAGCTTTTGATGAAAAATCATCAAGTTCGACCCACTGGCTCAAACACTATGCCTGAAGCGCATGCGACCAATTCTAGCAGCCACAAATGATGAAAACATTGTCGTGGCCATGGTAATAGGTGGCAAGTAAAACAACAGGCCCAAGGTCAACATAACCAATGCCTACCCAAGGGAGCAAATTTGACCCAAAAGTGCCAACCCCTTGCACCTAAGGCTCCAAACTTCAAGAAAAAAAAGGAAAGCTACCGTTCAATCGGCTTCCACTGAAATGGACATGTGCTACCGCTCTGGATCAAAGGATTATTGGTCACGCGTATGCAGAACTACCCCCGAGGCTATTGCCAAGTATCATTCCCATCGTGAGTTTAACTTTGCTCATGTGGAACATCTCGAAGATGCTACTATATCAATGGAGATATCAGATTTTAAGGAGGCATCAGCTCTTATAGATGAATAAGTTTTATTCTTCTAGACATGTTTTTAGGGTGTTTAGAGCCCTTAGTGGTCGAACCCATAGGAGTTGATGCCTCCTAAAAATCTGATATCTCCATAGACGTAATAGCATATTTAGGATGTTCCACATGGGCAAAGTTAGGCTCACGACAAAAATGATACTTGGCAATAGCCTTAGAGGTAGCTCGGCATACACATGACTAATGATCCTTTAATCCATATCAGTAGCACATGTTCATTTCAGTGGAAGCCGATTGAACGGTAGCTTTTCCTTTGTTCTTGAAATTTGGGAACTTAGGTGCAAGGGGTTGACGCTTTTGGTACAAATTTTCTCTCTTGGGTAGGTCTTGGTTTTGTTGACCTTAGGCTTGTGGTTGTCATTTGTGGCTACTAGAATTGGTCGAATGCACTTTAGGCGCAGCGTTCGAGTCAATGGGTCGAGCTTGATGATTTTTTATCAAAAGTTAGTTCTACTTTTCTATGAAAAGTAAAACAAAGATCAAATATGAAAATTTGGTGAATTTATGTGCCCTATATTGTTGCTGCATGACAATATTGGTGGTATGGAAGGTCGAATAGGTATTCTTCAAGAGATCTGCATCTGTTAAGTCCACTTTACAGAACTTAAGCAGTGATCAGATTCTATAAACTTCATAGTTAAATTCATTTACGGACTTAAAGTCTTGGAAGCGTAGATGCTGCAAATCGTGTATTGCTTCAGGCAAGTAATTTTCGGTGATCGAAATGATTGATCAGAGGAAGCCAGAGGGTGCTTGGGTCCTCCTTAGCGAGGTACTCAATCTGCAGTGCATCATGGATGTGTCTTAAATGAAGATAATTGCAGTAGCTTTATGAGCTTCATCGATGGGGGTGGCATCGGTAGGTGCCTCAATAGTGGCTCTAATACCCAGTAAGATGAAGCTTCACGTCTTGAACCCACTTTAGGTAGTTTATTCCAGAGATTTCCAGAGCGGTGAAATCGAGCTTGTTCAAGTTCAACATGTCCCTAAAATGGAGGATACAATAAAACGTGGTTAGTTATATGGTAATCCATAGACATACATTGTAGAACATTCGGGTTCTATAGATATGTATTAGTTTAATTTAAACATGAAAGCTACATGTTTCATGTGGTAAGTTTTGAATGAAAACTTCGAGTTTCAAGGGCACTAAATATGAAACTGTAGGTTCAATTTAGTTTTATGAATGATTAGTTCATAAAGGAAAGGTTCCTGCAAGAACACAAAATGTAATATGCTGATTTAAGTGTAGTGGATTTGAGTTGCTTCGAGAACTCAAGTGTGAGAGCTTCGAGACTACGAAAGGATATCAACGGTTCAAAGTAGAAAAATAAATTATTGAATCATTCATGTCCAAAAGTGGTCTTTAGGTCAATAATTTTGGATTAATTATCAGATTAATGGACTACATGTCAATTTTAATTAATTCAATAGACCGAGACCAAACGGGGTCGATCGTGGAAGTAAAATAATGACAATCGGGTAATATTAGCTTCAATTGGTGATAAACCAAGTGATACTTAAATTAGAATTAATTAGCGTAAACCAAAGTACCCAAAAAAAAATATTTGGGCATGATTTATAACACGGAGATGCCAAAAATTGGCATGCGGTCGAAAAAATAACGTGGCCCAGGTAACGACGCGGAGATAGGCCCTGCAACTCGGCTGCAAGCTATTAGGCCTCAGGGAGGGCTGCGGGCCTCTGGGTCATGTGGTCTGGGTGAGCCCAGCAGCAAAAGCTGCTGGTTTGGGAAAAAAACTAGACATGGATACAGGCCCAATATGTGCTGGCCTACGGTTTGGTGCGGGGAAGCCCAGCCAAGGCTGGGTTTCTGGTTTTTGGGTCAGGACAGGTCAAGCTTAGCAGCAAAAGTTATGGGCAAATGGGTTGAGGGGTGGCAAAGCCTAGCAAGCAAGACGGGCTTGCTGCAGGCAGGCCTGTGGCATGGGACATTCCTAGCAGCATAAGGCTGCTGCCAGGTTGGCCCAAGGACATGTATAAGGCTTGCGGCTGCCATAGTCCAGACGTTGTAACGGCGTCGTCCTGGTGGAGTGCTCGACGCAGCTGGGCTGCAGGCCAGCGTGGTGGTGCCAGTGACGGTGCGGTGGCGAGCCGCATTACATTCCCAGAATTTTTTTTTCTTTCGACATCTCTAGGGTTTGAAAAACTCTAAGTTGCTTCTAATTTATTTATATGCTTTGACTCACAAATTCCATATAGCAAAATAATTGTGTAACGCATGAAACGTGTATATATATCTATATAGACAAATATATGAAACATATACAATATATATCGGAAGGAAAATATAAATATATGGGTTCATGCATCATGAGGAATGTTTTCATGCTTCATGGAAGTTTCAAATATCTTACTTTCACATAGCAAAATAATTGCATAATGCATCAAACGTGTATATATATATTGGAAGGAAAATATAAATATAAGGGGTTCATGCATCATGGAGAATGTTTTCATGTTTTGTGGACGTTTCAAATATCTTACTTTATTTTAAGCATACCTGATTGGGAGAAAACAAAGAAAATCCTTTGAATTTTGTAGGAAAAAAACCTCCTAATATGATCCTTCAGTTCCTTAGCTTCTGGCAAAAGCGTGCTGATAATGTGTGGTAGGCTTATTTGACTAAACTGTATTTAGGATTAGAAAGGGAGAGAGGTCGGCATGCAAGAGAGAGATGAGAAAGATTTAATTGTGAGATGTGTGTTGTATCACCCCATTATACCTTTATTTATTGTAGTAGGATAGATTAAATCCTTACTCTTATAGGATTACAACTCTAATAGGATATTAACTACTAAGGGGAATA
The DNA here is from genome assembly GCF_042453785.1 of Malus domestica. Lineage (NCBI taxonomy): Eukaryota > Viridiplantae > Streptophyta > Magnoliopsida > Rosales > Rosaceae > Malus > Malus domestica. Next base: position 34,792,778 of record NC_091669.1, on the reverse strand, counting down.
TTCCAAGATATCCCTATATACACTAGGATTTACACAATCACATTCTTATTCTAAATATGACTGCAACAATTGTACATATATGAATGCATGTGATTTTTAATTTGGGTTGTCAAAGTTTACTTTATTATGTGACACAATGGATATAACAAAAATAAATAAATAAATCAAACTATATTCCTTCACTAAAGAACTTAAAGTTTAAATAGGAAATAAAACAAATGGTAAACATGTAAGCGCAAACAAATATTCAATATAACCACCAGAAACACAAGGATTGATCAAGTAAATCACAAATCTTGAACTATATAAACTAGAAACAAATAAGATACAAAACATGTTGATCGAAGCATACATGCAGACATGTTTGTGGATGTAGAGGCCATATGTAATCTGCACACAACCTTCTTCTCTCTGCAAAGCACAATACTCTCCAACTTATAGGTTATTGGAACAATATGAGCGATCCCTTTGTGAGAGTAGGGATTGTGGTTTTATACTACAAGTTCCAAACTACCTATAACAATCCTACAAGGAATACAAAACTAAATCCTTGTATAATCATGAGTACTAAACTCATGTCCCAAAACAGAGCTCTAATCCAAAACCAAATAGGATTCATTCTCATAAACATATTGTTAATCCACAATAACTTAACCGTGTGAAAACATACTCACATTCCAACAAAACAAAGTTTGAAAAGTATATCTAAAACTTTAAACGTTGTTTTGGGATAGTAAAGGAAGGAATTTGGCCAAATTTGCTAGTAACAAGTGGGGAGAGGTACTTTAATATAATTGAATGATAATTAAATATTGGACTAATATTAGATTTATAAAACTATTTAGGTTACAATAAAAAAAAACTCATTTCTCTTAAGTCTTATGAAAACCTTGACAGTATGAGAATTTTTTTATTGAATCAGAAAAAAAGTTACTATCTAAAACTTACCCCTCATAATATAAGATACTAGTTAGGTCGATTCATTGTTATAGAAAACCAAAAGATACTGACTAAACCTTACCACTCATATTTAGGTCCTTAAGTCTAAATGTCCCATAAATTATTGGGTTCAAATAAAATTTTACTTAAAAATATTGGCTAGTTCGATTGATTATTAAAGAAAAGATTTAGCCTTAAAAACTTGCGAAAGGACGATCATTATATTATGAACAATTGTGACCATGACTAACAATATATATGTGGAAAAATATGCAAAAATTATACAAAAGGTGTGAGCTGTTAAGGGAGGGGAGCTGTAAATAAGGTTAAGAGAGGGTAGTTGATGAGGAGTGGTCGTAAATAACAATTGTAAATAGTAGCTTTTGTTAGATCCAATGTCACTATAAGTGGTAAATGCCTTTTGATTTTTTACAGTTTTACTAGTCCGTACAACAAGCAAATGTGTGTGTAGGGTAACCAAATATGGGTCGTTGATTATGTTTCTCAAGGACTTAGACACACATTGTATGTGTCATAATGATGAAAATGTTGATGAGAATTTTCATGACTTGAAAAAAGGATGTGCTCTTCTTGTTGCACTAACTACTTAAGGATTATGCGTATGAATTCATTTATAATTATTTCAACCTATCATATCTACATCAAAGTTTGCGGTACTTTTGATTTCGTTTCATGAATTGAACCATATAAAAAAATAACCTAACATATTAAGCGATTATGCATGATAATCGAGGTGAGCGTGCTAAAATACACGTTGCACTGCATATTACAAAGAATTTTGTACAGAAGACCATGATCAACATGAAACTGATTTAATGCAATAATTGGACATGATAACAGAAAACTGGGCATACTTGCACTACTATTTTTATGACTTGAAGAAAACAAGGATGTGCTCTTCTTGTTGCATTAATTGTTTAAGAATTATGCGTAAGGTGTCCAGTACGATTTCATTTATAATTAGTTCAGCCAATCATAATATACATCAAGGTTAACAGTACTTTTGTTTTTGTTTCATGAATTGAAACGTATAAAAAAAAACTAAGCTAAAATATCAAGAGATTACGTATGATGATCAAGGTGAGCGTGCTAAAATATTACAAAGAATTTAGGACAGAAGACCATGATCAACATGAAACGAATTTGAGTAGACATGATAACAACAAATCAAGGAAAAAGAAGGACTAGACGAGAAGAGTTGAAAAGAATTTTGGTGTAAATGAAAAGAAAAAAGAAACAAGTAGATCAACGTAGCGCAACAAGAACATCAGAAAAAGGCAACTAAAGATTACCTTTGTTAGAGCCTCAACATGAAGGTTCTTCACTTCTCCTTTCTTTCTGATTGCTGGTTCTTAAATTTTCTAATGTATCCAGAGAGTCACATTTGTAGCTTTCACAGAATTGGAGATTTCCCTCTTCTCTGTCTAATTAGTGGTTGAAAGAAAGGAAACAAGTAACATGAAAACTAAATATATTCTCTTAATCCAGGACTTAATCCAATGATCAGGGATGGGTAAAATACCTATGGATATGGGTAATTGCGGTTATCCGTCCATTTAAAATTCATGGTTGCAGTTATGGTTAACCATTTAAACAAACAAACGGTTATGGGTATAACCGGTTACTCACAAAATTTAAATGGGTGATTATGGGCATTACTCGCAATTACAAATGGATACCCATTTAGTCGTTTATTTTAATATTTGTAAAATTAAAAAAAATTAAAAATTAAAAACAGGTACCCATTTAGCCGTTTATTTTGATGAATTGAGTCGATGAGACTTTGTGATTGAACGTGCTAATACATTAGAGTGTTCAAAGGTTTAGTTTTGGAATATTTTGGAGCTTTGAATCATCTAGTATTCAAGATAGTGATTACCTTGAGATTTTAGAAGCTTTACTTTGTGACCATATGGACTATGATTTATTTTACTCTTGGTCTAGATGCTATAATTAAAGACTTGCTTAGGCGTAGCGAAAAGTATGTTGAAAATGCATGAATTTTATTTCCAATATACTTTAGTTTGTAAGAAGAAATACTATTATGAAATTTGAATTTACTTGGTCAAGTAATGAAAGGTCTTTTGTTAATAACCCTTGATCAATTCTTGGCAAATATATTATATTACATTTATTGATAACAGTTAAAAAAATGAGTAAATAGGAAAAAAAAGGGTAAATGGGTAAAAAAAAAAGAAAAAAAAAGGTAAACTGGGATGAGGTTACGGTTAAATAAGTATGCGGTTATGGATACGATTAACCGTTTATAAACGGTTATGGGTATGTGTATACTCATTTAAACTGGTATAAGCTTAAACGGTTATGGATAAATAACTACGATTACCTGCTTGCCTAACTATTGTCCATCCCTACCAATGATACTCTTAAATAAAGATAAGCCTTGTTTACTTGATCTTCACGTTTGATGAACAAACATTATCTGAACATAAGTTAATCCTTGTTTCATTATAATTTAAACACGATTACTAAAAGGTTGTAGATGGGGAGAGAGAGAGGGCCCAAGTCCCTATTAGATTGGACTTGAGTAGATGCGATTATCAAGAGCAAGTAGATATCAAGGTGGCCCAAACTTCTTCTTGCCTCAAAGCCGGACTGGAAGCCTTTTACGGCCCAAAAATTAAAGCAAATATAGGCTGCAGCAATTAACCAAATTTGAGATCCTATTTTTTTTCTTTCTTTTTTATTTAATCAGTATAACACCTTTGACAATGGTTAACGTTAGTGAAAAACACTTTAAAAATAAAATTATAGAAAAAAAAATGTACCGCCTATCAACATATAATCTGCGGTGAAATAACAACCATGTGCAATAACATAGTTGTAGATGCTGGTTAGGCATGCTAGCCAAGTAGTGTGCCTTCTCCTTGCACCAATGTCTGAATTTCCCTCTTTGTAAATTAAAGTAGTTTAAAATACAACTTGTCTAACAAATTGTAAAATATAGTTTAAAGGAGTTACTTGTGACCACCGCAAATTTTCTATTTGATAACAATCCAAGCGCACATTAACAAGGTAGCATTCACAGCGAAATTAAATATAAGATAATGCTATCTATACATCTATTTATAATTTTCACATACTCTTCTTAATTTCTAGTCGTCAGATCAAATGAATTAGAAAAGGCTAATAAACAAAAATTAATAAAGGTTTGTGAGATAAAAATGAGCATGTGAATAATATTATCCTAAATATATATACGATCATATCCGTTATCCATGTAGATGAGAATACCATGCATGTTATGTCACGTCAAAGGTACATGCATCAACTAATGTGGTCATCCACCAAATACCACATTACCCACAGGACATAATCATGGGCCAAATTTTGAGGGACAAAAGAAAACGATATGTTTGGAAATTCTAAGCCATATGTAGGGGTTAGTTTGTTCGTTAGAAAGACAGTTAATTAGCGGTCTAATTTACGTGTTAGTTTGTTAGTTAGGATGACAGTTAGTTGTCGTGGTCTCATTGCATGGCATTGCGCCGACCAAAAGATGAATGTGGATAAATCTATATTCTATACAGAAATGGAGAAAACGATTTAAACGGGAAATTCTGAGCCACATGTTACGTGTTAGTTTGTTAGATTTTTTTTTTTCCATTTAAAAAAGATCAGCTGATAACTTCGTCACAGTAGTTCATACTTTCAAAGTTAAAAAGATTCACATAACATTTTAGCCTCTTCTCAATCACCATTTTATGATTCACCAGCATAAAAAAACAAATTTAAAACTTGTTGTGTGAAATATGGATCTGAAATTCATCTCTAATCAATTTACCACCCGTATGATTGTTGTAGTTTGTTAGCTAGGATGACAGTTAATTAGTGGTCTAATTGCATGTCATTGCGCCGACCAAAAGATAGATGTGGATAAATCTAATATTCTAATTAATCAGAAATGGAGGAAACGCTTCTTCACCAGCAAAGAACTATTGACTAAAGGTCATGAGTTTTACTACTAACTAACTATTGACTTGAATTTGTTTCACCCTCTGATTGGCCTTTTCATTTGGTTTGATTGGATTAACCCCCTTGTTTGTTTCCTGGGAAAATCGTGGGGGTTCATCAACCTGATAAGACAATGACTAAAATCTGATTTTTCAAAATTTGCTGCAAAACCCTTCTTTTCCCCACTATCAATTGAAATGACAACAGGTTAGCTAAAAGAAATAATAAATGGGCTTATCCAGAGAAAACTAGTACTATCGTTATAACAATTTTAAAATAATAAAGAAAACTATGGGTAGAAGTATACCGACTTCTCTAGGTTTTGATCCAAAAAGAAGAAAAGTAGGACCATATACCATGCAATACAAACTTATAATAAATTAAGTGATAGATTTTTAATTGGGGGATATTTAGGGGATAACTTTTATTTTATTTATTTTTGTTAAGCCCAAAAAGAAGAAAAGTAGGACCATATACCCGGCAATACAAACTTAGAAATAGAGTGATAAATTTCTGATTAGGAGATATTTAGGGGGTAACTTTTATTTAATTTATTTTTGTTAAGTGATATTGCTTTCTAATTTAGACTGCGTGCATAAAGAATGAAACGGATTTAAACACAAAAATTATTTTCACGCAAAACGTGGAACGTTGAAGAGAAATATTCTTACTTGCAACTAAAGGGGATTGTATATGATATTTTACCGTAATAGCTGAAAGCAATCATATTTATGCATCTTAATACGGATTCAATCCTCACTAATTCTCATTAATGACTAACTATTTAATCCACTAATTACCATTTGTCAAAGAAAAGCTTCTGAGATATTATAATTATTGTCCAAGGAAAATGCCTACTTTACTAACCCGCTTCTTGTGTCTCTCTAGTCTCTCCTTAACCAATTGATCGACATCGGCATACCTTTAGTTTTCATCCCTATCAAGGGGCAAACTATGAATTAGGTATTGCAAAATATCTGCCGACAACTTTCCTCCCAAGAAAAAACAAGGAAACAGAGTTTAAAAACCAAAAGAATTAGCCACTTGGTATGCCAGTAACTGGCAAGAACATAATCACGATTAGCCTTTGAATTTAGTGCTTAAGACCATCTCCAAATGATGTCAAATACTAAAAGATATTCAGGTGTTTTTCAATGAATATGTCATATATAATGTGGTAATTGAGTTATTTGATTCAGTGCTTTCTAGGTGTCTTTTTTTACCGCAAATAAAGAAAGAGTCAAATATATTTAATTTAATTTTTTAAGGCATGAGTCTCATTAACAACCAATAAAATAAAGATTTTGTTTCTTTCACAAATGGTCTCTGAGATTGATCAAACTCATCATTTTGGTCCCTCACTTTCAAAATCAATCAATGTCACCCCTGACATTCACTACCGGACATCAATTTGGTCATTCCGTTGAGATTCCGTAAACTATTATGTTAGCTTGTATGTGGGACCCACAAATCCAATGAAATTGTGACACATGGATTACACAAAATAAGTTTTTATCGCAAATGGTTCCTAACATTGATCCAACTCCTCATTTTGGTCTTGGAGTTTTAAAAATCGATAAATTTGGTCATTGACTTTCAATACCGCATGTCAATTTAACCCCTTTGTTAAAGTTTCGTTAATATATTTTGTCACACTAATTCAATCATAAGGTGCTACGTGGATTAACTATATCAAACTATTTTTTAAGATATAAAACTAAAAGTAAAATAAGAAACTAAAAGAAAGAAAAGTCATCGTCATCTTCATTAGGGTATGCTAAAAAGGAAAAGGAAGGCATTATGACACCACTAAAGTATTTGGCCTCCTGAACTCACTCCTCATTCTCTCTAGTTGGTTATAATCCTATCAAATTTGAATTGAATTTGAATTCGATTTTATAGAATTTAGATTGAATTTTTTTCCCCAATTTGGGTTGTGGGATGCGAGAAAAATGTCAGCTTGGAATACTCGTTCGTTGGTCCACTCTTAAAAAAAAAAAGTTTCTTATAGTTAATCCAGGTGGAGCCATATGATTGGATTAGTGGGACCACATCAACACATAAACGAAAAATATTGATGAAAGTTTAACGGAATGACTAAATTGATGAGCGATAGTGAAAGTCAGAGACTAAATTTATCGATTTTTGAAACTCAGGAACTAAAATAAGGAGTTGGATCAATGTCAGGGACCGTTTCCGATAAAAACCCTTATTTGTGTAAATCCATGTGTCATCATTTCAAGGATTTGTGGATTCCACATACAGACTAACAGAATAGTTGAATTGATGTGGGGTAGTGAATGTCAGGGACGACATTGATTGATTTTGAAAGTAAGGTACCAAAATGATGAGTTTGATCAATCTCAGAGACCATTTATGATAAAAATCATAAAATAAAAACTAAATCAATTTTAATACTTGATGTAACTATGAGGCCCAATATAATAATAAAATTAATACTTGATGTATGTATTGAAAAGGGAGAAGAGATCCTCTCCGGATCTCTTCCACTAAGGTCACCGGATCAAGTGATCCGGACATTTGAAATTTCATCCAACGGTCCAAAATTATTATAGTTTTTAAGGAGTCAAAACAGGTGGGTCGTTGGATGAAATTTCAAAGGCCCGGAACACTTGATCCGGTGGCCTTGATGGAAGAGATCCAGAGAGGATTTATTCTCATGAAAAAGAAGATTTGACATTTGTATTCGATTGGCTACATCAGTTATCAAATAAAATTTTGACATATTATATTTGTCATATTTTTTGAAGATGCTCTAAGACTGAATCTCTCTCATTGTTGGAAGAACATATGGGCCATGTCCAGTTTGCTTTTGGTTTAGGCCTCTAGCTACTCATTCAACCATTGTAGTCCGTCATAATAATTTAGCATTGTCATTATTGAGTAAATTCTCCACTTATAAGATGAAGAGTAAATTGTAGTTATGGTTCCTTAACTTTAATTCAATTAGAATAATGATCCCTCAACTAAAAATCCATTACCATTGGTCTCTCAACTCATCAAAATGTGCAGCTATGGTTCATCAACTAAAAATTCATTACCATTGGTCTCTCAACTTTAATTTAACTAGAGAAATAGTCATTTAACTCTAACCCAATTATAGCAATGGTCCTTCCAACATAACTCGTTTTGACAAAAATTTTGACGTAGTTGACGAAAATGACCATAATTACACACTTTGATGAGTTGAGAGACCCTAATTATATAAATGGTTATTCCAACATAACTTATTTTGACAAAATTAATGAAAATGACTATAGCTACACATTTTGATAAGTTGAGAGACTAATAGTAATGGATTTTTAATTAAGAGACCATTGCTCCAATTTGATTAAAATTAAGGGACCATTGCTACAATTTACTCTTAAGATGAACATAAATATCAGGAGACAGTATTATTATTAGCGGCATTGTGCTTAAGAGAGAGTAACTTCAATTGATTCGTTTTGCCGTGGAAAAACAAGCAGAAAATATGAAGTCGAAAAGAAGTTTAAATCAGTAATAAAATCTTTACGAAGTTTGGATTAAGTACAGAAAATACAAGACTAAATAAATACATTGCTTCTTATACAAATTGGTCACACTCTTAGACCCCTAAGCAAAGTTAATTAGAATCTAATTAATTATCAAAAAGCAAAAACCACTTCAGAAATGCCAGCAGCTTCTTCAACCCAAGCAAGGTTCAGAGCCAGTTTACCCTCGGCCGACCACTCGAAAGGCACTTCAGCACCATTCAAATAACATTTCTTTGGAGACTCACTTGAGTAGGCCAAGAAATTGCCTCCACCTTTGACCTTCACCTTCACCATGGCACTAACCTCAGCTGCACTACTCTTGTACTCCAACTCTTGGAGGGCACCTCCACTGTTGAACATGTTTGTAAGTCCAATTGGTGCGAATTTGATGTTGCGTCCGAGCTTTTTAATTGGCACGAAGCTGAAAAGCTCGAACGAAGATGGCTGGATGATAACTTGAATTGCATCAGATTTTGGGGTCATTAGGCGGAGTTCATCAGCCTGGTTGAGATAGACGACGTACCCTTCAGCCTTGCCCATATGTGCTGCTTCTATCTTTTGGTCCCATTCAATTTCGGAAACATGCAGTGAACAAGATTTCAGGTTATAGCACTCTGAGTATCCTCGGATCCTTTGCTCTTTGGGGTCCCAACCAGCCCCTTGGCAGTTGAAAGCTCCAATCACACCACCATACTGTGTAACAATAACAAATTTAGTACATATGTTTAGCGTGTAAATTGTTACAAACTACAAAAGCACTTGAGAATAAGGAACATATGCATACCTTGTTGAAGTTCCAAATTTTAAGAACAGTTTTGTTGTCAAATAAAGGGTTTTTGAAGAGGCAGTCCCTAGTGGGGAGGGCAAAATGCTGGCACTTGGGAATGGTACCATCCGGGTAAACAAGCTTCTTAATGAGATCAAAATCATGGCCGGAAACTGAGTCACTTACATACACCGGACCTCCACAGATAGCTCTAGATCCTGCATGAAATTTGGCACACAGATGGTCTGATTGGAACATATCCCAATCGGGATGTATGATCTGACCCATCCACATGCTGTTGTAGGCACAATGGATCATATGAACACCTTGTAACCAATATACTCCCATCGGATCTCCGTTCGGATCTTGGAACCAAAAATCATCACCTGCAACACAAGCATAACATCCACACGATCTCATTAAGATTGAATGTCCCGCGGTTTAAAGGGAAATTATAGTTTGAACACGAAATCAGTTTGGTTCGAAGTTTCTTACCAACTCTTCCAAAAGAGATTTGCTTTGTCCCAAGGAAGAAGAAATCATTGCACTGCTGCATGCTAGCAATTAGTCCATTCCTTTTGAAGTTGTTCTGAAGAGAGCGAGACAACCCCTTGTAATACGCCTTCGCAAGCTCCACGCGGCCTCCATACTCCTCAGATACATACTCGAGAGTCTGTATGGAAAATTCATATCAACAATTGGAGTACACAAATTGAATATATATAATCCAAACAAGGCAATATAGCAGAAATTAAGACGGTGATATATACAAGACTTACTTGAATAACATCCACTTTAACTCCTGTGATGCCAACTTTGGAAAGGTAGGAGTGCATCGAGTCATACAAATTATCAGCTTGATCAGGATGAACAAGTCCAATTCCGCCCTCAACGATTTTCACCACAGCAAGGTCAGTCATGGTACCATCAAGTCCCGGAGAGACTTTACATGGAGTGATCTTTGATTTAAGATGTGTTGAACCTGGCCTAACACCACCCCAGGCACCACAAAGAGCATGCCATACGTATATATCGTCCAAGCCTTTAAATTTGGTTCTCAAATCCTTCGTGAAAGCCTTCATTCCGTAGTTATTGGCGCTGCAAGAACAGCTTCCGCAGCCTTCATTAGAAGCAGTGCTTTCTTCCTTGCCAAGGATCTCATTCAACTCTTGCTTCAGCTTCTGAATTTTTGTTTCAAAATCGGACAAGTCAGTGGCTCCAGATCGAATGGCCATGTCACGATTCTTCTCAGCGTGTTCTATTTCAATTGCCTTGGCTATCAACAACTTTGGCTTTTTGGGATCAAACGAAGGAGCATCCGGCGCCAACATCGAACCGCCCCTGTACTCCCTGAACTTCTTGCACTCGTCAAACCTGTAAAGCCTGGCAGTCATTTGAGTCCCGCCAAGTACTAGATTTTTCGCATCCTCATTCACATCCTCATCATCCAAATTGATGCTTTGCCAGCCATCATCAATGATGAGAAACCTAGGGGATACACCACCTTCGACAAATTCGTTGACACCATGCCAGACACCAACAGGCTCTACAGTTAAGTAGAAGGCATCCCAAGTGCACCAACCAAACTTGTCAACCAGATTGGGGACCGTCTTCTCTTCCAACAGCCGAAAGGTATTAAGATGGACCCTAAGAGCACTATATGCTTCTTTCATCAAGTTGTAGGGATTGTCCGAAACATGGACATAAGCGATGGCATCGAAATTCGATGCTTTCACTTGGGTAGAACCACTCTCAGCACAGATCATGACATGATCATCAGTGCCAGGATGAAGAGCAGACCTAAAGTTGCCTTCGATAACAGGCAAGATTATAACATAGGACTTAATTTCCGGGACATCAAAGAGCACCCATTGGGTTTCCATTTGCAGATTTGACCCTGAACTTCCCACAAACATGGTGGACCACCATGTCTTGAACCTAAAGATGCTAAGGAAATCCCTGTTGCTAAATTTACCTAAGGAGTTCATCAACCTATCCGAAGGCTCCTCCTTCCTGAATCCAAGGAACCCGCCCTTGTGGGACAAGGCGCGAACGCGTTGGAGCACAGGAAGTGGAGCATCAGAAGACTGGAAGATTGAGTGGAAGTGATTAAAAGTGACATTGCTTGGAACTTCAGTGAGCAACGGAACACCTTTGACACTAAACTTTCCATTAGACAAATTAAAGTACTGTTCTAAACTGTCAGACCGACACGCGAATCGGATCGGATTAACAGGATCATCAGGAGGTTCCATGAGCAGAGGATAAACAGGAGGGCTAGAACTCAAAGAAAAAGCTAAAACAAAAGATTAAGGTGGTATATAGCTGAAGTTTAGAACAGGAATTTGATTATATTCTCGAAATATATGGTTTAAAAGCTAGAAAAAGGGAGATCAAAAAGAAGATTCAGAGAAGCCAAACAACAAAAAAAGTAACGAAATGAGCAACGTTACTTAGATTTGGAAGTGAGTGCGTGAAGAATTTTCTTTGTTTGTGATACAAGCGAAAGCGGGAGAGAGTTGGAAACTGGGATCGAACTCGGAGCATTGTTGGAGTGAGCGAGGAGTTTGGTTAATACAGAAAGAGGGAGAGCTATGCACGTATATATAAAGCAGAGGGTGACAGAAAAAGAAAGAGGTGATCGGTTGGCTTGCTGAGGATAAAAGTGTTTGATCTTCGCAAACTTTGAGGTTTTTGAGTTTTTGTTTTCACTTGTATTCCGTGAAAGAGTAATGCCTTAAATTTGTAGATTAAATTTTGTAAATGAAAGATATAGAAATTGATCATTGAATTATTACTTAAATGTTGATAATTATGTTCATTTCTTATTAATAACATCTAATTTAGTTTGCAAAATAATTCTACAAATTTAATCTTCTGGCATTACTTTACGTGAAAAAAACAAACCGACCCATGGAACAATGACTAAAAGCTTATGTCAGGTCCCAGAAAGTGGGACCAGTAGGACCAGATTAAAATATAAAATATATATGGGAAGTTGCCACGTTGGCAAGAGGCAAGAGCTGGACAAGTTGATGTATGATGCCGAAGCATGCATGGGTCGTGAATATAATGCTGAATTTAAGTTCTGGACTTTGGTAGGAGGTTTTGTATTTATTTCAGAAAAGGAAGTTTCAAGCATTATCTAAAGGAAAAAGAGAAGGAAGAAAAAAAAAACTGGAAGTTTCCACGAGTTTAGTTTTAGAAAATGAAAACAAAAAAATAAAAAAATGAAAACTTATGGCTAAATTTAAAAAATAGTTTACCAAACAAAATTTCAATTTTTAATCTTAAAAAAAAAAAAATTAAAATTAAAAACTAAATAATTATCGATTTTTATCATTGGACTTTTGTTACTGCAGTCTCATCATTCAAATCTCCTCATGCAGTACCCACTAAGACGGAAGATGGAAGACGGAAGATGGAAGATGCCAGATGGGATTGTTGCACACTTGCCACAGATGAGCCACCGTTACAAGGTAATCAAAAGAACAACAATTTTGGTATTATTACTCAAGTTACACTAAGGGAGAGAAAATAAGTTAAATTTAAGACGTAGTAAGTTGAAATGAAAAACGTTATCCATTTGTTATATTAAGAGAAGAGAAAATAATTTAAACTTAGAATGCAGTAAATTGAAATGAAAGACGTTATTCTTCTTTTTTACCAGACATATTAACTTGATATCATATGAGAAATGAAGAAGAAAAAAAGAAAAAAACCTGAAATTGAATTTTTTTTTTCCCTACAACATATTCGACATGTTATTTGACCCAATATTATCTCACTATGTACGAGCTTCCCTAGTAAGACAGTTTTATTCAAATTTCTTTTTCTTCAACTATAGGTCACCCTTTTTAAATGATAAATTCGTCGGCATGAGAAGGATGACAAATAGCACCGACTTACAACTAACGTTCAACCTTCAGCAATTTTTTTTTTTTTCCATTTTCCTTTCACATGTTTACGATTTATTTTGATCCAACTTTATTTGAGGCTTATGCCACTTAAACCTCACCAAAAACAGTAAATCGCTCTTCGTCTAATGATATTTCTCTTCATACCATTAAAAGAGATAAAAAATTTGAATCATCCTGCGCCTGTCGATTAAAAAACACAAGCCATAAAAAGAATAGGATCACGTAACAAGCAATTCATTCCAGAATGTGACACATTTATACTTGATAAAATACTTCCTCGTTTTATGTTATGAATGCCTCCCAAATACACTAGTTACTTGATCAATGCATTCGTTTTCTCGAAGTTGTGTGTACCTAGTGATGAGTGATCCTTACAACGCGGAAAACAAGCATCTTGCACCGAGTCTCCGGCATCATTACGCCGCTCCGTATGGCAAGAGTGCAGCAGCCACAATCCTACCTTCTTCGTTCAGAATGTTGTAAGTTGATATAGCGTTTCTCTGAGACAAAAACACACAATATAAAGAAGTTGGTAGTAGAACTCACCACCGTGATCATACCCCGTTGAAATGGAGCTCTAATTGTCATATCATTTTGATATAGAGATTGAAATGAAGCATCCAAATCAGCTTTTTAACTCTCCACCAATTGGAACTACAGGCCCCAATCACACCTTCGAAGAGGTCAAATAGAGTAGTTACAACAAAACTTATCAATATAAGTTACGGGAGAGAGTTAGACTGAGAGATCCAAATGAAAGTAAGAATACTCTATATATTGAAACTAAACAAGAACCGACGCTTGAATTCAACCTATTATTTTACCAGACACTAACTAAAGTTCACATCACACCTACAGTAAAAATCCAGCAATTGATTTCATGCCTCAACTTGATCTTGAAAATTAGTACAGGGCTTGCAGTAGAATGTGTTCCAGTTAGAACAATGTATGCAAATAAACTGAAGAAAGAGATGGTAGGTTGTGGCCTCACACAGAAAACAGCGGTAGTCAGGATATTTCCTAATACAATTTCCACCCTAAGGACTAGCGAGTCTAGGGACTCTGGGGATAATAAACTAAAAATTTCCTACTTTTTGTTAAAAAATGTTTGCACAAATTTCCAACTAGACATATAGACCAACAACAAACTAATAGATGCGGAAAATACGCTTCATTAAAAACAGCCCGGATCACATGGGAGCAAAAAATTCTAAGAAATATAAAACGAGGTTATTCGCAATACAAATTGTAACCCTGCATATAGAACACCTTCACTAGTAACTCAAAATATTAACTGTTTCAACAAGTATGACCCTCGACTGTTTCAACTAGAGGTGGGCATTTTAGTGGGTCTACCAACCAACCCAACTGATATAGGTTGGGTTGGGTTGGGTTGAGTTCTAAACATTAAAAACTTAAATATGGGAAAAAACCTGACCACCCCTTCTATAGGCGGGTTGGGTCGAAGTACTATTAACCCAATTGAACCCGACCCACCTGAATGATAATAAATGGTTGAAACTTTCAACCTTTAAAACCAGATAACACTTTCTCCATTTAACAGACTTGCATGTGAAACCACCCAACAAAATTTGTAATTTGCCAATGCTGGGACTTAAACACTATGCAGCGGATAAGATAGTGAATCAATTTGAAACTGAGAACTTATGGCATCAGTTTAAGCAAAGGAAAACACCTGAAGAGCTAGTTTGTAAAGTGCCCCTCGGTGAAGTTGATTGCCCATGTATAGTATCACTTTATTCTCACAAAAGACTGCCAAGTACAGAGAAAATGGAGGAAAGCCTTCACGAAGATTTCCTAAGACAAAAATTAAGTTGGGGCTAATACAAAAATAATTACCAAGAGATGATCAAATCCTTCATCACCTTTGGTTTTTTTGTTTTTTTTGTTTAGATGGAAAACCATTGATGCCGGAAGAAAGTTTCCGCCCCACTAGAGTATTAATTCTTATTCATTGACATTAAGATTTTTAGGGTCCATATGGAACCTAGAAGAAAAATTACACTATAAGTGGCCAGTTATCATACTACCAAAATAGTTTGATCATGTTTTGAATTTTTGATATATCCCCTACTTTCCTAATACATCCTATATATGATGATGCTACTTTATTCACATGACATCCTTTCCTAACATTATGTGAATAAAGTAGCATCATCATTTTCTTACAAGCTATGTTACGTATTCATTTGTCTGATTAATCAAAACATTAAGTGACCACAATAAGAATAATGTGCAAGAAAGGGAAATAAAATAGACACACGGATGAAATATACCGAGTCAACGGCTTCTAACTTCATTCCCGTAGAACGAATGTAGCGTCGTAGTTCAGGATCTACGGGTTCAATGTTTCTCCCACAGCCGAGAATCAAAATCTCTGAAATAAATTATCAAATTAATATGTCACTAGAGAAATAACAAGGAATAATTTCAAACTAAAGAGTAACCTATTGTTTCCAGTATTATGACAAGAAGTAGGGTAAATTATAAGAAAAAAGGAATTACATCCGGGTAGATTATAAGAAAAAAGGAATTACATCTGCTATGTTTCAACTTTGTAAAGAGCTCTTAAAATTCAAGAAAAACTTATACCCCTTCATCTTTTAATTTTCATTGCCTAAAGGGAATTGTTATTAGCACTCCTAAAATCTCATTTGGCAATCCAGACTTTCTATAATTAGAAAGAAAAATACACCCATGAGGAGTGTAGAATGAGATTTTTGGAGTGCTAATAACAGTTCCCTTGCCTGAATCATCACAAAAATCAACAGAATCTGTACGAGCCAAAAACTTGAGGCTCCACATTCTACATTTCCCTCTCTACGCATTAGAATTTCTTACAATTCCTACATTGTTTCAATTATAATCATTTTAAGAGCCATATATATAGTAGTTTAGGTCACTTTGTCTTCGAGTGAGGAGGGGATGGCCAGACATAGTGAGGGAGATGAGGAAAAGAAAATCGGTTGGAAAGAAAATTAAAATATCCCCATGATTGAAGCCAAGGTTGTACATATTACTTTAGTTGACATTTAAATTTTTCCCATCAAAATGAATGACATGTACTTGTAGGTCATTACTATTTCAGATTTGGATGCATAAGATGACACAGGATCACAATGCTACAAGTTAACAATACAAGGGAGATCAGTACACAAGGATGTATATTTACATGCTTATTCTTCGTCGGCCTCCCGCATGGGATTTTCAGGAGTTCTATCTGAGTCAAATGCTATGTGAAGAGCACTATTCCCTGTAGCCTATAGTTATAAAAAGGTTTCCGGTTCAGTTACTTGAAGATCCAAGACCTTTTTGGTTTGCTTTGGATATTATCATGAGAAAGTTAGATTATTAGTGTTAGAATGTTATAGGTATTATACTTATAAGCTGACTTTAGAATTCAATGGTTGAACCGGGGATAACCATTCTCTTTATGAATGTTAGAGGTATTATATGTAAATATGTTAGAAAGCTACTGAAACACACTTAAACATGCCCTAAAAATTATGCGCCATACAAAGAGTCTTTTTCACACAAGTGAACAGCTTGTGCCAAATGCTCTCTATACGAATGGTTAGCTGGCTGCCCATGATTCCTACAAATGAACTGGTCACATATTGGCTTACTGCTTCTTAAAGAAACGAAATGTGTTCTTCTAATTCTGCCTACGAGTCTACCTAAAGAAATTGACTTAGGCCAATCTTAAACAAGGCACATATAACAAGAAGGAAAAGAAGAAACAAACTTTGAGACACAACTACCGTATTAAACCAGAATTTGAAACTTACCGGGTATAGGCCGCACAAGTTTGAAGATTGATAAGCTGCATCACAACAATGAAGATGAAATTCAGATAAACTTGCTAGCTCATTCCTCAACTCAACTAGTAAGTACATACACATACATATCCATAACACAATATGTACGCAAGTAGGCAACCCACATCTTATAACAAACAATTAGATTATTCGGTATAATTTCCACAGAAGAAGAGAAAATTCAGAGCAATCTTGACCCACATCCTTCCCTTATCTTAGCCATTACGCTGTCTAAACCCGAAATTTGCATCGACACATTATCGATGACAGCCCAAAGTTTTCATTTATACATTTGAAAAATGAAGGGGAAAAAGTGCAGAGCAAATACCTATCGGGAGTGACATCAGAGAATTTCGTGGGAGCCCAAGACATCAACATATTTCCCACACAAAGCAAGCTTCCTTCATAGTCCACACCATTCACTGTGAATCCATTCTCTGTGTACCTTCACCAACACAAATGGCAGAATTGTAATAATTAGTGGCTAAAACTGAAATTGATTAGGGAGTAATAAAAAAATTAATCAACAATTAATTAAGGAATAGGCAGCTACCGTTGAAAGCGAAGCTGGTCGTCGGGGACGTTGTCGATGAGATTGATCTGATCGTAGAGAGAGAAGGCGCGCCTGAGAGACGGGAGTGATTGTTGGGTTGCGTGTTTCGGGTGGGCTTCTTTCCGGAGGGTCCGAATGAGGTTTGGTAATGCCCCGGCTGCTTTCGCTCTCGACCCCATTTTTTATTTCGCTGTCTCTGTCTCTATCTCTTTCTCTTTCTCCGTCTCCTTCTCTACATGTTTCTGTCTGTGCAAATAACTGTGAGTCCAAATCTTCCTGAAACTTCTGCCCCCGCATTGTAAATAGCTCAATAAAATAGAGAGGGGGAGGATAGGAAAACAAAATGGGTAAGTTTGATTTTTTTTGTTTTTGTTTTAATAAACGCTACAATAATTTAGACTACAAATCATCTAAAATATGGGACGGTTGATTTAAACTTGAATGTAAATAGAAAATTACATTGTTTTAACTAACTTAACTAAGCTCATGTTTGCACACAAATAATTAATATTGATTGTACGTTAAAATGTAAGCATCTAACTTAACGTCAATTGATAATGAGTGGAAAGGCCTCAAAATCTCTTAATAACGACTTAATTTCATCATTCGATAGTAGATACTTTTAATGTTGAATGCTATGCTCTAATAATTCTATTTGTACTTACTTGAGTTAATTTTAAACCCCACAAATTCTGTTTATGTCAATATAAAACATATTTTCAGTGTTCTAAAAAGCATCATAGTTACCTGATTTAATAAGCACTTAGACGAGCTTAGGCGGATATAGATGGACTAAGTTACTTTTTATTTTGTTTTTGTGATTTAATTTTTTTTTTCAAATTACTTACTGTCACAACTCATTATTTGTTTGTTTGTCTCTCTGACGAATAATGGAACTCAAACTAGTGCTAGCGATTTTTAGAATATAATATTTTTGGCATGCAATTACCCCATGTAAGAATCAATTAGTATTGGATTTTTTTTTTAAAAGGAGATAACTGGTGGCAAGTTACGGTGACATTTCAACTTTCTCTGGCCACAATTCTGCCTTCCACATCAACAGTAGATTTCGAACCTGAGACCTCTAATTTTTAGTTTTAAGAAAACCTCGTAATCTATCATTTACCAATGGATCACTTAAATAACACAAAAACCAATCAGTCAAAATTTTAAATTTTTTTGCTATGCATGCTATTGAAATTGCTGTTCTAGACCCAAAGGGTTAATTTATTTTCTAGGCCCAAGGAAGTAAAGCTAGCAGCCCAAATCCTCGCCTAGGTGCTTTACCTTGTTGGAAACTATTATTATTTAGCTTTATTTTAATCTTTGATATTTTGGGCTTAGCCCGTTAGTATTAGTGTTTCGTTTCCTTGCCTATTAGGGTTAGGTTAATTTTCTATATATATGGTACTTTGTAACTCTATAGAAAATAAGTCATTCACAATGTAGTCTCTTAGGGTTTTGTAGCCGTTCCAACATTCTCATTAGTTTAATAATATTCTTATTATTTTGTTAGTCTTGTTCGTTGCGCACTCTGATATTCAACTTGGTATCAGAGCGGGTTCAATCCGTTCTCATTTGTACCAATTTGTTTGCCTTTGTCGTCATTCATTTTAGAATTGTTAGTTGGTATCGATTGTTTGCAAGGAAAAGAAAAATGAAAGAGAAAAAAAAAAGGACTGAAAGGAAAAAGAAGGAAAAAGGTGCGATGTTGCACCTCTTCGCCCAGAAGAAGAGAGAGAAAAGAAGGAAAAAAAAAATTGTTTGGAGTTTTTTAGGCCCCCACACGGGCAAAGAAGGCATCGGTATCGGCATCGGCATCTGCATCGGCATTGGAATTTGGAGGCTTGCATCCACATCTGCTTGTTGGCAAACTCATGTCGTGTACCGCCATGAGTTTGACGGGGGGTGTTGGAAACTATTATTATTTAGCTTTATTTTAATCTTTGATATTTTGGGCTTAGCCCGTTAGTATTAAGGTTTCATTTCCTTGCCTATTAGGGTTAGGTTAATTTTCTATATATATGGTACTTTGTAACTCTATAGAAAATAAGTCATTCACAATGTCGTCTCTTAGGGTTTTGTAGCTGTTCCGGCATTCTCGTTAGTTTAATAATATTCTTATTATTTTGTTAGTCTTGTTCGTTGCGCACTCTGATATTCAACTTGGTATCAGAGCAGGTTTGATCCTTAGGGTTCAATCCGTTCTCATTGGTATCAATTTGTTTGCCTTTGTCGTCGTTCATTTTAGAAGTGTTAGTTGGTATTGATTGTTTGCAAGGAAAAGAAAAATGAAAGAGAAAGAAAAAAAAAAGGTTTTACTTGCAGAGGAGAAGATCCCCTAGCAAATAAAAGAGGACGAAGGAGAAAAGAAGAGAAAAAAAATAAAAAGGACGGAAAGGAAAAAGAAGGAAGAAGTTGCGATGTTGCACCTTTTCGCCCAGAAAAAGAGAGAAAAGAAGGAAAAAGAAAAAAAAAATTGTTTGGAGTTTTTGAGGCAAAATTGTTTGGAGTTTTTTAGGCCCCTACATGGGCAAAGAAGGCATCGGTATCAGTATCGGCATTGGAATTTGGAGGCTTGCATCCACATCTGCTTGTTGGCAAACTCATGTCGTGTATCGCCATGAGTTTGACGAGGGGTGTTGGAAACTATTATTATTTAGCTTTATTTTAATCTTTGATATTTTGGGCTTAGCCCGTTAGTATTAGGGTTTCGTTTCCTTGCCTATTAGGGTTAGGTTAATTTTCTATATATATGGTACTTTGTAACTCTATAGAAAATAAGTCATTAATGTAGTCTCTTAGGGTTTTGTAGCCGTTCTAGCATTCTCGTTAGTTTAATAATATTCTTATTATTTTGTTAGTCTTGTTCGTTGCGCACTCTGATATTCAACTTGGTATCAGAGTGGGTATGATCCTTAGGGTTCAATCCGTTCTCATTGGTATCAATTTGTTTGCCTTTGTTGTCGTTCATTTTAGAATTGTTAGTTGGTATTGATTGTTTGCAAGGAAAAGAAAAATGAAAGAGAAAAAAAAAAAAAGGTTTTGCTTGCAGAGGAGAAGATCCCCTAGCAAATAGAAGAGGATGAAGGAGAAAAAAAGAGAAAAAAAATAAAAAGGATGGAAAGGAAAAAGAAGGAAGAAGGTGCGATGTTGCACCTCTTCGCCCAGAAAAAGAGAGAAAAGAAGGAAAAAGAAAAAAAAAATTGTTTGGAGTTTTTGAGGCAAAATTGTTTGGAGTTTTTTAGGCCCCCACACAGGCAAAAGAAGGCATCGGCATCGGCATTGGAATTTGGAGGCTTGCATCCACATCTGTTTGTTGGCAAACTCATGTCGTGTATCGCCATGAGTTTGACGGGGGGTGTTGGAAACTATTATTATTTAGCTTTATTTTAATCTTTGATATTTTGGGCTTAGCCCGTTAGTATTAGGGTTTCGTTTCCTTGCCTATTAGGGTTAGGTTAATTTTCTATATATATGGTACTTTGTAACTCTATAGAAAATAAGTCATTCACAATGTAGTCTCTTAGGGTTTTGTAGCCGTTCCGGCATTCTTGTTAGTTTAATAATATTCTTATTATTTTGTTAATATTGTTCGTTGCGCACTCTGGTATTCAACTACATTTTAAACACCTAAAAATTAATTGTCCTGATAATCAGTTACCTATGCTTCTTTTTAGAACACCAAAAAAAAATGTTTTATACTATGGAGGGTCCGAATGGGTACCTCCATCATTTTTGTTTTCACTTGCACTTATGGTATTGAGATGCATTTTAGACTTGCTGTTTGCTTAATCTTTTGGTTATGTTATAATCATGTATCACTTTCATGGTTATTTTTATTTTTATTGTCATGACGTTTGATGACATTTTGATTTTAGAATTAACTAGAAATGTGCCAGCGCTTTGCTACTGATATGAGCATATTTATGCGACTTAGTTAGCTTGTTTTCTTGCATTTTCATAGTTAGTTTCTGTTTATTATAGTGATTTAAGCTATTTTTGTGTGTTTGTAGGTCCAAATGACAAAGTTGGCAAGAAAGTGCAATTTGGAGCATTTTGGAGCAGTTTTGGGCCAATAATGGATAGCACATGCATGGAGCAAGGTGGATGGATGTTTTTGAAGTTCAAGAGGCTAGGAATGTGCTGCAAAGATGAAGAAAATAAAGTCAAGACAAAGAAGATAAGGAATCAGCTAAAAAGAAGAAACATTATCCAAAACCTTATCTTATCATATCCTAATCTTATCCTACCTTATCTCTAGCTGCAAAAGGAGTCCTTATCCTATTATAAATCCTTCCCATATGAATTTAGGAGTCCTAATCCATCTAAACACATTAATTCTTTTTCTCGCTGGAATCTGATGAGAAATGTCCTCTTTCCTTGCTAATTTAAAGTCCTAATCCTCTTCTTTCACACCCTTGCCGTGCCTTCCCCATCCCTATAAATATATTGTGCTGCAGCCCTCAGAAATCACCCACCATTCACCACAAATTCATCCCATTGTGCCGCAGCTTTGCAAGGAGAAAGGAGAGGAGAACCTTTTCTGTGCCCCTGCCATTCAAGATTGGATTGCTGGAGTGTTTTTAGGTGTTTTCTATCCTTTATTTTCAATGTTTAATTTAAGTTGTCTTTGTTTAATTGCAAACATGAAGAGCTAAACTTGTTTTAGCTAGGGGAAAATTCAAAGTCATGAACATATTTGCAATATGAATTGATTACTTTCAGTTGTGATTTCATGAATCGTGCAATTTACTTAACTGTTTTATTCAAAACTTATTCTTGTTTGTTGATTAAGGGTGCACACTTAGTTTGCATGCAGGGATTTGATGCTAAAATATAAGGGAGTTTCACCTAATAGTTATGAACTTATATTTATAAGTAGTGGAAGTTGCTAGTCACAATCGTGTTAAGTGAATTCCTGGCAGGAGTATCATGATGTTCATAGTTACGAATGTCTTGTCAATGCTTATGATTTTCACAAAGCTTAATGATCTTGGATTGTATCTCTATTATGCTGTTCATGTAGGGAACTATTGAAGAATAATTTAGTTGCCGATGTGTTGTCCATCCAATTCAATGACTTAAGGAAAATCTGAAGGTTAATTAGTGCTATCACGGTTAATCTGGGGAGTTGAGGTTCATGGTTTATTGGAAAAGAAACTAGAAATCGATTTGTATGCAAGTGTGTCATGTGTGGAGAAGAACCCTCTAGCTAGTCAATCACCCATAATTTCCCCCAAATTCGTGCTAAATTTGCTTAAGTTTTTAATTTACTTGTCTTTACTTTAAATTCGTCAAAAACCCAATCCCCTTTACTTTGATGTGTCAAGTTAGTTAGAATTTGTCCAATTTGTGTTTTTAAGTGTTTTGAGTCAAGTTAAAATCAATTTTCGTCCTATTCACCTTCTAGTTTCTAGTTTGAGTCTATTTGATTGTTTTGTGCTGGTTTGAGTATTTTTAGTTTGTTTTGAGTTCTTTGAGTTCTTTGAGTCTAGTTAAGTGTTTTCAAGCCTAGTTTTGTGTTTTTGAGTCAGTTTAAGTAGATTAGCAATCCTTCTTAATCCCCGGCCTAGAACGATCCTTACTTACATCTTTACTACAATTGTCAATAAGAGGGTTTAATTTGAGTGCTAGTTAAATTTCACATCAAATTTTGGCACCGTTGCCGGGGATTAGTAAAATTGCTAATTCCTCTGTTTTTTTTATTAATTTTACTTTTGATATTTGATTTAGTTTTCTTTCTTTGATTTTAGGTACTAGAGAAACAAGACATGGCTGTTGACAATCGAATAATCAAGGAACTTTCAGCCTCGGGATTGGACAATCTCGTGCCTCTTTGCATTCAATACCCTACAGCAGCCCAAGGCAAGACCAATGAGTTCGAGTTGAAGTCAAGCTTACTGCATCATATTCCCAAATACCATGGTTGTCCATGGAAGATTCAAACAAGCATTTGAAGGAATTTGAAGTAGTATGCTCAAGTATGACACCCATCAATGTGGATGGGAATTTTTGAAGATTTTCGCCTTTCCCTTCTCTCTTATGGACAAGGCTAAAGATTGGCTTTATGAGTTAACACCTGGAACCGTCACTTCTTGGGAAAGCATGAAGATAGCATTCTTAGAGAACTTCTTCCCAACTTCAAGAGTCATTCTTTTGAGGAAGAAAATTAGTGGAATTCAACAAAGTCAAGGAGAATAATTTCCAGCGTATTATGAGCGTTTTAAGATCTTAGTTGCATCCTGCCCACAACATCAAATGAAGGAAAAGCTTTTAATTCAATATTTCTACGAATAACTACTTCCAATTGAGAGACAAATGCTAGATGCCTCGGTGGGTGGTGCTTTGGTTGACAAAACCCCAATTGCAGCCAAGATCTTAATAGCAAATTAAGCCTTGAATGCACAACAATATGAAGGAGTTGGAGGAAGAGACCCCCCACCGCAGCAACAACAAGTGAATGAGGTAAGTGCAATTTTTGAAATTCAATCTCAATTGGCTAATCTCACTGTTCTTGTGTCATAGATTTTAGATGGATCCAAAGTGCAAGGTGCGGCAGTTTGTGTTGTGTGCTCTATGCAAGGACATCTCAACGATCAATGCCCTCAATTGATAGAGAATGGAGGATGGGAAAGTGCCAATGTTGTGGGCTATCAAGGTCAAAATCAGCCATGGAATGATCCATTCTCTAACACCTACAATCCGGGCTGGAGAGATCACCCAAATATGAAGTGGAGGGAGCCTCAACAACCTCAACAAGGAGGATTTCGACAGCCACCCCCTGGGATATATCAAAGGCCATTTGCACAATCTCAACCTCAACAACAAATAGCTCAACCAAACTCAAGTTCGCTATTTGATAATGATCAAGCCATTCAATTACTAACTTCTGTATCGTAGAGATTACAAAATCAAAATAATCGAATAGCAAATCAAGACAAGGAGATGAGTGACATGAAGAAGCAAATAGGGCAGATTTAAGGAGATGAGTGACATGAAGAAGCAAATAGGGCATATTTCAGAGTTCCTTGGGCAGTTTAGAGAACAATGCAAACTTCCTAGTTCAACCGTTGTGAATCCAAATGGAGGCTTTGGATCTGCCAAAGCCATCACACTGAGAAGTGGCAAACAAGTTGGAACTGACCCAAGACCATCCAAATCAAGTCAAAAAGATGATGAGAAGCTGCAATTCGAGGAAGAATAACAAGATAAGGCCACGACAAAGATTGAACAACCTTTGCCGCAGCCCCTTAAACCTTCCAATTCGGCCAACTCAGATAAGTTAAGTCCAAATTCCATTAATTCTAACCCTATTCCGCCCAATGCACTTTTTCCTTGCAGATTTATGCAAACCAAGAACGAAGAGGATGAAAAAGACATTCTGGAGACGTTTAGGAAGGTGCACGTCAATATCTCGCTCCTTGATGCTATAAAGCAAATCTCGAAGTACACTAAGTTTTTGAAGAAGCTTTGTACAACAAGGAAACAGATTCAAGAGAAAATGGTGGTACATGTAAGTGAAAATGTCTCTGCAATGTTGCAAAGAAAGCTGCCACCTAAATGCAAAGATCCGGGTAGTTTCACTATCCCTTGTGTAATTGGTAATACAAGGTTTGAACATACTATGCTAGATTTAGGTGCATCAATTAATGTCATGTCATATTCTGTTTATGCATCTATGAATTTAGGAGAGCTTAAAAATGATGGTGTTATTATTCAATTAGCCAATCGATCTAATGCATACCCGAAATGAGTGTTGGAAGATGTTTTGGTGCAGGTAAACCACTTGATTTTTCATAGATGCATTTGGTCTACCTGCACCAAAACATCTTCCAACACTCCTTTCAGGTATGCATTAGATCGATCGGCTAATTGAATAATAACACCATCATTTTTAAGCTCTCCTAGATTCATAGATGCAAAAACAGAATATGGCATGAAATTAATTGATGCACCTAAATCTAGGATAGCATGTTCAAACCTTGTATTACCAATTACACAAGGGATAGTGAAACTACTTGGATCTTTGCATTTAGGTGGCAGCTTTCTTTGCAACATTGCAGAGACATTCTCACTTAGATGTACCACCTCTTTCTCTTGAATCCGTTTCCTTGTTGTACAAAGCTTCTTAAAAAATTTAGTGTACTTCGGGATTTGCTTTATAGCATCAAAGAGCGGGGATATTGACGTGCACCTTCTTAAACGTCTCCAGAATGTCTTTTTCATCCTCTTTGTTCTTGGTTTGCATAAATCTGCGAGGAAATGGTGCATTGGGCGGAATAGGGTTAGAATTAATGGAATTTGGACTTACCTTATCTGAGTTGGCCGAATTGGAAGGTTTAGGGGGTTGCGGCAAGGGTTGTTCAATCCTTCCCGTAGCCTTATCTTGTTCTTCTTTCTCGAATTGTAGCTTCTCATCCTCTTTTTAACTTGATTTGGATGGTCTTGGGTCAGTTCCAACTTGTTTGCCATTTCTCAGTGTGATGGCTTTGGCAGATTCAAAGCCTCCATTTGGATTCACAATGGTTGAACTAGGAAGTTTGCCTTGTTCTCTAAACTGCCCAAGGAACTCTGAAATCTACCCTATTTGCTTCTTCATGTCACTCATCTCCTTGTCTTGATTTGCTATTCGATTATTTTGATTTTGTAATCCCTGTGATATATGAGTTAGTAATTGAATAGCTTGATCATTATCAAATAGCGAACCTGAGTTTGGTTGAGCTATTTGTGGTTGAGGTTGAAATTGTGCGAATGACCTTTGATATATCCCAGGGGGTAGCTGTTGAAATCCTCCTTGTTGAGGTTGTTAAGGCTCCCTCCACTTCATATTTGGGTGATCTCTCCAGCCCGGATTGTAGGTGTTAGAGAATGAATCATTCCATGGCTGATTTTGGTCTTGATAGCCCACAACATTGGCACTTTCCCATCCTCCATTCTCTATCAATTGAGGGCATTGATCATTAAGATGTCCTTGCATAGAGCACACACCACAAACTGCCGCATCTTGCACTTTGGATCCATCTAAAATCTATGACACAAGAACAGTGAGATTAGCCAATTGAGATTGAATTTCAAAAATTGCACTTACCTCATTCACTTGTTGTTGCTGTAGTGGGGTTCTCTTCCTACAACTCCTTTATATTGTTGTGCATTCAAGGCTTGATTTGCTATTAAGATCTTGGCTGCAATTGGGGTTTTGTTAACCAAAGCACCACCCGCCAAATCATCTAGCATTTGTCTCTCAATTGGAAGTAGTTATTCATAGAAATATTGAATTAAAAGCTTTTCCTTCATTTGATGTTGTGGGCAGTATCAACTAACGTCTTAAAACGCTTATAATATGCTGGAAAGGATTCTCCTTAGCTTTGTTGAATTCCACTAATTTTCTTCCTTAAAAGAATGACTCTTGAAGTTGGGAAAAATTTCTCTAAGAATGCTCTCTTCATGCTTTCCTAAGAAGTGACGGTTCCAGGTGCTAATTGATAAAGCCAATCTTTAGCCTTGTCCATAAGAGAGAATTGAAAGGCTTTCATCTTCAAAATATTCCCATCCACATTGATGAGTGTCATACTTGAGCATACTACTTCAAATTCCTTCAAATGCTTGTTTGGATCTTCCATGGACAGCCCATGGTATTTGGGAATATGATGCAGCAAGCTTGACTTCAACTCGAACTCATTGGTTTTGCCTTGGGCTGCTGTAAGGTATTGAATGCAAAGAGGCACGACATTGTCCAATCCCGAGGCTGAAAGTTCCTTGATTGTTCGTTTGTCAGCAACCATGTCTTGTTTCTCTGGTACCTAAAATCAAAGAAAGAAAACTAAATCAAATATCAAAAGTAAAATAAATAAAAAAAAAACAGAGGGATTAGCAATTTTACTAATCCCCAGCAACGACGCCAAAATTTGATGTGAAATTTAACTAACACTCAAATTAAACCCTCTTATTGACAATTATAGTAAAGATGTAAGTAGGGGTCGTTCTAGGCCGGGGATTAGGAGAGATTGCTAATCTACTTAAGTTGGAAACACTTAACTAGACTAGAAGAACTCAAACCAGCATAAAACAATCAAATAGACTCAAACTAGAAACTAGAAGGTGAATTGGACGAAAATTGATTTTAACTTGATTCAAAACACTTAAAAACACAAATTGGACAGATTGTAACTAACTTGACACATCAAAGCAAAGGGGATTGAGTTTTTGACGAATTTAAAGTAAAGACAAATAAATTAAAAACTTAAGCAAATTTAGCACGAATTTGGGGGAAAATATGGGTGATTGGTTAGTTAGAGGGTTCTTCTCCACACATGACACACTTGCATACAAATCGATTTTTAGTTGCTTTTCCAATAAACCATGAACCTCAACGCCCCAGATTAACCGTGATAACACTAATTAACCCTCAGAATTTTCTTAAGTCATTGAATTGGATGGACAACGCATCGGCAACCAAATTATTCTTCAATAGTTCCCTACATGAACAACATAATAGAGATACAATCCAAGATCATTAAGCTTTGTGAAAATCATAAGTATTGACAAGACATTCGTAACTATGAACATCATGATACTTCTGCTAGGAATTCACTTAACACGATTGTGACTAGCAACCTCCACTACTTATAAATATAAGTTCATAACTATTAGGTGAAACTCCCATATATTTTAGCATCAAATCCCTGCATGCAAACTAAGTGTGCACCCTTAACCAACAAACAAGAATAAGTTTTGAATCAAATAGTTAAGCAAATTGCATTCACGATTCATGAAATCACAACTAGAAGTAATCAATTCATATTGCAAATATGTTCATGGCTTTGAATTTCCCCCTAGCTAAAACGAGTTTAGCTCCTCATGTTTGCAGTTAAACAAAGACAACTTAAATTAAACATTGAAAATGAATGATAGAAAACACCTAAGAACACTCCAGCAATCCAATCTTGAATGGCAGGGGCACGGCAAAGGTTCTCATCTCCTTTCTCCTTGCAAAGCTGTGACACAATGGGATGAATGTGTATGAGGGATGTATGGGACGAATTTGTGGTGAATGGTGGGTGATTTCTGAGGGCTGCAGCACAATATATTTATAGGGAGAGTGAAGGCACGGCAAAGGTGTGAAAGAAGAGGATTAGGACTCCAAATTAGCAAGGAAAGATGACACTTCTCATCAGATTCCAGTGAGGAAAAGAATTAATGTGTTTAGATGGATTAAGACTCCTAAATTCAGATGGGAAGGATTTAGAATAGGATAAGGACTCCTTTTGCAGCTGGAGATAAGGTAGGATAAGATAAGATAATGTTAGTTTGGATAAGATAAGGTTTTGGATAATGTTCCTTATTTTTAGCTGATTCCTTATTTTCTTTGTCTTGACTTTATTTTCTTCATCTTTTTCAGCACATTCCTAGCCTATTGAACTTCAAAAACGTCCATCCACCTTACTCCATGCATGTGTTATCCATTATTGGCCCAAAACTGCTCC
Source organism: Malus domestica (assembly GCF_042453785.1). Lineage (NCBI taxonomy): Eukaryota > Viridiplantae > Streptophyta > Magnoliopsida > Rosales > Rosaceae > Malus > Malus domestica. The sequence goes on along the minus strand of NC_091669.1, from coordinate 34,763,746 downwards.
AAAATGCTCCAAATTGCACTTTCTTGCCAACTTTGTCATTTGGACCTACAAACACATGAAAATAGCTTAAATCACTATAATAAATAGAAACTAACTATGAAAATGCAAGAAAACAAGCTAACTAAGTCGCATAAATATGCTCCTATCAAATTCCCCCACACTTAGCTTTTGCTAGTCCTCAAGCAAAACAAAGCAAACAAAAAAAACATAACATAAACCTTTCAACATTTGCCTCAGGGACTTCCAATGGAACATGGCACGTTAAAAATCACTACTCCCACATATTTTAGTTATCCTTACCCTCGAGCTCATACTTAATTGCAGTCACCACTCACTAGCTCGTATTTAATCAATTAAAACAATGTTTTGAATATAGTAACATGCCTTAGAGAATTCCCTCAATTCCTTACTAGATATACTCTCTATTTTCACACAGATTTTCTGACTACACTCCCTACACTAGGTATATGTGAGAAGATTGATGTAAACATGTAGACTAGCACTCACATACATTATAACAAAGAAGGTACTTTCTGGAATTATTAATGCATGTATATATATGATCTCATGAATGAAATGCCACTACTTAAACGCGAGAACCAAGGATACCATATGCTCATACCAATCTCAAACTCCACAGATTGAAACACACAACAACCAAGATAGAAGTCATAGGGTTGTAATGGGGCTAAGCGTATTGGTTACCAAAGAAAGGTAAGGATAGACAAACGTTCTTAAAGCAATAGAAAGCAAAGCAATGAAATCAACTTAGAATTCACTCTTGAATGCAGCAAATAACTTGAAACACTAAGGGGATTTCGTACAACTTAGGGTCATATTCAAACTTTTTGGACCATTTCTTCAACAAACCAATACTTGTGAGTTCATTCTCACTTATTTTGAACTCTTTTTCTTTCTTTTCTCAACTTTTCTTCTTTCTTGCTTTCTTTCTTTTTCACGTTTTTTTTCTTTTTTCTTTTTTTTTCACTTGAAAATAACCTTCCCCCACACTTGTTTTCTACACTAATGTCGCTCAAAAGAAATTTCATCTAAGTCATGTTCCACTACACTTTAAGAACAAGGGTATAGATAGTCCTATTCTAGGCTAGGTAGGGATAATGTGGCTAACAAAGAAAATATGTTAAATAAAGCTCAAAGGGGTTAAACCTACAAAACAAATGCATGGGATGAAGGCTTTTTGGCTCTGGTGGTAACTACTAAACAACTTCATCTTGTTATATGTTATGCACTCAATTTAAAGTTTTGAATGAAACGGGCATGAGTTCTAGTATTTGGAACTAAAATGATGAAAAAACATTCCAAGTAGCAACCAAGCAAAGAAACAATAAGATCATGCAACGACTTTAGAAAACAAGAAATCACAAATTAATAACTCTCCAAACAAAGTTTAGGCTCAAATCTCTCATGGTTGTAGCATTAGTTTGAGTTCCTTCCTTCAAGCATGTTACAAAAACTGATTTTTTTTCCTTTGTGATTACATGTGAATTCGTTAATGACAACTACAACCTAATATTAACCAAAGAGCATATCAAACTTCCACCCATGTTTGTAACTTTCTTTAACAGTCATGTAATTAAAAACCAAATCCTCATCATTGTGTTGGAAGGTATCCTAAGACACAAACACACAAAAACGACTCTAAAACGACTCTTTTTGGGTTTTTCAAAACGTTTTCTATTTTGTTTTTCAAATTTTCGTATTTTTCTTTCAAAACACACTAAAACACTTCAAAACACACTAAAAACACTTAAAAACAGTGAAAAACAACTCTAGAAATGCTAGGTGGTAAAATATCACGAAAATCAATGCAAAACACTTTGTTTACCCCCCCCACACTTAAACCAAACATTGTCCTCAATGTTTCAAACATAGACTAACACGTAAGCAAACAAACAACACAACTAACAATCACGACAATCATGGCAAAGTAAAAGCAATAAAGAGTAGAGTTTAAGAACACAAATCTGGTTATGGAGTCGGAGCTTCCTCGGTCTTCTTTATTTGAACGCATGGGTCGCCTCCCAAGAAACGCTTGCTTTAACGTCTTCCAGCAGAACGATACCTCATTTTTAAGCTTCATTGGGGCCCACGGCATGGAGGGGTATTTCCTGCACAACCTGCCCCTCGAAACACTTCGTACTTTTGGATCTTTGAATGGAAAATGATAGTGATCCTTCATGATTATGGTGTTTTGCTTCCGTAAGTCAACGTGAACTCTCCCACCACCTGGAATTCGATTAGGTACCTGCACCAAAGGAGGTAACAACATATTATTTGAAATAGGAATTGGAATTGGAATAGGTTGCTCACCAATGTGTTGCGATGAAGTGGCAGCACAGTCAACAGATGCACAAGGGATGCTCTCGACCATATTTGATGGTTGGGGCGTATTCCTTGTGCTCCACTCTAATTCTCTCTTCATTGGTGGTTCTAGATACATCATTCGTGATTGGTGCTGAACGTTTCTACCCTACATTTCTAATTAGCTACGGGTGGTGAATGTATTATCCAAGACATACATGAGTAATTTCCACTCATGTCCTCATTTAGATATGATGAGGCTTAAATTTGGAAATTCATATTCAAAGCCAAAAAAATGAAGTAATCTTCTATTCTTCTAGGACTATTTGAATTATAAGTATTGTATTTAAGTGTTAGAATCTTAGAATAAGGGACTAAATGTGTCGTAAGCATTATGCATAGATATGTAATAACCATTTACATAAAACATGTAGAAATTATTTTACATGTCGGTCAAATACATGCTTTCACAAAGATTATGCTGTGTTTGTGCAAAACTAGTTTTCAAATAGGTTAATGATGCTAAATATATCCCAACATAAAGAAAATTTGGCCTAGCCAACTTTATACAACCTTAAGAGCAAGTCCACCGGAGTGGACTTTGCCCAGCACTCAGTCCAAATAGTAGCCCATCACCCTGTCCATGTCCTCCAACCCGCGCAACAGCCAGGCACCCAGCCCATGCTGGTCTTTGGGCTAGCACAAAACAGGCTGACCAAGAAGCCAGGCCATTTGCTGGCGCATGGCCATGTGGCCGATCCTGGGCTCTTAGATTTGAATATTTTTCAAATCCAATGGTCCAGATTAATTAACTACATTAAAATTAATTAAAAAATATAAAAAAAATACAGATTTTTTTTTAAAATACAGTAAAATTTAAAAAAAAAAGTTATTTTTTTTTTCTATAAATACCTAACCTTCATCTTCCACCTTACACCACATTTATTTAGTGTGTTTTTTTAAGTTTATTTGATGAGTATGTAATTTTATTTTAGTGTGTATTTTTTTTAAGTTTATTTAAAATTTTATCCGAAATTGGTTAAAAATCTTATCCGAAATAAACTTAAAAAAAAAAAAAAACACACCATATAAATGCGCTGGCTGCCAGCGCATTTTTTTAGGGGTGGAGATGCTTTGGCCTATTACTGTTCACTCTAGTCTATTACTGTTCACTTGAGTGGATAAATGCGCTGAGTGCTGGCGCAAAGTCCTTAGGGGTGTACTTGCTCTAAAGCGAATGCTAATTATTAGTAACTTACAAATACAACAGTTTGGCCAAACAATTATTGGTCTGATGTGACCTCAGACATTGATGCTCCTATACAATTTTACCTTTGAATTAGAGATTCGTCTGGTGATACCAGGCTTTCAACGTAAAAACAAAACACAAACGAAAAGCAAATCGTAAGTTGTTGTTAGAGTTTCTGACAAAACAAACTATAAAACAAAAGAATATAAGGTGATACCAGGCTTTCCAGATTTGAGCCTCTCTTTTCCACGACACCATCTAAAATTGTACCTAATACAAGACGGCTAAGAGGAAGATAAGGAGGAATACATCCATGCGGCTAGCCTGGTGGCTCAAGAGAAATCAAAACATAAGGACATGACTAAATTGCCTTACCTACTATGAGGATCTTCAAATTCCTTCTTCACCTCTTCAGGGAAATTGGCTAATCTAATAAACGAAACCAAGACTCCCACGACCACTGCTATATCAAACTATCTTCCTAAATTATATGAATTGCACTTAAAATGAACGTAAAAATCCTCTTTACAAGGTTGTTGGAATTTCAAACATGCAGCGTGTTACGTATGAATCAATTTATATAGACAAGACAATTAAATTCATAATTTACAGAAAGGGGAGAAGATTACCAGAAAATTGAAGTATTTTCCCAGACTGAGGGAAAAGATTTGTAAAATAATTTTGGCCTCTCAATCACCATATGTCAGCATATATAAAGGCAAGACATAATAAATAAATAAAAGATTTTAGTTCAAAATCCAAATGAAAAAGAGACTTATCTGAACATGCAACAGGGCATGGATGATCGGGAGTGAATCCCGGACTGAGGGACCATGCTCGGGCCTGTTCACCATCCCCACCCTTCCCTCTCTGTTTCTTTCCCTGAAAACCCGATGACCCATTCTCTTTCTCTCTCACTGTCACCCTCCCAGTCACCAAATCAAACGTTGGGGCACTAACATCCTAACCTCTCCCTTTCCCTATCCCTATCTTTCTCTCTCTTTCTCTCTCTCTTTCTCTCTCATTGCTAAACACTCACCCACTCCCACTCCGGCTCAGAGAGAAACGAAATGGACCCTTACCCTTTGCAACAAACCGAAAATCCTCATCCACTCCCCCAATCCCATCGACCCAGACACCCCTACACGGAATGACCAAAATACCCATGCCTTTTTCAGTCCATCCGTTGGATTTGGAATGCAGAGAGGGCAAAAAGGGCATGCGCCTTTCAGGCCTTGAACCTCTTCGGTGGTCTGTGTCAGCCACTGCCCAAACCAACACCATCTCACGTTGGGCCAAAAAAAACCCAAAATCAGCTCAGTGGTTGAGTTGTAAATGTAGCAAAATCGAGTGGTAAAGATTTGACTGTAGCTCCTCCTCAATTTAATAAATAATTTACTTGACATTGTTAAAACAATACTTGAAATACTATTTAGTCAATATACAAAACACAAGTAAAAGATTTTTATCGGAAAAGTAGTCTCTTCTTGCGTTGAGCACATTGAAGACAAAGACTCATTTGGCTACTTGTGGTTTGGGAGTAATTGCAATTTTTTGGGCAAAGACATTTTGGATCGGTTTCACAGTCAAATTACGACCAAACCACTAATAAACAGATAAGTTTGATTTTGTTTGACCATGGCAGAACATAACAAAACCACGACTGTGTGCCATGGTCGTGAGGTTTGGTTCTAGGATTAAGTGCTTGTTGGTAATTAAGACTTGGACATGTTGATTATTTAGAGGAAGCTGCTTCTTAAATCACAAGTTTCTCGTCCCAGTCTGTTATTTTGATTTTGGTGTTATTGAAATACATTTTTTGAATCATGGTCTGCTATGCGCGACTTACACATTTTAAATGTATTTATGTGCGTAATTTGATAAAAGGAAAGTCAAATATTTAAAGTAAATGAATAATCTTAGATCATGATAGAAGAAAGTCCTCATAAACCAATTAAAGCAGTTGAATTCATATAATAAAATCAGTCTCTATAGAATTTACATTAAGAATAGAGAAAATAATATTTAATAAACAATTGATTGAATCACATTATTGCTAGCCCATTATGAGGCTAAGCTCACCCCCTCCCCTTAATGTAGATAATATAGTTTGTAAAAAAAAAAAAATCATTTGACAACTAATTTAATCACATTTTTGTCCACGTACGAAAGACATTTTCTATAACCGGCATTACACGCCTCTTAAGATGTTTTGAACGTGTTTAAAAATAGAGAAATTGAATCACATTATTGCTAGGCTATTGTGAGGTACTAATTTAAAAATAAATAAATAAATAAAATTAATTATTAAAAGTATACTATTAAAATGACAAAAATGCCCCTGCCTTATTTGATGCATTATTTTGGGATGCCTTTAAAGTTTTTTGTCTTGGGGGTATTTTTATCCAAATATTTTTGTTGAAGCTTGGTAACACCAAAATCACTATTGACCTTTGAGTGTGGGTGACTGGTGTAAAGAGAGAGAGAGAGAGAGAGAGAGAGAGAGAGAGAGAGGGTGTGAGTTGCGCGGGAGATATGAGAGTGAGAGCTGAGGGAGAGAGATCTGAGAGCGAGAGAGGGCTCGGGGAGAAGGAGAGAAGGTGAGGAGGTAAAGGAAAGCTGTCACGTGGCAGCCAAAGAAGAAAGAGACCAGGGGATAAAAATAATAGGGTGGGCCCCACGTGGCTCACCAATTAAGGCCCTAAAAGCAAATCCAAAAATAAAATATCCCACCCAAAGTGAAATTACGAAGTTAACCTTTTTGATTCGTCAAAATCGGGACGGTTTGTTACACCCTTAGTGTAAATAATATCATTTATTAAAAAAAAAACAATCATTTGACAACTAATTTAATCACATTATTATCTTCACGCGAAAGACGTTTTTTATAATTGGCATTACACGCCTCTTAAGATGTTTTGAACGTGTTTAAAAATAGGAAAAATAATATTTAATAAACAACTTATTGAATCACATTATTGCTGGCTCATTGTGATGCTAAACCCACACTCTCTCCCTTAGTGTAGATAATATCATTTGTTAAAAAAAAAACAATTATTTGACAATTAATTTAATCACATTATTATCCGCATATGAATGACATTTTTTATAATCGGAATTACACGCCTCTTAAGATGTTTTGAACGTGTTTAAAAATAGAGAAATTGAATCACATTATTGCTAGGTTATTATGAGGTACTAATTTATAAATTAAAAAAAAAACCGCAAAAAAAATTAATTATTGAAGTTTTTTGTCTTGGGGGTATTTTTGTTGAAGCTTGGTGACACCAAAATCACTATTCACCTTTTCCATTGGTTTTATATACATACTAGCCTTCACGCATGTGCAAAAGGCATTTTTTGAATCACGGAGTGCTACGCGCGACTTACACGTTTTAAATGTATTTATATGCGTAAATTGACAAAAGGAAAGTTAAATATTTGAAGTAAATGAATAATTTTAGATCATGGTAGAAGAAACCCCTCATAAACCAATTAAAGGAGTTGAATTCACATAATATAATCGGTTTCTATAGAATTTACATTAAGAATAGAGAAAATAATATTTAATAAACAATTGATTGAATCACATTATTGTTAGCCAATTGTGAGACTAAGCCCACCCCCTCCCTCTTAGTGTAGATAATATCATTTGTTAAAAAAAAATCATTTGACATTTAATTTAATACCCCTCATAAACCAATTAAAGCAGCTGAATTCACATAACAAAATCGGTCTCTATATAATTTACATTAAGAATAGAGAAAATAATATTTAATAAACAATTGATTGAATCACATTATTGCTAGTTTATTGTGAGACTAAGCCCACCCCATCCCCCTTAGTGTAGATAACATCGTTTGTTAAAAAAAAAAAAACAATTATTTGACAACTAATTTAATCACATTATTATCCGCTTGCGAAAGTCCTTTTTTATAATTGACATTACACACCTCTTAAGATGTTTTGAACACATTTAAAAATAGAGAAAATAATATTGAATGAACAACTGAATGAATCACATTATTGATAATGCATGTGTAGATAATATCGTTTGTTTAAAAAAAATCATTTGGCAACTAATTTAATGTAATTTAATGTAATTTAGCATGTGAAAGATTGTTTTTTATAACCAGCATTACACGGCTCTTAAGATATTTTGAACGGCTTGGTGACACCAAAATCACTATTCATAACATCTTATTTAATCACATTATTGCTAGCCTATTATAAAGAACTATTAAAAAAAAAAACTTTACTAATATATCACCAGCACTACGTGTCTCTTAAAATGTTTTAAACACAATATTCATGATTTTCCTTATTTTTTATTATATTTTTCTTTCCCCTTCACATGGGCACCATTAACTTTCACTTATCCTTTCATTTTTTTTTTATATTTTCTCTCTTCCCACTTATATTTATATTATATTTTATGATGACCAAATTACCAAATTACCCATGCATTATTTGATATATTATATTGGGCTGTTTTTGGATTTTTTTGGTTGAGGGGTAAGTTTGTCCTAATATTTTTGTCGAATGGGGTGACCCCAAAATTTTGTCGCCATGCATGAGGCTCTCGTTTAATATATATAGGTTAGGATTTGGGGATGCACATTTTTGTGGGGTCCACTCCGTAATGTATTTCAATGATTCAATGGTCTATTTGTTATGTCTTACCTCAAACATCATGTCTTACATCAAACATCATGTCTACCAAAAATCTCAAAAATCTGAAACCATATGAGATATAACCGTTGGATTAAATTTAGTATTTCTTTACAGAAACATATTTGTTCATTTTCTTCACGACAAATGAACGTGTTAATGGTATTCAATTTGTCTAATTTTTTGTAAAGATGAAATGATGTACTAAAATATAGAATATTAGAATCGTTGAAATACATTATGAAGTGAGGGCCACATAATAAGTATAAAAATATATTTCAAAAGCGTGTGTCTTTTAATACATAACAAACCGAAAAGTACAAGATCTGCATTCATTCATTGCAAGAGAGTTTAATTTCCTCAATTGCTGCTAATACTTTAGGATGCTTGTTTCTCTTGTGACCAGTATAGCTATCATGCATTCTTGAGTATTAAGGGTGAAGATACACGCAAGGGCTTTAGTGAACATCTTTACAAGGCTTTGGAGCCTGCAGGAATCCACACTTTTAGAGATGATGATGAACTCGAGAGATGATCAAATATCGCTGTAGAACTTGAAAAAGCAATACCAGAGTCATGAGTATCAATAATTGTCTTTTCCAAGAACTACACTGCAGATCTTCTAACAATTTCAAGCTAGCAACTTTCTTTCAGATATTAGGGCAACTTGCAAACAAGCCAATGGTTTTGTTCACTTGCAAATAAACCTTCTTTCAGATATCCAAAAGAGGAAAATGAACAAAATATACAGCCTCGATGAAGGCATAGTAAAGATCAAACGGGCAGTGAGAGCACTTAAAAATACTTGCAAGAGAATAAGGTAATTGTAGTATAAACGGCTCAAACAAAGTCGTTATCCATATGGATTGAATGAATAATTTGTATTTAAACCAATTCTTAATTAATTAAAGCAAAGTATGGGAAACATTTATTTAGGGATTTAAAATAATAAAAACGAATTTAATTAAAAATTATTAAAGAAATAGGCAAAGTTAAAATAAACTAAAATAAAACGGTTTGAAAATCAATTTAAGCGCTAGATTCCGCTGTCACCTTAACAATCTTACGTAGTTGTTTCAATTATTTGTGAATTACCCATGCATATTTTAAAGGTTAGTTTTTCCTAATATATGTCCTACTCAGAACATCCGACATAGAATGTATGTCAAACATGCAACCTGTTCGGACATTCAGATCAAATAGGAACATGAAAGAGCCATCAAGTTTTATGAAAATTCTTTGAAAAACCATGCAGCCCTTAAGACGTGGTAATCATTCTAAGTGAAATTAAAATGATTAATCACAAGAAGCTATTACCAATTTCCGAGAACCTTTCGACCAAATTGCATTAAATTACTTTTCTAAATATCTTAATGGACACGAATCACTAAGACACTTAGATAGTTTGAACACGGTAATTAATAATTCAAAACATGCATGCATAATATCATAAGTAAATTGAAAAGAAATTACATACTCTTGCTAAGGCTCGTGACCTCACCCTAGCAAAAGAAATTAGTTACGAACAATAATAAAACAAAAAATGTCATTAAGAGCATGAATAGAAAACACCTTATAAATAAACTTGAATTGTTAAAAGCTCTCTAATGGCTAAATAGCCTTATTTATACTAACACAAAATAAAATCCTACTTAGAAAAGATCTCATAATAAAACTAGGAAACATAAATTTGATATAGATCCAATTTTGTGAGTCATTACTAGGATTAGTCCACTTCATTGAAACACGTCCAATAATTGAGATTCCATGTATGCTTATTTGTAGTTTGTACCATACTTACCCTTTGGGTTTATGAATTGTAGTAACTACATAAAAGTTCTTAATTATGGGATTATTTATGGTTTAACTAATCCCTTAATTGTACGATTAATTACTGCTATATAATCACCTCAACCCCCATTCTGTTTCATCTTTTTTTTTCCTTCTTCTAAACAATTCCCTCTGTTAGATCATGGAATCAATCCTCCTATTTCTTCTCTCTTCTTTTCATGGGTGATAATTTTGTGTTCCTCCTCCAAATTTGTTCCTTTAATGGAGGTATATTATATTATATTTAAATTTCTATGTTCTGCCATGGTGGTTCCCAACATTTTTCTTCCTATACAATTAGGTAGATTATTTTTGTTTTGCAGGTAGATTATATCTGCTTTATAGGTATAAAGCATTTTTCTACCTATACAATAGGTAGTTACTGTTGTGGCTTATTTTAATCTGACAGGGGAGAGGGGGCACATGGCAAAGAGAGAGAATAGAGAGAGAGATGTGTTTGTTGGGTTGTGTAGATGATGTGTTATTCCCCATATGCAATGCCTTTATTTATACTAATAAGGGAGGGAAGAATCATTCTCCTCCAAGGAATACAAGTCCTAATAAGGAAGAATAACTAATATAAAATCTAATCTAGGATTTACACAATCACACTTAAATGCAAAGTTTATAACACTTACATACTCAAGTAGATTTGGCATCATTTAGAGTTGAGGAAGTCAACTCATCGGCACTGATTTTGGGAACATGCTAGTCTCAAAGTAAAGTAGGAACTTGCATATGGAACTAAGTCTCACAAAACAAAAACCCAATGGCTATGGTCAAACCCAAGTAGGGACATAATCCATAGTCTAAGGAAAAATGTGTGAGAAAATGCAAAGTCAAATGAAATGTCTACGTAATGTCATCATGGATATGATCAACTCTAGGTGGATGCCTTGTCAAAACCTCGTTAGGTAGTAAAAACCCAGTGGGAAAAATACTCCTAATCATAGGGAAAAAGAGTACATTAAGATCAAACAAGTATACTTCAAGATACTCCCCTTAGTTTGATATAATTCTAAAGAGAACTAACAATGTTACAAATCAGAAAGTTTACGCGTACCTATTCCTTGAACAAGCTTCTGAAACATCACCTTCGATAGTGAGTTGGTGAAGAGGTCGGCCAGATTGTCTTGCGTGACTTCAATCTTTTGATGCTTTTGCTATTGATGTGAGAAGAAAAACTTCGGTGTAATGTGCTTGGTATTGTCTTATTTGATGTAACCCTTCTTGAGCTATTCGAAGCGTGCTGCGTTATGTTCATAGATTGTTGTCAAGACATCAACGACGAGGTAAAGATCATACGAGCTTTGAATATGGCCCACAACTGCTCTCAACCAGAAGCATTCACGAGTTGTTTCATGTAAGGCGAGAATTTCAACATGTTTAGACGAAGTAGCAACTAAGGTCTATTTCGTTAATCTAGAGATTGTTGTGCCTCCAATGATAAAAACATAACTCGTTTGAGAGCGTGTTTGTGCGGATCAGATAAGAATCATGCGTCGGCATAACCAACAAGACCAGAATCAACTTGAGATAAGGGGGTGCGACATCACTCGAGGATCCATAGGGATAGAACAAGCCCAGATCCGTAGTACTCTTAAGGTAACGGAAGATGTCTTTCATACCAGTCCAGTGTTTGCGTGTCAATGCATTACTGTATCTTGCTTAAAGGCTTAAAGATTATTACAGAAGGAGATGTCGGGTCTAGTGCCTTGAGCTAAGTATAATAAAGCGCCTATCATACTTAGATAACGAACTTTAGGCTCCAAAATCTCTTCACCATCCTCCTTCAGACGGAAGGGATCTCATTTTGCATCTAGCGATCGAACGACCATAGGAGTACTCGAATGCTTCACTTTATTCTTGTTAAAGTGGCTCAACACCTTCTAGGTGTAGTTCAATTGATGTACTAAGATCTCATTCGAACAATGCTTTATCTGGAGACCGAGATAGTATCAAGTCTTTCCTAGATCTTTCATCTCAAATTCCGACTTTAAGTGCGCGACAGTTCTCTCAAGCTCTTCATGAGTTCCGATGAGGTTCATATCGTCGACATAAACTACAATAATAAAAAAATCAGAATGTGACTTCTTAATGAACACGCAAGGATATAGTTCGTTGTTCACATATCCCCAACTAGTCAAATACTCACTCAGACGGTTATACCACATTCTTTTGGATTGCTTCAAACAGTAAAGTGAACGCCTCAGTCGAATTGAGAATGTGTTCCGGGATTTGGAAATATTTGATCCAGTAAATGTAAGTTCTTTAGGCCTCAGTCGAATTGAGAGTGTGTTCCAGGGTTAGGAAATATTTAATCCAGTCAATGTAAGTTTTTTGAGAACTTTCATATAAATTTTCGTATCAAGATCCTCATAAAGATTCACATTTAATACGTCAATCAGCTGCGTACTCAGCTTTTTGAAAACTACCAAACTGATAAGGTAGCAAAAAGTAATCACATCCATAACGGGTGAATAAGTTTCGTCATAGTCAATCTTAGGGCATTGTGTGAAGCCTTACACAACAGGACAAGCTTTGTAATGCACAATTTTATTCTTCTCATTACGCTTCCAAACGAAAACCCACGTGTAGCTAACAGGCTTCACATGTGGAGGAGTAGGAGCTACAGGTCCAAACACCTTACGTTTCGCAAGTGAATCGAATTCGACTTGGGTTGCTTGTTTCCAATTTAACCAATCAGTTCTACATTGACATTCATCAACGGAAGGGGGTTCAATGTCATCACTCAACATGATCTCAGTAGCTACTGCATATGCTAATGCATTGTCGATGATCATCTCATTTCTCCACCGAACATCATCCAAGCTAGCATAATGGACTTAAATCTCTCAATTCTTGGGAGGTGGATTTGCCTCTTCAAGGATGCTTTCATAATCTAGAATTTCCTTATGAGTTGGATAGAATAAGTATGTGATAGTCGGATTCATGGTAAGCTCAGCAGGAGCATGTGTTGTGCGTTTCCTCTTTTGAATGTGTGAATCATTTGAACCAAGAGGTTTGCCACGTTTTTGTGTAGGGGCAGATGATTGGCTAGTCGTTAATGTACGTGGATCGGTCAAAGTGGGGTCCCGGGCCTTCAGGAGGGAAGTCTGTCGTACATATGGTACATCCATCTTTGCAGGCACATTCGTAGTTGGAATATGTGATCTTGTCACTCGCGCTAAATCAGTGAAAACATTTGGCATGTTCAAAGCTACGGTCTGAAGATCTAATATGTGATGCACTTCATTTTCAAACTAAGTAGTGCGGGGATCTAAATGAGATAAAGGGGGAGTCATCCACGATAATTCGCTTCATTTTTCAGGAACGATGGCGTTTTTATCTCCCTCTAACAACGGGAAGACTGTCTTATAAAAGTGACATTCCACGAAACGAACGGTAAACAGATCGCCTGTCAAAGGTTATAAGTAATGAATAATTGAAGGAGAATCATATCCGACATAGATTCCCATCATTCGTTGAGGCCTTATTTTTGTATGTAAGGACGGTGAAATCGGCACAACTGGAAATGAGCAGATGCGATATGTCAGGTTCGTATCTGGTAACCAACTGAAGGTTGTTATATGGTTGGGTCGTAACAGGCCTCAGGCGGACCAACATGGCTGCGTGCAATATTGCATAGCCCCCAAGCAGCGATCGGGAGCTTGGTACCTATGACTAACGATCGAGCAATCATTTGTAAGTGCTTAATGAATGCCTCTACCAGGCCGTTTTGGGTGCGAACATAGGGTACTAGATGTTTAACTTCAACCCTAACCGACATGCAATAGTCATCAAAAGTTTTAGATGTGAATTCTCCAGTATTATTCAATTGAATAGATTTGAACAAATAATCATGGTGGTGATGCTCTAAGCTTGATAACCTAAGCCAATAGTTTGGAGAATACAACATTGCTTGTGGACAAAAACCACACGTGTGACCAACGTGTAGAAGTGTCAACCAAAACCATAAAATATCTAAATGGTCCGCATGAGAGGGTGAATCGGTCCACAATCGTCCCCCTGAATCCTTTGTAGAAAAATAGGAGGATTCGATTGTCATAAGAACGCTTAATAAGCTTTCCCATAGAACATGTTTAGCATGTGATTCCTTGAATCGAACCTAAGTTTCAGGTTAATGGATGCCCCTGTGAAGATTTAAGGATACGGCGCATCGCTGTTCGTTTAGGGTGTCCCAAACGATCATGTCAAAGTGTAATTTCGTGCGTGGTCCTTGATGTAGGGCAGGCCATATAGTGGCTCTCTATAGGGCGTATGGTTATAATATACAGACCACTTCGGTATACGCTCCATCTTCTCTAGAATACGCTTCTGACCATATTCGTAGGAAGTGAAACACATAAATTCAACTCCATTTTCTACATAGGTTTTAGCGTGGTAATTATTATCTAGTCATTGTCTCGAGTATCTTTAATGTTTAACAACGTTCTGCCAGAATGTGGAGAATAAAGTGCCTCTTGAATGGTCAAAATAGTGTCATTGGACACCATTATATGAGCCTTTTTGTATCCTTCGATCAGGTTGGATGGGCCTGAAAGGGTTGTTAGAGATGCATTTGTAGGTACGAAGTTAGTGAAATAGATGTGTTCATGCAAAAATGTGTGCGTGGTTGCACTATCTGCCAGACAACTAACTTTCTCACTAGTCATACCTAGAATAAAATTAATTGAACTGGTTGCATACATAAAAGTTTGAAAACTTAAATCTGTTCAATTAATTTTTTCAAGAAAAGTTTATGAACTTTAGGTTCATAGTACCTGCAAACAAACAAACAAACAAACACACACACACACACACACACACACACACACACACATATATGTACATCTGTTCAATTAATTTTTTCAAGAAAAGTTTATGAACTTCAGGTTCATAGTACCTGCAAACAAACACACACACTCACACACACACACAAATATGCAATAAATATATACAAGTAGGTATTCGGGGTCTATGATTATAATTGAATTAATTATCTGGACTTCTGGCCAAAATTAAAGTGTGGGTGAAAAATTAGAAAACCCAAATTGTCTGAAAAAAATAAACAATTAAGCTCAGCCAAAAAACATGGACCAAAGCCCACGATTGGGCTGAGAAAATTGGGACCGTGCGGCCCAGGCCCAAAAATTGAACTGGGTTGGGCTTGGGCCTAACATGTAGGCAGGCCTAGCATCACAAAATAAGTGGGCTCCATGAGTAAACCCAAAGACAGAGGCCCATAAAAGGCTCTGATCTGGTGTGATGCATGTATGGGCTGGGATCTTGTGCAATGTGGACATAGATACACCAGCGCTTGGGCTAGGATCTTGTGCAATGCGGAATGGGTGCACCTATGCACCAGCTACAAGCTGGGATTAGTTGTGACGCGAAATATGGAAACCAGGACAACCATGCGAGGCTGGGTTCCTTTGTGGTGCAAGACACGGGAACACTGTGGTCAAAGAGGTCCAGTGTTGGGCCAAAAGGAATCTCCAAAACACAAAGGGCTGGTGCTTCACCGAGAGCAGGCCAAGCCTAAGTGGGCTTGGGTTTGTGATCCAGACGCCCTAGCTCGAGCTGGGTGAACTTCACCGAAGAAGAAGATCGGCGCCACCGCTTCAGGCAGTTGTGTCATGGCACAAAATCATAGCAAAAGAACCATGGATTCGTAGGTGACCCATAAGGGTGAACGGAGAGTAAAATCTCTCAATGTTTTAGAAACCCTAAAAAAAAAAATTGAACCAGAATTTCGAAAAATCCAATGAGATTCAAAACGGATCTCAGCCAAAATTCGTTGGGAACGATCTTTAGGTCATCAGAACGAGAACCTAAGGTCAATGTTAGGTTGCAGGCCCACATGTGATGGTGAAGACACCATTGAAGGTGTCAAGTTTTTTTGGGTTTCAAACTAGGAGCCTATGGCCTCGACTTTAGGTCCCGCGGCTCAAGGAGAGCTAGACGGTGACAAGGCTTCAGACCACTGTCGTCGGGGTTCTAAAAAAAACCTAGAAATTTATTTTTAATTAATTTTTTCAAATTAATTCTATATAATTTCATGTATATATTTGGTGCAATTCATGGCAATATCAATTCACATCATTCAACAATTATGGATATAACGTGTATATAATTTATGTAGAATCTAAAATTCGAAAAACGTAAAGTTGGGTCATGCATTATGGTGAATGTTCATGCTATCAGGGCTGCAAGAATATCGAGATAAAAACTGCTATTTTGGAATGACCTAATTGCGTGATGATATTGATGAACTGGTTTGATGATATTGATGTTCATGCTGTCAGACTTCTAAGCGTAGTGGTAGGAGAGTGATGATAACATGTTATGGCTTATTTTAATCTAACAAGGGGGAGGGGCACACGGTAGAGAGAGAGTAGGGAGAGAGATGTGTTTGTAGGGTTATATAGAGGATGTGTTATTCCCCCTATGCAGTGCTTTTATTTATACTAATATGGGAGGGAATAATCCTTCTCCTCCAAGGAATACCAGTTTTAATAGGGAAGAATAACTAGTATCGAAGCTAATTTAAAATACCAGTTTTAATAGGGAAGAATAACTAGTATCGAAGCTAATTTAAAATTTACTAATCACACTTAAATACAAAGTTTATAACAGTTACTAGATTATATCAGTTTTGTTTTCTTTATATACAGTAGGTAGTTACCAAATAGTTTTTTTTTTTTTTTTTTTTGAACAAACGATATTATCTATACTAAAAGGGTGAAATAGTGGGCTAAGCCTCATAATAGACTTTAGTTTGAGTATTTAAATATTTAAAATTTAGAAATTGAATAAGTGATACAATAATTAAAGAATTTAAATATTCTTATCTTAAGGGGCAAAATTGATATCAAAATATATAATTGAATAACTGGACTCAGTCCCAAAAACAACGTATGTTTTTGGACCTAGATCCAAAAGGCTCTAAAATAAAATAACTAGGAACAAAATCTCAAATTAACTAGGAGAATCTGTATTAAATCTTCAATCAGTCCAGCCACATTTTAGACCTAAATCTCCACAAATCCTGCCCATGATAGCTTGTTTTAAAGATTAAGACAATCTGAACACATCTCTAAAAGGGCCGAATCCAAAAGAGGCCATCTTGGGTTCCAAAATTCGCAATCAACCCCAAAATGTCACTCTAGGAAAGCTGCACGCTGGGACTTTTTCTTTGTCAAGGTCAAACGGTTTGGTAGAAAAATATGGAATTTTGGTACAATCATCTTGAAATACTCACGAACATCCTCCAATTAGAATCACTAAAAAATTCCACCGTTAGACTACTTTTTGCTCAAGAGCAAATCGAATGTCCTACATTGAAAATATAAATTAAAATATCATAATTCACCGAAATAACTAATCAATTAATATTAAGATTAGGGTAAAATATTTACACTACATATTAATAAAACACTGTTAGTCAACCAAAAACTAATAAAATTACTACTATACCCTTTTAATACAAAACTAACAAAAGGATATTAGAAAAGAAAACAATGTGAGCATTAAAGTAATTTTGTACAAACAAGTTTTTACTGTTTTTTTTTTTTCGAAATCTCGCAACTATGTTACTCTAGCACTACCCTCTCAACTCATTCTCACTCTTTCTCTCTCTCTCTCTCTTTCCTAACTATCAAACCCTATTTTTCTGGAATGCCTGCCATTAAAAACAAATAACTCTCCTCATAAAAAAAAATTAAAATACAAATATTTGAAAAATAAAAAAAAATATATTTTTCAACACACAGTGTGTGACCTTTGCTAGTATAGTATAATATTGACTCATCAGTAATCTATCCAATACTCTTATTTGTTAGCAGGTTATGCGAACTAGTAAGGGCCTCGTGCTCAACTTTCTCTCAACTGATTCATCTCCTTTATTAAATGAGGTAGGATTCAAAACAGAGGCATTTACAGAGATGCACAAACTTGAACTGCTTCTTCTCAATAATGTAAAGTTGAGTGGAAGCCATGAAGATTTTCCAAAACATTTAATATGGTTGTCTTGGCGAGGGTTCTCTTTAAAATCAATACCAACCATTTTTTGTCTGGAAAATCTAGTTGCTCTTGACTTGCGGAAGAGCAGTCTGCAACATATTTGGAAAGGAACCAGGGTATGTTCTAATCTCAGTAACTCTCTCTCTCTCCTCTCTCTCAATACACACGCAAACAAAAATAAATTTAACGAAAACTGTGTATTTATTTCAATTAATCACTTCTCTTTGATACAGTTTCTTCTAAGATTAAAAATACTTAATCTCAGTCATTTGCATGGCCTTAAGACAACACCTGACTTGTCCGGATTCCCCAACCTTAAGAGATTAATTAAGGGTTGCATAAATTTGGTTTGTGTGGTTGAATCCATTGGAAACTTGTTTTCTTGAATCTAAAGGACTCCAAAGTCTTATGAAGCTTCCAAAAAGATTGCACATGTTGAGGTCTCTAGAGGAACTTGTTCTTATTGGTTGCTCGAAGCTTGTGCTTAACGCCAGTGCCACGGTTATTCATTTAAACGCTACAGCTAGTGATCTGAATAAACTTGGTCTGTTATCAACTATATCAATATGGACCTGTACAATTTTGGAATCCATAGCAGGCACTGATGTCGAAATGAGGAACTACTTGACGACTACAACCAGAAAGGGACGAAGTACGTATTTCCATGAATGAAGAATAGTTCGGTATCCAGCTTGTGTATGGGCAGGAAAGTAGGTTTAAGGGTGTTCAAAGTACCAGTTCTGGACAGGCAAATTCTTTCTTCGCAATCATCGGAGTTGTATTCATCAACTTCATTTCTCTAGACTAGGAGCCAGGAGAAGACAGATTATCTTGATTTTTCATTCTTATTTAAGCAAGATGTTCTTGCTAAGACGATGGTTCCATCTACTCAAATGAATCTTACACCGACTCCCTTTTATAGAGGATTAGCCTCCATCCAACACCATTTCATGGTCTTTGAAAAAAAAAAAAAAAAAAAAGGTCAGCGCCTGGTGAGTCTGATTTTCTGTTATATAAGTTCTTTTTTCATATTAATAAATTTACCTTGTACCGTCGAGATTTTCCTCAAAACAAAATAAAAAGTACTACGGAAATTTTCTGATTTATTACATTTTTTCTGTTGTGAAGGTAAATGCTTCCCAATAATATTCTTAATTATACTAGAACAAGAAGTTACTGCAATCTATTTGAGTCTAAATGGCAACCCAATGCCTTTCCCTTGGTGTGGTCAGTAGTACTCCATACTGTCGGGCAGCGAAGCTTACATGTTCACTAATTATGACGGTTTGCGAGGGCCTGTGCCTACAAGAAAACATGAAGGCTGGAGACTGTTTTGTTAGATAATTGCACAAAGATTAATGACCATGTGCGTTTCATTGGAATCACTTATTTGGGGTTACTATCAGTTGGTTGAAGTTGAAAGTCTATTGGATAAACCGTTGAGAAGCATTGGCATAGAAATGACAAAATGTAAGGGTCTGTTCTATTTGGAATCTATAGGCGGCTCTGACGTAGAAATGATCAACCACTTGATTAGGGAGGGAGTACAACTAGAACGAATCTCGTTCCATGGAAGTCTCTCTCCCCGTGCATATCCTCTCATTTCCACTCATGCATAGTTGTTTTATATGTTGTAAAATCAATGGGATGTGTGTAATGAAACATAAAGTAAATAAGATACAATATTTACGAGGTTCGGTAAGTGTGTCTACGTTCTCGGGGCAGCAATAGTACTTTCTTTCATTACGTGAAATAACAAAAGTACAAAATAACTCTCATTATTTTCTCTTTTCTCTCTAGCCTGGCTCATTAGTAATTTCTTCCTCATCTCTATTCTTTCCTCTTCTTTTCCTTTCCTCCATAACTCCTCTTTCTTTCCTCACTATGTTTTTCTCTCATCTCTTTCGTCTTCTTCTCCCTTCTTCCTTCCTCCGTATGCTCTCATCTTATAAACAAAAGTTTACTATAGCAACACTATTCAATTTACAAACTTTCCTCAAATGAATGGTGAAATACTGTGTATAAATAGTAACCCATCCGTTTTTCTTCATATGATTAATAATCTATCTAATTATTCTTTAGAAAAACTAATGAAAAGGGTTTGAAAACTTTTAGTGTAAAAATATGGTTTTTCGTTAAAGTGAACAGTACCGGGAGTTTTTCGTTAAAGTTCCCTTCTTCTTTGGATGAATAATAATGAACTATTCATATGGGCCATCCACATATTATATTACAACACTATATTATTTTTATGGCCAAGTTGGTGGCGGCTAATTGAATAATCTACCATCTTTGTTATAATATTATAGTTTAGTTTTGATTTTGTTGTGATTTATACAAAGTTCCGTTTGCCTTATATGGATTGGTGAGACTCCCACCATGTGTTTGTTTTATAGTTTATGTTTTTTTAACTTTGTCTACTCTTTTTGTCTTTTTATTGATTGGTGAGATTCCCATTGTTATGCATCTTCAAGATAAATGCTTCTACTTTCATTTGCAAAATTAACAGTTTAAAATTGAGTTCAATGACGAGGCCTCATGCCGTTTGTATTCCTCTTCCAGCGCAAGGCCACATAAACCCAATGCTCAAACTCGCAAAACTCCTCCACTTCAAAGGCTTTTGCATCACCTTCGTGCACACGGAGTTTAACGCCCGGCGTTTACTATCTAGTCTAGATGACCTCCAGAGCTCAAACGATTTCCGGTTTGAGACCATATCCGATGGCTTACCACCAACGAACGAACGAGGGATACTTGACCTCCCGGAGTTGGTCACAAAGATACAGGTCGATGGCCAGCGCTCGTTCAGAGACCTCGTCACTAAACTCAATCATGCTTCATCATTAGATCATCATGTGCCTGCCGTCAGCTGTATTATTTCTGATGGAGTGATGGGATTTACTTTACTAGTTGCTCAAGAATTTGGCATCCCGGAGATGTTTTTTTTTACTCCTAGTGGTTGTGGTATGCTGGGGTATTTACACTATGAAGATCTAGTAGAAAGAGGCTATTTTCCATTGAAAGGTACAAATCCTTCTTAATTTCCAGCTACAATCGCATTGATCTCAAATTAAACACACTTATTTTGCCCTATCGATTTTTCCAATTTATTTTAGGAAAATATTTTCAGCATAATTTTGAGACAGTACTTGTACACTTTATGTGCAGTATAATTTGTGTTTGATCTCTACTCTCCATGGAAATGTTCTCCATAAAAACTTTGGTCGTCAAGTTATGGATCTGAATCATTAACCAATTCAATCGTTGCATGAATTTCTGGTCAAGATTCACAGTCCCGTAACAGAAATATTTGTTTGGTAACATCCTTGTACCGAGAGAACATTACCATGTTTATAAATAACACGATCGCATTCTGAAACTTGTAACATCATTTTTTGAGCAATAGTAATTTCAGTTTTGATTGATATCATAATGGAAATACACATATTAAAGGCTTCTCAATCGAAATCCATATCATGTTTCTATTTTTTTTGATGTGCAGACGAGAGCCAATTGAGCAATGGCTTTCTTGATACGGGGATTGATTGGATACCAGCAATGAAAGGAATTCGTTTGAAAGATCTGCCCACCTTCTTACGGACCACGGATAGTGATGATACAATGTTCAACTATAATCTACAAGTAGTTAACATTGCTATGAAAGCTCAAGGTGTAATCCTCAACACATTCGACGAACTGGAGCAAGAAGTTTTGGACGTGATCAAAACCAGGTTCCCCAACCTCTACACCATTGGTCCGCTTTCACTGCTTCAACATCACCTCTCCGCGACTCATTACTTGGACTCGATCAAAGCCAATTTGTGGACGGAAGACGAGAAATGTTTGGATTGGTTAGACAAAAGACCGCGACAATCAGTGGTTTATGTGAACTATGGAAGCCTAGTGATCATGACAAAGGAACAATTGGCCGAGTTTGCATGGGGGCTTGCTGACAGCAAGTATCCATTTCTGTGGGTGATGAGGCCAAATCTGGTGGATGGTGGGGAAGAGATCATATCAAGCTTGAATTTCATGGAGGAAACAAAGGATAGAGCTTTGTTTTTGGAATGGGGCCCACAGGAGAAAATTCTCAGCCACCCTTCAATTGGAGGCTTTCTAACACATTGTGGTTGGAATTCCACATTGGAAAGCATTTGTGAGGGAGTGCCCTTAATTTGTTGGCCCTTTTTTGCAGAACAACAAACCAACTGCTTTTACTTGTGTAATAAGTGGGGGTTTGGGATGGAGATTGACACACAGGTTGAGAGGGACAAGGTTGAGAAGCTTGTGAGGGAATTGATGGAGGGTGATAAAGGGAAGGAGATGAGGGAAAAGAGTAAGGAATGGAAGAAGAAAGCAGAAGCAGCTACGACACCTGGTGGGTCTTCTTACACTAACTTTGATGTGTTGATTAAGCAGCTCAAACAGTAGGATCTAATGTCTAACAAACATTCTTGTAAGGATTGCTGAGACGAAAAAATCTCAAACTATCTAAGTCAAAATTTTACTTTGAGTCCCCGCATTGATGTTAATTAATTTAGTAGGAGGTTCTGAGCTTAGTAGTATCCAATTGTGAGGCTTTGAAGCCTGGAAATTAAGATAGAAAAATAGAACCTATCTTTGAACTTTGAGAGTTTTCTGTGAACACGGAAATTTCCTGAAACGAAAGAGACAAGAACAACGTGCACAAACAAATATTTGTATTTGATGATTTTGGGTTACAATCTCTCTCTATTTTGATCCTCTGATTCGATCTCCGTAAGGTGTGTATTTGTGGATGTGTGATTGATCCAAAGGGCCGTTGGGCTTGATCTAAGGATGAGCGTTCTTCAAGGGCCGTGGACTTGATCTTGAAGGTGGATTTGAGCGGATCTTCAAAGGGGCTTTTGGGCTTGATCTTTGAAGAACAATGATGAACGGATCTTCAAGGGCTTTTGGGCTTGATCTTGAAGAACGGTTGGATGTGTGGATTTGTCGACGTTGTTGATCCAAAGGGCCGTTGGGGCTTGATCTTGGATGAACGGATGATGAACGATGGTGCTTTCTTCAAGGGCCGTCGGGGCTTGATCTTGAATTGGTGGAAGTTCTTCAAGGGCCGTTGGGGCTTGATCTTGGAAGAACGATGAACGAAGAACGAAGAACACTTTCTTCAAGGGCCGTCGGGGCTTGATCTTGAATTGGTGGATGATTGTTGATCCAAAGGGCCGTTGGGGCTTGATCTTGGAAAAACGATGAACGAAGAACGAAAAACACTTTCTTGATTCTTCGGGAACCTGGATGCTTGAGAGCTTCGGAGTTTCAGAGCTTCAGAGCTTCAAGGTGTCATATGAATTGGTCTTCCCCAAAATGAATGAAATGGGCTTGTATTTATAGAATTTTCCAAGGCCTAATTTTGAATATAATATCCCAGATGAAATAAGTCGTTTCTGCCAGGTGTTGACACGTGTCCTGTTTGATGACTTTTCCAATTTATTTTTATTTTTTGTTTAGACACACGCTACGTGTAAAATTTATGTAATACATGAGCGTTGAAACTTTGATTTATCGGTCAACATTTATTTACCGAAATTTTGATGTCTACAAATGCCCCCACTTCAAGGCGCGTCGTATACATGTGCTTGTCATGTGTAGGAGATGTGTTTTGAAGTCCCTTATTGTAGATGTCGATCCAAGGGCCGTTGGGGCTTGATCTTGAATTGGGCTGGAAATTTCTTCAAGGGCCGTTGAGGCTTGATCTTGAATTAGGTTGGAGATTTCTTCAAGGGCCGTTGAGGCTTGATCTTGAATTGGGTTGGAGATTTCTTCAAGGGCCGTCGAGGCTTGATCTTGAAGGTTGAAATTGGACCACAAGGAGCTTCATGTGGTAGATGATCTTTGGCTTTAGTAGTGGATGAATCGGCACGTATTTTGTTGTGCTTGTTGACTTTCCACAGCTTTGATCTTGAACTGGGTTGGAGGATTTTCTGGATTCCTCCAATTGTTGATTTTCCACAGCTTATTCTTGAACTAGGTTTTGATTCAAGGGTGGTAGACACTTGATCTTGAATCAGACTTGTGATTTCTTCAAAGGCCGTCGAGGCTTGATCTTGAATTTGGCCGGAAACTTCTTTAAGGGCCGTTGAGGCTTGATTCTTGAAGGTTGACTCGAACACATGGCAAGCAGGCACGAGGTGAAGGTGACGACTTGTTGCTTTGTTCAATCTTTCTAATTCACACCTGAGCAGTTTGGTCAACGGTATGATCTTCAAGATTGATGGGCTCTTCTTCCAGTTGGTGACTTGATCTTTAAGGATTTGATTTAAGGGTGGTGAATCGGCACGTGCAGCCCACAACGCCTAGTAAGTCGACCCAAGAATTTGAGGGTCAAAACGAGTTCACCGTCCAGAGTGATTGCAACCCTGATGATATGAGATACTTTTGATTTTGAGGAAGTAGTGGATGACTCAGCACGTGCTTTGTTGCACTTGTCTCCACATGCTTCAAGGTATCATTTTCATTTCCTTTAACTGTTCCTCAGGCAGATGCGGCATCTTTTCGAGTTCTTCATCTCAGACTCCTTCTGCTGAGTTGACTGTGCATGCTGCATTCTTCTCTGCTTGTTTCTTCAGGCAGATGTGGCAGTTTCTCGAGTTCCTCAGTTCGGACTCCTTCTGCTGAGTTGACTGTGCAGACCGCATTCTTCTCTGCTTGTTTCTTCTGCACGTTGTCTCCACATGCTGCAAGGTATCATTTTCACTTGCCTTTATCTGTTCTTCAGGCAGATGTGGCAGCTTCTTTGGAAGTACAGCAGCAGTGGGAGACGAGTACTCGAGAGCAATGCTAGGTAGGCAATCAGGGAAGGGTTCCAAGCAGTCGGTTCCTTACCCGAGTTTGAATGGAGGTTCCGGCATATTGTTTTCTTTATCCTTGTCTTTGTAGGTAAGAACAAGGACAAAGGAAAGGACAGGGAGAACGCATGATATGAGATACTCTTGCTTTCTACCCTGGTGATATGAGATACTTTTGCTTTAGAGTCATTGGCTTGCAGAGGTACCCCAAGGAATAAGGAACACTGAGTGACCCGAGAGGCTTCGTTGGGAAGGCATTCTCGGAGATGAAGAAAGGTTCTCGGAGATGAAGAAAGGTTATGTATGTCTGCCTTGTTATGGAGGGTGAAGGTGGACAGTTATAAGAAATTCTTTAGTACCTGTAGAGGTACTATTCTTTTACTCATGTCGGCAACCAATGCATGATTGATCAGTATGGCTTCACGTGCTTTCTTCTTTATCAGAAATCTTCGACAAATTGTCCGTAATTTTCGTCAAGCTGAGTGTGCATGTGACAGGTATTGACGAGGCTGAAAAAGACTGGCGCCTCTTCGATATCTGGGATCGGCGCTTCGACCAATTGCCCGTGATTTCCGCAAAGCTGAGTTTGCGCGTGCTGGGTACTGACGAGGCTTGAAAAAGACTGGCGCCTCTTCGATATCTGGGATTGGCGCTTTAACAAATTGCCCGTGATTTCCGCAAAGCTGAGTTTGCGCGTGACGGGTGCCGACGCGTCTAGAAAAGCAAGATGCTTCTCCGATTTCCGAGCCTGCCTCTTCGATTTTTGAATGGCCTCTTCGAATTCTGAGCTCGCCTCTTCGATCTCTGAAATCCCATCGAGTGCTGATTTTTTATAGAGGCATGCAGTTCGTTTCAAAGCACACTTGAATTTTCGCTTGTGAAAACTTCCCTCTTTTACTTCTAAGATCTTGATTTGTTCGACCTCTTCTTTCTTCAACACCTTTGAAAATGTCCGGACCTTCCGACCGTCGTTTTGATTTGAACCTTGGTGAAGAGGCAGTCCCGCATTCTCCAGACAACATATGGCGCCCATCCTTCATATCCCCTACTGGTCCTCTTACCGTTGGGGATTCGGTGGTGAAGAATGATATGACCGCTGCGGTGGTGGCCCGAAACCTTGTCACACCTAGAGATAACAGACTACTTTCCAAACGGTCTGATGAGTTGGCTGTTAAGGATTCTCTGGCTCTTAGTGTGCAGTGTGCAGGTTCTGTGTCTAATATGGCCCAACGCCTATTTGCTCGAACCCGTCAAGTTGAATCATTGGCGGCTGAGGTGATGAGTCTCAGACAAGATATTAGAGGGCTCAAGCAGGAGAATAAACAGTTGCATAAGCTCGCCCATAGCTATGCGACAAACATGAAGAGGAAGATTGACCAGATGCAGGAATCTGATGGTCAGATTTTACTTGATCATCAGAGGTTTGTGGGTTTGTTCCAGCAGCATTTGCCTTCGTCTTCTGGGGCTGTACCGCGTAATGAAGCCTCTAATGATCAACCTTCGGTGCCTCATCCTCCTGGTGTTCCGCCGAGTGGTGAGGCGGCACCTGATCGTCCTTGAAGATCCCCTCTTGTAAATTTGATTTGATTTGATTTTTTTTTTTTTGTGAAGGTATATATAATGCAAATTTATGTAAAATTTCCAGAAAGATAAATAAAATGGACTTCTATTTCTCTCAATGCATTTGTTTTTTTGTTTTTTTTTTTTTTTTTTTTTTTTTTTTTTTTTTGCTATATACATACATATGTATATATATATATACATATGTATATATATACATATGTATATATATATATATGTATATATATATATATATGTATATATAAATTTTTTTCACGTGAACCGATCCACCATTCCAAAACCCTTCCCCTTTCTTTTGCATGGTGCTAGCCACCAAGAATCCACCTTCTCTCCTTTTTTTATTTTTATTATTATTTTTTATTTTATATATATATATATATATATATATATATTTTTTTTTTCACATGGTGCTGATCCACCATTCCCCTTTTCTTTTCTTTTTTCACGTGGTGCCAGCACCACTTTGCTCCACCATCCCCCTTTTTTTTTTTAATATATTTTTTCTGTATAAATTTGGGTGGTGGGTAGAGGAATTTGCAGGGAGCAGAGCAAGGAGGATGAAACTCGACGGAGCAGAACTCGCATTGTCCGTCACCGTCGCAGGCGTCGCAGTCACGTGAGAAGCGCATGCTCATGGCCCGGTCGGAGGTGAAGGGCTACTGCTGCGGTTTGACGGAGGAGTGTACGCCGGCATACGTAGCGACAGTGAAGGAGAGGCACCAGGACCGGTGGATTTGCGGGCTCTGCGCTGAGGCGATCAAGGACGAGAACTCGAGGTCGTCGAGGAAGATTGACCAGACCTTCAACCGTGTCAAGCGTAACCTGCGAATGTTTCATCCACGAAAGTCGTTTTCAACCACCAGGTCTTCAAGCCTGCAGATGTTCGAGACGGGTTTCATTTTCAATGTACTCGCCGTCAAGCAGATGTACTCGTAGACCAGCATATGCTGCTCTAAGATGTTGACGAGTGTGGGCACTGTCACCGGTGATGTGTTCCCCAAATTAAAGATCCGGTACGGCGCCGCTCCCTGCTTCTTCCAGAACAACCTGAGTGCATGCTCTCCTTGAGCCTTCCTAGCATGCCCAGCAATCAAAGCATTCCAGGACACCTCATTCTTGGTGTCCAAGGCGTCAAAGACCAACTGGGATTCATCCATATGACCACACCTAGCATACATGTCCACAAGAGCAGTGCCCACACAGACATTGGAATCAAGACCGTACTTAAAGCAATAAGTGTGAAGCTGCCTGCCATGGTTGTCATCAGAGACAGCGCCAGAAGCTTTCAACAAGCTAGACAAGGTGAACTGGTTGGGTTCCAGCCCATGGCGGAGCATCTCAGGAAACAAAACAAGGGCATCCTGAGGTCGATCGTGTTGAGAATAGCCAGAAATCAAGGCAGTCCAAGTGACCAAATCCTTGTGAGGCATTTGATTGAACAGGTTGCGAGCATTGGTCTCGGATCTGAGATGAGGAGGATAAGGATGAGGGCAGGCTCTCGAGCATCTCGATATGGGTCGTCGGTGCAATTGCAGAGGCGGAAGAAGGTTGCTGCAGGGCGTTGAGCTGCTGCGGCCGTTGTTCTCACGACGGAGAAGAAGAAGGTGGGCAGGAGTTTGGCGAAGCGCTGCTACGGGAGTGGAATCGATGATGGCATTGGGCCGTCCCGTGGCGTGTGGTGAGCTGCAAGTCGAAGGCACGGCTGTCCGATTGAGGAGGAATGAGGAAAGTCGAGTTGCTATTTGGGTTCTGAGCAAATTGCTGCTCCGAAACTCCACTCCCCACCATTGTTCTTCGATTTAGCAGACCCAATTGCGTCCACTGCCGCGAAGCAGTGGATGTCGGTGGCGGACGGGTTCTGGGTCTCCATGGCTGGAGCAGCCGCGGTGGTCGAAATTGAATGTGGGTTCCATGAGGGAAGCTCCTCGAGCTCGTCTATGGCGGCCTTGGCCTTCTTGATTAGCCAATCGACGGCCTTGCTGGGTCGGTCATACCCAAGCCGGTCCTGGCATTATAAAAGATGACTCGCCTCATTGATCCCTTCAGCGGGTCTTTTCCTCCAAATAAATACAGGTGACAGCCACCGAGTACAGCACAACCAAACCCTAGAGCTGTAGAATTTTCCTTAGGGACAGGAGGGAGGCGTTTGGGGAAGAAGACAAGCTGGAGGTGAAGAACTGGGCCACAGGAGATGGGCCCAACGTTTGGTGGACTTGTTGATGGTGTGCACCGTGCTGGGCCGAAGCAATTGCAGATTATATATATATGTGTACATATATATATATATATATATATATATTGTACAAACTTTTTTTTTTTTTGTTTTGATCTTTTGAAGAAATTGTATTATTTTTTTTTGTAAATACATAATAACATATGTATTCATTTTTTTTTTCGAAGAAACAGTAATTTAATTTTGTCAAAGGAAAATTGCAGAGATTTTTATTTTTTATTTATTTTTTATTTTTTAACAAAATAAATTTGTAATAAAATTGACTCTATTTAATAAAACATTTTTTTTTATTTTGATGTGACTGAACTTGAAATTGAATATTCAAGCTGCCTACGTACCCTTCCAAAGAAAGAGATCAAGTCAAAACGTAGTTCAAAAGACCCTTTTTTTTTTTCTTGGTATTTTTTTTTTTTTTTTTTTTGTGCCGTTTGCAGTTTCAGCTCATGCAGGCAAGGAGCGTTGGTGTTGCCTTTTATGCTCGTGCAGACCAGGAGCGTAGTGCTATGCAGTTTAGGCTCGTGCAGGCGAGGAGCCTCGTGTCCTACAGTTTAGGCTCGTGCGGACAAGGAGCTTTGGTTCGTCAAGCAATCTGAGAGAGTCGTTCCTCGCAATCTTCATAGCAAGGAGCCTTGACTGAGTAGTTGAAGAAGTCTTCTGGGAAGATGTCACGCATCGTGATGGGGATGGATGAACTTCGTGTTAAAGTTTCATTATCTCCAACACTTTCACATTGTTCTAGAGGTGAACATGAGCTGTTTTGCCCCTTTTCCCATTGGTGAGCTTGTGGAGAAGACATATGCTTCTTGTGTAATTTCTTCGGAGTGACATAAGTCCATCCTTCAACTTCACTCGGCTTGACTGGCATGTTTTTGGAGCATGCCCCCAGCAATTGAGGTGAAAATTTTGAGTTGACAGAGCCGGAAGTGACGTCTTCTTCCAGGATTTCGTCTTCTTTGTCTTCTTGGGCCTTCTCTTCAGTGCGGTCCTCTTGGGTTTGTTGCCGTGAAGATTGGCCGGTGTAGATGATTGTGCGCCTCCTTACCTTCAGTGGTCCTTTTGTGTCGACTTCCAAAGTTGCTTGGCGCTTCATCCTTGAAGAAATCAAGCTTTGAACATCGTCTTTTCCTGCTAGACTGTCAAGCTTCTCTCTCTTTGGCGTTGTCTTCCTGTTTCTAGAAGGCTTCTTAGTTTCTTCAAGTCTGTCCAAAGCCGACCGTTGCGGAGGAGATCTAGCTGTGCCGCTTTGTTTCTTGGGTTTTGATAACCTTTCAAAGACTGATCTTTGCGGTGTTGGCGTCTCAAGCCTTTTGAAGACAGAAGTTTGGTCTCGACCACTGATGCGATCAAGTGCTGCAATTCTAGGTTTTGAATAATTCAGCCTTTCGAAGACTGAAGTTCGAGGGGCGAGTTTAGGCTCCTCTTTTGGCCTTGTGGCTTGTGGTCTTGGCTTCCTCGTTTTTTTGTAGGTCACCGATGTCCACCCTTTCTTATCACCAGTAGATGCATCTTGGTTGCTTGCCCCCGGTGATGGTTGTGTAGGAGGTGCCATGTGACTTGAACATTGACGGGAATGGTCATGCATGCTTCGGAGATGCACAGGATCGAGTGATTCAAACACGATAGTAGTAGTGTGTGCCGCAACCGTGTCTTCGAGGTCAAGCTCGATTTCCCCTTGTTGTGCTAGCTTCAGGATGAGATCTTTCAGTACGAAGTACTTTTCCGTTGGATGACTGATGAAGCGGTGGAATTTACAGTATCTTGGGTTGTCGGTACGATTCATCTCTTCCGGCCGTCTGCACTCAGGCAAACTGATCACCTTCTTGTCCAACAGGTCATCCAGCATGGCAACTACATCAGAGTCGGGGAATGGATAAATCTTCTCCTCAAGCTCCTTCAAAGTGCGTCTACGCATCTCTTGATCACGAAAAGCTTCGGTTTGAATCGCATTGCCTCGTGTGGAGATTTTGACGGGAGCTGTGTTGACCGTCATCGCTTCCTTGGTGGGTTTCCATGCAGCCTTTTCCACCTTTGTCCCAAGAACTTTGTCGTCCTTGTAGTCGGCGATCGGTTCTTTCTTCCCATGATGGGCGATGTTCAACTCTATGTCATGGGCGCGAGTGGCCAATTCCTCGAAGGTCCGTGGTTTAATGCCTTGAAGGATGTATTGCAAACCCCATTGCATGCTTTGGATGCACATCTCGATTGAAGAGGTTTCCGACAGCCTGTCTTTACAGTCGAGGCTTAGAGTGCGCCATCTGTTGATGTAGTCAATGACTGGCTCGTCCTTCCACTGCTTTGTGCTCGTTAGCTCTAGCATGCTCACAGTGCGGCGGGTACTATAGAAGCGGTTGAGGAATTCCCGCTTTAATTGCTCCCAGCTGTTGATGGACTCAGGCTCTAGGTCCGTGTACCACTCAAAGGCGTTTCCTTTCAGCGAGCGCACAAACTGCTTGGAAAGGTAGTCCCCTTCGGTCCCTGCGTTGTTGCAAGTTTCAACAAAGTGGGCAACGTGCTGTTTCGGGTTTCCTTTTCCATCAAACTGCATGAACTTTAGTGGTTGATAACCCCTTGGCATCTTCAGGGCATCAATCTTCTTGGAGTAGGGCTTCGAGTAGAATAAGGAGGTATGTGAGCTCCCTTCGTACTGTGCCTTGATGGTGTTGGTGATCATCTCCTGCAGCTGTTGGATAGAAAGAGATCCCATGAGTGCCGCTGCTTGGTCTGGCTCCGGCTTCACATCGTTTTTCTCCACCTGAGGCTCCTCTTCTTCGTCATCTCTTCTCTTTAGTGGATCATTCTCTGGGTTGGGGTTCTCGTCGTCCCGTGGCTCCAGTCGGCTGACGAGTGCAGCGATTTGCAAGTCTTTTTCTTCCACAGTTCGGGTTAGCCTTGCGATTGCTTCATTCATTTGAGCCAGCTGCTCATCGATTGAAGTTGCTCCAATGGTCATGACTTGCATGGCTGAACTGCTGCTCGAATCGGCATCGGAGAGCATGGATTCGGAGTATTTCCTTGGACCTTCGCCCCTTGGTGCCCTTGGTGAGGCTAAGGTGATCAAAGGCTCGTGCCTTGGGTGCTTTTGTTCCCTTGGCAGAGTTGATGTAGAGGTGAAAGAGGCGGCAGAAGTAGCTCTTGCCATGCTTCGAGTCGTGATGCCCAAAGTGACACCAGTTGCGACGAGGACGCTCTTGTTCTTTGCGCCGGTTGCGGGAACAGTTTGAGCCTTCCTTGATGCCATTAATTTTGGAAGTGCGCTTGAATTTCTTGAACGGAGAAAGAGATGAGAGGCAGAGATTGTCCCACTGGGCGTGCCAATTTGTGAACACGGAAATTTCCTGAAACGAAAGAGACAAGAACAACGTGCACAAACAAATATTTGTATTTGATGATTTTGGGTTACAATCTCTCTCTATTTTGATCCTCTGATTCGATCTCCGTAAGGTGTGTATTTGTGGATGTGTGATTTATCCAAAGGGCCGTTGGGCTTGATCTAAGGATGAACGTTCTTCAAGGGCCGTGGACTTGATCTTGAAGGTGGATTTGAGCGAATCTTCAAAGGGGCTTTTGGGCTTGATCTTTGAAGAACAATGATGAACGGATCTTCAAGGGCTTTTGGGCTTGATCTTGAAGAACGGTTGGATGTGTGGATTTGTCGACGTTGTTGATCCAAAGGGCCGTTGGGGCTTGATCTTGGATGAACGGATGATGAACGATGGTGCTTTCTTCAAGGGCCATCGGGGCTTGATCTTGAATTGGTGAAAGTTCTTCAAGGGCCGTTGGGGCTTGATCTTGGAAGAACGATGAACGAAGAACGAAGAACACTTTCTTCAAGGGCCGTCGGGGCTTGATCTTGAATTGGTGGAAGTTCTTCAAGGGCCGTTGGGGCTTGATCTTGGAAGAACGATGAACGAAGAACGAAGAACACTTTCTTCAAGGGCCGTCGGGGCTTGATCTTGAATTGGTGGATGATTGTTGATCCAAAGGGCCGTTGGGGCTTGATCTTGGAAAAACGATGAACGAAGAACGAAGAACACTTTCTTGATTCTTCGGGAACCTGGATGCTTGAGAGCTTCGGAGTTTCAGAGCTTCAGAGCTTCAAGGTGTCATATGAATTGGTCTTCCCCAAAATGAATGAAATGGGCTTGTATTTATAGAATTTTCCAAGGCCTAATTTTGAATATAATATCCCAGATGAAATAAGTCGTTTCTGCCAGGTGTTGACACGTGTCCTGTTTGATGACTTTTCCAATTTATTTTTATTTTTTGTTTAGACACACGCTACGTGTAAAATTTATGTAATACATGAGCGTTGAAACTTTGATTTATCGGTCAACATTTATTTACCGAAATTTCGATGTCTACATTTTCCATGGCTAAACTCTCTCGCTTGGAAATACTTAATCCTTTATTGTAGGCAACTCGACCACCATGATTAATATGGATGAAGGCAAAGCTCGTGTTCCTTGGCACAATGCTTTAGAATGTTGACACAGAAATTGACATTAAGCTTTAGGTGGCAAAGAGTCCGTAGAAAGTCTGACTTTGAGAGTCTCCTTAGCATTTGTCATCGAACAAACAAAACACCAATTAGTACTGAAGGTTCTTTTCCAGTTATAGTGTCTATATATAGTCGAGATGAGATCTGCATCCTTTCTAGTACTGCACTGTAATCTTTCCGCGAACGGTTGCAAATGTAGGCCTTTAAAGTTGGCCATGCCATCACCTTGCTGTGACAAATATCAACAAATATACATGATTATTGCAGTCATGTTGTCCTAAAGGTGTCCTAACTATTCACTTTACCAACTATATCATTGTTGCATGCCTTGAGAAAATGACAGAAACTAATCAAATCTCTAATAATAATAATGGGAATTGTTATTAGCACTCCAAACATCCCATTATACACTCCAAACTTTCTATATTAGGAAAGAAAAATACACTTATGAGAAGTGTAGAATGAGATTTTTGGAGTGCCAATAACACTTCCCATAATAATAATCAATTAATGTAATCTCTCAAAATTCAATAAAAATAAATGTTTCATAGTTTTGGATGATAATCAGTTGCCATAAACGAAGAAATCAAAGAATGAGAAAATAGTTTTTTGCTAGTAAATAAAACAAGCATAAATTGAGAAATGATTCAAACTTCTGCCGCTTACTATTACAATTTAGTGGTATTTTTTTCTTGAATGGTCTTAGGTTCGAATATCGTGAATAACAAGTTCGATATCAATTGCTTCTCCCACCCTATAGTGTAAATATATTGCATAGAAATTAAATTAGGTTAAGTCTAGATAACTATCCAACCTTTGGAGGTGGTTCCAAATTGGTCCTAACCTTTTAAAACATTTCAAATAAGGGGTGTGATATCCACACACCCCATTTTACTTCTCACACACCCTTCTAATTTTCGGCCGTCGAATCGGACGAATGGAAGAAGATCAACGAATAGAAATTAACAAGGGTATGTGAGAAGTAATTTGGGGTGTGTGGATAGCACACCCCTTCAAATAACTACTTAACATTTTGAAAATTGCATATATGTTAGGTTCACTTGTGAAACCCCACCCCAAAGTTAATTGTAATTTCACATTTTTAAATTTATGAAATTACCTTTTTGTCCCCTATCCTTTACCCAATCCGGATTCCCTTTTGGATTTTCTCCTAACACACACTCTCTCTCTTTGACTACCATGTGGCAGCTCCCCCACCCCTCATTCTTTCTCTTTTTCTCTCTTCTTCCCCAAGTCACTCTTTCAGCTCACACTTTCTCCCTCTCGCAAACCTCCATCCATCAACCCTCGCTCTCTCTCTTTCCCGGAGGACACACTCACCACCACCCACACTCTGCGTTCTCTCCATCATCTCCTTCGTGAATCATAGAGCACACCCTTTGAAGCTCAGCGGACCCAACTCTCTCCGCAAGTCCGACGGCTTCAAGCCCACTTCTTGGCCATGGCAATGGACCACGAAGGTACGAATCTCTCCCTCTCATATCTACCTTCATTTTAATAGGTAAATCGTAGGGTAAGGTGG
This sequence comes from Malus domestica, assembly GCF_042453785.1. Classification (NCBI taxonomy): domain Eukaryota; kingdom Viridiplantae; phylum Streptophyta; class Magnoliopsida; order Rosales; family Rosaceae; genus Malus; species Malus domestica. The sequence goes on along the minus strand of NC_091669.1, from coordinate 34,728,967 downwards.
TGAATCGGCAATACTTACACAATATTTACACAATATTTACATTCCCTTTTTCTAAAGATTGACTCAGGCCAATACTCCCCCTCAAGTTGGTGCATAGATGTCACACATGCCCAACTTGATAAGTGAGTCACCAAAGTTCCTACTGCACACGACATGAGTAAGAACATTCGCAAGTTGCTCTTCCGAGTTTACGAACGGTATTGACACAATCTTCTTCTCAATCTTTTTTTTTAATAAAGTGTCGATCAATCTCAACATGCTTCGTTCTGTCATGCTGTACTAGATTCTCTGTTATTTCTCTTGCTAACTTATTATCACAATACCATTTCATAGCCTCATTTTGCTTGAACCTAAGACCCCAAAGCAGCTTTCACAACCAAAGAATCTCACACACTCCATGCGTCATGCCTCTGTATTCGGCTTCCGCAGAAGACCGTGGCACCACTTTTTGTTTCTTGCTTCGCTAAGTAACTAAATTTCCTCCAACAAACGTAAAATACCCAGACGTAGAATACCTATCAGTCACATCACTTGTCCAATCAGCATGAGTAAACCTCTAAATCCTCATATGACCATGATGTTCATACAAAATTCTTTTTCCCTGAGCAAACTTTAAATATGCTAAGATCTGCATAACTGCAACCTTATGATCCATACTTGGTGAGTGCATAAATTGACCCACCATACTCACTGTATAAGCAATATCTAGAAAGTGTGGGAAAAATAAATTATTTTCCTACCGGTCTTTGATATCTGCCTTTGTCAACTGGTTTTTTATCTGGATAAGTTCCTAAGTGATGTTTCTCCATAATATGAGTGTACACAAGTTTACACCCAAGCATAAATGTTTCATTTAATAAATCTAGAACATATTTATGTGGAGACAAGAAAATACCTTTGGACGAGCAAGCAACTTCGACTCCAAGAAAATACTTTCTCTAAGAAACTACTTTAAATCTACCAAATTCTTCATATCAAACTCGACAGCAAGGTTTTTTTCTTTCTAATTTTACAATCTCATTGGAATCATCACCTGTTATTATCATATCATCCATATAAATAATCAAGGCTATCACTTTACCACTTCTCTATTTCACTAAGGTGTGATTGGAATGACTCTGATAATATCCATTCTTTCTGATGGCTTGAGTGAATCTACTAAACCATGCACAAGGTGATTGCTTAAGTCCATAGAGTGACTTTTGCAATCGCCATACTCCGGTTTTCCCCCCAGCGTCATATCTCGAAAGAAAGTCCATATATACTTCTTCCTCCAGATGCCCATGAAGAAAAGCATGCTTTACATCAAATTGTTTCAATGGCCAATCCAAATTTGCAACTAAAGAAATAAGACACGTACCATATTCATCTTGGCTACTGGAGAAAAAGTTTCCTGGTAATCAACACCATACGTTTGAGTATATCATTTTGCCACCAACCTTATTTTGTATCTGTCAATTGATCGTCAGCCTTATATTTAATTGTAAAAACCCATCGACATCCAACTAGATTTTTTCCTTTCGGTAGTTCCATTATTTTTTTTTCCCTTTTGGTAGTTCCATTATTTCCCATGTGATATTATCGCTTTAGCCCATTTTGGATCCTTCAAAGTTTCATTCACTAAGGTTTGTACTTGAATTGACTCCACATTATTTACCCATGCTTGACGTTCAGGTGCAAGATTTTTACATGACACATAATTGGCTATTGGATACTTCACTTTTCCTTCTGGAGAAAATTTGTCAGGAGGTACACCATGATTTTGCCTTGGTGGCAACTTATATGTACTTACAACGTTATTTGGATTAGCTACATGAGCATCTATGGTACTTACCTCAGGGATATTCAAAGAAGACATATTGGACGACACTATTGAGCTAGAGAGAGAGGGTGATGTAGGTTTGGCAAGAATATGCATATCCTCTGTTATATTAAATTCAGTAGCAGCCTATTGCTGGGCTGTTATGCCTTCGGCAGAAGCTAGCAGAAAACCAGCACACTCATTGGCATGACCTTGTCGATAGTCTATAATGTTCTCAGCAAATGGCAGTTGAAGGCCTACATCAGTCTCGGCAGGAGCTGGCCGAGATACTGGTGTACCAGTTTAGGTATTTTCTACAACGCCCACTCCCTCTAAAGCACAAATCACATCTTCTTGTACATCTAACCAACCAAAATCACCAAGATTGCCACTAGTGTTCTCCCCTGGTGATCTCAAGGTGATGGTAACAGAGAAAAAAAATATTCAGATTCCAAAAAAGTAACATTCATCGTCACATACATATGTCGAGTTTCTGGATGATAGCATATATACCCTTTTTGTTGCGATGCAAAACCAATAAAGACACATCGAAGGGCACACATATCCAGTTTACTACGATGAATCTTGTGAATATGAACATAAGTAACACACCCAAATACCCAAGGAGTAAAGGTATTTGTAGACACGACTGGAACATGTTTAGTCAGCACTTGGAGAGGTGTATAAAAGTCCACAACTCGAGAGGGCATCGATTAATCACATAAACCGCATAAGTAACACCTTTAGGCCAAAATGCTTAGGAACTGATACACCAATAAGCAATGCATAAGCAGTTTCCAAAATATGAAGATTCTTTCTTTCAGCAACCCCATTTTGTTGCGAACTATGACGGCACATTATTTGATGGAGAATTACTTAATCCCGAAGAAAAACAGACAACTTAGAAATAATATATTCACCTCCATTATCATATCGGAGAACTTTAATAACGGAGGAATATTATGTTGTAATCATATGAGAGAATGATTGAAACACCAGACTATCATCACTCTTATTTTTTCAACACATATATCCAAGTCATACGGGTGCGTGCAGTCATCAACGAATGTAAAAACCATTTAATTCAAGAAAGAGTGGTAATGGGAGAAGCCCCTAAACATTTGAGTGCGCAAGATCAAACGGAAACAATTGTTTATTCATATTAGGAAGAAGTGAAGCACAATGGCTCTTAGCGAGAATACACACTTCACAATGTAAGTCTGATTCTTTTATTTCATGAAATAAACTAGGCAAGGTACGCCTTAAATAACCAAAAAAGGCATATCCTAACTAATGATGTAATAACCAAACTTCTTGCAAATTACTAGTATGAAATGCTTAAACTGCATTAGCTCTGCCATGAACGACGTCATCCACATAATACAACCCCTCTCTCTTAGTGCCATGCCCAATTATCTCCTTAGTCTGAACATCCCGAAGTAAACAAAATAGTGGAAACATAAGTACAACATAATCCAATTGCTCAGTAACCTGAGATATAGATAAATGATGAGACAATGATGAGACAAGTAAGCAGTGGTAAAGAGAAATGGATGGCATAAGATCCACAATGTCTGCTCCAATAATTGGGGCAGTGGTACCATTAGCCATTGCTACACACTTTCGATGAGTCGTCATATAGTTAAACATATTTATATCAAATGTCATATGGTGTGTTGCACCAGAGTCCAGAATCCAACCTGTATGATGCTCAGTGTCGGAGGCTAAAAGAACACGTCCTATAATACCTGTATCGGATCACAATTTACTAGGATTAGTCCTAGTCAACAAGGTTTGACTCGGATCTCCAGGCCTAGGCACGACCTCTTTAGTACTAGGTGTGGTAGCAGCTAGGCCTGGCAAACGAGTCGTGTCTGTCGTGTTCGTGTCGTTTTCGTGTAACACCTGTTATCTTAACGGGTCGTGTCGTGTCACACCCGTTATCTTAATGGGTCCTTAACAGGTCGTGTCACTTTACCCAACGGGTAAAGTGACCCGACCCGTTATGACCCGTTATGACCCGTTAAGAAAAAATATATTTTTTTTAAATTTGCACATACCACATATTGCCACATAAATATTACTTCAAAATATTAAAACATTTGTCATTTAAGTACTATAACTACACTCGAAAATAAGAGCCTAATAAAAAAATAATACATACACTACTAATCTATTACAAATATTAAATGTGCAAGGATATGCAAAATGAAAGAGTTATTGTTTTCAAGGTTGTAAGTCTTTCTCAAAAGATTAAATCTCGGCCGATCCAAATGGTCATCAATTTTTTAAATTTAATTTAATATATATAATTATATTATATAATTACTATAGTTTTTAGGGGTATAAAATTGTTAAATTAATATATATAATTATTATAGTTGATTCATACTTTTATGAAGTATATAACATAAGATTTTGTGATATCCACATCTACTAGTGTAAATATTTTAAATTAAAGATCGAATTCATTCTTTATATTCATATATGGTCAAGGACTATAGCTGTAAAAAATCATCAAAATCGGAGTTAAAATAACCGTTAAATTGTGAATTTTCGTTTATAACCGTCGAAAAGTTTTGTCCCGTTACTTGATCTTTGAATGTTTGTTTTTTGTGATTTTTTGCTTATGTGATCTCGAAGCATATACAAACAAGTTTAACGGTTGGGATCGTTGAAATTAGTTTTAGAGAATTCGTATCCCATCAAAACAATAGATTGACTAACACTTAGAGTTTATTTATACTTTTATTAAGTATAACATAAGATTTTGTGTTATCCACTTGTGTAAATATTTTAAATTGAAGATCGAATTCATTCTTTGTATTCATATAGGGTCAATGAGTGTAGCTGTAAAAAATCATCAAAATCGGAGTTAAAATAACCGTTAAATCATGATTTTTCGTTTATAACCGTCGAAACGTTTTGTCCCGTTACTTGATCTCTGAATGTTTGTTTTTTGTGATTTTTTGCTGATGTGATCTCGAAGCATATACAAACAAGTTTGACGGTTGGGATCGTTGAAATTAGTTTCGGAGAATTCGTATCCCATCAAAACAATAGATTGACTAACACTAAGAGTTTATTTATACTTTCATTAAGTATAACATAAGATTTTGTGGTATCCACTTGTGTAAATATTTTAAATTGAAGATCGAATTCATTCATTGTATTCATATAGGGTCAAGGACTGTAGCTATAAAAAAATCATCAAAATCGGAGTTAAAATAACCGTTAAATCATGATTTTTCGTTTATAACCGTCAAAAAGCTTTGTCCCGTTACTTAATCTCTAAATGTTTGTTTTTTGTGATTTTTTGCTGATGTGATCTCGAAGCATATACAAACAAGTTTGACGGTTGAGATCGTTGAAATTAGTTTCGGAGAATTTGTATCCCATCAAAACAATAGATTGACTAAAACTTAGAGTTTATTTATACTTTCATTAAGTATAACATAAGATTTTGTGGTATCCACTTGTGTAAATATTTTAAATTGAAGATCGAATTCATTCATTGTATTCATATAGGGTCAAGGAGTGTAGCTGTAAAAAATCATCAAAATCGGAGTTAAAATAACCGTTAAATCGTGATTTTTCGTTTATAACTTTCGAAAAGATTTGTCCCGTTACTTGATCTCTGAATGTTTGTTTTTTGTGATTTTTTGTTGATGTGATCTCGAAGCATATACAAACAAGTTTGACGGTTGGGATCGTTGAAATTTGTTTCGAAGAATTCGTATCCCATCAAGTTCAATGATGTATGTATATATATTAAGTAGATTTAAATCTATTTATTTTGTATGTATAATTGACCTGTACACAGAGTAGTACATCACGTGTCATTATAAAAATAGTGGGATATATCATATGTGTGATAAAAAGTTAATAACTTAAAAAAAAATATTCTCACCACTGCACTTCTATTAATTTTCATTTTTCCCTCTCTTTTTTGTTTCCTTTTCAACTTTTCATATAATTTTCACTTTTCCCTCCACCCTATCCATCCATCTTTCCCTAATTCCCTCTCTTTTTTGTTTCCTTTTCAACTTTTCTTATCATTTTCATTTTCCCTTCCTTTTTCTTCAAAATGGGCGGCACTGCAGCAGGGAATGGAATGGATCAATTATGGAATCAAAATTCAAATCAATGGATGCATACATATTAATTAATAATTATTATACTTTTTATAATTCAAAATTTAATCTATATATATATATATAATTATTATAGATAGTTAATATTTTGGGGTATAATTATTATAGTATATATAATTATTATAATTATTATAGTTAATTTAATATATATATATATATATAGATATTTATTATAGTTTTTAGGGGTATAAAATTGTTAAATTAATATATATAATTATTACAATATTTTTTTAGGGTTATAAAATTATAAAATTAATATTCTGCTTATCGTGTATCGTGTTACCCACGTGTATACCCGAATCAACCCGTTATCTTAACAGGTGCTTATCGGGTTACCCGATAACGACCCGATTCGTTATCGTGTCGACTCGAACACCTGTTAATTTCGTGTCGTGTCGGGTCGGGTTATCGGGTCGTGTCAGGAATTGCCAGGCCTAGTAGCAGCTATGGATAAGTAGCTCCTACTTGCTCCCTTGCACACAATTTTTTCTTTAATTCAGGGAATCACTCAGGTACTCCATGCTTTTAAAAGCAAGTATCTTTAGTATGACGGGTTTAACCGCAGAAAGTACACTTTAAATTATCTTTATTTTCTCGGATAAAAGGACGAGAAGTTGCCAATGAAGACAAGACATAGGGCCGGCCAACAGAGGGTGGCCATGACACCATGGCTAGTGATGGTGTCGGTATTCCTCCTTGGCTGCCTATATTACTTCATTCTATCATGGCAGCATGATGTTGTGCTTCATGCCTAACAACAGAAAACACATCGATGTTGTGCTTCATGCCTAACAACAGAAAACACATCATCGACAGATGTTAAGGCTTAAGTTCTCAAAATATCACTACGTACCTTATCAAATATGTCATCTAAGCCTGTTAGGAAAGCATAAACACGGTCCAATTGGATTTCTTCTCGAAGTGCCTTCAATTTAATAGTACACTCCATCTTGATTGGTCTTCGTTGATCTAATTCTTGCTAAACAGCTTTGAGATCAGCATAGTACACACCAATAGGATGCCCTTCCTGACAAAGTTAAAACGACTTTACCTTTAAATCATAAATCTGAGAGATATCAGAACTATCATAATACATTAAAGCAACCTATTCCCATACTTCTTTATCGGTATGAAGATGGATGAAACATGATGGTAGGATCCATGGAATTAATCGATCACTCCTTTACAATTGCATTCCCAGTTTCCCATGTTTCATACACGACACTCTATTCCTTGGGTTCCTTGATACTCCTTGTCACGACTTTTTGCCACGTCTAGTAATATCTCCAAAACTTTGGACCAAAGAGGATAGTTTGATCCATTGAGTTTCACGGTATTCGGTACGCTTGAAGCATCATTATGTATAACTACAAGACTCAAAACTGAGTTATTGGTTGTTGCACATGAACTACCCTCCAACTTCAGCCTCAAGCCTTCTTCAATACTTGCCATCTCGACAACACAGCAAAGCACACAACACATCAGCATAATACGACAACTTTGACTCTCTGTGGAAAAAAACTGCAGACTTCCAATACGACAGCAGCAACACGGTGGAAGAAAACTGTTTTGTGGTTTAGGGTTACGATAACTCGGCTCGGATGCCAAATAGAATTATATAGCTTAATTTTCTTGTATTCCATAACTTTGAATATAAGTACAAACAATCCTTGGTCTCTAAGGAAACAATAAAGATCACAAATATATCCTTCCTAATAAAGGACTCTAATATTTACACAATATTTACATTCCCTTTTTACATATTGACTCACGCCAAAACTCCATCCCTTGGGTGCAAGAAATTTTAAATAAGTATTAGATAGACGTTGAGATTGTTGTTGTCCATGCGGACATGATGAGAATGGATGGGTGGAAGCGAGTTTGGTGATTGATATGGTGAGCTGATTGTATAAAGAGACGAATCACATCAACCCAAATGGACTAGTCGAATGGATTGAATTGATAAATAATTACGTTACAATACTCCTATTGCGATAAAGTAAATTGCGAGAAAATTAAAATTACAATTAAGTGCGAGAAATTTAGATTTACGCTAAGTATGGGATAATTTTAAATTATGCTAAGTGCGTCAAGTTTAAATTTACGCTAAGCTAAGTGCGTCAAGTTTAAATTTACGCTAAGTGCGAGAAAATTTAAAATTACACTACGTGCCAAAAAAAAAAAATTTTGCGAGAATTGAAAACTGATTTGATATATACAAATTACTCTAATTGCTACATTTTGAATAGAAAAATAAAATAAAAAAGAATACAGAGTGCCATGAATGCCCTTTGATTGCCTCTTGAGTCTTGATTTCTTTCCTTTACAAATTTAAAATATAGTTCACTCGATGACTATATAAGGTCTTTGTCTTCTATTTTGCAACTGAGTTCTTCTTTGAATGACTTGGTTGGTGATTATGACTCAATTCAAGATGATCATCATGCTATGTAGAAGGTGTTGTCAAATATATTGATATAGGTATAAACAAGCTTATTTTTCAACAATCAATAAAATTGGGAATCTAAGTTGATTTTGTTGTGCTCACATTTTACAACATTTTTGTCCTCCCTGTCTACCGCTCCTTTTCACGTTTTACCATCTTGTACTCATTTTTTCATTTTTTGTTTTTTCGATAAATCTGTAATCAAAGGAGAAACTTTGCCATTATTTGAATGTTTAACCATAAGGCTTTCTGCCTTAATAATCTAAATAAATAAACATGTGGGATGTGCAGAAGAGATTTTTTTTTTTTTTGCAAAAATGATTTCTCTATGTTCTATTTATTGTATAAATTTACTGATACACCTTAAACTTGACATGAAGGAAGAAACCGCACACGCACAAAATCAAGGTTGGCGTTGAGAATTTGGGGGCCATAGGCTAGCCTTCAAAGTGAGATCCTAGAATAAACAAGGGTGTTTAGGATTTAGTGTTTGTTTAGGGAATGGGACAAAGGACAAAGGTTTTAGCCGTGTAGGGTTTGGTGGCTTGCAGTCTAGACAGTGCAACAAAAGAAGTAAACAGGTTTTTTTTTCAAGTCAATAAGAACAAGTTGAGTCGCTTGACATTTCACCTTTCACCTACAAAACAAGTTTAAAACAAGTTTGCTGTTTTTTATTCAATTAATTATATAAAACAATTGAATCTTACAAATATTGGGATCAGCAGCTCAGCCCAATAGGCCATTATATTTAGACAAAGACTCAAAATCTATAAAAAAAAAATTATTTAAACTTACACAAAATTTGTAATATTAGTTTATATAATTAAAAAATAAAATAAAAATTACGGCCCCTCCCAAATGGGGGTCTAGGCATCCGGCTATGACCGGCCTTGCACAAAATGCCTAGTTATTAGTTATTCTGCATCGCACAGTCCTTGCAATACAAGTTTCCAAACAATCACAAATATAGCTACCTAGCTACTCAGGTATTCACAGCAAAAATTATAACATATTACTTATAAAAATACCATGAACAACTCCAACTTTCATCCCTAATCTGCAAATTTGCCCCACCCTCGAAACCCTCGTGAATTTTTGTCCAACACATTGAATTCTTTTATTGGGCTTCTTCCTACCATTGTGGTTAAATGCGCGCAAGCATGAATGATGAATCCATGTGGGTTCGAAGGTTGGCCGTATCCTCAATGAATATGATCAAACACATTGTGTTCGCGTCAGGAATTTCCTTCGGGGATGTTTCCTGGCCGACGAGCACACAGCTCCCTGGGAGGTTGGCGCCGGTTGAGGGCTGCTGTTGGGCTTCTGCTTCACTGTCGGGCTTTGTCGGGCAAGTCTTATCGGGCAAGACTCTTCGGGCAAGGTTCGTCGGGCAAGGCTGAAAGAGAAGGACAAAGTTAACTTTGAGAGGTTCCTTTGTGGGGCCTTAGGTGTAGGCCTTGAGGCTCACAATCAAGGTTAACTTTTAAGTGCTCAGGCGTGCCACTGCCATATTTAGTATGGCAGATGTAAAATGGATGTCGAGTTTTGGTTGTATATGTATATACCCGAGAAACCTTGTTAGTTATAACAGGTGCCTTTGTGGGGCCTTAGGTGTAGGCCTTGAGGCTTCCTATCAACAACTAAACCAGTGCTCGAACACATCATATTTGTTCTCGTGAATGCATGAGTCTTTATAACTATTACACTTCTGATTACCCGAGTCTGAGAGGTAGAATGAACCCAAATAGGTGCCTTTGTAGGGCCTTAAGTGTAGGCCTTGAGGCTTCCCATTAGAGTTCGTTCTTATACTCAAACGTTCTAGACCGCAGAATGGAATGAATCCAAATAGGTGCCTTCGTGGGGCCTTAGGTGTAGGCCTTGAGGCTTCCTATCAGAATCCTTCCCATGCTTAAGCGTTCTATGATAATCATAATGTAATAGCAATAAGACTAAGAGGTAGGTCGATTACTTGCGCCCCAAGTAACTTCGGACTTCTCGTTTATCAAGGATTGTCGTGGATGGGTTAAGTCCACATAAGGTTCTTTTTTATGCCTTGAGGCCAAGGACTTTTAACTAATCAGATTTACATGCCCGAGGGCTTAGGACTTGGATCTGGTTTGAACACTGACGATATATTCAAATTGGATCCAAGTACTGAGAAAGCCTTTTAATAGTCATTTTGCTAGAAATAACTACTTGAATATAACTGGAAGTATACAACATATTGCTAGGCTAATGAATGAAAAGACAAAAACAAAGAAGGTCGGGCAAGGTTTAACCTTGTCGGGCAAGCTTGGTCGTCTTACAGGTTCCTATCTTTGTGGTTTATCAAGGGTATGAAAACTTCAGGGAGGGAGAAAGATTTACAAAAAATGAATCGATATTACAGCAAGGTTGAACAAGGTAGCAGAGCTATTACAAGGGTTTGAGTGAAGGTTTATCCCGCGAGGGATGAAGGCTTGTCCCGAGAGGGATGAATGCTTGGGCTGACTACAGCTTCGTTTTGAAGGCAAATCTGGCTTTGAGCAGAGTTTGTGCTTGCATTTGTTTGTTTGATTGAGTGTCTTTATCCCTGGTTTCTCTTTCTTCTTATATAGACAACTCTGCTTGGTCTCCTGTAGCAGCAACCTTGCCCGAATGCGGTTTGAAGGGTGATGACTCATCAGCTTTTTTACATGTACTGCCATCATAAAGTACTTTTATGGGCTGTGTAGTTGGTCAGTCTATACCACTTGGCCTTTGGGTAGGTAAGCAAGTGGTCTTCATGAGCTGCACCAAGTCAGAAAAGGCCCTTTCTGCCTTCTGGGCTTTGACTGGGCTTCGGCTGTCTTTCCCTTCAGGCCTCCTTTTGGGCTAGCTCCTTTCTTGAGCCCAAAGTTTCAAGTTTTGATCCAAATAGTGCCACCTTCAATTAATGTTAAGGTTGGAATCCCAGGCGCCATCATTGATTGAATATCCGCATGCGTGTATCTCAATTTTTTGGAACTTCGTGTTTTCTAGACAAGATGAAGGCAACCCCGTGCCCCTTGCTCTTCTCACGACCTTTGAACTACCCTCTGGGGCTCTATAAATTATGGCTCGGAATTTATTCTGTCAAGCCATCAAATCCTCTTCAGCCTTCTCTTCCATCTTCCTCGAGCGTTCAGAAACTGAGAAATGGGTTCCTTAGGCTTTGAGTGGGGTTTCCTAAAACTCCCTTTCCGTGAGAAAAAGGGCTTTCATCAAAGGACCGTTATCTCCAACACCCTTGGTCGAACACCCCGCTATCTCCAACACCCTTGGTCAGGCGGTTTCCTCTCGAAGGCTTGTCTTCCTGCTTATTGCGGTGATAAGTCGGGCTTGACCATCACCTATGGTGATGGTCCTATCTGAGGATCCTCTACCAGGCTCATGTTGGCCGCACAACCCGATCACCTGATTGGGTTCCATCCATGAAGACATCGGAAAATCAGCTGAAGATACCATTGCATCCAGCAGGAGAATTGATTGTAATACGTCGGCTTTGAATCTTTTGTAAATTTCATCAATTTGTCGAAATGAAATATACCTTATCTCAGCAACTCTTGTCTTTCCATCTTCTTGAATGATTGATAAATATACACTGCACATTGATATCCCTAAGCATGCTTTACCCTGCATCCTCTTCAATATAACAATCTCTGACATCCCACAACGTAGGACAATATTTCTTTAAGAATTTAACATTAATGGGATGTTTATGCCTGTTTCCCTCAAGGTCCGTCAAGTAGCATCCCCCTTTATCCAAAATGCGACTAATAATGAAAGGACCTTCCCATGTCGGGCTCCATTTTCCAAAGCCCCTGAGCTGAGCTCCTAAAGGGAGGACTGTCTTCCATACTAAATCCCCTTCCTTGAAAGATTTCATCTTCACCTTTTTGTTATAAGCTCGGGCAACGGCTCGCTTTCCTTCTTGAATCTGGTTCAAAGCTTCAATTCGGGCAGCATCCAAGTCTTCAATTCCTTGACACATGCCTTCGATATACTCTTCACTATGCAATCTAAATTGATTTTGAATTCTTACAGAACTTACATTGATTTCCACGGGGAGCACTGCATCTTGCCCGAAAGTTAAAGCATAAGGAGTTGTCCATGTTCCTGCTCTCTTAGAAGTTCTGTATGCCCACAAAGTGTTCCCCAGATTTTCATGCCATTTTTCTGGACTATCAATCACCATTCTCTTGATAATGTTGACCAGGATCTTGTTGCTGGCTTCTGCCTGGCCATTTGATTGAGGGTAGTACGGACTGGATTGGATCATCTTTATTTTGTACTTACTTGCAAACTCCTCAACTTCTTTTGAAATAAAAGATGGTCCATGATCCGTCACTATAGTTTCGGGCACCCCAAATCTGTGCAGAATCTTAGTCTCGATAAAATTCTTGACTGTGGCTGAAGTTATGGATTTTACTGCTGATACTTCCACCCACTTGGTGAAGTAATCCGTTGCTACAATTATGAAGGTATGCCCTTTACTAGAAGCTGGATAGATTTGCCCGATGAAGTCCATCACCCATCCTCTGAAGGGCCAAGGCTTGACCACTGGATTTAAAGGTACCGAGGGCACATGCTGGAGAGGTCCGTGCCTTTGACATTCTTCACAACCTTGGGCATAAGACTTGCAATCTTTTTCCATGTTGGGCCAGAAATAACCATACCTCCTAAGCAACCATCTCATCTTCGTTCCAGCCTGATGTGCTCCACATACTCCTTCATGTACTTCGGCCATTACCCTCATGGATTCTTCTTGGCCCAAGCATTTCAACAGCAACCCATCTGGAGTTTTTCTTAGCAAGTTCTTCGCCCATAAGACATACTTGGTTGCTTGCTGTCTATCCTTCTTGCTTGTAGGCGAAGAAGGATCCTTCAAATGATGAATGATAGGTGACCTCCAATCTTCTATCTCGGCTTCTAGCACCATTATATCTAGACTGAATCCCCTTTCTAAGATGGAAGGAAGGTTTCTTCTTTGGATCTCGACATCTACCCCATATTTTCTCTCATGTATTGGCACTCCTGAGGCTAGTTGTGCCATCTCGTTGGTCGCTAAGTTGGATCCCCTAGGAACATGATTGACCGATATCTCAGAATCCCAGAAACTCAATAATTGCGTAGCTACCAAGTAATACCCTGCCATGGTAATATGTCTACACTTGAACTCCCCATTTAACTGGTTTATTACCAACTCTGAATCCCCAAAGACCTCTACCTCTACTGCCCCCAGATCCATTAAGATTTCCAGACCGATAATTAAGGCCTCATACTCTGCCCGATTATTAGTATTTCCTTGGTAGTCCAGGAGAAATGAATAATAATGATAAACTCCCTGAGGGTTTACAATTACAATTCCCGCTCCTGAAGCCTTCTGAGTATGGGATCCATTGAAATACAACTTCCAATGAGTGATCCAAAGACCAGCTACTCTTCTTATCTCTTGCTAGACCCAGTCTTCTTTGCCCGAAATATCTTTTCTTGGCGGGATCCAAATGCTAGTAACCTCCAGGCTTCCTGGGATATTGATTACCTCACTTTGAGATTCTTGGTGCTCGGCCAGGAAGTCAGCAATTGCTTGGCCTTTGACTGCCCTTTGGGGTACGTACTGAAAATTGAATTCTGATAATGCTAGAATCCATTTCCCAATCCTTCCTGTGAGCATTGGCTTTGACAACATGTACTTTATCACATCTGTCTTGGCGATGATGTGCACGTGACAAGGTAACATGTAATGCCTTAATTTACTGGCAGTGAAATATAAAGCCAAGCATAATCTCTCTACCGGGGAATACCTTGTCTCTACCTCGGTCAGAATTCTACTGAGGTAGTACACTGCCTGCTCCTTCCCGCCTTCATTATTTTGGGCTAGCAAACTCCCGATTGACTTTTCAGAGGCAGAAATATACAGCTTCAAGGGTTTTCCCCTTTGAGGTGGCACCAACACTGGTGGAGAAGTCAAATAGGCCTTGACGCTGTCAAAGGCCTGTTGGTGCGGTGGTCCCCATTCGAAGTTCTCTTTATCTTTTAATCTTAGTAAAGGAGTCAGTGGCTGGATCTTGCTTGCTAAATTAGCAATGAATCTCCTCAAGAAGTTAATTTTGCCCAGTAACCTCTGGAGTTGCACCTTGTTGGTGGGTGAAGGTGACTCCATAATTGCCCGAGATTTGTTCTTATCCACTTCTACACCTCTTTGATGCACCAGGAATCCCAAGAAGTTGCCCGCTCTTACTCCAAACGCACATTTCTTTGGATTCATCTTCAATTTGTGGATCCTCATTCTTGCTAATGTCTGTCTGAGATCTTCCAGATGCTGTTCTTCTGTCTTGGACTTCACCATTATGTCATCGATGTATACCTCCATGCTCTGGCCAATCAGATCGTGAAAGATGGCATTCATTGCCCTCTGGTAAGTTGCACCAGTGTTCTTAAGCCCGAATGGCATGACCAGATATTCATATGCCCCCACATGACCGGGACACCTAAAAGCTGTTTTGTGTATATCTTCTGGAGCCATCTTTATCTGATTATACCCGGCATTCCCATCCATAAAAGATAGGACTTTATGTTTTGCTACTGCATCTATGGATAAATCGGCCATGGGCATGGGATATTCATCTTTTGGTGTAGCGCTATTAATATTTCTGTAATCCATACAACATCGTACTACTTTTGTTACAGCTTTTAAAACGGGTACAATGTTGGCTAACCACTCCACATACTTAGCTGGTCTGATAAAGCCAGCTTTTACTAGCCTTTCAATATCTTCTTTGACCTTTTCTTCTATCTCCTTTGACATCCTTCGTGGTGCTTGGTTAACAGGTTTGTATCCCTCCTTGATGGGCATTTTATGTTCTACCAAGGCTGAATCTAAACCTGGCATCTCAGTATAATGCCAAGCAAAACAGTCTTTGAACTCTTGCAAAAGACAGATAACCTTCACCCGATCATCAACCCCCAATAAACCACTAATTTGTATTGGTCTTGGATCCTCCTCTGTTCCTAGATTAATAGTTTCCAAAGGATCCTGGACTTCTGGTGGTGGCTTATCAGGTTCTGCACACAGAAATTCGACCAACTCCGGGCTCTCGGGCAAGTCATCTGGCCCATCTAGGTCATAAATGCACTCGGCCATTTGAATGGCCTTTTCCAATTCTTCTCTGCAAGATTCCTCCTTGCTTTCATGTTGGCTGGTTGAAGTTCCCACCTGCCATTTCTGCTCTTCTTTGTCCAAGAGCTCCCTTTCTTGTCTTCTTCCATTCCCATATACCAACAGTCTTTTAATCAGGGATCTGACTGCCGTTACCTGATCTTTCTTCTTTTGTTCAGTCATTGATGGTGTAGGGGATTTGGGAGGATACAAGGTCTATCACACTCCTCTCAAGTAAGGAGCATTCCTTGTTCCAAAAGCTTTTGGGCCGTCACCTTGGTAGGGCGGCCGTTCTCGTCAGCTCCTGAACACTTCAAGATTCCTACGTTGGGGTTGTAGAAACTTGCTTCTGCAACATTGGCTGTGGGGAGAAATGGCCGTGATTCGGCCTCTACCATCTCCCAAAAGCCTGGTCCTTCTGTGCCCGCTTCATGGTAAACAGTCACTTGTTGATGAAGAGTGGAGGGTATGGCCAGGCTTTGATGGATCCAATCTCTTCCGAGTAAGGCCCCATAAGTGGAAGTGCAGTCCACCACAAAGAATGCCAGCATGATCTGTTTAGATCCCAAATCCACTTCTAAAGGCAATATCCCATGAGTTTTGGTGATAGCGCCTTAGAAGCTAGAGACCGTGAGGTCTGTGGGAATAAGATCATCCGTGCCTCTTCCCATTTTCCTTATTTGCTTGGCTGGTAACACATTAACAGCTGCTCCCCCATCAATTAGAATTCTTTTGAAGGGCACACCTTCCAAATGAGCAGCAACATATATGGGCTTCAGATGATTGGCCAACGAGCTGTTCGGGTGGCTAAACACCATTTCGTCTGTGTAAATCCTGAAAGGACTATCTTTGGACGCTTCAGTGGATTCAGCCTTGCCCGACTCTCCCTCTTCGACTACCTCCACATTGACATGTGTCATCATTGGCTCAGTTGTCAAGTAATCATCTTCCATAGTAGCGGGCTGATCAGGTCTGGCACCAAACATGGCGGATAATACATACGCCATGTTGATATGAAAATTACTAGGCTCGGGCAGATCTTCTTTATTGCCCCCAATCTGGTCCATGAATTCGTCCAACCAGGCCATTGCATCGGCTAGAAGTAGTGGTTCTGGTGCCCCCTCCTGTTGATTCATGCCCGCATACAGCGTTTGCCTTGGAACTTCACCAAAAGGATCCACCAAGGGCAGAGAAGGTGGTCTCCTTTCAGATGAAACAGCTCCAACGCAAATAGGCTCTGGCTTCCACCCGGGGGTTGGCACCATGACCAGATCTTCTTGAGCTCTCATCAAGATCCGATACTTCCCAGGGTGCTGGCTCTGCGGCACGTGATTCCCCTCGCCTTTCGTCTTGCTATTGGCATTTTCCACATCTTTCTTACTTCTCCAGTGGAGCTGACTATTTCCCCCAGATGATGTTTTCTCCAATTTTTTATTTTTGGAGGCTTCGGATGTTGCAGAGGTCTTCAAGGAATTCATGTAGGCTTTGTGCTGCCTTTGAACTCTCCTGACCATGGAGGCTCCCATTTGTTTGGTAGGCTTTCCGTTCTTTCCGACTACGTACCATTTTCGCCCAAGGTGGGCAGGTTTTTCTTTTATGATAGGATTTGTTATCTCATCCATCTTCTTGATTTCCCTTCCCATCTGGCCATTTTGAGGATGATCTGTACCCCTCCGTATTTTGGCCTCCATATCTTCTGCATCTTCAGAAGCCTCATGGTTTCGAAATACCTCTGACAAAGCTTTGGGTTGGGAATCACCTCCTAATCGTTGAAAAACGCTTCGGGAAGTGTCTTTTTTCGTAGCTTGTTTGATCTTTTCATGGGCTCTCCTCCTTTCATCTTCTTCCTTCCTCCTGATCAGTTCATGATCAATGAGGATTCCAGCCGGAGGAATTTCGAGCTCACATTCGCATTGGCACTTACTACACATAACCATCCCCTTGATTATGGCTGCTTTTGGATATTCGGGCGATTTAATCACCCCTCCAGTAGGTTTTTCAGCCAATCTTTCTTCCTCTGGTTCCCTTGTGACTCTTTCTTTTCCCTTTTCAACCCATGCCATATTGATCATATTTACAGGGGCTTCTGAAAAGGGAACTGCAGGTTTGTCTACCACCAACTCTTCAGGCGGGCTGGTTTTAAGTCTCTTTCCCTCGGGAGGAACCAGGTCTATTTCTTTTCTAGAGCCTGTGGAAGCTTTCTCCAATCTTTGTAACATTTGTAGTAACGTGGTTTGCAAATCTTCTGGCATTTTGACATGTATCTTCTGATCCAAGGGGAATCCCACCGGGCGTGCCAAAACTATGTTCGCGTCAGGAATTTCCGTCGGGGATGTTTCCTGGCCGACGAGCACACAGCTCCCCAGGAGGTTGGCGCCGGTTGAGGGCTGCTGTCGGGCTTCTGCTTCACTGTCGGGCTTTGTCGGGCAAGTCTCGTCGGGCAAAACTCTTCGGGCAAGGCTCGTCGGGCAAGGCTGAAAGAGAATGACAGAGTTAACTTTGAGAGGTGCCTTTGTGGGGCCTTAGGTGTAGGCCTTGAGGCTTACAATCAAGGTTAACTTTTAAGTGCTCAGGCGTGCCACTGCCATATTTAGTATGGCAGATGTAAAATGGATGTCGAGTTTTGGTTGTATATGTATATACCCGAGAAACCGTGTTAGTTATAACAGGTGCCTTTGTGGGGCCTTAGGTGTAGGCCTTGAGGCTTCCTATCAACAACTAAACCAGTGCTCGAACACATCATATTTGTTCTCGTGAATGCATGAGTCTTTATAACTATTACACTTCTGATTACCCGAGTCTGAGAGGTAGAATGAACCCAAATAGGTCGATTACTTGCGCCCCAAGTAACTTCGGACTTCTCGTTTATCAAGGATTGTCGTGGATGGGTTAAGTCCACATAAGGTTCTTTTTTATGCCTTGAGGCCAAGGACTTTTAACTAATCAGATTTACATGCCCGAGGGCTTAGGACTTAGATCTGGTTTGAACACTGACGATATATTCAAATTGGATCCAAGTATTGAGAAAGCCTTTTAATAGTCATTTTGCTAGAAATAACTACTTGAATATAACTGGAAGTATACAACATATTGCTAGGCTAATGAATGAAAAGACAAAAACAAAGAAGGTCGGGCAAGGTTTAACCTTGTCGGGCAAGCTTGGTCGTCTTACAGGTTCCTATCTTTGTGGTTTATCAAGGGTATGAAAACTTCAGGGAGGGAGAAAGATTTACAAAAAATGAATCGATATTACAGCAAGGTTGAACAAGGTAGCAGAGCTATTACAAGGGTTTGAGTGAAGGTTTATCCCGCGAGGGATGAAGGCTTGTCCCGAGAGGGATGAATGCTTGGGCTGACTACAGCTTCGTTTTGAAGGCAAATCTGGCTTTGAGCAGAGTTTGTGCTTGCATTTGTTTGTTTGATTGAGTGTCTTTATCCCTGGTTTCTCTTTCTTCTTATATAGACAACTCGGCTTGGTCTCCTGTAGCAGCAACCTTGCCCGAATGCGGTTTGAAGGGTGATGACTCATCAGCTTTTTTACATGTACTGCCATCATAAAGTACTTTTATGGGCTGTGTAGCTGGTCAGTCTATACCACTTGGCCTTTGGGTAGGTAAGCAAGTGGTCTTCATGAGCTGCACCAAGTCAGAAAAGACCATTTCTGCCTTCTGGGCTTTGACTGGGCTTCGGTTGTCTTTCCCTTTAGGCCTCCTTTTAGGCTAGCTCCTTTCTTGAGCCCAAAGTTTCAAGTTTTGATCCAAACACATTGAATTAATTCTTTTATATTGAAAGAACTCTGTTTCTTTTTTGGTTTACAAGGAGGTTCATCAAACCTAGGAACTATACTACCTCACCCTTAACCACGGGCACTCTCAATTTGGAATCCGATGGACCTAAATCAAAAACCAAAAAGACATGGCATAATTGGATAATATTAGTATTTTTGGTTTATTTATTGTTTCAGTATTT
The DNA here is from genome assembly GCF_042453785.1 of Malus domestica. Classification (NCBI taxonomy): domain Eukaryota; kingdom Viridiplantae; phylum Streptophyta; class Magnoliopsida; order Rosales; family Rosaceae; genus Malus; species Malus domestica. Next base: position 34,709,438 of record NC_091669.1, on the reverse strand, counting down.
TTTGTATTATACGAGCTATGGTGGACAATGAGATAGAAAGGGCGCGGCAAAGAGATAGCGTATGTGGAGAGAGGTATAATTAGGGTGTAGTATTCCTCCTTCGCAGTGCCTTTGTTAGAATTTTTAGAATATTTCAAATACAAATCGATTTATTTCCTAAAAGTTATGGTTATTAATATTGCCACTTAATGGTTGATATTTATCACCGTTTCTATAACAGCCACCAACCAATCAAATTTGCAGAAGCACCAAATTATTGATCGGAGCTTGCTCACCCGAATTCTATGTTACATTTTTTTATGGAACCGGACCGGGAGACCGACACACGACCTTCAGTTGAAACCACAGAGATTTCTACAGATTCCACCCTTTGGTCAAACCACAGGGATTTCTTCATTTCTGGCTTCGATTTAATTCGTTGCACTGCAGAAACAAGTTTCTTTGATTTTTCTCAACTGGGTTTTGTGAAGATCAAGTTTTCACCTTTTGCGTAGCATCAGAGCTTGGTTTTCAACTTTCTGACTGGCAATTTCAATTCCACCATCAGGGAAACCACCAGAATTCATTCAGAGTTCGCCCAAACCAAATACATCGGAGCTTGCTCACTCAGCAAGCAAAAAGTCCATATCCATGCTTTACAAGGGAGTCAGTGCAGCCAAAAACCTGTTGGAAATTCAAATCTAAACAGGTTATAAATGGCAGCTGCTAGCTGTTAGTTTCTTTACAGGTTGTATTCACACTTGCTGCAACTACAAAGACTAAAGTTTTCTCCATGTGCTAGCTGAAAGTGTGTTGAAAGACAGCAGCTGTGTGCTGCCATGTGATGTGCTAGCCGAAACTGGGTTGTTTGCAAGCTGGAAAGATAGCTGCATATGTGTGCTAGACTGTCCAAAGTTCATATGATCTGTTTGTGTGTGCTGTTGTGTTTAGTTTATTAAAAGCACTTGAATGGTCCTTCATTTTCTGCTTGTATAAATAAGCCTCCCGTAAGGCTTTAGAAGAATGTCTCTGATTTGTCATTCCATTTCAGAAGTGTGTTTGCAAACTGTTTTTAAATATATCAAAGTGCATTGTTTGCCAAAGCTTGTAGCTTCCCTCATTTCTCTATTTCTTTGTCCAATTTTATTGAGAGTGCAAAGTGAGAGGTGTGATAGAGTTTGTAAACTTATCACCCACATATTTTGGTATTGAGTTAGTAAACTTCTCAATACCAACAATTGGTATCAGAGCCAGAATACCATTCTGGCAGGTGCAGCAATTATGGCATCCAACTTAGTGCAGCTCCAAGTTCCCACATTGAAGAAAGAAAATTATGAAAGATGATGCATCCAATTCAAAGCATTGTTTGGATCACAAGAGCTATGGGAAGTTGTCAGTAGTGGGTATGTTGTACCCACTACCGAGCAAGAAGCCACATATACTGCAGATCAAAGGAACACTCTCAAGGATTTATGAAAGAATGACCAGAAGGCGTTGTATCTTCTCTATCAAGGATTAGAAGATTCAACGTTCGAGAAGGTTGCAGAAGCAACAACGAGCAAGCAAGTATAGGACACACTCAGTACAATCTACAAAGGAGTAAATCGAGTCAAGAAAGTGAGGTTACAGTCACTTCGAGCAGATTTTGAAACTGCTCACATGAATGAAGGGGAGAGCATCTCCGACTATCACTCAAGGCTCATTGTGATAGTAAATCAGATGAGGAGAAATGGCGAGAGACTCGATGAAGTACGAGTTGTGGAGAAGATACTCCGGTCACTCATATCTAAGTTTGAGCATGTGGTGACTGCCATTGAGGAATCCAAGGATTTGGAGGCGATGAGCGCATAGGAGCTACTAGGATCCCTCCTAGTTCACGAGCAACGCATTCAGAAGAATGCAAGCCCCACAACGCTAGAGCAAGCTTTGGAGTCAAAGTTGAATATTGACAAACCAAATAAAGGTCGTGGGCAGTCGAACTCACGTCGTGGGAGTTCATCCAACCGTAGCCGAGGACGAGCCCGAGGAAGAGGTCGAGGCTATGAACAAAACTGAGGTTAATCTCAAGAGTGGAGATCTACCCGAGGAAAGGCGCATATCCAATGTCACACTTGCAAGCAATATGGACATTATGCAAATGAATGTTCATATAAAAATGGTGAGCATGTCAACATGGCAGAATCAAATGGAAATGCTAGTGAGGAATTTACAGTCTTACTAGCACACCATGATATCAGTAGCCAACAAGATGTTTGGTATTTAGACTCTGGTGCAAGCAACCACATGTGTGGAAAGAAAGAGTTTTTTGCCGAACTCAAAGATGGGCCTTATGGATCTGTGAGTCTTGGTGACTCCTCAAAGCTGCCAGTTGAAGGCAAAAGGAAGATCAAGATCATCCAGAAGGATGGTAGAAAAGAATACATCTCCGATACTTACTACATATCAGGTATGAAGAGCAACATTCTGAGCATTGGTCAACTGCTCCAGAAAGGGTATATTATACATATGGAGGATATGTTTCTCACTCTCAGGAATGCAAGGAGAAAACTTATTGCACGTGTTCAAATGTCAAAGAACCGAATGTTCCCGTTGAAGTTGAACACAAAGATTGGGAGTTGCAACATCGGTGTAATGGAAGATGAGTCATAGAAATGGCATCTTCGATTTGGCCATCTTCATTTCAATGGCCTAAAGTTGCTGTCAAGTGGATGAATGGTTCGTGGTCTACCCCAGATTGAAGTCACACGCCAAGTATGTGAAGGTTGTGTGCTTGGCAAGCAAGCACGACTATCATTCCTTGTTGGTGATACATGGAGAGCAAAGGCACCACTGCAGATGGTACACACGGATATATGTGGTCCATTGGATCCTATGTCTTATGGAGGTAATAGGTATTTTATTACTTTCATTGATGATTTTAGTAGGAAGACTTGGGTTTATTTTCTCAAGGAGAAGTCGGCTGCCCTAAAAATCTTCAAGGAGTTCAAGGCACTCACAGAGGCTGAAAGTAACCACAAGCTTGTGGCTGTGAGATCAGATAGAGGTGGAGAGTACACCTCCAATGCTTTCCAAGCATACTGCAAGGAGCAAGGAATTAGGCATCAACTGACTGCTGCTTATACCCCACAGCAAAATGGGATAGCCGAAAGAAAGAATCGAACCATCCTTGACATGACAAGGTCCATGCTTAAGGAGAAGAATTTTCCAAAAGAATTGTGGGCAGAAGCTGTAGCTTGTTCGATTTATTTGTTGAATCGATGTCCAACAAAAAGTGTCAAGAGGATGACACCACAAGAGGCTTGGAGTGGATACAAGCCGAATGTTGCACACCTAAGAGTTTTTGGGTGTGTTGCATATGCTCAAGTTCCAGAAGCCAAGAGGAGAAAGCTCGATGATCGAGGTGAGAAATGTGTGTTTGTGGGCTATAGTGAAGAGTCCAAGGCATACAAGCTCTACAACCCACTAACTGGCAAACTAGTGGTTAGTAGAGATGTCATCTTCAGTGAGGAAGAGGCATGGAAGTGGAACAACAAAGAAGTCAGTAAAGAGAAGATTGTCTCCACTGATTTTGAAGAACCAGAAGTTGTACCACTTGTTGAGCAACAACCTGCTCAAACAAACATAACAACTCCATTGCACAGAACTGCAAGGAGTGGTCCTACATCTAGTGAAGAAAGCAGCTCCTCAACTCCAGTGAGGCTAAGAAGTCTTACCGAGATATATAGACAAGAAGAAGAAGAAGAAACCAACCTTTTCTGCTTGTATGCAGACCACGAGCCTCTCTCATTCAATGAAGCTGTGGAAGAAGATCGTTGGAGAATAGCCATGGAGGAAGAAATCCATGCTATCGAGAAGAATGACACTTGGGAGTTGACAAAGCTCCCACCAAATCAGAAGGCTATTGGTGTCAAGTGGGTGTACAAGATCAAACGCACTGCAAATGGGAGTGTGGATCGGTACAAATCAATGCTTGTAGCAAAGGGCTACAAACAAAAGTACGGAGTGGACTATGATGAAGTCTATGCTCCAGTTGCAAGACTTGACACGGTAAGATTGCTAATCTCTCTTGCCGCTCATCATAAATGGAAAATTTATCAACTAGATGTCAAGTCAGCCTTCCTTAATGGAGTTCTTGAGGAAGAAGTGTACGTGGAACAACCAGAAGGCTTTCAAGTACAAGGAAAAGAAGATAAGGTGTATCGTTTGAAGAAGGCTTTGTATGGCCTCAAGCAAGCACCACGAGCTTGGAACTCAAGGATTGACAACTACCTTCACCAAAATGGATTTCAGAAATGTCCATACGAGCATTCAGTTTACATGAAGAATGGTGCAAAAGGGGAGTTCTTAATTATTTGTCTCTATGTAGATGACTTGTTGTTTACAGGAAACAATGAAGCAATGTTCTGTGAGTTCAAGCAATCCATGTTCAGTGAATTTGAGATGACTGACAATGGATTAATGTCATACTTTCTTGGCATAGAGGTGAAGCAAGAAAGTGACGGTATCTACATCTCTCAACAAAAGTACATAAGAGATATATTGGAGAAATTCAATATGGATAAGTGCAATATTGTCAACACTCCAGTTGCAACTGGATTGAAGCTGTCTAAGGAAGGAAAAGGTGAGTTTGTAAACTCAACCGTGTACAAAAGCTTGGTTGGAAGTCTAAGGTACCTTACAATCACAAGACCTGATATAGTTTATGGTGTTGGACTCGTGAGTCGATACATGGAAACACCAAGGGAGTCTCATTGGCTGGCTGCCAAGAGAATCTTGAGGTACATAAGAGGTACTCTAAACTATGGTCTGTTTTATAATTTTAGTGAAGATGCAAAATTATTTGGTTATTCAGATAGTGATTGGGGAGGTGACCAAGATGAAAGGAAAAGCACAACTGGCTATGTGTTTTTTCTAGGATCAACAGCTTTCTCATGGACTTCAAAGAAGCAATCAATTGTTGCTTTGTCATCATGTGAAGCCGAGTATGTTGCTGTAGCCTCAACAGTGTGTGAGGCAATTTGGTTAAGAAATCTATTGAAGTCAGTGTGTCATCCACAAGTGGAATCGACTGTGATTCATGTGGATAACATGTCTGCAATCAAGCTTGCAAAGAATCCTGTTCAACATGGAAGGAGCAAGCACATTGATACCAGGTTCCATTTTCTAAGGGACCATGTAAAGCAAAAGACAATCGAACTTGTCATTGTCACACGAATGAACAAGTGGCAGACATCTTCGCTAAGCCACTACCAGTTGAATCATTCCGGCTGCTACGTGAAATGCTAGGAATGAAGACGTTTTGATTTGAGGAGGTGTGTTGGAAATTCAAATCTAAACAGGTTGTAAATGGCAGCTGCTAGCTGTTAGTTTCTTTACAGGTTGTATTCACACTTGCTGCAACTACAAAGACTAAAGTTTTCTCCATGTGCCAGCTGAAAGTGTGTTGAAAGACAGCAGCTGTGTGCTGCCATGTGATGTGCTAGCCGAAACTGGGTTGTTTGCAAGCTGGAAAGATAGCTGCATATGTGTGCTAGACTGTCCAAAGTTCATATGATCTGTTTGTGTGTGCTGTTGTGTTTAGTTTATTAAAAGCACTTGAGTGGTCCTTCATTTTCTGCTTGTATAAATAAGCCTCCCGTAAGGCTTTAGAAGAATGTCTCTGATTTGTCATTCCATTTCAGAAGTGTGTTTGTAAACTGTTTTTAAATATATCAAAGTGCATTGTTTGCCAAAGCTTGTAGCTTCCCTCCTTTCTCTATTTCTTTGTCCAATTTTATTGAGAGTGCAAAGTGAGAGGTGTGATAGAGTTTGTAAACTTATCACCCACATATTTTGGTATTGAGTTAGTAAACTTCTCAATACCAACAAAACCCAAGTGAAATAAAAAAACCCAGTTTTGAGTTTTTAATCCATTGAAACCAAAACCCAGATGAAATCTTTTCCAGTTTTGAGTATCATCAAAATCAAATAACAATTAAGCCAAAAACCCAGATAATGTCTCTCCACGACAGGAACGGTGTGACTTGGATTCGATCCGCCACCTCTGGTTTTCCGTTCAAAAGCTGCTTGATGCTAATCGGAGGTGGGGATGGAGAAAGAGGGAGAGAAGGAATACCTTAGTTGAGAAGGAGTTCCCGATGTGTAGATGCAGGTCGCGAGATGGTTGGAGCAGTTGTTGTGACGTTTTGTTGTGACGTTTGTGAACCCGACTAAATAATACCAAGGTATTGGACGGGATAAGCAACCGGGACATCCATCGCTTAGGAACAGACTCATAATCCTGCGTATAAAAAACAGTGATTTCATAACTCCACTTAAATCGATATCCGTTCAGAAACAGTACAAGTGTCTAAATTGAAACTACAATTTACGAATTTATGTACTCACCGTTGAACGAGACGAGGATGGCAACACTCCCTTGCCTTGCTGTCCCGTCTTGGCTTTCCCTTTCGGTTTGCATAAAGGAGTAGCCTCGGAGTCGTGATCAGCATCCGCAAGACCTTCACTTTCGTCCTCCGGTGTTGCGTCCTTACAAGGCTAAACATCATCAAACATGACGCTCCAGTAAGCCGCCTTCTTTCTTTTGTCGGTAGGCGTAATCGGCTGGACAAGAACCTGCATCCGACAAAATAGACGTAGCATAAGTAAGGACAACCAATTGCTAATAAAAATTCAGTAAGTTTATTAAAATTAGAATGAACACATGCCAATTGTTGAGAAAAAAGACCCCTCTTCAGCTTGTGATGGGACGGATTTAAGCTGGTGTCCCAACGGCAAATCCAGGGCAATAACTCAGGGTTATCTGTCCGCACCCTTGCATAGTTTTTGGTCTTCAAGTACTGCAAAGTTTCAAACAACCAGATCTACAAAATTTAAAGTGATAATGTAAATAACTTGCAATGAAAATGAATGCAAAGGTACGTTCAACTTATAACAACAAAATAAAAGAGAAATTACCTGAAAAGCATACAGAAACCCTCTCAAGTTATAGAAGTCACGGTAACAATATGTAAGCAAAGGGTACCAGTTCAGGTTCAGAATGAAAAAAAAAGATGGATGGATGGGTATTGATCAACATTCATTTGTTTACATTATTGTTTCCTACTCTCTATTTTCATATTTCATTGGCACGAGGATTATGGTTCATGAATTCAAGTGATAACATATCATCGATTATGTTTCATTATTCCTACTCTCTATTTTCATTATAAAGAAATAAAATTTACATCGTGTGCTTTATAAATTTTGATCTCAATATTTTATAGGTATGAGTATGAATTTATTCAAGATATTGTTGAAGAAATTGGAAATCGACTAAATTGCACAGCAATGAATGTTCCTGACCCTGCAGTTGGAATAAAAGATCATGTGAATAGTCTAGCTGTTTGGTTACAAGATGGATCCAATGATGTTGATGTAGCTGTGATCTGGGGGATGGGGGAAATTGGCAAGACCACCATTGCGAAAGCTGCTTATAACCTGACCTTTCACGGATTCCCGCGTAGCTGCTTTCTCACAGATGTTACCTAAGCAACTTCACTTGATTCACCACAATCTGTCCATCGTTTCATTTGCTTGCACAAAAAGTTTCTGTTTGACATCCAAAAAGAAATATACAACATGGATGAAGGAATAAACAAGATTCAACGTGCTGTGCGTGGGAGAAAAGTTCTTATTCTTTTTGATGGTCTGAACGACTTAGACCAATTCAATGCAATTCTTGGAATGCGAGAATCGTTTTATCCAGGAAGAAAAATCATCATAACAACTAGACTACATGAAAATATATCAAAGGCTCGAGATCAAGTGCCTGAAACGGTTAAAGTTGAAGGTCTAGATAGCCTTGCATCGCTTGAGCTCTTCTGTTGGCATGCCTTCAAACAAGACTATCATGTCCGAGGTTACGAGTGTTATATAGCCTCTGTAATAGCACACTGTGGAGGGAACCCTTTGGCTCTTCAAGTTCTGGCATCTTCTCTCTTTGGAAAAACTCTAGGGGCATGGAAAAGTGCAGTCCAAAACTTGAGCCTGATTACTGGCGATCTCAGAATTCAAAATAATCTCAAACTCACTTTCTCTTCTCTATCGGATCATGACAAAAGATTATTCCTCCATGTTGCATGTTTCTTCATAGGAAAGGACATGGATTTCACCGCTATAGTACTGGACTCATGTGATTTTTTGACAAGGTTTGGAATTCAAAATCTAGTTGATAAATGTCTAGTTGAAGTTGGCCTAGACAACAAATTGTTCATGCATCCATTACTTCGAGACATGGGAATGGGGATTATTCTCAAACAATCACCCGAGTACCCTGGAAAGCTTAGTAGAGTGTGGCAAAAGGATGCCTCTAATATTTTGAGATTAACTGTAAGTAACATACTCTCCCTATGTATGTACTCCTAATTGTCCTGTGAATGTAAACTAGTAAATAACTTACCCCATGTTTTTATTGGTTAGCAGGGTACAGAAACTATTAAGGGCCTCACGCTTAACCTTTCCACTCAGGAAAGTAGTGACTTTTCAAGACAGATATGGCATAATATCTTCTCCTCGGAACCAATGAATACTTCCTCGACAACTCATTCATCAGATGAACCAGCTTTCAAAACAGAGGCATTTAGAAAAATGCACAATCTTGAATTTCTCCTGCTCGATAATGTCAAAATCAATGGCGATTATGGAGATTTTCCAAAAACTTTAGTATGGTTGTCTTGGCAAGGATTCCCTTTAGAATCAATACCAGCCAATTTTTGTTTGGAATATCTAGTTTCCCTTGAGTTACAGAACAGCAGGCTGCAACATGTTTGGGAGGGAACAACTGTACGATTCTCTCTCTCTCTCTCACACGCACACACAAAAATTAAGAGATCGTTCATCATTATATATTTGGAGAAACTAACTACTTCTCTTCATACAGTTTCTTCTAAGACTGAAAATCCTGAATCTTAGTGGTTCACATGGCCTTGAGACAACCCCTGAATTATCTATCAGCATTTCCTAACCTTGAGAGATTAATTCTTGAAGATTGCATAAAATTGGTTGAAATTCGTGCCCTTGGACACTTGAAGAAACTGAAATTCGTGAATCTTAGTGGTTCACGTAGCCTTGAGACAATCCCTGAATTTTTTGCATTTCCTAAATTTGAGGCATTAATTGTTCCACGTTTGGTGCGATGGCAAGTGTCTTCGCCCATGAGCGGTAGGTCTCGGGTTCGAGACTTGGGAGCAGCCTCTCCATAAATGGGGGTAAGGCTAGCCGACATTCACCTCTCCCAGACCCTGCGTAAAGTGGGAGCCTTGTGCACTGGGTACGACCTTTTTTTAATTGTTCCACGTTTGGACAAAATTGATTGAATTGCTGGACACTCAAGCAACTTTTGCCCTGCGGACATCTCTTGAGGTGGTTCTTATTGGCCGGTCAACCCTAGAAGTTTTTCCAGGCTTCATTTGCCTTAGGATTTGAGATCCCCACACAACTCTCCCTGCGTAAGTGAGCAATTTGAAGGTGCCTACAAAGCCTTGCGTAGGCTCTTAGGCTCTCTTACCAAATTAATTAATTTTAGGCATGCCACTACTAGCCAAGAGCAACATATTGTTTTAAGTGTCATATAGGTCATTTGCTTGCGCCACAAGTAAACTGCCTCCTTATCAAAAGATCGTTCTTATGGAGGAGTTGAGTCCATATTGAAGTCTTTTCTATGCCTTGAAGACAAGGACTTTATATTTCTCTTGTATTGAATGCCAAAACAATGACCACAAACTGATCAGTACTGATCCAAACCAGGTTGCAATCCTTGTAAGAAAAGTAAAGGGAGAGTGCTTAACGAATGCTGCCAGAGTACTTCTCTGAAGAGGTAACTTTCTTCGAAGATTACTCAATAAGAATAGCGTCGCCATCTATGGGATGAAATAGCAACTGCTAACCCTGGCCCATGCACAGTTTTTGGCGCTTACAAAACAATTGCTACATCTACACGTATCCTCCTGTAATCACCATCAAATTAAGATGTAACACAATTTAAAAAACATGAAATCATTAAATCACCAACTGTGATCAATCACAACAGGTGAACTGAGATCACCTTCTAAAGTTGGAAATGGAATAGGGGTGTGATATCCACACCCCATTTTACTTCTCATACACCTTTTTAATTTTCGGCCGTCAGATCGGATGAATTGAAGAAAATCAATGGACATAAATCATCAAAGGGTGTGTGAGAAGTAAAATGGGGTGCGTAGATAGCACACCCCAATGGAATAACGTAAATAACAAATAAACTGATTCAATATTCTGAAAAACAGACCCTAAAAACAGTTAATTCAGTAGATCTAAGTTCCTAATTGAACCCACAAACTACAATTAATCTAGAGTAGTTTAATCCAAGAAAAAAAATTAAAATTTCTTCAAATCAGAACGAGAGCCAAGCTTTCTCGTATTAAATTTCTTCCAAACAAAATAGAATTCAGCTTGGATTTTCTCAAGAATTCCACGAAAAATATATACGTTTGGTGATAATCGTACATGAGAATGAGATTCATACAATATTTTCATATCTTGCATAAAAGTTAGAAATTAAAAAAAAATAGAAAAATAGAAAAGGTATATCCTGCCGCTGCTCTTGAAATGCAAAAAACAAAAAATAAAATAAAATAAATCAGATCTTAAATAGCAAACCAATATAGAAGCAATTTAATAATTACAAAAGAGAAGTCCACCATGCATGAAATAAAAATTAGAAATTAAACAAAAAAAATACAGAAAGAAGAAAAGGTACCCCAACTTCGCCTGCTGCTCTTTAAAAACCAAAAATCTTAGATCCTAATACCAAGAAAATACAGAAGCGATTTGATAATTAACAAAGAGAAATCTGAAATCCAAAAAAAAAACCACAACCTTCTCCGGGTACAACCTGCGGACAAAAACGATACCCATTATACCTTTTTGAGATAGATTTTAGAGCGAGAAGAGAGAGAGGACCTCGTGAAGCAATTATGGTAAGCGCCTCTGAGATTTGCACAGGGAGAAGCGAAAGATTTATAATTTATACCACTAGGTTGATTTTAGTTGGTGATTTTAGTTGGTGATTTTAGTTGCATCGTGACTTGACTTCTTTCAAATGTGATTGTGGACTGAGGAAGGACTTTATAATTTATACCTCTAGGTTGAAGACTATCTCTTATGGTGAGCATTTTCATTTTGTGAAATTATATTTTATTCGAGAGTAGTTGTTTTCCAACATTAAGTCCTTACAACGTATGTTCGGACTTACTAAGTAATTTGCCAACACTTCAGGTAGACTCCCCACATTTAAGGTATTTTCGGAAGTCAATAACCTTTCAATACCTTAAAAATCACCATAAGAGAATTTAAAACCGTCTAGTGAACTAAGTAATTTGCTAACACTTCAGGTAGATTACCTCACATTTAAGGTATTTTTGGAAGTCTCTAACCTTTCAATACCTTAAAAATCACTATAAGAGAATTTAAATCCGTCTACTACTAGTAAACTAATCCACTTCATATTTGTTATCTATTTCTAGAAGCAAATTACTTTTTTCATCTTCTTTAGTATATATCAACGCCATAATCTCCTCACATTGTGGTTGCTATTCAATGCTATCAAATAAATCAGTCTTCATGCTTAAAGAAGTACAAAGATAGGATCTCTTTTTCTATCTTCATTTCTAGGCTTTAAAAACTCACTGCCTTCTTAGGATAAGTATGTCCTGGCACTTTACCATAGCCTTTGAACTTTGAGAGTTTTCCATAGCTAAACTCTCACTCGGAATACTTAACCCTTTGTTGTAGGCAACTCAATCACCATGACTAATATGGACGAAGGCAAGACTCTTTCCTTGGAAATCACACAAACAGCACACTAATTAGTAGTGAAGTTTCTTTTCCAATTATCATCTTTTCTAGTACTGCACTGCAAATCTTTCCGTGAACGAGCCAACTTGCAACTAAGGCCGAGCGAGTAAAGAGAAGTTGGTGGTTTTAGTTGCTTGTGATTTGACATCTTTCAAATGTGATTGTGGCCTAAGGAAGGAATCCGTCCCGGTCAGTCATAGGTTCTCCATGCCTTGGGTGCAAGGACATTATAATTGGTGCCACTAGGTTAGATCATGGTTTCTCATAGTGCGCACTTCCATCTTCTGGAATTATATTTCATTCAAGAGTGGTTCCAACATATGGTGCGCGCTTCCATCCTCAAAATGTATGTTCGGACTTATTGACGAGTCATTATTATACTATATATTTTACCCTATTCTTAGTTATAATTTAGTGGTTATTTTGTGAGAATTTTGATACTTTGATTTATATTCTTAATGTAGGACATTCGACTTCCTCTAGAGCAAAACATGATGAAACGGACGAATTTTGTCACAGCCCGTCCCGAAATTTCATTTATCGTGGATGTGAATTGATGGAATTGCCCTTAAAGGTTGCTAAGGTATGTGTAACATGTTTATTTGAATAATACATACCTTCCTAAGTTTTTGGAAAATTAGGTTGGATTAAAAATTGTATGCATTTTGTGTGGTTAGGGACTTCAGAGGACCACACAAATCCCTATCATCCTCTCTCTCTCTCTCCTATCTCGTATCTCTCTTTTCCCTCTCAGTTTCACTCTCTCTCCCTTCAAACTTGTACGGACACTCTCACCCGCGAACATTCAGGCACAGATCGAAGGTTCTAAGGTAAGAATCGAACTCATCTTGAGTCCCTGAGTCCAAACATTCTAATTTTGGAACTTAAGACCTTCGAAATCATCATGAAACCCTAACCCCGAAAATGTGCACTATTCATGCACACGTAAAACATTGTGTTTCAGGGAATTTCAAGCTCACAGTGAGCTTAAGGAGGTTCTCACGAGCTTTAGGGTACTTCGTTGGTAGAATTTGGACGTCAGAGGACTGAGAACGAAGCTTTTCAAATTTGGCCGGAACTTTCGAGGCTTTTTCCGATGAATCCCTGGCGAGTTAAGGGTCGAAGCAGGTATGGATTTGTTTATCTCGTCGAGATCTTCATTTTGATATAAAGAGCACTGAAAATAGTGAAGAAATGAGTGAGTTATGGCGATTTGAAAATAACCCAGAAACCGGCGACTTTTCTGTTGCCGGCGAAACCAGTCCGGCGTCTGGAGGTAGGGGAAGATCCGCATGGGGGCGCGTAGCACCATGCCTCTCCCGGCACATGGGGGCGCATGCAGCATTGAAAAATTATTCTAAAAATATCTCGACGTCCGTGACGTCGAGTAGGTCACTGTGGTATATTCATATACCCAAATTGAGCATCGTATGAGAAGTTATTACGTATTGTTAGTTATGTGCTTTAAAATAACGTTTTTATAATTGTTTCGCATATAGGTGAGACCTATCACGAGGACGAGCGCATTCAAGGGCGTCACGGGGGTTACGACCCTTCGACATACCAGTGAGTGGGCAGTTATTTTCTGTATATACCTTTATACTACTGATCTTTCCCAGAAATTGAATTTAAATGATAGTATGTTTTAAAATGCCATGCATATATATTATATGAAATATATGAGTTAGTAATTGATGCATATATGTTAAATGGTGCTATAGACACACAGGTGAGTATCAGGTGAGTTTTATGTTGTTCATGTGATTTATTGTTTGATGTGATTATGTTGAGAGCTCATAACCTGCACCCCCGGTGTTAGTGCTTATATTATTCACCCCACACCACACGCTCACCTTGGATCCAAGTAGGTGCATGTCGTACAAACCATTAGAAGTGGTTCCGACATGTCGTACAGACCATTAGAGGTGGTTCCGACTTGTAGGTGACTTTAGATTATTATACAGCTATTAATGAGAGAAGTACTAGAGCGTATTCTTACACCATTCTTGTCGTACAGACTACTTCAGATAGTTCCGATTTATGTGCAGAGTAGGGCCGTACAGGTCACGGTTGGTGACTCCGGCTGGATTGGATATTGAGCTATAGAATTAGCCGTACAGGACAACTGCAGGGTCTCCGGTTGATTCCTTATTTCACTTGTTATATTGATGCATCCTTATTATGTTTTAAAGCATAGCATGGCACATTTTTCCTGAAAAGTGTTAAAGACTTGTGATTTGAGTTTTGCTGTTATATATGGTTATATATATACTATTTTTCTGGGAAAGTATACAGGTTTTACAGCGAGGGGTTAGAAGTGTTATTAATTGAAATATTTTCGAAAATCTTTGTTTTACTGACCCACTCAATCTTGTTTTGCACCCCTCCAGGTTCTAGTTAGCAGTGTTGGTGACTCACGAGGATTTCCACGGCATTCTGACAGACTACTTAAATGTAGGATTCACCATCGAGTGTTGTAATTTAGTAATGGTCCTACTTGACTGCACATAGTACTTATGTTCTGATTATGTGTGTTTCACACTTAAACTCACTCTAGCATGTTAGTTGGATATTATTGCTAGTAGTTGGTTTTTATTCCTTCGTTTTTCTTTTACCTTTTTGCTTCTGCGTCGCACTTTTGGTTACGTCACGCCCACGTGACGGCCAGCACGCCCTGATTTTAGGGTCGGGTTGTGTCAAATTTTGTAGTGATTTAAATTGGAGGACGTTTATGTGTCTCTCAACTTGATTGTGTCAAAGTTTCATATTTTTCTACCAAGTAGTTTATTTATGGCGAAGAAATAAAGGAGCAGCGTGCAATACTATCAAAGTGACATTTTGGGCTTATTTGGACTTTTTGGTGTCCAAGATGATGTATTTTGTGTTCGAGACCTTCTGCAATTATGTTTGGGACATCTCAAGTTTTAGTTCAAGTCATTTTGAGCCTGTTTTGGAGCTCCGGAAGTCCAAAAACATGGCTGATTTGTGGCTGGGCAGATTTTTCAAAGTTAGAATATGAATGTATTTCCTAGTTATCTAATTCTATTATGTTTCCTAGTTTTTAAAAGACCTTTTCTAGTAAGGATTTTAATTATGTAGTAGTATAAATAAGGCTTTTTAGCCATTAGGGTGAGCAGAGAGAGGAGAAGAACGCTTTACTTTGGAGTTTTTGACAATTCAAGTTTATCTTCAAGGTGTTTTCTATCATTGTTTTTAATAATATTTTGTTTTATGATTGTTAGTAACTAATTTCAGTTTGCTAGGGTGAGGCCACGAGCCTTAACAAGAATATGTAGACTGTAGTTTCTTTTGAATTTGCTTATGATATTATGTATGTAGGTTTGAATTATTAATCACCTATTTATACTATCTAATTGTCTTAATGCTTAGCTACTATTAGGATCTTTAGAAAAGTAATTTTATGCAATTTTGGACAGAGGTTGGTCCCTGAAATTGACGAAGGCTTCATGTGGTTAATATGTGCAAGTTCACTTAGGATGAATACCACGTCTTAAAGGTTGTATGGTTTCTCAAAAGGTTTCACAAAGCTTAATGAGTCATGCATGTTTAGATTTGATCTGAATACCAAAGACAAGTTGCATGTTTGATATTCACTCTATGTTGGGGGTCCAAGTAGGCATACTTTAGGAAAACTTAACCTTCAAAATATGCATGTGTAATTCATAAGTAATTGGAAGAACTACATAGGTCTGTTAAGGTGATGGCGGAACTCTAGGCTTTTACATTTAATTTTCAAAAACCGTTTTCTTTTAGTTATTTTTTTATTTTGTCACTTTGACACACCCCGACCTAAGTCGAGGCATGCTGGTCGTCATGTGAAGATGATGTAGCCATGTGCGCCGTGCGGAAGTGAAAGTGATAAGATAATGTGGGTAAATAAAAATCAAACTAACTTACACTAGACTAGTATAAAAGTACGATTGGAAGTGTTAGAGTGTAGATACACATAATCAGAGTGCAAGTACCAAAGTGCAGTCCAGCAAGCTAAATACTAATTATACAAGATATGAAAGAAAACCCTATATTGATGGATGTCTGTCAGAACCGCCGTAGGATCCTCGTGAGCCACCAACACGAACTTCTAACTAGAATCTGGAGGGGCGCAAAATAGAAAATGTGAGTGGGCAAAAATAAAAATTTTCAAAACCATTTCACTTCCAAAACATATAACCCCTCACCATAAAATCCATATAATTTCTCAAAAAATAACAATATATACATATATAGAAATCAGGCTCGAGAGTAATGAAAACCACAGTATATGCCATGTCAAGTATCTCAATAATAACTATGTAAGCCAGGTGATGTAAATCAATATAAAATGATATATCAGCCGGAGTCACCTAACGTGACCTGTACGGTTGAACATATAGTTCATAACCAATTCCTGCACACGAGTCGGAACCACTATTGTGGTCTGTACGACAGGCTGGGTGTAAATAGATACGCTCAAGTGCTACGATCACGTGAAGGCTGTGCGAAGTATCGCAAGTCACCTACGAGTCAGAACCACCTAATGTGGTCTGTACGACAGGCTGACACCTGCCTTGGATCCAAGGTGAGCGTGTGGTGTGGGAAGTGAACGATCACGTGAAGGCTAGACCTGGCCCGGGGCAGAGCACTAACACCGGAGTGCAGGATAATGAGCACTAAATGCATCTAAACATAACCATACACTCTACAATCATTATCATCAATATGTACTCACCTGAAGCTTACCTAAGCGTCCGCAGCACCATGCAATAATATGCATATCTATACTAATGCATATACTTAAATGTAATGCAATAGACATGGCATTTAAAACATAATTTCATTTAAAACAATTTTTGGGAAAATGTAAATCATATATACGTATATATATAGAAAACCAAAAGCCTACTCACTGGTATGTAGCTGGGTCGTAACCCTCGAGTCTCGCCTGGCTACGCTCGTTTTCCGGGAACGTCTCGCCTATATGTGAAACCACTGATTTAACGTTAATTTAAGCACATAATCAAAACTGTACAATAAATTCTCATACGTTGCTCAATTAGAGTGTTTGAATATACCATTGTGGCTTACTCAACACCACGAGCATCCCCATATTTTAGAATAATTTTCCGATATCCCACGCGCCCTCACACTCCGACCACGCATAGGCACGTGCCAGGCACATTGGACAGAAACTTTAACGCCGTTAGAGAATATTTCGTTAAATATACCTGATGCCGTTTGTATATTCTGTCAAAGTTGACGGAATATTCTCCTTTCTTCTCCGGTGGGTTGCCAGATTCCGGCGCCAGTCGCCGCTGTGTTGTCGGTTTCTGGAAAAATTTAAAATTCGATTTTCTCACTCACTTTTCAACCAAATTCCATAAATCTTATATGGATTTGAAGCTCTCAACAAGGAGAACAAAACCTTACCTATTTGGAGCCCTAAAACCGACCAGAAGTTGTCTGAAAATTCTTCGATATTCCGGCTAAGTTTGCAACTTGATAAACCCTAGTGTCCCGACGTCCAAAACACTTCAAAATGACTCCAAAGTGCTAGGGAAACTAGAAGAGTACCTTCTTAAGCCTCAAAACCAATTAAATCAACCATGATCACATCGGAGCAACAGAACTCCTCGCCGGAGTTCGAAAGTTCTCACGATTTCGACATCCTTCCCTCAAACAAAGGGTATGGTTAGGCTCGTGAGCTTGCAACGAACTCGAAGGTGGTCTCCAACATCTCGATCTATGCTAGATGAGGATGGTTGAGTGCATGGGTGTACGAACGGTACGAACGAGAGAGATTTCGAGAAAGATGAGAGAGGAAGAAAGGTTACGTGTGGGTGTGTGTGTGATTCAGCTACGGGATTGGCTAAAGGAAAATATCAAAGCTCCCTATTGGGCAGCTGTGAGAAAGAAGAAGAAAGGAAAACCCAAATGGCCCAACATATACTTCAACTCAATCCTAATTGGGCTCCAATTGGTCTAATTTTATTTTCCTATTTGATTCAATTGTATTTTAACATTCGTAACTTTTCCGTTACAAGCCCGATTCGGCCCTAACTCACGTCAATGCTCTCGGGACGTCATGTACAATTTAATTACGTCAGCGAAAAAAGTAATTTAAAATTGTAAAGATACATTCATGTCACTACGACTCGAGGGCATAATCGTCAATTCCACACATCTGAGGATAAAATATATATATTAATTCGGGACGGGTCGTCACAACCTTATTTAATTATTTTCTATTAAATTCATTTTTATTATTTTAAATCACAAAATCAACATTTTCTCAAACTTCGTTTTAAATTATTAATTAAAATTTGGTTTAATACAAATTATTCATTCAATCCCTGAGGAGAACGACCTTACTACAATTACCTTGTACTCTTGCAAGTATTTAAAGTGTTTTTATACTTACTTTTGCATGCGGTAAAAATCTTTATCACTTATTAAGTAATTTGCTAGTACTTTAGTCTTCAGCAGATTCCCCCACATGTAAGGTATTTTCGAAAAATCATTAATACTGAACTACTACACTTTATATTATTATCTCTTTTTAAAAGCAAATTACTTTTTCCTTCTTAAGTATATGTTAACTCTCAAAAATAGCTAAGCCACCCCACAATTTTCTCACATTGTGGTTGTTTTTCAATGCTATAAAATAAATCGGTCTTCATACTTTAAAGCCTAAGAAGGCAATGAGGTTTCAAAGCCTAGAAATTAAGATAGAAAAGGAGAACCTATCTTTGAACTTTTGAGAGTTTTCCACGGCTATACTCTCTCACTTGGAAATACTTAATCCTTTAGTGTAGGCAACTCGATCGCCACGACTAATATGGACGAAGGCAACGCTCTTTCCTTGGAAAATCAAACAAGAGAAATGCTAAGGAGACCTTCTCAAGAGTGGAATTCTCTACGGACTTTCTACCACCTTATGTTTTTGACACAATGTTTTATAATGTTGACACATAAATTAATATTAAAGTGACAGAGAGTCCATAAAGAGTCTCACTTTGAGAAGATCTCCTTTCTGCAAATGGTTGTGTAGGCCTTTAGAGTTGGCCATGGCATCACCTTGATGTGAAAAATATCAACAAGGATAATGCTAGGGATACTAAATTTGGAGACTAAATGATGTGTCACCAATAAAAATGAACATGTTTATCAACGCTTAAGTAACCAAATATACATGATCAATGCAGTCACGGTGTCCTGAAGGTGTCCTAAATCTTCACCTACCAACTATATTATTGTTGCATGCTCAGAAAATGACAGAAACTAATCAAATCTTTAATAATAATAATCAATGTAATCTCTCAAAATTCAATAAAAATTAAATGTTTCATAGTTTTGGATGATAATCAGTTGCCATAAACGAAGAAATCAGATAATGAGAAAATAGTTTTTTCTAGTAAATAAAACAAGCATAAATTGAGAATTGATTCAAAAATTTTGTCACTTAGTCTGATGATATTTTTCTTTAAGATGTCTTATATTCGAATATCATGAATAACAAGTTCGATATCAATTGATTCCCATGTAAATATATCGCGTAAAAAATCAAGTTCTAGTAACTGTTAGATCCCACATCTCCCAGGTACCAGTTCAAGTTCATAATGAAAAAAAAAGATGGATGGGTATAGATCAACATTCATTTGTTTACATTACTATTTCCTACTCTCTATTTTCATATTTCAAAAGCTGCATATAACCTGACCTTTCACGGATTCCCGCGCAGCTGCTTTTTCACAGATGTTACCTCAGCAACGTCACCTGATTCACCACAATCTGTCCATCGTTTCGTTTGCTTGCACAAAAAGTTTCTGTTTGACATCCCAAAGGAAATATACAACAAGGGTGAAGGAATAAACATGATTCAACGTTCTGTGCGTGGGAGAAAAGTTCTTATTGTTTTTTATGGTCTGAACGACTTGGACCAATTCAATGCAATTCTTGGAATGCGAGAATCGTTTTATCCAGGAAGTAAAATCATCATAACCACTAGACTACATGAAAATATATCAAAGGCCCGTGATCAAGTGTCTGCAACGTTTAAAGTTAAGGGTCTAGATAGCCATGCATCGCTTGAGCTCTTCTGTTGGCATGCCTTCAAACAAGACTATCATGTCCAAGGTTACGAGTGTTATATAGTCTCTGTAATAGAACACTGTGGAGGGAACCCATTGGCTCTTCAAGTTCTGGGATCCTCTCTCTTTGGAAAAACTCTAGAGGCTTGGAAAAGTGCAGTCCAAAACTTGAGCCTGATTACTGGCGATCCCAGAATTCAAAATATTCTCAAAATCAGTTTCTCTTCTCTATCAGATCATGACAAAAGATTATTCCTCCATATTGCATGTTTCTTCATAGGAAAGGACATGAATTTCACAGCTACAGTACTGGACTCCTGTGATTTTTCGACAAGGTTTGGAATTCAAAATCTAGTTGATAAATGTCTAGTTGAATTTGGCCTGGTTGACAAATTGTTCATGCATCCATTACTTCAAGACATGGGAATGGGAATTATTCGCAAAGAATCACCCAAGGACCTCGGAAAGCGTGGTAGAGTGTGGCAAGAGGATGCGTTTAATATTTTGAGAAAATTAACTGTAAGTAATTACTCTTCGTATGTATGTATGTTGTCCCGTGAATGAATACTAGGAAATAACTTCGCCCATGTTTTTATTGGTTAGCAGGGTACAGAAACTATTAAAGGCCTCCTGCTTAACCTTTCCAGTGAGAAACGTAGTGACTTTTCAAGACAGATATGGCGTAATATCTTCTACTCGGAACCAATGAATAATTCCAAACCAACTTTAACTCCTTCATCAGATGAACTAGCTTTCAAAGCAGAGACATATAGCAAAATGCACAATCTTGAATTTCTCCTGCTCAATAATGTCAAAATTAATGGCGACTATGGAGATTTTCCAAAAAAATTAGTATGGTTATCTTGGCGAGGATTCCCTTTAGATTCAATACCAGCCAATTTTTGTTTGGAATATCTAGTTGCCCTTGAGTTGCATAACAGCAGGCTGCAACATCTTTGGGAGGGAACTAGGGTATGATTCTCTCTCTCTCTCTCTCTCTCTCTCTCTCTCTCTCTCTCTCTCTCTCACACAAATTTAGGGATTTTGTATTGTCATATATTTGGAGAAACTAACTACTTCTCTTTATACAGTTTCTTCTAAGACTGAGATTCCTTAATCTTTGTCATTTACATGACCTTGAGACAACCCCTGATTTATCAGGATTTCCTAACCTTGAGACATTAATTCTTGAAGATTGCATAAAACTGGTTGAAGTTCGTGCATCCATTGCACCCTTGGACAAACTTCTTGTCTTGAAGTTAAGTGACTGCAAAAGTATCATAAAATTTCCGACAACTAGCATGATTTCTCTTCGATGTCTTAATATTTGCCGCTGCTCAGAGCTATGTCCACCGGTACAACCGCTACAAACCAGTTACACTGTACAGCCCAATCATTTCAATCAATCTGGTCAAGGGGTCATCTCAATTTTACCACATTCTTTATGCAGCTTAAGTTTGGCTGACTGCAATCTATCAGATATTCCTTGGACTTGTGATCCGCCCACAAATCTCCTTCCGTGAATGAGCAATTTGAAGGTGCCTTAGCAAAGCCTGAGTAGGCTCTTAGGCTCTCTTACAAAATTAGTTATTTTGAGAGTGAAAGAAAGACATGGTCTTAGGAGCTTCTTGTTCGTGGAGCTTGGCACTTGGGTTGGAACATAAAGTTAGGTTCTAGCTTCGGAACTAAGGTAGGGGGTTTTTTTGGAAACTTATCACTATTGGGGTATTTGTCTTGTTTAAGCTTTGTGAAATAGGTGTTATACTTGATATATTTCTATAATTGATATAATGCTGGATATTGGAATATGATTTATTCACTGTTATTGTTGATAATGTGGATATTGTGATAAGTTGATTATATGCATGTATCATTGCATATTGGAGTGGATGATTTTTATTGGTTATTTGAGATTAGGATATGGAAATGGAACTATCTTTTGTATGGCTGAGTTCGACACTCGTAGGGACCATAAAGGGTGGCAAAAGTGAAATTATAGGAATGGTACGAAATAGTGGGGACTCTGGAGGTCGAGAGAAGGACAAGACGACCAACAAAACTAGTATTTGGGATGATTGAGTTACGACGGTTAGTTTGTATTATACAGCATTCGGACCATCGCTACAATGGTAAAATGCATGGTATGAGACATGCAAGTCCGTGTGTTTTATTATATAAATTAACAAATTGGGGTAATTGAAATTAAGTTGCATTTCATGGTTCATCATTTAATTAAATTGTGATTAATGATAACATGTTCCCTACTGAGTTGTAGTTTCGCTCACTCTGCATTTGGAATTGATGGAGGGTGACAAAGGGAAGGAGATGAGGGAAAAGAGTAAGGAATGGAAGAAGAAAGCAGAAGCAGCTACGACATTTGGTGGGTCTTCTTACACTAACTTTGATGTGTTGATTAAGTAGCTCAAACAGTTACAACTGTTGCATTAAGTGTCTAACGAACATACTTGTAAGCATTAATGAGATGAAAAAAAATCTCAAACTATCTAAGTCAAAATTTTACTTTGAGTCCCCGCATTGATGTTAATTAATTTAGGAGGAAGTTCTGAGCTTAATAGTATCTAATTGGGAGGCTTTGAAGCCTAGAAATTAAGATAGAAAAACAGAACTTATCTTTAAACTTTGAGAGTTTTCCATGGCTAAACTCTCTCACTTGGAAATACTTAATCTTTTATTGTAGGCAACTCGACCACCATGACTACTATGGACAAGGGCAACGCTCATGTTCTTTGGCACAATGCTTTAGAATGTTGACATAGAAATTGACGTTAAACTTTAGATGGCAGAGAGTCCATAGAAAATCTGACTTTGAGTCTCCTTAGCAGTTGTATTCGAGATGAGATCTCCATCCTTTCTAGTACTGCACTGTAATCTTTCCGCAAACAGTTGCAAATGTAGGCTTTAAATTTGGCCATGCCATCACCTTGCTGTGACAAATATCAACAAATATACATGATTATTGCAGTCATGTTGTCCAAAAGATGACACGCTCCGACCCCAATAACCCCAAATATCATGATAGGTACATGTTGACCGACACCCGAGGGTGACGAAGTCATTTTAAACATGCATACAAATTAAATATGTGATTAGAAAGAAATACACTGATGCAGAACCGTGTTCAGAGCATACAACTAATTAAGAAAAATGTGAATGAATTATTATAGAAAGGTATGAACCGAGGAATGGGTCCTACACAGAGAAGGCTCAAGATGCTTATGCGGAAGTGCCCTGACGCCGGGATCATGTGCCTCAATTCTAACTCCTGAGGAGGTGCAAAACAAAAGGTGAGTGGACCAAAGTTTATAATAAACCATTTTATTTCTGAACATACTAACCCCCTGTTTTGAAAACACATATAATACTACATATAGATCTTTCCAAAAACTCTAACATGCCAAAATATTTGTAGCAATAAAATTATCTCTAAAAGTGGTATCGAAACACCCGAAGGCAAAACCCAAGCATCTCATAACTCAAATCAATGGTATACTTAACTAGGGGTATCATAGTGCCCCGAAGACATAACCATCACCAAAGGTGAAGCTGTATGACACTGGGTTACGCCAATGAAGAAACCATGGTCCATCACCCGAAGGTGAAGCTGTACAACTCCGAGTTATGCCAGAGAAAAGGATATAACATATATATGTATATGCAGTGGGTCCATCACCCGAATGTGAAGCTGTACGACTTTCGGTTACACCAGAGAAGAAAGAGAGGTCCATCATCCGAGGGTGAAACTGTACGACTCCGGGTTACACCGGAGAATAAGCATATACATATAACATATCACACCGACACTAGCCCTGGTGTGAGATCCCACATCGGCGGGGTGAGGGTTGGTCTATGGCCTTATATGTACATGCCCATCTCTTCCTAGCAAAACGCGTTTTGGGAACTCACTGGCTTCGAATCCCATAAGAACTTTGAAGTTAAGCGAGTTTGGACGATAGCAGTCCTAGGATAGGTGACCCCCTAGGAAGTTCTCGTGCCGAAACCCAAGAACAAATTCATAAGGACGTGGCCTGAAGCGGACAATATCTTGCTATGCAGACTAGGATGTGACATTTTGGTATCAGAGCCACTTTGCTATTCGGTGAAGATGTGCCGGCGAGGACGTCGGGTTCCCCTTAAGTAGGGTTAATTGTAAGATCCCACATCGACCTACAAAGAGGGGGTGATGTGCCTTATATGTGCATGCTCCCCTCCTTATGGCACGAGGCCTTTTGGGAACTCACTGACTACAGATCCCATAAGAACTTTGCAGTTAAGCGAGTTCGAGCGAGAACATTCCTATGATGGGTGACCTACTGGAAAGTTCTCGTGTGAGTTCCGAGAAACAACTGCTACAATTAAGCCGAACCCGGGATGTGACACCTGGGCTAGTAAAGCTGGGGGTATGTCATCAATATCATCAATATCATCAACTGTGTCCTATGGCCATAGATGTCTACATACCCGATTGTGTGTATGTGTTGTATGATAACTCACTATATAAGCACCGAACTCATACCTTAAAAACCTCATATCAATCCGGAGCTCAAAAGCACAAATCTTCACCTTATAAATCCATAATAAATCACATTTGTAGATCCATAGAATTTCAAATACGAAAATCCAATAATTCATAATCTTTCGTAAAACGTAAATTTGAGAAATCATAAATAATGCATAAATGTAAAATCATGAAATCAAGCTTTTCTTGAATGCAAGCCTAGTATTTTATAAAAACATGCAAGTTAAGAAGGGGTCTACTCACAGTATTTTGTTGCCCGGGAGCCGCTTGAGCTAGTGAGGATGGAGTCACTTCCCATTGATGCACCTAAACACAAATAGGGACCATTTAGTAAAACTGTACTAAAATGATCGAATTTGGGAAAACGGGCAGCGGATTTAGGTTCGACACGTCAAAAAACTTAAAGATGGACCTCAGGTACTCTCACGCACCATCGCATGCTTCGCCAAGCACCGAGTTGGGTCGCCAAAAAAGTCGGCGGCAGAGGTGTGTGTGCTCCACGCACTAGCCATGACACGCAAGCCATACGTCGGCCCAGGAAATTGGGACTGGGTCCTGGTCGGATCTGGGCTTAGGTTGCTAGATTGGGCTGAGTTATTGAGTTGGGCCTGGTTAGATCCGAGTTATGGGTCAGATGGGTTGGACCGGGTTAGGGTTAATGGGCCAAGGGTTTTGGGCTAGGTTATTGGGTTACATGGCCCAATGGTTTGGGCCGGTTTTGGGTCAAATCTTTGGGTTTTTGGGTCGGGTCGACTTGGTTTCAGGTCGGATTCCATGAAGAAGAAAGCCGGAGCTTCCCAAGTTCCGATCAACCTCAAATCTCAACTAACAATAGTAATCTAATATATCAAATTGAAGCCTGAGAAACAAGGAGTCGAAATATACCCTTAGTTTCCTCAATGGTGGCCGGAGTTAGTAGGAAAATGAATTGGAAGGCACGGGTTCTCACTGGAAACTAAAGAAGGTTTCTCCCGAAGTGTTTTCTGCATCCACACGTATGATTAACTCCTAAACTACCTTAATATAATACTAAACACAATCTATGGGGTTCCAGGGGTTTACCTTGGTCTAAGATTCAAGAAGCTCGCCGGAGTACGACGAGGTGATGTCACTGTGATCCTTTGCACATAAAGAAGTTGGACGAAGAAAGAGTGCTAAGGGGATTTAAGGGAAAATTGAGAGATGGTGGTAAGGTTGTTGTTGCTGTTGTATGTTTGCATGTGTGTGTATGTGCGTGGTGCTCGGGAATCGAGAGGTAGATAGTTGTAAAGAAGAAAGGTAAGGGAGAGTTCAAGAGTGTCCGAAAGCTTGAGGGAGGGAAGGACATGGGGAAAAAATGGGGTGTGGGCCCCACAGGTCACCAGAAAAGTAATAAAATAAGACAAATATCCCACCCCAAAATCTAAAACATTGAATTGACTATTTTGCCCCTCGACTTTGTAGTTTCGTAAAACGTTCATCGTAACTCCAATTCTGATTCCACTTGTGCCCACACATTCGTAACGATGAGTATGACAAGAATACGCCAAGGAAACGAGTCTTACGTGACACGGCAAGGTAGTCAACAAAAGTCAACGTTTTTGCCTCGAAGGGCATTTTCATAAATTCACGCATTAAAATTATGAAAACCAAAATATTTGGTGATGGGTCGTTACCATTGTTCTAAAAATCCCTGCCTAGGCGCTAGGTGGCTGGCCACGGCCCCGATTAATGCCTAGGAGTTTGAAAATTGAGAAAGGGAGCCTATGCCAACTAAGGCGCCTGCCTAGACCGCTAGGCACCTACCTAGATTGCGACTCACTTAGACAGAAAATAATAACTTTCAATTTGCATTTAATTTTTTTCAATAAATTGTAAGAGAGTTGTTGAATACTTAAATGAGCACACACTAAATGTTTGTTCCACATGTTTTCATTATGTTCTAATACTTCATAATACATATGTCATTCTATTTTGTAGTTTATAATGAAATTATATATTTTAAGTATAAACAGACACTTATTTACACGAAATATAATGGATTTACTTAAATCCGCCTAGTTCGTCTAGGCGCCTGCCCAATCGCCTATGCGCTAGGCCCCAACCCGACACCTGACTAGCGCCTAACGTTTTTTAGAACCTTGGTCATTACAAAAGGTGTCCTAACTATTCATTTTGCCAATTGTATCATTGTTGCATGCCTTGAGAAAATTACAGAAACTAATCAAATCTCTAAAATAATAATAATCAATTAATGTAATCTCTCAAAATTCAATAAAAATAAATGTTTCATAGTTTTGGATGATAATCAGTTGCCATAAACGAAGAAATCAAATAATGAGAAAATAGTTTTTTCTAGTAAATAAAACAAGCATAAATTGAGAAATGATTCAAATTTTTGCCGCTTAGTACAATTTAGTGGTATTTTTTTTAGTGGTCTTAGGTTCGAATATTGTGAATAACAAGTTTGATATCAATTGATTCTCCCACCATTTAGTGTAAATATATCACATAGAAATTAAATTAGGTTAAGTGCAGATAACTATCCAACCTTTGGAGGTGGTTCCAAATTGGTCATAACATTTTAAAACATATCAAATAACTACCTAACATTTTGAAAATTGCATATATGTCAGATTCACTAGCGTTAAGTGATGACATGGACAAATATTAAAGTGAAATTTAACTCTCACTTTGAATTTCCAAATGGACACATAGCCAAACAAATTTATAGTTTAACTTGACTAAAAGGAGTCGATTTGGGAATTTGGAGCTCCAAAGAAAATGATTAATTAAAACAAGCTTAAGAATTTGTTCATCTTATCATTTAATGCTAGCAAAATCATCAATTAATATTTATGATGTCTTCACTTAACGTTAGTAACTTAACGAATGTTTAATTTTTAAAAAGTTAGGTGAAATTGTTTGAAATACTTTAAAGCTAAAAATTAAAAACAGGTTAGAAGGATGGGGTTGTTGTAAAATCGACGGTGGGTGCAGTGGAATAAATAAACAAGACACAAAATTTATGAGGTTCCTCTACAGTCAGTGTGATTGGAGTACATCATCGAGGCAGCAGTGATGCTTTCATTGTAATCTGAAATAATAAGAGTACAAAGATAATTCTCTCTATTATCTCCTCTCCTCTTCTTTCCTCTCTCTCTCTCTACCATGAGTCTCTCACCTTTTGAAAGCATATGTAGTGCTCTATTTATAGAGCAACTCCGAACTAATGCATTAACTGCACTTTGAAATTTACATCATCCATTTTGACAATACCATCTCCTGCATCTCCAAATTTCATTTCACTTTGCATGGACATTGAAAACTTCTGCAAAGTACTGTGGGCATTCACTACCCACCAGCATTTTCAACACTCCCCTTTAGATGCCCACATATCAACATCAGTTGCCTCTTTAAAAACCTTGCTTCATTTTGGATGTTCCCCCTTGACGAGGATATCCCCCTGATCTTAAGTCATTTAGGCTAATCGTTAATCATTATGCTTCAGTCTTTTAGCGAGAAGAGTTGCCGAAATAGATGCTTTACTTGTTAACTTTCCACAGGCTTGTTCTTGAACTGACTTGGAAGGCTTTCTGCTAGACTTGCTTCAAAAGTCTGAATTTACTCCTTTTATCTGGAGCTGAATTTTATTCAAGGGTGGTGGACACTTGATCTTGAATCGGACTTGTGATTTCTTCAAGGACCTTCGAGGCTTGATCTTGAATGAAATTGGACCATGAGGAGCTACACGTGGCAAGTGATCTTCGGTTTTGTCAGGGATGAATCAACACGTGTTTGTTGCGCTTGTCTCCACATGCTTCAATGTATCATTTTCACTTTCCTTACTTGCTCCCCTTGCTTAAGTAGTATTTTCCCTGGGTTTCCCCGATGCATGTGTGGCATATTCTCCTGCAGTATTTGCCCTTTGATGCAGGAGTGGAATGCAACCCTTGCATTTGGATGATTCATTACTTCTTGGTGACTGGAGGCCCAGCTCCAACAACAGTTGAAGATGACTACTCGAGAGCTAGGCAAGCAATCAGGAAAGGTTCCAGGCAGTCGGTTCCTTACCGGGAGTTTGAGTGGAGGTTGCGACATATTGCTTTCTTTATCCTTGTCTTTGCAAGTAAGAACAAGGACAAAGGAAAGGACAGGGAGATTGCATGATATAAAATACTCTTGCTCTCGTCCCTGAAGATATGAGATACTCTTGCTCTGGTGTGACTTGTTTGAAGAGGTATTCTCGGAGAGGAATAAAACTGAGTATGTTGAGAGGTTTGGTTGCAGATACATCTTCGACAATGAGAGAGAAAGTTAGGAGTTTTGGATGCGTGCCTTACCATGGAGGATGAAAGTCGACATATATAGGGATTTCCCCAATAGCAGGTAGTGGTGTGGATGTGACTTTGTCATCCACGCTTGTCGGCAACAGTATTGTAGTTGGAATAGTGAAATTCACGCGTTTTCAACTTTATCAGAGATCTTTGACAAAGATGTACGTGATATCCAAAAGCTGAGATTACGTCTGAAAAATGCCAACAAACTTTATTCAGGAAAATCTGGCTTTTGGAATTCAGAGAGCTGTGCTTCTTCAATCTCTGAACAAGTGACTCTTTTGCCTCTTCTTTTATAGAGGTATTGATTGTATTCAAATTTGCACACTTTGAAGATTTCCTACTTGTGAAAATTGTCTCTGCTATATTTATGAGATTTCACTATATCCAACCTTTTTCTTTCATCAACTTCTGAAAATGGCTTGCCCATCTAACATTTGCTTAGATTTGAGTCTTAGGACTAATACAGGTGAGCCCCATCATATGGTGCCCGTCTTTCTTATCTTCAAATGGTCCTCTCACGGTCGGGGACTCTGTGATAAAGAATGACCTAACCGCTACAGTTGTAGCTAGGAATCTTCTCACTCCCAAAGATAACAGAATCCTTTCAAACTAATCTAATGAGGCTACCATTCAAGACTCTTTGGCTCTCAGTATTCAATGTGCAGGCTCTGTATCCAATATGGGGCCAACGCCTACTTGCTCAAACTCGCCAAGTTGAATCATTGATGGCTGAGGTGGCAAGTCTTAAATAAGAGATTAGAGGGCTCAAGCACGAGAATAGAGTGTTACACATGCTTGCAAATAATTATTCAACGAGCATGAAAAGAAAGCTCGATCAGCTACTGGAATCCGAAGGTCAGACGCAAAGTGACAATCAAGGGTTCATGTCTTTATTCCAAAGACACCCATTGTCTCAACCGTCTGGAGTTTCACCAAGTATTAAGGTTCCAAATAATCAACCTCTAGTGCCTCCCCCTTCTGGAGTACTTCCGAGTACTGAGGCTTCACATAAGCAACCTTTGTGAAAGTTCCCTCATGTTTTCATGTGTATGTCTGTAATTTCTCGGAGATATCAATAGATAAGTTTTATTTCATTCAATGTATTGTGTCAAATACAATAAAGCATATATTGCACTAAGATGTGGTACTTCTGGACCAAATATCAATTCAACTTTTCCCTCACGAAGATGAATGATTTTTCTTAGTGTCTAAATATTTGAGTATTCAACTCATAATCTTCAATCCATATGGTTCTTTAATATCATAAACATCATGGATAAGATTCGTGTTGGCATATTGTTCGATCTGCAGTTCGAGACAATATTTCTCTCAACACTTTATAATCTTTCTTGACTCTTCAGGAATCCCAATTTAACATCATCAACTCTTCAGGAGTTCTAATTTAATGTCAAAAATTCTTGTAAGAGATTTTAATATATTGCAACAATATTATAATGATAGTACTCACTAAGGCAATTATACCATCCATTGGTATTGAGTACATATTTTATGTTTTACCCTTCGGGGCTTACTTCAAGCAAGTTGAATCCTCCAGGGATTTTCTACACTTCATGACACATTTTCCTTTGGAATTTATGCAGAGCAACTTGCTCCCATGTATAATTGAGGGATTTACTTATGGAGATATGATGTGGGCGACTCACAACCCTTCGTATATAATTCTCCATTCATATGAACTCGTTTACAACCTTGTGTCATATCATGTGAGTGTAGTTCACTGTATTACAAATGCCCAATGTAACCTCCTTGGTTCAACATCTTTTGGCTATTTGTATTATATTCAAATATATAGGTCCGTTTTTTCACGTTCTTACAAATTTGTAATGGAATTGCCTTTCTCCATCTTTGTTTTTCGTTGAAAAGAACGAGACTCAATATTAACATAGCTCATTGATGATTTTAGTAGCTACTTGTAAGAACCAAAATTACCATTGGTTATCATCAATCTATGATCCCATATTCTCATGTGCATGCACATGCATAAAAGCTTTTTAGTTCTTTGGATATCCATTGCCTCTTCAAGGGCATTACACTATCTCTTCCAGGATAGTCGTAATTTAGATAATACGGATCATAACCTCTTCTTGAGCAATATAGAGCTTGGATCTTAATCTCCAATTCCGGGAGTTGAGTCATTGGAACCTATACGTCTATCATGCTTCATGCATGAGACATCAACATTCTCATCTCCGCGGATTGTTCTTTTTGGGATGTGTATCCATGCAGCAACTATCATGCTTCTAGCATGCAACAGTTATGCTTCAGGAATGTAATAATTCAGTAATGTCATATTCTTCTTCTTTCAAAAGACTGAATCTTCTGAGTCTAAGGGTTTGTCACGCTTCAGGCGTGTAACATATAACTCATTTACTGCCTCATTATTTTGTCCAAACAGGGACATCAATTCTTGTAGGCACATTTGCAACAAGTATATGTGATTTCATCATTTTCGTTGCATCATTAAATGCATCTGGCATTTGATTGACACATCATTGCATCATTCAATTATTCTTACTTCATTTGATTGCTTTGTGAATCAAAATAAGACAAATTCTCGTCATTCTTTTGGAACGATCCTTCATTGTCATTCTTCTGGAATGATATTTTCTCCCTCTAACGGCGGGAAAATTGTCTTATCAAAATGATAGTCCACAAACCATGCAGTAAATATATCCCCAGTCAAGGGTTCTAAATATTGAATGATATATGGTGTTCAACATCAATGCTCATTTCAGTACGTTGTGGCACTGCAATAGGCACATAGATAACACAACCAAAAACTCGTAAATGTATAATGTTTGGCTAGTGCCCAAACACGAGTTGTACTGAGGAATATTGATGGTTGGCAACTAGTCTCAACCGAACTTAATAATGTGTCATGTAAAATGACATGTCCCCATGTAGAAAACTAGCAATTTCGTTTTCATGAGCAGAGCGCGGGTAATCAATTTCATCCGTTTAATAAATGCTTCTGCTAAACCATTTTGAGTATGGACATAAGGAACTTCTAGTCCTTATTTAATAGTCTGTAGAATGAGACTCTTATGGCTTTTATTACAATTAAGTTGAGGCATTGTGGCACTTCAAACTTACGGTACTTATTAAGGAACTTTATGTCTTGATCTTGAGGATCAAGGGACTTCATGCTCGATCCTTTTTGTATGATGAAACTTTGGGTCCAATCATTTTTATATGATAAGGATCAAGAAACTGTAGGTTCTGATCTAATCAATGAACTCTGAGTCCTTGTTATACTCATCGTAACAAAAGATAAGTACAATAAATAAATTAAAGCAATAGGCGGTAATTCCAGCCATAGTAAATAAATTGCATTTAAGTAGATAAAGCTTGTGATAAGGGCTTTAATTTAGCACCATTCACATAAATCAAAACTTAAAGCAGTAGGTGGTAAAACCGTCCATGATAAATAATTTGCTTTAAAGTAAATAGATCTTGTGAAAGGGTTTTAAACCAACACCAATTCATATAAATAAATACATATATATTTTCTTGACACGCCCCGATCCCGATATCCTCGGGATATCAGGATGGTCACGTGCTGGCCGACACCCGAGGGTGACGAAAGCCATTTATTGAGTGCAATTGCTGAAAATAAAGGATAGATAAAACTTATAAATGTAAAAGAAT
Source organism: Malus domestica (assembly GCF_042453785.1). Lineage (NCBI taxonomy): Eukaryota > Viridiplantae > Streptophyta > Magnoliopsida > Rosales > Rosaceae > Malus > Malus domestica. Next base: position 34,676,973 of record NC_091669.1, on the reverse strand, counting down.
AAGGAATATGTATTTAAGGAACGTGTTCAGAGCATACAACTAACTAGAACACTAAAAGAATGATATAAAATGGAATGACTAAAAGAATGAGTCCCACACCAAGAGGACTCGAAGATGCCGATGCGGAAGTGCCTTGATTGTCGGGATTGTACGCCTCGATCCTAAATCCTGAAGGGGGCGCAAAACAAACATGAGTGGACCAAGTTGATATATATATATAATAAAACAATTATCAATATACTAACCCCCAGGTTTATGAAAACAAATATATAATGATGAACGTAGGTTTTCTGAAACCTAGCATGATGTGCAGTATCTCAAATCATAACTCATATATAATAATCACTAGTGAATTTTCCGATAACCCCCAGGCCCCATGCCGGCTCCCCGTCTCTGAGCAGACAGTCAGAGGAAAATACACTTCAGGCCCCATGCCGGCTCCCCGTCCCTGTGCTAAATAGCCAGAGGAAACACACTCCAGGCCCTATGCCAACATCAAACCGTCGCCCGGGACGGACCGGAATCTATCCCTACGTCCCGTAGCGGAAATGACCACTAGGTAAGTACAAAACCATTGAACATATATATATATATTGAAAAACAACTTCATAGTATAAAGTCATCCATCATCTATACTATAAAGAGGTGTTCGAAACATGTTCTAAATATCATATCGTCATCCATCAGATATTCTATAAGAACACGGGTTATAGGAAAAATAGTAATAATTCAAAGTAGCCTTAGTAAGCATGTTATCTCACAAAACGTTTCATAAAATGTAATCATCAAATCATGCTTTTCATGTATGCATTTCTACTATAAAACATGCATTTTAGAAGGGGTCCACTCACAGTACTTAGTTGTCAAAAGCTGCGCCACTAGCGAAGACGGAAACGTCACAATAATTGCCCCTAAGCACATTAAAGAGTCCAATAAATAAAACTATATAATAGAAATTGAATTTGGGAAAACGGACATTGGAAACGGATTCAGAACGTCGAAGTACCCTAAGAAGAGTCCCGGACGAAAACCTGAAAAGTCAACCCTAAAGTCAACGTTGACCGGGGGTCAACGGTCAAATTATGTCTATCGGGTTTGGATCTGGATTAGGGTTTAGGTTTAAATAGGATTAGGATATATTGGGTTTTGGTTTTAGGGTTCTAAGATTAAAAGGGTTTGGGTTATAAAGGGTTTAGGGTGAAAATGGGTAGTTTGGGCTTAAACCCCAAACACACACACACACCACAAACAAACACACACACACACACGGGCTGCACACACACAGCCCATACACACACGGCCCAAAGGCCTAATAACCAAAAGGGTTGGGTTTTAGGTTCTAAAGGGAATGGGTTTTTAAAAGAAAAAGGGCTTAGGGCCCTGACTTGGAAAGCCCAAGGGCTTAAAAGCCTAGGGTTTTCTGGGTTGCTGCTCACGGGCCGAAGGCCCTGTTCCAAATTGGCCCAAGGGGGAAGGGAAAGGCCGGATGGCCTGGGTTTGTTGAAAGAGAAGGCCGGAAATTCGGCCGGAAAACCACCTAACTTTAAACGGCCATAACTTTGTCACTACTCAACGAAATCAAGCGAGACAAAAATGAAAGTTTTAGCCCTCGAAGAGACGAAGAGAATGGTACCTCACACAACGTCTAACTCACCGTGGTTTGGCCGGAAAATGCCTCGAAAGCCGTCGGACTCGCCGGAAACTGGGTAAGATTTCAAATGAGTATAACCTCTTCAATACTCAACGAAATTGAGTGAAACAAAAAGGAAAGTTGTACTACTCGACGAGACGAAGAGATTGATACCTTGCACGCCGGCCAACTCGCCGTGGTTTGGCCGAAAATGGCCTCGAAAGGGGCGGTGCTCGCCGGAGCTTACTCCGTGTCGTCGAACTTGCAGGGTAGGGTCCGGGGTTCGTTGCGAGCCTCTCTTCGATGGTGACTTGGTCCTAGTGAGTCCAGGGGAAGAGAGAGATGCGAGAGGTTGAGGGAGAGAGAAACGGGAGAGCTGAGAATGAGAGAGCTAAGGGAGAGTTACGAGGGAGAGAGACGAAGAAGAAGGAAGAGAGAAATGGGAGGCTGGGGACAGAAATCAGGGGTGGGTCCCCTTTGGCTCACCAATTAAGGCTTTAAAACAATTTTAAAATATAAAAGAGGGTTGGGGTGTTTCAATCTACCACCCTTGTAAAAAATTTCGTCCTCGAAATTTAAAACAACATACTACACCGAAAATACTTGAAAATAGGAAGAAGAATAATATATATATATATATATATGTAACGAAGAGATCAGGTAAGAACGGTTTCACAAAAGGGAAAATGCCACGCCGTCGCGATCGGCTGCAATGATTCCATCTTTCGTGCCTCCAAGCTCAAACTCTTTCTTTTTTTTTCCATCAGTGTAAAAAATAGAACACATACTTTAATAAAATATAAAGTTGAAAACACAAAATAGCTTAAGGCCAGATAACGTCAAAATAGATATGTACTAACATATAGTTCAAAAACTCGAATCAACTTAAAAATGAAAACATAAATACTTTTCCAAAAACATTTGTAACGTCAAAACAATTAACTAGAGTAAATGAAGTTAAAATACTTATATTGAAAACCAAAACTGAAAAATGAGAGTGGGTCTCGCCCAAGAATTCGAAATGTCATATATTCCGAGAATAGATGTGCCTTTAGGTCGAGTCCCAAGAAATACAAATTCTGAATCTGCATCAGCTGCTGTAGACGAATCTTTTGCCCACTTGCCTAACGAACCCAACAAATAAGCTACCGATATACCGGTCGGCCGCCCGTGATATCGATCACACATTTGTTGTCTCGATAAGCAAGCAGTAATTTCTCAAATGGTGTACAATTTCACATATCGTACGTTGGATCCTCCAAATACCAATTCACAATACTCCTCTGCTAACCAGTGTTGCATGTAGAAACTCTCGTACCATGTCGCAAAAGTGCCATACTCAAACCGAACAAAATAAGAACTGTCGTCGTAAAACTTTATCCAGCACCAAGCATCCTATCCTCCTCAGTTCTTCCAAATGTGACCAACTACTCCAGAATTTTGCCAATAAGTAACCCATTTGAAAACTGTACCTTGGGATTCAAGAGAAGTGGCTACCATGTTAGTAGTAAACCCAAAAGCTCGAACCAAGCAAGCAGAAAACGAGAAGTCATCTTCCTCAACACGCATTATCTCTTAGGAACTGTTGTAGTGCTCAATCCACCTCTCCATTTTTGCTTAGTTGCAGATTTCAAGTCAAACAAGGCCAAAGTTGATGGAAAGAAGAACGACTCGCAAATGGTCAACCTAAAAACAAAATAGTACACACCTTTCGAGAGAAGTGTAAAGATTGTCCAATTGTCGCCTCGATCGTGCTGAAGTTCCATCTCATAATGCCCCAAACAGATCTACTAGAATTGTTTTAACAACCACGTACTCACCACAATAAGGTTCAGAAGTGAAGCAGTCGAAATATGCGTTGAGACGAACACATATCGTTGAAAATAACCGATGTGATGCCCATGAATTCTAGTAAGATGGTGATACAATATGCTGACCTTATGTACTAAAACCTTCAACCAACTCTTACTAAAAGACCGCTTAAACCTCATGCCCACGTGCTCTCGAACCGAAAGATCCTAATGCGAGGTAGTGGAAAGCTACGCTGAGGTGCATTGAGGCGAACACATCACATCATTGAAAAGATCTACCAGAGTACGATATGATGGCGATGAATTGCAGTAGGATAATGAATGGTAACCATTCAATTAGCGTGAAGATAGTGATGCAATCTGCTACTCATCTGCACCATAATCTTTCACCGGTCTCTTACCAAAAGACGACTCAAACTTCACACCCACAAGGAACCCTTTCTAGCAAGTCTGGTAAGCTTGTCAAAATATTATGCTCTCAACATTCCTGTCCAAAACGATAAGAATTGGGCGCACACTTCCGCCGAATCGATCGATCGTGAATTCCTCACTGATTGAGCGAGAAACCATATCAAGAAGGCTAAAAGAACACTTAAGAATTTGAGGGCCAAAACAAGTCCATTAAAATCTAGAGTACAAGATAGCAAAATTTGAACCAGGAACCATGCCGAGAACAAACGTTTTTTTTTTTTTTTTTTTTTTTTTTAATGTTCCGGCATGATCCAGTTTCACATTGAGAGACAAACAAGCGAAGGAAGATAAAGATGCAGAAATAGAAATCACTGTTTATGATTATTTTGCAAATCATCACAGTATGGTCAACTGGTTTCTTAGCCAAAAAGGAAATAGGTCTAATCTCAAGAATAGTTAAGAACTGTTAATAAGATTTTACGAGGCCAAAGACATTTCGAAATTCACAATACTTTGTGAGAGCTGTTTCAAAGTTCAAAAATTAAACATAGAACCTCTGAATCAACAGAATGACGAAGAAGAAAGATACAAAGTAGTCTGCGTATGCATGCAGTGACACGATTGGCTACCTTAAAGTGATGCCCTTGAGCAAACCAAAGCTCAATGAGTCCAGAGAAGTTTAGAGTAAAGTTCGATCTTCGTACAATGATAAACATGGTAGAGTCTCAAGCCATTACAATGAAAATTACAAGACTGAACATTTAGGCTACAAGCAATATGTTAAGTCCACCAATACCAAAAAGTACGTGGACAATTAGCATTTTACCACCGAGTACCAGACCCAGGTGAAATTCAAGGAATTTGTTTATCCAAACAAATCTGGATTTTCATCATCTCAGTCAAACTACAGCAACAACAAGAATCGCCACTTCTTTTGGATTTTGGTGAGAATAGCGTCTGCTACCGAAAAGTTTCCCAAGAAAAATTTAATCTCTAGACGAAGTCAATTCTGAAAGGATTTGATGTGAAGTTAACGATCAAAGGTTCGTGAACTTGTCTTCGTCATTGAGTAAACAAGAAGGTAATCGATAGAACAATCGCCGAGAATTGTTATAAAGATTCACCCAAATTTCTTCGGTGGTAATGAGTCCGAGAACATTGATTTGCTCCCACTAATTACCACTTACTAACCGTCGTCACCACTAGCACTTACTCGCTTCTTTAGCACGCACTTCGAATATTTCAAGCAATTTCCAAGAGATATGACTCTGCCCACCATTCCTAGGGAACGCATGTTGCAGAGTGATATCATCACTTCGGATCTCCAGTTGGTCTTAACCAATTTGTACCACCAAGATTTTTCCGTTTCCCAAGATTTCGATGTAGAGCCGACTCCGCCCGCAATTCCTAGGGAACGCATGTTGCAGAGTGGCATCACCATTTCAGATCTACAGCTGGCCTTGACTAGACTTCCTCAAACCGAGATTTCTAAAACACGCCGCTTCCAAGTAACACCGACTATGCCTGTCATTCACAGAGAATGCACTTCACAAAGTATCGATCCGATGCTGAAAGTCGTCCAACAATTCAAACACGTCACCGATGAGGCACAATCCCGACACAAATTCTTGTATATCAACCCGAAGGTGACAATTCAAACAGAGAAAGATTCGCATAACTGCCGAATAACACAAAATGCAGAAGTCCTGACATCCAAATGACGTCAAAACCGACACACTACTTTAGTAAGAGAAGATCCTAAGTATGCTCTGAACAAACCACGCTCTGATACCAATCTGACACGCCCCGATCCCGATATCCTCGGGATATCAGGATGGTCACGTGCTGGCCGACACCCGAGGGTGACGAAAGCCATTTATTGAGTGCAATTGCTGAAAATAAAGGATAGATAAAACTTATAAATGTAAAAGAATAAGGAATATGTATTTAAGGAACGTGTTCAAAGCATACAACTAACTAGAACACTAAAAGAATGATATAAAATGGAATGACTAAAAGAATGAGTCCCACACCAAGAGGACTCGAAGATGCCGATGCGGAAGTGCCTTGATTGTCGGGATTGTACGCCTCGATCCTAAATCCTGAAGGGGGCGCAAAACAAACATGAGTGGACCAAGTTGATATATATATATAATAAAACAATTATCAATATACTAACCCCCAGGTTTATGAAAACAAATATATAATGATGAACGTAGGTTTTCTGAAACCTAGCATGATGTGCAGTATCTCAAATCATAACTCATATATAATAATCACTAGTGAATTTTCCGATAACCCCCAGGCCCCATGCCGGCTCCCCGTCTCTGAGCAGACAGTCAGAGGAAAATACACTTCAGGCCCCATGCCGGCTCCCCGTCCCTGTGCTAAATAGCCAGAGGAAACACACTCCAGGCCCTATGCCAACATCAAACCGTCGCCCGGGACGGACCGGAATCTATCCCTACGTCCCGTAGTGGAAATGACCACTAGGTAAGTACAAAACCATTGAACATATATATATATATTGAAAAACAACTTCATAGTATAAAGTCATCCATCATCTATACTATAAAGAGGTGTTCGAAACATGTTCTAAATATCATATCGTCATCCATCAGATATTCTATAAGAACACGGGTTATAGGAAAAATAGTAATAATTCAAAGTAGCCTTAGTAAGCATGTTATCTCACAAAACGTTTCATAAAATGTAATCATCAAATCATGCTTTTCATGTATGCATTTCTACTATAAAACATGCATTTTAGAAGGGGTCCACTCACAGTACTTAGTTGTCAAAAGCTGCGCCACTAGCGAAAACGGAAACGTCACAATAATTGCCCCTAAGCACATTAAAGAGTCCAATAAATAAAACTATATAATAGAAATTGAATTTGGGAAAACGGACATTGGAAACGGATTCAGAACGTCGAAGTACCCTAAGAAGAGTCCCGGACGAAAACCTGAAAAGTCAACCCTAAAGTCAACGTTGACCGGGGGTCAACGGTCAAATTATGTCTATCGGGTTTGGATCTGGATTAGGGTTTAGGTTTAAATAGGATTAGGATATATTGGGTTTTGGTTTTAGGGTTCTAAGATTAAAAGGGTTTGGGTTATAAAGGGTTTAGGGTGAAAATGGGTAGTTTGGGCTTAAACCCCAAACACACACACACACCACAAACAAACACACACACACACACAGGCTGCACACACACAGCCCATACACACACGGCCCAAAGGCCTAATAACCAAAAGGGTTGGGTTTTGGGTTCTAAAGGGAATGGGTTTTTAAAAGAAAAAGGGCTTAGGGCCCTGACTTGGAAAGCCCAAGGGCTTAAAAGCCTAGGGTTTTCTGGGTTGCTGCTCACGGGCCGAAGGCCCTGTTCCAAATTGGCCCAAGGGGGAAGGGAAAGGCCGGATGGCCTGGGTTTGTTGAAAGAGAAGGCCGGAAATTCGGCCGGAAAACCACCTAACTTTAAACGGCCATAACTTTGTCACTACTCAACGAAATCAAGCGAGACAAAAATGAAAGTTTTAGCCCTCGAAGAGACGAAGAGAATGGTACCTCACACAACGTCTAACTCACCGTGGTTTGGCCGGAAAATGCCTCGAAAGCCGTCGGACTCGCCGGAAACTGGGTAAGATTTCAAATGAGTATAACCTCTTCAATACTCAACGAAATTGAGTGAAACAAAAAGGAAAGTTGTACTACTCGACGAGACGAAGAGATTGATACCTTGCACGCCGGCCAACTCGCAGTGGTTTGGCCGAAAATGGCCTCGAAATGGGCGGTGCTCGCCGGAGCTTACTCCGTGTCGTCGAACTTGCAGGGTAGGGTCCGGGGTTCGTTGCGAGCCTCTCTTCGATGGTGACTTGGTCCTAGTGAGTCCAGGGGAAGAGAGAGATGCGAGAGGTTGAGGGAGAGAGAAACGGGAGAGCTGAGAATGAGAGAGCTAAGGGAGAGTTACGGGGGAGAGAGACGAAGAAGAAGGAAGAGAGAAATGGGAGGCTGGGGACAGAAATCAGGGGTGGGTCCCCTTTGGCTCACCAATTAAGGCTTTAAAACAATTTTAAAATATAAAAGAGGGTTGGGGTGTTTCATTTTCTTCTTTCTTTTCATATGGTACGACACCATCCAAAAAGTCTTCACCCTTTTGGTTTTTTTTTCTTAGTTTCCACATGGTGTCTGACACACCATCATTTTTCCTTTTATTTTATTATTTTGTCTTATGCTTTTCAAAAGGTGCTAATGCACCATTTCATTGCTTTTGCCTTTTTTTCTCTGCAAAAACCCACAGACCGTTACTTTTTTCATGGGAGAGGCCAGATAAGATATACCATTTCCCATCCCCGTGTTTTCTTCAATTTTTCTTGCATGGCCTAGAGAACATGGCATCGTGAAGCAAGAACTTCCATACAGGAACATAGATGACAGCGAGGTTGATGGAGGTACAAGAGAGGGAGGCCTGTGTGGAGTCAGTCTTGCCATCACCATCTCAGACAACCGAGTATTCATGGGAGTTCTCGAGATCTGTCGAAAACGACGCGATCTGGGTTTCCAAGTCTGATGAGATTCTTCTGGATCTCTGGAAACCAATTCTCAAGTACGAGTTTTCTTATCTCGTGACGACTACAGGTCGTTGTAAATTTCAATTCTCACCGGAATTCGGTGGGGCGCTTCTGGAGCGGTGGGAGATACAGAAAATGGACATACCTTTTATTCTGTGAGATTTTTGGCTAGCAGAGGTGGGAGGTAGGTAATGTTTCTCCGGATTTATGGCGTTGTGCTTTCCACTGACATGAGAGCTTCTCGTGCTGATAACATGTTGTAAAATCGACGGTGGGTGCAGTGGAATAAATAAACAAGACACAAAATTTACGAGGTTCCTCTACAGTCAGTATGACTGGAGTACATCTTCGGGGCAGCAGTGATGCTTTCATTGTAATCTGAAATAATAAGAGTACAAAGATAACTCTCTCTATTATCTTCTCTCCTCTTCTTTCCTCTCTCTCTCTACCGTGAGTCTCTCACCTTTTAAAAGCATACGTAGTGCTTTATTTATAAAGCAACTCCGAACTAATGCATTAACTGCACTTTGATATTTACATCATCCATTTTGACAATACCATCTCCTGCATCTCCAAATTCCATTTCACTTTGCATGGACATTGAAAACTTCTGTAGGCATTCACTACCCACCAGCATTTTCAACAGGAGTATCCTAATGATTGGGTTTTTTTCTATAAAAAGAAAATAAAAAATGGAAAAAAAGGTGAAGAAAAACTTTTTTGTTTTGAAGGATTGGGAAAAAAGGAAGAGAGAGAGAGTCAGCTGATTAGTCTACTCTACGTAGTATTTACCGCATACGCATAAGCTGTCACTCTCACTCAATCTCTAAAACCCTTTCGCTTTCTCTCTCTGTTATCTCCGCCATATCCATCCAAATGCCTTCCTCCTCACCTCCTCCCTCTTTCTTTTTTTCCTCTCCCTCACCAAACTCTACCTAAACCTCCATTAGGAAAATCTCTCTCTTTCTCTCACCCCCCTCAGTATATACATCTCTCTCTCTCTCTCTCTCTCTCTCTATACATATCAAAAATGGCTTCAACGCCGCCGCACTGTTCAATCACGGCGACTAAGCCTTACCAGAGCCACCAATACCCCCAAAACCAGCGCCTAAAATCTCAGCGCAACGCCCGCCAACCCAATCAATGGACGACCCAACAAGTCTCCCTCCCAAAGCCTCTGCCTTTACCTTCCCAACCACCGCGCTCCGCCCCAAGGCCGCCGCTTCCCGCCCACACCTCCTCCTTTTCATCCCTCCCTTCTCTCCCTCCTCCAAAATCTGATCTTGTCACCGCCTTCTCGGGCCGCCGCTCCACCCGATTCGTCTCCAAAATGCACCTGGGCCGCCCCAAGACCACCGTGGGCTCCCGCCACTCGGCGCTGGCAGAGGAGGCCCTGCACCACGCCGTCCAATACGGTAAGAATGATCTGGCTCTTGATGATGTTTTGCTTAGTTTTGAGACTAGGCTTGGTGGGTCTGATGATTACACGTTTTTGCTAAGAGAGCTTGGGAATAGGGGTGAGTGTTGGAAGGCAATTCGATGTTTCGAGTTTGCGGTGAGGAGGGAGAGGAGGAGAACTGAGCAGGGGAAATTAGCTAGTTCTATGATTAGTACTCTTGGCAGGTTAGGAAAGGTTGAGCTTGCTAAGAATGTGTTTCAAACTGCTGTTGATGACGGCTACGGAAAGACCGTTTATACGTATTCTGCGTTGATTAGTGCTTATGGGCGAAGTGGGTATTGTGAGGAGGCTATAAGAGTTCTTGAGTCAATGAAAGATGCGGGCTTGAAACCGAATTTGGTTACTTACAATGCGGTAATTGATGCGTGTGGAAAAGGGGGAGTGGAATTTAAGAGGGTAGTGGAGATTTTCAATGAGATGCTGAGAAATGGGGTTCAGCCAGATCGAATTACTTATAATTCACTCCTTGCGGTTTGTAGTCGAGGGGGATTGTGGGAGGCAGCTCAAAACCTATTTAGTGAGATGGTGGATAGAGGAATTGATCAGGATATTTACACGTACAATACGCTTCTGGATGCGATTTGTAAAGGTGGGCAGATGGATTTGGCATATCAGATGATGTCGGAGATGCCTTCAAAGAATATTTTGCCCAATGTGGTTACTTATAGTACTATTATCGATGGATATGCTAAGGCTGGTAGATTAGAAGATGCACTCAGTTTATTTAATGAAATGAAGTTTTTGGCCATCAGTCTGGACAGAGTTCTGTATAACACATTGCTTTCACTATATGGGAAGCTTGGTAGGTTTGAGGACGCCTTGAATGTTTGCAAGGAGATGGAGAGTGTTGGGATTGCGAAGGATGTTGTGTCTTATAATGCACTTCTTGGTGGGTATGGGAAGCAAGGGAAGTATGATGAAGTTAAAAGAATGTACAATGAGATGATAGAAGAACATGTATCACCAAACATATTAACTTATTCAACATTGATCGATCTGTATTCAAAGGGTGGCTTGTATGCAGAGGCAATGAGGGTTTTTAGAGAGTTTAAGCATGCAGGGTTGAAGGCTGATGTTGTGCTTTATAGTGAACTTATCAATGCTCTGTGCAAAAATGGACTGGTGGAATCTGCTCTTTCGTTGCTTGATGAGATGACCAAGGAAGGGATTCGACCTAATGTTGTCACTTATAATTCAATAATTGATGCCTTTGGTCGGTCAGCAGCTACAGAATGTGCAGTGGATGCTGCTCCAGGAGGCATTATGCTACACACCGGATCTTCATCTACAGTTTCTGAAAGGAAGGTCTTTGAAATTCAGGTGGGAGATAGGGAGGATAACAGATTTCTGAAGATGTTTGGGCAACTTGCAGCTGAGAAAGCAGGTTATGCAATAAAAGATAGGAAGGTTAGACAAGAAATCTTGTGCATTCTGGGAATCTTTCAGAAGATGCATGAGCTAGACATCAAGCCGAATGTTGTCACATTTTCTGCCATTTTAAACGCGTGCAGGTACGTCTCTTTACCTTTCGTATATGGTGTATTGAGGACCTAGTTGCTTGAAGATCTGTTAAAGTCAATTTTTAAACTGTGCATTACTAGCAATTTAGATTTATTTGTACCTTACATATTACATAGGTGTTTCAGTCTCAGTTTCTTATGGTGTATGCCTTACATAGTGTCATGCTTCTCAAGAGTTTGCTTTCATTTTCTCTACGGAGCAGTTGAGCTCTGTGGGTTGTGAGGCATGTCAAGAACATGGGAGTACGTGAAGTAAAATTTATGGTTATGATTCAGTTAAGAATTATATGCGCTGGAGGGTTCTTAAATATATGCACTGATATAGGCAGAGTGGAACCTCTCAAACACAACAATTGTAGACGTATGTTTTAAGGACTGTTTACTCATAGTGAGTTGTTAGTCCAGAAAAGAAGCGAATCAAGCAAAACTCTACCTACTTCACTTTGTTTCAACTCGTGGAAGGTGAAAAACAACCACTATTCATTGTAATGTAACCACTATTCATCGTAGTGTCATTGAGGTTATTATGCTACAATGTCAATGATCAGTTGGTTTGATTAGGATGTCTAATATTGAGTACGATGTGGATTCTTTAATCTCCGTTGCATTCCCCTAATCTCATGTTTTTAATGTAAACATAGTCCAATAGCATCCCAGAATCTATGGTTAATCTTGGTTTCAATGGCTTTTCAATGCAGCCGTTGTAATTCATTTGACGATGCTTCAATGTTATTGGAGGAACTCCGGTTGTTTGATAATCAAGTTTATGGGGTTGCCCACGGACTTCTTATGGGCTACCGGGATAATGTATGGGTTAAAGCTCAGTCTCTGTTTGATGAAGTTAAGCAGATGGACTCTTCGACTGCATCTGCATTCTATAATGCTCTGACCGACATGCTATGGCACTTCGGACAGGTAAGTTTTAGAAGATGCCACCTTTTCAGGTGTAACATGTTTTTCCCTTACCCCAAACAATTCAAGGTCTAAATTTTTTTTCCCCATATTAAGGTTCATTTTTATCAACGTGTATTTTAATAGAAACAAGGGGCACAACTGGTTGTGCTTGAAGGGAAACGCCGAAATGTATGGGAAAGTGCGTGGTCTGATTCGTGCTTAGATTTGCATCTAATGTCTCCTGGGGCTGCCCGGGCAATGGTTCATGCATGGTTGCTCAATATACGCACTATAGTGTTTAAAGGCCAACAATTACCGAACCTGTTAAGGTTTGCATTTTTTCTCATCAAACAAGTCCCTGTTTGCATAATATTTGTTAGAATGTTGAGTTTATTTGTCGGACTCCCTGCAGCATTCTAACAGGATGGGGGAAGCACAGCAAAGTAGTAGGTGACAGTACCTTACGACGAGCTATTGAGGCACTTCTTACTAGCATGGGTGCACCCTTTCACATTGCCAAGTGTAACTTGGGTAGGTTTATATCGACGGGCTCTGTGGCCGCTGCCTGGTTAAAAGAATCTGGGACACTGGAGGTGCTCGTTCTTCACGATGACAGGACTTACCCAAAAGGTGCACATTTGGACCAAATCTCCAATTTTCAAGCGCTAGCCTTGTAGTTGTTTGTAACATATGCAAATTTTTTGTATTCTTGTAAACATGTTAACGAAATGTAATATATTTGTATCATAAGTTGTTGCATAGCGTTTTAGACGGCGCTTTCTCTCATCAGCTATTTGGGACAAGGTTGATGCTCCCTTTTCTCAATCCGAATTTGCAACTTTGCAGTGTATTTCTGCAGTAGCGGTTGTAGGCTTTTCGGTGAAAGAAAAAAGTAGACATTTATGCTACTGATACACAAGTGACTAAAGTTGTTTCCTTGAATTCATATGGGCTTCCCAACAAATGAATGCAGTATTTTGCCTTAACCTTTGTTCCTTTTACAATCAACATTAAAGAAGGTGAGTGAGAGGTGCAACGGTTAATGCTAAAATGTTTTTACGATGACGTCCCAATCCAGTAAATACAGTGCGCGAGGAAATATAAATTTTATGTAAGTCCTGAAGCAGGGAACGGTTTGGTTACTTTGTGATGAATATAATACTATACTAATGGATAAAAAGGGATCAATTGTGACAGTATCAAAGTCAATCACGCATGCATTTAAACTTTAACTTTTCCGCACCAATTGGTTTGAGAGACCACCAAAGTAGGATTTGCATTGCATGCAAGTCCTAGAAGTTTTCAGCCATACGAGTGGTCTAAAAAATCCGCATACAATTACCAATGGAGCACAAAGAAAAAAGAGTAAAATTTGGGTGTGCAAATTTTATATGCCTAATTGTCAAACTATGGTATGCAAATTTTTCCCCTATTCACCAAAGAACGAAGTTTTCCTTTTTTTTCTTCTCAAGGGTTAGTGGTTTTAACTTGGGAATCAAGCAAAGTGGTCGAAAGACTGATCAAGTTATACACGACGGAGAGTCGCATACAATACAATTATAAATTTGATTGTGTTCTTAAAATCAAACACTTGGAACTTGAAGATAAATGAGAACACCGATAATGTCAATAAAACGTACTACCATGTCTAATCGTGATTTGAAAACAAGAAACATTACATAATCTGTTGTTAAGATATGTAGGTTCATAACATACATACACATGCCTGTTGTCAAGAAATGTGAGACCTGTCAGGCCCCCCAACTAAATCCTACCCTTATGAATCATCCTGTATATCACTAATTTCCATAAGTACAAGACTAGTCATCTTAAAATTCAAGACCAAAAATTACGTCATGAAGGACCTCAACCGTGGTGGAAGTTTTTGCTATGAGAAATACAAAATTTATATCACACAACCGTACCTGCCTACATGACGCGAGGAGAAATACAGCGAGTGGCTCTAATTTTCTAAGCTCTTTTCCTAGGCTAAGCTCATCTTCAACCTCCACACAGCAAGGGCATTATCCGATTCAATATTAGATATTACCCGAGGTGCATTTCTATTTAGGCACAAACAGATATTCAGTAAGTCTTCTTTCTCAAAACAGGCCTCCGCACTTCCTTCTTTGCAGTTGTAGTGAATCCGGGTGTTGGTATTCCCACCGTGGATTGGTATAAGTCCTTCAAGCTTCATAACAAAAGTTGACAACAATTACAGCATGTTCATGAGGACAAAAAGTTCCAGAACCAGTAAGTAGCAGATGTAGTTGGAAGAAAATAATATAACAAATACCTTGGAATGGTGGCAAACAGAGCAATCACTGAGACGCCAACTATAAGAGGGAAAACTGGCGCCGGAGTCAACTCCTGTAGGTCATGGAAGTGGAAGAGGGGAAACAAATTAATATTTCGTTAGCCTAACTCTAAACTCAATTCATAGCCTCACATGCAAAAAATTGAACCATCCTAAACAAACGTAAGCACCACAATAGGTGATATGCCGTTCCAGAAAGTACCATAAAATCAGAAGATTCTATGTTTACATGATTTAAGAAAATAAGGGAAGGGGTGTATAACTTTAAGGCATTGCACTCTTACAAGATTGTTAAAGAACAATTGGAAGGAGAAGTAAAACAAACCTGCTTGTGGTAATCCTCTTCAAATACATATCTGAGGGGGCCAACATGTATACGAGTATTCTGCTCTAAATCAACCTCAATAACCTCGGATTCAAACTTATGGCTGCTTGACGGAAGACTAGAACGAAGCTGCAGAAGGTGCTTACCCTTGGGTAAGTCCTTCACCTGGAAGAAGTTGGAAAGCGGAAGAGGGAAGACATACTCCATAGAAAGGTCACTAGATGATTTGATTTCCACCAGTAGATGTGGATACAGTTCCTCTATTCTCTTTCCCTCAACATGGCAACTTAAAACAGTTGTGTCTGGCTGTTCAAAAACCAGAAAACCTAATCCTTTGATATCCTCGTGTCCAACCTACAAAATTACCAAATCCGTGAATAAACATATACACATGGGAAGCAACATTATCAGGCTTAGTTGCAATCTTCAATTTCTTTTCGGTTTCTAAATACTGGACTGATCTTTCCACTCCATGGAAGTTCGATCTACTATATTGCAAAATTTGCTACCTGCTAACCTTGATGGGAACAGATTCTGGTGATGCACGCTCAATTTTAGCACTACCCAAACCATCCCTTTTCACTACTTTGATTACATATGTTGTGTCAGGAAGAAGTCCTCTCAAACGATAACTTCCAGATGAATCAGTCACTGTTTCCTCGTAATAGCCTTTTGATTCTGATCTGGCCTCAACCAACGCGCCTTCTTTTGGTTGGCCAGACAATAGAGTAACGACACCCATAGCACTGGAAAGAGTATAAATCAACTTAATATCTCACAGAAAGAAGCATAAATTAATAACAAATCTGTATGTTTCTAAATGGTTACACTGATAAAAAAATTTAAAGTACCATTATAAGTATAAATGAAACAGGTTTGGTTTTAAAGATTTCAAAACTTGGACCACGCATGCACAGATAAATATGCTGCGATGTATATAATATGGATTAAAGTCATTTTGGAAAAAAGAAAAAGAACACTGATTAAAAGTCAAAAACACAGTATCATAAACTCATATTAAGATAGTTACCAAAAGCGAACAATGATGACTAAAAGGGGAAGGAAAGCAAAATCAATCGGGCAAAGTTGTACCGCACAAGAATTATATCAAGTTTCAAATCAATTTTATCAATTCTTGGCAAAGGAGAAATCTGTGGATAATGCTACAATCTGGAAATAGTTTAATCCACAGATCCAACAAAATTCCTAATTACTTCCAATTTTTAAATTCCAAATTGTAATAAACATGTAGTTCAAAATTCTTAATATGAAAGAGAGAATGGTTTGTCAACATTTAAATGTGTGATGGCAATAATAAAAATAAACTTTTTACATGATCACGTTGTTAAAAAAAAATAAAAAATTTATGCAAACCAAATACAAGAGAAGACTAATGGAAAACCTGTAAGCCACTCGAGTAGCTAAGAAAATAGCTTCTTTAGACTCCCCAGAACCAAGATCTATCGCCAGTGCTGGAGGAGAAAAGGCAAACTCCTATAGGACGTCAAAAGTCACTTGTTAGGTGGAGTGATTAATTATAGCCTTAGCATACAGATAAACCATTAAATCATGGGGTTTTAGGGGCTTCTCCGTAGCTATATCTTTTGTATCATGATCAATCTATAATGGCGGGCCAAGGATTTTATCTATATGGGGACAAACTTACACTATAAGGACTCGTTTGATGTCTAGGATCGGCTTCGCTTGGATAATCCACTGGATTCAATTTATGTTGAATAGAAATATGGATGTCAGCTTTCGTAGTTTGGTCCAAGTGAACGTAGAAGATGGAAAAGTCACGAAGATGGAAAAGTCATGAAGAAAACTTGTCCCTCTCAATCCTACCATTTTTGTGGGGATTAGGAGGGATAAGTTTTCTTCATGATTTCTCCATCTTCTATCTTCAACAACAACAACAACAACAAAGCCTTTTCCCACTAAGTGGGGTCGGCTATATGAATCCTAGAACGCCATTGCGCTCGGTTTTGTGTCATGTCCTCCGTTAGATCCAAGTACTCAAGTCTTTTCTTAGGGTCTCTTCCAAAGTTTTCCTAGGTCTTCCTCTACCCCTTCGGCCCTGAACCTCTGTCCCGTAGTCACATTTTCGAACCGGAGCGTCAGTAGGCCTTCTTTGCACATGTCCAAACCACCGGAACCGATTTTCTCTCATATTTCCTTCAATTTTGGCTACTCCTACTTTACCTCGGATAACCTCATTCCCAATCTTATCCTTTCTCGTGTGCCCATACATCCCACGAAGCATCCTCATCTCCGCTACACCCATTTTGTGTACGTTGATGCTTCACTGCCCAACATTCTGTGCCATACAACATCGCTGGCCTTATTGCCGTCCTATAAAATTTTCCCTTGAGCTTCAGTGGCCTACGACGGTCACACAACACGCCGGATGCACTCTTACACTTCATCCATCCAGCTTGTATTCTATGGTTGAGATCTCCATCTAATTCTCTGTTCTCTTGCAAGATAGATCCTAGGTAGCGAAAACGGTCACTTTTTGTGATCTTCGCTAGATTGCTCCGGTCATTAGTGTGGATAAGTATATAAATGGATAGAGATAGGAAAGCAAACACAAGATGTACGTGGTTCACCCAGATTGGCTACGTCCACGGAATAAAGGAGTTCTCATTAATTGTGAAGGGTTTACACAAAAGCAAACACAAGATGTACGTGGTTCACCCAGATTGGCTACGTCCACGGAATAGAGGAGTTCTCATTAATTGTGAAGGGTTTACACAAGTACATAGGTTCAAGCTCTCCTTTAGTGAGTACAAGTGAATGATTTAGTACAAATGACATTAGGAAATATTGTGGGAGAATGATCTCGTAGCCACGAAACTTCTAAGTACCGGAGTGTGGTATCGTCTTGACTTGCCTTATCTGTCTCATAGGTAGATGTGGCATCTTCTCTGGAAGTACTCTTCCTCCATCCAGGGGTGGTATCTGTAACTGGTGGAGATGCACAAGGTAATGTATCAATTTCACTTGAAGCTTACTTGTAGTTTCATGCTTGGTCAAGCGCGATACAAACCATGTAGTAGGAGTCCCCCAAGTCGCCGAGCTAGGGGATCTGCTGAAAGAGGTGACAGACAAGGTAAGCAATTAGAGCTCCGGCTGATTGTTCACATTCTCCCTATCTTGCAGGCAGCATGAAGGATAAAGAGAAGAAAAATGAGGAGAGATGATATGGGATACTTTTGCTTTTGAAGAAGTAACTTTCCACAGGCTTATTCTTGAACTGGGCTGGAGGGTTTTTTGGTTTCCTCCAGAGTATAAGGCCGACTGAAGAATTTGAGGGTCAAAACAAGTCCATCAAATCTAGAGTACGTTCGACCCTGCTGATATGGGATACTTTTGCTTTTGACAGAGTAGTGGATGTATCGGCACGTGTGCTGTTACGCTTGTCTCCACATGCTTCCTTGTATCCTTCTCACTTGCCCTATTTGTTCCTCAGGCAGATGCAGTATCTTCCCTGGAAGCATAAGATGTTGAAGATGAGTACTCGAGAGCAATGCCAGGTAAGTAATCAGGTAAGGGGTTCCAGGCAGTCAGTTCCTGGCTGGAAGCTTGATTCCAAGTGCTGACTGATTGCTCTCTTTCTCCTTGTCTTGCAGGTAAGAACAAGGCCAAAGGAAAAGACAGGGAAAAAGCATAATATGGGATACTCTTGCTTTTAACCCTGATGATATGAGATATTCTTGCTCTAGTATAGCTTGTTTACAGAGGTATTATCGGGGGGAAAGAAAGCTGAATATTTCGAAAAGGCTTCGTTGGAAGTGCCCTCTCAGATAAGAGAAAGGGTTGAGCATTTTTGCAGGTCTGCCTGTCCGTTAGGGATGGAGGTCGACATATATAGGAGTCTCCCTAACATCAAGTAATAATGCTATTCCTTTACCCTGCTTGGTTATAGCACGGTAGTGGAAGCTGCCAGCTTCACATGTTTTAACTCTGTCAGAGCACTTTGAAAAAGTGGTCTGTGGTATCTGGAAAGCTGATGTTGCGTGTGAAGATTACAGACAAGCTTTATCCAAGGAGATCCAGCTCTTGAAGTTGGGAAAGTGGTGCCTCTTCGATTTTCGAACAAGCAATCCTGTCGGGGATCTGGCTCTCGAGATTCGGAGAACGATGCCTCTTCGATTTTTGAGAAAGCAATCCTGCTGGGGGTCTGGCTCTCGAGATTCGAAGAGCGGTGTCTCTTCGATTTTTGAGAAAGTAATCATGCTGGGAGTCTGGCTCTCGAGATTCGGAGGACGGTGCCTCTTCGATTTTGGAGCAAGCAATCTTGTTGGGAGTGTTTTCTCGAATGTGAGTAAAGGTTGGACGTGTTTGCTAGTCTACCTTGCCACGAAGCACAGAGGTTGACACACAGGGACTTTCCAATTATCCAGCAGTGGTACTGTTCCTTTACCCTCTCTTCGATTTTTGAGAAAGTAATCATGTTGGGAGTCTGGCTCTCGAGATTCGGAGGGCAGTGCCTCTTCGATTTTGGAGCAAGCAATCTTGTTGGGAGTGTTTTCTCGAATGTGAGTAAAGGTTGGGCATGTTTGCTAGTCTACCTTGCCACGAAGCACAAAGGTTGACACACAGGGACTTTCCAATTATCCAGCAGTGGTACTGTTCCTTTACCCTCTCTTCGATTTTTGAGAAAGTAATCATGTTGGGAGTCTGGCTCTCGAGATTCGGAGGGCGGTGCCTCTTCGATTTTGGAGCAAGCAATCTTGTTGGGAGTGTTTTCTCGAATGTGAGTACAGGTTGGGCATGTTTGCTAGTCTACCTTGCCACGAAGCACAGAGGTTGACACACCGGGACTTTCCAATTATCCAGCAGTGGTACTGTTCCTTTACCCTTGTGGGTAATAATATGGTAGCTAGACCTTCAAAATTTATGTGTTTAAACTTTGTTAGTGTTGTTTCTTTGCAATTCTTTTACCCTTCTTGGTCAGAGCGATGTAGTGGGAGCTGCAAGCTTCACGTGTCTCAACTTTGTCAGAGAACTTTGGCAAAGTTATCTGTGGTACCCATGAGCTACTGTTGCGTGTGGGAAGTGGGTGATTGAACAGTACGATTCATGTGCTTTCTACTTCGTCAGAAATCTTCGACAGAATGCCCATAATTTCCGCAAAGCTGAGTGTGCGTGTGACAGGTGCTGACAAGGCTGGAAAAGTAGGTGCCTCTTCGATTTCTGAGATCGGCCCTCGTGGTCTCTGAGCATCCCAGCTTTTGAGAAAGCAAGCCTCTTCGATTTCTGAGATCGGCCTTCGTGGTCTTTGAGCAGCCCAACTTTTGAGAAAGCAAACGCCTCTTCGATTTTTGAGATCGACCCTCGTGGTCTCTGAGCAGCCCAGCTTTTGAGAAAGCAAACGCCTCTTCGATTTCTGAGCAGGCGCCTCTTCGATTTCTGAAGCTTCGTCGAGTGCAGATTTTTATAGGGGCTGACATTAAGTTCCAAAGCACACTTGAATATCCACCAGTAGAAGCTCCATTCTTGCACTTCTAAGATCTTGATTTGTTCGACCTCTTCTCTCTTCAACACCTTTGAAAATGTCTGGCCCCTCCGACCGTCGTTTTGACTTGAACCTTGTTGAAGAGGCAGCCCCGCCTTCTCCAGACAACATATGGCGCCCATCCTTCGTCTCCCCTACTGGTCCTCTTACCGTTGGGGATTCCGTGATGAAGAATGATATGACCGCTGCGGTAGTGGCCAGGAACCTTCTCACTCCCAAAGATAACAGACTACTTTCCAAACGGTCTGATGAGTTGGCTGTTAAGGATTCTCTGGCTCTCAGTGTTCAGTGTGCAGGTTCTGTGTCTAATATGGCCCAACGCCTATTTGCTCGAACCCGCCAAGTTGAATCATTGGCGGCTGAAGTGATGAGTCTCAAACAGGAGATTAGAGAGCTCAAGCATGAGAATAAACAGTTGCACCGGCTCGCACATGACTATGCTACAAACATGAAGAGGAAGCTTGACCAGATGAAGGAATCTGATGGTCAGGTTTTACTTGATCATCAGAGATTTGTGGGTTTGTTCCAAAGGCATTTATTGCCTTCGTCTTCTGGGGCTGTACCGCGTAATGAAGCTCCAAATGATCAACCTCTGATGCCTCCTCCTTCTAGGGTTTTGTCCAGTACTGAGGCTCCGAATGATCCTCCTCCGGTGCCTTCTCTTTCTGGGGCTCTACCAACTGCTGAGACTTCTCCTAAGCAACCTTTGTGAAGGCTCCCTCTTGTTTGTTTATTTTGACTCAAGTATATGTACATATTTGTAGCTTATCGGGGATATCAATAAATAAGCTTTCCTTCATTTCAACGTATTGTGTTAAATACACCAAAGCCTTCTTCGCTAAGTTCTTTGAATTTTCTTTTGTTGAAGCTTGTATGTTGAAGCTTTGTGAGTGGAGCATATAGGTTGAGGTAATGTTCCCTTAATTTCCCGAGTGAGGAAAACTTCTTGGTTGGAGACTTGGAAAATCCAAGTCACTGAGTGGGATCGGCTATATGAATCTTAGAACGCCATTGTGTTCTGTCCTGTGTCATGTCCTCCGTTAGATCCAAGTACTCTAAGTCTTTTCTTAGGGTCTCTTCCAAAGTTTTCCTAGGTCTTCCTCTGCCCCTTCGGCCCTGAACCTCTGTCCCATAGTCGCATCTTCTAATCGGAGCGTCAGTAGGCCTTCTTTGCACATGTCCAAACCACCGTAACCGATTTTCTCTCATCTTTCCTTCAATTTCGGCTACTCCTACTTTACCCCGGATATCCTCATTCCTAATCTTATCCTTTCTCGTGTGCCCACACATCCAACGAAGCATCCTCATCTCCGCTACACCCATTTTGTGTACGTGTTGATGCTTCACCGCCCAACATTCTGTGCCATACAGCATCGCCGGCCTTATTGCCGTCCTATAAAATTTTCCCTTGAGCTTCAGTGGCATACGGCGGTCACACAACACGCCGGATGCACTCTTCCACTTCATCCATCCAGCTTGTATTCTATGGTTGAGATCTCCATCTAGTTCTCCGTTCTTTTGCAAGATAGATCCTAGGTAACGAAAACGGTCGCTCTTTGGTATTTCTTGATCTCCGATCCTCACCCCTAACTCGTTTTGGCCTCCATTTGCACTGAACTTGCACTCCATATATTCTGTCTTTGATCGGCTTAGGCGAAGACCTTTAGATTCCAACACTTCTCTCCAAAGGTTAAGCTTTGCATTTACCCCTTCCTGAGTTTCATCTATCAACACTATATCGTCTGCGAAAAGCATACACCAAGGAATATCACCTTGAATATGTCCTGTTAACTCATCCATTACCAACGCAAAAAGGTAAGGACTTAAGGATGAGCCTTGATGTAATCCTACAGTTATGGGAAAGCTTTCGGTTTGTCCTTCATGAGTTCTTACGGCAGTCTTTGCTCCTTCATACATATCCTGTATAGCTTGGACAAAATATGCAAGTCTTTGCTCCATCTTCTATCTTCACTTGGACAAAATATGCAAGTCGGCATCCATATTTCCATAAAACATTCATTAAATTTAGTGAGTCATCCAAGCCATGCCAATCCTAAACATCAAACGAAGCCTAACAGTACTAACATAATATGAGAAAAATAGAGCTAACTAGCTTGTAAATTATATAAACAAAACTCTCAATTGCAAATGTCAAAGCCATAACAAGTTTACAAACCCATTGCATGTGGTACCTGAAAGAAAAACTTACTTTTGAAAGTAGAAAATTAGAAATAAACAAGTTTTTATTTCTCTTTTGAAAGTATCTTTGAAATAGTGTAACTTTGTAAAGAACCCTAACAATATAACATAAATACATAAGATGTATACATGTCTTGCCGGTGTGTATTACAAAAACATCAGTCCTTAGGAATTATGTCATTTACACAGGCACACAACATAGATGACTGTATTATATATATGTGTATATAACTATATATACAGAATCTTTAAGATGCATACAGTAAGCTTCAACTGAAAAAATATCATTGTACTTTGGACTAGTCAAAAGATAAAAATGAGAAACATGTCATTGTACTTTAAACTGTAAAAACAATATATATCCTACGGATTTTTGCCTAAACTAGCTTTACAGTCATTTTAATTCCAATGTTTTTTTTAGCATGATACATGGTGGAACTGAGTTTTCTTTTAGATTCTATTTCTAAGCAAAGGTAAGCAATGCAAGTGTGACTAGTTTTGTGACCAACCATAAATATCAGATAAAAGTAACATAATTTTTTTTTAGTAACATGATTAATGATTGTTGAACACGTCTTGTAACATCATAATGCATTCAAAATTACTTAACTCGTACATTCTGAAGATCCAAAACAAGGAGATTAAGGAAAGAGAATACAGGAACAGGAAGAAAAGGAGAATAACTAGCATGTATATCCCAGAAGATAATAGGAATATTGTATTCAGAATGCATATCCTCGAAGGGTACCTTTAGCAGAGGACGGAGATAGAATGTCCCTGGAAATAAGTTGTTAAATAAGAATGCTCCACCAGCTCCAGATACCGAGTTGTTTCTGTAGCCATCATCGCCACTCAAAGATAATAACACTGAAGGAATAGTCTCTTTAGCATCATCTTTAGAATGAATATTTATAGAAATTTGGCCAAGCTTCTGACAAGAAAAGGAATGAGGCCCAACTTGTTTTAAATGATACCCAGGCTGCACAAATTGGAAGACATTAGGTTGATAGCAATGTATTGCAGTTTCACGTATTTCTTGTACTCAGCTCACAAGTGAAAATAATCTTAGTTCATTCCTCTCTTAATCATTGATATTACAGTACAAAATGTGTACCAAACATTCATATGTATTATCTATGTACTTTGACCATCTTAAGCCGTAACGAATTGCAGGGTAACAAGCCAGGAAGAGAGAATCTTAATGATGGAACAAAGATCTCAACCTCTCATTTGTTCTTCATTTAATTTATCCGTAATGAGAAAAACAAAAAGATGTAAGAGTAGGCACAAATATGTCAAAAAGTTAAAAGGTTGTTGAATCACAAGTTTACCTAGGGAGGTTTATACTTACAATCTCCAGACAAAGAGAAGTGCAAGGTCTCCAAGATTTGTACTATCTGAACTATTTTTTTTGAGAAGAAACAATTTTATTAAAGAAAAGAGAAAAACACAGAAGTGGATAAGAAGTCCACCAACAAATTAGAAAGGAAAATCCTAATAGGAATTGGCTACAGTAGCCAATTCTAGACCAAGCTCACTTAACTGCTGCTAACAAATCCCACAGTATTTGAGATAGAG
Source organism: Malus domestica (assembly GCF_042453785.1). Lineage (NCBI taxonomy): Eukaryota > Viridiplantae > Streptophyta > Magnoliopsida > Rosales > Rosaceae > Malus > Malus domestica. Next base: position 34,652,737 of record NC_091669.1, on the reverse strand, counting down.
AGCAATTATTAAACTCTTTAGTAACCGAAGCCCAAAAAGATGCCCAATATTTAACTCTCCCCCAAAGTACTTCTGCCCCCACTCCAGTATAGTCTTCAAAAATCCTTTTGTTGCGTTCCAGCCATATATTCCAGAAAATTGCCGATACCAGGCAACCCCACAAAGCTTTGGATTTTTTCCCTTTTCCAAGTGCCTTGAAATTGGTGCTTCGTAGCTCAAAACACCCTTTAGGAATGACCCAACTTACTTTAACCTCCTGAAACAGTTTCCACCACAGTTGTATCGAGTAGGAGCAATGAAGAAAGATGTGATTTACACTCTCCTCCTTAGCTTTACATAAACTACACCAATGTGGGGATAAACACATCATAGGGTTTCTCCTTTGAATTTTGTCGCAAGTGTTGAGACTCCCATTGGCCACAAGCCATACAAGTATTTTAACCTTCGGAGGAACTTTTGATTTCCAAATCTGAGAGTAGGGTGGATAATAGTGCACAATCCCATTGTTGCTCAGTACTATCTGAACTATATATCTCTTAAATTGCTTTACTAGATTTTCTTGGTCTCCTACACAGCACGTTTTAATCCTTGTAAATTCCAAACAAATTTTACAAACCACCACCTAGAATCCAAAAAGTGCACAAAGTGCAAAAAACAATAATCAAGTCATCGATGTTCAGATGCATCACCTTCAAGATGGTTAAAAAAAGTACACCATGCTGGACACTTTATTGCAGAAAGTAAATTAGGTTTTAGTAGATGTCCAAACCTTTGAAGCCTGAACGTGGTATGTTACTTCATCATATAAAGGTCCGCCAACAAAAGAGCCATCCATTCCCGTGGTAGTCTCCAGTACTATTTCACCGTCCTTAAGTTGAGCAATGTGGCTATCCCCAGCAGCAAGAATCTTAATATGAACTTCAGAAAGAGGAGGAGAGACTGATCCTGTAATATATAAACCCAATCGACCAGAGAATGGAGGGATTGAAGCTTGGCAGCCATCAATTGTAATTAAGACCTGAAGGAGAAAAGTTTCAAGATTAATCTTCGATAAAAAAAACAATGGACTTTCATTTCTTCAGTTGGAAAATCCAAAACCAATACATACATGATATTGTCTCGGATAAAACAAGATCTTCCTCATCTCATCAGTTCTGCAAAACATCATAGCTCGAGTCAGAAGCAAAAAATGGTGAAGTAATAGCAAACAGTAACACAAATGCAGGACTACACCAAGTTTTCTTTGCAAGAAGAGAGAGTAAATCTTAAAAGGATAAAGTAACAATTCAGTGCTCATAAGAAACCAAAAGACAGTATGTAGTAGACACATCTAAACATTTGAGATGTGCAAGAGCCATGACTGATCAGTTATAAAGAGAAACAATTAACTATGAACCTTGGATCCTTAGGAACAAAGGTAAGTCTTTCTCCACGATTGGCCCATGCAGAATATTCATACACTATAGCACTTTGATCATTTCCACTGGAAGTGAGCCTAGCTGTGGTCTCATCTATAATACTGCCCCCGGCATTCAGAATATCCACAATGAAATTCTCAGGTACCTCGCCCTCAAATGAGCTTGATGAAACATTGATTTGTCCTTTAACAAGATACTTTTCTCCTTTCAGATAAATAGCCTGCAAAATAAATAAAAGATGTGAGGGGAAGGAGATTTTAATTAAGCAAGATCACTAAAAGTGGGGAAAAAAAACAACAAATAGATAACACTATACCGATGGGTTTAAAGTATCAATCTTAATTGATGAGCTCCCAAAGAAAATACACGAGTTGACAAAATGAAGTTCATGCACTCCAGGATATTCTACACATATATTCTGGGAACCTTTCTGCAATTCAAAAAGAGGAAAAAAAAAATTCAGATGCCGGTGCATATGCAACTTAGTTTAGATCACTGGGGGCTTATTAAATAACAGAACAAACCTTAATTTTCAAATTAATGGAAGAACCATCTGGCTGAATCATATAAGCATCTACATCATGGGTGGAAATGACATTGAGCCAGTAACCTTTTTGAACAAATTCAATTCCTTTTACATCTTCCACACCAACATCCACATCAATGGAACTTTTCTCCCAACACCAATTATCTTCTACAGCTGTGGATTCTTCTGAATTGTGTTTGACCTAAAGTAACAACATACATCCAAAGAAAACAAGCATATTAACAGGAATTATACCAAATGAATGCTAATTCTGACTAAAACTTTTTTTTTATCATATGGGCAGAGACGAATGAAAGCTAATTCAATAAAATGTAATGGGCAGAGACGAATAACTGTACCTCAAATCTGTATTTCCCTGGGATGACATTTTCGAAGTGAAAATCACTACTCTCATCAGTCAAACTAATTGTCCTCTTCTCTTCATTACGTTTACCAGCTAAACCAACAAGGATAACAGAAACAGATGTGCCACACTTCTCCTTGCAGGTTACAGTTCCACGTACATTGACCAATGCCTTAATTAATGACAAAAAGAGAGAAAAATCAAAACAGAAAAATAGTGAGAAATTGAATATCTAACATAAGCAAGCACAATGTAGAATACTTCAGAGTTTTATGTTGATGGAAGAAGCGGTTTTGTGTCCATCTCATTTGCGCTAATAAATTACTAGGCAAATGAATAACTAGACCAAAGACGAATGCTTGTGTGGCTAGTGGCGCTCGGGAAGGTTAATACTTGTGATCAAGTCCAAAGACGAATGCCTTTTGCATGCTTCTCCCCCCATTGGTGCACTTTGTGCAAATCCGGGGAGGAAAGCGCCAACCATGTTTTCCTCCATTGTCCGTATAGCATTCAACTCTGGTGGAAATTGCTCAAGGAAGCCGGAGCAAGATGGGTCACCCCAAAGGGTTGTTTTGAGCTCCTAAGCACTAAATTCGAAGGCCTAGGGAAAGGGAGGAAAGCCAAAACTTTGTGGGGATCTCTGTTGATGGCCCTCTTCTGGAACATTTGGTTGGAGCGTAATAAAAGAGTCTTTGAGGATTACAAGGGAGTGGGGGTTGAGGAGCTTTGGGATAGAGTAAAACACTGGGCAGCCCTTTGGGCTTCGGTTTCAGTGGAGTTTAGAGATTACAATTTCTCTTCTATTTTTAGGGATTTGTTAGCAGCCGTTATTTGATTTGGTCTAGCTTTTCCTCTGTTCAATTAGTTTTCTTTAGGGGTCCTTGCTAGTTCTCTTATAGCCCCAGGTGGATATCTTTTCCACGTGGTTTACTTTTTCTCTTTTGTAATTCTTTCGTTTTATAAAATTCTATCGTTTCTTTTCAAAAAAAAAAAAATCAATCTGAACTTGTATGAAAAGGTATTCTAATTCATGTTAGAACGCAGCTCTTAGTGCATATAAGTATGTGCAAGCATTGAAGACTCAAAGATAAAAAAATAAGAATAAAAAAGAAAAGGGAACTATCATTGGCACTCGAAAAATCTAATTGTGCATTCATAAAAGTATTTTTCTTTCTAACTATAGAAAGTTTGGAGTGCACAATAAGATTTTTGGAGTGTCAATAACAATTCCTAAAAAAAAAAGTTATATTTAATAGGAAAACAAATATCCGTATCATTTAAGAAAAATCACCTGAGAAAACTTGACGTTCAATAATGGACCTTTGACAGCAACATTGATATAAGACGGCAAAAACATTAGGCCAGAAGCACTGTCAGGGGTAGCTGCTATAGCAGATAAACGATATTCACCAGGTAGGACCTGGGCATAAAAGACAAAGAACATGTAAATTGCATACACAATAGGGGTTAAGTTTGGATCCACAATACATAAGCCAATGAATGCATGGCTGAAAACCCACCTAAAGCAAGCAAAGCAAGCAAAAAAAAAATTACAGCACAAAATTAATTTACTATATTGATAACTGCTTACACAAAAAAATAAAGAAGTTGTACTTCTCCACCTTATCATACAAAGACTAAGTTGGTTCAAAGAACTTTTCTTTATAGAAAATTCTAATGCAGTTCAAGCAATCCTAGGATCAGACCTGGATTCTAAAACAGGAACATGTCAGTTCATTGACCAAACAACCTTGCATCACTTCACATATGTAGTAAGTTCACACTTGCAGTTTCAAACACGTATAAATTAAACTAAAAGGAGCAAAGAGTAATTAATTCTGGCTTCAATCGTTGAGAACTGGGCCAGTTACCCGTTCTCTATCATAACCTCAATGACACGCCCAGAAACAAAAGACCACCTCCTTATTGCACATCAAACTAACATACCTCAAAGCAGAAATTTCCACTTCCATCAGTCTGTTTCACTTGCGGTTTGACATTTTCAGGGCCACGCCCACGAGTCAAAGCTACCTAAAATTTAAATATGAAAATATTATTCCTGCATATAGCATAGAAAGAAGAACATAGGGAATGTGATCTTTACCTTTGCCTTGTAACCAGCACTAACTATCTGAACCACACCACAGACATCATAGGAAACTGCTTTAATATCCATAACTGAAGCCATATTTGGTAATACCTGGATCAGCAAGCAAAGTAAGAAAGAAAAATATAACAGAGCGCAATTCATTATGATGGAAACCCTAGTTAAACGCAGAATACTAAACATTGAAGCTTCTAATGACACATAAGAAGGTAACCTTGTTATAGAATCAATGTAAAAGTTCAGAAACAGATTCTCATAAAATACTCTACCAAATAGTCCTTCAAACTGCTGAACTTGTAATGCTCCTTTGTGGCTTCTATTGCATAGCGATTGGAAGTAACCTGCAACATTCAACAGCTAAGTAACCTAAATTCATTACCAATAACAACAACAATAGTATGTTATCTAGTTTAGAACCACCAGGGATGGACTTGTAAATCTTTTGCAAGGAGCTTGAGTGCAACTCATCTCTTTCTAATTTCATCCTGCTCCTTTGATTTGAAAGGATAAAGACCACCCAAGGCACACGTTTGATTTGAAAGGATAAAGACCACCCAAGCTACATGTTCTATCCTAGACAATTGATCATAGCAAGGCCATCACTTGCAATATGGTTCAAAAGAGACGACTTAATACATGCCTTTCTTCCCATTGGCATATCATGCGTTGGGGTGAAGCTAAAATGTAGTTTTTTTTTTTTTTTTTTTTTGTTGAGGCTTAGGAAAATAAGATTGTGTTTCCCCTGTCTCGTATAACTGTTTAAGGAACAGCCAATAGCAAACACCAAGGCACTATCGCGGTTCCTCTGGTGGAGGTGAAAAAGCCAAAATATTGGCCATTTGTTGAACGAAATGCCAGAACTTTTCAATAAAATTACCGGGCGTGAGCTTTTGGGCTTTTTCATTATTTCATTGTGTAACAAAGGAAGCTAACAGGGAGGGAAAAAGGTAGATACATACCTGGTCAAGCTTGTAATATCCTTGTTTGTCAGTGATGGACCTTTCATGACCATCAACTTTAATTTTAACACCTTCAACACCTTCATCATTTCCATCCACAACTCGTCCCCCAACAGAAAATCCAGTGACCTACACAAAAGAAAATATAGAAGATGAAACTGTCAAATATAAATCCAAACACAACACAAGAATAACTAATGCCAGCATACACAAATAAATTAGATAACATTTTCAAAGGGATGAAGGGGCTTCTAATTATCTAATCTAATTGAAATCAGTGTGAATAACATATCTGTAATATAACTTTATACAAGTATACATACTTGCAAATGACACTTTCACATTGATGGATGGGCAGCCAATCAATAGATTTAACCCAAACCAAATGAGGCTAAATGACTTATAGTAGTTATATACAGTTTAATCTTGTATACTTTAAGGGCCTGTTTGGTTCATGGAATGAGTTATTTGGGAATACACTTCCCATGCATATTCCTAATAGGTTGGGAATGAAATGATTTCAATCCTTTATTTGAAAATGCCAGGAAATGGTAACAAGGAAATACATTTCATTTCCATTCCAATTTTGGTTTGTGTAGTAATAGGAATTAAAGTTTTTCCTACTTCTCAATAATACCCTTATTAAAGAAAAAAAAACACCAAGAATATTTAGACAAAGTTGTGGTTGTAGTTAATTATGAGGGTAATGTAGGGATGAGAGAGCAATAAATGCTTTCGCAAGGCAAGTAAGAAGCAAACCCAAGGGGGGCAATGAGTTTCTTTCAACTTCCCCCTTAATGGGAGTTTGAAACCCATGTGACATAAACATGATTAGAATTCACATGAGTGCACTTACCACAATTGGGAAATTATATAGCCATTCCCAAGCTCGTAATACGTGAACCAAACAGGGCCATAGAAAAAACAAAAGTATCTCCGGAAGACAGATTGTGCAACAAATATTAAAACACCAAATGTCTGAATTTTGACCTCGTAGGCCGCTATGCATCTTACCTGGAACTTCTGAGGAACTGTCACATGTTGATGCTCAACAGTTATGGACATGACAGGAGGTGAAACATCAAATACTGTGTTTTCCCCCTTGTAATAAGGTATGAGCTCATACGTTCCTGCCAATGATTCAATGAAACTGAACTGAGCACTAGGTTCAATTTGAAAGCAGTAAAATTAGTGAGATGCAGATGCTGAGCATTTTCCAAGCAAGAGGGCTTCAAACCAGATGAATCTTGAAACTTCATTAACAGAATGAGGTGGCACGATAACTAAGATTTGTGACTATGTCTATGACATAAGATAGCAAGACAGTGGTTAGCGAAAAAGATCATCTAAATGTTTGTCTGAACATAAATGTTCTGCTCTTTGTCTGCACCCACTACCCCCTTTCTTTTAACTTTTAGAGGGTAAGAGGTGTCATTTTGTCTGCCAACCAGAATTTTCTGTTAAGGTTTTCCAAGGAAAAATAAGTTGTGGTTTTCTGCAGTAGTTGCAATCATCTATCCGGCGGACCTACACATTGATGTATAATGTTGTTCGCTTAGTATTAAAAGAAATGCCAAATGCAGCTTCTATATAGTTTGTTGACCACAAACTCCAAAAGTATCAATCTTATATGATTTAAAATGCACCGATTAGTTAAACATCTCACTGGAACATCTACCACAAACAATCAAACTTTACTAATACATAAAGCGTAAAGAAGCAGAAGTTATAAAGTAAAGAGGACATATATGGGGAATAGTGTAATGGAACTGCCTAAAATAAACCAAATAAACAGAAAACGTATACAATTACCACAAGGTATTGATTTAAACATGAACATCCCATGAGCATCAGATATAGCATGGCACAGTGCCTTCCTCGTTCCAGAAGAAGTTCCAGAACCTTGGGGACAATCTACCTCTAAGACGTCATCCGAGTATAAATAAACGTGAACTCCCAATATTGGATTTCCCTATCCCACACAAGAAAAAAGAAAGAAATCAGTATACAGTCTAAGTAGACAAACTAGAAGTCCAATTTAACCTGACCACCACCACATTAGGGGAACCAACATCAATTAGAAGAAAACAACTATAAATAAATCAATCCACCTCTAGTACTGATGGATGGATTTCTCAAGTCATTGGTTGCACATATTTAAGATAGGGACTTGTAGACAAAGCAAATTGTATGATGAACAACTGTCATCTCTAAAGTAACATTTTTACCTGAGAAACAACAAATCCACGAATATCATACCCAGGGACAAAGAAAATGTCATCCACTATGTCATTTCCGAACCCCAAATTCACCTGCAAGAAGTATATAATTTCCACATGAGTGTCATTTAAATTTGTAAAGGCTTATCAATGGTAACATAATATAATCTTAAGAAACCATGTAAGATCATATAATCTTAGAAAACCAAGTAACTATTATAATCTTATAAAACCAAGTAACATGTTATAATTTTATAAAATCAAGTAACCTAATATAAGATAACATACTCATATTTGGCAAGAAAGGCCCAGAGAAATCCAATGGAAGATAAACACAACACACAAGTCCAAAAGAAAAAAACAATTATGGCACAAGAAAGAATAATAAATGAACCTTTGTTGAACCTCTTATTTCAACTTTCAAGTCAGGGTGCGAAGCACGTAATTCATAATTTCCTGCACACAAGAAGGATATTTGATAACAAAGTTATTTATCTGCTGAAAATGGACTAAATGAGAGAGACGAATACAAGGTAATCTTTCGTTAATAAAAAGGGTCTTGGAACAAAATAATGATATACAACCTGCACGGTGAAAATTGCAGTTTCACAAGGGAACCAACTAATCATAACTGTTGAAATGTACGGGACATATTGGAAACATAATCAAATTAGAATACCTTTTGAAAGGTATGTGACATACTGAAAAGATTTATGAATTGTGGTACAACATAAGCTCAAGTTTTGTACCTGGAATAATATTTTTGAACAAGTAACTCCCCCCTGCTGATGTTATAACAGAAGAAACAACACCACCAGAATCAGACAAAAGTTCAACTTCAATATTTGGAGGACCTCCATTCTGAACGGAACAACTCCCTCCACCAACCGCTCCCACTACTCTACCAGACAAGGAGAACCTACCCACATGTACCACAAGGTAGTTTATACCAAATGCCCAAGGCAAGGACAGAAATGCTTATAAGATCATGCAAACTCAAATAAAAGCAAAAGAACACACCCTGTAAACTGAAAGTTAATATCTTCACTGCCATTGCAGCCGGAATCATCAACAATAACAGGAACCTAGAAAACACTACTGTTGTCAGATTCTGACAAGCGCAAATTTTGAGTCAACGAACCACATATAGGAATAGATAGAAAGACAGAGAAAAGAAAAATTAATAAACCTTGTCTGGGTTCCATGACCATCCCTCTGGGCCGTTAATTTTAATAACAAAAGAGCCCTGCATTATCAATAAGGGCAACGAGAAGCATTGAACAAACAACAGAACGTTTCAGTCAAGTAAGCAACATCAAGTGTGTGGCTTTTCGTGATCAACTCCGATAATTTTGAAAACAACACAAATCACCACTGAAGCATGAGAGCATGTGAAATGAAAAGATGCAGCGAAATCCAAAGCCTCGAAAAAGAAGAAGAAATAATACCTTGTCATATACGGGAATGAAGTAGTAACCATTGGGAGCACATTGAGTGCTATCCTTCAAAAACCCATCAACTGTCCGAAGCTCAACCTAAAATCCCAAAATCAATTTGCAACTTATTCGATATCTTGTATCTGGATTTGCATTAGTGACGAAAATTCAGTAAAATTTGTTTTACCGTGATGTGAGAAAAATCCAATTTAGCATCGGTGGGTTTCCTGGCCTTGATCAGAGAAGAGCGAGCCTGCAAGTTTACGGTGCGATTCCTTAGTCGATCAAGTAAAAGGGTAAAACCCATTAGCTCAAACAGTGAAAAAGTTGAAGTTATTTAACCTCGACGAAACCGCCGCAGCCGTGGACTGAATCGGCGAAAGTGGTAGCGAGGGAAGAGATTGCGAGGAAGAAGAAAAAGAAGAGTAAGGGTGAGGCCTGGTCTTTGATGGCCATTTGGCCTCCGTCGTGTGCGTGTGTTTTGTAGTTGAGAGATTTGCGAGGGCCGAGAAAAAGATGTGTTTCTCTGAAAGCAACGACGCAGATCTGGCTAGCTTATATGATCCATCATTTAAAACAACAGAGAGAGAGAGACAGAGAGAGCGAGCTTACGAATCAGTCCGCAAGAGAGTGGAGACTCGAGTATTTCAGTACAGTGACTTGTTTTTCTTTCTTTTTTTTTTTAAGGATATTTGACTAAACCAACATAACGAGCTAGTAATGGTTGACATTGAAATTGTTAACAAGAGTGGAACTTAACACCACCTTTTTGTAAGGCCATTCACAAGTAGCCCAAAAATTAAGTTTGATTCCACTTTTGTGGCAATCAAACTCTTGTATTGAGCTGGAAAATTTGTCTTTTTGTAGTTGGTAATTTCAATTCTTGAGTTCAATATATTATACTAATTGTTGGAACTGTACATCTATCAGTATACGTGTGTTTGAAACTGCATATTCATCAATATACATGTGCTAAAAAGCTAGTGAAAAGAAGAAAAAAAAAAGGAAATTTGATGAAACATTTGTCATAATAAGAATCTCCTCCCTTCTTACAAATTTTAAAGAGTACAAAGAAATTGAAATAAGTAAGTGCAAAATAGTAAAAATTCAAAAGAAACAACCTGGCCCTTTTATGAACTTGTTATAAATAAAAAAATTATAATTAAGCTTTTTTAGTAAAGAATTAAAAATCCAATTGTTGATGCACAAAACCGAAGGTCTTGGGACAACGTAAATCCAACCGTGAATCTGCAAGTAATGTAAATAACACAAGATGTATCGTGGTTCACCCCAAGGTTTGGGCTACGTCCACACTGATTATTGTATTTCTCTTAGAAGTGAGGGGAGTGAGAGAGAGAGCTTCTGAGAGTGAAAGAACTCTTCCCATGGCCTAAGAAAATGGTCTCCCCTAATTGTGAGGGTGAGGAGTCTTTTTATAGAATAATGGTTCATCACTTATTACATATTTGCCCCTTCCTTTATTACATAATTACATTTAAGTCCCTTGAGTATTTGTACGAAATCTAAATACGGATGCCCTAAGTATGGTACAAACAGTAGTCCCCTAAGTCTTCAGTCAAGATAGTCTTTTGGCTGGAGACTTGAAATTTAGTCCATGTGTGGGTCGAAGTAACTAGATGTTGTCTAGGGATGATACTCGATATGAGGCGGCGCTCAAAGTGAAATGATGTTCAACCAGAAGTAGCACATGTTGTGAGGTTGCTCGGCTTGTGGCTTATGTTGCCTTGGTTGGCTCGGCTTGTGGCGTTGAAGGTGAGTGAGTCCCTTTTATAGATTAAGAGCTCGCTCCTCAATACATAAATGATGGGCTAGAGTTGATGTTCGCGGCGAAGCGGTTGCTCCGTAGGCGGCGATGCTCTCTAATGAAGGTGAGGGAGTCCCTTTTATAAAATAAGGGCTCGCTCCTCAGTCCATAAATAATGGGTTAGGAGTGATGCTCGCGGCAAGACGGTTGTTCAGCTGGCGGCGATGCTCTCTAATGAAGGTAAGGGAGTCCTTTTTATAGAATAAGGGCTCGCTCCTCAATACATAAATGATGGGCTAGAGTTGATGCTCACGGCGAGGCGGTTGCTCCGTAGGCGGCGATGCTCTCTAATGAAGGTGAGGGAGTCCCTTTTATAAAATAAGGGCTCGCTCCTCAGTACATGAATAATGGGTTAGGAGTGATGCTTGCGGCGAGACGGTTGCTTAGCTGGCGGCGATGCTCTCTAATGAAGATGAGGGAGTCCCTTTTATAGAATAAGGGCTCGCTCCTCAATACATGAATAATGGGTGCTCTCTAATGAAAGTGAGGGAGTCCTTTTTATAGAATAAGGATTCGCTCCTCAATACATAAATAATGGGCTAAGACCCCAAGTATTTTTCATGAGGCCTAGTTGAGGCCCAATATATGGTGTATAGTGTAGTCCCCCAAGTCTTCGGTCAATAGAGTATGTTGGCTGGAAACTTCAAATTGAATCCATGTATGGGCCGAAATGGCGATTGTTCGGAGTCAGTATTTGTATACCCTGCACTGAAGCTTTGTGGGTGAAGCTTTGCAGGTGAAGCTTTGAAGCTGGAGCTCTGTGAATGAAGCTTTTGAAGATAGAGCTTTTGTAAATGAAGCTTTTGAAGCTAGAGCTCTGTAAATGAAGCTTTTGAAGCTAGAGTTTTTGTAAATGAAGTTTTTGAAGCTAGAGTTTTTGTAAATGAAGCTTTTGAAGTTGGAGTTCTGTAAATGAAGCTTTTGAAGCTAGAGCTTTTGTAAATGAAGCTTTTGAAGCTATAGCTCTCTAAATGAAGCTTTTAAAGCTAGAGCTCTGTAAATGAAGCTTTTGAAGCTGATTGACATAAGCAATGCTCATGGATGTTGACATGAGTGATGCTCATGAATGTTGACATGAGTGATGCTCATGAATGTTTATGTATGATTGATATGAGTAATGTTCATGAATGTTTATGTATGATTTGAAGTACTGGGCGTACTTTTGATCACCTGGTTGGTGATAATAGCGGCGGGGTGCTGAATAATTTTTTGTAGTACTGGACGTACTTTTGGTCACCTGGTTGGTGATAATAGCGGTAGGGTGCCGAATAATTTTTTGTAGTACTGGACGTACTTTTGGTTACCTTGTTGGTGCTATTTTGGGCTTATGGGCCTTTGCCCTCCACACAACATTCCAACCCATTTCTTTTGGGCTTTGCCGTTTTTTTTTAACCCTCTGATGGGGTTTATACAGATGTCTCCGAAAGATAAGAAAAATAAATTACATGTTTTCAGCATGTTGATGGGCATCTTCTGGTCCAACAGAAAGTGGAGACGGGAAACCTTGGTGGGCATCTTCTTATCTTTAATCATGTTATCCCGTGGGATAGTGGAGTAGTAGAATAGTGGAGCATCTTCTTTTCGGCTTTTCCTTTTCTGCTTTCTGCTTTTCTTTCTGATTTTCTTTCTGTTTCTTGACCCTCTTTTTTGGTCTCTAAGCTGTCATGCATGTGCACCCTTGAATCTGCAGGTTGGCCACGATGGTGATGTTATGATGGCATCATGCCTTCTAGTAGCATCTTCGGATTGGGTTATCTTCATGCGTCGGCTTCAGCTTCTGGCTTAGAAGCTGACTCAAAACCTGGCTTTCGTTTATGCTCACAGATTGGTTTGCCCAAAAGAGCTTCTGGTAGCATCTTTGAACTGTCATAGCAAACAGTTTGCTGCAATATCCTGACAAGATCAACATTCACAGCTTCAAAAAGATGTTCCAAAACATGCAATCTGAGATGGTCTTTCTGAAATTCGATCAAATCCGGAAGGTTGTCGAAGACGACGCTGTACTTGGAATTATTCTCGACCATCTTCCCTATGACCCCAGTCCATTACCCATCTCTGTAATCCACATCTACCACATCTCCCTCCTCGAAATTTCGGTCAGCGAGTTGTGGCGGCGTGGGCTTCAGGTGCTCCAAATCGACGTACTCCTTTGCTCATCTGCAGATTTGACATATGATGCTTAGGGGAATAAAAATGAGGCAGCATGGTGGGATTGGATAGAGACCTAGCTTCTAAATGATACGTGGGATTGAGCTGCCGAGAAGCTTCGAGTAGTAAGTTGAGCATTTTGGCATGGGATTAGAAGGGTTTCTTCTGGGTTTTGGATTGAAACCTGCATAAAACTCCAAATGTGTTGAAAGATATCGAAATCACAATACTGGGTTTTGATGGGTTTTTTCCGTTTTAGAGAAAGGCTAACTCTCCTAGTGAACTCGCTGAGTGGTTTTGAACTCAGAATACCACAGTCCTTTAAACCAGAGCAGCATAAATGAGTGAATTGTTGAGGGTACGAAAGTTGAGAGAAATCCTCGGAGTGGGACCGAGAGAGTTCCATGATCTGTTTATCCATGAATTCCGTCGTCTTTATCGTGCTAGGAATTTTCTCTGAGATTTTCTGGTACTTTCCGTCGTGTTTTATGAGAATCCAAACAGCTGATTGTGTAATGCTTAGTGGCCCGACGGAGATGCCTACGGAGAAATGACCAGAGTTTGAAGCGGAGCCACAGAGGCTGATTCCTCAAATGTTCTTGATATGTTTGCTTTTGCTGCTGCTGGAGCTTTTTGAGGGCTAGGATTTTGGCGCTGGTTTGAACTCCGAGAAATGACTGCGGCGAAATGGAGACCTCCATCACGGCTACGTCGCCGGAAATTTTCGATTTCTTCATGTATTTCCCCATATCTCAGGCCTTTCTGGCCTTTCTGCGTTTTCTTCGAAGTTGGAATTTGGAGAGAGAGAGGTGATGACAATTGACGGAGGCGACATCTATTAGAGAGAAAAGAGAGCGAGAGAGAGAAAAAAAGAGAGAAAGAAAGATCTAGATCTTTTCTGTTTCTGGGTTTTTTGTGATTTTGCAGATTCACGGTGGAGGTGAAAAAATGAAAGAGAACCAACACAACTTTTCGTATCGATTTCCAAAGACGGCGCCAAATGTTGATGCACAAAATCGGAGGTCTTGGAACAACGTAAATTTGACCGTGAATCTGCAAGTAATGTAAATAAGACAAGATGTATCGTGGTTCACCCCAAGGTTTGGGCTACGCCCACATTGATTATTGTATTTCTCTGAGAGGTGAGGGGAGTGAGGGAGAGAGCTTCTGAGAGTGAGAGAACTCTTCCCATGGCCTAAGAAAATGGCCTCCCCTAATTGTGAAGGTGATAGGTCATTTTATAGAATAAGGGCCCCTCACTTATTACATATTTATCAATTCCTTTATTACATAATTACATTTAAATCCTCCGAGTATTTATACGAGATCTAAATACGGAGGTCCTAAGTATGGTACAAACACCAATAAAAAATAAATAAAATACAAAGGAGTGCCGTGCGCTTTAATGGGGTGGAATTGCTCTTACACTACTAAAGATTTGTCATGACTGCCGGAGGCCCAACCCATCAATGAGCTGTCAAAAGGCCCAACCCATCTGTCAAGACTTTCGACGACAAGCACCTCCCATCTCTGCAACTTTCTCACTTTCACATTCAGATGTCCCCCCACTTCAAATTCAACCTCCAAAATTCGCACTCCCCGCCACCACCTCCATATTCATCTCGCCGTCGACCACCATCATAACTCTCTCTCCTACATCTTCCACATCCACTCAACACCGGTCCCACTTCCATGGTTCCACCTCGAAATCGGACCTCCCTGAAGCGTAAATCGACTCCACCTCCAGCCTAATTCAAGGTAAGATTCATGTTTGGTTCTTGGTTTTTGAAATTAGGGTTTTGTATTTGGGATTACGTTTGTTATATATTGGAGTTAGGCAGACACTAGAGAATTTTGGCTGCTAGAAGTCATATCATCTTCGTATTAGAAGAGGAAGAAAAAGAAGATGTAAATTGTTATTTGTGCAAAAATATGTGCAATTTGGGGTGTTTGGTCGTAATAATCTGAACAAACTTTTAATCTTCTACTTTTGGAGGTTTCAATGGCAATTCAAGAGGTGGAGTTTGCACATTTCTCATTTGTTTTGGCATTGGATATTTGATTTTCATGCATTTTGCATTGATATCCCTATCTGTATCACGTTTACTGTTGCATTAACAATTAGGGTTTCCAATTTGTGATTTATATTTTATATTGGGTTTTTAAAAATTTGCAGAACTGGGTTTTTGACATTTGCTTGAGGTTAGCTTCAAATTTCAATTGTGGGAATGAAACGTGTGACACCGTGAACTGAATTGTGGAGTGATTGTGTGAAATAATGAATGTGTCGAAACTTGAATCCTGTAGCTTGTTATGGATTCTGAAATGTGCCCTTTATATGTTATTTGCTGATTGATGAATGTGTTGATCAATATTGTGGCTGATTATAATTTACATGCTGAACTGAAATGTGTTATGTGTTGATTAATATTTCAGCCAATATTATTAGCTGGTAGTGTTATTAGAGGTCAGTCAAATTCTCAGGAAGCACAGAAGAAGAGAAGCAATGAATGTGGTAGCGAGGAGCGCGTGGAATGTGTTGAAACGGTCCAGTCAGGGCGTGGAGTCAGTGACTCAGTTGGGGTACCATCGTCATGAGCAATTGAGAGGGATTCGGGTGAAGGTGATGAACGGGAACCTGGAGTGGGCCCTGACGGTTATGCAAAGGAAGATGACATCGAGTGGGATTGAGAGGATGATAAAGCGGGAGCAAACCCACCACCTCAAAAACTCTGAGAAACGAATCTTGGCTCGCAAGAATCTCGAGCAGAAGCTCCGGTCTCAAGACCTTGCTCGCAAGCTCAAGGCCGTCCTCCTCAAGAAAGTCAGGTACCCAGTTTCAGAACCACAAACTTCCTTTGTTTGCTCTCATTGAAATTTATTGATCAGTGATTGGGTTGCTGGATTATGATTTATGCATAAATTTTACGACAAAACCCATATGCTATCATAGCTTTATTTGCCCATTATCAATGTGAATTATTGATTAGTAATTGGGTGAAGTGAGTTGCAATAGCTGGAATAGAGATTAGGGCGTTTATTGTAGGTTTACACTACATGATTAAGAATAATGGAAGGTTTTACTGTATTTAAGCCTTTTCCCAGCTTGTAGTTTGTTTTGCAGTTCAAGTGTTTGAGGTTATGCCTTGGAAAGACAACTTTTGCTTGAGTGCTTAGTTTCGTCTTGTAGTTTGTCGACTACCCTTCCAAAGCGAAAAACAACTTTGAAATTTTACTCAACCATTTGTTTGTTTTGTTTGCTTCACCAATGGTGGATAAACTGAAAGGGAAGAGAAAAATTTATTAAATTCTCCAACTTTCTGTTTGGTTATTACTAGATTTCTAGATTTCAGAATGTAGACAAGGATCTACAGCCCAAACCAAACAAGGGCCATCTCTTCACAAGGTTATAATGTTGTCGATGGAGGTTTTTTTGTTCTTATATTTACACTTGTTGCTTACCTAGTTTGTCTTTCAAACTTCCTTCTTATGTGACTATTAACTCGTATGATGTCTTTGTTGTTTTGGATTCTTGAGTATTTTCTTTATGTCCTCTTCTCATGTTCTGAATTTATTTTTTGCAGAGGCCTGTGAGAACATCATTCGAGCTGATTTTGGATGGTCTTCTTTTTGTTCTGGAATTTCGTCTTCTTTTTGGTCTTTTTTTTTTAAGACAGTCATGTTACATTTGAGAAATGTTATTCCAAATGCATCAGTTTTTCATCGCTCTTCATCACATCAGCTACAAGTCGCTTGCGAGAATGCTCAATTTGTTAAAATTGTACATTTACTTATGTGACTGATGTGTTAACAGACTGCTAAATGGAAAATAAGAACGGAAACAATGAAAAGAAAAATTCAATGTTTCACGCTTCTGCTTCTCGTCGTCTGCCCCTAATGTATTCCGAGGTCCACCACATCCACAACACCCTGTAAGCTGCCGTAAACATCGACGATATGATAATTCCATCACTTTCGATACTTATGAGCTACCAAACCCAAGAAACTGGTCTACTAGTTTTGCTGCAATAGAGCTGGCTGGACTGTCTGATACACTGTCTGTGAATGCCTCCGCATATACGCATATAACATCTTCAGTACCTGATGGTCGTATAAAACATCGGCCTCTACGGTATTTAACAGCAATATAAATAGGAACAAAGAAAATCCTCAAAATTTTGTTTGTGAATTATATACCAGTAAACATGCCAATTATCGCTTTGAATCAACAGGGCCACTAATGATGCCTACCAGTTTCAGCATCGATGGCTTCTTGAATGGCGGGGGGGGGGGGGGGGGGGGTGTCACGGGCACGGTTTCTGCATTTTCTGTAACAACAGCAGCTCTATCGACAACCTTGACCTGGTAATTAAGAAGAGGAAGAATTAGTTTCTGAATCGAGTATCATTATAAAACTTAAGAATGCTTCGAAAACAATTACGGATAGAATAAAGAGTCCGTAACATAGAAGATGGCCAAGGACACTTGCCTTAAGCTGCCTACTGGGAAGATCCTGATAGAGCTCATTCCACCTTGACCAGCCCGTATGTTTCAGAATAGCCTCGACAAGAGGTCTCCGCTCAACGCATCCCCAACAGCCTGGTTAATCAATTCACTAACATCCAAGAGCCTCAAAGCAGCCTTATGCTGTTCTGAACCTGAAAGAAACGATCATATACGTCATTTAGATCGGTAATGGAAAGTCAAGTCAGCACTCGTGCATAAAATAAATACTGCCTGGTTTTTTTTTATCCCAACCAAATAAAACGCCTTGCGTGACCTTTAACTACATGAGAAAGCTCAGCAGTCCTAGCCTCCAGCCTGGATAAGTAATGTTCCGAGAACAAGATGGTGCCATGGCCATTTGCCTCAAAGTAAATCCCGATTGTCATACTCTGCAGCTTTCTCATGCAGGTATTTCACTCCTGTAGGAGTAAAAGTGACATCTAGACCTAATTGTTTGGGATAATCTGACTGTGGATGCTCCATTCGCATAAGCTGTTTGTGCGATCCAAGGCGACATTGATAACCGTTATTCCATTCACATCTACTTCCTTATACAAAATGCTTAGTTGCTCCTTGATGAATATAGCAAAGAAAGATAAAATCTTGTCCCCATTGACGAGTTCAATCTTGTCGCTACTTCTAGATGGTACAATAAAATATACAAGCCAATCAGCATCATCTTAAACTAGCTCACCTGAAAAGCTAGAACCATACAAATACTTAATCCCCTCCTCTTATCATTTAAAGAAACATTTTACATCAACAGTAGAACAGTAATATTTTACCACAGAGAAAATTTACTGCCCAGTGGCATCCTTCGTTACCTTTTAGGGAAAAAGATGTAATATATATCAAACAAGATAATAATAACAAATCAATCACCAAAATTCATAGATTTTCTCCCATCTACGTCATTAGTGCAGTTTATGTATTTTACAGTATCTCTGTGATGCAGACATTTCAAACAAGCTACTTAAAGTAAATGATTCGTCTTATAATCAAGGGACGGCTGACCTTATCCCAACATCCTGTGAACCAAAACTACAAGGAGCAACTTTCTCTTTCTGCACATAACCTGCACCAACTCCTTCATTCAGTACACCTCCTTCTTTTCCACAGTTCCAAATCTCAATAGCCAAACCATTCAACATCGTTTACAAGATTTCGAGTTTTTCTCCACCAACACCATTTGCCCCATCCACAACCAACTTGTCATCCATGCTGCAGGCATGATTTCCACTAGGAATCAAATCTATCAAGCACCTAACCAACCACACAAAGCGCATATTCAAACAAAATATGATGGCATGAAATTCACTGGGAATCAAATCTACCAAGCAGGCAAGCACCTAACCAACCACACAAATAAAAGCCACTCAAACAAAATATGAATTTTTTTTCCTTTTTAGAACATATGAACTCATAAAACAAACCTCTATCTCTAACTAACCTAAACGAACTTGATAGCTGTTTGAAGTAATCACTGTCTGATACTTGCAAACCCTTATTTATAGCACGAACCATCCAATGCAGCTGCAGTGTAGTTATAATTCCCAAGTCATGGGCAATCGCTCCTATAATTGAACTGATTCCCTGCAATAGAACAAATGCTAACCAAATAGAAGTGAAAAAATATTTTAGAAACTGCATGCTACACAATGATTATAGAGTAGATACCTGTTTAGCAGCTTCGACCAGAGATATTGGGAGTGACTTGAAATTTTGTAACTGTTGAAAGTTTTAATCTTGGGAGTGACTTTAAATTTTGTGGCTATTTTTGAAAGATGTTTATACGTATTTCAGAGTAATATTCATGCTGCAGACCAATAATTTTGAAAAATAAGCTTCATGTGTGTCTTGCAGGTCAGAGAGTTTCGATGGTGGACTTCAACTGCCTCAATCTGCTGTGGCATCTTACTGTGCAGAGCAACCTTCTGGTAAGTGGGAACTCCAAATACCAGAGAACACTGTTCTTAGAAAAACTCATCGTTCACCAATAGGCTTCGTCACCACTGGTTTTGTTAGAGGGAGGTTACTTCACAACCTCCTGCCACTTTACAACGACCATCTTTTCTTTCTATTTTGCTATGTAGTGATAATTTGCCGTGTGCTAAGTTGCATTTTATTTATATGCAGCAAGAAGCCAGTACCAGAACCATTTTGCAAGGCAGCTCGTCTCACAGAGGAACAATGGGAATCGATGCCAGCTAAGCGAAGACGAAGGAAATATATCATATATGTTCTTGTCAGGAATTTGAGATCGTCAGCTTGTAGACTTGCTCTTGCCACCATTGTTCTGAAGCATCAGGAAGAAGATGACAAATACTGATGTAGTTGGCTTGCATAGCACCACGAAACAACGAAATTTACATTTTTACTAAATCAAATAGTTCTAGGAGCCTTTTGTTTTTCGTGTCTCAGCAACATCTTCAAACACTTAACTGCTTTTTGTTTTCAAAGTAGTGGTCGTTGGCGATATTCGTATGATTGTTGCCACTAATCAATGTAGCAATGAATCTGTTCCCCAGTTCTCTGGAAAAATGACCTACCTGCACAACGATGCCTGTTACTATGAACAACCAAAACCTAATCAACAAAGTTCAGTTCTACCATTACAGCTATCTCCCCCAAAGCCAAATGCGTGTCATGTAACTACACGGGTAAGATTATATTCAGACAATGATATTACACAACGGATGAAAAAGAAAGCGGCGTTCATCTATAACGAATTTGAATATATCTGTACAGGCAGAATGTAATACAAGTATGGGATTAAAAACGTACGTTCCAATTCTCAGAGTCAATGACAAGCATGTGCATTGAAGTGCAATAAATGTTGTGATACCATACACAGAAAAATCTATGCCTGCATACTTGCGTATCGATACAATACAGGTTGCCTCAACCTGAAAATACTGAAAGCTCGAAAGATCCCCTTATACAAGTTCAAGTACCGAATAATGTGTCAAAATTCTAGGGGCTTGCTCTACGCAGTCAATTCACTTGCGGAAACCTTTTCAAGCAAGTTCTCAAGCTCGGGGCTTATTTCAGTATGATCTTCCTTCAATCTCTGACGCATCTCAGGATCTGATTTTCCTGCAGCTATGTAAGTCTTAAGCAGCACATAATACTCATTGCAACTGAGACAACCTAGACGCTTCAGAATCTGGCAAAATTTCTCAGCACCATCAACATCTTTCTCTTCCTCAAAATACTTGAGAAATGCAATTCTGGTATCTGGGAATGGATGCCATTCCTCATTCTTGCTTTCCGAAACAGCAGCTTCCAAATGGCTAACAGCCAAATCCATCTTACGGGTGTTCAAGGCGTGAACCATAAGCATTTCCCGAGCCTTCATGAAAGACCCTTTAGTCTTCTTACTGGCATTTGTAAAGACCAATTCTGCTTCGTCATGCATGCCCTGACTGAGGTACCCGCGTATAGCAACATTTGCCAACCTTATATCAAAACTAATGCAAATGGACTCCCATTCCTCAAACAAATCTTTCAACCCCTCAATATCGTTTAGCTTACAAAGGGCCTGAAGCATTACAAGATAGCTTATATTATTTGTTGCGGGGAAAGATTTCTTGAGCGTTTTCCATACCCTTTTCACCTCGCCTAGATTAGAAGTGCAGGCATAGAGGCTAATCAAAAAATGGTACGGCGCGCGTTGCTTCAGGGGTTTCATCATTTCTTCCGACTTTTTAAGGGCTTGCTCTGCCTTGTCAAAAAGTTCCGCCTTTATATAGATGGCAGCCAGGTTACTATATGTTGACCAACTGCATTTTTCTTCGTCTTGTGTTTCCATTTCCTCCAGGACTCTATTTACTCTTTCAAAATCATTCAAGGCCGCGTAGCTCTGCATCCATATATTATAAGTAAACGTGTCCAGAGGGAGGTTTCTCTTCTTCATTTCTTGCACTAAAGGACCCACTTTCTCTGGATTCTGCTTTCTCATATGCAGAGACATGAGATTGTTAAAGACCAAAGTAGAGGAAGCAAAGTTCAACTCATCCATCGTCTCAAAATGTGCCAATGCCTTTTCTTCCATCAGTTCCTTGCAATAACAGTTCAAAAGTGCACCGTAAGTGAATCGGTCCTTTGAAGATTCTGGTAGGCCGCTGAAGTAATCCTCAGCGGCTCCTATCCCTTTGACTTTGGACATAAGATCCACGCGTATGGCATAGTCAGCTTTCGAGTAATTCATTTTCCTAAACTCCATCCATTCCATTATCTGCACTAACAAACCGAATCAAAAATCGAACATGCTACTACAGACTACCTTGAAATCTATGAACAAATAAGCAATGCAACAAAAACTTTGATCAAATTGCACTCGAAACATCTAAGGATTTGTTTGATAACCATTTCGTTTTTAGTTTCCTTAGACATTTCTTCTACATCTCGACTCCCATCGTTTCTTATTTTCTCCATATGTCTAAAACAAAAATAAAAACGAAATGGTTATCAAACGGCGACTAAATTTCATTATCTAGATTCACATTGTCTGCAGTTGAAAATTTCGAGATGAAAAGTCGCAAACAAGAAAGCGGAAGGGTAGAAGTGGAAATGGGCGTAACCTCGAGGGCATGCTGGTACTTGCGGTATTTGCGGAGCTCCTTGATGCATTTCTCGAGCTCAAACTTCCTGACCATTTTGCCCTCCATAACGTACTGGTTTAACGTCTTGGCCACGCTTTCTCCGGTCGCTCCCAAAGCCGATAACCTCCGATACAGCCTATTGGGATTTCCAGGCTGACCCGTTTTCGCCGCCGTCGCAGCCTCAACTGCCGTACAAAGCTTCCTCACCAGCCACGTTCCGGTGGATATCGAACGGTTCAGATTCATTTTCGTCGGAGTCGATTTTTATGTCTCTCAAAGCCAAAAGGGGTTTTGTTAGGGTTTAACGTTGATATGCTTTCTCATTCGAATGGGAATCGCGGATTCCGAACAGTGGGTTTTAAATCACCGTCTATTACTAATTAAACTGGGCTGAATAATGGGTTGAGGCCAGGAACCGGCCCAATTGATCATTTTTTATTTTTGTCTCAATTGACATTTGTTTGTCCAAACGATCGATTTTTATCATGTAGTCATTATATTACCATTATTTAGTTAACAAAGATTGTTTATATTGTCGGTGTTTGATTTCAATTAATTAAGCAACCAAAATGCCAAAAACGGATCATTTTTTAGCCACTGCCCCTTTTTTGTGGGACAATTTGAAATAAATTGAATTATACTGAAGTTCATGTAGTTTACTCATATTTTCACTTTTGTTCTTGTACATTCTTTTCTTGAATATTCACTTTTGTATTTAATCGTGTTATCATGTTCAATCTAGTCCATCAAGTAAGAAAATGCAACAAAGGTTCTATTTGGGCGAAAGTGCAAGAAAAAAACTATGTGATCAAAAAATGAAAATTTAAATAAACTAGGAGGACTGTAAGTGCAATTAGGCCTTTCAAATAAGGTCCATGCTTCCGAGGATACAGAGTTTTAGGTGAGATTCCACAAAAAAATGAAGGCTTCGGCTGTTGTTGGCCCTCCGACCACCATTTTCTCACGCTCATCTCCGCCACCACAGTTTCAATCCCAACCCAAATCTCAGCTGCTCCGAAACCAACGCTTTCGGGTCTCATCCTCTTTGGTAAGGAGATTTATCCATCAGCGCAATCCACTGCTCGCAGTTGTGGAAGTTAATATTAAAAGTAGCTGAATCCTAATCCACAATTTTTTTTTTTTTTTTCAGATAAAAGAGCCACAATCCCAATTCCGGGAGAAGCAGCAGAAGCTTGGAGTGATGGACGAATTGTTCCTCAAAGTGTTTAGAAGCAAAATGGCTGCGGAAGTTGGATGGGATTCCGAAAAGCCCGGATACGACGGACTCATTGATGTGGCGAATCGGCTTATGCTCAAAAGTCCAACCAATTCTCACGCTAAAGAAGCTGCGGTACTCACTACTTTCTTTCTCTCATTCTCTATACTTGCGTAAGTGTTATCCCCAAATTAACGAAGAACGTTGCTCCATTCCTTACCTGCAAATCACAAACTGAAACATATACTGACGTAACGTGAAGTAATTTGTTAAATGAGAAAAAGGAAAACTTATTAATGCGTGTCAAATAGTGACTTGTCTATTTTGAGGCAGGTAATATCAATACTTAGTATGGAGAAATTTTTGAGTTTGATGTTGCCACTGTCACATGTAGTTATTAATCCGTGTGCTATATTAGTCGACTAACTTAACTGAAACTTATAACAGAGGAATTATGCACAAATGTCAAATTTTGACTTGTAATACCATATAAATAGAGGAATTTTTTATAATGATGCTGACACTGTTAGATTTAGCTATTAACCCACGTGTTATACTATGGGGGGCTGACATAGTTGATATGTTGCGAGGTGTGACCCTCACACCGACAAATTATTCGCTTAGATGTAAGGAGCCAAGTATTTTTGTCAAATGACTGGATGATTCCCATATGTGTGCTGAAATGGCAGGTAAGAATATTGAGATCCTTGTTCCCGCCGTTACTGTTAGACCTTTATAAGTTGCTGGTAGCACCTTTACAAGGAGGAAAAGTAGCTGCCATCATGGTTGCAAGGGTGACTGCAATTACTTGTCAATGGCTTATGGGCCCTTGCACAGTAAACTCAGTCGACTTACCAGACGGGACTTCATGGAACAGCGGGGTGAGTGAGTTCGCTGTCTTATTCTTTCATTATTCCCTTCTGAGGTCGGATAATGGTTGTCGTAATGGATGGGAGGCTTCGCCGTTGATGCAGGTGTTTGTAGAGAAATGCAAGTACTTGGAAGAAAGCAAATGCG
Source organism: Malus domestica (assembly GCF_042453785.1). Lineage (NCBI taxonomy): Eukaryota > Viridiplantae > Streptophyta > Magnoliopsida > Rosales > Rosaceae > Malus > Malus domestica. Next base: position 34,628,392 of record NC_091669.1, on the reverse strand, counting down.
TCGGTATATGTCTGAATACTTGTAAGCTTCCAACTCAGGTCAGTAACTCTTTCGAATTAACTCGAGTGTCGAAGTAGATGTTAACAGCCTGTTCAGGACTGTTTCTACAAAACACGAAGTATTCTTTGTCGTAGAAACTGTTTAGTAGTAATTGATCGGTTAGAAATCCATACAAACGGTTGCTACAGGCTTTCATCAAAGATTATATGGGCGTTCCGTTAGTGATGGAGCCGAACTTCGTCGATTACAGCTGCCAGGTAAAACCCCAAGAACTCTACAGCTCTACTCATTTCCACACATTGACTGTCCTACAATTGACCCAACTGAACTTGAATACGGCAGTTTAAATTCGGTGTCCTCCCCCCACTTCCTGAAGATGATGCCACTCTCAAAGAACCCTGCTTAGAAATCTGCCCTAACGCCACTCGACGGAGAGAAATCGCCAGAAACATTAACGTCGAGAAATGTCCCAAGGCATGAATGACTGCAGCATTCGCTTTGCTACCGGTGGCATCACAATACTAGATTCGAAAGGAACGGTCATTGTCATAACCAACTCTTTGTGCAGGTATTTTTGTATGTTCAAAAGTCTGCTGTAAATAACAACGAGTCCAACACAACGATCGACCCTTGATGGTAATCAAACTAGAAAACAGGTACTGCAACTCCTGTATAACATCCAACAGGGACTACAAATTCTGTAAAGCCTTCAAATGAAGTCAGAGTTCAGCGCTCACTCTCAATGTAGTGGCAAGGAAACAACCAAAAAATTGTCATAAGCGAGCGTTTACTGGGTAGAGAGAGGTGAATGAACGAGAATGCGTTTTTCTGTTCGCCCGCGACATAAATTTACAATGTTATCAGACCTAAATTGTGACATAAGGGTTGTACAGAGAAATGAACAATATGTATTCTGCATCTTCCTATACTCAACAATCTTTTTTTGAAAAAAAAAAAAAAGGAACCTTGGGCACACATCGAATACCGTTCGATCTGCAACAGCATGAAAACGAAGAGGAGGCTTGACTAATCTGACAGAGAGTTTAACTGAAGCCATTTAATTTGAAATCAAGATTTGGCAAGCAAAAGAAGCAGAGGTTTGCTGCATGGTATCATACAAAAAGTTTCACAAGTATAAAAGATCATCCACTTTCTGCAGCAAGTCAATCAGTTTCCTAGATTATCACCTTTTTCAACTTAAATACACAATGGAGAAAGAAATTAACCAAACTGATTCATCTTTCTAGCAGTAGGGGGAATAACAAGTACAAGCATACACAAATAGGAAGCCGAAAATAAAACTTAACTTACGAAGGTCAACATAATACAGGCATATCAATAACTGTAAATAAAAGGGAATCGATCTACGACAGAAACAGAAGATTACATTTACGTGAGAGTGGTGTTGTTCAATTGTATGATTATCAGCTTGAACTGTTGGATTGATCACTTCAGTTGCGTATTTCTGTATAGCATGGGTTCGCACACGTTTTTGCCTATCATTTTAAAGCAGGAAACCCACGATGGCTGTTGAGCACCAGGCTGTTGTACCAGCTGAGAATATATGCTCATCAACCCTCTGCACTGCCAGTGCTACCTGGTACGCACCCAAAGATTCATGAAAATGAGAACTTTATACGTTGTAAACTGTAAAAGTTCGAGCATGCTTGTTTCTCGAACAAGCAACCAGATTGAAAAGATAACATTACTATATCATACGTAGTTTACAAGTATTATAATTTTTATGCCAATTTCAGAAATAACTGTTTTTCCTAGTTAGATTGCATTTTAACAATTAATTAACTTATTCGTTTTCTTTTGAAATGTGTAAAATAATATTATCACAATATCATATACGCTTTACTTGTATATCGGCGAACCTAATACCACCAACTGCAATGCAAACACTCTTGCAGCAATGTATTAACTATTAAATAATTTAGAGTAAAACCATTTACATAAACGTCTGTATTTCTTTCTAGGCAGCATTTCATAGAATGTTTCTTCCAAAATTTCTGTTTTTTAATCACAGCTTATCACATGATGGATAACTACAACAATCTATCACTTCATCTCGAATCCATGCTCAAGTAGCTATAACACAACATTTTCCTCCCTGACTCTTAGATGAATTTTAAAACGAACCGGCAAGAAAGTTAAAATAAAAAAGTAAAAGATGGATATAACTGTTGAGTACTACCACAAAACGGAATTTGTGTATGCTTTTCGCTCACCTTTCCCACCATAAACCTACAAAACACAAACCAATTGGGCACTAAATTTCTTTAAATTTACTTACAGAAACTGATTATCCAGGCACACAATTCACTATGTCTTGAAATAAGGCATATACTAGCCAAGAATAGGTAACTGAACGTCCCTGACCAAAATCACAAACTCAGTGGAATACATGATAGTCGACCAGGTTTCACAAAGAGTCGTGTGTCATCGGGATGATTGTAATGAAATGGCCTCGGAATCAGAGTCAAGCTCCCACCAGTTGCAAGCATCGTCCTTCCCCAAATTGTCATTCGCCTCACCAACAAAACCTTCGATATCGTCATCCTCGCTTTCACCATAAACCTCATCATTCCATTTATGCAAACTTTGATCCCCATCTGACTTGTCTGTCCACTCCAATCTCTCGCTTTCACCATAAACCTCATCATTCCATTTATGCAAACTTTGATCCCCATCTGAATTGTACGTCCACTCCAATCTCTTCAACACATCACGGTCTTTCCATTTCCCCACAACTGACACTGCCTCCTTTTCAGCCTTCCCAATCAAAATTTCATTCCAAGAAAAACCAGAATCCGCAGCCCTCTTCAGAGCCCCATCGCCAAAATCCCCCACAACAACCGTCTTCAGACATCTCAACTTTGCCTCCATCACAACATCCACAAAATGCGAATCATCCGACACAAGCATCAAACAGTCAACTCTCCTGTGATCCATCATGTCCACAATGTGATTTCTCAATGCGACTTTCACCCCCTGTGGCTTATCCAACACACTCCGAATCCAAAACCCTGCCTGCTCCACCTCATCCGCTAAACCACGCCCCACCTTGGTTGTCAAAACATCCCTTGCAGCTTTCTTATACTTCTCCATCTTCATGGAATACTTACCCACCAACTTCACTCTCCTACTCCCTCTAGCAGACTCAATCTGATTCAACCTCTTCACATGTTCCGTCTCATGAATTTGCTTAAAATGATTCATAAGCTTCTCATTGGTATAAAATCTTCTCCCACAAACCGGACATATATTCGACTCACCATCCCTAATCACAACCCTATTCCTCTCTTTCCTTTCCCAAATAACTTGTGGAACATAGTTCAACGCATTTCGATTCGCATACGCTATCATATGCCGGACAATCCCGAAAGATGAAGCCGCAGTCTTGAGCTTGACGGCGGCTTTGTACGGTGAGACTGATTTGGGTGGTCTGGTATCCAAATCCCAGAAAATCGCAACACTGTTTTCAGAAATTTTCTTTGGTGCCAAACACGAGGAAGGATTCGAAGAATAGAAACCCGTTGTAGATTGAAAATGACAATATCTATTGAACTGGGTAAAAGGGATTAGGGTTTCTGGCCTGCTGGATTGAACTGTACAGAGAATGTGGCGAAATTTAAGATGTGTAAGCATCGCAGAGTTTCAGAGGTTTGATGGTCTGTTTGATTTTTCAATGAATTGCCAAATGAATCAGGAATTCAAGAAACAGTAATTAGGAAAATAGATGGCATAGAAAACCTTGTGACCTTGAGAAGGAAACGAACACCGCAGCAAACTCGTCGTCACGGCGGCGCTTCAGGGCGGCGATTGGGCGGACTCGGACCCGGGTATGGGTACTAGGGTGGCAGGAACTAGGAAGGGTGGCATTTGGAGTTGGGGGTGGCCTTAAGTAACGAAAGGGATGGGATGTAAAACCAAGCCGAATACGAAATTACATGTTTTGCCCTTTAGAAGGAGGGATAGCATGCCCCTGCCCAAATGCCTCTACACCCTCCTCCTTTCCCACCATTTCTCCGCTGCAACCGCCGCCGCCGCCTCCGCCGCCGCAAGGCTCCCGAAGCTCCCCAACGTCCCCCCAAGGTACAAGTCCGAAACCATCAGCCAAGCTCAGCAGGTCCTCACCGACTACCTCCACGCCACCCGCTGCTTGTCCTTCCCCTCCGCCGAGCACATCAGCAGAAACTCCCTCTTCTCCCTCGCCAATCTCATCAAGCAGATCAAATTTTCGGCCCCGAATTTCTCCAACCGCTTCGAGAGGTTCCTCAGGTACCACCCCATCAACGAATTTGAGTTTTTCTTTGAAAGCATTGGCATACATTACAGTCAACTTTGTGACTTTTTGCCTCCCGACAAGTACTTTTTCTCTGAGGATCCGACCCTTTTGGATGTTGCTTCGCTACTTTCCGGGTTTGGGTTTCCTTGGAATATGTTAGGGAAGTTGTATGAGGAGGAGATTTCGATTTTTAGTGAGAGTTCAGAGGTGTTGAAAGCTAGGCTTACTAGGTTGAAGAAATGTGGGTTCAGCAACCATTCTGTTGTGGGTATGTGCTTGGCTTTCCCTCATTTGCTGCTGCTGGAGGGCGAGCCGGGCGGTGATACTGCGGATTTGCTCGTTGATTTGAAAAGGGTTCTTGTGGATTTTAATTTGGAAAATTGTGTTGAGGGAAATGTGGATGCTTGGTATGGTGTTTGTAAGAAAGTTAGTGTGTTTTACGATTTGGGTTGCAAGAAAGGGAAGGTAGGGGAATTGATGGGGAGGAAGAAAGACATTTTTCTTGAATGCCCGGAAGAGGTTTTGTTGCAGAAATCAAACTACTTTCATAAATTTGGTGTTAGGATGGAAGATGTCGGGATGCTGCTTCTTCAAAGTCCGGAGGTTTTAAACCTTGACCTGGAAACGCCGGAGATATCAGCATTGGGGTTGCTGAAACATTTTGGATTGAACGCGAAAGAATTGGAGGCGGTGAGTGAAAAGTACCCTCATGTGATGGGAAAGAATAGAATGGCTAATTTACCACATTTGGCAAGGGCTCTGGATCTTCATCAATGGTTCTTCACTAAGATTAAGAATGAACATAACTTATTAGCTAGTTACGTAATCAGTGACTTCGATGAAGGCATTGCGAAAGAATTTAGTGAAGGATTGGAGAGGATCCAATCTACGACGACTCCCATTCATACCATGGGAAAACTGGATTTCATGCATAGAATTGGATTTGGAGAGAACCCTTTGACGCTAATGTGCTTATCCCAGTTGCATGGCAGAAGCAGCGAGTTACAAAAGCGGTTTGATATCCTTCTTTCGACGGGCATTGAATTCTCACGGCTTTGTTTAATGATAAGAATGAAACCGAAGATCTTGAATCAGAGTCCAGAATTTCTAGAAGCGAAAGTAAGCTTTCTTAGTGAGGAAATGAAATCTTCTTTGGAGTACCTCAATATTTTTCCATCATTTCTTTGTTTCAACTTGGAGAACCGGATCATGCCCAGATATAGATTTTATGTGTGGCTCAAAGAGAAGAAGGGTTTGCATTTTGAAAGCTACTCTATTGCCACCATGATTGCTACCAGTGAGAAGACATTTGTAGCGCGGGTTTCTGGAATTCATCCAGCTGCTCCGAAACACTGGTTCGAGCGTTTCTCTTACAGAAAATATTTAGGTACTTGGAGACATCTGTGACATTGACTTGAGTTTGTGGTTAGAGAAAACCAGCAAGTTAATAGATGATTTTTAAAGGTAAAATGGTTCCACTTTAACCTCAATTTTCAATTTTCCCAGCCTTCCTAGTTCAGTAGTTCCTATTCTATGCACTCGATGGTTGCCTCTTTTGTTTTATTTTTCTTTTTAATTTTGTATTTAATTAAGATTGTGAAACGCCAAGTGGTCGGTCTAGTGAGAAGCGAGTAAAGCTTTGAACCCCAACCCATGGAAAATGGTAACACAAATATGCTATTTCTGAATACACAGAAAACAGAACCACAAAACAAAAACTGCACTGCATTTCTCGCATGAGGAAAAATACCACAAGGTCGTATTACTGAGTATCATTGGAGGGCTCATGACTGGGCCACGATTCTAGAGATTGTTATCCCATCAGTCATCACGCACGATCATTTCTTATCGAGCACTGATGGGCTTATTCCTTCATCAAGATTAGGCCTTGCTAGGTGCGAGGAAAGGATTTGAGCTTTGCTAAGCCGTCGAGGCCAATAACTATACTGAGTTAAGTGGCCCATGGGTTGGATGAAGTGTACCAAAACTCGCAAGTCCAGCAAAAGTGCCTCCTCTACCAAGCGCGAGAAATTTTCTATCGTGTCTAGAATACGGTGGTATACCACATGTTATTATATAAATGAAGGGAATTTTTATTTTTTAAGTTGTTAATATTTTGAGGGATGTGACCTATGTTAGGTCCATAAGAGAGACCACAGCTTTTAGTGTTGTGTGATTCACCTTTGAATAATAAGTAGGTGTCTCAGTCCAAGTGTGGCTGATCATCCGAAAAGACGATGGAATGCAAATGGATGGATGGTAGAGGGCTGCCTATGCCCAAAAGCGATGATTCACTTGTCCCCTTGTCCATAGGTACCTCGTGGCATAAAAACGAAACGACTCCTGCTAAATAACCTCTCATTTCTCTCTTTTTATAACCTTATTAAATGTAAAAAGTACACGCTAAAAACGATGAATTTTGTTAAATTAGATGTTGGATTAGCCAACGACGGAGGTTGAATCCACGCTTTCATGCAATGGCTCAACACTTTTCTACTGGTAAATGGCCACTTGCAGAAATTTGTTGTTAAATTAGTGTATTATTTGCGTATTATGAGCTAATTTACTAAAAAGGAAAAAGTCCAAGTCTAAGGGTTTTTCAAGAATAGTTGGCCCTTTTTGCAAATACTGCAAAGTTGGATGAAATAGCAAGAAGTAGAAACACAAAGAGAAAATTACACGACGAAAGGGTTTTTGGGGGTTCAGTCCTTCCCTCTCTCTCCGTCTCCAATCTCCGCAGACACCACAAGTGCGCAACCTCCTTCTCCCTGTTGCCCTTCTCGTACCAGGTAACCCTAACCCTAACTTCTACCCCTTAATATATAAATATACATACATATATACATATACATACATATTGTGTCCGTAAATCGATATAGCTCAACTAAATACATATCAGAAAACTCAAATAATTCTCTTTTTTTTTTTGCCTTTAATTTTGTGTCTTCGACTGTGTAATCTCTGAGAAGTTATGAAAACAGAAGAAATAAATTAAATTGTTTGCTAAAGTTTTGAACTTCTTGTTGGGAAGGAAATGTATTGCATGAATTAAATTGTTTCTTCTTTTTTGTTTGTTTGTTTGTTTTCTTGTTATCAGATTTGAAGTTTTTGACATTGTTTGGTCCTCCTTAGGGCAAAAAGGACCTATGTTACTGTTATTGTGTGACTGTATGAAACCAGCTGCAAAATCCGCCATTTTTGTTCAGTTTTTCGATTTGAAACCTTTTATTCAACTAATAGATAAGGGTTTGGTGTGATTATTAGGAATTTGTTTAAAATTCAAACTACGACAGTGATTTTGTTGAATTTAGAGTTGTTATGTTCGGGATTTCGTTGCAATTTGATATGGAGGCTGTAATTATCGTGAATATGTATACGCAATTTTTTTTTTTTATATTTTGGTTTAGCGCATTATATATTTTATCTTTAAGTGGCTGCTGCAAATTTTCAATTTTAATTTGAAAATTTTCAAAGAAAGACAAGGATTGTTGCCAAAATTTGACAAACGTTTTTTCTTGGGAAGCACCAAAGTTTAGTCTAAGTTTCACTGCAGCCAAAATTGAAATCCCGGTTTTGCCAGTGCACATGGATTATTTGTTATTTACCTCAGTGTGAAGTATTTATGTAACTTGGATGTGTAGTTACAAGGAGAAACAGATAATAGGGGTTAAATGTAGTATTTGGGAAATTAGAGATGAGTTTAACTGAGGATAGCTTGAAGGAATTGGATAGTGATACTAGAATGAAAACTACGGCAATAAGCAGTTAAGCACGTGTTCAAGTTGGGAAGGCCTGGTGTTAAACTATATTGACATGAGTTTTGCATAGGATTTGAACAGCCAATTCGTATAAGTTTGACCATGTCGTTTTACTTCAGTTGAGCTGAATTCATAATACAAGGCCTAAGTAGTAGGTTCTTATAGAGTAGGGCTATCAAGGTTAACGTCCAGATTTTGGTCTAGAGTGTTCTGCTAAAATGACCATTGCATTATTGTTTTTATTAAAATTTTCATTTCTGTTTATTCATTGTAGATGGCTAGATGGGATGAGATTCTGTCCCTTCCTGTACAGAGTCCACCTGCACTGGAGTTTTCTTCTTCGGATCTTGTGTGGTCAAAGGTGGAAGGTTGGCGGGACAAGAAAGATCGAGTTGCTCTAATTCCATTTCCTCGAGTTGACGATTTTCTGAGGGGTGAATCCTCTAGTAAAGAATGTCCAACAAAATTTCATGTTGAAGCGAGGCGGCGGCGGCAGCCAAAGACGCCTTACAAACCAAAGGTTGATGGTATTCTTGAATATATTCTGTAAGTTCCGATTTCTCCCCCCGTGTCCATTTTAGCCAGCATTCCTGTATTCTATCAGCCTAAACTATCTTTTTTCAAATGTGTAGATATTGGTGTTCCTTTGGTCCTGATGACCATAGGAAGGGTGGGCTTGTACGACCCAGCAGGGTTAATATCCCAAAGAAGAAAAATGCTGGTCGACCGAACACCAAGAGAGGTTGTACCTGTCACTTTATTGTGAAACGATTAATTGCTGAACCCTCAGTGGCGCTTATTATATATAATCAGGATAAGCATGTAGATAGGAAAGGAGAGCCCTGCCATGGCCCCCAAGATAAGATGGCTGCTGGAACACGTGCTATGTTTGCCCCTTATATCTCTGAGGATCTACGTCTTCGTGTGCAATCTTTGTTATACGTGGGGGTCTCTGTGGAGACTATAATGCAGAGACACAATGAATCAGTAGAGAAACAGGGTGGTCCATCTAATCGTGATGACCTTTTAACCCATAGGTATGTTCGGAGGCAGGAGAGGGTCATTCGACGTTCTGTATATGAATTGGATGCCGATGATGTGGTTAGCATTAGCTTGTGGGTAGAAAACCATCAGAGTCATGTTTTCTTCTATGAGGATTTCTCTGATGTGGACCCTTTCACTTTGGGCATTCAAACAGAGTGGCAGTTGCAACAGATGATTCGCTTCGGCAATCGCAGCCTTATAGCTTCTGATTCAAGGTTCGGAACAACCAAATTGAAGGTCCGTTTAGTATGTTTAACCTTTTATTATTAACTACAATTGTTGATAATAATGAGAAACTGAATGTGTTCACATTGCAACATTATTTAGTATCCTGTGCATAGTCTCCTTGTATTTAATGAAGACAACAAGGCCATTCCGGTAGCGTGGATAGTGGCTCCAAAGTTTGAAAGTTCCAATGCCCATAAATGGATGAGAGCTCTTTACAATAGAGTTCAAACGAAAGATCCTGCATGGAAGTTAGCTGGTTTCATAGTGGATGATCCTCTAGCTGATGTGCTCACCATCAGGTTGGTTGCTCAGTTCTCGTCCAAACTTCATACTGACAATTTTAGTCACTAATGTTTTGTTTGGTAGCAAACAGTCCGTAGGTTATTTCCTACAGAAGTGGCAATGTGAAGCAACTACATGATTACTGATTAACCTATTGCAATATATTCAATTTCAGTTGTTTACTTATAAATAAAATATCCAATTGTATTTTTATTATGCTAAGCGGGTGGGTTGCTCTCCTTCAAATTAATGATTCCTCTTGATCGGGCCAGACTATCTAGTTTATGCATCAGTATTGAGTGATTTGTTGTGCATGGTTTTTACAACTTGTAATTTAATTCAACTGAGTCTTGTGAATGCCAACAAATGTTTAAAATCAAAGCTGAAGGCCGGAAAATAAATCATTCTTTTTCTTTGTTTTGATATCCAATTTTATGCTATGCCTTTTTGGGGTTTGGGCCAGTGACATTACAGTCAACTATCTGACATGGAGCAAGGCAGTCTGACATGATTCATAGTAGTATTTCTTCTTCATGTTATTAATGGATTAATACATGCATGAATTGATAAGTAAATATTGTTTTTTCATTATACTCAGGGATGTATTCCAGTGTTCAGTGTTGATAAGCTTTTGGCGGGTCCGTCATGCATGGCATAAAAACTTAGGAAAGAAATGTGTGGACAATGAGATGCGAGCTACAATATCAAGAAGGCTTCATCAGGCAATGGATAACATCTGTCAACAAGGAGGAACTGAGCGTTTGTTTGAGGACTTAATAGAAGATTTTCTTGATGAATCAGATTTTATGGATTACTTTAAGGCAACCTGGTATCCTAGAACTGGTAAGTCACTATCATATTTAGTACAGGTATATTTTGCCTTATGATATGAAGTAACAAGTGTCCTTTAATTGGTTCTTATCATTACTAATCTACATCTATGCCTATGTATGTATCTCTTAAGACCTAACCTGCCAATTGTTATGCATAAGATTGATTTGATTGTGTGTTGCATACATACAGGTCAACATATGCACGCATACAATATGCTCATAAATTCTACAATATAAGTGGATAAATTTGTGGATGTTCACGTATATGTGTTTGTGTAATGGTATCTTCATATGCTGATACGTGAATGCTTGGCATGCGATATATTTCTCTGCGTAGATGGGAATAGGTTATGTTAACAATTGGGCTGCCGAATTTAAGGCAACCTTTATGCGGCAGAAGATCAATGTATTGTGTGGGGTCAAGATAAAATTTGGTCTTGGAGATAGTGGCGTTTTTCATTTTCATTCGCCCCCTTCTCTTTAAATAGGAACCATTTCTCTTTTGCTTTATCTTGAATAACTCATACAAGAAAAATGTCTTTTGACTTAGGGATGTGGATCTCTGCGCTACAAAATCTTCCTCTTGCTAGCCAGGAAACCTCTGCGGCAATGGAGTTCTACCACAACCAACTAAAGCTTCGGTTATTGAACGAGAAGAAACCTAGCGTGTACAAACGAGTTGATTGGTTGGTTGATAAGCTCGGTACAAAAGTGCATTCCAACTTCTGGCTTGATGAATATTCTGAGAAGGATGATTTTGCACGATATTGGAAAGATGAGTGGGCGAGTGGTTTAACATCTTGGCGTAAAGCTTTGAAGATTCCTGACCGCAATATTGTCATAGAGGGTACACGTGCAAAAGTTATTGACGAGCTCGACCAAGACAGGGTTTATGTTGTTTGGAACCCTGGTTCTCAGTTCAGTATTTGCAACTGTCGTTGGGCAGAAATGGGCAACCTGTGTGAACATATACTCAAAGTTATTAACGTTTGCCGGAAAAGGTCGTCTACGCCATCCATCAGCCTTTTGCAGTACCACAAGGCCTTGATTGATATGCTGCACTGCCCACCTCATGATTCTTTGATTCGTGATCATGCTGTTTCTTTAGCAGTATTTGTACAGAAGCAATTAAGTGGACTAAATAATTTGGAAAGCAACAATACCGCAATGGATGTGGCATTTTTTGCCAATCGAGATCAAGAATTAGTAAATGAGGATCCAATAAATGAGGAAGTATTATCTCTAAATGAGAATAACTGTGGGGATGGAGATGTAGCTGCTGAGAGAACCAAGGGTAAAGTGGCTACTGAATCGAGTAGTTTGGTAGCATGTGGAGATGACATATGTAATGAGAGTTATGGAGAAGAAATTACTGGCGATGAGATGGATGTCGACCCGTCATCCATCTGCATTTCCCCACCCGGGTTGCATTCTGTTGACGAGGTTGTGTCTAGCAGTGTCTTCCCTGAAAGCAGACAGAGGTCATTGTTTAACAGAGAGCTTGAAGACCTGCCTCCTGCTGATGATGCCCGCACAACCGGATTTGAGGATGACATCTTAAATAGAAATAGCCAAGAAAATACGATGGATGAGGACATGAATATCCCTTCCTCAACAATGGAGTTTGTGGAGCAATGCACAGTAACTCATCCTGATGATCACCACAGCCACGATATTGAACCCGCTGTTATTTGCAAGACATCTGAGGACAATACTGTGTATAAAAAGACTCCCCCATCTGCATCTATGCCTGTTGAATCACAAGTGGTCGAAGATGCTGAAGTTCCAGGTGTCATTTCAGAAAGTGATAGAATGGAAACTGAAAACAAGAATGGAAGCACAAGTAATCAGCCATCCTCCGCTGATGATGCTGCCAGTATTGACGGGCCTTGTGAGAACTTGGTAAATGATTCTGATTGTAGTCAGGACTCAAAAGCAGTTGGAAATATGATGGTTGTACAACCAGAAGCACTGAGTAAATGCTCGTCAAGATCGAGGTACAACGAGGAACAACTGCCTATTGAGAATGGAGATACCGGAACTGGACCTTCTGAGAACCCATCTTCATTTGCTGAACCTCATCTTACTAAGAGTGAAGTGTAAGAAGGGCTCTGAAAGCATTAACAGCAGCGATGAGGTGATGAAGCAGCTAGTCGTCAATGGCATCAATATATACTTGTGCTTAGGGAAACGTTTCAATGGAGACTTCTGAGGCCTTTTGACAAGTATGGCGTCCAACAAGGGAGCTAAAATATCGGCGATTCAAGTAACTGTAAGGTTTTTCTTTGTGTACTTATGGATCCATTGTAGAAATTTTGTTCACTGATCTGATTTGTGCCAATGCAAGCATTAAGCTCTCTCACTCTCTCTCGAAATTTTGTTCACTCACCTAATTTATTGTGCCGATGCAATAGACAGAGGTAAGGAAATGGGAGAGGAAAAAAGAGGACATTTTGATTGGGCAATATGAGGTGTCAGTGGAAAGTCTTACTTTTGAGAGTCTTGTTAACATTTTTCGATTACTTTATAGTCACCAATTAATTATGCATGTGACTTGTGAATTATTGTAACTAAATCGATGAAGAAAATCTCAATTCTATGTGGAAAACAATGAAAGTATAAATGTTGGTATGAATCGATCAATTATTGCACATGTGAAACTTCATACTTGTGTTGTTTTTTTGCCATTTTCTAATTTCAATCGCTGTCCAATTTAAATCAACTCCAATGCACTAAAAAGTTAAAACTCATATACAGTGAAATGTTCTCGTTATCTTAAGCCACCACACCTATAAGAGCTCTAATAATCACACGCAGAATTTAGTGCCTGGCTGCCTTTATTGGGATTTCAAGAATGCGATTATGTTTTTTGCTTTATTTTTCTTTCTTGGCTCTCATATAGATTTAGAGTTGACACATCACTCTTCAAATTTGAATGAGATGTCGTGTGGATATAAGGGAATGAGGATCCTGAGAATTCTCCAATTACATCCATTCATCGTATATCATATGATCAGTTTTCGTCAGGTACTATTTATATTCAATTTATCTTCTAAAGAAATGAAAACAGGTATCACTCAACCGAATGATCACATGCAACACAACATTGATATATGATGCGATCCCTCAATCATGATTATGCATGTTTCTCTTTCGAAAAACTTTTAACTTTGAACCAAGAAAATCTGCCCCGGCCCATTTCAAGCTTTTTTATTTTTATTTTTTTCCTTTTTTGAAAGAAAAGACAGTAAAATTAAAAAGAATGACCACGAGTATATCCAGGTTGCATACAATCACATAGGAGTGCTGTATGAGCAACACTAGGAATAGTTCTATCCCACACATGAAAGGTTGCTAAATCTAAAACCCACATCCGTGATTGCATCTGCCAAAAAGTTGGCCTCCCTAAAGATATGGCTCCAAGAGATGTCCTCAAACCAGCTAGCCAAGATCTTGATATCTGCAATAATGATTTTTAATCTCCAAGGAATCAAGCAACGACTATGAACAGAGTCAATCACAGGCTTCGAGTCACCCTCAATTTGGATTTTTCTGAAACCCTGGGATCTAGCCATCCAATGCGCATCTCTCAGACCAACACATTCCGCAACATTGATAGTGTTTTCTCCCAAGCTCCAACAAGAATATGGGTGCAATTTTCAACCCTCACAATAAGGCCAGCAACAGCAACATGGCTGTTAATTACAGAACTGTCAAAGTTTAGTTTAAGGTTCCCCCTTCATGGAGGAGATCATTTGATAAACAAGTTTTCTTTTACTAACTTTTTTACTATTTTTATTTTCATTTAAATAATCTTCACCAAATTTAGTGGCAATAACACAATTCTAAATGGGTTGATGGTATTATTTTGAAAAACAACATTGTTTCTTTCCTTTCACCTTTAACCCAATTTAAGAAATGGTCCTCAACTTTAACCCAATAGTAGCAATGGTCATTCCAACATAGCCCATTTTGACAAAATTCTGACGAAGTTGACAAATAAGACCATAACTACATGTTTTGATGAGTTGAAGGACCAATGGTAATGAATTTTTAGTTGAGTGACCATTGCTCCAATTTGATTAAAGTTGAGGGACCATTGTTTTACTCTAGGCCTTAAAATTGTGATTCCACGCCACCCTTTTGTTTTTGCATCCCTTTCTTCATTCCAAAAGAACAATAAAAATCAAGACTTTCTGTACAAAAACTTTAGTTCATTTCTTTAGCTATGCAATAATCAAACATTGTTATAAATAAGTAAAAGTTAGAGAGATGACCTTTACTAGTGACATGAGCGAAGTAGGTGTAAAATATCACACTGTAACTATAACACAAGGGGATGACAAATAAAAGAGGGAGGGATAGATAATGATGTTATTGATATTTCTTGTTCTTTCTGTATATCTTGATAGTAGTCGGAGCGTTCTATTTATAGAGCAACTCCAAACAAACGTATTATTACATTTTGAAATTTACAACACACATCTTTTGAAAATACGATCTCCTTCATTTCCAAAGTCCACATTACTGTGTGGGTATTGAAAATCTGTGTGGGCATTCATTAATCTGCCAAACATTTTCAACACTGCCAATGTTTTCAACACACCCCCTTGGATGCCCACATATCAACATCAGTTGCCTCATTAAAACATTGCTTGGAAAAACTCAGTGGAAAAAAAAACCATAGCGAAAGAAAAAGAGTACAACATGCATGTATCATGGATGCTCCTCCTGATATATATCTCCCATTGATTTCGCATTCTCCAAATTTATCTGATTGGTAAGTCGACGTAATCCAATACTTTGCACTATCTTCTGAAACGTGCATTTTGGTAGAGATTTGGTGAACAAGTCTGCCAGATTTTCATTGGAACGGATTTGTTTGACTTTAATAACTTTAGCCTTCTTAAGCTCATGTGCACTGAAAAACTTTAGAGATATGTGTTTAGTTTTATTGCCCTTGATGAATCATTCTTTCATTTGGGCAACATAGGTTGCATTATCTTCATAGATGACAGTTGAAGTGTCTGTCTTTGAGGGTAGACCACATGAATTCCGAATATGATGGACCATTGATCTTAACCAAGAACATTCACGACTTGCTTCATGTAAAGCAAGTATTTCTGAATGATTTAAAGATGTAGCAACTAATGTTTGCTTTGTTGAGCGCCAAGAGATTGCTGTATCTACATTCTTGAACACATATCCAGTTTGTGAGCAGGCTTTATGCTGATCAGAGAGAAAACCAGCATCTGCATATCCAACAAGGACCTTGTCATTTGTGGATTTCTTTTAGTAGAAGAGACTCATGTCTGTTGTTCCACGAAGGTATCGCAATACATTTTTGACTCCCTTCCAATGACAAATTGTTGGAGTATAGCTATATCTTGCTAACAAGTTGACTGAAAAAGCTATATCTGGTCTAGTACATTGTGCTAAATACAATAAAGCACCTATTGCACTCAAATATGGTACTTCTGGACCAATGACCCCAAAGAACGAATGACCATTGGCGTGCTTAGTGAATAAGCCTTGTCCATGCCAAATCGTTTCAGGATTTTTTCAATGTAAGCTGATTGGTGGACCAAAATTCCACTAGCACAATGCTCGATTTGCCAGCCAAGACAATATTTTGTTTTTCCAAGGTCCTTAATTTCAAATTCACTTTTCAGATATTCAGTAGTTTTATTGAGTTCTTCAGGGGTTCAAACTAGGTTCATATCATCAACACATACTGCCACTATAACAAATCTAGAGTTGAATTTTTTTAATGAACACATAAGGGCAAATGACATCGTTGGTATACCCTTCTTTGATCAAATACTCACTGAGATGATTATACCACTGTAAACACGGAAATTCCTGTGATGAATGAGACAAGAACACGTGTACAAAATAATATTTGTATTAATGATTTTGTGGTTACAATCTCTTCTACAAATTTAGCCTCTGATTCGATCTTGGTAAGGTGTTGATTTGTGGATAGGCTGTTGATCCAAAGGGCCGTCGGGGCTTGATCTTTAGGATGTATAGTTGTGTAGATTTATGGATGGGCTGCTGATCCAAAAGACCGTCAGGGCTTGATCTTTAGGATGAACAGTGGTGTACGGATGGTTTCTTCAAGGGCCGTTGGGCTTGATCTGGACAAACGGATGAATGGATCTTCAAGGACTTTTGGGCTTGATCTTGAAGAACGGATGTGTGGATTTGTTGATGTTGTTGATCCAAAGGGCCGTTGGGGCTTGATCTTAAGATGAATAGATGATGAATGATGAATACTTTGTTCAAGGGCTGTCAGGGCTTGATCTTGAATTGGTGGACGTTTTTCAAGGGCCGTTGGGGCTTGATCTTGAAGGAGGATTTGACGAAGAATGGAGGGAGCTTTCTTGATCCTTTGGGATTTGCTTAGGAGCTTTAGAGTTTCAAAGCTTCAAGGTTTTGGTGAGATGTGAATTGGTGATGAATTGGTGTCCTAAAATGAATGAAATGGCCTTGTATTTATAGAATTTTTCAAGGCCTAATTTTGAATATAATATTCAGATGAAATAATTGATTTATGCCAGGTGTTGACACGTGTCCTTATTTGATGACTTTTCCGATTTATTTTGATTTTTCGTTTAGTCACACGCTACGTGTAAAATTTATATGACACGTGAGCGTTGAAATTGTAATTATTGGTCAACATTTATTTCACCGAAATTTCGATGTCCACAAATGCCCCCACTTCAAGGCGCGTCATATACATGTGCTTGTCATGTGTAGGAGATGCGTTTTGAAGTCCCTTAATGTAGATGTTGAAGGGTCATCGAGGCTTGATCTTGAATTGGGCTGAAGATTTCTTCAAGGGCCGTTGAGGCTTGATCTTGAATTGGGCTGGAAGTTTCTTCAATAGCTGTTAAGGCTTGTTCTTGAACTTTGTTTGAAATTTCTTCAAGGGCGGTCGAGGTTTGATCATGAATTAAATTGGACCACAAGGAGCTTCACGTGGTAGATGATCTTTGGCTTTGGTAGTGGATGAATCGGCACGTATTTTGTTGCGCTTGTTGAATTTCCACAGCTTTGATCTTGAACTGGATTGGATGATTTTCTGGTTTCCTCCAATTGTTGACTTTCCATAGGCTTATTCTTGAACTGGGCTAAGGGGTTTCTTCTGCTAGACTTGCACCAAAATGTCTGGATTTACTCCTTTTATCTGGAGCTGAATTTGGTTCAAGGATGGTGGACACTTGATCTTGAATCAGACGTGATTTCTTCAAGTTGGTGACTTGATCTTTAAGGATTTGATTTAAGGGTGGTGAATCGGCACGTGCAACTCACAACTCCTAGCGAGTCAACTCAAGAATTTAAGGGTCAAAATAAGTTCGCCAAATCTAGAGTAATTGCAACCTTGATGATATGAGATATTTTTGTTTTTGAAGAAGTAGCGGATGAATCGACACGTGTTTTGTTATGCTTGTTTCCACATGCTTCAATGTATCATTTTCACTTGCCTTATCTGTTCTTCAGGTAGATGTGGTATCTTCTGCTACCTTGTCTATTTCCCCAGCAGAGCAATGCTAGGAAAGTAATCAGGGAAGGGTTTCAGGCAGTCGGTTCCTGACTGGGAGTTTGACTTTAAGTTCCGACTGATTGCTCTCTTTCTTCTTGTCATGTAGGTAAGAACAAGGACAAGGAAAGGGACAGAGAGAAAACATGATATGAGATACTCTTGCTTTCGAAGAAGTGGTGGTGATTTGACAGCGTTGCACAGCGAGGCTTTGCTCTTCGACGACGATGCCGGCGAAAGGCTGTTGAAGCTTCTTAAGCTCTTTGATTAGGGCAACGATGCCGAGCTTGGATTTGATTTAGACTCCTCCATCTGGGTTACGCGGTTCTGTAGGGAAGGGCGTCGTGCTATAGTGATATGTTCCGGCTCATCATTGATCATTCTGCTTCGATCTCTTGCAGTATTTGCCCTCGATGCAGGAGTGGAATGCAACCTTTGCATTTAAATGGTCTTTCAGAGCTACTTTTTAGCGATGATGAGCACTCAAGAGCAATGTCAGGTAAGCAACCAGGCAAAGGTTCAGGGCAATCAGTTCCAGATCGGAAGTTTGATTTCAGATTCTGACTGATTGCTTTCTTTCTCCTTGTCTTGCAAGTAAGGGCAAGGGTAAAGGAAAAGATAGGGAAAAAGCATGATATGAGATACTCTTGCTTTCGACCCTGGTGATATGAGATACTTTTGCTTTGATGTCATTTGTTTGCAAGGGTATTCCCGGATAGGAAGAAAGCTGAGTATTTCAAGAGGCTTTGTTGGAAGTGTACTCTCAGAGGTGAGGAAGGGTTGGGCATTTTTACAGGTCTGCCTTGCTATGAAGGACGAATGTTGACATATATAGGAATTTCCCAACAGCCAGTAGTGGCACTATTCTTTTACTTTTGTCGTCAACCGTTGGGTAATTGAAACAGTAAGATTTGTGCGTTTTCGACTTTGTCAGAAATCTTTGACAAAGTTGCCCATGCTTTCTGCAAAGTTGAGGTTGCGTGTGAAGGGTGGCGACAAACTTTGATCCAGCAAATCCAGCTTTTTAAATTCAGAGAGCAGTGCCTTTTCGATCTCTGAACTGGTAGAATTTTAAGCATTGGTGGAGGGTGGATGGCACTACTCTATTCCCGTGGATCCAATGCCTTCCTTGGAGAAGGCTGTAGGAAGTTCTTGCATCAATCACATGGAATATCATGCTTGATTTAAGTTCACCAATTCATCACCAATTCACATCACACCAAAACCTTGAAGCTTTGAAACTCTAAAGCTCCTAAGCAAATCCCAAAGGATCTGGAAAGCTCCCTCCGTTCTTCTTCAAATCCTCTTTCAAGATCAAGCCCCGACAACCCTTTGGATCAGCAGCCCATCCATAAATCTACACAAATATACATCCTAAAGATCAAGCCCCGACGACCCTTTGGATCAACAACCCATCCACAAATCAACACCTTATGAAGATCGAATCAGAGGCTAAGTTTATAGAAAAGATTGTAACCACAAAATCATTAATACAAATATTACTTTGTACATGTGTACTTGTTTCATTCATCACAGGAATTTCTGTGTTTACCAGGAATTTCTGTGTTTACAAATTTGGCACGCCCGGTGGGACCATCCCTACCTCTCATCTCTTTCTCTGTTCAAGGAAATCAGAGCACACATTCGAAAATCAAATGGCATCAAGGAAGGTTCAAGCGGTTCCCACAACCAACACGAAAAACAAGAGCGTCATCGCCACAAGTGGTGTCACTTCAGGCATCATAACTAGAAGCAAGGCAAAAGCTCTTTTTACCGCTTCTTCTACCTCTGCATACACTCTGCCAAAGGAACAAGAGCACCCGAGGCACGAGCTTGTGATCACCCTGGCCTCATTAAGGGTACCAAGGGAGGAAAGCCCAATGAAGTACTCTGATTCCATGTTTTTCGATGCCGACTCAAGCAGCAGTTCAGCCATGCAAGTCATGACCACCAGAGCGACTTCAATCGATGAGCAGCTGGCTCAAATGAATGAAGCGATTGCAAGGCTAACACGGACTATTGAAGAAAAAGACTTGTAAATCGCTGCACTCATCAATCGACTGGAAGCATAGGATGACAAGAAACCCGACCCAAAAGTTAATCCACTAAAGAGAAGAGCCGGCGAAGAAGATTAGCCTCCGGTGGAGAAAGTCGATGTGAAGCCGGATCTAGACCAAGCAGCAGCACTCATAAGATCTCTTTCTATCTAGTACCTACAGAAGATGACCGCCAGCACTATCAAGGCGCAGTACGAAGGAAGCTCACATGACTTCGTACTATACTCAAAGCCCTACTCCAAGAAGATTGATGCTTTAAAGATGCCGAAGGGTTATCAGCTGCCAAAATTCATGCAATTCGATGGAAAAGGAAACCCAAAGCAACATGTCGCCCACTTCATTGAAACATGCAACAATGCTGGAACAGAAGGAGACTACCTCGTCAAGCAGTTCATGCACTCGCTGAAAGGTAACACTTTTGATTGGTACACCAACCTCGAGCCCGAATATATCAACAATTAAGATCAGCTAGAGAGGGAGTTCCTCAACCGCTTCTATAACACTCGCCGCACGGTAAGCATGCTAGAGCTGACTAGTACAAAACAGTGGAAGGATGAACCTGTCGTCAACTACATCAATAGATGGTGTTCGTTAAGTCTGGATTGCAAAGATCGGCTTTCTGAAACCTCTACCATTGAGATGTGCGTTCAAGGCATGCACTGGGGGTTACATTACATCCTTCAAGTTCTACATGAACAAAGACATAATGCCTGAAGCTCTTCCAGAAGAGATCAAAT
The DNA here is from genome assembly GCF_042453785.1 of Malus domestica. Lineage (NCBI taxonomy): Eukaryota > Viridiplantae > Streptophyta > Magnoliopsida > Rosales > Rosaceae > Malus > Malus domestica. The sequence goes on along the minus strand of NC_091669.1, from coordinate 34,607,613 downwards.
CCACGGGCAAAGCAGCACCTAAAAAGCAGGAATGGCAAGCCATGCCTAAGAAGCAAGAATGGCAAGCCATGCCTAAGAAGCAAGAATGGCAAGCCGTGCCATTTTTAGGCAAAAACGATGACGAGCCTGTTAAACCTGCAACAACCAAAGGGAGTAGGACGCCTTCAAAAGGACCGAACATACCTGTATTCCGATACATCCCGATGTCAAGAAGAAATAATGGTTAATCCCCGTTCAAAACTGGAGTAAGCAAAGCCGACACACAATGGCACTAGGATAATGTGAAGTTGCTCAAAACGAATGCAGTTTTGCCTTTGACACATCTAGGCGATGCTAAGGTTGCAAGACTACCACAAGGCTTCATAAAAGCTTTGCCAAAGTGGGTGGAACCAAGCTTTCTTCCAACCAAGAGAACCGAAGAAGGTTTTGATCCAAATGCCTACAAGCTCATGTCGAAGGCTGGGTACGACTTTTCTTCTTCTTTGAATACTGGAAAGAAAGTTTTAAACACCGTCAACAATAAAGAACGTGACCTTACTGAGACTCAAAAGAAGTTGAAGAAGCATGGTTACGGAATCAACAACAATAAAGCTGGACTTGGCTTCACACTAAATGCACTCGTGAAGATTTCAAGCAAAGCGAAAAACGCTAGCACTCAACACATCAGCGTGAGCATGAACCTAAATCCACCCCTCGAACGTCAGTCTTCGATAGGATGAATCGTTCAAGGCCCAGAATTTCGGCATTTAATCGCATTGGTGGTCATGACCAAACCTCCGTGTTCAAGAGGCTTAACGTGCCAACATCCCAAAGCTTTGTTTTTGAAATATTGTCAAAACCTAATAAACAAAGCAACACGGCAAGCTATCTTCCACGACGGTCAGCTTCGGAGAGACTTGAAGACAACAAGAAGCCTTTGAAAAAAAGGAAGACAACACCAAAAGAAGAAAAGTTAGACAGGCTAGCAGAAAAAGGTGACGTTCGAAGCTCTATTCCTTCAAGGATGAAGCGCTAAGCAATCTTGGAGGTTGACACAATTGGATCACTGAAAGTGAGAAGGCGCACCATCATCCACACTGGCTAATCTTCATGCTAACAAGCCCGAAAGGACAGCTCTGAAAAGGAGGAACAAGACGTCTTTCACATCACGATCCAAAAAGGCAAAAAAGATGAAATCCCCGAGGAAGACGTCACTGCCGCACCACCACAACTTGAGGATAGGGGGCAGGCCACAATTGATGATCTCAAGAAGCTCAACTTAGGCACAAAAGAGGAGTCGAAGCCTATCTTCATAAGTGCGCTGCTAAGTGCGAATGAGACAAAAGAGTATTACCAACGGCTGCTATAGTACAAAGACGTCTTTGCTTGGACCTACAAGGAAATGCCCGACCTTGACCCTGTCATCGCTGTGCATCATCTTGCAGTCAAGCTTGGAACGCGACCGATAAAGCAGACTCAAAGGCGCTGTCGATAGGAGCTCATCCCACAAATTGAGGTTGAAATTGACAAGCTAATTGAAATAGGCTTTATTCGAGAGGTGCAATACCCCAAGTGGATCTCCAACATTGTCATTGTCCTTAAGTAATCTGAACAAATACGTGTTTGCGTAGACTTCTGGGACCTCTACGATGTTTTCCTGAAGGACGACTTCCCCTTGCCAATCATCGATATCATAGGGGACGCAACCACTGGCCATAAAGCGCTGTCATTCATGGACGGCTCTTCTGGATACAATCAAATCTGCATGGCTCTTGATGACGAGGAACTAACAGCCTTTCGCACTCCAAAAGGTATCTAATGCTATAAGATGATGCCCTTTGGCCTGAAGAACGCTGGAGCCACATATCAACGTACAATGCAGAAAATCTTCAATAACATGTTACACAAAAACGTAGAATGTTATTTAGACGATGTGGTGGTCAAGACAAAGAAAAGATCAGTTCACTTGAAGGATTTGCGAGTAGTGTTCGAAAGGTTGCGAAAATACAACTTCAAGATGAACTCGTTAAAGTGCGCATTTGGCATCACCTCTAGAAAGTTCCTTGGCTTCATTGTCAAGCACCGTGGCATTGAAGTGGACCAATCAAAGATCAGGGCCATTCAAAGCATGCCTGAACCAAGAAACTTGCACGAGCTGAATAGTCTACAAAGATGACTAGCCTTCATCAGGCGTTTCATCTCCAACCTTACAGGGCGTTGTCAACCGTTTAGTCGACTCATGAAGAAAGATGTTCCGTTCATGTGGGACGAAGCATGCCACAATGCTTTTGAAAGCATAAAAAAATATTTATCAAGTCCACCTGTCCTGGGGGTGCCTGTGCCTGGAAAATCGCTCATATTATATATCGCCGCTCAAGAAAGTTCAGTTGGAGCACTATTTGCACAAGAGAATGAATCCCAAAAAGAAAGAGCGCTCTACTACCTCAGCCGAACTCTCATCGGCGTCGAGTTGAACTACTCCCCAATAGAAAAGATGCGCCTCGCTTTGGTGTTCGCCATCCAAAAGCTCAGGCATTACATGCATGCTTACACTATCCACTTGGTTGCTAAAGCTACCCCAGTCAAATACGTCATGTTGAAACCAGTGTTGACAGGGAGACTAGCTAAATGGGCGTTGCTTCTCAATCAATACGAGATCATCTACGTCCCAGCTAAAGCCGTCAAGGGGCAAAGGCCAGCAAATTTCCTTACCGATCATCCAATCCCAGCTGATTGGAAAATCTCAGACGACTTGCTTGACGAGAAGGTGTTTTACATCGACATCTTTCCGACATGGACGATGTTCTTTAACGGATCGCAAGGGCAGGAGTAGTATTCATGTCACCACATAGGCAAATATTACCTTATTCCCTCCGACTAAGCGAACTATGCTTCAACAACGTCGCTGAGTACCAAGCACTGATCATCGGGCTCCAAATGGCGATCAACATGGGAATCACAGCCCTTGAGGTATTTGGCGACTCCAAGCTCATAATCAATCAACTCTTAACTGAATATGAGGTGAGGAAAGATGATCTCGTCCCATACTTCCAACTGGCAACCCAACTGCTACAAAAGTTCGAGACTGTGACACTAGAACATGTGCCAAGAAAAGAAAATCAAATGGCAGACGCTCTCGCCAACCTAGCCTCGAGTATGGCACTAGGAGAAAACGAAGCTGCAGACGTGCCAGTTTGCCAAAGATGGGTGATCCCGCTCGTTACTGAAATGCTACTAGGTGATCCACCGATATGGTGTGCCTCACTACATTATCACTGACAACGAAAAACAGTTCTCCAACCGACTCATGGACGAGCTCTGCGAGGAATACAAGTTCCAGTAGCACAAGTCTTCCATGTATCATGCTCCGGCCAACGGTCTTACGAAAGCATTCAACAAAACATTGTGCAACCACCTAAAGAAGGTGATTGGCCAAACAAAGAGAGACTGACATGAAAAAATAAGCGAAGCACTTTGGTTATATAGGAAGACACATAAGACTCATACCCAAGCTACACTTTATTCTCTCGTATATGGCGTGGAAGATGTTCTACCACTCGATAGTCAAATTTCCTCACTAAGGATGGCCATACTAGAAGGCTTGATTGAAGAAGAGAATGCAAAGTTACGCTTTTAAGAGCTAGAAGCGCTGGATGAGAGAAGGCTCGAAGCTTACCAACACTTGGAATGTTATCAAGCACAACTCACCAAGGCCTTCATAAAAGAAAGTTCGCCCTTGTTCTTTTCAAATGGGAAATCTCGTCCTTGTATTGCGTAGGCCTATCATCACAACTCACAAAACAAAAAGCAAGTTCACATCAAAGTGGGATGGACCTTATGTAATACAAGAAGTCTACATTAATGAGGCATACTTAATCATGGTAGAAGACGGCTTGAAGATCAGCCCCATCAATGGTAAATTCTTGAAGCGCTATTACTCCTAAAACAAACGGACTATGTTTTTGGCCCGCAAGAGCATAAACTACGTACGACACAAAAAAAAATTCAAAAAAAATATGTATTTGAACTACGTCATGACTTGATCCCTCTTCAACTGAGGGTACGTATGCAACTTGAAACTTCAAAACTTCAAGTACAGTCATATTATCAACAAAAACACAAATACTTTGAGGAATAAAGAGCAAATTCAATATGTGAATACTTTATTTCTTTAAAGGAAGGATTTGGCAACAAAGTTTTATTTACAAAAAAAAAAAATTAATCAGAAGGAAAGAAGGCTTAAGGAAGACATTACTTGAGAACTATGTCCCTAAAACTACAGCAACGATCCTCAAGCAGGCCTTCCAAAGTCTTTAAAGTCTTCACATCGGTAGGAGACAAGGTAAGCGACTCTATTACCATACATTTCTCTTGCTCTAGGTGTGACATCTCCTTTTGGTACTGAGAAATTGTAGCTTCCTGCTCCGAAAAAACATATTCAAGTCGTGATGGTTTGATTCCCAACTGCTCTCTCTCCCGCACCTACACTTTCAGACGCACTTAGACGGAAGTTAAAGAGGTTCCTGTGAATTGATAATCTTCTGAAGCAGCTTGCTAAGAAGACCAGACTTGGGCAATTGATAAGTCTATTCCAGCAAGTTGTTGAGCTATAACATATGGACTCAACTTTTTCGAGGAAATAGCACGCAAGGAAGAATACTCAGTTGAGGCGGCCATAAGTTCGGCAATCTGAACTCTCAAGGGCGAGGAATCAACTTTAAGGTCATCAATCGCAGAAACAAACTCCGATAAATCCTCCTTGAGCAACGCAAGGTCTTCCAATGGGCACTTTGAAATCCTCTCCTCAATATGGTTTTTGACATTCATAGCCACATGCAGTCTGATGCGACGGATAAGCTGCTCAGTTCCACTAATGTTTGGCCCTCTTAAAGAGATCTCAGAGCTAGCTGGCAAAGGTATTGGATGCATAACGGGTCCTTGCATACCTTCACCTACACACGACAAACTAGGCCAACTTGGCGGATTCGGAACAAGCTCTGCACCAGACGGATCCCCAATCTCTCTGTCTGTAGGTAAATTACCTTCAAATATCATATCCATACAAGAATGAACGCCTGCGTTCACTAGATCAAAAGAATAAGAAGACCCAGCCTAAACAAGACAAAGAAAGATGTTAGAAATCAAAGCTAAAACAATGAAAGCAAAGTAAGTCACAAGAAAGAAATGAATATGTACATCTTTATCAAGTGACACACGACCACCAAATTGAGAAGGCCTAAACGCTTCTTTCTTCTTATGACAAAAATTGACGTCGCTATTAGCCTGAACATCTTCAAGTGGTCGTTTGTTTATAATTTGTTGACGCTGCTGCAACACAAGTCCATCTTTGCACGAATCAACTTCATCACCTGCCTCTTCATAAGCATCCGGATGTTGAAGAGACAAGCACGGGTGCTAAGGAACTAACCATAGGTCCATCTTACAAAGGAGTTGTACTCACATAATCAAGCGGTACCAGCTACGTAGGAATCACAGAACAACCCTCTCTCGGCGCATCATTACGTAAGCAAGAAGAATTGGTACCACTTGCCGTCCCCAAGTTTTCATAATGTACATTTGACCACCAATTTACGTAAGCATGGGTCACCGGATTGTTCTTGAACTTATCTTTGGCCGGCAGGGTGATAGAAGCATTTGTACATGCACGGGTACAAGACTTCTAATGCATACATATGACTTGCAAGGATTCCAATCGGGCTTTTTCCTTTAGCTTGCCAGGCACATTTTGGACAAAACTAAATTGCCTGCTAAAACGGTGGGGACTATACGACTAAACGATGCATCGATCTTCTTGCCGCAAAGAAACATACCCCGAGCGAAGATGTATAAGATAAGACAAGTCCGAGAAGCGAAGATGCGAATCATCCATGATGCCTAGCCGCACCGAGCCCACTCTCGCCAGGTGATCCATCCTCAAACCTTCATAACTTCTAAACAGCGGTTGCGCCTGTAAATCATCAAGGCCCTTCGCAGAAAACACGCCAGAATACTTCGTCATCAACGGCCCCAACTTAACTGAAGTCGGTGAAGAAGGCCCTGACTTGTCTAAAGTTGACGAAGAAAAATGAGTGCCAAAGTACTCACCCAACCAACCATACACGTAGTGGTAGGGAAGTACTGCAGCACGATCTTCAGTGCTGGCCGAGTTCGAAACAACGCCCACGCCATTGTAAATGTTGGCTAAGATTGAAATAGCAAGGCTAAAAGATTCACCTACAGCCATCTTGCTAGCAACTTTGAAGACTCCGGGACGGACGAAATTGACTTCGTCTTTGGGGAAAACAAGCTTACAAAGCCAACAAGCTAAGAAAACGACTAGGTAAGATTCGTCCAAGTGCTCTGACGCCAAGCCAAGATCCTCAAATGCCTTCAACTCAGTAGGGGTACGGCGCCCAGCTTGACCAATGACACCTGACGAATCCAAGTCTCCCTTAGGTCTGGTTGTCTTGTTACGACCACTTTTCTTCAAACACCTTTAGTACTTCATGGCATCCCAATACCAAAATAGGATCCATGAATAAATATTCATGCTTGACTTACCTGGGGCCTCTTAGGAAAGCTTATGGTATGCCCAAAACAAATAACGGCAACTCGCAGGCAATCCTCAATTGTTGCAATAAGAAAACTCATCAACACTAGGAACAACCTCGTCATAAAATTTTCCTTGGATCGGCAAGCCTCCTATCTTGTGAAGATCCCTAAGTGAAATCGACATCTCCCTTTGAGCCATGTGGAGTGTGTTGGTTGTTGAACATCAATGCTCAAAGAATGCACGAAGGATGGAAGGATGGCAATCATAACTGAACAAAGATGCATATACAACATGATAAAGGCCCATGTTGGTAAGCACAACTTTGGAGCGGCTTAAGACATCTTCAAGCCATTCCTAGTAAAACTCAACGAAAGAGGCTCCTCCAGTAGTCGACAGGGTGCTACTCCAAGCCACAGCTCCGCTACGGATACGATCACCAAGAAGCTCAGATGATTGTCACGAACATGGTGCGAAGAGTCCAAGATAAGAATCCTCGAGGTGCACGCCTTCTTCTTCGTATCTGGTTGAACATAATCTACCACCTCCCAAGATACTTCAGAAGAGCATGACTTAATATGCATGGAGTTGTCTTTTGCGGGAAGAGCAAGCGCCTTAGAACCAGTCAGTGGCGCGTAAAGGTTCAACGTCTTTCCCCTGTCTTGCGAATCCCATTCCTTCGCAAGAATGGTGATAGTGTTGCTCTTAGAGCACTTGAAAAATACCATGACCTTAACAAAACAAAAAAAAAAAATCAGCCACAAAACTTAAGCAGCACGGCAAAGAGGGTAGCTACAAGACGGTCATTCCGAGCGGCAGTAAGAGACACGACGAAGTCACCACTGCGGAAAGTCGTGACCAAAAGGCACTACACAGCATAAACTCGCTGCAGTCATTTGCACAACCCCACATGGTAAAAGTGACGCACTGCAACAAGCTCCAAGTGCAGGCAAAAGAACCTCTGTCGAAACAAGCAAGGAAATTCACTAATATACATTGTGTACCTTAACAAAAAAAAAAAGTCACGTGAAAGTCAAAACCCATCAGCCGTGTATGTGCATATGTGTGTGTGTGTATATATATACATATATGCTAGTCAAAATCAAAAGCACAATGAATAATGTGTGTGTGTTTATATATACATGACATCCTTTCGATGCCCAGCAGGAACCAAAAAAAAAAAATTACAGCAAGACCTGAACTTGTGGCAACAAGCGTAATAAATAAAGCACAGTGAAAGGTGATCAGTGGTGGTTGTAGTACAGTCCAAGCACTCTGCAAATTGAAGGAAATGGAATGGGGATCAGATATCTGTCTAAAGCTTTACATGAGAACCTATTTATACACAACTGGAATTGAGGAACTTGATATCTGGCACGGCAACATGCATCTGCTTTTCCCTAATGCTAAGGCATCTGCTTTGCTCCAATGCTAAAGCATTTGCTTTGCTCCCCAAAACAAGGAACATGGTCCCTTTATTTTTGTCTTGTTTATCAACCAAATGGAGTGGGAAGCCGAAAGTTGATTTGGAAATGTCAATTAAAAAATTGACATACTAAAATGAACAAACAAGACGGGGCCTTACTTCCTTAAGGAAGTGCCATGTGGGGGAAATAAAGCTCATTTATTGATTTATGTACAAAATTTACATAAACTTACATTTTACATGAGTAAAAAGAAAAAATATAATAATAATAATAATAATAATAATAATAATAATAATAATAATAATAATAATAATAATAAAGGGGCAAGAAATAGGAGGGAGCCTTCACAAAGGTTGATCAGGTGGCGCCTCAGTACTCGGTAGAGCTCCAGAAGAGGGAGGCACCAGAGGATGATTATTTGGAGCCTCAACAGTTGGTAGAGCTCCGGAGGACGAAGGCAATAAGTTCCTTTGGAGCAAAGCCACAAATATCCGATTGTCACTCTGAATCCGACCTTCGTATTCCTGCAACTGGTCGAGCTTTCTTTTCATGCTCATTGAGTAACTATTTGCGAGCATGTGCAACTCTCTGTTTTCATGTTTAAGCCCTCTAATCTCTTACTTAAGGCTTGCCATCTCAGCCATCAAGGATTTGACCTGGCGAGTACGAGCAAGAAGGCGTTGGCCCATATTTGATACAGAGCCCGCACACTGAACACTGAAAGCCAGAGAGTCCTGAACAGCCAGCTTATTAGACCGCTTGGAAAATATCATGTTGTCCTTGGGAGTGAGAAGATTTTTAGCTACCACCGTAGCGGTTATGTCATTTTTCATCACAGAGTCCCCGACTGTAAGAGGACTGGTAAAGGATAAGAATGATGTGTGCCATATGTTGTATGGAAAAGATATATCAGCATCTTCCCCAACATTCAAATCAAGACGACGATCAGATGGGCAAGCCATTTGCAAAAATGATGAAAGAAGAAGAAGTCGTGTAAATCGAATTCTTAGAAATACAAAAGGAGGGAAATTCCTAATAGGTTGCAACTCTCTAAGTGTGTTTTTGAACACGATTAATGCCTCTATAAAAAGAAGAGGCAACATGGCCTGTTCAAAAATCGAAGAGGCAACGTGGCTGTTCAAAAACCAAAGAGGCACCTATCCCTGGTGGCCTTGTTGCCTCCTCAATTTCTGAACAAACGGCCCAGCTTTTGAAATTCGGGGAGAGGTGCCTCCTTGGTTTTTGAACAGCCCTGTTGCCTCTTCTTTTTATAAAGGCATTAATCGTGTTCAAAAACACACTTAAAGAGTTGCTACCTGTTAGGAATTTCCCTTCTTTTGTATTTCTAAGAATTCAATTTACACGACCTCTTCTTCTTTCATCATTTTTGCAAATGGCTTGTCCATCTGATCGTCGTATTGATTTAAATGTTGGGGAAAATGATGATATATCTTCTCCAGACAACATATGGCACTCATTCTTCTTATCCCCCACCGGTCCTCTTACAGTTAGGGACTCTGTGATGAAGAATGACATAACCACTACGGTGGTAGCTAAAAATCTTCTCACTCCCAAGGACAACATGATCATTTCCAAGCGGTCTAATAAGCTGGTTGTTCAGGACTCTCTGGCTTTTAGTGTTCAATGTGCGGGCTCTGTATCGAATATGGGCCAATGCCTTCTTGCTCATACTCGCTAGGTCGAATCCTTGATGGCTAAGGTGGCGAGCCTTAAGCAAGAAATTAGAGGGCTTAAGCATGAAAACAGAGAGTTGCACATGCTAGTTACTTAACGAGCATGAAAAGAAAGCTCGACCAGCTGCAGGAATCCGAAGGTCGGATTCAGAGTGACCATCAAATGTTTGTGGCTTTACTCCAAAGGCACCTATTGCCTTCGTCCTCCGGAGCTCTACCAACTGTTGAGGCTCCAAATAATCATCCTCTGGTGCCTCCCTCTTCTGGAGCTCTACCGAGTACTGAGGCGCCACCTGATCAACCTTTGTGAAGGCTCCCTCCTGTTTCTTGCCCCCTTTATTATTATTATTATTATATATTTTTTAGTCATGTAAAATGTATGTTTATTTAAATTTTGTAGAGAAATCAATAAATGAGCTTTATTTCCCCCAAATGGCACTTCTTTTTCTTTCTTTTTTTTTTTTTTTTGTCAATTGCTTTCCACATGCCATCATCACATATACCAAGTGTATGGTGAAGGAAATTTTGTGAAAAACATGTTCATTTGAGCAACATCTATGGCATGCAATTAACAATTAAAGGCGGAATCATGCTTGTATGCACTCAAAACAAAACATTACCCATGAAATTCAAAGCCTAGTAGAAAGGTGAACCAAGACTCAACTCAAGAACACAGTGAGTTGAGATATTTCATACCTTTGTTGATTCCTCTTTGCATAAGCAAAGGCTAATCACCCAAGGAGAGGGCCTTCATTCCTTACTTCTTAGTTCTATCGATTTCTAGGAGGAGGATGGTAGAAAGGATTCTCCAAGTTCCCAAAATTGAGAACCTCTAATTTTTCCACACCAAGGAGGGACTTGAAGAAGAGATGAGTGACCTTGGAGGATGAGAGATTGCTAGCTAATCTCCTCCAAGGGGGCCGGCCTCTTAGAGAGAAAATGAGAGCATTGTGTTCTCATCCTTTCCCCAAAAGAAAACACTAAGGATGAAATGGCTATAAAGTTGCCTTTATACCACCTCACAATGGAGTGGCAAACTTGCAATTAAAGCAAGTTCACTACCCTCCTCTATTTGGCCGGCCTTAAGGGTTTATTGGGCTTTCAAGCCCTTTATTTATTCAAGTTGGCATACAACTTGAGTTAATGGGCTTGACATTCAAATCCCATTGGGCCTTGTGGCCCAAAACTAACCCTAGGTCTATAACGAACGTATTCGTTTGATTAATTAACATATTAATTAATCCTAGCCATAAATAATTAAACCATTTAATTATCCTTACTCATCTCCGTTGTTTCTTCAATCTCTACCTTACACGGTGTACGATCCATTAGGTTCCTTTTAGCGAGGCAGTGGGCGATTGTTACTCTTAACGATCGATTGTGAATTGAAACTTACTTTCAATTCTCCCTTTAGTGATTATACACGTTTAGGGCTTCCACAAACCATGAGTGACACCTAGCAGTATGTCATGGTTACCCAAGCTAATCAGAAAAGGTGGAGAACCTATTCAGTTTAGGTTACAATGCAATACGGTCTTTCTCTAATACAATACTCTTGACCACATTGTTTGGTTTGATAGTTTATTCATGTCTTCTATCCAATGTGATTCTCTTACTTATATGATTACCTTGAATGTGATTTGAAACGACTTCCTAAATCTCATTCATACTCTGGTCAGAGATTCTTAATCATATCATAGAGTATTCTCCCTCAAACGATTTGAAGGTTAGAGATCCCTTGTTGCGCATTCACTTGCCTCCATGGCTAAGTGGCTTAACCCCAACTATGTCGTGGACACCCTCGGATGGAGTGACTTTGACATAGTCAAAGATCAAGGACCTAACCACAAGACAACTATGATGCCTCAGGTCAAATGACTACTTTGCATTATCCCAACCATGAGTTCTCATGTGACATGGGTATGAGAACTTCTTGTTGATCGCGTTCAGTGAACTCATTCTCTATTGAGCACCTACGTACTTGTCTTGGTGTCAGTCACACCAATGACTTGAGACCAGTCACTTTCCCTAAGAGAAGACATAGGACGTACTGATCTTAACGGACTGTCAATGCCCAATTGGCAATCCTATGATCAGGAACGTTTAGGATATGTATACGAAACAGAATGGTCTGATGAATCTAACTTCTTTAGATCGCATTCTCCCAATTACATATTCCTTAGACTTATCGTTTAAGAATATAACATTTATATGAGACGGCTTCAAACAATAATCTTTGCCCTTTATATTAAACTATTTTAGTTTAACATGTGAAATGTCCGTAAAGTATCATCATATGATTGGTTTTAGGGCACATTTCCAACATATGGATGTAAGGCCCCGTCTTGTTTGCTCATTTTAGGATGTCAATTTTTTAATTGACATTTCCAAATCCACTTTCGGCTTCCCACTCCATTTGGTTGATAAATAAGACAAAAATAAAGGGACCATGTTCCTTGTTTTGGGGAGCAAAGTAGTTGCTTTAGCATTGGAGCAAAACAGATGCCTTAGCATTGGGGAAAAACATATGCATGTTGTCGTGCCAGATATCAAGTTCCTTAATTCCAGTTGTGTATGAATAGGTTCTCTTATAAGGCTTTAGACAAATATCTGATCCCCATTCCATTTCCTTCAAGTTGCAGAGTGCTTGGACTGTACTACGACCACCACTGATCACCTCTCGCTGTGCTTTATTTATTACGCTTGTTGCCATAGGTTCAAATCTTGTTGTGAATTTTTTTTTTTTTTTTTGGTTCTTGCTAGGCACCGAAAGCATGTCATATATATATATATATATATATATATATATATATATATATAATATAAACACACACACATGATTCATTGTGCTTTTGATTTTGACTAGCATGTATGTATACACACACACACACACACACACACACACATATGCACACACACAGCTGGTGGGTTTTGACTTTCACGTGACTTTTTTTATTTATTTATTTTTTTTAGGTACACAATGTATATTGGTGAATTTCCTTGCTTGTTTCGATGGAGGTTCTTTTGCCCGTGCTTGGAGCTTGTTGCAGTGCGTCACTTTTACCGTGTGGGGTTGTGCAAAAGACTGCAGCGAGTTTATGTTGTGTAGTGTCGTTTGGTCACGACTTTCCTCGGTCGTGACTTTGTTGTGCCTCTTGCTGCTACTTGGAGCTTGTTGCAGTGCGTCACTTTTATCGTGTTGGGTTATGCAAAAGACTGCAGCAAGTTTATGCTGTGTAGTACCTTTTGGTCACGACTTTCCTTGGTGGTGACATCATCGTGTCTCTTGCTGTCGCTCGAAATGATCGTTTTGTTGCTATTCTCTTTGCCATGCTACTCAAGTTTTGTGGCTGATTTTTTTTTTTTTCGTTAAGGTCATGGTATTTTTCAAGTGCTTTAAGAGCAACACCATCACCATTCTTGCGAATGAAGAGGATTCGCAAGACAGGGGAACGACATTGAAGCTTTACGCGCCACTAACTGGTCCTAAGGCGCTTGCTCTTCCCGCAAAAGACAACTCTATGCATATTAAGTTGTGCTCTTCTGAAGTATCTTGGGAGGTGGTAGATTATGTTCAACTAGATACGAAGAAGAAGGCGTGCACCTCGAGGATTCTTATCTTGGACTCTTCGCACCATGTTCGTGACAATCATCTGGCCTCGTCTGAGCTTCTTCATGATTGTATCCATAATGGAGCTATGGCTTGGAGTAGCACCCTATCGACTACTGGAGGAGCCACCTTCGTTGAATTTTACTGGGAATGGCTTGAAGATGTCTTGAACCGCTCCAAAGATGTGCTTACCAATATGGGCCTTTATCATGTTGTATATGCATCTTTGTTCAGTTATGATTGCCATCATTCTGTCCTTCGTGCATTTTTTTAGCATTGGTGTTCAACAACCAACAGACTTCACACGGCTCAAGGGGAGATGTCGATTTCACTTAGGGATCTTCACAAGATAGGATGCTTGCCGATCCAAGGAAAATTTTATGACGAGGTTGTTCCTAGTGTGGAGGATTTTTCTTATTGCAACAGTCAAGGATTGCATGCGAGTTGCCACTATTTGTTTTGGGCATACCATAAGCTTTCCTAAGAGGCCTCGGGTAAGTCAGCATGGATCCGGTTTTGGTATTGGGATGCCATGAAGTACCAAAGACGTTCGAAGAAAAGTGGTTGTAACAAGGCAACCAGGCCTAAGGGAAACTCGGATCCGTCAGGTGTCATTGGTCAAGCTGGGAGCCGTAACCTTACCGAGTTGAAGGCATTTGAGGATCTTGGTGTGGCGTCAGAGCACTTAGAAGAATCTTACCTAGCCATTTTCTTAGCTTGTTGGTTTTGTAAGTTTGTTTTCCTCAAAGACGATGTCAATTTCATTCGTCCCGGAGTCTTCAAAGTTGCTAACAAGATGGCCGTTGGTGAATTTTTTAGCTTTGCTATTTCGGTCTTAGCCAACATTTACAATGGCTTGGGTGTTGTTTCGAACTCGGTTAGCACTGAAGATCGTGATGCGGTATTTCCCTACCATTACGTGTATGGTTGGTTGGGTGTGTACTTGGCACTCATTTTTCTTCGTCAACTTTAGACAAGTCAGGGCCTTCTTCACCAACTTCAATTAAGTTAGGGCCTTTGATGACGAAGTATTCTGGCATGTTTTCTACGAAGGGCTTTGATGATTTGCAGGCGCAAGCGCTGTTTAGAAGTTATGAATGCTTGAGGATTGATCACTTGGTGAGAGTGGGTTCGGTGTGACGAGGCATCATGGATGATTCGCATCTTCGCTTCTCGAACTTGTTTTATCTTATAAATCTTCGCTTTGGGTATGTTTCTCTGCGATAAGAAGACCGATGCATCGTTTAGCCGTATAGTGCTTACCGTTTTAACAGGCAATTTGGTTTTGTCCAAAATGTGCCTGGCAAGCTGAAGGAAAAAGCCCGATTGGAATCCTTGCAAGTCGTGTAGATGCATTGGGAGTCTTGTACCCATGCATGTACAAATGCTTCTATCACTTTGCCAGCCAAAGATGAGTTCAAGAACAATCTGGTGACCCGTGCTTACGTAAATTGGTGGTCAAAGGTACATTATGAAAACTTGGGGACGACAAGTGGTACCAATTCTTCTTGCTTACGTAATGATGCACCGAGAGAGGGGTGTTCTGTGATTCCTACGCAGCTGATACCGCTTGATTGTGCGAGTGCAACTCATTTGCAAGATGAACCTGTGGTTTTAGTTCCTCAGCACCCGTGCTTGTCTCCTCAACATCCGGATACTTATGAAGAGGCGGGTGATGAAGTTGATTCGTGCAAAGATGGACTTGTTTTGCAGCAGCGTCAACAAAATATAAACAAGCGACCACTTGAAGGTGCTCAGGCTGATAGCGACGTCAATTTTTGTCATAAGAAGAAAGAAGCGTTTAGGCCTTCTCAATTTGGTGGTCGTGTGTCACTTGATAAAGATGTACATATTCATTTCTTTCTTGTGACTTACTTTGCTTTCATTGTTTTAGCTTTGATTTCTAACATCTTTCTTTGTCTTGTTTAGGCTGAGTCATCTTATTCTTTTGATCTGGCGAACGCAGGCGTTCATTCTTATATGGATATGATATCTGAAGGTAATTTACCTACAGATAGAGAGATTGGGGATCCGCCTAGTGCAGAGCCTATTCCAAATCAGCCAAGTTGGCCTGGTTTGCCGTGTGTAGGTGAAGATATGCAAGGGCCCGTCATGCATCCAATACCTTTGCCAGCTAGCTCTGAGATCTCTTTAAGAGGGCCAAACATTCGTGGAACTGAGCAGCTTATCCGTCACATTAGACTTCATATGGTTATGGATGTCAAAAGCCATATTGAGTAGAGGATTTCAAAGTACCCATTAGAAGACTTTGCGTTGCTTAAGGAGGATTTATCGAAGTTTTTTTGTACGATTAATGACCTTAAAGTTGATTCCTCACCCTTGAGAGTTCAGATTGCCAAACTTATGGCTGCCTCGACTGAGTATTCTTCCTTGCGTGCTATTTCCTCGAAAAAGTTGAGTCCAGATGTTAAAGCTCAACAACTTGCTGGAATAGACTTATTAATTGCCCAAGTTTGGTCTTCTCAGCAAGCTGCTTCAGAAGATTATCAATTCATAGGAACCTCCTTAGCTTTCGTCCAAATGCGTCTGGAAGCATTAGTACGGGAGAGAGAGTAGTTGGGAATTGAAGCATCACGGCTTGAAGGTGTTCTTTCGGAGCAGGAAGCTACAATTTCTCAATACCAAAAGGAGATGTCACACCTAAAGCAAGAGAAATGTATGGTAATGGAGTCGCCCACCTTGTCTCCTACCGATGTGGAGACTTTGAAGACTTTGGAATGCCTGCTTGAGGATCGTTGTCGTAGTTTTACGGATATAGTTCTCAAGTAATGTCTTCTTTAAGCCTTCTTTGCTTCTGATCATTTTTTTTTTAAATAAAGCTTTGTTGCCAAATCCTTCCTTTAAAGAAATAAATTATTCACATATTGAATTTACTCTTTATTCCTCAAAGTGTTTGTGTTTTTGTTGATGATGTGACTGTACTTGAAGTTTTGAAGTTTCAAGTAGCCTACGTACCCTCAGTTAAAGAGGGATTAAGTTATGACGTAGTTCAAATACATTTTTTTTTGGATTTTTTTTTGTGTCGTACGCAATTTATGCTCTTGCGGGCCAGGAGCAAGGTCCGTTTGTTTTAGGGGTAGTAGCGCTTGAAGAATCTATCATTGATATGGCTGATCTTCAAGCTGTCTTTTGCCATGATTAAGTATGCGCCATTGGTGTAGACTTCTTGTATTACATAAGGTCAATCCCACTTTGATGTGAACTTGCTTTTTGTTTTGTGAGTTGTGATGATAGGCCTACGCAATGCAAGGACGAGATCTCCTATTTGAAAAGAACGAGGGTGAACTTTCTTGTTGAAGTCCTTGGAGAGTCGTGCTTGATAACACTTCAAGTGTTGCTGAGCTTCAAGCCTTATCTCATCCAATGCTTCAAGCTCTTGAAAGCGTAACTTTGCATTCTCTTCGTCAATCAAGCCTTCTTGAATAGTCATCCTTAGTGAAGGAATTTGACTCTCAAGCAGTAGAATAGCTTCCATGCCTTATACGAAAGAATAAGGCGTAGCTTGGGTAGGAGTCCTATGTGTCGTCCTATATGCCCAAAGTGCTTCGCTTATTCTTTCGTGCCAGTCTCTCTTTGTTCGGCCGATCACCTTCTTTAGGAGCTTGCACAATGTTTTGTTGAATGCTTCCGCAAGACCGTTGGCTGGAGCATGATACATGGAAGACTTATGCTGCTTGAACTTGTTTTTCTCGCAAAACTCGTCCATGAGTCGGTTGGAGAACTGTTTTTCGTTGTCAGTGATAATGTAGTGAGGCATACCATATTGGTGGATGATATGCTCCTTGATGAAACGGACGACAGTTTCCTTCTTGACTTCCCTTAGAGGTATGGCTTCAGCCCACTTGGAGAAGTAATCTGTTGTAGCTAGGATGTAAGTTTCTCCTGCAAATGACTTTGGCATAATTGGTCTTACGACATCCAATCCCCATGCATCGAATGGCCATGAGGCAGCTGTAGGGTGTAATGGTTCAGGCGGTTGATGTATGAAGTTGGCGTGGAATTGGCAGGCTTGGCACATTTTGGCATGTTTTAGGTAGTCTTTCACCATGCTTGGTCAGTAGTAACCCATCCTTTTGAGCTGGAAATGTAGCTTCGGTCCAAACTGATGCGCCCCACATACACCAAAGTGTGCTTTTTCCATAGCTTGATTGGCTTCTTCCTCACCGAAGCATCTCAGAAGTACTCATTCAAAAGAGTGTCAATAGAGTGTTCCTTTGTAGTAGAGGAAACGAGGTGCTCGTCGACATATTTCGGAGCAGTGTTTAGGATCATCTAGAAGCTTTCCATGCTCCAAGTAGTCGATCAGCGGCTGTCTCCACTCTTCAGCATCGACTGGAAGTACTGAGATGACATTTGTATCATCCAGTAGCATTTCAGTGACGAGCGGGATTACCCATCTTTGGCAAACTGGCACGTCTGCAGCTTCGTCTTCTCTTAGTGCCATACTCGAGGCTAGGTTGGCGAGAGTGTCTGCCATTTGATATTCTTTTTTTGGCACATGTTCTAGGGTCACAGTCTTGAACTTTTGTAGCAGTTGGGTTGCCAGTCGGAAGTATGGGACGAGATCATTTTTCCTCACCTCATATTCAGTTAAGAGTCAATTGATTATGAGCTTGGAGTCGCCAAATACCTCAAGGGCTGTGATTCCCATGTTGATCGCCATTTGGAGCCCGATGATCAGTGCTTGGTACTCAACGACGTTGTTGGAGCATAGTTCGCTTAGTTGGAAGGAATAAGGTAATATTTGCCTATGTGGCGACATGAATACTACTTCTGCCCCTGCTCCGTCTGCTCGTGTAGATCCGTTAAAGAACATCGTCCATGTCGGAAAGATGTCGATGTAAACACCTTCTCGTCAAGCAAGTCGTCTGAGATTTTCCAATCGGCTGGGATTGGATAATCGGTAAGGAAATCTGCTGGCTCTTGTCCCTTGACGGCTTTAACTGGGACGTATATGATCTCGTATTGATTGAGAAGCAACGCCCATTTAGCTAGTCGCCTTGTCAACACTGGTTTAGACATGACGTATTTGACTGGGTCAGCTTTAGCAACCAGGTGGATGGTGTAAGCATGCATGTAATGCCTGAGCTTTTGTATGGCGAACACCAAGGCGAGGTGCATCTTTTTTATTAGGGAGTAGTTCAACTCGGCGCTGGTGAGAGTTCAGCTGAGGTAATAGAGCGCTCTTTCTTTTTGGGATTCATTCTCTTGTGCGAAGAGTGCTCCAACTGAACTTTCCTGAGTAGCGATGTACAATATGAGCTATTTTCCGGGCACATGCGCCCCCAGGATAGGTGGACTTGATAAATATTTTTTTATGCTTTCAAAAGCATTGTGGCATGCTTCGTCCCATATGAACAGAACATCCTTCTTCATGAGTTGACTGAACGGTTGACAACACCCTGCAAGGTTGGAGATGAAACGCCTGATGCAAGGGGAAGTCGTCCTTCGAGCAAGCATCGTTGAGGTCCTGGAAGTCTACGCAAACACGTATTTGTCCAGATTTCTTAAGGACAGTGACGATGTTGGAGATCCACCTGGGGTATTGCACTTCTCGAATAAAGGCTGCTTCGATTAGCTTGTCAATCTCAGCCTCAATTTGTGGGTTAAGCTGCGATCAATAGAGCCTTTGAGTCTGCTTTATCGGTCGTATTTCGGGCTTGACTTCAAGATGATGCACAACAATGACAAGGTCAAGGCCAGGCATTTCCTTGTAGGTCCAAGCAAAGACGTCTTTGTACTTTAGCAGCAGTTGGTAATACTCTTCTGTCTCATTCGTACTTAGTAGCGCACTTACGAAGATAGGCTTCAGCTTCTCTTTTGTGCCTAAGTTGAGCTCCTTGAGATCATCAACCGTGGCTTGCCACCCATCCTCAAGTTGTGGTGGTGCGGCAGTGACGTCTTCCTCGGGGATTTTGTTTTTTTTACCTTCTTGGATTGTGATGTAGAAGACGTCTTGGACCTCTTCCTCAGATCCATCATTTCGGGCTTGTTGGCGTGAAGATTGGCCAGTGTGGATGATGATGCGTCGTCTCACTTTCAGTGATCTAATTGTGTCAACCTCTAAGATTGCTTGGCGCTTCATCCTTGAAGGAATAGAGCTTCGAATGTCGCCTTTTTCTGCTAGCTCGTCTAGCTTTTCTTCCTTTGGCGTTGTCTTCCTTTTTTTCAAAGGCTTCTTATTGTCTTCAAGCCTCTTCAAAGCTGACCGTCGCGGAAGATAGCTAGCCATGTTGCTTTGTTTATTAGGTTTTGACAATCTTTCAAAAACAGAGCTTTGGGATGTTGGCTGGTTAAGCCTCTTGAACACGGAGGTTTGGTCCTGACCACCAATGCGATTAAATGCCAAAATTCTGGGCCTTGAACGATTCATCATATCAAAGAATGACGTCCGAGGGGCAGATTTAGGTTCCTCTTGATCTTGTTCAATGCTCACGCTGATGTGTTAAGTGCTAGCATTTTTCGCTTTGCTTGAAATCTTCACGGGTGCATTTGGTGTGAAGCCAAGTCCAGCTTTGTTGTTGTCGATTTCGTAACCATGCTTCTTCAACTTCTTTTGAGTCTCGGTGAGGTCACATTCTTTGTCATTAACGGTGTTTGAAACCTTCTTTCCAGGATTCGAAGAAAAAGCGAAGTCGTACCCAGCCTTCGCATGAGCTTGTAGGTGTTTGCATCAAAACCTTCTTCGGTTCTCTTGGTTGGAAGAAAGCTTGGTTCCACTCCCTTTGGCAAAGCTTTTATGAAGCGTTGTGGTAGTCTTGCAACCTTAGCGTCGCCTAGCTGTGTCAGAGGCAAAACTGCATTCGTTTTGAGCAACTTCACATTATCCTTGTGCCACTGTATGTCAGCTTTGCTTGCTCCAGTTTTGAACGGGGATTGGCCATTCTTTCTTCTTGACATCGAGATGCATCGGAATACGGGTGTGTTTGGTCCTTTTGAAGGCGTCCTAGTCCTTTTGGTTGTTGCAGGTTTAAAAGGCTCGTCATCGTTTTTGCCTAAAAATGGCACGGCTTGCCATTCTTGATTCTTGGGCATGGCTTGCCATTCCTGCTTTTTAGGTGCTACTTTGCCCGTGGATTTGAGCTCTTCTAGAAGAGCGTCAGGCACTATGTCTTCGTCCATGTAGAACTTGGCGTCTGCGAAGTGTGATTCCGCTTCGGTGAATGGCTTGGTATCACCTTGGATCACCTTTACTCATTCCCGATAGAATTTTAAGCATTGGTGGAGGGTGGATGGCACTACTCCATTCCCGTGGATCCAAGGCCTTCCTAGGAGTAGGCTGTAGGAAGTTCTTGCATCAATCACGTGGAATATCGTGCTTGATTAAAGTTCACCAATGGTCATCTCTACTTGGATCATGCACATCGCTCTTTGTCCTCCTTGATTAAAACCTTGGATTAGTAGACGGCTTAGGGATAGTTCATCCACCTTGATGCCGATTATGGTCATTGTTGACTTCGGCATAATGTTTATGGTCGATCCACCATCCACAAGCATGCGGTTAACTTTATGCTCTCTTACGTACCCAGAGACGAAGAGGGGACGATTGTGAGGCTTGGATCCTAGCAGCAAGTCTTCATCGGTGAAGTGGATTGCGTCTTGGGTAGCACAACAAGTGGCATACTCATGTGGTCGAAGTTTCAAGCCTTCATCCTTGCTTTCTTGCACTGCGTGGCTCTTGCTCCACAGGTTCCCCAACGTACGTTGGCTTAGCAGGTTTTACGTTTCTTTTGGGCTTCTTACTGTTACGGCGACAGTGCTTTCTCCCTTCTTCCATCTTTGGCCTTATGGCTTGTGGTTTTGATTTCCTTGTCTTTTTGTAGATCACCAATGTCCATCATTCTTCATCATCGATATCTGCATCTTGGTCGCTTGCCCCAGTGATGGTTGTGCAGAAGGTGTCGTGCAGTTTGAGCATTGACGGGAATGGTCGGGTGTCACTTGGAGAGGCACGGGATCTAAGGATCCAAACGTAATTGTAATAGTAGATGTTACGGCCGTGTCTTCAAGGTCGAGCTCGATTTTCCCTTGTTGTGCTAGCTTCATGATGAGTTCTTTGAGGATGAAGCATTTGCCAATAGGATGGCTCACGATACGATGGTACTTGCAGTACTTAGGATTATTTACGCGATTCATCTCTTCGGGACGCTTGCATTCGGGTAGCTCGATCACTTTTTTTTCCAACAAGTCGTCTAACATTGCAGCCATATCTGAGTCAGGAAAAGGGTACATCTTTTGCTCCAGCTCTCTCAATGTGTTTTTGTACATGTCTTGGGTGCAAGGAGGCTCGCCTCTCTTTACCTCATTTGTTTTGTTCTTGGAGGAGATCTTAATAGGCATAGATGAGGTCTTGATGGGGGTAGTGTTAACGGTAAAAGCTTCATTGGCGGGCTTCTTCCCGGTCTTGTCTACATTTGGGGCGAACGCCTTATCCTTCTTGAAGTCGGTGATCGGCTCTCTCTTTTCGTGGTAGGTGATACTCAACTCCATGTCGTGGGAATGAGTGGCCAGCTCTTTAAATGTTCTCAGTTTTATGCCTTTGAGGATATAGTGTAACCCCCAATGCATGCCTTGAACGCACATCTCAATGGCGGAGGTTTTAGAAAGTAGATCTTTGCAATCCAGACTTAATGAACGCCATCTATTGATGTAGTTGACGACAGGTTCATCCTTCCACTGTTTTGTACTAGTCAGCTCTAGCATGCTTACGGTGCGGCGAGTGCTGTAGAAGCGGTTAAGGAAGTCATTTTCTAGCTGATCCTAATTGTTGATAGATTCGGGCTCGAGGTCAGTGTACCAGTCAAAGGCGTTACCTTTCAGCGAGCGCATGAACTGCTTGACGAAGTAGTCTCCCTCCGTTCCAGCATTGTTGTAGGTTTCAATGAAATGTGTGACATGTTGCTTTGGGTTTCCTTTTCCATCGAATTCCATGAATTTTAGCGGCTGATAACCCCTTAACATCTTCAAAGCATCAATCTTCTTGGAGTAAAGCTTTGAGTATAGTACAGAGTCATGTGAGCTTCCTTCGTACTGCGCCTTGATAGTGCTGGCGATCATCTCCGACAACTGTTGGATAGAAAGATCCCATGAGTGCCGCTGCTTGGTCTAGCTTCATCTTCATATCGACTTTTTCTACCGGAGGCTCATCTTCTTCACCGGCTCCTCTCTTTAGGGGATTGACCTTTGGGTTGGGTTTCTCGTCATCCTGTGCCTTCAATCGATTGACGAGTGCAGCGATTTGCAAGACTTTTTCTTCCACAGTCCATGTTAGCCTTGCGATCGCTTCATTCATTTGAGCTAGTTGCTCATCGATTAAAGTCGCTTCGATGGTCATGACTTGCATGGCTGAACTGCCGCTTAAGTAGGCATCGAAAACATGGAACCAGAGTACTTCATTGGGCTTTCCTCCTTTGGTGCCCATAGCGAGGCCAGGGTGATCACAGGCTTATGCCTCGGGTGCTCTTGTTCCTTTGGCAAAGTTGATGCAGAGGTGGAAGAAGCGGCAGAAAGAACTATTGCCTTGCTTTGAGTTATGATGCCCGAAGTGACACCACTTGCGGCGATGACGCTCTTGTTTTTCGCGTTGGTTGCGGGAACCACTTGAACCTTCCTTGATGCCATTTGATTTTCAAAGGTGTGCTTTGATTTCCTTGAACGGAGAAAGAGATGAGAGATAGAGATGGTCCAACCGGGCGTGCCGAATTTGTAAACACGGAAATTCCTGTGATGAATAAGACAAGAACACGTGTACAAAATAATATTTGTATTAATGATTTTGTGGTTACAATCTCTTCTACAAATTTAGCATTTGATTCGATCTTCGTAAAGTGTTGATTTGTGGATAGGCTGTTGATCCAAAGGGCCGTCGGGGCTTGATCTTTAAGATGAATATTGGTGTACAGATGGTTTCTTCAAGGGCCGTTAGGTTTGATCTTGACGAACGGATGAACGGATCTTTAAGGGCTTTTGGGCTTGATCTTGAAGAACGGATGTGTGGATTTGTTGATGTTGTTTATCCAAATGGTCGTTGGGGCTTGATCTTAGGATGAACAGATGATGAATGATGAATACTTTGTTCAAGGGCCGTCACAGCTTGATCTTGAATTGGTGGACGTTCTTCAAGGGTCGTTGGGGCTTGATCTTGAATGAGGATTTGACGAAGAACAGAGGGAGCTTTCTTAATCCTTTGGGATTTGCTTGGGAGCTTTAGAGTTTCAAATCTTCAAGGTTTTGGTGTGATGTGAATTGGTGATGAATTGGTGTCCTAAAATGAATGAAATGACCTTGTATTTATAGAGTTTTTCAAGGCCTAATTTTGAATATAATATTCAGATGAAATAAATCATTTCTGCCAGGTGTTGACACGTGTCCTTATTTGATACTTTTCCAATTTATTTTGATTTTTCATTTAGTCACACACTACATGAAAACTTTATGTGACACGTGTTCGAAAATTGTAATTATTGGTCAACATTTATTTCACCGAATTTTCGATGTCTACAACCACATTTGTCCAGATTGTTTCAGCCCATACAATGATCGCCTTAATTTGATTAAGAGCATACCTCGTGGTTTGTTAGTTGTTTCAGGAAACTTAAGTTCTTCTAGGACTTTCATATATATATATATATTAGTATCTAATTCTCTATATAGATACGCGGTGATGACATCCATAACTCGGATGTCAAGTTTTTCTGAAACCACTAAACTTATTAAGTAACGGAACGTAGTTGCGTCCATTATAGGAGAGTATGTCTCATCATAATCAATTTCAGGTCTTTGCAAAAAGCCTTGTGCAACAAGTCGTGCTTTATATTTTCCAATCTCATTTTTTTCATTGCGTTTCCTTGTGAATACCCATTTGTACTCCACAAGGTTTACACCACGCGGGGTTTGGACTACTGGTCCGAAAACATTTCGCCTTTCTAAGGAATTTAATTCTGCCTGGATTGCATCTTTCCACTTAGGCCAATCTTATCTCTGTTTGCATTCATCAACAGAGCGGGCCTCAAGATCATCACTTAATAGTGGCTACTGCGAATGTGAACATGTCGTTGCTGATTATTTCATTATGATCCCATAATTCATTAGTACAAGCATAATTTATAGAGATTTCTTTGCTTTCGTATACCTCTGTTTCTTCAGGTACATGTCTCATCAAGGACATTTTCTTTTTCTAAAAGTACAGAGTTATGAATTGTGGATTTATCATTTATTTTCTCTTCTTGAATGATTTCATTTGGATTCAGTTGTGCCCTCGTCTTTTCCTTTCAAGAGGCTGAATCTTTTGAACCTGGGGGTCTACCACGCTTCAGGTGTGCACCAGATGAATCATTCACTGTCACTTTATTTTGTCTAACAGGGACATCAATTCTTGCAGGTGCATTTGCAGCTGGTATATGTGATTTTGTCACTTTTATATCATCATTAAATGCATCTGGCATTTGATTGGCAATACTTTGAAGATGAACGATCATTTTTACTTCATTTTCACATTGAATGCTTTGAGGATCAAAATGAGATAAGGTGGGAACAACCTATGTCAGCTCTTGTCGTTCTTCTAGAACGGTCTTTTCTCCCCCTAACGATGGGAAGACTATCTCATCAAAGTGACAATAAGCAAAACGAGATGTAAACATATCATCTGTCAAGGGTTCCAAATAGCTAATTATAGATGGTGAAACAAAACCCACATAAATTTCGAGTCTGCGCTGAGGTCCCATTTTAGTGTGTTGTGGTGGTGCAATAGGCAAATAAATAGTACAATAAAAAACTCGCAAATGTGAAATGTTTGGCTGATGCTCAAACACGAGTTGCGATGAGGAGTATTGGTGGTTAGCTATATGTCTCAATCAAAACAATGATGCAGCATGTAACATGGCATGTCTCCATGCATAAACTGGCAATTTTGTTTTCATGAGCAGAATGCGAGCTATTAACTAAAGCTGCTTGATCAATGCTTCTACTAAACCATTTTGAGTATGGACATGAGGAACATGATGTTCAACATCAATGCCCAATGTCATGCAGTAATCATCAAAGGTTTGAGACGTAAATGCACCATCGTTATCAAGTCGGACTGACTTAATGGGGTAATCTGAGAACTGTGCTTGCAACTTAATTATCTGAGCAAGAAGTCTCACAAAAGTTACATTCTTATTAGACAAGAGACAAACATGTGACCATCGGGTAGATGCATCAATCAAAACCATAAAATATTGGAATGGTCCACAAGATGGTTGAATAGGCCCACAAATAACCCCTTAAATTCTTTGCAGAAATGCTAGGGATTCAACATCAACTTTTAGTTGTGATTGTCTAATTACCAACTTCCCTTGATAACAAGCCTTGCAAGAGTTATTGATTGAGATATCAATGTGTTTGCTCAATAATGGATGTTCATTAGAATTGGTAATGATTCTACGCATCATGATAGATCCTAGGTGACTCAGACGGTCATGTCAAAGCATGTAAACTTTTGAATCATGACAGTATGTGATTAAACTGTCTTTATGTATGTATAATACAATCCACTCGTCAAACCATGCAACTTCTCTAAGATACGCTTCAAGGTATCATTGGAGGTAATGCATAGATACTCCACATTTTCTGCACTTTTTGTTTCAATGTGGTATACATTTAAACATATCTTTAAAACCCAACAAATTTCGAGTAGATCAAGTAGCGTACAATGCATTATGTATGGACAGTATTGTTCTATTTGGTAACATAATCTGGGCTTTCCTTGAGCCTTCAATTACATCTGATTGGCCTGATATTGTTGTTACCCTTACTTTTGTAAGCATCAATCTTGAGAAATACTTTCGATCTTGAAGTATTGTATGTTCAGTACATCAAACATAAATGATTCAGTCGGACCGGTATACTTCATTCCCCATTTCCACAATGAAGTTTAAGACATCTAGGTAGGTTGTGTTCTACTGCCCTGATAAGTCGCACACTGGATCAGGTATATCCATTGGTTTAACTTGGTCAAGAAAATTGATCTCGTCACCATTCTCCTTGATGGAGACTTGATATAGATCCACCAGATGTTTTGGGGTACGACAAGTACGCGCCCAATTACCATTGCCACCACATCTATAGTAGGCTCCTTCAGTGTTTCTGGGAGCATTATTCATATAAGCTTTGCCTTTGTGGCGATTCACATTTTTGAAGCTCATGCCTAAATTATGCCTTGGAACCTAGTTGTGAAACAAGATACCATGATTATTGTCTTTCCCATTCCACCATCCTCATCTGTGGCCACGTCCTTATTTATGATTATGGCACTAGAGAATGTGACGTTCTCTTCGAGGGAAGTAGCATTCACTTCTAGGAATGGTGTAGATCTAGTAGGTTGGAACTGATGATTTTTCGGCAGAAGCTCATTGTTTTGTTCAGCAACCAGGAACACAGATATCAACTAGTTGTATTCAGTGAAACCTCGCTCTCTATACTACTGTTGCAAAAGCACGTTTGAGGCATGAAAAGTGGTGAAAGTCTTTTCTAGCATATCTTCCTCAGTGATGGTCTCCCCACAGAGCTTCATCTAGGAGCTAAATTTGAACATCGCAGAATTGTACTCAGCTACTGACTTGAAATCCTAGATCCTTAGGTGAATCCACTCATAAAGAGCTCTTGGAAGAATCATTGTTTTCTGGTGATTGTATCTGTTTCTCAATGTCTTCCAGAGAGCTAACAGATCTTCAACCGTTAGGTACTCACTTTTTAGTCCTTCATCAAGGTGACGACGGATAAAGATCATGACCTTCACCTGATCTTGAGAAGATGCAATGTTCTCCTCCTTGATTGTTTCTCCAAGATTCCCTGCCCTTAAATAGATATTGACATCCACTACCCAGGTAAGGTAGTTTTTCCCAGTAATGTCCAGGACAACAAAATCAAGGTTTGTCAAGTTCGTCATTTTGTTTTCTAAAAGAAAACTGAAATGTGTAAGAACTTGCAATAATATGTATTCTGGAGGTATGCAGTGTTAGAACTTATGGTTCTTACAAATTTTTCATTTTGATCTTCAGGCCAAAATGATAAGCACTCGAAATTTCAAGCTTGAGATTTTCAAGATGAATGAGGAGGGCAATTATACCGCATCATTCTCATAACATAGGATGGGCAATTATTCCGCACCACTCAAGTAGCATGAAAATTTAAATACGCAGAGCAAGGTGGGCGATTATACCGCACCACCTAAAATTGCGATAAAATTAAACAACAGACAAATTTAAATATGCAGGATAGGGTAGGTGATTATACCGCTCCACTTAAAATTTGCAGTAAAATTAGATATGCAGTCCAAGATAAGCGATGATACCGCACCATCTTGGATTGCAGTAAGATTAAATTTGTAGCTCAAGATGAGCGATTATACCGCACCATCTTGGATTGCAGTAAAATTAACATAAATAAACACTGGGTTAGTAGTCAGGAGCTACACCAAACAAGAAATCAAATATATAAGTAATTGTTATGTTGAGAACTAGAAGCAGGCATGGTGCAAACAGTTCTTCGCGAGGGTATATCCAGCAGTTGAAGCAGAGGAAGAATAAGAACAGTAAAATCCTTAGAGGAAACTCTTTTTTTTCTTTCGGCGAAGAGAAATAAGAGAATGATTAGAGAGTCGTGCTGATAACGTGTTATAAATATGTAAAAGTTAGAGAGATAACCTTTATTAATGATAAGAGCGAAGCAGGTGTAAAATATCACACTGTAACTATAACACAAGAGGATGACAAATAAAAGAGGGAGGGATAGATAATGATGTTATTGATCTTTCTTGTTCTTTCTGCATATCTTGGTAGTAGTCTAAGCGCTCTATTTATATAGCAACTCCAAACAAACATATTATTACATTTTGAAATTTACAGCACACACCTTTTGAAAATATGATATCCTTCATTTCCAAAGTCCACAGAGATTTTCAATACCCACACAGTAATATAGACTTTGGAAATGAAGGAGACTGTGTTTTCAAAAGGTGTGCTGTAAATTTCAAAATGTAATAAGACGTTTGTTTGGAGTTGCTCTATAAATAGAGCGCTCCGACTACTATCAAGATATGCAGAAAGATCAATAACATCATTATCTATCCATCCATCTTTTATTTGTCATCCCCTTGTGTTATAGTTACAATATGATATTTAACATCTGTTTCGCTACTGTTACTAGTAAAGATTATATCTCTAACTGTTACATATTTATAATACGTTATCGGCACGACTTTCTAATCATTCTCTTATTTCTCTTCACCGAAAGAACAAAAAAATGTTTCCTTTAAGGATTTTACTGTTCTTATTCTTCCTCTGCCTCAACTGCTGGATATACCCTCGCAAATAACTGTTTGCACCATGTCTGCTTCTAGTTCTCAACCTAACAGTTACTTATATTTTTTATTTCTTGTTTGGTGTAGCTCCTCACTACTAACCCAGTGTTTATTTATGTTAATTTTATTGCAATCCAAGATGGTGCGGTACAATCGCCCATCTTGAACTGCAAATTTAATCTTATTGCAATCCAAGATGGTGCGGTATCATCGCCTATTTTGGATTGTAGATCTAATTTTATTGCAAATTTAGGTGGAGCGGTATAATCGTCCACCCTACCCTACATATTTAAATTTGTCTGCTGTTTAATTTTATTGCAATTTTAGGTGGTGCGGTATAATCGCCCACCTTGCTCTGCGTATTTAAATTTTCTTGCTACTTAAGTAGTGCGGAATAATCGCCCATCCTATGTTATGAGAATGGTGCTGTATAATCGTCCTCCTCATTCATCTTGAAAATCTCGAGCCTGAAGTTTCAAGTGCTTATCATTTTGGCATAAAGATCAAAATGAAAAATTTGTAAGAACCATAAGTTCTAACATTACATACCTCCAGAATACATATTATTGCAAGTTCTTACACATCTCAGTTTTCTTTCAGAAAAGAAAATAGCGAACTTGGCGGCAAAGCTTGATTTTGTTTTCCTGGACATTACTGGAAAAACTACATTACCTGGGTAATGGATGCCAAGAACTAATTGGAGGCCAAGAATCTTGGAGAAACAATCAAGGAGAAAGACAATGCATCTTCTCAAGATCGAGCGAATGACATGATCTTTATCCGTCACCACCTTGATGAATGACTAAAGAGCGAGTACTAACAGTTGAAGATCCGTCAGCTCTCTAGAATGCATTGAAAAACAAATACAATCACCAGAAAACAATTATTCTTCCAAGAGTTCGTTATGAGTGGACTCACCTAAGAATTCAGAATTTCAAGTCAATGGCTGAGTACAATTCTGCGATGTTCAGAATTGGCTCCCAGATAAAACTCTGTGGGGAAACCATCACTGAGAAAGATATGCTAAAAAAGACTTTCAGCACCTTCCATGCCTCAAACGTGCTCCTGCAGCAGTAGTATAGAGAGCGGGGTTTCAGTAAATACAACCAACTGATATCTGTGCTCCTGGTTGCTGAATAAAACAATAAGCTTGTGCTGAAAAATCATCAGTCCCGACCTACTGGATCTGCACCATTCCCAAAAGCGAACGCTGCTTCCCTCGAAGTGAACGACACATCCTCTGGTGGCAATAATCATAAACGATGACGCGGCCACAAGTGAGGATGGTGGAACGGGAAAGGCAAGAATCATGGTGTCCAGTTTCACAACCAGGTTACAAGGCATAATTAAAGCCCGAGCTTCAAAAATGTGAATCGTCACAAAAACAAAGCTCATATAAACAATGCTCTCAGAAATTCTGAAGGAGCCTGCCATATGTGTGGTGGCAATGGGCACTGGGCGCGTACTTGTTGTAACCCAAAACATCCGATGGATCTATATCAAGCCTCCATTAAAGAGAAAAATGTCGAGACCAATTTTCTCGATCAAGCTAAACCAATGGATATACCTGATCCAGTGTGTGACTTATTAGGGCAGTTGAACACAACCCACCTAGATGTCTCAGACTTCATTGTGGAAAGGGGGAATGAAGTATACCGGTCCAACTGAATTATTTATGTTTGATGTACTGAACTTGTAATTTAAAACTAACATTTCAAATTCAATAAAAGTGGCATTTAAATTTCCTGTTATAAATTGCTTTTAACCATGATTCCCTTTACTCAGAGAGCATGGATAAAAACTATGGTCATTCTCAAAACATGAGAAATGGCGAATATATTTGTGTTGCAAACAACGCAACCACGCATATAATACTTCGATATTGAAAGTATTTCTCAAGATTGATGCTTACAAAAGTAAGAGTAACAACAATATCAGACTAATCAGATGCAATTGAAGGCTCAGGGAAAGCCCAGATTATGTTACCAAATGGAACAATATTGTCCATACATAATGCGTTGTACGCCACTCGATCTACTCGAAATTTGTTGAGTTTTAAAGACATATGTTTAAATGAATACCACATTGAAACAAAAAGTGTAGAAAATGTGGAGTATCTATGCATTACCTCCAATGATACCCAAAAGCGTATTTTAGAGAGTTGCATGGTTTGACGAGTGGATTGTATTATACATACATAAAGACAGTTGAATCACATACTGTTATGAACCAGAAGTTCATTGATTCAAAAGTTTACATGTTTTGGCATGACCATTTGAATCACCCAGGATCTACCATGATGCGTAGAATCATTACCAACTCTAATGGACATCCATTATTGAGCAGACACATTGCTATCTCAAATGATAACCCTTGCAAAATTTGTTCTTAAAGGAAGTTGGTAATTAGACCATCACAACTAAAGATTGATGCTGAATCCCTATCATTTCTGCGAAGAATTCAAGAGGATATTTGTGGGCCTATTCAACCATCATGTGGACCATTCTGATATTTTATGGTTTTGGTTGATACATATATCCGATGGTCACATGTTTGTCTCTGGTATACTCGGAATGTAGCTTTTGCGAGACTTCTTACTCAGATAATTAAGTTGCGAGCACAGTTCCCAGATTATCTCATTAAGTCAATCCAACATGATAATGCTAGTCAATTTACATCTCAAACATTTGATAATTACTGCATGACATTGAGCATTGATGTTAAATACCATGTTCTTCATGTCCATATTCAAAATGGTTTAGCAGAAGCATTGGACATTGCAAGATATAAAGCACGACTCGTTGCACAAGGCTTTTCACAAAGACCTGAAATTGATTATGAAGAAACATACTCTCCTGTAATGGACGCAATTACGTCTGTTACTTAATAAGTTTCAGAAAAACTTGATATGCGACTTCTGGATGTCATCACTGCGTATCTAAATAGAGAATTAGATACTGACATATATATGAAAGACCCAGAAGGACTTAAGTTACTTGAAACAACTAACAAACCACGAGGTATGCTCTCAATCAAATTAAGGCGATCATTGTATAGGCTAAAACAAACTGGACGAATGTGGCATAATCGTCTCAGTGAGTATTTGATCAAAGAAGTGTATACCAACAATGTCATTTGCTATTGTATGTTCATTAAGAAATCCAACTCTGGATTTGTTATAGTGGCAGTATATGTTGATGATATGAACCTAGTTAGAACCTCTGAAGAACTCAATAAAACTGCTGAATATCTGAAAAACAAATTTGAAATGAAAGACCTTGGAAAAACAAAATATTGTCTCGACCTGCAGATCGAGCATTGTGCTAGTGGAATTTTGGTCCACCAATCAGTTTACATTGAAAAAATCCTTAAGCGATTTAGCAGAGACAATGATTATCCACTAAGCACGCCAATGGTCGTTCTTTCTTTGGACGTTAAGAAATATCAATTTCGTCCAAAAGAAGATGATGAACTGGTCCTTGGTCTAAAAGTACCATATATGAGTGCAATAGGTGCTTTATTGTATTAGCATAATGTACTAGACCAGATATAGTTTTTTCAGTCAACTTGTTAGCAAGGTATAGCTCTACTACAACAATTCGTCATTGGAAATGAGTCAAAGATGTATTGCGATACCTTCATGGGACAACAAACATAGGTCTCTTCTACTCAAAGAAATCCACAAATGACCAGATCCTTATTGGATATGTAGATGTTGGTTCTCTCTCTGATCCGCATAAAGCCTATTTACAAACTGGATATGTGTTCAAGAATGGAGATACACCAATCTCTTGGGGCACAACAAAGCAAACATAAGTTGCTACTTCTTCAAATCATTCAGAAACACTTGCTTTACATGAAGTAAGTCGTGAATGTTCTTGGTTAAGATCAATGATTCATTGTATTCGGAATTCATGTGATCTACCCTCAAAGACAGACACTCCAACTGTCATCCATAAGGGTGCGTTTGGTACGCGGGACGGGGCGGGACGGAACGGGACGAAGCGTTTTGTCCGGCGTTTGGTACGCCAAAAAAGGGTGGAACGCGCTATTCCACGGGACAGAATTTCGGTGTTTTTGTGTCCTGCATCTACCCCCTAGAACGGGTTGTTCCACGCCTGTGGAACACAATATTTTACCATTTTAAGACAAATATACCCCATATCTTTCTCAAAAATTACACCATCTAAATCATTACAAACCCTAAAACAATATATCTTCTCTCTGCCTGCCGCTGTCTTCCTCATTCCTTTCCTCTGCATCTCCCCCCCTTCGCAACCTTCCTCCTCATCTTCTGCATCTCCCCTTTGCAACCTTCTCTGTGAACTTCAGCTCTGCATCTCCAGTCCAGGTATGATCTGCCTCTCGGTTTCTCTTTCTTTGTATTGCTTCGATCTGCAACTGAAAAAAAAATTAAAAAAATTAAAAAAAAAATTGCTTCCAAGAGGTCTGATGCATTTTTCTTTCTGTTCATACTCATAAATTTTTGGAACCCACCATCCTAATGTATTAGAGTTCCAATCTAGCTTTATATGCAACAGCCATCAACTCACTCAATTTGTTGGGGACACATGAACACTGATTTGGTGAAAACACGCCTCCAAAATATAAGACTTGATTTTGGGATTTCCCTTCTATTTAGTTTGCTGTAGCAATAAAATCAGAAAATTAAAAAACATGTTCATTTTTTAACAAAAAAAATCTCACAGTTAATTTGAACTCCTTGAGTTCCCAGTTTCATTCTTGGAATTGGAGCCCTTCAGCCATATTATTATTTTTGTCTAGTCGCAGCTGTTCTTTTGTGCGGATTAATTACAAATAGGTTGAAGAAATTAAAAGAAATAGTAGAAATGGGTATTATTTTTAGATAGAATTAGTACCTGTAACCATTTTAGGATACGGATTGCACATCTGAAGTTCAATTGAACAGGGGTAAGTTAGTCATTTTCAAATTTTGGTTCCGTTCTCTGTCCTACGCACCAAACACAGAACGGAACAACTCTCCGTTCTGTCCTGCGCGTACCAAACGTAACATGGGACCACTGTTCCGTCCCGTCCCGTCCCATCCTGTCCCGTCTGCGTACCAAACGCTACCTAAAGATAATGCAGTCTATGTTGCCCAAATGAAAGAAGGATTCATCAATAGCAATAAGACTAAACACATATCTCCAAAGTTTTTCAATGCACATGAGCTTCAGAAGGCTAAAATTATTGAAGTCAGACAAATCCGTTCCAATGAAATTTTGGCAGACTTGTTCACCAAATCTCTACCAAAATGCACGTTTCAAAAGATAGTGCAAAGTATCGGATTACATCGATTTACCAATCAGATAAATTTGGAGAAAGCGGAATTAAGGGGATATATATCAAGAGGAGCATCCATGATACATGCATGTTGTACACTTTTTCCTTCGCTATGGTTTTTTTCCCACTGGATTTTTCCAAGTAAGGTTTTAACGAGGCAACTGATGTTCATATGTGGGCATCCAAGGGAGAGTGTTGAAAACATTGGCAGTGTTGAAAATATTTGGCAGATTAATAAAGCCCACACAAATTTTCAATACCCACACAGTAATGTGGACTTTGGAAATGAAGAAGATTGTATTTTCAAAAGATGTGTGCTGTAAATTTCAAAATGTAATAATACGTTTGTTTGGAGTTGCTCTATAAATAGAGCGCTCCAACTACTATCAAGATATGCAGAAAAAACAAGAAATATCAATAACATCATTATCTATCATTCCCTCTTTTATTTGTCATTCCCTTGTGTTATAATTACAATGTGATATTTTACACCTGCTTTGCTCCTGTCACTAGTAAAGATTATCTCTCTAACTTTTACATATTTATAACATAAAACATTTTGTAAGAGTTCAAAACTACCTAAACGCACTTAAACTGTACATAAGGCAAGTTATGGTCTATAAAAAGCAGCCCCATTGGCCCTCTGAAGATCATAGCTCAAAGTTCAAACCATGGATTTCAGTGCATATTATCTTGTCTTCTTTTCTGTTCTATTCATGCTGCAGTATAATTCTTATAGAGTCGCTGCACCATATAGCAACGAAACCATATACCCTCAACCTCAAGTGTGCCACCATTTGTCAACCCTAGATCATCAATATCATAAAAGAAGATTTCCATTTCCTGACCGAAAGCTTTTGCAGTCGAAACCAAAAGTTGATGTAGAAGTAGCACAAGACTGGTCTGGAGATTACAAGTCAATTTTCGAGGCTCTGACTACTGTGTCCAACCTGTGTCGTAGTACGACTGCACCAATTATCATACACGTCAAGGCCGGCATTTACAAAGAGTACATCAAGATTAAGACGACCATGCTGAACATAACATTCATCAGAGATGGCATCGACAAAACAGTTGACACGGGGAACAAAATGTGGAGGATGGTTAGGTCACTTTTGAATCGGCAACCTTTAGTAAGTTTTTGGAGCTCAGTATCATTCCCCGTGATAATTGTTTTACCGATGCCATCACTGATGAACGTTATATTTTGCATTGTCATCTCAATCTCGATATACTAACTGTAAACTTCTGATGTGTATAACAATTCTTTGGGTCGTTGTACAACGTAGATTAGACCCAACAGACAAAGGCTTGGAAATTCACTTATAATCTCCAAACCCATATTGTGCTACTTATACATCAACTTTTGTAGAAGCTTTCGATTAACAGTCAAGTCACAAAATGCAAACCTTTTTTTTTATGATGTTGAAGATCTATGTTTGACAAAAGGTTAACAAAAGGTTATTATTATTATTATTATTATTATTATTATTATTATTATTATTATTATTATTATTATTATTATTATTATTATTATTATAGAGAAATTATATTGCATCGTAGCTATAAGAGAAACTATCACAAGAAACTATCACAAGAAAAAAATAAAAGCTTTTCTGGCTAAGAAAAAGTTATCCATGGAGATTGAGCTAGTTCATTAGCAAAATTGTAAGATGGGAAATTTTTGGTTGCAGCTGTTTGTTTTAGTTGTGGACCTACTCAAAACTGTTCACTTTATAAGATTTCGTATTTATGATCAAGACATTTATATTATAAATCACTATAAAGATTGGTTACACAAAATCAATTAAAACTAATGTCATTTAATCTTCAAACTGTACAAAAATAAATAAACGGAATTGGTAATGTATTACGAACCGTCTATGTAATTAATAGAATAGTTGACTAAATGATCTTATTTTTAATTCATTTTTTGTAAATATGATCTTAACATGGTTATTCATACTATTAACAGTTATGATCATAGGCACAAAGCTTTGTAATTCAAACACAAACAGTTTCGAGTAGGAATTCCAACTCATCCTCGAATAGGTAAGTATTGTTCTTATGATAAATTATTGTCTTGGTAACATTGAGCTCTTACAAATTGTTCCATATTTTTTAGTCTTCATTACACAAGCTATCAATTTAATTTCCCGAACGAAATTATACATAAAAACCCCCAAAAAATCTATGAAATGTAAGACAAATATCAGTTACCCCTTTGAGTGGGCGCTCATGTGCTTCAACAGCTTGACCAGAACATGATTATCTTCGAACCTGTAACAGAAATCAAGCGATAACTTTTCGATCAACCTTCAAAAACCCATTTCCAATTTTCAATCAAACTTCAAATTTTCAAAAAAAATTAACGTGGGTGCGAGTGTGGCGGCCTGTCTAAGGCGAAAGAGCTTCTGAACGAGGATTCTGGGAAGCTCCGGGCAGCACCAAGTAACCCATTTAAGCGCCGTGGTGGTGGTGGCGGCGGAAGAGGAGGAGTCAGTCTTCATGGCCTCGAGCTTCTTGGCGGCTTTGTCGATGGAGGAGCGGACGGACTTGTAGGAGTTGGTGCGGTAGATGAGAGCCCATGAGATGGCCTCGCAGACAACGGCGCCTCGAGGCCGAAGAGGGTGGTAGGAGGCGGTGTGCATCGGAAAATCACCTAGAAAAGGCGAGATAATTGGAATATTGGAGTGTTTGATCTGATATGGTGGTGTTCAGATTTGTTTGTTATAGATTGTCAGATGTGAGAATTGGATCATCTGGGTGCTCCTCCTGTTCTTCTTTAAATGCTTGTCCTCGCCAGAATCACAGAGAAAAGAAAGAGAGAGAGATGTGAGTGAGATGGAGTCATGGAAGGGTGACTTGGGTCGCTTTGGTGGCTTTATTTTTGAGCCGTTGGATTTAGATCGGAAGTTAATCTGTGATTCGTGAATAGTATATCATTCAATCAGTTTTTGTCAAGTACTGTTTGTGTTTAATTTTAAGGAATTGTTATTGACACTCCAAAAATCTCATTCTACACTCCAAACTTTCTATATTTGGAAAGAAAAATACACTTGTAAAAAGTGTAAAATGAGATTTTTGAAATATCGATAACATTTTTCTAATTTTAAATAAAAATATTTAAAATAATTTTTAACCGTACAATATACAATAAACGGACACAATTAACATATCTCTGAATTATCACAAAGGAGATTCGGATTCATTTATGACCTGCCTAACTCTGCGACCAAAAGGGGCCCACTACGTATCAAGTCATGGGCATGGAGGAAAATCTGTGGTGAGACTTTTACCTCGACCTCTACCTCTATTGGCGCAAATATTATGGGAGCATGTCTATATAAAGAAGAGAGGGACCCAATAGAAGGGTTGAATTTTGGACGTCTCCTATGGACCACTATGCTTTTTATGGAATGGAATCAAGTTCAGAAATTTGATGGATAACAGGTCACGTTCCTTGTGTTAAAGAAGAAATAGGCTATCTCCAATCGATGGTTGGTCAGAAAGTTCGTTTTAGGCTTTTGATCATCCAAGATATAAATATTTTAATGAACAATACAGGGTCATATTTGTCTCTATCTCCAACTGAGGGTCAAAGGGCATGAGCTCATTTTAACCCTGTCACAAAAAACAATCTCCAACCGAGGGGCAAACATAATTTATTATTTAAAATCTACAACTAAAATTAAAATCCAACTTAAATTTTGTAAAATAGAAGTTATAGGAAAAAAATATATGAAATAAATTTTGTAAAATAGAAGTTATAGAAAGTTATAGAAAAAAATAGAATTTAAAAATAGAAGTTATAGGAAAAAAAATTTGTAAATAAAAATAAATAAATAAAACTATAAAAAAATTCAAAAATAACAACTAGATGAGGTCAGCTAGCCGTTGCATTTGAAAATTTGGCCTAGCATTCATGTCGGTTATATCCGACAAGAATACTCACATTTATGGCTAGCCCTGTAGCCCTTTCAGATTTTGTGGGACCCACAAGCCCTCTGGCCTAGCCCTCAGTAAGAAAAGATTTTCGAGCATTTTTTGGCCCTCTGGCCCTCTTAACCCTTCAGTTGGAGATGGCCTTATGTGATCCGGAGTAGAGTTCTCTCCCCTCTTTTTTTTTCCCTCCCCTTCCCTCCTCTCCTATTTGAACGATGACACTTAAATCACGTCAACATCTTATATTAATTT
The DNA here is from genome assembly GCF_042453785.1 of Malus domestica. Classification (NCBI taxonomy): domain Eukaryota; kingdom Viridiplantae; phylum Streptophyta; class Magnoliopsida; order Rosales; family Rosaceae; genus Malus; species Malus domestica. Next base: position 34,569,491 of record NC_091669.1, on the reverse strand, counting down.
TTTATAAAAAAAAAAAAAAAAACAAAATAGAGAATGTAAGAGAGGGATGGGGATGGATGGAAAGTAGAGGGAAGAGAATCTAGTCCCATTTGCACACTCATAATTTGATACTCTTAATACATATATATACACAGTTATACGTTCCCTTGGCTTTGGTCATACAAATGCTATGTTTGTACGTCTAGCTACAATTTCAACTACGTGACGGCCTCACGCACGCTTTTGATTTGGTAAGAATTACGGACGACAGTGGCCTTCATAGCTCGGTGAGTGACCTCTGCTCCAGTTGAAACCTTTGATTTGTTGGTTTTTGGACGAGGAGAGGAGAGTTTTGGTGGAAAAATGCAGCCACGCGGTAGAACGAAAACAACAACAACCAAGCCTTATAAATTACAAATCTGTAAAACATCCAACATAGACTACAACCTCCAAAGCAAGTCGATGAAGAGGCTCTCAGTGGTAAGGAACTATCAAATAAAATGTCATACAGGAATTGCGACGCCAAGTAACAAGTTAACTCTAACAGAGAGAAGTAATATCTACTCACCTTCTCCCCACTCAACAACATCCCTACTTTGAAATTAAAATTTTGGGTGAACATCGAATATCGTTTGTATAGACCACTTGAGGACTTGATCTTGAACACTCTATCCTGTCCTTTTTAACTTTTGATTTCTGGACAAGTAATTTCCTCCATCTGCAACAGCATGAAAACGAAAAGGAGGCATGACTAATCTTGCAGAGTTTAATTTCGAAATCGAGATGCGATTAACAAAAGAAGCAGAGGTTTGCTATAAATCAGTACACACGAACGGGACAGGCTGATCAAGCTATTGTAGATCGTTCATTATTTGTGCAGCAAGCCAATCAAGTTCAGTAAATTGTCTTCTGTGCTTTTAACTTGGTAACACAGTGAGAAAGAAATTGACCAAATTGATTGATCAAGCTGCAGAAGCCGATTTCTATGAAGGGAATAAAAAATACAGGCATACATAATTCCGAACCCAACCAAAACAAAATAAATAAACTTACCAAGATCAACAATAATACAGGCATATCAGGACTTGGATCTTCTACATCAAAAACAAAACTTCTCATCCATGTGAGAGTAGCGCAGTTCAACTGTATGATCAACAGTCCCAACCAGAGCGCCTCCGCCTTTCTCTAGGTTTATCTCTAGAACTGCAGTAGACACAACAAATGAAACTGATCAGCACCAATCAAAAACATAAAAAGACATTAAAAATTCCAACTAAGAAGAACCTTTATTAACCTTTCAGAGGGCTTCTGATTTGCATTTACTCCAGAGTTCTGAGAAGATGTAGGAGCGGGAGTAAGAGCAGGAGTAATTGTACTGGTTGCCTGAGTTCTATATACATCCCCACCAATTGAACCACCAGATACAAATCCTCGTAATGCTGGTCTGCTGGGTGCACTATAGCTGTTACCTGAAGCTTGACTTGGAGAGTTGGATGAAGCAGCAACGAATTTAGTCTTGAACTGTGACATCATTCCTGTCCTCACAGGAGTTACTGTAGCAGGTCGACTAGCAATGGTATGCGATGAAGAATTATTGGATTCCGTATTATATCCAATTCCCAGACCAAAATCCACCCCACGCACACCTCGACCACCACCGCCACCACCTCCCCTCCCTCTACCTTTCTTTCCACCTGCAGAATCCATATAATATCATCATATGAAATTCTAGAAAAGACTAATTTAATATGCAATGAACCTCCTTTAGATATCCAGTAAAAGCTACTATCCTTATCTTGCAAACGAATCTTAGATAGAAATTTTAATATGATCAGACTTTATACCTCCTTTTCTTGAATCACGTTTGGACCTGAATCTCCCATCCTGATAATAAACAAGGTAAATCCCATTAAGAAATGAAGCATGTAAGATCTGAAATCTAACATCTAAAGCTATCAAACAACAAACATAGTAAAGGAGAGCAACAAAAGTTCCACAAACGAGATTCACCCTAAATAACTATCAAGATGCACAACCATGTAGGAGACAGAAACCAATTAAAGAGAAAAATACAGAAAGTATTGCAGTGTATTTTTGTGATGGATACGAAACACAAAAGCTACAGGTAGCAAGCAAGCAAGCGTTAAAGACACAAGATTCAAGAAGCGATGTATGAGCGGCTCTTGTAGTGTAAAACTTCTAACAAATGCACGCGCAACCATCTATCATGATAACCTGTGCATTTATGCCTATGAAATAAATTGGCGCAAAGGAAAATGGGTGACAATTTACTAAAGGTTCATGACTGGTAATTGTGATTTAGTACTCAAAATGCAATTATCTCTTAGTTGTCAAATGCAAATTAATTGGCCTCAAGTGACATATAGGCAGACCAGAATGCGAGCGAGTATTTGGAGGACCAAGGTGCTTTATAATACATAAAAAAGTATTTAAGTCCCCAGACCGAGCTTCATCTTTCAATTCATCTCTATGAATCAATCCACAACACAACAAGCCAAAATACACCCTAACAACTCCTTTGCTATGCAGACCATGGTCTGAAGTAGAGATGGGACAACTAAAAACCGTCTAGTTACTCTATCTAAACTAAGTGCTTTTCCAGAAATTGACTATCTTGACATTATTAAGTCAAAGATCTCAAGATCCCTGTAATTGCACGACATACTGAAGCTTTTCTAAATATGGCCTTGAAGACCATATGGTTCATCAAATCCATCTTGGCCTCTCAAAGTGCACTATAAATCAGAAGCAACCTATGCACCTTTATTGAATGTAATGTAGTTTATTTGTGAGGCAAACACCTGTAGGTGTAATTGTCTGGATTGCATAAAGAGAACATTTTACCAGAGGCCATATTAATAACTTGTAAGTGCCCGGCCCCAGAACATAAATGCATTATAGGATTACAAAACTATGGTTAAGTTATAACCAACATCACCAAAACAAGAAGGCCTTAACATAGTTGGATGCATGCATAAACTCACTATATAAACCACAAAAAATTGTTAATAGTAGTGCAAAATTACCTTCATCGCAAGGTCCATGAGCTCCGTGGAAACAATCTGACCAGCAGCAACCAAGCTATTAACCAACTCACCAGCAAAACGTGCCTCTTTCTGTGTAATAAGAGTGTATGCAGTGCCATCCTTATCACCAGCACGACCTGTTCTACCAATTCGATGGACGTGCATGTCCATGTCTTTTGCAATATCAAAGTTCACAACTGACTTAATTGACTTGATGTCAAGACCACGGGCAGCAACATCAGTTGCAACAAGAACATGGTAAATGCCAGATTTAAATTTTTGCAGAATATCCATCCGAGATGCCTGGTCCTTGTCACCATGCAGAGCTGTGACTTTAAAACCTTTCTGTGCAAGCTGTGACTCGATCTCATCCACTGCAGCCTTTTTTGAAGCAAACACTAGAACATCACCCTCATCAATCATCCCAGGTAACTTCTCAAGAAGCCAGGGCAACTTCTCAGCGTCAGAAGGAATTACATGAACAACCTGAGTGATATCCTCATTGGCCATTCCCACCTCACCCACTGTAACTCTTATAGGATCAGAGAGAATCTCCCTAGCCAACTTTTCAACTTTACGGGGCATTGTTGCAGAAAAGAGCAATGTCTGTCGGTCTGGTCGAATCTGACCAACAATAGACCTAATTTGAGGCTCAAACCCAAGGTCAAACATCCGATCAGCCTCATCAAGTACTAGGTAAGTTGCCCTTATCATTGTCAGTGCCTTCATTTTAAGCATGTCTATTAATCTCCCGGGAGTAGCAACAACTATTTCACATCCTGCCTTAAGTTCTTTGAACTGATCAAGCTTAGACATTCCACCATATACAGCAGAGACACGTATCCCATGTGATTTAGCAAATTTCTTGGACTCTAAGTATATTTGGTGCGCCAGCTCTCGAGTAGGTGCACATATCACTCCAATAGGACCCTCTTCTTTTTGAAGTTCTGGCTGATCCATAATGTGGACAATCATTGGAAGGACAAAAGCAGCAGTCTTTCCAGAACCAGTTTTCGCAATACCAATGATATCTCTCCCGGAAAGAACTATGGGTAGAGCTTGGCACTGTATCGGTGTCGGCTTTACATAGTCTTGTTTTTTTATGGCAGTCATCAGCTGTGAAGAAAATCCAGAGTCTTCAAATGTCTTGACCGGCCTTGGCACATCAAAACCCGACGCACGGATGGCCAAGCTCTTCTTGTACTCAAAAACATCCTCCTCACTCATCCCTAAAGAACGAAAACAAAACATCAGTTAACTTTCGTCTTCCAAATCAAATTTCTCCTTAAGAACTTCTACCAATCTATGTTCTCTCTCACTCAAATTTAAATATTTTGCTACGCATTTCACCTAAATTCAGAAAAACCAAAACAAAATTCTCAGTTGGTTGAATGGAATTTACCTGAAATCGACTCTTTCTCCTCGTAAAAATCCTTATTAAAAGGCTCGTAGTCGATTGAACTATGATCGAGAGCTGGAATTGGCTCGATCTTCCTCTTGTCAAGAACAATGGGATTATCATCCGAATCGTACTCCAACAACCCGGCATCGACGGCCTTGGCGGCCGCATATACCTCCTCGTCGGAGTCATATCCGGCGTGTAAAGCATCCGATGCCAGCGTGAGCATCACGTCCTTCTTAGCCCTCAGAAAACTCTCCATGTGATCCTCCTCCTCATCGTCCTTGTACTTCTCGGCTTTCTCTTTCGGCTTCGGCGGCGGAGCTGACCTCACCTCCTCGTGAATCCCCTCCATGAAAGCATCCAGAGGATCTACTTCCTCGTCACCGCCGCCACCGTCGCCGTGGCTGTTGTCATTCCCAGGGTCATTGGAACCATCGTTGTCGTCGTAATCGATGTTGTCGAGGTCGGTGTCTTCGAAGTTGTCGTGGCTGTTTCCACCGCGAGACGACGGAGGGACGTAGAGCCGCTGAGGGGCTTGCTGTGACCGCTCGAAATCGAAGGTTGATTGCTTGTTTATGCCAAAGCCTTCGAATCCGAATTTTCTCTTCGACATCTTTGGAAATTGGTCAGCCTCTGTTACAGTGACGAAAACCCTAAATTGAATTTTTCAGAAAAAGAGAGAGAGAGAGAGAGAGAGAGAGATTGAAATTGATAAACCCTAAGGTGTAGGGTTTGGAATCGGTTGGGGGTTTGAGCGGTGAAGAGATAAAAGGAGGGAAGAGAGTGGGTGTAAGGAGAAGTAGTGAGGCGGAGGGAGGCAACGGCTGCCGATTATCAAATGAGATTTGGGAGGGACCGGATGCCGCAGGCTAGTTCGGGTCGGGTGCTGATTGGATCTCCTCTCTCTTTGGGCTCTTTTCCGTCGTTGGGCTATGTTGGGCAAGCCCAGTTTGTAGCAAACGGAAATAGAAATTTCAAGGGTACGCATTAGTGCACTCCAAACTTTTTATTTAAAAAAAAAAAAAAAACATTTATAAGGAGCGCACAATGAAATTTTTAGAAAGTGAATAACAATATTCAATTATTGTTTTTCCAATCTTTTCTTTTTGGGATTAGATTTTTTTAATTTTGATATGTAAAGAAAAATGTAGAACTATGCAGTTAATTACAAACTAAATCCTCAAGCACACGTAAAAATTTGTACCATAAAAATGTAAGCATTACATGCAGTGGCGGAGCCAAAATTTTAGTGACACATCCCGGCCCGAACCCCTACCACATCCTGGGCTCAACTCCGCCGTACACGATATTGTCCATCTTGGGCCCCGACCAGGCCCTCAAGGTTTTGTTTCTGGGAACTCACACGAGAACTTCCCAGTGGGTCACCCATCATGGGATTGCTCTCGCGCGAACTCGTTTAACTTCGGAGTTCCTACATAACCCGAAACCAGTGAGTTCCCAAAATGCCTCGTGCTAGGTAGAGATAGGAATATACATATAAGGCATCGAGGAAATACTCCCATGGATGATGTGGGATGTTACAATTCACCCCCTTAGGGGCCCGACGTCCTCGTCGGCACACTTCCGGCCAGAGATTGGCTCTGATACCAATCTGACACATCCCGGCCCCGGCCCCCACCACATCCCAAGCTCAACTCCACTGTACATGATATTGTCCTCTTTGGGCCCCGACCATGCCCTCACGGTTTTGTTTTTGGGAACTCACACGAGAACTTCCCAGCGGGTCACCCGTCATAAGATTGCTTTTGCGCGAACTCGCTTAACTTTGAAATTCCTACAGAACCCGAAACCAATAAGTTCCCAAAAGACCATTCCCCTGGGCGATGCGGGATGTTACATTTAGCCTAGGAGAGGCCCAAATGTCTCAATCTAAAACGCTCTCCTTATCTTACAAAAAGTACTATGCTGTGTGGTGAACAATTAATCAACGACGTTCAGCTCTAGTATGGTGTCGTCTTCATCATTCTATTCCTTAAACCAAACCCCAAACCTCTCTAACTTTCTTCCTCTCTTCCTCCGTTAATCCCCAAACCAAAGTTCTTCTCATGATTCACAAACAATGGATTGCCTGAACTCCATAAATGTCCTTAAAAATAGATTTATTCCTCTATGGAATCTCAGAACGACCCATAATAGCTCTTCTGTCACAAAAATACCCTCAACTCATAAGCTTTGCACTGAAAAATATTGAGGACGTCTGGACAGCCCTCGTTTTAGTTTTGCTGCCACTCTCACTCTCTTAACTTTCCTTATGTATGTATGCTCTGTCAAATTAGGGCTACAAAAGCCCACAAATCATTGTATATCTTAAATATAAATCCGTTGTACCTCTTTTACATGGATTAAATTCTTGTAAATATCTCACCGATGAGAATGTCGATGTTCTCTTGAATCAAAGTCAATCATTATTGTAAAATATATTTGGTTTCTCCATTGGTATCATTTTAATATATTCGTGCCACTTTGGTGTCGGTAGTTTCATCAATGGCTCGACATGGCATCGATATACCATCCATATTATTCACACTATGTTGATATTCTATTGTCACGAGATGTTGATGTCATCTCTATTTTTTGTCAATATGGTGTCGATATTCGATGTATTGTTGATTTGAGTTTTAACTTCAATCAGCAATCAAAACCCATAATACCCAAGTGAAGCAATCTTTAATAGTTCCCCACAAGTGAAAAATAGAGACAATGATGCATAAACCTAGAAAAAATAGCACCAACATTTACGCAAATTGACACTAATGGGACCAGTGGTGGAGGGGTTGTGTATGTGGAAAACAGGATGAATTTATTTATAGTAGAGAGTGCAACGAAGAGGAAGAGAACCAATCGATACGACTGAGAGAGGTTCATAGAGAAATGGTCAACAAATATGATATGGGGACTATCGATCTTCTCAAAAAATTTCAGCATGACAGTGTCTTAGTTAGAATGGACTAGTAGTAATTGTATTTCGAGAGCAAGGCTATTTCTACATGTTTCCTCTAGATAACACAACCAAACATATAAGATTACGTTCTTATCTATGGTAAAAACATATTTTGTTGTGAAATATAGTGTGAATGCTACACATACAAATGCATGAAGAAGCAAACCAACACACCACTAAAATGGACTTTGGTAACAATAATTAAAAGCTTTGGGTGGAAAAGTCTTCGGGAGATGAAATTGTAAACATGAGTGATGACTTTTCTCTCTTACTTTAGCCTATTTATAACATATAGGCTTATTTTTAGCTAAGCCTTTTGGAACTCGATTTCACTTTGCTCCATGTAACTCAAAAGTCACTACTTTTACTCAATGAAACTCAAAGTTAGCTTCACTTTGCCCCTTGTAACTCAATTTTGATCTCATTTTGCCCCTAAAACTTGAAAGTCTTATCCATAAAACTCAAAATTCGCTCAACATTACCTTAAATCTCTTAATTTCTTATGTAAGTTTGATTTGGGTGCACCAGACTAATCAATTTATTTTTTATTTTATTTTTTCATCTCTTCAATTTCTTTAAAATTTAATATTTTTTATGGTTGAATGTTTTTACTAGAAGATTATAATAAAATTAATTGCAAATGTGGCATAGTTTTATTGAGTGTTGGTTCGCACATATGTTTTAGGAGGCAATCTATAAGTTCTGAGAGAAAAGAGAGTACACAAGTAAAATGGAATGAACTTTAAGTTTCAGATAATAAAATGATAACTTTTGAGTTCTAGAAAATAAAGTAAAATTACAATAAAGTTTCAGAAGACGCAACTAAAAATAAGATTAACATATACACATTTTTATAATTTCGTGAGTTCCTTCTCATAACATCACAAGGTTCATAGTTGTAGTTGATGCACGCCATCCAATATCCCAACTTCTTCCTGACCAGAGGAGACAACAACCCAGACGTCCTTTTTTTTACCGTTAATTTTGTTTGTTAACACTTTTTCCCTTAACAGTCAGCAGCACACGTCAACAATGGATAAAAAGCCGGTGCGCCTCCCCATACCCAAAATATATAAAAAGAATAAAAAAAGAAAAGCAAAAAGCTTCTGCAGCAGCGCTGATAACAGAGTGAATGAACTCAACGACTCCTCCACCAAACAGTTAACCACTCTCTCTCTCTCTCCTCTCTCTCTCTCTCCTGAACTCAGCTCTCTCTCCCTCCCAACGATTCAACTCGGCGATGGCGATTACGACTGCTCCGAGTTCACTTCTCCGAGTTCCCATCTTCACGACGACTTCTCCGCCGTTGGATCATCCTCGTTTGAGCTCTTTTAGGAATTGTTTCACCTCCTAGTGTTGCTTCGTGTTCAAGGCTGTGCTCGTCAAGGGTGTGATCTCGCTTTTGGTTTCAGATCTGAATCGTTTCCTAGTAATCGAGGCGTCGGTGATGTCTGAGCTCACAGGTTCTATCCCAACTGCTAATTCTATTTCTTTTAGGTCATTTTCGATTATCTCGGTGATTAGGTCAAGGCTGAAGTGAGGACTCAGTTGAATAATTGATTAGTTGAAGCTTAATTGTTTTTATTATTTTATATAATTGTCGTATATTTTATCGAATTTTCCATTACATTTTAGTAGTAGAAGGCGACGAGGGTATTCCTAGAGTGTAACTTTTGTAATTCTTTGTTTGGATGCCGAGAAAAGCAATGAAAACAAGGCGAAATAATTAGTATGTGTTTGCCCCCTCATAGAAAAGACATTCAATTAGGGCTCAGTTTGTGAGGGATGTTTTAATCTCTTCGTTCATTCCATTCTCAGTAAAATTTGCGTTAGCCAATTAGCCCGAAATTAGTAACAAGTTTAGAGCTTTTCGTATTCTGCGAGCATGAGTTGTTTTTTGATAGGTGCATTTGAACTCTATTTTGGTATGAACAATGCAGGAATATTGAACAAGGTTCAATGGTTGGTGATGAATCAGTTGCTTTTGTTCTGTTATGTGATATCCGTCACTGAAGCCAGTGAACCCTATGGTTTACTCAAAGCACCATCAGTATCTCTATCGAGTGCACCTTTGGCTGCACCAGCTATGCCAAATCTACCCCTGCCAGCCACTTTGCCAGTGTCCCACTACCATAGACGCTGGCAAAAACATTTCTTGCCACATGCTGCGCCAGTTGCTCTATCTCCTGCACACCCTCCTTTTTATGGACCCTTGATAACTGCTGGTCACCCCCCTACAGCTTCTCGATTGTCAAAGCCATCAATGAAGAGTAGTGGCTTGGCACCTCCACTTGCTAGCTTTAAGAATATCGCCCCAACACAGTCGAGTGCTGGTACAATTCCTTCTGGTTTAGCACAGCCCCCGCTCACTCCTTCCATTTCCAGTAAGTTACACTCTGGACTGCAATCTTATACCCCCCCCCCCTCTCTCTCTCTGTGTCTGCAAATTCAGTCATTTCAGATCACTACTAAGATGTGATATAATCACTAATATGCTTGACACACGCACACATACAGACATATAGTGCCCTTCTCATAAGGGATCCATAGTTCTAAGAACAGTAAGAGACCACATTCAATCTGCTGCAATTATTCCATGATTTCAGCTGTCCATATGTTTTATGTCTTCCTTCAATGATCATCCTTACTAAAATGAGCAAAATAAAAAATGATTGGACGACTGATTACCATCATGATAATTTTGGTTTGTGTATTTTTTTTTAAATCACTGTAAAGATGGCTTAAATGGTATCTGATTTGGCTAATTTTTTTGTAAGAATGATCCTTAAATGAGGCCTTAAAAAATATACCAGGTTATTAAATTGGATTACAGGATCACATTGAGAGTGTGCCGTGCATGTGGTCCTTTTCTTTTCTTAGAAATGGGGATCCCTCTATATGTATTGCATGCGTGCTTGCGTGTGTAGAGTAGACTGTTTCAAGTGTTTTGGAGTGGTGTGGAATCTGGCCAAGAAACTATGACAGTGTCACTCTTTGTTGACTGCGAACATATTTGGAATGGGGGAAAAGAAGAAGGCTATTACACTTTGAAGATGTGCAGTTTTGGCTTCTATTTAATCTATTTGGATAGAAAGGAACAAATTGATATTTGAAAAGAGGATGGACAATATGGTTCTATTTGGTAGGGTCAAATATCTAGTCTCTCTTTGAACCTCTTTGTCCAACCATTTTCGGGAGATTCCTGTTGGTGTAATACATCTTAATTGGGTGGGAGTCTTGATTTGATGTAATAAAATTTTATTAGGCACTGGCTGTTGTGTTTCCTTGATGCATTTCTTTTCCATCTTTCGTTGTATTATTTATTTTCTTTTTTCCCCAAAAATTTAAATGTATGTTTTGAAGTTATGTACCTGTGTTGTAGCACTAGAATTCTTACTTAATTTCTTAAAATTTAATGTATCAACTACCCAGTTCTTGTTTGCAATGTTGTGCAATGTAAGAGTGCTGAGACTGACAAAGGTGTTTTTTTCACTCCTTCCAGACTGTTGCAAGCCAGACATGGTACTGAGACGGGGAAGTCAGGGTTGCCACTGTGCTTATCCCATAAAGCTTGATATTCTCCTCCTAAATGTTTCACAAAATCCTAACTGGAATATTTTTCTTGAAGAACTAGCTTCCGAGCTTCATTTGCAAGTTTCTCAAATAGAGCTGATTAACTTTTATGTACTCGGATTATCAAGATTAAATATTTCGATGGATATTACTCCCAATTCAGGATCCAGTTTCTCCGCGAGTGATGCGTCCACAATAAACTCTTCTCTTGTCATGCACAAGGTTAAATTGAACCCTGCATTAGTGGGTGATTACAAACTCCTCAATATAACTTGGTTTAAGCCTCCACCTCCTTCTCATGGTAATTCTGACATGTTACCCTAATGTTTTAGATTCATCTATACTTGTATATGGTTGCAATATGATGTCAATCTTTATGTTGATATGACTGTAATGTTTTACATGCTAAATAGGTATATCTTCATTCTTTTAATTGATGGTAACAGTTTCGAAATAGCTAATTTGGCAATCTGCATCACGGTAGCTGTCTGTTTGCTTTTACCATACAATATGTTGGGGGTGTGTTCGCGTGTTATTCAAACTGTGAAAGGGTAGAGCAATAATTTATATGCACTACCGAAAATGTTGCATTCTTTATTTTGATAGTTGGCTTACTTGCTTCAAGGAAGTTAAATCTCTTGTATGAATTTTAACATGCTCTTCTTTCTTTTCGTTTTTTAAGCTCCTATTGCAGCATCACCAGTGGAAGGCCAAGCAAATCCACCCCCTACTCTTACATCCTTAAGTGCTTCAGATAAAGGGAGGCATTCAAATTGGAGTCTTATTATTGGTATTGGCATCGGCATATTGTTCATTGCCATTATATCTGTGCTCATACTTTGTTTGTGCACATTCCGTCAAGAGAAGACTAAAGCATCTCTTATAGAAACAGGTATGTGTTTCAATTGTCATATTTGTAGATTTTCTTGTTTTTTTTTTCCTCCCAAGCCCATAATCTATGGTATTATCCTGTTCATAACTTACCGCTGGGAAACATTTTGCGGACCAACTTTTAGTTACACTTTCACAGTATGCAGTCATCAAGATGATGAAGATATTGTCACCTAGATAATATTCCTATAAATTCTTGCTATTAAAAATAAAAGTATATGTAAATCATGCCTAAAAATATGAGTAAATGGTTGCATTTGTGCAAGTACGTCTGTATAAATTAAGTTAAGGCTTGTAACTAGTTGTATTTCCAATGATCTAAATCCACTTAACCAGCTGAAGTACATTTGGGGTCTGATGAAAAATGTTGCTTGAAACACCAAAGCAGAAAGTTGAAATAGATTTTATCCCAAAAACAAAGAACTTATATAAATTTGAATATGACTGTTCTGCATGATATAGTATAGGTTTCCTTTTCAAGTTGTTTATCTCATGCCTTTTGCCTTCCTTTTTCCTTTTGGCTTTTTCAGCCCCTGAAAAGCAGAGGACTGTTGATACAGTGCAAGCAGTAGGATCTTTACCTCACCCAAGCAGCACTCGATTTCTGGCATATGAAGAACTTAAACAAGCAACAAACAACTTTGAAAGCATACTTGGAGAGGGTGGTTTTGGCAGGGTGTTCAAGGGTGTCTTAAGTGATGGTACAGCTGTAGCAATTAAAAGACTTACCAATGGAGGGCAACAGGGGGATAAGGAGTTCTTGGTTGAGGTTGAAATGCTGAGCAGGCTGCATCATCGTAATCTGGTGAAACTTGTGGGGTACTATAGCAGTCGTGACTCTTCACAAAACTTACTTTGCTATGAGCTTGTACCAAATGGAAGCTTGGAGGCCTGGCTCCATGGTAATTTCTTGAATCACATACTGCCATGTGCCATCTAAAAAATAACTGTTTCTATTAAATTTATGGATTTAATTGTTTAGTTTGGGTGTAGCAGTTGAAAATGGAAAACATTTTACATCTTAATTATACCTTTTCTTTTTGATGTGCCTTACTGACACCTCTCTCTCTTCCCTTCTCAGGTCCCCTGGGGGTAAATTGTCCTTTGGATTGGGACACCCGAATGAAAATTGCACTTGATGCTGCCAGAGGACTTGCTTACCTGCATGAAGACTCACAACCTTGTGTCATCCACAGAGATTTTAAAGCATCCAATATATTGCTTGAGAATAACTTTCATGCTAAAGTTGCTGATTTTGGCCTGGCCAAACAGGCACCTGAAGGCAGAGCAAATTATCTTTCTACCCGTGTGATGGGAACATTTGGGTTGGTCTCGATTTCTCCCCTCCTTAAGCTTTTCATTTCCATGATTTGGAATGCACTAATACGTAACTATTTGATTTGCAGGTATGTGGCTCCAGAGTACGCCATGACTGGACACCTACTTGTTAAAAGTGATGTTTACAGTTACGGAGTTGTCCTTCTCGAGTTACTCACTGGAAGAAAGCCTGTGGATATGTCACAGCCAGCCGGACAGGAGAATCTAGTCACTTGGGTTAGTATTATTCATACATTGCTCCCCTCATTCTCTGTTTCAAAATGACCATTTTCTCTTGAAAAGATTTAACGTAACAAGCATGGTATTCTTTAGGGAAAAAAAAAATAGAAAAAACAAGCAATAAATGTATAACCTTTTTTTTCATATTAAAAATGATACTTGATTGGTATTTTGCCATTATAATTTTGGATTGGAAAGTGATACATGTGGGTTTTTCTATTATCCAGTCGAGGCCAATTCTTAGAGACAAGGATAGACTGGATGAGCTCGCTGACCCTAGTCTTGAAGGAAAGTACCCAACAGAGGATTTTGTACGAGTTTGCACAATTGCAGCCGCTTGTGTTGCTCCTGAGGCAAGCCAACGCCCTACAATGGGTGAAGTGGTACAATCACTGAAGATGGTGCAACGAATCACAGAATATCAGGATACCATGTTAACCTCTTCCAATGCCAGACCCAATAACAGGGAGTCTTCAATAACCTTTGAATCTGATGTGTCATCTTCGATGTTCTCTTCTGGTCCTTACTCTGGTCTAAGTGCCTTTGATAATGACAACGTCTCTCGAGCAGCTATTTTCTCTGAAGATCTTCACGAAGGACGATGATTACTTGACAGAAGTCTACGTTCTGTTCAAAGGATCCCTAACTTTCCGGTATAGCAACTTAGGAGCAGTCCCCTTTTGTGTTGGGGAGATACAGGTTGATTTTTGAGTCTGGGTCAGGTGTTGTGATTGTGATTTTTGTTGGGAGGAAAGGGGCGAGTGTTCTTTTGTAGTCCCTTGTGTGGGGGGAACTGCTGTTTAGTATTCCTCCGGGCAGTGGTTCTCGGCACTGTGGATGTAATTTTGTATATTCCTTGTAAGCTTGGTTCATGAAATTGGCGTTCAAGGGTTTCGTGTTTATTTATTTTCCTCGTTCTTTTCAAATCCATGTTATCGAGTAGGTACTGAAATTGGAATGAGAAATGATGGCTAAACGACTGTAGCTAGCAGTTGCTGCCTTACTGCTTTCTCTCCACCCTCACAAGCACGGCGGCCGAATCCGTGGAGGAACAATGACACAGCAGACGGTGCCTTGGATTGTAAAGCAGAAAACATTTCACAAATGCCTATTATAAGTTGGTTAAAAGGAAAGGGAAGGAAAAGAAGACGGCAAGGCTTTAGAGCAGGAAGATGACGGAACAAGAGAATATAAAAAAAAAAAAAAACCTAATGAAAATGATTTGAAAACTTTGAGTTTTAACGATAAGGACAAAATAAAAGGTAAAGTGAATAGTATCATGATTGACTTTTTAATGTAAAAATATGATTTTTCGTTAAAATGAACAATAACGGGAACTTCTTATTAAAGCTCCCATTTAAAAAGGGGGGAAATGAGTTAATTAAAATCTTGATTATTGACGTTTTTCAAAGCTTGAACCTTATCTCTCTCACTTATTACAAGTTCGAATTTGAGACCTACTTTATAATTCAAAAAGAATACTATTAGACTGTACTTAGTACAGTGTCCTTAAAATACTGAAAAATTGAAATACAAGAAAGAGGATAAATATTACTCTTTGTCTTTGCATGGAAACATGCGACGATAGTGCTTAACAAAATGGGGCTACAACGGTTTTTTATTTTTTTATATTTTATTTTTTATTTTTTTATAGGAGAACTAATGAATTTTTTTTTGAAGACTTTGAGTTTTAACGAAAATGACAAAATAAATGGTAAAGTGAATAGTACCAGGATTGACTTTTTAGTGTAAAAATATGGGTTTTCGTTAAAGTGAACAGTATTGTGAACTTTTCATTAAAATTTCTTTTTTTTTATTTACTCGATTAGTTTTTGTTATCTCTAATGAGTGGTTTGATACATGTTATATTTACCTTTTGCTCATAGTTTGTGCAATTTGTACTTCAACTTGTATTAACAAGGATGACATTGAGGGTAGTTGGAGTAGGCGGGCGGTCTAGAGTTCCCACTTCGGAGGGGCCTTCAATTTTTATTTTGTTATATATATATATACACACTTACTATTACAAATTTTGTGTTTGTTCAAATAATAAGTTTAGACTTTGAGGCCTTGTCTAAATACAATAATTTTTTTGGATTGAGTTGCTGACCCAACATTTGTAAGATTTAACTATTTTATATAATTAATTGAATAAAAAACAACAAACCTGTTTTGTATGTGAAAAGTGAAATGTCAAACGACTCAAACTTGTTCTTATTAACTTGAAAAACAAACCTATTTACTTCTTTTGTCTTATTTCCCAAACAAACACCAAATTCTAAATACCCTTGTTTATTCTAAGGCCCCATTTGCTCCCAAGTTCTGAGGGCTGGCCTGTGCATTAATGTTGTTTGCATAAACTGACCTCTGTTGGAGTTTCATTTTTAGGAAAACTAATGAAAATAACTTGAAAACTTTGAGTTTTAAGAATAATGACAAAATAAAGGGTAAAGTAAATAGTACTATGATTGACTTTTTAGTGTAAAAATGTGATTTTTCGTTAGGGGTGTGATATCCACACACCCCTTTTTACTTCTCACACACTCCTTGTTAATTTCTGTCTGTTGATCTTCTTCAATTCATTCGATCCGACTGCCGAAAATCAAAAAGGTGTGGGAGAAGTAAAAAGGGGTGTGTGGATATCACACCCATTTTCGTTAAAGTGAATAATACTGGAAACTTTTTGTTAAAGTTCCCTTCATTTTTCTACCCAAAACCTGTATTTTGCTCCTTATCTGTTACAAAAATTCCCCTTTTTCACACACAAATATTATTTTTTTTCCCAAAAAAACAAAAAGAAAAAGGGTCAAACGACTCAAATTTGTACTTATTAACTTGAAAAACAAATCTATTTACTTCTTTCGTCGCATTTCCCGAACACACACCAAATTCTAAACACCCTAATTTATTATTTGACTTGCTCCAAAATTCTGAGGGCTGGCCTGTATATTAATGTTGTTTGCATAGACCAGGGCCGATCCTGTGTTTTTGAGTGCCCAGTGCGAAAGCTCAAAATGTGACATTTTTTAATATAGAAATATATGTTTTAAAAAAATATTTAACGAGGGCTGGAATCCAGTCGAAGCTGGGGGGCTAGGCCCTCATGCCCAAATTATATTACTTGAGAAAATATACAACGGGGGGGACATAGTACCTAAACCCCAACAATAAAAAATACAATTATATACAACCATTCCTAGCAAAGCTCCTTGAAATTTCAACCTTTAAGAAATTGTCTTCTGGCATTTTTTAAAGCAAAATCATCAATTATATCATCATACTCCAAGTCTTCAATCTCATCCTTTTCAATGCATAAGATTGCTAATCCATTTAGCCTATCTTGAGTCATAGTGGTCCGCAAGTAAGATTTTAATAATTTCAATTTTGAAAAACTTCTTTCTGCAGATGCCACGATCACAGGTATAGTCAACAGTACACGATAGGCAATTAAGACATTAGGACACATGTCAGTTTCTTTTACAAAGTTTGCTATTTCAATGGATGTCCAAGGATTATTAGAGAAAAATGCTTCTTCAGGTAACATCATTTGCAACACCTGTAATTCGGAACATAAGTCGGCTCCATCTACATCTATGGTATTTCCATGTTTCAAATGTGCTTCAAGATTCATACAATTTTCTTTTAGTTGTTAATCATCAAATGAAATCAACTTCGGTGCATCAAACAAGAAGCCAAAAATAGATTCAAAAGTCTTTAACTATTCAAACCTGTGTTTCAGTTGAGAAAGAGCAATATCCACTATAACAAGACAATAATTTGTTCTAAATGATTCTTCAGCAGACTGTTGTTCCCTCTCATTACCATCAACTTCATCATGATGTCTTTTTCTAGGTCTATGACGTTTAATTTGAAAAACAAGGTCAATTTCTGATTCAAGTGCAATTTCTTTAGCATCACGCATGGCAGAAGAAAAACCAGTTTCTCGGTAGTTTTCAAAAAAGGTAACAAGTGCTTCCAATGCCTTTACAGCAACATCAAGACGCATGTCTTTAGATTATAATTTTTTGCTCACCATGTACATCTTCAACAAAATGTCATACCAAATAACCAAACTTAATACAAAATCAAAACTGGAAAGTTCTCCTGATGCTAAACATTTTGCATCCCTACTCAATTGGGGATTCTCAGTAATTTCCACCAACGTAAACAAAGCATTTCTAACTTGGGCTACTTGGGATTTAATTGCTTTAACACTTTCAATGTGACTTTCCCATCGAGTAGTTAACAATGACTTCAAAGTTAAACCATCAATATGTTCAAGCAAAATATTCCAACGCTTTGTAGAGTTGGAAAACACTGTATATATGCATTGACATGCTCTAAAAAACAATTTTGCTTTAAGACATGAACTTGCCATATCACAAACTATTAAATTAAGACAATGAGAACCACATGGCATGTAAAAGGCTCTGGGATTTATGTCTAGCAATCTTTTTTGGACACCTTGGTGTTTCCATCTCATGTTAGATCCATTATCATAACCTTGTCCCCTCACATTATCAATATCAAGATCAAGAGACTTTAGGACATCTTGCAACTCATTAAAAAGTCTTTGTCCTGATGTATCTTCCACACTTAAAAACTCCATGAAATACTCCCTTATATTTATTGACCTACTTGACAAGTCAACACATCTCAAAATTAAAGTCATTTGTTCCACATGACTTGCATCAGGAGTACAATCAAGAATGACAGAAAAAAATTTGGCTTCTTTTACTTTTTTAATGATTGCGGTTTTGACTTTTGAAGCTAAAGTAGCTATCAACTCATTTTAGATTTTATGGCTCATATAGTGGTGATGAATCTCTTTATTCTCAATGAGTCGAAAATGCTTTTGCATTATTGGATCAAACTTTGCAATCATTTCAAGTAAACCTAAGAAGTTTCCATTAGAGTCTTCATAAGGTCTTTCATTTGTTCCACGAAATGCTAAATTACGTATGGCAAGACATTTCACAACAGCAATAATTCTAAGCATCACTTGTTTCCAATGATTTGTCTCTTTCTTGATTCGCATTTGAAATTCTTTATCAATTGTCTGATTTGTTGTCAATCTACTTTTCAACTTAACCCAAGTTCTTGAATTAGTAAGATGCTCTTTACTCTTTTCATGTTGGTCAAGCTTCACACCAAGATGTTTCCAATCACTAATTCCATCTTTTGCTAACTCACTTTTTGAGGCAATTGTTTTAAACAATTTACAACAAAAGCAAAAGACTTTATCCAACTCTTTTGAGTACACGAGCCATTTTCTATCATAAATTTCACATGTTGGTAATTTTCGATCATAGTAGTGTGAGGAAAATTTTCTAGAGAGTTGTCCTTAGGATTAGTGAGATTAGTTTCTCGAATTGGCCCATTTTCTACAAGTAAGTCTCTCATTTCTGCATTATGACCATCCCAAACTCTTGGATCATAAATGTTTAAATGGAAAATAGGTTCAGGAGATTCAATATTTTCCTCTACACCAATATGATCATCATCAACATTTAAATCCACATCACCACCATTTTCATGGTCTTGAGACTCATCACCAACATTTTCTTCTAAATCACTACCATTTTCATGATCATGAGACTCCCCAACAACATTTTGTGGCTCTTCACCAACATCATTTTCTCTCAAATTTTCAACTGACTCATTCTTTGTAGAGAAAAATTTATTAAGAGATCCTCTTAAACTTTCGGCAATTTCGTTATGTTTTGCCTTTTTTTTTCTTTTCATATTACCAGAGTTGTTTCCTAAAAGACATGGATTCGATAATTTGTTTGCAAAAATTACCTACACATGATATAACAAAATTTTCCTATCAAAATTATCATTCCAACACATTATATATTATAAAAACACTAACACATAGTCTAATATATTATAAAACTTGAACCTAAAAATTGGGTTTGAAATGAAATCAAATAATTCAATAATCAATTAGTCAAGAATTCAATTCATCAACAACAATAATTCTATACATCAATTATCAATTTATCATATAATTCTATGTCACTTGCATTGCAAAATTTTATATTAAATTATAAATTGATAATTCAAATTTTAAAAATTAGTTTACCTCAAAACTCAAAAGGGTTGGTGGTGAGTGAATGCACTTGCAACCAATGCCAATGGTGAATGACCTGGCGGCACACTGAGCTGAGGAGTGTAGAGGATGCCCTGTGGCCCTGCCTGTCTAGCTACTTGCCGCAGCTTGCAATTGAGACTTGAGAGTTGACTTGAGAGAAAGAAAAGGGAGAGGCAGGGGACGACAGCAGAGAAGTGGGGGATGTAGGGAACAAAAGGGGGGGTGGTGGGGAATCGGGAAAGGTTGGAAGTATTAGGGATTAGGGTTTTTAATTGGGACTGAGTGGTCCCTGTTATGTTTTGTTTTTTGTTTTTTGTTTTTATTTTCTAATATGCGGTTGGGTCCTTTCTGGGCCCTTTTGTTGCCTCTTGGGCTCTTGTCAGCCCCTATTTAGGTTGTGAACATTTTTTTATTTTATACTTAGTTATATGGGTTTTTTTTTTAATTTTGGTGCCCCCTTCATTTTGGGGCCCTGGACAGTTGCCCCTATGGCACTGGGCCTGGGCCGGCCTTGGCATAGACCAACCTCTATTGGGGTTTGATTTTTCGACCCAAAGCCTGTATTTGGCCCCTTATTTGTTACAAAAGTTCCCCTTTTAACAAATATTATTTATTTCCCAAAAAAAAAAAAAAGGCCACACACAAAAGAATTTTCCTGTTTCACACACAGAAAAAAAATACGGTGCTATTAGGTATAAACTTTTAGGCTATGTGTTGGATGAGATATTTATACGTCTCAAGGGTTGAGGCTAAACTATTAAAAAAATATATATATACTACAAAATGTTGGAAGAGGAGGATTAAAAAAAGTCGTTCATGAGCATTGCAAAAATATGTAAGAGCGATTTGTAAATCACTACTTGAAAAGTGACATTTACAATCTACATGCATTTACAATGCTCATGAATAACATTTTTAATTCACTCTATCTAACATTTTGCAGTTACTTCTTTATTAATTTGATCTCAAATTCATTGTGACTCAGAAATCCCTCACTGAAACATAGCCCTAATGAATTCCTTATTGTAAAAGCGTTTCTTTTCACGCAATTCCTACCCAAAAAAGAAAATTCTTTTATTTGTTACAATGTTTTATATCTCTATTTTTTATGCTTAACTTACTCTCTACAAAGACATTCTGTTTGATTTATCTATTTATCTATAATTATCTCCTTATACCGAAAATTATTTTTTGACTACCCTCTCATATGAAAACTGTGACAACCCGTCCCTAGTTCTACGATTTTATAAATTTTAAAAGAATGAAATTACGAAAATGCCCTAGAGGTGAAGGTTTTGACTTTCATTGACCAACGTGTAGAGAAACGTATGACTTATTCACTTAGCGCATTTGTGTAGTACTCGTTGGTACGAATGCATAGGCGAAAGCCGTTTTGCGAATCCGGATTATATTGGTATAGTTACAGACATTTGAAATTGATTATTTAAAGTTTAGTTATAAATTAATTCAAACTCCCACCATGCAGGAGTGGTAACCAATCAATTTTAAAAGAGGAAAATGAGAACCAATCAGGAAGGGAGAAGGAAAAAAAAAAAAAAAAAAAAACCTTCCCGTCGGGCAGTGCACCTGCACACCCAAACCGGTCAAAATCCAACCAATTTCTGCCATTTGTTTCGTGGAACACCATATCCACCACCTGCAACATCTTCCCCAATCTTTCTTCTTCCATCTTCGCTCACGATTAAAGAGTTTTAGGCCCAAATACACGAAGAACATCACCAAAGCACCGGAGGTGATCGACGGTGATTCCTCCGATCCGGCGAGTTTCACCACCCTTAATCAACTCCTCTTGGACCCAGGAACAAGACCCAAGCAGTTGTAGGGGTGTTGGAACATCGAGGAAGTCGAATCGAAGAACACCCATCTTAGGGTTTCCGGCGGGTTTGAGTGAAATTGGAACATTTCCCGGCTAAATTGGACTTAGCCATAGGTATAAAACTTGTTCTTCTCATTGAGATCTTCATTTCTGTAAAATTTAGTAAGTTTTAGAAATAGTTGAATTTTCCGGCGAGTCGGGGCGGCCGACCACCACCCACGGCGGCGTGTGGCCAAGGGGCCGTCGATGTCATTCTTAGGCTAAATTAGATGCCTTGAGTTCAATCTTGGTAACTGTATGACTTAGGTTGATGGTTGGAACCTAAATTCTCTACGTCACGTTTTTTGGTAAAAGTGTGAATCGACGATCCGACCGTTAGATCGTCACCAAACTTTAATACATTATAGTACGTAATATTTGAGGACCATAGAAACTTATGGATCAGGAATCCAACGTACAAATCTTCCCGAATTGGATTTGTAAGTTCATAAAATAAAATGTTGACAGCCACTTGGTTTTGGCAATTGGCTGAGATTCGGCCGTTGGATCATAATGAAATATTAGGACGTGGTTCTAAGAACATAATGTGAATCTTTGGAAGTAATGGATCGGATATCTGTGATGCAGATCTTCCAAAGTAAATTACGTAGGGATGTGTTTTTCTGTAAATTATGTATTCTATCAATAAGAACTCTGAGACGTGATTTGATAATTGTTCTAGGCGACATTGGTTCGTGATGTCTCGATATGCGTGCTAGGAAGTTGTAGTACGGACCTCAGGTGAGTGGGTCTTTTCCTTTATATCGTGTATATTATATATGTATCTATGATTGATAATTCCACAAACGTTTTTAAATTGATTTATGCATATTACCTACATATAATTACTGTAAATGCTTTGAAGTATTGGTGTGAACTACGAATGGCTTGATTTCTGTTATGGGTACGTAGGCAGTTTAGCGAGACGTTATATTTTGTTCATAAATCAATGTGTGAAGAATCAAGAAATTGAAGTAAGGAAACGTAAGTAATGATAGTTAATTAAACTAGTGTCTAATTGGGTTTATAACCGATAATTATTCTCGAAAATAAATAGTTCGGGAGTAGGGCGTTACAGCTTATGCATTTTATGCCATATTATACATATATATATATATGTATATAATTGAAAATGCTATGACATGGTTGAGTATTAGATTGCATCATGGTATATCCATATGTATATTACTTGCACATAATTATTGTGAACGCTTTGAAGTGCAAGGGTGAACGTAGGAGACCCAGGTAAGTTCAAGTGAGTTTATGGTATTAGTTGAAATAATAAAGTTATGGCATGACTACATGTATGTTATAGGCAACTTCGACCTTGTCGTACAGGTTGCAATGATAGGCAACTCTAACACTGTCATACAGGTTGTCCATGAGTCTTACACTCAGTCTTATCATACAGACCACTAAAGGTGGTTCCGACTTATGTGCAAGGATATATGATGAGTTATGGGTTTAGCCGTACAGGCCACAAGAGGTGGATCCGGCTGACATATTACTTGGATTTTGGTTGAGCTATAGGTTCAGTCGTACATGCCACAATAGGTGGATCCGGCTGACATATTACTTTTCATGGATTTATTTCACCTGGTTTACTTATTTCATTATGTTGAGATTTTGGGCATGGCATATATGTGGATTTCGCTATTTCGAGTATGATTTCAATATAGATATGTATTCTATTTTCTGGGAAATTATTTAGGCTTTACGGCGAGGGATTATTATTTTTGATAAGTGAAATGGTTTTGTAAAGCTTTATTTTTTCCCACTCACACTTTCTGTTTTGCCCCCCCCCCCCAGGTTTTAATTGCTGAATGTTTGTATCGACGAGGATTCTTGGCAAATCTCAGGATAGGTGGCTACTTCTAAGGGTATAATCCTTATCCACTCTACTATACTTACTTATGCTCTAACGTCACGTGTGAAGTGGGTTCATTCCCGCTCACCAGTGTACTCTGGTATTTAGGCACTCTTAGGTTCAAGTTTATTCATATTTTTTCACATCATCACACTTTATGGCTTCGTCACCTTCCAAGTGTCGGCCATCATAGCTCGATTCGGAGTCCTGTGGACATTCCGGGTCGAGGTGTGTAGTTTGGTATCAAAGCATAAGTTGTGCAGTATTGCGTTCATCACACGCGTGATGTGAGCAATTTTTATTCTTAAACCTAATTTCTGAATCTTGCCACCTCGTCAAATACAAAAAATGTGTTAGTTTTTCCTAAGTTTTTGGCAGTTTTGTCGACTTGTCGACGTTTTAGAAGATCATTTTGGCGAACTCCTCTAAATTATAAGGGAAGAATTTCACTGCCAAGGAAGGATGTAGATTTGGGGATACGTTGATGGCCTTGAAGCAGGACTACTATATTGATAGTTGTGTATCCTAGGAGGGAGAATTTCCTATCAATTTCACTACTATCTAGTCATTTTTTCCAATCTTTTCGAGTTAGGAAACCATTGATAGTCTTGATTTCCTGGCAGTACCTGTTAATGTTTCACTTACCAGAATCTTTACGAACTTTTAGTTTTTGTCGAAATTTTCTAAATGTCTCGAGTGACAATGTAGTGCTATAGGGGTAGCACTCGACGAAAGAACATCTTGGGATAATCACTTTGGTCTCTGATAGCACAAAATTTTCCAAACACACAGGTGATCATTCTGGATCGTCAGGGGGAAGATCGACTCTTGTTTAAGTCCATTCTAAAGTAGATTACAAGAAAATTTTATTTTTCTGACTTCAGTACACTCCAACCAATATTAAATTCCACATTACTTTTGGTGCTATACTCGTCATTTTGATGAGCATTGGCACATGAGTAAGAATCGTTATATCTAAGGTCAGCAGAAATTCCTGAAGTGGTAAGTTTTTTTTCCCCCTAGAATTATGGAATCAATTCCTAGTACATTTGGAGGAGGTTTACCTTTGGCATCAATTCTCAAATTTTTATTTGGGATTCTACCAAATACGAGAAGTAGAATACACCATTGATCCACCTTGTTAACATCACATTTATTCTCCCTATTTCTTATCAACCAACCTTTGTAACTCGAGTTTCCTTGTGTAGTTTGTTAAATTCATAATAGTCTTGTAGATGACTATCTTACATATTCTATTAACGAGATTAAATTCTCTAATTATCAACAGTTAGCTTCACATAAAATTCCTCATATATTACCTTTGTGTAAATTGGTACTTCTCTTAGGAGATGTGATTTTCAATGATATTCTTTTCTTTTCTCCAAAGGTAGTAGCGGAAGAAAGTTGGAATTCTCACAAGGTATTGTGAATTTCAAGATATCTTTGGTCTTGTCGATTTTATCGACAAATTGTTAGCAATTTCCCAGCTGTGGTGTTTTTCTTCACATACCAACCGAGGAAGGTCAATTTAGTTGAGATGTTGAATATGAATAAAGTTTCTAACAAAGAACTGTTGTCTCACCTTACATTTTCTTTACATCTTTCGATGACATTGATCATTTAGAAATCCATGATGACATGTTCTTTAGATATTTTAATTGTGGGGGAGGTAACATGACGATGAATCGCTTAGACTTTCCAACGGTTAAAATCGTTCGAAATGAACCATCTTATTCGTAACTAGAGTAAAGTGTTATTATCCTTATTTGAAAAACCGAATGATACTTCCTGGTGGAGAAACGTGTTAAAGACCTTTATCAATCTTGGACTTTTCAAATATATTCTCATTTGAAATAGGAAGAACTAAATCAACTTTTATAATTATCACAATTGTGCAAATGTGTTACTATTTAATGCAGCAAAAGATTTATGTGTACTTGAATACTTTCGGCCTGTCCTATTCCGCCTCAGTTAGAATTCACAGGTGTTGTTTTGACGTTACTTGCGAAATATCAAGAAAGGGTTTGAATGGTCATAATCACTTCTTGTATATGAAGGGAGTTGAGAAATATCATCATACACCTTTGGAATGAGGTATCTTGTACATGTAGTGATGATGATGATGATGTTTTGATGTTTATAGATCGACTTGACAAGTCAACCCATTTTTTTCATTGGTCTAAAGGGACTACATTTTTGACCACTTGGTATTATTTTTGAATTAAGCAAATTGCCTAGAGGATTGCTAGGACATTGACATTTAGTCGTGAACATTAAATTCTCAAGCACCCAACAAACACTCTACTAAACGAATCTTAACCGTTGGTGATTAAATGTTCTAGAAGCTACCGTTGTAGCGAGATGTTATACATTAATTTCAATTACCTTGTATTTAAAATTTGATGGACTTATTTGACCCTCAAATTCTCGAGTATTATGTTAGCCTTCTTGACATAATTTTCGCTAAATTCGAGAGAAATTCAATAGGAATTTGCTCATTATGTGTTATGAATTGCATTGTTGAGTTATGTGGTGTGTATGTTGTAATAAATAGTTTTTTTTTAGTTGGTTGTAACTACGGTTACAATTTTTGGTTTCGAGTAAGGCATTGTTAAGGCGTACTGTGAAAATTTTATCCATAGCACATGACCGAAAATTTTATCCATAGTTGAATGATCGAGATTATAATATAGAAAATTATGATATTTGTTGATGTTACCCAAAAGGGTGTGCATGAACACGATCAAGACTTGGATCATATGATTTATGTGTATTTTCCCATTAGGGGCATGATGGTAATACTGCACCCTCGGGAATCTATTACTTATTGGGACAATAGTGAGTTGTTGGTATTACGGGCTGCTGACCGTAATATTGAAAACTTAAGTGTTGAATTTGTTGAACAAGTAGACATCTAGGTCCGTCTACGTTTAGTTATTTAATTATTGTTTGGGCTTGACCCAAATATAGCACACACTCATCTTCGAGGCACGTGATGCATATGGGTGTGTAGGTGAAGTTTTCTATTTTTGGTATTGTTTTCAGTACAACTATTTTAACTTTACTTTATTATATACGTGCTTCGACATTACGTTGTTATACATCTATTTTTCTACCTTATGTTTTATAAAGGACTGTATATTTTAGTACTATACTAAAGGAGAAGGAAAGTTTGAGTTTGGAGGCATGAAAGAGGACTATTGCACTCTGATCGCGACAAAATGACATTCTCTGTTATGCAACCACTCTAGCTTGATTTCCTCCTTCCATATATGTATGTATATACTTTTTCCTATCTTCTGAAGTACATTATGTTTAGCTAATGATTTCAAACTTTGGGGACAAAATTTTTTTAAGGTGGGTAAATTGTGACAACCCTCCCTAGTTATCCGATTTTATAAATTTTAAAAGAATGAAATTACAAAATGCCCTAGAGGTGAAGGTTTTGACTTTCATTGACCAACGTGTAGAGAAATGTATGACTTATTCACTTAGCGCATTTGTGTAGTACTCGTTGGTACGAATGCATAGGCGAAAGCCGTTTGCGAGTTCGGATTATATCGGTATAGTTACAGACATTTGAAATTGATTATTTAAAGTTTAGTTATAAATTAATTCAAACTCCCACCATGTGGGAGTGGTAACCAATCAATTTTAAGAAAGGAAAAGGAGAATCAATCAGGAAGGGAGAAGGAAAAAAAAAAACCTTCCCATCGGACAGTGCACCCGCACACCCAAACAAATCAAAATCTGGCCAACTTCTGCCATTTTGTTTCGTGGAACACCATATCCACCACCTGCAACATCTTCCCCAATCTTTCTTCTTCTATCTTCGCTCAAGATTGAAGAGTTTTAGGCCCAAAAACACGAAGAACATCTGTGAGATCCCGTACTTTAGATATATATATATATATATATATATTGTATTTAAAAGAGTTTTTAAGGTTTTCCTTTTAGTACATTACGTACATGTGTGTTTTATACATAAGTAGTTGTATGTATACATATTGTAGAGATTAGACTAGCATGAGGTGGATTAAGTTTGGACGTGGCATATGCTAGAACTTGAGGAAGAAGTAAGCTGCTTTTCGAATACTCTAATTGCCGAGTCTTGGCAGCTATGATTTATGTGGTGGCTAATTTGGTTTGTAGCTATCTTGATTAGGTTTTTGGTAAGCACTCTAAGATGGTGAGTATTGATACCTAGAGGCACTGAGGTGGGTGTCGTTAATTGGAGGTGTCAAGCTACAAGCAGGAGGTGGCAGTATGTCGTGATTGTAGACCTTCCACCTGAGTACTATAGCTGCTGACTGTTGTTCACTTTTTGGCCTTCCATTTGACACCTGCAAATAAGTTTTAAGCCTATCCTTGGTTAAATTATATTTTACTAGTATTTGATTTATTGATCAAGTCTTGGAGCCGTCCTATTTCACTATAAATATGAGCAATGCTCCATATGTGTTTTCTGTTCCTCTTGCAAAATGCAATACGCACCGTATGTAGAAAGTGTGTAAGAAAGTGTTAAAGGAGATAAGCAAAAGAAGTACTTATGGAGTAAGAAGAGAGGATTCGAGGTAGGGGAATTTGGGGAATTATTTGATTGCATTTGTTACTTGTATTACGTGAAATATTGTTATGTGGACTTGAGATGTATTCAACTATTGACTTAGATATGATTTGCTATGTGGTATATTATATACTGGCATGATCATTATCATTTGTCAAAGAAGTAAAGGAGTTACTTATGTTGTGGGAAAATGTGGAAATTAGCTTTTGTGTAGTTGAGTTTGTTCATTGTGAAACCAGTTCCAGGCTAGCCCGATGTGCACAATAGAATAAGATATCGACGCAAATTGTCGATGTGGGTGATTTAGGCTGGAGATCAATGAATCAGATAAGATGACTAGCAAAAAGGGTTATGAACTTGGGTGAGTTGATGGGGGTTATTCTATATATTAAAGCACTCGGGGCCATAGTGGTAAAATGCATGGTATGGGACATGCAGATCTGGTTGCTTCAATATATAGGTTAACGGGTTGGGTAGAAAAGAAGTTTTGTTCTTGCATTACATTACTCATAAAATATTCATAACATTAATAATATTAATCATGTGAGACCTTGGGCCCCTACTAAGCTTTTAACTCACCCCTTATTAGTTGTGTTACAGGAGAAGAGACAGGAATATAGTGGCTGACTTGGAAGAAAGAGACTGCTTATAAATAGTTTTAAACTTTTTATGGAGTTGTTGTCGTTTTCTCTTATGTGTAATGACAATGTAAATTATTTTGTTTAATGAAACGTTTTAGTTCAACACAGACACCTGTTACTACCTTTAAGTTACCCGTGTTATTCATGCTCTTAAAAAAAAAAATTAGGGCGTGACAACATCACCGGATCACCGGAGGTGTTCGACGGTGATTCCTCCGATCCGGTGAGTTTCACCACCCTTAATCAACTCCTCTTGGACCCAGGAACAAGACCCAAGTAGTTGTAGAAATAGTTGGATTTTTTCGGCGAGTCGGGAAGGCCGATCGCCACTGACAGCGGCGCGTGGCTAGGAGGTTGTCGATGTCATTCTTAGGCTAAATTAAATGTCTTGAGTTCAGTCTTGGTAACTGTATGACTTAGGTTGATGGTTGGAACCTAAATTCTCTACGTCACGTTTTTTTGGTAAAAGTGTGAATCGACGATCCGACTGTTGGATCGTCACCAAACTTTAATACATTATAGTACGTAATATTTTAGGACTATAGAAACTTACGAATCAGGAATCCGATGTACGGATTTTCCCGAATTGGATTTGTAAGTACATAAAATAAAATGTTGACCGCTACTTGGTTTTGGCAATTGGCGGAGATCTGACCGTTGGATCATAATGAAATATTAGGACGTGGTTCTAGCAACATAATGTGAATCTTTGGAAGTAACGGATCGGAAATCCGTGATGCAGATCTTCTGGAGTGAATTACGTAGGGATGTGTTTTTCTGTAAATTATGTATTCTATCGGTAAGAACTCTGAGACGTGATTTGAAAATTGTTCTCGGCGACATTGGTTCGTGATGTCTCGATATGAGTGCTAAGGAGTCGTAGTGCAGACCTCAGGTGAATAGGTTTTTTCCTTTCTATCGTGTATATTATATATATATATATATATATATATGATTGATAATTCCACAAATGTTTTTAAATTGATTTATGCATATTACCTACATATAATTACTGTGAATGCTTTGAAGTACTAGTGTGAACTACGAATGGTTTGATCCCTGTTTAGGGTACGTAGGCAGTCTAATGAGACTTTAGATGCAACCATACAATAAATGAGACTAAATAATTGAGACAATAGCCTTGTTTGGGGAATTGAGCAATGTGAAGGAGATTGGTGGAAAATGTGAGATTTAACCTTATGATTTGGTGGTTATATGTTGTTCATAAATCAATGTGTGAAGAATCAAGAAATTGAAGTAAGGAAACGTAAGTAATGATAGTTAATTAAACTAGTGTCTAATTGGGCTTATCACCAATAATTATTCCCGAAAATAAATAGTTCTGGAGTAGGGTGTTACAGCTTATGCATTTTATGCCATATTATACATATATATATATGTATATAATTGAAAATGCTATGACACGGTTGAGTATTAGATTACATCATGGTATATCCATATGTATATTACTTGCACATAATTATTGTGAACGCTTTGAAGTGCGAAGGTGAACGCAGATGACCCAGGTAAGTTCAAGTGAGTTTATGATATTAGTTGAAATAATGAAGTTATGGCATGACTACATGTATGTTTTAGGCTACTCCAACTTTGTCATACAGGTTGCAATGATAGGCAACTCCAACACTATCGTACAGGTTGTCCATGACTCGTACATGTTATAATAGATGCAGTTAGAGCTCATAAACCTGCACCCCGGTGTTAGTGCTCCCGCCAGTGGCCAGGGCACAGTTCTTCACTTGATGTTCACCTCCCGCACCTTACACTCACCTTGGATCCAGGGTAGGTGCACAGTCATGTCGTACAGACCACTATAGGTGATTCCGACTCGTAGGTGACCCGCGATTATTCGCATAGTCTTCACGTGATCGTAGCACTTGAGCTTACTTATTTATACCTAGTCTTGTCATACAGACCACTAAAGGTGGTTCCGATTCGTGTGCAGGGATATATGATGAGCTATGGGTTCAGCTGTACATGCCACAAGAGATGGATCCGGCTGACATATTACTTGGATATGTAATGAGCTATGGGTTCAGTCGTACATGCCATAAGAGGTGGATCCGGCTAACATATTAGTTGCCACAAGAGGTGGATCCAGCTGACATATTACTTGGATATGTGATGAGCTATGGGTTCAGCCGTACATGCCACAAAAGGTGGATCCGGCTGACATATTACTTGGATATTGGTTGAGCTATAAGTTCAGTCATACATGCCACAATAGGTGGATTCGGCTGACATATTACTTTTCATGGATTTATTTCACCTGGTTTACTTATTTCATTACGTGTGGATTTCGCTATTCCGAGTATGGTTTCGATATAGATATGTATTCTATTTTCTGGGAAATTATTCAGGCTTTACGGCGAGGGATTATTACTTTTGATAAGTGAAATGGTTTTGTAAAGCTTTGTTTTTGCCGCTCACACTTTCTGTTTTGCGCCCCCTGGTTTTAATTGCTAAATGTTCGTATCGACGAGGATTCTTGGCAAATCTCAGGATAGGTGGCTACTTCTGAGGGTATAATCCTTGTCCACTCTTCTATACTTACTTATGATCTAACGTCACGTGTGAAGTGGGTTCATTCCCGCTCACTAGCGCACTCTGGTATTTAGGCACTCTTAGGTTCAAATTTATTCATATTTTTCCACATCATCACACTTTATGGCTTCGTCACCTTCCAGGTGTCGGCCAACATAGCTCGATTCGGAGTCCTTGTGGATATTCCGGGTCGGGGTGTGTCAAAAATCCTACCCAATGTTTTAAACTTCTTTTTACACCCACCTAAATCAATTAATGATAAATAAAAAAAATAGAAAACAAAACCTAAGTTGAACACTAAGAAATAAAAAACAAAACCTAAAGGTGGTTATACCTCGAGAAATTTGGAAAAATAACCAGAATTTAGATCCCATATAGAATTATAGCCACAATGTTAAATTTATGATAATTATAACCAAAAGTTGATATAAAAGTACTAAAATACCCCTAATGGCTAAAACATTCCTCATTTGCTGCTCTTAACCATGAAAAAATCGACCTTCAAGATAAAAAAGATTTGAAAACAAACCAGAGGGGCTACAAAATTCCTAGTACCCAGATCGCTGATTTGGGTTCAAATTTATTCCTTTTGGCACCATTTGTGAATCCCCAAATTATTTTCCATCTTGAAATCTGACGAAACAAATAGAATTTGTTAATTTTGATTTATTCCATCATAAACTTGGAAGAAAGCCGATAAAAAGACCCACTTCTAACAATTTTTTTTGTTCAGAACGTTGTTAAGTTTTGGAAGACATAAGTAAAAGAATGGGGAGTAGAAAAAGAAAAAACAAAAGACCAAAATCGTCAATTGGATTCATATACGATTGAAGAAGAACTAAAAGAGCTTGAAATGTGATGGCTTAAAGGATTTAGGAATTTTGTGTTCAAAGGCTCTGACTTCGAATCCAATTGAAGGGGAAGGGGAATCCGTTGAATCCGTCTACGGTGGTTTGCATATTTTAATTTTGCATTTTGGTAATTTTAAGGGTATATTAGTATTTTTATGTCAACTTTTGGTTATAATTATCATAAATTTAAAAGAGTGGCTATAATTCTATATGAGGTCCAAATTGTGGTTATTTTTCCAAATTTCCCTTATACCTCACATTGTAACACTAAAAAAATTTCTAAGAATTTTCTCATTCTCTCTCAAACTATTCTCCTCTATATATAACAAAATTTAACTTTTCTAAAAACACCTCCTTTGTTACCAAATTGACCTTAACAACACCCACCAACCCACTTATAAAATATATAAATAAATAAAATCTCTCATGCGACGAACTCACTCAATAGTGGCGTATACATGAATTGGTACTTTATTAGCAAAGAGTTGAATCTCACGTTTCATCTTGTTGACAACTTCACTCACTTACTTCTGTAGTAGTGTTAGAGAAATTAAATTTATAAACTAAATTTAGAAATTAAATTATATGTCAACAATATGAAATAGTCACATTAATCAACAATTATGTAATAATTTAATCATTAACTTTCATATCATTTAGTTTATGAAATTTAGTTGATGAATTTAGTTCATGGCATGGGGATATTTTTTAACAGATAATGCTATAGGGAGACTAATTTTTTAAGAGTAATGCTAGGGAGACTAAATTTTGGAAATTAAAGGATATGAAAGTTGATGATTGGTTTATTACTTAAGCATTAGTTAACATGCTCAATTATATTGGTAACACATCGTTTAGTTTGTAAATTTAGTTTCCCTAGTATTATCTTTATGATGTAAATGTTGATGATTAGATTATTGCATAAGTATTATTTTACGTGTTTATTTATTACTTATAACATATCATTTGATTTGCAAATTTAATTTAAAATTTTGATCCCGTTAAAATTTTGGGAGTTTTAACGAAAAGCCCGTGGTACTGTTCACTTTAATGAAAAACCACATTTTTACACTAAAAAGTCAAACTTGGTACTATTTACTTTACCATTTATTTTGTCCTTATCGTTAAAACTAAAAGTTTTCAAGCTCTTTTCATTAGTTTTCTTTTAAAAAATATCCCCATGCCATGAAGCAAAATCTCTCGTACGGTCTTATACGTTTGTTTTATTAAATTCAAGTGCGACTTTTCAATTCCCAAAATATTGAAATGAAGTGAGACAGCGAAGTGTTGGCGACAAGAAATCTACACCAAATGAAATAGCCGTGACCGTCATGCTTGACGATTACAACATACACCTACCAACCCAAGTATATTCAACCTACTCGCCGGTCATCAAACATCGACGTGCGATGCCGGGCGACGGATTTTCTATTTTTCTAGTCAAGATGTCAAATAATAATCAAACTTAAATTATATTTAAATTTATTGAAAATATGACTTTGTCCCTAAAACTCAATTTTTTCTACATAAAACCTACATAAGTTCAACTCAAAAAATAGGGGGAAAAAAAGAATATATATATATATACCGACATAAGTTTTTTTACTCAAATAAAACTCATAGACCATACTCCACATAAGAAAATTCATTAATTATGTTTGACTTTACATATTAAAAAATTTCATATGTCTAAAATAACCCTTATTTTTGTTTGATGTACACAATTAATTTCACACTGTTTGTAAGGGAGAATTAATGATTTTACAAAATTAATATTTACACACACACACACACACACACACACACACACACATATATATATATATGTAGGGACTTGTTGGTTTGGATCAATTAATATCAATTTGATAATCATTTTTTTAAACAAACGATATTATCTACATTAGGGGATGGGTGGACTTAGCCTTACAATGGGCTGATAATAATATGGTTCAAACTCGCATTTGGCAAGAATCGGACCTAAGACCTCTCACTTACAAGTGAAGAAGAATATAACTAGACCGTAGTATTAAGTGGTAACTTGATAATCATTTCTCAATTGGCACACATTGAGGGATTTGTTGGTTCAATCTTTCCTTTTCTTACCCAATTTAAAAAGGAGAAAAGCCTAAAGTTTTGGCACACTTCGAACTCCAATTTACCATTACAATGTGTCCATGTTATATATAGGTAAACTATTGTACCTTAAATATAATATAAATTAATGGACATAAAAATATACAAAATGTAGGTAAATTGGTAATTACGTACATAATTTACCTACTTTCTCTTAATGTACCTACTATTATATTATAGGTAAATTACCAGCAAAATATGAGAATATTATTAGAATATATCATAGGTAAATGTTCAAAGAAGAAATTATCATAGGTAAATTGCCAAAAGAAATATTATTTCTTTGTATATACGCCAATATTGTTTATATACATAAATTAGTAGAAACGTTTTACTATTATATATAGGAGAATAATTTATCCTGAAAAATAATGTAGTCAAGATTTAGGGCTAGTTTGGTATTGCTGTGCTTTAAAAAAAAAATATTTTTGTTGTGTTATGATAATAAACAGCTGTAAAATAAGGTTGTTAAGTGTTTGGTAAACCTTTTTTTTGTAAAAGTGCTTTTAATAAAAAAAATTACAAAAAAAAGCAGTGTTTGAGTGTTTGTTAAACTTTTATATATTGCTTTGAATATGTTAAATGACTAAAAATGATATAGTATTTAATGTGGTATAATAATTGTCAAAGACAATAATGTAGGGGCAAAAATTGTAATTTTGTAAAACATATGGGAGTATACTTGCCATTTGAAAAGTTATTAAATGAGCTTTGATTACTATGCTTTGAAAAATAAAAGCACTTTTTCTAGAAATATGGTAGACTATACTTCTGCTTTTCTACTTTCACTGATAGCAGTTTTTTTTTAATAAATATTTTTTTTTTGTTTTACCAAACACATTTAATGTTCTAGATTTTTTAATGAGTTGCTTTTTTTTAAAGAACCACAATCTCAAATCAACCCTTTAGGTAATGCATTAGATTGTACAGAGATTAAAAAAATTATTAAAAAACATTAGGATGATTAATAAGATTTTAATGCCCTTGATTGAAGCTAAAATTCAAGTGCGTGAGAAACGGATAAAAGGGTGGTGGAAAAAATTGTAAATAATTTGTAATAGTAGGTTATTCTTACATGGCAATTTATTTGACATTTGAGTTTTTGTTGAATGTTTAATTATATGTGGGTTTATGTTTAGAATACATGAGTTGTGAGGACCAATATTTAAAGATCCCTTAAATTTATTAAAAAATGAGATTCGTACCCGAAATTTATTTTAACAACAGATATATAAAAAAAAACAAAAAATTATATGTATAAGGTTACACAGTCAGAGATGGCAAACTACAACTGATACGACCATTTCAACCGCCAAAAGCATGCACGTAATTTTCCTAGCAAATATCATAAGCATGTACGTAGTCCAAACTTCCCGCCATTGCAAATCCGGCAAACCAAAATGCTTCCAACGTCCAACGTCATCATGCAATGCACCTGCAAAATAAATTAACCACCATAATTTAGAATCTTTGCTAATTTTAGTCAACTTCATAAAACAAAATACGAAACTCGTCCGAGGTTTCCCTTACATCCTATTTGTCGTCCGCGACGCCGGCACTGCCGCCAGCGGCGGAAATAACGAAGACAGCGCAATCCCTCTGGCAATCTCCCTCAGCAAAAACTTCTGAATCTTCCCGGTGGAAGTCTTGGGAAGCTCGTCCTTAATCACCACCGTCTTTGGCACCATGAAGCTCGGCAGCTTTCCCCTGCAATACTCAATGATCTCCTTCTCCGTTGGCTTTGGGCTGACGTCACTCTTCAAGCTCACGAACGCGCACGGCGTCTCCCCCCAAAACTCGTCGGGCCTCGCCACGACCGCCGCCTCATTGACAGCTGGGTTCCCATACAGCACGGACTCGACCTCCACGCTGCTCATGTTCTCACCCCCGCTTATAATAACGTCCTTGGATCTGTCCTTGATTTCCAAATAGCCGTCGGGATGCATCACCCCCACGTCACCTGTATAAAACCAGCCGTCTTTCATACAGTTGGCAGTTCCCGCTGCATCCTTCAGATACCCGAGCATCAGGCACCCGCCTCTCAAAACTATCTCCCCGATTTCCAACCCGTCCCGATTCACACTCAAACCTGAATCCGGATTCACCACATCCGCCTCCGTCATGCCGATCGTCATCACTCCCTGCCTCGCTTTCAGCCTCGCCTGCTCCATCGCCGGGAGTTTGTTCCACTCCGGCTTCCATGCGCATGACAGCACGACCCCCGCTGTCTCGGTCATCCCGTACCCGTGACCCACTACGAACCCGATCGACTCGGCCCGGAGCAAGACGCTCGAAGGCGGCGGAGCCCCACCGGTAAGAATGTTAACTGGGTTTCGGAGCGGGTCGGACCTCCGGGTGTTGATGAGCATGTTGAGCACGACGGGCGCGGCGCACATGTGGGTGACGCCGTTATCTTCTATTAATTCGTAGATTTTTGGGCCATCGAATTTGCGGACGCAAATGTTTGTCCCGCCGACGGCGGCCATGGCCCACGGGAAGCACCACCCGTTTGCGTGGAACATCGGTAGGGTCCATAGGTAGACGCAGTTTTTGGGCACGGACCAGTCCGTGAGGGAACTCAGGGCCACGTTGTAAACAGCTCTGTGGCAATGCACAACCCCCTTCGGAGCCGACGTCGTTCCAGACGTGTAGTTTAAAACGATTGGGTCCCACTCGGAAACCGGCCGGACCCACTTAAACAAAGGATCCCCTTTTCGCACTAGACTCTCGTAAGTGTCGATGAAATGATCGACGATAGGAATTGATCCGTCCTTCGGATGATCGGTGATGAGGACGAGTTGGGGACGAGGGAGCTGAGGTGGGAAGAGCGAGAGGGCTTCCAGTACGAGAGAGGCAAAGAGGTGGTCGACGAAGATGAGTTTTGATTCGCTGTGGCGGAGGATGACGGAGACGGTGCGGGCGTCGAGGCGGGTGTTGATGGTGTTGAGGATGGCTCCTGCCATGGGGACGGCGAAGTGGAGCTCGTACATGGCAAGGGTGTTGGGCGAGATTACAGAGACGACTTGGGAGCGTTTGATGCCGAGGAGGGATGAGAGGGAGGAGGCCAGCTGGAGGCATCGGCGGTGTGTTTGGGACCACGTGTAGGTGGTGGTGGTGTAGACGACGGAGGGGCAGTCGCCGTAGACGATGGCTGCCCTTTCTAGCAGGGTGAGGGGAGTGAGAGGGCAGAGATTTGCAGGGCTGGGATTGAGCTGCTCCATTGCGAGTTTAACGTAACTGACAATGAGAGAGAGAGAGAGAGGAAGCGAGCAAGGAAGTGGTTTTGGTGTTGCTGTTGGTGTTGGTTCTCTAACTTATATATACATTCAGATTACAGAAAAGGACAATTAGTGTCTGCACGGTGTTTAACAAGTGGACCATGTCGCGAAGACTTTTGGACCAACAGAGATTTTTCAGTGAAAGAAGACGAGATACATCAAAGATTTCCCCAACAAAAAAAATTCTCACTTGGTGTATAAAATAGTGTTTCAGCATACTAAAAAATTTCCCCAATAAAAACACTTGTGGACAAGATAATCAACTATTTAAATCAGTTTAAAGAGAGTTTTTTCAGTGTGTTCAGAGGATCAGGTAAAACATCACATGTCATTATACAATTGAAAATAATTTTTTTTTAAGTCTCCATTCAATTGTGTAACATTATGTGGTGTTCCGAGAAAATCTCTCAAG
Organism: Malus domestica; assembly: GCF_042453785.1. NCBI lineage: Eukaryota > Viridiplantae > Streptophyta > Magnoliopsida > Rosales > Rosaceae > Malus > Malus domestica. The sequence goes on along the minus strand of NC_091669.1, from coordinate 34,531,796 downwards.
TTGAAAACATCATATTCATACAAGGAAAAAAGTGTTTTTTAATTAACATGAGTAGTAGATGTTGGAGCTTTCCAACGAAGAGACATAAATTAAGATATAATTTATAATTCATTTTATATTTTTGGAAGATGTAAAAATCAAAGATGTGATTTGAAATTTCGTTTACTTTTTTTTTTTTGGTTTTATATTTTTATTTAATTAGGTTGGTGCTATTTACCCTCCTCTTTTTACCTTTCATACACCGTGTTAATTTTTGTCCACTAATCTTCATCAATTTATTCGATTGGATAACCAAAAATTTAGAGGGGTGTGTAAAAAATAAAAATAGGTTTGTGGATAAACCACCATTTACTTATATCCTTTTTGTTAGAACTGTCCAACCAACGAGAAATGTAAAATGCATATTTAAAGTAGGCTTTTTAGCTAAAATGATTCATGAGATTTACATAACTCCTCATTTTAGTCTTTAAGATTTGAAATCGATAGAATTGGTCACTAAGTTTTTCCACCATCAATCATTTTGGTTCTTTGATGAAAAATCTCCATTAAATAAGGATAAAATGACAAAAGTACCCTCAATTTTTGTCAAATCATTTTGGCCTATTGTTTACTAAATTGAGGGTACTTTTGTCATTTAAATTTTTATTTAACATAACTATTCACGAAAGGACCAAATGATTAATGTGGACAATATCAGGGATCACTTATATTGATTTCAAATTTTAGGAATCAAAGTTAGGAGTTAAGCAAATTTTATAAACCATTTTCGCTAAAAAGCCTCTAAAATATCTTGTATCTTCCATTAAAGATGCTCTAATTTACAGTTGACGAATACTAAACCATGCATCTTTTTTCTTTTCTTTTTTTCACTGTTGACGAATACTAAATCATTTATTGTGTACGCCCCATCTCTAATGTGACTCTCATAACATCACTCATTTTTTGGTAATTAAGAATCTTACCAACAACTACGGGCAGTTTATAAACAAAAATATTATTTTTACCGCATTTTTTATATCATATTTGTATCATTTTTCTAATAAAAATAAGACTCACATGTGTTGATGATCTCTATATCTATTATACCAACTCCAATAGTTGGGTTAAAACTCAAAATTCAAGTGTTAAACTCGTCTAAAGCTTCTTCAATAATTGAGCTAAAAAAATGTTTTGGTTAAAAAAATTTTGGGCTAAATTTAGCTCAGAAATGAGGTAAGGTTAGTGTCTGGGACCAAGCGCTGAGACCTAGTTATCGACTCTGTCGTCCAATTGTGGAAAGACCAAAGACTATTTTTTATCGAATGACCCACGTGGTTGGACCGTTGTTGAGATTGAATATGAGCAAATCTAATGGTAAAAGAAAAAAAAAATCAACAACCAAAAATTAAATCCAAAGGCTAAAACAATTAAAACAAATTGTTCAATCAAAATTCACCCAAAAACTCTATAAATACCTATGTATTTATTCAAACATACATACAAAATTCACTTTTTTGTCAAACCATTCTTCCTTTTTTTTTCTTTCTACCCATCTATGTATTTGTTTTTAAGAATGGGGTAGGGTGTGTGATTTTCCATGTTTTTTCATGTGGTTGCATATGTGTAAGAATGATGTAAGTTTAGTAATTTTTCATTATCTATTGGGACTTAAATATTTTTAGGTTAAAATATTCATAAAAATAAATTAAGATAATATACAAAAAAAATTATTTTTAAAGAAGTTACCCAAAAAAAAGGCTAAAATCATTCTTTAATAATTTCGGGCTAAAACTTTAGGCCCAAAACCATTTGAGGAGAAAAGCTGTTTCTAAGTTAGAAGTTCCTAAGAACGTATTTGATATTCTACTTGAGTTCAACTTTTTAAATTCAAAAACACATTTTGAGTTTTAGACTTTGAATTTTTGTTTAAAAAGATTCTTTTTAAAAATTGTATTCAAAAGTAATTTAAAAACATAGATTATTTCTTAAAAACATTAAAAGTAAGCTTTTAAAGTTTTTATTTCTTTTTCTGCTCCCTCTCCTCAACATTTTTTTGCTTGCCCTTTCTCTCTCCTAACCCTCGTTGTCCTATCTCTCTCCTCACATCCTCAACCTCTGTCTTATTTCTCTCCTCACCGTATTTTTATGCTCTCTCATCACCCTCTCTTACTTCTCTCCCCCTCACCTCCTCGCCTACTTCCTATATTTCTCTCTCCTTGCTGACCGTTTCCTTTCTTCTCTCTTTCCTACTCGTGTCTCTCCTCCAATTTCTGTAAGGTAGTTTGAATTTAAATTAAGAAAAACTATTTTTTAAAATTTAACCAAATAGATTTTTGAATTGTGAGATTTAAAAGAAAATTTGTTCTTAAGGGATGTCCTTTGAAAAATGTTTTAGGAACAATCAAAGTTTTTGGATAGAATACTAAACAAGCTTTGAATTTTTTGAGCTAAAATTAAGATTTTAATCTCCATAATTAGAGTTGGTCTTAGAAAAATAGTACAAATAAGGTATAAAAAATATGACAAGTATAACATTACTCCTTCATAATTGTTATTGATGAAATGTGCTATCTGATAAATTATTTAATCATAAGGGTCGTCTTGTTACGTTTTCATTTGTTTAAACGAAGTTGAGAAAATTCATATTAGGGAAAGACTGAATCGCTAACCTGGCTCCAAGGGGTTAGACTGGGACGATAAACAAATTATTTGCCGTTGGAGGCTACTTGTTATAGCCCATAGTCATATCTATTTAGTTTCTTGTTTGGAACCCTTGGGCTAAAACCTAAGGGACATGCTTATGTGGGTGGGGTACCGCTGGTGGTTCCCACACCATTTTCTGTGTTAAATCCTGGGGGTCATTTGGCTTTTGTTTGACTTTTAGCTTTTAGCCCATACATTTAGCAATGATTGGGTTGGGTTTGAAGGGAAATAAAACCTAAAAAATAGCATTTAGCCCAGGATTGGGTTTAGTCTTAGAGGTCTCCAATCCTAAACTTAAGTTTCTTTCTTTTTCTTTTTTTTTCCCCCGTATTTTACTATCCCGAATACAATCAATACCTCCCTAGTCAAATAAGAAAGCGGGATAGGTAACAATGGGTAGGGATCTAAGGACCAACGTAACACTAAATGGCGTCAATTGAAAATTTTGTCTGTACAAACATGCATGTTTCCAAGCGGAAAATTCTCCATAGTCGCCTTCAAACGCCATGATACTATTTGGAATATGTCAATGAATTTAAGCTACTCTTACCCACACCACTCAATCTACTGTGACCAAATTTACAAAAAAAAATAATTTACATGTGACCAAATGTAAAGGACCAATGGTTTTTATCTATCTTTCAGAATTTCTATATATAACGTGAGCAGCAACATTTGGTGAAACATTCTGAAACGCCTAAAATGCCCTTCTATAAAAAAATCCCACAAAAAAGGCCAAATAGATTAGGGATAACTTAGTAAATGACACAAATCAGAAATTAAAGAAATTAAATAAAAGAATCTGAAGTCACTCACCTACAGATAATGTTTGTGCAATTCTTTAGATTGACTATTTTAGTCGGTCGGATGAAACACATCCGCAGTTGAGATAAACCCTAAACATTATGTCCCCTTGTTTAAGAAGAAAATTTTAATTGTAAAGAGAACATAAATGGTACATTACATTTATTAATAGGAGTGGTGGTAAATTTTATTTATAAGTTATTAACTTTTTAGCACACATATTCCATAATTTGTATAGAGACATGTAATATACCACCCCGTGTATTAGTCATACTGAAAAATATCTCTTGTTCAAGAACCCTCACACACTCCAAAAACGATTATTTTAAGGATAATATTAGAGAGATCAAAATTTTAAATTAAATTTGTATATCCTATTGGTGACACATAATTTGGTTTGCAAATTTTTTATTATTATTTTAAATTTAGTTTCTCTGACATTATCCTTATTTTAAAATCCTTGTTCAATAAAACGCTTATTTTTAGGATAATGCTAGAGAGACCAAATTATGTAAACCAAATAATGTGATTGTTGATGATTAGATTATTACCTAAATATTGATTAAAATGATTATTTTTTATTTTTTTATTAATCACACATGCAAATTTGATTTAAAATTTTAATTTCCCTAATATTATCTTTACTTTTTTTATAACAGTTAAAAGGAAAACAATTTTGAGCTGAGGAGGGGCAGGTAGGTAAATTCCCACCAGTCTGGAGTGTCGTGAGGAAATATTGATCATCATCACTTCCACTGCCCAGAAAACCCGCAGATATGAACATTGCAGATCGCCTGAAATTTGACAGTGCAACCATTAATTAATTAAACTTATTGATATTCCCCAATAAAAATTACATCCGACGCACCGTCGACCAACCCAAACGACGACAATATAGACCCACCAACCCAACTCTAATCAAACTGATCATCGCCGGCATCGCAGTAATCAAACTTAAACTATATATAAAATTATTTTGGAGGAAGAATATCGGACTGAAACTTATTTTAACAATAGATATGAAAAATGATAAGATTAAATAGTCAGAGATGGCAAACGACAACTCATCTGACAATTTCGGTCAACAACACATGCATGCAATTTTCCTAATATCATAAGCATGTAGTCCAAACGGCCTGCCATCGCAAGCCCGGCAACCCAAAAGCTTCCAACGTCCGACGTCATCATGCCATGCACCTGCACAATAAATTAACCACCAAAATTTACAATCTTTTTAATTGTCAAAGGAGTAATGCTACATCACTGTATATTTGTGCAATCACTGATATCATTTCTTTATAAGAGATAGGGCTCACAAGCACACGTTGGTTCCATCTGTATTAGAGATGTTCAGCCTTGGATGCATTCTATCAGAACTAGATGAATGCTGAGCGTGTCACTATTGGCCAAGACCAACAAATTGTGAGTCATTCAGGCATGATTAAATTGACTACTTGCGCTACAAGTAAAATGACTTCTTTTATAAGGGATTGTTTATAAAGGGGTTAAGTCCATAAAAGGTCATTTTTACTGCCTTGAGATCAAGGACTGTGCTGATGTTATTTACCAAGTTTTAATTAGGTCAAGATTACCAAGTTTAGGCCATGATTGCATCATAACTGATAGGGAACAACCAAAAGTAGGGTGACAGTGAAGGTTTCAAGTAATAAATGAGCAGAACAGTCCATGTTAGAACGTAATAAATAAATTCAAGAGTAAACATGAAGCAAATAAAGATAGATTTAATGCATCAAATGGTAAACAAGTGAATTTGGGCACATTATAAACCTTGTCAGGCTTGAGTCCCTACCTCTCGGGCACTTCTTTTGCAAACTTACAGAGTATGGGGCAGTTTTTGGAAATGAAAAAGGGTGCAATAGCGGCTACAAATTAAATTGATACTGCGCAAAGGCTGCAGCAGAGCTATAACTTAAAGGAAATAGCTGGGGGTGCAAAGAGATTATAAAGAAAGCGACAAAGCTTTTAAGTGTTTTCCTGAGAGTTGAGTTGAGTGTCATTTTTTTTGTGTTTCCTTGTAGATTTTATAAGACTTTCATCATTCTGGGTTAAACTCCCTTGGAATTGGTGATTTCACATTTAACCCTTTCCAAATTAAGGGGTATTACCCCTAAAAAGATGCTTTTGCCTTCTGTGAAACCCTTCGTTAATGACCCCTATGCCTGCCCAATTGCATAGGTTTGTCGTCTAGTTTTGCCACATTAGGCAATATCTTGAATTCTGGGTCGAGCTTTCGTCCTCAACCTTATTTGCTTTGATGATGTAGTGTTTTCCTGGGGCTTTGTGTGCGATTGGGCCGCGCTCTAGGCCTAATGTCCAATTTGGGTCCAAATAAGATAAATGTACAAATAATGGTACAAATAAATAGTAAGAATAAAATTTTTGTTATCAAAGAATCTTTTCAAATTTCCCTCAACTTTGTAAAACACAATACGAAACTCGGCCGAGGCGATTAAACTCCTAATTTTTTCTCTAGTCTCTGTCTTTTCTTTGTTGTCTAGTTTCTCTTACATCCTATTTGTTGTCCGCGACGCCACCGCCGCGGAAAAAATAACGAGGGCAATGCAATCCCTTTATCAATCTCCCTCAGCAAAAACTTCTGAATCTTCCCGGTGGAAGTCTTAGGAAGCTCGTCCTTAATCACCACCGTTCTGGATACCATGTGTTGATGAATAAGCATTGTTGCTATAATCTTTCTGTAGAAGTTAAATGAAAATTTGAAGCTCGGATTGCTGGATTTCTTCTTAAGTTCAAGTGGTATGGCTTATGTAATCAACGACTGAGATTATAATATCTAGATGGTGTAAAGCTTGCCACGTGTTATTTGTTTGTTATGTTTTAAGTTGTATGTGTGCCTTGCACGTGATCATAGTCACGTTGCAAGTGTGACCAACGACTATATTGGAGGTGGCATTTCTAGCTTGATGTAATGGGACCCAATTCAGAATTTAAGGAGCTATTAACACGGGAACTTTAACGAAAAACTCCCAGTATTGTTCAATTTAATGAAAAACCACATTTTTATACTAAAAAGTCAATCCTGGTACTATTCACTTTACCCTTTATTTTGTCTTTATCGTTAAAACTCAAAGTTTTCAAGCCCTTTTCATTAGTTTTCCTTCTTTTTTTATCTTTTAAGTTTTTTGCATTTTCAACTCTATGAGCTCATCAATTTCTGATTGATTTTAATCCAAATTCAACCAAAATTAACCTGCAAAATTGATAAAAATACTAACATGTGCCCATAGCTTGGTTCGTGTTGAATCGAGGGGCGTGGATCTGTGAGTTGTTCTCTGAGTTTCCAACGAAGAACTTAGGTGAATCGAGGAGCAAGATGGCTGGATTTGGAGCTGAGCTTCGAACTATGGCCTTTAATAGCATCAACTATGAGTTTTGGTGCATCAGGTTGAAGACAACTTCAAAAATCTATGGAAATTTGTTAAGAAGGCTATGTTCTTCCCTTATATGAGAAGCAACTGTTTGTTGCTCAAGATCTTATTTCCGGTGGTGCAAGGGCTCTGGGATTGATCCAAGGAGCTATGAGTGATGATGATTTTTTCCCAAAGATTACAAACCAGGAAATTGTTAAAGCTACTTAGGATGTATTGCAATAAGAATACAAAGGTGATTCTCAAGTAATGGCCTTTAAACTTCAATGCATTTGTTGTGATTTTGAGTATGATATAATGAGGAATGGTGAATCATTATCTGATTATTTAACTAAGGTGTTTGGATTGATACGTCAAATGCAAATGTATGGTGAAGACTTGCATAACAAGAGGGTTGTTAAAAAGTTATCAATCAGTTTTACACTTCAATATGATAATATTGTTGATGTGAAAGAAGAAGCTAAAAAGACCAAAGAAATTGATTCCACTGAGGTTGTTGCAACACTAAAAGGGTTTGAACAAAAATTAATTAGGCACTCAAAAGATAGTGAGGTTACTGAGAGAGCTTCTGGTAGCCTAAGTGTTTCGGGGAAGAATTAATACGCAATCTAGTGGGTATAAAGACAAGAAGCCTTGGAAAAGCAAGGAGAAGAAACCATTTGTGGAATTAATTGAGAAAAGTATTGCAGTTTAACGACCAGTCCCTAAAATTAGAGTATTTCAATTTTCAAGAGTGTGAAATGACTAAATGTCCAAAGTTGTGACTTCGGTTGATATTTGAGCTTGTGATAAACATGACCCATTATCTTAGTGTATTCATATAGTATTTGCTGCAACGAACGTGTGGGCGCAAACGGTGAAGAATTTGGAGTTCAAACAAAATTCCTTCGGGATTTTAAGTTCATGGTTTTTTTTTTCCCTAATTTCCCTATTAATGGATAATTTTATTGGATTATTGGTACATAGGGACCCACAAAATCTTTCTTTGTAGTTTGTCTGGGCTTTTTCTCCCCCTTGCCTAGAGACTTCCCCACTTTGGGACTCTCTTCTCCATCTCTCTCTCGTTTCTCGTTTGCATAGAGAGTGAGGTGTCCTGCCCCACCCAACACTTCCAAATTCATCTCGCCGTCAACCACCACAACATCTTTCATTCCTCCATCTCCCCCCTCTACTCAACATAGGTTCCCCTCCACTCAACATGAGTTCCCCTCCATAGTTCCACCCAAAATCGAACCTCCCTGTGGTATAAATCAACTCCACACACCCAGCCTAAATCAAGGTAAGATTCATGTAATTCCAATGCAAATATGTTCTACTACTTTGTAATTTAAATGTCATTCTACTTTGTCATTTATTTATCTCAATGCAATTATGTATTATTTTAAGTATAAATAAGTACTTATTTACACAATATATAACAATTTTATTTAAATCTGCCTAGTCCGACTAGGCCCCCACTTAGCCGCTAGGCCTCGGTTCGCATCTAGATTAGCGCCTATTGTCTTTTAGAACCTTGATTCTACCTATATTAGATAGATGAGTTGGATGTATTTTACAAAATGTGATATCAACCATAGAGCGTTATGATTGCAGTTGCAGTTGATGAAACGTGTTATTTGATAAATTATTTAATTGTAACGGTCATTTGGTTATGTTGTCATTTGTGTTTTTCTTTATGGTAAAAGGTAAAATTTATTACCAACCCAACAAATTTACATAGACGAATGTCCAATCACAAATAAAGCACAAAGCAAAATAATGAACCCCCAAAGTAAACACAAAACAAGCCCAAAACAAGAGTTGGAGCCCAAAGCAGAAAAACCAAAGCAAAGAAACCAAAGCAAAACTGGTTTTTCTTGTCTTTCTATATGTCAGGTGTAAAACACATCAGGTATAACCCAGCACCATGATGTGTCATGCAAGTGCGGGTGCACTCAAACTTTAAGACTCGATGTTGACATTAGCCTATTAAGGAAAGACTGATTCGGTAACCCAGCCCGAAAGGGTTGGACTGGGACGGTCCACAAATGATTTCCTAGATGGGGGGCTACTTGTTAGCCCATAGTCGTATCTATTTAGTTTTTTTTTTTTTTTTTTTTTTTTAAATGAGACAATTGATGGTAAGCCACTGTTATCTATGACTTGGTTCGGTTGGCAAACCGTGTCAAATTCTTTGTGCCACCTGCCAGCCACATATACATAACTACCGAAAATCAGTTATCGTTAGCCAACCGTCTTCTTACTGTTGCCAAAAATCTATTCAGCCGAAATTATTGGCTGGTTCGGTTGGTAAATGGCACAACCGATGGTTTGCAAATAAGCTACAAAAACAACAGCTCAAGACACCATGCACCAACCCGTAAACAACAAACCAGAAAAGAGAAAAAGAAGTTGCTGCTGCATTTTTCAATTGATGATAAATCAACATAATCATGACTTAACAAATTAAAATGAAAATCAAATCAAAACTTAATAAGCCAATGTCAACGTCAGCAAACATAATTCAAATAGTCATAAGTTCACAAACTCAAAAGTCTAACTAATATAATTGTCTAAATTCAATTGTAGCAACTAATGTATAATAAAAAACTCAAAACTCAAAAGTATGATTCTGGTTATAAGATCCCCATATTAAAATCCCAAAACAAATAACTTGTTGTTTTGATAATGCAACATCACTGAAGTAGCATCAACCAATGCATGTGAAATCTTCCATGAATCAATTCTTCGAAGCACTTGGAATTGATGTTCGTGCTTGAGATGTCGAACCATCAACTATTTCAATTCAAATGTTACATAAAAAAAAAAGTATGATTAGAATAAGAAGTAATATTGAATAATAAACTAAAAATATCAATAAACATTGGATTGAAGTACTATAATTAGAATTAGAAAAAATATAGCAATACTTACATTTTTCCAATTCTTCACATGTCAAGCATGTAAAAAATACCTAAAATATCTAAATAGAAAATATATAGTATTGGTAGATGGCATACTGCTAGTATACAAAATCCAATACCAAAGTCATACCATTAATGTCGGTTCAGTATAATGGCAACCGATTATGAAAAAATGCCAAAACTATACCATACCATTATTAACCGACTGGTATGGTTTAGTCAGTAAATCGGTTTATGGCAAAAAATTTCACTTGACGAAAAACGTTTAGCGGAGGAATTTGAAGCACAGTTTGATAGGCGCAAGGTGAAGACGAATAGGTCATGAGTATTACACGCCATGATTTAAATAGCATTCAAAATGTATAATTAATAATGCGAATTACAAATAGAATAAATAGGCAATGGAAGTGTTGCCTTAAGGATCAACTTTGTATTCCAGAGTAATCAATATAGTTTTTCAGAATTCTCTCACTTTTCTAGTGGATTCCAGAAGAATCATTAAGGGTGAACATGAGGATCCCTGTGCATCTTCATGCTGCGTCACACCCCTACGGTCATCCACCCGTTTCGAGACCAAAGAGGCTATGAGAAATTTCACACTGCTAATAATTATATCTATTTAGTTGAAATTGAAATTCTTTTTCCAAGTTACATTAGAGGTCTCCAACCCTAAACTTAAGCTACTATTTTTTTTCATCCGTAGTTTTTTCAAATTAAGAGTTAAAAGGAGAAGCCCCAAATACAATCAATATCAGCCCGGTCACATAGAAAAGCGAGATAGATAACTATGGGCAATGATGTATCTCAAATATGAGTATATGTGACCTAATGACCAACATTAGTGATGGTTGTCAATTAGAAAATTTATCTCTGTAAAAACATGTTTCCAAGTAGAAAATTCCCCATAATCGCCTTCAACGCCATTGTGTTGTTTAGAATAACGTCGATGAACTTAAGCTACTCTTACCCACAGACTCAATCTACTATGATCAAATTTACAAAAAAAATGATGTAAAGGGCCGACGATTTTTATATGTATCTTTCAGATTCTCTATGTGTAAAGTGAGCACCTACATTTGGTAAAACATTTTGAAATGCCTAAAATATCCTTCTCTAATAAAAAAAAATTCAAAAGAAAATAGCCAAATATATTACGGATAGCTTAGTAAGATGACACAAATAAGAAAATAAAGAAATTAAGTAAAAAAAATTTAGAGTCATTCACGTACAGACCATGTTTGGGGGAATGTTTAGAATGACTATCCATTGGATAAAACACACCGCAGTTGAGATAAATAATGGGAATAAAAGTCGTAGACTCAGCTTGGGAATATGCGAAGGAGGACAACTCAAAATATTTGAAGGAAGATTTAAGCATTGTTTCTTATTATATCATTTCCTCACGTAACTATATAATGGGAATAAAAGTCTTAGACTCAGTAATCCTAGAGCAGAGTCTAGTATGACTAACAACTAAGTAAACCAACTATTCAATTAATCATATCAATAACTATATAAATGATTCAACAATCAATAATTAACAATTTCATTCATCAATAATCAACAATTTCATTCATCAGTAATCATATTGTGGATGCAAATTTCCGCATTTCTTTGATTGACGAATCTCTTAACATAGTCCCGAAGCGACTCCTTTGGATTCTTCTTGATATTGAAGAGATGATCGAAATTCTCCTTGATCGAGCGGTAGGATGAGTACTCCTTAGTGAAAACTACGGAAAGCTCATCGAAACTCCAGATGGACTGTAGATGCAGGGTATTAAACGAATCCTGCACCTCGCCTTGCAAAGTAGTTGCGAATAGCTTGCACATTAAGGCGTCGTTGGCACTGTAGAGGATCATTATGATGTGGTAGTGTTTTAAGTGCATTTTCGGGTCTCTATCTCCCTTGAATAGAGTGAAGTGTGGCGTATTGAACTTACGCGGGGTTTCGTCTGCTCGATCTTGTCTGTGAAAGGTGATTTACCCATGTGTGCCACGTCCCTACGAAGGGTTTCGTCTGTGATATCGATGCGTTGGAATCTGCGTAATTGCTCAATTATGAGCCTCTCTACTTCTTCCTAAATTTTCCTTTATTGAGGCAGCAAGGCTTCCAGCTGCCCCTGGTCATAACCTACTGGTCGCGGCTGCTCTTCCCTATGCTTGGCTTGTCTATGTCGCGGCTGCTGTGCATGTAGTACGTTCCTAGCAAGCAAGCGGATTACTTGTAGTATACTGGTTGAACTTGAGCTGGATTGTGCAACTACTTCTCTTAGTCAATCGTGCTACCTACTCCGATGTGAGATGGAATATGCTCATTGCGGGCCTAACCGCGTAGGAACACTTAGCTTGGAAGGTTGTCCATGTTGATTATCGGAGTGTGGCCCCAACCGTGAATGTATGTTCGTCTGGGGGCCTAACCGAGAATGCACGTTCCTCCATGTGCTAAGACGAGAGTCTATGCTATCATTGGGGCCCAGGCATGAATGTACACTACCACAAAGCTCGGTTCGTGGCTGGTTGATGGGTTGCTTGCCAAGATGTCGTTGGAGAGAAATGTCATTGCTTGCCCTTGCCCTTGTCCTACTTCTGGACATTTCGTCTGGGGCACACTATATCCCGATGCGTTGCAGGAACTGACTCACCAAGGTAGTATACTGCACAAGGACGCTTGTCAGTTCAGCAACATGTCCGGATATGTGTTGTTTGCCATTTAGAGTGGAAGAGCTAGAATGGTAAACGTCTACTTGAGTTGTGAAAGTGTAAGGGATTCCGGGTGCAAAGCTTGAGCCAGGATAGGTCACATCTGCAGTAAGTTGGGGTGAAAATACCCTTGGTTCAACTGTCGACATTGGGATCTGGATTTGGGCTGGTTGAACTGGTCTGGGACTATGCTGGACCGTTTGGAAGACTGCGAGAACAGGTTGGGCGCATGGGCGTTGAGCCACCTCAATTGGCTTGGCTTGGGCTGCCTTGGTCTGGGCAGCTCGTGTCTAAGTGAAAGTGGCAGGCGCTAAAGGTTGCTGTTGAGGGCGAGTAGTTGTCTGGGTCTGCGACTGCTGGCTGTTTGTGCCTTTGGCCTCCCTTCCCTAGAGTTTCCTTGCATTGAGTGGAGACTGCCTCGTGAGCCACTACAGCGAGGGTTGGTCCATGTCTTTACCGTGGTGGAAAATGTGCAGTCTTTGCTGTGGTAAACCTCAAGTAACAGCGACGTGGAGCCACATCACGATCTCCATCGGTTAGTTCATGTCCTTAAACGTAAGGGGTCCCCTTGGTTGTAGTTTCTGAATTTCCTGTCATCGTAGTCGTGGATCTACCTATGAAGGAAGTTGAAAGCAAGAGTCTTCGGATCAGAGCTCTCAATGAAAGCACCAATTTGTGGTCGACATTGGGATCTGGATTTGGGCTGGTTGAACTGGTCTGGGACTATGCTGGATCGTCTGGAAGACTGCGAGAACAGGTTGGGCGCATGGGCATTGAGCCACCTCAATTGGCTTGGCTTGGGCTGCCTTGGTCTGGGCAGCTCGTGTCTAAGTGAAAGTGGCAGGCGCTAAAGGCTGCTGTTGAGGGCGAGTAGTTGTTTGGGTCTGCGACTGCTGGCTGTTTGTGCCGTTGGCCTCCCTTCCCTAGAGTTTCCTTGCGTTGAGTGGAGGCTGCCTCGTGAGCCACTACAGCGAGGGTTGGTCCATGTCTTTGCCGTGGTGGAAAATGTGCAGTCTTTGCTGTGGTAAACCTCAAGTAGCAACGACGTGGAGCCACATCACGATCTTCATCGGTTAGTTCATGTCCTTAAACGTAAGGGGTCCCCTTGGTTGTAGTTTCTGAATTTCCTGCCATCGTAGTCGTGGATCTACGAATGAAGGAAGTTGAAAGCAAGAGTCTTCGGATCAGAGCTCTCAATGAAAGCACAAATTTGTATGCAAATTTCCGCCTTCCTTTGATTGACAAATTTGCACCAGCAAAATAATAACACCTAAGATTAAGGCCAAAAGCCTCACGCGTCCACGATGAATGAGGGGCTTTGGCTGAAGAATCTTCGATGCCAAAGTTAGAATTTTGAAAAGAATGTTTTGGAGTGTTTGTGAAAAGCAAAAAGCCTATTTAGGGGTAGCTAAAGCTTACTAGATTTTGGAGATGAAGTGTGTATTTATAGGAGAAATAGAGGAGATAGGCCGGCCCTAGGGTGGATTTTGGGTGAAAATATTCCAAGATATTTGTATAAATAAATATCTTAGAGTAATTAGGTAAATATTCTAAATAAATGAGATTATAATTACGTACTTGAAAGAAGTTTTCTCTGATTAGGAATGTATTTATGATAAGAATACGAGATTATTCTTTCATAAATACCTTTGACTTTTCCTACGGGCAAGGGTGCCTTGAGCAGTCGTTGATCTCTGCCTTGTCTATCTCAGCTGCGCGTTATGAATGAGGCTGCTCCATACTCATTTAATAAGGACAATCATTTTTCTTGGAAAATAATTCACTTGTCAGCAAAATGATTTTTAGGATTACTATTAGCTCCGCACATATGATTCATATCAATAAGCATATAACACTATAATTCCTTATTAACTAGACAAAATTTCATATTAAATTATCAATTAAGTTTAGAGATTTAAATTTGAAAATTAGGTAGTTACCTTGAAATAGGCTTGGCTTGGAACTTTGATGTTGTTGGCTTGAAAGCTGGAAAGTGAAGGCTGTATGTGACGGAAGGGGCCTAATGGCAAAAGTGTTGTCCCCTCTGTCTTCTTCTGCTCTCTTCGTCCGTGTGTGGGAGCTGGGTGGGAGGATTGGAGGACGCGTGGTTCCCCTAATAATAATTTTTTTTTTTTGGTTTTTAATCAACCAAAAGCACGCCGTTTGGCGTCTGATATTTTTTTTTAATAAGAAAAACGAGCTGTTTGGCGTCTGATATTGTTAATTATCAAAACACCGCCGCGCACAGTGCCGGCTGCGCAACGGCAGCACCGTTCCAGCTTTTCCGACGAAACCAGAGGGGCGACTACTTGCTCCTCCTGAGCGATATTTCCGGCTAGAGGAGGAGTGGCCCTACGTCTGCCTTGTTTACTATGATTTTGAACCGCATTCAAGTCAGTGCCTTGTCAGTGTTCTCTGATGTGATTTCATAATAATATAATATTTGTAATAATATATTGAATTGAGAATTTGAGAGATTTAAATGAATTTATAAATTCATAAATTTTTATAAAATTTAATTGATTTATAAAGATTTTATGTAAAATTTTAATTGAATTCCCTCGAAAGCTCATAGACAGATGTGAGATTTGTGGATACTTAAAATACACTACGAGATCTCTCCAATTCCCTCTAATTCTTTAATTTTTTTTAAATTCTTTAAAATTAAATTCTAATCGAATACATTTGGATTTCTAACAATTTTAATAAACTATCTTAAAATCCTGAATGAATATACATTGAATTTTTAAAAAATTACTTAAAATCCTAATACACAAAATTCATTAAAAGAATTAAAATTCTTTAAAATCCCAATTGAATACACACGTTACAGTCTAGGGAATAGAAAGCAACAACATTACCAGCTGTTCCAATTATTCACATTTGCTACATAAATTCCACTCCAATAATATTTGAAATATGCTTAAAAAGGCACTGTTCAATGAAACATATACATTCATAATGAAATGCCACTTCCACTCTGTAGTGTCGTGAGCAAACATTGATCATCACCACTGCCCAGAAAAATCACTTACATGAACGTCATATAAATGGGTTGAAATTTGACAATGCAATAATTAATTAATTAATTAATTGATATTTAAAGTTACATCCGACTCAGCCTCGACGAACCCAAACCCTTAGCCATCTGTCTGAGCACAAACTTCTGAATCTTCCCGGTCGAAGTCTTGGGAAGCTCGTCCTTAAACACCACCGTTTTTGGCACCATGTATTTCGGCAGCTTCTTCCTGCAATACTCCATGATCTCATTCTCCGTCGGCTTAGCCGTCACATCACTCTTCAAGCTCACAAACGCGCACGGCGTCTCCCCCCAAAACTCGTCAGGCCTCGCCACAACCGCCGCCTCGTCCACAGCCGGGTTCGTATACAACACTGACTCCACCTCCACGCTGCTCAGGTTCTCGCCCCCGCTTATAATAACGTCCTTGGATCTGTCCTTGATTTCCAAATAGCCATCGGGATGAATTACCCCCACGTCACCAGTATAAAACCACCCGCCTTTCATGCACTTGGCCGTTCCCGATGGGTCCTTCAGATACCCGAGCATCACGCACCCGCCTCTCAGAACGATCTCGCCGAGCGACATTCCGTCGCGTTTTACGCTGAGTCCCGAGTCCGGGTCAACCACGTCGACTCGGGTCATTCCGACCGTCCTCACTCCTTGCCTCGACTTCAGCCTCGCTCTCTCCGTCGCCGGCAACAAATTCCACTTCCCCTTCCACGCGCACGACACCACCACCCCCGCCGTTTCGGTCAGCCCGTACCCGTGACTCACCACGAAACCCATGGACTCGGTCCGGATGAGAACCTGAGCCGGCGGCGGTGCTCCGCCGGTTAGGATGTGTACTGGGTACTCGAGCTTTTCGGTTCCGGACCGGACGTTTGTGAGCATGTTCAGCACCACGGGCGCACCGCACATGTGGGTGACACCGTGTCGTTTGATCATGGCGTAGATGATTTGGCCGTCGAACTTACGGACACAGATGTTCGTCCCACCGACGGCTGCCATCCCGTATGGGAAGTTCCACCCGTTAGAGTGGAACATTGGTAGGGTCCACAGGTACACGGGCTGTTTGGGTACGCCCCAGTCAATCAGGGAATCGACGGTGATGATGAAAGCCCCTCTGTGGCAGTGAACTACTCCCTTGGGAGACGATGTGGTACCCGACGTGTAATTCAGCGTTATGGGGTCCCACTCGTTCGACGGCGGGACCCACTCGAACCCCTCGTCGCCTGTCTCCACGAGGTTCTCGTACGTGCAGAGGAAGTGGTCGAGTTGTGCTGCGCGTGACGGCGCGCCGGAATCGTTGGCGATGAGGACGAGTCTAGGGGAGGGGGTATTTGGCGGGAAGAGAGAGATGGCTTCAAGGACTAGGGATTGCAATTCGTAGTCGACGAAGACTAGTTTTGATTCGCTGTGGCGCAGGAGTAGGGAGACGGTGCGGGTGTCGAGGCGGGTGTTGATGGTGTTGAGGATGGCGCCGGACATGGGCACGGCGAAGTGTAGCTCGTACATGGCGGGGACGTTTGGGGAAAGGACAGACACCACGTGGCCTCTGTCGATGCCGAGGGATGATATGGAGGAAGCGACGCGGAGACAGCGACGGTGGGTCTGCGTCCACGTGTAGGTGGTGTCTTCGTAGACAACGGAGGGGCAGTCGCCGTAAACGGTGGCTGCTCTTTCCAGAAATCCCAAGGGGGTTAGAGGAGATGAGTTGACTGACGTGGGCTTCAGGTCTTCCATTATTTTTGTCTGGAGTTGTTCACAGATGGTCTGAGCTAGCTGTGTTGTTCTGATGCGGGTTCTGTTCAATGGAGGGCACCTTATTTAATATATAGAACGGAATAGATCCTTTTCGGATTCTCTGGGTGAGAATCTGGATGATAAATTAATCATATCCGTTCCTTATAGATATTAAAAATGAATATACATAGTATTTAATAAAAATTGATCGCATAATATAAGATAAACAAAAACAATTAATTGATCTCCGAATTCCTACAAAAAGAAAAAAAATCCGAGGAGAATTCTTGTCCGGATAGAACGACCTACTTTGGCCAAGGACAAAAATAATAACAAAAGAAGGACCACAAAGTAGCGACAAATTTTGGTAAATTTTTTTTACATTAATCATTTCGTCGTGCACGTTGTATGTACATGGCTGAACTTGTTTTGTTCTTTAAAGATTTGAAGTCTTGCTAAAATATTCAGTGTCATTTGTTTTTTTACAACTATTAGATTGAAAGGTTTTTCTTGAGTTTTAGTTCGTCTGGGGTTGTCTTCACCCCTCCATTCACCCAAAAAAAAAAAATTGGTTTTTTCCTTTCCAAGATACTGGCCACTTGAAGGGTTTTCTTTGTTATGAGCTATTAATCTAAATTACATATTAATAAAACTATATTCGTCAATTTAAATTCTATCAAATTACCATTCTAACCCTCTTACCAGAATTGAACAAAAATAAAAAAACATAGACAATTTAGCAATTACACCTAGCTCAAATTTTACTGTTATTTATACTACCATCACATCTATGTAAATATAACATATCCTATTTAAAAATTTAAAAATAAATAAATAAACCTCACCTTTCTCCCTCTCTTCCTCTCTCTTCCGTTTTTGTATTTGTATTTGTTTTTTTTTTTTTTGAGTGTCATTCGTTCACTAATAATAAGTCGTAATAAAATAAAAACAAATTTAGTTGAACATGTGAAGCGTGTGTGCTAATTGCTAGTAATTATGAGGTGAATAGACACTAATAACTTAAAAAGTTAAAGAATATATTTAGCATTCAATACTTAATTATTTTGTAGGGATATTAATGTTATTCATACCATATTTTTATACCATATTTCTATATCAACTTAGATGATATTTGATATGAACTGTCATATCATTTGAAAAAAATTTAAACATAAGGAAATAAAGGAGAAAGACTTATCGTATACTACAATAATTATTTAATTAACTAGTTTTTCTTAATTATTAGTTTATTAAATAATGAATTAAATTTAAAAACATCAAAAAATTTTTTTTTTTAAGACAGAAGATGCTGCTGGTAAGGGAAATTTTTAGTTATAACTGGAACACAAGTGGTACACCACGTGTTTTAATAGAAATTGTAGGAAATTTTATTTTTTAAGTTATTAACATTTTACCATATATATCTCACCATTTGTTTAATGACACATGATGTATCATCCGTACAAATCATATTAAAAAATCTCTCATCTGGTAGGCCCAAATTAAGTAAAAGGAGGATAGAGAAAAGGACAAGCACGATACACGAACACAATCCATCTTCTTACGGCAGCGCTGCAACTCAAAATTCCAGACTCCATATCGGGCCATCCCCCTGACTCGTCTATTCAGTGTCGGTGCATCCGCTGACTTAACAACACCACCCCCCCCCTCTCCTCCAAAAAAACCCACCCCCCACCAGTATACGGTATACCCCAATGTGAGATGACCACGTGACACATATTAGGGCTCTTAATCATGTTTTAGGAAAGAATTCTTGATATGATTAATGGTTCCCCACTCTCAAATCACAAACATACACACCTTCCCCACCCCAAACTTAGTCCCCACACACCACATATCTTCTAGACTGATTAGTTATGAGATCCTTAAATAAGCAACAAGAATAGTTGAAATTGTTATTCTACCAGGAGCATCATAACGCTGCTACAAAACAGTAGATAAAATATCAACCATATAAATCACGAACGAAAATTCATCTTTATCAAGATATCAATCAATTAGCAGCCTTGATATACATAACGATCGATACATATATATATATCAACCAAATAAATCACGAACAAAAAGTCATCTTCATCTGTCAATCATGTTTCTCTTTAACAAAATGTCTATTAACAGCCTTAATATACATAACAATATCGTTGAAATCACTAAGAAAATGAAAACATAGAAGGTCTTATGTCACGTGAAGCCTTCAAACATCGATCATCATAACTAACATTTTTTTATCAACGTGTTTTATACTTTTATTGGTTAAAATTTTGTTCTACAATAGTATATAAGAATGACATGGAAAACTTGAAAAAAGAAATAATCTTAGTTCATACACATTGAAAGTCATTCGGAACGTATTTAAAATTTTTAATTTACGTTTAGAAATCTTATGGGGTCTAAATAATCATTTTATATAAGGGTGTATAAGTCATTTAATAAAAAAAAAATTAATGTTGGGAGTATTTAATAATATGTGGAGTGTTAACAAAAAAACCATTCACAAATAAAATAATAGCTCTTTTGATGGATTTAAAGGGTTTGTAGAGTTCGTATTTAGGAATATATTTTATTTTTTAATAGTGCTATATTTACCATTTATTTGTATCATCTATCTAATAGAGGTAGGACCCACTAACATATGTGAGTCTCATCTCTCTTAATGAGATGATACAAATGATGGTAAAAAAAATTAAAAACGAGTTATATTATATAGGAATTATAAAGTAATGCTAGAGAGACCAAAATTTTAAACAAAAATTGCAAACCAAATGATGTGTCACAAATAGAAAATAAGCACGTTAATCAACGTTTAAGTAATAATTCAATCATCAATAACCACATCATTTAATTTGCAATTTTGGTTTTAAAAATTTGATCTCTCTAGCATTATCAAAATCATGTGACTTTGGCAAGTCATTTTATCTCAAACCATAGGGAAAAAAAAACACAAGCTCTAAAATCGAAAGATCTACAAAATTGCAGTTTAGACAATCTCCAAAGGAAATGTCAAATTATAAGAGTTAAATTACAATTGATGGCTGATATGGTAATATGAAGCCTTATGTCAAATTTTTATTTCTCCAATCGAATTGTCAAATGTTATTTTATTATTTAACTAGAGATTTAAATGGTTGTAATTATTAAAAAAAATCTTAAAACAAATTGTTTATTGGTTGATATGTTAGTAGAACAAAGGACTTACCATTAAACTGAATTAAAAATAAATTTGACATTGATGTCAAATTTGACTCTAAATCACAAAGCCTTCAAATTCAGTTAGCAAATAATAATTTAGTTGGAGAGACTTTTGATGTCAAATATGTACAGTGATATTCCACCTAAACTTTTGACATTTCATTTAGAGATGCTTTTACAAGTCACCAAACTCAAATTATAAATTATTCAGTCAGTCAAACCTCCCTCGATTTCATTTGTTTCCTCCAAACTGCATCGAAACGTACTTCCAAATTCAATTGATCAAGAAATTCACATGTATTATAATGATGCCTTGTTAGCTAAGCAATGTTGGCGATTGGTTTCGGACCCTAATTCTTTGTGGGCTCGTGTAATTAAGGCTCATTATTTCCCTCGTAGCAGTATTTGGGAAGCTTCGAAAGGTGGTCGTGCTTCTTGTGCCTGGTCTAGCATTCTCACGGGAAGGGATCTGCTTAAACTGGGGTCCCATTGGCAAATTTTGGGGGGTCAGGATGTGCGGGTGTGGGTGGATAAGTGGTTACCGTCTCTTCCTATGGGTCATCCTCTGCCTCTTGGGTCGGTTCCGGTCTCCCTTAATTTGCGGGTGAGCTCGCTTATTTGTCCGGTTTCTCGCAGGTGGAATCTTACCTTCCTGCTGCCTTTCCTCTCGGATTCGGATAGGACGGCTATTGAGGAGACTCCTATTGGTGATTTGAGTCGAAAGGACCGGATTATCTGGGGCGGTAGTCGGAATGGTATCTACTCGGTTAAGTCGGGTTACAGGTGGATTCAAAGTAGATCTCTGGACCGAAGGGATAGGCGGCTTTCGACTGCTCGTCGGGTTCCCTCGGTGTTGTGGAAGGCTATCTGGAAGCTTGAGGTGCCCCCAAAATTGCGCCATTTTCTATGGCTCACGGTGCATAATTGCCTTCCTACTTGTGAGGCTCTTTTTCGTAGAAGGTCATCTGTCTCCTCTACCTGTCCTATTTGTCTTTGCCATGATGAGACTATTGAGCATTTGTTTTTTACTTGTCCGTGGGTCGCACCTATTTGGTTTGGATGAGCCCTGACTTACAACATTGATCGTGATGCTATTCACTCTTGGGTGGAATGGTTACCGGGAGTTTGGTCTTCTTCCTTTGCGTCTGCTTCCCATGCTAAATGGTTGCGGACTTATATTGCCTATACCTGTTGGTTCATTTGGAAGACTCGCTGTGACTTTGTGTTTAATAAGATGCCCATTAATCCTTCTAAAGTGTTGTTTGCTATCTATTCGGCTGTGGGCTCTTTTTTGGCTGCGAATGCCTTTTTGGGTGTGGCTAGGTCGGGGGGTTCTGGTGGGGTGGACCCTGTCTCGCGTTGGTGTGCTCCTTCCTCTCATCTCATTAAGATTAATGTTGATGCCAGTTGGTCTACGGTCTCTAAGAGGGGTTTTGCTGGGGTGATTATACGGGCTGCGGAGGGGAGATTTGTTGCTGCTGCAAGATACCCGATTTCTGCTCCCTCGGCTGCAGCAGCTAAGGCTCTCGCTTTGCTTCGTGGGTGTGAATTGGGTGCAGCTTTGGGTATCCATGCTTTGATTATTGAATCCGATTCTCTGGATGCTGTTAATTGTCTCTCTGATTCTCTTGAGATGGGCAGTTGGGAATCTTTCCCTGTGTTGGCTCGTGTCAAGCAGCTTGGGGAGGCTTTCCAATTCTGTCGCTGGTCTTGGGTTCCTCGATCAGCAAATGGTGCGGCGCATGAGCTGGCATCGGTTGGTTTTCCGAAGATGAGTGAGTTTGTCTGGGTCGAGAGGCCTCCATCTTCGTTGGTCTTTATCTTGAACAATGATGGGCTTCCGTGTTCTCATTGATTTCTTTTGGTGGTGTGTGGGGTGACGTCGCCACTTGATGGCAATGTCTCTATTGTATCCCCGTTCACTACTTGTTTTCCTGCTCTGTGTTTGCCTCTCTGTAGGCTTTCTTGTTCTCTGGCTTCTGTTAATGCAGCTCTTTCTTTCAAAACAAAAAAAAAAAAAAAAAAAAAATTCTGTCCTTAATCAGTGTCCCTACATGAAAATAAGTCCAACAAATCCATATATTTCACTCATAAAAGTTAAAACATCCGAATCATTTAATGATTTGGAGCATTTTTAATATAGAGGTGCAAACATAAAGAGAATTGATATTAACATTTCAAAATTTTTTAGGGGTGTATTCAATTGGGATTTTGAGAGATTTTAATTCTTTTAATGAATTTAGGGGTATTCAATCAGGATTTTAAGTAATTCTCTGAAATTCAAGGTGTATTCAATTAGAATTTTAAAACAGTTTATTAAAATCATTAGAAATCCGGGTATATTCAATTAGGATTTTAAAGAAGTTTATAACATTCCAGGTGTATTCGATTAGAAATTGATTTTAAAGAATTTGAGAAAGTTGAGGAATTATAGGGAATTTAAGAGATTTTGTAGTTCCTACACTGCCCAAGGTAACCTCGTTGTGTTCCAAATGGGAAAGGAAGCGTTATGAGATGAATGAAATAGTGCGATATGATGCACGCCTTACGACGCAAGGTTTCTCTCAAACATCATGTGATTGATAGCAGCATTATGAAATGTGGTTAGTGTTTTCTCCATGGGGATATAGATACGGAGATTTACATGTAAGTTCTCAAAGAATTACATGGACTGTTTCAAATAGTTCCAAAACCACGAAACACCCTCTTAACTTGTTTAAGGCGCTCACTACAATCCAACGAATGTGGTATACCCGTCTAAGTGATTATTTGATTAGTCAGGGATATGAATTATGCCCTTGCGTGTTCAACTATGAAGTCTTATTCCAAATTGCTAGAGTTACAGTTTATGTCGTTAACACGAATCTCACTAAGACTCTGGAAGAGCTTGAGAAAACTGCATCGCACCTGAAGATGGAATTTGAGATGAAGGATCTTAGGAAAACTCATTTATGCCTTAACCTGAAGTTGAAGCATTGTTCTGACGGTATTTTGGTCTACCAGTCGAAATACACCCTGAATGTGTTACCTTTGAGTATACTTATGATTGTCCATACGTTATATGCAAATGAGACCCTTGAAGAGGTTATGGAATCCGAAATTCCATATCTAATTTCAACTTTGCGCTTCGTTGTACTTAGCTCATTGTATTTAGACAGGACATCTCCTTTGTTGTTGATCTTGGTAAAGATGCAGCACCGCGCCTACGCGCATCCACTGAATTGGTATTAAAGACGTACCCTGAAGGTACTACATGGGAAAATCTCAACGCATCTCAACAGATCTAACCCCCCTGATCTTCGAAATGATACTTGCCTTGTTTGTTATGCTGACGCTGGTTAATTATCAAACTCGCACAAGGCAAAATCCCCAAATGGTTATGTCTTTACCGTTAGGGATATCGCAATATCTTGGAGGTTCATGATATGACCTTAGTTGCAAAATCTTCGAATCGTTCCAAAACTCACCTTACTTCACTACGCCACAAGTAAGACATGGTTATGAGTTCTTGTTAAGCATATTCGAAGTACTTGCTGTGTTTTCATCCATCGTTGAGTCCCAACAACGATCCATGAAGATTATGCCGCATGTATCAACCAGACCAAGCCATGATACATCAATGAAGTCAACGCCAAGACATATTGCATCTACATTTACATCAGCAAAGCATCAGGAGATTAAAGTCATGCAAGCCGATCCCAGACAACCTTGCCGACCTCCACACGACGTCACTGCTAAAGTCAACCTTCCAGAAGCTTGTCCGAGGAATTGGTATGTCTAACTATCATATGCAATGTTTGTAGTTCTCATTTGGAAGTTATGTCAAACTCAAGGGGAGTATCCAGAAGTATACTCACTTGATCTTAATGTACTCTTTTTCTCTACGATTAAGAGCATTTTTCCCATTGGATTTTTGCTACCTAACTAGGTTTTAACGAGGCACCCATCATGGGCTGATCATACCCTTGTGAGCTATTCTACTTACGTCCAAAAGACGTATAGTTTTGACTTAATGCAACTTCTCACGTTTCTCCTTAGACTATGGGTTTTTCCCCACCTTGGGTTTTACCATAGCGAGATTTTTTGAGTTTTACTTTTTATGCATTATTCCGTTGATTTGAGACTCGCATTCACTCATTGTGCCGACGACTTCATCAACTATACTTGCTTCATCACTGAAGACCTAATGCGCCATTTACTTGAGTATTTACACACTCAAGGGGGAATGTTGCAATCCTATTAGATTATGAATATGATTGTGTAAATCCTAATAGATATGGGAATGTATCTTATATTCCTATTAAGAGTAGATTACCTATTAAATGTTGTAATCCTAAAGGGAAAGGTTTTTACCTATCATACTACTATAAATAAAGACACAAAGGGTGGAATAACACACACCCACAATTACACATCTCTCTCTATCTATGCCGCACCCCTCTCTCTTTGGCCTCCATAATTGTTCAGTAAATTATGCCTACAACAAAATGAAATTTTTAAAATTTTAATAACAGTTTTCAATATAAAAAATAAAAATTAAATTTCTTTATGCATCGAGAGTGGCACGGTAATAAAAGGCAAAGGGAAAACTTTAATAAATCAGATCAATTCCTACCAATTCCCTTAAGGGGTCGTTTGTTTGACATCGTTAGCATTCACTGGACAGGACTGGACTAACAGTCCGTGTAGTCCTGTGTTTGGCATAGCAAGGGACTAACTTAAATGACGCTAAGTCGGACTCGCCTCGACTCCGGACTTCGCTAAGCGTCGCTAGCTAGTCCCGACTGAAACCTTGGTATTAGCTAGGACTAAGTCACTGCCCCTTGTCTTCCCATAATCCCTCGAGCCACCACCACAAGCTTGCATCGCAAAGGAGTGCAGAACTACTCAGAATCCGATTACGACCCAGAACCCCCAAAAATCTTAGAACCAGAACCACCCAAACAGGAAAACTCGCCATGGCCGCCGACGGAATTAGGGGAGAGAAAGATTTGGCCGGATGAATTTAGATGAGAAAACAAAGGAAAGAGAGAGAGAGAGGTTGTCGGACGGGAAAACTCACCATGGCCGCCGACGGAATTGGAAGGAGTAGCATTGGGGTTTTTGGTGGGCATTGGAAATTTGGGGAAAAAAATAAGGAATTGAGAATTGAAGGTGAGGCATGTTTCCATTTTGTAATTATCAATATGTGCACTGTGACTAACTTGGGGAATACAGGTGAAGAAACGGAAGGGGGAAGGGAATACAGAGTTATAGAAATGAAAAGAAAAGAGAAGAAAAAAAATGAAAAGAAAAGAGAAGAAAAAAAATGAAAAGAAAAGAGAAGAAAAAAAACGAAAAAGAAAAACAGACAGAGAACAGAAGAGAGTTCTAGAAAATACATATAATAAGACAAAAGAAAAGAAAAAGGAAAACAGATAGTTCTAGAAAATGAAAAGAAAAAGAAATAAAAAAGAAAAGAATTTTATTATCCTACTTCTTATCCGACACTGCACCAAACGTTTCACTAAGCTAGTCCATATTAGTCTAGTCTAAGCCAGTCCAGGTTAGTCCCTGCAGCTAGTCCAGGTTAGTCCCTGCAGCTAGTCCAGTCCGAGATAGTCCGGTACAACAAACGCCCCCTAAATGTACAAGTCATCTTTCAGTTTCAGGAGGGGACAATTTTCCGTTACTTGTTGTTATATGTTATTGTAATTACTCAACAAAATATTAACCGAATCAATTGCTACCATATCTTATAACAGGATTTGGATTCCATTTGGATTTAAATTGTGAGAATTTTAAGGATCTTCACATTCTAATCATTCATCGTAAATCATATAGTTATAAACAAGGTATTAAATATCGGTAATATCGGAAATATCGGT
Organism: Malus domestica; assembly: GCF_042453785.1. NCBI lineage: Eukaryota > Viridiplantae > Streptophyta > Magnoliopsida > Rosales > Rosaceae > Malus > Malus domestica. Next base: position 34,505,455 of record NC_091669.1, on the reverse strand, counting down.
AGTCCGAAAACACGGAAATATCGATGGAAATATCGGGATAATATCGATATTGATAAAAATTACATGGAAACCACGGAAATTGTAAGAAAAACTTGGAAATTTTTATTGAAACTTTGCAGGATGTTTATTTAGTCAATTATCTGTTAGTTTATCATAAAAAATTGGAAGGAAATGCATTGCATGATGGATTTAACTGATTTAAGTTGATTATATAGCGAGCTGTCATATGCAAATTTGTTTCTTGCAAAAAGAATTCAAAACAAAACCATATATATAAATATTTTAGCATATTTTCACGAAAACATAAGTGATATGGTGGTCAAGGTGTTGAAGGGTAGCAGTTCCGTTGGTTTAAAATCTCAATCCATTAACCGAGTCCAAGTGTGCTCAAAACCCTCAACAACAACAATCTCCCATTCTCCCAAAATACCCCTACTGCACCTCCCATTCTCCCACCCCACCACCAAACAATCTCCGTCATTTCAGTCACAACCCAGGTCCTCTTTCGTCCACCCAAAATTCCCCCACCCTTCTACTCTGTCTGAAGTGAACTTCACCGAAAACCAAGAAAGGCAGAAGGGGGAGTGAGAGAGAGAGAGAAAAGAGAGGGCGAAGGCGGAAGCGGAGAGCCGTGAAGCTACTGTCGGCGCATGACTTGCAGGAGACCAAGACCTTCGTGATTCCAGCCCGAGAGACTGACCCCAGGCTCGAGGCCACCGAGCAGATAATCACCGTCGCCGACACTCTTCTCGCCGCTGAATCCCAGATCAATAACCAAAACCAGCAGCCCAATTGGTACGCTATTCTCCAACTCGCCCAGTACACTCAGAACCTCGAAATCGTCGCGACTCAGTATCGTCAACTCGCTCTTCTGTTGAACCCCACCAAGAAGGCCATGTACGACCACGAGTTGAGCATGTTCAACCGGTTCGACTCGCCCTCATTCGGGTCGACTCAGCTATTCGAGAGGCGATATTATCGGTTCATCACGCGATATTATCGGTAATATCGCGATATTTGGACGAAAACCATCCGGATACCTATTTAAATATCCATTGCGCGAAAAACCGATAATATCGGCGATATTTCGCCGATATTATCGGCATTTTCTTCCATGGTTATAAATTATTTTAAATATAATGGCAAGTCGCATTCATGGGTATTTTTGACACACCCCGTCCCGAAGGAGGGCATGCTGGCCGTCACGATTCACCCTCGGGTGTTATATCTTAGTAATTGTTTTAAAGCTTCCGAACTATGTAAATGGTTACGTCACTCTCACGTGACGACCAGCATGCCCTCCTTCGGGACGGGATGTGTCAATTTTGAAAGACTTTTTATTGGAATTAAATTCTACAATATTTATCTACAAGATTTTAGGAATTTTGATATATTATCTAGGAATTAAAAGATATATTTATATAATGGCAAGTTTGGATAATTTAAATTATAAAAAAGGTTACTTCTAATCCAATTGGCATCTAAATTGTAGGAAAATGATTAATTAAAACTCTAAAATGCATAAATATTTAATTTCAAAAGTTTAAAACCTAGGCATCTGTATCAAAACCCCCTAAATAATTTGACAGATGTGACCTGTCGATCGCAGTTGGTGAGATAAAGATGGACTAATAAATAGTAGCATGTAATAGGAAAGAAACATGTTATCTACGCGTTCGAACTTGGACGCACTTGTTGACTGTCAAATTGTTTGAATTCGATCACGGATTGGTTGTTAACTAATTATAACAACATATTGTTTGTCTTTTTTTCACATAATTTTTGAAGGTAGTGCATATAACTTTTTTTCTTTTCTAAATAGAGATTTTGCAGAAATTGGAAAGACTTATAAAGATATTTCAACATTATTGATCAAATTTAGAATGTATCGTGTGATATACAGGTCGGAAATTCGTTTTTAACCACTAAGCGTGATAGTTTGGTGGTGCATATTACTTAATTAAACATTATATTTCATAATACAATTGTATAACATATAAATAAGCCAGGTAGATTCTCCACAACGTATTCCACATATGCATATTTTAGTAATAAATCAGATATAAGCGTGTGATGTCCATATTCTGCAAAATATTAACTGCCTGTTTAAACTCCACGGTTACGATTATGAGTAATAGTTTAGATAAATAAACGGTTATGGGTATAACCATTTAGCTATTAAATTTAAATTGGTGGTTATGAGTATTAACCGCGGTTATAAATGGGGTAACCATTTACCCATTTATTTTATATATGTAAAATTAACACAAACCATGTTCTCGATCCAATAATATTTAGCACCCAATAAATTAGCAAGGAATTCATCGGTCCTTCTCTCAATAACACTACTGCAGGAATGATGATTCTCATCTGAAAGGAATTCGCCAAATTAATTTAAATTCCTTGTGGGTAACAGTGAAATTGACTGAAATGTCTTCGAAACAATTTTCATAACCTAATAATACTTAGCAAATATTATATTACCTTCATTGGTAATAGTTAAAAATATCGTCCGTAAACTATTATTTCAATTATTGGAATGATATAAGGACTTAAAAAATTAAAATACGGAAATGTATGATGAACGTACCTATAACGGTGTTTAATTGTCAAAAAAAGAGAAAATTATGACAATTTTTTTTAATTTTCAAGTTGTTAAAAAACATGACGGGTGAAAAAGGGGTAATGGTAAAAAAAAGAAGATAAACGGGTTAAAAATGGTAAATGGGTAAACGGGTATTAAATGATTACGGTTAAATGAGTATGCGGTTATGGATTAAGGTAACCGTTTATAAACATTTATGGGTATGTGTATAACCGTTTAGGCAATTACCTAATAGGTAAATGGTTATGCGGGTATGAGCATAAACGGTTATGGGTAAATAACCGCGATTACCCTCCCGTCATAACCGTTGCCCATCCCTAGTCCTGCATGTATTCTATGTAAAAACTATAATTTTGTATAGAAGCAAGCTAATGGAGTTGCAGACAAGTCTACCACGGAACGAGATCTCACTCCCGCTTTGAAGAATCTCATCATGTTATTGTAGACCTTCTAGTCCATGATAGGACTATGTTATTTCTGGGTACGAGACATTCTTTTTGCTTTCGATCAGATTGAAATCTTTGCAAACAATTTTATGGAAGCTCAAATAAAAGAACTGCTATTCTCCTTTGTACTCATTTAATAACCTCATCAATGAATATTATGCTGGTTCAAAAAATCAATGTTATTATTTTATACTACATCAAGAAAAGAATGATGATTTGAATACGAGACACCATAGGTAAAAAAGAAAGATCATATTCAACGAAGCAATCAACCAATTGCAAATCCCTCATCCTTGCATGACTTTTGATTCGGTACTCTATTTTGCGTGATCGTGTAGTTGGTGTCTGTGTTGCGAAAACTAGATAATCAAAAGTAGTCTCATTAAGTCTTGAATTTTTGTGCCCGGAAGTATACAAATCAAGTGACATTATAACATATAAGCACGGATATCGTCTCACAAAGATCGAATTGATTCTAAAAATCTAAGGGTAAATTACACAAAACTACTTCAACTATGGATCAAACCACAATCTCATACCTCATGTTTTAAACATTACAACGTCATACCTCAACTTATGATTTCCTTGCAATGTTAGATCTTCATTAAATTTTCTATTAATTTTACTATTAAATGATTACGTGAGTAGAGCCCACTCATTGGCCAACTAGAATAAAAAATTAATTAATTATTGATTGATTTATTCATTTTTTATTTAACCATTAAAATTAATTAAAAAAAAACTTTCTCATCAAGACACGTCTGTTCTCTCTTACTCTTTTTTCTCGATCGATTCTTGGCCCTCTGATTCCTCTTGAGAACCGACGAAAAGAAGAAATAAACAGGGCCTCAAGGCTCCCTCCGCCACACTCTGCCGCATGCAGACCTACGCCCTCGCCTGGGTTGACTCCGCCCAAAAGATACACTCTCGGGTCGAGAAGGTCGGCGGCGAGAAACCGACGTGGAACGATCGGTTCATCTTCAAGGTCCCGTCCTGATTTCTCTCAAGCAAGATGTCCCAGGTCTCCGTCTAGATCAACGCCGTGGGCTGCTTCAGCGATCACCTCGTCGGCACCGTTCGATTTCTTCTTATCAACGACTTTCTCTACGTCGCGTCCAAAGTTCCGTTGTTTACGGATATCTAGATTCGGAGACCTTCTGGAAGGTTCCAAGACGTGTTGAAGGTGGCCACGATGGTGATTGACGGTTCCTATCTGGCTCCGGCGGTGATCGAATTTTCTGCGGTCGGGTACCGTGACCTGATGGGAAAGGGAGAGAGCTTCTGGCGCAGACGACGCGACAAAGCAAATCGAAGGATTACTCCGGCGATTTGAAGGAGAACTCTTGGACTGAGTCGGTGGAGAACTCGGATGTCGGCGGTGGTGAAGTTTGGCGAGAGACTCCATGGATTAAGAGAGATTTCGGGTTTTGTAAAACTCTGCAATGAAGGTGAGAGAAGTGGAAGTGACGGAGGAGGAAGATAACTAAGAAACAGGGGAAAGAGAAACGGTGTCGTAGAGGAGAGGGATTCTTTTTTAATTAATTTTAATTTTTTTTCAAACAAAAAAAAATCTTAGTTTATTAATAATTAATTAATTTTTTTATTCCAGTTGGCTACTTAGTGGGCCTCGCAGCTGTCACGTATCACTTAACATTCAAATTAATAGAAAAATTTAACAGATATCTAACATTGCAACGAAATTATAAGTTAAGGTATGATATTGTAATGTTTAAAAAATGAGGTATGAAATTATGGTGTGATCCATAATTGATGTAGTTTTGTGTAATTTACCTAAAATCTTAGTAACTGCATTGAAACAAGAAAAAGATATGACGATATGAATTAAACATAAAAGTGCCCAACATGAACACCTAGGGAATTCAAATCCACCGTCAGTTCTACTTAATTCCCTTAATATGTTATGCTCAAGTAATTCTCAAATATTGATGATCGATTTTTTCTATATTATTCAATGGTCATGACATCTGCTTGCATCAAAAGTATCTTTACATATTAACCCTCTAGGACATTTAAATCCACCGTTAGTTCTACTTAATTCGATTGAAATTACTCGAGACACTTGAAATTGCCATTTTCTTCTCAATTTTCATGTAGTTCCCATATTGGATGCCTAAAGATCGAAACAATATTATTTAATACATTTAACCTCTTTCAATATGCAAAATACAAATGAAATATATGATAAAAATATGTGAAATATGGCCAGACCAGTTTGCATGCTTTTTGCTTAAAAAAACAAAGGAAGTCTGCATGCCTTTTTTTTTTTTTTTTTGTAGTAGCTAGCTGTGTTTTTTATTTCAGCGAGTGTGTTTTTCTACTTAAGGCTTGCGTGACAAGTTCTTTTAAATGACTGAAAACGTTTTTAAAAAAAATATTTTTAAGCTTCAAAGCACTTGAAAGAAGCACTTCAAGTATTTTTCATGATTAACTTTTATTTTTACTAAGACTTGATTTCAAAAACGTTTTATATAAAAGTGCTTTCAATTATTTAAAGGGAACTTTAACGAAAAGCACCTGGTACTGTTCACTTTAACGAAAAACCACATTTTTACACTAAAAAGTCAATCCTGGTACTATTCACTTTACCCTTTATTTTGTCCTTATTATTAAAACTCAAAGTTTTCAAATTTTTTTATTAATTTTTCATTATTTAAAAGTACTTACCAAACGAGCTATTTATTTACTTGTCAATTAAAGGCCTCCTAGTCCACGATAAGGCCAACGATAAAAATATTGGCAAACTGTCACAAAAATGAAATAAAATACTGGAACCTTGACAGCAAGGAAGATTCCATTATTGGACTTTTGACTTCGTCCAAGTCATATATTAATTAGGTCTTAACTGATTTAGGTGTTATTTTGGAAATTACTACTTTATTTACACTAGAAAGAAGGGAGAAGGGTTTCAACTTTGGTTGAAGAAAACACCTTACCTACCGAGAAGAGGGTAATGCTTGCATCTCCTTTTAGGGGAAGAGCTTATTTTCCTATTTACTTGTAATGTATTATTATCGTAAAGTTTTTATAATTAAAACTGTTCAATTTTCTAATTTTCATGTGAAGATCATTCTTATAATGTATCTTCATCGTAAAATTTTTATAATAAAAATTGTTCAATCTTCTAATCTTCATGTATGAAATAAAACAACGGTTCATCATGAATAAGAGATTGATGACTAAATGATCTTCAATTAGATTGTATTTTTTTTTTGCAGGAATGATCTTCAAATGAAGAATAAGAAATTGAACAATTCCGATTATGAATATCAATTTTTCCTTTATACTTTACTTGGATCGTTCAGTTCAACCATTGCTCACTCTACGACAAAGATATGTTATTTGAAAGTGGCATGGGAATGAGCTCATCTCACAAAAAAAATACAAGTATTATTCTGGAAAAAGAAAATTTGTGTGGGGCTCATCTTATCATCGAACTTTGCCGAGTGACACTTAAAACTCGCCTTGTGATAAGTTTTCAATATAATCTATTATCATTTTTCTATATTTTAAATTGTCTTAATCATTTTTTTCTAATAATTAATACACACCAGGGATGGGCACTTAGAACTGAAAACCAAAGCATGAACCAAATCAACCGCACCGAATGGTTCGTTTTTTGCAATTTGGAAATGGTTCCAGTTTTAAGCCGAACTGTAATATAGAGAAACGATTTAATTTCAAGCTTTCATATACTTCCAAAGTTATCGACTTCATTTCTTAGCTTTTAAGAAAGAAAAAATGGCAACTTTCTGGAGAAAATGAAAGCTGCCCAATAGTCCAAGTGGAAAAAATGGCAAAAAGAACTAAAGAAGGAAAGGTCCAGGAAATGGGAAGTGAGAAATACTAAGACCACTTTCCCATGTAATTTACCAATGTTGTTGAGAGAGGAAGAGAGATAATTTTTTCATTTTGTGTGAATATAGTTTGGAATCAAACCAAAACCTTTTGAAATGACACCAAATAAAAACCAAATGGTTTGGTTTCATTTCAGTTTTAACTTCAAAATTGTACCAGACCGAACGACAAAAATTTATAGCTTTGATTTCACTCAAAACCGCATCAAACCTATACACGATGATATCATCTAATGGTTCATTTTTTTTCCTCTTTCTCCTCCCTCCATTTTATCTTCCCAAATTGTCTCTGTCGTGTGCAGTCTTCTTCTCCACCATGTCATTCCTTTCTTCATAATTTTGTTAGAGATATTAGAGAAGTTGTAATTGTTTGCTACTGGATTCTTTGTGATAAACCAACACAGACTTCATTGCATTTCCAATCCATATTTTCATCAATTACATCTTCCCGTTAAATTTTCCAATGACTCTTAGATCCCTACACGTGAAACTCTATCTATTATCACCAAGCTTAAAACGCCCATGAATGAATGTCGAGTCTAAGAAGAACAAAAACTGAAAAGAGGAAAAAAAACATGGGTGATTAGATGAATCTGTGTATGTTAATTACGAGAAAAATTAATTATAATGAAAAAAGGTGATAAAAATTACACCAAGTTTATCACGTGGCAAATTTTAAGTGGTTTGCAGTGCTATTCCGTAAAACTCAGCCACGAGCTGAACTCCGCATAAGTTTTTCTCAACGACTATGACAATCCAACACCTCTAATAAATAATTATGTTAATTAACTTAAGCCTTAACCTAATTTTTTTCTGTATTTACCCCCAATCCACTAATTCACTTTTTTTCTTTGGTCAAGATTACTAATCACATTAACACAATATTACGCTGGAATTGGATCCTCTCCTGAGCAAAGGCTCGGGATCCTCCTGACTCAATAGTACGGGTTCTTGAATTTTAATCCAACGATTACAATTATTATAATTTTTAAAGAGATCTTTTATTTGTAGTCGTCGAATCAAAATCTAACTATCTGTGTTTTTAAATCAGGAGGATTATGAGTTTTTGCTCAGGAGAGGATCCAATTCCTATTATGCGGAGTAAGACGTCACCTACACATTATAATAGTGTGACATCGCAAGTCGCAATCCCACTCACAAGTATGGTCCAACTTGTCTTTTCAAATATTTAGATAAATAATTTCCAATACATGGCTCCACCTTTCAATCGCTTTCTCCCGAGTTGTTGTAGAGATGACGATGATTTTATATATGGTCGCTAAATTTTTATAGTGACAATTTTTAAAGGACTTTTCGTCGCTTAGCGGCCGTTTTTGGGTTAGTATCCATCACTAAAAATTTATTGTATTTTATAAAAAAAGTGTAAAAGAAAATGAGGATAATTGTTAATTGATATGATTGCTTGGTGGTAAAGCTTTATAAAAAAATAAATTTATTTTGTGTTTGACAATTAATTTTCTATGCTGCCTCTAATTTTTATTTAGGTTATTTTTCTTTAGTTTTGTTGACAGAGTTAATTCGGTTTTCTCTCCTAATTTTTATTGGTAAAAAATATTTTATTAATAGATAGTTTAGATAAAATAAAATTAGGCTGTGTGAAAGACTCACTTGAAATGAGTTCAACTCTATTATATAGCAATTTAGTCCTATAATATGTTGGTATATGAAAGAATAATTAAATAATAATAGTGTGTGATTAAACTGAAATACCATATTTAATTATTAATCAGTTTTATGTAAATTTTTCTCTAATATAGAAAATCTCCTAGTTCCGTTGGTGCAATAATCAATGACGATAAGTAAGTATGTTCCAAATGATTGGGGAATTCGTCTATTAATCCTCACATATTGTATTTTTAAAATCTTCTTTAGAAAAACTTGAAAACCAAAATGTTTGAATGCGGTCCATGGTTGTTAGCAACAATATTTTGTTTGTCCTTTTTATTCACATTTTGCAGTTGGTAAAATTAACTAAAGGACTAAACACCCATTTCTTTCTTTCAAGCATGTACATTTCCGTAGAATCTTCTCAATTAGATAAGTTCACACGAACTAGTCAGGGAGTTACAAATACTTGTCTTTGAATTGATAAATATTCAGACAATGACAACAGTCTTATTCCATTAAGTAGGATCGTTGTATGAATTCTAAAACGTCAATGCACTCAATTTTCCTCTTATCTAATTTGACTCCTTCCAGCCCATCCTCTAATTCGTGTACCTGCAAAATTTAGTTAGAGTGAGCTTAAAAAGCTCAGTACAGATTTTAGGCCATCACAATAAGTAATTGACAAAATTGGATTATCAAAGAAACAATTAAAAACACATATAAAATAGTACTTTTGGATGCAACGTAAAACACCTCGTCTATTCCTGTTAGTTCATTTGATAGAACAAGAAGACATGTATGTTTCATATCATACATTTACCGCTACAGTGGTGCTATGGAAGTTCTATTATATAAACCAACTCCTGTAAAGGCATGTGCACTTTGGGCTAACCGGACACTTTGTTAGTCGTCTTGCTTGACACTTTATTGCTAGTATTGACTTATTTGATAAAGACCCTGTACATATTCGACTGACCTGGGACTTGGTGCCACCAAGAGTCACATCCCGATCCTCTTCGGATCCTTTTACGAGGATTTCGAAGATTTGCGAATTATATCCGTTTATTGTTCATTCATATATCGTGCAGTTAGAAATCATTTTATTTTATTTTTTATTTAAAATTAAACACAAACAGTACCTGACGAAAACTAACTACACAATGTACGATAAACGAACGTGATTCGTAAATTCTTGAGATCCTCACAAAGAGGATTCGGAGAAGATCCTGATGGCCAAGAGTTAAGCTTAACTACACAAAAGTTCCTATCCACTACCCCAATTTTCATGATTTTTCTTAATAAGCCAACTCATTTTCACATACCTTTCTTTTTCCACAAAGCATCGACAATCAGAAATGAATTCTCAAAACCAAACCATATACAGAAACACAATCATATTCAATTAACATTCATAATCATTAGTTTATTCAAATCGCATTTATAACAGTATAATACTAGACTGATATACGTATATACATTATCTAATATAAGCAATAATCAAACTAGTTAATAGAAAGTTTCCCAAACCCCCTATCTGGAGCCAAAGCTAAGTTTGTGCCAACGCCACGTCAAAGTGCATTAAACTTTTTGTTCAGTATTTAGATCATTGTTTCCCACAATAACTCAACATCTCATCGTGCTAGAGATATCATTCCTAGTCACGTACACATCTCCTCGCCTGCTCCTCAAAGATCACAAAAAAGGTAAATATATTTCTAAGGTTTGAAGATGTTATACTTGAAGTTGGTTGTGCGAGACCCTGTACTTTAAAATTATATGTGCATTACTAATATTAAAGAGTTTTTCTTAAATTATATAAACTAGCCTTTCTGCACGTGCGAAATGCATTTTTTTTAATCACGGCGTGCTACGCACGGCTTGCACATTTTAAATGTATTTATATGCAAAAATTGGTTCAATATATAGAAACATAAAATAAAGGCGATTATCATCTCTAATAATACATGCAGGAATTTAAAGTATTTTATCTATAATATGTAAAAAAAAAGTAATAAATAACAGAGAAGATCCTTATAATGTAGTTGCAACTAAAAGCTAAATAAAAAATATAAAAACAATCCAAGAACTTTAATTGACCTTGATACACTTGACAGCAAAACATATCATGAACTCATATCGTTCTATCATGTTGAAAATTTAATGCGTTTGGTTAAAATCAAATATTAGCATTACTTGTAATTGAATTGCATTAAAAGTTGAAAAAGGGAATTAAACATTAAAAGAAATAATATAACCTTATGTTGAATTTGAGGGAAGCAAAATATCTTTGTACACAACATTTCTAGTGAAGACTCTTTCATGACTGTGTAATTCTCCTTTCTTTACCAAGACTTTTGTTGTAGACGTTGAAACTCCTCTTGATAAAGCCACGTACAATTGTCTATGACTGAATACGTGATCTGGTACCCACATTTGGTATTGTCTGCCCTTGTGATTTATTTATGGTCGGTACAAAACTCAATTTCACTAAAAACTGTTTTCTCATCATTTCAAATGGGAGTCTTGTGCTTTATGTGGTCTTTAAAATATGAACAGGTAACACAATATGAACAGGTATACAACTCTAAAATTTGAAGACATTAATACCTGTTCGAATCACTAACGGCGGCTGCGGTTCACAAAGGAGAACATCTTAAATAATCTGTCGTCCTTTTCGACCAAGGAATTTTTCAAAACTTCGACTTTGTAGTCCCAATCCTTATTTACAAATCTGCAAAGAACAAAGAAAATGGGTATTGCTGAATGAACTGGAGTTAGAATGAAAGATTTTGGATGCCAGTATGAGAGTTAAAAGATTTTGGAGTGAGAAAAAAAAATGGAATTGTAAACTACATTACGAAGAGAAAGAGGGTTTCTTTCCTATTTAAAATTTGATGATGCAGGAAGGTGGAAGTGGGTATGACTCATGCACTTGCGGAAGGGATGCTGACAGCAGCTATTTGTGGGAAATATTTTTGCAACAAACTGATTCAATTCTAACTTTATAATCTCCTGCAATTTTTCAATTAATAGTTAAACATGGCATAGATTTTGAATTGAATTGGTGAATTTGAATACGGTGAAATTTTCACAATTTTAGAATGAAAATTTTCACAATTTGAATCACTGGCGAGACATCTCCAATTTCAGAAAGGAAATTTTCACAATTTGCAGTTTAATAAACACCTATTATCCAAGACTTGGAAGTAAATGAACCAAAAAATTAAAAGATTAAGCAATTAAACGTAAAGCAAGTAAATGCTTGCAAAAATTAAAAGATTAGGCAATTAAATGGAGAATTACCCTTAGAACTGAAAAATTACTACAAAAGGTTTGAAAGTTACACAGTTAGATACTAAAAAGGAGAGAGATGAGATGGACTGGGAAGGCAAAATTAAGATCGGCAATGGTTAACAACCTACTCCCTTTAATCTTTGCATTGTATTTCTTGTTGGATGGTTCCAATAATGGGCAAGGCAGGGGGCATTGGTTCTGCCATAATCGCAACTACACAATCCTATCCATCAGAGCGGTTTGACAATGCTTCCATGGTTCTCATGCTCCACGATTTTTTCATTCAATCGTATCCATCAGATCAAGATTCGCAACTACACAATCTGTTCAACCAAAATTTAATCAAAATCTACTCAGCTCTATTAATCCCAAAACAAACAAAAGCAAATAAAAGGTTAGATTTTGTTTGCATATAAAATTAAAAGTACCTGCATTCAACATCCACGTTACGAAGCCAAGAAGGGGATTGAGTCATACCATCGACAAACACGATCATCCACAACATAGATTATTGACCCGTTGAAGTGTATTTTCGGTGGTTTGGCAGCACAGCAGTTAGACAGAAAGACAAATTCATGATAGAAGCCAGAAAATGAATAAATCAAACCAAATAAAAAATATCAAATAAATAGAACAACTTATAGCAAATATGTTGTTTGATCTCATTCTGAAGGCTGGCTTCTCCTTTACATACTCGAAAACGGAACCTATCTAATAATCTAATAATCCAACCATAAAAATGCATAAACACTGATTTATATACATCCACAAACGAATATGTACACCGATTGGGGTTTGCAAAAGCTAAAGCACATACCTTTGCAAGGCAAAAACCCAAAGAAGAGAAAACGGAACCTTACACCCCAATTAATTTCCTTTGAACACAGAATCACTGCAAATTCTGCCGTATTCAGAATTGCACACTTTCATTCACAAATCGCAAAGCAAGAAACCGAAAAAACTGAAAGAAAAAGAATCGAGGACTCGGACGTTGGTTTCTACCCCCTTTTATCCCACGTTGGAGTGTGGCGGTCTCCAAAATCGAGCATCAACTCTTAGTATCAGTTGCAAAACTGAAAAATTTGATTTTGTATATGTAAGTGCATATAAAATACCGGAGTGGAAAGCCTATCAATCATAAAGCGACAAATTGTAGAAACATATAAGAAAGCAAATATAGGATCACCAACATCTTGTTGAAGTTTTTAGGGTTACCTAGCTGTTAGGGTTGGGTTTCCTGGTTTGTAGGTTTGTTTCAAGTAGTGGATAATAATCCCTAACTTTGAGGGATACGCTTGTTTAGTTTGTTTCCATCACTAGTCATGTACCACGTAATTAGGGTTGTGTAAACGTGGGTTGTTATGATTTCATTTCCAGTTTGTTTTGCATGGCTATTTAATGCCATTGTATGCTCTTGAATTCAATAAAGAAATATTCTCCCAGTTCTTGTATGCTTGATCAAATATACATTTCTGTCAAACTTTCATTCTTGGTTTTAACACATCTTACATGGAACTTGGAAGCATCAATGGGTGGACTTCTTCTTATCTGCATAATTTTCGTAAAAATATAACAATGAGAATAGCAAATCAACCATGAATGCTTGGCGTTGGATTCATGGAAGCAAATTTGAGAAAGTAAACGAAACCATTTAAACTGAAACGACATTAAACAATGCCAGTTGTTTGTACCATGCTTGACCAATCCCGAAACTATTGGGCACCGGTCAACGTTATACCGTCAAGGACCTAGAAGAGTTTCCCTCCAACCAGGAGGCCAATCACAGTGCGACACGTGTCGACATAAGAAGTTCATCATAGCGCGACACGTGTCAACATCAAAAGCCAATCACAACACGACGCGTGTCAATGTCAGAATGAAACTAGAAACTCTTTTCTATAAATAAAGATCATTCTCTCACAATATTAGCTAATGTCATTTGTACTAAATCATTCACTAGTACTCACTAAATGAGAGCTTGAACCTATGTACTTGTGTAAACCCTTTACAATTAATGAGAACTCATCTACTTTGTGGACGTAGCCAATCTGGGTGAACCACGTACATCTTGTGTTTGCTTCCCTGTCCCTATCCATTTACATACTTATTCACACTAGTGGCCGGAGCAATCTAGTGAAGGTCACAAACTTAACATTTTCTGTTGTACCAAAGTCCTCATTGATTTTGTGCATCAACATTTGGCGCGGTTTGTGGGAACAACACTTATTCCTACTCTCTTCAGTTTTGTTAAGCTGGTTTCCACCATTCGTACACTCTCTTTTGACCAGGCATCCATCTCCAACATGGGGAGTGAAGGAAGCCACAGTACGCAGAATGACACCTCTCTTGCACTTGGTGTGAGGCAACGAAAGAAGGAAGGAAAGAGGGTTGCTCTTCAAGCTAAAGTCGATGAGCTAGAAGCTTAGAACAACAAGATAGCAATGAAGAATGAGGTCATCCAGGAGCAGTATGAGAAGCTCTTTGAAATGCTCCACGAAACTAGGTGTACTCAAACACACGAGTTCGTTACCCCTGTGGACATTAACCATCATCTGGGTGCCCCCCAACACGGAGGGTCGCCTTCCTTCGACATGGGTATCCCTGATGAGGAGCGAGCTAATCATCAAAACATTGATCAACATGAGACTTCTCTCAACCCAGCTGCTTCGACTCGAAGTATGAGAAGTGGAGGAAGACATCTCCTTACAGAAGGAGTGGAAGGATCGAAAGTAGTCTTTCGTGACTGTCGAGATTTCCTAAAGCAACGTCGAGACAATCTCATCCATGTAAGCTCGAAGATCAATGACCTAAGGGTCTCTGAAAGACTCGGTCCCCTCCCATGTCCCAGGTCGACTACCAATTTAGGGAAGGGGTAACAAGTCCTAGAGAAACACGAAGGTATAAAAGACTCAGAAATGTTCTGACAAACATACCTTGGAAGTTAGTACGACAAGTCCAGGAAAAATCACTTGCTCTTGATCAAACCTTCATACTTCCAAGAGAAGATGGAGATTTACGAAAGAAAGCTCCAGTGGTACATGACTCCACTCAGGACCCTCTTGTCCTACAACTTCTTAAGGAAGTAAACAAGTTGAAGGTCGAACGACAAGCTAAGATACCTGATTGGAACCAACCTAGGCCTAACCCTATCACAAGGAGGATCCTCGACACCTCCCTTTAAGCGAAGACAAAACAAAAGCTTGGTTTACAACTCTATATTGGAAGGGAGGACCCAATTGAACACCTTAACCTCTTTGAGTCCACCATGGCATATCGGATGCACACCGACGAAGAGCGATGTCTTCTCTTCCCCTCCACCCTCTCTAGCAGAGCTCTAAACTGATATTGCCATCTTCCACCTGAGACAGTAGACTCATTTGAGGAACTGAGGAAATTGTTTGTCTCTCAACACATTTTGTTTGCTCCAATTTCAGAAAGGAAATTTTCACAATTTGCAGTTTAATAAACACCTATTATCCAAGACTTGAAAGTAAATGAACCAAAAAATCAAAAGATTAAGCAATTAAACGTAAAGCAAGTAAATGCTTGCAAAAATTAAAAGATTAGGCAATTAAATGGAGAATTACCCTTAGAATTGAAAAATTACTACAAAAGGTTTGAAAGTTACACAGTTAGATACTAAAAAGGAGAGAGATGAGATGGAATGGGAAGGCAAAATTAAGATCGGCAATGGTTAACAACCTACACCCTTTAATCTTTGCACTGTATTCCTTGTTGGATTGTTCCAATATTGGGCAAGGTAGGGGGCATTGGTTCTGCCATAATCGCAACTACACAATCCTGTCCATCAGAGCGGTTTGACAATGCTTCCATGGTTCTCATGCTCCATGATTTTTTCATTCAATCGTATCCATCAGATCAAGATTCGCAACTACACAATCTATTCAACCAAAATTTAATCAAAATCTACTCAGCTCTATTAATCCCAAAACAAACAAAAGCAAATAAAAGGTTAGATTTTGTTTGCATATAAAATTAAAAGTACCTGCATTCAACATCCACGTTATGAAGCCAAGAAGGGGATTGAATCATACCATCGACAAACACGATCATCCACAACATAGATTATTGACCCGTTGAAATGTATTTTTCGGTGGTTTGGCAGTATAGTAGTTAAACAGAATGACAAATTCATGATAGAAGCCAGTAAATGAACAAATCAAACCAAATAAGAAATATCAAATAAATAGAACAACTTATAGCAATTCTGAAGACTGTCTTCTCCTTCACATATAGGGATGGGCAACGGTTATGGCGGGCGGGTAACCGCGGTTATTTACCCATAACCATTTATGCTCATACCCGCATAACCGTTTACCCGTTGGGTAATTGCCTAAACGGTTATACCCATACCCATAACCGTTTATAAACGGTTAACCATACCCATAACTGTATACCCATTTAACCGTAACCGTTTAATACCCGTTTACCCATTTATCCTTTTTAACCCGTTTATCTTTTTTTTTTTTTTACCATTACCCTTTTTTCACCCGTCTACATATTTTTTAACAACTTGAAAATAAAAAAAAATTGTCATAATTTTGTTTTTTTGACAATTAAACACCGTTATAGATACATTCATCATACATTTCCATATTTTAATTTTTTAAGTCCTTATACCATTCCAATAATTGATATAATAGTTTACGGACAATATTTTGAACTGTTACTAATGAAGGTAAATATAATATTTGCTAAGTATTATTGGGTTACAAAATTGTTTAGAAGACATTTCTGTCAAAGCATTTCTGTCAATTTCAAGGTTACCCGCAATGAATTTAAATTAATTTGGCCAATAATCATCATTCCTGTAGCAGTGTTATTGAGAGAAGGACCGATGAATTCCTTGTTAATTTATTGGGTGCTAAGTGTTGAGCAAAAATTGTACATAATATGTAAACAAATAATTCCCTCGACACAATTTCACCCTCGTTCATTTATCCGAAGAGGGTTTTATTAGTTTGAGTTTGACCCATTTTAGGCTACGCGCCTATTAATTACAACATTTCTTTTGGGAAAGGAATACCCTTTAATTCTAATATGAATAAATCATAACTTGAGGATTTGGGTGTTTATTTGATTTTGTGATTGCATCTAGGTAGAGTCCTAGATTGCCTACGTACCCTCGTTGAGGGATCAAGTCACTCGTAGTTCCTTGTATGCTTGATACTTGTTTGGATTTGATGCCTTGTGCAGTTTTAGCTCATGCGGGTGAGGACTTTGCACCATTAGAGCGTTTAATGCCTTGTGCAGTTTAGGCTCTTGCAGGCGAGGACTTTAAGCCATTAGAGCTTTTAATGCCTTGTGCAGTTTAGGCTTTTGCAGGCGAGAACTTTAAGCCATTGGAGCTTTTAATGCCTCATGCAGTTTAAACTCGTGCATGCGAGGACTTTAAGCCATTGGAGTGATTTATAAATTTGATATGGTTTTATGCCATTCTGAAATTCGATACGGCTTTGTGCCAGTTAACATAGCTTCGTGCCACTTGAGATTCTGTTGCGGCTTCATGCCATTTGATATTTGACTTTTTCTTCGGCTTTGTGCCATTTGATATTTGATACGGCTTCGGGCCATTGGGTTTTGTCGCAGCTTCGTGCCATCAGAATTTAATACGGCTTCATGTCATTAAATCGGCTTTTAGCCATTTGAGGCAGCTTTGTCTCATTTAAAGTGGTTTTGTGCCGCTTGAGCATAGAGTAAAATTAACGGGTTTATTTCTGATAAACCCACTAATATTTTGGCATTTGACTCTAGCTTGGTACCATTTCTTACTCCATGTTTAATTTTACTTTTCCTTTGCAGCTTCTTTCTTCTGACAAATTTGTAGAGAATCATGCTTGGAATAAAAAAAATATTTCCTCTGTTCCTTCACGGGATTTATCCCACAAGGGTTCTGTTCACAGCAACAAAAGTGAATTTAGTTTATATAAACCAGGGATTCATCTTGATTTCTTGGTTGCGTCTAAAATTTAATATCAGACTGCCTACGTATCCTTAACGGAATCAAACCGGCGTAGTTCGTAATTTTTTATTTGGATTTGCCTAATTGTGTTCAGTCTTGGCAAAATGAGTAGTCAATTGGATTTGTTTGAAACCCATACATGACCTTTGGTAATATCCAATAGATCCTTGTGAAATGGGACTTCACTTTTTTCTTCAGAGCAGTTCCACCGGAACACCATTAGGCTGGCACCCAGTCAAAAAAAGGGGCCGGGACTCAGTCAATCCACTCCAACCCGTTCAATTGCCTAACACCCAGTCCAAGCTGGTCTCCAGACCAGCCTAGAATTGACAGAGCCAGGGACTGAGCTATTAGCGTGCGTTTTTTGGGAATGGAGCCGAGGAAATGCAAGACGACTGAGCAAGAAGAAAAGCAGCTAGTGGCGCCGACGAAATCAAGCTGGTGACCCGTTGCCCAACGCCCTCATCTTCGCCTTCCTCCTCCTCCTCCTCACCTACTCAATCTTCATCGACACCGCCGGAATGAGCTGGAAAAGTGAGAGAGAGAGAGAGAGAGAGAGAGAGAGAGAAACAGATAGAATCGGAATGAGCTGAAAGCCACCTACCTTTCGAAGGAAAGAGAGCGCAGATTCGAGGCGGCGAGAGAGACGATGCGGTGAGAGGGATGTGAGAAACCAGAGAGAGAGAGAAGCGTGATAGATTGAGAGAGAAGAGTCCTGACTTTTTATATATATATATATAATTATTATTTTTATTATTTTATAATAAAAATAATAATATTTTAATAAAATTGACTAGGGTATTTTTTGTTAGGGGTGGAGATGCTTTGGCCTATTGCTGTTCACTGGGGTCTATTACTGTTCACTTGAGTGGATAAATGCGCTGGGTGCTGGCGCAAAGTCTTTAGGGGTGGACTTGCTCTTAAGTAGTAACCCACGTGGGATGCGCAGTACAAAGTAAATAGGACTTTGTCCTTTCCTTGAGTAGAATGTGGGATTCACGCCATATGGACTTGAAAAGACATTTAAACAGCCTTTTATTTTTGGTTGGTTGAACACTTCCGAGGCATCTTGAGCCTGCTCTTTTTTTTGAGAGTTTTAACTCTTATTTCAAATAAATGGTACACTGAAGACTGAAGATAATGACATATATTCATCTACCGTTGCTTGTTTATTTTTGAGGTGCCATGCACTAAGCTTTTTCTGAAAACAAGTACTTCCCTTTTTTTTTTTTGAGTTTTACTGCATCCTGCATGGATTTGTCTTGATTTCTTGGTTGCGTCCAAAATTTGATATTAGACTGCCTACATATCCTTAACGGAATCAAACCGGCGTAGTTCGTATATTTTTGAGACTCATCGCGGCTTTGTGCCATTTATACTTGATATGGCTTCGTGCCATTTGTATCTTGTAAATTTAATGGGAATATTTGTGATGAACCCACTATTACTTTGGTATTTGACTTTGTCTCAATGCTGTGCATCTCAGACTTCTTGAATAAATTTAACTTTGATGGATGCCATATTCATAAAACCCATATGAGTAATATGGAAGAGCTACTCTTTTTTTCTTTCTGGTTTCGTGGATAGCCTTCCCATTTTTATTTGAGGGATTTGTATGTAGCAAGCTTCTTATTTCTTCCCTTGTACACTTTGATTTTTCCAAGTCCAGATGGGACATCACATGGCGTCAAAGTCCTAGCACAAAAAGGCTTTTGATGGAATTCTTTAAGAAGTAGCTTCCCCCTTTTTTTTTTATAACTTTCTTTTGAATTTTCAAACCCATTTGTAATGGGATTTTGAACCCATTTGATCCAAGACCCAAGTTTTTCTTTTAATCTGACGGCAGGCTTTGCACTTTTCTTTATTTGAATTTAAAGGTCTCCAAGTTCCAAAATGGGACTTCTAATTTCAATGGACCTCCCTTTTCTTCACGTGAGGTACAATTTGCTCTTTTTTTGTGGCTGAAACTTGAAGGTAAAGTGAGACTTCAATCTGACAGCCATGCTTTACTCTTCTCTTTATTTGACTTTAAAGGTCTCCAAATAAGACTTGTCTTCTAATTTCAACAACCTTACTTCTTCTCCACATGAGCAACATTCCCACGTGATGAGCAACTTTTCCTTCTTTTATTTGCCTTCCTTTTCATTTATTTTGTTTTGAAACCCATTTCATTTTGTCTTCATGTCTGTCATTTTGTTGTTGCCTTTTATCTTTTGCACGGCAGCACAGCAAGTCCTGCTTTCATATGGAAATATGAAAGCAAGTGGCAGAGCTACTTTTCTTTTAACAATGCCTTGGCATTTATCGAAAGCTTTACTTTTGCTCTTTTGACATTGAGCTTGTATGCATACAATGATCCATTTGCTTTGGTTGGGTGAAGCCTTCAATCTTACTGTCCCCGATATTTTGGAGGTGCAGATATCAGAGCAGCAGAGCTTATTGCTTCTTTTCTTTCTTCATTCTTTGGCAGCAAAGGAAAGACCTTCCTTTCCATTAGCGATTTGGATGGTAGCTGTTACATGACACACTTTTCCACATTAGTGCAATCTTCTTTTCCAATGCAGGCGACATCTTTTCCTGGTTAGCAACTTTTCTTCTTGCATTCAAGACGGCGACGGAAGTGAGTTCTTGTGTGTTTTTTGTTCTCTTCAGATTTAGGCAGAAAGAAGTCATGTGGCTGCTGCCATTTTTTTGGACTGCTTCGTGCTGTTTGCTTTCCTGGTAGTTTTTTTGCAACGACTGAGTTTTCAATGGCTTCACTGCGACTACTAGAAGTCGGGACAATAATGACTTGACGGGACCGCAGAGACCTCTTGCAGGATTGATTTGATTTGAATTTCTTCCGAGGGGTTAGACCATTCTCGAAAATTTGGAGAGGCATCATAGGCATGGGAGCTTTGTTTCGAGCCTCGACGATTGATCTAGACCACTTTAAAATTTATGGCAGCGAAGACTGCAGGGAGTGGCACATACTGCTTCTTTTTCTTCTCGGCATGAACGGAAAACATGGCTCACTTAGATTTGATTGGAACTTCACGGGGTAATTTAGACTACCCCGAAGAAACTCATGGGATTGACGGCAACGACGGGAAGCGGACCACTTAGATTGATTGGAACTTCACGGGGTGGTCTAACCACCCCGAAGAAATTCATGGGACTGGAGATGGGAGAGGTTGAAGAAACAAATTGCTTTTTTCTTTCCTGCGAAACCAAGAGAAACCAAACAAAGAACAAATTTAGAAGGATGAATTTGTACCTTTAAATGCTTTGTTGTTTTCCTCTGCCGTGTATCCTCTTCTCTGTTTGCTTTTGTTTCCTTGAATTCCTGCAGCAGTCCACCTCTTCTCTTGATTTTTGCAGAGTCTCCCTCTCTTGTTTCCGTTTTTTTTTCTTGCACTGCAACTAGTACTTATTTATAGGCATGGTTGGAAGGCTCTGGAGTTTTTACGTGGGGGAGTAGAGGCTTCCACTTTCCCTCCCACTATCTGTGCAGCAATCTTCCACGACTGCAACCTTCCCACGTTTTGCACAAAATGAGGAGTTTTTGCTCCACGTTTCTTCCTCTTCTATAGGGAGATATATGTGTTTTTCTTTAAAGCAGTTCCACCGGAGTTGGAATAGCCCAGCACCCAGTCAAAAAACCAGGCTGGCACCCTGTCAATTCACTCCAGCCCAGCAACTTGCCTGGCACCCAGCCCAAGCTGGTCTCTGGGCCAGTCCAAAATTAACTGACTAAGGAGCCGGGCTATTTGCCTGGCACGTGCCTTTCATGGAGACAACCTTCGATTCCTCCGATTAGGGCCGAGCTGGAGAACAATTTTGTTGGGTTTTTTCCTGGTGACAACCTCCGATTCCGAGCTACACCGGTGACAATTTCGTTGGGTTTTTTCCTGGTTTTTTTCCCAGGGGTGTGGATTTTCATTTTTTTGTGGGGGAAGACCGGAAGATTTGCAGAGGGAGGTTCCAGGGGTGCGGAGCAAAATGGGTAGCGAGAGAGAGAGAGGGAAAGAAATGCAGAGGGAGAGAGAGAGAGAGAGAGATAGAGAGAGAGAGAGAGATGCAGAGGGAGGTCCCAGGGGTGCGGAGTGACATGGGTAGAGAGAGAGAGAGAGGGAGGGAGAGAGAGATGCAGAGGGAGGTCCCAAGGTGTGCTGGGTGTGTGTTCGGCGGTGGTATTTTGCTTATTTTTTCTGGGTTTTGATGAGGGGAGAGAAGGGGGATAGAGAAAGATGTAACGTGCACAAGGAATTGCACAGAGAAAGAGAGTGTGTGTGGGGCTAATATTTTTATAAAATTGATAATATTTTAATGAATCAAATTATTATTTTATAATAAAAATTAATAATATTTTAATAAAATTGACTAGGCTATTTAGTTTTAGGGGTGGAGATGCTTTGGCCTATTACTGTTCACTTGAGTGGATAAATGCGCTGGGTGCTGGCGCAAAGTCTTTAGGGGTGGACTTGCTCTTATATATGTTTATTATTATTTTTGCTCCTGTCTTTGTCGACTTGGGTTTTCCAAGTCTGAGATGTGCTACCTTTCCTTTGTCTTTTGAGAAGTTTGTTTGTTTGCAAATTTCTCTTTAATTTTTTAATTATTTTTTTTTGTTCAACTCTAAGTATTATCGGATCGAGAACATGGTTTGTGTTAGTTTTACATATATAAAATAAATAGGTAAACGGTTACCCGTTTATAACCGCGATTAATACCCATAACAGCCCATTTAAATTTCGTGGGTAAACGGTTATAGCCATAATCGTTTATTTATCTAAATGGTTACCCATAACCGTAACTGTTTAATTTAAATGAACGGGTAACCGCAGTTACCCATAACCAATGAGTATTTGCCCATCCCTATTCACATACTCGAAAACGGAATCTATCTAATAATCATCCAACCACAAAAATGCATATACACTGATTTATATACATTCACAAACGAATATGTACACCGATTAGGGTTTGCAAAAGTTAAAGCACATACCTTTGCAAGGCAAAAACCCCTAGAAGAGAAAACGGAAGCTTACACCCCGATTAATTTCCTTTGAACACCTGGAGAGATGAATCACTGCAAATTCCGCCGTATTCAGAATTGCACACTTTCATTCACAAATCGCAAAGCAAGAAACCGAAAAAACTGAAAGAAAAAGAATCGAGGACTCGGACGTTGGTTTCTACCCCCTTTTATCCCACGTTGGAGTGTGGCAGTCTCCAAAATCGAGCATCAACTCTTAGTATCAGTTGCAAAACTGAAAATTTTGAATTTGTATATGGGAGTGCATATAAAATACCGGAGTGGAAAGCCTATCAATCATAAAGCGACAAATTGTAGAAACATATAAGAAAGCAAATATAGGATCACCAACATCTTGTTGAGGTTTTTAGGGTTAACTAGCTGTTAGGGTTGGGTTTCCTGGTTTGTAGGGTTGTTTCAAGTAGTGGATAATAATTCCTAACTTTGAGGGATACACTTGTTTAGTTTGTTTCCATCACTAGTCATGTACCACGTAATTAGGGTTGTGTAAACGTGGGTTGTTATGATTTCCTTACCAGTTTGTTTTGCATGGCTATTTAATGCCATTGTATGCTCTTGAATTCAATAAAGAAATATTCTCCCAGTTCTTGTGTGCTTGATCAAATATACATTTATGTCAAACGTTCATTCTTGGTTTTAACACATCTTATATGGAACTTGGAAGCATCAATGGGTGGACTTCTTCTTATCTGCATAATTTTCGTAAAAAAATAACAAGAGAATAGCAAATCAACCATGAATGCTTGGCGTTGGATTCATGGAAGCAAAATTGAGAAAGTAAACGAAATCATTTAAACTGAAACGAAATTAAACAATGCCAGTAATGTTGGAAATGTGCCCTAAAACCAATCATATGATGATACTTTACGGACATTTCAAATGTTAAACTAATCTAGTTTAACATATAAAGGGCAAAGATTATTGTTTGAGCCATCTCATATAAATGTTATATGCTTAAACGATAAAGTCCAAGGAATATGTGATTGGGAGAATACAATCTAATGAAGTTAGATTAATGAGACCATTCTTTCGTAGACACATCCTAAATGTTCCTGATCATAGGATTACCAATTGGGCATTGACAGTCCGTTAAGATCAGTACGTACCGTGTCTTCTCTCAGGGAGAGTGACTAGTCTCGAGTCATTGGTGTGTGTGACATCAAGACAAGTACGTAGGTGCTCAATAAGAGAATGAGTTCACTGAACGTGATCAACGAAGAGTTCTTATATTCCATGTCACATGAGAACTCATGGTTGGGATAATGCAAAGTAGTCCTTTGACCTGAGGCATCACAGTTGTCTTGTGGTTAAGTCCTTAATC
The DNA here is from genome assembly GCF_042453785.1 of Malus domestica. Taxonomy (NCBI): domain Eukaryota; kingdom Viridiplantae; phylum Streptophyta; class Magnoliopsida; order Rosales; family Rosaceae; genus Malus; species Malus domestica. The sequence goes on along the minus strand of NC_091669.1, from coordinate 34,481,264 downwards.
TTTGATTATGTCTAATTCACCCCCTCGGGGTGTCACGGCATCGTTGGGGTTAAGCCACTTAGCTATAGAGACAAGTGAATGCGCAACAAGGGATCTCTAACCTTCAAACAGTTGAGGGAGAATACTCTATGATATGATTTGGAATCTCTGGCCAGAGTATGAATGAGATTGGGGAATGCGTTCCAAATCACATTCAAGGAAATCATATAAGCAAACGATTCACATTGGATAGTAGACATGAGTAAATAAACTATCATACCAAACAATGTGGTCAAGAGTATTAGATTAGAGAAGGACCGTATTGCATTTGTAATCCCGAACTGAATAGGTTCTCTAACCTCTTCTGATTAGCTTGGGTAACCATGACATGCTGCTAGGCATCAACCATGGTTTGTGGAAGCCCTATACGTGTATAACCACTAAAGGGAGAATTGAAAATTGTTTCAATTCACAATCGATGTAAAATGGTTTTAATCGCCCACTGCCTCGCTAAAAGGAACCTAATGGATCGCACACCATAAAAGGTGGAGATTGAAGATTAAACGGAAATGAGTAAGAATGATTAAATGGTTTAATCATTTATTTATGGCAAGGATTAATTAATATGTTAATTAATCAAACGAATAAGTTCGTTAAAGACCTCGGGATAGTTTTGGACCTTAAGGCCCAATGGGCTTCGAATGTCAAGCCCATTGACTTAAGATGTATGACAACTTAATGAATAAAGATTCATAAAGGCCCAAAAGCCCAAAAATCCCAAAGTAGGCCGGCCATGTAGATGAATTAGGGTTTTTGTTCTTTAGGTCACTTATTTGAAGGGACTATATAAAGGACTTTATAGCCAAATATTCATTATGTGATTAAGGGTTTATTTTGGGTGAAAATGGGTGAGAATTGTCTCTCCATTTTCTCTCTAAAGAGGCCAACACCTTGGAGGGTACATCTAGCAATCCTACTACTCCAAGGTCACTCATTTCTTCTACAATCAAACCTTGGTGAAGAGACTTAGAGGTTCCCTATTTTGGGAACTTGGAGAAACCTATTTTTCCATTCAAAACCATGGATCTAAGAAGCAAGGAATGAAGGCCCTATCTCTTTGGGTGATTAGCCTTTGCTTATGCAAAGAGGAATCTACAAAGGTAATAATTTCAACTCACTTTGTTTTGAGTTGATTAATGGTTCACCAATCTACTAGGCTTTGAATTTCATGGTAATGTTTTGTTTTTGAGTACATGCAAGCATGATTCCGCCTTTAATTGTTAATTGCATGCCATATGATGTTGCTCAAATGAACATATTTTTCAAAATAAATCCTTCAAGTAATCTATACATGTGTTCTCAATTCCTCTATCCTGTTCTTGGATTGCTGTGTGGACCATGATTGGGAGAGGCAGTTATGGGGTATCATTCGCTCTTGATCAATTGAGTTGGAAAAGAACCCCAATTGATGGAAAAATTTGTAGAACGTGGAGGGTTAATTTATTTTGATTTTGAATCCCACGTTTGGCAATTATCACTTTTCCGCAAAACTTCTTCTGTTTACAGCTTAACCCACATGGCTTTAATCCTTTTTTTTAATTTTTTTTATTTCAGTTTTTTAATTTTTTATGACAAAATTACCCTTGCGAATTTGTTTCTATTATTTTCGGGTAGTTTTGATTTTGGGGGGCTTTTTTGTCCAAAATTTTTTGGTGAAGCCTTGAGACACCAAACTCTCCTTCTAGCTTTCAAATATTAAAGATTAAAGATTAAAGATATAGAAAATCTTTAAGGGAAGGAATCTCCATCTTTTTTCTATAAAAATGAGGATTAGTTGTGGGGTCCACACTACATAAAACTTTAACGATTCGAACCGTCTATTTTTGAAGTTGCACCTCATAGATCATCCTTACAAAATATTAGCCAAATCAGAAATGTTTAAGACATCTAATTGGGTTCAAAGAAATTAACGAATACTTTGTTATATAAGAAACAATGAAATTTTATCTTGATAATTAAATAGGCAAATGATTTCAGATTGAATTGAATTTTTGCAAGGATGATATATGAATCGAGACTTACAAAATAGATGGTTTGGATCGTTAAAGTTTGATGTGGAGTGAGCCCCACACCTAATCTCCATTTAAAAAAAAATTGAGAATCCCTTTGCATAAATGGATATATTTATATTTACATGAGCATGAGATTTTCACATGATATGTTTGTACTATAAGCCATATTCTGGTATAATATATTAACTTATAAGTTCTGGTGTTCCATATACTAGCTTTTTTGCACGTGCTATCTCGCGTGTGAAAGACCTTTTTGTTTTTTTTTTTAATTTTTATCACGGACCGCTGCGCGACTTAACTGTATTTATCCATAATGATTGTTCTGCTCTTGTGCGTGCAAAAGGTCTTTCTTTTTCAGGACTAGGATTCTTTCCCCTCCTCTTCGCATCCCCTTCTATCCCATCTTCTCACATTCTCTATCTTGTCTTTCTCTTTCTATAAAAAATTAATATAAGATGTTGACATGTAGGGGAAGGAAGGGGAGGGAAAAAAAGAGGGGAGAGAATCCAACTCCTCTTTTTCACAGGCGACACGCACCCCTAAAGATCATATGTTTAGGTGAGAGGGACGTCAAAATTCCAAAAGATTAAGGTCAAATTTGTAAGGAATGAAGTACAAACTTTTAAAGAAGAAATTAAATGTGTTTCTTCGGCATGGAAGCCTTTAAGGGAAGGGGGCATTTAAAAAAAAAATGAGGATTAGTTGTGGGGTTTACACCACATCGAACTTTAACAATCCGAACTGTTAATTTTTCAAGTTACACCTCATAGATTATCCTTATAAAATATTAGCCAAATCGGAAATATCTATGACATCTAATTGGGTTAAAAAAAATTAACGAATACTTTGTTATATTAAATAGGCAAATGATTTCAGATTGAATTGAATTTTTGTAAGGATGATCTATGAGTCGAGACTTACAAAATAAACAATTCGGGTCATTGAAGTTCAATATGAAGTGGACCCCATACTTAATCTCAATTTTTTGAAAAAAATAAAATTCCCTTTGCATAAAGCGCTTGTCACAAAAAATTCTTATCTATTTCATTTAGCTGGAGGTGGCCTAAACTTTAACTCCCCACACTTGAGTTTGCATGAGCTGTTGAGTTGTGGGAAACAATGACCTGAATTTGCAGTGTCCAACTTCAATTTTACGTAACACTCAATGCCATTTCTAAGTTGATATATATATATATATATATATATATATATATATATAATTGTTAAATCCTTTAATTTTTAATTTTTTTTTGCATCTTTTAGTGTCTACCAAGCTACTACTATTGAAAATATTATTGACTTTTTATTATTTTATAAATGACGAGATATTGTTTTATTCATAACTTTTTTGTTTGTACAAAACATATTATATATATTAAGAGATGAGAGTAGACTAAGTATCACACTGAACTAGTCATTGTAAAATGGTTCAAATTCGTCTTTGGTGAACACCAAACTTAAGATCTCTTCCAGTAGTCTCACACTGAACTAATCATTGTAAAATGGTTCAAATTTGTCTTTGGTGAACATCTAACTTAAGAACTCTTAGGGGACGTTTGTTTGCCTTCACTAAGTGGTACTGGACTAGACTGGACTAACAATTAGTCCAATCCAGTGTTTGTTTTGTACTAAAATTATCTTTAATGAGACTAAAAAGGACTCGCACGGACAAACTCCTTCGCTAGGAGTTCTTGGCCAGACCCCCCGATACCCATGGGATTGCTAAGACCTCGTCTATACCGTCCTCATCGTGCTCTTATCTCTCTTGCTCTCTGTTCTCTTGAGCACCGACATCCACCATCACACCACAACTCGCCAACTCCAGCGAGACCATACCACCAGCCCACCACCACTTTCTCCCTCTCTCCTCACCCTGAACCCATAATTTTGAATTGAGGAAGATCCCGCTCTTACCGTTGTCTGTCCAACTCTAGCCGTCCTCCGATCCACCTCCGAGGAAGATCACGCACTCGCTGTCCTTGATTCAATACCGTCGAGGAGTTGTGTAGGTTAATTTATTTCATTTCCTGTATTTTTTTTTGTTCAATTTCAAACTCGTGATGCAACTCTAAAAAGGGCAGCAAAGCCTTGACTCGCAGCTCCAACACCGTCCCCCTTCTCCAGCCCCACCAGCTTGTTAATCAGGTTTATGTTAATGGGTTTGATAAAATTACGTTAATTTGGATTAATTTATTAATTTATGGTCAATTACTTGGCTTGATTTGTGATTTTTTCTTTGTTTTTGCTACTTAGTTTCCTTGTCGTCAATTTTGAAAGAGGCTATGGTTTGATTTTGACCATAATCCATCACCAGTGCCTTACCTTTCTAGAAGTGGATAACCCTAATTAAAGTCCTTAAATAAGTTACTCAGACCACATTATATCACTGGTCAATTGAAGGTCCTTGAATAAGTTATTTGAGTATTGTGCAATCATACTTGTTCAGGTTTTTGTCACGTGGAAACATCACAAATCTATGGTATCAATCTGCTTATTGTGTTAAACTTTTGGTCTTTATTTGTTTTCCTTGTATGAATGAATCTGAAAATTCTTTTGAATGTAGCCAAGATGGAATGTTTGGGGTTGTGATGTTGGTCTCCATATGTGGAGGAAATAGGTGTGTTTTGGCGTTTGGTCTTCAATGGTCAAGTATTTTGGGATCAATTTTGTGGAGTAACTCAGACCGTGAGGATTTTTGTTTGAAAAGAAAAATGATGAATTGCAGCACTACTGTTTCACATTCTTTTTTGTACAAGGAAAGCTATCTTAGCTATGAGTTTGGCTATTGTAGTTGATATGGTTCTGATAGCATGCCAAGCATTCTTTGGATATGGGACATGTCACATACGCCATCTTGAACTCGTTGCTATCTTGGTGCAGAAATATCTTATTTGTGCAACAGTTTGGGATCCTACGTGCACTCGTCCTATTTTTTACACAAGAAGTTCTCGTTTGTACATGTGGACTCCTAGTGTTGCCTACAGTGTGAGCATCCCGCCCCAGCCACAATTTAGCATACTTGATCTAAAATGGAATTGAGTTGGAAGCTGTCTCCTCTTGAAGGATAAAGAGTTGTTTTGCTGCGCTTCTGTTGCAGTTCTTGAATTAAGTAAATATAGCTCGGATGATTGAGGCAATTAGTTATTTTCCAGAGTTATTGTAAAAAATTGTAGAATGTACAATTATGCAGTTTACCTTGCTCTGCTATGTACTGTGTTAATGTAGTATTGGGATCTTTCATTTGTTCTAGTTGGAACATCCAACAATTTGATTAAATTGGTGACCTTTCCCTCTCTCATTTGTTTTTCCTTTCATTGGATTAGCACTAGTGCACATGGAATTGACTAACTGACTTGCTCCGTTGTGAGGGAAGACATTTTAATTGCTTAGTTTAATATACAAATGGAATGCATAAATTGTTCAAGATCTCTTCCTTTTGCATATCGTTACTAGTTTTCTTCAAACTAGTTGGAGCAAGCCAATTTACGTGCTAGGAATCCAAATGTAGCAATGATCAATGCGCAGCTATCCATTTGTCATTGTGCCTCACATCATTGTGGTCTTGGGATTGAATGCAATTTTCACGGTATGGACTGAAATTGGCTTATACATACAAGAGCAATTCCAAGTAATTATTTCACAATTGAGTAAAAAATTGAACTTGTTAGACATCAATTTTCGTTCTACTCAAATACAAGTATTTACCAACACCTTTAACTTTAATCTACAACTTTAAACCAAAGGTGAATAATTAAGAAAAGCATCATGAACCCTGTCGATTGTTGGGAGAACACTTTGTTATATTGATGTTTGGAATAATGCTACTCTTTAATCATGTATTTTCGTTTTTGTATTTTTATTGAGTCTCACTCTCATCCAATATTATTAATTTTAATAATATCTTTGATAAAAAAGAAATTAAAATAGAACAATAATGTAGTCCTAGTCTGAGCAAACACCAAATTAATGACGGTACTGTTTTCATTATCCTGCTTTTTAGTCCGACACTGCACCAAACGCTTCACTAAGTTAGTCCAGCTTAGTCTAGTCTAAGCCAGTCCAGCTTAGTCCCTGAAGCTAGTCCAGTCCGAGACAGTCTGGTGCAACAAACTCACCCTTACTAATAAAGAAAAATACCGATAAACTGTAGTATAAAGTAGGGTTGGTTCGGTATGGGATCCTAAATCCCAAACCGATTTTTTTCGGGACAGAGTTTTGAAAACCAAAACCGAATTGAAATGAAGGTATTCCTGAATTTCGGGATTCTCGAAATTTTTTCTGGATTTCGGTATGGTTCGGGATTCATCGACCTCCCACCTTCCCTACCAGCCCACACGGCCACACCTCATCTTAGATTCGTCGACCTTCCCACCCCCATCTCCATCCCTCTCATTCTTGGGCTTGTCTTTGTTGCTTTCGGGAGTCGGAGGGCTTTGCGAAGTGCATTAAACAGAATCAGGTATCGACCATCGTCGATGTGTGAGCTTTTCCATGTCTTGCCAAACGAAATCGCCATCAGAGGGCTACTCTACTCTGCAGGCTTGAGCAATGGATCTGATGTCTTGGAAGAACGATTGGGTTTCTCAGACGAATGTTGCAATGGGTATGGCATTTTGGGAAGAGCAGGCTGCGGGTGCGGCTGCTTTTGAAGATTGAGAAAGCATTTGGAGGCCTTGAGCTTGCTTCTGCATTTGAGGGAGTTGGTGGAGGGAAGGAGAAAGAGTGTGTCTGTCTGTTGGATGAGAGTGCGACTTATCAAGAAATAAAATAAAGAAGAAAGGTTAGTGAAGATGATAAACAATAAGTCATGAGATAAAGAAAGAATAAAAAAAGAAAAAGACAGTTAAGAAAGGTTATCGGGCAAAGGAATGGTTGATTAAAGTTATCGGGCAGAGGAATGGTTGATTAAATAATATATACGTATATATCGGTTTGGATCCCAAAGGTTATTGGGCAAAGGAATGGTTAATTAAATAATATATATGTATATATCGGTTTGGATTCCCAAAGGTTATTGGGCAAATGAATGGTTAATTAAATAATATATATGTGTGTGGATATATGTATATATATCGGTTTGGAATTCCTGAACAAAAAAAAAAAAAAGAGATCGATTCTCGTACCGAACGGTTCGGGATCGATTTGGGATTGGTATCAAAATTTTCAGGATTTTCGGGATTTTTTTTCCAGCTCACGACTTAAACACAATAAAGGATATCGAATATTCGAAATCCAGAAAAACCGAAAACAAATAAGTTTGGAAAAAAAAAAAAAGAACTGAAAAATAACGCAACGTTGCCTTTATGATTACGTCGGGAGAATAAAATCAACGGAAAAAGAAAAGCGACTTGGGTTTTCGCCATTTCAATTTTCTTCTTCTGATTTGGGGATGAATTGAGTTTTCGCCATTTCGTATCCAGTTCCACATCCTTACAGTTTCGATCGAGAGAGAAGGAATGGGAGTGCTGTCGAACAAGATCCAGAGGGATCTTCTGAAACCTGGAGATCACATCTATTCATGGCGCCACGCCTACCTCTATTCCCACCACGGTTCTCCTTTTCTCCTTTCCCTTCTTTTAATTATTTTAATTTTTATGTGTTTATTCATTTATTTGCATATCAGGAATTGTTTGTTGATGCTTTTCTGCTTTTTGTTTCTGGGTGTGTTTTTCCTTCACTGAAGTATCAAAAGATTGGATTTTTATTGCTAGTTTTCTGAATCCACAGTTCACTAGCCTACTAGTATTATCTGAAAATTTCAATCATTTCTACTACTTTTTGTTGTTGTTAATTACTGAGATCGTATAATTTGCGGAAAGTGTTGTGTGCTTGTGGACAAGTCTTAGATCCTGCTTGTATTTTCTTTTTGTGTTGTGTGCGTGTGGACATGGCTGCAGGTGGCAATGGGTTGCTGTTTATATATATTTTTATGTGAATGTTGCTAGTAAGTATTGTTCAAGTAGGGGTATTGGTTTAAATTCAGCTTAAGTGGAAGAGGAAAATTCGAATAGCAAGTCAGGCGAAAATGAAAAAAAAAAAAAAAAAAAAAAAAAGGTCGTACCCAATGCACAAGGCGAAAATGAAAGACATAAAAAAATTAATGATTCTTTAACCTTGAGGAAGTTAATTTTTGTTATCAGACTGAAATGGTAGACAACATTGAGTTTACAGTCAAGCAATTTGCACGGTTAGTCACTGGATCAGCATATTCAGCACTACTTAGAAATTGTGATTAGAAGAATGTCGACTGAATAATTTTTCTTTAATTTTGAAGGAGTTATTTTGGTTATTGGTGACCGCAATGAGTTTACAGTAGAGACAGCCGGCACTCCATGATCACGTCGAATCCTTATGAAAATGAATCCAGAACGAAATCGCGCTAAAGCTAGGGCGTCACCCGTAAGTGGCGCGCTGTGTGGCCCGAGCACAGTGATAAGTGAGCAAGGGTCGCTGTATCTCCATCGGCACCCGGATGCAGTGTTAAATGAGCAAGGGGGCTATAGAAACTTCTTTTCGAACGACTCCACTCAAAGTTGTTTGGGAGCATATGCTCCTATCAACTTTACACGGGACACACAAAAGAAGTACTTTGATCCTATTAGACGGGGAATGGTGAAGAAGCTAGGACAGAAGGGTAGAGTTCAAGAGAGCAAAATGCGTTTAGGAACGTGGAATATAGGAACCTTGACGGGAAAATCTATGGAAGTAGTAGAAGTTATGGTGAGGAGAAGGATAAATATTATGTGCCTACAAGAAACTAAGTGGGTTGGGCGTAAGGCAAAGGATCTAGAAAACTCAGGGTTTAAACTATGGTATTCGGGCACAAATAGAACGAGAAACGGTGTTGGCATCATTGTGGACAAGACCTTGACACAAGATGTTGTAGATGTCAAGAGGGTAGGAGATAGAATCATGGCAATTAAGATTGTAATAGGACAAGAACTTATCAATGTGATTAGTGCGTACGCACCTCAAGTAGGGTTGGATACGAGTTCGAAGGAGAAATTTTGGGAAGACCTTGGAGACTTGGTGCAAGGAATTGCTCAGACGGAGAAGTTATTTATAGGAGGAGATTTAAATGGACACGTGGGCAGGGAGACAGGCAACTATGGAGGTTTTCATGGTGGCCATGGTTTTGGGGAGAGAAACGAGGATGGGGAAGCTATCTTGGATTTTGCAATGACATATGATCTCTTCTTAGCCAACACCTTCTTTAAGAAGCGGGAAGAACATGTGATCACCTACAAGAGTGGGTCGTCAAAAACACAAATAGATTTTCTTCTAATGAGGAAAAGGGATCGTATAACTTGTAAGGATTGCAAAGTTATACCAGGAGAGAGCGTGGCTAATCAACATCGCTTGTTGGTGATGGATGTACATATCAAAAGAGTGAGAAAAAAGAACAAGACTTGGAAGTGCCCAAGGACTAGATGGTGGAATCTAAAAGAAGAAAAACAAGTCATTTTCAAAGAGAAAATAACCACCCAGTGTGTGTGGGATAGAGAGGGGGAAGCTAACCAAATGTGGGATTCCATGGCTAGTTGTATCCGAAAAGTAGCAAAAGAGGTATTAGGAGAGTCCAAGGGCTTTGCCCCACACCAAAAGGTATCTTGGTGGTGGAATGAGGAGGTACAAACGAAGGTGAAGGCTAAGAAGGAATGTTGTAAAGCCTTATACAAGGATAGGACCGATGAAAATGGTGAAAGGTATAGAAAAGCGAAGCAAGAGGCGAAGAAAGCTGTGAGAGAAGCTAAGTTAGCGGCTTATGACGATATGTATAAACGACTAGATACCAAAGAAGGAGAGTTGGATATCTATAAACTAGCTAGAGCAAGGGAAAAGAAGACAAAGGACCTAAACCAAGTGAGGTGCATCAAGGATGAGGATGGAAAGGTTCTTGCTACAGAGAACGCGGTTAAAGACAGATGGAAAGGTTATTTTCATAATCTTTTCAATGAAGGACATGAAATGAGTGCTTCTTTAGGGGAGTTGAGTAACTCAGAAGAGTGTAGAAACTACTCTTTTTATCGTAGAATCCGGAAGGAAGAAGTGGTTGTAGCTTTGAAGAAGATGAAGCATAGAAAAGCAGTAGGCCCAGACGATATACCAATCGAAGTGTGGAAAGTTTTGGGAGAGACGGGTATAACATGGCTCACTGACCTTTTCAATAGGATTTTGAAAACGAAGAAGATGCCAAATGAGTGGCGAACGAGCACTTTGGTGCCTATCTACAAGAATAAGGGCGATGTACAAAATTGCATGAACTATAGGGGTATTAAGCTAATGAGTCATACAATGAAGCTGTGGGAGAGAGTCATTGAGCATAGATTGAGGCAAGAGACACGGGTTTCGGACAACCAATTCGGGTTCATACCAGGGCGCTCAACCATGGAGGCAATCTATCTCTTACGAAGATTGATGGAAAGATATAGAGATGGGAAAAAGGATTTACACATGGTCTTTATAGATTTGGAAAAAGCGTATGATAGGGTCCCAAGAGACATTCTTTGGAGGATTTTAGAGAAGAAAGGAGTACGAGTAGCATATATCCAAGCTATACAGGATATGTATGAAGGAGCAAAGACTGCCGTAAGAACTCATGAAGGACAAACCGAAAGCTTTCCCATAACTGTAGGATTACATCAAGGCTCATCCTTAAGTCCTTACCTCTTTGCGTTGGTAATGGATGAGTTAACATGACATATTCAAGATGATATTCCTTGGTGTATGCTTTTCGCAGACGATATAGTGTTGATAGATGAAACTCAAGAAGGGGTAAATGCAAAGCTTAACCTTTGGAGAGAAGTGTTGGAATCTAAAGGTCTTCGCCTAAGCCGATCAAAGACAGAATATATGGAGTGCAAGTTCAGTGCAAATGGAGGCCAAAACGAGTTAGGGGTGAGGATCGGAGATCAAGAAATACCAAAGAGCGACCGTTTTCGTTACCTAGGATCTATCTTGCAAAAGAACGGAGAATTAGATGGAGATCTCAACCATAGAATACAAGCTGGATGGATGAAGTGGAAGAGTGCATCCGGTGTGTTGTGTGACCGCCGTATGCCACTGAAGCTCAAGGGAAAATTTTATAGGACGGCAATAAGGCCGGCGATGCTGTATGGCACAGAATGTTGGGCGGTGAAGCATCAACACGTACACAAAATGGGTGTAGCGGAGATGAGGATGCTTCGTTGGATGTGTGGGCACACGAGAAAGGATAAGATTAGGAATGAGGATATCCGGGGTAAAGTAGGAGTAGCCGAAATTGAAGGAAAGATGAGAGAAAATCGGTTACGGTGGTTTGGACATGTGCAAAGAAGGCCTACTGACGCTCCGATTAGAAGATGCGACTATGGGACAGAGGTTCAGGGCCGAAGGGGTAGAGGAAGACCCAGGAAAACTTTGAGAGAGACCCTAAGAAAAGACTTAGAGTACTTGGATCTAACGGAGGACATGACACAGGACAGAACACAATGGCGTTCTAAGATTCATATAGCCGATCCCACTCAGTGACTTGGATTTTCCAAGTCTCCAACCGAGAAGTTGTCCTCGTTCGGGAAATTAAGGGAACACTACCTCAACCTACATGCTCCACTCACAAAGCTCCAACATACAAGCTTCAACAAAAGAAAATTCAAAGAACTTAGCGAAGAAGGCTTTGGTGATTTAACACAATACGTTGAAATGAAGGAAAGCTTATTTATTGATATCTTGATAAATTACAAATATGTACATATACTTGAGTCAAAATAAACAAACAAGAGGGAGCCTTCACAAAGGTTGCTTAGGAGAAGTCTCGGCAGTCGGTAGAGCCCCAGAAAGAGAAGGCACCGGAGGGGGATCATTCGGAGCCTCAGTACTGGACAGAACCCTAGAAGGAGGAGGCATCAGAGGTTGATCATTTGGAGCTTCATTACGCGGTACAGCCCCAGAAGACGAAGGCAATAAATGCCTTTGGAACAAACCCACAAATCTCTGATGATCAAGTAAAACCTGACCATCAGATTCCTTCATCTGGTCAAGCTTCCTCTTCATGTTTGTAGCATAGTCATGTGCGAGCCGGTGCAACTGTTTATTCTCATGCTTGAGCCCTCTAATCTCCTGTTTGAGACTCATCACTTCATCCGCCAATGATTCAACTTGGCGGGTTCGAGCAAATAGGCGTTGTGCCATATTAGACACAGAACCTGCACACTGAACACTAAGAGCCAGAGAATCCTTAACAGCCAACTCATCAGACCGTTTGGAAAGTAGTCTGTTATCTTTGGGAGTGAGAAGGTTCCTGGCCACTACCGCAGCGGTCATATCATTCTTCATCACGGAATCCCCAACGGTAAGATGACCAGTAGGGGAGACGAAGGATGGGCGCCATATGTTGTCTGGAGAAGGCGGGGCTGCCTCTTCAACAAGGTTCAAGTCAAAACGACGGTCGGAGGGGCCAGACATTTTCAAAGGTGTAGAAGAGAGAAGAGGTCGGACAAATCAAGTTCTTAGAAGTGCAAGAATGGAGCTTCTATAGGTGGATATTCAAGTGTGCTTTGGAACTTAATGTTAGCCTCTATAAAAATCTGCACTCGACGAAGCTTCAGAAATCGAAGAGGCGTTTGCTTTCTCAAAAGCTGGGCTGCTCAGAGACCACGAGGGTCGATCTCAGAAATCGAAGAGGCGTTTGCTTTCTCAAAAGCTGGGCTGCTCAAAGACCACGAAGGCCGATCTCAGAAATCGAAGAGGTTTGCTTTCTCAAAAGCTGGGCTGCTCAGAGACCACGAGGGCCGATCTCAGAAATCGAAGAGGTTTGCTTTCTCAAAAGCTGGGCTGCTCAGAGACCACGAGGGTCGATCTCAGAAATCGAAGAGGCACCTACTTTTCCAGCTTTGTCAGCACCTGTCACACGCACACTCAGCTTTGCGGAAATTATGGGCATTCTGTCGAAGATTTCTGGCGAAGTAGAAAGCACATGAATCGTACTGTTCAATCACCCACTTCCCACACGCAACAGTAGCTCATGGGTACCACATATAACTTTGCCAAAGTTCTCTGACAAAGTTGAGACTACTTTTCCAGCCTTGTCAGCACCTGTCACACGCACACTCAGCTTTGCGGAAATTATGGGCATTCTGTCGAAGATTTCTGGCGAAGTAGAAAGCACATGAATCGTACTGTTCAATCACCCACTTCCCACACGCAACAGTAGCTCATGGGTACCACATATAACTTTGCCAAAGTTCTCTGACAAAGTCGAGACACGTGAAGCTTGCAACTCTCACTACATCGCTCTGACCAAGAAGGGTAAAAGAATAGCAAAGAAACAACACTAACAAAGTTTAGACACATAAATTTTGACGGCCTAGCTACCATATTATTACCCACAAGGGTAAAGGAACAGTACCACTGCTGGATAATTGGAAAGTCCCGGTGTGTCAACCTATGTGCTTCATGGCAAGGTAGACTAGCAAACATGCCCAACCTTTACTCACATTCGAGAAAACACTCCCAACAAGATTGCTTGCCCCAAAATCGAAGAGGCATCGCCCTCCGAATCTCGAGAGCCAGACTCCCAACATGATTACTTTCTCAAAAATCGAATAGAGGGTAAAGGAACAGTACCACTGCTGGATAATTTGAAAGTCCCTGTGTGTCATCCTCTGTGCTTCGTGGCAAGGTAGACTAGCAAACATGCCCAACCTTTACTCACATTCGAGAAAACACCCCCAACAAAATTGCTTGCTCCAAAATCGAAGAGGCACCGCCCTCCGAATCTCGAGAGCCAGACTCCTAACATGATTACTTTCTCAAAAATCGAAGAAAGGGTAAAGGAACAGTACCACTGCTGGATAATTGGAAAGTCCCTGTGTGTCAACCTCTGTGCTTCGTGGCAAGGTAGACTAGCAAACATGCCCAACCTTTACTCATATTCGAGAAAACACTCCCAACTCCCAACATGATTACTTTCTCAAAAATCGAAGACACCGCTCTCCGAATCTCGAGAGCCAGACCCCCAGCATGATTGCTTTCTCAAAAATCGAAGACACCGCTCTCCGAATCTCGAGAGCCAGACCCCCAGCATGATTGCTTTCTCAAAAATCGAAGAGGCATCGTTCTCCGAATCTCGAGAGCCAGATCCCCGACAGGATTGCTTGTTCGAAAACCGAAGAGGCACTACTTTCCCAACTTCAAGAGCCGGATCTCCTTGGATAAAGCTTGTCTGTAATCTTCACACGCAACATCAGCTTTCCAGATACCACAGACCACTTTTTCAAAGTGCTCTGACAGAGTTAAAACTTGTGAAGCTGGCAGCTCCCACTACCGTGCTATGACCAAGCAGGGTAAAGGAATAGCATTATTACTTGATGTTAGGGAGACTCCTATATATGGCGACCTCCATCCCCAACGGACAGGCAGACCTGCAAAAATGCTCAACCCTTCCTCTTATCTGAGAGGGCACTCCCAACGAAGCCTTTCAAAATATTCAGCTTTCTTTCCCCCCGATAATACCTCTGTAAACAAGCTATACCAGAGCAAGAATATCTCATATCATCAGGGTTAAAAGCAAGAGTATCCCATATCATGCTTTTTCCCTGTCTTTTCCTTTGGCCTTGTTCTTACCTGCAAGACAAGGAGAAAGAGAGCAATCAGTCAGCACTTGGAATCAAGCTTCCAGCCAGGAACTAACTGCCTGGAACCCCTTACCCTGGCATTGCTCTCGAGTACTCATCTTCAACATCTTATGCTTCCAAGGAAGATACCGCATCTGCCTGAGGATAGGGCAAGTGAGAAGGATACAAGGAAGCATGTGGAGACAAGCGTAACAGCACACGTGCCGATATATCCACTACTCTGTCAAAAGCAAAAGTATCCCATATCAGCAGGGTCGAACGTACTCTAGATTTGATGGACTTGTTTTGACCCTCAAATTCTTCAGTCGGCCTTATACTTTGGAGGAAACCAGAAAACCCTCAAGCCCAGTTCAAGAATAAGCCTGTGGAAAGTTACTTCTTCAAAAGCAAAAGTATCCCATATCATCTCTTCTCATTTTTCTTCTCTTTATCCTTCATGCTGCCTGCAAGATAGGGAGAATGTGAACAATCAGCCGGAGCTCTGATTGCTTACCTTGTCTGTTACCTCTTTCAGCAGATCCCCTAGCTCGGCGACTTGGGGGACTCCTACTACATGGTTTGTATCGCGTTTGACCAAGCCTGAAACTACAAGTAAGCTTCAAGTGACATTGATACATTACCTTGTGCATTTCCACCAGTTACAGATACCACCCCTGGATGGAGGAAGAGTACTTCCAGAGAAGATTCCACATCTACCTATGAGACAGATAAGGAAAGTCAAGCCGATACCACACTCCGGGACTTAGAAGTTTCGTGGTTACGAGATCATTCTCCCACAATATTTCCTAATGTCATTTGTACTAAATCATTCACTTGTACTCCCTAAAGGAGAGCTTGAACCTATGTACTTGTGTAAACCCTTCACAATTAATGAGAACTCCTCTATTCCGTGGACGTAGCCAATCTGGGTGAATCACGTACATCTTGTGTTTGCTTTCCTATCTCTATCCATTTATATACTTATCCACACTAATGATCGGAGCAATCTAGCGAAGATCACAAAAAGTGACCGTTTTCGCTACCTAGGATCTATCTTGCAAGAGAACGGAGAATTAGATGGAGATCTCAACCATAGAATACAAGCTGGATGGATGAAGTGTAAGAGTGTATCCGGCGTGTTGTGTGATCGTCGTAGGCCACTGAAGCTCAAGGGAAAATTTTATAGGACGGCAATAAGGCCAACGATGTTGTATGGCACAGAATGTTGGGCGGTGAAGCATCAACATGTACACAAAATGGGTGTAGCGGAGATGAGGATGCTTCGTGGGATGTATGGGCACACGAGAAAGGATAAGATTGAGAATGAGGATATCCAAGGTAAAGTAGGAATAGCCAAAATTGAAGGAAATATGAGAGAAAATCGGTTCCGGTGGTTTGGACATGTGCAAAGAAGGCCTACTGACGCTCCGGTTCGAAAATGTGACTACGGGACAGAAGTTCAGGGCCGAAGGGGTAGAGGAAGACCTAGGAAAACTTTGGAAGAGACCCTAAGAAAAGACTTGATTACTTGGATCTAACGGAGGACATGACACAAAACCGAGCGCAATGGCGTTCTAGGATTCATATAGCCGACCCCACTTAGTGGGAAAAGGCTTTGTTGTTGTTGTTGTTGTATTCAATTGTCTGTGGATCATCGGCTTTTACTGATTATGAAATCCCTAGTTCTAATCGTTGATTGATTGCACTGCTGGTATGAGTTGTGATTAAAAGAATGTTATTGATCAATGTGGACATACGGTATGCATTATTGTTTTTTGGGTCAGTCTCCCCCCGGCACACACTTATACACAAGAATACTCTGGGGTTGGACTGTTGGAATATGATTCCATTATTTAGATTGATGGGGCGAGTTAGGAGAATTGAGTGGTTTTGTTGAAGTTATATATTCCATTTGGAGCATGTACTGAAGGAGTCCTCACATCTTAGTTCTCTACCTATGTGTATGTAGTTTTGATGATTTTTTTTGAAAACTTGCACAGTTTAGTTTTCTTTCATCCATAGTTTTTCTTCCTTCTACTTCCATCAGTTTTCGTTGTTGTACGAGGACAACTTTTGTGTATTTTACTTTTAAATCCTGCATTTAAGTCACCATGGAAAACATGGCGTTGCTGATCGTTTATCTGTTATGGGATCTCAGGGATATACTTTGGTGAAGGAAAGGTTATTCACTTCACTCGAGGAGCTGGCCAGGAAACTGGCACCGGAACTGTGTTAGACCGCTTCCTTCTAAGCAGCTCTCCATCCCATTCTTCGGACAATCCCTGCCCAAACTGCGGAGACCAATCGACACTTGATGGTGTCATCTCTTCTTGCATAGATTGTTTTCTATCAGGCGGTTATCTTTACCTCTTTGAATATGGTGTCAATCCAGCTTTCTTTATTGCCAAAGCTAGAGGGGGCACCTGTACCCTTGCCCGGTCTGACCCACCCAAAGATGTCCTTCATCGCGCTTCTTTCCTTCTGCAGAATGGTTTTGGTAGTTATGACATTTTCAAAAACAACTGCGAAGACTTTGCTATATATTGCAAAACAGGTTTGCTCGTGTTCACTAGCATTAGTGTGGGCAGGAGTGGACAGGCAGCCTCCATTGTAGCTGCCGCAACAGCTGTTGTTTCTTCACCGCTTCGCTTTTTGACTACCAGTTTTACTGGTCTGGGTGTTGTAGGCTGTGGCATGTATTGCATTAGTAGAATTGTTTCTGATATCGGAATACGCCGAGATGTTAAGAAAGTACCGGTGGAGAGACTGATTACCCCCTGTGCCCTAGACGAGTCAGTGGTTGCAACCGAAGTGCTCAAGAAAGAATAATTTGTGTGCATAAACCGAATTCGTCTGGCTTCAAAAGTCGAATATTTTGGTTGTATTATACATTGATTGTTGAGTGTTGGTATTAGTAGTTTATAATTGCTTGTATTTTCCGCGGTTGTCACGATAACGGTGAATGATATATTCATTCGTTGGTTTATGTATTTTGCTTTGATTTGTTCACACGATGTACTTTGTTCATCCCTCTGTTCTTCGCTACAGTTATATCATGCCCGTGAAATGGCCTGTAAATTTGGTGCGAAATCACTGGTACGAAACAAGTTCGCTACGCTTGCAGCAACTTCAAATCTTTCACAACCAACCTCTTACCGTCGAAAAATATTGTAAGCTGTTATTTAATCATATAATTACGTGTACAGATAAAAATACAGGGATGACAAGAAAATCTGTTGTGTTACAAGAAAGTACACAATCAATCAACATCCAAAAACTGGATGATATACCAAATGTTAATCCAACAATGAAATCTCCACAGCTAGTAAGGCCAAATACTACCGCCGCCTGGCTTTTTTACGAGAATCTGACTGTATTCCGGCCTTGATGTCTGCAGTTTACACATTCAAATGTTAAGATCTAAAACATTTAACCATTTAAATTGAACATTTACCAAGCCCTCTTAGAAGGTATAATATCATTCAGAAGATACTAAATGCAGGTTATTAGCCAAAAAGAAAAGGATACGAAAAGCATGTTGAAACAGAAAAATAAATCCTTAACGCTATTTTTGGGTGAGGGATTGCCAAGTTCCCAAGGATTGAGACCAAGTTAGCAAGAAATGGATCACAGAAAGTTGGTAGGAGAGATTAAGGAATGCACTCCAAGATCAGTACATAGGTACATAACAAGGATTTGCAAGTGACACTTTCCATGTAGGGATTTCAAATGCCTCTCACATGCCTTTGTAATGGTCATGGAGGGTTTTTTGTAATGCCGTCATCCCTCCTATTCAACTTTCTTGATCAATTAATAACTTCCCATCAATCCCTTGGAACTTGGAAGTCCCTTAACCCGAAAATCGCCTAATGTGAATCTTTATATCAACAAATCATAATATTGTTGGTATGTGATAGTCTTTATCATAGGTTTCTCACCCCAAATTTATTTATGTTGTCTAAATAATGCAAGGTGGTAATCCAGCAAACATCAACTACTCTAGCAGCTTAATCATCATCCATTGCTGAAATTAAGGATTAATCATCATCCGTTGCTGAAAATAAGGATCATTACCCCCCATCCGAATGTTTTTCTTTTGTACAAACATGGCACTGAATTTTAAATTTCTAGAAAGAGGTGATTAGCGTAAACAATCATAGACTTAGCATGAATAGAAAAAAGAAAAAAAAAAAAAAACCACTCACAATGGAATCAAAAGGGTTGGCCAATCAGTGGTAGGGCAATTGGAGGTTTTTTTCCATAGTTCTTATTTAGCCTTTCAATTTGTTATGAAGCTTCTATGCAATGGGATGTTCGGGCCTTAAATGCATCCTTGGTTTCAGATTAATGCAATGTAATTGGCATATACTGATATTTAGTTCCATCTTTGGAGGGTCTTTCTTTCTACTTGTTAACTAATGGAAGTAGAAGGCATTTTGCGCCACAACGTGAAGGTAAATGAGTATGTTGTGTGAACTTCGGAATGGTGAATTCTTCTCTGGGTTTTGTTTACTCCTATTTAACTGCAATGATTCTATGACCAAATCAGATTTTGGCTTAGCTGTATTAGGTACAGGTTTCGACAGGTTAACCAGGGTATTTTGCTTTGACTATGCACTTGCAATTAACTTTTGGCACTAAACCAAAACCATTTTTTTGGTACTTTCCTAGAAATGCATAAACCTTAGATTCCTTTCTTACTTATGTTAAACCTTCATTTCAGTTACATTCATGAGAGGCTTGCTATTTCCAAACTACATAACCCTCATATAACAGACTGCTACTGCAATCCCTTCAAACAAGAGTGCTGGGGGTCAAAAGATTGATTCGGGGGTAAGTCCTGCAGAAATAAGCAGAAGCTAAACCTTTCTTTTTAAAAGTTACATAATCTGTTATACAAGCAATGTCGGGGTAGGGGGACTTGAACATAGGATCTCAGGTGCAAGGGTAAACGCTCTTAACCACTTTGTGCTACAAACCCTTGCCCTTTAGTGGCACTTCTCTCTCCGAATAGGTCCCAAATTCGAATACCTCTATCCCTATTGATTATAAAAAACTACTAGCAAACCTTTGGCTAATAATTTAAACGTTTTCAGTTCTATAATTATGTGCTCCTACATCATATCAAATACCGAGAACAGTTTTGCCCAATTCAATCAACAAGAGTTAAAAAAATTCTAGGATCTGTATAATTTGTTCGTCCCTAAAATTAACATATCACATGAGGTGATTAATTATATGAACCGAATCAATTTCAAGAAAATTAAAATTGCATAATTAACGAAATTAACATAATATAATGACAATTAGGAAACCAAAATCCAAAAATAAAGAATCCAAGGAAAGAATCAGAAGAAAAATTGAGAAAAAGACGAATTGGGAACTTACGAGATCTTTGAAAATGATGAAAGCGATTACGAAGAAAAGAACAAAGAGGATTTCGAACTCGGCGAATCGAAAGAACCGAAAAACCGACTTGACGCCCCCAGTCAATGCGGCCTCGTTCGAATTCCGGCTGCTGACTCGTTTCGCCATCGCTGCGGTGGTGGCTCTGTATCGTGTGCCTTCGTTTACCTTGGTAGTTGGTAGTAATGGGGTTCGCGAGGATGGCATTGATTTTGTCCAGTTTCCTTTTAAATTAATAAAAGAAAAATACAGAAAAGTCAGATTCAGATAAAAAGTAAAACAGAATAGTCAATTTGTAAATTTATCTTATTCTTACATTTTTGCCACATGGCTAAATTTATTAAGGCATTCTACACTAAATTATATTAAACCTAAGTTTGATTTCTATAAGGCTCTCAAAGTATCTCGAAAAAATTGAGTGTTATACCAATGCATTGAATAGAAATTACACTTTTACAGTGGGCTGGCAAATTTGAGCGTGATACAATTTATTGAACTCATGAGTTCAATATATCAAACTCATGATTGCGGTATCAATATATTGAACTAACTCACACTAATGTAGCAGTTGTGTTACTTAGGAAGTTTGATTCCAATATATAGGCACCACGCTCACTTGAACCATTGTGGAAAACCTAATATTATCATTGCAAGTCTGTTAGGCCTTCTATGTATTAAACTCATATAAGAATCATACTTCTATAGTAAGCCAAAAAACTTGAGTGTGATACTAATATATTGAAATCACACTAGCGTAGCATTGTTATAAGTATCAAACTCAATCTGACTAATTCATATATAAATATCACACTCATGCAAATTACTATAATATAACCTTTCAATGTGTCGTGCTTGTGTTAATATGTTACTAGTAGAGGGCACATACTTTGTGTGTGTGAACAACCGTCGACCTCCTTCATATTCTTCTCAAGCGCAACTGCTTCATTTCATTCAAACTATCCAAAAAACATCATGATTTCACTTACCTGTATGAAAAAAATGATGGTGGGACAATTTCTCTTAATAAATGCATATTTTTATCTTATGTAAATATTTTGATACAAAATTACCATTTTTCCCTCCATATGTAAATATTGTGTATCAAAAGTAAGGGCAAAATAGGAAAAATGGGAATATGATTGTCATTTTGTCAAAAGGTACAAAATTATTATTTTACCCTCTTCATGTCAACATTGTGTATTCAAAAGTGAGGGCAAAATTGCAAAAAAAAGAGGCAAAAAGTTGACAAGCCTTCTTCTCTTAATAGAGATAATAGAATAGATAGATGTTGCATCAACTTGTTAAGCTATCGACTGAAGAAATTCAAACTCGAACATGACCTTGTAACACATGTTAACAACTTCTTACTTTTGGCAAATAAAACTTGAAATTTCATCTCAAAGGAGGGAAAGCGTAACAACGATTGACAAAACTAAAAGATCCAACTATAATCTTCTAAAATGGTATTTTTGCTAGAGCTAGGTACCCCTATTTTTTTAATACCTATTCTGGTGGCTGTTTTTGTTACATGATAATCTTAATTTTGCTAGCCTAAGGAACCTTAAAGATATTATTGTTGAAAGCGACTCAAAATTTGTTACAATTGGTTCTTGTATCAATTTATTCGTTGAATGCATATCTTGCGAGGCGAATTTTCACAAACACTCAAGTTTTGGAGAGACTTTTCATTATAAGAGAACACGATTTAGTATATAAATGTTACAAAATAATTTGCTAGAAACTTGAAAAACAAAAACTTTTAATCAATTGTTTTGTGATACTTCATCCAAACTATGTTTCCGGTACTCTTCAAGTTTTGAGAACTCTATCAACGGGCTCCAAAATAAAATTATGTTTTTGATGAAATCTCACACAATTCTATCCATGGATAAAAACTTGCATGAAACATGTTTACCAACGTTACGCAATTCCATTCCAATAACATAATAGATACAAGTAAGTTTTTCAACCCATTTCAATATTTTAGAGGATCAGACATCATTTGGGGTGTGACTATTATGTTGCTTTTGGAAATATGTAATGAAAAATACTTATATGTAACTGAAAAGAAATTAATCAAAATTTTAATATGATGTAATTATTTAGACTTGTTGAGGGCAACATAAGTAGGTAATTTGGTGCCACAGAGACCTGCTCAAAATCCCTAAATTGCCAATTGAAACTTGAAAGAACGAGAGGCTCTCCCTTGTCCTCTGTGCAGGTAAATCCATGGCGTCAACAAGTCAACGACCCCTCCTCCTCATCGCCCTCCTCACCCTCTCCCTCTTCGCCATCTCCGCCACCGCATCAAGGCCCTGCAAAACCCTCTTCGTTTCCTCCTACTCCTTCTCCCTCCGCCGTCTCCCCTCCTCCTCTTCCTCCTCCGGCTTCGTCACCGTCGTCACCGAAATCGGCCAGCTCCGCCCCGTCCACATCCACCCTGCCCGCTCAGAAGACGTCTTCGTTCCACACCACCACCACCACCACCACGACAGCGAGAAGCGGACTCAGACGGCACCGCTCTTTCCCTTCATCGGAACGGCTTCTTCGTCGTCGTCCTACGACCTCAGCTCCCTGCGCGATCGCACCAAGGACATCATGAGCGTCGTCGTTTCGCTGCTTTTCGGCGTTGGCTGCGGCGCGCTCACCGCCGCCACTATGTACCTGGCTTGGTCCGTCTTCATCAGTCGCCACGACGACAGCGGCTCCAGCTCTTTCGATGACGATTTCAAAGACTTGAGCCCGAAGAAGGTGGGTTATGTCAAGATTCCAGAGGTGACCGCTGACTCCGTTTCCCCACCACCGTCTACAGTGTGAATAGCGTCATGATGATGGCAAGTTGGTAATTCCATAAATACCTTATAATTAAAAAAAATGTGGCCTTTGGATGATGAGAAGTTTGTGACTGTGTTGTGGTTTGGTGATAAAATAAGCTTAAATCGTACGCCGTGGTCTGTATTTATCGAATTACTACTTAATTATTGTCCTCTCACTCTTTTCCTATACAGTTAATCCAGATATGACACATTTGAAATGTTGTTGTATTTCGTATTCGTTATATATGCACGCAATTGTATTGATGCTGCCGATGGATGGACACTGAACATGGATAGATGATTTATCAATTCGTAGGTGATAGATGAGCGTCTTACTGTGTTTGCAGTGAGCCTTCACTTAGTGATAGAGAATGAACTAGGGAGTTACAGGATATGAGGGCAGTTTAATAATGGGAGGTGGTGGTTCATAACTAGGAATGCTTAATAGAGGTGTTTATGGGTTATTTAAGTTGTAGCAAATATTGAACAAATTAGAGTCTTACATAGGTTGGAACACGGTAATTGATTGGCGGTATGTGGTAGATAGTTGTTGGGTTAGTTAGGTTATGGTGTCGAATTAACAACAAATTGTTAGGTCATTAGAGATGGGTTATGGGTTGCAGGTGAACTATAAATGGAGGAGGTTGAGTTGTGACCCTTGTGAAGGCAGATGATAGCTCTAATGATCGACAATTGTGGAAGGTACTTGTTAGCTAGACTGGTGTAATCGGTTAGCCTTCCTCTTGCACGTAATCAGGTGTCCGTGAGTTTCACTCTTCCAGGTGATATTTCTGATATGAATTTGTATGTGAGGAACAATATAGAGTTACTTCATAAATCACGGGTAGTTATTTTCACACGCCCGTTTGCACTCCTTAAGTGCAGTTCCAGCGTGGGAACCCTCCTCTCAGGTAATATACTATGCTATTCATCCAGTGAACAGTAACTGTCCTTAATGAACAATAATCTCCTTTTGCATCTCCACCGTTGCACTTCAATAGTCCTGGTAATAGGTAATAAAATATTAGTTGTTTTTTAAATAATACAAAATAATTTTATTTGTAATTTCGGATATAATTTTTAATCGGTCTTGTTATGCCATTTTTCTATTAAAAAATTATTTTTATTTTTTCTTTTCACATGGTGCAACACACCATTCCAAAATCATTTTTCTTCTTCTTTTCACATGGTGCCAACGCATCATTCCAAAAGCACCCAAACCCCTTCTTTTCAACCTGTGTCCCCCCTCCCCCCAACGCACCCAAACCCTCATTGCCTCTCTTCCTCCATCTTCACCACCCCACAGCCGCATCTCTTCCTCCATCTTCACCATCCCACCCACCTCAACCTCCATCAACGGTCTCGATCTTCCCCGCTCCCTAACCAAACTCTCTCTCTCCTCTTTCCCCCAAAAACAAATCCCAAATCGTGTGATCTGGGCACGCCAGTGGAAGGAGGAGGATCGCGAGTGTGTGGGGGCGAAGGCGGTTTGGGGTGCGGCGGTAGCTGCGGCGGAGGAGGGACTGGATCTCTGTCATTTGTCTGTGGGTGTTCATCAACCTCGGCGACGAACTTCGACGAGAGCCGTTGAGTTCGAAGCCTGGGTTTTACAATTTTTTAAATTTTTTTATTAATATTTTATATTTTTATTAATTTTATATTATGGCTGACATCAGCCCACGTTACGTTGCCTTCGGGCTCTCGGGCTGACAACTCGTGCCGGGCCTCTCCCTTGGACCCGCTCGGGCTCCATCGCCAGCACACGTTGGGATTGGTTGCTCGGGCTCTCTGCCACTGTTCACGGGCCTGTCCCTCGGGGAAGAGCACACGCTGGAAGTGCTCTAAGCAGGGGGAAAAGGGAGTACGAAAAGCACTTTGCCAGATTATTGCTGAATTGCATTTTCGTCTTTGGAACACAATGTAAGAGTTGTCCATGTCCCAACCCTCCACTGCACAACGAAATCTAAACCCCAAGAACCCCCAGGCTTGCTGCCTCTGCCCCTCTCTCTCCATCGACCGTGAACCCAAATCCACTGTCACCAATAACCATTGTGAGCCACCGCCCAATCACTGTTAAACCCCCGAGTACACAAGAACCACGTACAAATCCTGGCTTATAAAGCTAGTTGCAGGCTTAAGTCATCACCAATGTAAAGCTGACACGCGACGGTCTATGGTGGACCAGTCATTTATAAGAGCTAATAGTGACATCCATACAACCACCCCCACGACCTCTCGCTTTGTCCGCGAATCAAGAAGCAAACTCTCCGGCTTCGACAACAGCATGCTCAATTTCAACGGTGCAACATCCAAGTTGTTGACAAATTGTGGTTTCTCTGATTTTTGAAATTACCTGCTATGGCAATCCTTCAGAGACATCCACAAAATGTTGAACATCCTAAGGTTTAAACTTTCCTCTTCATCCTAAGGTTTAAACTTTCCTCTTTGGCATCGAGTACGAAAACCAACTCTCTGCTAAAACTCAAGTTATTCAGTTAGTGTGTCACATCCCTATCAAACCAATGAGACTTCAAATGCTTATCAATCGGAAGCGACACCAACATGATATCGTCCATGAACACATACGACAAATCTCCAGCGACAAACTCAAAAACCTCGCCATTGGCTTCGACTGAGCTACATCCCGGAACCTTTCTCACCATTTTCTCCTCCCTTTACTCAGCATTGTGATATGTTCTTCCCGATGTCCTATCTGACAGCCGCATCCGAAGTAGCGATTCCCTTCCTCGCTCAAGAAAGTAAGAAGGAAAGGCATAAAGCAAGTACTGCGAACCACATCGTCCCACTGGTTGGTGGAGGCGTACATGTTTGGAAGAAGAACATGCACTCCACTGTGCTCTAAACTTTTCCCAGACAAACGCTCGACCATTTCTTTTTATAACTCAACATATCCATGAACTCCACAGGCATTGAGCAATGCAACAAAAGACTTCCGAGTCTGGTTCCACGGGCATCTTTCTCACTGCTTTCTTTGCCTCTTCTAGCATACCAGCTTGTCCTAGTTAATCCACCAAACAACCACAGTGCTGTACCTCGGGCTGTATCAGGGTTATACTTTCAAAGACTCGTAGTCCCGAATCCACCAAACCCATCTGACTGCAAGCACTCAATATGCATATGAATGTAACCATGGACTGCATGAGTGAAGAAAAAATTGTTGGAAAATAATAAATTTAGGACATAGGCTCAGCCCGTTTGAATTAGGTTTTGTTAGAGATTAAGATTTAGTTTATTATAAATAGAATGCATGTTATTTACTTAGAACAAGCCGTCAAGATGTAGTTGTGTTCGCGTCAGGAATTTCCGTCGGGGACGTTTCCTGGCCGACGAGCACACAGCTCCCCAGGAGGTTGGCGTTGGTTGAGGGCTGCTGTCGGGCTTCTGCTTCACTGTCGGGCTTTGTCGGGCAAGGCTCGTCGGGCAAGACTTATCGGGCAAGACTCGTCAGGCAAGGCTGGAAGAGAAGGACATCGTTAACTTTGAGAGGTGCCTTTGTGAGGCCTTAGTTGTAGGCCTTGAGGCTCACAATCAAGATTAACTTCTAAGTACTCAGGCGTGCCACTGCAATCTTTAGCATGGCAGATGTAAAATGGATGTTGAGTTTTAGTTGTATATATATATATGCTTGAGAAACCATGTTAGTTATAACAGGTGCCTTTGTGGGGCCTTAGGTGTAGGCCTTGAGGCTTCCCATCAATAACTAAACCAGTGCTCGAACACATAATATTTGTTCCATTGATTGCAGGAGTTTTACAACTATTATACTTCTAATTACTCGAATCCGAGAGATAGAACGAACCCAAATAGGTGCCTTTGTGGTGCCTTAGGTGTAGGCCTTGAGGCTTCCCATCAGAATTCGTTCTTTATACTCAAACGTTCTAGACCGCGGAACGGATTGAATCCAAATAGGTGCCTTTGTAGGGCCTTAGGTGTAGGCCTTGAGGCTTCCTATCAGAATCCATTCCATGCTTAAGCGTTCTATGATAATCACAATATAATAGAAATAAAACTTAGGGGTAGGTCGATTACTTGCGCCCCAAGTAACTTCGGACTTCTTGTTTATCAAGGACTATCGTGGATGGGTTAAGTCCACATAAGGTTCTTTTTTATGCCTTGAGGCCAAGGACTTTCAACTGATCAAATTTACATGCTCGATGGCTTAGAACTTAGATCTGGTTTGAACAATGAAGATGTATTCAAATCTGATCTAACTGCTGAGAGATTCTTTTAGTAGTCATCTTACTAGAAATAACTTGAATACAACTGGAAGTATACAACATATTGCTAGGCTAATGAATGAAAAGACAAAACAAAGAAGGTTGGGCAAGGTTTAACCTTGTCGGGCAAGCCTGGTCGTCTTGCAGGTCCCTATCTTTGTGGCTTATCAAGTGTCTGAGAGCTTTAGAGAGGGGTAATGAGAGGAGTTTACAAAGAGAAATCGATACTACAACAAGGTTGAACAGGGTAGCAGAGCTATTACAAAGGTTTGAGTGAAGGCTTATCCCGAGAGGGATGAAGGCTTGGGCTGACTACAGCTTCGTTTTGAAGGCAAATCTGGCTTTGAGCAGAGTTTGTGCTTGCATTTGTTTGTTTGATTGAGTGTCCTTATTCCTGATTTCTCTTTCTTCTTTTATAGACAACTCAGCTTGGCCTCTTGTGGCAGCAGCCTTGCCCGAATGCAACTTGAGAGGCAGTGACTCATCAGCTATTTTACTTGTCCTGCCATTATAAAGTACTTTATGGACTGTATAGCTGGTCAGTCTATACCACTTGGCCTTTGGGTAGGTGAGCCAGTGGTTTTCATGAGCTGCACCAAGCCAGAAAAACCCTTTTCTGCTTTCTGGGTTTTAGCTGGGCTTAGGCCGACTCTTCCTTTAGGCATCCTTTTGGGCCAGCCTTTTTCCTGAGCCCAAAGTTCAAGTTTTGATCCAAACAGTGCCCCCATTCAATTGATATTTAGCCTAGAATTCCAGGCGCCAATATTGATTGAAAAGCTCCCTATTAAAACCCACGAATCCCTTGCATTCGAACCCTCTAATCCCCTGTGTTCATGGCAAGAAATCCCTCTGCAATTTAAAAATTTCCTATTTCTCCCAGCTATTTCTCTTCTCTTAAATCTTTCAGATTCTTTTTCACTTTTTTGCTCAATATCTTTCACCCTCGTCATCTTCTTTGGTACCCCCCTCTCAAACTTCATCAAATGGCTTCGGGATCCAGCCAAACCTAACCATCCTACGTATCTGGAGAAGGAATCGCCACTCTGCGTCGTCTACTCAACGGGCTGCATCGCCCTTGGGTAGGTTTGGATTCCGAGCTCTTCTTTGAGGTGCATGGGACACAATCATTGGGTCCCGCATGGATCTCTCGGGTTCTTTCAGTGGTAGAAAGCAACATGCCCAGGGATAATTGGTTTTCCCCAAATCCCTTTTTGGCTAGGTCGGGCATCTCTTCATCCAAATGGTCGTCATACCGTCGAGGCTTTCCTCTGATGAACGATCCTGCTTGGGCTCAGTGGATTGATGAATTAGAGCCCACCTTTAAGAAGAAATGGATGAGTAATGGTATTTACGTATTAATCATGCTCTCGAAAATTTCCATTACTCCCAAGCCCGAATTGCTTGCTTCTGCCCTCCTTTTCTGGAATTCGGGCACGAATACTTTCGACTTCCGCATGGGCCCCATGTCACTAACCATTCTTGACATGGCCCAGGTCTTCGGGTTAAGGCCATCGGGCAGGATAGTGGACGTCACTCAAGACTGGGTTCCTTCCTCTACCACTGGAAGCTCAGGTTCATCCACTACTTTCCTTACTTTGAACTATAACTCTGCAACTTTCAAGAGTTATGGGACCTCCTTCAAAGGCTTCATTCCTTTCGTAAAGGAGAATTTTGGGGCAAGCTCTCCTCGGGTTGATAAAGATCAAGAGCACATGTATTTCCTCTTATACTGGCTCAACAAACATATCTTCCTCAACAAGTCTAAAGGGGTGAGGGTTGAATGGATCCCCTTAGTAGAAGCTCTTTATAATTTCAATGATGTAGCTACATGCCCATTCCTCATTTCTCATCTTTATCATCTCATTTTCGAAATGACTCAAGGCGAGCCATTTGAGACCAACCTGAATGGGCCTATATGGATGATACAAACCTGGCTTCAATGGTACTTCCCAGAGTTTCGGGCTGCCAATTTGGAGTTCCCGAAGGGTGTGGCCCCTGCCCGAATCCTAGCTAAAGCTGCCCCTATAGATCACTCCACATTTGCCTGCTTCTACTTCTTCAGAGTTTGTAGGACTCGATCAGATTTAGAATGGGGCGCGTCGGTCTTGAGGAGATACCCTTGGTTTTCTGACCAAGTCTTTCAAGATGCTGCTGGTGAAGATGCTAGCCCCTATTGCAGGGAGAAATTCATTAGCTGCATTCAACCGAGAGACCTGGCTAGGAGAGTTCGGGGTAATAGATATGACCGAGGTTTGGAGGTGTATCATCTTAACTTTTGCAGTAGGCAGTTGGGATTCAAGCAGGCTATTCCCATCCCGTTCTTCGATTCTATCCATTGTGGCACTTCATTTCGACTACCAACTCCCTCTGAGGTGATCTTCCGAGCTGCCCGACGTAGTCTTGACGTAATGAGTCAGGCTGCCCGAAAGTCCATCATCCTCAACTTTGAATGTACTTCGCTCTTCTCTTCTTGGTGGGAGGACAGATGGACCAAGAAGTATGGATGAGATTTGAAAGAGACTCATGACCGCCTTTTTCAGTCAACTTTCTCTTCAGCCATATCCCGGCTCGGGCGAGCTTAAAAATTGGAAGGAGATGATCCAAGAGAAGAATCAGTCACTTCTGATAGGTACTTCTCTTTTTAACCTGATTCTGTTTCACTTCTGAAATCCTTCTAACCTTACTTTTGTTTGACCCTGCAGCCCCAGTGGATGTTGAATAAGAAACCATTGAGTCTAAGGATGACTCAGCTAATGCTGCAGTTCTCCATGGAGCTGCAGCATAGGTAGGCTTCAGATCCTGATCCTGCACTTCTACCCAAAACCACACGACCAACTCTTACTAGAAAGAGTAAGAGAGCAAGAACTGTCGCTCCTCCTAAGTCATCAACCCCATTTGCTCCAGTCCCCGAGGCAGGCAGAAAAAAGCAACAATCTTCAAGTAAGTTTTTGTTCTTCTTTACCAAACTGCTACCTTTCTCCTTTATCTAATTGCTTCTTGTTTTCCTCGAAAAACAGGACCTCAAGCGTCTAAGAGACCAATCATTACTTCTAAGGAGGAACCATTAAGAGCTGCCATGCACAAAAAGGCTGAAGAACTGCAAAATACCACCCTCAAAGAACTCGAGGTATGATTTATATTTTTTATCTGTACACCCCTTCTTGCTTTCACAGAACTCAAAATCTGATTAATCCAATCAGGCTGCAAGAGAGGAAAAGCTTTTTCCGCCCGATGCCTCCCCATCACTTGCCCGAGAAACCAGCCTTTCTCCTCCTCAGGTCAACCCTTCAGAGGTACCTTTTCTTCCTTTTTCAACCCTTAGGTAACTCTATAGTTTCTGGACTTAATGCCTGAATCTTTCTTCTTCTTCTATCTGTATTTAGGCTGGGGCATCTGCCTCCTTGCCTAGTCATGGCCCTCATCTGAAGTTTATGATTTCTTCTCCTGCCTTGGATGCAACTCCTTCCTCTCAGTTTGACTCTTCTACAGGAGTTATGTTGCACTTCGTGGATGAGGGCAGTAACTTGGTGAGCCATTATTCCTGAATTGAATTCTTGTATATTGATTCCAAATTAACTCCTACTCACGTTTTCTGCAGCCTTCTCAGGTATATGAGCCACCCCCTCCATCAGTGGTATCAGATAATGAACCCATAGTCCCTGATATTCCTGTAACCTCAGAAGTAATAGTCTCACGGGTGCCTGCTTGCCCGATAGTTGAAGATGATGAACCTCCTTCTTCTCTTGCTGGTGGTGGAAAGTCTTCCCCTCAACGAGGATGTAGTACTCTTCCTGGTGAAACCCCAGGGCTAAGTCAGGTATATTTCTTCTCTCCAAAGCCTCTTTTTGCCTCAAACTGTATTCTTGTCTTGACCTGGTCCTTTTGGCTTTTCGCAGCAAGTCCTGAAAGAGACTTCCCCCCTCGTTTGGTTCGTAAGTCAAAGCGCTCCGGTCCTCATTTATCTTCTGGAGGTACAGAGATTCCCCCTTCTGGAATTGAGAAGATCAGGCAGACAGAGATTGCCCTCAGTAGGCATTGCTCCATTAGAGGGAGCTGCAGTGCAGGATCCTCCTCCTTTTCCATCTTCAAACCCTGCTAAGTTGCCCAAACTTTTTGAAGCACTCGGGCAGCTTGAGACGAGGTTGAAATTTTCAAGACATTCTTCAGCAACCTCCAGTTCTTCAGAGCAACAACGAGTCTTCTAAGAATGGGCGAGGAAGGACTTCACTGCATCATTCAGCCTCAAGGCTCTTTGTGACTTAGAAAATGTCACAATTGAGTCTTTCAAAACTGGTCGGCTATCAAAACCTCAGCACGATTCCTTTCTCTCTTTCTTTGAGAATTTAAGGGCTCTTAGGGAGCAATACCAGAGAGCTGACAGACAAGCTAATCGGGCAAGATGCTTTATGGAGAAAGAGTCAAGCACCTTCGCTCAAGTTGATCGGTTGATGGATGAAAGCTTGCAGACAAAAGAAAGGGTTAGAGTTGTTGCTTCTGAAATCCAAAAGCTGGAGGAACAACTGGTTGCTCTTAAAGTTGAACAAGCAACTCTTCTGGATACCCTTGAAAACCAAATTGAGGGAGTAGAGAAGTCAAACTCGGAGTTAGAGCATACTAGGTCCCAACTTGTAAATAGCCATACTGTTTTGGTCGAACCTAGTAGGATATTTGCCATTATGCAGACATATCATTCTCGAATAGTTACCCTGAGTGAAGATGTTAATTTTTTAGAATAGGATGATTTGTAACCCTTTTCTTATTGGAATGAACATGTGTTTTGTCCCCTGCTCTGCTCTTGGTACTGTTTGAATTGACGTCGGGCAACTCTTTCCCCCCTTGTTTACTTTCTTCTTTCTTATACTTCCCTCGTGAGCACCAATCTTAGGGCCTGATCTTGATTCCTTGGTCCCCTTCAAGGTACTTTTATTCATGCAGGGGTGTTGGGACAACCCAGGATCTTTTCTTTCCTCTGCTGTACCAACTGGTGACCCTATCTTTTTTTTTAAAATGAGGTTGATCATATTGATAGGAGCCTCCGGGAAAGGGTTTGTATCCACCATCACCTCTTCTGGCTGGCTGATTTTAAGTCTCTTTCCCTCGGGAGGAACCAAGTCTGTTTCTTTTCTGGGGCCTGTGGAGGCTTTCTCCAATCTTTGCAACATCTGCAGCAACATGGTTTGCAAATCAGTTGGCATTTTTGACATATATCTTCTGATCAAATGTATCCCACCAGGCGTGCCAAAACTATGTTCGCGTCAGGAATTTCCATCGGGGACGTTTCCTGGCCGACGAGCACACAGCTCCCCGGGAGGTTAGTGCCGGTTGAGGGCTGCTGTCGGGCTTTTGCTTCACTGTCGGGCTTTGTCGGGCAAGGCTCGTCGGGCAAGACTTATCGGGCAAGACTCGTCAGGCAAGGCTGGAAGAGAAGGACAACGTTAACTTTGAGAGGTGCCTTTGTGGGGCCTTAGTTGTAGGCCTTGAGGCTCACAATCAAGATTAACTTCTAAGTACTCAGGCGTGCCACTGCCATCTATAGCATGGCAGATGTAAAATGGATGTCGAGTTTTAGTTGTATATATATATATATATATATGCCTGAGAAACCATGTTAGTTATAACAGGTGCCTTTGTGGGGCCTTAGGTGTGGGCCTTGAGGCTTCCCATCAATAACTAAACCAGTGCTCGAACACATAATATTTGTTCCATTGATTGCAGGAGTCTTACAACTATTATACTTCTGATTACTCGAATTCGAGAGATAGAACGAACCCAAATAGGTGCCTTTGTGGTGCCTTAGGTGTAGGCCTTGAGGCTTCCTATCAGAATTCGTTCTTTATACTCAAACGTTCTAGACCGCGGAACGGATTGAATCCAAATAGGTGCCTTTGTAGGGCCTTAGGTGTAGGCCTTGAGGCTTCCTATCAGAATCCATTCCATGCTTAAGCGTTCTATGATAATCACAATATAATAGAAATAAAACTAAGGGGTAGGTCGATTACTTGCGCCCCAAGTAACTTCGGACTTCTTGTTTATCAAGGACTATCATGGATGGGTTAAGTCCACATAAGGTTCTTTTTTATGCCTTGAGGCCAATGACTTTCAACTGA
This sequence comes from Malus domestica, assembly GCF_042453785.1. Taxonomy (NCBI): domain Eukaryota; kingdom Viridiplantae; phylum Streptophyta; class Magnoliopsida; order Rosales; family Rosaceae; genus Malus; species Malus domestica. Next base: position 34,448,053 of record NC_091669.1, on the reverse strand, counting down.
TCAAATTTACATGCCCGAGGGCTTAGAACTTAGATCTGGTTTGAACAATAAAGATATATTCAAATCAGATCCAAGTGCTGAGAGATTCTTTTAGTAGTCATCTTACTAGAAATAACTTGAATACAAATGGAAGTATACAACATATTGCTAGGCTAATGAATGAAAAGACAAAAACAAAGAAGGTCGGGCAAGGTTTAACCTTGTCGGGCAAGCTTGGTCGTCTTGCAGGTCCCTATCTTTGTGGCTTATCAAGGGTCTGAGAGCTTTAGAGAGGGGTAAGGAGAGGAGTTTACAAAGAGAAATCGATACTACAGCAAGGTTGAACAGGGTAGCAGAGCTATTACAAAGGTTTGAGTGAAGGCTTGTCCCGAGAGGGATGAAGGCTTGGGCTGACTATAGCTTCGTTTTGAAGGTAAATCTGGCTTTGAGTAGAGTTTGTGCTTGCATTTGTTTGTTTGATTGAGTGTCCTTATTCCCGATTTCTCTTTCTTCTTTTATAGACAACTCAGCTTGGCCTCTTGTGGCAGCAGCCTTGCCCGAATGCAACTTGAGAGGCAGTGACTCATCAACTATTTTACTTGTCCTGCCATTATAAAGTACTTTATGGACTGTATAGCTGGTCAGTCTATACCACTTGGCCTTTGGGTAGGTGAGCAAGTGGTCTTCATGAGTTGCACCAAGTCAGAAAAGCCCTTTTCTGCTTTCTGGGTTTTGGCTGGGCTTAGGCTGACTCTTCCTTTAGGCATCGTTTTGGGCCAGCCATTTTCCTGAGCCTAAAGTTCAAGTTTTGATCCAAACAAGTTGTTCGATTATAGCCGTCTCAGCAGTCTCGTTTAATCAATAATATTCATAGTATATTTCGTTTGTTAGTTGCCTTGGCTCCACGTGATATCCCATATCGACTGTATCTCTAAGAAAAAAAGAGTTTAAATATCATAACCCTACTTCATCAAACACCGAGGCATTTTGTGATAAAACCCCACACCTGATGTGCACTTGGTAATTAATTACCAAGTTAAGAACAATATCGGTGTTGTTGGAAGTAGGCATTTGACCTGTCTCTCTAATAATTATATAATTTTACATGGTATCAAAGCTAGGGAGCGGGCTGTACTGCCACGTGATGGGTGAGTTTCATTGGCCTCGTGCGTTGATGGTGGGTCCCTTGGCCCCGTGTGTAGGGTAAGTCCCCTTGACTTTGCGTGGTTGCCGATGTGTGGATCTCTCACGTGTGACCCACTAATTGGGTTCCATGTGAGGGAGCGTGTTGAAATATCCTATGTCGCTCTTTTATGAGAAAATAAGAGTTTAAATATCTTAACCGTACTCCAACTAATACCGATGCCTTTTGTGATAAAGCCCTATACTTCACGGATTATGCATGTGGTAATTAATAAATTGGGGACAATATCGATGTTGTTGGAAGTGGGTTGTCCGTCTCTCTGATAATTCTACATATTCAAAAATCGAGGACGATATAGCTGCAAGAAGTAGTACTGCAATGTTGGTAATGCAGAGAGGGAAGGTTGAAGCTGCTGCTGCTGAAATTGAAGTAAAATGCAGGTAATTCATGGTCTTATTTGTCTATCTCCTCTGATTCTTCTCCTCTCTGAGTATATGTATATAATTGTTTATCGTTTTCTCCTTGAAAATCGTAACGGGGAAAGGAAAAAAACAAACCAAACATCACATGTGTGTACTTACATTTTTGTTTGACAGTTTTTCTCCGTTGTCTTTATCTGGTGCATGTGTTTCGAAGGTTTAAGTCCTAGTTAAGTAAATTAAGGAATCCTTTAAACACAATTGTTATGCTCAGTGATAACATTATCTAAGGATATCCTAGTGGATGAGAATCACAAACTCAACTACTTCGTGTTTTACTACGAATTGACAATTTACAGTAACAAACTAACAATATATACGACACATGAAGACACTTTGACCAAAGACGATTAACTATTAACATATTTTTAACAATCAAGGACACAGTCTATTGCTTAAGGTTGAGGGACATAAACTGAACCCTATAGATGTAATATATGCATTGCAGTTAGTGCTGCCCCCATCACCAAACCATGTTTGGTTAACATTCACTTTTATTTTTCAATGAAAAGATGGAGAGGTTAGAAGGTTATTTCTTATAACACCTGTACGGGATTTTATAGGGAAGTAAGTGAGAAAAAACTCTAAAGCTTGTCCTCCATTTATAGAGGTTTAAGTGCCCCATTCTGATTATGTTAAACAACCCGGATTTGGATCCTCGCCGGATCCCTTTCCTGGGGATCCTAAGGATCAACGAATACGGATCGTTGATAAAAAATCATGCGGTCACAATTTTTTCTTTTTTTTATATTTTTCATGTAAAACGATGTTGTTTTACTTTTAAAAATATAAAAAGTATTTAATTGGAACTGCACGATTTTTGATCCTTAGGATCCAAATCCAAATCCAAACAACCATTCAGAAACGTCATATCATCACTTTGTTTGCACCCTTTGTTAAGAGGCACCACTTTCAGAAAGACATATCTAATCACTTGAATTTAACTTCTTTTTTTTTTTTCTAAAAAATAAGGACAACTGGTGACAAGTCATAATTATCTACTCATTTTTGACTCGAAGAGGCTATGGGGAATTTCACTATGCCCCTGGAACTTGTCAAATCCCTTGTTTATTTTGAAAACTTTTTTTATAAGATTATACGTCCAACAACATTTATTTAATTTGACAGGCTAATGATGCAACACTAGCTATCACAGATTACATGTAAACAGAAGTTGAGAGTCTAGGTTTGGGAATGGCGATGATACTCTTGGCCTTTTGAATTGTAATCCCAACAAATTCTTCCATATTGTCCACGACTTCAGGAGGGCATTCCCACTCAAAGGCATGGAGAAATGCTGCCAAGTAAAATTGCACCGTGCGATGAGCAAGCGGCCATCCTACACAGATCCTTTTCCCACACCCAAATGGCAGTAGATTGAAGTCTTGGCCTTTCACATCAATCTTCGAACCAATAAACCTTTCTGGTTTGAATTTGCAAGGCTCTTCCCAAATGCTTGGATCTCTAGCCATCCCCCAAATGTTCACCATCGCAACGCAATCCTTAGGAAAATGATACCCAGAAACCTCACAAGCTTCGTATGAGCGACGAGTAATGAGTGGGACTGCTGGGTGGAGTCGGAAAACTTCTTTCACTGCTGCTTGAAGGTAAGGCAAATTCGCAATGTCGCTTTCTTCGACAAACCTGTCCTTTCCAACAACTTGGTCCAATTCCAGAACTATTTTCTTGTGTACATCAGGGTTTTTTAGGATCTCTGCCATTCCCCACTCGACAGTGCTTGTGCTTGTCTCCGTGCTTGCAATGAACATGTCCTACAAAATCAAAATCAAGACAATTCTTAATTTCTTAAAATGAATCAATTTCAAATAGGTTTGATTTGTTACACAATCAGTAGTCCCAAAAGCCTACAGCCACCGGACTCAAAAGCTAAAACTGTTTTAAACAATGGGCCAACAATATATATCAAGCTTATATATTGACTTACCGAAAGCAAGCTTTTGATCATGTTTCTAGAAAGCGTTCTCAGGTCATCATCTTTATCACTTCTATAGTTCAACAATGCATCTAACATGTCCCCTTTCTCCTTCTTAGAATTATTGTTGATTCCAATTTCCCTCTCTTTCAACCTCTCGTCAATTAGTTTCTCATACGAAGCATCATATTTCCAAAAGATCTCCAATGTTCTCCGCTTGAGCCCTTGAGGATCAAAAGGCTTGAATAATGGGAAGAAATCAGCAACATTTCCCGTGCCAAGAAGTTTTATTAATTCTCTTAATGATTCTTTCATTTCTCTCCCTTCCTTTGTTGTGTATTCAAAAAGGCTCTTACTGCATGTAAGGTTACTTGTAATGTTGGCTACGGTGATGAAAACCCACTCTCCAATGTTCACCGGATTCTTTGACGAAGAAGCTGAGTAGAGCTGGTTCAGTAATCCATGGACCTACAAACAATTGAAAGAATAAACCATATTCAGAGTATCAATATCAATATAAAAATTAAAATCTTTTTTCCAATATTTGAAAATTTCTTTCTCCAATATTTGATGTGTGTATTAAATTTGACGATTATCCCAAATACTTGAGAACATATCCTCAATATATGGGAGAGGACTTTATTATAAGAATGAACTGAACTCACAATCTCATTACGTGGTGTCACTAATACACTCATGTATTTCACCACTATTAATTATAGCACATAAATTAGTATCAAAACGAGGCAATGAAACTGCACAAATAAAAAATTTCTTGCCAACAGCGTTCAATGTAAAGAACAGTTCTTTTCACAAGTGTTTTTTATTGAAGCACATAAAAAATGTTAATGCTTGCCTTAACTTTTTCTGCTAAATATAGTCAAAAGTACTTTTGGTCTTCTCAAAATATTCTTAATAATTTCAAAAGCACTTCTTAAAATTCTCAATCACTCGATCTAGAAACAAAAAAAAGAAAAAAAAAAAAAAACCAGTCTAGTAAGTGTGTATCTCTTATCAAATCAACAGATACTATTGCAATTACTTCATGAACTTATTGATCAAATCAAGATATGCAGAGATGCTTCAATGATTTCAAATGTGATCTTACAAATTATTTCAATTACGTAATCTAACATGATCCATCGGCAAAAGTTAAAAAGGACGGAAATTAACGAACCTTTTGCTTGCGAAGTGGTGTAAAATTGTCAAGGGCTCTAGTAGAGAAGACATTTTCATTCAATATTCTTCTGAGCACTCTCCATCGTGTACCCATCGGAGAATATACAAGGGAGGTCGCATCATATGACATGACTAGGGAGGTCTCGTTGGCGACATGATTGGAGAAAACAGCCTCCTGTTCCTTGAGGATAATGCGTGCCATTTCCGGCGAAGCTGCCACGATGACCGGCTTTGGACCCAATTTCAGGCTAAAAAGCGGGCCATGAATTTTTGATAACTTAAACAAGTGTTCATGTATTTGACTGCTGCTCAGTTGAAGAAGGTTGCCGAGTATCGGCCATCCAACAGGTCCTGGCGGGGAGTTTTTCCAATTCTCATATTTGCCGCCGTGGACAAGACGAGTGATGAAAAAATATGCAGCAACTGATAACAAAGCAATCATCATGCAGAGAGGGAAGGCTTCCATTTTTGCTACTTTTTTTTCTTTCTCTCTCTAGGTCCTCTTCTTGCAATCAAACTCTCAAAAAGAGAGAACAAAACAAACAAACTATGCATCTTTCTTTAGACAGTTGTCCGATGCATGCTGTTTTTCTCTGATACATGACACGCTTTCTGGTAGAAATTGTGGTGGTGATGACAAGTTTACAATATGCATGCAATAAAGTGATTTCGGATAAAAAAAAAAAGACAAAAAGATGCGTTTGTTCCACCGTACTATTTCGGATTGAACTAGCTTAAGGGTCTAAACTGGATTAGCTTAGATTAACTTAAGTTGGACTAAATTAGTAAAACATTTGGTGTAGTGTTGGACTAAATACACTGAAGATGTTGAGCATGAAACCGTTACTGCTAGAACGTAACTTCTTCTAGGGGGTTTTGTTGACTGTTTTAGCCTTCTACGGAATTGGCATTCTTCATAAGAATTGGGGATGGTCGGGTTTTTTGAAAAGTTTCAATTTCCCACCCATGAATGTGTTCATGGTTTATTGTCTTTCCTTCAGCTTCATGTTGCTACACCACTGCGTAATTGTTTTTCATGGTATAAATGTTGTGGGCTCTCTCTATTGATACCCAGTGGGTAGTTGCTGTGATGAATTCAGTTGTTCTTGAGCATTTTGTTGTTACCACTTACATGATTGGGTTTTTGCCCTGTTTTTGGTGGCAAATGTACATTTTCTTTCTCGGCTATGTTTTCTATCTTTGTTTCGTATGAAAAATTACATTATATTTGAAACATATGATCTATAACTGGCTGGGTTATTTAGTGGTTGTTAGTACTATGATTGGGAAGATCTGGATGAGTCAGATTGTAAAAATATATTTGATTATTTTGAATTAAATTGAAAAGGATACAAAAGGCCTTTTATACAGACTCATTCTCTTGGAAGAGAATTAACCTAGCCTACAATTTAGCTATACAAAAAAGGAAGATTTTGTACAAATCAATTACAGACTTTGTTTCCTATTCTAAGCTAAGATATCAGGGATCTTGATATCATTGACTTCTCAACACTCCCCCTCAAGTTGGAGAGTGAACGTCGAGAACTCCCAACTTGCGTATGATGGATAAGAAAGCCTCCTTTCCTAATGCCTTTGTGAAAACATCTGCAAGCTGGTTTGAAGAGGGAATGTATCTTGTGACAACCGAACCATCTTGTATCTTGTCTCGAATAAAATGACAATCAATCTCTATATGTCTAGTTCGTTCATGAAAAACTGGATTAGCAGCTATATGGAGCGCCGCTTTGTTGTCACAATGTAGCAAGGCCGGTTTTGGGTGAAGCAAACCTAGATCCTTCAGAAGATATCGAAGCCATGACAGTTCACAACAAGTTCCAGTCATGGCTCTATATTCGGCCTCTGCTGATGATAAAGAAACGGTCTTTTGTCTCTTTGACCTCCAAGAGATCAACGAAGAACCCAAAAAGACGCAATAACCTGTAGTTGACCTTCGTGTCGTAGGACATCCTGCCCAGTCTGAATCACAATATGCACTTAAGTTTAAGTTGTTTTGAGAAGAGAAAAACAAACCCTGTCCAGGCGTACTCTTCAAGTATTTCAGGATTCGGAGAGCTGCTTCCATGTGCGGTTGTCGTGGTTCATGCATGAATCGGCTCAACACATGCACGGGATAAGTGATGTCTGGCCTTGTAATAGTTAAATAGATCAATCGACCAACCAACCTTCTATACTTTGCCGGATCTTTAAGCAACTCACCAGTGTTAGAAAGTTTAACATTCTGCTCCATAGGAAACTCCACTGGGCAAGCTCCCAAAAGACCACTATCTTTCAAAATTTCTAAAGCGTATTTTCGCTGAGAAATAAAGATCCCTTTCTTTGACTGAGAAACCTCTATTCCTAGAAAGTACTTCAAGTTACCAAGGTCCTTTATTTTGAAGTGACCATGAAGAAATCTTTTAAGAGCATTAATTCCTTCATGATCATTGCCAGTGATCAAAATATCGTCAACATAGATCAGGAGGGCTATAAAGGATTGCCCTTGCTGCCTCGTAAACAAAGAATAATATGCCTTTGATTGGATATAACCAGCGGATTTAATTGCTTCTGAAAACTTTGCAAACCATTGCCGGGACGCTTGTTTCAAGCCGTAGAGGGATTTATTAAGGCGACACACGATATTCTCCCCCTGTCGCCGAAGACCAGGAGGAAGGGTCATATAGATTTCTTCATGAAGATCACCATGAAGAAAGGCGTTGTGGACATCAAGTTGGTGGAGAGACCAGTTGCGGGTAGCAGCGAGGGCTAACAAACAACGAACAGTGACCATCTTAGCAGTAGGGGAGAAGGTATCGTGATAATCAACACCTTCAAGTTGAGTGTAACCCTTGGCTACAAGGCGAGCCTTATAACGTTCAATAGAACCATTAGAACGATGTTTAATCTTATAAACCCAACGACAACCAATGGGAGTTTTGCCGACAGGGAGAGGAGTGAGTGTCCAAGTATTAGTGGCCTCTAAAGCACGGAGTTCAGAGTCCATGGCAGCATGCCAATGGGAATGAAGAGCAGCCTGAGCATAAGTGTGAGGTTCGACCTGCCGACTGATAGAAGTAAGGAAAGATTGTTGTTGAGGTGAGAAACGATGATAAGTGAGAAAATTAGCAAGAGGATACCTTGTACCGGTGGTAGGACCTATCGACGAAGAGGATGAATCGATTGGTTGGGTAGAAGGCAAAGTAGGGCAAACATAATCACTGAAGCGAGCGGGAGGAGCTGAGCGACGGTCAGAGCGGCGAAGCACGGGTGCAGAGGGCACGGAAGGTGCTGGAGGCATGGGCACTGGGAGCGCTGATATGGCAGGATCAGGTACATAGGGAGATGTAGCATCAGACGCGGGAGGAAAAGACTCAACAGGTGACACGGGAGAAACAATGGGTGCGGAAGGATCAGTGTAGTCAAGAAGGGGTTGAGGTAAGACAGGTCCTGGTTGGTCATCGGATGGGGATTGATGTTGGTAAGGGAAAATATGCTCGTGGAAAATAACATCACGGCTTGTAAAAAACTTATGGGTGGTGAGGTCGTAGAGTTTATAGGCTTTTTGGCCAACAGGATACCCTAGAAAAACACACTTATGAGCACGGGGAGCAAACTTATGAGAAATGTGAGTATTTGTGGCATAGGCAAGACATCCAAAGACTCGTAAGTGGGAATAGGTAGGGGATGTGGAATAGAAACGTTCAAAAGGTGTAGTGTTGGAAAGAACTTTGGTAGGGAGACGATTAATAAGGTGAACTGTTGTGAGCACACATTCACCCCAAAAACGAAGTGGGAGGTTGGCTTGAAAACGCAAACTACGGGCTGTTTCAAGGATGTGATGATGCTTGCGTTCTACAACCCCATTTTGTTGGGGCGTATAAACGCAAGAGTGTTGGTATATGACACCGTGTTCTTGGAAAAAATCACGAAGGGAGAAAAACTCACCTCCATTGTCCACACGGATTTGACAAACAAGTGTATTAAATTGAGTACGAACATAAGAGAAAAAGTTCTTAAGGAGGTGTTGGGTCTCATTTTTGTGATGCATAAGAAAGATCCATGTGAAACGAGAATAATCATCTACTATAGTAAAAAAATATTTGGCTCCACAAGTAGAGGCAATTTTATAAGGACCCCAAATATCACAATGAATTAGATCAAAAGGTTTCTTGGTTGAAATGGTACTAACACCAAAAGGTAAACGACTTTGCTTGGCTAATGGACAAACATCGCAAGCATTATTAGACTGAAAAGGAAAATGTAACATGTTTTTGGACATAAAATCTAATCTAGATGATGACAAATGACCTAAACGTCGATGCCACAACTCTGTAGGTGATAGAACGATATTGCAGAAACGACTCGAAGTGCCATCTTGGACAGGAGCCAATGCCACCAAATAGTAGAGTCCTCCACGTTGCTTACCCAAACCAATCGTCCTCTTCGTGGTCAGGTCCTGCAAAATACACCAAGTGGGAAAAAAAGTGACAGAACAATTTAATCCTCCAGTAATTCGACTCACTGACATCAAATCTACATTAAAAGTAGGCACACACAACACATCTCGTAGCAAAAAGGTAGAACTCAAAGGTAAATCTCCAGTTGATACAATTGATGCCTGTTCTCCATTGGGCAATAAAACTGGCAGCATATTAGTATTTTTCACACTATGAGTGAGCAGTTTCGGTGAGGAGGTGATATGGTCCGTCGCACCACTATCGATAATCCATCGATGGAGATGCGAAGGATTTTTTGACAAACCTTTGGTAGTGGTGGCAGCATTGGCTTGTGGGGCTGCAGATGCATCTTTGCCATTCATAATACTGAGAATTTGTTGAAATTGAGAATCTGATAAACCTGACATCACAGACTGCATCTCTTGCACAGAAGGTCCTTCAGAGGAAACTATGTGAGCTGACGATGAGCCGGTGTCTCGCTTGGAGCGATTCCCACCACGGGGATTGGATTTGTTGGTTTTATGAAGACGATGCCCAGGTGGATATCCATGCAACTGATAGCAAGTATCAATAGTGTGGTAATCTTGATCGCAGTGCGTACAATGCATGGGTTTACGAGTGGAAGAGCCTGAGGACTTGGAATGGTGGCCCTGGCGAACTGCCATGGCTGCTGTTGCAGTAGTGGTGCGAGAAAGGCTCAAGGAGCGCTGTTTCTCCTCCTGTGAGATTGAGGAGTAAGCTTGACGTACAGTAGGCAAGGGATTCATCAAGAGGATTTGTCCTCGAACAGCACTATATGAATCATTGAGTCCCATAAGGAACTGCATCAACCTATTCCTTTCATTTTGAGCACCACATGTGCATGAGGATGAATCGCTGTAGGAAGACAACTCGTCCCACAGACTCTTCAACTTGGTATAGTAGGCTGCAATAGAAAGTTGATCTTGAGAAAGACACGAAATATCCCGCTGTAATTGAAAAATCCGAGGAGCATTAGTTTGGGAGTAGCGCTCTTCTAATTCGTCCCAAATCTCATGAGCACCAGTCATGTAGAGAATGCTGTCTGAAATATCTGAATCGATTGAGTTGATGATCCAGGCAACAATCATGTCGTTGCATCTCTTCCATGCAGCATGATCGTTCGGTTGGGTTTTTGCTGGTGGTTGTGGAACAGTGCCGTCAACAAAACCAATCTTGTTTTTAGCACTCAAGGAAATCTTTATGGCTCGGGACCAGGTGGAATAGTTGTCCCCATTAACGGGTTTCGAGACCAGCACCATAGCTGGGTGGTCTGAATGATGAATGAACAGTGGATTGGAAGCATCAGGCTTGCTTTCGCTCGAAGTTCGATCATCGGCCATGGCTAATGATCAACGAAAAAAAAAAACACACTGCTTGTGATGAACAGCGGCAAAGAGAAACAACAGCAGAAAAAGAACTAGGGTTTCGGCCTAGCTCTTGATACCATGTAAAAATATATTTGATTATTTTGAATTAAATTGAAAAGGATACAAAAGGCCTTTTATACAGACTCATTCTCTTGGAAGAGAATTAACCTAGCCTACAATTTAGCTATACAAAAAAGGAAGATTTTGTACAAATCAATTACAGACTTTGTTTCCTATTCTAAGCTAAGATATCAGGGATCTTGATATCATTGACTTCTCAACACAGATAGCATAATTCAAATTGCGAAGAATATGTTACCGCAATAGCTAGGATTGTTTGATTTATCAATTCGTAGGTGATAGATGAGCGTCTTAATGTGTTTGCAGTGAGCCTTCACTTAGTGATAGAGAATGAACTAGGGAGTTACAGGATATGAGGGCAGTTTAATAATGGGAGGTGGTGGTTCATAACTAGGAATGCTTAATAGAGGTGTTTATGGGTTATTTAAGTTGTAGCAAATATTGAACAAATTAGAGTCTTACATAGGTTGGAACACGGTAATAGATTGGCGGTATGTGGTAGATAGTTGTTGGGTTAGTTAGGTTATGGTGTCGAATTAACAACAAATTGTTAGGTCATTAGAGATGGGTTATAGGTTGCAGGTGAACTATAAATGGAGGAGGTTGAGTTGTGACCCTTGTGAAGGCAGATGATAGCTCTAATGATCGACAATTGTGGAAGGTACTTGTTAGCTAGACTGGTGTAATCGGTTAGCCTTCCTCTTGCAAGTAATCAGGTGTCCGTGAGTTTCACTCTTCCAGGTGATATTTCTGATATGAATTTGTATGTGAGGAACAATATAGAGTTACTTCATAAATCACGGGTAGTTATTTTCACACGCCCGTTTGCACTCCTTAAGAGCAGTTCCAGCGTGGGAATCCTCCTCTCAGGTAATATACTATGCTATCCATCCAGTGAACAGTAACTGCCCTTAATGAACAATAATCTCCTTTTGCATCTCCACCGTTGCACTTCAATAGTCCTGGTAATAGGTAATAAAATATTAGTTGTTTTTTAAATAATACAAAATAATTTTATTTGTAATTTCGGATATAATTTTTAATCGGTCTCGTTATGCCATTTTTCTATTAAAAATTTATTTTTATTTTTTCTTTTCACATGGTACAACACACCATTCCAAAATCATTTTTCTTCTTCTTTTCACATGGTGCTAACGCACCATTCCAAAAGCACCCAAACCCCTTCTTTTCAACCCGTGTCCCCCCTTCCCCCCAACGCACCCAAATCCTCATCGTCTCTCTTCCTCCATCTTCACCACCCATCGTCACATCTCTTCCTCCATCTTCACCCTCCCACCCACCTCAGCCTCTATCAACGGTCTCGATCTTCCCAGCTCCCTAACCAAACTCTCTCTCTCTCCTCTTTCCCTCCAAAATAAATCCCAAATCGTGCGATTTGGGCGTGCCAGTGGAAGGAAGAGGATCGCGAGTGCGTGGGGGTGAAGGCAGTTTGGGGTGCGGCGGCAGCTGCGACGGAGGAGGGACTGGTTCTCTGTCATTTATCTGTGGGTGTTCATCAACCTCGGCGACGAACTCTGGCGAGAGCCGTTGAGTTCGCAGCCTAGGTTTTACAATTTTTTTTTATTAATTTTATATTATGGCTGACGTCAGCCCACGTCATGTTGCCTTCAGGCTCTTGGGCTGACAACTCGTGTCGGGTCTCTCTTCGGGCGCGCTTGGGCTCCATCGCTAGCACATGCTGGGATTGGTTGCTCGGGCTCTCTGCCATTGTTCACGGGCCTGTCCCTCGGGGGAGAGCACACGCTGGAAGTGCTCTAAGTAGGGGGAAAAGAGAGTATGAAAAGCACTTTGCTAGATTATTGTTGAATTGCATTTTCGTCCTTGGAACACAATGTAAGAGTTGTCCATGTCCCAACCATCCACTGCACAACGAAATCTAAACCCCAAGAACCCCCAGGCTTGCAGCCTCTGCCCCTCTCCATCGACTGTGAACCCAAATCCACTGTCACCAATAACCATTGTGAGCCACCACCCAACCACTGTTAAACCCCCGAGTACACAAGAACCACGTACAAATCCTGGCTTATAAAGCTAGTTGCAGGCTTAAGTCATCACCAATGTAAAGCTGACACGCGACGGTCCATAGTGGACCAGTCATTTATAAGAGCTAATAGTGACATCCATACAACCACCCCCACGACCTCTCGCTTTGTCCGCGAATCAAGAAGCAAACTCTCCGGCTTCGACAACAGCATGCTCAATTTCAACGGTGCAACATCCAAGTTGTTGACAAATTTTGGTTTCTCTGATTTTTGAAATTGCCTCCTATGGAAATCCTTCAGAGACATCCACCAAATGTTGGACATCCTAAGGTTTAAACTTTCCTCTTTGGCATCGAGTATGAAAACTAACTCTCTGCTAAAACTCGAGTTATTCAGTTAGTGTGTCACATCCCTATCAAACCAATGAGACTTCAAATGCTTATCAATCGGAAGCGACACCAACATGATATCGTCCATGAACACATGCGACCAATCTCCAGCGACAAACTCAAAAACCTCGACATTGGCTTCGATTGAGCTACATCCCGGAACCTTTCTCACCATTTTCTCCTCCATTTACTTAGCATTGTGATATGTTCTTCCCGATGTCCTATCTGACAGCCGCATTCAAAGTAGCGATTCCCTTCCTCGCTTAGGAAAGTAAGAAGGAAAGGCATAAAGCAAGTACTGCGAACCACATCGTCCCACTGGTTGGTGGAGGCGTACATGTTTGGAAGAAGAACATGCACTCCACTGTGCTCTAAACTTTTCCCAGACAAACGCTCGACCATTTCTTTTTATAACTTAACATATCCATGAACTCCACAGGCATTGAGCAATGCAACAAAAGACTTCCGAGTCTGGTTCCACGGGCATCTTTCTTACTGCTTTCTTTGCCTCTTCTAGCATACCAACTTGTCCTAGTAAATCCACCAAACAACCACAATGCTGTACCTCGGGCTGTATCAGCGTTATACTTTCAAAGACTCGCAGTCCCGAATCCACCAAACCCATCCGACAGCAAGCACTCAATATGCATATGAATGTAACCATGGACTGCATGAGTGAAGAAAAAGTTGTTGGAAAATAATAAATTTAGGACATAGGCTCAGCCCGTTTGAATTAGGTTTTGTTAGAGATTAAAATTTAGTTTATTATAAATAGAATGTCTGTTATTTACTTAGAACAAGCTGTCAAGATGTAGTCGTGTTCGCGTTAGGAATTTTCGTCGGGGACGTTTCCTGGCCGACGAGCACACAGCTCCCCGGGAGGTTGGCGCCGGTTGAGGGCTGCTGTAGGGCTTCTGCTTCACTGTCGGGCTTTGTCGGGCAAGGCTCGTCGGGCAAGACTTATCGGGCAAGACTCGTCAGGCAAGGCTGGAAGAGAAAGACAACGTTAACTTTGAGAGGTGCCTTTGTGAGGCCTTAGTTGTAGACCTTGAGGCTCACAATCAAGATTAACTTCTAAGTACTCAAGCGTGCCACTGCCATCTTTAGCATGACAGATGTAAAATGGATGTCGAGTTTTAGTTGTGTATATATATATATATATATATATATATATATATATATATATATATATATGCCTGAGAAACCATGTTAGTTATAACAGGTGCCTTTGTAGGGCCTTAGGTGTAGGCCTTGAGGCTTCCCATCAATAACTAAACCAGTGCTCGAACACATAATATTTGTTCCATTGATTGCAGGAGTCTTACAACTATTATACTTCTAATTACTCGAATCCGAGAGATAAAACGAACCCAAATAGGTGCCTTTGTGGGGCCTTAGGTGTACGCCTTGAGGCTTCCCATCAGAATTCGTTCTTTATACTCAAACGTTCTAGACCGAAGAACGGATTGAATCCAAATAGGTGCCTTTGTAGGGCCTTAGGTGTAGGCCTTGAGGCTTCCTATCAGAATCCATTCCATGCTTATGCGTTCTATGATAATCACAATATAATAGAAATAAAACTAAGGGGTAGGTCGATTACTTGCGCCCCAAGTAACTTCGGACTTCTTGTTTATCAAGGACTATTGTGGATGGGTTAAGTCCATATAAGGTTCTTTTTTATGCCTTGAGGCCAAGGACTTTCAACTGATCAAATTTACATGCCCAATGGCTTAGAACTTAGATCTGGTTTGAACAGTGAAGATATATTCAAATCAGATCCAAGTGCTGAGAGATTCTTTTAGTAGTCATCTTACTAGAAATAACTTGAATACAACTGGAAGTATACAACATATTGCTAGGCTAATGAATGAAAAGACAAAAACAAAGAAGGTCGGGCAAGGTTTAACCTTGTTGGGCAAGCCTGGTCGTCTTGCAGGTCCCTATCTTTGTGGCTTATCAAGTGTCTGAGAGCTTTAGAGAGGGGTAAGGAGAGGAGTTTACAAAGAGAAATCGATACTACAACAAGGTTGAACAGGGTAGCAGAGCTATTACAAAGGTTTGAGTGAAGGCTTATCCCGAGAGGGATGAAGGCTTGGGCTGACTACAGCTTCGTTTTGAAGGCAAATCTGGCTTTGAGCAGAGTTTGTGCTTGCATTTGTTTGTTTGATTGAGTGTCCTTATTCCTGAATTCTCTTTCTTCTTTTATAGACAACTCAGCTTGGCCTCTTGTGGCAGCAGCCTTGCCCGAATGCAACTTGAGAAGCAGTGACTCATCAGCTATTTTACTTGTCCTGCCATTATAAAGTACTGTATGGACTGTATAGCTGGTCAGTCTATACCACTTGGCCTTTGGGTAGGTGAGCAAGTGGTATTCATGAGCTGCACCAAGTCAGAAAAGCCCTTTTCTGCTTTCTGGGTTTTGGCTGGGCTTAGGCCGACTCTTCCTTTAGGCATCCTTTTGGGCCAGCCCTTTTCCTGAGCCCAAAGTTCAAGTTTTGATCCAAACAGTGCTCCCTTCAATTGATATTTAGCCTAGAATTCCAAGCGCCAATATTGATTGAAAAGCTCCCTATTAAAACCCACGAATCCCTTGCATTCGAACCCTCCAATCCCCTGTGTCCACGGCAAGAAATCCCTCTGCAATTTAAAAATTTCCTAATTCTCCCAGCTATTTCTCTTCTCTTAAATCTTTCAGATTCTTTTTCATTTTTTTGCTCAATATCTTTCACCATCGTCATCTTCTTTGGTATCCCCCTCTCAAACTTCATCAAATGGCTTCGGGATCTAGCCAAACCTAACCATCCTACGTATCTGGCGAAGGAATTGCCACTCTGCGTCGTCTACTCAACGGGCTGTATCGCCTTTGGGCAGGTTTGCATTCCGAGCTCTTCTTTGAGGTGCATGGGACACAATCATTGGGTCCCGCATGGATCTCTCGGGTCCCTTTAGTGGTAGAAAGCAACATGCCCAGGGATAATTGGTTTTCCCTAAATCCCTTTTTGGCTAGGTCGGGCATCTCTTCATCCAAATGGTCGTCATACCGTCGAGGCTTTCCTCTGATGAACGATCTTGCTTGGGCTCAGTGGATTGATGAATTAGAGCCCACCTTTAAGAAGAAATGGATGAGTAATGGTATTTACGTATTAATCATGCTCTCGAAAATTTCCATTACTCCCAAGCCCGAATTGCTTACTTCTGCCCTCATTTTCTGGAATTCGGGCACGAATACTTTCGACTTCCGCATGGGCCCCATGTCACTAACCATTCTTGACATGGCCCAGGTCTTCGGGTTAAGGCCATCGGGCAGGATAGTGGACGTCACTCAAGACTGGGTTCCTTCCTCTACCACTGGAAGCTCAGGTTCAACCACTACTTTCCTTTCTTTGAACTATAACTCTGCAACTTTCAAGAGTTATGGGACCTCCTTCAAAGGCTTCATTCCTTTCGTAAAGGAGAATTTTGGGGCAAGCTCTCCTCGGGTTGATAAAGATCAAGAGCACATGTATTTCCTCTTATACTGGCTCAACAAACATATCTTCCTCAACAAGTCTAAAAGGGTGAGGGTTGAATGGATCCCCTTAGTAGAAGCTCTTTATAATTTCAATGATGTAGCTACATGCCCATTCCTCATTTCTCATCTTTATCATCTCCTTTTCGAAATGACTCAAGGCGAGCTATTTGAGACCAACCTGAATGGGCCTATCTGGATGATACAAACCTGGCTTCAATGGTACTTCCCAGAGTTTCAGGCTGCCAATTTGGAGTTCCCGAAGGGTGTGGCCCTTGCCCGAATCCTAGCTGAAGTTGCCCCTATAGATCACTCCACCTTTGCCTGCTTCTACTTCTTCAGAGTTTGTAGGACTCGATCAGATTTAAAATGGGGCGCGTCGGTCTTGAGGAAATACCCTTGGTTTTCTGACCAAGTCTTTCAAGATGCTCCTGGTGAAGATGCTACCCCCTCTTGCAGGGAGAAATTCATTACCTGCATTCAACCGAGAGACCTGACCTGGGGAGTTCGAGGTAATAGATATGACCGAGGTTTGGAGGTGTATCATCTTAACTTTTGCAGCAGGCAGTTAGGATTCAGGTAGGCTATTCCCGTCCCGTTCTTCGATTCTATCCATTGTGGCACTTCATTTCGACTACCAACTCCCTCTGAGGTGATCTTCTGAGCTGCCCGACGTAGTCTTGATGTAATGAGTCAGGCTGCCCGAAAGTCCATCATCCTCAACTTTGAATGTACTTCGCTCTTCTCTTCTTGGTGGGAGGACAGATGGACCAAGAAGTATGGATGAGATTTGAAAGAGACTTATGACCGCCTTTTTCAGTCAACTTTCTCTTAAGTCATATCCCGGCTCGGGCGAGCTTGAAAATTGGAAGGAGATGATCCAAGAGAAGAATCGGTCACTTCTGATAGGTACTTCTCTTTTTAACCTGATTCTGTTTCACTTCTGAAATCCTTCTAACCTTACTTTTGTTTGACCCTGCAGCCCCAGTGGATGTTGAATCAGAAGCCATTGAGTTCGAGGATGACTCAGCTAATGCTGCAGTTCTCCATGGAGCTGCAGCAGAGGTAGGCTTTAGATCCTGATCCTGCACTTTTACCCAAAACCACACGACCAACTCTTACTAGAAAGAGTAAGAGAGCAAGAACTATCGCTCATCTTAAGTCATCAGCCCCATCTGCTCCAGTCCCCGAGGCAGGCAGAAAGAAGCAACAATCTTCAAGTAAGTTTTTGTTCTTCTTTACCAAACTGCTACCTTTCTCCTTTATCTAATTGCTTCTTGTTTTCCTCGAAAAACAGGACCTCAAGCGTCTAAGAGACCAATCATTGCTTCTAAGAAGGAACCATTAAAAGCTGCCATGCACAAAAAGGCTGAAGAACTGCAAAATACCACCCTCAAAGAACTCGAGGTATGATTTATATTTTTTATCTGTACATCCCTTCTTGCTTTCACAAAACTCAAAATCTGATTAATCGAATCAGGCTGCAAGAGAGGAAAAGCTTCTTCCGTCCGAGGCCTCCCCATCACTTGCCCGAGAAACCAGCCTTTCTCCTCCTCAGGTCAACCCTTCAGAGGTACCTTTTCTTCATTTTTCAACCTTTAGGTAACTCTATAGTTTCTGGACTTAATGCCTGAATCTTTCTTCTTATTCTATCTGTATTTAGGCTGGGGCATCTGCCTCCTTGCCTAGTCATGGCCCTCCTCTGAAGTTTGTGATTTCTTCTCCTGCCCTGGATGCAACTCCTTCCTCTCAGTTTGACTCTTCTACATGAGTTATGTTGCACTTCGTGGATGAGGGCAGTAACTTGGTGAGCCATTATTCCTGAATTGAATTCCTGTATATTGATTCCAAATTAACTCATACTCATGTTTTCTGCAGCTTTCTCAGGTATATGAGCCACCCCCTCCATCAGTGGTATCAGATAATGAACCCATAGTCCCTGAGATTCCTGTAACCTTAGAGGTAATAGTCTCACGGGTGCCTGCTTGCCCGATAGTTGATATTGATAAACCTCCTTTTTCTCTTGCTGGTGGTGGAAAGTCTTCCCCTCAACGAGGATGTAGTACTCTTCCTGGTGAAACCCCAAGGCTAAGTCAGGTATATTTCTTCTCTCCAAAGCCTCTTTTTGCCTCAAACTGTATTCTTGTCTTGACCTGGTCCTTTTGGCTTTTCACAGCAAGTCCTGAAAGAGACTTCCCCCCTCGTTTGGTCCGTAAGACAAAGCGCTCCCGTCCTCATTTATCTTCTGGAGGTACAGAGATTCCCCCTTCTGGAATTGAGAAGATCAGGCTTACAGAGATTGCCCCTCAGTGGGCATTGCTCCATTAGAGGGAGTTGTAGTGCAGGATCCGAGAGATAGAACGAACCAGTGCTAGGCCTTGAGGCTTCCCATCAATAACTAAACCAGTGCTCGAACACATAATATTTGTTCCATTGATTGTAGGAGTCTTACAACTATTATACTTCTAATTACTCGAATCCGAGAGATAGAACGAACCCAAATAGGTGCCTTTGTGGGGCCTTAGGTGTAGGCCTTGAGGCTTCCCATCAGAATTCGTTCTTTATACTCAAACGTTCTAGACCGCGGAACGGATTGAATCCAAATAGGTGCCTTTGTAGGGCCTTAGGTGTAGGCCTTGAGGCTTCCTATCAGAATCCATTCCATGCTTAAGCGTTCTATGATAATCACAAGATAATAGAAATAAAACTAAGGGGTAGGTCGATTACTTGCGCCCCAAGTAACTTCGGACTTCTTGTTTATCAAGGACTATCGTGGATGGGTTAAGTCCACATATGGTTCTTTTTTATGCCTTGAGGCCAAGGACTTTCAACTGATCAAATTTACATGCCCGAGGGCTTAGAACTTAGATCTGGTTTGAACAATGAAGATATATTCAAATCAGATCCAAGTGCTGAGAGATTCTTTTAGTAGTCATCTTACTAGAAATAACTTGAATACAACTGGAAGTATACAACATATTGCTAGGCTAATGAATGAAAAGACAAAAACAAAAAAGGTCGGGCAAGGTTTAACCTTGTCGGGCAAGCTTGGTCGTCTTGCAGGTCCCTATCTTTGTGGCTTATCAAGGGTCTGAGAGCTTTAGAGAGGGGTAAGGAGAGGAGTTTACAAAGAGAAATCGATACTACAGCAAGGTTGAACAGGGTAGCAGAGCTATTATAAAGGTTTGAGTGAAGGCTTGTCCCGAAAGGGATGAAGGCTTGGGCTGACTACAGCTTCGTTTTGAAGGCAAATCTGGCTTTGAGCAGAGTTTGTGCTTGCATTTGTTTGTTTGATTGAGTGTCCTTATTCATGATTTCTCTTTCTTCTTTTATAGACAACTCAGCTTGGCTTCTTGTGGCAGCAGCCTTGCCCGAATGCAACTTGAGAGGCAGTGACTCATCAGCTATTTTACTTGTCCTGCCATTATAAAGTACTGTATGGACTGTATAACTGGTCAGTCTATACCACTTGGCCTTTGGGTAGGTGAGCAAGTGGTCTTCATGAGTTGCACTAAGTCAGAAAAGCCCTTTTTCTGCTTTCTGGGTTTTGGCTGGGCTTAGGCCGACTCTTCCTTTAGGCATCCTTTTGGGCCAACCATTTTCCTGAGCCCAAAGTTCAAGTTTTGTTCCAAACAAGTTGTTCGATTATAGCCGTCTCAGCAGTCTCGTTTAATCAATAATATTCATAGTATATTTCGTTTGTTAGTTGCCTTGGCTCCACGTGATATCCCATATCGACTGTATCTCTAAGAAAAGAAGAGTTTAAATATCATAACCCCACTTCATCAAACACCGAGGCATTTTGTGATAAAACCCCACACCTGATGTGCACTTGGTAATTAATTACCAAGTTAAGAACAATATCGGTGTTGTTGGAAGTAGGCATTTGACCTGTCTCTCTAATAATTATATAATTTTACATGGTATCAGAGTTAGGGAGCGGGCTGTACTGCCACGTGATGGGTGAGTTTCATTGGCCTCGTGCGTTGATGGTGGGTCCCTTGGCCCCGTGTGTAGGGTAAGTCCCCTTGACTTTGCGTGGTTGCCGATGTGTGGATCTCTCATGTGTGACCCACTAATTGGGTTCCATGTGAGGGAGCGTGTTGAAATATCCTATGTCTCTCTTTTATGAGAAAATAAGAGTTTAAATATCTTAACCCTACTCCAACTAATACCGATGCCTTTTGTGATAAAGCCCTATACTTGACGGATTATGCAGGTGGTAATTAATAAATTGGGGACAATATCGATGTTGTTGGAAGTGGGTTGTCCGTCTCTCTGATAATTCTACATATGCAAAAATTGAGGACGATATAGCTGCAAGAAGTAGTACTGCAATGTTGGTAATGCAGAGAGGGAAGGTTGAAGCTGCTGCTGCTGAAATTGAAGTAAAATACAGGTAATTCATGGTCTTATTTCTCTATCTCCTCTGATTCTTCTCCTCTCTGAGTATATGTATATAATTGTTTATCGTTTTCTCCTTGAAAATCGTAACAGGGAAAGGAAAAAAACAAACCAAACATCACATGTATGTGCTTACATTTTTGTTTGACAGTTTTTCTCCGTTGTCTTTATCTAGTGCATGCGTTTCGAAGGTTTAAGCCCTAATTAAGTAAATTAAGGAATCTTTTAAACACAATTGTTATGCTTAGTGATAACATTATTTAAGGATATCCTAGTATATGAGAATCACAAACTCAACTACTTCGTGTTTTACTATGAATTGACAATTTACAGTAAGAAACTAAAAATATATACGACACATGAAGACACTTTGACCAAAGACGATTAACTATGAACATATTTTTAACAATCAAGGACACAGTCTATTGCTTAAGGTTGAGGGATATAAATTGAACCCTATAGATGTTATATATGCATTGCAGATAGTGCTGGCCCCATCACCAAACCATGTTTGGTTAACATTCACTTTTATTTTTCAATGAAAAGATGGAGAGATTAGAAGGTTATTTCTTATAACGCTTGTATGGGATTTTGTAGGGAAGTAAGTGAGAAAAAACTCTAAAGCTTGTCCTCTATTTATAGAGGTTTAAGTGCCCCATTCTGATTAGGTTAAACAACCCGGATTTGGATCCTCGCCGGATCCCTTTCGTGGGGATCTTAAGGATCAACGAATACGGACCGTTGATAAAAAATAGTGCGGTCATAATTTTTTCCTTTTTTATATTTTTCACTTAAAACGATGTTGTTTTACTTTTAAAAAAATAAAAAACATTTAATTGGGACCGCACGATTTTTTATCAACGGTCCGTGTTCGTTGATCCCTAAGATCCCCAGGGAGGGGATCCGATGAGGATCCAAATCCAAACAACCTTTCAGAAACGTCATATCATCACTTTGTTTGCACCCTTCGTTAAGAGGCACCACTTTTAGAAAGACATATCTAATCACTTGAATTTAACTTCTTTTTCTTTTAAAAAAAATAAGGACAACTGGTGGCAAGTCACAGTTATCTACTCATTTTTGACCCGAAGAGGCTACGGGGAATTTTACAATGCCCCTGGAACTTGTCAAATCCCTTGTTTATTTTGATAACTTTTTTATAACATTATACGTCCAACAACATTTATTTAATTTGACAGGCTAATGATTCAACACTAGCTATCACAGATTACAGGTAAACAGAAGTTGAGAGTCTAGGTTTGGGAATGACAATGATACTCTTGGCCTTTTGAATTGTAATCCCAACAAATTCTTCCATATTGTCCACGACTTCAGGAGGGCATTCCCACTCAAAGGCATGGAGAAATGCTGCCAAGTAAAATTGCACCGTGCGATGAGCAAGCGGCCATCCTACACAGATCCTTTTCCCACACCCAAATGGCAGTAGATTGAAGTCTTGGCCTTTCACATCAATCTTCGAACCAATAAACCTTTCTGGTTTGAATTTGCAAGGCTCTTCCCAAATGCTTGGATCTCTAGCCATCCCCCAAATGTTCACCACCGCAACGCAATCCTTAGGAAAATGATACCCAGAAACCTCACAAGCCTCGTATGAGCGACGAGTAATGAGTGGGGCTGCTGGGTGGAGTCGGAAAACTTCTTTCACTGCTGCTTGAAGGTAAGGCAAATTCGCAATGTCGCTTTCTTCAACAAACCTGTCCTTTCCAACAACTTGGTCCAATTCCAGAACTATTTTCTTGTGTACATCAGAGTTTTTTAGGATCTCTGCCATTCCCCACTCAACAGTGCTTGTGCTTGTCTCCGTGCTTGCAATGAACATGTCCTACAAAATCAAAATCAAGACAATTCTTAATTTCTTAAAATGAATCAATTTCAAATAGGTTTGATTTGTTACACAATCAGTAGTCCCAAAAGCCTACAGCCACCGGACTCAAAAGCTAAAACTGTTTTAAACAATGGGCCAACAATGTATATCAAGCTTATAGATTGACTTACCGAAAGCAAGCTTTTGATCATGTTTCTAGAAAGCGTTCTCAGGTCAACATCTTTATCACTTCTATAGTTCAACAATGCATCTAACATGTCCCCTTTCTCCTTCTTAGTATTATTGTTGATTCCAATTTCCCTCTCTTTCAACCTCTCGTCAATAAGTTTCTCATACGAAGCATCATATTTCCAAAAGATCTCCAATGTTCTCCGCTTGAGCCCTTGAGGATCAAAGGGCTTGAATAATGGGAAGAAATCAGCAACATTTCCCGTGCCAAGAAGTTTTATTAATTCTCTTAATGATTCTTTCATTTCTCTCCCTTCCTTCGTTGTGTATTCAAAAAGGCTCTTACTGCATGTAAGGTTACTTGTAATGTTGGCTACGGTGATGAAAACCCACTCTCCAATGTTCACCGGATTCTTTGACGAAGAAGCTGAGTAGAGCTGGTTCAGTAATCCATGGACCTACAAACAATTGAAAGAATAAACCATATTCAGAGTATCAATATCAATATAAAAATTAAAATCTTTTTTCCAATATTTGAAAATTTCTTTCTCCAATATTTGATGTGTGTATTAAATTTGACGATTTTCCCAAATACTTAAGAACATATCCTCAATATATAGGAGAGGACTTTATTATAAGAATGAACTGAACTCACAATCTCATTACGTGGTGTCACTAATACACTCATGTATTTCACCACTATTAATTATAGCACCTAAATTAGTATGAAAACGAGGCAATGAAACTGCCCAAATAAACAATTTCTTGCCAACAGCGTTCAATGTAAAGAACAGTTCTTTTCACAAGTGTTTTTGATGGAAGCACATAAAAAATGTTAATGCTTGCCTTTAGGGTTGGAAAAAAATCCCAAAAATTCCAAACCGAACCAAAAAATTCTCGAAACCAAACCGAAAAAATCCCAAACCGAAATTCCCGAAAATTTCGGTACCCAATACCAAACCGATCCCGAAATTTCGGTACGGGAATCGGTCTCAAGTTTTTGGGATTTCGGTATTCCCAAACCGAACCAAAAAAAAATATATATATATATATTGTTTAATTTTTAAATATATATTTAGATTTTTAATAGCTGTCAGATTCTATTGAGATTTAATCTCAACCGTTGAATATAAATTTGATTATTTGATTATTTGATACCTTGCCCCTCCTTAATAATTCTTCATCTGGATGGTTCATATATGCATTGAGATGAAAGATTCATGTGCTATATAGAAATTTAAGCTGGCGTATTATTTTTTATGCTACAATTGTACTTACTGGTGTACACAGACTTTCTTTTTCCTTCCATCCATTATTAAATCCATTTTTACTTACTGGTGTACACGGACTCAAATTTGTGCACAAATTAGTACAAACATGCCTTGCCATTTGATTGGTAGATTAGTAGAAACAAATTGGCAAATTGAGCTCAAAAGCATAATATGTCAAATTTTAGTCCAAAAGCCCAAAAGCCCAAAACCATTTCGGGATTCCCGATTTGTCCCGAAACTATTTCGGGATTTCCAAAAATTGGGATTCCCGAAAATTTGATTTGGGATCGGTATTGAAATTGGGATTCCCGAAAATTTCGGTTTGGAAATTGGGACAAGGGTTTCGGTATGGGATCCCATACCGAACCACCCCTACTTGCCTTTAACTTTTTCTGCTAAATATAGTCAAAATTACTTTTGGTCTTCTCAAAATATTATTAATTATTTCAAAAGCACTTCTTAAAAGTCTCAATCACTCGATCTAGAAACAAAAAAAAAAAAAAAAAAAAAAAAAACCAGTATAGTAAGTGTGCATCTCTTATCAAATCAACAGATACTACTGCAATTACTTCATGAACTTATTGATCAAATCAAGATATGCAGAGATGCTTCAATGATTTCAAATGTGATCTTACAAATTATTTCAATTACGTAATCTAACATGATCCATAGGCAAAAGTTAAAAAGGACGGAAATTAACGAACCTTTTGCTTGCGAAGTGGTGTAAAATTGTCAAGGGCTCTAGTAGAGAAGACATTTTCATTCAATATTCTTCTGAGCACTCTCCATCGTGTACCCATCGGAGAATATACAAGGGAGGTCGCATCATATGACATGACTAGGGAGGTCTCGTTGGTGACATGATTGGAGAAAACAGCCTCCTGTTCCTTGAGGATAATGCGTGCCATTTCCGGCGAAGCTGCCACAATGACCGGCTTTGGACCCAATTTCAGGCTAAAGAGCGGGCCATGAATTTTTGATAACTTAAACAAGTGTTCATGTATTTGGCTGCTTCTCAGTTGAAGAAGGTTGCCGAGTATCGGCCATCCAACAGGTCCTGGCGGGGAGTTTTTCCAATTCTCATATTTGCCGCCGTGGACAAGACGAGTGATGAAAAAATATGCAGCAACTGATAACAAAGCAATCATCATGCAGAGAGGGAAGGCTTCCATTTTTGCTACGTTTTTTTTCCTCTCTCTAGGTCATCTTCTTGCAATCAAACCCTCAAAAAGAGAGAACAAAACAAACAAAATATGCATCTTTCTAAACTATGCATCTTTCTTTAGACAGTTGTCCGATATGCATGCTGTTTTTCTCTGATACATGACACGCTTTCTGGTAGAAATTGTGGTGGTGATGACAAGTTTACAATATGCATGCAATAAAGTGATTTCGGAAAAAAAAAAAAGGGACACTTTGGATGCGGTCTATAGCTATCAATATTTTTTGATTGAAACCTTGTTAGTTTTTAGTTTTTAATTGAGGTCCTTGACATTAATGTAATAATGTAAGTTACTATATTTTTTAAATTAAAAATTAAAAATTGAAATTTGTAATTGTTTATATTAATGAGATTTTAAATAAAACCCATAATTTATGGGATTAAAAATAATAAAATATAAATTATACTCTCTATTATATTGTGTGTGTGTGTATATATATACATATATGTATGGTTACATTAACCAAAATTAACAAAAAAAGTTATTGTACCAAAACATGGATACATTCTCAAATCAACGAAAAAGAATGTACCCATATAAGTTTAAACATGGATTAAAAAATTTGAATGGATTTTATATTTAAAAAAAAGGTTCATTTTACATATAACAAATTGATATATTTGAGAATGGATACATTTAAGATTTAAAAAATTGAAAAATTATATGAATGGGTGATTAAAAAATTGAGAATCTTTTTATATATATAAAAAAACTATTAGGTACAAACTTAATTTAATTTAATTTTTTATTATTTTGGAAATGTTTGAATTGAAAATTAATTAGAAGTTTAATAGATGTGTGAGTATTAAACCCTAAATTAATTACTAATTTTTATATTAAAAATTTATATAATAAACATGTAAATTCATTATCACATTATTGCTAGGGACTTGAATCAAAATTTAAGAACTAATAAGGTCTTAGTCAATGAACAGTAAGAACTAGGGACTGGATACTAATTTTTCCAAAAAAAAAGAAGACAAAAAGATGCGTTTGTTCCAACGTACTATCTCGGACTGAACTAGCTTAAGGGTCTAAACTAGATTAGCTTAAATTAACTTAAGTTAGACTAAATTAGTAAAGCATTTGGTGTAGTGTTGAGCAAGATAACGAAAACCCATATCACATTCATCATCACCAACAAGACCAACAAAGCAATTCATAACAAAAATCGTACTTTTTTTTTTAAATTTATAAAATTTTCATTGAATAAAGAATGATGTTAGGAGCTACACATACGATATGAAGTCATCAAATGAAATACTCCATCGAGTATTCAAAATATATACGTATATATACCTTATGAATGATTTTTATTTGACATACAAACTCAAACTCAGGATCTTCTCCCTTCTTCCAGTAACTGGTGGACTTGTGGACTCGAATCTGGAATCTCAATATCTGTTCTTCGCATAAGAGAGAGCTTAACCTCGTGGCCGGTGACAAGGACACGCCAACATTCTTCTCTGCACCCAGCATGTGGAAATACACTTGAGGTGCCCACCCATCCTGCTGGTTTAGGAGAGGGAAGGACTGCAAGTAACAAGTCGAAGCTATGACAATTCGTACAAGACCTCCAGCAAAGACGTCCTACCAATGATCCAGTAATCATCCACACGAGAGATTCCCAATAGGGCAGCACATAGAAATGGAAGGAATACAATGCAGAGCTTTGCGAATGGCCTCTGTGACCAAACACTTTGATCTTCCAAGACAAACACCATGCAAGAAAACCAAGATCTGCAAGTAAAACTGAAGTATTACACTAGGAAAGTTTTTATGTCCTTCCTTTACAATCTTCTTCTCTCCAGTGCAGATAGCATTGTTAGTGTCAGGATTGTATTTCATGTTGCAAATCATGAGAGTTATGAGAACATAATAGAAAAGGCCCAATATGGCATGTTGCAAATCATGAGAAAAAAAAATTTAAACATACATTATTTGATTTACATCAAGTTTGATAGCAAATTCTCTGCACAATTGTAAAAGAAGCATAAGCAAATTACCAAAAACGATATGAAAGAGGGTCAGATATTACTTAAAAGGCCCTTCCAATCTTCCTTACGAAACATATAGGTCATAACCAAATGTGAATTCATTAGTCAAGAAGCACCTTAGAGGACATTAAACATATAAATATTCTTCTTAATCTGAAAAAATTCACCATATTAGTATTTAGGGTCTTTATCACAAATGGTCTCTGAAATTGACTCTCATCATCAAGATGGTCTCTGAAATTGAAAATCAGTCAATGTAGTCCTTGAAAAATAGGTGTTGCAAATCAATGTGATCATTTTGTCACAATTATGTTAAAAATTCCGTTAAGTGCTGATCTGGCACATAAATGGGTCCTATAAGTCCTTTTTTCTCATAAGTGGTCCTTGAAATTGACCTGAGACATCAAAATGATCACGGAAATTGAAAATTGATCAATGTAGTCCTGCAAGTAAGTGCCCAAAACAATGTAGTCATTCCATCACAATTCTGTCAAAAATTCTGTTATGTGCTGACGTGACACATAAATGGATCATACAAGTCTAATTAAATTTAAAAAATTACAAATAGGTTTAATAATTTAATAGTTAATAAAAAGTTGTGAAACCAAAAACTCAGTCCTGCAATCAACTTCTTAATTAATTATTAAACCTACATCAACACATAACAATTTTTTTTTACAGAATTGTGGCGGAAGGATCATATTGATTTGCGACACCTATTTTCAAGGACTACATTCATCGATTTTTAATTTTAAGGACCATCTTGCACTAGTAAAAAAAACACTTTGCGCGACGCAGGCCTTTCGTGGCGCAAAGTCAAAAAAACGTCGCGCAACCATTAGCGCAACGAAGCGTCGTCGCGCACCAACCGTCGCGCCAAGGCAGTGACGCTAGGGTTTGCGCGACGAAGAATTAAACTGCGTCGCGCAAAACTACTTTGCGCGACGTAGGGACCTACGTCGCGCAAAATAGTTTTGCGCGACGCAATAACCTACGTCGTGCAAAGTAGTTTTGCGCGACGAAGTAACCTGCGTCGTGCAAAGTAGTTTTGCACGACGCAAGGACCTACGTCGCGCAAACCAACTTTGCACGACGCAAGTTACTTCTTCGTCGCGCAAACCCTTGTTTTTTATTTTCATTTTTTGGCGAAAATATATATATTTTTTTTTAATAAATATTGTAATTAAATTCTAAACAATAATTAATAAACCAAGAAAAATATTTAATTATAAAATATATAAAAATATACATACAAGATGTTCGAACAAAAAAAAAACTACAAGAAGTAGTCTTCTAGGTTTGATACATCAAGCTATTAGGTATCGGCTGAGAGGTCAAAGGTGTGACTTGAAAAATACAAAAACTAAATTACAAAGGTTTCCAATTGCAGTTTCTCTATCGGCAGATCGACTGTAAGTTTTCTAAAATCTTTAACCAAGCAAAAGTTTCGATAATATCTCTCTCATGGTGGATGTGTCACCTTTATTATCCATCTCCACGCCAAATTCCAGGACTGCAGCATCTAGCACTACTTCCTTTCCGCAATCTCGTAGACATTTTCATCAATTGTACCCTTAGTGACTAGCCTGTAAAGGACATGATCCAACAATTTTCTATTCAAGTTTATGACTCAAACCAATACCACATTATAAAAGCAGGGAAGAACGGGTGAGGGTTAAACCTGAAAGGACCATCTTGATGTAGTGGGTCAATTTCAAGGACCATCTTGATGTAGTGGGTCAATTTCAGGGACTATCTTGATGGTGTGACTCAATTTCAGGGACGATTTGTGATAAAAACCTATAAATCTTATGGGCCTTATTTACGTGCAACATCAGCACTTAACGGAATTTTTAATAGAATTGTGACGGAAGGATCACGTTGATTTGCGACACCTATTTTCAGGGACTACATTGATTGATTTTCAATTTCAGGGACCATCTTGATGGTGAGATAGTGAGAGTAAATTTCACAGACCATTTGTGATAAAAACCCTAGTGTTTATATTCCCTGAGTAATTTAGAACCAACTATGCCTGAACTAAGTCAGTGCGTAACTAAAAACAAGGAGCACGAGTGAACTGCATGTGTGTTTCCAAAGCCAAGAATAGGAGCATATTGAATATATAGCCTCCCATATATATTTTGATGTAAGTATCAAATTTACACACATATCTCATATTCAATACACGTGATTGATAGTTTTCACCACAATAACACCATTAAATTCTTAAATTGGAAAAAAATTTCCCTTAGTATAGTTTTCTTGTAGGCTTCAGGGTTAGGAATAGAGAGTCCATATACGAGGAAAGGAGAGCGGATACAAGAGCGGATACAAAACAATAATTAAAGTACGACAATATCAAATGAATCCTTGGATTAGTTACCTTCTAAATGTCATTTCTAAGATGAAGTCATAAAATCCTCATTGGTGCTTACAAATTCACATCGTTTTTGGTAATTTGCTTTTTCTTATAGCTGTGCTGTTGTTTTCACTCACTTCATTAACAAGCACAAGAATTTGCTATTAAGAACTGGCATCCACTGAAAACATTATTAAAAATTTTCTATACTATTCAACTGTTGTGAATGGATGTTTAACTGAAGGAACCAAACCAGCACAAAAAATTCTATGGATTCGGCACAAGACTTGTAAGTTGTAGCAGGATCCTATCATCTCCACAAATTTATCTCCAGATTAAGTTAATTTAGTAAGTTGATAGGATTAACTCCACCTGTGTAAGTTTATCTTACATTGCCGGTCCCAAGCCCGGGTAAAGGAGGAGGGGGAGGGCGTCAGGTAGTCGACAGCCGGCACTCCTCAGTTACGTCGAATCCTTATGAAAATGAATCCAAAACGAAATCGCGCTAAAGCTAGGGCGTCACCCGTAAGTGGCGCGCTGTGTGGCCCGAGCACAGTGATAAGTGAGCAAGGGTCGTTGTATCTCCATCGGCACCCGGATACAGTGTTAAATGAGCAAGGGGGCCATAGAAACTTCTTTTCAAACGACTCCACTCAAAGTTGTTTGGGAGCATATGCTCCTATCAACTTTACACAAGACACACAAAAGAAGTACTTTGATCCTATTGGACAGGGGAGGGTGAAGAAGCTAGGACAGAAGGGTAGAGTTCAAGAGAGTAGAATGCGTTTAGGAACGTGGAATATAGGAACCTTAACGGGAAAATCTATGGAAGTAGTGGAAGTTATGGTGAGGAGAAGGATAAATATTATGTGCCTACAAGAAACTAAGTGGGTTGGTCTTAAGGCAAAGGATCTAGAAAACTCAGGGTTTAAACTTTGGTATTCGGGCACAAATAGAACGAGAAACGGTGTTGGCATCATCGTGGACAAGACCTTGACACAAGATGTTGTAGATGTTAAGAGGGTAGGAGATATAATCATGGCAATCAAGATTGTAATAGGACAAGAACTCATCAATGTGATTAGTGCGTACGCACCTCAAGTAGGGTTGGATACGAGTTCGAAAGAGAAATTTTGGGAAGACCTTGGAGACTTGGTGCAAGGAATTGCCCAGACGGAGAAGTTATTTATATGAGGAGATTTAAATGGACACGTGGGCAGGGAGACAGGCAACTATGAAGGTTTTCATGGTGGCCATGGTTTTGGGGAGAGAAACGAGGATGGGGAAGCTATCTTGGATTTTGCAATGGCATATGATCTCTTCTTAGCCAACATCTTCTTTAAGAAAAGAAAAGAACATGTGATCACCTACAAGAGTGGGTCATCAAAAACACAAATAGATTTTCTTCTAATGAGGAAAGGGGATCGTATAACTTGTAAGGATTGCAAAGTTATACCGGGAGAGAGCTTGGCTAATCAACATCGCTTGTTGGTGATGGATGTATATATCAAAAAAGTGAGAAAAAAGAACAAGACTTGGAAGTGCCCAAGGACTAGATGGTGGAATCTAAAAGGAGAAAAACAAGCCATTTTCAAAGAGAAAGTAATCACCCAGTGTATGTGGGATAGAGAGGGGGAAGCTAGCCAAAGGTGGGATTCCATGGCTAGTTGTATCCGAAAAGTAGCAAAAGAGGTATTAGGAGAGTCCAAGGGCTTTGCTCCACACCAAAAGGAATCTTGGTGGTGGAATGAGGAGGTATAAACAAAAGTGAAGGCTAAGAAGGAATGTTGTAAAGCCTTATACAAGGACATGACCGATGAAAATGGTGAAAGGTATAGAAGAGCGAAGCAAGATGTGAAGAAAGCTTTGAGAGAAGCTAAGTTAGCGGCTTATGACGATATGTATAAGCGACTAGATACCAAAGAAGGAGAGTTGGATATCTATAAACTAGCTAGAGTAAGGGAAAAGAAGACAAGGGACCTAAACCAAGTGAGGTGTATCAAGGATGAGGATAGAAAGGTTCTTGCTACAGAGAACGCGGTCAAAGACAGATGGAGAGGTTATTTTCATAATCTTTTCAATGAAGGACATGAAATGAGTACTTCTTTAGGGGAGTTGAGTAACTCAGAAGAGTGTAGAAACTACTCATTTTATCGTTGAATTAGGAAGGAAGAAGTGGTTAGAGCTTTGAAAAAGATGAAGTATAGAAAAGCAGTGGGCCCAGACGATATATTGATCGAAGTGTGGAAAGTCTTGGGAGAGACAGGTATAGCATGGCTCACTGACCTTTTCAATAGGATTTTGAAAACGAAGAAGATGCCAAATGAGTGGCGAAAGAGCACTTTGGTGCCTATCTACAAGAATAAGGGCGACGTACAAAATTGCATGAACTATAGGGGTATTAAGCTAATGAGTCATACAATGAAGCTGTGGGAGAGAGTCATTGAGCATAGATTGAGGCAAGAGACACGGGTTTCGGACAACCAATTCGGGTTCATACCAGGGCGCTCAACCATGGAGGCAATCTATCTCTTACGAAGATTGATGGAAAGATATAGAGATGGGAAAAAGGATTTACACATGGTCTTTATAGATTTGGAAAAAGCGTATGATAAGGTCCCAAAAGACATTCTTTGGAGGATTTTAGAGAAGAAAGGAGTATGAGTAGCATATATCCAAGCTATAAAGGATATGTATGAAGGAGCAAAGACTGCCGTAAAAACTCATGAAGGACAAACCGAAAGCTTCCCCATAACTGTAGGATAACATCAAGGCTTATCCTTAAGTCCTTACCTTTTTACGTTGGTAATGGATGAGTTAACAGGACATATTCAAGATGATATTCCTTGGTGTATACTTTTCGCAGACGATATAGTGTTGATAGATGAAACTCAGGAAGGGGTAAATGCGAAGCTTAACCTTTGGAGAGAAGTGTTGGAATCTAAAGGTCTTCGCCTAAGCCGATCAAAGACAGAATATATGGAGTGCAAGTTCAGTGCAAATAGAGGCCAAAATGAGTTAGGGGTGAGGATCGGAGATCAGAAAATACCAAAGAGCGATCGTTTTCGCTACTTAGGATCTATCTTGCAAAAGAACAGAGAATTAGATGGAGATCTCAACCATAGAATACAAGCTGGATGGATGAAGTGGAAGAGTGCATCCGGCGTGTTGTGTGACCGCCGTATACCACTGAAGCTCAAGGGAAAATTTTATAGGACGGCAATAAGGCCGGCGATGCTATATGGCACAGAATGTTGGGCGGTGAAGCATCAACACGTACACAAAATGGGTTTGGACATGTGCAAAGAAGGCCTCCTGACGCTCCGGTTCGAAGATGTGACTACGGGATAGAGGTTCAGGGCTGAAGGGGTAGAGGAGGACCTAGGAAAACTTGGGAAGAAACCCTAAGAAAAGACTTAGAGTACTTGGATCTAAAGGAGGACATGACACAAAACCGAGCGCAATGGCGTTCTAGGATTCATATAGCCGACCCCACTTAGTGGGAAAAGGCTTTGTTGTTGTTGTTGTTGTTTAGTAAGTTGATAGGATTCCGCTAACTCTTTATTTTTCGTCAAGGCTCTAAAATCATTTTTCTCCTACTTTATGTAGATGATATTGCTGTCACTGGCAGTTGTGGAACCAAAAATAATCACAAGGCGACACGTGGATTTTTTGGTAAAAGAGGACAAAAATACCCTTGAGGCATACCGAGATTCCTACGCGCGAGCGGCGGACAATCATCCTCAACCAAGTCAAAAATGCTCCAAAAAAGGTAACCAATTCTAATTTATCTCATCCATCCTCATTATAGGTAATTACTTCATAACCAAAAATTATCCCATAAAAATAGAGATTAATTGGCTAATTAATGAATTAATTCCTAATTAATTCATTAATCACCAAATTAATCACCCATTATACCCCAAAAATCACACCAAGGGCCGGCCATTCCCATCCAAAAAGAGCCTATCATATTCTCTACCTTTTCCACCATTTTCCCTTTTTAATTATTTGGTAACTCCTAATTAAACCTAAATTAAACCCAAAAAACCCTAGCCACCTCCTATCCTTATAAATATACTCTCATTCTCACCAAAAAGCCAATTTCCAACACTTTGGCAAAAATCCTAAAATTCTCTAAACACTCTTTCTCTCTAAATTCTAACTTTGGCATCGAAGGTTCTTCGGCCAAAGCCGCCCCATTCATCGTGGGCACGTGAGGCTCTTGGCCTTAACCTAAGGTGTTAATTGTTTTGTAGGTGCAAAATTGTCCAAGATCAAGGAGGAAGAAATTTGCATCCACAAATTGGTGCTTTCATTGAGAGTTGAAATCCATACTCATAGAAGACTCTCGCACAAAAAGGTTTTTTCTTTATTTTCTAGTCCATTTGAATATTTTTTTTCATACGTTCTTATTATTAGAATTTTTTACTTGCAAAGGTTCTTTGATAAAACTTATAAGAAAAATATAATGGCTAGAAATTTAGAAAATTCCACAAGTGAAAATTCTAATGTTCAAGAAATGGGATTACAGAGATCCGTGAGGCTAAATGCGACAATAAGTGCAGCAGCACCACCACCACGAGTTTTCACCATGGGAACCACCACGGTGGCGAGGTCCATGGTGCCTTCACCACGGCTTGAGTTGTGCCATCCAAGGCTCACGGCACCAAGGCCACGGCCCAAGTCGTGCCATCCAAGTTTGCACGGGCCCAGGCCCAAGTCTCACATTCGCTTGCATCACATACTAAGCAGCTTGCTCCCGCCAAGCAACCTGCTTTCGCGGCCCAGCCTGCTCTCGTGACCCAGCCTGCTCCCAACGAGCAGCCCACTCCAGTGGTCCAGCCTGCTCCTGCCAAGCAGCCTGCTCTCGTGACCCAGCCTGCTCCCGACGAGCATCCCACTCCTGTGGCCCAACCTACTTCTGCCAAGCAGCCTGCTCTCGTGACCCAGCCTGCTCCCGAAGAGCAGCCCACTTCCGTGGTCCAGCCAGCTCCAGTTGAGCAGCCCATTCCCGTGGCCCAGCCAGCTCCAGTCAAGCAGCCCACTCCCGTGGCCCAGCCAGCTCCAGTCGAGTAGCCCACTCTCACGGCCCAGCCTGCTCTCGTGGCTTTCCAAGCAGCCCAAGTCGGCCCAAGACTATCTCAACCATCCGGACCTACCATCGAGCCGGGGGCATTCTCGCCATATATTTTCGTGGATTTGACATTTCCTAACTCAAATCTCGTGCCCGAAGTCTACCACCCTTCCATTACCCAATGAGGCGCATTCCTTCCAAGCTCTTCCAATCCAAATGGCGAACAACACTTGTCTCGACAAGTCATAGAGTTGACGAGTGCCCTTGCACAGCAAACAACCTTGGTGAATCAACTTTTGTAACGCATCGGGATCCAACGTGCCCCGGACGAGGTATCCCGAAGTAGGACAAGGGCAGACAGACCTTTCCAGCAGCGTCCCGGTAAGTAGCCACTCGACCAACCACGAGTCGAACGTTTGGGCAGTGTACATTCTCGTCTTAGCGCGCGGAAGAGCATGCACTCTCGATTAGGCCCACGAATGAGCATACAATTACGGTTGGGGTCATACTTCGATAGTCAACATGAGCAACCTTCCGGGCAAAGTGTCCGTTCGCGGCTAAGCCCACAAGGAGCATCATCCACCTCACATCAGAGTAGGCAGCACGACGGACGGAGAGAAGCAGTCACTCAATCCCGCTCAAGTTCAACCAACAACCTGCGAAGAACTCGCTCGCCTGTTAGGAACGCACCACATGCACTGCATCCGCGACATAGACGAGCCAAACACATGGAAGAGCAGCCTAGACCAGCAAGTCATGGTTGGGGGCAGCCGAGAGCTCTGCTACCCCAACAAAGGAAAATTCAGGAAGAAGTAAAGAGACTATTGACCAAGCGATTGCATGATTTCCAACGCAACGAGGTCACCGACAAGGCACTATAACGGAACATGACCAACATAAGCAGGTCACCCTTCACGGACGAGATCGAGCAGGCAGAGCCTCCGCGCGAGTTCAGCATGCCACATTTCATATCTTTCAAAGGGGATGAAGACCCAGAGAGACACTTAAAGTGCTACCGAACCGCAATGATCCTTTATCGAAACAACGATGATCTCATGTGCAAGATATTCGCCACTACTCTACAAGGTGATGCGCAAGATTGGTTCTACACCCTGCCGCCACAATCCATCCGGAATTTTTACGAACTTTCTTTGGTTTTCACAAAAAAATATTCATCTTATCGCTCGATCAAAAAGAAGTCTGACCATTTGTTCGACGTCAAGAAGAACCCAAAGGAGTCGCTTCGCGACTATGTAAGGAGGTTCAAAGTAGAGAAGGCAAAAATAGTCGGATGCAAAGACTCGATAGCTAGAGCAGCCTTCCAAAAAGGACTTCCAGCAGACCACCCGCTATTCAGAAAATTGATCATGAAAGAAGATCTAACTCTGGCAGACTCTTTTGCTTTGGCAGAGAAGCATGCACTTTGGGATGAGGCTCGCCAATGCACATTCAAGGACTTGAAGAAGTACCCGACATCACCTCCTTAGAAGCAGCGGAGGACTTATTCGCATGTTTGACGGTATCTAAAGTAGCAATAAGCTCTACCATCATGTGAGAAGAGATGGGGGCCAGACTACCTGTATTCTACAGTTCAAAAGCTCTCCTCGATGCTATTAAAAATTCAAAAGCTAACTTTGGCGATAGTTGTTGCAACCCGGAAGCACAAGTTTTACTTTTAAACGCATGCGGTCATCCTCATGACGTACTATTCTGCCCAATCCAGACGTGCGATGATAAAGGCAAAGACCCTGGCGGATGTAAAGTTTTCTGACGAACGCAACACTAGAAGGACACACTCGGAAGAAAGTTTTGTCCTCGTCACCCTAAAAGATTCTATATAGGAGCAACATGTACCAGCAGTTGAGTACCACTTCTTGTTGCGCACCACACGGCCCTAACTGACCCTTGCTCAATGATTCAATTCTAGAGTGGCCCAATACTGACAGTTCAGCATCTCCTGCTGCGTATGACATGGTCCCATCTCCACAGCTCCCTACTACGCCTTCACGCCGAGCCTAGGTGACGTAACAGAGTGGCCCAACGATGCCTTAAAAGTAGCCGAACACACTCTAGCTGCGCCTACTCCACCCGATGGAGATTTCTGGCATTTGCATGTTAACGACACAGAAAAATCTCCATCATTGCCCGCAGAGAAGGCTCCAAAAAGATGAATATCATCTGGGAAAGTCTGTACAAGAACAGCAGAGAGGG
Organism: Malus domestica; assembly: GCF_042453785.1. Lineage (NCBI taxonomy): Eukaryota > Viridiplantae > Streptophyta > Magnoliopsida > Rosales > Rosaceae > Malus > Malus domestica. The sequence goes on along the minus strand of NC_091669.1, from coordinate 34,410,957 downwards.
CGGCAAGAGTAATTGCACCATCGCCACCATGAAACGGTAAAAAGATCGAAAAGCAGTGGATGGCCTACAATCTGAAGAAGTACCATGTGTGACCTCTAGCTACATCAAAGCCCGAAGACTCAAGCAGCTTGACGGGCACTACCTCACCAACCGAGGATTATCCAGTTGTTATGCAGTTCTTACTTTACATCTAAGTTCTCGTTCGTTTAACTCGTTTTTCAATGAGGAATTTAGAAGTAATCATGACTTGGCTTGGCTGCATGCTTACAATAACTGATCACTCCTGCACTTCAAAAGAAGACCGCGCCCTTCTTAGGGACTTACCGCAGGAATTGCGCCCTCCGAGGGACCAACCATGCCCTCCAGTGCGAGAGGATAAATTAATTGCTCTCCAACACGAGAGGGAAAACCAATTCCACGACACCCACATGGGTCAGCTCTCCAAGAACGGGAGGATAAACTCTACACTCCGAATATCCAGACGTGGATGAGCCGGGCTGCCCTAGTATAACTAGATGCACGATAGCTTGCGCCGGGATTCCTAGAAGTAGCCGCAATGGTCTTTTTCAAGGCTTAACTAACTGAAAGATTTTGGGTCTCTTGGCCTAATCAGTGGGGAACCGGGCCCTAGAGATGGAGAGGGCACATTACGCAGTACATCCGATGGACGGCTGCCCTGGAATCCTAAAGCTGCTACCGAATGCACTAAGGTACCCTACGGATTCCGGAAGACTGCCTACGGCTTGCCCTTCAAGCAGTAAAGCCGCACTAGACTTATACAACCGCACATTCTTGTGAAAGGTTAAACAAGCTAGCACGCATATACGAAGTTTTATCCACTGCTGACATGCTACGTAGTCGATAAGCTTCACCTCTGCCAAGCGCGGAACAACCTACACCAAGTCCTAAAGTGTTGTGATACTTGCTACGCAACCTAGGAAATTGGAGAAAGTCAAGGTTAACAACCTAGTGGTTACGCGGACTTGTCTGCTTCTGTAAGTAAGGCATCCGACTGCCAACCTAATGGCTAACAACTTTGCAAAGTTTTACACCAACACCTACAGCTGCATAGGCTACGCGAGCTTGTCTGTTTATAAAAAGTAGTATGCTTGCCACTGGTCTATCAAGTCTAAAGGTTAGGGCATGAACAAAAGAAGCAAAAATGAAGAAAAGCTCAGGAAAACATGTTTATAAACGACTAGCAAAGGCCGAAGGAGTTCAAGCAAAACAAGAGCTACAAGAAAAAACAAAGAAAATCTTAAAGGCTACCTAGATGACTACACTTTAGCAGCCTGGACATCCCACGACTATTCAGTCGCCACACCTTCAGCAGCCGTGAAGCTCTTAGCAGCGGCATCACCCCCGACTGCTCCAGCTTGGGCACCAACTTCTCCAACTACTTCACCAATACCAACAAGGATGCGTTGCAGCTCATCCACTTCTTTCTTCAAACTTTCGTTGATCTTCAGTACACCTTGAAGTTCCAACACTTGGGGTTCAAGCCTATCGACGATTCTCTTGAAGTGGATCACTTGATTATAAGCAGCAATAAGCTTTTCATCCTTTGCATAAGCAGCGAAAGAAGTCTTTGGTTTTTTTTCTCAGCCGGCATCTCTTGAGCAGGCAGGGAAGATCTCTTTTCCCACCTTCACTTGCAGCAGGATCCACAACGGTGATTGGACGAGCCAATGCATCCGCCTTGATCCTATTCACCTCTTATTTTGGGAGCAGCCCACATTTCTCCTGACGAAGAGAGTTAAAGTAGCCAACGCCATTCGTGGTACCCAGCAGGGGAGTTCAACCCAACATTCCAGCAGCTCATGAGGCCTGCAACCTCTTCATTTCTCTCAATCACCTGCCTAGCTCGCGTCATGTCCAAAAGCCCAAAAAGACATGAGCCATTTGACTTGCCTAGCACTGCGCCACATCGCCACAATCCGTGGCCCCAGCCATACAAGCTGCCTTTGGTTCTAGCCAAGTCGAGCAGCTTAAAGCAGTGGTCCCTGCCACAATACCTCATTGGCCCATGCCGAGTCGACTCCTGGCCCATGCCAGCCGACATGCCGCACCACCCCGACGGCTGCCCCGAGGTAGCACCATCCAAGAAGAAGACAAGGAAAATTAATTTTTTCTTACCTTAGTGCGGCATGAAGAAGACGAAGAAAGCAATGAAAGATGGTCCTTTGCACGGGCAAGATGTAGAAAATTGCTACAGGAGGGGGAACAAATATCCTCTAAGCTATCTCTCTCTTGTAGGGTAGAATAAATCGCTTTCCAAAGTTGATTTAATAACCCACTTAAGGTGGACTTAAATAGGCTTTGAGAGAAATTTATTTCCCTTTCCTAGAAGGATCTAATTTCATTTTAAAGAGAGAATCTATATCAAAATAGGAAGCAGTCTTAAGTTTCCTAAAGCAAAAAGATCTCTACACCTGTTGCCCTTTCCTGCAAGCAGCCCAACAGGTGTGGGGGCATTTGTGGAATAAAAAATAATCACAAGACGACACGTGGATTTTTTGGTAAAAGAGGACAAAAATACCGTTGAGGCATATCGAGATTCCTACGCGCGAGCGGCGGACAATCATCCTCAACAAAGTCAAAAATGCTCCAAAAAAGGTAACAAATTCCAATTTATCTCATCCATCCTCATTATAGGTAATTACTTCATAACCTATAAATTATCCCATAAAAATAGAGATTAATTGGCTAATTAATGAATTAATTCCTACTTAATTCATTAATCACCAAATTAATCACCCATTATACCCCAAAAATCACACCAAGGGCCGGCCATTCCCATCCAAAAAAAGCCTATCATATTCTCTACCTTTTCCACCATTTTCCCTTTTTAATTATTTGGTAACTCCTAATTAAACCTAAATTAAACCCAAAAAACCCTAGCCACCTCCTATCCTTATAAATATACTCTCATTCTCACCAAAAAGCCAATTTCCAACACTTTGGCAAAAATCCTAAAATTCTCTAAACACTCTTTCTCTCTAAATTCTAACTTTGGCATCGGAGGTTCTTCGGCCAAAGCCGCCCCATTCATCGTGGGCGCGTGAGGCTCTTGGCCTTAAACTAAGGTGTTAATTGTTTTGTAGGTGCAAAATTGTCCAAGATCAAGGAGGAAGAAATTTGCATCCACAGCAGTGACTCTTGCTTACTCCAAAGTTTCATTGATGCCCTTGGTCGTGGATTTGACATTAAATTCTTAGCCCCGTGCACTATTTTTGGGGCTTACAGGTTCTCTCGCATGGTGGTTCTTTGCACATAAATCAGTTGAAGTATGCTCATGATTTGTTACAAAGACACAATCTCCTTCACTGCAAACCGGCATCGACCCTCTTGGCTGCCAAAGTCCTTATTGAACTAAACATGGTAAATACCAATATTAAACTAAACAAGGTAAATACCAAAAATATATATGACAATATTTGGGAATTTCTTATATATTCATTAATCTCCAAAGTGGAGTATATATAGGAGTTACAATTGGTATTACATATGTACTTCACCAATGTGGGACAATAAACTACTATTTACACTCTAACTAATATATAACTCGCAACACTCCCCTCAAGTTGGTGCAAAGATGTCACGCATGCCCAACTTGTCAAGTGAGTTGGAAAACACATTATTAGACATAGTCTTAGTAAGAGCATCAGCAAGTTGATCTTCAGATCTCACAAACGGAAACATAATAATTTCAGCATCCAATTTTTCCTTAATGAAATGTCGATCAATCTCCACATGTTTTGTTCAATCATGTTGCACTGGATTATGAGCAATCTCAATAGCAGCCTTGTTATCACAATGAAGTTTTATAGCACCTTTGGGGTTAAACCCAAGATCTCTCAACAATTTTTTCAACCACAACAACTCACATACACCATGCGACATACCACGAAACTCAGCTTCTGCACTTGACCTAGCCACCACTTTTTGTTTCTTGCTTCTCTAAGTAACTAAATTACCACCCACAAACGTAAAGTATCCAGATGTAGATTGTCGATTAGTGATAGAACCTGCCCAATCTGCATTTGTATACCTTTCGACATTCAAATGACCATTCTTAGGGAAAAACAGGCCTCTGCCAGGAGCCGTCTTCAAGTACCTCAAAATATGGGTTACTGCATCCATATGAGCTTCATTAGGTGAGTGCATAAACTGACTTACCATACTAACTGCATAAGCAATGTTAGGGCGAGTGTGAGATAAATAAATTAATCTCCCCACAAGCCTCTGATACCGTTCTTTATGAGTAGGAACTTGATCTGGAAATAAGCCCAGACGATGATTCTGCTCAATCGGAGTATCAACAGGTTTGCAATCTAACATACCTGTTTCAGCTAACAAATCAAGAACATATTTCCGTTGAGACAGAAAAATACCATGCTTGGATCGTTCAACCTCGATTCCAAGAAAATACTTCAATTCACCAAATTCTTTCATCTCAAACTCAGTAGCTAGGTACTTTTGAAGACGTTGTATCTCTTTCTGATCATCACCAGTCATTATCATGTCATCAACCTAAATAATCAATGTAGTTAGCTTACCATTTTGTCGCTTTAGAAGCAAAGTATGATCTGAATGACTTTGGATATACCCAAACTTCTTCATTAAACTTGTAAATCTCCCAAACCACGCTCTAGGAGATTGTTTCAAACCATACAAGGTCTTTCGTAACCTGCATACAACACCTTTTCCAGGAGAAGTTCCAATATCAGGTGGGAGATCCATATACACTTCCTTCTTAAGATCACCATGAAGGAAATCATTCTTAACATCAAACTGCAACAGAGGCCAATCCTGGTTTGCTGCTAAGGACAGAAGAACATGCACAATATTAAGTTTGGCAACAGGAGCAAATGTCTCCTGATAGTCTACCCCATAGGTTTGAGTATAACCCTTATCAACTAATCTAGCTTTATACCGGTTAATAGAACCATATGCTTTGTGCTTAATAGTAAACACCCATCTACATCCAACGGCTTTTTTCCCGTTTGGTAAAGGAACCAAATCCCAGGTAGAATTCTTTTCCAAAGCTTCCATCTCAACTTGCATGGCATTAACCCACTTAGGGTCAGACAAAGCATCTTGCAATTTTGTTGGAATTGATACACTAGATAGCTAACATATGTAATGCATATGGTTTGGATAAACGATGAGTAGACACATAATTGTTGATAGGATATTTGGCTTTGGCATGCATATCAGACTCATATTGTACTTTAGGTTTTCCACGATTAGCTCGTGGAGGCAACTGATAAGTAGAAGAATCGTCAGAATTTACCTCATGTATGCCACCATCTTGTACCAAACTGTTAGAAGAATCATCACTGGACGAACCATCATCAGGCAACTTGTTAGACATATCAGCAGCAGGCAACCGATCATTAGAAGGTAATTCGTCAGACATACTAACAGGCAATTCGCTGAGCACATCTGATCTAGTAGAAATAGTTCCGGGAATAACAGATGACTGATCACTATATGTAGTCGACTGATTAGTATCACGCAACATAATAGGTTCTGTTCCCAACTCTGCCTGTAACACATCATCAATACCATCTCTTCGAATCTGCACTTCACTCCCCCTCTCCCCCTGAAGTGGAGAGTCGGAAGAAGGCTTCACAAAATACGAAACTTCCTCATGGAAGGTGACATCCATGGTAATATAAGTTTTTTGAGTCGAAAGATGATACACTTATAACCTTTCTGATTGTTAGCATACCCAATAAAGACACACTGGAAAGCACATGCATCAAGTTTACTCCGTTGATGAGAGTAGACATGTACATACGCAATACACCCAAACACTTTCGAATGAAGCTTTGATACATAAACAAGAGAAACATGTTCTTGTAGCACATCGATCGGTGTCTGAAAATCAAGAACCCTACTTGGAACACGATTGATCAAATACACAGCAGCCAAAACAGCATGACCCCACAAATGATTAGGAACACATTTATCCAACATCAAGGAGCGAGCAACTTCCATTATTTGACGATTCTTCCGTTCAGACACACCATTTTGTTGGGGTGTAAATGGAGTAGTCGTCTGGTGAATAATACCATGATCACGAAAAAAACATGCCAAAGTGTGATTCACATATTCTCCCCCGTTATTAGACCTGAAGACCTTAACTTTGGTCTGAAACTGAGTAGATACCATTGTACAAAATTCTTGAAGAAGTAACGGAACATCGCTCTTATTCTTCATCAAGAACACCCAAGTTAACCGACGGAATCCATTAGAAGTAACTTTCGCTGGACCCCACACATCAGAATGTATCAAATCAAGTGGTAAAGTAGCTTTAGAATCACTTACAGGAAATGAAGCACGATGACTCTTAGCCATGACACATGTTTCACACTTGAACTTTGAATCACTACAAGTGCAAAACAAAGAATGAAATAGATGTTTCATATAACTGAATGATGGATGTCCCAATTGTCGATGCCATAACCAAATTTGATGTCTGTCATCCACTTTAGCATTTAAAACTGGATGATTATTTGAACCAGAAACAACAGTGTCCTCCATAGTTAAGATGTACAAACCCTCTATTCTTTTACCATGACCAATTATCTTCTGAGTTTGAATATCTTGAAAATAACAATACGTAGGGTAAAAGTGAGTAGAACAATATAAGGTATCAATAAGTTTTCCTACCGACAAAAGATTGAACTTAAGATCAGGAACAAGTAAAGCACGGACCAATGATAAGGTTGGAGTCAGAGAGATAGTGCCTTCACCCTTCACAGGGGAATGTGCTCCATTTGCACTAGTAACATACGGATCACGAACATAGTCACATAACTCATCAAATACTCTAGGGTCACTAGTCACATGATCAGTGGCCCCATTATCTATTATCCATTTATTTGTTCCACCAAGATGCATAACAACACTATGATTATATTGAGCCATTGAACAAAAATCACGAACAATAAATGCACAAAAGATACGCAGCGGAATGAAAACAATTTACCAAATACTGTAGCAGAGCACTGTTCACGACACTGTAGTAGAGACTATTCACGGCACTGTAGCAATCACTGTTTACGGCACTGTAGAGGACCACTGTTTACAAAGCAGACTACTGTTCACGCACTGTACTGTAGCGCGCCACTATTTACTTTTTTTTTTTTTTTTACGAAGGAAATCATGAAAAATATGGGCACAAAATTAAAGCACATAGGTCACCAAGAGCTAACTGCTCTGATGCCATATTGAACTAAACATGGTAAATACCAATATTAAACTAAACATGGTAAATACCAAAAATATATATGACAATATTTAGGAATTTCTTATATATTCATTAATCTCCAAAGTGGAGTGTATATAGAAGTTACAATTGATATTACATATGTACTTCACCAATGTGGGACAATAAACTACTATTTACACTCTAACTAATATATAACTCACAACACTTCTTTCACTGTCAGCTGGTTCCTTGCTTTCCTCTCCTACTGAATTCTACGAAATTGTTGGCTGTCTCTAATATCTCACTTTAACTCGTCCAGACATCAGCTACGCTGTAAGTACTGTTGCCCAATTTATGAGTTCACCTTGGGTTCCTCATCTTGTTGTAGCCAAGCGTATTCTTAGGTATGTCAAAGGCACTCTTAATCACGGCCTTGTCTTCCGCACTCAAACTCGTTCTGCCCACCTTTTTGCCTATTCCGATGTAGATTAGGCTGGTTGTTCGGATACTCGCCGTTCCATCAGTGGTTATCTTATATATTTGGGTTCAAATCTCATCTCTTGGTGCTAAAAAAAAGCAACCTATTATTGCAAGGTCTAGTGTTGAATCCGAATATCGCTCTTTAGCTCACTCATGTGTTGAGACTACATGGTTGTCTTATCTGTTATATGAGCTTGGAGTTCCACTCCACTTTCGGTGTTTCTCTATTGTGATAATCTTAGTGCTACATTCATGGCCACCAATCGGTCTTTTGTGCTTGTACTCGCCATATTGAGCTTGACTATCACTTTGTCCATGAAAAAGTAGCCTTAGGCAGTCACCATGTCTGTTTCGTTCCCTCTATTTACCAGCCAACTGATGTACTCACCAAGCCTTTCCATCAGCCGCGTCATCGCTTACTTTGCTCCAAACTTGTCCACCTGCGGTTGTCCAGTTTTCTAGGAGGGGTTGCGTTAGCGGAATCCTATCATCTCCACCAATCTCTAGATTAATGTGGTTGTTGATGATTGAATTATTACTTAAGCATGGATTAACGTGCTTATTTCTTATTGGTGATACATCATTTGGTTTAATATTTTGGTCACCGTAATATTACACATGAATTAATTGTAAGTACTCCACAATTCTCTAGAATAAGTTAAATTTAGTAAATTGTATAGGGAAATGAATCAATTGTAATTAATTGATTCATAAAATGTAACTCTGAAATGAATCAATATCCACAGCTGAAGTTGAGTACATTAGTGCTTCAGAAGCCATTGCACATGCAACATCGCTAAAGTTTGTTCTGGAAGACTTAGGTGAGTTTCAGACATAAGCAACTCCGCTGCATTGTGATAATACATCTGCAATAGCAATCACCAAGAATCCCATCTTTCACCAGAAAATCAAACACATTAACATGTGATATCACTTCATCAAAGAAGCTTGCAGCAACCGACAGTTGATTTGAAGTAATATCCAACCAAGGAGCAATTGGCAGACATTTTTACCAAGGCTTTGGCAAAGGGTCAGTTCACCAAGCTCAGAGAGATATTTGGAGTGAAATTAGTTCATCAATTAAAGGGGAGTGTTGAATTATAATTGTATGAACTGATTCTGGTTTAATACCTTGGCTTATATGCAAAGTAGTAGAAAATCTGTCATGTTTAAGTTGTTAAATAGAACTGCAAGATGTCTAAACCTAGGGGGCTGATTAGGTAGATGGCTAGGATGGCACGATGTAAAGAGATTCTCTCTATGTAACCGTTGGAGAACAAAGCCAGTGATTGGCTCATTCACACAAATGTATTCGGTGGGAAAGATTGAATGAAATAGTTAGGTCATAGCCTCTGTAACTTTTATGAAATTCTCTCTTCATTCTCTGCTGCTTCTCTTTCATTTTTGTCACTCTTTTTCTTGATTCTGTGTACCTCAATCTCTTTAAAACACCATTCCATTTTCAATATATTCTTCAATATTCTTCTGAGCACTCTCCATCCTGTACCCATCGGAGAAAATGTAATGGAGGTGGCTTCATATGACACGACTAGGGAGGTTTCAGTTGCGATGTTATTGAAGAAAACAGCCTCTTGTTGCTTAAGGATAATGCGTGCCATTTTGGGCGTAGTTGCCATAATGACTGGCTTTGAAATGATTTTCAGGCTAAAGAGTGGGCCACGGATTTTGAATAGCTTAAACAAGAATTTATTTATGCCGCTGCTTCTGAGTTGAGGAAGGTTGCCGAGTATCCGCCATCCAACGGGCGCTGGAGTTTTTTCCAACTTTCATTTTTGCAACCACGGACCAGACGAGAGATGAAAAAATATGCAGCAACTAGTAACATAGCAATGATCATGCAGAGAGGGAAGGCTTCCATTTTTGCTACTTTTTTTTTTTTTTCTATCTCTAGGTATTTTCTCCTCTCTTATTGCAATCAAACTCTAGAAAGGAGAGGAAAAAATAAATAAATAAATAAAACAAAATAGTGCTGCCCATGACCAAACTCTGCTTGGTTTTAATTCTAAATACATCATCCATTCTAACCAGAGACGAATCCGAACCAAATTATTATACTTAAATAAGTGTCACAACACTTCTGACCAAATTATTATACTTAAATAAGTGTCACAACACTTTTTGAAGTCCCAATAACACTTCCCTAACTAAAATGTTTTAAAAATCTCCGCCTAGGTGCTAGGCAACTAGTCACCGCCCCGATTAATGTTTAGACGTTTGAAAATTAAGAAAAGGCACCTAGACCAGCTAAGGCACCCGCGTAGACCGCTTAGGTACGCACCTAGCCCGTCCAGACTCGCCTAGGCACCTGCCTAGGTTGCAACTCACTTAGACAGAAAATAGATAACTCTCAATTTGCATTTAATTTTTTTCAATAAATTGTAAGAGACTTGTTGAATACTTAAATGAGCACACACTATATGCTTGTTCTCCATGTTTTCATTATGTTCCAATACTTCATAAAACATATGTCATTCTATTTTGTACTTTATGATGAAATTATATATATTTTAAGTATAAACAGACACTTATTTACACAAAATAAAATGGATTTACTTAAATCTGCCTAGTTCGCCTAAGCGCCAGGCCTTAGCCTCCTGTTCCTTGAGGATAATGCGTGCCATTTCCGGCGAAGCTGCCACAATGACCGGCTTTGGACCCAATTTCAGGCTAAAGAGCGGGCCATGAATTTTTGATAACTTAAACAAGTGTTCATGTATTTGGCTGCTTCTCAGTTGAAGAAGGTTGCCGAGTATCGGCCATCCAACCAACAGGTCCTGGCGGTGAGTTTTTCCAATTCTAATATTTGCCACCGTGGACGAGACGAGTGATGAAAAAATATGCAGCAACTGATAACAAAGCTATGATCATGCAGAGAGGGAAGTCTTCCATTTTTGCTATACGTTTTTTTCTTTCTCTCTAGGTCCTCTTATTGCAATCAACTCCCAAAAAGGAGAGAAAACAAAACTAAAACAAACAACTCCCAAAAAGGAGAGAAAACAAAACAAAAACAAACAAACGAAGCATCTTTCTTTGTGCAGTTGTCCAATGCATGCTCTCTTTCTCTGATGCTTAGAGAGAGAGAGAGAGAGAGAGAGAGAGAGAGAGAGAGAGAGAGAGAGAGAGAGAGAGAGAGAGAGAGAGAGAGAGAGAGAGAGAGAGAGAGAGAGACAATCTTTCTTTGTGAGTTGTCCAATGCATGCTCTCTTTCTCTGATGCTTGTGTAGAGAGAGAGAGAGAGAGAGAGAGAGATTTTAAATATTAGAGATATTTTAACATCACTTGTAGGTGAGGCTTCAATAAAAAATAGTAAAATTTGAATTTGTGAAATTATATTATTGCACCATCATTTTTTTTGTGATAGAAGACTAAGTCGCTCTCTTTAAGACGTTTCATGGCCCTGCCCAAAGTGTGCAAACAGTTCACAAACACCACGTTATCCTGGGGATAAAACAGCCCATAACCTTCCTACTTTGACAACAAAAGAACCTTTGAACTTACACCCTTTCAGTATGTTACTTACCAAACTCAATATCAGAAAGTATGTGTATTATTTTTTCGTATATTTCATTGCTAACTATATTTCTAGCTGTATTACTGACTTGTACCCTTAATACTCCCCCTCAATCTCAACTGGGGAAACCCAGTTTGAGATTGGAAGAACAATGACTATTAACAAATGGTAACTTGACTGGAAGTTGTTGAGATTACTGCAAGTTGATCATGTGAAGCAGAGAATCCCTGATTACTTTCGCATCATCTCTCATCCCAAGGATTTGGGCATGGTAAAATCAAAGCTACAAAAAACCTTTTCATCATATGGCAGAAAACCAAAAATCCCATGTTTCAAATCTGTAGAAAAATCCCATGTATCAAAGTTGCAGAAAACCTTTACATCCCATGTCTATGTTGCACACAACCAAAAGCCCAATATTCCTCTGCCTCTCGCATGAGCTTCAATCAAAGAACAACCTCTTATAAAGTTTCAACACACCCTCATGCCGGTTATAACAATTTCTTGCGGGATTACCCTTCATGGGATTTACCGTCAACAACTTCATTTAACATTGGCATCGGCCTTTAAAACAGAAAATTAACAAACTATACTGTGGCATCGGCCTTAACTATAGTACCATGGGATCGCCCTTTGTGGATTTTATCAAAAAACAAAACAATGGCACCGGCCTTCACAATTTCAACAACAGAAAATCAACATCTATGTAGGATTACCCTTTGAGGGATTTACCTATTCACATCACGAAATTACCCTTCGTAGGATTTACCGTTTACAACTTCTTCAAACTTCATAGTATAACTAGACCTACTGTAGATTCACGCTAACAACTAAGTTTGTTGGACTCAACATATAGGTTGTGATAAGGAACATACTGCACAACTCCTCAGTTAGCACCTAAACACTCACTCTAGTAACCTTTGCTGAATCTAATAAACAGGCATTGCTGCTTGCTTCTCTGCTTTGCCCCGGCACACTATTCTGCCTAAGATTCACTGAAATTGAATTACTAGTTTCAGGAGAGTTTCCTTATCCATTTCTTACAAGTTCAGAGGCATTAAGTGCAATTTATGCTACTAAGATTGGGTGAAACTACAGATACATCACCATTAGTTGAAATGTTGACAGACTGACCAGGTAACAAGGGTTCAGATCCATTTGTTTGGTAATATATAGCCAGTACTTTCATCCTCTGCACGGGCAACAACATCCTCCACTAAAAAAAATAAATAAAACAATGCTAACAAACTCATCTTCAAAACCCAAGATACTTGATACACAAAATAAGCTGCAATTAGTACCCATCTTCAAAAACCATCACACCAAGCCACAAATCACTACAATTCACCTTATTGAATACCCAAAGAAAACTCAAACTGACCACGACAATCAATATTCTTGAATTATCTCAAATATTACACTAATATCCTAGAAGAGATTCACAAGAAAGATGAACAAAATAGTGAACATTTTCTTACTGAAACATTTAATCAAAAAGATTATGTGCAGTGTGAAAATCAGAAATCAAGAACCTGATAAGAACTTCAATCTTGACGCAAAGAACGCCGAGGAAGCAAACCAGAACTATATCGAAGGTGCCTCACAAAAAGAATGAACTATATTGCTTGAATTCCACACCAGAAAGATGAACACATCAAGAAATTAATTCTAACATACGAATACCAAAGCCAACACCATATTAATGGCGAATATCCCACCATCATATTTCAATTAGTCTATGTTGATAGGTGTTTCTCATAGCAATTTGATCAGCAGCCCAATCTGGTTTGCATCGTGATGGTGGTCAACAAACACCAAAAACCAGCAGCACGAATGGTCTCTTTGTCTGTGATCTATGATCCGACTCGGGAAAGAAAGAGGATTCATCGAGATTAGTGGAGAAATCTTTGATCACGGTCCAGAAAAATCAACCCAGAAGTAAAAGAACAATCGCGGAAGCACCTAGAATCTTATCTGAACATCTAATGAAAATTTGGAAAGAAACTAAGCTAGAAACAGATGCAAAATAATGGGAAATGGAACCACCAGAATCCATGGCGTGAGCCTGGTGGCTTTGATAACATGTTAACTACATTGCAATGTTTGGGAATTGAAGGGAAAATCAAGAATAAAGGATGAACAGAGGGATGAACACAGAGATACTAGAGAGAAAGAGTTTAGAGAGAGAAATAGGATTTTGTATTGATTGACTGAATGAAGATTACACATACTGTTTTTATAAGAGAAATCCTAACTACTCTAACCAAATACCAACAAACTTACTAATTGTATTGCTAACTATATTTCTAACTGTATTACTGACTTGTACCCTTAATAAATAATTATGTGGGTACATTATTTTTTTGCTATGATTTTTGTGAAGAACAATATTACCCTAAAATTGATTTTTAAGTATTTATTTATATTTAAAGATATTATTTGAATTTGTTTGAATTTCATAATTTGGGGGACATTAAATGCATAAATGCATGAGTTAAATTTCAACAAAATCACTTTTAGTTATTTGAAAAGTACTTTCAAATGAGCTCTTAGTTATTTCAAAAGCACTTCTCAACAGCCCCATTCACTAGAAATAGAATCGAAAAAAAAAACCAGTCTAGTATGTATGTACCTCTTATCAAATGAAGAGATGCTACTGCAATTGCTTCATGGGCTTATTGATCAAATCAAGATATGCCGAGATGCTTCAATGATTTCAAATGTGATCTTACAAATTATTTCAATTAAGTAATATAACATGATCGAGCGGCAAAAGTTAAGATGACGCAAATTAACGAACCTTTTGCTTGCGAAGTGGTGTAAACTTGTCAAGGGCTCTAGAAGAGAAGACATTTTCATTCAATATTCTTCTGAACACTCTCCATCGTGTACCCATGGGAGAATGTACAAGGGTGGTGTCATCATATGACACGACCAGGGAGGTCTCCTTGGCGATATGATTGGAGAAAAGCCTCCTGTTCCTTGAGGATAATGAGTGCCATTTCCGGCGAAGCTGCCACAATGACCGGCTTTGGACCCATTTTCAGGCTAAAGAGCGGGCCATGAATTTTGGATAGCTTAAACAAGTGTTCATGTATTTCGCTGCCGCTGAGTTGAAGATGGTTGCCGAGCATCGGCCATCCAACAGGTCCTGGCGGGGAGTTTTTCCAATTCTCATTTTTGCCGCGGTGGATGAGACGAGTGATGAAAAAATATGCAGCAACTGATAACAAAGCAATGATCATTCAGAGAGGGAAGGCTTCCATTTTTGCTACGTTTTTTTCTCTCTCTAGGTCCTCTTGTTGCAATCAACTCCGAAAGGAGAGAACAGTTGAATATCAGAGTGTGCAACGAACAAGACAAACAAAATAATAAGAATATTATTAAACAAACGGAAAATGCCGAAACGGCTACAAAACCCTAAGAGACTACATTGTGACTAACTTGAAATTCTACGAGCTACAAAGCATCATATATATAGAGAACTAATCTAACCCTGATAAGCAAGAAAACAAAACCCTAATACTAACGGGTTAAGCCCAAATTCAACTAATAAAATAATCCTAAATTCCAACACCCCCTATCAAACTCATGGTGGTACACGTCATGAGTTTGCCAACAAGCAAATGCGGATGCAAGCTCCGTTAGGTGGACAAGACAAGACAAGCTCCGTGAGGCGAACACAACAAGGCAAGCTCCTTTAGCCGGACAAGACAAGGCAAGCGATTCAAGCGAACAAACAAACAATCCATTCAGACAGCAGATGTGTTAGGTTTCTGGTTGATGCGAGTGCAGTGGCGATGGGATTCTGTTGCCGCGATGGTTCAATGGGTTCAAGATGTTAACTACATTGTAAAGATGAAGAAAATGAAGAACTGTGTATGAAGATTTACAGAAAAAGGAAATTACAGAGAAATAGAAAGGTCTGAAAGATAAGAAGAAAAGTGCTGATTGTATTAAAAAATAAATTGTAAAGTGTGATTACAAAGCTTTATAGAGTAACATTTCTTAAAGACTAAACTACCCTTCCTTATCTAGTTAATAGATCCTAACTATCAGATTCTAACCACTTACATCCAATTACAACTACCTCAACCACATAGGTTGACATGGCAACAACCATTCCCAACCATATATGCTGACATGGCAGCAGCCATTGCTTCATCCATCATATGTCTACCCTTATCATTCCCCCTCAATCTCAACTGGGTTTTCCAAGCTTGAGATTGCAGCAATGTCTAAAGAAAGCTGAACCAGCCACTGCAAATCTGCCATGACCTTGTGCTCGCGCTTAGCGTTCTCCTCGTAGTTGACCATGACCAAAGCCCGCTTATCCTCAGCACTGTAAACCTGGTTTTCCTTTCTAATACGAATGGCATCCATTCTCTGGTGCCTACTACTACTCATGACATACCTAAGGGTCTTAAACTTCTGAATCTCATCAGCCTAAAGACCAGCAGCCCTCTCAATTGCACAATCAATCTTTTCATGAAAAATGGGAAAATGGCTTCTCCACCGAAGGATGTCACTTGCCCAACAAATAATGCCAGCAGTAGATGAAGAATTTTACAATCTCCTGCAAACCAAGCCTTTCAACAGCTACAACTCTAATCAACTAATCTTGACAGAAAACTTGGCTTCGTGCCCACAAACTTCAATAAACTAATATATACAGAAAAATGGTTTCGTGCCAAAAAAAAAAAATCAATCTTGAAATGGCTTCGTGCCGCATACAAACAAACTTGAAATGGCTTCGTGCCCAAACAACTATCTTGAAATGGCTTCGTGCCCAAAGAAACAAACTTGAAATGGCTTCGTGCCGCAAACAAAGAATAATGGCTTCGTGCCTCAAAGAAATCAATCAACTACTTCACAAAATCAATGAATCATACACTTTTGCAGGGAATTGGCAGCTCCACCACCGAACAGAACATGGATCAAATAACACTAGAGAAGCACAGAGAGCTGATATGCAAACAACACCAAGAATTCCTCACTGAGACAATCAAACAAACAGTTGGAGTGCATAGAGAAAGATGAAACCTGAATCTTCAGTTCTTGATCCAAAAACGCCCAGAGAAACACTAGAAATCATCGACCATTACATCTAACACAGCGGATGTAGTACCACCTAGGACCGTCAAAATCATTACCCAAATCACATAGAAGCACCATAAATCTTCAACAATGTCAGCGGAAGAACAAAAACTCACTGCAACAATTCATCAAACACTAACGATGCATAAAAGTTCAAGAATGACCTGATAAACAGCAACCATGAATCGAAACTCCAATCTTGAATCAACCAACGCAGATGAAGAAACCCAGATCGAGAAACCCAAAAAAAAAAATCTGCAGTCTTTATGCTTCAACGAAAGAAGAAAAACGACACCAAGGATGTGCGTTGCGTATAAGAATCTGAGGGTGTCGCAGGAAGAGTTCTTCAAGAAGCGACACAAAGATATCGAATCGGAGAGTTTGAAGGGGAGCGACCATGACTGCGGAGGTTCTCTCGCAGCTCAACGGCGTCATCGCGAACGGCAAACAGAACGGAGCACCGAAGATCAACCCAACAATCGCAATCACGATCCCAACAATCGCAGAAAAATCAACCCAAGAATCTAATGGAAATTTGAAGAGAAACTAAACTAGGAAGAAAAAGAAAATGTAAACTACTACAAAGAAAAACCACTAGAATCCATGGCGTGAGCCTGGTGGCTCTAATACCATGTTAACTACATTGTAAAGATGAAGAAAATGAAGAACTGTGTATGAAGATTTACAGAAAAAGGAAATTACAGAGAAATAGAAAGGTCTGAAAGATAAGAAGAAAAGTGTTGATTGTATTAAAAAATAAATTGTAAAGTGTGATTACAAAGCTTTATAGAGTAACATTTCTTAAAGACTAAACTACCCTTCCTTATCTAGTTAATAGATCCTAACTATCAGATTCTAACCACCTACATCCAATTACAACTACCTCAACCACATAGGTTGACATGGCAGCAACCATTCCCAACCATATATGCTGACATGGCAGCAGCCATTGCTTCATCCATCATATGTCTACACTTATCACAAGACTGAAGCGGAGTACAGGGTCGAGCAGCAGCGATGGTGGGGCAGCGGATGCAGGCATCAGGAGGGGGAGGAGAAGGACCAAGGCAGCTGCAAGCGGCTGAGAAGGATGAGGTACCAAGGTCATATGGATTGATGGTGGTGCGGTAGGCAAGCAGATGGGATTCGGGTCTGGTACGATGCGGGGACGACGACTATGGATCGCTGGGTTGATCTGGCAGTGCGAGAAGGATTTGGGTTTGGGCTTCATAAAACACGATGCAGGTGCATGTAAGTATGGGTGAATGGTGATCGAATACGGTCAGACAACATCGGGTTGGGTTCAAATCCGGGTGCGATCGTCAGGTCGTGGTTCAAGCGGACGGAAGATTCATGGCATCAAGGTTCTGTTTCACGACAGATGAGGCGGGATATAGTGGCTCTAGGTGCAAGCATGGCAGGTTGGCGCAGTGATGTTCCGATGGTACGAGCACGCTGGTGATGTGGGTTCGTGGCGGTGGTTTCAAGTGTAGCAGAGGACGATGACATGATGCAGCAAACTGATTCAATTTTTTTTTTTCAAAAACTAATACTAAAAACTAATATCAAACAAACAACATGGATACCTATCAAGAACATATTAGATCCCGAAAGATCAAACCTGCTCTGAAACCAAGTTGAATATTAGAGTGCGCAACGAACAAGACAAACAAAATAATAAGAATATTATTAAACAAACTGAGAATGCCGAAACGGCTAAAAAACCCTAAGAGGCTACATTGTGACTAACTTGATATTCTACGAGCTACAAAGCATCATATGTGAAATCCCGTTCCTGGATTTCACTGTTATAATCTACGTATTTGTATTATTGAGATTTTGTATTATTTTTCGAGAAATTATATTAATTTATTTGGATTTAGATTTTAATTAATTAGTTACAAAGTTTGAAGTTTGGAAAGTATTTATCTAAAATTTGTTGACCTTTTGAGGGCACAAGTAACGTATTCGAATAGATCTTGAAATTACGAGCGCATAGGCGAAAGTCGTTTGTGAGTCTGAATTATAACGGTATAGTTACGGACGTTTGAAATTGTGATACTATAGTTTGTAGGAATTATTTAACTTCCACTTGTGAGTAAAAGGCCCAAAAAAAACATATATTTGGGTTAAGGGACCGACTAAGAAGGGAAAAAAACAAGGGATTAGATAGCAGCCAATGAAAAAAAAGGGGAGGGGGTCTGATTCTTTTTTGACCCGTTTTTGGGAAGATTTCAACCCATTAACCCGCCAACTTGACCCGCTCATATCTCCTTCATCCGATCTCCGTTTTGGGTGATCTTGGTGTCATAGAAAGCTCTTGACGAGCCCTACAACTCTGTAATGTTAGATTTTCCATTTTCTTATCCATTTTTCCAGTTCGAAGCAGCAAAGTCCAGTGGATTTTCCGACGGTTTTGTCATTTTTCCGGCAATTCCGGCAACCATTTCCTTCAAATGAGGTATGAAACTTCATCTACTCTTCACAATCTTCAAGTTGGTATGCTTGGTTCATGCTTTCGTATTTGTTTTAGAGTTGGGTGTTTAGAACCCTAGAAACCCGGTTTCCCCGAAGAATTTGGATGATTCCGGTTAGAATTTGTCATTGGTCTAGTTGTGAATAATGTCTCCTTTGTTGAGCTCTAGTTACCATGTGAATTTGAGCCTCTTGGGTTAAGGTTGAAAATTCGGGTTTTCAAACCCTTCACCATGGCTACCATTGCGTGTGGTGGTGCGTGGGACCGTCCACGAGTGTTGTCTAAGTACCAAATACCTTTTAGTGATCCTGTGAACCAATGTCTAGCTTGGTTTCCCGAAATTCAATTGTTGGTGTGATGTGGAGAAATGTGAATGACTAATATGTGATATTGGTGATTATCTTATTTTCATAACTACTATCCTGTGTGGATATGAGATGGTTTTATAATTATGTTTCCTATAAAATTGTTAATTTTTATATTTAGCCATTGATGTTGTTTTATGGTGTGATTTGACGTGCATATTGGAAATATGGTTTGTATTGTATGATTTGATTGATGTGATGAAATGCGAGGGCTAGTAATGGATCATTAACCCATTGTTATGGGGTTTGTTACTTCGAAACATGTTTCAACCCTCGTGTCATTATTTCATTCTCGTTTCGTTGAGTCTTTGTACCTTGAAGAACTTGATCCATGTCTTGTTTCATTGATTGGTGTTACACATTCTACTCTGCGATTCCGTTGAGTGATGGTCCGGAATCGTATCCTGGTCTGGATTCCGTTGAGTGATGGTCTAGAATCGTATCTACTCAGATTCCATTGAGAGATGATCCGGAATCCCTTATACTCCGCGATTCTGTTGAGTAATGTTCCGGAATCGTATCTAACTTGGGTTTCATTTAGTGGTGATTATGCATTGTACTCCGCGATTCTGTTGAGTAATGGTCCAGAATCGTACCCACTTGGATCCCGTTAAGAGGGTCCGGAATCCTTCCTACTTCGCGATTTTGTTGAGAGATGGTCCGAAATCGTGTTCATCTTGGGGTTTATTGAATTTGGATTGAGATAGCTTCAGAGATATAGACTTCGGCCGAACTGTGTTGCTCTAACCCTACTTTTCATTGTGTTGTATGAGATTATGATTGTGAGCTGTTGTGATTTGTTTCAGATGAACCGTTGTATGTCTGGATGACTCCTTCGGAGTTACAAAGGTTTGGTATTGATTCCTTATGAAGGATTTATATTCAAGAGATGTAAACTGTGATTAATGGTTGGCTTTATCATTATTATCACATCCTTGTATTATTGTCACTCACCCGAGCTTTGCAGCTTATCTGAATTCTTGATGTCGATGCACCATTCCCATGGTGTAGGCACTGATTGTACAGATGTCAGGTCTGAAGAGATTACAAGAGGTCGCTTGGTATTTTGGTTGGATTCTGTTGAGTGGTCTGGAATCCCTACGCTTGCTCATTTCCATACAGGTAGTCCGACCTTAGAGTTGAATGAATATGAATTGTTCACAGTAGACATTGTGTATAAATTAGACTTATCATGTTAGTACTTGAATTCCATAGTAATTGTAGATATCATGCATCTTTGATTTTAAGGATTGATTAAGTAGAATGATTGCGGAATGATGTGGGATATGATTGTTATTATTATGATTAGTCTCGTTGTTCAAAGTGGCTTGAGAATAATATTGTGCCTTGTTGGTTCTTGGATATGTTACATGTGGTGGATTAAGGTTTCCTGTTGAAATCATAGTGATTTATATGATGGAGGAAGTGGAAATGTTGTTTGTCATATTGGATTGTTATGTAGCCCTAAATCTAGTACTTCCATACTTGTCAAGTTCTAATGATTGATTGAAGAATGTTATATCTTTCGACTTGAACGTACTGTGGTAAATGTAGATGGGTAGTGAATGATGAACTACGAATGGCTTGATCTCTGTTTAGGGTACGTAGGCAGTCTAATGAAGAGGTTAGATGCAGCCATAAAGCTTATGAAAAATTATTATGCAGTTGGATCTTGAGTTATGCCTTGTACATA
Source organism: Malus domestica (assembly GCF_042453785.1). NCBI lineage: Eukaryota > Viridiplantae > Streptophyta > Magnoliopsida > Rosales > Rosaceae > Malus > Malus domestica. The sequence goes on along the minus strand of NC_091669.1, from coordinate 34,390,092 downwards.
TCTCGGAGGCAGGATCTATTAGATATACAGATGCTAGGTGACGTCACGCGTCGATCTTGGACGTATGTTGGGTTCGGGGCGTGACATCATATATATAGAAAACTAACATAACCCTAATAAGCAAGAAAACGAAACCCTAATACTAACGGACTAAGCTCAAATTCAATCAATAAAATAATCCTAAATTCCAACAAGAACAAAATAAACAAACAAACAAACAAAGCATCTTTCTTTGTACAGTTGTCCGATGCATGCTATCTTTCTCTGATGCGTGTAACGCTTTCTGGTAGAAATTGTGGTGGTCATGACAAGTTTACAATATGCATGCTGTTAAGTGCTTCTGGATAAACAAGAGAAAAAGGTGTAGACACCTAGGAGGACTTGCGTGGTTGATCGCTACGTGACCTTCCCCCTTTTTTTTTTAAATTTATTTTACTAAGCGGTGGGGAGGAGGAGGATTCAAAACTGTTACATTAATTTAAGGGATGATGAGTTTTGAACTTGGGATGTAGGGGTTGACCTCCTGGTTCACTAATGCATTGTCATTTGTAAGTTTTTAGCCACATGACAATGTATTATTAAATTGAAAAGTCATTATGACCGAAAACCCATTACATATTAGTTGCTCTTGAAGGGTACATGAGATGGAGGAAGTGGTGAATTTGTTCAAAAAGGAATCACAAGCCCTCACAAATTGATATAATTTATAAACCTCACATGTGCGATTGGCCCTACTTTGTCCCCAATCTTCTATACTCGGATGAAGACTTGAGACGTTTACATCGGATGAGACATCGTCTTTTCCTTTGTTTAATAAGATGAAGTCCAAGAGGTCGACCCTACTTGACATAAACTTCAAACCCTAAGGTCGTCTCAGTTTCTCGCTCCACCAAACTTACATGCGCCAATGCAAACTCAATGGATCAAATTGATGAGTTCTTGAGGATGTTTGAGTTCGCGTTCGACTAAGGACCTTGGTGAACTTTTTGGTTCAATTGTTTACAAGTACAGGTCTCAGTACCTCCGAGCATTTACATGTAACTCCAATGCGAGGCTTCCCTGGAATGATAGGATTACACTACAACTAAAAGAAAATTTTTAACTTCTATCACATGCAACACGCATACACAGGTCTACACACACACACACACATATATATATATGAGTCGATATTATACTATATATTTTACTCTAATCTTAGTATTAATATATTAGTTATTTTGGTAGAATTTTGATACTTTGTTATGTATTTTCAATGTAGGACATTCGACTTCCTCTGGAGCAAAAAGTGATCAAACGGATGAATTTTGGAATGATTCCAATTAGAGGATGTTCGTGAGTTTTTCAAGATGATTGTATCAAAGTTTCAGATTTTTATACCAAGCCGTTTGACCGTGGCAATGAAATAAAGGCCCAGCGTGCAGTTTTCCCAGATTAACGTTTCTAAATGTTTTGGGTATTTTGGAGGTCAAGATGTCATATTTTGAGGAAGATTCCTTCTAAGGATTTGTAGGGGACGACCTAAGCTTTCAAAAGAACCCTTTTGGGACCAAATTGAAGTTGATATGGTAGGTCAAAAGTCTGATTTTCTGAGAAGTTCAAATTTTAGTTCAAATAGGAAACATTTTATTTTCTGTTTTATTATTTTATTATGTTTCCTAGTTTTATTCTAAGACATTTTAGGATTTTATTTTGTAGTAGTATAAATAAGAATTTTTAGCCATTAGAGTTTTTTGAACGCAAGAAATAGGGAAGGAGAGGAGGAAACGCACGCACACTTTTTTCAAGTTTATTTTCTAGGTGTTTTCTATCCTTATTCTCATTAATATTTTGTTTTATGTATGAATGTATGTATGTATGTATGCATCACACAATCGTTAAGAAATGGTAGAGCAAGAATAATGCTGCTGCACCCACAAAAAGTGCACTTCATAATCAATAATTTCTGGATGCTAAATTGGCTGCTAGAAACAAGAAAAATCCTTCTAAGGATACAATGCTACAAATCTTTAACGTTGAATGATTTTCCCAAACTTCAAATATATTTAACCATAAACATCTTTTTCATCAGAGCTTAACGGTCTCTGAAAGATAAGCCATACAATACCGATGAAAATGCACGCCGAACACCAGATTGAGTCTCGTATCGCATGCTAATGCATTCAACTGGAAGTGTCTCGCATAGTAAGAGGACTAGAAGCAGAACGTGGAAAGGTTTCACACAACCAACAAGTTTCAATATTCCAGTGAGCCAAGAGACGGTGGCCCTGAAACAATATCTTGCCCTTCACAGCCACTGCTGTTCAACCTTTGACCCGTATTTGGGCTAAAGGATTCAACTGCTTGGTGCCCCATTTTGTGCACATCCTCGGGAGAAAGTATCTTGATATACCAAACATTGTTCACAAATGACCTGAATATGATTTCATATATTAGTGAGACCTCAAAAATGTCTTATTACTTGTTGCTCCCCCATATAATGTATAGTTAAATAGACTTCAGTAACTGCCTAAAAGGAAATGTTCAAGAGAAGACTAAAGAAACTATTCCTTACGGGTCAAAACACCTTTTCGATATTATTTTCAATAACAAAACACCTCGTATCATGCATTCGCGTTTAACACTTCAATAATTCAACTTAAAACCTGTCACTTTGATACCATGATAACATTTGCTTGTTCCCCAAAAATGTAAACCATATTCCATTTTTTTTCTTCTATACGATATCCAGTAGTTTAACTAGTAAAAGAATTAAATTAGTATACAGGTAATCTAATGGTAAACAGAGTAATATGTAAATGATCCGAGAACTTACTCCCATGGATCGTCTCCAAGGAGAAGCACATCATCCTCCCTGTCAACGAATACAAGCTGCCAGCCTGATCTAAGACGATATTCCAACTTCCCCTCAATTCCAAACATCTGTCCCAGCTCTTCTCGCAGCTCATGATAGCTGCTGAACCGGGAGATGTCAATTGAGCGGCCAACCGAACCTGACTTATAAACCTGCACTAGCAACACAGTATCATCTGTCCAGCAATAGATGAAAGCAACAAAATTGAAAAAGCAAAAACACCTATTTACTTTCAGCTCACACCTTGACAAATGTACAATTGTTGGGGGTTGGTGGATCAACTTGCCCTGCACCGTGCAACAACTCAGATGAGTCTTGCATGCAACCATACAGAGAGCTCTGAAATCCTGTGTTCCCTAAAGGCATTGAAATGTCAGCATCATTTGACGAAGATGCAAAACTGGGCGCAGTGTTTGGGAATAGTAGTCCAGAAGATTCAATATTAACACCAAACAGAGTAGGATTATGGGTATCTGAATTTAAATTCTCTTGCTCAACTGCGTTGTCTTTCCCATTAAATGGTGGAAATGACAATGAGTTGGAAAAAGCATTGGCTTGTCCATGTGCATACTTAGGAGCCCAGGATTGTTGAGGTGACTGCTCAGTTGGCATTGAATGACCAGCACTGGACATGCTCAAAAGATTTCCGCTCCCCTCAGGACAGAGTGTACCAAGCACGTTCTGTCTAGGAGTAGATGTGGAGAAATTTGTGCTTGAATCACTGAAGTCTGGTTTTGTAAATGATGGAGATGGCACATGACTCTGATGGAGCTGTTCATTTTGAACCTTGAGTGCATCCTGATAGGCATTTTGCTGTTGCTGCACCTGCGCATCAGTTTGATTGTTAAATTGTTGCTGGAGAAGTTGCTGATGCATATTCTCCATTGAAACTTGTGGCTGTCCCTGCAGGATATTATGAGGGATTGACTGCTGAATTGCTTGCTGTTGTAACTGCAGCATCGGATTGTGGCTACCCGGCTGCTGAACATACTGAAAAGGCTGCTGAAAGTGCATCATCTGTTGTCTTAGTTGATCCCCACTTCCTAGATTCTGCAAACCAGCAGCCAACATGGACTGGTACTGCTGATTGTGATCATTTCCAATCAATGTCGAATCCAATCTCTGTTGCATCCATGGAAACATACCTACATTTTGAAAGTTCATTGACTGAAGACCTTGCTCCCCAGCTCCCCCCCTTAGCCACATTAAGCTATTAGCTTCATCTCTATTATCTGCAGTAACAATGAACGAAGAAGAACAATTAAGCTATTTGGACTTTCTAATGCCCCTACGAAGCGAGTTTTTGTGGGTAAAGGAAACATTACGTCTGCCTTTATAGTGAATTATATAGTATGCAATGAAATACCATGATTTCGAGTCTCGACCAGAACAATACAAATGCCATTCTCTCGACTGAAAGCATGGAAAGTAGAATTTTAAATGGGTCATGCTGTCTCATTGGAAAACAGAACCTTTTGCATGTTATGTTGAAATAAATAAAACCAATATGATGTATATAAATGATTCACCGATTCTTAACATGAGTATTAACAATTTAAAGGCAATGACATTAGTATTATTACAATTTAAAAGGCAAGAGCAACTTAGGAACTTTGTAGTGAATTTCACAAGGTCCAAAGCCCCATAATATACCAGAGGTTTAAGTCTAATATGCAAGGCCTGATAAAAATGGAAATCAATACCCCTATGGCTGAAGACTCCACTAATAACACTTTTTTCTTTCATCAGAGTACAGAGGTCCTTTAAAGCATCTCCAAAGGGGCTAGGTATCCCATGAGGCAAACCATGTTTGCCTTGCCATGCCACCATTTTGGGTCTCCAAGGAACTAGGTTAGTAATAAGGTAAGTTTTACCTCGTCATCCCTCACATAAGGCAAATAGACCTTGTTGAAAAGCATGAGGTAAATGGGTAGGAATAAAAGAAATATTTAGTGACTCTACATGCTCCTACTTGTTCCTAGTTTCCAGTATACAATATATTTCGTGACCCTAAATGTTCCAACTTTCCACCATCCACACAAATTTATAATAATGGTTTCTACTTTGCCTCATCACTTGCTGGGGAGCAAAATATTGATAAGGTAAATGGGGAGGAATAAAGGAAATGTTACTTTTTGCAACAACTAATGAAGAAATGGTATTACACTGCGCCCCTTGGTGAAATGTTATTATACTTCAACTAGGTTGTTAAACTTCAATTTTGCCTCAAAATTATACCTCACCCCTTGGAGATGCTCTAAGGCATAAGGAAATGTTACTTTTTGCAACTAATAATGAAAAACTGAATTTAGCAATGCGGTTTTGCTTAACGTGTCCTTTTGGGTGCAATGCTCAACAGCCCTGGGGTCTGGCTTATTGTCTCTCTGAGTACTATTGTCAGCTGGGTCATGTTTCCTGAACCTTCCTATACCGCTGCCACCTAGGTTGTTAAAGATTTGTACACTGCCTCAAAACTATACCTCAACCCTTGGAGAAGCTCTTAGGCATACAGGAAATGATACCTTTGGCAACTAATAGTGAAGAAATGTAACACAAAGTTTAATTCAAGTGTCATGTATCCTCCACTTGGGTCCAAATCTCAACAGCCTTGGAACTGTCTTATTGTCTCTCTCAGTATTACTCAATTTCTTAAACCTTCCTCTATGACTTTACCTAGGTAAACTCTCTTTTTCTTTATGCATGCTCAACACTCAATCTTTTGTTCCTTAAGTCAGTTTCGTGCTAAAATCGTATTTGACTGACTCGACCTCTCCTCAATCACTTTGGCCTCATAGAGAGAGACTAGAATGGCATGAAGTAGATCCGAGGAGAAAAGCCCCTCCATAACATTAGCAACATTAAACAGCTTATTTCATGCACAAAGAAAAGTATTTTACTGGACCATTTTCAAATTTCAAACCTACACTTCTCCATGCAGAAATTTACTAGAGCTCATCTATATCACTCAGAAATTCAGAATTAGCCTATCAAACAAAAGTGTATCAAATTTAATCAACTAAATGCCAAAAGCAAGAAAGAAAAAATTGAAAATTGCATTGAATTTTTCAGAAGATAAAGGCACCAAATAATAAAACCACATTTGAACATAGACTTTACCATGCATAGATGAGGCCCCAGGAATCCAAGGACGTTTCAGTCGAAGGGGAAACAGTGATGGATACATGGGGAAAGTTGTCAAAGGCTCAATCTCCCATAACGATACCCTTGGCTGCCTCTCACCTGAAGTTGACTCATCCCAACCAACCTACAGAAAGAAAAGAACAAACTGTTAAGAACAAAACTTTATGTAAGGCAGAAACAAAATGGTCCAAACTCGTAAATCCTGGTACAAGTCTAGAAAGTGCACGGGTAAAAAATTACAGTACGTGGAAAAAGATTATGAAGAAGGGTTTAGGTGGTTTTCAAGGTGTGAAATCTGAATTCCTTTTTTGTCTACCTTTTCATTTCTTCTTCCATATTTCATTTTCCAAATCAAATATTTTGTTTACTAGTTATCACATTGACCATTTAGTGGTGAAAGAGATGGAGACTGCTTAAGGGCCTATTTTGAGCTTTTAAAAAAGAAAGAAAAAGTGAAAACTCTTGATAATGGCTTTGAAATAGCATAATTCTTTGTAGAATTTTGCTGTGATTAACAATCAGAGCGGACTGATACAGATGAATGTTGAGATATTTGAATTCGTCTCAAATGCATGAGGGAGGTCCTTGAACTTTCAAGCTGAGATGAGTTTAGCACAATTTACACTTACAAAAGAAACCATGAAAAATACAATCTGGTCTTCTGATAGAAACTCAATTTTGATGTGCTCAGTTGTGATTGAACTAAATTTCAGTAAACTAGTAAAAAGGTCGTACCCAGTGCACAAGGCTCCCGCTTTACGCAGGGTCTGGGAGAGGTGAATGTCGGCTAGCCTTACCCCCATTTATGAAGAGGCTGCTCCCAAGTCTCAAACCCGAGACCTACCGCTCATGGGCGAAGGCACTTGCCATCGCACCAAGACAGGTTGTGTCATTGTATTCCAGGCACAAACATATGGAAGTAGATGGAGATTTGTTCTTCCTATCAGAGGTCTTAATCTTTCATTAAACAGCATTCACATATATAATTCTTACCCACTACATTATATAGAATTATAAAAGGAGTCCAGGGCATAAAATCACAAGAAAATGCAATTGTATAACTACAGTGCACAAATTATGTATCATTACCTTGACAGATCGCCAATGAGAATTTGGCCACCGAACAGGATCCAGGTCACTTATGCCAGTTATCGTACCCATGTACCTTGACAAGCCAAACATTGAGCATGTCAATAGTGTACATTTAAGTATATCAATGCAACACAGAAAAAAATCAGTTGGTGAACACTATTAAGGAACAAATGTCCATTTTCTGTTCTAAACTAGTTTATTCAGTATCAGTAAAATACACAAATATGCCACCTAACCCTCCATACAATGCAATCTCGAAATAATGCCCAAGCATCATGATTAATGATCTTTTGGGTGTTTCAATTCTAGAGAGAGAACTTAGTGCCAAAATCAATGTAGGGTGTTCATTCTCTAAGTTATAACCAAACAATAAATTATTCTATGGTTGCAAGAAAAACTGTACAAATGTCATGGGTGATCATTAGGTTAACAATATGAATATTGTACTTGACCAGGAATAACAATACCTTCTGACACTAGACTCTTCAGTCTCAAATAGCATCCGGAATCGCATCCCAACTGAAACACGTGTGTGAAATACTGCTTTAATGTATTTTGATAGGGGTATGACAAACTCAGATGGACTAGCCCTGGATATCATAAACATATAAGCAGATGGGGTAGTAAAAGCATTGCAAGGAAACAAATATCTGGACTCTTTGCCACCTTGGATTATAAAAAACCGTAAAACAGCTATTAGTTGAAGCTGCATGAGCCGCAGCTGCAAGAAGTCCAATATGCATGCTATCGCTTGACAAAACAGAAGACGGCATCACAGTTTGTGGTCGAGTAGCATGGCGAATCCCCAAAAGAAGCTGATTCTTTTCATTCCTATTATAGGATGTACCCAGGATATCAACGCATGATTTTACATGCATATAGAGAAGTCACAGGAAAAGAGAGACGAAAGATATACCAAATAAAAAGAACAGAATCTCCGGCAACAAGTCTTTTGGCACTAACAAACACACTCCAGCCTGTAGTAAGAAGATGTCGTTTCGGCTGTCCTGCAAGAATAGCAAGGAATGGAACAGGTCAGTTTTCAAGAATCCCCTTAATCAGTACTAGGCGGTCACCAAGACAGCATTATCCAGTCAGCAGTCCAGAGCATTTTTTCTTTACAGTGGTTTCAGCAATAAAGATTCCATCTTGTTTAATTATTTGAAGAAAGCAAGAAATAGAGGATGCAGAAAACTAAACCGTAGTTTATCCATCAAGGAATAATTTGAAGATATTACATTTAAAACCGTTCCACTTCATAATAACAACAACAAAAACTAATAAAGGAACAAGTAACAACATTTAAATATATTAGATTTAAAACTGTTCCGCTCATGTATTTCATCCTCCTTTAGCCCTCCCTAACTTTAAAAAGATTTTATTGTATCTTTGCTCATATTCCACTAAGCCATACCATCACCACCATCTCAGCACTCGCTTAAGAGGCAAGTTTTGAGAATAGAGTAGCCTGCCTTATAAACTATAAAGCATAAATCTTGAAAAATCTTTAAAAGTTTACTTTTGAAATTTAGTTATTGTACAATCACATAACACTGGAGGCATTGACAGTGGAAACAAAAAATAAAAAAAAGTTATCCTTATCTTAGGCACACAAATTTATAAAGTACGCTTATTTTTGTTATATGTTATTTACTATAATTAATAATTCATTAGTTATTTGGCTTTGTTTACGATAATCTAGGATATTTTATTGTATGAGATTTCAATACAAAGAGATCTAACTATGGGTTAAGAAAGATAAATATAAATAAGCTAAAATGAAGATTGCGGAAACCACCAAAAAGGTTTCGGATAGCCTAGTATTTTCTCAATGGATCACATTCTTTGATTTGACAATAAAGAAATGTGTTTATCCTACCCTGCCTCTCTCCTTGATCCCTTTCTTTCCTTAAACCTCTACTCCCTATTTCTCTCTTACTCTCCAGGTTCTTCTATTCTCTCTGTACTTCCTGTTGCACATCAATTTGGTGCCAGAGCATCTATCAAATCCCAAATTCAAATCATCCTTTTTTGCAAACATTCCAGGCATCACCTATTCAATGAAACCTAGTAATTAGCCATGTCGGATCCACCACACGTGCACAAACCACTGCATAAACTGTGTATTTTATACATGCCACAATCTAATCATAAGTAGTTTCCTTCCCCAAGAATAAGAGAGATCATAAGAATCAGAGGAAATATATCCTCTGTTTCCTGGTTCTGTCATCTGGAAACATTGCAGCACTCCCCCACAAACCACCAGAAGTTCTGTTGCTTGGCCTCATGCACTGACTATCACGGAACTGCTCCAACAAACAAGGGCACCACAGGTCTCAGAAAGAGCTAATCTAATGGAGCACTATCAACACAGTAGTGATTGTCGAACAGCTCATCCAAGATGAATCAAAAGATGAAGAGCAACCACATAGCAGAAGATATGTGTTATCTAAGTGCCACAAATCTATCAGGGAACCTGGTGAAATATGAGAACTAAAGAATACAAAGAAAACAAAACAAACTTAAAGCACTTGGAGTCGGCAACCAGTAGAGCTCAAAAGCTTAAGTCGTTGATGAATGGACCAGCATTGTGTGTCAAGCTAATACCAGGAACAGCAGTTCAAACATATTCAAATACAGCTCCATTGTTTTATCAATCATCCATATAATTCAGCTTCATCCACATCTTACAGCCAACATTAGCAACCCTTTCCATATAAGAGCTTCAGCATGGATTACATGTACTCTTATCCACAACAATGTTCATTACTAATTCAAAATACCTTGATATTGCTACACACCTTAAAACAATGAATGGTTGTCTCTTCACTAATTCAGGTGACTAAGGATCACACCAGGTAGATAAAATCTGATCAAACAACACCCCATTGACAAAATATTGTTCCATGATGATTCAAGTCCACTTTTCATCATAGTGGTGAGTCTTGTGATCCTTAACATATTCATACGACAAAGGGTTGCTTACATCAAGTCTCCATGTTTGAGATTTTGAGTCCCTCGGAAGCAATTCCCTATTCATGCATTAATAATTGCATCTTATCAAAATGTCTTGTTCACATTAGGAACTTGGGATCTCAATATTCAGCGGCATCAGTGGGACGGTTATAGAAACGATTATGTATACCATGCCAAGTAGTGGACAGAGTAGGGCAGCAGAAATTAGATAGTTTAGCAGAAGTATAAACACAGAAAACATAAGGTAAAACAATAGTAAAAAGATAATTGGAATCGCACGATGGGCCTTTCACCTGTTCTTGGCCTTGCACCAAGAATTGAAATTTGAAATCACACCAAATAAACTCCTATAGCGGGAAATTAAACTCAAGAATTTTATCTATCATAAACTTATCTGTCCTCTATGAGGTACAAAAGGGGGTTTTAATAGAGCATTATACCTAAGAAATCTTAATCCAAAATAGAATAGGAAATTAGCCGAATCCTTCTAGAAACAGGAAACTTTAAAGAAAACTAGGAAACTAATAATAAAACCCAGGCCCGAAAGTTTTAATCCAATCCTAAAAGGATTTGGATAGTATTCTCATTTTAACTCTTCCAGCAATAAATCGTAAAAACATCTTGTTCCTCAGCACCAGGGTTATACATTGATGTGCTAAACAACATCCATCAGAATCCTTTAATCATACTGTCGACATAAAGGATACATGACAAATAAGTGGATTAGTCCACTGAGTGATCATATATGTATAACACCTACCTGTGTTATACATTAATGATTTGAACAGACAAAAGTCATACCCTAGAAGCGTACCTACTATTGAAAATATGCTTAATACCTGAATTACAATCATTAAGGCAGCATGAGCATAATTTTAAAACTTAAAATTACAGTACCATCAAGAAGTTAACTGGGCATCCGCTGAACCAGGGTTTTAAGTAAACAATCAATTGATGCGACCATATTTAGCTTTCCATATAAATGTCTATATGGAAAGCAGATCAAATCCCCCAAAATACAAGAACCTGACAAACTAATCAATCCTGCAGCTGCATGAATGATTGTAACCTAAAATTTCTTCCATTGCTTGAATAACAGAAGAAGAAAGAGAAACTGCACATTTGTGCTTTCCTTGCACAAATTATGTCTCATGAACAATAGTTTTATGTTGCCAATAATTAGAAGAATACTAGCATTTAAAAGAATTTTAAGTTTGCAAGTATATTAATGAAGAAATTATTTTTTCGGTTATAGGAGAAATATTTGTTAAGCAAAATAGATGGTAAATTGAGATATAAAATACCCTAAAATGAAACACAAGAAAGAAATGCTCCAAGTCCAAATCATACCTCGAAAAATATGCCTAAACTTCCACTCAACATCATGGAGATCCCTAGCAATTAGTTCCTGAGCTGGAGGTTGTAGCGAAAAATCCTGCAAGACATTATAAAAATAATAGGGTTTAACTAAAAAGCAGCACTAACCAACTAGAGTCAAATAAAGAAGAAACGAATAGACAATAACAGTTTGAGGAGGGAAGTACCAGTGGAGGAAAAACTTTCTCGGCAGCACGACGTGGAACAGAGAAGCCTCCGTGTGTACTAGTATCACTCGCCGTCAATGTCTTGCAAAAGTAGTTTGTCGGTTGCTTGCTTGGAAGCCCTAACTCCATTGGAAGAAATGTTTCCTTTTGTTCTTGCTGTGTGAGAATGGGTGTGGTTTCAAATAACATTACAACTTATTATGGTAAAGCTAAAAAAAATTCAACAAATAAAACCAAAAAGGACATAAGCATTTACCGGCGTCAAAGGCTGCAATGTCATTTGGGCATATACTTCATCTGTCTCCACATCTGCCTGAAATCCAATGCTTAATCAATTCCAGTTTGGGTTTCAATTTTTAACTTGTGTTCTTTCTTCTACTAGTAATAAGCAAGTGAAAGTGATGCAGCTGAATCAAAATTCAAAAAAGGCAAAGGGAACCAACATGCATTGTCACATTATGGAGCTGACAGATTAACTGGGGTGGCAAGTTCGGGTAGTTTGGTATGTGGGCATCAACTTGCTTGTTGGTAGTGGCAGCAACCTGGTCGCTGTGGCCCTGCGGAAAGTAGACTACACGAGTCCCAGGTGTCGGCAGGGACACCAGAGGTCCCGCGCACGCATGCCACAGCTCCGAATTCAAGCACTTCTTTTCCAATCCTCCTCCTCCTGCCATTTTTCAGTTCAATAAACAAAAAAAACTAACAATGACAGCAACAATAATAGTAATCAATTACAGAAATTTCAGAAAGCTACACCTAAAACTAAAATATCAGAAATATAATAAACTAAAAGCAAAAAAAATTATTCAAAAATATGGTTTTTACCTTCATGATCCTGCTGACCCAACCCTGATGTTGAAAGCTTCATATCACTAAAGATATATAAATATCAACCTAAACCTTTCCCTAATTATATTTAAAAATTCACACATAGGAAAACCCTAATCTGCAAAACCACCCTCACCAACCGAAGAAAGAGGATGGAGTTCCTGACTACTACTACTACTACAACTTCAAGCTATCCAATTTATCCATCCTTTTCTACAATTTGAAGCCCCTAATGGAGGAAACTGGAAACCCCTCCCCTCCCTCCATGGAATCATCACGCTCTCCTCTAAGAGATCGCCATGGAAGCAGAAGAAGCAGAAGAAGCAGAAGCTCAAAGCTGATTGTTGTTGCTCAAAAAGCTTTTTCCTCCTCCTTTTCCGGTCTATCACTGTCCATTCGATTCAAACCCCCAAAGCCAAAGAGAGAGAAAAGTAGGGAGAGAAAGAGAAAGAGAGAGATTTTGCTTTGAAAGTTGTAACTCAGAGTGCCGAACAGAGGAGAGAGAGGAGAGAGAGGGAAAGGGAAAGGGAAAGAGTAAGGGTCTTCACTCTTTCCCTTCTTATAAGGGTCCCGACCGAGCTGGACCTCATACCAGAAGAGAGAGTCTGGGAGCGATACGGGAACCTCCCATCATCGCCGTCCAGGGATCCGTACCTGTAAATCTTGACCGTTCAATATGGGACTGATGTGACAGTATCCATGTGCCACCATACTTCAGTGGTCCTTGTCAGAGTACGGACTATGCCTTACTTTAATAAAATTTGTTTACGTAACTATTTTTCAAGAGAAGTTCCCACGACCGTATTATTCATTCATGCTATCGACCATGAACGAAAATGAACACATCATCACGAGTAGGCGCTCGTCTACGGCTCCATTTCGAAACGGTCTTCAATTTTTAAACGGAACTAGGCTGGTTTAGACGGGGATAAGTGGGAGCTATGCGAGCTTATATGTAAATGTTAAAATCTGAAAAAAAATTGTTGTAGTAATGCAGAACGACAAAAATAGAGGAGATGTCAAAAGACACACGAGGCTTGATAGAAGAGCAATGCTTAATTCTTCGTTACCATAAAATTATAATTCCAAATTGTCTCCATTAGCATATCAAACTCCCTCCCTAATATACTAGTGTGCCAAAACATCTTCATCAATGCAAATACAACTCCCTAAGCCACTTAAACATATTAAATGACAATTGTTCCACTTAGCCACTTAATTTAAAACACAACTTACAATGCATCAAAATTACCACAAAACATTAAATCACAACCTAAGATACATGAATCTCAAATTAATAATTAACGGAATGGATGAACACCAAAATACCAAAAGCCCCATTGAATAAACTCCTTATTCACTACATCAGACTCTCCGATTGAGAAAGAACTCGTCCACTAGTTCACTAATTTCAAGCCAAGCTCCTTCCAAATCGCCGAGTTTAGAAACCACGTTGCCTCACTTATCTTTCTTTTCTTCTTCGAACTAACAAAAATATTACTTGCATGGCAGAAACAAAGATTCATTCTTTCCCAAAATTGTAGTAACCTACATAACTTTTCACGAAAGATATAAGGCTTCAAAATCATAATTAACTCTTTCCTTGCATTCAAATAGTTGTTGATGGATCCATAGATAAAGTCATACCAAATGGAATCATAAAACTGAAAGTTGGGAACCTTTTCCTCAACTGTAGGCAAATAAGTAGTATAATTTGTAATGTTTGAAGCATCCAGGGAAATAATATTACAGGGAATCAGGTCCGCACTCATTGTTCCATCTCTCCCATGTTCCAAGAAGACATCATTAGAGCCACTAGATGGATTGGCAAAACCTTTTGCTTCGGGATCCCCCTTTGAGCAAGACATGAAATTGTGCAGAGAAATTGATTCGCTAGCATGAGATATATCAATTGATGAATAACCCAGCTTGTTGTGATGAAGAGATTCATCTGTGACCTCTTTTTTTGGACATGTATCTCCATCTTCATGATATTCATCATAGATAGGTGGTAAGGTACAATCATAAGTATAGCCCAATTCATCATTATCGAACTCATTTTCAAAGATAAGTGACACTAATGGGGTTACCTTCAAATTTGAAACTTTAGGCATCACCATTTGTTCATTTTGATAAGTATTTGGGTTCACCTTATCAGATTCGCATATGACGGTGCAAGACCTAGCATCTTTAAGCCAACTACCAAACCTTGACATTTGGGTAGTCGACCATCATTGGTTGTGCTTCTTGCGTTTTGATCCACCATGCTTCCTTCGAGCTTCTAGGCGTTCAATTCGCAAGGCAAGCAACTCGATTTCTTGTCGCAGTTCTTGAATTTCGTCATCTCTTTCAACTCTTAGATCTCCAGGCTCTTGGTTACCACGCCTTCCTTTACCTTCCATCGCTGCCATTTAGATAAATAGCGCCGAAGCAACCCAAAGAGAGTAGCGAAGCTCTGGTACCAAATAATGCAGAACGACAAAGAGATAGATGAGATATCAAAAGACACACGAGGCTTGACAGAAAAATGATAGAAGAGCAATGCTCAATTCTTCGTTACCATAAAATTATAATTCCAAATTGTCTCCATTAGCATATCAAACTCCCTCCCTAATATACTAGTGTGCCAAAACATCTTCATCAATGCAAATACAACTCCCTAAGCCACTTAAACATATTAAATGACAATTGTTCCACCTAGCCACTTAATTTAAAACACAACTTACAATGCATCAAAATTACCACAAAACATTAAATCACAACCTAAGATACATGAATCTCAAATTAATAATTAACGGAATGGATGAACACCAAAATACCAAAAGCCCCATTGAATAAACTCCTTATTCACTACATCATGCAGGGTCGGCCTCGTGCGAGGAAGAAGACAACCGTATTCAAATCCGTCTCGTCCACCTAGGTTTATATACGAAAATTATTATCCTCTTCACTCTAGTATTTGCCCTAGATGTAAGATGTTGTCTATGTAATCCAACCATTTATTCATTTATTGAAGGTAATAAGTAATATTGTAACAATAGAAAAATGATTGGAATTTGGCGTATATGGACTTCTCTTTATGTTTGAATTGGTTGAAAAATTAGATTATGTAAACTTAATAAGTGCATTTGCATCTAAAAACGCGAGACAGGTAATATTTGAGTAATATTTGTATATCTTTCGTTTTTTTATATTAATTTTTAATAATATTTGAAGTAAAAATAGACTTTTCATGTATTTAGTAAAAAAAAATTTACACATGTCAGTGTACAAAGGGTTGGGAGTCAGAGAACTCTAAGACCCCACTTCGAAGGCTTGCCTAGGGCCCCCAATTCTCAGGGTCGGCCTTGCTGCATACACACATTTCACATGCAAAGACAACGTATAGCGTTAGCATCATATGCATTTTGCATGTGAAATAATTCCGCTTGCAAGCACTTTTATTAAAAGTCCGTCGAGATTTTTCATAAAAATATGTAATTATCAAACATTGTTTAGAAGTTCTTTTAGAGATCTACAAGCGATTTTGATAGCATTTTCAAACAGGCCGTAAAGTAGAAGATGAGAGAATCTTTTATTTAGAATGGTCTTTCTCGGTTAGTTCTTTACTAAGATTTGAAGAAAAATGGAATGGTCTTTCTCGTATAGGGGATTTGCAAAGACAAAACTATTGTAGCATTTGATGTTATGGAAGTGAAATTCAGAGAAGTTTGCAGCATGGTAAAGTGAGTGATTACTGCATCTCGAACGGGAGTCCATATTTTAGGGACTTAAAAAGAATATATCTGTCTCTAAAGGAATATTAGCTCTAATGGAAGTGTTATAATCCTTAAATCTAAGGATTATAGGCATTAAATTATTTCAGACTGGACTTTAACGACTAAGCTAGACTGGGTTAAGGCTCATTTAGAACTGATTTTAAAATGACTAAAAACCTTTTTTTTTATGAAAATGTGTTTGGAACTAATCTTTAGTAAAAATTGCAATTGAATCCTGATAAAGTACTTGAACTGAACCTTTCACCAAGTCTTTCTTCTTCTTTGCAACTAAATCTTTCACCGAGTCTCTCTATCGATGTCACTGTATATCACTGTTGGCGACAATGCAACTGTCGTTGATGCTGTAATTTTTGGCTGCACCGCATTTGACGATTTGGGCTTGTTATGTGCCTTCAGAATCATCTGCGACGCCATTTTCGTGCTGCTCAACCACACCGTGTTGTTGCCGGGCTTCTCTTTCTCCGTTGAATAGGGCAGAGGAAAGTCTCTGTACAACCCACCTAGCATTTTGACAACTACCTACATTCTATCTCTACAGTTACATAACTCTAAAAACCCTAAGGAAATTAAAGCTTACGGATTGATGTGAATGTAGGCAGGTTTGATGGGGATTCGGTGGAAAATAAGAAAAGAGTTTTTGGAGGGAATCAGTGAAATCAAGATTTTGTGGTTCAGATTTGTAGCGAGATTTATAGATTGATTGGGATTTTGGAGAGAAGGAAGGAAACGAAGCTAAGCAAGGATTGTTCTCACCAGTTCATGGGAAATAGGCGTTTAGTTAGGTCTTTTAGCAATCCCATGGTTCGGCGGGAGACTAATTTGACGACCTAATGAGGCTCGAAGTCCACACGAGTCAGTGCTAGTTTCATTTAACTTAGTCCTTAGACATAACAAACATGGGATAGTAGTTCTAGCTAGTCAACTCCCACTTAAGAAGGTGAAACAAATTTGCCTTTGTTAAGTTTCACTAGACTCGATTGGGGTAACTAAGCCTACTAATCCGTGTTTGGTGAGAGCACAAATAACTTAAATGAATTAAGTCGGACACGCTCCGACTAAGGGGATCAACTTAGATATACCCACCAAAAAGCATGAGATTGCTAATCCTGTTTCCAACATCATTTGCATGCCTTTGTCGTCTGCAACTCCTACTCCCCCACCTATGCCTAGATTTGAAACCACCCCCACCCACCACCTAAATCTCAAAATTCAACCCAAAAAATTCGAAACAAAAACAGCAAAACCCCCCAGAAGCACCTACAGACGAATCCTCCACACAAATTCAAAACAAAGAAGTAAAATATCCAGAAAATCCCAATATTTTCTGTAAAAAAAAAATCAAAAGAGGCGTTGGGTGGAGAGCTCCGACGAATCCTCAGCACAGGGAAAAGAGGGAGAGGTGAGGGAGAGAGTGACAGAGGAAAAAAAGGGGGAGGTGAGGGAAGAGTGGGCGGAGGATTCTATAGAAATGGTGAAACGAAGAAATAGGTGTGAAATGAAGAGGATTCCAATAAATATAAAAAAGTTGAAACGAAGGAAAATAGTGAAAGGAAGAGGGAGAAAGTGGCACAGGAAAAAGAGGGACAAGTTTAGATAGAGAGAGATGATAGAAAAAAAAAGGTAAACTAATAATAAAATATTAATAAATATGAATTAAATAATAAAAAATAATCAAATTTTTAGTCAAACATTGCACCAAACGTTTCACTAATACCGTTTAACTTAGTCACTAAACCTAATCCAGTTTAATGTAACAAAAGAATCATAATGATTAAAACATCATAGTTTATTTTGCAGCCGTTAGTCTAATTAGTCAAAAAAAATAAAACTAAAAAAAAATACTCTCATAAGTTTTGATATCCCACCAATAAATAAAAGAAAAAGTAGTAAGACCCACCAATTGAAAGCTGCACAGCATTCTGAGAGTCCCATCATGTGATTAGGATTTCACCTAACTCAAAATAAACATGGGCCCCACCACATTTGAGAGTACCTACGCAGTCCACAATTGTGAGGAAATTTTTGGGGTCTTATGTCTTCGGCCAGTCCGTCTACTATAGGGACTGGTAATTCTAGCACATTGGAAAGCCACAAAGTTCTTACATCTAAGAGCAATTCCACCCATAGAGCCCTTCACCTTGTCAATCCACTATTCAATCCACCATATTAAACAGTAACTGCCTTAAATGAATAGTAACTACCATTAATGAACAGTAATTACCATTTACATCTCCACCCTTGGAACCCTCCCCCTGGCAATAAACAATTAAAATAATAGTTTTTTTGTTTGTTTAAATAATAAAAAACCCCCCTCTCTCTCTCTAACACAAAAAATAAATAAACAATTACAAAGCCCTCGAGCCACAGGCTCGTCGACTTCCCACCCCCCCATTCGCTCGGCCCCCCACCCTCACTCGGGCCCTTCCCCGCTGGAGCTGCTCCCACCAGCCCTCAGGCCCTTTCTCCTCCTCTGTCGCCCGAGCAACCAGCATCCGCTGGAGTTGCTCTAAGGACATAAGGTGGTGGTGAGGACAGGTACAAGGACAAGTTTTCATATTGCAATAAAAGTTCGTTTAGAACACATAATTGGATTGAAAATGGATAACTTACTAAATTAAACATGCGTTAAAGAGAGAAATTATAAAATTATGACCACCTAGAGAATAATAGATAGATTACTCATGAAGAATAATTATCCATTCAGATCCTCCTTAATATGGTAAAATTAAAAGGGATGGATTTCTTTCATAGCTAATCCTCTTCTAATCTCCTCCAAATGAATAACCATTCACTTCCACCTTCAACATACTTTGGTTATCTATTTCAATTCAATCATGTGTACCAAACCAATCATAAGAGGACTATAAATTCAATATTTATTATTACAAAACTCCATACCAAATTTAAACTGGTGCCATGCTCGAGCGCATGATAATTGGCTAGTAAATTATAGAGTACTAACAACCTCTTTAAAAAATTTCATTTTTGTCAATAATTATTATTATTATTTTTTGGAATATTAGATTTTTTTATTATTAAAAACACCATATATAAGACAATATAATTGATGGCCAAAGAAAGACAACTCAAAAACTAAACGTGAATATTGAGAACAAAAGTTGTAGAATTAAAAAAAAAGAAAAAAAGAAATGTTGTATAAAAAAACTCAAACAAAATTTGATGAAAATGAATATATGCGTACAAGTGTGTGTTTGTTTGTTCGTTCTGTAGGATGACAATATTATATTTTTAGCCCAGGCCTAATCCCAACACCAGCCCAGCCCAACCCTCTAGCCCCACCCACTTCCTATAATCCCACAGGCAGGCATTTCTCTCTATCCATATCCACTGTTTGTTTGCTCTGTATTCTTATGCAAAAGAACAACAATGGCATTTAAACCAGGCATACTACTACAACACATGAATCTTACAATTGCTTGCTGTCTGAAACAACCCTATGAGTTTCAACAGTCGAGGGAGAAGCCACTGCCACTAAAGGGTTTTGAGTTCCATGTCAAGAGAAGAAGAATGGGAGCAATGGCAGTAATAAGCTGGGTGGCACTGCTGACAAAAGAAGCACTTTTCACTGAAGCTGCTTCTGGGTTCGAGTTGCCACTTGTAGCGCCTGATCAGACGGTTACAGAAGCAGAGGACGAAATCAGAGGGCACGCACAAGCTTTGTTAGAAGTGAAGGATTTGATAGAGTTCGAGTCGTGGAGAGAATTACAGGCAGCTCTAAGGAAAAGCTCATCGTTGTTGAAGCAAGATTTTTACACCATAATTCAAGGGAAACCAGCAAGTGAAAGGCCTCAACTCAGGAAGCTTTATACTGACCTCTTCAACAATGTTACCAGAGTAAGTAACCCCATTCGTTTTACTTTTGACAAAGGATAAGATAATTACAAAGAATGTAAAGTGATGATGTAGCTTGGTCGTGGTTTTGTGGTGTGAGTGCATTGTGAAAACTTGGGTCTTTCTTTTCTCTACAAGCGATATTATGGGACAGGTGAATTAAACTCGAATCTTCGGAGGGTGAATGCTCCTAGTCTGTTGCAAAAAAATAGATTCAGTGACTTGACCATGTTTTTTTGCATTTGCAGCTTGATTATGCAGTTAGGGACAAAGACGCATCGTATATTCGACAATGCTATGACAACATTGTTGTAGTTCTGGATCAAATTTTATCAAGAATATTACTATCAAGTAATTCTTTCCTTCCTTATTTCCTTCCTGCATTTTTGTTGTACATTCAGTGTTGGCTTGTAGAGGAAATCGCAAGTAGAAGAGCTTCTTAAGCCGGTCTATGAACATCGAGCACTGTTGATTACGAGTAAGCTTGTCAGCTTAATGAAAAAATTAGATCAATTTTCCAAAAGCACACCTTTTCCGTAACTTCCCACAGCCCACGTTTCAAGAACAACATACTAAAATTTCATATGATCCAACGGTCAGATCTTTGTCAATCACAATTTCGGGTGGCGGTCAACGTTTTATTTTACAAACTTACAAATCCACTTCGGGAAGATCCATACGTCGGATTCCCGTTCCGTAACTTCCTACGGTCCTCAACTATTACGTACTATAACGTATTAAAGTTTGGTGACGATCCAACGGTCGGATCATCTATTCACTTGAGGTCCAAAGGGCGGTCTCTATCCAAATTATAGTCACACGATGAGATTCCGTCAATCGAACTTCACATATGCAATCATGATATCCAAATTAGTCTAGCAAGGGCAGGTGGGGGTCTCGGCCCACGCGCCGCCCTGACTCACCATAAAATTCCAATTATTTCTAAAAATTACCAAATTTTACAAGCAAGTAGTTCTCAGTGAGGGGAGTAATTTTCATATCTAGGCTGAAGTCCAATTCGGCCAGGAAACATCTGAAATCAACCTTGTTCCACCAGAACCTTAGAATTGGGTGTGCTCCGATTCAATCTCAAAACGTACTCCTACGCCTCAACCACTGATCGGGCTTTGTTCCTAGGTTTAAAGGAAGTCTAATGGTGGTGGTAATTGGAGGAAATTGTTTCACATTTGGTGGATTTCATCATGGTTCCTCGCGGCACCCACGGTGTAAACCTTAATGAAATCGAACCAATTCTTGTCGATTTTTGGGTGATCAACGAATGAGGAGGGTGTAATGATATTTGTAGGTGTTGAATGGGTGCAAATCGCCTGAAAATATGATGGAGGTGGCCGGAAATTCAACTAGGTTGGGTGTGGGTGTACAGATCACATAAAGGGTTCGGGTTCTTTCTCTCTTTTCTTTTTTTTTTTCTTTTGATTGGCCTCCAATGTTCCCTCATTTCTCTCCCGCAACCACCCTTTTTTCTTTCTCTCTTCCCTTTTTCCTTCCTCCCCCCCGGTTCATCCTTCATTTCCCTCCTCTTCCTCTTTTTCCCATTCATCTTTTTCTCCCCCACCTTTTTTTTCTTCTTATTGTTCCCTTTATAAACTAATTAGGACCCCCATAAATATTAAATTCCCAAAAATAAAATACAAATTATAAAAACTCCTTAATATGAAAGTGTAGTTTACAATAGTGAAGTCCAAAAACGGGATTTCACATTTTTCCCCCCTAAAAAAATTTCGTCCTCGAAATTTCAATATCAATTTCCATATTCACCAATGCCACATATCAAATTGATAACGATTCACAATTGGTATTCACATCTTAATTATACTCGAATTTGGCTATCATCAAGTTCGACAACATCGAACCACCACTCACAAATTCAATTATCATCGTCTCAACACGATCTTAACACCAATCTTTGTACAAGCACAAAGAATGCCACTATTAATAAGAATTCATCAATATACTCATGATGCTGGCAACCAAACCAACCAAATTTGTAATTACAAACTTTCCACATCATTCGATTTATAGTGAATAAAATCATATTCTCAATCTATGAGTTTATTCAAGCTCAAAATAAATAAATCAACGAATAAATCATCGTGACTTTCAACAATATTAAAATCTCCAACCTTAAATATCATGGCCATAAGATTTTAAAATTCATCATTGGCAAAACAATGATTTCATCACCTTTTTCTTTTATCCCCATAAGTAACTACTAGACTAAAAAAAAAAAAGATTGTAATATATCAGGCCAATACACATCACACATATTTATCACTTTAATAATTCATTCTCACAGCTCACACATGGAGCTTCTCCTTGGAAACATTGGGTCCTTGTGCCCACTCATCCATTGCTCACATTCCACGGGTCATTTTACCCATTCCAACATTCCTCCACATTCCACAGCCTTTCGCCCGAATCAACATCCATGGTATTTTCCACCTTATTCAACATTTCTCAATTGCACAGATATAATACGACTTTTCTATATACTTATCACAATTGCACAATCATCTTAACATTCAAAATTTTCATATCATCTAACATAATATCAACCCAATTCAAGATTAATTCCAGATTTTAATCAAACACTCATCTTTGAAGCTATAACATGAAATATGATATTTTAAAAATTTTCTTCTCCCATTCAATCATACGAACACAACCATTTCACAATCATCCATATTTGTGATTTAAATGAAAGGCATTCTAACTACTATTTGAAGTAATCATGATGCATGTGAATTTCACACCACATTTTCTAGGATTAAATAAGATTTAATCGAATCACTTATTCAATGTACTATCAACATTCATCGACAGAAACTCTGCTTCGAAATAAATTAGCACAATACATGAGCTTAACACACCGATACTAACCAAGAGAAATGCCACATAAGCAACACAAGGCTTCAAACCAAAAAGATCAAATGCTTAAGTAGTGTCCTGTCAAAGTCACAACTGATGTTACCTAAAAATTGTTCCTACACTAAGGTAAAGGTACAAGGACCTAATACCTAAGCTCTGATACCATAAAAGTTGTCACGCCCCGATCTCGATGTACGTCCAGGATTGACACGTGACGTCATCAAATAACCATATATCTAACATACCCGTCTCCGAGATATGTACCAAGCACATGCCATGCCTCATATTTACCTCGAATTGCGTAGTAAATTTTTGTACATTTTATGGCTGCATCTAACCTTCTCGTTAGACTGCCTACGTACCCTACACAGGGATCAAGCCATTCGTAGTTCATCTTCATTACAACTCATCATATAACACGGTTTGTTCAAGCCAAAAGGCATAACATTCCTCAATCAAACATTTGGACTTGACAAGCATGAAATTATTCGATTCAAGCTACATAACAACCCACGAGACAATCAAGGTTTCTATTTCATCCATCACATAAATCATTATGTTTCAACATAAAATCGCAATTCATATCATGTAATATATCAAAGAATCAGCAAAGCACAATAATATCCTTTAGTCGCATTGATCACTGATATAATCATATTAATAACAATCATATTCAACATCATTCCACAATCACCTCCAATAACCCATTCCCTGAGTCAAGGAGACACGATATTAACATTTAATTACGTTAATCAGTCAACTAGATCACATATCAGTGCACAAAATTAATTAAAGGAATTCTACATAATTCCTTACCTGGATTCCAAGTAATAACTTGATAATTCTAATTTATATTCACAAGGTCTATTGTGGTAATTCTCATTCATTCAAATCTATGGTTCTAGACTAACTTTATGGAAATGAGCAAGAGTAAGGAATCCGGACCACTCAACGGAATCCAACAGTCATGGGTTTCGGAACACTCAACGGAACTAAAATACCAAGCTGCTTCTCGTACTTTACCCAGACCTGTCATATTTAGTGCCTACATCAAGGGAATGGTGCACTAGCAAATCAGAACTCGGTTAAGCTGCGAAGCTCGGGTGAGTGACAATAATACAAGTATGTGATATTCAATTAAAACGGACTAACAATCACAATCTATAAACATCCACTATAGAATCATACTTTATGGAATCATCATCAAGTCGTTGAAAACTTTGAAGAAGTCACCCAGACATCCAACGGCTTTTCCCATTCAAACTACCAAGATTCCCAAAACCATCGTTCATAAATACATTAAAACTAGGGCTAGAGGGAAGCAGTTTGGCCGAAGCCTACATTAGTAACCAAACAGGAAGTGGCCCCCTATAGCGGATTAACCAAGCAGAACCACTGTTGCAGTAACCAAGTAAGCAATGACCCCCTATCACGGATTAACCAAGCATAGTCATTCCTACGCATCTGTTAGGTAGTGATCACCTATCACGGATTAACCAAGCATGATCACCCCTAAGTGTGTGTGTATGGCCATACCAAAGATATAAGGATCGTCTATCGCAGATTAACCAAGCACGATCCATAGAAAATATGGTCCCCTATCACGGATTAACCAAGCAAGACCAAGATAACTAAGTAAGTAATGATCCCCTATCGCGGATTAACCAAGTAGGTAGTGACTCCCCAACGCAGATTAACCAAGCAGAGTCATTCCAACATCTGTTAGGAAGTGATCACCCAATGCGGTTTAACCAAGCATGATCACTCCTAAGCCTACATGGCCATAAGGATCGCCCAATATGGATTAACCAAGCGTGATCCATAAATAGTATGGTCCCCAAATGCGAATTAACCAAGCAGGACCATACATACACTACAACTACATGGTGCAATCTCATCATCACACCTTATACATAATTATATGCATACAGGCTATCGACTTCACATATCAACCAGCATCTAGTCATATGGAGCACAACACAAGGAATCCCTCAATTACTATTCCTACTAGAAATCTAATAAAGTACCTAACTCATCTCCTGACTTTCATCTCCATCTCAAGCTAGGTAATAGTGTCAAGTTCAAATAGGTATTCAGTTGGCAATCATATCCAAATAATTATCAAACAATATTTAGATTCCATAATTGTCATATCATTCATCATAATTATCATTCACATTATTAAAAGTTAATTAAACACATATATATCACAAACATCATCAATACACAAGCCAAATCATATTTAATTAGCATAGGTCTATGGCTAAATATATAACATTCACATTTCAATAGAAATCATATTTATAAGACCAATTCATATTCACAAATGATACTAATATAAGAAATTAAGATAATAATCATATTCTGTATATTCAAGTCACTATCTTACCACTATATGCCCAATAGATTTCAATTAGTCTCGTAGTACTAATTTTAATATTTAGAACGTTTCGAGACTGGTTGACCACAAGTTAACTCTCGGTCAACGATAGGGTCCACAACTCTACATAATTTGATCCTGAAAATCCGTACATCGGATTTCGGATCCATAACCTCCCATAGCCCACATTATGTTTCAAGAACAACATACTAAAATTTCATTATGATCCAACAGTCGGATCTTTGTCAATCACAATTTCTGGTGGCGGTCAACGTTTTATTTTACGAACTTACAAATCCACTTCGGGAGGATCCATACGTCGGATTCCGGATCCGTAACTTCCTAAGGTCCTCAACTATTACGTACTATAATGTATTAAATTTTGGTGACGATCTAATGGTCGGATCGTCCATTCACTTGAGGTCCAAAGGGCGGTCTCTATCCAAATTATAATCATGCGATAAGATTTCGTCAATCGAACTTCACATATGGAATCATGATATCCAAATTAGTCTAGCAAGGGCAAGTGGGGGTCTCGGCCTACGCGCCGCTGCACGTGGCGGCTAGCCGCCCCTACTCGTCGGAAAATTCCAACTATTTCTAAAAATTACCAAATTTCATACCTGGGTCGAAGTCCAATTCGACCAGGAAACTCTTGAAATCAGGCTTAATCTGTTGGAACCCTAGAATTGGGTGTGCTCTGATTCAACCCCAAAACGTACTCCGACGCCTCAATCACTGATCAGGCTTTGTTCCTAGGTCCAAGGGAAGTCTAATGGTGGTGGTAATTGGAGGAAATCGTTTCACATTTGGTGGATTTCATCATGGTTCCTTGCAGCACCCACGGTGTAAACCTTAATGAAATCGAACAAATTGTCGATTTTTGGGTGATCAACGAAAGAGGATGGCGTAATGATATTTGCAGGTGTTGAATGGGTGAAAATTGCCTGAAAATATGGTGGAGGTGGCCAGAAATTCAACCGGGTTGGGTGCGGGTGTACGGGTCACATAAAGGGTTCGGGTTGGGTGCTCTGCACCCTTCCCCTTTCTCTTTTTTTTTTCTTCTGATTGGCCTCCCATGTTCCCTCATTTCTCTCCCGCAACCACCTTATTTTCCTTCTCTCTTCCCTTTTTCCTTCCTCCCCCTCGTTCGTCCTTCATTTTCCTCATCTTCCTCTTTTTCCAGTTCATCTTTTTCTCCCCTACCTTTTTTTCTTTTCTTATTGGTCCCTTTATAAACTAATTAGGACCCCCATAAATATTAAATTCCCAAAAATAAAATACAAATTATAAAAACTCCTTAATATGAAATTGTAGTTTGCAATAGTGAAGTCCAAGAATGGGATTTCACAGCAAACAACACTTGTCCCGACAAGTCATAGAGTTGACAAGCGCCCTAGCACAACAGACAACCTTGGTGAATCAGTTCTTGCAATGCACCGAGATCCAACGTGCCCTAGACAAGGTGTCCAAAAGTAGGATAAGGGTAGACGAGGAACCTTTCCAGCAATGTCCCGACAAGCAGCCATTCGACCAGCAACGAATCAAGTGTTCGGGCAGCGTACACTCCCGATTGGGCCCCCGAGATAACGTATACTCCTATCTTAACGCGCGGAGGAGCGTGCATTCTTGACTAGGGCCCCGGATTAGTATACACTTATGGTTGGAACTATTCTCCGATGATCAACATAAGTAGCCTTCCATGCAAAACATTAATTCGTGGTTAGGCCCGTAAAAAGCATCATCCATATATCATCGGAGTAGGCATCACGATGGACGGAGAGAAGCAGTCACTCAATCTGGCTCAAGTTCAACTAGCAGCCTGCGAAGAAATCCCTCGCTTGCTAGGAATTTACCTCATGCACTGCAGCCACAGCATAGACGAGCTGATCAAGTAGAAGTGCAGCCTAGACCAGCATGTCAAGACCGAGGGCAGCAGAGAACTCTGCTACCCCAACAAAGGCAAATTCAGGAAGAGGTAGAAAGGCTTTTAAATGAATGATTACGTGATTTCCAACCCAACGAAGTGGTCGACGAAGCAGTACGACTGGACATGACCCACATGAGCAGGTCACCCTTCACGAATGAGATCAAGCAACCAGAGCCTCCACACAAGTTTAGCATGCCACATTTCACATCTTTCAAAGGAGATGGAGATCTGAAGAGGCATTTGAAGCACTACCGAAGCACGATGGTCCTTTATTAGAACATCAATGCCCTTATGTGCAAAATATTTACCACCACTTTACAATGTGAAGCACAAGATTGGTTTCACACCTTGCCACCACGATCTATCCTGAGTTTTGATGATCTTTTTTTTGTTTTCACCAAATAATACTCATCTTACCGCTTGGTCAAGAAAACGTCCGATCATTTGTTCAACATGAAGAAGAACCCAAAGGAGTTGCTTTGCAACTACATGAAGAGTTTAAAGCAGAGAAGGCAAAGATAGTCGATGTGACGACTCAATAGCAAATGCAGCCTTCCAAAAAAGACTCCCTAACAGACCACCTACTATTCGGAGAATTGATCATGAAAGAAGATCTAACCCTAGTAGACTCTTTCGCTCTGGCAGAGAAACATGCACTTTGGGACGATAAGAAGACAAGGCGCTGAGCAGCCTCGAAAAGAATCGACAATGGCTCAAAACAAAGAGGATGAGAAGCAGTTCAACAAAAGTAGGCAGGAGGCTAAGCGTAGGGACTGACCCACGACCAAAGAAGGCTTGACGACCAAGAACCACTCCAAGTTCTCAATTTCGATCCACCAAATCCTTCGCGACATCAAGAATGAACCATGGTTCAAGCTGCCGAAACAATCAATGAGTGATACTTCCAAGTTGGATCACACAAAATATTGCGCATTCCACCGAGGTCTCGGTCACACAACCGACGACTACTAAATTTGGAAGAACTACCTAGAGAAGCTCGTGAAAGAAAGCAAGGTCGACAGATACTTAGACAAGCTAGCTGCACAGCTTAGAAGAAATGCAGATGAAGACGAATAACCATCAACCAAGACGATTCGAATCAATGGCATCTTCTCTGAGTTCGAGAAGGCTATTCTAGTCTTACAGTCCAAGCAGTTGACATCCAACCTGGACCCATCATTAGCTTCACCGAGCAGGATGCAGAAGGCGTCGATTTTCCACACGATGACGCACTAGTAGTTAAAAGTGGGTTCGGTTTGGTTTTTTTCCAAAATTGAAAACCGAACCAAAATCACTGTTCGGTTCGGTTCGGTTTGATTTTTTGTCGATTTGTGTTCTGTTCGGTTTCAGCCCGGTTCGGTTTTTTTTTCTCATCTTCCCAATAACAAATAAAATTTCTAAGAGAACCAACTTGCAGCCACTTTGTAATAAGCATTCCAAATTTCAAATTTCTAATAGAATCAAAGACAATGAAAAAAAGCATTCCAAATTTCAATTACAACCAAGTCTTCCAAAGTCCAAAGTTAAATAAACATCAAAGTTCAAATCTTCCAAAAGTCCAAACTTAAAACAAACATCAAAGTTCAAGTCTTCCACACCTAAAATAAACATTCCAAAGTTCAAGTCTTTCACACCTAAAAGTAAATGTTAATAAAAAATGTAATTCACTGTCAGTAGCAGTAGAAAACTAGTAAACATATGAAATATGCAGAGTGAAATCATGCAGATGGTAAATCACCCTAGCTATCAAGCACATTATTAAATTGAAGTCATAAACAAAACCTTAACAGTCACTATCTTAATTGCAACGTCCTCACCTAATCAACCTAAATCAAACTAATGAAGAAAGGCAGTTTATAATGCTATTAACGAAAGCCTGGCAATGAGTAAAAATAAACAAACGAAATTTTGCTTAATGGCCGGAATTACGACATACTTTTCAATAGAACTAGTTTCAAAAGCAACATCAATTTATAATGGTATTAGCAGATTTTATATTAGAACTAGTCTAAAGCAACACCAATTTCAAAAGCAACACTAAGTTTACACTCTGTTTATACCATATTTAGGGCCTCGTATTTAGACCTCGTATAAATACTCAGGGGACTTAAATGTAATTATGTAATAAAGGAAGGGGCAAATATGTAATTAGGGGAGGAGCCCTTATTCTATAAAAGGGCCTCCTCACCCTCACAAAGGGGGATGATTTTCTGAGGCCATTTCTGAAGCCTCTCTCACCCTCTCAACGCTCTTACTCTCAGAGCTCTCTCTCTCCCTCACTTCTCAGAGAAATATAATACAATCAGTGTGGACGTAGTCCAAACCTTGGGGTGAACCACGATAACTCTTGTGTCATTTACATTTCTTGCAGATTCACGGTCGGATTTACGTTGTACCAAGACCATCCGGTTTTGTGCATCAACATTTGGCGCCGTCTATGGGAAACGACACGAAAAGCTATGTCGGTTCTCTTTCAATTTTTCACATTCGCCATGAATCTGCAAAATCTACAAAAACCCAGAGTTAAGAACCAGAGAGACAGAGCAGCAGAAGCCGACGAAAGCAAAAGCGCGTTACAACTTACACCCTCATCATCATCCTCCATTTATATTCCTCTTTGTTCCTTCTCCAACTTCCCCGATCTCACTCCCCCCGATTGCTTGCGACGAATGATGCCAGCACCCACTGCCGATGATTTGTTCACCATCTCTACTGTTGGGATCGTTACAAAAACTCTTTGCGCATCAGATCCTTTTGAGAAAGTCTTACAGCTCGCCACCATTGTGGGTTTCTGAGAAGAAGAAGAAGCAGCAAAACTTTCGATACTTGACGCTACTCGGCTCCAGATCGAATAAGCTCTACTGGGTTTTTCCCCCTTTCTGTGATCTGCTATTTTCTTAGTAGCCAAACGCTGGGAAAGTAGCTGCTGCCATTTTTGTAGTGTTTGAAGTTCTCAGATATTTCTGGACGTCAACCCCGACTCCGACGATGAAGACCACCGTGATTCCAGATATTTCTGCACTGGTCGGTATCTCTGCCTCTGCCATCCTTTTTCGCCAAGAAGGGCGCTGAAGACTGAAGAAACTTCTTGGCCCAATTCTCCCAGCTTCTCTGCCCATCTTCAGCTCAATTCTTGGGCTGACGGTTCTCTGCTCATCCCCCGACTCTTCTCGGCCCTCCAGAGTTCAGTAAACCCGCACAGACCACTCCACAGTCTCAACTCGAACCCAAATGCGAGCCTAAACCTGCAACTGGCGAACCCTTCATCAACCTGATGATCTCGAGTTTCAACAACATATCGATGGAAAAGAATCCCCCAATGGGCTTAACGGAGAACAACTTCGCCACCTACCTCTCCACTGGCGAAACGGAGAACAACGTCGTTGTACCGCATCTCCCCACCAGCCACCACCACCGCAACTCTGACTGTTCCTCTTCTTCGTGAAATCTGAAATCGCCGCGTCAATGGGTGTTTTGCTCGACGACGCAAAGTCGTCTGAGGTCTTGGTTCGTCGATGCGCTGAACGGATCGGGTTTTCCGAGGAAACTATCACCATGGATTCCGCCCCTTCTCCAGCGGACTTAGCTCCGCAGCTGAGTTGTGGACTATCTAGCCCTCTCGCCGCAATGAGCATATGGGCCACACTCTGAATCTGACGAATCTGTTTCTTATGCTCTTTTATGGGCTATCCAGCAGACACAGAGACCGACGATGGTGGATGGTGGGTCAACGGGCAGCTCTGTTTCAACAATCTCCAAGCCTCGGAGTCGCCACCACCAACTGACGTCAACTCCCGCTACTATGCTTCCAGAAAACCCGGTGCTTGCTGACTCTTGCGCCGCCTTCATTGCCTGCCGCATTGCTCTTTTCTTCCTGCTGTTGTGGCAAGAAACCGCCAAGCGTGGGAGTTGCTTCATTAGTCAGCCTCTAAGCCGCATTTTGTTACAAGATCTGATTTTGTTTTCATAACAATGGCTGCGTAGCTCAACTGCTGTTAAGGTTTGAAAGTTTTGGTCAATCTTTGAGATTCAGATCTCGAAATATCCCTGCTTCTCAGATGTGCAGATCAGGTTTTTGCAAACTCTCGAACCGTTTCTGTCGGTGATGCCATCGGAAATGATGAATCTGGTTGGCTTTTTTCGACCACCCACATGGAAAAGCTATATGTGTTTGCTGTAAAGCAAGTCAGCAAAAGCAAAAACAAGTCTGCCAGAGAGAGTGGAGGTGGAGAAACAAAGAAAGAGACGCAGAAAACAAAAGCAAAAGAAAAAAGAGCAAAGCAGAAAAGAGAATAAAATCTGAGAGATTATGATTTAAATGAGCAGGACCGCAAGTGGTAAGGGATAATCGATAAAGAAGATATTAATGATTAAATTGGGTGCACATGCATGACAGAGACAGAAAGAGAGGCCCAGTACGCACAAACGCAACTGTCGAAACCTTTATTTTTGAATGATGTAATTTATTTTTCGTATCTTTTGAAGATATCTGTATAAACCCCATCAGAGGGTAAACAAAAAAAACAAAAACAAAAAAAAAAAAAAAAAAAAAAAAAAAAGGCAAGCCCAAAATAATGGGCTACAAGCCCAAAGTAATGGGCTGCAATGTCAAACGCCCATATGCCCAAAAATGTCAGACCCTCTATTATCACCAACTAGGTGATCAAAAGTATGCCCAGTGCTCCAAAAATATTCGGCAATCTACCGCTATTACCACCAACCAGGTGATGAAAAGTACAACCCATACTCTAAAATCATTTGGCAACTAGCCATTCATACCACCAACCAGGTGATGAAATGTACAACCCGTACTCACCTTCATGCCACTAACCAGGTGATCAAAATTACGCCCAGTACTCCAAATTATACATGAGCATTACTCATGTCATTCATACATAAACATTCATGAGCATCAGTCATGACAATCATTCATAAACATCCATGACCATCATTCATGTCCACATTCATGAGCATCACTCATGTTAACATTCATGAGCATCACTCATGACAACATCCATGAGCATCACTCATGTCACTCAACATTAACATTCATGAGCATCACTCATGCCAATCAGCTTCAAAAGCTTGATTTACATAGCTCTAGCTTTAAAAGCGTCATTTACAGAGCTATAGCTTCAAAGCTCCACTTGCAAAGCTTCACCTACAAAAGCTTCAATGCAGGGTATACAAATACCGTCTCCGAACAACCGCCACTTCAGCCCATACATGGATTCAATTTGAAGTCTCCAGCCAACAGACTCTATTGACCGAAGACTTGGGGGACTACATTATGTACCATATATTGGGCCTCATGAAAAATACTTGGGGGACCTAACCCATTACTTATGTATTGAGGAGCGAGCCCGTATTTTATAAAAGGGACTCCATCACCATCATTAGAGAGTAACACCGCCAGCTGAGCAACCGCCTCGCCGCGAGCATCACTCCTAACCCATCACTTATGTATTGAGGAGCGATCCCTTATTTTATAAAAGGGACTCCCTCACCATCATTAGAGAGCATCAACTCTAGCCCATCATTCATGTATTGATGAGCGAGCCCTTATTCTATAAAAGGGACTCCCTCACCATCATTAGAGAGCATCAACTCTAGCCCATCATTCATGTATTGATGAGCGAGCCCTTATTCTATAAAAGGGACTCACTCACCTTCAAACGCCACAAGCTGAGCCAACCATGGTAACATAAGCCACGAGCCGAGCAGCCGAGCAGCGTGTGCTACTTCTAGTTGAATGTTATTTCAGAATGAGCACTGCCTCATATCGAGCATCATTTCAAGACAACATCTAGTTACTTCGGCCCACACATGGACTGAATTTCAAGTCTCCAGCCAAAAGACTCTCTTGACTGAAGACTTAGGGGACTACTGTTTATACCATATTTAGGGCCTCGTATTTAGACCTCGTATAAATACTCGGGGGACTTAAATGTAATTATGTAATAAAGGAAGGGGCAAATATGTAATTAGGGGATGAGCCCTTATTCTATAAAAGGGCCTCCTCACCCTCACAAATGGGGATGATTTTCTGAGGCCATTTTTGAAGCCTCTCTCACCCTCTCAACGCTCTCACTCTCAGAGCTCTCTCTCTCCCTCACTTCTCAGAGAAATATAATATAATCAGTGTGGATGTAGCCCAAACCTTGGGGTGAACCACGATAACTCTTGTGTCATTTACATTTCTTGCAGATTCACGGTCGGATTTACGTTGTACCAAGACCATCCGGTTTTGTGCATCAACACACTCTATAATCTTCCGTGACAAAGAAGGTCTTATTTGTTGATTACAAAAACGGAAACAGGAAAGATCTTTCCCTTCAAATTCGAACATATTGTCACCTAAACAGTTGCTACAAATAAGGTCATAATTGTTTAGTACAAAAACGCAAACAAGAATGATCTTTCCCTTCAAATTTGAACAAATGAGATATTTAAGTGTCCACATAACAGCAGATACAATTTCTGAAACATTTTTTTCCACCAGGTAAATCCTTTAGTATCCCATTCAGGATAACAAGTCCTAATCATTGTAAGTAAGGCAACAAGGGAATAATTAAGCATCAAGCACACCAACTTGTATATATAAATCTAGAAAATGCAAAGTATGAATCCCTCTAATCTTTGTCGACAGAAAATGCAAATTAATAATTGAAAATTTGTAAAGGTCACAGTATGAATCCTTCCTTAATCTTTGTCCAATCAGAACCAATTTGAACAGATAAATAGAATAGAAAATTAAACACAAAGAAGTGAGAGTGTGAGACCAACCTTTTGTTGTTGAGACTCGAAACGGCAGAAGAAGCTGCAATACAAAGGAGGATGCAAGAAGTTGCTTCTTACAAATATGAAGCTTGGAATAGAAAGGAGGATACGAGTTATGGAGAAGAATGGAGAAATTGGAGGTATGGACATGGAAGGTCTCACAAATATGAAGCTTGGAATAGAAAGAAGGATGCGGGTTATGGAGAAATTGGAGGCATGGACATGGAGGGAGTTTGGAGGCAAGGAACGAGAGAGAGACAAAGGGAATGAAAAATAGAAAAGGTGAGGTGCGTGCGGCTGCTACTACAGTGGCTAGGGTTAAACTTTAAAAGGTATTGTTTATTTCTCATAAAAATTAAAAAAAAATTCCAAAATCCTGGAGGCATGAGGGTTCAAACCCATGCGCTTCAGCTTGAAAAGTTTCCTTGAAACCAACGCGACAACAGGTTATGTTTTGTTATTATTGTATGACTAAACTATTTATAAATATTTAAAAAAGTAATTATATATATATTGATTCAGTTCGGTTCGGTTTGATATTTTCGGTTTAGTTTTTTTTCGGTTTGATTTTTTTCGGCTTCGATTCGGTTCGGTTTTCGATTTTTTGAACCCACCCCTACTAGTAGTATCTGTCCAACTAGCCCATGCTATAGTCGACAGAATGATGGTCGACAATGGAAATATAGTCAATCTACTTTAACTTTCAGTCATTTAGAAGATGGGCCTGGAAATGACAATCATACACCGAGCAAAGGTACTCACTAGATTCAACAGGCACACCTTGACTGCCATCGGCCACATTACACTTGACATGAAAACACCACCAGTTGTCTCAAAGTAGACGTTCACGATCGTAAGCGACCCATCTCTCTATAATGGGATTATTGGGAAACCTTGGTTGATCAAGTTGGATGCCGTCACTTTCGTCAAGTATCAAAAGATCCGATTCCATATCCAATGAGAAAGAGTTTGAGATATCAAGTTTGACCAGGCCACATCTTGATGATGCACTGTGCAAGTATTGAAAGAGTCAAAGAAGAGAACCTTTACCCCCGTAGAGGCTACCGAGGTCCAAAAGGACGAAGAAGCTACCAAATAGCAATTACAGCAAGCTGATCAAGAAGATGGCACCCAAGCAGACGAGATAGGATGGAAACCCGAAGAAGACGTCGAAGACATCATTCTTGATCCCCAATGGCCGAAAAAACGGCTAAAATCGGCTCACCTCTAAGCCCAGCCAAAAAGGAAGAACTCACGACTTTCCTTAAGGAAAATCGAGACGTCTTTGCTTGGTCACTTTCTGACATGCCCGACATCGATCCCGAGATAGCTTGCCACAATCTGCACGTCGACCCTGATGCCAAACCAGTGATCCAAAAGCGAAGATATTTCGCACCCGAACAAGTAGCGATCATTGAGGTGGAAATTGACAAGCTGCTGGAGGCTAGATTCATAGAAGAAGCAGCATACACAGTATGGCTTGCCAACGTCATGCTAGTCGTTAAGAAATAGAAGGGTAAATTGAGGGTTTGCGAAGACTACACTAACCTCAACAAAGCATGCCCATAAGATCCTTATCCACTTCCTTGGATCGATTTATTAGTAGATTCAACTTTCGAGAACCAGATGCTCAGCTTATTGGACGCATACTCCGGCTACAACCAAATAGCCATGTACAAGCCCGACAAGGAGAAAACCACATTCGTGATCGAGCGAGGCACCTACTGCTACAAGGTCATGCTTTTTGGCCTGAAGAACGTCGGAGCCACTTACCAAATGTTAGTAAACATGATGTTCCAGAAGCAAATTGGGATAACCATGAAGGTCTATGTCGACGACATCATGGTAAAGGGCAAGCAGCAGTCAGACCACATCCGCAACCTAGTGGAAACTTTTAACATCATCAGAAAGTACAAGATGAAGCTTAACCCCACCAAATGCACATTCGGAGTATCTTCAGGTAGATTTTTAAAGTACCTAGTAGCCAAACGAGGATTCGAAGCACATCCCAAGCAAATCCGAGCGATGCTATAAATGAAATCTCCCACAACCTTAAATGTGATCCAAAGCTTGACCGGATGAGCAACTGCCCTCAATCGTTTTCTTTTGAGGTCTATTAATCGATGCAAGCCCTTTTTCAAGGCCATCAAGAGGGCACAACATGACAAATAGGATGGAGAGTGCGAAAGAGATTTCCAAGACCTGAAAAAGTATCTTACATCACTTCCCTTACTATTCAAGCCTGAAGTAGCGGAAGATTTATACATCCACTTGGAAGTCTCAGAAGTAGTCGTGAGTTT
Organism: Malus domestica; assembly: GCF_042453785.1. NCBI lineage: Eukaryota > Viridiplantae > Streptophyta > Magnoliopsida > Rosales > Rosaceae > Malus > Malus domestica. Next base: position 34,353,747 of record NC_091669.1, on the reverse strand, counting down.
TGCCTTCATACGAAAAGAGCTGGGGGCCCAACTACTGGTATTTTACACTTATAAAGTTCTTATCGATGCGGAAACAAGATATCCGAGGATCAAAAACTTAATTTTGGCGTTAGTTGTTATGGCTCGGAAGCTCAGACCATACTTTCAAGCTCATGCAGTCATCGTCATGACTCAATATCCTATACGATCAATCCTACATGGTCCGGATGCTTTTTAACGAGTGATGAAGTAGGCATTGGAACTTGGCCAATACAGTTTAGTTTTTCAACCCCGCACGATGATAAAGGCCCAAGTCTTGGCAGACTTCATAATGGAATTCACGCTTAGCCTAGGTGATGCAATAGAGTGGCCTAGTGATGCCCCGAAAGCAGCCGAGCACACCTTGCCTGCACCTGCTCCATCTGATGGAGACTTCTGGCATTTGCATGTCGATGACACATTCAACTACAAAGGCTCAGGAGTAGGTGTGGTTATTGTCACCCTAAACGGTTCAATGCTTAAGTAGGCAATCACTCTAGGCTTCAAAGCATCCAACAACGAAGCAGAGTACGAGGCCCTACTAGCAGGCCTCCAAATGGCAAAAGACTTGGCGGTGAAAAAGCTCGTAATTCATTCCGATTCCCAGCTAATCATGGGCCAGACTACTAGGGAATCTATGGCAAAACATCCGAGGATGACGCAATACCTAGAGAAGGTATGTGAGCAGCTTGAGGCATTTCAAACTTACATTCTCACTCAAGTTCCGCGGGCAGACAACGCCCACATTGATGCGCTAGCCGACTTAGGCTCTACCATTGACTGCCAACTTAAACGCTCGATTCTGGTAAAGTATCTAGATAAGCCAAGCATAAAGGTTAAGCAGACAGCCAAGGTGTCACGGGTTAGTATAACTCCCAACTGGCAAAGTTTTATTATAGACTACCTGGTCAATGACACACTCTCCATGGAAAGGTTGAAATCTAGAAAGCTCCAAATAAAGGCAACACGCTACTGCATGTGAAATGGCATTCTTATCCAAAGATCCTACACCTGACCACATCTCGGCTGCCTAACGCCTCCCGATAACTTGAAGGTTTTAAGCTCAATCCATGAAGGTGTTTGTGCAAACCACTCCGGAGGTTGATTCTTAGCACAGAAAGCTCTTAACGCAGGTTACTATTGGCCTACCATGCATCAAAATGCTAAGGAGTTAGTACAAAAGTGCGACAGTTACCAACTAATACCAGCACTACTTGGTAGCGAACTACACCCATAGACGAGTCCTTGGTCATTCATGCAATAGGTAATCGACCTGGTATGACCTATGCCGCCTGCTACTGAGGATAGAAGCATGATGATTATGGCAACCGATTACTTCACGAAATGGGTGGAAGTAGAGCTCATGATAACCACAACTCAAACGGACATAGAGCTTTTCATATGGAGGAACATCATTTGCCGATTTGGCATCCCTTAGTCTATCATCACTAACAACGGTCCGCAATTCATGGGCAAAGATATGGTGAAGTTCTTCCAAAAGTATGGCATCAAGCAACATATGTCCACACCGAGGTATCCTTGACACGTCTCGATCCCGATATTCCTTGAATACCAAGATAGGCACGTGCTGGCCAACACCCGAGGGTGACGAAAGCCATTTATTGAATACAAGAGTAATGATTAGGAGGAAATATACATGAATAATCATTACAATCTAAAAGTAATAAACAAAGTTTTAGGAAATGTCTAGAATGCACAAAATGCGTTCTAATTCAAGATCACAAAAGGAAAGATCATTATAAGGTATCACCCAAGTGAGTGATAGACTGATACTGGTAGGGGAATACCTCATACGTTATGTCGTAGTCCTCGTTTCTAAGACCTGAATGGGGGCGCAAAACAAAGGTGAGTGGACCAAGTTCATATATGTACAATAATAGTAAAATAGTTATCAAGATACTAACCTCTACAGTTTATATAAAGAAAACTACTAGCATAATAAATGATAAGTTTATTGAAACCCTAGCATGCCAAAAACAACTCTAAAGACATATCGCGGAATAACATTGACACGCCCCGACCCTGATATTCCCCGAATACCAGGACCGACACGTGCTGGCCGACACCCGGGGGTGACGAAAGCCATTAATTGATACAAAAGCTAAGAATAAGAAATAAAGACGGGTTAGAAATTTGAAATACAATGAGTTAACAGTTTAGGAACGTACTCAGAGCATACAACTAAACCTAATCACTAAAAAGAATTAAGATAAAATTTAATGAATAGAGGAGTGGGTCCTACATCGAGAGGATCCGAAAATGCTGCTGCGGAAGTGCCTTAACGCCGGGATTAGGTGCCTTGATTCTAAGTCCTGAATGGGGGCGCAAAACAAAGGTGAGTGGACCAAGTTTATATATATAATAATAAAACAATTATCAAGATACTAACCCCCAAAGTTTATATAAAGAAAACTATTAGCATAATAAGTATTGGGTTTTAATAAAAATCCTAGCATGCCAAAAATATTTCAAAAGCCATGTATCGCGGAAAAGCATCGCGAAAATCAAAACAGCAAACGTCTCATAAATCGTCTCGTAAACGCGGTGTGTTTCTAGTAAGATCACCGAATAAATATAACTCCCGGCCCAATGCTTGCACCTAAGTCTCTGCGCCCGTAGTCAGAGATAACTACCACCCGGCCCAATGCCTCTTCATGTCCCTCAGCCCGTAGCTAGGGATTATTTCTCCCGGCCTAAATGCCAACACCAGATCCTCGCCCCAGGTGGCATAGTATCCACTAGGTACGCACAAATAGTTACGTCTCTCTTAAATAACCACTTCATAGCATAGGTTACCGATCATCGTCTACACTATAAAGAGGGGTTCAAAAACATGTTCTAGCATCCTATCGTCATCTATCATATAGTCTACCAGTTCATGGTTTTATAGAAAATACGATATATTAAAATATAGCTCAATATAGGCCAACAATTAATTCCTCACCAAAAACACGAGACGATAATCAATATATTAAATCAACAGGCTCCACATAAATCAGATCATAAATTCATAGGCATGCTAATCATTTATGCAAATACTATAAAATCATGTAATTTTAGAAGGGGTCAACTCACAGTACTTAGTTGCCAAAAGCTGCGCCACTAGCGAAGACGGAAACGTCACAATAATTGCCCCTAAGCACATGAAGAGTCCAATAAATAAAACTATATAATAGCAATTGAATTTGGGAAAACGGACATTGGAAACGGATTCAGAACGTCGAATTACCCTAAGAAGAGTCCTGGACGAAAACCCGAAAAGTCAACCCTAAAGTCAACGTTGACCAGGGGTCAACGGTCAAACTAGGTCAAACGGGTTTTAAGCTTGAATCCGGATTTAGGGTTTAGGTTAGATATGATTAGGATCTATTGGGTTTGGATGGGTTTAGGGTTTTAAAGGATTTTAGGAACCTAGGGTTTTTGGGTTAAAAGGGTATTAGGGTGAGAATGGGTGGTTTGAGCTTAAGCCCAAACCCACACAAACATACACGCCCACGGCACTACACACACACACACACACACACTCCACACACTCACGGCCCAAAGGCCTAATAGCCAAAAGGGTTGGGTTTTGGGTTCTAAAGGGAATGGGTTTTTTAAAAGAAAAAGGGCTTAGGGCCTTGACTTGGAAAGCCCAAGGGCTTAAAAGCCTAGGGTTTTCTGGGTTGCTGCTCACGGGCCGAAGGCCCTGTTCCAAATTGGCCCAAGGGCCTTGGGGTTTCTGGGCTACCGGATTCCAAGGAAGAAGAAGGCTGGAAATTCGGCCGGAAAACTACCCAACTTTAAACGGCCATAACTTTGTCACTACTCAACGAAATCAAGCGAGACAAAAACGAAAGTTGTAGCCCTGGAAGAGACGAAGAGAATGATACCTCACACGACATCTAACTCGCCGTGGTTTGGCCGTAAATTTCCTCGAAAGCCTCGGAGGTCGCCGGAAACTGGGTAAGATTCAAATGAGTATAACTTCTTCAATACTCAATGAAATTGGGTGAAACAAAAAGGAAGGTTATAGTACTCGACGAGACGAAGAGATTGATACCTTACACGCCGGCTAACTCGCCGTGGTTTGGCCGGAAATGACCTCGAAAGTCGCCGGAGTCATCGGGGGGAACTTAGGTGTTCTCTGGGTGTCCCGGAGCTTCGCCAAGACGGGGGAGAGAGAAGAAAGTTCCAGAGATGATGGTGGTGTTGTAGCTAGGTGGTTATGGTGATGGGTGCTCACGGTGATAGAGAGGGAGAGAGAGATGAGTGAGTGCAGGGATAAAACGAAGAAGAAGGAGGTTACGGGGAGCGCAAAGAAGAGAGAGAGAGACAGGGGGAAAAACAAAAAAAAATTATAAGGTGGGCCCTACGGGCTCACCAATTAAGACCTTAAAACAATTTTTAAATAAAAGTGGGGTTGGGGTGTTTCAAACATCATGGAAATCCAAAAACATTAAACGTCTCACAGATCGTCTCGTAAGCGCGGTGTGCTGCCAGTAAGATCACTGAATAAATATAACTCCCGGCCCTATGCCAGCATCGTGGTCTCTGTGCCCGTAGCCAGAGATTACCAATTCCCGGCCCAATGCCTACTCCGTGTCCCTCAGCTCGTAGCTAGGGGTTATTTCTCCCTGCCTATCTGCCAACACCAGATCCTAGCCCCAAGCAGCATAGTGTCCATTAGGTACGCACAAATAGTTACGCCTCTCATAAATAACTACATAGTATAAAGTCATCCATCGTCTATACTATAAAGAGGGGTTTCTAAAACATGTTCTAGCATCCTATCGTCATCCATCAGATAATATACCAGCTCATGGTTTTTATAGAAAATACGATATATTAAAATATAGCTCAATATAGGCCAACAATGAATTCCTTACAAAATAACGAGACGATAATCAACATTTCAATAAACATGCTTAACATAAAATTAGTTCATAAACTCGTAAGGCATGCATTTCATTTATGCAAATAAACTATAAAATTATGCAAAATTGTAGAAGAGGTCCACTCACAGATACTCCGTAGCAGCATAATTGTGCAGAAAATGATTAAGGAAATCCCCACTAGCAACTTCACCTAAGCACAAAAATGTACAATTTATCAAACTACCCAATTATAGAATTTTAAGAAATGGAAATGGGTCTTGGGTTTAGATTCGGATTAGGGTTTAGGTTTAGGTTAAATAGGATTAGGACCTATTGGGTTTTGGGTTTGGATAGTTTAGGAACAAAAGAGGGGGTGGTTTAGGGCTTAAGCCCAAACCCACACTCATACACATGCCAGCACACACACATACACACACGACACAACACATACATACATACGTGCACCACACACACTCACACGTACTCACCATACACGCACACACGCACACACCCACACGGGCACACACACACACACACACACACACACACACACACACACACACACACACCCACACTCAGCCCATATACACTTGGCCCGTAGGCCTAATAGCCAAAGGGAAAACCGGGCTTAACCTACTTGAATAAAACCAGTCCAAGGCCCCTTTGGACTTTTAAAACAATTAGCTGAAATTAAAAGGAAGTGGGCTAGTCCAAATACGGGCTAAGGCCTGTAGGTGTTCTGAAATGGCCTAGATGGCCTGCATGGTGCTCGAGGAAGAACACCGGAGCTGCTATGGCTCCGGCCGATGGCGAACATGCAAACCAACGTCCAAACTATGTACCAAAATAAAGAGGGAGGATAGCAGAGTATTTTCATACCCTAGCTTCGCCGTGAACGGCCGTGAGCGTTCGGAAAAACCTTCGAAGGTCACGGGTTCGCCAAAAAGTGTGGGTAAGCTTCCTCCGCACCATTTTCATCCTCAAAACCTTGGAAAAACAATGTAGATTTCAACACACAACGCCCAACAACAACAATGGTGATTTCAAAAGGAATTTAAACTTACCTAGCTGGAAAAATAAATGGATAAAACCGCTGGAGGTCTTTTCTCTGGGTTTCTCGATCTTGCTGCGACGGAGGGAGAGAGAGAGATGATGTAAGGGAGATGATGATGATGGTTTACACTGGAGCTGCATGCAGGTTTGTTTGGTTGGTCACGGTGCAAAGAGAGAAAATGAGAGATGAGAGTTCCCGTGAGAGAGAGATGTTTGAGAGGGAGTGCTCAGGAAGAGAGGGAAGAGAAGAGAGATAGGGACCTGCCACTTGGTAGTTTAGAAGAAATAAGGAATCTAGATCAAAGGCTAGGATTAAATGAGATAAAGGACCAAATTGATAGACTTAAACATGTTCTAGGGGGAAAAATAGAAATGTAAATAAAATGTGGGGGTGGGTGTAACAATCTACCCCCTTACAGAAATTTTGTCCTCGAAATTATGAATTTACACGAAAAGAAATGGATATTGGTTCCTCATTGATTCCTCAATTTCCCAAGTAGCTTCTTCGACTGCATGGTTCCTCCACAGTACCTTTACCAAAGGAATAACTTTGTTCCGCAACACCTTATCCTGTCTGTCAAGGATATCCATTGGTTCTTCCACATAGCTAGCATCTGGATTTACTTCCAATGGCTCTAACTGGATGATATGAGAGGAATCCGGTACATATTTCTGAAGCATGGAAACGTGGAAAACGTTATGGATCAGTGACAACTCCGGTGGTAGCTCCAACTTATAATCAGCTGCACCAATTCTCTCAATAATCTGATAGGGACCAACGTATCAAGGACTCAGCTTTCCTCGCTTACCAAAAAGAACAACACCCTTCCAGAGAGACACCTTCAAGAATACAAAGTCACCCACTATAAACTCACGATCCTTGGAGTGTTTGTCTGCAATGTTTTTCTGTTGGTCTTGTGCTGCTTTCAAATTCCCCTTAATTAGTTGGATATTAGCGTTGGTAGTATCAACAATCTCTGGTCCCACCAACGACTTTTCTCTTGCCTCTGTCCAACATAATGGCGTCCTACACATCTTCCCATAAAGTGCTTCAAAAGATGCCATACTAATACTTGAGTGATAACTATTATTGTAAGCAAACTCCACTAACGGCAAATAGTTATCCTAGCTACCTTTCCACTATAATATAGACACTCTCAACATGTCCTCCAAAGTCTGAATCGTCCGCTCGGACTAACAGTTTATGGATGATAAGTAATGCTGAACAATAATTGAGTGCCCATAGCGGCATTAAAGGCTTTCCAAAACCTGAAAGTAAATCTGGGATCTCTGTCTGATGCGATGGAGACAGGTACACCATGTAGACGAACAATATTAACGACGAATAATTTTGCCAATTTCTCCAACGAATATGTCTGTCGAACTGGTAATAAATGAGCGGTCTTGGTAAGCTAATCGACAATTACCCAAATACCATCGTACCTTGATGGTGTTCTAGGCAATTCGTACACAAAGTCCATAATGATATCTTCCCACTTCCAAACTGGTATCGGAAGATTCTGCATCAGTCCCCTAGGTCTTTGTCTGTCTGCTTTAACCTATTGGTAGATTAAACATCTACTCACATACTCCGCTATGTCCCGAAAGTAAGTTCGAGGTGAGTTTAGCTGTTCTAGACTTGTGAGGATGAGACGAAGCTCATGGTGCTCTTGGTTTGGGCGGTGGTGGGACTGTTGTCGTTGTTGTTGTTTGTTGTGTGTTGTGTTGCCTTCCTGGAGAGGGAAGGTTAGAGAGAGGGATGAGAGAAAATGAAAGTGAGACTATAAAGAAAGAGATAGTGATAGAAATAGAAATAGAAAAGGGAAGAGGGAAAATGCACGGGACAAAAGGGAAAAGCAAGGGGATAAGCTTTTCATTGTGGGTCCCAGTGGTTCACAATACAAGGTCACTAAGGACAATATATGAAAATATTTGAAAACGTTGGGCATTTCGAACGTAGAATCTTTGTTACAAAACCAATTTTGAATCTGTTCACGCCAATGCTTTTGGGGAGATGAGTACGATAAGAATAAATTAATAAAATTTAAAATATGCATTTCAACGAGATGGTCAACGAAAGTCAACTCAAGGGTAAATTGGTAATTTCATAAGTCCAACAATATGAAAATAATACAAATTAGAGAAGGGGTTTCACATTTTGGCCCCTTCGGTTGGAGATAGTTTTTTGTCACAGGGCTATGTATGGCATATAACATTTTGGCCCTTTCGATTGGAGATGGTATGAAATATGGCTTGGCATTGTTCATTAAAATATAATTTCTTGGAGGCTATAGGGCTAAAGAGAGCCCTTTGGCTCTCCTTCAGTTGAAGGTGGCCATAGGGATAAAAATAGCCCGAAATGACATGAAAACCGTGTCCAACTGAGGGCTAGGCCAAATGGCTTGTGGGCCGCACAGGGCCAAAACCAACCTATCAGGCCAACCGTGACATGCCCCGATCCCGATGTCCTAGGGACATTGGGATGGCCACGTGCTGGTTGACACTCGATGGTGATGCAAGCCATTTAATGAATGCATATGCTAAGAACATGTAAAACATGCTTATAAAATTCGTTCGAACTACAAAAATAATAAACTAATATATACGTCTTACAAAATACCATAATAATATTCAACTGCCAACTATGAATATAATGATAATGCATGACATGTTCAAGGCATACATCTAATTCAAAATACAAGCGGAAGATAAAATAAAGATGTGCTATTACAATAGAAGTCAAAGCAAAGAGGATGACGCAGTATCACCAGTAGGGGAATGCCTTGTATCTTGGATCGTATTCCTCGTTCCTAAGTCCTGAAGGGTGCAAAACAAACATAAATGGACCAAGTTTATATATATATATATATATATATATATATATATATATAATACTGAAACATTTATCAACATACTAACCCCCAAAGTTTTATGAAAACATATATAGCATAATATGTAGTAGGTTTTTTGAAAACCCTAGCATGCCATAAAACCTACATAAAACATATCTCGTATATAGTGGGCTAAATAATGGTATCCAATAACAATATCTTCCGGCCTAATGCCAACTACTATGTCTCTGCGCCTGAAGCCAGAGATTATTTCTCCTGGCCCAATGCCAGCTCCATGTCTCTTAGCTCGAAGCCAGAGATTTTTTCTCCCAGCTCGTAGCCAAGAACCATATCCCTCACCCATTGGCAGAACAGTGACCACTAGATAGGCATAAAACCATTTAACATAGTCTTTCCAAACATAGGTACATATATATCAAAACATCTTCATAATATAAAGTCATCCATTATCTATACTATAAAGAAGTGTGTAAAAGCATGTTCTAAATAGCATATAATCATTCATCATATATACTACAAAGAACATCAGTTCGATAAAATATGATATTCCAAAATATTCGCGTCGTCGTGGGTCGCTGAAAAATTCGTCGGCCACACGCGGCTGGGGTAGGGTTTTGAACTGAGTATGGGCCAGGGCTTTTGGGCCAGTAGGCTTGGGCTGGTAATCCGACCCAAGGGTTCTGGGTTCAATAGGCCGAAGGCCCTGGCTTTTAGGGTTCAACAAGCCTGGGCTTGAAGGCCCAACCCAAGGGTTTTTGAGTTTTTAAACAAATAAAATAAAAGTAAAAATAAAAAGATTTAGGTTGGGTTTAAATGGCTAATAGGCCTAAGGTCCGAGTCCTAAATGACCCAAAGGGCCTGGGTTCACTAAGCTTGGGTCATTCGACCCGTTTCTCGTCGGAGAAGAAGGCCGAAGCTTCTCGAGCTCTGATCACCGTCGTTTGGTCACCTTAACCTACAATCTAAGTACTAAAATGAAGGTAGAGATGAGGGGAAAAGATTGTTACCTTCGCTTTACCGTGAAAATGACGAAATCGACCAAAAACTGGGTTTGAGTACCATGGCTCGCTGGGGACTTCTCTAGGTTTTTGGGCTTCATAGAGCTCCATGGAGACGAGGGAAAGGGAAGGGAGGTCCTCGAGGGTGGTGGTGTCGTGGGGTGCCTCCTCGGGTGTGCGTGGATGTGGGTGTCGCCAGGAAAGAGAGAGTGTAAGAGAGAGAGGTGAGTGAGTGAGATAGAAAGAGATAGACAATGAGCTGTGAGAGATGCTCGGGAAAAGAGAGAGAAGAGAGAGGGAGTTGAGTGCTTACATGGCAAGTTGTGAGAGGATGAGAGGTTTGAGGGAATCCAAAAAGTGGATTCAGATTGGGTAAAGGATAAGGGGACCGAATTGTAAAAATTACATAAGCTTTAGGGAAAATGTAAAATTTACAAATAGTTGAGGGTGGGGTTTAAAAAACCGGTCGGCCAGCCAGCCAGCCCAATGAGCCCAACCCACCTTTTTTCTTTTTTTTTTGGTTGAATTTTTTTTAGCCAAGCCCACTTTTTATTTTCTTTTTGGACGATTTTTTTTTAATTTCTAATTTTTTTCCTACACCATTTCTTACATAATTTTCACCATTTAATATTATCTTACCTCATTTTATTTTAATTCTTCACATTCTATTCTCTTCTAATAATCTGTCCTTTAATTTTTTTCAATAATTTTCAAATGGCCACCTCTTTCAATAATCTTCAAATATGTCCGAAAATCTTATTTTAATATGGTAGTTTAATTTAATTAAGTATGTTAATTCAATTAAAATAATAAATTATGTTTGGTCTATGACCTTTTGGTTCCCTCGGTTGGAGATGATTTTTTGTCACAGGACTATGTTTGACATATGGCCCTTTGGTCCCTTCGGTTGGAGATGGTATGAAATATGACCTAACACTGTTCATTAAAATATAGTTTCTTGGATGGCTATAGAGCTAAAGAGAGCCCTCTCACATTCCTTAGGTTGGAGATTGCCTAAGTTCCTTCCTCTAATCCAATGAGGGCCCGCTTATGTGGAGTGGAGAGAGATACGAATGCATTGCGTCATGGATGATGATGATATGATATTTTAGCAAGTCTTTGCTTCCATTGACCCCAATATATATTATAGGTCACCCGCCAGTCTTCATATTATGTATATCAATGTTTTGATGAACGAAGCCATCCTTTGTCCTTAATCGTAGATAAGGGCATAAGCAGAGATAATTGAAGATGAACAGAAAGATACATCAGCTGTGTATGCTATTAGCAGCAACAATTACAACGCTATGGTGGCCAAGGACTTGTCTGATCATCACAGCCGTTGATGCAGATCCACAGATCAATCTATTAAACAGGGGCTGCAGCCAATACAATGTCACCAAAGCGTCCGAGTTCTATACCAACCTCAACGCCACATTTTCCGACCTCAGAACGCAACTGATGGAAAACAGCAGCCACTTTGCGACGGCACAGCAGGTCAGGGGTTCTAACCCTGTTTACGCTATGGTGCAGTGTAGGAACTACCTCTCCGCTGCCGACTGCGTTGCTTGCTTCACCGCTGCCGTGTCTCAAATTCGCAACTGCTCCGCTGCCAACGGTGGTCGTGTCATCTATGATGGTTGCTTCCTCAGGTACACTTTACTTGTCACAAAAAAGTAAACATTCCTATTACTAATATGATAATGGTAGGGAGACCAAATTTTAAATCAAATTTGCAAACCAAATTATATGTCACCACTAAGAAATAAACACTTGAATAATAATCTAATTATCAACAACCAGTCATATTATTTAGTTTATAAAATTATCAGAAAATCATTTGCTGATCAAATAAGTCTCTAGAACAAGCCGCCGGCAACTATGACTACTTTTGAATTTTGTCTATGTGGTTTCCAACCAAACCAATAAAATCTAAAACTCTTAAACAAGCCACCGGTAATTGTGTTTACTTTAAACTGTTTTTTTTTTTTTTTTTCGTGTGTGTGTGTGTGTCTGTGGTGTGCCCTTCTGACTCTTCTAAACAAAAACACCAACTCCAAATATTAAATCAAGTCTTAAGTCTAATGTACCAGCTAACTCTGTTATTTATGAGTTTCTTGAACCAAAATATCTCTTAAAATAAATTTTATAATAAATTCTTCTATTTATTTGGTTTGTCATTTTGTTGGTCACCTAATGCGACAAAGAACTAATAGTCACACAATTCTTAAATCTGATATGAGTTGAAATCAAAATATTAAAAATACGTCCATTTCTTCTCCATCCTTAATATTGAATCCAATAATAACTAGTTACAATATTTGGGGTATTATTGTTTGTTTTAGGCCATTACTTTATTTGGGGCGCTAGGTAACATTATATACTAGGATCTAAATAATTGTTTAGCATGGAGGGGCGTTTGTATCGTTGACTTCCACACCATTCTCTTAATTTTTTATTACGGTTGACATTATAACATGTACCTAAATCAAAACATTAGTATTAGTATTTAATCTTAAAATTATCAATGAATAATTCCTCACCAAGTAGCATATTATTACATGTTTTTCGAGCAAAGAAATATTAGTACATATTGTACTTAGTCTTATACATCATGTTGCTTAAATAAATATTGCCGATACTTCTAATAACGCCTGTATATATAGATAAGATTCATTGAATTTAGAAAGGAAAAAAGAATCTATAAGATAGAGAAGTCCAGTTTTATATGTTGTTTGCCTCCCACCGTCACGTATATATTGCTTCCTATATATATAGTCGTTGTCTTGGCAGCCTGGTTTTATACTCCAAGCTGTCGGTGGGCACATTTTTAATGCGCACACACATCCCGCTTGAACTAAGATAATTAAATAATAAACACACTGCTTTTCCTTATTTCAGACATTTGTGATAAGTTTAATCGCGGTTTCTAGTTAATTTGTTTAATTAAGGGCTCGTTTGGAAATATTTCTAGTAAATCAGGTTGTGGCTTGATTTATTTGCATTTTTATTAAGGATAGATTCCAAAAAATATTTCTTCTAAAAACGCTTTCAATCATTTTAAAATACTTCCAAACAAGTTCTAAATGGCTAGAAATATTGTATGATTCAAATAATATATATTTCGTGGAATTAAATTTCACAAGGCAATTATTAGCGCAACTGGCCCAATCAGGTTAACAAAAAATTGGAATGATGGTGGCTGACCAAAACAAGTTTTAATTATTGATCAGTTTGTATAAGGGGGTAGGGTGGGGATCATTAGGCCAACTCCAACCGAAGGATGACCAGATGACTCATTTTAGCCCTATAGTCCTCCAAGAAATTAATATTTTAATGAACAGTGCCAGATCATATTTCTTACCATCTCCAACCGAGAAGGTCAAAAGGCCATAGGCCAAACATAACCCTGTGACAAAAACCAGCTCCAACTGAGGGGACCAAAGGGTCATAGGCCAAACATAATTTATTATTTTAATTGAATTAATATGGTTACTTAAATTAAACTACCTCAATAATTTTCGAGATGTAATCTCAATAATTTTTCAGATATGATTTCGAATGACACATGTTGATAAGTTTTATGTTGTTAAATGTTTTTTTTTACTGTTATTTAAGTTTTAATGTTGTTTAAGTTTAATGTTATTTAATGTTGTTTAATATTGTTTAATGGCTTAGGGAATTATAGGGGAAAAAAATTAGAATTTTTAAATTTTAAAAAAAAATTGTAAAAAAAAATAAATCAAATCCAACGGCTAGCTGGTGTTAGCATGACGTTGGGCTTCAAATTTCTAGACCTACCCGAACTGGCTGGCTGGTTGGTTTAGGTCAGTCGGTTGGCCCGATTCTGCAATTGTGGTCCAGTGGGGCCCATAAACCCTATGGCCTAGCATTCTGTTGGAGACAATTTTCGTGTCATTTCAGGCTATTTTCGGCCCTATATCCCTGTGGCTGGATCGGTTGGAGATGGCCATATTAACTTAAAATAATGCATCCCAATTATGAGTTAGGACTAGACAAATATATAACATTTTTTATGAACACTCTCCTAATTTAGACCATCTGCAATAAATTATACAATGCAGACTCTTTACACATATATAATATATTTATTGACCTGCGTGGCAATTTGAATACTGAAACTTCCTACTTCATAGTTGTGCATCCAATAGTTTAATATTTTATTTTACTAATAAACAAAATTCCAATATTTTATTCATTTAATGGAGGAGAGAGAGAGAGATTTAGATCAAGTTGGATGCATATGGAGGAGCCAAAGATTTTAATAATGGAATTGAAAAGTGAGTTGAAGAGTATCTAGATTTAGAGAGTAAAATGAAGGTCTGAAATTTGAAGATTAAGTTTATGTTTAGTGTTAAGCTTAAGGCTTTTTAAACGGATGGTGGCAGTGAATTTGTTAATCATGGTTTTTGAAATTTTTTGAATGAACATGGCATTTTACATCCACTCACATGCCCCCATCATCCTGAACAAAATGGCTTGGCCGAATATAAACATTAACATTTAGTTGAAATTGGACTTACTCTCTTAGCCCAATCCGATTTTCCCACTTCTTATTAGGCCAAATCTTTTCACATTGCTAATTACATAATTAATTGTTTGCCCACACGTCTTTTACAACATATCTCTCCGTATGAAAAATTGTTTAATAAACCTCAATACAATTTTTTAAGGTTTTCGGTTGTGCATGTTTTCCTTATTTGTGTCCGTATAATAATAATAAATTACAATTTCATTCTAAACGTTGTGTTTTCTTGGGTTATTCTTTGAATCACCATGGTTATCGATGTTTGGATCCCTTTACGGGACATATCTTTCTTTCTCTCCATGTTGTGTTTGATGAGAACAGCTTTCCGTATAAAGAATCCATTGTTACTTCGCCATTGTCGCTCTTCTTGCCTATGGATCCAGTCCTAGACATTGGCCCATCACATCATCCCGTCCTTGCCTTTGCACCCTCTCCACAACCAAATGTCGTAGCCCCACCGCCTTTCCCACAGTCTCAACCGTCCCTAACTCACAACCTGCAACTTAGCGTCATTTGCTAGTTTATACACGTAGAAACAAGCATGTGCCTTCAGTCCAGCCTCCTATCTTTCCTACCCAACCACCACCCTTATCTTTTCCTTATCCTGATCAGCCACCAACTGCAAACCTGTTGCCACTTGCACACTCCTCTGGTACAAGGGTTCCATCTACTTCTGAGGTAAGTGCTTCGACTCATCCAATGGTTACTTGGGCCAAAGCTGCTCTTCATAAATCTAATCCAAAATATGCTTTTGCTACTATTGTCGAGCACGACTTTGTTGAGCCTACATGTTTTAGTCAGGCTAATAAGGTTTCAGAATGGTGAACGGCGATGGCTGACGAGTTTAATGCTCTTCAAAGGAATGGCACATGGTCTTTAGTGCCATTTCAACCCAACATGAATATTCTTCCCAACAAATGGGTTTACAAAATCAAGTGTCGTTCTGATGGTTCAATAAAGCATTATAAGGCATGGTTAGTGGCTAATGGGTTCCATCAATAAGAAGGCTTGGACTATGGTGAGACGTTTAGTCCTGTTGTTAATCATAACTATCCGGTTAATTCTCTCCATTGCTATTCACTTTAATTGGCCACTTCATCAACTTGATGTCCAAAATGCGTTTCTACATGGAACGTTGAATGAAAAGGTATATATGCGGCTGCCACCAGGCTTTATCGATCCACAACGTCCTTCTCATGTTTACAAATTGCATTGATCCCTCTACGGCACCTCGTGCTTGGTTTCAGTGTTTTTCTCAACATTTGAAAATTTTGAGCTTTGTATCATCACATGCTGATTCGTCCTTGTTTACATTGTTTGATGGTTTTGTGGCTATTTACCTATTGATTTATGTGGATGACATCCTTATTACAGGAAATAGCTTACCTCACATTACACGTCTCATTCATCAATTGAGTCAGGTGTTTTCAATGAAGGATCTCAGCCCTTTACATTATTTTCTTAGTATGGAAGTTCATTGCACTATCATCGATCTTCATCTCACTCAAACAAAGTACATCACTGATCTTCTCAAACACACCAAAATGTTGGAGTGTAAACCGATTTCCACACCACCCATTAGTGGACGTCACCTTAGTTTAAGTGATGGTGAACCCTTGTCTGACATCACTGAATTTCGTAGTGTTGTGGGCACCTTGCAATATCTTCTCTTCACTTGACCCAATATTGCGTTCACCATTAATCAGTTTGTCAGTTTATGCATAAGCCAACCATGCCTCATTGGGTTGCTGTTAAGTGAATCCTTCGCTACCTTAAAGCTACCCCCAGTCATGGCATCTTATATTGCCCCAATTCTCTTCATCTCACTACCTATGCCGATGCAGACTATGCTGATGATCCTGATGATCGATGCTCTACTGGTGACTATTGCATTTTCCTGGGTGACAATCTCATCTCCTGGAGCTTAAAGAAACAACGTGGTGTCTCTCGTTCAAGTACGGAAGCTGAGTATCACCAACTTGCATACACCATTGCTGCTCTTTCTTGGTATCGTACTTTGTTTCGTGAACTACATCTTCCTTTTGCTTCTCCACGACTATGGTGTGACAATATTAGTGCCATCTTTATTGCCTCTAATCCAGTTTATCAACAACGTATGCGTCATGTGGAGGTCGACTATCACCACATCCGTGAGAAAGTCACTCGCAAGGAGATCATTGTTGGCTATGTCTTTTCCATAGACCAGCTGGTTGATCTCCTTACAAAGGGTTTATCTGCTATTCGGTTTTCCTTCTTGCTGTCCAAACTTCTCGTACGTGGTCACACGGTCAGTTTGTGGGGAGTGATAAACCAAGTTTGATTCCAATTAGTGCAGAACAATACACTCCAATATGGACACGCCTAATATTGAAGATTAATCCAAGTCCAAGTTCTACTCTTAGTTCCAGTCTAGTTCTAATTGTATATTATGTTTTCTATATTCCTCTTCCACACGGATTGCTTTGTATTATTCCTATAAATATTAATGCTCAATGTCTCGCTCATTATTGAGTTGATATTACAAACTATATTCTACCGTCTTTCATGTTTGACCAAAGAAATTTTAGGTAGCACTTCAAATTTAGCAAAAAGTAGTGTTTGTTAACTGTTTTAGAGATGATTTACACCTACATAAATCTAAAGAGTGGGTTTTATTATGCTTAGTCCATTTGTCTTTATTTTTTGTCATTTTTATTAAATAAAATTATTAGAATGCTTTTGGCTAAAAAAAAATATGTAAGAGTCATTTTCATTAAAGCTCCTAATATCAATAGTTTGTTTGATAATCATTTCAATTTTCACACCAGGTAATAAATGATTAAGTTGAGGACAATATTCATACAATTATTAGAATGTTTTTGGTTAAAAAATAGACGTAGGAGTCATTTCCATTAAAGCGCCTAATACTAATAGTTTGTTTGATAATCATTTCAATTTTCACACCTAGTAATAAATGATTAAGCAGAGGATAATATTCGTAATGTTGGTGGTTAGCCATGTGGTGAGAAAAGTTTACCATAAGCGTCAGAAAATATATATATTAGCTCTTATGACTCATGCCTTATCAAACAATAAGGGTTTAAGGTGCCGATACACTTGTTTTAATGTTTTGAGGAGATTAGAACAGGATTAGATAAATGGATAACTTTTCTTCTTGGATGATCTCCTACCTCCAAGTTGACTATAAATTTTTTGTTTCTTCTTTCATATCTTAAAAATAGTTATCTATCCCAATCAAATGGTCGTCAACAACCATTCGATTTTAGTCCAATGATGGGTGATCTATTAACTTTTGTTGTTGTATTTGTACTCCACTGTTGGATTAAGATCAAATATGATGAAGTGCACGTCAATAAATATTCCTATATTAAATTTGATTGTCTGCAGCTTTTCATATTTCAAAGTTATGTTTTATTAGGTGCTTAGTAACTATAATCCTAGTATTAAATATATATCCTACCAATATATTGTAATCTTTCTATTTAAAGGACTCAATATGTATGTTTAAGACATGCTTGATTAATTAAAAAAGCAATTGAAGTAAGTGAGTACTTTCTCTTTCTAAAATTAAGTGTTTGACTTTGTCGTGTGAGTAAATTCATGATTAACTAGGTGAGTGATTCCGTTGTCCTGATTAAATGATATGCTTTGGTTTAGGTACGAGAGCGCTGGGTTCTATGACCAGACCACCCTTCCTGGTAATGTAGGGCTTTGTGGAAATATAACTGCATCACAGGTCACTACATTCACTGCAGCTGCTGGGTCACTGCTAGTAGATCTTCAGCTTGCAACACCTAAAATCAACGGTTTCTTTGCAGCAACTAGGAACGAAGTTGTTAGTAGTGGTGGTAGCGGAAATGTAACCGTCTACGCCGTGGCACAATGTGCCGAGACAGTTAGCAAGATCGGTTGCCAAGATTGCTTGAATGTGGCATACAATAACCTACAAAGCTGCCTTCCAGATACCGATGGTAGGGCAGTTGACGCAGGTTGTTTCTTGCGGTACTCTAGTACTGCTTTCTTCTCTGATAATCAGACTATGAACATCGCGCCCTTCTTAAAAGGCGGTAAGAACACCCTTCCATATGTAAGTCAATATTACTAGGGTTGTCAAATTTGCTCACCAAATGACATGTCAGTACTCATTCCTTCATCGAACTAACTCGATAATCCTAACAACACTTGCAGGAGGTAATTCAAGAAAGAAAGGCATCATCATTGGAGTGGCAGTTGGAGGTGGAGGTCTTCTTCTCATTGTTGGATTTCTTCTTTATTTTAAACTCTCAAGAAAGCCCATGGCGGATCATAGAGGTGACATATTAGGAGCAACCGAGTTGCAAGGACCAGTGAATTATAAATATAAAGATTTGAAGTCAGCAACGAAAAATTTTAGTGAAGAAAACAAACTAGGAGAAGGAGGATTCGGAGACGTTTACAAGGTAAAATAAATAGCAAAATACAGAATTAATTCAGAGACATGATTATGCTCGTATATCAAGTTAGTCAGTATTTGTGTGTGTGAAGTTAATAAAGACTAGACGTTTGTTTGGCAGTGTCTAGAACTAGATTGCATTCGTACTTAGCAAAGAGCTATACAATGTTTAACTTCTGCTAAAGACCTCGAAAAGTCTTCAAAAAACAGTACAATCTAGTATAATACAGCTACTATGTCCAGTCCAGTGTACAGTCTAATACAGTCCGATCTCCTCGGATACAAACATGCATAAAGTTTTCGTAAAAAGGGGAAATCGTAATGTTAGTTTTTGATCCTGCACGAATGTTTTCCATAGAGTATTCTCTAATTCCACTTCTAAAAACATATCTTAATGTTACCTAATCTTTTGACAGGGAACTCTAAACAATGGGAAAATAGTTGCAGTGAAAAAACTAGCAATACTTCAATCCGACAGGGCAAAGGCAAATTTCCTAAACGAAGTCACGCTTATAAGCAATGTTCATCACCGCAATCTTATTCGTCTTCTTGGATGTTGTAGCAAAGGACCAGAGCTACTTCTCATATATGAATACATGGCAAACAGCAGCCTCGACAGATTCATATTTGGTAATTATAGGCCTTTTAGCCCAGCTAGCTCTAAATTTATGACAAGAAACTACATAAATGCATGTATAGATATGCATACACATATATACTCCCAACATATATGAATTTTATTTTAAGCTGTTCATTTAAAGATATAATTCTGTATGGGAAATAGGTCCAAGAAAAGGCTCTCTCAACTGGAAACAAAGAACTGATATAATCATCGGAACAGCTCGGGGTCTCGCCTATTTACATGAGGAGTTCCATGTATGCATCATACATCGAGATATAAAAACCAGCAACATCCTTTTGGATGATAGTTTCCAGCCAAGAATTGCAGATTTTGGGCTGGCAAGGCTTTTACCAGATGATAAGACTCATCTCAGTACCAGATTTGCAGGAACATTGTAAGTTAATTCACTTCCCACCAAGCATCGAACCCTGCAGGTTTTGGGATCATTAAACCTCATTTTCCCGCCTTTGGCATTAGGCTAATTCGGGATTCTTCTGCAAGTTACACCCATATTGATACCGGTCTTTTAACCTACTCACATTTTCTGTCCATAAACAGAAATGTTATGAATCTACTATGTAGGGCCGGTACACTAGAGCAACTTAACAATTCCATCTTGTGTGGCAGGGGATACACGGCACCTGAATATGCAATTCATGGCCAATTGTCAGAAAAGGCGGATACCTATAGCTACGGCGTGGTTGTCCTTGAAATCATAAGTGGCCAAAGGAGCAGTGAAGTTAAATCCGATGCTATGGGTGAATTTCTACTTGAAAAGGTAATTTCCAAACTCTACATTATATCTTCTCTCAGATTCCATTGAGATTCAGAAATGGATCACGTGTTGCATACATCTGTACCGTAAATTTTTTACTTTTTTTTTCACAATTTAATGACTAGGCATGGAAGCTGTATGAGAATGGCTCGCACGTGGAGTTGGTCGATGCAACCCTGGACCCAAATGATTATAAACCAGAAGATGTGAAAAAAATCATAGAGATTGCTTTGATGTGTACTCAATCATCACCTGCTCTGAGGCCTACAATGTCTGAAATTGTTGTTTTACTCAAAGGCACAAGCTATTTGGAAAATAGGTCGCTTACTAGGCCTGTATTTATCGATTCTGATAAGAGAGTTCAGGGAGACACATCAACCTCTACTGGTTCTTCCACATCGAATGCCACTGCATCTACTTCTCAACTTTCAGGTCGTTAAATGCTAACCTATTGGGAAAGGAGTCCAATCTTGCAACTCTTGTACATAAAAATTTGAAAGTTTTCTTCGATTTTTACTTTATTTGATGTTTTGGGCTTTGATTTTGTAATTTGTTTCTCTTCATTACTATGAAGTTTTTAAGATACATAGCTTCAGGAGTTTCTGTTTTATGTTCACACTTGGTTGTCTTGTAAAGCACGTTTGTTTGTTCTTCATGTTTATAACTAATAAAACTATATTATGTACATGAAAGCGAAGTGGAGAAGGTAGCATCTTAATAGTGTCGAGGAGAGCTGCAACCAACCAGTATATATTCCTTTTGCTAAATTAAGCTCCTCTTCCAGTGGCTCGAGTGAAAAATCCTGATTCATTAAAAGGTGGGGGATGATGAAGACACCTTAAACATTCGTGGCGGCATTTTACATATATTACATGAAATTAACAGCTAATCTGGGACAGTGGAACTGGACGTAGAATGATACTTGAACACCAAGCAGTGCCATCAACTGAGAGATGAACTCTGGATGGCCCTACCACCCAGCTGCTGCGACCAGATTTCTATCAGTGAAGCAGCTATCTATGGGATCAGGTTCCAACCATGTCGCACCCGACAGAATCACATTCAGCTTCACTGCTGGGTATGCAGTACATTTCTTTCCCTGAAGCATGGCCAACTAAAACATTTATGACATGCTAAAAGGGCCTAATGTGAAATTAAGTATATTAACCACTAATAAAAAGAACGGAAATTTTGATCGAATTTCAGGAAACAAAAGTCTAGCTGCTAATGCGGAAATTGCGTCTTAAATGAAAGCTTATGTCAATAACCATACCTGCAGAACACCAGCAGCAGCTAAAATCTGTTTCACCACCGCAATGACTGAGGGATGCAACTGGCTTCCCGGCTTCCATAATTTGTTTCACTACCGCAATGATATTCTCATTCAGTGCCAAATGTTGTGCGGAAGCGTCAAATATGAAACCAATAAACTACAACGGCAAAATATGACAAGACAAATAATCCAAAAGACACAAGGATTTATACTGGTTCGGCGTAAGCCTACATCTAGTTCCAAGACGGCGAGGAAATTCCACTAATATCAAAAGGAGATTACAAATAGAGTTTTAACTCTCAAACCCAAATCCCACATACACCCAATAGCTCTCACTATCACAAAGAAACAAATGGAGAAAATGGAAACATATACCAAATTCCTTCTTTCCCAAAAGCCACAACATGTAGCATAAATATCTTTGATTGAGTGATCACTAACAAAGGGGGAAAGCAGCAACTCTATTTCAAATGGGAGAGCCGAATGCTCTCTCCTCTGCTCACTTGCTCTCAGCAGAAAATGAGTTCACACCTTTCCTTTAAATAAAAATCAGCCCCTTTTCTTCTCCTCCTTTCTTCCAGCCGAAAACCAACTAATTATGGCTTTGAACAAGCCACAAAACAAGGAACAAAACAAGCCACAAAACAAGGAAACATAATCCTCATCATGATGTTCCCTCATCAATTTTCTTTCATTCTTTTGTTTTGTTTCCTAGCCTAATTTGGCCACTATCCAACAATCTCCACCTTGGCCAAATTCCGAAAACATCACAGAGAAACAAATCAACAATCACCATAATCACCCAAAGTACAAACTAAAGACAACGGGAACTAAATCAAATTCCCCAAACTTTCCGGTACTCATAATGATCTCCACCTCGACTCAAATTGTACCAAAGCCAACAAAAGTAGACCATTTCTCTACCGTCTTCTCCAAATTTGCAAACCATAAGTGCCTTGATCAAAACAAAAGGTGATTCAAACGAAGAACTGAAATTCTTCAATATCACCAACAAAAGATCAAGTATACCATACCAAAGTTGGACACACAATGAACTCCACCTGCTCACAAACACCATGGTCTTAAACTGCACCAATAGACTCATTCACATAGCATGGCACATTCTCCAAGTCAAAACTGATTACAAATTTGGCAACAAAGTCTCACATACCACATACGAAAATATGCCCTTCACTCAAGTTTACCATCATCACATGAGCACCAACAGGACAACCAAAATTTCAAATTCAAATAATCAGCAGGAGATCCAAAACCATACCTCAACTGGAGTCTTCAAGAAAACTAATTGCAGATGATGGAGACCAACAGACCAAATAGCAGTGGCAAACAAATCCAACCAAATGTCCATAGCCCAAACAAAGTTAGAAAGCATATAACTTGCCTTCTACATGAGGGTTCCACACAAATGTTCTGCAGTGCATGTGGTGTATCCAAAATAGTGTGGTGCCTCACTATCCAAACTTGCAGAACTCAACAAATTGGCCCTCACTGAATTCAACTTTACCAAAAAAAGCAAAACCATACCAATATCCAAAACAATAAAAACACCGATGAAGAGCAACTGACATAACACAAACATACATAGAGGCTACTAAGCAACTTTATCAAATCATAACAAAGAATGCTTACAAACTCTTAAATCTCCATATGTAGCGGAGAGATTTAAGAGTACCCACAACACCAGATTCCTTTTTTTTTTTTTTTTTTAATTTCCAATCTGGTGTAGCCAACTGTCATCATAGAACAAAGTTGAAGTCGTCATCGACGACATTCGCACTCGCACCAGCATTATCTTTCAGTTTTGTGCAATCAACTTTCCAATGCCCTTCCTTGCGACAATAGTTGCATGTGTTGTTTCTGGTCTTAGACTTCGATCTCAAATTTTCTTTATTACTCCCTGAACCATATTCCCTATCTCTGCCTCTTGCTATCAAAGCCTCAGAATGAGAATCATTCAAATTTCCAAATACTTTGTTCTTTAACTCTCTTGAATTCAAAGCGGCTTTTACATTCTCCATACAAATAGAATCTCTCCCATATAACAAAGTTTCAACAAAATTCGCATACGAAGGAGGTAAAGAACACAACAAAATCAAAGATTGATCCTCATCATCAATTTTATTATCCATACTTTTCAAATCCATAATAACCTTATTAAACTCATCAAGATGATTTTGAATAGGCGTACCTTCAGTCATACGGAGAGTGTACAAACGTTGCTTCAAATACAAACGATTGGTGAGGGATTTGGTCATATATCTACTCTCCAACTTAAGCCACAAACCAGCTGCAGTAGTTTCATTATCCACCTCACGAAGAACTTCATTAGATAGTGATAACATAATTGCACTATGTGCTCGATTCAAAGCGTCTTCTTTTTCTTCCGCAGACCAATCTTGTGGCAAGGCTTCCACACCCTGTAGCGCCTTAAGCAACCCTTGTTGAACTAGCACAGCTCGCATCTTAACCCGCCAAAGGCTAAAATCATTCCTCCCATTGAATTTTTCAATATCATATTTCACCGACATATTCGAAGGTTTCATAGACATACTTGTACAAAGCCCCAAGTCGAAACCCAGAGCTCTGATACCACTTGTTGTGCGGAAGCGTCAAATATGAAACCAATAAACTACAACGGCAAAATATGACAAGACAAATAATCCAAAAGACACAAGGATTTATACTAGTTCGGCGTAAGCCTACATCCAGTTCCAAAACGGCGAGGAAATTCCACTAATATCAAAAGGAGATTACAAATAGAGTTTTAACTCTCAAACCCAAATCCCACATACACCCAATAGCTCTCACTATCACAAAGAAACAAATGGAGAAAATGGAAACATATACCAAATTCCTTCTCTCCCAAAAGCCACAACATGTAGCACAAATATCTTTGATTGAGTGATCACTAACAAAGGGGGAAAGCAGCAACTCTATTTCAAATGGGAGAGCCGAATGCTCTCTCCTCTGCTCACTTGCTCTCAGCAGAAAATGAGTTCACACCTTTCCTTTAAATAAAAATCAGCCCCTTTTCTTCTCCTCCTTTCTTCCAGCCGAAAACCAACTAATTATGGCTTTGAAAAAGCCACAAAACAAGGAACAAAACAAGCCACAAAACAAGGAACAAAACAAGCCACAAAACAAGGAAACATAATCCTCATCATGATGTTCCCTCATCAATTTTCTTTCATTCTTTTGTTTTGTTTCCTAGCCTAATTTGGCCACTATCCAACACCAAATACTCTGGAGCTTGACCTCCATGGATTACTAGAGCGTTGTAACTTGAGACATCTAGAGCGTCAAAGTCAGTAGTTAAAACGAAATATGGCCTGGCTTCTCACTGTAGGTTTGGTCCCCTTCAAAATCATGGACAGCAGTGGTGCAGATATCACCGGCTTCCTCTTGGGGCAAACTACATTGATATGGCATCCCAGAGCTTGAAGGGATTGAAAGGGCACAGTTATCTTATAATCTTTCAAGAAGTCCTACATACAAATAAGTTAAAAAACGTGAAGCATAATGTTACGGTCTTAACTTAGGACGTTAAAGATTAACAAATGAAAACAGAACACACCCTACAGAGAAACATGATCCTTCTATCCGAACCGGTTATGTTGCCCCCTAGTGCTTTCACAAAATGGCTAATGAACTCGGGATTACCTTCATATGTAACCCCAGAAACTATATCACCATCAACAACACACGATGACGCCGCCTCGGTTTCTACCCTGTGAGCCCCAGCAGCAACCAATACAAGTCTCACAGGCGGAAACCCTGTGCACTTCCGCCCTTTAATCGAGTCTGCAGCTGCTAGGACCAATAGACCATGACAAGTAGCAGCAACTGGCTTTTTGGAGTCAGAAAACTTTCTCACCAATTCTACAACCGATGCATCCATAGCAAGATACTCAGGTGATTGCCCTCCTAGTATTACTAGTCCATCGTAGTTGTTAAAATCAATGTCATCAAACGTTGCCTTCAGCGTGAAATTGTGACCACGTGAATCAGTATCAGTCTGCAACCAAAAACTTACAAAAATTCATTGTAATTTTTGCTAATTGTTTTCCAAAAAGAGCGGGAAAACTAGCAAGCAGTTTTTTTATTCCAAATAAATGAAGTATTAGAAATAAAGGTTGCAGAGCAGAGGTGGCTGATTGACCTGGACAGAGCGCGTCTACGGACAATCCAAACGCCTGTAATGCTTAAAACCAAAATTTAAACTAAATTTTGTAAATCAAATGTGGTTGTTGATGAGTGGAAGTATTGATTAGCGTGCTTCTTTTTTATTTTTTATGATGCATTAATTGATTAAAAATTTGGTCTACGTAGTATTATCGTTCTTCATTTCTTAATTTCTTACTTTTCTTGCTTGGTTTTTTTTTTTTTTTTTTTGAGAGAAAATATCATTACTTTAGTCTAAAGTAAGGCTGGAAATGGCACTGTAGAAATGGATAGTGTTTCAATCCGGATTTCAATTTAATTACAACAATGCCATTGCTCTTTGTGTTGCCTTTAGGTGAGCAGCCCGGCTTGCAGCTAGGCCCAAATGTATTGGTTTTAGCTGAGAGGCCCGGCCCTCGGTCAGGCCCAAAATTTTAAATTACAGTTTTGCCCATAAAAAATAACAATCCGATGGTGGGGATGGTGTATCGGGAAGGACAATTGTGTCCTTTCATTTTTGGGCGAGATAGGGGTAACCAGGTAGGTTTCATTTGCTGTCGTTGAATGAGGGTTTCAGGGATGAAGGCTCTATGAGAGAGAGAGAGAGAGAGAGAGAGAGAGAGAGAGAGAGGGATGGAGATGGCAATGGAAGGAGAGTGAGGGGGAGGGGAAGGGTTCTCGGCACTGTTGCTGCAGGTGGATTTCACAAGTGGGAGAGTGGGTATGGTCAGAGAAGACCATATGGGTCATCAGGATTTCACAGTGAATTGAGGATGTTGATATCCTTGCCCATAGGGCACATCAAATGTAGGGACACTTGGCATTGTGGTCCGTTCGGCATTATGAGTCAATTGAGCAGTGAGCTGTGCCAATTGAGCTTGAATGGTCGCAAGTGCCATGTCTTGCTCCATTTGTACCTAAAATCAAAGAAAGAAAAATAACTCAAATATCAAAAGTAACACAAAACAAGGAAAACAAAACTATGTCAGAAACTAAAACAAAAACAAACTAAACAAAAAGAAAAGAACCAAGGGATTAGCAAAGTTGCTAATCCCCGGCAACGGCGCCAAAATTTGATGCGAATAAAATAAGCACACAAATTAAACCCTCTTTTTGACAATTGTAGCAAAGTATGTAAGTAGGGATCGTTCTAAACCGGGGATTAGGAGGGCTTGCTAAAACCTCTAAACTGACTCAAAAACAAAAAGAAACAAAGTTAAAAATGTAAACAAAAGATTTTAAAACAAGAAAGTAAAAGCGGGATTTGAGTTTGGTGAAGTTGAAAGTAAAAACGAATAAACTAAAAACTTAAATAGATTTTAAACAAATTTGGGTTGAATGGATAATGGAAGGCTAGCTAAGGGGTTCTTCTCCACACATGTCTTGCTTGCATACAAAATGATTTCCAATTGCATTTCAATAACTTATTAATTCTCAACGCCCCAAATTAACCGTGAATTGCACTAATTAACCCTCAGTTTTTCCACAAGTTATTGGGTTGGATGATTGCATACGACAACCCAAAACATTCCCTACAAGTTCCCTACATGAATTGCATAATAGAGATACAAGCAAGAATCATTAAGTTATATGAAAAACATAAGCATTGACGAGGCACTCGTTACTATGATTTGCATGAAACTTATGCCAAGGATTTACTTAACACAATCGTGACTAGCGACTTTTACTACTCATGAATATAAGTTCATAACGATTAGGTGAAATTCCCTTATACTCTAGCATCATATTTATGCATGCAAACTAAGTATGCATCCCTAATCAACATACATAAACATGTTATCAATCAAATAGATAAGTAAATCGAATTCATAACTTATGAAACGCAATTAAAAGTAATCAAATCATATTGCAAGCATTAACATGGTTTCGAATCCCCCCTAGCCAAGGGGGGTTTAGTTCCTCATTATTACAAAACAAAGATAAACAAATTTAAACATTGAAAAACAAAGGAAAGAAAGCACCTAAACGTTCCAACGATCCATGTTGGATAGCAAGTGCGTCTAAGGACTTTTCTCCTTCTCTTTGCCACAACAACAAGGTTGGAATGATGTTGAAGGGTTGGTTATTTGGAGGAATGGATGGGAAGGGGTTTAGATATGTAGGAGAGGCAAGGAAAGGCTTGGAGAATGGTTAATTTCTGGATGATTTGAATGAGGTTGATGCCATGGTATTTATAGGAAGAGGATGGACTTGTTTAACACAAAATGTTGGTGGAATTGAGTAGGTGAGCATGGCAAAGAGTGGGAATTGTTGGTGGGTTAGGTATTGAGTCATCCACTCACATGTCATGGTTAGCTAAGCATTGCATCATCCACTCACATGTCATGGTGAGCTAAGCATTGCATCATCCACTCACATGTCATGGTGAGTTAAGCATTGCATCATTACTCAAATTTCTGGTGGAGGTGGAAGTAAAAGCCACGGCATTGATGTGTTTTGAGTGAAGTTTTGGCCAATCCTTCTAGAAATTTATCCCTTCTTGCAACTTGTATTTGTTTCACCAGATTTTTAGCATGTTCTTAGCCTCTTTTGTCTTCAAATTCGTCCATCCATCTTGCTCATATCATATGTAATCCATTACAAGCTCAAAACTGCTCCAAAATGCACTTTCTTGCTACCTTAGCCCTTTGGACCTACAAACACACGAAAATGGCTTAAAGTACTAAAATAACTAAGAACTAATAACGTAAATGCAAGAAAACTAGTTAACTAAGTCGCATAAATATGCGTCTATCAAATTCCCCCACACTTAGCTTTTGCTAGTCCTCGAGCAAAACAAAGAAACAAAACATAAGAACAAAACAAAACCTAAACCTTCCAACAATTACCTTAGGGATTTTCAATGCAACATGACATGCAAAAGATCATCATAACCACAGATTTTTTTGCCTTCCCTACCCTTGAGCACATACTTAATCAAAGTCACCACATACTAGTTCACATATAACCAATTAAAACGATGTTTTGAATGTAGTAACATGCCTTAGAGAATTTGCTCAATTCCTTACAAGATACACTCTTATTTTCACTCTGATTTTCTGACTACTTACCCTACACTAGATGTATGTGAGAAGATTGATGTAAACATGAAAACGAACACTCACATATGTTTATAGCAAAGAAAGCAATTTCTGGAGTTATTAAGCATGTATAGATATGATCTCATGACTGGAATGCTACTACTTAGATGCGAGAACCAGGGACACCATATGCTCGTACCAATCCCAAACTCCACATATTGAAACACATAACACTCAAGATTGAAGTTAAGGGTTGTAACGGGGTTAGGGGTGATTGGCTAACAATGAAAGGTAAGGAAACAAACGTTTTTAAAGCATAATAAGCAAAGTAATGAAATTGATGCTTAGAATTCCCTTTGAATGCAGCAACTAACTTTAAACACAATGGGGTTATTCATTCAACTTTTTAGGGCCGATTTCAACTACAAACAACACTTGTGAGCCTTTCCTCACTTATTTCAAACTCTTTTTCTTTTTTTTTTTTTTCTTTTTCTTTTCTAACCCGTGCCTTAATATTTTCTTTTGGCACACAAAACACAAAAATCTCATTCCCCCACACTTGTTTTCTGCATAAGGACAATCAAAAGGAATTCATTTTAAGTCATGCTTCATTATGCTTTAAAAACAAGGGTATGGATAGTCCTAATCTAGGCTAGGTAAGGGAAATGTGGTTTAACAAAGAAAACAGGCTAAACAAGGCTCAACGGGGTTAAACTTAAACAAATATGCACGGGATAAGCTTTTTGGCTCTAGTTCACTACACAACTTCATCTTGAATATGTGTTATGCAAATCAATGTCATGCTTTGAATGGAACGGGCATAAGTTCTAGTATTTGGAACTAAATGATGAAACGCCTTCTAAGTAGCAACCAAGCAAAGAATGATGAGATCATGCAACGACTTTAGAAAACAAAAATGCACAGATTAATAACTCTCCAAAGAACGTATTAGGCTCAAGTCTCTCAAGGTTGTAGTGTTAGTTTGAGTTCCTTCCTTCAAGCATGTTACAAAAACTGATTTTTTTCTTTGTGATTACATGTGAATTCGTAAACTATAACTATAACTATAACCAAGCATAAATCAAGAGCATATCAAACTTCCATCCATGTTTATAACTTTCTTTAACAGTCATGCAATTAAAAACCAAATCCTCATTATTTGTGTTGGAAGGTACCCTAAGACACAAACAAACACACAAAAACAACTCTTTTTGGCTTTTTCAAAACAATTTATTTTTTCAAATTTTTGTCAAATTTTCGGATTTTTATGTCAAAACATACTAACATGCTTAAAAACACACTAAAAACACTTAAAACAGCAAGAAACAACATTGTAAGTGATAGGTGAATAAAATCCCACGAAAATCATGCAACAGCAACTTGTTTACCCCCCCACACTTAAATATAACATTGTCCTCAATGTTTCAAACATAAACTCACACAAAAGCAAACAAACAAACAACGAGGAAACATGATAAACATGGCAAAGTAAAAGCAACAGAGAGGAGGGTTAAAGAACGCAAACACCTGGTTTTGGAGTCGGAAATTCCTAGGTCTTCTTTATTTCCATGGGTTGCCTCCATCACTAATGAGAACTCTAGGCATGCCAAACCTAGCAAAGATATTAGTTTTCACAAAATCTGCAACAACCTTTGAATCGTTAGTCCGGGTGGCTTTGGCTTCCACCCATTTGGAAACATAATCAACAGCTAGCAAGATATAAGTGAAACCAAAAGATGGAGGGAAAGGACCCATGAAATCTATACCCCAATGTCAGAAAACACTATAATGCAAATAAAAATAAAATAAATAAATAATAAGAAACAAAATAAAGCAATTGGACTGAAAACTTCCCTAGTTTGCAGTAAAACCAAGCGATGACCCCCCAAGCTAAAATTCTGCAATCAACTTCAAGGGTGGAAATAACCAAAAGTTCCTGCAAAGAAAAGAAATAAATCAGTTTAGTAACACAAGAAAATAAAAAAAAAAATTGCAAACGAAAAATTGAAAATCACGATAAAAGACAATGAATAGAACTAATAAGTGATCATTGGTCGTGCTTGTTGACTTTCCACAGCTTTCCTCTTGAACAGGGTGACACTTAGCTTTTTACTTGCAAGTGATGATTTGATGATATTGTACGGCGAAGCTTTGCTCTTTGGTGATGTTGCAGTTCCTTATTTGTTCTCCAAGCAGATGTGGCAGCTTCTCTAGTTCTTCAGCTCGGACTCCTTCCGCTGGGATGATTGTACGAGCTGCATTCTTCTCTGCTTGTTTCCTCTGCATGGCGGGCAGGCACGAGGTAGAGGTATTGGTCTGTTTCTTTCTTCAATCTTTCCAAGTGCCCACCTCTTGCTCTCTTTCTCCTTGTCCCTAGCTGAGGATGAATCAGCACGTTGTCTCCACATGCTTCGAGGTATCATCTTCACTTCCCTTATACGTGAGAGACGAAGAGGAAACATAAGATGATGAGTACTCGAGAGCAAGTGCTGGCTGGAGAAAGGACAGGGAGAAAGCATGATATGAGATACTCTTGCTTTCAACCTTCATGATATGAAATACTTTTGCTTTGGATGGGTTGTTTGCAGGGGTATCCCAGGGGATGAAAAATACAGAGTGACTTGAGAGGGTTTGTTGGAAAGCCATTTCAGAGAGGAAGAAGTGCTGAGAGGGTGTGCCTTTGCTGTGGAAGGCGAAGGTAGATACTTATGAGACTTTTCTTCACAACCGGAACTATTCCCTCACTCATTGTCGGCAGCCGGTGGATGGATGAATAGTACAAATTACGCGCTTTCTGACAAAGCTGCCCGTAATTTCCGCAAAGCAGATTCCTCATTGATATCTGGAATCGGCGCTTCGAGCTCTGAGCATCGTCGATTGTAGAGGTAGCATGTGACACGTGCGGATAAATCTGGAAAAGAAGATTTGCCCGTGGGTTGAAGCCCAGCTTTTGAGAAAGCTAGCGTGTCTTTGACTGTTGAATTTCCCTCTTCGATTTCTGAATTGGTGCTTCGACAAACTGCCCGAGATTTTCGCAAAGCAATTTGCGTGTGACAAGTGACGACACGTCTGGACAAATTGATCTTTTGAAATCCGGGGTTCGGCTCGTGGTTTCTGAGCAAGCCCATCCTTTAAGAAATGAAACGCCTATTTTGAGAAAAGAATCCAGCTTTTGAGAAAGGAAACTCCTCTTTTGAGAAAAGAATCAGGCGTTTGAGAACGGAGCCCTGACTCTTCGATTTGCGAGAGGACGCCTCTTCAATTTCTGAGGAGCGCCTCTTTGATTTCTTCTTTTTATAGAGGCGCTAATTTTGTTCCACAACACACTTGAGCTCCCTCCTGTAAACACTCCCTTCTTACACTTGTTTAATCTTGATCAGTCATCCTCTCTTCTTTCTTCACCACCTCTGAAAATGTCTGGCCCTTCCGATCGTCGTTTTGACTTGAACCTTGGTGAAGAGGCAGCTCCGCCTTCACCAGACAACATATGGCGCCCATCCTTCATATCCCCTACCGGTCCCCTTACCGTGGGGGATTCGGTGATGAAAAATGATATGACAGCTGCGGTGGTGGCCCGGAACCTTGTCACCCCCAGAGATAACAGACTGCTCGCTAGACGGTCTGATGAATTGGCGGTTAAGGAGTCTCTGGCTCTTAGCGTGCAGTGTGCTGGTTCGGTGTCCAACATGGCCCAACGCCTATATGCTCGAACCTGTCACGTTGAATCGTTGGTGGCTGAAATACAGAGTCTCAAAGAGGAGATTAGAGGACTCAAGCATGAAAATAAACAATTGCACAAGCTTGCACACAATTATGCCACAAACATGAAGAGGAAAATTGACCAGCTGCAAGACACTGATGGTCAAATTTTACTTGATCACCGGAGGTTTGTGGGTTTGTTCCAACCGCATCTGCCTTCGTCTTCTGGGGCGGCACCGCGTAGTGAAGCTCCAACTGATCAACCTCCGATACCTCCTCCTTCCGTGGCCCCGCCGACTGTTGAAGCACCGCCGACTACTGAAGCACCACCTGACCAATGAATGCTATTAGTTTACACATCATTGTAAAATATTTTTACTTTTATGTTTTTTTTTTTTTTTTTTAATTTATTTTTATTTATTTATTTATTTTTATTTTATTTTTTTATTTTTAGGTGTGTTTTGTTTTGTTTTTTTTTTTTAAATCAATGTAAAATATGTAAATCAATGTAAAAAAAAAAAAAAAAAAAAAAAAAAAAAAAAACTTTGTTTAACCTTCCCCCACACTTAAACTAAATAACACAAACTCACAGAAATCAACCAAATAACACAACTAACTGAACAAAACAAAATGAAAGCAGTAAAGATAAGGCTGTAAGAATGCAAATATGATTTGGTTAGCGACTCCAAAGTCTCCCTTCGTTGAATGCTTGGGTTGCCTCCCAAGAAGCGCTTGATTTAACGTCTTTAGCCGGACGAATCTTTCCTTTAAACTCCACTCGGCTCCAAAGCATGGAATTTATCTTTTAATGGGAGGTGATACTTGAAATGATTCGGCAATGGTTTAAATTCAAGAGTGGGTGCCTGAATCATCAAAATCAGAAACATGTTAGTATAAATTAAAATTAAAATTGGAGAAGATGGCTTACTTTCTTTTTCCGACACAAACTCAATGACAAACACCACATTTTTGAACATTTCCGGGACTTTGAACTTGGCCAGGTTTACTATGATGGTTGTGGCTTGTCCCGTGTCATCAAACTCAACTGCTTTGGGCTTGATTGTCTCATGCACAGCCTCTTGGATGTATTCTTGATATGCTTTAACCACTTCATTCTCTTGAATCCCTTTTCTTGGTGTGCAAGGTTCTTTGAACGTTTCAATACCATCGGGAACTTGTTTTGGTGCACCAAGAATTGGGATATCACTTTGCACCGTTGGAAGAGCTTCCACAATGTCTTTTTCACTCTCTTTGATATTTGGAATCAAAAACCTACAAGGAAAAATGACATTTGGTGGAATAATGTTAGAATGAAGTGGATTTAAAACTTCCTCACCTGAGTTGGATGACATAGGGATTTGAGGAGCTTGCAGCAAGAATTCTTCTAAACTGCCCAGGTCGTCCTCTTCCTCTTCTGCTTGCAGCAGCAATTCATCCATGTTCGGGCTGTGTTTGGATAGTTCTGGGACAGCTTCATCCTTCATGTCACCTTCCAAAGTGATAGCATCGTGGATTTCAAAATCTTCCTTCGAATTTTCAACAGTTGAGCTGGAGAGTTCACTTTGCTCTTGAATTTGTACCATGAATTCCATAATCTCTCCCATTTGACTCATCAATTTATCCAACTTCTTGTCTTGATTTTGTTGGTCCTGCGTCAAAGAGGTTAGTACTTGAAGAATTTGATCACTATCCATGGACATACTTGAATTTGATTGGAATTGTTGTGGGGTATGCGGTGGTGGTTGCATAGGCAATATCCATCTTGTTGAGCCTCCTTGGCTTGATTTTGTGAGCCCTGCACCAAAGAATTTAATTCATTATGAATTTGATTATAATTTATTGACGAACCTGAGTTTGATTGAGCATATTGCATAGGTTTTGAATAGAAATCCTCCTCTTGCTGCCAATATCCCTCTTGTTGGAATTGTTGAGGTTCCCCCCACATATAATTTGAATGATCTCTCCAAGCCGAATTGTAAGCGTTGGAAAACATGTTGTTGCTTGGTTGATCATAGCCTTGATAACCCCAAGCATCTTCGTTCACAGTGAATTGAGGATGTTGATATCCTTGCCCATAGGGCACATCAAATGTAGGGACACTTGGCATTGTGGTCCGTTCGGCATTATGAGTCAATTGAGCAGTGAGCTGTGCCAATTGAGCTTGAATGGTCGCAAGTGCCATGTCTTGCTCCATTTGTACCTAAAATCAAAGAAAGAAAAATAACTCAAATATCAAAAGTAACACAAAACAAGGAAAACAAAACTAAGTCAGAAACTAAAACAAAAACAAACTAAACAAAAAGAAAAGAACCAAGGGATTAGCAAAGTTGCTAATCCCCGGCAACGGCGCCAAAATTTGATGCGAATAAAATAAGCACACAAATTAAACCCTCTTTTTGACAATTGTAGCAAAGTATGTAAGTAGGGATCGTTCTAAACCGGGGATTAGGAGGGCTTGCTAAAACCTCTAAACTGACTCAAAAACAAAAAGAAACAAAGTTAAAAATGTAAACAAAAGATTTTAAAACAAGAAAGTAAAAGCGGGATTTGAGTTTGGTGAAGTTGAAAGTAAAAACGAATAAACTAAAAACTTAAATAGATTTTAAACAAATTTGGGTTGAATGGATAATGGAAGGCTAGCTAAGGGGTTCTTCTCCACACATGTCTTGCTTGCATACAAAATGATTTCCAATTGCATTTCAATAACTTATTAATTCTCAACGCCCCAAATTAACCGTGAATTGCACTAATTAACCCTCAGTTTTTCCACAAGTTATTGGGTTGGATGATTGCATACGACAACCCAAAACATTCCCTACAAGTTCCCTACATGAATTGCATAATAGAGATACAAGCAAGAATCATTAAGTTCTATGAAAAACATAAGCATTGACGAGGCACTCGTTACTATGATTTGCATGAAACTTATGCCAAGGATTTACTTAACACAATCGTGACTAGCGACTTTTACTACTCATGAATATAAGTTCATAACGATTAGGTGAAATTCCCTTATACTCTAGCATCATATTTATGCATGCAAACTAAGTATGCATCCCTAATCAACATACATAAACATGTTATCAATCAAATAGATAAGTAAATCGAATTCATAACTTATGAAACGCAATTAAAAGTAATCAAATCATATTGCAAGCATTAACATGGTTTCGAATCCCCCCCTAGCCAAGGGGGGTTTAGTTCCTCATTATTACAAAACAAAGATAAACAAATTTAAACATTGAAAAACAAAGGAAAGAAAGCACCTAAACGTTCCAACGATCCATGTTGGATAGCAAGTGCGTCTAAGGACTTTTCTCCTTCTCTTTGCCACAACAACAAGGTTGGAATGATGTTGAAGGGTTGGTTATTTGGAGGAATGGATGGGAAGGGGTTTAGATATGTAGGAGAGGCAAGGAAAGGCTTGGAGAATGGTTAATTTCTGGATGATTTGAATGAGGTTGATGCCATGGTATTTATAGGAAGAGGATGGACTTGTTTAACACAAAATGTTGGTGGAATTGAGTAGGTGAGCATGGCAAAGAGTGGGAATTGTTGGTGGGTTAGGTATTGAGTCATCCACTCACATGTCATGGTTAGCTAAGCATTGCATCATCCACTCACATGTCATGGTGAGCTAAGCATTGCATCATCCACTCACATGTCATGGTGAGTTAAGCATTGCATCATTACTCAAATTTCTGGTGGAGGTGGAAGTAAAAGCCACGGCATTGATGTGTTTTGAGTGAAGTTTTGGCCAATCCTTCTAGAAATTTATCCCTTCTTGCAACTTGTATTTGTTTCACCAGATTTTTAGCATGTTCTTAGCCTCTTTTGTCTTCAAATTCGTCCATCCATCTTGCTCATATCATATGTAATCCATTACAAGCTCAAAACTGCTCCAAAATGCACTTTCTTGCTACCTTAGCCCTTTGGACCTACAAACACACGAAAATGGCTTAAAGTACTAAAATAACTAAGAACTAATAACGTAAATGCAAGAAAACTAGTTAACTAAGTCGCATAAATATGCGTCTATCAATTTATCATTTTAGAGAGAGATGGACAAGGAGATAAAGATAGAGAGAGAGGAGGAAGCATGGCTGTGTGCTTTTTTTGGTGTTAATTAATGGGTTGGTGTGCAGGGTGAGTGACAGAGTGACGGAAGGACATGTGGGAGGGTATGGGTTTTCAGTTCTTTCTTTTGATTCAACAGGTTATACACTATTTGAAAAACCTTTCTTTTTTTTTATTTTGTTCCCGTTTGCTTTGTTAAAACCATCATTTGAATTTTTGGGTTTCACTGTGCTCATTTCTCTGCTTCTTCATAATTTGCTGGTGTTTGCTTCTCATCCCTCTGTTGGTAGATCTTTTTCTCATTTCTTGGTTTCTTATGTATTCCTTGGTACAAATCTGTTTACTTTTTGGCTATGTGATAATCTTAGCAGGTGAACTATATGAACGTTTTTTTTGAAACGAGTTAAGAAGATTCAACTAAAAAGAGCATACAAGATAGAGAACTAGTATGCTGCTCGCTAGGGAAAGGCTGCTTGAGAGGCTGAGACGGATGCCTCATTCAGAAACCAGGTCAGTTTCCTGCTACTCAGCGTCTTAATGTGTCCGAATTGTTTAAATTTTGATGAAATTAGCTAGCTTTATTTTCTATTTTATTTGTCTACATATTATTTTGGTTTGTTGAAATTTTGACTATAGTCATTGTCACATGGGCGCCCAGCCCAACCCAAATTAGTTGAGGAAATTTAAATCTTCACCATGGTATTGTTGGGGCTTAAAAAGACTTCACTACTTTGGAGATGTTTATTTCACAAAGAAGAATGTAATGCAGCAGAATTGATAGGCAAGAGAAAGAAAGAACACTCAAAGTTTTTACACAAGATTTTTTATTCACTCACAAACTAGTACAAAAGGAAACACTCAAACACTCTTAGAAGCTTTGTTGCTTCTTCTCACTTCTTGCTACTTGCTCTCTTGGTTGTTACAAATGGTGTGGATGCCTTCTCCTTTTATAGGCATGGATGGAACCTTGGAGAAGCATGGAAACATCATGCTAGATATATCTAGATAATTCCACTACCTTCCTATGCTAGAATTATCTACACTAATCTTGTATGTTGGTGGAATCCTCACCATTCTTCTAGACTCTTCCACCAACTTGAACTTTGCTAGAATTCTCTAGCATGTGCATGGATCTTTCTTTGTGCATAGACTAGATCCATTATCTTTGGGCCAAGACAAGATTAAAATTCAACATCCCCCCTTAATCTTGTCTTGTGACGCCGATTGTGTTCCTCAATCTGACAAAGTCTTCTTGCCTGAGTGGTTTGGTGAATATGTTGGCGACTTGGTCTTGTGACTTCACGTATTCCACTTGCACATCCTTTCTTGCAATACACTCTCTTATGTAATGATAATGGGTATCTATGTGTTTGCTCCTGTCATGGAATACTGGATTCTTTGCTATAGCTATTGCAGACTTGTTGTCGACATAGATCTATGTTGGCTCTTCTTATGGCATGCTTAATTCTTTTAGCAAGTTTCTTTGCCAAATTGCATCACAGACACATGAGGTAGCAGCTACGTATTCAGCTTCGCAGGTAGAAAGAGTGACAATCGGTTGCTTCTTCGACATCCATGTGAATGCAGTGTCTCCCATGAAGAACACAAATCCAGTAGTGCTTTTTCAATCGTCGGAATCTTCTGCCTAATCATTGTCGCTATACCCAACAAGTTTGTAGTTATCAGAACTTGAATAGAACAAGCCAAAGTTAACAGTACCTTTAAGGTATCGAAGAATTCTTTTGGCGGTCTTCAAATGTGTAGTTGTGGGATTCTCCATGTAACAACTGACTAATCCGATGGCATAGAGAATATCTGGTCTTGTGCAAGTAAAGTAGCGCAAGCTTCCAACTAAACTCATGAAAAATGTTGGATCTACACCTTCTCATTCGTCATGATTGGTTAGTTTAACTCCGCACTCCACTAGTGTGCTTATGGGCTTGCAGTCATCCATTTTGAACTTTTTCATTATCTCATTTGTGTAGCTTTCTTGGGAAATGAAAATGCCTTCTTCGTTCTGCTTGACTTCAATGCTTAGGTAGTATGCCATCAGCCCGATGTCGGTCATCTCAAATTCTTTGGTCATCACTCTCTTAAACTCTTCAAACATGCTTGGATTACTTCCGGTGAAGATTAGATCATCCACATATAAGCACACAATTAGAATATCTCCATCTTTGACTTTGACGTAGAGAGCATGTTCATAAGGGCACTTGATGAAGTTGTTTTCTTGGAAGTACTTGTCGATGCGACTATTCCATGCTCGTGGCGCTTGTTTTAACCCATAAATGGCTTTCTTCAACTTTAGAACTTTGTCTTCATGCCCTTTGATTTCATAGCCTGACGGTTGCTGAATGTAGACTTCCTCTTCAAGGACTCCATTTAGGAAAGTGGATTTCACATCCATTTGTTGAATCTTCCATTTGTTTTGAGCTTCCAAAGAAATTAGTAATCGTATAGTTTCCAACTGAGCAACGGGTGCAAATACCTCATCATAGTCAATTTTGGCTCTTTGACTATAGCCCTTCACTACTAATCTCGCCTTGTATCTTTCGACCTCTCCTTTGGCATTCTTCTTTGTCTTATACACCCATTTGACTCCGATGGCTTTATGTCTTTTTGGAAGAATAGTGAGTTCCCATGTATCGTTCTTCTGGATTGCTTCAATTTCTTCATCCATTGCTTTCCTCCACTTAGTATCTTGCACTGCTTCTTGGAAGTCAACTGGTTCACAATCAGCAAAGAGACAGAAAAGTGTAGGATTATCGAGTCTTTTAGCTACCTCATAGAGATCTCGTAGACTTCTTATGCGTGGTACTTCTCTTTCATTTAGACTCCCACTTGATGATGCTGATGCTGGTGAATTACCATGATTGGTTGATGTTGGTGAAGCAGGTGGAGTAGTTGATTCTTGTTGAACCTCTCTTGCTTGTTCCATTATCCCTTGTGTATTCTCTTCTTCAAACTGAGGAAAGAAGTGAAGATCACTTGCATGAGAGCCAAAATCTCATTCTCCTTCTTCATCGAACGTCACATCTCGACTGATCACCGTCTTCCCATTGTTTGGATTATACAGCTTATAGCGTTTTAAATTTGAGTCATAGCCGATGAAGATGAACTTCTCACTTTTGTCGTCGAGTTTGGTTCTCCTCTCGTTTGGTACATGTACATGGGCTATGCTTCCAAAAACTCTTAGATGAGAGATACCTGGTTTTCTTCCACTCCATGCTTCTTGCCAAGTCTTTCCCCACATATTTCTTGTTGGAGACCGATTGGATAGGTAGATAGCACATGCTACTGCTTCTACCCACAACTCATTAGGCAATCTCTTGCTTTTGAGCATGCTTCGAGCCATG
This sequence comes from Malus domestica, assembly GCF_042453785.1. Classification (NCBI taxonomy): domain Eukaryota; kingdom Viridiplantae; phylum Streptophyta; class Magnoliopsida; order Rosales; family Rosaceae; genus Malus; species Malus domestica. The sequence continues at coordinate 34,313,943 of NC_091669.1, read as the reverse complement.
TTAAGGATGGTTCGATTTTTTCTTTCCGCCACACCATTTTGTTAAGGGGATCTTGGAATTGTCAAAGGTCAACGAATTCCATTGGCTTCACATAATTCTTGAAATTCCTTCAAAGTGAATTCTCCTCCTCAATCAGATCTCATGGCTTTGATCTTGCAACCACTTTCTTTTTCTACAGTAGCTTTGAACTTCTTGAATGCTCCAAATACCTCTGATTTCTGCTTTAAGAAATACACCCAGGTTTTCCTTGAAAAATCATCAATGAAGAGATGGAAATAATTATTTTTACCCAAAGAGCTTGGTTTTATTGGACCGCACACATCGGTGTGAATGAGCTCGAGTGGCTTCTGGGCTCTTGTGGTTAACTCTTTTGGAAAGCTTTTCCTAAACTGTTTCCCAAGTAAACATCCTTCGCAAGCTTGATCAGGGCGACTGATGCACAGTAAGCCTCTCACCATCTCCTTCTTGGATAATAACTCCAGTCCCCCAAAGTTAAGATGCCTAAAACGAAGTTGCCAAAGCCAGGATGTGTCTTTGTAACATGTTTTGAGGCACTTTGCAACATCATTTTGAATATTCATAGGAAACATTCTATTCTTTGACATTTTCACCTTGGCAATTAATCTTCATTTGTCATCTCTAAGAAAAAGGCTATAATTTTTCTTGTGAATATCATAACCTTTTTCTAAGAGTTGACCCAAGCTCAAAATGTTGCTTTTCATATTAGGCACGTAGTAGACATTTAAAATTAATTGGTGACTGCCATTTTTCAGGGGAATTAGGATGTTACCTTTTCCTTTGACAGGTATTTTGGATTCATCTTCAAAAGAGACGTTGCCACTCACCGATTTATTGAGCTCTACAAACATGCTTCTTCTTCCGCACATGTGGTTGCTGGTGCCGGTGTCAAGGTACCATGTATAGTCTTGGTCTCCATCATTGTTCTTGCATGCTAGTAGCACAATGCCATTATCTTCGTTCTCTTCTTTCACATAATCGACCTTCTCATCAAGTTTGTTGCTTGGAGTTCCACATTCCCAAGAATAATGCCCAAACTTTTGACAGTTGTAGCATTGAACTTAAGATTTTTCATACCTCAAGTTTGAGCGCCCTCTTCCACGACCTTTTGTTGAGCTTCCTCCTCTTTTGTAGTTTCTATGGTTGTTGAAGTTCCAACCACGTCCGCGACCTCAACCGCGACTTCTTTCGTACTGGCTTCTCTCATTGTCCAAGCTTTCTTCTTTCTTCTTTGGCTGGACATGTGTCTTGAGGAGTTGCTCATCATTCCATTGCCTCTTTTTATGTTTCTCTTCATATGCTTGTAGCGAACCCATTAATTGTTCTATACTAATTTCTTCCAAGTTTTTTTTTCTTCAATCGTCACTACAATGTGCTCGAACTTGGGGTCCAACGAGCATAGTATCTTCTCCATAATTCTAACATCTTCTAACTTTTCTCCGTTTCTTTTTAATTGATTGGAAACGGCTAGGACTCTTGAGAAATAATCAGAGATTGATTCAGACCCTTTCATTTGTAGAGATTCGAACTCACCTCTTAATACTTGAAGACGAACCTTTTTCACTTGTTCGGCTTCTTTGTAAGAGGTTTGAAGCTTTTCCCATGCTTGCTTGGCAGAGGTTGCACTCGAGACCTTCTCAAAGCCATTGTCATCTAATGCTTGGTAGATGAGGTAGAGAGCCTTCTTGTCTCTCTTTCTTGAATCTTTCAAACTCTCCTTCTGGGGTTGGGACAGAGTAGATTCATCTTCTGGCTCAATGTAGCCTTTCTCCACGACTTCCCATACATCATGTGCTCCCAAAAAGGCCTTCATTTTGATACTCCAATTATCGAAGCTGTTGTTGTCGAGCACTGGAACTTGGAAGGCTGCCATAGCGTTCCTAGCCATAGCTTTGGTACCATTTTGTTGGGGCTTAAAAAGACTTCACTACTTTGGAGATGTTTATCTCACAAAGAGAATGTAATGCAGCAAAATTGATAGGCAAGAGAAAGAAAGAACACTCAAAGTTTTTACACAAGATTTTTTATTCACTCACAAACTAGTACAAAAGGAAACACTCAAACACTCTTAGAAGCTTTGTTGCTTCTTCTCACTTCTTGCTACTTGCTCTCTTGGTTGTTACAAATGGTGTGGATGCCTTCTCCTTTTATAGGCATGGATGGAACCTTGGAGAAGCATGGAAACATCATGCTAGATATATCTAGATAATTCCACTACCTTCCTATGCTAGAATTATCTACACTAATCTTGTATGTTGGTGGAATTCTCACCATTCTTATAGACTCTTCCACCAACTTGAACTTTGCTAGAATTCTCTAGCATGTGCATGGATCTTTCTTTGTGCATGGACTAGATTCATGATCTTTGGGCCAAGACAAGATTACAATTCAATAGGTATTATAGTACTCACTCACAGTTGTGAATACTAAGGTGCATGCATGGCATGAAGAAGTCGACCATGCACGCCAAGGTCATAGGGATGCAGAGGGCAAACTTTCTTCTTTGGAGGTTAATGTCCTTTGTTTATTGCCCAACAGTGTTGTTATTATCAATTTGTAGCTTTGCGTTCTGAATTTTTTGCTTTGTCAAACAACCTTCTTGAAATTCTAGATTTCAAGCTGAAGTCCAAAAAATGAGAGTTGAGATGGCTTCCATAAAGAGGGATGCAAAGCATTACTCGCGCCAGGTGATATCTGCTTCCTCTCTTTTCGTATATCTTCATATGAAGAGTTTTACTAAGTTATATTGAGCACTATGTTTGACACGCCCCAACCCTGATATTCCCCGAATACCAGGATAGACACGTACTGACCGACACCCGAGGGTGACGAAAGCCATTAATTGATACAAAAGCTAAGAATAAGAAATAAATAAGGGTTATACTAATTGATGAGCACAAATTATACTACTTATTTTGCCTAAAAAATTACATTTTTCCTATGATGTGTTGGATTTAAATGAAAGAATTTACTTGTCTCTGTACCATGATGGCTAGGGAATAGAGATGACTGAATTGCAATATAACTAACTTGCTTTATTTCATCTTTTGTTTAAAAAAATAACCATTGTATAATTGGCTCACACAAAAGACTTGTTAGGCTCCATTTTAATCTTGGGAATTATTTGTCATCTTGTTAAGCTCTAGTATTAAAAAGCTAAATTTGTTTTCACTTAAACTTTATCCAGGTTTGCCCTTTTGTCCAACAAGGAGCAGCATTTCTATCCTTTTGCAATCAAAGGAGGTTGACTTGTCAACCTATTAGTGCAATAAATTTGTGCACGTGACTACCAGGCTGGTTTTTCTTGAATTCGAACCAACAAAAGAAAGAAGAATTTGTATTGTTCCATCTCATTTTCCTTGACTCACAACCGACACACCGAATTTCTGTTTCAATCTCTTGTTTGTGGGTTATCGGTGCATGAATAGTATGGGCATATTCAGTTTTCATATTTTGGCTGCCTATTCCGTTCACTTGCAGTGGGCAGTTTGGTTACTTCAAGATTTGTTGGAAGTGGAATTGGAAGATGAAATATCAGTTACTAATCAAGCGGATAGGGAAAAGAGGCAACATGGATGCTTGAGTGTACGAAGTGGCTGGTGAAGAATTCAATTCTTTTCCGCTTCTTATCTGCTATTTTTTATCAATAAATTGGCGTTAAGGTCTTGACGGTTACGAAAAAGAAACGGCTAATTGGAGAGTGAAATGAGGTAGCCTGGTCATGATTGAAAAAAAGGGGAATAAGAAGGCGACGAAAAAAAAAAAGAAAAAAAGAAAAGGCAGCGGTAGAGACAAAGAGAAGCAGCAGTGGCAGAGCACGGGGATTTCAGGCTTTTCTAAACTTAGTTTTTCGTTTAATTTTATTATGAATTCAATGATATTTCCAGTTATGTTTCGGAACTAATTTTCCTTAGCTAGAGCTACGATGTAGGCATGACTATGAATGCTTAATTTCTGAAGTGAATTATTTCAAGTTTTCAATTTCATTGAGTATCGTCTGTTGTGTTTATATGCTTGGTTTTAGTCTTGGTGATTAGCTATCATCTTGACTTTTACTTGGTAAATTTGATGCAAGTTGTGCAGATGCCATGTTTTCAACTTGAGTGATAGCTTCTTGCAAATAGATACCATGAATTGCCTAGTAGTAGATGCCATACTCTAGGATTTGTGTAGTCTTTATATAAATTTCCACTGATCGTAATGAGTTGCATTATGTTAAACTATTCCAAATGCCATGGATGGTTGCATATTGGGATATACGTAATAGTCTAGATGCCATAGATATTACATGTGCTAGGGAAATTTGACTATAAGCGAGATTGAGTACTCGTTAATAATTCACTGCAGAAAATAAGTTGAATTGGTTATGGTGAGTCGGATGCTCTAGCGTTTTGCTCGACTGAATTACTAATTGTGTTCTTGGCTGCCACTTTTTGCATTGTGATCAAACTTTCTTGTTTTTATTTGTTTTTACTATTAGTTTCAATTCTCAAAACCATCCTTCATCAATCTTTGCTAGTTTTACTTCGTTGCAATTGGACTTAAGTTAGTTGATAAGAATTAAATCATTTTCTAAGGGACGATATTAAGTGCTTGCTTTCTATACTATCAAATGATTCGTACGCTTGCGAGCATAAAATTTGGAACTAAGTTGGACTAATTTTGGTTAGTTTAAATTTCGCAACACTAATGTCATTACTTATACATCTGCCAGTCACTTTCTCATATGTTTTATATTTTGGACCCGACTTAGCTCCTCCCTTCGTTGGTGTTTAATTTGCTCGTCCGCATAATTGAAATTATTATTGTGATACCCCAATATTGTAAATTCTTATATTATTTTACAAAGTCTTATAGTAGGCTTGTAAGAAGGGCATCATTATGTAGTGGATAGATATAAATTTTTACAATTTAAACTTATTTAACGATGACAAATAAGTTGCAAGCATTACAAGATTGTGAGAAAAGTCAAAAGTCCACCCACTAATATGCATGTAAGTTCCTTCCTCTAACCCGATGAGGGCCCTGCTTATGTGGAGGGGAGAGAGATACGTCATGGATGATGATGATAAGATAATATGTATATATCAGTTTATGCAGACCCTATGGTGGCCATGTACTTGTCTGATCATCACAGCCGTTGATGCAGACCCACAGATCAATCTTTTAAACGAGGGCTGCAGCCAATACAATGCCACCAACGCGTCCGAGTTCTATACCAACCTCGAAGCCACATTTTCCGACCTCAGAACGCAACTGATGGAAAACAGCAGCCACTTTGCGACGGCACAGCAGGTCAGGGGTTCCAACCCTGTTTACGCTATGGTGCAGTGTAGGAACTACCTCTCCACCGCTGACTGCGTTGCTTGCTTCACTGCCGCCGTGTCTCAAATTCGCAACTGCTCCGCTGCCAACGGTGGTCGTGTCATCTATGATGGTTGCTTCCTTAGGTACACTTTACTTGTCACAAAAAGTAAACATTCCAATTAGTAATATGATAATGGTAGGAAGATCAAAATTTTAAATTAAATTTGCAAATCAAATTATATGTCACCACTAAAAAATAAACACTTGAGTAATAATTCAATTATTAACAACCAGCCACATCATTTTAACTAACAAAATTTTGATTTACAAATTAGATCTCAGCATTATGCTTACTAATATTATCACAAAATCATTTGCTGGTCAAATAAGTCTCTAGAACAAGCCGCCAGCAACTTTGAGTCTGTGACTACTTTGAATTTTGTCTATGTGGTTTCCAACCAAACCCACCAAATGTAAATTAAACTCTTAAACAAGCCACCGGTAATTGTGTTTACTTTAAAGTGTTTTTTTTTTTTTTTGCCTGTGGTGTGCCCTTCTGACTAGGGGTGGGCACTTGGAACCGAAAACCGAAACCGAAACACGAATCGAATCAAACCGCACCAAACGGTTTGGTTTTGCGGTTTTGAAACGGTTTCGGTTTCAAAACCGAACCGCGGCACACAAAACGGTTTGGTTTCGGTTTTGGGTTTTCAAAACCGCACCGAAACCGAAACCGCACTTTTTTATTTTTATTTAGTTCATTCAACTAGGTTTAGGTTATACTTATACATTTGGTTTGCGGTTCTGGGTTTGCGCCTCCTTGCATCTCCGCATCTGGCCTTTGCGAGCGACCTGGTCACCTGACTGCGTGCGAGCGACTGCCTGCGAGGCTGCGAGCGACTGCCTTTGCGAGCGACCTGGTCACCTGACTGCGAGTGACTGCCTGCGAGCGACTGCTTCTGCTTCTGCGGCTTGCTTCTGCTTCTGCTTCTGCGATTGCTTCTGCGGCTTGCTTTCATCTCTGCCTTGCCTCCAATCTTGGAGTCGACACACGCAAAGGTAAAAATTTCTCATCCTCTGTCTTCAATTTCATATATGTTGTTAGATTAAAGGGGAAAATATGAGAACAAACTCATGCACTGAATCATGATTGATAATTTAAAATGTGCATTTCTTTCGAATGTTAGGCAGGTTTGGGTTTGGCAAAGTAAGTAATTTTTTTTCGAAAGTTGAGATATTAGTATCAAAATTGTCTGGTCTACTTGGGTTAGGCAGGTTTCAGTGCTGTACACTAGTTTTTCTATGTTCGTAATTTCGATTGTAGTAGAGGAGGAAGAGGAGGAGGAGGTTTTTTCTGGGTCCGGTGAGTTTATGTTTCTGTTTCTGTTTGGTTGCCGAGAAAATGGAAGAAAATTGAATAAAAGAATCCGATATTTTTCACGTTTATTTGGTTGGGATGTTTGGAAATGGAGAAAACGAGCTGAAAATCGAAGATTGAGGAATTTCTATTTTGGGAATGAATAAAATTTGGAAATTAAATTCGTGAATTGCTTTGAATTTTGAATAATTAATTTTGGTGCAGGGATTTGAAGAGGGAGAATATAAAGGTTTTTGATTGAAGGTGACGATGGCTAGTCAAGGCAGTTCTTCGAGGAGAAGTCTGTCATTGACGAACACATCGTTGCAGGACAAGAAGAAACCCTCTGATGCTAGTAACGGAGGCCCTGATTCTGCCCGAAAATCTTTCACAGCTTCTCATTCAATGTGAGTATTCGACTTTCGATATATATATATATATATATATATATATATATTATATGTATGTATATATATTATATGTATGTATATATTCAATGACATGAAATGTTTATTATTTGAAAGAATTGAGGTTTTACATGAATGTGAATTGGGTGGAAAACCCCATGATTGTGTAAATGTAAAACAGTAAAATTTTATGATGGTTGATTTCGATGTTCTGATTAGAAGTTGGGTATCGGTAGATATTGAGATTGAATCGGTTTATGCTGTAGAGGACAGCTAAATCAATAGGCATAGGCATGTTCTGTTTGAAATTTTGTGCATTGGAATGAAAGTGACAATAGTCTCTTATCTGTTTGCATTTGGGGGTAGGGGGCTAACTGGAGAGCGCACGGTGAAACGGTTGCGGCTATCAAAGGCTCTGACGGTACCTGAAACGGTTGCGGCTATTTTTTCTTTTTTGGAGATGCAGGTTCCAATACATTCGTTGAGACACTTCGAGAGCGGTTGTTTAGACCATCCTTGTCAACAATCATTCCGGAGAGTACAAAGTAGGTAATATTTTTATGTCTGTTGTTTTATGTGGCCACACGCTTATAAAATTTACCAGTTTTGATTTAATAGAGGTTTGTCTTTCAGGGTTTTAATAGTTTCACCAACAGATACAGTTTTGATGACAACAAAGAAGATGCAGGAAATGCGAGTAAGCTCGGCAGTTGTGATGATTGACAACAAGCCACGAGGAATTCTTACGTGAGTTTATTGTCCTAAGTTTTTTAAAGTAACAAAATTACAGTTTTAACTTTTTTCACAGTAATTCTATCCTTTTTTTGTCGCTGTGATAATCTTATTGTTTCATAGATAAGTTGGATTCTAATCTGCGCTTTTGGTTCTTGTCAGCTCAAAAGATATCTTAATGCGCGTAATATCACAAAATCTTCCTCCGAAGACCACTCTTGTAGAGAAGGTACACGTCTCTATCAGTTTGGAAATCTTGTCCTTAGGGCCATTTTAATGAAAACTGCAAATGTATCCCTCTGTCCTTGTCTTATCTGGCCAGAAGTTGTAACATCTGCTAATTCCAAGAGGCTCTTCATTTTATGCTTGTATAATGGAAGGAATACAAATAATCCAACCATCTCAGCATTCTTTTGATTTGATTAATAGGTCATGACTCCAAATCCAGAATGTGCTACAGTTGATACACCAATCGTTGATGCGTTGCATACCATGCATGATGGAAAGTTTTTACACATTCCTGTTCTCGACAGAGGTAAGATGCTGATAGTAAGAGTAATGTGTTTTGCTTTGTCAAGTAACATAAGACTTATAGTTTATGATAATTATTGATTACCGGGAAGCAGATGGAGCTGTAGTTGCCGTTGTTGATGTAATTCATATCACTCATGCTGCTGTCGCCACTGTAAGTCTAGTCCTTACCTACTGTTGGTTATTACAATTTTTTGTTACCTATTGTACATTTTTGTTGTTCCTGCTGTGGCCGCTGTTTGCTTTCACAATCATCTTCACATTTCTGTTTTGCTTTTTTTTTTGTTTAATATTCTTTTAATTGTTTCTTAACCTTGAGCAAGAAGAAATATCTTACATAATATTCATTGCTAACCAGGTTGGAAATACTGCTGCAGCGAGTAATGAGGCTGCAACCAATATGATGCAAAAGTTTTGGGACTCTGCCATGGCCTTGAGTCCCAATGATGATGACGATGAGTCTCGGAGGTTATATATCTATATATGTTAGGGATATTAAACTATGCATCTCTATTGTGTAGCTAAGCTTTGTGCAGTTTTGTGCAGTTTTTTGCTGCAGTTTCAGTGCAGTTTTTTGCTGCAGGTTTGGTACAGTTCTTGGTGTTGTTTTGCTGCAGTTTTTTGCTGCAGGTTTGGTGCAGTTTTTGGTGTTGTTGCTGTTTTTGGTGCAATTTTGGTGCATATTCATTAATTAATATACAAGGAAATAAGACAATCTTATGCATAAATATGTGTATATTTTAAATTGTACATTTTTTTCTCAAAAACCAAACCGAAACCGTTTGAAACCGCACCGAACCGAACCAAACGGTTTGGTTTCATTTCGGTTTTGGCTTCAAAACCGCACCGCACCGCACCGCAAAAAGTTTCGATTTCGGTTGTGGTTTCACTCGAAACCACACCAAACCGCACCGCGCCCACCCCTACTTCTGACTCTTCTAAACAAAATCACTAACTCCAAATATTAAATCAAGTCTTAAGTCTAATATACCTGCTAACTCTGTTATTTATGAGTTTCTTGAACGAAAATATCTCTTAAAATAAATTTAATAATAAATTATTATATTTATTTGGTTTTTCATTCTCTTGGTCACCTAGTGCGACAACGAACTATTGATCACACAATTCTTAAATCTGATCTGAGTTGAAATTAAAATATTAAAAATACGTCCATTTCTTCTCCATCCTTAATATTGAATCCAATAATAATTAGTTACAATATATGGGGTATTATTCTTTGTTTTAGGCCATTACATTATTTGGGGCACTTGGTAACACTATAAACTAGGATCTAAATAATTGTTTAGAATAGAGGGGGCGTTTGTATCGTTGACTTCCACACCATTCTCTTAAATTTCTATTAGGGTTGACATTATAACATGTACCTAAATCAAAACATTAGTATTAGTACATATTGTATTTAGTCTTATACATCATGTTGCTTGAATAAATATTGTCGATACTCCTAATTATTCCTGTATATATAGATAAGATTCATTGAATTTAGAAAGGAAAAAAATAGAGAAGTCCAATTTTATATGTTGTTTGCTTCCCACCGTTACATATATATTACTTCCTATATATATATAGTCGTTGTCTTGGCAGCCTGGTTTTGTACTCCAAGCTGCTGGCGGCCACATTTTTAATGCGCACACACATCCCACTTGAACTAAGGTAATTAAATACTAGTATACTACACACACTTATTTTTCTTATTTCAGACATTTGTGATCAATTTAGTCACATTTTCTAGTTAATTTGTTTAATTAAGGGCTCGTTTGGAAATGTTTCTAGTGAATCAGGTTGTGTCTTTATTTATTTACATTTTTATTAATGATGGGTTCCAAAAAAACATTTCTTCTAAAAACACATTCAATTATTTTAAAATACTTTCAAACAAGTTCTAAATGGTTAGAAATATCATATGATTGAGATAATATATATTTAGTGGAATTAAATTTGAAAAGGCAATTATTAGCGCAACTGGCCCAATCGGGTTAACAAAAAATTGGAATGATGGTGGCTGACCAAAACAAGTTCTAATTATTGGCCAGTTTGTATAAGGGGGTGGGGGTGTGGTAATTTTGAAAAATAACCATAATTTATATCCCATATAGAATTATAGCTACCATTTCAAGTTTATGATAATTATAACCAAAAGTTGAGATGAAAGTACTAATATACCCGAAAAATAAGGTTTCTAGATAATCCAAAAAGACAACATGTGCTTCAAACTCAAAACCAAGTTCATACTAGTCTAGTAGTCTCCAAGTTCCAGTATCATCAAACCCAACAAAAACCCATAAAAATTTAAAATTTAAAAAGTAGTACAAAAAAATCCGCAAATGATGATTTCCATCGTGGATCGTATGGTCCAACCATTGCAAAAAACGCAGCAATCCGTGGCAGCCATGGACCAAATCATGGGCTTTGAATTTAGGAACAGGAGGCTTCTACAAGAAGCCCTGACCAACTCCTCCTACTCTGTATCGCTGTTGGTTGAAATGGCATCGTTGTTGGTTGAAGAGGAAATTATAGGCAGGAAGGTGCTACTGCAACTTGTCCTTGTCTTTGATGAATAAAAAGAAAGAAACCTGTGTCTCCATTGCAGTGCAAGTGCAGAGCAATGCAACGACAACACTTGACAAGAAAAGAAAAGCTCGAGACATTGTAGACACATATGGTTAAATAGGGTATATTAGTACTTTCACATCAATTTTTTGTTATAATCCAAATTTCCCGGGGGTGGGGATCATTATTAACTTAAAATAATGCAACCTAATTACGAGTAAGGACTAGGCAGATCTATAACATTTTTTATGAACACTCTCCTAATTTTGACCATCTGCAATAAATTAAGGAAAGGGATCCTCTACGGATCCGTTTCTATCTGAGCCTACTGATCACACAATCTGGACCCTTGAAATTTGATCAAACGGTTAAAAACAGGGGCTCCCATTAAAAGTTATAATAACTTTAGCCATTCGATCAAATTTCAAGGGCCTGAATTGTGTGGTCAATAAGCTTAGATTGTTGTGCTAGGATAACACCAAATCAATTGGAACCAACTCAAGCTAACCCACAGGAAATATATCAAATGAAATGCAAGAACAAAAAATAGAAAAAGAAACCAAGATTTTAACGAGGTTCCTCAACAGTTAGTGTAACTGGAGTACGTTCTTGGAGCAGTCGGAGCTCACCCAATAATCCACTATCAACCAAATGGGAGTTTACAAAGTGTTAGCAATCTCACAACCAAAACCCTAATACACCCAAAAGCTCTCACTCACCAAAGAAACAAATAGAGAAAGAAATATAGTAATTAATTTCTTCTCTATACAAAGCTCAAAGCTATTACAACAACTAATACTTTGATGGATGATTGCTAGCCAAAGAGAAGATCACTTTCTTCTTCTCTTCAAAGTGGGGTTGCGGCATCCTTTTTCTTTTCCTTAGCTACTCTCAAACAAAGGCAGTTGTTGCTGCCAATTAAAACCCTAGGCCACCTCACGTGGCTCTCACAAAGGCTAAATAAAAGGGCCCATTCAATTGGGCTGCTGGGAAACATAAGGGCCCATTGAAATTTGGCCACATGTTCAACAATCTCCACCTTGGCCAAATTCTGAAAGCGCAATAGACTCTTAAGGTGAAACTTGCTCTTCATCTAGAGTAGAATCTTCAAGTTAAACTTCTTCAACATCCTTTTGGTCTCCCACTTCTTCACTTGTAGTGACTTCGACATCAGTGGAAATAGGATTTAAAGTACTAGAGGTAACTTTCTCAAGCTCCACCTGTTTAACATCTTTCACATTCTTCTCAGAGTCTCTGAACATACTTTCTTCATCAAATGTCACATCTCTGCCGATTACAAGTTTCTTCATCTCTGGGCACCATAACCTATAACTTTTGACACCACTACTAAAACCAAGAAAGATAACCTTTTTGGCTCTAGGATCAAATTTATTTTCAGTTACATGAAAATAAGCAGGTGAACCAAAATTACAGATATAGTCATAATCAGAATAAGATTTTCCAGTCCATACCTCCATTGGTGTCTTACCCTGAACAGCAGCTGAGGGTAACCGGTTGATAATGTGACATGCATAAGTAACTGCCTCTGCCCAAAATGACTTGCTTAAACCCGACTGAGACAACATACATCTAACCTTTTCAAGCAAGGTTCGATTCAATCTTTCTACAACTCCATTTTGTTGTGGAGTTCCTTGGACATTGAAATGCCTCACAATTCCTTCATCTTTGCAAACTTTAAAGAAAGAGTCGAATGTGTATTCACCACCATTATCCGATCTTAAAATCTTAATCTTTCTCCCAGTCTGGTTCTCAAACATTTTCTTCCAACTTAAGAAATTGCTCAACACTTCACTCTTATGCTTCATAGTGTAGACCCAATACCTTCTAGAATAATCAATAACAAAGGTCACAAACCAATGTCTAACACTCAAAGAGGGAATCTTTGTAGGTCCCCAAACATCTGAATGCACATAATCAAGAATGCCCTTCGTCTGATGTACTGCAGTACCAAACTTCACTCTAGTTTGCTTCCCTAAGACACAATACTCAAAGAAATCAAGCTTACAAGTCGTGGCACCTTTTAGAAGACCTTGTTTCACAAGCCCTTGTAGAGCTCTCTCAGCGGCATGGCCTAATCTCATATGCCACAGTCTAGTAGTATCTGAATCAGATGTGCCCATATTTTCTAAGACTATAGATAATTCACCTGTCACGGTGCTTCCCTGCAATATATACAAATGACCACATCGAGGAGCTTTCATCACAACAAGGGCACCATAAGTAACTTTCAATGTCAGCCCATCTAAATGAAACTTGAAGCCCTTGGATTCTAAAGTCCCCAAAGAAATAAGTTTTTTCTTCAAATTTGGTACATACCGAACACCTATCAACTCTTTAACCATACCATCATGCAACTTCAAACGAGCTGTACCGATCCCTTTTGTTGTACAAGTATTGTCATCTTCCATGAAAACAACACAAAATCATAAAAATCATTTTCAACCTCAGCAACATTAGCTTCAGAACTCACTTTGCCTTTGGTCTTCAACCTAGGACAATCTTTCTTCCAATGGCCTTTGGTCTTCAACCTACATCTCAAAGTTGTTTGTGCTATCAAAATTTTCCACTTCAAACTTCGCATTTTGCACTGTAGTTCTTGAAAACCCGGAGTTGCTTCCAAAAGGATTCTCATCTTGCCCGTCTGACATCTTCAACAACTAGATGGTAACCAAGAGAAACTAGGATCTGATACCAATTGTTGTGCTAGGATAAACCAATTGGAACCAACTCAAGCCAACCCACAGGAAATATATCAAATGAAATGCAAGAACAAAAAATAGAAAAAGACACCAAGATTTTAACGAGGTTCCTCAACAGTCAGTGTAACTGGAGTATGTCCTCAGAGCAGTAGGAGCTCATCCAATAATCCACTATCAACCAAATGGGAGTTTACAAAGTGTTAGCAATCTCACAACCAAAACCCCAATACATTCAAATGCTCTCACTCACCAAAGAAACAAATAGAGATAGAAATATAGTGATTAATTTCTTCTCTATACAAAGCTCAAAGCTATTACAACAGCTAATACTTTGATGGATGATTGCTAACCAAAGAGAAGAACAATTTCTTCTTCTCTTCAAAGTGGGGTTACGGCACCCTTTTTCTTTTCCTCTGCTGCTCTAAAACAAAGGCAGCTGCTGCTGCCAATTAAAACCCTAGGCCACCTCACGTGGCTCTCACAAGGGCTAAATAAAAGGGCCCATTCAATTGGGTTGTTGGGAAATATAAAGGCCCATTAAAATTTGGCCACATGTTCAACACAGATAAAAGGGATCTGAAGAGGATCGCCTTTCCATAAATTAATGCAGACTCTTTACGTATGTATTTATTGACTTGCGTGGCAATTTGAATAATGGAACAGAAATGGATCTTCTCTAGATCCTCTTTGTGAGGATCCGGATGATCAATCAATCACGATTGTTCATCGTAAATTATGCGGTAAAAAATCATTTTAAATTTAAAATTTAAAATTGAATATAAATAGTATCTAACGAAAACTGACCGCACGATGTACGATGAACGATCGTGATTGATTGATTATCCGAATCCCCACAAAGAGGATCCGGAGGGGACCCTTTTTCTACCGGAACTTCCTACCTCACAATTTTGCATTCCAATAGGTTCTACAAATCTTAATATTTTATTTTATTAATAAACAAAATTCCAATTATCATGATCGAGCGCATGATAATTGGCTAGTAAATTATAAAGTACTAGCAATCTCTTTAAAATTATTCAGTTTTGTCAATAATTTTTTTTTTTTTTGGAATATTAGAATTTTTTTTTTATTAATAACACCATGTATAAGACAATATAATTGATGGCCAAAGGAAGACAACTAAAAAACTAAACGTGAATATTGAGAACAAGAGTTGTACAAGTAAAAAAAATGTTGTATAAAAAACTCAAACAAAATTTGATGAAAATGACTATATCCGTACAAGTGTGTGTTTGTTTGTTTATTCTATAGGGTGACAATGTTATATTTTTAGCCCAGGCCTAATCCCAACACCAGCCCAGCCCAACCCTCCACCCCCACCCACTTCTCATAATCCCACAGGCAGACATTTTTCTCTATCCTTATCCACTATTTGTTTGCTCTGTATTCTTATGCAGAAGAACGACAATGGCATTTAAACCAGCCATACTGCAACACATGAATCCTACAATTTCTTGTTGTCTGAAACAACCCTATGAGTTTCAGCAGTTGAGGGAGAAGCCACTGCCACTGAAGGGTTTTGAGTTCCATGTCAAGAGAAGAAGAATAGGAGCAATGGCAGCAATAAGCTGGGTGGCACTGTTGGCAAAAGAAGTACTTTTCACAGTAGCTGCTTCTGGGTTCGAGCTACCACTGGTAGCACCTGATCAGACGGTTGCAGAAGCGGAGGACGAAATCAGAGGGCATGCACAAGCTTTGTTGGAAGTGAAGGATCTGATAGAGTTCAAGTCGTGGAGAGAATTACAGGCAGCTCTGAGGAAGAGCTCATCGTTGTTGAAGCAAGACTTTTACACCATAATTCAAGGGAAACCAGCAAGTGAGAGGCCCCAACTCAGGAAGCTTTATACCGACCTCTTCAACAATGTTACCCGAGTAAGTAACCCCATTCGTTTTTCTTTTGACAAACGATAAGATAATTACAAAGAATATAAAGTGATGACATAGCTTTGTCGTGGTACTATGGTGTGAATGCATTGTGAAAACTTGGGTCTTTCTTTTCTCTTTACAAGCTATATTATGGGACGGGTGAATTAAACTAGGGTCTTCAGGTGGTGAATGCTCTTAGTCTGGTGCAAAAAATGGATTCAGTGAGTTGACATGTTTTTGTGCATTTGCAGCTTGATTATGCAACTAGGGACAAAGACGCATCGTATATCCGACAATGCTATGACAACATTGTTGTAGTTCTGGATCAAATTTTATCAAGAATATAACTATCAAGTAATTCTTTCCTTCTTTATTTCCTTCCTGCATTTTTGTTGTGCATCAAATGATGGCTTGTAGAGGAAATCGCAAGTAGTAGAGCTTCTTAAGCCGGTCTATTAACATCGAGCAGTTTTGATAACGAGTAAGCTTGTAGGCTTAATGAAAAAAATTAGATCAATTTGCCAAAAGCACACCTTTTCCGTAAGGTTCCATTTGTTTCGATGAAAAATGCATGACGTTCTTCGCGTAATTTGAGCGAAGTTCCCCCTTTAGTTTTAGTTAGCTGAATTTAATTCCTGTAATTGGAGCAAAGTTCCGCCTTTAGTTTCAGTTGCCAAATTTTAATTCCCCTAAAAGACTGACTGTAGCAATTAAAGGGGACTAACTTGATTTAAACAATTTTTTTCACTGCATAATTAGCTCACGAGTGACAATGAGTAAATAAACATCCTTGATGTGCAACAATTAGTAAACTGCAAGGTTTAGATCACGACAACTGAGACTACAGTGATCGAATCATACTTTTGAGGTGTACATCACATTTTCCATGAACAAATTCCACTCTTCTTCTTAATCACACACCAGGTAAAATCTGAGCTCTTACAAATAAGACTTAAAAAAAATGAAATATCAGAATTTTGAAACGATTTCCATATAATAGACACGCCAGAAAAGAGATAACTACTCATGAGATTGCTAGCAGATAGATTGTAACTCAAATAAAGCTAACAAACAGTGATTTCCTCCCTCAACTTGAAACTCTTTCGATAACTGAGAGTTCCGTGGCAGTGGTGTCTAACCCACAGAATGTCGTCCAGTCATTCACAACCATGCCGGCTTCTATTACTCCACTGCCACGGTTTAACCAGAGGTACCTGAAGAAGTGTTGAAAGTTCATCCAAGTCCTCAACCGATGACTGTGGATGAACCTGCACCCAGCATTGTCTAAGCTGAGGTTGTTTTTTAATTTTTAATTTTTATCTTTAAAGCCTTAACTACCACACTTTGTTAATATTTATTATCTCACTATCTTCACTTACTGACATTTATTACCCACCATCTCCTTGCTCTTCACTTTTTGTTTTTAATATTTATTTCCTCATATACAAATACATATTATTAGACAGCCCTTTTTTTTATTTATTTATTATTTTGCTAAATATGCTTATGATTACCGGCTAGAAAAAACATCTTATTATTATATGTTAATGTTATATTATTCTTTTTTGTAAGTCTTTATATTTATCCTTATTTCTCTTTTTCTTGTTATATAATATATAGAGGCATTTGCTTAAGCAGATGCTTGAATATTGATTAATTTAACTGCTTGATTAAACTTGATCATGTGAGTTATACTTGTTTATAACTTGTGCACTTTATAATGACAATGAATGTTTGTTTTACAAAGTATTATAATATGTGCTTTTTAACCAAAATGGTCCATAAGATTTGCATAACACATCACTTTGGTCCCTGAGATTGAAAATCAATGGAAATGGTCCCTGAGATTGTCCATCATCCATTATTTTGGTTTTTCCGTTAAAAACTCCGTTAAGTGGTCCCGGAGCTCATACCGGAAACTAAGATTTTTGGCCGAAAGTTTGGGCAATTTTCAAAGTTTCGTAACTCAGTCGTTTCTTAACCAAATTCGACCCATAATATATCAAAATGAAGATAGGAAAGTGTTGAACAAGATTATACCTATTTGGAAGCCCAATGGTTGCCAAAGATGGCCGAAAAATAGCATGAAAGGTGACTGGTCTGCGGAAAAACTGGAAAACTCGCTAGAAACTAGGTAAACTTTAAATGTTCATAACTTCTTCAACACTCAATGAAATCGAGTGATTCAAAAACAAAAATCATAATTCTCGACGAGACAAAGAGAATGGTTCATTTTTTTACGACTATCTTGCTGTGGTTTAGTCGGAAAACGACTCGAAAGTGGCTAACTCGATGAAACCAAGACAGCCATTTTTAAACCGTTTTAAAGCCAAACCACGACGAGTTAGCGGTCGAATGTTATATGTTGTTTGCTTCCCACCGTTACATATATATTACTTCCTATATATATAGTCGTTGTCTTGGCAGCCTGGTTTTGTACTCCAAGCTGCTGGCGGCCACATTTTTAATGCGCACACACATCCCACTTGAACGAAGGTAATTAAATACTACACTCACTTATTTTTCTTATTTCAGACATTTGTGATAAATTTAGTCACATTTTCTAGTTAATTTGTTTAATTAACGGCTCGTTTGAAAATGTTTCGTGTGAATCAGGTTGTGTCTTTATTTATTTACATTTTTATTAATGATGGGTTCCAAAAAAACATTTCTTCTAAAAACACATTCAATTATTTTAAAATACTTTCAAACAAGTTCTAAATGGTTAGAAATATCGTATGATTGAGATAATATATATTTAGTGGAATTAAATTTGAAAAGGCAAATGATGATTTCCATCGTGGATCGTATGGTCCAACCATTGCAAAAAACGCAGCAATCCCTGGCAGCCGTGGAGCAAATCATGGGCTTTGATTTTAGGAACAAGAGGTTTCTACAAGAAGCCCTGACCAACTCCTCCTACTCCGTATCGCTGTTGGTTGAAATGGCATCGTTGTTGGTTGAAGAGGAAATTATAGGCAAGAAGGTGCTACTGCAACTTGTCCTTGTGTTTGATGAATAAAAAGAAAGAAGCTTGTGTCTCCATTGCAATGTGAGTGCAGAGCAACGCAACGACAAGACTTGACATGAAAAGAAAAGCTCGAGACATTGTAGACACATATGGTTAAATAGGGTATATTAGTACTTTCACATCAATTTTTTGTTGTAATTATTGTAATTTTAAAAGTGTGGCTATAATCCTATATGGGGTTCAAATTTTGGTTATTTATCCAAATTTCCGGGGGTGGGGATCGTTATTAACTTAAAATAATGCAACCTAATTATGAGTTTGGACTAGACAGATATATAACATCTTTTATGAACACTCTCCTAATTTAGACCATATGCAATAAATTAAGGAAATGGATCCCGTCCGGATCCCTTTCAATCTGAGCCTACTAATCACACAATCTGGGCCCTTGAAATTTGATCAAACTGTTAAAAACAAGGGGTCCCATTAAAAGTTATAATAACTTTAGCCATTTGATCAAATTTCAAGGGCCCGAATTGTGTGGTCAGTAAGCTCAGATTGTTATGCTAGGATAATACCAAGCCAATTGGAACCAACTCAAACTAACCCATAGGAAATTTATCAAATGAAATGCAAGAACAAAAAATAGAAAAAGACACGAAGATTTTAACGAGGTTCCTCAACAGTTAGTGTAACTAGAGTACGTCCTCGGAGCAGTAGGAGCTTATCCAATAATCCACTATCAACCAAATGGGAGTTTACAAAGTGTTGGCAATCTCACAACCAAAACCCCAATATACCCAAAAGTTCTCACTCACCAAAGAAACAAATAGAGAAAGAAATATAGTGATTAATTTCTTCTCTATACAAAGCTCAAAGTTATTACAACAACTAATACTTTGATGGATGATTGCTAACCAAAGAGAAGAGCACTTTCTTCTTCTCTTCAAAGTGGGGCTGCGGCACCCTTTTTCTTTTCCTCTGCTGCTCTCAAACAAAGGCAGTTGCTGTTCTCAAACAAAAACAGCTGCTACTGCCAATTAAAACCTAGGCCACCTCACGTGGCTCTCACAAGGTCTAAATAAAAAAGCCCATTCAATTGGGCTGCTGGGAAACATAAAGGCTCATTGAAATTTGGCCACATGTTCAACAATCTCCACCTTGGCCAAATTCCGAAAGCGCAATCAACTCTTGAGGTGAAACTTGCTCTTCAACATCCTTTTGGTCTCCCACTTCTTCACTTGTAGTGGCTTCGACATCAGTGGAAATAGGATTTGAAGTACTAGAGGCAACTTTCTCAAGCTCCACCTGTTGGACATCTTTCACATTCTTCTCAGAGTCTCTGAACATACTTTCTTCATCAAATGTCACATCTCTGCTGATTATAAGTTTCTTCATCTCTGGGCACCATAACCTATAACCTTTGACCTACTAAAACCAAGGAAGATAGCCTTTTTGGCTCTAGGATCAAGTTTATTTTCAGTTATATGAAAATAAGCAGGTGAATCAAAAATACACATAATCAAAATAAGATTTTCCAATCCATACCTCCATTGGTGTCTTACCCTGAACAGCAGCTGAGGGTAACCGGTTGATAATGTGACATGCATAAGTAACTGCCTCTGCCCAAAATGACTTGCTCAAACCCGACTAAGACAACATACATCTAACCTTCTCAAGCAAGGTTCGATTCAATCTTTCTGCAACTCCATTTTGTTGAGGAGTTCTTCAAACACTGAAATGCCTCACAATTCCTTCCTCTTTGAAAACTATAAAGAAATGGTCGGATGTGTATTCATCACCATTATCTAATCTTAAAATCTTAATCTTTCTCCCAATCTGGTTCTTAACCATTTTCTTCCAACTTAAGAAAATGCTCAACACCTCACTCTTGTGCTTAATAGTGTAGACCCAAGACCTTCTAGAATAATCATTAACAAAGGTCACGAACCAATGTCTACCACTCAAATAGGGAGTCTTTGTAGGACCCCAAACATCTGAATGCACATAATCAAGAATGCCCTTCGTCTGATGTAATACAGTACCAAACTTCATTCTAGTTTGCTTTCCCAAGACACAATGCTCGCAGAAATCAAGCTTACAAGTCGTGGCACATTTTAGAAGACCTTGTTTCACAAGCCCTTGTATAGCTCTCTCAGTAGCATGGCCTAATCTCATATGCCACAGTCTAGTAGTATCTGAATCATATATGCCCATATTTTCTAAGACTACAGATGCTTCACCTGTCACAGTGCTTCCTTGCAATAGATACAATCGATGAGCTTTCATCACAACAAGTGCACTATAAGTAACTTTCAATGTCTGCCCATCTGAATGAAACCTGAAGCCCTTGGATTCTAAAGTCCCCAAAGAAATAATATTTTTCTTCAAATTCGGTACATACTGAACACCTGTCAACTCTTTAACCATACCGTCACGCAACTTCAAACAAATGGTACCGATCCCTTTTGTTGTACAAGGATTGTCATCTCCCATGAAAACAACACCACCATCAAACTCTTTCAAGCTTGAAAACCAATCCTTGTGATGAGTCATATGATGAGTACAACCCGTATCCAACACCCACTTAGTAGCACAATCAAATGATATGGAAGTGGTTAAAGCAAAATCATAAAAATCATTTTCAAGCTCAGCAACATTAGCTTTAGAACTCATTTTGCCTTTGGTCTTCAACCTAGGACAATCTTTCTTCCAATGGCCTTTATTATGACAAAAATCACATTCATCCCTTTCCAAACTTTTTCTACCTTTAGAATTTCCTCTAGGTCGAGAAAGTGATTTTTTCTTACTAGAGAAATATCTCATCTCTGATGATCTACCTCTAACAAACATAGCTTCAGGAATTTTTGTTCTATGATTTTCGTTTTTGAATGACTTGATTTCGTTGAGTATTGAAGAAGTTATGAACGTTTAAAGTTTACCAGTTTCCGGTGAGTTTTCAAGTTTTCACTCGAACCAGTCAACTTTGAGGCTATTTTTCGGCAATCTCAGGCAACCATTGGGCTTCAAAATAAGTATAATCTTATTCTACACTTTCCTATCTTCATTTTTATATATTATGGGTTGAATTTGGTTAAGAAACGATTGAGTTACGAAGCTTTGAAAATTGCCCAAACTTTCGACCAAGAGCTCCGGGACATTTAACGGAGTTTTTAACGGAATGACTAAAATGATGGATGGTAGACAATCTCAGGGACCACTTTTATCGATTTGGAATCTCAGGGACCAAAGTGATGAGTTATGCAAATCTCAGGGACCATTTTGGCGATTTACCCTATCTTAAAAGAACAAGGATCCTTTCTGGATTCTCTTTGTGAGGATCCGAAAGATCAATCAATCGTGTATGTTTATCATATATCGTGCGGTTAGAAATCATTTGAAATTTTAAATTTTAAATTTTAAATTGAATATAAATAGTACCTAACGAAAACTAATCACACAATATACGATGAATGAACAAGATTGATTGGTTCCCCAAATCTCCACAAAAAGGATCAAGAGAGGATCCTTGATTTTATCTCTCCTAATCAAATCTTATATGCAAATAAGACCGAAGGGTTTAAAGTGCCACATACACTTGTCTCGCAATCTTGTTCTCCCAAACCCCATGGTCCAAGGAAAATGGTGGTGACTAATGTTTGATCTTAACCTAAAGGTAGGTGGTCAGTTAACTTCTATTATTGTATTTTTCTCCAACGTTGAATTAAGATCGAATGGTGGGTGATCACCATTTTTTTGAACCATGGTGTCTAGGAGGAACGATACTATGTTGTAATGTTTATATGTTGACTATACAATTGTTTGGTATGGAAACAAATTATTTTTTAGAACCATATATTTGTGGCATCATTTGTATCATTTCTCTAATAGAGATGGAATACAAATAATGGTACAAATATGTAGTAAAAATAAAAATTTTGATTTTTTTAAGTTTGATACATGCTTTGGTTTAGGTACGAGAGCGCTGGGTTCTATGACCAGACTACCCTTCCAGGTAATGTAGGGCTTTGTGGAAATATAACTGCATCACAGGTCACTACATTCACTGCAGCTGCTGGGTCACTGCTAGTTGATCTTCGGCTTGCAACACCCAAAATCAACGGTTTCTTTGCAGCAACTAAGAACGAAGTTGTTAGTAGTGGAGGTAATGGAAATGCAACCGTCTACGGTGTGGCACAATGTGCCGAGACAATTAGCAAGATCGGTTGCCAAGATTGCTTGAATGTGGCATACAACAACCTACAGAGCTGCCTTCCAGATACCGATGGTAGGGCAGTTGACGCAGGTTGTTTCATGCGGTACCCTAGTACTTCTTCCTTCTCAGATAACCAGACTACGAACATCGCACACTTCTTAAAAGGCGGTAAGAACACCCTTTCTATATGTATTTCAATATTACTAGGGTTGTCAAATTTGTTCCCCAAATGACATGTCCGCGCTCATTCCTTAATCGAACAAACTCGATAATGCAAACAATACTTGTAGGAGGTAATTCAAGAAACAAAGGCATAATAATTGGAGTGGCAGTTGGAGGTGGAGGTCTTATTCTTCTTCTCATTGTTGGAATTCTTCTCTATTTTAAACTCTCAAGAAAGTCCGCTGCGGATCATAGAGATGACATATTGGGAGCAACGGAGTTGCAAGGACCAGTGAATTACAAATATAAAGATACGAAGTCCGCAACAAAAAAATTTAGTCAAGAAAACAAACTAGGAGAAGGAGGTTTCGGAGACGTTTACAAGGTAAAATAAATAACAAAGTACAGAATTCAGCTACATGATTATGCTCCTATATCAACTTAGTCAATATTTGTGTTTGTGAAATTAATAATGACTAGTCGTCTAGTCGTCTGGTTTGGCACGGTCTAGTGGAGGTGTACTAGTTTACATTGGAGTAAGCTATACCGAACCAGATTGTTTTCATACTTAGCGAAGAGCTGTACGATGTTTATCTTCTGCTAAAGACCTCGGAAAATCTTCAAATAATACAGCTACTATGCCCAGTCCAGTATATAGTCTAAAGACAGTTATATCTCCTCGCATACAAACATGCATAAAGTTTTCATAAAAAGGGAAAATCGTAATGTTAGTCCTTGATTCTGCATGAATGTTTTCCAAAGAGTATTCTCTAATTACACTTCGAAAAACCTAATCTTAATGTTACCTAATCTTTTGACAGGGAACTCTAAACAATGGGAAAATAGTTGCAGTGAAAAAACTAGTAGTACTTCAATCTGACAGGGCAAAGGCAAATTTCCTAAACGAAGTCAAGCTTATAAGCAATGTTCATCACCGGAATCTTATTCGTCTTCTTGGATGTTGTAGCAAAGGACCAGACTTACTTCTCATATATGAATACATGGCAAACAGCAGCCTAGACAGATTCCTATTTGGTAATTTTAGGCCTTTTAGCCCAGCTAGGTTTAAATATATGATAGTTACGTAAATGCATGTATAGATATGCATACACATATTTACTCTGAACATATATGAATTTTATTTTACGCTGTTCATTTAAAGATATAATTCTTTACGGGAAATAGGTCCAAGAAAGGCTCTCTCAAATGGAAACAACGAACTGACAGAATCATCGGCACAGCCAGGGGTCTCGCCTATTTACATGAGGAATTTCATGTGTGCATCATACATAGAGATATAAAAACCAGCAACATCCTTTTGGATGATAGTTTCCAGCCAAGAATTTCAGATTTTGGGCTTGCAAGGCTTTTACCAGATGATCAGACTCATCTCAGTACCAGATTTGCAGGAACATTGTAAGTTACGTCACTTCCCACCAAGCATCGAACCCTGCAGGGTTTGGGATCACTGAACCTCATTTTGCCGCCTTTGGCACTAGGCTAATTCGGGATTCTTCTGCAATGAACACCGATATTGATAACGGTCTTTTAACCTACTCACGTTTTCTGTCCATAAACAGAAGTGTTATGAATCTACTACATAGGGCCGGTACACTAGAGCAACTAACAATTCCATCTTGTGTGACAGGGGATACACGGCACCAGAATATGCAATTCATGGCCAGTTGTCCAAAAAGGCGGATACCTATAGCTATGGCGTGGTTGTCCTTGAAATCATAAGTGGTCAAAAGAGCAGTGAACTTAAATCCGATGCTATGGGTGAATTTCTACTTGAAAAGGTAACTTCCAAATTCTACATTATTTCTTCTCTCAGATTCCATCGAGATTATGAAATGGATCCTGTAATGCTTACATTTGTATAACTTTTGTACCTTTTGTTTTTTCACAATTTACATCCCTGGCTAGGCATGGAAACTGTATGAGAATGGTTTGCACTTGGAGTTGGTCGATGCAACCCTGGACCCAAATGATCATAAACCAGAAGATATGAAAAAAATCATACAGATTGCTCTGATGTGCACTCAATCATAAGCTGCTCTGAGGCCAACAATGTCTGAAGTCGTTGTTTTACTCACAGGCACAAGGTCTTTGGAAAATAGGTCGCTTACTAGGCCGGTATTTATCAATTCTGATACGAAAGTCCGGGGAGACACATCAACCTCTACTAGTTCCTCCACATCGAATGCCACTGCATCTATTTCTCAACTTTCAGGTCGTTAAATGCTAAACTATTTGGGAAAGGAGTACAATCTTGCAACGCTTGTACATAAAGGTTTGAAGGTTTTCTTCGATTTCTACTTTCTTTGGTGTTTCGGGCTTTAATATTTAATGTGTTTCTCTTCGTTACTATGAAGTTTTGAAGATACTTAGCTTCAGAAATTTCTGTTTTATGTTCACACTTGGTTGTCATGTAAAGCACGTTTGTTTGTTATTCATGTTTGTAACTATAAAAGCTATATTATTTACATGGAAGGGTTCATAAAATGAAGTGGAGAAGATAGCATATTAAGAGTGTCGAGAATATGCGTTTCGTGGAGAGCTACTAGTATATATTCCTCTAGCTTATTAAGTATATTGAAATCTACGGTTTTCTGAAACAAGAAATGAAATAGCTTAGTTGAGTTCTTGAAGAAGAAGAAAAGAGAATTGCAGAACTTAAAACTTTTCATTAACCACCTAAACTATTTTACACAAAATCTATAGCTTGCCAATCTTAGTTTAACAACTGAGCTAACATTCAGCTTACATGTTAAGCAACCAGCATACAAGTGACTAGTGGCAACCTATCTGTTATTACTCCCCTCAATCTTAACGTGGGTACCCAAGGTTAAGATTGCAGCAATGTCTAATAAAATCAGAATTTTGTAGCCCTTCGTGAACAAATCTGCCAGTTGCTCCTTTGTAGGTATGTATTGAACCAAAAGATCCCCTTTTGAACCTTCTCTCTGACAAAGTGATAGTCAATATCGAGGTGCTTAATCCGAGAGTGAAATACAAGATTTGTACTGAGAGCAAGAGTAGACAAATTATCACAATGTAACAGAGGAGGAGAAGGAACAATTACATGTAAATCTCTCAAGATATTCCTTAACCAACACACATCAGCTACACAATGAGTTAATGCCTTCTACTCGGCTTCAGTAGAGCTCCTTGAAACTGAAGACTGCTTTTTGGATTGCCATGAGACAGGATTGGAGCCTAAAATACAACATATCCTGTTATAGACCTTCTAGTGTTTATATGTGCAGCCCAGTCTGAATCAACATATGTTGAGAGAGTAGTACTAGAAACAGCTTATATCTCAAGCCACAATGTAAAGAACCTTGAAGGCATCTGAGAATTCTTTTCACCGTGAAAAAAATGAGACCATGTAGGTTGACTCTTATATTGACACAACATTGACAGCATGTGATATATCAGGTCTAGTAAATGTAAGATACTGAAGTGCACCTATTAGACTCCTATATAAGGTAGGATCAGCCAATGGAATGCCTTCTGTGATGCAAATTTGAGAATGAGGTTTGGATGGAGTTGGTGCAGGCTTGCAATTTTCAATACCTGCCTTTTTAATTAACTTTTTGGTATACTTAGATTGATTAACAAACAAGTCTCCATTGTATTGATACTAATTTGAAGCCCATGAAAATAGGTAAGAACACCCATGTCCTTAAAATTAATAAGTTCACCAAGTTTACCAATGATTGATTGAACCTAATTAGCATCAGAACCTCTAATGATTATATCACCCACATACAATAACAAGATCATATTGACCCCATCATGTTAATTTGACAAACAAGCTAGCATCAGAAGAGGAAACTTTGAATCCCAGAGAAGGTAGTACTCTTGTAAACTTGGAATGCCATGCTCTAAGGGCCTGCTTTAGACCATATAAGGACTTGACTAATCTACAATCATATGATGAATCAGTAGGATCCACAAAACCTTGAGGTTAATGCATATAAACTTCCTTCTGCAAATCTCCATGAAGAAAGGCATTCTTAATGTTTAATTGTTTGAGAGACCATTTATGAGTAATCAATTCCTTGCTCCTGTGTAAAACCCTAAGCTACCATTCTTGTTTTATACCTAGCAACTGTACCATCAGAGTTTCTCTTTATTTTATAAACTCATTTACTTCCTACAACTGATCTATCAACATGAGGTGGAACCAGAACCCAAGTTCCTTGAGTTTTTAGAGCATCAAACTCTTCCTTCATTTCTTGTTGCCACAAAGGAACTAGGCAGCCCTAAAGGTCTTCGGTTCCTCCACATCAGTGATATTAGTCAAGAATGTATAACCAGAATAACCGATATCATTGTCAGTAATAAATAGAGATTATAATTCTGAAGGTTCAATAAAAAAATTATTAGGCAAGGAAGATGCAGTCAAATAAGCAGAACAATCTTGCCTATAAATAGACCCAGTCTTCAACCTTGTTTGCATAACATGATTATGAGAAGATTCCACAATACTAGAAGACAAAGAATCAATAGGTAAAATTACCTGAAGATGACTTGGATCAAGGACAGGTAACAAAGGAGGTTGTGGAGGAGTAGCACTTGAATGAGCATTTGAATTTTCAGGTTCCTTTGTTAATGATCTCAAAGATAATGATAAAGCTACTTCTGGGCTGGATGACATCACTGGAGTACTTGTATCTTGCTGAAACACTTGAGGCAATGTCACAATCAAAGGAGGAACCAGTCTATTGTTTGAAGTTTGGCAGGGAACAAGGTCTCATCACGAACTACATGCCTTGACAATAACAAATTTTTGGTTTGCAAATGATAACAGATTACACCCTTGTACCCCACTGCACTGCATAGCCAAAATAATATAGATAAAGCTGATCTAGGCTGAAGTTTGTTGCTGTTGTAAAGTCTGAAAAAGGGATAGACTGCAGAACCAAATACCTTCCAGTGACCTAATGATGGAGGTTTCTTCTATAAAACAAAAAAAAGGAGAGTCCATTTGTAAGGATCTACAAGGCTTTCTATTAATGAGATATATAACATGAGCACAAGCATGAAAAACCATAAACCTAGAGATAACCTTGTCTCTGACAATAGTGTGATAGCTGTCTCTACTATATGTCTATTCTTTCTTTCAACAAATTCATTTTGTTATGGAGTGTATAAACAAGAAATCGTATGATACACTTCCCTTGAGGCCAAAATTGTTCAAAATGATTACTAACAAATTCACCTCTACCATCTGATTGTAAACACTTAATAAGAGTACCAAACTGAACTGATATGAAAGTATAAAACTTCACAAATATTCCAAAAACATCTGATTTATTGCATAAGGGAAAGATCCATACAAACTTGGTACAATCATCCACACAGCTTACATAATACCTAAACCCTTGGATGGATTTTACTGGCGGACCCCAAATATCAATATGAATCCCTTCAAATGGTACTAAACATCTAGTAGATTAAGTAGGAAAAGCTAGTCTAGACATCTTCCCATTGATAAAATCAGAAAAAAAAAAATTACATTGTTTATCTACTACAGGACTTATTTGAGACTTCTTTACCATAACAGACAATACTTCATTAGTAGGATGGTCCAACCTCTGATGCTAAAGAGTAGACTTTTCTAGCATAACAGACGATACTACATTAACCACTAATCAAAAGAAACAGAAATTTTTATCAAATTTTAGGAAACAAAAGTCTAGTTGCTTATGGGGAAATTGCTTTTGTTAGTCCTAAAAATTACATAATTTACGTGGCGAGCAGGACTATCAATTAAGAGTTATCTACGTCCTTCGATGGCTTGATTGCTGATGCGGGCGTGCCAGTTTCCTACCGAGCATAGTTGGGCGAATACCTTTGAATGTGGTAGTGTGGTGAAATGCGCTGTTGATTCCTATAACAAGTGACTTGCCGAGGAAGGAACACTCTCTGCCTTGGGTTCTATAACCTAAAGACAAGGTTATGCAGATTAGCATGAAGTTCTGGGCCATCTGCCCCAGGTTCGACAGCCTCAACTATATTTGTGAAAACATAGCTTAGCCAACTCGGTATCAAAATGTATCGTAAAAGTAGTTTAGCCATCTGAATGCCAAATTTTGAATGTAACCTGGAATATCTGATCATAGAACACTCCACTTAGCCAAGAAAGTTGATGAAGGGACCTCTTTCGGTGAAAGAATCAAGGACTCTTTGCCGGCTGAGACTTAAAGATAGATAGCCAGTCAAACTTGAGAGACTCCTCGTCTAACTAGACAGTCGTCGTCCGTCAACTGCCAACCCCACTGGTTAGTGCTGACGATTAGTCAAGCAATTAGTGTTTCACAGAAAGTTTGTGAGAAGTTTTGCTGACGATTAGTCTATATTCTTATTGAACAACTCCTCTCGGTTTTGTCCTCATCTCTAAGCTCATAATATATTTCTCCAAGACAATTACTACAATAATTAAGAATAATTAAGACTGGTAGTAATATCTAGGAAAAATATTAAGCTCAAGAATGATTACACGGGCGATAGTGCAAAGTTGGCATAAACAGCTTCTTAAACAAAAGCTTATGCCAATAACCATACCTGCAGAAACACCAGCTGCAGCTAAAATCTGCGGCCCATGGCATAGGGATGCAACTGGTTTCCCCGAAGTTCTACATACAAATAACGTGAAGCATAATGTTACGGTTTTAACTTAGGACGTTGAAGATTAACAAATGAAAGCACAACTTACCCCACAGAGAAACAGGATCCTTCTATCCGAACCAGTTATATTGCCTCCTAGTACCTTCACAAAAAGCCTAATGAACTTGGGATTACCTTCATACGTAACCCCAGAAACTATATCACCGTCAACAACAGACGACATGACCTCGGGTTCTACCCAGTGAGCCCCAGTAGCAACCAATACAGGTCTCACAGGCGGAAACCCTGTGCACTTCCGCCCTCTAATCGAGGCTGCAGCTGCCATGACAAGTAGCAGCAATTGGCTTTTTGGAGTCGGAAAACTTTCTCACCAATTCTACAACGTATGCATCCACAGCAAGATACTCAGGAGATCGCCCTCCTGATATTACTAGTCCATCGTAGTATTTAAAATCTGTGTCATCAAATGTTGCATTCAGTGTGAAATTGCAAAAATACATAGTAATTTTTGCTAATTGTTTTCCTAAAAGAGCGGGAAAACTAGCACTCAGTTTCTTTCTTCCAAATAAATGAATTAGGGCTGGTTTGATATTGCTGTGCTTTGAAAAAAAACTGGTGTGAGAATAAGCGGCTGTGCTATGAGAATAAGCGGCTGTGAAATAAATCAACAGAGTGTTTGGTAAACTTTTTTGTAAAAGTGCTTTTGGAAAAAAAACACTCTAATAGTGGGTCTTTTCATTAAAGAAGCATTGTAGCTCCGTGTACTTTGAAAAAAAACCAGTTTTCCAAAGCTGCAAATAGCAGCTTCAGCTTTTTCCTTTGATTTCAGCTTATTCTCACAACAGCTTCCAAAATAAGCCATTTTTTTTCAGTTTACCAAACACCTAAAACCCTCACAGATTTTTTTCATGGGTGCTTTTTTTTTAAGCACCTCACTCTCAAACTAGGTCTTAATAGAAGTAAAGACTGCAGAACAGAGGTGGTTGATTGACCTGGTGAGAAACTGAGAAGTAGAATGTTGATGAATGGCGGTGGGGCAGATGTCACCAGATTTCTTGCCAGGGCAGACCGCGTCTACGGACACTCCAAACGCCTGCAATGCTTGAAACCGGACCACCACCTCATACTCTTCCATGCAGTCGCCGCACAGCAACACAACCCTCCTCCGCTCTCCTTTTCCATTCCCCGTTTCTTAGTTTCTTACTTTTCTTGCTTGGTTTTTCTTTTCCAGAGAGAAATACAAGCGAATTCGGTGGATTCAACTCTGAGGCTGTAAAGGGGTAATGGAGGATGATTGAAGAAGAGATGGAAACTCGTATATGGTATATACACTTGAGCTGCCACTGCTTTGCTTGCTTACTAAACACATCGTAGATTGAGCAACAAGTAGCAGAACACGTCACGCTCATCGGAGCATCTTCACTCTTTTCCGACCATTAAATTCGACGTCTTACAGAAAACTTTGTTGTTGGTGCTTGGAGCTCAATGCTTCCAAGCTAGTTGTCGAGAAATCATAGTTGAAAGAGAGAAAGTATAATATAGGTCATGCTAAAAGCATAGTGATTGGTCGATGTCAGGGCTCTGGATTTCCTTCCGCAATCTGTGGTCCACACAAACGACAGATTGGCCATTTGGGGTTACAACAATGCCAATTTTCTTTGCATGTCCAGTCCACTCCAGTCAGTACTTCCAGAGACTTCGACCATAATACACCCACACATGTACGTACATATCGACGTTTTCTATGATTCGGCTAACCGCACTTGGGGATACCAGGCAATCGGCCAAAGTGAGGTTAACTGTGTTAGAGAACATTCTATACATATACACACACATATATATGCTTGACGATAGGAACAAAAGATGGAGCGGCTGAGCTTTTTTCACGGTTAGATGTGCAACCATCGAAGGAAAGAAGTTACATGGAAATACGGCATATATAGATCAAAGAAAGAGTACGCCCTCGTAGATACAGACATCAACTTAGACATAACATACATGTCGCCTTTCGCTGGTCGAACATAGCATACACCTCTTATTATTTCAGAATAATAGTTAAACATAACTCACGCAAGCGGTTGACCTGGTAAATGGAGCTAGAATGATACTTGAACATCAAGCAATGTCATCAACTGAGAAATGAACTCTGGGTGGCCTGGCCACGCTGCTCCAGTAACCAAATTTCCATCCGTGAAGCAACGATCTATTGGATCAGGTTCCAGCCATGTGCCTCCCGAAAGAACCACATTAAGCTTCACCGCAGGGTATGCAGTACATTTCTTTCCCTGAAACGTAGCCATTTATAAACACTTACAACGTGCCCAAAAAGTGATTGAAAGGGCACAGTTACCTCACAAACAAAAAACAAAAACACAAAGCTTTCTAGCTTAATCACATCGGCACATCCATCAGAAGTCAGAACAAACATTCATTCAGGATGAACTAGGCAGATAATAGGTTCCAGAATTCAAATCGATGCTAAAGCAAAAAAATATATTCCCAGATAATTTGTTTTGCTAAACTAAACCTATGGTGTTTTGCTGCCGCCTCAAGGCCCACTTTGGGTACAGTTCATGAACATCTTTTAAGTTACTGATCTAGAGATCTGAACTCTAATCTGTTTTGGGCATACATAGTTTCCGTTACCTTTTACATTTTTCTACAATGTAAATGTACACGACCCCACTTAGTGGGAAAAGGCTTTGTTGTTGTTGTTGTTGTTGTAAATGTACACGACCACAAGTACAGAACATCTACTTTTTCTTTTTCATTGAGCATTGACATATCTAACAGGAGACTAGAACTTAAACTTTTATCTTTCAGAAAAAGGAAAAGGCTAAGCTAAACACAGAAATATACAGAAATATACACTGTATTTGTATATCTACTTTTTAATTTGAAATTTCAAAATTTACAATTTTAATATGCTTAAAATTGATTTTGGATTCTTAAAGAATTTTGTGTCATTGTTTGTGAAACTTATGTTATTGCTTTCGTATTCAGTAATGGGACTGATCCCAATAAAACAGCCAGGAACTCATCCCCGAAAACCCATATCCCATATTAAAATGAGCCGCAGAAGCAATAAAATAATAAAGCTACCTAAACAGGGATTATAGCTTCACTTTGTTTCCAGTTGAACCAAATTATTGGAGGAACTCCTTTGGTTGGATCATAAGGATTGACCGAATATCCGTGAAAGTTGTAACAAAAACATTACTATGGTTGACAGCCGCACATGATTTAATCAGATAAGGAAATAATCGAATTTGATTGAAAAACTTAAAAAAATATGAACTAAAATGAAATTTGGATCAAACTTAAGGAAAAAGGCACCTTGCTGAAAGGAAGAGAGGTACGAATTGGGAATTGCTCTTAAATGATTATGTCAGTAACCATACCTGCAGAACACCAGCAGCAGCTAAAATCTGCTGCCCATGGCAGATGGACGCAACTGGTTTCCTGGCTTCAGCAATTTGCTTCACTAATGCAATAACTTTCTCATCCAATGCCAAATATTCAGGAGCTCGACCTCCAGGGATTACAAGCGCATCATAACTTGAGACATCTAGAGCTTCAAAATCAGCTGTTAAAGTAAAATTATGGCCCGGTTTCTCACTGTAGGTTTGGTCGCCTTCAAAATCATGGACAGCAGTTGCACAGATGTCACCAGCTTTCTTCTTCGGGCAAACTGCATCAACATGGCATCCAAGAGCTTGAAGGGACTGAAAGGGCACAGTTACCTCATAATCCTCCATAAAGTCCTACAAATATTGAAGAGAGAAAGTGATTAGTAACTGAGAAAGCTAACATTTTGATCATTGCCTAGAACAATACATACATAAGAATTAGCTCATAAAAAAATGACAAACCCCTTTAATTTCTTTTCAAAACGCAAATGCAAAGGAGTCAATCTTGATTTACTGCCATCTTATCACTGTTAAACAATCAGTAAGTTTGATTCCGAAAAACAAGTAAAACAAATAATTTGATGCAGGAGAGGTTAGAAAACCAGCCTATTAAAGCATACATGGTGGGCTAACGTATGTTTTGTTGCATTCTAACTTTTGGCATTGTAAGTGGAAAAGTTTAGGTAGGCTCTGAAAGTGAAAGATTTGTTTTAAAAGGATAACTAACGGACTGGTTTCAAGAAATTTGGTTGTATGACATTTGACAGCAACAAATTTACAAGGGGTCGTGTCTGGAATTTGGAGAGCCAATTATTGTCTCGGGATATGGGACAAGTCTGGGATTTCAGTGATGAAGAGGGGATGAAAAAGAATTCAACAGTACAGAAATAAGCAAGGGAGAAGATTCTCTAAGTTATGCATTCAAAATAACTGAACTTTGAAATTCTAGAGTAGTCTCTTAACTAAAGTAAAAGGAGTTATTTAAGTTCATAAGCCATTGACTTCACTACCTAACATGTTCCATATCCATAACTCATGCAAATGACCTGAAAAGTGGTTGGTATACATGTTTGGTTTTACTTTCACAATTCACACATTGACCTGGAAAACACTAGTGGTCTAATGCGAAGCACAACCCAAATAGGCAGAGCACTGAAGCATACAGGCAACAGGCAACGCTGCATACATTACACACATAGCAATGCTTGATGAAACCGACACGAAAATTGTGGACAATGTGGTAAAGCCTACCCAGGTTTCTCCCCTTTCTTTTTCGAAATAAATTGTCAAGGGATGGTTATCATATTTTAAGTTTATCGTTATTCCCATTCATGCATATGCACAAACAAAGAAATTAATCAGTTTCACACTTTCAAGAGAACATACACCATTCCACCTATTCATGTTCATAAATTATTTTGTTTCAGCTTAAGATTTGACTTCACCATAACATTTGTCATAAACAAAGTACATCAAAACATAAATACTGTAAAGTCAATTTCACGTTCTTATATATTTATATGTAATCACAAACTTATATTTCTCATTGCATTTCAAATGAAAATAGAACTTACTCCACAGAGAAAAAGGATCCTCCTATCTGAACCAGTTATGATTCCTCCCAATGCCTTAACAAATAGCCTAATGAACTCAGGATGGGCATCATACGTGGCCCCGGTAATTATATTACCATCAACAACACAAGCGGACATGGTCTCAGGCTCCACCCAGTAAGCACCTGCAGCAACGAGTACTGGTTTGACAGGAGGGAATGCTGTACACTTCCAACCTTTAACTGAGCCTGCCGCTGCTAGGATCAGTTGCCCGTGGCAAATAGAGGCAATTGGCTTTCCACAGTCAGCAAATTGTTTCACCAATTCTACAACTGACGCATCCAAAGCAAGATATTCAGGTGCCCGTCCTCCTGGTATTATTAATCCATCATACTTGTTAAACTCAATGTCATCAAATGAAGCATTGAGTGTAAAATTGTGACCCCGTGATTCAGAATAAGTCTGCAACCAAGAGCAAAAACACATTTACCCCCAAAAAGCATATTAAAACAAAGGGTATAGAAATACATTTAGCTTTTGAGATTTGTAATTGTGCAGACAGTACAAGTGAAAAGCATATCATGATTCAGAAAACCTAGGTACAAGTGTAGCAAGTGATCGCGCCAAGAGTTTGTTCAGGCTATCTGTCCCCTGAACACGACCTATTTACAGGTCAGTTAAGGAGCTCATAACGAGTGAGTAAACACTCTAATAAACCTCCTGGCTTTTGTTCCCTTCCACACAAACTAGCATCAAGTTGTTTGTGAGAATTCCACAATCTCAACTGGGTAGATGTTTGCATTTGATTTCTACCACGCCAAATAAATTCGGTATCAGAAATTATGCGACCTAATATAAATGCTACATCTTGAAATTTGTCAAACTGACAGAGTGAATCTACTGAATAATAAACTTTCCCCCTCTTGTCTATAAATTAGGGCTACAGTTCATTGGTTGACAAACTCTACCAAACCAAATTAATGTGAGAGTTGTAACCATTCCAATCTTTGGGGCAAATACCTTGTTTGGGTTTTACAAATTCAAGTTAAGTAATCATTCTATCTAAAGCAAGCAACTTGTAGCTCAGTTGGTTCATAACTTTCAACCATTGCCCCCGAGGTCCCGAGTTCGGTCCCTCCTCCCCATACAAGTTGTATCAAAAGAGAAACAATACAATAAAATCTTTTATCTAATTGATCGTGCTTTGATTACAAAGTAGAAAGGGACCAATCGGGAATTGAGAGTATAGTATGACTAATTGACTATGAAAAGCAGAGAGGTGAGGTCACCTGGTGAGCAGGAGAAAGTTCATGAATGGCAGTGCGGCAGATATCACCGGACTTCTTGGCAGGACAGACGGCGTCGACGGAGACTCCGAATGCCTGCAAAGCTTGAAAGGGGACCATCGCCTCATAGTCTTCGACGTAGTCACCCAATACCATCAGCACTCTGCGCCCCTTCGCCATTTATTTTCTCTTTTTCTTGGTTTTTCAGAGAGAGGGAGAGAGAGAGGTGAAGCTGGGTGGACTAAATTGTGAAAGTGGATAATGAAACCCAAATATCCCATGCCTTCGGCAGGCGCAGACCGAAGCGTTCTTGGAAACTTCTGGACGGAGATCTATGACAAGACCACGTTGTCCTTTGGTTATCGTGGCAATTTCCCATTGTTTTTTGTTTTTGATAGGGTGCAAGTTGGATTGAAAATTCCGGCCCGGACCAAAAAATCCCCGAGCCCCAACTTTTTTTATTTAAAAAAATTTCGAAAGATTTAGCTAACAATTAAAATGTATCTATCTACTCGATTGAAATTTATTTTGTTTATTAATATGTTTAGATATGTTATTTTTTATATTTAATTATACTATTATATATTAAATGTCCAAGAATTATAAAAAAAAAAATTGAATGGTGGATACATAAAAATTGAAAAATCTTAAAAGTCTAGCAAAATGTAAGAGATTCAAATTATGTTTTGAAAATTCTAAAATAAAACTGACTCTGAAATTTTTGATAAATTCCAATGATCCAAAATTCTGAAATTAGAACTAACATTTGATTCCAATTCTTTTTTGGATTGGCATTGCAATGCTTGTTTTTTTTTTTTTTTTTAAAGTTGAAATTACATCATAAAATTAATTGGAAGTATGAAAATTAGCTCAACTTGCTTCTGTGCAAAGTCCCTCGTGTTTTGAGAAAGATGAAAATTTTCCATCTTTTTCTAGCTAAAATAATTTCAACGTTGAATCTATTTACTTTTGCATTATTTGTATTAGGAAACAAATGATATGTCATAACTGATGAATGGGAATAATACTACTAAATTTGTAACAAAGTACAATGGCGAACAAATTACCTCTACCTTTCTTCATATCTAATTTCTCTCATATTTTCCTCTATATATAGCAAAAAATATGAAAGATAAAGACTAAACGAAATGGTTACAAAACGGCTGCTTGTGTTGTGTTATCAATTATGGTTTTGTTCGTGGCATTACATATTGTCAATCCAACGAAAAAAACATCTCATATGGTTGTGAAAAGTACAAGTTAAAATTAGTTGTTGTAGAACGATTTCAAAGACTCAGTGCCAAAAAAAAAAAAAAAAAAAAAAAAAGCTTAAGCTGCTTAGAGCATCTCGAAAAGAATTGTCAAATTAATTTTGAGGATGACATTTCAATTTGACATTAAATATGTATTACCCTTCTTCTCCACCCAGTATGCAAAAAATTATATTATTTTATTATGAAAATTAAAAGAGTAATAGCAATCATAATGATACTATTTAGTTTTAACTACTATAACTCTCCACCTTGGAATTGAATATTCGGTTAGAGAAGTTTTTTTTTTTTTTTTTTTTTTTGGGAATAGATTTTTTTTTTTCTTAGCAAACGATATTATCTAAGGGTGAGGGAGTGAGCTAAGCCTCACACTGGGAAAATTCCTCTTTGACAATGATCGAATGTAAAACCTCTCATTTTCAAATGAAGATGGATACCACTAAACCACAATACTAAGTGACGAGTTGGAGATGGTCTTAGCTAATATAGAACATTTTATGGAATGAAAAGACCGAAAAGTCCCATTTTAGAAGCCCCGTTTCCAGCATTTCCTCTCTCAATCTCTCTCTGTCTCTCTCTCTCTCAATGAAAATGCAAAGAGGTGAGAATGGTTTTACATATCTCGTTTTCCTACTCAAGCTTTCATGCATGTGAAATCCGCTGTTTAATTTTGCTGGGCAGATCACATTTCCTTGCAAAGTTTTTTTTTTTTTTTTTGAGTTGAGCGATATTGTCGTTAAGTTATAAATTAGTGTACCACTGACGGGGTTCGAATCCACGTCGTTATACAAGGGCGTCACTCCTCTCCACCACGTGGTAGAGGGCCACCTGCCCCTGCAAAGTTAAAGTTAGCCCTGGATTTAGGTTTTGGCGATGTCTTCTATCGATGTCAGTTCGCCCTTCCAATACCAACTATATTATTAACAATACCGAGTTTCATCCGCAACCAAAACTTGCATAGAACATGGCATATACAGTTCAAAATTAGAGTATCACTTGGTCTCCCATCAAAACACAAGTCACCTTAACATACATGCCGTTTTCTTTATTGAATTACACATACGACAAGCAAGCTTCTGACCTGGTAAGAAGCAACTAGAATGATACTCGAACATCAAGCAATGCCATCAGTTGAGAAATGAACTCTGGGTGGCCTGGCCAAGCTGCTCCGGTAACCAAATTTCCATCAGTGAAGCAACGATGTATGGGATCAGGTTCCAGCCATGTTGCTCCCGCCAAAACCACATTAAGCTTCACTGCTGGGTATGCAGTACATTTTTTTCCCTACAAATGTAGCAAGTTTAAAACCATTAGGACATTGTGAAATGTTCCTAAAGTGCAAAAAGTCAGTTGACTACCATTCACAAGAATTAGAAGCAATTACAAACAGACTAGAACTTCACGGTGGTTGCAACAGTTATAACAGCCTTACCTCTAGTCATGTTCCTTAAGCACACCCTAAACCTAAATGGGATGTTAAATGTTGTTAATTCAGCAAACGTTTATACGAACATTTTATTTTACAGCTTATAGTACAATAACATTCTTTTACCCAGGCTTAAGTTCTTTGTCTAATTCAAATCTGATTATGTTCTGTTTTCAGATGTTAGTATAGGATATTGCTTTTCCATCTTGTGTACTTTAATACCCAAAATAACCTTATAATTTTTTTATAGGATCTAGCTTTTTCTGGTACGAGGCATTGTGACAGAGGGTTTGATTTAGCTTTTCCTGATGTGTAGTCTGGCATAGGAGATTAAAAAGAAAGGTACTAAGTTGAAAACAGCTTTTAAATAACTACGTTAATAGTCTTACCTGCAGAACACCAGCAGCAGCTAAAATCTGCTGTCCATGGCAGATGGATGCGACTGGTTTATTAGCATCCACAATCTGCTTCACTATTGCAATAACTTTCTCATCCAAAGCTAAATATTCTGGAGCTCGGCCTCCAGGGATTACAAGAGCATCGTAGCTTGAGATATCAAGTGCATCAAAGTCAGCTGTTAAAGTGAAATTATGGCCCAGCTTCTCACTGTAGGTTTGATCACCTTCAAAATCATGGACAGCAGTTGCACAGATATCACCAGCTTTCTTCTTCGGACAAACTGCATCAACATGGCACCCCAGGGCTTGAAGGGCTTGAAAAGGCACGCCTATCTCATAATCTTCCATGAAGTCCTAGAAATTTTGAGGTAGAGAAAGTGAATGATGCTTAGTAACTGTGAGACATAAACATTTTGAGCATAGACTAAAATCATATGCAGATAAAACTTAGCTCACAAACATATATGACAAGACCCATTCAAATTTTTGTCAACAGGTTACTTGATTTGCACTGGACCAAACATAGCAGCCAATCTTTTATTAATTGATCATCGTATCACTGTTGTTCAACAACAAATTTGCTCCAGTACAAGATGTACAAGAAGTATTTTGACGTGGGATAGCATAACCAACAAACCTGCCAGATAACAACACTTATACGGAGGGATTTACTGTTGAATTGTGGCCAAGTGGCCAAGTGGACAACAAAACAAAACAACTTTCGACTAATAAACAAACCAAAATAAAAAAAGGTGAAAGACATCATGATGAGGAGGCATCATGATTATGTTTGTTGAAAAGAAAAATTGATGGTCATGATGATGTTTTTGAATTTTTTATTAGGTGCTTTTGTATTGATGAAGTGAGGATACGGAAGTGAGAATGATAGAGGAAGTGTGCACCATTTTCTGTTTTGTAGTCCATCTTTGAGAGAGCAAAGAGAGCTGCAGAGAGCAGAAAACTGAGAGCAGAAAAGAAGAAGAAGGTGCTCTTCTTTTTGGCTAGCAATCATCCATCATAGTTATTGTTATAATAGCTTTGAGCTACATGTATAGAGAAGAAATTATTCATTATATTTCTTTCTCTATTTGTTTCTGTGGTGTGTGAGAGCTATTGGGTTATTTGGGTTGTGAGATTGCCAACACTTTGTAAACTCCCATTTGGTTGATAGTGGATTATTGGGTGA
Source organism: Malus domestica (assembly GCF_042453785.1). Lineage (NCBI taxonomy): Eukaryota > Viridiplantae > Streptophyta > Magnoliopsida > Rosales > Rosaceae > Malus > Malus domestica. The sequence continues at coordinate 34,273,895 of NC_091669.1, read as the reverse complement.
GCTCCTACTGCTCCAAGGACCTACTCCAGTTACACTGACTGTTGAGGAACCTTGTTAAAATCTTGGTGTCTTTTATATTTTGTTCTTGCATTTTCATTTGATATATTATCTGTGGGTTAGCTTGAGTTGGTTCCAACGGGTTTGGTGCTGTCTTAGCACAACAATTGGTATCAGAGCACTGGTTGCTCTTGGGTACTGTCTAGTTGCCAAAGATGTCAGACGGGCAAGATGAAAATCCTTTTGGAAGCAGCTCCGGGTTTGCAAGAACTACGGTGCAAAATGCAAAGTTCGAAGTGGAAAAGTTTGATGGCACAAACAACTTCGGGATGTGGCAATGTGAGGTCAAAGATGTGTTGGCTCAACAAGATCTACTTGCCGCTTTGGGAGAGAAGCCGGAAGTTATGTCGAAGCCAGAATGGGAGAAATTAAATTTGTGGACTTGCTCTTCAATTCAGTTGTGCCTTGCAAAAACTCAGAAGTATTTTGTGATGCGGGAGACGGTAGCAAGTGTGTTGTGGCAAAAATTGGAAGACAAGTATATGACGAAGAGTGCAGAGAACCAGCTACACTTGAAGAAAAAACTCTACTGCTTCCAATACAAAGAAGGTACAAAAATGATTAGATATCTTGATGTTTTTAATAAGTTGATTGCCGACTTGTTAAATTTAGATGAGGATATTAAGGATGAAGATAAGGCCTTAATATTGTTGAATTCCTTGCCGGACTCTTATGAGTATTTTGTTACCACTATTATGCATGGTAAAGAAACTGTGAAATTTGAAGATGTGTCAAATGCCTTGATGAATTATGAAATGAGGCATAGAGATAAAAATCATGATAGTACCTCTGAAGCTTTATTTGTTAGAGGTAGATCATCGGAGAGGAGGTCATCTTCTAGCAGGAAAAAATCACAGTCTCGACCTAGAGGAAACTCTAAAGGTAGAAAACCTTTGGAAAGGGATGAATGTGCCTTTTGTCGTAATAAGGGCCATTGGAAGAAAGATTGTCCCAAATTGAAGACCAAAGGAAAAGAAAGTTCTGAAGCTAATGTTACTGAGGTTGAAACAGATTTTTCTGATTTTACTTTAACCACTTCCTCATCATTTGATTGTGCTACTAAGTGGGTGTTGGATACGGGTTGTACTCATCATATGACTCCTCACAAGGATTGGTTTTCAAGCTTGAAAGAGTTTGATGGTGGCGTTGTGTTCATGGGAGATGACAATCCTTGCACAACAAAAGGGATTGGTACAGTTCGTTTGAAGTTGCATGATGGCATGGTTAAAGAGTTGACAGGTGTTCGGTATGTACCGAATTTGAAGAAAAATCTTATTTCTTTGGGTACTTTGGAATCCAAGGGTTTCAGGTTTCATTCAGATGGACAGACATTGAAAGTTACTTATGGTGCACTTGTTGTGATGAAAGCTCCTAGATGTGGCCATTTGTATTTATTACAGGGAAGCACTGTGACAGGTGAAGCATCTGTAGTCTCTGAAAATATGGGCACATCTGATTCAGATACTACTAGATTGTGGCATATGAGACTAGGCCATGCCGGTGAGAAAGCTCTACAAGGGCTTGTGAAACAAGGTCTTCTAAAAGGTGCCACGACTTGTAAGCTTGATTTCTGTGAGCATTGTGTCTTGGGGAAGCAAACTAGAGTGAAATTTGGTACTGCTGTACATCAGACGAAGGGCATTCTTGATTATGTGCATTCGGATGTTTGGGGTCCTACAAAGACTCCCTCTTTGAGTGGTAGACATTGGTTCGTGACCTTTGTTGATGATTATTCAAGAAGGTCTTGGGTTTACACTATGAAGCACAAAAGTGAGGTATTGAGCATTTTCTTGAGTTGGAAGAAAATGGTTGAGAACCAGACTGGGAGAAAGATTAAGATTTTGAGATCGGATAATGGTGGTGAATACACATCCGATCCTTTCTTTAAAGTTTGCAAAGAGGAAGGAATTGTGAGACATTTCAGTGTTCGGGGAACTCCACAACAAAATGGAGTTGCAGAAAGATTGAATCGAACCTTGCTTGAGAAGGTTAGATGTATGTTGTCTCAGTCGGGTTTAACCAAGTCATTTTGGGTAGAGGCAGTTAATTATGCATGTCACATCATCAACTGGTTACCCTCAGCTGCTGTTCAGGGTAAGACACCAATGAAGGTATGGACTGGAAAACCTTCTTCTGATTATGACTATATCCGTATTTTTGGTTCACCTGCTTATTTTCATGTAACTGAAAATAAACTTGATCCTAGAGCCAAAAAGGCTATCTTTCTTGGTTTTAGTAGTGGTGTCAAAGGTTACAGGTTGTGGTGCCCAGAGATGAAAAAACTTGTAATCAGCAGAGATGTGACATTTGATGAAGAAAGTATGTACAAAGTCTCTGAGAAGAATGTGAAAGATGTCCAACAGGTGGAGCTTGAGAAAGTTGCCTCTAATACTTCAAATCCTATTTCCGCTGATGTCGAAGCCACTACAAGTGAAGAAGTTGGAGACCATGAGGATGTTGAAGAAGTTGAACTTGAAGATTCTATTCAAGTTGAAGAGGAAGTTTCACCTCAAGAGTCTATTGCCAAGAACAGAGGAAAGAGACAAATTACCAAGCCAGCTCGGTATAGTGACTATGTTTCTTTTGCTCTTCCTATTATCACTTATGAGATTCCATCCAATTTTGAGGAAGCTATTGAGAGTGAAGAAAAGGAGAGGTGGTGCAATGCCATGGGTGATGAGATGAATTCTCTCTTGAAGAACAAGACTTGGGAGTTAGCTAAATTGCCTAAGGGCAAGAAAGCTATCGGTTGCAAATGGGTGTATGCCAAGAAGGAAGATGCTGATGAGAAAAGCAATGTGAGATTCAAAGCAAGATTAGTTGCTAAAGGGTATGCACAAAAGGAGGGCATTGACTACAATGAAATATTTTCTCCGGTTGTGAAACACTCCTCAATTCGTATTATGTTAGCTCTTGTTGCACAATATGATCTTGAGCTTGTGCAACTTGATGTGAAGACGGCTTTCCTACATGGTGATTTGAATGAAGAGATTTATATGTGTCAACCGGATGGGTATATAGTGAAAGGGAAGGAGAATTTGTTTTGCAAATTGAAAAAATCACTTTATGGCTTGAAGCAATATCCAAGGCAATGGTATTTGAGATTTGATAAATTTATGAGAGGCCAAAATTATTGTAGAAGTCAATATGATCATTGTGTGTACTTCAAGAAGTTGCAAGATGGGTCTTTCATTTATTTGTTGATATATGTTGATGATATGTTGATTGCCTCAAAGAATGTTGAAGAGATTGAAAATTTGAAGAAGCAAATGAAGAATGAGTTTGAGATGAAGGATCTTGGTGAAGCGAAGAAGATCCTTGGCATGGAGATCACTAGAGATAGAGAGAAGGGTTTGGTCAGTTTGAATCAAAGACAATATCTTGAAAAGTTGATTCAGAAATTTGGAGTTCATGATTCAACCAAACCAGTTAGTACCCCTTTGGCTCCTCATTTTAAATTGAGTTCTTTACAGTGTCCTAAAACTGATAAAGAGAAGCTGCAAATGAAAAATATACCATATGCAAATTTGGTTGGTAGTTTGATGTATGCAATGGTATGCTCTAGACCGGATATTGCTCATGCAGTTGGCATGGTGAGTCGATATATGCATAATCCAGGTAAAGAGCATTGGCAAGCAGCTAAGTGGATATTGAGGTATCTCCATGGTACTCGAGATGTTGGTTTATGCTTTGAGAGAGATGACTCTGGTATTGGTCATTTTGTAGTTGGTTATGTTGATTCAGATTATGCAGGTGATCTGGATGGAATGAAGTCTACTACAGGCTATGTGTTTACTATGGCTAAAGGACCAGTTTGTTGGAGGTCCATTTTGCAGTCGTCTGTTGCCTTGTCTACTACAGATGCTGAATATATGGCAGTTGCTGAAGCTATAAAGGAGGTCATTTGGATACATGGGCTGATTAGAGATTTGGGGGTTGATCAGAAGCAGGTGGAGGTACATTGTGATAGTCAGAGTGCCATTTATTTGGCTAAGTATCAGGTTCATCATGCGAGGACCAAGCACATAGATGTGCGTTATCACTTTGTTCGTGAAATTGTTGGTGAAGGGGAAATCATTCTCCAGAAGATTCCAACTAAAGACAACCCCGCTGATATGTTGACTAAGGTTGTTGGTGTAGCCAAGTTTGTTCATTGCTTGAACTTGGCTCACATTTTGCCTATATAAAGAAGGCGTTGAGCAGTAGGAGTTTTGGAGCATTTGGCTCGGCATGAGTTGTTCTCTTGCTAGTGTTTGGGAGTGATGTTGTGTGTTAATTGTGTTGGTTGGCTTATCATGGCGTTTTTCGGAACTTGGCCAAGGTGGAGATTGTTGAATTGTGGCCAAGTGGACAACAAAACAAAACAACTTTCGGCTAATAAACAAACCAAAATAAAAAAAGGTGAAAGACATCATGATGAGGAGGCATCATGATTATGTTTGTTGAAAAGAAAAATTGATGGTCATGATGATGTTTTTGAATTTTTTATTAGGTGCTTTTGTATTGATGAAGTGAGGATACGGAAGTGAGAATGATAGAGGAAGTGTGCACCATTTTCTGTTTTGTAGTCCATCTTTGAGAGAGCAAAGAGAGCTGCAGAGAGCAGAAAACTGAGAGCAGAAAAGAAGAAGAAGGTGCTCTTCTTTTTGGTTAGCAATCATCCATCATAGTTATTGTTATAATAGCTTTGAGCTACATGTATAGAGAAGAAATTATTCATTATATTTCTTTCTCTATTTGTTTCTGTGGTGTGTGTGAGCTATTGGGTGTATTGGGTTATTTGGGTTGTGAGATTGCCAACACTTTGTAAACTCCCATTTGGTTGATAGTGGATTATTGGATGAGCTCCTACTGCTCCAATGACGTACTCCAGTTACACTGACTGTTGAGGAACCTCGTTAAAATCTTGGTGTCTTTTATATTTTGTTCTTGCATTTTCATTTGATATATTATCTGTGGGTTAGCTTGAGTTGGTTCCAACGGGTTTGGTGCTGTCCTAGCACAACATTTACTGCTTTTCATCTTGTACTGTTAACATTTGGCAGTGTAGAGAAACGAGTTTAGGTAAGCTTCAAGGTCTTAGGTTTTAAAGGGAACATAAAGTTCTAGTTTGATTCTTAATTTAGGTTGAATGAAATTTGACAATAACTAATTTATCGATTTGGGACAGTGTTGGGACTTTAGAGAGCAAACTAATAAATTAACATATGAGAAATCTTTGGTGTTTTTGAGATTTAGTTGGGTGAACAGATAGAAGAATTAAACAGTGAACAGAAAATCAAGGAAGAAAATTTCAGAGTGATTTATTCGAAGGGACGAACTTCATTAATTCTTTTGATTTTAAGTTTATTATTATAATTCCAATTCATGCATCTACAGTGGACAAACAAAAATTCTTAACAATTGCATTGCGTGTATTGTGTTCCAAGTGTATAAACTATTCACCTGTTCACGAAGAAGGGTTCATGGGCGCATAGACCATTTTCACCCTTATACATATTTGTATATGCTGGGTTTCTACAGTATAGAGATTATAAATATCTTATATATACTTATGGGAATCACTATGTTATACTTCTCATTGCATTGTAAAGGAAATGAACACTTACTCCACAGAGGAACAGGATCCTCCTATCTGAACCAGTTACGTTACCCCCTAGTGCCTTTATGAAAAGCCCAATGTACTCAGCATGACCTTCAAATGTAGCTCCAGTAATTAAATTCCCATCAGCAGCACACCCCGACATGGTCTCAGGTTTTACCCAGTATGCACCTGCAGCAGCAAGTACAGGTCCCAGAGTTGGGTACGCTGTACACTTGCGCCCTCTAACTGAGTCTGCAGCTGCTAGGACCAACGGACCATGGCAAATAGCAGCAATTGGCTTTCTGGAGTCCGAAAATTTTCTCACCAATTCCACAACCGATGCATCCATAGCAAGATATTCAGGAGCTCGTCCTCCTGGTATTACTAATCCATCATATTTCTCAAATTCAACGTCGTCAAATGTTGCATTGAGCGTGAAATTGTGACCCCGTGATTCAGAAAAAGTCTGTAAGCGGAAAAAATACAAATAACAAAAACAAAACGGATTAAAACACATGAACATAGCTCTCAATATTTGAATATGCATACAGTACAAATGAAACACAGATCATGATTCAAAAAAAAACCAAGCTTGTCCATTGTTAGAGTATCTCCAATCAATGAGGGCACTCTTAAATATTGATTAGCAACTGATTTCTAGTGCCGAAAACTGATCCCAAACTTCGAAAGGGCACATTGTAAGAGTAGAAAAATTCAAGTGAAGTACCATCCAATCATTTAGTTATAACTATTATAACCACCTTCTGATTGATTGTTAGTCAATTACAAAGTATAAAACTTGTCCTTGTAAGACATGAATCATGAATCTAGAAGATCATGAGAGATGAGGAGCTTTATCCAGTTTTTCTTTTCCTATAATCTCCACTAAACTCATATAAACTACGGGAATGGGGCACTGGAACTTGGGTGTAGAAAGGGAAGCCCTATCTAGATTGATCATCTATTTAATTACATTGATGATTCAAGTTTTGATTACTAATATAATTAATCGGTAAAACAGATTAGCAATCCTAAAAATTGATTCAGTCAACTAATCGAAGTATGTAAAATGGCTAAACCAAAACTTGAGTGTATGAATTTAAAAGTTTGCAGAGGTAGTTGAGTTCAGCTGATCACCTGGTGAGCAGGAGAGTATTGTTCAACGGCGGTGGGGCAGATGTCGCCGGCTTTCTTGGCAGGACAGACGGCGTCGACGGTGACTCCGTAGGCCTGCAGGGCTTGGAATGGGACCATGGCCTCGTAGTCTTCCATGTAGTCCCCACATAGTAACAGCACCCTGCGTCCACCTTTTCCACTCGCCATTTCTTGCAATTTTCACTCCTTTATTTCTTCTTGGTTCGGAGAAAGAGAGAGGTATTCATCCTAAAACATAAATAAAAATTAGAGTGGACTAAACTGTATCTTTTTCTATTCGTTTGTTGGCATTTGGACAAGGATCCTCTTTGGATTCTTTTTACGAGGATCACTCATCGTGTCTGTTTATCGTGAAATATTTGGAAAAATAATCAGAATTTAGATCCTATATAGAATTATAGCCACAATGTTAAATATATAATAATTATAACCAAAAGTTGATATAAGAGTACTAAAATACCCCTAATGGCTAAAACCTTCCTCATTTGCTACTCTTAACCGGGAAAAAAAATCGACCTTCAAGATAAAAAAAGATTTGAAAACAATCCAGAGGGGCTTCAAAATTCCTAGTCCCTAGATTGCTGATTTGGGTTCAACCTTATTCCTTTTGGCACCATTTGTGAATCCCCAAACTATTTTCCATCTTGAAATCTGATGAAACAATTAGAATTTGTTAATTTTGATTTATTCCATCATAAACTTGGAAGAAAGCCGATAAAAAGACCCACTTCTAACAATTTTTTTGTCCAGAACGTTGTTAAGTTTTGGAAGACATAAGTAAAAGAATGGGAAGTAGAAAAAGAAAAAACAGAAGACCAAAACCATTGAATTAGACATCTCCGCTCTCAATCGTCAACTGGATTCATATAAGGACTGAAGAAGAACTAAAAGAGCTTGAAATGTGATAGCTGAAAGGATTTAGGAATTTTGTGTTCAAAGGCTCTGACTTCAAATCCAATTGAAAGGGAAGTGGAATACGTGGAATCTGTTGAATCCATCTACTGTGGTTTGCATATTTTAATTTTGCACTTTGGTAATTTTAAGGGTATATTAGTATTTTTATGTCAACTTTTGGTTATAATTATCATCAATTTAAAAAGGTAGCTATAATTCTATATAAGGTCCAAATTGTGGTTATTTTTCCAAATTTCCTGTTTATCGTACGATTATTTTTATTTTTTGTCAGGTATTGTTTATATTCAATTTTAAATAAAGAAATTCAAAATGATTTCTGACCGCAAGCAAGATGACAGATGAACAGACACAATAAAGTAATTTCTAAAATTCTCACAAATATGATCATATTCCTGGGCATTTGAGCTACTCTAGCCTTAAACTTATTAACAAGTCAGGTTGTTATTGAGTCACCTATTAAGAATTTATTAATGAGTCGAATCATTATTGGGTCATTACTAAGAACCTGATGTTTTACCAAATTTAGGCATTAGGCATGACAAATTTTTGCATGACTCGTTAATCCAAGACGAAACTACATGACCCGTTAACGAACTAGGTTGCCATTATGTCACATGTTAAGAACTCCTTAGGATAATGAATTTGATATGACACGACCGATAAATTTGAATATAAAAGAAAAGGTGAAAATTATACTTAAAAACTCATAACGTGGCAAGCTTTGAGTGGATAATATTGCTACTCAGTATTATCTAGTGGCAAGTTGTGCTGTGCACAAGTTTTTTTCGGTAAAATTAGACTAAATGACAGTTTTGTAGGGCAAATCAATTAATAAGCCAATCACAAAAAATTAGATGTTAGATCATACTTGTTTATTCTACTTTGTTATCACACTGTAATCTTAATGGAAAACTTTTAGAAATGTTATGTGAAATTTTACATTTTTTTTTAATTTGTCACTAAGCAATTGTCGTATCAACTTTTCGAAATCATTAATTTATCATCTTACCTTAACTCCGTTAAGTTTTTCATCCAATATAAGTCATATGCCTAGCACATGACTTATGTCTAGGGTTATTTCGGACTTTCGACCTCCTTTTCACAAGTTCTTTACTTCTCTTTAATACAAACCCTTAAACTTTGGGCGCTAGTTAAAACACGTGGGTTATTTGGATTTTTTGAATAAACAATATTATCTACACTAATGGAAATAGAAAATATTTAGACTTTAGAACTTAAATAAGATATCCTTTAGATTCTAACATGAATGGTTTGTAAATCTAACTTCCGTCTGTCCATTTAAAACTCAATGTTATGTCATATCAAAGTACTTATAGTACTATCATTATTTACCAATATTTTCATCTGAAAATTTCTACTCAATCATCAATTAATCCTTAAAAATAAGAATTACATTTCCACATATTAAATGAGCTATACTCAAATCAAATTTCAAAATGATGGAGTTATGTAACCGTAGACAAAGTGGATACATTACTTTAGGGGGTGTATTCAATTGAGATTTTGAGGGATTTTAATTCTTTTAATGAATCTAGGGGTATTCAATCAGGATTTTAAGTGATTCTCTGAAATTCAAGGTGTATTCAATTAGAATTTTAAGATAGTTTATTAAAATCCTTAGAAATCCGAGTGTATTCGATTAGGATTTTAAAGAAGTTTATAACATTCCAGATGTATTCAATTAGAAATTGATTTTAAAGAATTTGAGAAAGTTGAGGAATTAGAGAGAATTGGAGAGATTTCGTAGTGTATTTTAAGCATCCACAAATCTCACATCTCCATATTAGATTTCAAGGGAATTGAATCAAAATTTTATATGGAATATCTACAAATCAATTAATAAATTCCATAAAAATCCATGGATTTATAAATCTATTAAAATCTCTCAAATTCTCAATTGAATACACCACCAGCTAAAGTAGGAGTGGGAACGGCACTGTGCAATTTTGCCTCAATTTCACTTTATTTACGAGTTTGCCACCGGGCTGATTTCAGTGGCTCAATTTCACCTTATTTACGAGTCTGCCACAGGCTATCTCTGCCACTGATCTTGATGCACAGGCGTTGATGATCGCGGGAAGGGAAGAACGACGGTAAAGCCGGCCTTTTCCATCTGCTTCTCAAACCCTCCTTGCCTCTTCCGTCTCGCAGACCCACAACACAGACGGTCTCGCCTCCGTCCTATCCTCCTCTAAAATGATCTGTAAGTAGTGATTAGCTTAATCACTATTAAGGGTTTAATTCTTGGGATTATTAGGCTTATTCCTGTTTTAATGTAGTTTGTTATAATTGTCCAGCTGGCATGATAAGTTGTAACTTGTATAAGAGCACTAGCTCTCAGTATTGTGAGGAGATCAGAATTTACAACAAAGAAATTAAATACAAAAATATTTGGAGCTCTGCTCCTTCATCTCTCCTTCCTTCTTCTTCCATAGCTTTCTTGTGATACTTGCAGGTTGATTAAGGGAATTGAGAATTGGGTCTTATCAATGGTATCATCCTTCTCAACTCCTGGTTTCCCTCCTGTGCACGCCCACCCGACCCGTCTTCCTACCATGGATGCACGCATCTCAGCTGCAATCGACTCCCTTGTAGCTTCGATGCGTGCTGACCTCCATGCAATTCGGGATTCTGACTTCGCTTTCTGCAAGGCTGTGGAGTCTGCCGTCGCACCAATCCGCCGTCACCTTGCTCTGTTACGCCATGACTTGGCTCTAGGTGCTGGGGAAGGTTCCGGTCCAGCCCCGATGTCTTTCGATGATGCTGAAATTCCCGATCTCGGTCACCAGAAACTTCCACAACTTGGGATACAAGACAGAGAAGGCAGCCCACAACGAATTCCCTCGAAAATCCAAGTCCATTCCATTCCTTCGTTACTCTTATCATCTCTGTTATTGCAAGCAATGGCAAATTCGCCCGTCCAGTCGTCACACTCAAATGATTTTGTATCAGTCACAGTTTCATGGCAGAATGTTGAGAAAACCAGGCCCGTTGTGATGGTGACCACAACGCCGCTGCTATTTTCGATTTCAGCAATCTTTAGCACTGAATCAGCCCACGCTCACAGTCACAAACCCGTTTTGAACACCACGGAAGCTACAACAGTGGCGCATGTTCTGGGTTTCCCTCTTAAGAACGTAGGAGCTACTACATCTATAGGTCTCTCTCATACAAACACCACAAAAAGTCGCCATGAGGTATTGCGATCTTTGATTTACAATTTGTCACACGGGAAGGTCAAATGGCATTGGATTTTGAATAGTCTACTTGCATGTTATACTGATGGAAATGTGGGGATGAATGATGTTTATTTGAATAAGATTCATGGGTGGGTCGGCCTGTATGAGGTTGGCAAGTTTGTGATGGTTTTTAATGCAGAGAAAGTGCTTGATGAAATAACTAAGAGACAAAGCGAGGACGCTGCAGGAAATCTTCGATCGAATGACCCCTCTTTTTCATAACATGGTTGTATGCTCTCAATTCTGCATAAATATAGGTGAATTCTGGAATGGATGGGATCCGGGAGGGGGATTAGCTAAAATTCTAGGGGTGATGCTCTGTTCCAAGCACCACGAGAACCATGGTGACAAGTACCCTCAGTTTTTGAAAACACAGCTACACTTCATTAATCATCCAATGCATTTTACCATTTACTACAAGTGATGCAATATGAGAAATCTACTGCTACATGTGAAAGTGTTTTTAATATTTTGGGTGATCGCAGCTCTTTTATTGATGCCGGCAATGCGGGGAAACTCGATAAGGTGCTTAACGTGGTAGATTCAATGCTGGATGATGTTGGGGTTGAATTCTTTACCAATCCAAATAAGAAGACTATGTTGTTTCTTAATTTAACTGATCTGAAGGTCTTCGTCACTGACAACTTCCAAGAGTACGTCAAGTCCGGAAAATATGTGTTGCTGGAATTCTATGCTCTTTGGTGTGGACATTGCAAGAAGTTTCCAATTTTGCATGAAGTTGTTGTCTCAGATGAAAAGGATTATGATGTCGTTATTGCAAAATTACGAGCCACTGTAAATGGTGTGCCAAGTGACTTCGATGTCAAATATTTCCAGCAGCCTCAACACCTGCAGGACCAGATGCTTGCTCACTTGTGTCTGAAGATTCGAAAAGATTGGGAAGAATTTCAGCAACAAGAACCCCTTGATTCCCTTCCTAAAACCATATGCTCGAGTATTTCACATTATCTGTTTTACTCGCTTATAAATGTGGTCTACTTAATTCATGGGGTTTCAAATGACTTGCTTTTTCCGTTGGTCTCTGAGATGAAAGCTATAGGAATTACTTCTTTTGCAAAAGCACCAATGGAATTTCTTAGTCCTGTTGAACTTCAACTAAGAATGGCGTGTATTCTTTTTTATTCATGGGTTGCACTTTTTATGACGGATCAGGCTATCCATGATAGAATCAACGACATAATCACCTCCATGAATGCACAGATCCCTTACTTCAAGAAAATCTTTTCCATGATTACCAACCATCTAACAAGTTTTCTGAATTTAAAGGTTGAGGTCAATCTCCCTTTGAAGAAAGATGGAACAACAACTGCTTCAATCTTAATTCTCTTGTTGGATGGAATGCATTTCAAGAAGTACTTGGAATTCCTTTAGAATTTGGAAGAAATTATAAAGGCATTGGATGGACTAAAGGTTGCGGGAGTTGACCTTGGAGTTGAGATCCCACTTGAACAGATTCCAACTATCCCAGAGGAAATAACCAATGTATACAGGCAGCTTAACAAGCTAGTTACTGTAGCTTATCAGTTTCTCGAATTAGTGATAGAATACCCAACTCCAACCCTTGGTAAGGTTGTGGATGTTTCTGAAGCTGTTCGACAATATGCATTCAATATTGTCAGAAGTATTTCCCTTGTTGAATCCTTATTTGATGCCTTCAGCCAACAATGGTTTAGTGTGAAGCTTATATATGCATTCTGCTGCTTGTTAATTCTTATCCTTGGAATTGTTGGGATGCACTATGTGGTCAATTTGGTGGGAAGCTCAAAAGAACCTATAAAATCGAGGGCTGCCATTGAGTCCATTGCTTTAGTGTTGGCATATTTCACTAACAAAAGAATTATTACTTTATTGCTTTACTATGGTGGAAGAATTGGTTATGGAAAAGAAAAGCGTGAAAGGCTGCTGGGCAAATGGGAAGTTGTGGATGTCAATTATTGTTGCAGTTGTGCTTTATATTTGGTGGACTCCGAAAAGATATATGGCAAACACCGTTATAATACTAAGAACTTTCATGTGGAAGGCTCGAGCACGGTGTCTTCTAGGAAGCCTGTGATCTTTGCTGACGAAACATGTGCCACCCAAACTGCTGCACTAGAAAATGCTAAATTTGCACCTGTCTTTGTTCAAGGATCTTTGACTTCTGTGCGCAATCGGTATCAACTGCTCATATGGGCTGTAGTGCATACTGCTGATGAGGGTTTGGAGTCCATAACTGACACAGAGACTGAATTACAGCTGAAGGAGTTAGCTGAGTGTGCCTTTTATGGTACAAATTCTAATCAGCCAGTTCAAACCATGAAAGTGATGGTTCTGCGATTGACCTGCTTGTCAATTTTGTTGGACTCTGGAGACACACGATTTTGTCAAAATTCGAAGTGCAGCAACAGTCACTACCCCATTAGACCATTGCAGAAATAAAACAAGTTTTTCTTTCTTTAACCTTGAGGACAAGGTTGTTCTTTAAGGGGGGATAATGATATGATCTGTAAGTAGTGATTAGCTTAATCACTATTAAGGGTTTAATTCTTGGGATTATTAGGCTTATTCCTATTTTAATGTAGTTTGTTATAATTGTCCAGCTGGCATGATAATTTGTAACTTGTATAAGAGCACTAGCTCTCAGTATTTTGAGGAGATCAGAGTTTACAACAAAGAAATTAAATACAAAAATATTTGGAGCTCTGCTCCTTCATCTCTCATTCCTTCTTCTTCCATAGCTTTCTTATGCTACTTGCAGGTTGATTAAGGGAATTGAGAATTGGGTCTTATCATCCTCTCGCTGTTGTCTCCCTTCTCTCGCCTTCGTCGTCTTACTCCTCATTTCTCTGTCTCTGGAATCCTAGCGTCATCTTCCTCGCATGCAAGGCTCTGGCCTTCTCAATTGAAACCAAAACGTGTCTCAGGTGCCTAACACAACCTCTCACTACTCACTCACATCAGTTGGTTTTTGTAATTTGAACTTTTCTTTTTGATAAATTTGTTTGCTTTCTGGATTTTTTATGGCAGTTTTGGACCTTTCCTTTTCTGAATTTGTATGCTTCTCCCCTTTTTTTATGGCAGTTCTGAGAAAGAGCACGAAAAAGGCAGAACCAGTATTAGGAGGTCTTCTCAAACAGTACTTCGATGATGTGAGTGCCTCTATCCTTTAACTTGGCCAAATGGGTGCTCAAATTTCATGTTTTTCTGTGATTATATGAGTAAATTTTTGTATTTTGTTTTTGGGTTTTGCCAAATTCAATGGTGGTATGTATGGGTTTGGTATTGATTTTCGGTTAACAATGACTTTGGGGAAATTGATTAAGTCTGCATTCAATGTAACTTTTCATGCAGTTACATACCGATGAAATAGAATTCGATTTTTTCATTCCCTTCTTTTTTCAAATGCAGTTACATTTATATGATGATTTACAGCATACATTCATCTTTTTGTTTCTAATTTTTCATGTAGTCTAAGCCATGAAAGATTTGATAAACCCACAATTGATAACAATGTACGGCGCCACCAACGGTTTTGGACAAGGAACAAGTAAGTACCCGTTTGCTTCATTGTTCCAAAGTATTATGTAGAGATTACTTTAATATCTTTGGCTTCTTGGCTGTTTGTGGGGTGTCCGAGATAGGATTTAGGAGATTTGGTTTAGGGTTTGAAAAGAGATAGATAGGGGGTGTCCGAGAGAGATGTGGGAGGATTTATGCGAGGGATTTCATGGATTTGTTTAGGGTTTCTTTTCTGCGATTTGTAGACAGAGAGATGGGACATGGGTGAGAAAGAGATGTGAGGATTTTCTGCGAGGGTAAAAAGACGGGTAAGGGAGGTATGGGTATGGGTAGGGGATGGAAAAGCACTTCGTTTTCCATTTGCTTCCTGAAACTCGAGGGATTTCTGCAATTGCAGAGAGATAGAGACGGGGGTGTCCGTTGCAGAGAGAGGGATGTCGGTGTCCGTTAGGTGCCCTTTAGTTGTCACTTTTGTGATTTGTCCACCCTTGATTGTTGTCTGATTCATTCTCACGAGCGTTCTATGCACAAGGTTTCATATTATTCCTTCCTTTTAATTTTGATATTGTTGTGCTTAATTTATTTTTTTTATTGGGTGATTAGATTACAATTTACAATCCCCAATTTTTTATTTTTACTTTTTATGGTCACTGTTATTTCTTTTATTGTGTCGTATAGAACAAAGACTTTTTTGAATGTTATTACTGCTGCAGTTTCTATGTGTTCGATGCTGATATCGTTCTTTCCCACATGCGCTCTTTTCACAAGGTTTCATATTTTTCACAAGGGATACTCACCTGCTTACCCTATGGGCACCGGCGCCGGTGGGCTCGACCCTTCCATCTCCTCCAACCGCAGGTGCATATATATGTGTGTGTGTGTGTGTGTGTGTGTGTGTGTCGGTATCTACATATTTACATATGTGTTTTTGTGTAGGGTTTGTTCCTGATCAGTTTTCCTTCACTTTTAACAATCTATGCAATTATATTGCTTTGGATTACTATTTCAAATTGAGGTTTTTAATGCGTTTTGGAATTTTTGAGATTGTTGGAAATTTTAGGGTTTGATAATTTTTATTTCAAATATTCAGTTTTAAGTAGCATAATAACAATGCACATGGAGGACAATCCAGAGCAAGTGTAGCCACTATAAACACTAAGGATTCCAGTATTGCTTCTGCGCAACACGGCAATGTACAAAATGGAGCCCTTGTACAGCCCCAATTACATGGTACAGATTTCTAAGTACCAGTTCTCTTTTAGTCTAGAAAATTTATGTGTTTGAAGGAGTTTGGGAATCTTAGATAATTGTGTTCTCTTTTAACATCTGAGTTGCCCATTTTGTTTGATTTTCATTTCTTGGCAATGTTTTCCTGCGACTGATTTAATCTAGGAGGTTCTGATACACCCGTTGCAAGCATGCTTCCCGGACAGCTGAAGCTTCAGCCTCCCAGAGAAGCTCCCGAACTGTTCCAAAGGCTCCGACTTCTCAAGAACACCCACGACGCTAGTGAAGGGTAAGTTCACACCCAAGACCATGGATTTTGTTGCACTCAATGGTGGGGAATGTAGGCATATTTTCACTGTTATATAGCAATCTTATGATGTCAATGCTAGATTCTCTCTCCCAAATAGGCGATTTAGTAATGAGTTTAACGTGTTGGTATATGATATATAAATAAATGCGAATAATCAGGTATTAACTTTTTTCTGTTGGTTTTGGCCCCAGGAGATGTGTTCAAGGGCTTTGCCTTTTAGTTTGGGTGTATAAGCCTTGGTTTCATGAATAGGATGCAGCTAATGTTATATGCTTGCGAACACTTGATTAAAATTCTCTAATTTCCTGTATTTCTAAGTGCGGAACAAATTTATAACATGTTTTTAAAAGCAGAAAGGTTGTATCCACCCTTTTCATCTCAATTTCTGATTATCCTAATTAGGGTTTTATTAATTAATTAGGCTTAAATATTGATCAGTTCTAAATTCAATTGTTATTGGTGTTTAGAATTATTGACGAGAGTACCAAAAAACGCAGCGGTTGTGGATCCAGTTGAACCTGAGAAGGTTCTGAAAGCAGCCCAAGAACATGGCGTCAGTATCAAGCTCATCCTCACCACTCGCCATTACTGGTATATTTAGACTTCCTCATCCAATCCCTCATATTCATACTGATATATAATATATGTGTGTGTGTGTATATATATATATTTGTTTTGGGTGTTTTAGTTCTTTCCATAAATGGATTTATGGGGATTTATATCTTAGTTGGGTACATGATGTGGATTCATATTCAAGGAAAAATGATCCCCGCTCTTAAGGTCTCTTTCTTACGTCGATTGATCGTCTTGCTATGATTTCAAGTTGTTGCAATTAGATCTTGAAATTGTATTGTACGATTTAATTAGTCTAGTGGTCCTCACAAATCACCACCGTATTCAATGTTGTGGTCTGAAAAGAAGCCCTAATTAAGGGAGTAATATTTAAGGTTGGAGATAAAAGATTCGCTATAGCTGATAACTCTAGATGTGTAATTAAGGTAAGGAATATATTTTGACTGATGCAACTGCATGCTCTCATGGATTTCCCCCAAAGATTGGATTTTCAGTTTTTGGGAATGTTAACAATTTAGTTTTTTGATCTTTTCTTGAAAGGATATGAAATTGGAAATCCAAAATGTCATGTTTTTGTTGAAATTATTTGATTTTTGGTTCAAAATTTTGAATCCAAGGGGGTCCTGTTGGTCCATTTTTGACCTTGTTTTATATTTTATTTATTGAGTAAACTGCCGATTTGCCCCCTGAACTATCACCCAACTTTCGATTTGCCCCCTGAACTTTTTGATTAGAAAATTAAGGACTTAAACTAATTTTTTTGGCCAATTTCCCCCCTACCGTTAGTTTTTCATAAATTTCATCCAAATTAACGTTAACTTTTATCATGTGCAAACCACGTAACTCTCATTTGTGGACAAAAGCGTCATTTCACTAGACCTTCAGACAGAAAAGCTATAGAATCACACATATTTGCATAGGTTTATATTTTAGAAATCTAAAGTTTTCAATTATTTTAAAGAATGAAGTGACCGAACTACCCACACATGTTGTGCATATGCTTCCATTTAACCGAAATTTGGATGGAATGAATGAAAAATTAACAGCAGGGGGCAAATTGGCCAAAAAATTAGTTTAAGTCCTTAATTTTCCAATTAAAAAGTTCAGGGGGCAAATCGAAAGTTGGGTGATAGTTCAGGGGGCAAATCGGCAGTTTACTCTTTATTTATTTATTACATTTTTTTGTTAGCAATGAATTTATGAATGTATGAAAACGGTGGATGCTAAATTTAGGGGGATATTGCTCAAATGAAGATATTTTTGTGTGGATATTTAGTATTAGTGTGATTTCTGCTTCTTGAATTGGGGCAAATAACACTTTGGTATTGCTCTTGGACTTCAGAAAAAAATTTCCCCTTTTATGAACACGTAGCCGAGTAATTTTAGGAAACATGTGAAATTATAGAAGTTTCTATGTTGAATTCACTTTATTTCACTTTGAATCGTTGTCAAGGGATTGCTTTTGGGAACATGGTGGTGCATGAGGAAGTTCTTCGGGTTATCCAAACGTTCAAAGGTTAACTTTCCGTTTGGAGATTCTAGAAAATAAGTTGTAGTCATGAATTTTCAACAAGAGAAGTTCGTCAGGTTAGTTTGACAATCAGTGCTTCCCAATATTTATTTGTTTCATTTAAAATGGTCTCCAACGACATCCATAATTTTGTGTTAAGTTTTTTTGTTTTTGGTTTAGGGCACTTATATGGTAATACCTGTGTTCTCTAGCTCATCCTCTGACTCTCCTTTCTGTTTCTTCTTCTTTCCTCTCACTACAAGTTGCAAATGTGGCGGAATCGGTGGAGCTTCCCACTAGCCCCAGCATCCTTCCTTTCCAAAACAAGGTCCTCTTACCTAGCGCCATCATTCGAATTTGCTGCACTTCACCCAACAGGTACCTTTGAGCCTTAATCTCTCTTTTCATGCTTTATAGTGAAATATGTATTTGTGGATGGTTTTGTGGGATTTTTGAGTATCAATTCATTACCAGGTGCTGTTATCCAGATAATATATCCTTTTTCTGGAAATAGACAGTGGATGCGTGATGTATGTGAAGCATCTGTAAATGAATTCAGCTTTCATATATCAAGTTAACCAAGTCCATGTTTTCTTAATCACTCAATTAATCAAGTTCTTAGTTTTCTTTCGTTTCCGATTAATTCACGGAGTTTAGGCAAAAATTGACAGTAGAGGGAGCTTTCAATCACTACTTTCCGCTTTAGGTTTTTTTTTTTCCTTTCAATTTCTCTTTTTATTAGATAAATTGTGGCGTTTAAAAGGGTGAATTTAACATGATTGGATTACAACATCCTTACATATTAAACTGTAAGAGGGGGAGTAGGGTTGCTATATTCAAGTTCTCTTTTTTATTTTTACTTGAATTTGATTTGATTTTTTTTTTGGCGACAGGTTGAGAATGTGAAAGCTCTGCTGGAGGTGGAGGTGAGAAGTTTAATTTAATTCATGATTTATTATTGTTTTTTTTACGACGGATTGAAGAAGATGAAGTTCACAGTGATGACCGGAGATGAACAGATCCTCTCCTTAAACGTCAATTCTCACAAGACTGTAAAACCCTTACTTTTCACTTCAGCAGAAACCCTTAATTGGTTTTATAGTTCTTTCAATTAATTTGGAAGTTGAAGATCTCCTTTTTTTTTTAATTTGAATTTGATTTGATTTTTTTTGTGATAGGTTGAGAATGTGAAAGCTCTGCTGGAGGTGGAGGTGAGAAGTTTAACTTAATTCATGATCTTTTAATTTTTTTTAAAATTTTTTTTTTTGTTTGTGGGATTGTGCTGTTTTGGGGGAAAACAATATTAAATTGAAGTAATGCTTAGATATTTCTGTAATTGGGATTTAGAGTAAGAGATGAAGAACTGAATGTGATTGCAGAATTAAAAGTTCAGAATTTTTTTGGTTTGGAAGCTAATTTTAAATTTAGTTAGTTGATTAGTTAATAGAGAAATATATAACAAATGCGTGGTATGTTTTTCAGTGCGCATGAGCAGATACGGGTGCTGCTTCAGCAGCAGCAGCTGCTATATAATGGTAGGGAGATGAGGAATTCTAAGATGCTGAGTGCTCTTGGTGTCAGAGATGAAGACTTTATAATGATCGTATCCAATGCCGCCTCGAGGTATACTTGATAATGTTGTACTTTATGTGCAATTCACTGTATAATGTTAGTGCGTTTAATGGGCCTCTTAATATATTTCAGTGCACCCACCAATTGGTTTTATCATCATACTTCATCGTGAGAAGTGAGATGGTGAGTTTCTCAATACAATTAATTTTTGTGCAATAATGTTTATAGAAATTGTGTTTTTATTTAGTTCATTGCAGATTCTTATTCTTTTATTAAGTTTACCATTCATGCCTTTAAAGATAAGAATTGCAACGCTCTCATTTTAATTTTTGTGCATTAAATATCCTGTTTTTGGGACGAAATTTGGTGTTTTAAGATGTCATGAACGAATTGTTGCTGGTTGGGTTTTGTGTTGTTGCGAATTTACTTGAGATCCTCAATATCCCATTTATGCTTCCTATTATCATATTCTTTATGCAATTGTCACTCTTCTACAGTTTACATTTGGATTTGATTCTTTGCTGATGCGATGTTGTGATGGGGTTTAGTAATTTTCAATATTCTTCGACTCTTTTTAATCTGCAAAATCAAATTACCCATGGAATTTATAACATACAATCAGTTTCTTTTTAGTTGGGTTCAAATGATATTGATTGCGCTGTTATAAAACTCCTTTATAGTTAGGCTGAAAACCATATCAATAGATTCTTTATTTGGTTGGTCCAATCTGTAACAGATGAGATTGTTTTGTTTGATGTTTCAATCAAAATTTGATCTTTTTTGTGTGAAATTATAATGGAATCACAAACCAAGTATATCTTAGATTCTTGGTTGCATACTCACCTTCCCACAACTGCACCTTCCCACAACTATTATATTGTCTATTGACTGGATGTTTTTTTTATAATTTCCAGGATCTACGGTTGCAATGCTTTTGATACATGCAGTAAGGAGGAAGCCGCTACTCTTATGGAGCTTCTTTGGCATGGTAAGTTGAAGTTGCATGTCATTTTTTTTTTCGTTCATGGAATTCATTATCTTGCTATCTTGGCAATTAGCAATGTCTGACGGTTGGTAAAATGTAATAATAAATGTGTTGAAGTTTGAATCATACACCTGAAAGTGAATTTTAACAACTCTAACTTAGATTTTTTAATAATTTGATCCGTCTTTCTTTCATTTTTGTTCGACTATTTTACTTTTTTTCTATATAAGTACAACTATTGATCAAAAGCCACAGAAAATACCCAACGGCTGAGAAATTGTTTTTGTTACAAGAATAGATTATGATGTAAAGCTTAAATTTTGGGCACTTAAATATATGTGTTTTGTTTGGCAATTACAATCACTCGCATGAAAATCCAATTGGATTTGTTCTGGTCTCCAAGAATTTTTCTTTGTTTGATTATTGATTAATTTATGTGGTGGGAGTTTAGGTTTTGCTTTTCTGCCCATGTATATTTGATTTGAAATGGACAGTTCAATTTGCTTTATATAAAGTAGTAAGGGAGAGGTAAATTAGAAACAATGGTGGAAGAGTGATGGAGTTGAGGAGTTGATAGTTTACGGGATTTACTTGAATTTCTGTATGATGTCCATGGTATTGATAGATCATTGAGACTGACTAACTGGTTGATTAATCACTAATTTGAAATACTTAAACTGTTAACTTTTCTTTAATTCCTTTTCGTTTTGTATTTTCATTGGATTCGAAAAATGAAACGAATCCAATCAGCTACTCAGCCTTTGAATATGTTTACATCTTAATGCTTACTTTAAATATGTTAATTTGTCCCCGTTTCTATAAATTTTGTGCGATGTGAACAATGTGAGTTATTCTCAATCTTCAGATGGTGATTATTTGGCAACTTCTGCAAACATGGCTACTTAGCCTTTGAAATACAGAGTTGAGGATGAGAGCAACCAGATGAGCTAGAATTGGGTTTGTATCATTCTAAATTATTCGTTTGGTTACCAATGGAAAATATGGTTACCGAGTCTAGTTTTTTATTTTCATCATCTTAAACATTTTCTTTTGATAGAACTTTGTTTTGATTTGTGAACGAACTATATACTTTATCTTTATCTTAGGTCACAGTGTAATGTTTAACGATTGAATTTGTGAGACGGTTTAACAATTTTTTCAGAAACTTACCATTCCTGCCAGATGCTCAAATATTATGTCTTCTACTTTTCTGCTTTCCCTTTTCTGTGTTTTTCCCCACATGGTAGGCTAAGCACTGAAACTATGAGTATAATACTGATGGCACAATACGATCTACAAATGAATGCTTTCTTATAGCATGCATATCCGTATATAGCAAGCAAAGTTTTACTTCATTGGTTCTTAGGTACTACACTGTCGTTTAAGTTAGTTTGTGTGGAAATTATTCATGCATGTTGCGACTACTATATTCAATTCCTGCAACAATGCTTGGGCATATTTTCTAGTAGATGACTATATAGTTCCACATATGTTTAAGGTACGGATATTCGGATGACGAATTCGATACCAAATTAGGCTACTCATTGTGTGGCTTTGCCGAACTCCTCATCTCCTTAATGTAAAAATATCAATATACTAAAAAAAAAGATACGGATATTCGGTACACAAAAATATGTAGTACAGACATACAAGTACATAGATAAATATTAAAAACATATAGGTCCATAAATAGGGAAAGAAACTCAACAAAAGAATACACAAGTGCACAATATAAAAAATACAAGAAGAAGTATCTACTGGCATGAATTCTGGGATTTGGTATGAATATTTGGAGAAAGATGGATTTGAATTGAACAAGTTGCTCTTATTCTCAAAATCACAGCCACGATATTTTTTGATACCTCCAAAATTGTAAGAGCAAAAGCTCATATTATATGGAAACCCAATATTTATTAGACCTTTAAATGACCTTGTAAAATGCAAACGTTAATTAAGAATCAATTTGAAATGTAAAAGAAAACCAACTCAAAAAGTCAATATTAATCAGCTAATTTTAAGGAAAATGATCAAATTCAATATTCAATCTTATACACCTGGTTTGAATGAGAAACGCATCCTATTCAAGGATGACAATCTAATTATGCCAAAAAACATGTTGTGTTTGTTCTAAAAGCTTATGTGAACTATTAAAAGAGTACATTAAACTCACTAACATGAAGTTGTGGTTAACTGTAAACTTTGAGAATTCAACGTGATCAATCATGTACACACAATAAAATGTTGTCAATCATGGCAATCTCTTTCATTTTATTGCTATCATATCAAAAATATTAGTCCATTGTTTTATCATGTTCAAAATCAAAGGCACTAAGTAATGGTAAAAGATTGCTTAAAGTTCACGATATTTTCTTCATCCAAAAAATTATAGATTGGAGGGTCCCAATGATTTTATTTATTAGTCATCTTGAAAATGACACATAGAGAAGAGAGGGCAGGTCGTTCCCTTTATTTGAACGAAAAATCCTCAGAATATTGTTTTTTAGATCAACCCCTTTTTTTGGTGTTTTTTAAGAAACCTTGGAGTTTTTTTTTTTTTTTTTTTGTCGAATGCAACTTATTAGAAAGGCAGTGAAGTGTTGAAATGGCCTAAAAATTCCAAAAAAAGGTATATTAGTTTATATGACATTTCAAAAAAAATTAACCAATTATAATTGATGAGTGTGCAGGAGCATGAGCTTTGTACGAAAAGCAAAGACTTTGCATTATTTCAATTGAATTATTAAATTGTGTTTCTTTTTGTTTTCAAACTTTTGTAAAATAAGAAAGTTAAAGGAAATATGTAGTGGTAAATATTTAGTGGTGGAATTTGTACGAAAAGAAGACTGGCTAACTGGCAATTACATCAGCTTGGACGCTGATTCGATTACTTAGTCTCGAGGGGAATTTAAATACCTTTCCGGTTTCCACAACTTTTCTTTTTGCAAAGGACAATAATGGAAGGCTCTCCCTTTATCTTATGGTATAGCTGAAGACTTGGGAGTTTTCTTCGTGGAAAGGGTTTCAAGTTGGACAAAATTGTTACTGTTAAGTTAAACCAAAGTTGGGTGTGAATCGTATATATTATGGTGTGAAAAATCCTAAAGAATTAATTCACTTGTTGATTCTGAAGAACTAATTCTTATTGATCTCTCACAACTTTCTACTATTTCCAAATTCTTATTGATTTTTCTACTGAATTTATGCTACAAAGTAAAGAAGATAAAAAGGTAAAAACAGAAATCGAGAGGCATACATAGACTCTTGGTCTTCCCTAAGCTATCTTTAATCATATCGTTATATGCGACTCACCCTCTATTGGAAGGTGAGTGTACTGGTCTCTTCAACTTCCTGTCCGCCTTCTATTTTAACCTGATCATTCACCCCCTCCCCCACAAACCATGGAATTTGAATAGGGAATGCCAGAAAATCGATGATACTACTCCACTGAAGAAATAGAGCAAGTGTAAGAAATGGAGAAGACTAACGTGAGCAACAAGAAAGAAGTTACAGACAAAAAAGCCTTCCTCGATCTGGTTTTCTCTTGGTCTCTCAGCGATGTTCTCAACAACAAACTTTACAAAAATCAGGTTCCTAATTTCCTTCTCTTTTAGAATTTGATTCAAGTGATATTCTAATAAATCTGTCTAAACTAAGGTGAAAAAAAAGTGATGGGGATTCAAATTTTTGCTTCAGAGGCGGAAGGGAAGCACATATCCTTAGCCCACTTGGCCACCAATCTATTTTGCTTGAGGCCACTTTCTCTTCCGAAAAAAAAAAAAAAAAAAAGCTTAGATATAGCAATAAGTATTCCTTGTTATTGTTTGAAAAGAAGGGTTTATCATTGTCAGCATGCATGACATTTGGTTTCTCACCATGTATATATTTGATGATCGTGGCATGTATTAGTTTGATGGAAACTTGAAGAGATTCCTGTTTTTTGGTCAAATTTTTACTGGATTTGTTCACTTAATTAACAGGTGCCTAGGATTCCTGAGACCTTCTTGAATGTGACGAGTTATTTGAAATCATTTGTTCCTTCACTCATCGAGGAAACACATGCTGATTTACTCTCAAATATGATCACGGAACTGTCGCATGCACCTACTTGTGAAATATTGACTCTTGAATGTTCAAAAGGTCATAAAAATCCCCAAAATTTGGTCTATGATATTGCATATAAGATAGATACAGAAGCGGATCAGAAGCACAATGGATTAATGTACGAGCCACAGGTTGGAGATCTCATTGCCTTGACAGATGTTAAACCGAAATGTATTGATGATTTGAACAGGTCCCCAAGATACTACGTTATTGCTTATGTTAATAAAGTACCTGATCCGGAAGAATTTCCTGATGCTCATGAGTTCCAAATACTCTCATCCAAGCCTATCGATTATGGAGAACAAGACACACAAAAGAGCAAGAGACAAAAACATTTTGCAGTTTATCTCATGAACATGACAACAAATCTTCGCGTGTGGTGTGCCTTGAACTCAAAAGAGGGAAACACAAATATTATTAAGAAAGTTCTGCAACCCAGTTCACATGTATGTATCTGGCTTTGGACTCATATAATTTCTCTCAACAATTCATTTATTTTTAAGCTTCACAGTTCACGCTAGTTCCTCACTAAACATTATGTTTCTTTCTGTACAGGATGCGAATTCTTGTACTACTTGCTCTCCCATACAAAGCTGCTCTCCTGACCTTTCTACCATTTGGCCCACTATTTCCTCTCACAAACTAAATGACTCCCAAGAAGCTGCAGTTTTAAACTTTATCGGTTTGAGTAAATGCCATCATCAGAATGATGTCAAATTAATTTGGGGTCCTCCAGGTACTGGGAAGACAAAGACAGTCAGTCTGTCTCTCTTTGCCCTCTTTATGCTCAAGTGCAGAACACTAACATGTGCTCCCACCAATATTGCGGTGTTAGAAGTTGCAGCCCGGCTCAGGAGATTGGTTAATCGGTCACTTGAGTTTGGAAAGTACGGACTTGGAGATATAGTTCTCTTTGGGAACAAGAAGCGAATGAAGGTTGATGATAAGGCTGACCTTCTTGAGGTATTTCTTGATCATCGTATTAAAATCCTGATCAAGTGTTTGATGCCCTTGTCTGGATGGAAGTATCTGTTAAGATCAATGATACGTCTACTTGAGGAACCAGATGAAGAGTACTCTTTATATTTGCAAAAGAGAGCACAAAAACAAAAACAGAGTCCTCAAGGAAATGAGAAAAACACAAAAAGAGCAGAAAAACACAAAGAGAGTGCTCAAGGAAATGAGAAGAAAAACACAAAGAGAGCAGAAAAACGTAAAGAAAGTGCTCAAGGAAATGAGAAGCGTACTAAAGGAAACAACGAAAGCGTAAAAGAGGATGATCCATTGACGTTTGAGGAGTTTGTGAAGAAAGAGTTTGATTCAATTTTTAAGCCACTGAAGATTTGCATGGTAAATTTGTACACTCACTTACCAACTTCTTGCATTTCACTGAAGGTAGTGAAGGACATGGATGAAGCTTTGGGTTTGCTCAAGTCCTATAAATCTTCCATGCATAGAATCAGTGTTGCTAAGGAAGGTTTAAACCTAGTCCTAAAAGATTTCAAAGTTTCAGGAAGCATTGTCAGTCGCTTTATACAGTTGGGAAAAACGTGTGTTTGTAAACTGAAGTTGCTTCCTCAGAAATTTGGTGTCCCAAAAACTATTGATTCTTATTCAATAAGAACTTTCTGCTTGCAAAATGCTTGCTTAATATTTTGTACTGCATCAACTTCTGCCAAATTGCCTAATGCATTACCAATGAGACCACTGGAATTGTTAGTCGTTGATGAAGCTGCTCAGCTTAAAGAATGTGAGTCCGCAATTCCTTTACAACTGTCTGGTATCCGCCATGCTATTCTAATAGGAGATGAGCGGCAACTCCCAGCTATGGTTAAAAGCGAGGTGTTATTTTTATCCTTCGTGTTCTTTACTTTTTCAAATTACTAGAATAATTTGTATATTATTGTAACATTATAATAATGAAATGGATCATATCATTAGAGAGCGAAAGTGGCTGAGTTTGGAAGAAGCTTGTTCGAAAGGATGACAAAGTTGGGACACAGGAAGCATCTTCTCAAATTCCAATATAGGATGCATCCATCCATCAGCTTATTTCCAAAAATGGAGTTTTATAACAATCAGATAGAAGATGGTCCGAATGTCACTGAAAGAAGCTATCAGAGGTGCTTCCTCAAGGGAAAGATGTACCAATCCTACTCCTTCATAAATATAGCCAATGGAAAAGAAGAATTTGATCATGGTCATAGTCAGAAAAATATGGTCGAGGTTGCTGTGGTCTCTGAGATAGTTGCAAGACTTTACAAAGGTATTTCTATTGTTGTCTAATCTCATTGATATACTTATTTTGCGAATTATCGCAGGAAGTTTGCATATAAATATACAAAAACTAGTTCTTGTTAATTTTCTTTTCTTGGCTGCAGAATTCATGGACACCAAGAAGGAGGTTAGTATTGGAGTCATATCACCATACAAGGCTCAAGTTTATGCAATTCAAGAGAGTGTAAAAAAATACAGTAAAAATTGTGACCCTCAATTCTCTGTAAGTGTGCGGTCTGTTGATGGGTTCCAAGGTGGTGAAGAGGATGTGATAATTATCTCCACTGTCAGATGTAACGTGAAAGGTTCAATTGGTTTCTTGTCCAACCGTCAAAGGGCAAATGTTGCACTTACACGTGCACGGTAGTACTTTTATATAATTATGTTACGTACAATTATTCATGATGCAGCTTAATTTGAAATGTCTAAGTTACTGGAGGTTTTGAATTTAGTGGTTTTGATTGTGTCTGTAGTTATTGTCTTTGGATATTGGGGAATGCGTCGACTTTGGTTAACAGTGACTCTGTCTGGAAGAAGCTAGTCCTTGATGCCAAGAGACGCGATTGTTTTCACAACGCTGATGAGGACAATAACTTGGCACAGGCTATTGCTGCTGCCCTGCTGGAGCTTGACCAATTTCATGCTCTACTTAGTATTGAATCTCTGCTGTTCAAAAATGCAAGATGGAAGGTATGCTGCTATTCATCCATTTAATTTTTTACTATATGTTGCTGTTCTATACTAAACAATGTACAACGTCGAGGCCTACAAAAGTATTATGTTAATTTTCTGCAGAATTTTATTATTTAATTTTCTGTTAATTTCAAAAGAGGGAGAGGAAGAACATCAGAAAATAATACGAGGAGAAGACAACGGGATCATCCCTCTTTAAAGAACATTTCTTCTTTTTTACATTATAAAATGCAGTGTGATGTTTGGTTGTTACAATATTGTTTGTCAACCTCTTCCATATAGGTTTGCTTCACTAATGAATTTGAGAAATCATTAGCAAAGATTAAAGACACTCTGGTTCGTCGAGAAGTGCTTAATCTACTAACGAAGCTTTCAAGTGGATGGCGTCACGCACACAAGGATAAGGGAATGATAGTTCATGACGGGACTTCTTCTCAACTGTTAGAGAAGTATAAAGTCAATAGGCTGCTGAATCTCATTTGGACTGTGGATATTCTTCAGGAGAAATCAGATTACATCCAGGTTATGCAGGTTTGGGATATCGTGACATCTTCGGATATACCTAGACTAGCAAAGAGTCTTGACATCATTTTTGGGACTTATACAGTGGATAAGATGAATCGTTGCAAACACAAACGTATTGATAAGTGCACTGCTGTTCCAATGAGATGGCCGGTGGATTCTAGTAGTTACCATGAAGCTGATCCAGTGGAGTTCCTTTCAAAACCATTATCTTCAGTCAGTCTAACAGATAAACCCGAATCATCAACATCAACTTCTGGGTGAGTGTATATCTACTTCAACCATATACACTCACATACATATATATGTGTGTGTGTGTGTGTGTTGTTATTTAAGCGAGAAATTCTGCTTGAGCACTTTTAAAACTACAAAAAACCCGCCGTTTGGAAATTATAGAGGCCAATTCTAGATAAATTGTCATTGGTTTGGCATATGCCAAATAGGAAATACATTTGCTTGTTCTATAGTAATGGACTGTTTTCTGTTGCATATGTTTTGCATTTTCTCTTGTTCATGTCAATTAGCCAAGATGAAGTTTGTAGGCTTTTATTTTGCATCTGATAAAATGTATCTTGCTTGATGAATCCATTTAATTTTAAACCATTGCATATCTGGCCAGAAACTCTAGTTCCAATTTCCAAAAAATTACGTATCCTTGCAAACTTCATGACAGTTTTTGTCCAACTTGCACCCCATCTGATTCAAAGTACAAGATCACTGTCGAGTTACTTATTTTTCTGAAAGCTGTAGGTATTTTCAAAGAAGCATCAAATTCGTTTGCTTGTCATACTGTAGGTTACTAGTTCTGTCACAGATTCTACACTTCCACTTGTTCGTATCAATCATTGATGGTGAAGTTAGTAGAACTTAAATCAGTTTTTTATTTTATGTTTTATAAAAGACCGAGTTATATGTTTCGCTTGAGGAATTGATTCAAAAGCATGCCGATTGCTCGATGGATCAATACAACTTGTTCACCCTCATATTATTGTTACTTCCCACTGATTAAACAAAATGCAAATATGAAATATATAAATTGGCTATGTTGTGCCTCACTAGTTTTAAAAATACATCATTTTCTGTAAGTAGGGTATGCAAAAGCTAACGAAGTTTCGATCAGTTATTTATTTTCTTTGGTGTGCTGACTTTGTTAGGGAGGCTATCAAAACAGAGAAACAGTCTACACAACCCAAAAGCCGTTTGAAAAGTCATGCTAAACAAAGAAGGCAATCACCGAACGTAGAGGTTGGAGTCTGGAGACCGTGTGTTCTTTAAGGTTAAGCCATGTTATGGAATTAAACCGTTTGGCAACGGCAAAAAACTTGCTCCCCGTTTTATTGGACCTTTCGAAGCTTTGAAGCTAGCTGGTGATGGTGAGGTTTCTTATAGATTAGCTCTTCCACCTTACCTATCTAGTAGTATCTATGATGTGTTTCATATATCTGCCTTAAAGAAAAACATTGCTGTTGTTTCACATGTTTTGAATTGGTACAATCTGAGCATTCAAAAACATCTGTTGTGTGACGAGAAACCGTGAATTGGTACAATTTGAGTGTATCCTGCTTAATGAAGATTGTGTTTTAAGGTCGGCCTACCGAATTTGAACCCACACACCGACAAGAAAATTAACCTCTTCGAAAATCAAATTTTGAGATTTAGTTGCATAAATAATCAGTTTTGATAATGATATCGTATAATGTGTACTCAAACAACTGCACAACAAAGATAAACCTGATCATTTTTGCAACCAAGTATAAAAAATTGGTGGTCATGCTAATTGCCCAATTGGTGTAATGTTTGCGCAAGTCCGCCAGAAGGAGCTCTCCAACCGGAAAAGGATCCTTTTTCCTAGGGATCCTAAGGATCCCATGATGTCATATATTCATCGTATATCATGCGATCATTTTTTGTTAAGTACTATTCATATTTAATCTTAAATTTTAAATTTTGAAATGATTTATGATCGTACGATGTACGATGAACGGGTAAGATCACAGCCAAGATCCTTTTCCTCTCCAACTCACTTTCTCCCTCTATCTTGGACCCATTTTTCTGGTAAAAATCTGTCTCAATTTGGATCGTGACATATCACATGACACAATCAGCATTTTGCTGGTAAAAATCATCTTCGTTGGTTCCAAGTGTTTATTCTCCAATGCCCCATTTTTAAATATCACATAGATTAGAACCACCATATCATGATTCAATGGTTGGGACAAATTTCCGACTCATATTTCACATGATTGGTTCTGAGTTCGATTTTTTATGTGTGTAAATTACACGATGGTGACAAGAAAAAGGTTCAAATGCCTTTGCGATTCCTCTCAACTTCTGAAAATATGAACTGCTTTGACTTCTCAACCGGTTGATTCTCTTTTAAGAAAAATAACACATAAATTAGGCACACCTCCACATGGTTGTACGACTAGTTAGCTAACATGAGATCAAATGCATGGTTATGGATGTAACTCGGTACTAGTACTACGATCTTAGACGGAGTATAAATCAAATTATTATGACTGATTATACGACTAATCACATCTCATCCGATAAGCGTAAATATATGATTGTATTAGGGAAAAAATAGCATGATGACGAATTATTGGTGGTACATACAACAATAGAAGGCCAGAGAAAGTGCAAAAGGACTACGTGTCCAAATACCTGACATTCGAATCCTCAACCGAAACTTGTGGACAATGGGCCCCCAACACCAAAGCTATGTCAGTCCTTTCCGACGCAATTTTGCACTCCATGTCCAATACAAATACGCAAACACTAAAAAGCAAAACGACAATCGCACTCACATCCCCACCCTCACACTTTTTGTCTTTGAATATTAAGAATTTTAACGAAAAATCTTCGATCTTGTTCATTTTAACGAAAAATCATATTTTTTTACATTAAAAAGTCAATTTTAGTACTATTTACTTTACTTTTTATTTTGTTCTTATCGTTAAAACTCAAAGTTTTCAAGTATTTTTTTTATTAATTTTCCTTTGGAATATTTAGTTGGGCAAATAATAAACGACAATCACCCAACCAGATGACTTCACACCCACAATGCTACAGTACGCCACACCATCACTCGCACTTTCTCGCTTAATTTTTTTTGAGAGGTGTTCTCTTGCAAATAGTGCATAATCTCAGTCGCGTTGCGCGCTTGATTAGAAATTTGTCACGTGTTCACGAATTGGTCCAATAGTCGCTATGCATGTGGCATCACTATTTACATGAGTGTATTTTTTTTTTTTCGTTGTTGTTGTGTTCGGAACATATTATGTGGTGTTATCATTCACTTAGATTTTAACAAATATATTTATTTTAATTATATTTTAAAATAAAATATATGAGTCATGGTTGTTTACTCAATTATAAAATGTGAAACAAAAACATAGCACCGCCATAGAAACACCTCGTGAAGGGTTTTTGGTAAAAAATATCTCCTAGTTTTATAGCAATTTTTCACTGTACTTAAAATATAGTTACGTAATGTCTTATTCTTCCGTATGGCGTATAAGATGTGAATTAGAACGTGAAATGTATCAACTTTGTCGTACACTCGTATCGATACGGGAAATGTTATGATACCTAACTTGGATTCATTTACACACAACTTTTTCCTCTCCCCTAATCAAGTGAAAGGATTCAATTGCATGCTCAGCATTTGCCACGTGGACTATCCCACCCATCACCTTTCTGTTGTTTGGCATTTGATAAGGTTATCCTCCAGTGATTGGGCGGCTTTTCCGCGTTGTCATCCTTATTGGATTGCCATTTTCTTGCTTTCTGGATAAAGTGCTGACTCTTACTCTCGGGTCTCTTGTCCGGGTACGGGTTCGGACCTTTTTATAACTCACCGACTTTTCAAAGTTATAAATTATTAACTTGGTCCACCTATTTCGAATTAAAACAGTGTCATATGCAACCGACATGCCATTTTTATACTTTAAAATCTCTCACCTCATATTTCCATCAACTTCTCTCACTTTCTTTATTTTGTCTTTATTTTTCTATAAAAAAAAATTAATATAAGATGTTGACTTGACTTAATATAACCGTTCAAATAAGAGAAGAGGTAATGGGAGGGAAAAAAAAAGGGGAAGAGAATCCTAATAGAAGGAAAAAAAAGAGGGAAGAGAATCCTACTCCTAAAAACAAAACATGTCTCTAAATTGTGATCATAACTTTGCATAGAAAACAAAGGAAAACTAATGAAAAGTTAAAAAAAAAAAACTTTAGTTTTAATGTAAAATAACAAATAAAGGTCTAATGAATAATACCAGGAAAAGGTAAAAATGTGGTTTTTGTTAAAACTCCCTAGAAACAAAACTTATGAAGGTAATATGTTAAATTTTGAAATCACTAATTGCAATAACAATATATCATACAATATTGTTATTAAATGTGAAGAATTAGAGAACTTAGAGATGGAGGAAGTAATGAGAATTCAGTCACTTATTTTAGGTGTTTGTAAATGTGAAGAATTCAGTTTTCTTTTATTTATTTTAAAGAGCACTAGTTGGTGGCTTGACACGACAGTTTTTTTTAAGGATGCACGTATTTCAGCATACCCTCGATCAATATCGTGTGATTCATCAAAGCCAACAATCAAGTGTTGCAAAGTAGATGTAGAGAACTATTTAGTTGTTGCAAAGTATTTGATTATCGAGTGTTTTGATCTACATATGTTAGTAAATGCAGAGAATTCATATATTAAAACATTCCATAGATACTTAAAAAAAATGTGCTACTATGTCCACGCATTTGTTTCATTAAACGGACTTATCTAAATGTTCATGATAAATGCCTATGAGGTGGTTGGAAAAATATATCAAGCAGACGGACCTAGCAGCACTCTAAAAAATAAAATAAAATAAAAAATCCAAGTCAACCCGAACTTGCAAACGGGTCGAGTTGAAATTGAAGGAAACTTAAAAGGGATGAAACATTTGCAGCATTTTATTTCATGCCCTATCTTATGACGAAAGGTCGCAACTTGCTTACCAAAAAAAAAAAAAAAAAACAAACAAACAAACCAAATCCAAAAAACCAAGATTTGAGGGAGTGCACAAGAAACAAATGAATCAGCCAAATCTCAGTTTTAGGGTTAAAAATATATAAACAAAAATTAGAAAACCAGAAGAAAATACATTTTTGTAGGAAATTGGAAAACAGAGAAACAAGTTAAGAACCAAACGCATTGTAGTTAGAGAGAGAATCTAGAGAGAGAGAGAGAGAGAGTCTGGAAGAGTGGAGAGGTGAGGTGTCGGGTTATGGAGGAAAACGTCTTAATGGCCGTTGTTAGTTTGTATTTTTTTAGGGGAAGATGGTGACCCTTTGAACTTGGTTTTTTGGAAGATGCTGATGCTGCTTTTTCTTTAAGTAGACAGTGGAAGTGGGTCTCTAAGCAAAAGCAGCATCCTACAAACCCAACAAACAGGTAGAGAACCCGTAGTTCTACTTCCCCTCTTTGATGCTACAAAAGTGGGCACAGTTTTTGCTTACAAATATTTGTTTCAGGCATTTAGTGATTATCTGCTTGTCAAGTTGTTGACCATTTTAGTTTCAATTTATGTTTGTTGTTGTTGTTAATGCTTTTTTATTTACAAGTGAAACAAAGATCGAGTTACAGGAGTTGAGTGGCGAAGTTTGAGTTTTAAGGGAGAAAGTGAGATTAAAATCGAGTTAGAGGGATTCGGGAGCCGAATAAAAAAGCCTTTGTTTTTCTGTTTTGGGTAAGTGAGGAATCAAGTAGTTAGAGTTTGTTCGGCTGTTTTTTTTCTCCATTTTTGTGGGCTTATACTTCGCTTTCAAACAGGATGATGAAACTGAATGAAATGAGTTTTTGTGTGAATTAAGGTTTGAGAAAGAAGTGTAAGACGACAAGGCATATCTGGCTAGAGTTTGTTTGGTTGGTGGGCTGAGGTTGGTGTTTTCAAGTTGAAACAAACATGTCTGTGGCATTAGTTTGGTTTGTTTCCCCCAACACCGAGGTGTTCAAATTCTATGGGATTTTAGATTCATCGAGGTTTGTTTTGGGGAATCAAAGTTCGATTAGAGCAAAGATGGGTGGGAAACAGGATTGGAAATCTTGCTCTCTCTGCACAGATGTGAAGTATTCATCAGTAGGAGGGTCTGGTTTAGGGAGTGAAGCCAAATTTCCAGTTTCATTAAGCATGGTGGCCAACCCGCTTGGAGAATCAGCTGTCTCGTCGGAACAGAAGGTGTATGACGTGGTGCTGAAGCAGGCATCCCTGGTTAAGAAGCAGTTGAGGTCTAATGGATATCTTGATGTGAAGCCGGATATTCTTCTTCCCGGGAATCTGAGCTTGTTGAGTAAAGCTTATGATCGATGTGGAGAAGTATGTGCAGAGTATGCCAAGACTTTTTACCTCGGTTGGTCCTCTCTTGCATAATTTTTATTTTGGCTGTTTAAAGGCATATTGGTTGAACTTTGCAGCTAAAGTAGTGGTCTAACTGCAATTACTAATCTTTTGGAGTCACCTAATTCTTATTCTTTTTCACTTTTCAGGTACTCTGCTTATGACGCCCGAAAGAAGAAGGGCCATCTGGGCAATATATGGTGAGTGACTATAACTGTTATTCTGATACTTTGGACTGAATCCTAAATGAAGCGTTTATTCCTTTTGGTAGCAAAAGTACATTCCATATATTTGGTAGGTTACCTTTAGCAGAGAGCGAAACTGTGAGATCATAAAAGTAATACTTGTCCACTGAATCTGTGTTTACGAAGAATGATTTGATTGTCTTCAACTTGTCCGAATTCAAATTCAATTTAAGGACAAGAGGTCTTGAAAATTCATCATCTTCTAAATATTGAAGACCAGCCTTCACATGTCCTATCTGAATGAACCAAAGTGAGAACATGTATTGTTCGTCTTTTCTCCTTAAATGATTAATTTTCTTGCGAGTTGTGAACTCCTGCATCGCTACAAAAATTTCTTCTCAAACTTCGAAAACACCATGCACTACCATCAATGTGAAGCGAAGTTAATGTACATCCTTTCTGTGAAGAGAGAGGGACAGAAAAGAGATTGAGAGGAGAAATAGGAGGAGTAGAAATTGTACTGCAGCGTATATTATACTGATTATTTGCTTGAGTAGCATATGACAGAGGTGGTCAGGAGATTAGTCCTTTCTGTTCTTCTCAGATAATACATTTTCTGTGAAACATATATTTTCCATGGATGCTTACTCTTCACTTCAGCACAAGTGACAAAACATATTGCCTTATGATCTCTTGCACATATAGTGTGGTGCAGGAGGACGGATGAGCTTGTTGATGGGCCTAATGCTTCACACATAACACCCACAGCTTTAGATAGGTGGGAATTGAGATTGGACGATCTGTTCCAAGGTCGTCCATTTGATATGCTTGATGCTGCTTTGTCAGATACGGTCACCAAATTTCCGGTTGACATTCAGGTTAGAATTACTGCTCAAAGATTTTATAAGGTCAAAAGGCCTAAGTTTTTTTGCTTTCATCTTTAAAGACTTAGTTTTTGCATGTGTGATACTAATTTTGTCTTTTTATCTTTCTTCTTTTGAAACTGTATCTTGAAATGTGAAAAGGAACTTAGAAACATTTGAGTTGAATACGTATCCATTTTCATCCACCGAAAAGTTCCCTTTCCAATTTGATTGATAGTTAAATCAAAACAACGGGAAAGCTTGTGAATTTAATTGAAGGCTTTGCTTTTTGAGTAACTTCTGAGTTCTGACTCCACCTTGTGCTCTTTCTGTAGCCGTTCAAAGATATGATAGAAGGAATGAGAATGGACCTCAGGAAGTCAAGATACCAAAACTTCGATGAACTATATCTTTACTGCTATTATGTTGCCGGAACTGTTGGATTAATGAGTGTTCCAGTTATGGGCATTTCACCTGAATCGCAAGCAACAACGGAGAGTGTATATAATGCTGCCTTGGCATTAGGGATTGCGAATCAGCTAACAAACATACTCCGTGATGTTGGGGAGGAGTAAGTATACAACATTAACGATTTATAACTGAACATTTTAGTCATGTTAGCAACATTGTTGAAACAAAAGTGCCCAAAGCTATAGAGTATGCTGGTATATTCAATTGAAGATAGCTCTGACAAAGTCTGATATTTTAGCTGCTTGCTTTCGAAAGTCACATAAGACTGCAAGACACAATTCTCTAACTTTAGTTGAATTAGAGCGAGAGAAGAGACAGAGATGCAATTGGAATCTTATAACAGACTTCATTCTCTCACTCTCTCTTGATCTCTTACTCTCGATATTAGTACTAGGAGCAATCACTTTCATGAATGTTGTAGTTTGTATCCCACTGACAAACATTCTCTTGAGCAGTGCAAGGAGAGGAAGAATTTATTTACCCCAAGATGAGCTTGAAGAAGCAGGGCTCTCCGACGCTGATATATATGCTGGAAAGGTCACAGACAAATGGAGGAGTTTCATGAAGGATCAAATTAAGAGGGCAAGGATGTTCTTCGACGAGGCAGAGAAGGGAGTGACAGAGTTGAGTGAAGCCAGCAGATGGCCGGTAAGCCTCGCAAGTTTAGTAAATATGAAACAAAAACTGACAAAGATATGAGATCCTACTTGGTTCTAGTTAATCTTTCACGAAAAATTATTGTGTCTATCCGATCAACCGTCCAAATTTTTCTAAAACATCTGATCAAAACATTAAACCGTTGCAGGTATTGGCGTCCCTACTCCTGTATCGCCAAATATTGGACGAGATAGAAGCTAACGATTACAACAACTTCACAAGAAGGGCTTATGTAAGCAAAGCTAAGAAACTACTTGCCTTGCCTATTGCGTATACTAAATCGATAATTCGCCCCTCAAGAACCTCTCCAGAGCTTAGAAAATACAATCTTTGACAACAAAATGCTGGAGTTGCCTATATATGCATAGAGATTGAAAAGCATAATTTGTATATTATAAATTCTATTGTTGCAGCCTGTATTTATAAAACTGAAGGGTTATATTTATTCCAGTTCAAAGCTATGCACCCATTGTTGTTTGGTGTTAAATTAACATGTTGACGACCCCTTCAAAGGGGGAAACTCTTGTTTTTGCCTAGAGGACCACGTCATGTGTATGCCCATACAATCAAGTGGATCTTTCTGAAAGGAGGCCCGTGATGGACCAAACACTCTCTTTGGTTGTGTGTTTGTAACTCGTGTCGAAAGATAAAAAAATGTGGATAAAAGGTCCAAAAAAAAAAAAAAAAACCAAACCAAAAAGGAAGGATAAAAAAATAGTAAAATACCAACAACGGAGAAAAATTGAATTAAAAGGGCCAATAAGGTGTGGGTAGGTAAATGGGAACTGTACTGTTTTAAAGGTTGGAAGAGAAGTGCAGGATCAACACAAAACCCCGAAAGGAATTGATGAACTAAAATATAAACACGCGCTAAAGAATCATAGAAACAAAAACCCAGAGAAAAACCCAACCATGAGAGAAAACGAGACTCTAACTCCATAGCCAAACTAAGGTGGGATGTGGTTCAAATTCGTTTTTGGTGAGAATCGAACGTAAGACATCTCAATTGCAAATGAATAGAAATATTACTAAATCGTAGTACTAAGTGTTTGTTGCTACTCAATGTTGGTCTTTCATCAATTGGATGTTCCAAAAGCTTTTGATCATGGAGATAAAATAATGCATAATACATGTTACATCCACTTGAAATGTCATTAGAACAATATCCCTTCTATGGTTTGAGGTAGGCTTCTCAAAATTGGTTTTTTGTTTTTACTTTCCCAAGGCCATTCACGATACGAATTATTTCATCTAACTCCGAATCCGACACCTCATTTTTTTACCTGACAATGTTATTTTGTTAGGTTTTTGGTTCATGTTGGACAATATTTATTTTGACAGATATTGCTAATAGTAATGAAAACTTTAAGCTTATAATTCTTTTTTTATTTTTATTATAAACGATATGTCTACTCTAAATACTTCAGTAAGGAGAGGGAGAGGGATATAGTTGGAACTTTAGACAAAGTGAAGTCAAAGAGAAAGATGACCGTATATACTAAGGCAATTTACGAATTGCTTAAGCTTATAAATATTACACTTAATACTATGATTTAGTGGTATTCCCCTTCACTTGTAAATGAAAGGTCTTATGATTCTCGCTAAAGGCGGATTTGAACAACATTATTATTAGCTCATTGTGAGGCTAAGTTTACCCTCTCCCACTTAATGGTTTGTTAAAAAAAATAAAAAATATTACACCTAACAGTATCACATATATATCGTTTTTTTTTTCGGGTTAACACTATCGCATATATTTCCAAAGTTGGATGATGGTTACATAAGGATTTTGTACTGTTTATAAAGAAAAAAGGATTTTGTACTATGTTTAATTACTACTACCTTCTCTTTGGTTGTTTGAATTTGTTCCCTATTTAAAAAGAAAAATAAAAATAAAAATAAAAAAATAAAAAAATTCTGATTGGAACTTTGTGTAATAATTCTGTTCCTCTCCACGTTGCATCATCTCTTACTTTGGGTATTTTACTTTTCTCTCTTTAATGAAGTTTGAATAAGCCCTCATTGTGAAGGTGTATATCAGTCACCAACATAAACTCAGGGACGATTTTGAAGCACAACTATGGTTAATTAGTGAGTTTTTAATACTCCTTTTAGCCTCACACACTCCTATATATGAGTGAAAAAAATGGAAAGTATTCGATTTGGAGTATAGATTGCTAAAATGGAATGCGTAAATTGCAAGACAAAAATAGTCATAAGTACCATTTCTTTTAGTGTATCAGCAGAAAATTTCATTTTTATTAAAATATTCGAGTCGATTACACAGCACCAAACCAACCGTACATTTTGCTAAAGGTTCACGATGTTGGAACCAGAAACTTGCAAAGAATTACTGTAATGCAAAGTTCGAAAGCTTACATAAAACCAGGGAGAATTCTTAATAAATGGAAAGCAATTATCATGGCTATTAAATAGCCTTACACTTGAACAGAAATAAAAGCAACTGCCCACGATTTTACAGGTCCTATAATCGTGGTAAAGACTACGTCAAAACATGAAAATGCAGCTTGTCCCTCAAGTATAGGGATTATTGGACTCCTACGTGATTAACAACCCTAAAAACTAAGAACCCTAGCAGTAAACCCTATCAGTTAACGGCTAGAAAACTCAACAACTTCAACACACGATAATCTAAAAAGATATACATGCACATATAATGTAACTCAGGATCAAAGTCAAAATTAAACTTCAGTTGAGTAAGGTTAGACTCTCAGTATAGATATCAACATAGGCTAAGTACTCGCAATTCAACCCGATTCCAGTAACCCTAATTTGGATAGACTCGGGATCAAATAAAACCAATTGTGGGTGATCTGGACTGTCGCCTTTTATAGCCAAATGAAGTCTGCCATTTGCTTCCATCCCTAATGGCCACGCTAGTTTAGAGTATGGAAAAATAATTGTCTGCATCATTTTCCAAGTATCCACTTCCAAAACGCTTATGTCACAGTACAAGCCAAGCCTGTCTGTTCTTACTTGGAACAAGGAGATTGAGTTCTCAACCACTTGAATGCCGACGTCAGTGGGCACTTCGACCGTTGTCTCAGGAAGCAGAATCTTTTGAAAAACCTCGTTGCCGAGATCAAAAGTAAGGATGGAAGGGCTATGTTGAGATGGCTCCTTTGTGATCCAATAGACAACTCCGTTCAGGAAAACGCACGCAGATTGCAAAAAATTGACATCATTTGAAACAGGAGGCACCGCGGTAATTGTCCTCCAACAATTCAGTCTAAGATTGTAAACCTCAATCACAAAGATACTTTTGTTGCATAGAAACCTCGCAACCCTCGCAACCCTATAGTCGTCAACCTCACCATGAAACCCAAACCCTAGATGAACGAAAACAGTTGTATGTTGAAGGCTTTTGGGAAGTTTTTTCAATTTTCTGATTGATGGGCTCCATAGATGTTCCGGACTTTCCAAGGTCATCAATGCAGAATTAGAGATGCAAAATAATCCATTGCACGAACTGTGAACAACGAAACCAAAATCATGACCAGGAAGCTCAAAATCCAAACGCTTGGAAAATGTTTCAGCATCAAAGAGTGACAAGCAATTGCTCATGTCAGTGTGGATGAGTAGATAATCACAAGAATTTTGCACAACATTCCTTTTAAGATGGGCGTTTATGAAACAAGGCTGATAATTAAATTGTTCCAAGATCTATAAATGCCTCTGAACCGCAAAAGAGATTTCACGCGTAATCTTGCAAGGATGTCAAACAAGATTTCTTCCGTTAAACTAGTTCTCATCAACAACGGTTGAGCATCTCTTCTATGCCCTTTTACATTCTTACGGGTCGACATGATGAAAACTCAAATGAATAATTAAAGAATCCAAATGAACAATTCCAAGATTACAATTCTGGATATCGTAAGCAAAAACCCAGCTCACGAGTGCGCAACATAAACAGATAGATATCCAAGATGTAGAAGCATACCTGATTAATTATTCCAATATTTGAACCCAAACAAATGCGTGAATCAAAGCTCCCTAAAACCATTCCTTAGCTTCATGTCAAATTTGCTGCAAATCAAAGAGAATGGTCGTCTTTTGTATAGGGTTTTTGTTCTCAGAGCCAATGGGGTTTGTTGTTCCAATGGTGATGGTCGCTTCGGCTGCATCTAGAGTTTTTTTTTATTATATAGAGTTTCAGATCTTAGGGTTTACTTTTCCTTATATACCCTGGGAGTGCAGTAGCTAGCTGCTGTTTTTTACTTGCTTACTTGCTTCTTTCACTGTGTCCGTACTTGTAATTTTTTAAAAAGAAAAATTATTACCATCAGAGAGGTAAAAAACTAATATTTCTTTTAGTGAAAAGCTCCATGTCTGAGCTCAGTGTAAGAGAAAAATGTTGAAGTGATTCTATGGAGACAAATCTGTGCAAGGAGGAGATTTCCTTGGTGGGGTAAGAGT
The DNA here is from genome assembly GCF_042453785.1 of Malus domestica. Lineage (NCBI taxonomy): Eukaryota > Viridiplantae > Streptophyta > Magnoliopsida > Rosales > Rosaceae > Malus > Malus domestica. The sequence goes on along the minus strand of NC_091669.1, from coordinate 34,232,636 downwards.
TCTAAAAGGAAGCATTTAAAGAGAAGGGAATGGTGAAATTGTAAAATAGTTGTTTAATGGTTTTTTCTTTTTCTTTTTTGTGAATGATATTAATGGGAAGGAGATTTAAACTTGGAACCTAAATAATTTAAAAATACCAGCTAAAAAGCTAAACCAACGGGCTCTTAATTTTTCATAGTTATGACAATTTTTGAAAATCATTTTTAGAAAACATTACAAAACATGCACGTACGTGAACCAGGATGGCAAAGAAACGTGTTGATGGTGATGGTGATGAGTCATGTGTAATTATTTTTGGGTTTTTTTATTCACACCCCATAATTAAATTTTCTCCCTACAATTCCAACTTTACCCTTCTTTTTGTTGAATTCACCCCACCTCCCAATAGGGGTGGGTTGGAAAAACCGAAAACCGAAAAAAAACGGGACCGAAAACTGAACCGAGATCGAAAAAAACCGAACCGAAAAAAAAAACGAACCGAAGCTGTCAAACAGAACCGAACCGAATTTGGTTGGTTCGGTTTCGGTTTTTGAGGTCCAAAAACCAAACCGGACCGAACCAAACCGATATATGAAAATCATATACAAATACCTTAAAACCTGGTGGCTTGAGGATTCGAACCCCTGTCCTCTAAGTTCGGATAGTTGTTTCATACCAACTTGCTGTTGGCTTTGTGTTGCTATAATTGTACAACTAATTTATTTATAGGTATTCTAATCTTTAGGCTTTATAAAATTTCTAAAGTTTACAAACCCTAGCTGACTTCCATTTTAGTTTTCACTTTTCTTCTACACACTCTCTCTCCCCTCCACTACTTTCTTCTTTGCGTAGCAGCCTCCTCTCTCTCTCAATCTTCAATTCAATCACTCTCTCAAACTCTCTATCTCTCATTCCCAGCGGCGACCCTTCTCACTCTCAATCACAGCAAAAGGTTAGTCTCACTCACACTCTGAAGTTTAATTTTCTGTTCGATTCCTTTTCTTCCGATCTGATCCCCTATAATTTTTTTCCCTTCTTGTTTAGATTTATTTTTTAATTTGATTTGTTTTGTAATTGATTTTATTCTGTCTGTTTTGGATATTTTGATTTTGCTTCTTATGAATTGTATTGCGATTTTATTCGATTTGGGTTTTGAGATTTTAGGATTAGGGTTATATTTTTAACGTGTTTGACTGGATGTGATTATTCGGTTTCGGTTTGAAGTATATTTGGTTGCTGAGGAATTATGGGAAATGAAGGGGTTCAAAGCTTGACTATTTTAGGGCTCTATTTTTGTTGGGTTTTCATCCTCTGGGTTATTAAGGTTTGGTGAATTTTTTTTTTCTGATTGGATTATGTAACAGAGATATATCGCGGCTTATACAGTTTTAGAGGTTTGGTTTGAATGTTTGCTCTCTGTGGTTGTTTGGACCTTTTGGCTCTAATTATCTGGAAGTATATACAGGTAGGGTTGAGTGGAGCTCCTTGGAGCCCCTTTAGGCTTTAGTTGTAGAAAGAAAAAAAGGGATTGCATTTGCAAGCCGCATCTGTGATGGGTTTTAGTGTGATGGTTATTTATGTATAATTGGATTGCAAGCCACGTAATAGTCATGCAAAAGGAGAAGGATAGGTCTCAGGAAGTTATGGAACTAATTACTATTTATCAAGGGGACTAATCATATACTTTGTTTATACTTATACTTTGTTGTTTATGTATAATGGGTTATGCTGCATTTGTTTTGTATAGTTCAATGCACCATGAACCTGTTTCCTTTCTTCGATATCAGTTTGATTCTTGCCTTTGTTGTTGTGGAGTAGTTGTAGGATTAGGTTATTATAAATAGGTGCGTTGTAATTCAATGTTGGGAGACTTGATTTTGTCTTGCTATAAATTGTAAAGGATGATTGGCCTTCCAGATTTTGTCTTGATTTTGTATCATTGGCCTTCCAGATTTTAATTAACATTTACTTTTGTATAAGGTTGTAGTACTAACTACTATCTTCTTATTATTTTGTGTGAATTAGATGAAGTCAAAGGCGTCAAAGGTCTCAAGGTCCTGAAGCTCAAGTTCAAAGATCAAAATCAAATAGCTTATTTTATCGATAATGTTGAAATGGGACTTTGATTTTATTTATACTCCTTTGGAAGATGTATTACAAAATGGCTGCAAGTTGTTTTCTTAGAATTTTTTTTTTGCTATTGGGAAACACAAAAAAAAAAAAAAAAAAAAAAAAAAGAAAACTGAACCGAACGGAACCGAACCCACCCCTACCTCCCAAATACAAAAAATCTAACACAGCCACCCACCCACCACCACACCTTTCTCCCGTGATTCCATTCAACCTAGCCAAAATAGAAAAATTGAAATTTCATGCAGTTAGCTATACACTTTATAAATCTAAACTAGCTTATCAAGGAAAGATAAAAATTTCATCGCAACATCCAAATAGTCTATCATGGAAATGATGGAAAGAGGTTTTTAACAGTTTTATAGGCTGCATTTTCATCCATAATCGCAATAGCCCAATGCATGTGTGATCATTCCCCTCAATCCTATGTCAAATGCCAAACAAAAGCATAACTATGAAAGAAAGAAAATTAAGATTGAATGGGGTCATCGGCGTGGTTGTGGTTGTGGTTGTGGGGTGGGTAGTTGTGGGATTTTATTGTTTGTGGGTGGGAGGTGAGGTGGATTCAACAAAACGAAGGATAAAGTTGGAATTGTAAGAAGAAATTTTGAATGTGGGGTGTTTTCAACAAATTGTGGGGTTTAAATAAAACATTTTTAGTTTTCATTATTTTTTAATATTTGAGAAAAATTATAGAGTGGTACATATAATGGAGGGTCATTGTTGTTATTCAAGGTTTGATTGTTCATCAACTAATTATTCATAACGCTTTTACTCATGAAGATTTGAATGAAGAGCACATGTTACCTCTACTTAGTTACAATATTTTTTTAAAGCTCTCAAACTCGCAAAATGATTCTCATGCACCAAACTACTATTGGAATTTTTTTGTAACATGTGGGTATGGTTATGATGAAGGATGAAATATTGCTTCAAAGCACGTAGTAACTATACTATCTTTCAGACTTTATTCGGCTTCACATCTAGTGTGAAAAAGGAGATATGTGAATAACCCTATGAATACAATGAAACCCAGCCTTACACCTATTGTTTCTCAAAGTTTCGCACATTCCTAAGACAAGCCCCAAACATACAAAGATTATAGGAAACACTCAAGTTTATACCAAAAGCAAAATTTGACACGCCCGACCCTGATATCCTCCAAACACCAGGGTAGGCATGTGCTGGCTGACACCTGAATGTGACAAAGCCATACTAGCATGCATGAGAAGTAATGTCACGCCCCGATCCCGACATACATCAAGGATCAACACATGACGTCACCAGGTATCCGTATCTCTAACATACCCCGCCTCCAGGATATGTACAAGCATAAATCAAGATTCAAATTGTGTAGAAAGTTTCATATACTTTATGGCTGCATCTAACCTCTTTGTTAGACTGCCTATGTATCCTAAACAGAGATCAAGTCATTCGTAGTTCACAATTCATTACATTCTGACCTGTGTCATAGTACGTTCACATTGAAAAGTATAGCCCTCCTCGATCAATTATTAGAACTTAACAAGCATGAATTTACCAGGTTCAGGACTACATAACAGACCCACATGACATTCAAGGTTTCCATTCCATCCATTATATAAATCACTATGTTTTCAATATGATACCGTCATCCACAGCATGTAAACATGTCAAATAACCAATGAAACACAACATTACTCTTAAGCCACATTGATCAACTAAAATAATCATAATAATAACAATCATATCCAACGTCATTCCATAATCCCGTCAACTAATCAATTCATGAATCAAAGATGCACGATTTTAAATTTTAACTACATTAATCAATCAATGAGATAACATATCATTTCACGAATTAATTAAAGAACTCTATATAATTCCCTACTTGGATTATGAATAATAACATGGTAAATCTAATTTATATTCACAAGGTCTATTGTGGATAATTCTCATTCACTCGAATCTAGGGTTCTAAACTAACCTTATGGGAATGATGCACTGAGCAAATCAGAACTTGGATAAGCTGCGAAACTCGAGTGAGTGATAATAATACAAGTATGTGATATTCAATAAAAGAAAGGCCATTGATCACAGTTTATAAACCTCAAATATAAGTTCATAATTATGAAATCATAGTCAAGTCACTAACAACTCCGAAGGAGTCACCTAGACATCCAACGGCTTTTCCAATTCAAACCACAAAGATTCTCAAAAATTATTATTCATAAATACATTAAAAGCTAGGGCGAAAGTGATTGAGTTCAGCCAAAGCCTACATAAGTAACCAAACAGGAAGTGTCCCCTATCGCGGATTAACCAAGCAGAACCACCCCTGCAGTAACCAAGTAGGCAGTCGCTGATTAACCAAGCAGAGTCACTCCTACGCATCTGTTAGTCAGTGATCATGACAGGCCCCGACCCCGATGTCCTCGGGACATCGGGATGGTCACGTGCTGGCCGACACCCGAAGGGTGACGAAAGCCATTTAATTTAATTAACAGTTGAGAAAAATGCTAAAACAGGCAATAGGAACTAATAACATAATACTAAAGTTCAACTGCTAATTAATAAAATTATGGTCATACACATAAGTTCAGAGCATACGTCTATTATAGAATACAAAAAGAACTTAAGATAGAGAAGTGCTATATTACAATAGGTGTCGAAACAGAGGAAATATAGCACTGAATCACTAGTAGGGGAATGCCTGGTAGCTCAAATCGTAATCCTCGTTCATAGGTCCTAAAGGGGGCGCAAAACAAACGTGAGTGGACCAATTTATATATATATATATATGTATATAATAAAACAGTTATCAACGTACTAACCCCCAAGTTTTATGAAAACATATATATAATGTCAAATATAGGTTTTCCGAAACCTAGCATGTCGTGCAATGTCTCAAATCATAACTTTTATATATAATAAACACTAGTGATTTGTCCGATAACCCCCAAGCCCCATGCCAGCTCCCCGTCTCTGAGCAGATAATCAGAGGAAAATACATTTCAGGCCCCATGCTGGCTCCCCGTCTTTGTGCTAAATAGCCAGAGGAAACACACTCCAGGCCCTATGCCAACACCAAATCCTGCCCGGGATGGACCAGAATCTATCCTTACGTCCCGTAGCGGAAAGGATCACTAGGTAAGTACAAAACCATTGAATGTATCTATTTTGAAAAACAACTTCATAGTTTAAAGTCATCCATCATCTGTACTATAAAGAGGTGTTCTAAACATGTTCTAAATATCGTATCGTCATCCATCAGATATTCTATAAGAACATGGGTTATAAGAAAAATAGTAATAATTCAGTCTAGCCTCAGTAAGCATGTTATCTCACAAAACATTTCATAAAACATAATTATTAAATCATGTTTTTCATGTATGCATTTCTACTATTAAAACATGCTTTTGAAGGGGTCCATTCACCGTACACCAATGGTGCAAAGCTGTACCAAAAAGGAATAACGGAGTCACCGTTAATAATTGCACATATTCACATAAAGGAGTACCTTTAGTCAAACTCTATTCAAACGATTGAATTTGGGAAAACAGACTTCAAAAACGAGTCAAGGACGTCGAAATTAGCCTAAATAAGGTCTCAAACGAAACCCCGAAAAGTCAACTCAAAAAGTCAATGTTGACATTTGAATGGTCAAAGTCAAAGTCAACGCTGACCGTTGACCGAGTGAACCGTCAATTGGGTCAAACGGTCAAAGGTCATACTGGGCTTGGATTGGGTTGGGCCGATTGGATCCTAAGGGTTTTGGGTTTAGATTGGAAGTTAAAGGGTTTGGAAAAAAAAAAGGCTGAAAGCCCAGGCTTTAATTGGCCCAAAGGCCTTAAATATAAGGGTCTTAAACACACGGGCCTAAAGCCCTAACTAAAACGGCCCAAGAGCCTAAATTCTTAAAACTATAAATAAATAAAACCTAAAAAGGTTTTGGGTTGGTCTAATGGGCTAAAGGCCCTAAACAAAACGGCCCGAAGGCCTTTTGGGTCTTAAAACAATTAATAACAAAATAAATAAATAACAGAAAATAAAATATGGGATATGGACCGAACGGGTTTGAAGCCCGAGTTCTAGAATGGCCCAAAAGGGCCTAGGTTCACCACGGGCCTAAGGCCCGAGAGCCTTGGATACTGCTTGGAAGGCTTGGTGTCGACGGAGAAGAACGCCGGAGCTTTCCCAGCTCCGGCCGACTGCAAACAACAACCCTAGACTCCGATCTAGGTACCAAAAACGAAGCACAAGATGAGAGGAACAACTTTATACCTTCCCTTTGCCGTAGAACGGTCGAAGATGCACTAAAATTCTCTCGACACCCACGGGTTCGCCGGAGATGGGTGTGCCTTCACCCGCGTCAATCTCGTCCTAAAATCTCGACAACAACGTAATAAACCCATCTAAAACACAATCACGCATGATTCTAGGACGAAATAGGAAGAACTCAAGGCTTACTTAACCGGAGAAATAGAAAATCTCGCCAGAGTTCGTTTTCGGGTTTCTGTCCTCACAGCACGGGAAAGAGGGAAAGAGAATGACAAGGAATTGATGATGGTGATCTTCCTCGAGCACGAGTGTGCCTCTGCGTGTGTGTGTGTGAGATCTAGGTGAAGAGAGGGAGAGAAATAAGGGATCCGAGAGGGAGAGAATGGAGAGACAGAAAGAGGAAGAAGATGGGGGTCACGGGGAGGGACAGAGGGAGAAAGAGAGAAGTGTGAGGATGATTGGGGTGCTGCCACGTGGCAGCTTGAGGATAGAAAGGAATCAAATTTTTAGATCCTGATTGGGTAGTCAAATTATGACTAAATTGATAGCTTCATAATATTTTGGGGATAATTACATAATTATATTTTTATAAATGGGGGTGGGTGTAACAGATCACTTATCGTGGATTAACCAAGCATGATCATCCCTAAGTGTGTGTGTATGACCATACCAAGATATAAAGATCGCCTATCGCGGATTAACCAAGCACGATCCATAAATAGTATGGCCCTCTATTGCGGATTAACTAAGCAGGACCATCCATGTACCACTGCTACATGGTGCAGACTCGGTGGCGCCTAACCCTGTGACATTAGGGTAATGGTACCCTACTAGCCCTCAATTTAACAAACATTTCAATATGCATTTCAAATCACTTTTTTCACAAATATTTCCAATCCATGAATCAAATCACATTTAATAAAAATAGATCGATGACCAATTATAAAAATCACATTTTAACAAAAAACACATTTATAAAACAAAGTCATATCCACAAAGGATACTAATATAAGAAAACAGGGTAATAACCATATCACATATATTAAAGTCACTCACCAAGACAAGTCTGTAAAGCCTCACTGAGTCTCTAGTAATACTCATTCTAGTATTTCAAATGGTTCGAGACATGTCGATCAAAAGTCAAATCTTAGTCAACGGTAAGGTCCACAACTCTAAGTAATTCAATCCGAAAGATCCGCCTGTCAGATTTAGGATCCGTAACTTTCTAAGGTCCACATTATTCTTCTAGACCAACATACTAAAATTTTATAACGATCCAACGGTCGGATCTCCGCCAATCACGAATTCAAGTGGCAGTCGACGTTTTAATTTACGAACTTACAAATCCAATTCGGGAAGATCCATACATCAGATTCCCAATTCGTAAGTTTCTAATGTCCTCAAATATTACGTACTATAATGTATTAAAGTTTGGTGATGATCCAACAGTCGGATCTTTGATTCATTTAATGTCCAAGTGGCGGTCTCTATCAAAACTATAGTCATACGATGAGATTTCGTTAATTGAACGTCACATATGTACTCAGGGTATCCAAATTAGTCTAGGAAGGCAAGTGGGGTCTCGGTACATGCGCCGCCGTACACAGCGGCCGGTTGCCTAAAATGAAGATCTTAACAAGTAGAGCAAAATTTATACCTGTGGCCAAGTCCAATTTGCCTGGGAAAGGCTCCAATTTCACTCAAACCCGCCGAAAACCCTAGAATGGGTGAGCTTCTATTCTCCTTCCTTGGTGCTCTGACACCCCTACAACTTGTTGGGACTTGTTCCTGGGTCCAAGAGGAGTTGATTAAGGGTGGTGGTGGTGGTGAAACTCGCTGGATCAGAGGAATCACCGTCGAGCACCTCCGATGCTCCAATGGGGTTTTACACAGAAATGGACCTTAAACCCTTCGAATTTGGGTGGAGATGGTAGATGGGAAATTGTGGAAAAGGTTGTAGTGATGGATGGTGATGATTCGACAGAAAAAATGACGGAATCTGCCGGAATTGGGTCGGGTGGGTGTGTGGGTGTGTGGTGTATGGACCGACAGGAAGGCTGGGAGCTTTTTTTTTTTTTTTTTTTTTCCTTCCCACTGATTTCTAATCGGTCCCCTCCCTTGTAGTTGATTGGTCCCTTTCCCATTAACTGATTGGGCCGAAACCAAGCCCTTGATTGGTTCTCATCCCATCCAGTGGGAGTTCAATTGATTTAAAAACTATAGTTTAGTAAAACGACTTCAAATGTCTGTAACTATACCGTTATAATCCGGACTCACAAACGGTTTTCGCCCATGCGTTCGTGGCTTTAAGATCTATTGGAAAACATTAATTATGACCCCCGAACGTCGACGGATTAAAAATAATTATTTTCAAAAATTCAAACTTTGTAATTAAGTAATTAAAATCTAAAATTAATATATTTTCCCAAAAATAATATAGAATCTCCTTAATACAAATATGTAGTTTGCAATAGTGAAATCCAGGAACGGGATATCACAAGTAATGAACATAAATAAAGTTATAAATTTAACTACAGTGAATATGCAATTGAAGAACGTGTTCAGAGCATACAACTAAACCGAGACACTAGAAAGGAAATAATATAAAATTGAATGAACAAAAGAATGGGTCCTACACCGAGAGGACTTGAAGATGCTGATGTGGGAGTGCTTTGACGTCGAGATTGTACGCCTCGATTCTAAGGTGTAGTCAAACTCGGATTTGAAAGGATTTTAAAAGACTTTAAAATCCTAGTGTAGTCAATTAAAAGATTTTAAAGGATTTTATAATCCATTCAAATCTACGTGTAGTCAATTAAAAGATTTTAAAATCCATCCAAATCTAAGTGTATTAAAAAAATTAAGATTTTGGAGGATTTCAAGAAGTTGTGGATTTTGTGGGATTTGAGAGCAAAAAGTATATATAACCAAGACTAAAAAGAATCCAACCTTGCCCCCTAGGATTTCAAATCCTTCCACCACAATCCACCACAATCCATTCAAATTCTTTAAAACCCATATGAATTTTGTAGAAGTCTTTAATCCTCTTAAATTCTATAAAATCTATAACTTTTAAAATCCTTTAAAATCTTAGTTTGACTACACCCCCCTAAGTCCTGAGAGGGCACAAAACAAAACATGAGTGGACTAAGTTGATATATAGATAGTACTAAAACAATTATTCAACAACGTACTAACCTTCAAAGTTTATGAAAACTCATAGCATAATACGTAATAGGTTTTCCGAAAACTCTAGCATGCCATAAAACCTTTGTAAAACATATATCATATATAGTGTGTTAAGTAGTGGTATCAATATCGCCCAGAGGCATATAGAATTCTTCATTCGCCCGAAGGCATATAGAACACTTCATTCACCCGTAGGCTCCTACAACACCCGAACAAAGCCATATAGCATGTAGGCTCCTACAACACCCGATCGAAGCCATATATAGATATCATTTACCCGTAGGCATATAGTGATCACTAGATAAGCACAAAAATCATTGAACATAATCTTTTCAAAGTATATGTATATATCTCAATGGAGCTCAATAGCTCAAACATCATATCATAAAACATCTTCATAGTATATAATCATCAATCATATATACTACAAAGAACGTAAAGTCGATAAAGCACAATATTTCATAAAGCGTAAAACCAATTTCTCATAAACTTTCATAAAACATAACCATTAAATCATGCTTTTCATGTATACATTTCTAATTTTAAAATATGCATTTAGAAGGGGTTCACTCCCAAGTACTCCGCTGTTGAAGGGCCATCTCCTAACTAGCGAAGACGGAAATGCCACAACAAATGCACCTAAGCACATAAAGGGTCCAATTAATAAAACTCTACTAAAACAATTGAATTTAGGAAAACGGACATCAGAAACAGATTTAGGACGTCGAATTATCCTTAGAGGAGACCTGGGCAAATTTCCTAAAAGTCAACACAAAGAATATTTCAGGAACATTCCAGATAATATTCCCTAACGGAATATTCCATCTAGGTCGGATCGGGTTGGTCAACAGATCAAAGGGTCAAATCAGGGTCAACAATCAAAGGGTCGAATTCGGGTCAACAGTCAACGGGTTGAATTCGAGTCAACAGGTTGGGCTTAATAGACCGAAAGCCTTGGGTTCAGTGGCCGAGCTAGCTCAGTTGGGTTGGGGCCACGCTAAAAGGTTAAACTCGGAGCTGGGTGTTGGGCTAGGTTCAAAACTGGTTTATGAATATTGGGTCAGATCGACCCATTTCAGGCCGAGTTGTCTGTTGTTGACAAAAAAGAACGCCGGAGCATTCCCAGCTCCGATCAACCCCAAAATTCGACCAACACAAGTCATGTGATATATGGATTTAAAGCTACGAAGGAGGGGAAGAGAACTATACCAAAATTTGGTCTAGCCGTGGCCGGAGTTGCCAGGAAAATGGCCTGGAAGTCACGGGATTCAACACTGAACCCTCACCTACAACGGGCATACATGCTTTATAAATCAAGGCAAATAACCATTAAGACAAAGAAATTGACTTTGAGGCTTACCCAATCGGAGGTTGATGCTCGCCGGATTTCACCAAGTTTTAGCATCGGTTTCCATGACGCTACAAGCCTAGTTTGCAGAGGGAGAAGAGGAACGAGGGTGAGGAGGTTCGAGGGAAAGAAGGTTGGTGTGTGTGGGTGTGGTGTCGTGTGTATGAAAGTCAGGAGAGGGGAGGATGAGAGTGAGTTGTGAGATGGCTAAGGGAAGAGTGAGCTATTTTAAGAGAGAGTTAAAGTGAGAGAGAGAACCGGGAGCTTAGAGAGATGGGAGGGAAAGTGGAATTGGACCGGGGACAAAATTAGAGGGTGGGCCGTCATCATGGAAGAAAATATCAAAAATATCGCCGATATATCGTCGATATTTTCGTTTTTTTGACTTACCGATATTTTAATGAGTATCCAATGAGTTTTCGTCAAAATATCGCGATATTATCGATAATATCGCAATATTTCTCGATATTACTTATAATATCGCGATATTAGCTAATATCGCGATATTAGTCCAAAATTTCCTGAAAATTCGGAAAAGTCTCAATTTTGAGCATAGAGGGGTTCGAACCCCTCCCACTTAACTCCTTAACGCCTTAACCACTGTACCACTTATGTTGTTGTGATAATAAGCTACAATATTTATATATATGGTTTTGTTTTGAATTCTTTTTACAAGAAACAAATTTGCACATATTCCAAATTTTTTGTGGTATTATATTTTAAATTGTGTCAATTAATTACTTAGTCAATGGCATGTGGTTTTTAATTTTTCTATTTTTTATTTGGTCACTTACATGGTAGGGCTGGAAAAAATTCCGGAAAATCCCAAACCAAACCGAAAAAGTCCCAAACCCAAACCGAAAAATCCCAAACCAAAACCATCCTGAAGTTCGGGAATCCCATCCCGAAAAATACCGAAATTTTCGATATGGGATTGGTTTCCAAATCCCATTTGTTTGGTAATCCCGAAAAATACCGAAGTATTCGGTTTCCTATTGACTTTTGGGTTTTGGTTCTTGAAAACCATTGCCATGGTTGCTAACTACTCTTCAAAATACACTTACTCTACACATAGAGATGATGAAGATAGTGAAAATTTTGAACCTCATAAGAACTCTATGTGGTACTAAGCTACTCATGTATCTTACCATGCAATGTATAAAGTGTAAAATATTGTACTAATTCATTATATATAAATGATTATGGTGTGTTTAGACTTCTTTCATTAATTTCTACATATTTTCTACACTCACAATGTTTGTCAGCTCGCTATATAATCAACTTGATAATGTTAAATCCATCATGCAATGCATTTCCTTCCAATTTTTTGTGATAAACTAATAGATAATTGACTAAATAAACATCCTGCAAAGTTTCAATAAAAATTTCCAAGTTTTTCTTACAATTTCCGTGGTTTCCATGTAATTTTTATCGATATCGATATTATCCCGATATTTCCATCGATATTTCCGTGTTTTCGGACTACCGATATTTCCGATATTACCGATATTTTCTTCCTTGGCCGTCATTGGGCAAACTAATTAAGACAAAAAACAATCCTATTTCAAAATAACTAGCCCAAAGTGAAAATTTACGAAAATACCCTTCCGTTTAGGTAAATTCCGGGATGGGTTGTTACAACATTTGCATAGAATTGTCCTTAGTACTCTGGTTTTTCAAGAAGATGGACGTATTAGAAGGGTATTTTTTCTAATACTTGTTGGGGATTTTGTAGTGTATTTCACTCTTGTTTTCTTCTAGAATTCGTCCTCTATTTATAGAGGTACTATAAGTGTGTCATTCTGAAATGGATAAACAATCATTCAAGGGCTCATATTACTTGGTTTGAAATCAAGAGGCACCACTTCAAAGGTTCATATTACTTGGTTACATAATCATTCAAGGGCTCATATTACTTTGGTTTGAAATCAAGAGGCACCACTTCAAAGGCCCATATTACTTGGTTGAACAATCATATAAAGACTCATATTACAAAGTGTGGCTCTAATCTATGCCACCAAATTCCAACATAATTTGCATTCTGAAGATATATCTCACCTTTTTCGTAAATGTTCTTTTGCTTCATTTCTAGGGAACAGTCTTACTAATATTGGAATTGCAAAGCCACCTAATGATATGAATTTGGTTTCTTGGATCATGTAAATTTGGAAGAATGTATTCTCTCTCTACTTAGAAATGTTTTACAGTATGCTGAAAAATATGGGTTTTTTGTAATAAAGTATAATCCAAAAATTAATAACCTAATCCAACTGTCAAATTGGAAAAATTGAGTTCTATCGTGTATATATATATATATAGTTTTGTTCAGTTAAAATTGCGAGTTGAAGTTAAGCAAACTCAAACTGCTGACATTTGCCACAGGATAAATTACCGCTTCTCAGACCTGAGGCTTTTGTCCTACACATTAAGAAAAATTTATTTGATTACTGGCAAGCAAATATATAAAATCACTCTTAAAAATTGGTCATGCTGTTGCTGGTATTTTGTTTGGAAATTGTCTTGGACAAACTAATATTTTAGGTTCCTTTCTCACCTGGGCTGTACGACTTCATCTGTAATATGTCATTCTGGAAGGGGACTCTAAAATCTTAGTCCAAATTCTGCAGAAACAATTGCAAATTTTATGGCAAATTTAGTCTCTTATACAAGACATATGGAATCTTTCAAGACAAATTTTCGATATAGATTCCAGCATACTTGCAAGGACCCATATGTTAACACATGGGTTAGCTAATTTAGGTCATGTATTTGATATGTACGGTTTAAAGATCTGTAGAGAACTTTTTGTAATGTTTTCCTCTTTAAAAAGAATTAAAATAATCTATATCCTAAAAAAGGCAATTAAAAGTCGAAATGGCATGAACCAATTCAAACTCATTACCTTAAGAATCAAGGAGATCGAGAATTCATAGAGAGAGAACGAGTATTTTTAGAGAGAGAAATCGCAAGTCCTGTAATGCACAAATAATACACAAATGAGTATTTATACGAAATTATTGTTTTTACTATCTATTTGTCTCATCTCTACCTTTATTAGAGAGATGACACAAATATAAGGTAAGTATAACACTACTCTCTCTATAGGTTTGCATGGTAGCTTAACAATTAAGCAGATCCCTAAGGCCACGATTGGTATATTCTTTTCAATAAAAAATTGTTTGGTAAAGCTAAAATATCTTGTTTATTAAAAGCAGTGATCTTTAGATAGCACCTTTTAAAAGCAACCTGTAGATTGCTTTTAAAAGTTGTTTTAATAAAAACTAGAGTTAATTAAGGCCTTAGGGAACATTTTCAATTCCTAGAATACCTTCATTAGTTTTATAAATTACATTATTTTATCCTTTACACACATTTTATCCCTCGAAGAATACAGTGACCACCAGTACCAACCACTATAAACACTACTTGACATGCCCCAACCCCGATATCCCCAAATACCAGGATAGACACGTGCTGGCCGACACCCGAGGGTGACGAAGCCATTAAAAACATCCATACCAATAAAATATTTAATTAGAAAGATATAAACCGATGCAAAATCGTATTCAGAGCATACAACTACTAAGAATAATATGGAAGAATTACTAAGAAAAGATATGAACAAGGAAATGATACCTATACTGAAAAGACTCAAGGATAACTAAGCCGAAGTGCCCTCATGCCGGGATCATGTGCCTCGATCCTAACTTCTGAGGGGGCGTAGAACCAAAAAAGGTGAGTGGACCAGAGTTTATAATAATAATACTACTAATAAGAAAACCAGTTTATTTTATGAACATAATAACCCTCAATAATGTTGAAAACGTCGTCCGAAGTCAAATCCGTAAATCTCATAAGTGAAGTACTCAACTAGGGGTATCATAGTCGCCCGAAGGCAGTACATGTCCATCACCTGAAGGTGAAGCTATATAATTTGTCCATCACCCGAAGGTGAAGCTGTATAACCTGTCTATCACCCGAAGGTGAAGCTGAATAACATGTCCATCACCCGTAGGTGAAACTGAATCAAATAGCATAACATCCACACTAACACTAGTCATATATGCAAAACCAATAATTGATCACCATTATTAAACGTAAATTCGATAAATTATAAATATTTCGTAAAACAATTTAATTAAATCATGAATTCTATATAAACCATAATTATAGAAAATCCTGAAAAACATAATCTAAAGCATATTCAATGCATGAAATATGAAATGCATGCTAGGTTAATAATTTATAAAAATATATAGTTAAGAAGGGGTCCACTCACTGATTTTATTGCCCGAGAACAGCTCGAACTAGTGAGGATGACGTCGCTTCCCACTAACGCGCCTAAACACAATTAGGGACATTTTAGTAAAACTATTCTAAAATGTTATAATTTGGGAAAACGGATGGCGGATTCAGATTCGGCATGTTGAAAAACCTAAGGAGGAACCTCGGGTTTTTTCCCCACGCGCCGCCTCCCCAACTCGTCAGAAAATCGAACAACTCCAAAAATTCCCAAATTTTACAGGAATGAATATCTCGATGAGAGGAACAACTTTCATATCTGTGACTAAGGCTAATTTGGTTGGGAAAAGCCCCAATTTCACTCCAACCTGTCGGAAACCCTAAAAAGGGTGATTCTTGATTCGTCCTCAAATTGACTCCGGTGCTCCAACCAATGATTGGGCATTGTTCCTGAGCTCAAGGGAAGTACATTGGTGGTGGAAATTGAAGGAAATCATTACAGGAATGGCGGATTTGCGGCAAAGAGTGCCTTCGAAGCCGTGCCTTCGATCTTCACGAATTAAGACCCAATTCCCTCGATTTTTAGGTGAAACATGAAGAAAGAAGGTTGTGGAGTCGGTTCTAGATGGTGGATGGTCACAATGTGTTGGAAAAACTGAAGAAAACCGAAGAGAACAACCAAAATTAGCCCCAGGTCAAAACTGGGTCGCTCGGGTTGGAGGGTGTAACGGGGTTAAGGGTGATCCGGGGCATCCCCTTTCTCTCCTTTCTCCTCTTTTCTCTTTTCTTTAACTGGTCACTCACATCTCCCTCCTTTCTCTCCTTTATTTTCTATCTCCACTGACCATCTCTCCTTTCCTTTAATCTCAGCCACACATGTGGCTTTCCAGATTTTGCTCCAAAATCTAGAGCATTCCAGAAAATAATTAATTGACCATTTTTTCCTCGACTTTGTTTGTGAATAACTCATTCGTTATAACTCCAAATTACGTTCAGTTTGTGCCCACACGTTCGTAGCAACGAGTACTACAAGGATACGCTAAGAAAATAGATCTTATGTGACACGACAAGGTGGTCAAACAAAGTCAACGCATTTCCTCGAAGGGCATTTTCGTAAATTTATGTTTTAAAATTATAAAAACTATAATTTTTGGAGACGGGTCGTTACACTACCTTATACCACCATTGTTGCCACCACCACCATCAAAACTGTAACTACCACCACTGCAATCATAATCACCACCAAAACCACAACCACAACCACCATCACTAACATTGCCACATCATTGTTGTCGACACTGCCATCACCACCACTATAACCACAACCATAACCGCAACTGTCACCACTGTCACCTCTATCACCATATTTACCTGTACGCCCAACCACCACACCCCATTACTGGCACTACCACCATACCCCCACCATAAATGCTACCATCACTTCCATCGCCACTAGCACTGCCTTTGTCACTGCTGTCATTGCCACCACCCCCACTACCATTTTCATATTTGTCATTATATACAATTATATCACTTTCACATTAAAAATATATCAAATACTTTTACTATAATTTTCATAATCACAACACTTTTAAAAATATAGTTTACCAAATGCTAGTTTTTTTATTTTACTTCTAATTATTCTTAAAACACAACAAAAACATTTTTTTTTTCTTAAAAAGCACATCAATATTAAACTTGCCCATATATAAGTTGACATGGCCAACTAAACTAATCCAAAGATGACACCCATACAACTATTACAAATCGGTCCAATTCGTTGGTATTCAAACCAATATAATGCTAGATGGACTAAATTTTGTAAACAATATAGCGTGATTGTTGATGATTAAATTATTACTAAGTGTTGATTAACGTGCTTATTTCTTAGGGAACCTTAACGAAAAGCATCCGGTACTGTTCACTTTAACGAAAAACCACATTTTTACACTAAAAAGTCAATCCTGGTACTATTCACTTTACCCTTTATTTTGTCCTTATCATTAAAACTCAAAGTTTTCAAGTCATTTTTATTAGTTTTCCTTATTTCTTACCGGTGACATATTACATATTTTACAAATTTAATCTAAAATTTGGTCATCTAGCACTACTCATTCAGACAATCTCCATCTTCTTCAAAACTATAAATCAAGATGAGAAAAACATGAAGATATATATGAACTAAAATGGCAGCACCGGCAGAGAGAAAGAAAAACAGAGCAGCAATAGTTTTTCACGAAGAGACATTGTTTTAGATTGATCTTTCTTGGCATTCTCCCAGTACTTGGGACAACGCCTACGACTATAGGGGAACGACATAACAACTGATCTAAGCCGTACATGTGGCAGAGCATCTCATGATCCAAAATATTGCAAATTACATAAACGAACTTCAAACTTGACAGCAAAAATAGAACCAAAGTATTAAGAGGGTGTATTCAATTGAAAATTTGAGAGATTTTAATGGATTTATAATTCCATAAAATTTTATAGAGTTTAATTGATTTGTAAATATTTCATGCAAAATTTTGATTCAATTCCCTTGAAATCTTATGGGCAGAGGTGTGATTTATGAATACTTAAAATACACTATAAAATCTCTCTAATTCTCTCGAATTACTCAACTTTTTCAAATTCTTTAAAATTAAGTTCTAATTGAGGGTACTCAGAATGTTATAAACTGCTTTAAAATCCTAATTGAATACCTTTAAATTTTTAAGTATTTAAATTAATTATCTTAAAATCATGATTGAATACATTTTAAAATTTAGAGAATTACTTAAAATCCTAATTAAATACTCCTAAATTCATTAAAAGAATTAAAATATCTCAAATCTCATTTGAATACACTCCCAAAATTTAACACGATCATTCAGCAGCGAAGGCAAGCTGACAACCGATACAAAATCAAAGGAAAAAGACCCCGCCAGAACGAAGAGGCAAACAAAGGCTGAATATGAACGAAGCCACCAAGGGAAGACGGTGAAACCGATCAGCCCCTGAAAACCAAGAAGTGGGGGTTCTTTCAGTCTGGACGTGGATTCGATCATTCAGTGTCTCTTGGATGCCCGCATTTGCTTGATTGATCAACAAGTAACAGTTAGGGTTTCGAATTGAAACTCCGTAGGCATACTTGAGGTATGATTTACTTCTCGGGCATTTATCTGATTACGTTGTTCGACTGGATCATCCAAGAACTGTTGCGTGTTTCATGAGCTTTTCTTGATTTGGGTTTCTGGTAATGGTGCATAGAATTGTCGTTTCAGAATGCTTTGTATGTTCTGGTAATTAGGCCTTTTGTTTAGCTTCATTATGTTTGACCTTAAATATGAAAGAAGACGAAGAAAAAAACATATTCCAGAAGAAATCTGGTTTGAAATCCTTGCAAGATTACCTGTGAAATCTCTTTTACGGTTCAGATGTGTCTGCAAATCTTGGAACACTTTAATTAGCAGCCCTGGTTTCAAAACCGCCCATCTCGGAAAAAATATAATGCGAGATTCATACGATTATCTTCTTATCCGCACTGCAAATTATCGCTTTTCGCTCTACTGTCGGGATACAGTTGCCAAGTGTTTGGATTTAGAGCTTCCGGAGCAGGAGAATATAAGTTTACGCATTAATGGTTCTTGCAATGGATTGCTTTGCCTCTCTAATCATTTAGGTCGGTGTTTGAGGAATCCTCTATATCTATGGAACCCATCAATCAGAAAATTCAAGAGGCTACCGAAAGGCCTTATTCAGCAGGGAAATTTGGAAAAATAACCAAATTTTAGACCCCATATAGAATTATAGCCACCATATTAATTTTATGATAATTATAACCAAAACTTGATGTAAAAGTACTAATATACCCTTAATATTAGGGTTTCTCACAACAACCAAAACAAACCTTTAAACTATCCTAAAATGAGAAATTAATCTTCATCACTTTTTTGTTTTCACTATTCACTTTGCATATGCAATTTCGTATTCTTTCTTCATCCACTGGAAAAATATATTGGAATGTATGCAATTTAATCAGTGAAACACTAAATCGAAGTATCTAATTACAAAAATAATAATTAGCTATGGAATTAGTACCTTCTGAAGAACATTCTCATAGGTTGTCTTGCTAATTAAAGAGAAAGTTAATTCAGTGGCCTCAATCTGCAGTAATCCTCAACATTTTAAGGTAGTTTAAAGGTTGTGTTTGTGGTTGTTATGAGAAACCCTAGTATTAAGGGTATATTAATACTTTTACATGAAGTTTTGGTTATAATTATCATAAAATTAAAATAGTGGTTATAATTCTATATGAGATTTAAAATTTGGTTATTTTTCCAAATTTCCCTATTCAGCACACAATCCGTTTCGATGCAACTGGATTTGGGTTTCACAGTGGGGAAAATGACTATAAGGTTGTGAGGATTGTGAGGTTTCTGGGGAAGAAATGTATCTTCGAAGTTGAGGTTTACAGCGTTAGATTGGATGCCTGGAAACGAATTAGCGCAGTTCCTCCTCTTTCACCTAATGTCTCGTCTTTCAACACTAACGCATTTGCATACATTGATGGTGTTGTGTACTGGATTGTATTTGACCATTCTCAGCAGCGCTCTTCCATCCTTTCTTTTGATTTCGTCGGTGAGGTTTTTCAAAAGATTGTGCTTCCTGATAAGATGGGCAAAGGCATAGAGTTTTTTCACACCAGTATTGGCGTGTTTGAGAGATTGGTTTCTATGTTACATTACAGACAAGATGGGAAGGATTACTACTGTGACATATGGGTTCTGGAAATGGAGACTTGGAAAATGATCCGCACGATTATTTTTCCAGAACGTGGATGGATAACGTGGCCATTGGGTTTTAGAGCAACTGGTGGAGTTCATATGGTTATGCTTGGTGGAGATTTCATTTTGTATGGTGCTGAACCACGCCAACTCAACCCCCTTGGAATTAAACTTCATGATGGGTACGTCAGTGCTTATAGTGAGAGTCTGATTCTTCTCGATTGAATTCTGATTTCTGTGTAGTGAATTCTGTTTTCGGGTGTTGTAAGTCGTAATGTGCCTTCGGAAGAATATGTTTTAACACTCTTTTCTCGCAGACTCTGTCTTTGTTGTGATATAATCCGGGGTTATGGAGTATTTTGCTTACTGCTATCTTCTCTTTGGTTGTTTGAATTACGTACTTCGGGTTTTTGCCTGAACTTTTCTCTCTTTAATGAAGTTCGAATAAGCCCTCATTGTGAAGGTGTATATCAGTCACCAACATGAACTCACGATCGATTTTGAAGTACAACTACGGTTAATGATTTAATACTCTTTCTTTTAGCCCCATACACTCCTATATATGAGTGCAAAAAACAAAAATTGGAAAGTAGTCGATTTGGTGTGTAAATCGCTAAAAATGGAATGCGTAAATTGCAAGATACAAATAATTATAAATACTATCTTTTTAGTGTATTAGTAAAACATTCATTTTTACTTACCGATAATGCTAGAGAGATTAAATTTTTTAAATTAAATTTACAAATCAAATGATGTGGCACTAATAGAAAGTAAGCATGTTAATCAACGGATTTTTGTCTCCCTAGCATTACCCTTTACTAAAACATTTGAGTCGATTACACAACACCAAACCAAACGTACATTTTGCTAAAGATATGCATGCATATATAATGTGACTCAGGACTAAAGTCAAAATTAGATTTCAGTTTGAGTAAAATTAGACTCTCAACATAGACATCAACATAGGCTAAGTAGTCACAATTCAAGTAACCCTAATTTGGATGGACTTGACTTGGGATCAAATAAAACCAATTCTGGGTGATCTGGATTGTCGCCTTTTATAGCCAAATGAAGTCTGCCATTTGCTTCCATCCCTAATTAATGGCCATGGTAGTTTAGAGTATGGAAAAATAATTGTCTGCATCATTTTCCAAGTATCCACTTCCAAAACACTTATGTCACAGTACAAGCCAAGCCAGGCTGTTTTTACTTGGAACAAGGAGATTGAGTTCTCAACCACTTGAATACCGATGTCAGTGGGCATTCGACCGTTGTCTCAGGAAGCAGAATCTTTTGAAAACCTCGCTGCCGAGATCAAAAGTAAGGATGGAAGGGCTATGTTGAGATGGCTCCTTTGTGATCCAATAGACAACTCCGTCCAGGAAAATGCACTCAGATTGCAAAAAATTGACATCATTTGAAACAGGAGGCACCGCGGTAATTGTCCTCCAACAATTCAGTCTAAGATTGTAAACCTCAAACCCAAAGATACTTTTGTTGCATAGAAACATCTCAACCCTCACAACCCTATAGTCGTCAACCTCACCATGAAACCCAAACCCTAGATGAACGAAAACAGTTGTATGTTGAAGGATATTGGGAAGTTTTTTCAATTTTCTGATTGATGGGTTCCATAGATATACCGGACTCTCCAAGGTCATAAATGCAGAATTAGAGATGGAAACCAATCCATTGCACGAACCATGAACAACGAAACCAAAATCATGGCAAGGGAGCTCTAAATCCAAACGCTTGGAAAATGTTTCAGCATTTAAGAGTGACAAGCAATTGCTCATATCAGTGTGGATTGTTAAAGATCAACACCAGCCCATTAAGATTAGTAGGTATAAAAGAATTAGATTGTTCTAGTTCAAACATGCATGAAATTATTCTAGAAGATTCTATAATAGGATTTTGCTAGAAAACTCTATCAGTGGTCGGTGCATGCATATTAAGAAAATGCTAGACAATTCTAGCAAGTTGTTAAGACGGTGGTGCATGCATATTAAGCTAGAATCTTCTAGCAGCATGTAATAAAAGTCGGCTACTAAGGAGGTTTTGTAAGTCGGTGGGAGTGTGTGTTTGATCATGCACTGGAAAGTTCTAGGAGTAACATAAGTCGGCAAACATGCCTATAAATATGTATGTATGTGTGCTGTTAAGCTTGTAACGAAGTAGTAGGCAACCAAGTGAGAGTGAGAAGCAAGAATAGTTTTGTAGGAGTGTGAGTGATCTAAAATTTGTCTCTAGAAAGTGAGTGAGTGTCATAACTTCTAAGTTGTGTCCTTGAGAGTGTGTGTTGTAATATTTTGTGTTTGTAATACAAGTAATTTGTTTACTTGTTTTGTCTCTCCAACACTTGTGTTAGAGTTGTGTACTCTAGTTTTTCCTTAACATGGATGAGTGGATGATCACAAGAACTTTGTACGACATTCCTTTTAAGATGGGCGTTTATGAAACTAGGGTTGTTAATTAAATTGTTCCAAGATTTGTAAACGCATCTGAACCACGTAAGAGATTTCACGAATAATCTTGTGTTGAGGCTTAAAAAAACTTCACTATTTTGGAGATCTTTATCTCACAAATAAGAATGTAACGCAGCTGAAATTTGATAAGCAAGAGAAAGAAAGAACACTCAAAGTGTTACACAAAATTTTTATTCTCACACAAACTAGTACAAAAGGAAACACTCAAACACTCTTAGAAGCTTTGTTGCTTCTTCTCACTTCTCACTTGTCACTCTCACTTCTTACTACTTGCTCTCTCTTAGTTCACATAGCAACACAATCTCTCATATTTATAGCTGTGATTAAATAACTTACCAAGTCGGTGGAATTGGACTAATTAAATTCCTCCTAGCCACAAGTCTTGCAACCATTCTCTTTTTCTACAACGGCTTTGAACTTCTTGAATGCTCCAAGTACCTCTAATTTCTGCTTTAAGAAATACACACAGGTTTTCCTTGAAAAATCATCAATGAAGAGAAGGAAATATTTTTTTTACCCAAAGAGCTTGGTTTTATTGGATTGCACAAATCAATGTGAATGAGCTTGAGTGGCTTCTTGGCTCTTCTGGTCAACTCCTTTGAAAAGCTTTTCCTAAACTGTTTTCCAAGTAAACATCCTTCACAAACTTGATCAGGGCGATTGATGCATGGTAAGCATCTCACCACTCCTTCTTGGATAATAACTCCAATCCTCCAAAGTTAAGATGCCCAAAATGAAGATGCCAAAGCCATGATATGTCTTTGTAACATGTTTTGAGACACTTTGCAACATCGTTCTAGGGAAACATTCTATTCTTTGACATTTTCACTTTGGCAATTAATTTTCCTTTGTCATCTCTAAGAAAAAATGGCTATAATTTTTCATATGAATATCATAACCTTTTTCTAAGAGTTGACCCAAACTCAAAATGTTGCTTTTCATATTGGGCACGTAGTAGACAATTGAAATGACTTGGTGACCGCCATTTTTCAGGGGAATGAGGATGTTGCCTTTTCCTTTTACTGGTATTTTGGATTCATCTCCAAAAGAAACATTGCCATTCATTGATTCATTGAGCTCCAGAACATGCTTCTTCTTCCACACATGTGGTTGCTGACACCAGTGTCAAGGTACCATATATAGTCTAGGTCTCCATCATTGTTCTGCCATGCTAGTAGCACAATGCCATTATCTTCTTTCTCTTCTTTCACATAGTTGACCTTTTCATCAAGTCTGTTGTTTGGAGCTCTACATTCCCAATCATAATGCCCAAACTTTTGACAATTGTAGCATTGAACTTGCGATTTTTCATACCTCAAGTTTGAGTGTCCTCTTCCACGACCTTTTGTTGAGCTATCTCCTCTTTCATAGTTGCTATGGTTGTTAAATTCCAACCACGTCCACGTCCATGTCCACGCCTACGTCCACGACCTCGGGCATGACTTCTTTTGTATTGGCTTCTCTCGTTGTTGAAGCTTTTTTTTTCTTATTTGGCTGGACTTGCGTCTTGAGGAGCTGCTCATCATTCCCTTGCCTCTTATTATGTTTCTCTTCATATGCTTGCAGTGAACCCATTAATTGCTCCAAAGTAATTTCTTCCAAGTTTTTGGTTTCTTCAATTGCCACGACAATGTACTCAAATTTGGGGTCCAACGAGTGTGGTATCTTCTCCATAATTCTAACATGTTCTAACTTTTCACCGTTTCTTTTTAATTGATTGGAAACGGCTAAGACTCTTGAGAAATAATCGGAGATGGATTCAGACACTTTCATTTGTAGAGATTTGAACTCACCTCTCAATACTTGAAGATGGACCTTTTTCACTTGTTCGGATCCTTTGTAAGAGGTTTGAAGCTTCTCCCATGCTTGCTTCACATCCTGTTTCACATCTGTAACTGAACATGGAAACTAATTTCTCAAACACGCCCATACTGATGTGAATTATGCCTTCGCCTACTTTATCAAGAACCATAATCTTTTGAAAAACCTCACAGACGAAATCAAAAGAAAGGATGGAATTACACTGCAGAGAAGGATCATATACAATCCAATACCCAACACCACCAACATATGCAAATGGGTTAGAGCTGAAAGACAAGACATTAGGTAAAAGAGGACGAACTGTGCTAATTGTTTTCCAGGCATCCAATCTAATGATGTACACCTTAACTCCGAAGATACTTTTCTTCCACCGAAACCTCACAATCCTCACAACCTTATAGTCACCCCCAAAACCATCCTTGTTCGGCTCCTTTGTAAGAGGTTTGAACCTTTTCCACCACTACAATCATAATCACCACCAAAACCATAACCACAACCACCATCACCAACATTGCCACCATCATTGTTGCCGACACTGGCATCACCACAACTATAACCACAACTGCCACCGTTACCTCTATCACCATATTTACCTCTACGCCTAACCACCACACCCCATTACTGGCACTACCATCATTACCATAGCCACCAACACTGCCCACATCACTACCATAGCCACGTCACTACCATAATCACCAGCACTGCCCACCATTACTACTACCATCACTACCATAGCCACCAGCACTGCCCACATCACCGTTGTTATCGCCGCCACCCCCACTACCATGTTCATAATCACAACACTTTTAAAAATATAGCGTACCAAACGCTAATTTTTTTTTTACATCTAATTATTCTTAAAACACAACAAAAACAGTTTTTTTCTTAAAAAGCACAACAATATCAAACTAACCCATATATAAGCTCACATGGCAAACTAAACTGATCCAAAGATGACACCCATACAACAAATACAAATCAGTCCAATTTGTTGGTATTCGGACCAAGATAATGCTAGAGAGACTAAATTTTCAAAACCAAATTTTGAAAACAATATGACGTGATTGTTGATGATTAGATTATTAATAAGTGTTGATTAACGTGCTTATTTTTTATTGGTGACACATTGCATATTTTTCAAATTTGATTTAAAAAATTGATCATGTAGCACTACTCATTCAGACCATCTCCATCTTCATCAAAACTAGAAATAAAGATGAGAAAAACATAAAGATACGAGCAAAAATGGCAGCAGCGGCACAGACAAAGAAAATCAGAGCAGCAATAGCTTTTCACGAAGAGACATTTGTTTAGATTGGTCTTTTTTGGAATTCTCCCATTACATAGGACAACTCCTACGACTATAGGGCAACAGCATAACAACTGATCTGAGCCGTACATGTGGCAGAACATCTCATGATCCAAAATATTGCAAATTACATAAACGAACTTCAAACTTGACAGCAAAAATAGAAGCAGAGTATAAACTTTTAACACGATTCAGCAACCAAGACAAGCTGACAACCGATACAAAATCAAAGGAAAAAGACCCCGCCAGAACGAACAGGCAAACAAAGGTTGAATGTGAACGACGCCACCAAGGGAACAAGGTGAAGCCGATCAGCTCCTGAAAACCAAGAAGTGGAGTTCGGGGTTCTTTGTGTCTGGACGTGGATTCGATCATTCAGTGTCTCTTGGATGCCCGCATTTGCTTGATTGATCAAGAAGTCACAGTTAGGGTTTCGAATTGAAACTCCATAGGCATAGTCGAGGTATGATCTACTTCTCGGGTATTTATCTGATTACGTTGTTCAACTGGATCATCCAAGAACTGTTGCGTGTTTCATGAGCTTTTCTTGATTTGGGTTTCTGGTCATGGTGTGTGGAATTGTCGTTTCAGAATTCTTTGCATGTTCTGGTAATTAGGCCTTTTGTTTAGCTTCAATATGTTTGACCTTAAGTATGAAAGAAGAAGAAGAAAAAAACATATCCCCTCAGAAATCTTGTTTGAAATCCTTGTAAGATTACCTGTGAAATCTCTTTTACGGTTCAGATGTGTCTGCAAATCTTGGAACACTTTAATTAGCAGCGCTGATTTCAAAACCGCCCATCTCGAAAAAAATATAATGCGAGATTCATACGATTATCTTCTTCTCCGCACTGCAAATTATCGCTTTTCGCTCTGTTGTCGGGATACATTCGCTAAGTATTTGGATTTAGAGCTTCCCGAGCAGGAGAATATAAGTTTACGCATTTATGGTTCTTGCAATGGATTGCTTTGCCTCTCTAATCCTTTAGGTCTGTGTTTGAAGACTCCTATATATCTATGGAACCCATCAATCAGAAAATTCAAGAGGCTTCCGAAAGGCCTTATTCAGCACACTAACCATTTCGTTGCAATTGGATTTGGGTTTCACGGTGGGGAAAATGACTATAAGGTTGTGAGGATTGTGAGGTTTCAGCAGAAGAAAAGTATCTTCGGAGTTGAGGTGTACAGCGTTAGATTGGATGCCTGGAAAAGAATTAGCGCAGTTCCTCCTCTTTCACCTCATGTCTCGTCTTTCAGCACTAACACGTTTGCATACGCTGATGGTGTTGGGTACTGGATTGTATTTGATCCTTCTCAGCAGTGCTGTTCCATCCTTTCTTTTGATTTCGTCCGTGAGGTTTTTCAAAAGATTATGGTTCCTGATAAAGTAGGCGAAGGCATAATTCACATCAGTATGGGCGTGTTTGGGAAATTGGTTTCTATGTTCGGTTACAGACAAGATGGGAAGGATTACTACTGTAAAATATGGGTTCTGGAAATGGAGACTTGGAAAATGATCCGCACGATTGTTCTTCCAGAACGTGGATGGATAACGTGGCCATTGGGTTTTAGAGCAACTGGTGGAGTTCATATGGCTATGCTCAATGGCGATTTCGTTTTGTATAATCCAGAACCACGCCAAATCAAACCCCTTGGAATTAAACTTCATGATGGGTACGTCGGTTCTTATAGTGAGAGTCTGAT
This sequence comes from Malus domestica, assembly GCF_042453785.1. Lineage (NCBI taxonomy): Eukaryota > Viridiplantae > Streptophyta > Magnoliopsida > Rosales > Rosaceae > Malus > Malus domestica. The sequence continues at coordinate 34,205,399 of NC_091669.1, read as the reverse complement.
TCTTCTCAATTGAATTCTGATTTCTGTGTCGTGAATTCTGTTTTCGGGTGTTGTAAGTTGTGACGTGCCTTCGGAAGAATCTGTTTTGACACTCTTTTTTCGTAGACTGTCTCTGTTGTGATATAATCCAGGGGATTCATAGTAGTATAACTTTTACTTGTCTAATTGTGAAGCAATAAAATACAGTGCATAACGAACTGTTGCTTGTATGTTCCTTCTATGGTTTGAAGTAAGGCTTCTCAAAATTGTTTTGTTCTTTTTACTTTACTAAGGCCGCCCAAGATACGAATTTATCTTAACCTACCCAAGTACACGACATTCCGTTGGGTTTTTAGTGCACGGTGGACAATATTTATCGGGTAAATTCAATATAATTTTAATTTTGTGAGCTATTTTAGAACTATTCCTTTTTTTTATATATATAAATAGGTCCAAGAACTACTTTTTGTTAAGTTTGTGATAACATTTAAAATTCTAAAGAATGTAATATCATAAATCATAAGGATAAAATCCCATCAACTATGTTGTATTCAGTCTTTTTACTTATTTAATATACCTGTATTACAAAAACATTTGTCGACAATTTAACTATATTACAGATAAAATGTTTTTAGCTACCTATATTATAGATATTTTTTTACTTGTAATATACCTCTTCAAAATTAGTTGTATCTGTCTTAAATATGTTTCACTTGAAATTTTTTATAGTATTCTTATGATATAGGTATTTTACAATTGGACCCCATTTAAAATATAGGTTGAATTTAAACCTAAATCTAACATTGCTAATAGTATTGAAAACTTTAAGCTTATAACTTTTTTTTTATTATTATAAACATCTTTCTACTGTAAATGCTACACTACGGAGAGGACGAGGAAGAACGTAGATGGTTTGAACTTTAGTTATAGTGAGATTAAATTATCACGTTTATATCTTTTTGTTTAATTTGTTTCGGTTTGGAACTTGTGTATTGACTTTGTTCCTCTCTACGTTGCATCATCTCTTGCTTTGCGTTTCTTCCTGGACATTTCTCTTAAATGAAGTTCGAACTTTCTTTGGATTGCTGACATTGTGAAGGTGTATTTCAGTCAGCAACATAAACTCACGATTTTGAAGTTAAACTATGGTTTGTAATTTTAAATTATTACTCCTTTTAGCCCCATAATAAACTCCTGAGTGAAAAGAAAAAAAGAAAGGAAAATATTCAATGTGAAGTGTAGATTGCTAAAAATGGAACGCAATTTACGTAATATAAAAATAATCATAAGTATTTTTTTTTTTTTTGTCACTAATGCAAAGTACAATTATGACTAAAACATATTACTAAGTACTATTAATGTATCAACAAGACAATCATTTTTATAAAAAAAAAAAAATTAACTAATGATTACACAACACCAAACCGAATTAAAATTTTGCTAATGAAGCGTTCAAGATAGTCTACCAAACATATGCACGCATACATAATATGACTTGGAACCAAAGTCAAAATTAGACTTCAGTTGAGTAAAATTAGACTCTCAATATAGACATCAACATAGGCTAAGTACTTGCAATTCAACCCGATTCCGGTAACCCTAATTTCGATAGACTTGGGATCAAATAAAACCAATTCTGGGTGATCTGGATTGTCGCCTTTTATAGCCAAATGAAGTCTGCCATCTGCTTCCATCCCTAATGGCCATGCTAATTTAGAGTATGGAAAAATAATTGTCTGCATCATTTTCCAAGTATTCACTTCCAAAACGCTTATGTCACAGTACAAGCCAAGCCTGTCTGTTCTTACTTGGAATAAGGAGACTGAGTTCTCAACAACTTGAATACCGACGTCAGTGGGCACTTCGACCGTTGTCTCGGGAAGCGGAATCTTTTGAAAAACCTCGCTGCCGAGATCAAAAGTAAGGATGGAAGGGCTATGTTGAGATGGCTCCTTTGTGATCCAATAGACAACTCCGTTCAGAAGAGCGCACGCAGACTGCAAAAAATTGACATCATTTGAAACAGGAGGCACCGTGGTAATTGTCCTCCAACAATTCAGTCTAATATTGTAAACCTCAATCCCAAAGATACTTTTGTTGCATAGAAATCTCGCAACCCTCACAACCCTATAGTTGTCAACCTCACTATGAAACCCAAACCCTAGATGAACGAAAACAGTTGTATGTTGAAGGCTATTGGGAAGTCTTTTCAAATTTCTGATTGATGGGTTCCATAGATATACCGGACTCTCCAAGGTCATAAATGCAGAATTAGAGATGCAAACCAATCCATTGCACGAACCGTGAACGACGAAACCAAAATCATGACCAGGAAGCTCTAAATCCAAATGCTTGGAAAATGTTTCAGCATCAAAGAGTGACAAGCAATTGCTCATGTCAGTGTGGATGAGTAGATGATTACAAAAATTTTGCACGACATTACTTTTAAGATGGGCGTTTATGAAACTAGGGCTGATAATTAAATTGTTCCAAGATTTGTAAACGCATCTGAACTGCAAAAGAGATTTCACGGGTAATCTTGCAAAGTATGTCAACAAGATTTCTTCCGTTAAACTGGATCTCATCAACAAAGGTTGAGCATCTCTTCTCTGCCTTTTTACATTCTTACGGGTAGACATGATGAAAACTCAAATGAATATTCAAGGAATTCAAAGAAGCAAATTCCAAGATTACAATTCTGGATATCGTAAGCACAAACAAATCCAGCTCACCAAAACGCAACATAAACAGATCGATATCCAAGATGTAGAAGCATACCTGATTCAATTATTCCTGTTGGAAATTTGAGTAGTTTGAGTAGAAATTTCCTTGTCCCACATTGGCCATTCCCAAAAGATTTTATCACTTTATAAGGCTTTGTCCTTTAAAGAAAGTGATTGGAGTAATAGGCCTGGAGACTAAAATTGGGCTCACCTTTGGGGTTGGGCTTTGGGGTGTATTAATTAATTATAATTAATTATAATTAATATATAATTAATATATATTTAATTGTCAAAAGATGGGCCTTGGAGCAAAGCACCCCTCTGAAGAGATGTCTCCCAACAGTCACACCCCATTCTCATACCTGTTGCAAACAGGCATCCATCTGCTATATATACATCCATCTGCATAGCATTTAAAACACAGAAAATAATCAACTTCATCTTCTACATTCCTAAACCTTCTTACTGAGAGAACCACATTAAATTCGCCAGAAGTTAAATTTTCCTATATACATCCATCTGCATAGCATTTAAAACACAGAAAATAATCAACTTCATCTTCTACATTCCTAAACCTTCTTACTGAGAGAACCACATTAAATTCGCCAAAAGTTAAATTTTCCGATGCTGGAATTTTAACTTGATCGTTGAATCCTGGTGAAACAGACGTCCGTAGAACTACAAGCACAGAGTAGGGACGAAATTTCTGTTTCAAGGACATTGCGGTACGCAAGCCTCGATCTTCAAGTTGTCTGTTTTATAATTCATATTCTAGTTTATATTCTGTTAGTTTCTATTGCATTTATTATTTATTAGCATATATAAATTATCACAGATTGTTGACTTATATCCAACAATTCCAACATTTGAACCCAAACAAATGCGTAAATCAAAGATCCCTAAAACCATTCCTTAGCTTCATTTGAAATTCGCTGCAAATCAAAGAGAAAGGTTCGTCCTTTGTATCGGGTTTTTGTTCTCAGAGCCGAAAGGGTTTGTTGTTCTAATGGTGATGGTGGCTTCGCTGCATCTAGAGTTTTTATTTATTTTATTTATTTATTTTTATATAGAGTTTGAGTTCTAGGGTTTTCTTTTCTTTATATACCCTGGTGTGCAGTAGCTAGCTGCTATTTTTCATTTACTTCATTCTTTCACTGTGTCCGTATTTGTAATTAGCTAAAAAGAAAAATTATTACCATTAGAGAGAGGTGAAAAATTTATTTTCTTTTAGTGGAAAGTTCCATGTCTAAGCGCAGTGTAAGAGGAAAATGTTGAAGTGATTCTATGGAGAAAAATCTGTGCAAGAAGCAGATTTCCGTGGAGGGGCAAGAGTTCTAAAAGTAAGCATTTAAAAGAGAAGGAAATGGTGAAACTGAAAAATAGTTGTTTAATGTTTTTCAATTTTTTTTAGTGAATGATATTAATGCGAGGGAGATTTAAATTTGGAACCTTGGAAATTTGAAAATACCCTTTAAAAATCTAAACCAATGGGCTGTTAATTTTCATATTTATGACAACTTTTGAAAGTTAGTTTTAGAAAGCATTACCAAACATGCACGTACGTGAACTATGACTGCGAAAACGGGTACGTTGATGGTAATGGTGAGTCAGGTATAAATGTTTTTGTTCTAATTTTCATTATATTTTAATTATTTGAAGAAAAAATTGTAGAGTTGTACCTATAATGGAGTATCATTGTTGCTACTCAAGGTTTGTCTCTTAGTCAACTGAATATTCATTACTTTTTTACTCATGAAGGTCTAAATGAATAACACATGTCACCTCCACTTAGTTACAGCAGTTTTTTAAAGCTCTCGAACTTACAAACTGATTCCCACCAAACTACTGATGGAGGAATTTTGTAACATGCGGGTTATGGTTATGATAAAGGGATATGTGAATAAGCATATGAGTACAATGAAATTCGGCCTGACACCTATTGTTTGTAAAAATTTTGCACATTCCGAAGACAAAGCCAACACAAGAGAGATAATAAGAAACACTAAAGTTTATACCAATAACAAAATTTGCATAAAATTGTTCTAAGTACTTTGGTTTTCCAATGAAAAGGTGGACGTAGTAGAAGGCTATTTTTTCCTAATACTTTAGAGAGTTTGTAATGTATTTCACTCTTGTTTTCTTCTAGAATTCGTCCTCTATTTATGGAGGTATTCATATTACTTGGTTTGCAATTAAGAGGCCCCACATCAAGAAAGACATGTCCACTCATTTGAATCCATTCTCAAATTTCTAGAACGTGTTTCATGAGTGATTTTTATACCATATACAAAGTATCAAACCTTTAAACCGAATAGATACAATTTGACTTTCAAACCGGTGTGGAAGTTTCACTTCGGCAGAACTGGAAGACCAGTAGGGGCGGAGCCTGATGAAGCCTCCCGGCCGGTCGTACATTTGCAGAGAGCAATAATCTTTGCTTCTGACCCCATCTGATTGGTAGCCTATTCTGACTCACCAATAGCACGTTCCAGCTTTTCCCTTTGAAAAATATCTAACAATTGCTGAACACATTTTCCACAACAATTTGTCACACAACATAAACTATCCTTTAGCAAAATTGGGTTGAAAATTCTTACTCAACCAAATAATTGGTGGGTTCAAACTGTTACAATAAAGTATCTTCGAAATAATTCGTTTTTTCAAGCTCATATTAAGAGTTTTCATTCTGCAGCTTGGATAGGAATACTTAAAATTTGTTTCTTATTACTTGAAGGAATAAGGTGGATACTTGGGGATGGAAAAAATATAAACTTTTGGACTTTTATTTATTTATTTATTATTTTTTGTCAAAACTATTGGACTTTTAATTGAGTTCATCCTCTTCCTTTAGCAAAAATAATTGATTTACAAAATATTCCTAATCTTGATGAAACTATCGCTGATTATATCACTGGTGGTTCTTTAGCTTAGAATACAACAACAACAACAACAACAAAGCCTTTTCCCACTAAGTGGGGTCGGCTATATGAATCCTAGAACGCCCTTGCGCTCGGTTTTGTGTCATGTCCTCCGTTAGATCCAAGTACTCAAGTCTTTTCTTAGGGTCTCTTCCAAAGTTTTCCTAGGTCTTCCTCTACCCCTTCGGCCCTGAACCTCTGTCCCGTAGTCACATTTTCGAACCGGAGCGTCAGTAGGCCTTCTTTGCACATGTCCAAACCACCGGAACCGATTTTCTCTCATATTTCCTTCAATTTTGGCTACTCCTACTTTACCTCGGATATCCTCATTCCCAATCTTATCCTTTCTCGTGTGCCCATACATCCCACGAAGCATCCTCATCTCCGCTACACCCATTTTGTGTACGTGTTGATGCTTCACTGCCCAACATTCTGTGCCATACAACATCGCTGGCCTTATTGCCGTCCTATAAAATTTTCCCTTGAGCTTCAGTGGCCTACGACGGTCACACAACACGCCGGATGCACTCTTACACTTCATCCATCCAGCTTGTATTCTATGGTTGAGATCTCCATCTAATTCTCCGTTCTCTTGCAAAATAGGTCCTAGGTAGCGAAAACGGTCACTTTTTGTGATATTCTCTAGATTGCTCCGGTCATTAGTGTGGATAAGTATATAAATGGATAGAGATAGGAAAGCAAACACAAGATGTACGTGGTTCACCCAGATTGGCTACGTCCACGGAATAGGGGAGTTCTCATTAATTGTGAAGGGTTTACACAAGTACATAGGTTCAAGGTCTCCTTTAGTGAGTACAAGTGAATGATTTAGTACAAATGACATTAGGAAATATTGTGGGAGAATGATCTCGTAACCACGAAACTTCTAAGTACCGGAGTGTGGTATCGTCTTGACTTGCTTTATCTGTCTCATAGGTAGATGTGGCATCTTCTCTGGAAGTACTCTTCCTCCATCCAGGGGTGGTATCTGTAACTGGTGGAGATGCACAAGGTAATGTATCAATTTCACTTGAAGCTTACTTGTAGTTTCAGGCTTGGTCAAGCGCGATACAAACCATGTAGTAGGAGTCCCCCAAGTCGCCGGGCTAGGGGATCTGCTGAAAGAGGTGACAGACAAGGTAAGCAATCAGAGCTCCGGCTGATTGTTCACATTCTCCCTATCTTGCAGGCAACATGAAGGATAAAGAGAAGAAAAATGAGAAGAGATGATATGGGATACTTTTGCTTTTGAAGAAGTAACTTTCCACAGGCTTATTCTTGAACCGGGCTGGAGGGTTTTCTGGTTTCCTCCAGAGTATAAGGCCAACTGAAGAATTTGAGGGTCAAAACAAGTCCATCAAATCTAGAGTACGTTCGACCCTGCTGATATGGGAGACTTTTGCTTTTGACAGAGTAGTGGATGTATCGGCACGTGTGCTGTTACGCTTGTCTCCACATGCTTCCTTGTATCCTTCTCACTTGCCCTATCTGTTCCTCAGGCAGATGCGGTATCTTCCCTGGAAGCATAAAATGTTGAAGATGAGTACTCGAGAGCAATGCCAGGTAAGTAATCAGGTAAGGGGTTCCAGGCAGTCAGTTCCTGGCTGGAAGCTTGATTCCAAGTGCTGACTGATTGCTCTCTTTCTCCTTGTCTTGCAGGTAAGAACAAGGCCAAAGGAAAAGACAGGGAAAAAGCATGATATGGGATACTCTTGCTTTTAACCCCGATGATATGAGATATTCTTGCTCTAGTATAGCTCGTTACAGAGGTATTATCGGGGGGAAAGAAAGCTGAATATTTCGAAAGGCTTCGTTGGGAGTGCCCTCTCAGATAAGAGAAAGGGTTGAGCATTTTTGCAGGTCTGCCTGTCCGTTAGGGATGGAGGTCGACATATATAGGAGTCTCCCTAACATCAAGTAATAATGCTATTCCTTTACCCTGCTTGGTCATATCACGGTAGTGGGAGCTGCCAGCTTCACATGTTTTAACTCTGTCAGAGCACTTTGAAAAAGTGGTCTGTGGTATCTGGAAAGCTGATGTTGCGTGTGAAGATTACAGACAAGCTTTATCCAAGGAGATCCAGCTCTTGAAGTTGGGAAAGTGGTGCCTCTTCGGTTTTCGAACAAGCAATCCTGTCGGGGATCTGGCTCTCGAGATTCGGAGAACGATGCCTCTTCGATTTTTGAGAAAGCAATCCTGCTGGGGGTCTGGCTCTCGAGATTCGGAGAGCGGTGTCTCTTCGATTTTTGAGAAAGTAATCATGTTGGGAGTCTGGCTCTCGAGATTCGGAGGGCGGTGCCTCTTCGATTTTGGAGCAAGCAATCTTGTTGGGAGTGTTTTCTCGAATGTGAGTAAAGGTTGGGCATGTTTGCTAGTCTACCTTGCCACGAAGCACAGAGGTTGACACACAGGGACTTTCCAATTATCCAGCAGTGGTACTGTTCCTTTACCCTCTCTTCGATTTTTTAGAAAGTAATCATGTTGGGAGTCTGGCTCTCGAGATTCGGAGGGCGGTGCCTCTTCGATTTTGGAGCAAGCAATCTTGTTGGGAGTGTTTTCTCGAATGTGAGTAAAGGTTGGGCATGTTTGCTAGTCTACCTTGCCACGAAGCACAAAGGTTGACACACAGGGACTTTCCAATTATCCAGCAGTGGTACTGTTCCTTTACCCTCTCTTCGATTTTTGAGAAAGTAATCATGTTGGGAGTCTGGCTCTCGAGATTCGGAGGGCGGTGCCTCTTCGATTTTGGAGCAAGCAATCCTGTTGGGAGTGTTTTCTCGAATGTGAGTAAAGGTTGGGCATGTTTGCTAGTCTACCTTGCCACGAAGCACTGAGGTTGACACACCGGGACTTTCCAATTATCCAGCAGTGGTACTGTTCCTTTACCCTTGTGGGTAATAATATGGTAGCTAAACCTTCAAAATTTATGTGTCTAAACTTTGTTAGTGTTGTTTCTTTGCAATTCTTTTACCCTTCTTGGTCAGAGCGATGTAGCGGGAGCTGCAAGCTTCACGTGTCTCAACTTTGTCAGAGAACTTTGGCAAAGTTATCTGTGGTACCCATGAGTTACTGTTGCGTGTGGGAAGTGTGTGATTGAACAGTACGATTCAAATGCTTTCTACTTCGCTAGAAATCTTCGACAGAATGCCCATAATTTCCGCAAAGCTGAGTGTGCGTGTGACAGGTGCTGACAAGGCTGGAAAAGTAGGTGCCTCTTCGATTTCTGAGATCGGCCCTCGTGGTCTCTGAGCAGCCCAGCTTTTGAGAAAGCAAGCCTCTTCGATTTCTGAGATCGGCCTTCGTGATCTTTGAGCAGCCCAGCTTTTGAGAAAGCAAACGCCTCTTCGATTTCTGAGATCGACCCTCGTGGTCTCTGAGCAGCCCAGCTTTTGAGAAAGCAAACGCCTCTTCGATTTCTGAGCAGGCGCCTCTTCGATTTCTGAAGCTTCGTCGAGTGCAGATTTTTATAGGGGCTGACATTAAGTTCCAAAGCACACTTGAATATCCACCAGTAGAAGCTCCATTCTTGCACTTCTAAGATCTTGATTTGTCCGACCTCTTCTCTCTTCAACACCTTTGAAAATGTCTGGCCCCTCCGACCGTCGTTTTGACTTGAACCTTGTTGAAGAGGCAGCCCCGCCTTCTCCAGACAACATATGGCGCCCATCCTTCGTCTCCCCTACTGGTCCTCTTACCGTTGGGGATTCCGTGATGAAGAATGATATGACCGCTGCGGTAGTTGCCAGGAACCTTCTCACTCCCAAAGATAACAGACTACTTTCCAAACGGTCTGATGAGTTGGCTGTTAAGGATTCTCTGGCTCTCAGTGTTCAGTGTGCAGGTTCTGTGTCTAATATGGCCCAACACCTATTTGCTCGAACCCGCCAAGTTGAATCATTGGCGGCTGAAGTGATGAGTCTCAAACAGGAGATTAGAGGGCTCAAGCATGAGAATAAACAGTTGCACCGGCTCGCACATGACTATGCTACAAACATGAAGATGAAGCTTGACCAGATGAAGGAATCTGATGGTCAGGTTTTACTTGATCATCAGAGATTTGTGGGTTTGTTCCAAAGGCATTTATTGCCTTCGTCTTCTGGGGCTGTACCGCATAATGAAGCTCCAAATGATCAACCTCTGATGCCTCCTCCTTCTAGGGTTTTGTCCAGTACTGAGGCTCCGAATGATCCCCCTCCGGTGCCTTCTCTTTCTGGGGCTCTACCGACTGCTGAGACTTCTCCTAAGCAACCTTTGTGAAGGCTCACTCTTGTTTGTTTATTTTGACTCAAGTATATGTACATATTTGTAACTTATCGGGGATATCAATAAATAAGCTTTCCTTCATTTCAACGTATTGTGTTAAATACACCAAAGCCTTCTTCGCTAAGTTCTTTGAATTTTCTTTTGTTGAAGCTTGTATGTTGAAGCTTTGTGAGTGCAACATGTAGGTTGAGGTAGTGTTCCCTTAATTTCCCGAGTGAGGAAAACTTCTCGGTTGGAGACTTGGAAAATCCAAGTCACTGAGTGGGATCGGCTATATGAATCTTAGAACGCCATTGTGTTCTGTCCTGTGTCATGTCCTCCGTTAGATCCAAGTACTCTAAGTCTTTTCTTAGGGTCTCTTCCAAAGTTTTCCTAGGTCTTCCTCTACCCCTTCGGCCCTGAACCTCTGTCCCATAGTCGCATCTTCTAATCGGAGCGTCAGTAGGCCTTCTTTGCACATGTCCAAACCACCGTAACCGATTTTCTCTCATCTTTCCTTCAATTTCGGCTACTCCTACTTTACTCCGGATATCCTCATTCCTAATCTTATCCTTTCTCGTGTGCCCACACATCCAACGAAGCATCCTCATCTCCGCTACACCCATTTTGTGTACGTGTTGATGCTTCACCGCCCAACATTCTGTGCCATACAGCATCGCCGGCCTTATTGCCGTCCTATAAAATTTTCCCTTGAGCTTCAGTGGCATACGGCGGTCACACAACACGCCGGATGCACTCTTCCACTTCATCCATCCAGCTTGTATTCTATGGTTGAGATCTCCATCTAATTCTCCGTTCTTTTGCAAGATAGATCCTAGGTAACGAAAACGGTCGCTCTTTGGTATTTCTTGATCTCCGATCCTCACCCCTAACTCGTTTTGGCCTCCATTTGCACTGAACTTGCACTCCATATATTCTGTCTTTGATCGGCTTAGGCGAAGACCTTTAGATTCCAACACTTCTCTCCAAAGGTTAAGCTTTGCATTTACCCCTTCCTGAGTTTCATCTATCAACACTATATCGTCTGCGAAAAGCATACACCAAGGAATGTCATCTTGAATATGTCCTGTTAACTCATCCATTACCAACGCAAAAAGGTAAGGACTTAAGGATGAGCCTTGATGTAATCCTACAGTTATGGGAAAGCTTTCGGTTTGTCCTTCATGAGTTCTTACGGCAGTCTTTGCTCCTTCATACATATCCTGTATAGCTTGGATATATGCTACTCGTACTCCTTTCTTCTCTAAAATCCTCCAAAGAATGTCTCTTGGGACCCTATCATACGCTTTTTCCAAATCTATAAAGACCATGTGTAAATCCTTTTTCTCATCTCTATATCTTTCCATCAATCTTCGTAAGAGATAGATTGCCTCCATGGTTGAGCGCCCTGGCATGAACCCGAATTGGTTGTCCGAAACCCGTGTCTCTTGCCTCAATCTATGCTCAATGACTCTCTCCCAGAGCTTCATTGTATGACTCATTAGCTTAATACCCCTATAGTTCATGCAATTTTGTACATCGCCCTTATTCTTGTAGATAGGCACCAAAGTGCTCATTCGCCACTCATTTGGCATCTTCTTCGTTTTCAAAATCCTATTGAAAAGGTCAGTGAGCCATGTTATACCTGTCTCTCCCAAAACTTTCCACACTTCGATTGGTATATCGTCTGGGCCTACTGCTTTTTTATGCTTCATCTTCTTCAATCCTTTCGCATGTGTAATTTCATTCAATCTGATGCTTTAAATCTTTTATGATAATATACCTCTCATTCACTCTGACGATAATTTCATCTAGGGACTTCTCCGAATGATATCTATACGATAAAAACAGCTACCAATATGCAATTCAATCAGGAAAAGGGGGAATTGATAATTATTTATCGAAATTGGAAGCTAAGGATTCCGCCTAAAGTTAAACTTTTTGCTTGGTTAATGCTCCAAAATCGCCTAAATACTAGACAGATTGACAAATATTACAGATATTTGTCCTATGTGTAATTTGAGATATCTCATCTTTTTCATACATGTTCTTTTGCTGCTTTTGCTGCACTTCTGTGGAACAGTCTTACTGATATTGGAATTGCTAAACCACCTAATGATATAAATTTGGTTTCTTGGATCATGTAAATTTGGAATAATGTCTCCTCTCTGTAAGAAATTTTTACAGTCTCTTGAAAATTATGGGGGTTTAAAGTATTGTCTAAAAATCAACAACCTAATCGAATTGCCAAATTCAAAAAATTGGGTTCTATCATACAACCTTGTATTGTTTAAATTTGCGAGTTGGAGATAAGCAGACTCAAAAACTGCTGACATCCACCACAGGATAAACAATCGCTTGTCAGGCCTAGGCTTTTGTTCTACACATTAAGAAATATTTATTTGATTACTGGCAAGCAAATAAAATCACTCTTAAAAGTTGGAAAAAGAAAAAAAATTTCCTTGTATGTTGGCAGCCACCCAATAACCATTATATTAAATTAACTCTGGTGGATGAGTAAAAACTAATGGTCATGCAGTCGTGGGTATTTTGTTTAGAAATTGTTTTGGACAAATTAATCTTTTTTTTTCTTTTTTTGAAGCAAAGGTAACATGCATTACCCACCACAAACTCTACGACATAGAGGCCCAAAAACAAAGGACAAACAAACAACAAAGGCCCAACCAAAAGTTGAGACCAAAACAAAGAAAACACATAAACAACCGGAGCCGCTACGTCTTCCACCATAGCCGCCACTGCAACCACTAAAACAGCAGCAGTGCATGTCGATCCAGCCAAAGTCGCACCCCAAACAAAGCCTTGCCTCACCGATATCAGCAGCCAAACCCAAACTTCACTCCAAGAAAAGCTACAGACACCAGATAACCTGCAGCCAAGTGAAAGAAGCTCATGGCAGACCACGAGCAACACTGCCAACAAGGGCAGACAACAAAGAGAAGGTGGGGGTGCAAGGAACAACCGACCCAGTGCAAGCACCAGATCAAAGCACACCAACTCAAAACATCACAACAAATTGCTACAAAGGGTGACTGAAGCTTGGAAATTGGATGGATACGGATGAGAGATAGCAGAGGGGAGAAAAGAAGGCAAATCGGGCCATAAACCCAGGGAAGAAAACAACAGCTGGAAGAGGAGAAAGAAACAAAAGTAAACTCACCAATCCCAGCTATAACTAGGATCGAAGGCTCCGGAATTGGACTCGATTGGGAACCACTCACACAGATCAGTGAGATTAACCCTCACACAGAAGGAAGGTCTCTCACGAAGAGAGAAAGGAAAGTTTTCCTTTCAAACTTTTAGTTATGAAAAGTCTAGGGTTTCTTGCAGATTCCTTTCTCACTAGGGCAGTTCGACTTCAGCTTAAACATGTTGGGGAAAGGGACTCCAAAATCTTAGTACAAATTCTGCAGAAACAATTGCAAATTTATGGAAAATTCAGTCTTTTATACAAGACATATATATATGGCATCTTTCAAGACAAATTTTAGATATACGATTCAAGCATACTTACAGGGAATCCCATATGTCAATACATAGCTTAGCTAATTTAGGTCATAAATATGATCATGCATGTGTTTGGGTTAATATTTAAGATTGGGCATAATGTAATGAGGCCCAAAGATGTCACAGCAAAATGGGGACTTGCCCGAAGCCCAGCAATGAAGCCTGAAGCAAATTGGCGCTTCTTCAATTAAGACATAGGCCACATGCCTAGGATGGAAGTGACAAGTGATGGAGACCAACTCACTCTTAAACAAAAAGCACTTTCTGATGGCATAAAGGTGTAAATACAAGATAACTCACTACCCTTGGAAGCCCTCGGCCAAGGACAAAGTTAAAAGCAGTCGGGCTAGATCATCTATAAAAGGGAAGATAAGCAACGGAGACAAGGACACTCAACTAATCAAACTCAAAGACATACAAACTCTGCTCTCAAGCCAGTTCGTACCCAAAAAAGCTTAAATCAACCCAGATTCAGTCTTTTTAGCAATAGTTCTCTTAGAAAAGCTATCTTTTGTCTAGTGTAAAAAGCTCTGCTACCTTCCTTCGTGTTGTAGTATCGATTCCCTCGTGTAAAACCTGTTTACCATCCATCACTTTTAGCATACAACCTCTGTAGACTCAAAGAAAAGTGGCTGCAAGAAGTTTAACCTTGCCCGACAAGGTGAAATCTTGCCCGAGTCTCTTTGCTCGTCCTTTAAATTAATAGATATGTTGCTTAAATGTACTTTTTAGCATGTATTCAAGTTATTTCCAACTGTTTTCTACTTAAGAGTCTCATGTGTATTTAGATCTGGTTAACTTAATAAACTTGTTTTCATTAAGAACAAACTAGAACTGAAGAAATGGTTTAAAAAGCCCTGAACTCCCTTCATTTCGAAGATACAACATTATGAACTAAAAGTCCTTGTTTACAAGGTAAGAAAAAGAACTTAATGCAGACTTAACCCATCTGCAACAATCATTTGATAACAAGAAGTTTAAGTAAGTTGGGGTGTAAGTAATCGACTTAAATCAAATATGTTCTACATCTGTTATATTGAGAGAGCTGTGACACACCTAACTCTTTGTTAGTTTTGATTGCGAGCCTCAAGGCCTACATTGTAAGGCCCCACAAAGGCACATTTCAAAACTAACTTCAAACTCTTCTTGCAGCACTCCAAGCAACAAGAACTCGACCAACATCCAAACCTTATCCAAAGTGCCAACCTCCCAGGGGAGTTGTGAGAGGGCCGAATCTGTGCCCTAACAGCATGAACTTAGTTTTGTATTTTTTTAAGTTTTAAGAAAATTATGCCTAGGATTAATATGTACAATTTAAAAATTCGTAAAGATCTTCTTTGTAACATTTTCCTCTGAAAAAAAATAAAATTTTGTGGCCTAAAAAAGGCAAATAAAAGTCGAAACGGCCTAAACCAGCTCAAACTCATAAACTTGATAATCAAGGAGATCAAGAATTCTTAGAGACTAAGTGTATTTAGAGAGAGAAATAAAAACCTTTATAATGCTTTTGTTCGCCTCCTAAATTTGGCATCGCCCTTGCGGATACGCCGAGAAATTTACTCGAACATGAAATTGGAGATTACGAGCATGTCATTACTAGCTGATAGGATTTTTAGGTACCTGCACAAGGAGGTTAAAATCACATAAAATACTTGCAAGAGAACAAAGTTGTTATAGTATAAACGGCTCGAGTAAGATTGTTTTCTGCTGGGATTATTTAAAACAATTTATGAACAACCCTAATCCTAATTAATTATTTGCAAACAAAGATTGGAAAAAAGTCAATTTTGAATTTAATAATAATAAAAACGAATTTTAATAAAAGTAATTTATGGAAAGCAACTAATAACCAATTAAAAAGAAAACAAATCAAAGAGAAAAAGTTTTGAGAAATAAATTTGGAAAAGCACTAGGATTCCGATGTCCCCTTAATAATCCTATGTAGACTTACTAATTACTTATGAATTACTCATGCAACTTTGAAGGTTAGGTTTTCCTAATGCATATTCCACTCGTGGTATTCAAGCTAGAACGTATATCAAACATGCAATTCGTCTGTGGTATTCAGATCAAATATAAACATGCATGACTCATTACGCTTCCCTTTGAAAAACCATGCAACCCCTAGGACGTGGTATTCACCCTAGGTGAAATTACAACTATTAATCACAAGAAGCAATACCCAATTCCCCGGTTGTATCCCGACGGAATTGCATTCAATTACTTATCTAAATATCCTAATAATCGCGAATCATTAAGACACAAAGACACTTTAAAGCACAATGATTAATAATTCAAAGTATGCATGTATAATATCATAAGCAATTAAATAAAAACTAGATATTCATACTTCAGCTCAGGCATTGCCCTAGCAAAAGAAAATTAGTTACATAATTAAAATCAACATAATTGTATTAAACTAGAAGAAGATTGAAAACACCTTGTAGAATAAAGTCTGAAAATCTCTAAGCTTTAGCCAAATTCTTCTCCCTAATCTTGCGTACATTCCCCCTAGGGCTGGCCAAAAAGGCTTATTTATACTACTCTAAATAAAATCATCCTAGTAAAAAGTCTTAGAATAAGACTAAGAAACCTAATAAATTGAAATAAAATAGGAAACATAATCCTAAATTGACTTGGTAAATTCGCCCAAAAATCTGCACAACCATGTTTTGGATCCAAATCAGCTCCAAAACTGGCCCAAAATAGCTCGATTTAAAGCTTGAACTATTCTGAACACTTCTCCAAATGGCCACGAACCCATCCGAAGTCATCTTGGGCTCCAAAACCGCAGTTTAAGCCCCAAAATGTCATTTTCCAACAACGCGCACTGTTTTTTTATTAAATTGCCAGAAAATAACCACTTGGTAGAAAAATCCCAAATTTTGAAATGAACACACCAAGAGACACACGAACGTCCTCAAATTTGAATCACTCCAAAATTCATCCGTTTGGTCATGTTTTTCTCTAGAGGAAGTCGAATGTCCTACATTGAAAATATAAAGCAAAGTATCAAAATTCTACCAAAATAATTACCAAATTATACTAAGAATAGGGTAAAATATATAATATTATATTGACTCATCACTAGCTACTACTAATACATGGGATTTAAGTGATGGAGATTGCGCTTTATTAACTTAAACCCAAGAGATTGTATCATCGAGTGTGAGTGGCTCAAATTTAGGTTCTTTCTTTGCCTTGCGTACTAATTAAGGACTTCACTTATGTAGAGAATTAAATCACAATATGTAAATGGTGAACAACATGCGGTCCAACATCCTAGTGGAGAGGGTTTTAGATTTCTACCCATGCGTCCCGAGTTTGAAATTCTCATTCTCTAAATTATTGTAAAAGTTTTGAACCCTCCCCTCCCCTTAATAATAATAAAAAATGTAAAAAAAAATGTGTAAGTTGAATTAAAGCCTTGACACAGAGTTCAAGCCTTGATTCAAAAAGAAAGAGAAGTTGCTCAAGTGCTTTATATTGAAATGACAATAATAGTTCAAAGAGAGAACTTGTATTTAAATGCTAGTAGCTATTACAAGCGAGATTTAAAGAGGAATACTAGTAAAGACAACAAAGCTATGAGAAATTGAAAGAGCATTTTGATTGAAAGAAATGAAAGAGCCTGCAATATTGGATAAGGCTTTGAAATCAAAAGGGTGCAGCTCTTGGTTTTGATAGATTGAGTATTTGTTTGATCGTTTGAGGCCCCTCATCTTCATGCCTTGGCTTTCTTTAGAGTAAGTTCACCTGTTTTAGGAGGGCAAGGGTAGTGAAATTACCCTAACAATTCACATTAAATAGTAATTGTGTTTGTGCAAGTCCAGCCGTTTGAGAAGAAGAATTGCAAGGGCAAGGGCATGGGCATGGGCAATTACTACTCACAAATATTAATTTTTTTTTATTTTTTATGCCTTGTAAGTTGTGTACTGAGTAGATTTGTTCTTTGAAAATAAAACTCGTTATTTAACTCTGATAATTTAGTTTTGAATACTAAGTAAAGCATAGCATTACAAAGAAACATAATTAATTAAAAATAAAAGGCAAATGGAGAAAATGGTTGAACTTTATAAGTTTGTTAAGATGTTAAAAATAATTGTATTTTTTAGAATTTTTTTTATCTTCGGATTAATCTAGCCATTAATTTACCAAATTTGTTTGAATCAGATACCATATTGTGCCATGTGGCACAAACTATAATTTTCAATTTTTTTCTAACGATGGCCATCGGGCTCAAGCCCAGGCAAGAATTGGTAGGGCTAAACGAGCTCCTGCCTTTCCTCCAATTGCCTATTCTTTTTTGGACAGCTATGGGATTTTTTGGCGTCACGGGCAATTCAACTCAATTGCCCTATCAATTGGGAGATGGTTGGAGTTGCTCTTATATAGAAAACTAAAGAGCCACTTGCTAAGCATTCTACCTCCCCAAATCCACCAACAATGGAATGAATTGCAAACATATACATATAACAATTAGTTTGGCATAAAGTCACGCCCCAAAACATATGCCACCTAATGCAACTAAAAATATCTTAATTTTCATTTAGCCTAAATACACAATAATTTCTCAAAATCTCATAATTTGGCTTTAGACTCAAATAAGTGAAATTTCACAAATTTAGGTTCCAAGAGCTTCATTAACCGAACAAATAGTACACAAATGAGTATTAACTATAATAAGCTGATATGGCCAACTCAAAGCTATTACGGAACCAAGGCAAGCAGACAGCTGATACAAAATTCAAAGGAAAAAGACCCTGCGAGAACGAAGAGGCAACCAAAGGTTGAATGTGAAGGAAGCCACCAAGGGAAGACGGTGAAGCCGATCAGCTCCTGAAAACCAAGAAATGGGGTTCGTGGTTCTTTGTGTCTGAACGTGGATTCCATCATTCAACGTCTCTTGGATGCCCGCATTTGCTTGAGTGATTAACAAGTAACAGTTAGGGTTTCGAATCGAAACTCCATAGGCATACTTGAGGTATGATTTAATTACTTCTCGGGCATTTATCTGATTACGTTGTTCAATTGGATCATCCAAGAACTGTTGCGTGTTTCATGAGCTTTTCTTGATTTGGGTTTCTGGAAATGGTGTGTGGAATTGTCATTTCAGAATGCTTTGCATGTTCTGGTAATTAGGCCTTTTTTTTAGCTTCAATATGTTTGACTTGAAATATGAAAGAAGACGAAGAAGAAAACATATCCCAGAAGAAATCTTGTTTGAAATCCTTGTAAGATTACCTGTGAAATCTCTTTTACGGTTCAGATGTGTCTGCAAATCTTGGAACACTTTAATTAGCAGCCCTGATTTCAAAAACGCCCATCTCGAAAAAAATATAATGCGAGATTCATACGATTATGTTCTTATCCGCACTGCAAATTATCGCTTTTCTCTCTGTTGTCGGGATCCATTTGCTAAGTGTTTGGATTTAGAGCTTCCTGAGCAGAAGAAGAATATAAGCTTAAACATCCATGGTTCTTGCAATGGATTGCTTTGCCTCTCTACTCGTTTAGGTCTGTGTTTGAAGACTCCTATATATCTATGGAACCCATCAATCAGAAAATTAAAGAGACTTCGAAAAGGCCTTATTCAGCACACAATCTGTTTTGTTGTAATTGGATTTCGGTTTCACAGTGGGGAAAATGACTATAAGGTTGTGAGGATTGTGAGGTTTCTGCGGAAGAAAGTTATTTTTGGAGTTGAGGTTTACAGCGTTAGATTGGATGCCTGGAAAAGAATTAGCGCAGTTCCTCCTGTGTCACCTGATGTCTATTTTTTCGGCAATAAAACGTCTGCATGCATTGATGGTGTTTTTGTTAGGAATGTCGGTACTACAAGATAGAGAATGCACAAGGTAAAGTAGAAAATGGACGCCAAGAATTTATGTGGTTCGGCAATTTATGCCTACGTCCACCAAACAAGGAATCTTCACTATATGAAAAAAGATGAATACAACAAGAGTAGTCTTACCAAGCCAAAGACAAGGCTTGATGGATACAAGAAAGTATAACACACACTTTCTATCACTCTAAACTTCACTCACACAATGTGTAGTGGAACACTCTCACTCTCACTCTTGGAGTGGAACTCTAGCTTTGGACTTGATCCTTTGCTACTCACTCTTGGTTCTCAATTGGTTACATCACACCCATATTTATAGGTGAGGGCTTGGCATTCTACTAGTTTCTAGGTCCTTCTTCAAACCTCTAGTATAGAAAAATCTAGACTAGCCACATACTTGTAGCTTCTAGATCTTTCCATTTGCAACCAAGGAAGCTAGTACTCTCTAGCTTCTTCCATCAACTTAATAACATGCTAGAATTGTCTAGCAAGCTCCAGCCTCATCTCTTGCTTACTAGAATAATCTAGAACATTGATCATGGGCTGGACCATATACCAACAATCTCCCCCTCCAGTCCATGAGGGAGGAATTCCGATCATGACTCCAAGTTACCTGGAGTTCATCCCAGCAGCCTTAATGCAGAATTCCAACTTTGATTTTGTGACTACCTTTGTCAACATGTCTGAAGAATTATTATCGGTATGAATCTTCTTCAGCTGTAGCAACTTGTTCTCGATAGCGTCTCTAATCCAGTGATAACGAATATCAATGTGCTTAGTGCGTGAATGATATGTAGTGTTCTTGCTCAAATCCAGAGCACTCTGACTATCACAATAAACGCCATAATCACTTTGCTTCAAACCCAACTCTTGGAGAAACCGTTTCAGCCACAACAACTCCTTGCATGCTTCTGTAGCGGCTATGTATTCAGCCTCGGTTGTGGACAAAGCAATGCACTTTTGTAACTTGGATTGCCAAGACACGGCTCCCCCTGCAAAAGTAAACAAGTACCCAGACGTAGATTTTCTACCATCCAGGTCACCTCCCATGTCAGCATCTGTAAATCCTTCCAAGATTGGTTTGGAACCGCCAAAGCACAAGCACATCTTAGAAGTCCCCTTCAAATATCTGAGAATCCACTTAACAGCTTCCCAATGGTCTTTCCCTGGATTAGAGAGAAACCTGCTCACCACACCTACTGCATGAGCAATATCTGGCCGTGTGCACACCATTGCATACATGATACTTCCTACTGCTGAAGAGTAGGGAACAACTGCCATTTTCTCCTTTTCTTCATATGTTTTTGGACACGACTCTTTGCTCAACTTGATATGATTGGCTAAAGGTGAGCTTACCGATTTGGCTGCTTTCATGTTGAACCTTTCAAGCACCCGTTCAACATACTTTTCTTGTGACAGCCACAACTTCTTGGATTTTCTGTCACGAATTATCTCCATGCCCAAAATCTGCTTGGCTGGCCCTAAGTCCTTCATGTCAAAGGACTTAGATAACTCTTCTTTGAGCTTTTTAATCATAAAAGCATCTTGACCGACAATCAACATGTCATCAACATAAAGCAACAAAATGATGAATTTACCTCCAGAAAATTGTTTGATATAGACACAAGAGTCAGCATGAGTTCTCTTGTACCCATTACTCACCATGAATGAGTTGAACTTCTTATTCCACTGTCTTGGAGCCTGCTTAAGACCATATAAACTTTTCTTGAGCTTGCACACCAAATTTTCTTTACCTTTGACTTCAAAGCCTTTGGGTTGCTCCATGTATATCTCCTCTTCTAAATTGCCGTGGAGAAATGCAGTTTTAACATCTAACTGCTCGAGCTCAAGATCCATGCTTGCTGCCATACCAAGGATAACTCGAATGGAAGTCATCTTCACCACCGGTGAGAAAATCTCATCAAAGTCAACTCCTTTCTTTTGACCAAAACCTTTGACAACCAAACGAGCCTTGTACCTTGTCATGCTGTCGTCTCTTTTCAATTTGAACACCCACTTGTTTTTCAATGCTTTCCTGCCCTTTGGAAGCTCCACCAGCTCATAGGTATCATTCTTTGATAAGGAATCCATCTCCGACTCCATTGCCTTCATCCATTTGTCACTGTCGTTATGAGCTCTGGCCTCCTCATATGTTTCGGGCTCTCCATAATTAGTCAACATGATATACTCTGATGAAGAATACTTGGTAGACGGTCTTCGACTTCTGATGGATCTTCTGACCTGATCTTCATTCTCTTGTAGGGCTGGAGGCTCCCCCTGATTGGGTTCTCCTTGAATATGCTCTTCTTGACTAGGCTCCCCCTGATCAGCAATCTCATGGTTTGGCACATCTTGATCAGGCTCCTCTTGATTAGCATTATCTGATTCTGCAGGCACTTCATTGGCAGTTGCTTCAGGGATGTCATCGTGACTTTCTTCATCTGAAGCTAATGGATCAACTCCTCTGACTGCGCCATCTGGTTGTGCCTCTTTATCCGAATCCCCAATTGTTTGTTCTTCATAAAAGACCACGTCTCTACTTCGGATAAACTTCTTCTGGTATGGGTCCCATAATCTGTAACCAAAATCTTCACCGCCATAACCAAGAAAGATGCACGGTGTAGCTTTGTAGTCTAACTTCGATCTCTGCTCTTTGGGCACATGCACAAAAGCTTTGCAACCAAACACCTTCAGATGAGAGTAAGACACATCATTACCAGTCCATACTCTCTCTGGAACATCAAGACCTAATGGTACTGATGGAGATCGGTTGATCAAATAGCAGGCTGTCCTTACAGCTTCACCCCAGAACTGCTTAGATAACTTTGCAGTCCTCAACATACACCTGACTTTCTCCATGATGGTTCGGTTCATTCTTTCAGCAACACCGTTATGTTGTGGAGTTCCAGGAACTGTCTTCTCATGACGTATGCCATGTTTTACACAATACTCTCTAAACTGGTGAGATGTGTACTCGCCGCCGTTGTCGCTACGAAGGCACTTGAGAGGTTTCCCAGTTTCCCTCTCCACCATGGCATGGAACTCCTGGAATGTCTGAAACACCTGGTCTTTGGATTTCAACAAATACACCCACACCCTTCGTGAAGCATCATCAATATAAGTAACAAAATATTTATTTCTTCCAAGTGACTCGACTTCCATGGGACCACACACATCTGAATAAACAAGATCTAACAAGTTTCCTTTCTTTGTAGATGAAACAGAAAAACTAACTCTTCTTTGTTTTCCGAATAAACAATGCTCACAAGAGTTTAACGACGTACCTTTGGCAAAGGGAATATGAGACTTCTTTGCCAAAACTTGTAGGCCTTTCTCGCTCATGTGGCCTAGCCTCTTATGCCACAAGTCTAGAGATGAGTCTTCCACAGCATTCAACTCACCTTTCAAAACCTTGGCATTTGACCGGTACAACGTACAACAAAGTCGTGCTCTTGCTACCACCATTAAGCCTTTAGTAAGCTTCAATTTTCCTTCGCCAATATGGTGATAATATCCTTGTCGATCAAGGGTACCGATGGATATCAGATTGAGACGTATATCAGGAATATGTCTCACATCTTTCAACATCAATTGGCAGCCGAGATTAGTTCTTAAGCAGATATCACCAATTCCAAGAATTTTGGAATAGCTTTCATTCCCCATCTTCACTATGCCAAAGTCACCTTCTTTGTATGTACTGAAGAACTCCCGTTTGGACGTAGCATGGAAGGAAGCTCCATTATCAAAGATCCATTCAATGTCTCTGTCAGAGTTGCCTATATGCAGACATTCACCAACAGACAATATTTCTGGTACATCACCACATATGACAGCGGTGGTATTGCCAGTATCATCTTTCTTCTGATTGTTTCCTTCCCTTTGCTCTCTCTTCCAAACTCGACAATTTTTCTTCATATGGCCTTCTTTGCCACAATGGTGGCATGCACCCCTGAACCTTGACTTGGATCGGCTAGGACTCCTGCCATGACCTCTAGGCCCTCTACTCGTGCTTCTTCCGCGGTTCTCTGTGACAAATACTTGGCTGCTATCTGTGCCAGAAGTCTTTCTCCTTGTTTCTTCATTGAGCATGCTATTTGTAACATTATCAAGAGTAAGAACACCATTAGAAGCAGAGTTACTTATACTCACCACAAAGGTCTCCCAACTGTCTGGCAAGGATCCAAGTAACAAGAGCGCTTGTAGCTCGTCCTCGATCGTCATTTTCATAGTAGCCAACTGGTTGATGATATTCTGGAAATTGTTCAAGTGTTCTGCTACACTTAAACCATCCTTGTACTTCACATTGATGAGCTCTTTGATCAAGAAGACTTTCTTAGCTGGAGTCTTCTTCTCGAACAAGGACTCAAGCTTTGTCCAAAACTCGCGAGCATTGGTTTCATTAGACACATGGTGAAAAACACTATCGTCCACCCATTGTCTAATTGTGCCAATAGCCTTGCGATTCATCTTTTTCCACTCGGCATCGGACATGCTCTCTGGCTTAGCGGCATCTCCTTCAATTGGCTCATGCAGATCCTTGCAATAGAGAATGTCCTCCATCCTTGGCTTCCATGTTACCCAATTGGAGTTGGTGAGTTTGATCATAGTGCCACTTCCTTCCATCTCGCAGTACGAGCCAACCGGGCTCTGATACCACTTGTTAGGAATGTCGGTACTACAAGATAGAGAATGCACAAGGTAAAGTAGAAAATGGACGCCAAGAATTTATGTGGTTCGGCAATTTATGCCTACGTCCACCAAACAAGGAATCTTCACTATATGAAAAAAGATGAATACAACAAGAGTAGTCTTACCAAGCCAAAGACAAGGCTTGATGGATACAAGAAAGTATAACACACACTTTCTATCACTCTAAACTTCACTCACACAATGTGTAGTGGAACACTCTCACTCTCACTCTTGGAGTGGAACTCTAGCTTTGGACTTGATCCTTTGCTACTCACTCTTGGTTCTCAATTGGTTACATCACACCCATATTTATAGGTGAGGGCTTGGCATTCTACTAGTTTCTAGGTCCTTCTTCAAACCTCTAGTATAGAAAAATCTAGACTAGCCACATACTTGTAGCTTCTAGATCTTTCCATTTGCAACCAAGGAAGCTAGTACTCTCTAGCTTCTTCCATCAACTTAATAACATGCTAGAATTGTCTAGCAAGCTCCAGCCTCATCTCTTGCTTACTAGAATAATCTAGAACATTGATCATGGGCTGGACCATATACCAACAGTTTTGTACTGGATTGTAAGTGAGCCTTCTCAGCAATGCACTTCCATCCTTTCTTTTGATTGCGTCGGTGAGGTTTTTCAAAAGATTATGCTTCCTGATATTATAGGCAAAGGCATAGAGTTATACCAGATCAATATTCGCGTGTTTGAGAAATTAGTTTCTGTGTTCGATTACAGACAAGATGGGAAGGATTACTACTGTGACATATGGGTCCTGGAAATGGAGACCTGGAAAATGATCCGCACGATTATTCTTCCAGAACGTGGATTTATAGCACAGCCATTGGGTTTTAGAGCAACTGGTGTAGTTCATATGGCTATACGAGGTGACCTCGTATTGTATGATCCTGAATCACGCCAAGTCAACTCCCTTGGAATTAAACTTCATGATGGGTACGTCGGTTCTTACACTGAGAGTCTGATTCTTCTCAATTGAATTCTGATTTCTGTGTCATGAGTTCTGTTTCCGGGTGTTGTAAGTTGTAATGTGCCTTCGGAAGAATCTGTTTTAACAATCCTTCTCGTAGACTGTGTCTTTGTTGTGCACACTTGATGCAGCTTTCGATTTGTATCCACCATTCTTCAAGACACTAAATTGTTGAAGCGAGCGGAGAATGTGCAGCTTTCGATTTGTATTGAGTAAAAAATACTAGATATATCTACTGAATGTATTTTGGTTTACCTCATTGTTCAAATACTTAAGTTCAAGTCACTTGAGCTTTTTCACATCTTGAGCTGCCAAGCTTTTTATAACGACTCTCTAATTCCTGGTATCGACTACATGACTACATCTATGACATTAACTGCTTCAATGTTGATACAAAGTGTTTTGGAAAATTAAATGTACGGATGACAATTTAACCGCCAAAATCGCTTCCCGCGAGTAACTGCACCAAATAGGGCAAATTTTGAGATGAAAATTCGGGTATTTAGCGGATATGGGTAACGGCGGGGTATATAATTATTCAATTTGCCTGAGCCCCCAGTCTCAAGTCCCTCATATCTAGTTGCTCGACGGTAAAATTTGCCGGCGACAGTGAGGCCCTATTGTCTTCAAATTATTCCGGCATCATCTCCACCACGGAACAGCAGCCAAGTTCTAGATTTCCCACCGTGACAGGCTACAGCCACCAAAGCCCCGCAAAAAACCAATCCAGCCCACCCTTTCTCCTCACTGCAAAAGCCTTCTTACAGTCGCCGCCACCTTATCCCTTTCAAATCTCCCGCACCTAATATTCTTGATGCGTATGTGCTAAAAGAAACAACAAAATTCATGTTGCATGTAATTACTAATTGCACTTTCTTTTTATTTTTCAGTTTTAGCGAGGGTTATTATTTCAACAAAAACGACCATCGAATCCAGCATGAGAGCTAAGAAATGATATAAGCATATATTGGCATGACAGCAGAAGACCGGAATCAGCTGCAGGTATACATTTCCAGAGTACTAACGTAAAATATTAGTTCAGGGTTCGTTTCCCTCCAATATAACCAAAAACAAATATTAGTTCAGGAAAGAAATATATAAAACTACTTTATGGCACAACTCTAATGAAGAAAACTTAGCTGCCCTGCTATTCCACATCAGACAGCTCCGACAATGCTCGACCACGCAGAATGCTTGCACCCAATGCATCAAAAACTTTAATTCTGATTTAGGAGCTTTTCATGTCAACCTTTCTTGTGACTGATACTTAGATTCCCAAATCCTTGTTCATATCCCCGTAGTCGTATAGTATACATTATGTATACGGTGCCAAATACTTCAATGCACAATTACTACCATTGTGTATTTCAATCATGTAGTTGCTCGTACTACGGCCTACCATTAATCTAGCCCATCCATAGCTTCAGAACTCTATCCTTACCACCAGAAGCAGCCTTCCCACCATCTGGACTCCAATCAACAGCAAAAACCTTTCAAAAACAAATTCAACATTCAAAAATGGGTCTTACCATGGATCAATATAACGAGGGCATGTATACTCCCTGCATAAATCTTATCATGGGTGCATTTGTCTTCCTTCATTCGCAGCATTAACTGCTGTGTCCTTATATAACAGGTGGAATGAATATAAAGGCCACCAGACAATAAAACTCTGGAGGCCTTGGGTTCCCTCAAAGTACCCCAACTTGTCTTTGTGAATATTCAGAGGAGTACAATTAGAAGACTTGCTTAAGTACACATGCATTGCTGTATGTTAGGGTCAATTGATTTAGTTGATGTCTTCCTACAGTTCGGAATTGGTATCTGTTTTTGGGAATCTTCCTATATCTCTATGTTTCCATCCTCCTCCAAGCATGCTTCGGTAAACGAAACAGTGTATCAGTACAGTTGAGGTGAAGGGAAAATATATACCTCATCTGCATGGCCTGGAAGGTCTTGTTTTAGCGCCCGTGCCCTGATATCCCAAACCTATATGATTAAAAAGGTCGTACCCAGTGCACAAGGCTCCCGCTTTACGCAGGGTCTGGGAGAGGTGAATGTCGGCTAGCCTTACCCCCATTTATAGAGAGGCTGCTCCCAAGTCTCGAACCCGAGACCTACCGCTCCCAAACCTATATGATTGAAAGAAAAAAATCAATCCCAAAAAACTCCACCACAACCAAAAAGGGCATAGCACGCAGGCAAAGGTACACAATAACAAAACAAGTGTAAGGAATCTGAAGTCAGTTGCTCAAAAATTGGTGTTCATACGTGATGGAAATATTCAGTAATCAGGAAACTAAAAATAGAAATCAAGGTTATACCAATGTACATAACCACAAAGTACCAGGTCAAAGCTAATAATCTGCCTTATAGTGGTGAAATCATTAACACAAATTAAAAGATAACACTTTATTTTTTGGAAGATGAAAACAATATCAGGGGTTGATAGGGTTGGTATACAAACTCAAGTTATTTGAACGTCATATGGAAACTAATATCTAGTTTACCAGAACTGGGATTTAAACCATTAGTAAAATTTGAGATGATTCTTTTCATGACATGTAGAATTATCAAAATATGAAGAAACCACATGTCAATTATTTTTTTCCACTTACACCACATTACGTTTCATGATGTGTTTCTAATGCAATGTGAAATCTTACAATCTCACTCTTTTTAATAGGAATCCTTATCACCACCAAACAATAAAAAGTTCATAACCAGTAAATGGTTTACCTTGAGAGTTGAATCTTTGCTGCCACTTAAAAGTAGCCTACTGTCTGCCGACCAGCTGTGAGGCAACATGTAATAATTAGCCATACAACATAAGCATTCGAAAAACAGAAAGAATTGATATCAATTCAGACCTGATCTGGTAGACAGGGCCAACATGGCCTCGGAATGCTGCAACAAATTTTCCTGTAGTACCGTTCCATAACTTGACGGACCTATCAAATGAGGCACTTGCTATCCATTGCCCATCAGGTGAAAAGCAGACGTGGTTTACAAGCTGATACCAAGAAAACATTTTCATAGATCCATTATAAAGCTTAAATGAAAAAAACTTCCAACTACAGTAATTATAGCTCTAAGTTTAAGGCTTGTGCTGCAACGTAGATGCATTGTGCGTATTTTGGCAACTCAAAATTGCATCAGTTCATCCACTATGAAATAAAACATGTGACTGAAAGATGAAAATTGGAAAATTGATCCGAATTAACTTGCAGAACTAAAGATGAAATCAATAGTCTGCTGATTGGCATGACATTTTTTTAGTTGTAGTAAGAGGCACTGAAGCTCAAGGGAAAATTTTATAGGACGGCAATAAGGCCGGCGATACTGTATGGCACAGAATGTTGGGCGGTGAAGTATCAACACGTACACAAAATGGGTGTAGCGGAGATGAGGATGCTTCGTTGGATGTGTGGGCACACGAGAAAGGATAAGATTAGGAATGAGGATATCCGGGGTAAAGTAGGAGCAGCCAAAATTGAAGGAAAGATGAGAGAAAATCGGTTACGGTGGTTTGGACATATGCAAAGAAGGCCTACTGACGCTCCGATTAGAAGATGCGACTATGGGACAGAGGTTCAGGGCCGAAGGGGTAGAGAAAGACCTAGGAAAACTTTGGAAGAGACTCTAAGAAAAGACTTAGAGTACTTGGATCTAACGGAGGACATGACACAGGACTGAGCACAATGGCGTTCTAAGATTCATATAGCCGATCCCACTCAGTGACTTGGATTTTCCAAGTCTCCAACCGAGAAGTTTTCCTCACTCGGAAAATTAAGGGAACACTACCTCAACCTACATGCTCCACTCACAAAGCTTCAACATACAAGCTTCAACAAAAGAAAATTCAAAGAACTTAGCGAAGAAGGCTTTGGTGTATTTAACACAACACGTTGAAATGAAGGAAAGCTTATTTATTGATATCCCCGATAAGTTACAAATATGTACATATACATGAGTCAAAATAAACAAACATAAGGGAGCCTTCACAAAGGTTGCTTAGGAGAAGTCTCAGCAGTCGGTAGAGCCCCAGAAAGAGAAGGCACCGGAGGGGGATCATTCGGAGCCTCAGTACTGGACAGAACCCTAGAAGGAGGAGGCATCAGAGGTTGATCATTTGGAGCTTCATTACGCGGTACAACCCCAGAAGACGAAGACAATAAATGCCTTTGGAACAAACCCACAAATCTCTGATAATCAAGTAAAACCTAACCATCAGATTCCTTCATCTGGTCAAGCTTCCTCTTCATGTTTGTAGCATAGTCATGTGCGAGCCGGTGCAACTGTTTATTCTCATGCTTGAGCCCTCTAATCTCATGTTTGAGACTCATCACTTCAGCCGCCAATGATTCAACTTGGCGGGTTCGAGCAAATAGGCGTTGGGCCATATTAGACACAGAACCTGCACACTGAACACTGAACATTGAGAGCCAGAGAATCCTTAACAGCCAACTCATCAGACCGTTTGGAAAGTAGTCAGTTATCTTTGGGAGTGAGAAGGTTCCTGGCCACCACCGCAGCGGTCATATCATTCTTCATCACGGAATCCCCAACGGTAAGAGGACCAGTAGGGGAGACGAAGGATGGGCGCCATATGTTGTCTGGAGAAGGCGTGGTTGCCTCTTCAACAAGGTTCAAGTCAAAACGACGGTCGGAGGGGTCAGACATTTTCAAAGGTGTTGAAGAGAGAAGAGGTCGGACAAATCAAGATCTTAGAAGTGCAAGAATGGAGCTTCTACTGGTGGAGATTAAAGTGTGCTTTGGAACTTAATGCCAGCCTCTATAAAAATCTGCCCTCGATGAAGCTTCAGAAATCGAAGAGGCGCCTGCTCAGAAATTGAAGAGGCGTTTGCTTTCTCACAAGCTGGGCTGCTCAGAGATCACGAGGGTCGATCTCAGAAATCGAAGAGGCGTTTGCTTTCTCAAAAGCTGGGCTGCTCAAAGACCACGAAGGCCGATCTCAGAAATCGAAGAGGCGCTTGCTTTCTCAAAAGCTGGGCTGCTCAGAGATCACGAGGGCTGATCTCAGAAATCGAAGAGGCACCTACTTTTCCAGCCTTGTCAGCACCTGTCACACGCACACTCAGCTTTGCGGAAATTATGGGCATTCTGTCGAAGATTTCTGGTGAAGTAGAAAGCACATGAATCTTACTGTTCAATCACCCACTTCCCACACGCAACATTAGCTCATCGGTACCACAGATAACTTTGCCAAAGTTCTCTGACAAAGTTGAGACACGTGAAACTTGCAGCTCCCACTACATCGCTCTGACCAAGAAGGGTAAAAGAATAGTAAAGAAACAGCACTAACAAAGTTTAGACACATAAATTTTGAAGGTCTAGCTACCATATTATTACCCACAAGGGTAAAGGAACAGTACCACTGCTGGATAATTGGAAAGTCCCTGTGTGTCAACCTTTGTGCTTCATGGCAAGGTAGACTAGCAAACATGCCCAACCTTTACTCACATTCGAGAAAACACTCCCAACAAGATTGCTTGCTCCAAAATCGAAGAGGCACCGCCCTCCGAATCTCGAGAGCCAGACTCCCAACATGATTACTTTCTCAAAAATCGAAGAGACACCGCTCTCCGAATCTCGAGAGCCAGACCCCCAGCAGGATTGCTTTCTCAAAAATCGAAGAGGCATCGTTCTCCGAATCTCAAGAGCCAGATCCCCGACAGGATTGCTTGTTCGAAAACCGAAGAGGCACCACTTTCCCAACTTCAAGAGCCGGATCTCCTTGGATAAAGCTTGTCTGTAATCTTCACACGCAACATCAGCTTTCCAGATACCACAGACCACTTTTTCAAAGTGCTTTGATAGAGTTCAAACATGTGAAGCTGGCAGCTCTCATTACCGTGCTATGACCAAGCAGGGTAAATGAATAGCATTACTACTTGTTGTTAGGGAGACTCCTATATATGTCGACTTCCATCCCCAACGGACAAGCAGACCTGCAAAAATGCTCAACCCTTCCTCATATCTAAGAGGGCACTCCCAACGAAGCCTTTCAAAATATTCAGCTTTCTTTCCCCCCGATAATACCTCTGCAAACAAGCTATACTATCTCATATCATCAGGGTTAAAAGCAAGAGTATCCCATATCATGCTTTTTCCCTGTCTTTTCCTTTGGCCTTCTTCTTACCTGCAAGACAAGGAGAAAGAGAGCAATCAGTCAGCACTTGGAATCAAGCTTCCAGTCAGGAACTAACTGCCTGGAACCCCTTACCTGATTACTTACCTGGCATTGCTCTCGAGTACTCATCTTCAACATCTTATGCTTCCAGGGAAGATACCGCATCTGCCTGAGGAACAGATAGGGCAAGTGAGAAGGATACAAGGAAGCATGTGGAGACAAGCGTAATAGCACACGTGCCGATACATCCACTACTCTGTCAAAAGCAAAAGTATCCCATATCAGCAGGGTCGAACGTACTCTAGATTTGATGGACTTGTTTTGACCCTCTCTTCAGTCGGCCTTATACTCTGGAGGAAACCAGAAAACCCTCCAGCCCAGTTCAAGAATAAGCCTGTGGAAAGTTACTTCTTCAAAAGCAAAAGTATCTCATATCATCTCTTCTCATTTTTCTTCTCTTTATCCTTCATGCTGCCTGCAAGATAGGGAGAATGTGAACAATCAACCGGAACTCGAAATCAAAGTTCTGATCTGGGACTGATTGATTGGAGTTCTGATTGCTTACCTTGTCTGTCACCTCTTTCAGCAGATCCCCTAGCTCGGCGACTTGGGGGACTCCTACTACATGGTTTGTATCGCGCTTGACCAAGCCTGAAACTACAAGTAAGCTTCAAGTGAAATTGATACATTACCTTGTGCATCTCCACCAGTTAAAGATACCACCCCTGGATGGAGGAAGAGTACTTCCAGAGAAGATGCCACATCTACCTAGGAGACAAATAAGGCAAGTCAAGACGATACCACACTCCGGTACTTAGAAGTTTCGTGATTACGAGATCATTCTCCCACAATATTTCCTAATGTCATTTGTACTAAATCATTCACTTGTACTCACTAAAGGAGAGCTTGAACCTATGTACTTGTGTAAACCCTTCACAACTAATGAGAACTCCTCTATTCCGTGGACGTAGTCAATCTGGGTGAACCACGTACATCTTGTGTTTGCTTTCCTATCTCTATCCATTTATATACTTATCCACACTAATGACCGGAGCAATATAGCGAAGATCACAAAAAGCGACCGTTTTCGCTACCTAGGATCTATCTTGCAAGAGAACGGAGAATTAGATAGACATCTCAACCATAGAATACAAGCTGGATGGATGAAGTGTAAGAGTGCATCCGGCGTGTTGTGTGACCGTCGTAGGCCACTGAAGCTCAAGGGAAAATTTTATAGGACGGCAATAAGGTCAGCGATGTTGTATGGCACAGAATGTTAGGCAGTGAAGCATCAACACGTACACAAAATGGGTGTAGCGGAGATGAGGATGCTTCATGGGATGTGTGGGCACACGAGAAAGGATAAGATTGGGAATGAGGATATCCGGGGTAAAGTAGGAGTAGCCGAAATTGAAGGAAAGATGAGAGAAAATCGGTTACGGTGGTTTGGACGTGTGCAAAGAAGGCCTACTGACGCTCCGGTTCGAAGATGTGACTACGGGACAGAGGTTCAGGGCCGAAGGGGTAGAGGAAGACCTAGGAAAACTTTGGAAGAGACCCTAAGAAAAGACTTAGAGTACTTGGATCTAACGGAGGACATGACACAAAACCGAGCGCAATGGCGTTCTAGGATTCATATAGCCGACCCCACTTAGTGGGAAAAGGCTTTGTTGTTGTTGTTGTTGTTGTAGTAAGAGGCAGTGAGGAATAAAAGAAATTGCTTGTTTGGTTCCTCAGAAAACAGCTTCGTGTTCATAATAATGAAAAATATGTTTGCCCAAAAAAAACCAGAAATATGTTACCAAACAAGCTCTCACAACTGGCTTGAATTTTAAAACATAATAATGTATAGATAGCTGCAGACCCTGCAGGAAATGCTCTAAAACAATGTAAGATTTGCCTTTCATTTAACCAACTAAATTCACATAAAATGCAGTTTAAAGACTCAACTTTACATGTGTGGGATGGGAACTGGGATGAAGCACTGAATAAGTGAGCATCAAGGATAACGTTCTTCTCAAGAGGTTAAAAGTTGACGGTTCATCATTGAAATCTTTTCAAAGGATGGAATCCTAAATTCATGGCCCGAGTAGCTTAACTCTCAATGATTGTATAGTAACTCACCACAGGAGAGTTAGGAGGATGGACCATTATGATTTACAAACAAAGAAAATGTAACTGTCAGACCACGCCCAAAGCTAAAATTTGACACCCCAAAAAGAGGAATGGAACTTAAGTAAGCCTTCATTAACGAAAAAAGCTCAGGTAAGCTGACAAACAAGATCTTGTTAAAGTTTTTGTCTGGCTTGTGGCTAATGGGAAGCTCAACACTTGTGACCAAATTCAAAGGAGAAGCCCTTTTATTTGCTTATCCCCCCATTGGTGCAGTTTGTGCAAAGCTAAGGAGGAGAGTGTAAACCACATTTTTCTCCATTGTTCTTACTCGATTCAACTGTGGTGGAAATTGTTTTAGGAGGTTAGAGTTAGCTGGGTCATTCGAAAGGGTTGTTTCGAGCTTCTAAGCACCAATTTTGAGGCCCTAGGAATTGGAAGGAAAGCTAAAGCTTTGTGGGGTTGTCTGGTCTCGGCAGTTTTTTGGAACATTTGGTTGGAGCGTAACAAAAGAATTTTTGAGGATTATACTGGTGTGGGGGTAGAAGTACTTTGGGGAAGAGTAAGTTTCTGGGCAGCCCTCTGGGCTTCAGTTTCAAATGATTTTAAAAATTACTCTCTTTCTCAGTTACTGTGGGATATGTTAGCAGCAGTAAAGTGATTTAGGTTTAGGTTTTGTTGTTGTAGCCAGATCCTCTTGAGAGATTTTCTTGTTTTTGTTCTTGGTGGATTTCTTATCCACTTCTGTGTATTTCTCTGTTCTTTTATAAAATGTTTGTTTCTTCTCAAAAAAAAAAAAAAAAAACTCATAAGCACATTGATACAGAAACACAAATTGAAATATTAAGGTAGCATTTGTTAGAGTAACAGCATTTCAATCCAAACAAAAATTATCAGGAACTTGGACTACAGTTAACAACCGAGCATAGCATTCAAAAATATTTTACCAGTTGGTGACCTGTCATGCGAGTTTTAGGTTGTTTGCTGACAGAAGGTTCCCATAGAAACATTGTAAAATCATCAGATCCAGAAACCAATCTTTCAGGGGCATTGCCTTTCATTTTGTTATATCTTTCCAAAGCTGCCTATATGTCAGAAATTGAAAATATAATTAGTTTCATGGATGGGAAAAAGTGGTGGGGAGAGAGAGAGAGAGAGAGAGAGAGAGAGCATATATCAGGAGAGGTTATCACTTTTAGTCAGCTAACTGTAACCTAATCACAACACTGACATGTGGTAATCAATGTTATTAAAACTCTCAAAAGAAAAGCTTCAAAAAATCTGTCTTCAAGCTTTGGTGAGTTCTGAAAGAATCAGCACCATAAAATCCATAGTATACACTACTTCAAAACTAGTATTCCAGCATAAGATTGTTCAATCAAAGGTCAAGACTTTGCAGTTCCCAATTGAAAAAGAATGCAATAACAGAGATTCAAAGGTACATTTCTCAAAGAAAACAGATCTTGTCCTCCCCAACATTAATGTCAAAGATAAAAACAAATGCCTGAGTGGCAGGCCTGAATCCTTAAAATTAGTGAAAGGCGTACCGAATTTGTTCTCTTTTGATACTAAAGTATCGCTATGAAAAAAATATAAAACCACATTACTCGTTATAAATGAAACATATGAGACCTGAACAAAATAAACAATATCAAACCAAACAAGGTTAATGCAACAACCAAAGCAGATGATAAACAATTACCTTCTTCATTTCCTCTGGAGACGAATATTGCTTGCCAGTGTGATCAAATGCTCCAGTACGAAGAACATATTCAGTACTCAATGTAAGAGAGTTAACCCAATGACCATGACCCTAAACAAACCATACAAAATATCAAAGGTCATGAAATGTAAATTACAGATATTAAGATGCAAGAGCGTCAACAAGCACCATTCTATGGACAAGGCATATTAAATTAGACAAATAAGCATATTACTAACCATCAGTAACTTAAAGGGTATAACGAACAACAGAACAATCGAATTCCCAAACTATAAAGTAGAATTAGAAATTCAAATTACTAATAAAAAAGACGCACACTATAAGAAATCCAGAAAACCATTGATAAACAAAATAAGGAATACGAATAGTCTATATGCCCTCACAAAGCAAGGCCTGAAAGATGAGATGGAGTTGAAATCCGTAAAAGAAAACCACTATTTTTAAGTCAAGAAGCACTTATCAGTATCTAAAACATCTACGAAATTAACACATCCACAGATAACAATAAAGCATATAGAAATAAGTTATAGGTTATGGACAATAAACAACAATTTAAAACAATATTATGACATGAGACTACACCAAACGACTGAAAATAATGAGGTGATCACAATGTCAATAACTAAATTACATATTTACAAAGGGAATGAGCAATGATGCAAAAAAAGAGGTTCCAGACTAGCACGACCTCTAGATGTAATACTTACCTTCAGTTCACGAATTAGTTTTCCTTGAGTGGTCTCCCATACTTTGATAGTACAAACCTGGGAGCTGTGACAGTTAAGATAGAGATAGTTGTTATAAATCTGTAGCCAACTTCAGCTCAATAATATCGAAAATATAAGAGCTACCTGTATTGTCGTCTCAGAAGTCTTGGCCGACAATCCTTTTCAAATAAAGAATGTCAATAA
Source organism: Malus domestica (assembly GCF_042453785.1). Classification (NCBI taxonomy): domain Eukaryota; kingdom Viridiplantae; phylum Streptophyta; class Magnoliopsida; order Rosales; family Rosaceae; genus Malus; species Malus domestica. Next base: position 34,169,594 of record NC_091669.1, on the reverse strand, counting down.
TCTTTTCAAGATCATCCAATCAGTTTTCTTTTGTTTCTAAGTAGCAGGGGTTTAGAGAAAGGCTATTGACAAGATCTAGAATTATAAAAAAATTCAAGGTCTTCTTACAACACAAGGGAACAAGGTGTAAATGGATGTATGGGTAAGTGGAACATTAAAAATTGATGAACATCATTATTATCCAAAAAGTCTCTATATATAATTCACATAAACATGTTGAACATAACTAACAAATATTTCATTTTTATTTTTTATCAGAAATAAATGTTTAGTTTTATTGAAAGAAATAGGAAAAATAATATACCCTGTATATATGACACCATCTCCACCCCATTTTACACAAGTTACTGCAAGGGTGTGGCCACTAAGACATATAACAGATTTCCTCAACGTAACATCCCATATGCGTGCATCACCATCTTTGCTAGCACTTACAAAGCGTCAACACGGAGCACTAAGGTGGACTGGTTCCCAAGAAATTCCAGTAATCCATTTCTTGTGACCCTAACAAATGAATAAAATAATACTTTCATCAAACAATTATCATAGAAAACGCATACTTCCCAGTAAGGGATTGTCAAGGAAAAGGCAATTTTCAGGAACATATAGTTGTCATCATGGCATCATCTTGATGGAGCCTAAATGGGCATACAGACAACCTTATACGTGATTTAATCTAAATTTCAAATAGTAAATATCATCCAAACCCAAGGCAGAAGATGTCAACTTTCATGTTATAAAGATGTCAAAATTCATGACACATAAAACCATTAATTACAAATTACAATATGTTACAGGGTATTTATTATGTATTAAAAAAGTATACTGGCACTCATTGCTTCACTCTTTATGGGAATTGGAACTCATTACTTAATAACATGCACAGAGAAAAAGAGAAGGTATGTATTCCTGTTAGTTCAGCTTTTGAGCATTAAAGTATAGCAAGTTCCTGAATGTAGAAGAGTTTCTCCGTATATGCATCACAAGCAACAGATTTACAGTGTGAAACAAACAACAGAGAAGTTTATAATGATCAGCGATTGAAGTGTAGAGACATACAACAAGTGAATTGCCTGATGGCTTCCCTGTCTATGGATCCCAACATTGAAGTTCTCCAGACTTGCTGCCACTAACAAGATGCTTACCATCAGGTGACCATGCAATAGATAGGACCCAATTCTTATGTCCTGAATAAAACAAGGTCCACTGTTAGTGCAAGTAATAGAACGACAAGTTATGAGAATGACTACCCTCTTAACTTATAATTTATTATTTTTATGGGAAAAAAGTTTGAAACTTATAACTCATAAAATGTAATCAACTTTAATCCAATGTGAACCGTCAAGCGAAAAAAGATTTAAAAGCAAAAACAAAATTGAAAGAACTTTATTCTCACTAAGTATGCAGCGCACCACAGCAAGGATATGAACTACAGTCTATGTGACAAAGCCTAACAATAAGTAATTGCATTATCCATCCCTAATCCCTACTGTAATCCAGAAAAGTGTTCTCAGATATCCAAATCATCTGTAATTCCTTTTCCTTTTTTTTCATATGCAAATTTTATCTGCTGTTTCATTTCAAAGTTTTCATAGTGTACAAACATAATGTAATGTTCAAAAGGTATAAAAACTAGGAATGTGAAATAAAACTTCGACTCTGAACCTGTACATCTGTGCAATGGCGTCTGAGTATTAAGGTCCCATAGTCGGACAGTTGTATCACCAGAACCGCTAGCCAACTGTTGGCCATCAGGACTAAAAGCAACTGAGAGTACAGCTTCTCTGTGACCTATAGTGACAAAACATAGCTTTGATACAATAATAAACAAAATTATATTCTCAACTGCATAGTAGTAACCAAAATTGGCATTCTGTGAGCCAATCCAGAAAAGGTTGATAGCATAAATTACCAGCAATTGTTGCCGAGCAACGATGAACGGGACGAATTCGGAAAACAGCTTGTGGTTGATAAACTATGTTGAGTACCTTCTCCACCGAAACTGCCAAGGTTTTTCACCAGAAAAGAGTATCAAATGAAAAGGCGGCCCCAAAATCTTTCAGTTGCCGTTGTTTAAGATATACACAATCAATGCAGCTGAAATGCTGACTAAAAATTTTGCCAATATCTAACTCACTTTTCTTCTTCTCAGCATATTTTCCAAGTGACTCAAGAAGTTCCTGATCTTGTATATAGAAAGCATAAGGTAGCCTCTCCTCCTGAACGAACCCGAAGCACGGACTTCATTACTTATATTAGCATGGAAAACTACATCACATGAAGCAGGATCCAAAAAAAATGTCACAAATCACTTCTTGCTAAAATATACTAAATTTGGAAAAACATAGACTCATATAGGAATTCAAAGATTCAAATTTATATATAATAACGCCCACAAAAATTTTGTAAATTTCAAAAGTCCGCACCCACTATTGTTAGTTGTGTTCAACTATTCGTACCATACAAAATTATATTTTTGCGATCAAAACGTAAATTGCTTCAATCCCATCAGCCCAAGAGACATGCTTCTTCAGTTTTTCATACAAAATTTAAATTACAAATTGAAATTCTGCAACTTCAACGAGGGGAAGTACAAAAAATCAACAGCACGATGCAAAATTTGTAAAGTAGTAAAAAATGATTATACATTTTTAAGAAGCTGATTGACGATTTGTTGAAGGTGTTGCGGCTCAGTGTTCTGAGGAAGGTAGACGGAGCTTCCTAATGGAGTCCCATCTGGGTACGTCAGAAGGCACAATACAGTCTTCCCCTCTGCTTCTTCTAGCTCCATAGCCATTGCAGATGAAATGTCCAAGTTGGAGAATCGTTCTTTTGTAAAAGTTGAGATTTTGGGGACTATATATAGCTATCGGTTCTGCGAGTTCAAAAATTGGGGGCGAGGGGTTTAGGGGTTTAGGGATTAGGGTTCGTCAGATGCATCGGTGGTCGCGGCATTTGGTTTCACGTCGGTGTCTTGGGTTCGACTCCTCCAACCAACAAATTAGTTGAGTTGTTCATAATTCATTGCCCCTATACTCGACAATATGAATTTTTTTTTTACTTATAAAAATGATATTGTAGAGAGGACATTCGAACTCAAGATCCGAAGTAAATTGAATCTCTTATTACAAGCCATTTTCAGGAAATTTTTTATGAGGCCCTATGTTTGTAAAGTTTTTTTTTTTTAGAGAAGTACGATATTTATTGAAATAAAGAAAATACGTACATCAATATGGAGGATAAGGTACACTATGGACCTCGATAAAACCTTACCGAGAATTTCAATTCAGATGAAGGGAAAAGAGTGTCCCGCACAATTAACAATATAACCATCCTCCAAACAATACAATCATCACAAATTAATTAAGAAACATCCTCACTTAAAGCATCTTGGACTAAAATTGGTGGGTATCCACACCAAAGCATCTCAGCCACACATCCAAGTTCAGCACGCGTGAGTTTATCCACTACCTGATTTGCATCCCGACGAACATGCAATAACATTGTCTGATGAAAGGAACCTAGAAAATGATTGATGACATTAATTAAAGGCCCCATGTTTGATGTATCTACACCCCAACGTTGCATAGCTGCCAAAGCTATTGCAGAATCTCTTTCAAAACAAAAAGGCCTCTCATTTGGAAATAGTTCCAACACGAACAATATAGCCCTTCTAGCTGCTAAGAATTCCACCTGAAGAGGAGATGTAGCGTGATCAACAGAAGCTGAGAGCCCAGCTAAAAAATTTCCGTTGTGATCCCGAATGACGACTCCAACACCACCCATGCTCGAGTTTTTTGACCAAGCACCATCGAAATTACACTTTAACCACTCCAAGGGTGGAGGACTCCATTTTTTTCGGTCACAGGACCGCGATACCTTTGGTTGTTTATGAACTGTTGGAAAGCAACCATCAACTCATCCGCTCGCAGCACTACCTCCCTTAGTGCACTCTTAACTCCTCTCCATATCAGGTTGTTCTGCACCTTCCACAAGCTCCAAAAAACCATCAACAGTAGCTCGAAGCCTGGTGGGGGGAGGGTCAAAGTCGTCCGTGACACCCATGCCTTCAAACTGAGTTCATGAACTTGATGCACATGTAGGCCCAGGGCTGCAAACCAAACTGCAACTGTTAGAGGGCAATCCCTGACGACATGTTCGACTGACTCCGAGTGTCCTCCACACACCAAACATTTCTCCTCATTGATGATTCTTCATCGTTTAAGCTTTCAACGCGTGGATAGCACGTCCAAGCAACCCCTTCACACATATATTTTCCCCTTTGATGGCACACATGCACTCAGAGCTTCTTCCATAATACCAGGTCTCCCTCCTCCGCACCTGAGGACTCCGATGAAATCCCCATGATTTCACAATCCTTCTTCATGATAGGCACTCCTAACTGAGAACTTGTCATTCTTTTCCCAATGCCATACAAGTTTGTCATTCACATTAGGAACACTTAACGGAATACTTAGCAGAAACGCAACCTCCTCCGGACAGAAAATTCATTCTACTAATTGATTATCCTATGACCGTTAATTCTCCATAAATAACTGGTTCACTGTAGTCTCATCACTCCAGCCCCCAGGTTTAGGACTTATAACCTTGAAGAAATTATCTCGAGGCAACCAACCATATTTCCATTCCCTTACCAACACCCTATCATTGACTTGCCAGGGCACACCTTTGGAGATCACCTTCCTTGTTGTTGCAATGCTACGCCAGCAATAAGAAGCGTTCGTAGTCACTCGGGCATCCAAAAAATCTGTATCTGAAAAGTATCGTGCCTTAAACACTCTATATGCAAGAGAATCAATCTTAGAAGTGAATCTCCAAGCTTGTTTAGCTAATAATGACTATTAAAGGCATATAAGTCCCTGAAACGCAATCCGCCTTCAGATTTAGGCTTGCAAAGCGTCTGCCGGTTAGTCCATTGAACCTTCCTCCTCCCTGAATCATCATGCCACCAAAACTGAGCAACCAATTTATTTAAATCTTCACAAAGAGATTTTGGAAGAAGGAAACATTGCATAGAGTACACCGGCAGTGCTTGGGCAATGGTCTTAACTAGTATTTCTCGCCCTGCATTGCTTAATAATCCTCCTCTCCATCCATTCAACTTTTTCCACACCTTTTCCTTCACAGAAGCAAATGTTGTTTTTTTTTACTTTTGTATGAACACGGGTGACCCCAGATATTTGTCGTGGACCTCAACTCTATAAGTTGAATCTCTTACACCAATATGCATTTAGAATTAGATGGTAAAGCAATAAGTTATGTTTGATTGGGGAGATTTCTTATAGTTATTTATTTTCTCTGTTGGGCCGTAAGTTGATATGTCATGGACTAAGTATAGTCTAATAAATAAATACTTCTACCATAACATGAGTGGAACAACCAATTTTTGATAACTAAATATATGCTTTATGACATTTGAAAGTGGTTATATTTGGAAGAAAAATCTGCTTTTAGAGTCATTAGAGAAACACATGTCACTTGCTTATTATGAGATTTAAACTTAAAATCTATCATAGTAAAAATGAATATTACTAAACCAAACCGTAGCATTAATTAGAAACCCCAAATCAACCGTAAGTTACTATGGTTAGTAAACTATGGATTTAAGCATAAAAAAAAAGATATAATTAAATCGGTCCACTTTGTTCCAAAAAAAAAAAAAATTAAATCGGTCCACCATCCCTAACGCATGTTTTAGGCCCAAGTTTCATAGAACCGGATGAATAGATTCATAGTAGTTGAGGCCTATAAGTTGGGGGCTTCTTAAGGCCCGCCAGGCACAAAGAAGAAAAGTTCATGCAGGCCTACAGGCCCATGAAGGAGTTGAGGTTGAAAGAAATTGATTTGGTTCTAATGATGTTAGATGATTGTCATAAGAGTCACAATAGGAGGCTATCATTTCTTAATATTTTATTATTTCACTCTATCTCCATTTTCCATGCGGCATAAACTACAACAATGAAACGGATGCATTTTTATTCACAATCTTCAAGTAGTGATAATACTAACTACCTATCTAACATCATTGGATGTGAATTTTAAGATTTGTGTCTATTCATTGTAGATCTCAAAATTTAAACTCATATATCGGTTATAAATAGGGGTGAGCATCACTATCACTTGAGAGTGGTGAGCAAAAATATTCCCATACTGAAACTTTAGAGACATATGTGTGTGTGTGTGTGTGTGTATTATGCAAACATGGGTGTGTTAACTCTCTGCACTCAATTTTGAATCCTTCTTCCTTAGAGCATGTTTATTTACAAGGAATATAAATTGATTTCATTTTGTTTCTTGAGTTCCTTACATTTATAAAAACGTAGGAATGAAAATCAGTTCACTTCTAAACTCTCACATGCGTTTAATTACTAACAACTAAGGAATCACAAAGTTGTTAACTTCCTAAAAACTATGATCAAATAACTAAATAAGAAATACATGAAATGAGGGGAAAGGCATAATCCACTTAATTCCAAGGTTTTGGCGAAAACAACGTCCACCCTTTTTCCAAGCTTTTAGGCACGATTGAATATCATGGTCAATGTTTCTTTTAGACACGAAAACAATCTAAATTTGACTCGACTTTCAACAACCAATTATACCGTGATTATTATTTGCTGATACATGTATATATCAGAAGACAAATCACCATATTTAATTTAGAGTCATACAAAACACACGCGGGTGATTATCAAATAAGAAAGAGCTTCATGAAATACTAAAGTTCGAACATCAAATATCGCAATCCATTAAATTCAACATAAAGGAACTCGTTAAGTTTTTTTCTGCGATTTTTTCATGAATCCATTTCATAGTTAAGTAGTGTGCCCTATACAAGTGATATTGCAACCAGCAGATTAGTTGAGCTGTTCATAATTCATTGATCTTATATACAAAATAGAGATTGGAGAATATGAATTTTTATTTATTTATTTATAAAAGTGATATTGTAGAGAGGGTATTCGAACTTATGATATCAAATGTAAATTGAATCTCATAACCAACTAAGCTACAAGCCATGAGACTCTATGTTTGTAAAGTTGAATCTCTTACACCAATATGCATTTACATGGTACAAGGAGTAAAGTAGCTCAAAACCTTAATTACAAGGTGGCAAATAAACAGGATAAATCTTGGGGGTAAGGCGATGTTCGATTTGGTGGCAGTGGTTCTTATAGTTATTTATTTTCTCTTTTGGGCCCTAAGTTGATGTGTCATGATTAAGTATATAGTCTAATAAATAAATACTCATATTGTACATGAGCTGCACAACAAAAAGTGTTTTTTGATAACTATTTTTTTCAAACAATAAAATTGTTAGATTAGATGTGTTTTATGACAATTGGAAGTAGTTATATTTGAAAGAAAAACCTGCCTTTAAAGTCATTAGAGAAACATATGTCATGTGTTTATTTTCGAGATTTGAAACTGAAATCTATTACTTACAAGTAAAAACGAATACTCCTAAACTACTTCTAAACTCTCACTCTCACATGTGTTTAATTACGAACAAATAAGGAATCAAAAAGGTGTTAACTTCCTAAAATCCATGATCAAATAACTAATAAGATATACATGAATTGTGTGATTAATGAGAGGAAAGGAATAATCCACTTAATTCCAAGCTTTTGGCCAAAACGACGTCCACCCGATTTCCAAATTCCAAGCTTTTGGCTAAATCGACGTCCCCCTATTTCCAAGCTTTTAGGCACGATAGAATTGTCATGGGTCGATGTTTCTTTTAGTCTCGAAAACAGTTAAAGTTTGACTCGACTTTCAACAACCAATTATAGCATGTTTATTATTTGCTGCTATTCGCATATATCAGTACACAAATCACCATGTCTTATTTAGAGTCGTGCAAGACACACGCAGGTGGTTGTCAAATAAGAAGCAGCTTCATGAAATACTAAAGTTCGAAACATCAAATATCGCAATCCATTAATTTCAACAAAAAGGAACTCACTAAGTTTTTCCATCAAATATCGCAATCCATTAATTTCAACAAAAAGGAACTCGCTAAGTTTTTCAATAGTGTTTTTGAAGCACTGTAAAAAAATTGTTGTGTTATTTTGAAACACCCTGTTATGAATATAATGGATGACGTTTTCCAGTGCTATTATTTTATCAGAAAATGCCACGAGTAAATATGATTTTGAGACTTGTTGTAGGTTCGATCCTCCTTGAACCTTGTCGGCCGATTCTCCAATTTGTGGTTCTTCGTGAGACTTCAAAATAGAGGTCCTCTAATTCTCGACACCTCTAAGATCTTGAGGTTGTGGTGATTTGAGAGAGTTTGATGAGAGGCTAGTACAAAGTTTCTCACTCGACCATCTCCAATGGTGGCTTATAACCTAAATTTTCCCCTTCTCTCCCCCCAAATCCACTCCAACCCAAAACCTAAACCAAACCTAAAACCTAAAACTTAAAATGAAGGTAAATATAGGTCACAAATTTAGCCCATAAAAGTTGCTAGGACCCACGGATGAGAGTGAAAAATGGGCCTTGTCCTGTAGCCAACGGCTACTTTTCTTCATCGGGTGGTGGTGGTAATTGGACCGTTGGTTAATCCAACGGTCCACATTCAATTTTTTGTTTTGTTTTATATTTATATATTTATTGAATCCAATGACTTAAATCGAATATAATCAAATCTAACGGTAAAAAAAAAAGATCTAATGGTCCAAATTTAAATCCAATGGCTAGAATAATCTTAAAATTTATCGGAATTTAAATATTTTTTTCCAACGGCTAGAATAATTTTTTTTTTAAAGTTTATGTGGTTTATCATGATTTTCATGTATTGATTTAGTGATTTTTCAAAATTTATCGGAATTTAAATATTTTTAGGTTAAAATGTTTATAAAATTAATTTAGGATGGTCTACATAATTTTTTTTTTTAAAGAAAAGTTAATTTAAAAAAAATTAGCCTTAATTCATTTTTTGATAATCTGGGACTAAAATTTTAGGCCAAAAGGGTTGGAGTAGAAAAACTGTTTCTGGGCTAAAACCTAAATTTTCTGGGCTAAATATGTTTAGGTTTTAGGTTAGGATTGGAGATGGTCTAGGCTTAAATGGAGAGAGTTAAGGGTATATGCTTTGATAGGATAAAACTCATCTCCATTCGAAGTCTAGGCTTAAAATCAATGCAACCAACCACGCCAAAACATGGCCAATGGACCATCGGGCTACCCAAGCTTGGCCTGATACCTAGCCCGTTTGTTGGGGTCCAACAAATGCAGCTACAGTCTGTTTCTAGATAATGATTAGTTTGAATCTTCAATGGCTAGCTGATGTTAGCTAGCCGATATATATATAGGCGGATTTTTATTTTTTTGCTTAAAAAGATTCAAAAGAATTCTAATTTTTCCTATAAATACCTATCTCATTTCTACACCATTTCTCACATCCTCTTCATCCTAACATATTAGCTTACCTCATTTTAATCCAATTTTTCACATTCTATTAGCCTTAAACACCCTTTTCATACACACACCTCTCTTACCTCTTCCAATAATCTAAACTTACATTTTTCATTTTTTTTAAATGGCAACATCTTGAGATTACATAAAGATACAAAATTTGGAGAGCACTTAAAAACCATATCTAGATAACCTTATTTTAATATGGTAGTTTAATTAAATTAATTAGTATATTTACAGAATAAACTTAAAACTAATCAATTATTGAAAGGGTGATGTTTAGCCTATTCGGTTGAAAATGGTATATGAATATGGTTTGAAATTGTTCATTGAAATTTTTCTTACAGAGCTATAATTATAGTAATTTCTTGCCGACCATAATTCTAGGACGGAGTTATCCATTCAGTTAAAAATGACCTAAGAGAGGGGACGACAAGAAAAAGAGGAAAGGGATGGTGACTTCTAACAATCTCGCCAAGTGAATGGTTACATTCAACCCATGAAAACCATTTATTTTTCTTTTTTCTTTTTATCTCTCTTTTCTCTCTAGGATTCTCAAGTGGTTTTGGCTTCTAGGTTTTCTCTAAAATTGGTGAGAAAACCAAACGAACTCACCTTTTTCAAGAGAGGAGGATGGAGTACTTCAATAGATAAAAGATTGTCTATTAAAAAGACCAACTCCTCTCCCATTTGGAGAGAATTGGCCATAATAGAGTCATTGGGCTCGTTTTTGAGCCTTGTTACTTATTTGACCCGAAGGTGAAAAGTGATAAAGTGGAGCTTATTTTGTGATGTATTTTATTGATCTACATTATTTATCGTTTAATAATTTTAGATTTGTCTAATTTTTTACAAAGATGATTAATGAATGATGTACTAAAATATAAACGGTTTATATTGTAGCAATACATTACAAAGTGACCCAACAAAATAAGTATCAAAATGTGTGTCAAAATTATGTACCCCAAATTCTAAAATCACATACATACATACATACATACATACATATATATATATATAGTGTTACCTTTAACTTTCTTTGCATTGGCACCGCAAAATAAAGTAATATTCAACTTTGAAAACTCAACGGAATGGATCATCTCCATCAAAGACGCGAGGAAATTCTGTTTTCACAAATTACTGCTGAAACCATTGTAACTCTCATCTTTATAATTGTTTTGGAAATTCACTCTTATGAAAAACAATTTATGACATCAATCAAGAAGGAATGGTTGAACTCTTGGGCTTCGTTTGTTATAGAGAATCATGCATAGAAAGAATAACTCATTATATTCCAGGCATATTGTAGGAAAAAATGGATGACACATTTTAAATAGGGGAGTGCTATTTAATAAAGACTTCTTATATGTCCCACACATCCTTGTTAATTTCTGTCTAATGATCTTTTTTCAAATAATTTGATTTGATGACCGAAAATTAAGAGAGGTTTGTCAGAGATAAAAAGGGGTGTGTGGATAGCACCACTCTTTAAATATGGGATCTAGTCATGTATTTCTTTGACGGTTTTGTCATATGAGTTATCCCATCCAAACCTTCCCTCTGTGTGAGGGTTATTCTCACCGATCTGTGTGAGTGTTTCTCCATCGCGTTCAATTCCGGCACCGCCAGTCCTAGCTACGGCTAGGATCGGTAGGTTTTCTTTTGTTTCTTTCTCCTTCTCTTTCTCCTCTTCCTTTCGCCGTTTTCTTCCCTGGGTTTATTGGCCGATTTGCCTTCTTCTCTCCCCTTTGCTGTCTCTCATCTGACTTCCTCCAACTTCCAAGCTTCAGTCTCCCTTTGTAGCACTTTGTTGCGTTGTTTTGAGTTGGTGTGCTTTGATCTGGTGCTTGCACTGGGTCGGGTGTTCCTTGCACCCCCACCTTCTCTTTGTTGTTTGCCCTTGTTGGCAGTGTTGCTCATGGTTTGCCATGAGCTTCTTTCCCTTGGCTGCCGATTCTCTGGTGTCTGTAGTTGGCCTTGGAGTGAAGCTTGGCATTGGTTGCTGATTTCGGTGAGGCGCGGCGTTGTTTGGGGGTGCGACTTTGGCTGAATCGACATGCACAGCTGCGGTTTTGGTGGTTGCCGCGGCGGCTATGGTGGAAAACGCGTCGGCTCCGGTTGTTTCTGTGTTTCTTTGCTTTCGTCTCACCTTTTGGTTGGGCTTCTGTTGTTTGTTTGTGTTTTTTGTTTTTGGGCCTCTGTGTTGTACATTTTGGGCCATTGTGTTGTAATGCTGGTTGTGGTTCAAATAATAAAAGATTGCATTGAAACAAAAAAAAAAAAATTAATCCGTTCATACAAACAACTCAACCTTATAACAGTATTAACAGGTCACTGTCACCATCAACTTCAACCTTAATACAATGTATGAACACAAATTGTCTTTTTTTTTAAGAGAAAGTACAATATTCATTGAAAAGAGGAAAATGTACAAAACAAAAATTGTGTTAACACATAATTTTTTTACAATCAACTTAATTAATGTTGCACAAATGATTAGCTGAATAAGCTGATTTAAGCAAGGAATTAACCATTCTAACAAAACGAATTATGACTCAACAGAATTGTTGAACAGTCTAACTAGAACTATTCTAACTTTCCTTCTTTATTTTTGTTCAATATTCTAACTTTCCTAAGCTTATCAAATTCGGAAAGAATAATATTGTTCAAGTGGAGAAGTTGTTTCCCACCAACAAAGTTCCTGGAAAATTCTCATCCAAATTCCAAACTAATTACAACTATTACACTTTTTTTTGGAAAGTTGAACAAAAGTTTGTGGAAAGTCCCACACTAGTTTCTTTTTTGGAAAGTCTCACGCATGGGTAAAAACTCAACACTCTATCTATTAGGATATTGGACCACAGATAAACTAATTTCTACCAGACTACATTACCTTGAATATTCAAGGGTCAACTAAATTAAGGAAAATTAAAGAGATGACCTTATGAAAGAACAGACCCTGAAAATGTTCTCAGGTCATGATAGTATTAGTACTTAATTGGAATAAAACTATATTACTACTCGGACCATCTAAGTATCTTGTGATTCTTTTCCCAAGTGGCATAAACTAGCTTTTATTTTATAAACAATTTAGCTAGGCAGAGTAACATGTCTAGATCGTAAACTGTCATAACTAATTGGTTATAGTATTAGATGCTATGATTGACTTTTGGTTAGTGAGTTCAATACCTATTTGGTTGGTCTCCTTCTATCGCTATAACTTTTACTGTGAATTAAAAAAATTATACAGTTACAGTCTTACAGATACAATTTTATACCCTTACAAAATTGATGTTAAAAAAAAGTTACATTTTAGAAGCGCCAATCAATTTCATTGAAATTTCGGGTTGTATTTTGCCGGTTGATTGCGCTTCTATAATGTCATGATTCCACACTCCAGTGAGAACGGGCCTAACCCAGATCGACTGTGCTGTTTCTTTTTTCTTGTTTATTACTCCTCTTAACAACCTTATTTAATCATCTTAATAATCGAATTATCTGTTTCACCAAGACATATGGAAGGAACTGAATCCAAGTCAAGGTCAACGAGTCTTTATAAATGCTAGTCAATCTGTCTGTAACTGGGGACTTCTTTCAACGACCACGCGCATGTCCTGTTTAGGTTAAATCTCCATGTGTTTCTCTGATCAGCTTCGTACGTGATAAACGCCGGCAATTGTACTGTTGCTTTCCCGCATTTTTGGCCATTTTATTTTTATAACAAGTGCTGCTGGTTTTTTTTTTTTTTTTTTTGGTTCTTCAGCTGATGGTTGTTGTAGTCCTTTTTTAATATATATATATATATAGATATATATTAATGTGAAAAATAAGATTGCAAATAAATTCAAGGCGATCCATTGAAAGAGATTCCTTGAATTGAATCTTTAATTAATGCGTTACACGTTCATATATATAAGATTGGTATACTCTTTAGAAATTAGGCGAAGCGTGTTCTGACTTCCCTCGTGATAGTTCAATTTTTTGTTTTTCGAAAAATGTTTGCTTTCTGTTATAATATATGAATGCTAATATTAAAGAAGAGAAAAAAAGAAGAAGAAGAAGATAATTATTAATTTGGTGATATTTCCTTTTACTAATGCTAGAGTAAGCATCATGTTCCCAATCATTCTCCCCTCGATCTGAAGGGAAAATGTAATAATTTTTTTAATGTGGTCGCTCTTTCGATTTGACGAGAAGAGTTTACATGATTTTGTTTGCTTTCTCGCTCCGTCGAGGAGATTGAGCCATTGTGGCATCTTTGACTTACGGCTCAAACTGAGATCTTTGAGCAAAAACTGTTGATCAAACTGTGTTTCTCCCCTCAATCTGAAGGGAAAATGTAAAAATAAAAAATAAAATATCTAATGTGGTCGATCTTTCGATTTGATGAGAAGATTCTTTGTGGTTGTATTTGATGTCGCTCTGTCGTGGATATCGAGCCAATTACATCCCTAATATTATATTCGAAGCTACTATATTAGGGATGTAAATAGCTTACGACTCAAGTTGAGGTGTTGATTTTTTGTGTTAACATGATAAATGACCAGCTATTAGGAGGAAGCTTGATATTTATTGAAGGTGAATCATAATAGTACTTTTTTTCTGATGTAAGACCATCAGAAGCTTGAGATTTACGGTAGTTTTACAACTTACTGTTGAGTATCAATAAACAATAGCTCAACATTGATTAGTTAGTGAGGCTGTCATGTCATACTAAAGTTGTTAAGTTGTTAATTAAAAAGATTAGTTAGTCTGTTAGAAGTATAAGAAGGAAGCTTTAAGCTAGATACATGTGTGTATAAAAGCTCTGTGATTGTAAGATTCAATTCATTAAGTCTGAAATATAATTCATACAGTTTAATCTTTATCTTTCTCCAAATTGTTTCTCTTTGTAGTTCTTCATTTTCCACCATCCTTTATTGTTCTTTGTTTATTTCTCAATGTAGTTAATACTTACAAGGTTTATACCTCGTGAGTGTTATCGTTTTTGTTTTTAGATGAGGATCGTCCATATATTGCTGAGAATTGTATTGTATTTTTTATAACCACTTGATTAGATTTGCCATGCTTGTTCTGTGTATGTTCCTGACTGTTCTTAATAAATTGTTATTTAATTTTTATTTTCAAAACAATCTACACATATAAATCATTTCTTATCTTTTTTCTTACAAATACAAAACTTTACTTGGTTGAATAATATGGAGACATATATTAATATTTACTAGGAAAATACTTGTGTCCACTTACATGTCTACTCGCCTATAATTAACGTATTTTCGCCGAAATAATTTTATAACTGAAACCATTTATTCTCTTTATCTTCGCCTACAAATTATCTCTACAAAACTCATTCAATTTGGAGACCATAATTAGCCGCCTATATGTGTTGAATAAATTGACAGTTCGGATTATAAGCAGCGTTCGTATGACAAACTGCTAATTTAGCTAAGGGTGAACTGCCAATTTAGTCCCTGAATTATCATCTTAGTGAAAATTAGGTCCTTAAACTATTTTTTTTTCTTCAGAAAAATCACTCCTTGAATTAAAAATCTGCCAATTACATCCTTAATATTATATTCGAAGCTACTATATTCGATTTTTCGTCAATTTAAGTCACGTTATTTGCATGTGATACACATTGGAAGGTAGATTGGTAATTTTACATAAAGAAATAGTGTATGGAGTTAACTTTGGAGGGTAAATTAGACGTTAGATTCGCAACCTATATGAAATGTTAAGGGCTTACATGTGAGAAAAGAATAATTTACACTCTAAAGTGTGTCAAGTGACTAAGTTGACAAAAAATTGGATAAAAATAGCTTTGAATATAATAGTAGGGATGAAATTAGCAATTTTTCATGAATTTAGGGATTTATTTTACCGAAAAAATAATTCAAGGACCTAATTTTCACTGAGGTGATAGTTCATAAACTAAATCGGCACTTCACCCTTTATCTAATGCATATAGCTTATATATGGTCTCTCAACTGAATGACTTTTTATAGAGATGATCTTTAGATGATAATAGAATAATTAGAACACATTTGGAGATGATGTTTATATAATAGTCTCCATACTATATGTGTTGAATAAATCGACCTTTTTAATAATAAGTAGTGTTTTCATGATGAATTGTCAATTTATTTGATTCATATTGCTTATATAAAAGTCTCTAAATTGATTGAATTTTTATAGAGGTGATCTTTATATAATAGTCTCTAAACTGAATGGCTTTGTATTTTTTTTAAATACGTATTTAAAAAACAAATAGTTATAATTATGATTTTGCAGAGTAAAAATATCTGTTAATCACAAATTAACAGACAAGTGTGTTCACCCATAAGGCGTACACAAGTATTGTCCATAATGTTACTACCATTTTGAATGACTAGAAGTATTGTCCATAATGTTATTACTAGTTTGAATGACTTTATGCAAGAAATTAATATCAAAAGGGGCTTTGTGCTTGGTTGGTTACTTTCTAGTGAATTGGATGGGATTTCACACATCCCACTATCGACAACACACAAGAGTGCCAGAAGAGGTGAAAAAAGCTTACAAAAGTTATTTCATGGATTATTAGGGATCTTGAAATCACTCAAACGTGATTGACTGGGATGGCTGCTCTTTGATCTGTTTTGTGACGTTACTAAAGCACTCAAACGTGATTGACTGGGATGGCTGCTCTTTTAACTGTTTTGTGATGTTAATAAGAGCCATCATGGTTGCTGGATGGCTGCTCTTCGATCTGTTTTGTGATGTTACTAAAGTAACTAAACCACTCGAACGTGATTGACTGGGATGGTGCTCTTTTGTCTGTTTTGTGATGTTAATAAGAGCCATCATGGTCTTTCAAATGCGTGTTATTTCTTGATAAGGATAACAGAAATGATAGGGAGATCAAATAGGAAATAAGCACACATTTGGTTTTTAGTTTACACAATTTAGTTTAAAATTTTGGTCTTCCTAGTATTACCTAATAAATGCAATTCTATTATTTTAATTTACATAGTGAAAGACGGAGGATTGACCTAGAGATGACAATTTAACCTGTCAAACCCGATCCCTATAGGTAACCAATTCCGAACTATTCAATTCTGGGCATTGAATTTCGAGTATTTTACAGTTATGGATAACCGTCGGTTAAATTTTTCGGTTTCGAGTTCTGTTATTAGGAATCCGCCTCAAACATATACCCGAAACCGAACTATTTCATTTTTAATAAAAAAAATATAAATATTTATTGTACGAGAAACAAGTTATCAATTTTCATGCATTATTAAATAGGGAAGTCCATGCTAGTAATTATATGCATTATATCGTTGATAGTTAAATTATAGAGAAAATTAGTATCCAGTCCCTAGTTTCTAATGTTCATTGACTAAGACCTTATTAGTTTTTAGATTTTGATCAAAGTCCCTAGCATTAATATGTTAATGAATTACATGGAAGTTACATAATTTTTATAATAAAAATTAGTAATTGATTTAGAGTTTTAATATTCACACCCTTATTAAACTCCTAATTGATTTTCAATTCAAACATTTCCAAAATATAAAAAAATAAAAATAGAATAAGTTTGTACCCGATAAATTTTAAAAAACAATTTCAAATTTTTAATCTTATATATACCCATTCTTAAATATATGAAAAATGTACCTTTTTTAATATAAAATGTACCCATTTTTTATATAAAATTCATTCAATCTTATGTCTAATCCATTTTTTAAACTCATAATTTAAGAATGTATCAATGTCAAGTTTAATAGAATAAATTTAATAATGTTATTAAGCCTAATATCAATTTTTTTTTTTTGTGTTTTTGAAAATTTTACCCATGTTTTGGTACAATAATTTTTTGGTTAGTTTTGATGAACGTACCCATGTACACACACACACACACACAATATATAAATATATATATATATATATATATATATATATATTGGAGGGTATGATTTATCTTTAATATTTTCAATCACATAAATTATGGGTTTTATTTATAATCTCATTATTATAAATAACAAAAAAAATTATTTTTAATTTAAAAATATAATAACTTACATAGAAATACATTATTATATTAATGTTAGGAACTTCAATAAAAAAAAAACTACAAAGATTTTAGTAAAAAAAACATTAGTAATTAAGGACCGCATCCAAAGTGTTATATGTTTATCAATTATGAATAATATAAATATTTTTTGATAGGTAATTGTTATTGGCATCTCAAAAATCTCATTTTGCACTCCAAACTTTCTATAATTAGAAAGAAAATCACATTTATGAGGAGTAAGAATAAGATTTTTGGGGTGCTAATAACAATTATTTTTAAAAAAATATAAATATTTAATATTATTTATTATATGCAATGTATCAGTTTTATTAAAAATGCACTATTTAAATATCATTAATCCTGTTTTTAATATTATTTATTATATACATTGTATCAGTTGCATGCACTATTTAATATTTAATATTATTTAATATGTGCATTGTATGTAACATCCCATATCGTCCAGGGGAGTAGATTCTGTAAGCCTTATCTGTATATTTCCATCTCTACCTAGCACGAGTATCAAGGCGTCACGAACCATCGTCGCCTGTGCTAGGTAAAGATGGAAATATACATATAAGGCTTACATGATCCACTCCCCTGAGTGATGTAGGATGTTACATTGTATGCATTGTATCAGTAGTCTATTTAATCTCGTTTTTATTTAAAATCTACTACTTAATTAATAATATAAATAAATGTAAAAATATATAAATATCATAATGGGAAAAATCGTTTTTCAATGAGAAATCTGTTCGAGGATTCTACAGTTTCGAGTTTGGAAAAAAAAAATGAAGTTTGGAAAAAAAAAATGAGTTCAGTTATGAGAATGGCACATCTGACCCGATCCATCTCGTTGCCATCCCTAATTTGACCCTACGCGGCTACGCCATAGTGGTAAAAGAAAATTCTAACCACCAAGACAATCTACCATTTGTAAATATTTTTTTTTAATTTATACTCTATAATTAAATATCATCTCTTCAAATGCTAATCTAAATTAAATAACTTTAATTTCATATCTAACTAGCATATGCCTACTTTGTGTGTGTGAACATTTTTTATTATTGTTTTTAAAATGAGAATGAGAGAGAGAGAGAGAGAGAGAGAACGTGATAGTGGGGAGAAATGTTTTTGTTTTTATTTTTTATTTTTTTAATATTAAATATATGTTAAAATCACATGTAGGTGAGACTTAATAAAAAAAAAGCAAAATTTCATTTTATGAAATTACATTACTGTCCATAATTTATTTTTGTAACAAAAGACTAAATAGTTTTTTCACCTTCATCTAATTGACAAATTTTTTTTGTTAATTGTGAACACGGAAAATTCCTGAAACGAAAGAGACAAGAACAACGTGCACAAAATAATATTTGTGTTTGATGATTTTAGGTTACAATCTCTCTCAAATTTGATCATCTGATTCGATCTCCGTAAGGTGTGGATTTGTGGATGTTTCGTTGATCCAAGGGCCGTCGAGGCTTGATCTTGGATAAACTGTTGGAAGTTTCTTCAAGGGGCCGTGGGCTTGATCTTTGAAGGTGGATTTGAGCGGATCTTCAAGGAGCCGTTGGGGCTTGATCTTGAGGATGAGTGTTTCTTCAAGGGCCGTTAAGGTTTGATCTTGAATAACGGTGATGAACGGATCTTCAAGGGTTTTTGGGCTTGATCTTGAAGAACGGTTGGATGTGTGGATTTGTTGATGTTTGTTGATCCAAGGGCCGTCGGGGCTTGATCTTGGATGAACGGATGATGAACGATGGTGCTTTCTTCAAGGGCCGTCGGGGCTTGATCTTGAATTGGTGGAAGTTCTTCAAGGGCCTTTGGGGCTTGATCTTGAATTGGTGGATGGTTTGATCCAAGGGCCGTCGGGGCTTGATCTTGGAAGAACGATGAACGAAGAACGAAGAACGAAGAGAGCTTTCTTGATTCTTCGGGAACCTTGAGAGCTTTAGAGTTTCAAAGCTTCAAAGATTTGGGGGATTCTCTTCCAATTTGGGAGTAGAGAAATGTATTTGTGAATTGGTTCCTTGATTCTTTGATGGAGGAGCCTATTTATAGGCTTTGGGAATGAATCACCACCATCCATTTGTTTTGGTGGATGTTGTAGGTGAATTTTGGTGGATGTTGTAGGTGAAACTTGGTGGATGTTTGTAGGTGAAACTTGGTGGATGTTGTAGGTGAACTTGGTGGATGTTGTAGGTGAACTTAGTGTATGATGTAGGTGAAGTGAATGAAGGTTGTAATTTTAATACAATGGTCAACATTTATTTCACCAAAATTTCAATGTTTACAAATGTAATCTTAATGCAATGGCTAACATTTATGCCACCAAAATTTCAATGTCTACAAATGCCCCCACTTCAAGGCGCGTTGTATACATGTGCTTGTTACATGTAGGAGATGCGTTTTGAAGTCCCTTAATGTAGTTGTCAATCCAAGGGCCATCGAGGCTTGATCTTGAATTGGGCTGGAGATTTCTTTAAGGGCCGTTGAGGCTTTGTTCTTGGACTTTGTTTGAAACTTCTTCAAGGGTCGTCGAGGCTTGATCTTGAAGGTTGAAATTGGACCACAAGGAGCTTTATGTGGTAGATGATCTTTGGCTTTGGTAGTGGATGAATCGGCACGTATTTGTTTTTTGCGCTTTGTTGACTTTCCACAGCTTTGATCTTGAACTGGGTTGGAGGATTTTTTGGATTCCTCCAATTGTTGATTGTCCACAGCTTATTCTTGAACATGATTTGATTCAAATATGGTGGACGCTTGATCTTGAATCGGACTTGTGATTTCCTCAAGGGCCGTCGAGGCTTGATCTTGAATTTGGCCGGAAACTTCTTCAAGGGCCGTTGATGCTTGATTCTCGAAGGTTGACTCGAACACATGGAAAGCAAGCACGAGGTGAAGGTGACGACTTGTTGCTTTGTTCAATCTTTCTAATTCACACCTGAGCAGTTTGGTCAACGGTATGATCTTCAAGATTGATGGGCTCTTCTTCCAGTTGGTGACTTGATCTTTAAGGACTTGATTCAAGGGTGGTGAAACGGCACATGCAGCCCACAACGCCTAGCAAGTCGACCCAAGAATTTGAGGGTCAAAACGAGTCATCCACCCAAAGTGATTGCAAACCTGATGATATGAGATACTTTTGATTTTGAAGAAGTAGCGGATGAATCGACACGTGCTTTGTTGTGCTTGTCTCCACATGCTTCAATGTATCATTTTCCCTTGTCTTATCTATTCTTCTGGTAGAATGTAACATATTCTCGAGTTCTTCAGCTCAGACTCTTTCTGCTGAGCTGACTGTGCAGGCTGCATTCTTCTCTGCTTGTTTCTTCAGGCAGATGTGGCAGCTTCTTGAGTTCCTCAGCTCGGACTCCTTCTGCTGAGCTGACTGTGAAGACTGCATTCTTCTCTGCTTGTTTCTTCTGCACGTTGTCTCCACATGCTGCAAGGTATCATTTTCACTTGCCTTATCTGGCATCCGAGTTTGAGTGGAGGTTCCGGCATATTGTTTTCTTTATCATTGTCTTTGTAAGTAAGAACAAGGAAAAAGGAAAGGACAGGAAGAATGCATGATATGAGATACTTTTGCTTTCTACCCTGGTGATATGAGATACTTTTGCTTTGGTGTCATTTGTTTGCAGAGGTACCCCAAGGAATAAGAAACACTGAGTGACTCGAGAGGCTTCGTTGGAAAGGCATTCTCGGAGATGAAGAAAGGTTCTCGGAGATGAAGAAAGGTTATGTATGTCTGCCTTGCTATGGAGGGTGAAGGTGGACAGTTATAGGAAATTCTTTAGTACCTGTAGAGGTACTATTCTTTTACTCGTGTCGGCAACCAATGCATGATTGATCAGTATGGCTTCACGTGCTTTCTTCTTTATTAGAAATCTTCGACAAATTGTCCGTAATTTTCGTCAAGCTGAGTGTGCATGTGACATGTGTTGACGAGGCTGAAAAAGACTGGCGCCTCTTCGATATCTGGGATCGGCGCTTCGACAAATTGCTCGTGATTTCCGCAAAGCTGAGTTTGCGCGTGACGGGTGCTGACGAGGCTGAAAAAGACTGGCGCCTCTTCGATATCTGGGATTGGCGCTTTAACAAATTGCCCGTGATTTCTGCAAAGCTGAGTTTGCGCGTGACGGGTGCTAACGCGACTGGAAAAGCAAGATGCTTCTCCGATTTCTGAGCTTGCCTCTTTGATTTTTGAATTGGCCTCTTCGAATTCTGAGCTCGCCTCTTCGATCTTTGAAATCCCGTCGAGTGTTGATCTTTATAGAGGCACGCAGTTCGTTTCAAAGCACACTTGAATTTTCGCTTGTAGAAACTCCCTTCTTGTACTTCCAAGATCTTGATTTGTCCGACCTCTTCTTTCTTCAACACCTTTGAAAATGTCTGGACCCTCTGACCGTCGATTTGATTTGAACCTTGGTGAAGAGGTAGTCCCGTCTTCTCCAGATAACATATGGCGCCCATCCTTCATATCCCCTACTGGTCCTCTTACCGTTAGGGATTCGGTGGTGAAGAATGATATGACCGCTGCGGTGGTGGCCCGAAACCTTGTCACTCCCAGATATAACAGACTACTTTCCAAACGGTCTGATGAGTTGGCTGTTAAGGATTTTCTGGCTCTCAGTGTGGAGTGTGCAGGTTCTGTGTCTAATATGGCCCAACGCCTATTTGCTCGAACCCGTCAAGTTGAATCATTGGCGGCTGAAGTGATGAGTCTCAAACAGGAGATTAGAGGGCTCAAGCAGGAGAATAAACAGTTGCATAAGCTCGCACATAGCTATGCGACAAACATGAAGAGGAAGATTAACAAGATGCAGGAATCTGATGGTCAGATTTTACTTGATCATCAGAGCTTTGTGGGTTTGTTCCAGCAGCATTTGCCTTCGTCTTCTAGGGCTGTACCGCGTAATGAAGCTCCAAATGATCAACCTTTGGCTCCTCTTCTTCCTGGAGTTTCGCCGAGTGGTGTGGCTTCAAACAGTCAACCTCCGGCGCCTCTCATTTCTGGAGCTCTGCCGAGTGGTGAGGCGGCACCTGATCGTCCTTGAAGATCCCCTCTTGTAAATTTGATTTGGTTTTTTTTTTTAAGTATGTATAATGCAAATTTATGTAAAATTTCCAGAAAAAATAAATAAAAACGGACTTTATTTCTCTCAATGCATTTGTTTTGTTTTTTTTTTTTGTAAATACATAATAACATATGTATTTATTTATTTATTCTTTTGTAATAAAATTGACTTTCTTTAATAAAACTTTTATATATATTTTTATTTTTTATTTTTTATTTTTTTTTATTTTGATATGACTGAACTCGAAATTGAATGTTCGAGCCGCCTACGTACCCTTCCAAAGAAAAGATCAAGCCATAACGTAGTTCAAATGAGTGATGAATTTAACAGTAATTTTGATGATGATTTTGCCGTACACAGTAACACAGTTTATGCTCTTGCGGGCCAGGAGCTTTGGTTCATGCAGTTTAGGCTCGTGCGAACAAAGAGCATGAGTTGTCGCCTTTCAGGGGTAGTAGCGCTTCAAGAATCTGCCATTGATAGGGCCGATCTTCAAGCCGTCTTCCGCCATGATTAAGTAGGCGCCATTGGTGTAGACTTCTTGTATTACGTATGGTCCATCCCATTTTGACGTGAACTTGCTCTTTGTCTTGTGAGTTGTGATGATAGGCCTACGCAATGAAAGGACGAGATCTCCCATTTGAAAAGAACGAGGGAAAACTTTCTTGTTGAAGGCCTTGGAGAGTCGTGCTTGATAACACTCCAAGTGTTGCTGGGCTTCGAGTCTTTTCTCATCTAGGGCTTCCAGCTCTTGAAGGCGCAACTTTGCATTCTCTTCGTCAGTCAAGCCTTCTTGTAGAGCCATCCTTAGCGAGGGGATTTGACTTTCGAGCGGTAGAACAGCTTCCACGCCATATACAAGAGAATAAGGTGTAGCTTGGGTAGGCGTTCTATATGTCGTCCTGTATGCCCAAAGTGCTTCGCCTATTCTTTCATGCCAGTCTTTCTTTGTTCTGCCGATTACCTTCTTCAGGAGGTTGCACAATGTCTTGTTAAATGCTTCTGCAAGACCGTTGGCCGGAGCATGATACATGGAGGATTTGTGCTGCTTGAACTTGTATTTCTCGCAGAGCTCGTCCACGAGTCGGTTGGAGAACTGTTTTCCGTTGTCAGTCAATGTAGCGAGGCACGCCATATCGGTGGATGATATGTTCCTTGATGAAACGGACGACAGTTTCCTTCTTGACTTCCTTCAGGGGTATGGCTTCAGCCCACTTGGAGAAGTAATCTGTTGCAGCCAGGATGTAAGCTTCTCCTGCAGATGACTTTGGCGCAATTGGTCCTACTACGTCTAATCCCCATGCATCGAATGGTCATGAAGTAGCTGTAGGGTGTAATGGTTCAGGCGGTTGATGTATGAAGTTGGCGTGAAATTGGCAGGCTTGGCACCTTTTGGCGTGTTCTAGGCAGTCCTTTACCATGCTTGGCCAGTAGTAACCCATTCTTTTGAGCTGGAAATGAAGCTTCGGTCCGGACTGATGCGCTCCACATATTCCTGAGTGTGCTTCTTCCATGGCTTGATTGGCTTCTTCCTTGCCTAAGCATCTTAGAAGTACTTCTTCAAAAAATCGCCGGTAGAGTGTCCCTTTGTAATAGAGGAAGCGATGCGCTCGTCGACGTACTTCAGAACGGTGTTTTGGATCATCTGGGAGTATTCCATGCTCCAAGTAGTTGATCAGCGGCTGTCTCCATTCTTCAACGTTGACCGGAAGTATAGAAATAACATTTGTATCACTTAGTACCATTTCAGTGACAGGCGGGATTACCCATCTTTGGCAGACTGGCACGTTTGTGGCTTCGTCTTCTCCTAACGTTATGCTCGAGGCTAGGTGGGCGAGAGCGTCTGCCATTTGATTCTCTTTTCTTGGCACGTGTTCTAGTGTTACAGCCTCAAATCTTTGTAGCAATTGCGTTGCCAGCCAGAAGTATGGGACGAGATCATCTTTCCTAACCTCATATTCAGTCAAGAGTTGATTGATTATGAGCTTGGAGTCGCCATATATCTCAAGGGCTATGATTTCCATGTTGATTGCCATTTGGAGCCCGATGATCAGTGCTTGGTACTCAGCGACGTTGTTGGAGCATAATTCGCTTAGTTGGAATGAATAAGGTAGTATTTGCCTTTGTGGCGACATGAATACTACTCCTGCCCCCGCTCCGTCTGCTCGTGCAGATCCGTCGAAGAACATCGTCCATGTCGGAAATATGTCGATGTAGAACACCTCTTCGTCAGGCAAGTCGTCTGAGATTTTCCAATCGGCTGGGATTGGATGGTCGGCAAGGAAGTCTGCTAGCGCTTGTCCCTTGATGGCCTTAGCTGGGACGTAGATGATCTCGTATTGATTGAGAAGCAATACCCATTTAGCTAGTCGTCCTGTCAAAACTGGCTTGGACATGACATATTTGACCGGGTCAACTTTAGCAACCAAGTGGATGGTGTAAGCATGCATGTAATGTCTGAGCTTTTGGATGGCAAACATCAAGGCAAGGCACATTTTGTCTATTGGGGAGTAGTTCAACTCAGCGCAGGTGAGCGTTCAACTGAGGTAGTAGAGCGCTCCTTCTTTTTGGGATTCGTTTTCCTGTGCCAAGAGTGCTCCAACTGAACTTTCCTGAGCAACGATGTACAATATGAGCGGTTTCCCTGGTACAGGTGCCCCCAGGACAGGTGGACTTGATAAATACTTCATTATGCTTTCAAAAGCATTGTTGCATGCCTTGTCCCATACGAATGGAACATCTTTCTTCATGAGTCGACTGAACGGTTGACAACGCCCTGCAAGGTTGGAGATGAAGCGTCTAATGAAGGCTAGCCGTCCTTGTAGACTTTTCAACTCGTGCAGGTTTCTTGGCTCGAGCATGCTTTGAATGGTCTTGATCTTTGATTGGTCCACTTCAATGCCACGATGCTTGACAATAAAGCCGAGGAACTTTCCAGATGTGACGCCAAATGCACATTTTAACGGGTTCATCATGAGGTTGTATTTTCGCAACCTTTCGAACACTACTCGCAAATCCTTCAAGTGATCTGGTCTTTTCTTTGTCTTGACCACCACATCGTCTACATAGCATTCTACATTCTTATGTAGCATGTCATTGAAGATCTTCTGCATTGCGCGTTGATATGTAGCTCTAGCATTCTTCAGGCTAAAGGGCATCACTTTGTAGCAGTAGATACCTTTTGGAGTGCGGAAGGCTATTAGTTCCTCATCTTCAAGAGTCATACGAATTTGATTGTATCCAGAAGAGCCATCCATGAATGATAGTGCCTCATGGCCAGTGGTCGCGTCCACCATGATTTCAATGATTGGCAATGGGAAGTCATCCTTTGGGCAAGCATCATTGAGGTCTCGGAAGTCTACGCAAACACGTATTTGTCCAGATTTCTTAAGAACTATGACGATGTTAGAGATCCACTTAGGGTATTGCACCTCTCGAATGAAGACTGCTTCGATCAACTTGTCAATCTCAGCCTCGATTTGTGGGATGAGCTCAGATCGATAGCGTCTTTGAGTTTGCTTTATTGGTCGCATTCCAGGCTTGACTGCAAGATGATGCACAACAATGATAGGGTCGAGGCCGGGCATTTCCTTGTAGGTCCAAGCAAAGACGTCCTTGTACTCTAATAACAGCTGGTAATACTTCTCTATCTCGTCTGCACTTAGTAATGCACTTACGAAGATAGGTTTTGGTTCCTCACTTGTGCCTAAGTTGAGTTCTTTGAGATCGTCAACTGTGGCTTGCCCCCCATCTTCGAGTTGTGACGGTGCTGCAATGACATCTTCCTCGAGGATTTCATCTTCTTCACCTTCTTGGATTTGGATGTGGAAGATGTCTTGGGCCTCTTCTTCGGTGTTGACCTCTCGAGCTTGTTGGCATGAAGATTGTCCAGTGTGGATGATGGTGCGCCTTTTCACTTTCAGTGATCCAACTGTGTTAACCTCTAAAATTGCTTGGCGCTTCATTCTTGAAGGAATGGAACTTCGAACGTCATCATTTTCTGCCACACGATCGATCTTTTCTACTTCTGGTGTTGTCTTTCTCATTTTGGAAGGCTCTTTGGCTTCTCCAAGTTTTTCCATAACTGACTGTCGTGGAGGAAAGCTAGTCGTATCGCTTTGCTTCTTAGGTTTCGATAACCTTTTGAAAACAGAGCTTCGAGATACTGACGTGTTAAGCCTTTTGAAGACGGAAGTTCTGTTTTGACTGCCAATGAGTTTAGGTGCCGAAACTCTGGTCCTTGAACGATTCATTCTATCGAATACTGACGTCTGAGGGGCAATTCGAGGCTCCTCTTTATCTTGTATAATGCTCACGCTGATGTGTTGAGCGCTAGCATTTTTTACCTTGCTGGAGATCTTCACCGGTGCATTTGGTGTGAAGCCAAGTCCAGCTTTGTTGTTGTTGACCCCGTAACCATGCTCCTCCAACTTCTTCTGAGTTTTAGTAAGATCACGTTCGTTGTCTTTGATGGTGTTCAAATCCTTCTTTCCCAAATTTGCAGAGGAGGTGAAGTTGTACCCAGCTTTCGACATGAGTTTGTAGGCGTTTGGATCAAAACCTTCTTCGGTCCTCTTGGTTGGGAGAAAGCTTGGTTCTACCCCCTTTGGCAGGCCTTTTATGAAGCCTTATGATGGCCTTGCAACCTTAATGTCGCTTAGCTGTGTCAGAGGCAAAACTGCATTTGTTTTGAGCAACTTTACATTATCCATGTGCCGTTGTGTATCGGCTTTGCTTGCTGCAGTTTCAAACGGGGATTGACCATTCTTTCTTCTCGACGTTGGGATGTATCAGAAAACGGGTATGTTTGGTCCATTTGAAGGCGTCCTATTCCCTCTGGTTGTTGCAGGTTTAGCAAGCTCATCGTCGTTTTTGCTTGAAGATGGTATAGCTTCTTCTTCTTGCTTCTTGGGCACGGCTTGCCACTCCTGTTTTTAGGTGTTGCTTTGCTCATGGATTTGATCTCTTTTGGAAGAGTTTCGGGCACCATGTCTTCATCCATGTAGAACTTGGCGTCTGCAAAATGTGATTCGGCTTCGGTGAATGGCTTGGTGTCGCCATAGATCACCTTTACTCCTTCTCGGTAAAATTTTAAGCATTGGTGAAGGGTGGACGGTACTACTCCATTCGTGGTGACAGCTTTGCCTTTTGAGGGTTCTTCCATTTCTACTTCGACCATGTGACATGCAGTGATAGTGTACTGTTGGAAGAAGTCATCCGGGAAGTATTCGTGCAAGGAGACAGGAATACGTGGCTCTTGCTCCATAGGTTCCCCAGTATATGTTGACTTAGCAGCTCTTATACTTCTTTTAGGCTTCCTATTGTTGCGGCGACGATGCTTTCTCGCTTGCTCCCCCTTTGGCTTTATAGCTTGTGGTCTTGGCTTCCTCGTCTTCTTATAGGTCACCAATGTCCACCCTTCTTCATCATCGATAGGTGCATCCTGGTCGGTTGCCCCCAATGATGGTTGTGCAGAAGGTGCCGTGTAGCTTGTACATTGATAGGAATGGTCGAGTATTTCTTGAAGAGGCACGGGATCAAAAGACCCGAACATGATCGTAGTGGTATGCGTTGCGGCTGTGTCTTCTAGGTCGAGCTCAATCCGCCCTTGCTGTGCCAACTTCATGATGAGTTCTTTTAGGATGAAACATTTGCCCACATGATGACCCACGATACGATAGTACTTGCAGTACTTGGGATCGTTGATACGATTCATCTCTTCAGGGCGTTTGCATTCAGGCAACTCAATCACCTTCTTTTCCAGCAAGTCGTCCAACATTGCATCCATGTCGGAGTCCGGAAAAGGGTATACCTTCTGCTCCAGTTCCCTCAAAGTGTTTTTGTACCTATCTTGGGTGTGGGAAGGCTCACTTCTTTTTATCTCCTTTGCTTTGTTATTGAATGAGATTTTGACGGGTGCAGACGAGGTCTTAATAGCGATGGTTTTGGTGGTAAAAGCTTCCTTGGCGGGCTTTTTCCCATGATTGTCTACTCTTGAAGTAGACACCTTATCCCTTTTGAAATCGGTGATTGGCTCCTTCTTTCCATGGTGGGCGATGCTCAGTTCCATGTCATGGGCACGGGTGGCTAATTCTTCAAAAGTCTGTGGCTTGATACCTTGAAGGATGTATTGTAAACCCCATTGCATGCCCTGGATGCACATCTCGATTGAAGAAATCTCGGAGAGCCTGTCCTTACAGTTGAGGCTTAGATTACGCCATCGGTTGATGTAGTCCATGACTGGTTCTTCCCTCCATTGTTTCATGCTCGTCAGCTCCAGCATGCTCACAGTGCGGCGGGTACTGTAGAAGCGGTTGAGGAATTCCCTTTCCAACTGTTCCCAGCTGTTGATGGACTCGGGCTCCAGGTCTGTGTACCATTCAAAGGCGTTTCTTTTTAACGAGCGCACAAACTGCTTGACGAGGTAATCTCCCTCCGTCCCTGCATTGTTGCAGGTTTCGACGAAATGTGCGACATGTTGCTTTGGGTTTCCCTTTCCGTCAAATTGCATAAACTTCGGCGGTTGATAGCCCTTCGGCATCCTTAAGGCGTCGATCTTCCTGGAGTAAGGCTTCGAGTACAACGTGGAGGCATGAGAGCTTCCTTCATACTGTGCCTTGATGGTGTTGGTGATCGTCTCTTGCAGCTGCTGGATAGAAAGAGATCCCATGAGTGCCGCTGCTTGGTCTGGCTCCGGCTTCACATCGATTTTCTTCACCGGGGGCTCGTCTTCTTCGTCGTCTTCCTTCTTCAGATGATCAATTTTCGGGTTGGGTTTCTCGCCATCATGCGCCTCCAGTCGGTTGACGAGTGCTGTAATTTGTAAGTCTTTTTCTTCCACAGTTCGGGTTAACCTTGCAATTGCTTCATTCATCTGAGCCAGCTGCTCATCGATTGAAGTTGCTCCGGTAGCCATAACTTGCATGGATGTGCTGTCGCTTGAGTCAGCATCGGAAAACAAAGACTCGGAGTACTTCTTCGGGCTTTCCTCCCTTGGTGCCCTTAGCGAGGCCAGGGTGATCACATGTTCGTACCTCGGGTATTCTTGTTCCTTTGGCAGGGTTGATGTAGGGGTGGAAGAGGAGGCAACAAGAGCTCTTGCCTTGCTTCGAGTTACGATGCTTGAAATGGCGCCGCCTGCGGCAAGGATGCTCTTGTTCTTCGTGTTGGTTGTGGGAACAGCTTGAGCCTTCCTTGATGCCATTGATTTTGGAAGTGTGCTTGAATTTCTTGAACGGAGAAAGAGATGAGAGGTAGAGATGGTCCCACTGGGCGTGCCAATTTGTGAACACGGAAAATTCCTGAAACGAAAGAGACAAGAACAACGTGCACAAAATAATATTTGTGTTTGATGATTTTGGGTTACAATCTCTCTCAAATTTGATCCTCTGATTTGATCTCCGTAAGGTGTGGATTTGTGGATGTTTCGTTGATCCAAGGGCCGTCGAGGCTTGATCTTGGATGAACTGTTGGAAGTTTCTTCAAGGGGTCGTGGGCTTGATCTTTGAAGGTGGATTTGAGCGGATCTTCAAGGAGCCGTTGGGGCTTGATCTTGAGGATGAGTGTTTCTTCAAGGGCCGTTAAGGTTTGATCTTGAATAACGGTGATGAACGGATCTTCAAGGGCTTTTGGGCTTGATCTTGAAGAACGGTTGGATGTGTGGATTTGTTGATGTTTGTTGATCCAAGGGCCGTCGGGGCTTCATCTTGGATGAACGGATGATGAACGATGGTGCTTTCTTCAAGGGCCGTCGGGGCTTCATCTTGAATTGGTGGATGGTTTGATCCAAGGGCCGTCGAGGCTTGATCTTGGAAGAACGATGAACGAAGAACGAAGAACGAAGAACGAAAAGAGCTTTCGTGATTCTTCGGGAACCTTGAGAGCTTTAGAGTTTCAAAGCTTCAAAGATTTGGGGGATTCTCTTCCAATTTGGGAGTAGAGAAATGTATTTGTGAATTGGTTCCTTGATTCTTTGATGGAGGAGCCTATTTATAGGCTTTGGGAACGAATCACCACCATCCATTTGTTTTGGTGGATGTTGTAGGTGAATTTTGGTGGATGTTGTAGGTGAAACTTGGTGGATGTTTGTAGGTGAAACTTGGTGGATGTTGTAGGTGAACTTGGTGGATGTTGTAGGTGAACTTAGTGTATGATGTAGGTGAAGTGAATGAAGGTTGTAATTTTAATACAATGATCAACATTTATTTCACCAAAATTTCAATGTTTACAAATGTAATCTTAATGCAATGGCTAACATTTATGCCACCGAAATTTCAATGTCTACATTAATATTTAGTGTAGATTAAAAATAGCCAACATCATAATATGCATCATAGCACCATGTACAAACCATGATCAGCACGTTTGTTTTCCGGCAAGAGCAGGTACTTTTTTTTGTTTTTTTTATAAAAGACTGTTTAGAGTATGAATTCTGTTGATGCACAAAATCAGCGAAGACTTTGGTACAACAGAAAGTGTCAGGTTTTATGACCTTCGCTTGGTTGCTTCGGTCACTAGTGAGGATAAGTACGTAAATGAATAGAGACAGAGAAGCAAACACAGGATGTACGTGGTTCACCCAGATTGGCTACGTCCACGGAGTAGAGGAGTTCTTATTAGTAGTGAAGGGCTTACACAAGTACAAAGGATCAAGCTCTCAATTTAGTGAATTCTTGTGAATGATTTAACACAAATGGCATTAGGCAATATTGTGGGGGAATGACCCCTATTTATAGAAAAACTTGTAGCTTTGTCACATTGACATGTGTCATGTTATGATTGGTTCTTGATGTCGACACGTGCTGCGCTCTGATTGGCTTCTAATCTTGACACGTGTCGAGTAGTGATTGGCCTCCTGGTCGGAGGGGAACTCTTCTGGGTCCTTGACAGTATAGCGTTGGCCGGTGCTCGGTAGTTTCGGGATTGGTCAAGTATGGTACAAACAGTGCTCCCCTAAGTTCCCGAGTGAGGGAAACTCCTCGGTTGGGGACTTGCAAGATCCAATCCCTTGAGTAATCACGAAACTTCTAAGTACCGAAGTGTGGTCTGATCTTCATCTGCCCTTCTCTGGAAGTACCTTTCCTCCATCCGGGAATGGTGTATTTAGCTGATGTTGACGCACAAGGTAATGTATCAATTTCACTTGAAGCTTAGTTGTAGTTTCGGGCTTAGTCAAGTGTGATACAAACCCTATAGTAGGAGTCCCCCAAGTCGCCGAGCTAGGAGATCTGCCGAAAGAGGTGACAGACAAGGTAAGCAGTCAAACTTCCAAGTAAGCAACCCAGGATCAGAGGTTTGACTTCGGCTTCCGGTTGATTGTTCTCCTTCTCCTTGTCTCTCATTCAACTGCCAGGATAAGGAGAAGCAAATGGATAAGAGATGATATGAGATACTTTTGCTTTTGAAGAAGTAACTTTCCACAGGCTTATTCTTGAACTGTGCTGGAGGGTTTTCTGGTGCCCTTCAGAGTATAAGGCCGACTCAAAAATTTGAGGGTCAAAACAAGTCCATCAAATCTAGAGTACGTTCGACCTTGATGATATGGGATACTTTTGCTGTTGACGGAATAATGAATGTGGTATGGAAATGTGTCGTGCTGTAGTGATCTGTTTCAGCTCACCGTTGAACCTTCTGCTTCAATCTTTTGCATGGCAGAAGTGGTGTGCAACCTTTGCATTTAAATGGTCCTTCAGAACATTCCTTCATAGTGACTCATCCACGCTTGGCAGCTTCAGTGTAAAGAGCCAATATCTGATCAACTGTCATGAGGTATTTGCCGGTGGAATTCGTGACCTTGACAGCAGTTGAGGATGAGTACTCGAGAGCAATGCTAAGTAAGCAACCAGGCAAAGGCTCCAGGCAGTCAGTTCCAAATTGGAGGTTTGATTTCAGGTTCCGACTGACTGCTCTCTTTCTCCTTGTCCTGCAGGTGTGGACAAGGACAAAGACAAAGATAGGGAGAAAGCATGATATGGGATACTCTTGCTTTCGACCCTGATGATATGAGATACTCTTGTTCTTGGTGTGGCTTATTTGCTGAGGTATTATCGGGGGGAAATAAAGCTGAGTATTTCGAGAGTTTATGTTGAGGGTGCCTTTTCGAATGCGAGAAAGGGTTGAGCATTTTTGCAGGTTTGCCTGTCCGTTGAGGAGGGAGGTCAATGTATATAGGGATTTCCCAATAACAAGTAGTAATGCTATTCCTTTACCCTTCTTGGTCACAGCAATGTAGTGGGAGTTGCCAGCTTCACGTGTTTTAATTTTGTCAGAGCACTTTGAAAAAGTGGTATGTGGTATCTGGAAAGCTGATATTACGTGTGAAGATTACAGACAAGCTTTATCTAAGGAAATCTGGCTCTCGAAGTTCTGAGAGTTGTGCCTCTTCGGTTTTCGAACAAGCAATCCCGTCGAGGATCTGACTCTCGAGATTCGGAAAGCGGTGCTACTCCGGTTTTTGAGAAAGTAATTATGTTGGGAGTCTTTTCTCGAATGTGAGTAAAGGTTGGACGTTCTTACCAACCTGTCTTGCCGCAAAACACGGAGGTCGACACACATAGGGACTTTCCAGTTGTCAAGCAGTGGTGCTGTTCCTTTACCCTTATGGGTAATAGTAGGGTAGCTGGAACTTCGAAATTCTCGTGCCTAAACTTTGTCAGAGATCTTTGACAAAGTTATATGTGGTACCCGAGGAGTTGATGGTGCATATGGAGAGCGGTGATTGAACAGTAAGATTCACGTGCTTTTTACTTCACCAGAAATCTTCGACAGATTGCCCGTAATTTCCGCAAAGCTGATTGTGCATGTGACAGGTGCTGACGAGGTTGAAAAAGCAGGTGCTTCTTCGATTTCTGAGATCGGCCCTCGTGGTCTCTGAGCAGCCCAGCTTTTGAGAAAGCAAACGCCTCTTCGATTTCTGAGATCGGCCCTCGTGGTCTCTGAGCAGCCCAGCTTTTGAGAAAGCAAACGCCTCTTCGATTTCTGAGATCGGCCCTCGTGGTCTCTGAGCAGCCCAGCTTTTGAGAAAGCAAACGCCTCTTCGATTTCTGAAGCTCCGTCGAGTGCAGATTTTTATAGAGGCTGGCATTAAGTTCCACAGCACACCTGAATCTCTACCAGTAGAAGCTCATTTCTTGCACTTTTAAGATCTTGATTTGTCTGACCTCTTCCTTCTTCAACACATTTGAAAATGTCTGGACCCTTCGACCGTCGTTTTGACCTGAACCTTGGAGAAGAGACAGCCACGCCTTCTCCAGACAACATATGGCGCCCATCCTTCATATCCCCTACTGGTCCTCTTACCGTTGGGGATTCTGTGATGAAGAATGATATGACCGCTGCAGTGGTGGCCAGGAACCTTCTCACTCCCAAAGATAACAGACTACTTTCCAAACGGTCTGATGAGTTGGCTGTTAAGGACTCTCTGGCTCTTAGTGTTCAGTGTGCAGGTTCTGTGTCTAATATGGCCCAACGCCTATTTGCTAGAACCCGCCAAGTTGAATCATTGGCTGCTGAAGTGATGAGTCTCAAACAGGAGATTAGAGGGCTCAAGCATGAGAATAAGTAGTTGCACCGGCTCGCCCATGACTATGCTACAAACATGAAGAGGAAGCTTGACCAGATGAAGGAATCTGATGGTAAGGTTTTACTTGATCATCAGCGGTTTGTGGGTTTGTTCCAAAGGCATTTATTGCCTTCGTCCTCTAGGGCTGTACCTGGTAATGAAGCTTCAAATGATGAACCTCCAATGCCTCCTCCTTCTGGGGTTTTGTCAAGTACTGAGGCTCCGGATAACCACCCTCCGGTGCTTTCTCTTTCTGGGGCTCTACCGACTGCTGAGACTTCCCCTAAGCAACCTTTGTGAAGGCTCCCTTTTGTTTGTTTATTTTGACTCATGTATATGTACATATTTGTGGCTTATCGAAAATATTAATAAATAAGCTTTGCTTCATTTCAATATATTGTGTTAAATACATCAAAGCCTTCTTCATAAAGTTCTTTGAATTTTTGCTTTTGTTGAAACCTGTATTGTTGAAGCTTTGTGAGTGAAGCATGTAGTTTGAGGTAGTGTTCCCTTAATTTCCCGAGTGAGGAAAACTTCTCGGTTGGAGACTTGAAAAATCCAAGTCACTGAGTGGTTGTGAGACTGCCGAGTATTAAGGTGCAGTAGCATATGGTGGGAGTCCCCCAAGTCTTCAGGCGAAGAGAGTTGCCGAATGAGGTGTCTCGCTTGTTACTAATTTGTCAAAGTAACGAATCCTTGTTTCGATGTCACACATTCGCATATGCCTTATCTAAAAATATTTCCAACTTTTGTGTGTTTGATGCTGCATGCTATTGACTAGACAAGATCAAGTGCAATTAGTAGCTTTTCTCTCTTTTTCATCTTTTCTTTGGTGGAATTGCTTTTCGTTTCCACTAATCAGCCTGAGTGGATGCAAGATAACACCATTCTCTATAACTCAGATCGCAAAGTCGTCTTCATGAAAGTTGTTCCTTATCTTGTGAACTACAACATCTCCAAATTTGAGATCCATCGGAGTAGTACAACTCCAGAAATTCAGGTATGATGAGTAACTGTTCATCAATTTTCTGTTAACCCGTCAGACTTGTTGTGAG
Organism: Malus domestica; assembly: GCF_042453785.1. Taxonomy (NCBI): domain Eukaryota; kingdom Viridiplantae; phylum Streptophyta; class Magnoliopsida; order Rosales; family Rosaceae; genus Malus; species Malus domestica. Next base: position 34,134,395 of record NC_091669.1, on the reverse strand, counting down.
CTTCTAAACTCCATTTTTTCTTGTTCATCTCAACATACTTTCTTCATCGAAGTTGTTCCTCACCTTGTCAGCTACAACATATCCAAATTTGAGATCCATCGGAGCAGTACAAATCCAGAAATTCAGGTATGATGAGTGACTGTTCATCATTTTTCTGTCAACCTGTCAGACTTGTTGTGAGCTTCGAAACTCCATTTTCTCTTGTTCAGATCAACATACGTTCTTCATCGAAGTTGTTCCTTAACTTGTGAACTACAACATATCCAAATTTGAGGTCCCTCGGAGCAGTATAACTCCAGAAATCCAGGTATGATGAGTGACTGTTTATCATTTGTCTGTCAACCCGTCAGATTTGTTGTGAGCTTTGAAACTCTATTTTCTCTTGCTCAGATCAGCATGCTTTCTTCATTGAAGTTGTTCCTCAGCTTGTGAACTACAACATATCAAAATTTGAGATCCCTCGGAGCTATATAACGCAAGAAATTCAGGTATGATGAATGACTAGTTATTATTTTTCTGTCAACCCGTCAGATTTGTTGTGAGCTTCGAAACTCCATTTTCTATTGTTCAGATCAGCATGCTTTCTTCATCGAAGTTGTTCCTCACCTTGTCAGCTACAACATATCCAAATTTGAGATCCATCGGAGCAGTACAAATCCAGAAATTCAGGTATGATGAGTGACTGTTCATCATTTTTCTGTCAACCTGTCAGACTTGTTGTGAGCTTCGAAACTCCATTTTCTCTTGTTCAGATCAACATACTTTCTTCATCGAAGTTGTTCCTTAACTTGTTAACTACAACATATCCAAATTTGAGGTCCCTCGGAGCAGTATAACTCCAGAAATCCAGGTATGATGAGTGACTGTTTATCATTTGTCTGTCAACCCGTCAGATTTGTTGTGAGCTTTGAAACTCTATTTTCTCTTGCTCAGATCAGCATGCTTTCTTCATTGAAGTTGTTCCTCAGCTTGTGAACTACAACATATCCAAATTTGAGATCCCTCGGAGCTGTATAACTCAAGAAATTCAGGTATGATGAATGACTGGTTATTATTTTTCTGTCAACCCGTCAGATTTGTTGTGAGCTTCGAAACTCCATTTTCTATTGTTCAGATCAGCATGCTTTCTTCATTGAAGTTGTGCCTCATCGTCTCTTTCATAACATATCAAAAATTCAGAATGAACTAATGGTTAAATATTTCCAGATCTTCGAAACATCATAGCAGCTTCGAAATCTGCAAGAATCCGACTGTCATGTTTGGAGCTTCAACACTTTAATTTCCGTCGCTCAAACAGAAATGGTTCCTTCTTGAAAGTTGTTCATATGCTCAAAAACTATAGGGTGTCCAAAATTCAGCTCCATTGGAGAAGAGCAGAGGTTGCAGAAATTTGATAGATGAAAGGAGGCGGAAGAGGGAGAGAGAGAAAAAGTCTCTTGGGTTGGATTTCTATTTTGGGGCAGATTCCAAGTTTTGTAGCACCTTCATTATTGATGAATTGCTTGTACTTTTGTCCATTATGAAACTTGGGACTTTGGCTTGTTGTTGGATCTATTATAATATGTTTGGAAACATATACATAATTGCTTGTTTGGTTATGACAGGGATGTTGTGGGTGTAGAACAAAACAAATGTTTGTGTTGACCTGTGTTTTTGTACAAGTTCAAGGGCATCTTGGGTTTTGTGAACAAAATTTGTTTATTTGGAGCAAGGTTTTGTGTTGAAGCTTTGTAGGTGAAGCTTTGGTGTTGAAGCTTTCTAGGTGAAGCTTTGATGGTGAAGCTTTCTGGGTGAAGCTATGTAGGTGAAGCTTTCTAGGTGAAGCTTTTTTAGGTGAAGCTTTGTAGGTGAAGCTTTTTTAAGTGAAGCTTTTCGGGTGAAGTTTTTTTGGTGAAGCTTTGTGGGTGAAGCTTTTTAGGTGAAGCTTTGTGGGTGAAGCTTTTTTAGGTGAAGCTGTTTGGGTGAAGCTTTTTGGAGGTGAAGTTTTTTTTGGGTGAAGCTTTTTTAGGTGAAGCTTTTTGGGTGAAGCTTTGATGGTGAAGCTTTGTAGATGAAGCTTTGTAGATGAAGCTTTCGAGGTGAAGCTTTGATGGTGAAGCTTTGTAGGTGAAAGTATGTAGAGGGAGCTTTCTAGGTGAAGCTTTTTTAGGTGAAGCTGTGTAGGTGAAGCTTTTTTAAGTGAAGCTTTTCGGGTGAAGTTTTTTGGGTGAAGCTTTGTGGGTGAAGCTTTTTAGGTGAAGCTTTGTGGGTGAAGCTTTTATAGGTGAAGCTGTTTGGGTGAAGCTTTTTGGAGGTGAAGTTTTTTTTTTTTTTTTTTTTTTTTTTGGGTGAAGCTTTTTTAGGTGAAGCTTTTTGGGTGAAACTTTTTGGATGAAGCTTTTTGGGTGAAGTTTTGGAGGTGAAGCTTTTTTAGGTGAAGCTGTTTGGGTGAAGCTTTTTGGAGGTGAAGTTTTTTTTTTTTTTTTTTTTTTTTTTTGGGTGAAGCTTTTTTAGGTGAAGCTTTTTGGGTGAAACTTTTTGGATGAAGCTTTTTGGGTGAAGTTTTGGAGGTGAAGCTTTTTGGGTGAAGCTTTGTGGGTGAAGCTTTTTAGGTGAAGCTTTGTGGGTGAAGCTTTTTTAGGTGAAGCTTTGTGGGTGAAGCTTTTTTAGGTGAAGCTTTTTGGGTGAAACTTTTTGGATGAAGCTTTTTGGGTGAAGTTTTGGAGGTGAAGCTTTTCGGGTGAAGCTTTTTGGATGAAGCTGTTTTTTTTTTTTTTTTTTTTTTTTTTTGGCGCTTGACACGGTCTTCATTTGCTTGTTTTGTAGTGACTGTGGAAGACGGATTGCTTTCTGATTGAGAAGGGTTCCGGCATCGCTTTGCACCATCTTCATGTGGGTAATATAGGAACTTCCTTATGTTTTGATCATGCATGTAGTGATAGAATTTGTTTCTTCTTATTGTAGATGTCAGAGCCTGGAAGTTCTAGTGATGAGGGCTCTTCTAGCTTTAGCTCTAAGTCTGAGTCTGCAATGTCGGAGTCTTCAGGGTCTTTGTTAGAGTCCTGTACTAGAGAAACATTGGACGATCTTCCCAACCGTCAAACTTTAGCTATTGCTAGTTCTTCCTCCATGGCGTTGGGTGAGGGGGTTTCTCCTGATATGTCTTTGCCTCGGCGGAGGCATGGTTATAAGCCTGCGCCATCACCTCAGAGTAAGTCTTCCAAGTATTGGCATTGATCATGTATTTAAAGAAACAATCACGTAGGCCTGCCGTGAAGGCTTTGAGGGCAGTCTTGTCGTCTGCCTCGGCACACCGGGAGTATTCATGGCTGAAGCGGCCAGCATACATACGTAATGACTCGTCTGGCTTCTGGCGGATAGTGTACAGGTCATCTGCAGAGTGCAAGCGATCGGTTTGGAAAATGTGTTGGGAAACAAATAGTTTCCTCAATTCCTCAAATGAGTCTACCGTCTCAGGTGTAAGACGACAATACCAATTTAGAGCTCCGCCAGAGAGGGTGGAGAGGAAGAGAAGACATCGCTCTTCGTCGGTGTGCATCCGGTATGCCATGGTGGACTCAAAGAGGTTAAGGTGCTCAATCGGGTCCTCTTTTCCAGTATAAAGTTGCAAGCCAAGCTTCTGCTTTGTCTTTGCTTGAAGGGGGGTGTTGAGGATCCTCCTTGTAAGAGGGCCATGCCTGGGTTGGTTCCAGTCAGGTATTTCAGCCTGACGTTCAGCCTTCAACTTGTTTACTTCCTCAAGAAGTTGTAGGACAAGGGGGTCCTGAGCGGAGTTATGTGCCACTGGAGATTTCTTTCGTAAATCTCCATCTCCTCTTGGAATTAGGAAGGTTTGATCAAGGGCATGTGATTTTTCCCTGGACTCGCTGTACTGGCTTCCAGGGTATGTCTGTCGGAACACCTCTGAGTCCCCTGTACCCTCATGTCTCTCTAGGACTTGTTGCACCTTCCCCAAGTTGGTGGCCGGCTCGGGCCGTGGCAGGGGACCGAGTCTCTCAGAAATCCTTGGGTCATTGATCTTTGAGCTTATATGGATGGAATTCTCTCGACGTTGCTTCAGGAAATCCCGACAATCGCGAAAGACGGCTTTCGATCCTTCTGCCCCTTCAGCAAAGAGGTGTCTCCCTCCGCTTCTCATGGTTCGGGTCGAAGCAACTGGGTTAAGAGAAGCCTCATGTTGATTATCAAATCGAGGGGTAATTTGTTCCCTATCAGGGATATCTATGTCGAATGCATGTGACCCTTCATGTTGGAGGGCACCCAGTTGATGGTTAACTTCCACGGGGGCAACAAGCTCGCGTGTCTGAGCTTGCCTAGCTTCGTGAAGTGTCTCGAAGAGCTTCTCATATTGCTCCTGGAGGACCTCATTCCTCATTGCTATCTTATTGTTCTGAGCTTCCAACTCATCGACTTTAGTTTGAAGAAGAACTCGTTTTCCTTCCTTCTTTCGTTGTTTCGCATTATGTGCAAGGGGGGTGTCATTCTGTGTGCTGTGGCTTCCTTCGCTTCCCATGCTGGAGAGGGATGCCTGATCAAAAGAAAGTGTACGAATGATAGAAACCAGCTTGACACAGCTGAAGAGAGTAGGAATAAGTGTCGTTTCCCACAGACGGCGCCAAATGTTGATGCACAAAATCAGCGAAGACTTTGGTACAACAGAAAGTGTCAGGTTTTATGACCTTCGCTTGGTTGCTTCGGTCACTAGTGAGGATAAGTACGTAAATGAATAGAGACAGAGAAGCAAACACAGGATGTACGTGGTTCACCCAGATTGGCTACGTCCACGGAGTAGAGGAGTTCTTATTAGTAGTGAAGGGCTTACACAAGTACAAAGGATCAAGCTCTCAATTTAGTGAATTCTTGTGAATGATTTAACACAAATGGCATTAGGCAATATTGTGGGGGAATGACCCCTATTTATAGAAAAACTTGTAGCTTTGTCACATTGACATGTGTCATGTTATGATTGGTTCTTGATGTCGACACGTGCTGCGCTCTGATTGGCTTCTAATCTTGACACGTGTCGAGTAGTGATTGGCCTCCTGGTCGGAGGGGAACTCTTCTGGGTCCTTGACAGTATAGCGTTGGCCGGTGCTCGGTAGTTTCGGGATTGGTCAAGTATGGTACAAACAAATTCTAAAGTAAGATTCTCTCCCCTCTTTTTTTTCCCTCCCTTTCTATTTGAACGGTCACGGTTAAGTTACGTCAACATCTCATATTAATTTTTTATAGAAAGAGAAAGACAAAATAGAGAATGTGAGAAGAGGAGATAGAAGGGGATGGAAAGAGGAGGGAAGATAATCCTAGTCTTTAAGGGTGTGCTATCCACAATCTTTTTTTTACTTTTCACACACCTTATATTAATTTTTGTCATTTGATTTTCTTTAATTCAGTCGAACCAGCGACCGCAAAATAAAAAAATGTGTATGAAGTAAAAAAAAGTATATGAATAGCACATTCCTAGAGCTTATATACTTATTAGGAGTTTGCTACAGTTTTTAACCTGAACTTTCTTCCAATACTATTCCCATTTCAAACACAGCCCACAGACAAAGAGCAGGATACAAAAGATGAGATTGGCAAAGAAGGTTTGTGTACACGGTCAGTGCCTCCTGGCTAAACCGATAAGGAATAAAAATGTAAGAAGGATTATACAAAAGATAAACAAATAAAATTGATAAAATAATTCATGCAAAGGTTGGTGTACACGGTCAGTACTCAGTGCTACCCTGGCTAAACCGATATGGGAAAAAAATGTAAGAAGGATTACAAAACATAAACCAATAAAAATGATAAAAGAATTCAAGAAAATTTCTCATCTTTCCAATTGTACTTTTTAAGAAACCTCAACGGTGGTTTAATTACAAGGGAAATTTTATGGTTAAAGAATAAAAGTTACATTTAGTCAATGCTACATATACCCGATTCCTCATGAAATTGTAAAAATAATAAATAAAAGAAAAGACAAAGGGATATCGAGCCTAACCCCTCCCAGACAAAGCCTAAAAGATATGAACTGCAAAGCATACACTGCAAAACAATAAAAGCAAATGATTCTGGAGAAAATGAAAATCACGCATCTCATGGGAGGAGAGACAAGTTTGTAGAACAGGATGCTCAAAAAATCTGACTGCAAAAATGAACGAATCCGTAAGGGCATGTATCATGCCAAACAATTGTTGGTGGAAATTAAATTAGGATGGAGTGTCTTTTAACTTTTCATCTTATGCAACTCTTGTAACTCATCTTTGTTAATTTGTGTTTATCATCATTTTAGCTAAGGGGTGACAATAAACATGTATTTAGTTGTATTTTCTTCATTATCGATCATTCCACTTCCTCCTACAATCTTCCTTTCCACTCCTCCACATTTTGTATTTTTCTTACCGGTCAAAGAAGGTGTTTGTGTGGTGGAGTTTTGGACTTTTTTTTTTTTTTTTTTTTGAGTACACAATGATTTAGTTGAGCTTTTGTATTCTATATAGCGAACATGTCAAGAGATATGCTGATGGACCGGTTTATGGACTTTGTCCAACTGCAATGAACGTAATTCTATTTAATTAATGAGAGTGAGATATCTTGACCTCATTCTAATTGTCTATCTACTTCTTAAAAGAATATTTATTTCATTGTAATTATTTTATATTTTCGTTCTAATTTTCCAAACATTAATAGTATTTATATAGAAAATGATCTAAGGCCAACAACCGCCCTATTCAAGCCGTCAGTTTTGTTTTTGTTAAAGTTTTAATGTTATATGCATAGCTGTGAAGCAAGTTGAAAGGAACAAAGAAGGCCCACAACCCCTGGTACGGCTGTTTTTTAGTAGTGCCATAGTTGTTACGTTTTGTTAAAATATGGTTTAGCAAGCAGGGATCCATAAAAAATCCTAAAGTCATATTTTGGCTACAATTTGTCAACCCTTAAATTTATAACTTATGTTCGTACTTCGTGAGTTATACATATCTCTTATATATAAAGCTAGAGGGTCAATTATGGTGTCACCTGCTTCGATAAAAATAATTGGACCAAATTGCCCCTCAATCAAAAAAATTCAAAACCTGCTCAAAATAATATATCAAATCATGCAAGGGTAAGTTGGTAATTTGATCATGATAAAATATAATATAAATATAAATGGGGAGATAGAAAATAATAAAAAAAATGAAAGGGAAGAGAGAAAAGAATAAACAAATGACAAAGTTGATAGTGCACACATGATGGGGAAGAAAAATATAATATAAAAAAATTCATGAATATTGTGTTCAAAACATCTTAAGAGGCGCGTAGCCCCGGTGATAAAAAAATAAAATAACAAAATAAAAAAATATTAAAGCAATTCACGCATATAAATATTTTTAAAATGTCTAAGTCTCGCATAGCGCGCTGTAATTCAAAAAATGCATTTTGCACACGGTTGTTTATTAAATATTATTTTTCAATTTTTAAACACTTAAGAGGTGCGTAGTGCCGGTTATAAAAAAGTCTCTCGCACGCGCATAATAATGTGATTCAATTAGTTGTCAAATGATCATTTTTTTAACAAACAATGTTATCTACACTAAGGGGAAGGAGTGGGCTTAGCCCCCACAATGAACTCGCAATCAGTTGTTTATTAAATATTATTTTTTCTAATCTTAATGTAAATTAAATAAAATGTAGATGGAACTTGAAAGACCGTTTTTATTAATATGGATTCAACTACTTTGATTAGTTAAAGGACTGCTTTTATTAAATGTATTTATTATTCATTTCCATCTACATTAATAAATACATTTAAAACATACAAATCACACATAGCACATTATGATTCAAAAAATACATTCTGCACTCGTGTGAACGTCTGCATAAAGGCTAATCCAACTGAATTGACAGGTTTAGAAGCTCTTAGATGTCACCAATATTTAGAAGTGGCCTCCAACAAATATTTTTAAGCTTTGTACGTGACTTGTAGCTAGACAGGGAGCACCCAGAAACAACAAAATACAATAGAAAACAATTAGTTAATAGCGGATTTGGATCCTCGTCGGATCACCTTCCTGGGGATCCTAGTGACACACCCCGACCTAAATTAAGGCGTGATGGCCGTCACCCTCGCGTGACAGCTAGCACGCATAGTGCCTTAAATTAAGTCGGGGTGTGTCACCTAGGGATTAACAAACATGGACCATTGATAAAAAAATCGTGCGGTCCCAATCAAATGCTTTTTATATTTTTAAAAGTAAAACAACATCGTTTTGCGTGAAAAATATAAAAAAGGAAAAAATTGTGGTTGCACAATTTCTGATCAACGGTCCGTGTTCGTTGATCCCTAGGATCCCCAGGGAGGGGATCCGGCGAGGATCCAAATCCGTTAATAGCAAGCTGATAGCATTCAAAAATATTTTATTGGGAGAAACCTTAAACAACAAAATACAATAGAAAACAATTAGTTAATAAGAAATGCTAAGAAGATTCTTAAAAGTTGAAACTCTATGAAGTCTCTACTACATCATCTTTTTAGCACAATTTATGTGCCAACATTGTAAAATTATGTGTCAAAAAAATAAGATGACGAATAATCTATAAAAAGTCTCTTTCAAAGTCTCTTTAGCATTTCTCGTTGGTTAATAGCAAGCTGATAGTATTCAAAATTTTCGTGAGAACTAAACTTGTGCAATCTTAACCTTTTGTATTTCTTTATTCATCTTGCTTGCTTCCTTTTTTTTTCTTCATAAATATATAATCCCATTTTGTTAATAACAAGGAACAACGGATTGTCAATATTAAACAAAAACAACAACCAGAATTAAACTTAATTAAATAATGCGTTTTACAATATTTCACACACTCATATTAAATTTTCACTCTCCTCTTTATATTTTGCAAATGGATTGTCAAAATCAAATGAAAACAACAACCAAAATTAAATATGGGCATGTGAGAGACTAAAAATGGTGTATGTTTATTATTTCGCTACATAAAATAGATTTCTTTTTTAAAATAAAATTGCAAAGAAGTTTGTTTTATTTGAGATAACTTTCTTTCGTGACTACTTCATTTTCTATGTTCAACTTGTCCTATATTTAATATTTTTCATTCATGTGCTTTATACAATTATACCTTAAATATATAGTGAGTTACAATTATATATTTTGTCCAAAACCAATTCTCTCTATTAACCGCAGCCATGATGTAAGATTTATTTTTCTTCGGTTCATGTTCAGGCAAGAAAAAAATACGGAACACAACACTATATCTATATGGGTCACCAGTCCTAGCATGTTAGTTGATTAGTCCTACCAACCAATTCCCCATGACTGCTATTAGTCCACATGTACACTCTGATTTAGTCCAAGCATGCCTTTTGGACGAAATTGAGCTTGTTGTTCAAGTTCAAGCTCAAGTTGGATAGTTTTCTTTTCCTGCTTGCCAAACGAGAAAACAAAATAATTGTAATGTCAGACTGCGCCTTGCCGGTCTCCCTCCTCTTTTGGTCGCCTTTTGGCTTTTACGTGGTAATTTCCTTAATTGGCTGGGAATCTGGCATTTCTTGTATATTGAGGTTGTATGCATTTTTTCGCTGTTGGGGATTGAGTTGGTCTCTAATGGGCCCCCATTTGTACTTTCTTTGTCAATGAAATTCAGTTTACCAAAAAGAAAAGACTGCGCCTTGCCAGTGGTGGTCTGCATGTTCAGTATTGTTGTTAAAGTTTTCCACGTACTCTTCAAGACAAACGGTTGTTATGTGTGAAAAAGAAGGTATACTTTCTGTTTATGTGTTTATCATAATTTATTCATTTATTTGGCAACTACTTTTCACGCTTTAAATTGAGATGGGACCTTCATACTCTTTTAATTTTCGATTATCGGATTAGATAAATTAAAAAAGATCAATATACAGAAATTAACAAATGGTGTGTGAGAAGTAAAAAAATGTGTGTGGATAGCACACCCTTTCACATGTCACTTTCAATTTTCAATTTTTGGTGTTTAGTTTTTATTTTGTTGTAATTATTGATAGATAACAATTACTAAACAAGTTTTCAATTTAAAAAAAAAATGGAAACTAAAATTAAACAATAAAAGTTAAAAATTAAAATACATAATCAGATATCAATTATTTTTGGGTAATGCTAGGTAAACTAAATTTGCAATTAAATAAATTGTCACCAACAAAAAACTAGCATGTTAATCAACACATAAATAATAATCATATTATCAACTTCCATGTCATTTAATTTACAAACTCTCTAGCATTACCCATGATTTTCAGGTTTTATTTTTGCAGTTTATAATTTTTTTTTATAATTTTTAAGTCTTTTGTTTTCAGTAGGTTTATAGATTTTTTAGTGCTTAAGACCAAATTATCAATTGTTTTACTATGTTAACTACATCTTGCCACTTAGTACTATGACCTAATGGTATTCCTCTTCACTTGTAAAATGAGAAGTCTTAGGTTCGATTCTCACTAAATGTGAATTTAACAACATTATCGCTAGCCTATTATGAGGCTTAGCTCACTCTCCCACCCATTTAGTATAGATAATATCTTTGTTCAAAAAAAAAAAAAAACCTACGTCTTGGTTTTTTGTTTTATTGTTTTTTTTTTATGTATGCAGATAGTTTTATTTTTGGGAACTTTAATGAAAAAGGTTTCTCAAAACTTTTAATTAACCAAAAATCATCTACTAACTTTATTTAATAAAAATGACTTAAACTTTAATAAAAATGATTCAAATTTTATTGAAAATCACAAAAATTTTACATAATAACAAAACAGAAAAAACAAAAAAAAAACATATACTGACACGCGATCCCGCGCATCACATCACAAACACACTCTCTTCCTCACTTAGCCGTTCAACCTCTTTCTCTCTCTTCCTCTTTCATATATTCCCATGCATTTTTTTCTCTCATTTCACCTCACTCATCCACATCAACTTTTTCTTTTCTTTTTTCACCTCTCCCTACTCTTCTCTCTCCTTTCACCTGACTCCATAAACATTTTTTATTTATTTTATTATTTGTTTATTTAACTATTCTTTAAATTGTTTTAGAACAAACTAAGTAATAATATTACAAAATCAAAAATAAAGAAAAATTTCATTATTCAGTTTTATGAACATTAATACTGTGACTATTTCTTAAACAGAACATTGACTACTTCTTAAACTGAACACGATTTCTTAAATTGAACATTGACTACTTCTTAACCCAAACACTATTTTTAAACTAAACATTGACTACTTCTTAAACTGAACAGTATTTCTTAAACTAAACACTAACTATATCTTAAACGGAACACTAATACTATCATTACTTCTTGAACTAAACACTGAATATTTTGTAAAATGAACAGTGACTATTTCTTAAACTGAACGCTAGTACTATTACTATTTCGTAAACTAAACACTGACTATTTCTTAAACCAAACACAATACACTATATATTAAACCAAGTAATAGTACTATCACTATTTCGTAAACTAAGCATTGACTATTTTTCAAACCAAACACTAGTATTATCACTGTTTCGTAATCTAGTACTGTCACTATTTCGTAAACTAAGCACTGACTATTTCTTAAACAAAAAACTAACTATTTCATAAACTAAGCACTGACTATTTCTTAAACAAAAAACTAACTATTTCCTAAATTAAACACTGACTATTTCTTAAAATTGAACACTAGCACTATCACTATTTTTAAAACTATTTCCTTACAAATTACTATCATGTATTGATGTCAGCAATATATTTTTTTTATCTCAAATTTCTCTCTCTTTTTAAATTTTTTTGGAGTTTGTTGATGTCAGTTTGAAAGGATTTGATTGGCTCTACCTTCACAATCTCTTCCTTACACACACTCTCTCTCTCTCTCTCTCTTGGGTGCTGCTTTTGCACTGTTGATTTTCTGTTGAAAATTACTACTTTTCTTTTCTTTCTTTCTGTACGTAAAGAGATTTCTCTCTCTCCCTCTCTAAAAGAATAAAAGTCATTGAAGCTTCACTCTCAAGTTTTCCTTCCCAATGAAATGTTTTAAAAATAATTTATTTCATCCATCCAATCCATCTCATCAGTCATAGCAGAGGCTTGATTTGTTAATTGAATTGGTTGGCGCGTGCTTACACACCGTTGGGTTAGATTGTTTTCTATTTTTTTTATTTTTTATTTTTTATTTCTTGTTCTTATCATTAAATAAAGTTTGTATATGGTTTTGTGTTAAAATTCCAAATTTTGAAGCCCTTTTGGTTAGTTTTTGACACACCCCGTCCCAAAGGAGGGCATGATGGCCGTCACGTGAGAGTGACGTAACCATTTACACAGTTCGGAAGCTTTAAAAAAATAAAATTACTAAGATGAAACACCCGACCCTACTGACACACCCCGTCCCGAAGGAGGGCATGCTGGCTGTCACGTGAGAGTGAAGTAACCATTTACACAGTTCGGAAGCTTTAAAAAAATACAATTACTAAGATGAAATACCCGAGGGTGAGTCCTACTTTTGTGAATTCAGTCGGAACACCGTTGGATTCCTCGTGGCCACCAAAGCTCTGCTATCTAGAACCTGGAGGGGCGTAAAATAAAATTGAGTGGGTCAGTAAAACAAAGTTTTTCGAAAACATTTCATTTAAAACATTTCTAACCTCTCGCTATAAAATCTGTATACTTTCCCAGAAAATAACATAATAGCATATACCTTCAAATATCTCAAATCATCAATCTTTATCAAAACCAGAAAGTATGCCATGTCATAATGTCAAAAACAGAATATGGATGCATCAATATAACAGGTGAAATAAGGAATTAACCGTACTGACACACCCCGTCCCGAAGGAGGGCATGATGGCCGTCACGTGAGAGTGACGTAACCATTTACACAGTTCGAAAGCTTTAAAAAAGACAATTACTAAGATGAAACACCCGAGGGTAAGTCCTACTTTTGTGAATTCTGTCAGAACACCGTTAGATTCCTCGAGGCCACCAAAGCTCTACTATCTAGAACCTGGAGGGGCGCAAAACAAAGTTGAGTGGGTCAGTAAAACAAAGTTTTTCGAAAACATTTCGTTTAAAACATTTCTAATATCTCAAATCTCTCAAATCATCAATCTTTATCAATCTTTATCAATCTTTATCAATCTTCAATCTTTATCAGTATAACATAATAGCATAATAGCATATACCTTCAAATATCTCAAATCATCAATCTTTATCAATATAACATAATAGCATATACCTTCAAATATCTCATAACATTATGATAGCACTGCTGCTATCGACATGGTGAAAACCCATTATTATAACGGTAAATCTAAACCTATAAGAAGAAAACGTAGTGTTATGAGATCTCATTTGAGCAATGGTACCATTATAGTGAATTATACTAAATCTGGTGATAATCTTGGAGATCCATTGACCAAGGCCTTGGCAAGAGAAAAGGTTTGGAGTACATCAAAGGGATGAGATTAAAGCCCGTAAAATCATGAGCCATGTATGAGGACACCTAACCTGGTAATGAGAGATTCTAAGAACTGGGTTCAATGCGAAAAACAAATTATATGATGGCCGTAAGAGATGCACTATTATTTTTACTCATCCCTATGGTGTAAGTGCATTTATCCTAGAATGTTTTTGGAGGTTGAGTTTATTTAAACTCTTAATGAAATATGTAGCTCATTTTGAGTGGGATGTTATAATTACAGGATCATCCTTGATATATGTGGATGCACAAAATCAGCGAGGACCTTGGTACAACAGAAAGTGTCAAGTTTGTGACCTTCGCTAGATTGCTTCGGCCACTAGTGTGGATAAGTATGTAAATGGATAGAGACAGGGAAGCAAACACAAGATGTACGTGGTTCATCCAGATTGGCTACGTCCACGGAGTAGAGGAGTTCTCATTAATTGTGAAGGGTTTACACAAGTACAAAGGTTCAAGCTCTCCTTTTATGAGTACTAGTGAATGGTTTAGTACAAATGACATTAGGAAATATTGTGAGAGAATTATCTCCTTTTATAGAAGAGAGTCTCTAGCTTTGTTCTGGCTTTGACATGTGTCGTTCTGTGATTGGCCTCTAGTGTTGACATGTGTCGCGCTATGATTGGCCTCTGATGTCGACACGTGTCACGTTGTGATTGGCCTCTTGGTTGGAGGGAAACTCTTATGGGTCCTTGATGGTATAACGTTGACCGATGCTCGGTAGTTTCGGAATTGGTCAAGTATGGTACAAACAACATATTTTACCTATATTTTACCTATATGAGTGTGAAAGTCGGGCCGCTTTTTATGAGAATTGGGCTTGTTCTTAAATACATTCATGAAAACTGGGATTACCGCAAGGCCGTAACGTGCTAGCTATTAAAACTCAAATTAACACCTGGATTATTAAGTGTGAGCTGTAATTCTTATTTGTCCTTAAGTGGTTGTAGTTCAAGTCTGAGACCACTATTAACTCTGGAGTAGGAATTATTGTTTCACAAATGGAGGTTCAATGCATAGTCACACTTTCACGATGCATAATGATTCGTCTTTGGCCAGTATTATTTTTCTTCTTTTGTTTATATATAATTAATAATAAAAATGACTGGGGCAATGTTGGTTTATTTTTAATATTAAATAAATTAAACTAATTATAATTGTCATTATTTGGTTGTTAGTGGAAAAGTAAGTTTATTGTCATTATTTGTGGTTAGTGGGTAATTAAGATGGAGTCTTTAACCTTTCATCTTATGTAACTCTTGTAATTTTTTTTCTTTGTTAATTTGTGTTTCTTATAATTATTAGCATTTTTCCATTGTGTTTTTATTTATGATCCCACTACTAATTTCCTAACAACTTCAATCTTTATTCCTTTAGGCCTCGTTTGGTATACTGTATAACACACCGGTTATGATTAATTATATGGTATCATATGTTTGGTGTCTCCATGTATTAAATAGTCAGCCGACTAAATACTCCGACCCAACCTATTCTATACGGCTGACACCTGCTTAACTATCCTTCCCAGAACCACGGTATTATTTAGTTGGGTTGAAAACATGGCTCTCTCGCTCTTCTCCTACGAATCCCAGGTTCTCCTCCTTCTTCTTCTCTCATCTAAATCCTAGGTTCTCCTTCTTCTTCTTCTCTCATTTGTATCTAGGTTCTCCTTCGAATCCCAAGTTGTCCTTCTTTGTCTTTTTCCTTCTTCTCTCTCATCTGAATCCCAGGTCGTCCTTCTTCTCTCTGTTCCGCCCTTCTCCTCCTATTTTTCTTCTTATCTGATGGAGTATCCAACCAAACACAGTATAAATAATACAGTTATTAGTCCGATATTACACCAAATGTTCAACTAATTTAGTCAGTACTATTCGATGACTATTTATCCTATCTGACTGAAATAGTCAATACAATCTGAGCTGTCAAACGAAGCCTTATACTTTTTATCCTTTATTTATATTGGCCAAATAAGGGTAGAATGTGCTTTACTAGGAAACGGATGAAAATGAGAGCGGCAAAAGAAGATCTACTTAGCTCCCTCTGCCGAATGTTCTTTTTTTCTTTTTCTTTTTTCGTATGTAAGTTTGTAATAAAAAAATGTTTTAAAACTAGTATTAATACTCTATTGTTTTTCCTTCCCAAGTGTGGCCGCCAATTGGTACATTTATCCAACAAGCAAATCATTAAACAATCACTAATCGAATAGGCCATGCAGAATAGTATATGTGCTGCTCCTTTATATACGTATCATCTCTTGCTAAAGTGTTCAAGTATATTGGTAATCAGTGGGGAAGCCACGTGAGGGCGAGGAGTGGCGGCCACCACTCCTCTCGTCGGAAAATAGGACTGGATCTCTGGGTCAGCCCCTCCCCTCGTCGGAAAACCCACTGGTTCAGTTGTCCCTGCTTTTGTGATGTCTGGGTTTGCTGCGCGCAGCAGCAGACTGAGTTTGAATTTTTTTTTTAAACATCCAGACCAAAACGACGTCGTTTTGGTTCTGGTAAAAAAAATTAAAAGAATAATTGAAATAGCGCCTGCGGTTTTGTACTTTTCAAAATAAAAAATATATATCTTGGGGGACCGCGTGTTCCCATTTCACTCTCAATCCCTCTAACCACTCAGACCTCAGTGCTGCCGTGTCCTTCCCCCTTTTGTTTTTTCAACCTTTCTGCCAGAGAGCACAGCATGTCAGCAACCCCAAGTCTCATTAGCAACATAAAAAATATTTTTTAATTCCAATTGGATTGTCAATCTTCCAGCCACTCTCCTCCACTTCTCTAGCCGTTGAGCGCCTGAGCCGCCGGCTTCAGCCTTCAAAGGTAAATTTTTTTAATTCTTAAATTTACAATCCCTAACCCTAATTAATTATTTAATACAAATTTTGTTTGATAGGTATAGAATTATATGGTAATGCACTAATATGGTTATTGGTTATTGATTATTGATTATTAATCTGATTATATGATTATTGATATGAAATTAAAATGTATTTTTTGGGTGAAAATTAAAATTAAAATTCTTGATTATTTCATATGATTAGTTGAATTGAATATTTATTTATTGAATAATTTGTATGCTTATTGGTATTGTTTAATTGAATTGTTGGTTGGATTAATTATTATGCATATTAGTATAGTCTACTCTAGGATTAAGAGTGTAAGAATTTTTTTTTCCTTTCCATTTTACAGTTACATAATGAAACGATACTATAAAAAACAATACTTAAATCATCCTTCAAAGATTAAGGGCGTAAGGATTTGGTTGTTGCTATTTTTTTGAACCTTGCAATCTTTTAACTTTGCCCCTCCCCCAGTCAATTCCTGGCTTCGCCACTGTTGGTAATGCATGGTCCTTTTAAACTTGTTAAAATGATATATAATTATCAAAAAAATTCTATTTTAATCCTTGTCTAAGATTACTTTTTTAATAAAACATTGTCTAAGATTAAAAAGTAATATAAATCCTTGGCATTTAATGGTAATTTTTTAATATTAAATAGGTGGTGATAATTATTGAGTTTTTTTTTTTTTTGGTAGGTTATATATTGATTCCCATAAATAATCAAAATATTATTTATCCTTGATAGTTATTATTCAGCGCGGTGCAGGTAAACCGATGCACCAGCTGCAAGCTAGGATTGCGTGCATGCGGGAACACAGATGCACCAACACGAGGCTGGGATCCGATGCAATGCGTGCATGTGGGACACCATAGCACTCGGGCTAGTATCACGTGTTGGGCCGAGCCATGGTGATGGTGTTAGGCCGCTTTAGGCAAGCCCAGTTAAAAGAAAACAAATTTTCTCTCTTTTTTTTTCAGCCCGAGTCAATGCCAGCCCCAAAAAATGGGCTCAGGCTTAGACCAAGAAGTCCTAGCAGAGCTAAGGGGGTTTTTGCGGGAGAAAATGATCGGTGCCGCCACTGCAGGTGGCTAAATCTTGGACGGGGAAACTCGGGGGTACCCTTTTTAGGTGTTTTTTACCATGGTTACGAACGGAGATTTGGAAATATCAATGATTCAACAAAAAAACCTAGAAATAAAAATCGGGATTTCGAAACATCCGCTGAGATTCGAAGGAATCTCAGCCAATTGACGTTGATGGACAATCTTCAAGTCGTTCGAATCTCAGCCAATTGACGTTGATGGACAATCTTCAAGTCGTCGGGGAGGGAGCCATAATGGCTGGGCATGGCTGCAGGCCATGTGTCATGATGGTTCAAAGGGCGATGTCGTCTTGGCGTCAAGTTTTAGGGTTTAGGCCTAGAGTCATTGCTCCAGGTTTGGGTTATTGGCTCGGGGAAAGAAGCCCATCATCATGGATGGGTTTTCAACAAAACCCTAAAAATTCTTTATTTATTTTTTTTAGTTCCAGATTAATTCAATGTGTATTCATATAAATAATTTAATGTATGGATATATAATTTGATGCAATTCATGGTAATATCAATTCACATAATTCGACAATTATAGATATAATGCATACATAATTTATGTAGAATCTAAAATTCGAAAAACGTAAAGTTGGGTCATGCATTATGGTGAATGTTCATGCAATCAGGGCAGCAAAAATATCGAGATATAAATCGTTGTTTTGGAAGAACCTGATTGCGTGATGATATTGGTGAACTGGTTTGATGCAGAAAGATTCCACGTCGGATTTCTAAGTGCAACAATAGGAGCGTGCTGATAACGTGTTATGGCCTATATTTAACTGACAGGGGAAGGGGACCGGCGACATAGAGAGAAAATATAGAGAGATGTGTTTGTAGGGTTGTGTAGAGGATGTTGTTATTCCCCCTACACAGTGCCTTTATGTATAGTAATAATAGAGATAAGAAATCCTTCTTCTCCAAGGAATACAAGTCCTAATAGGGAACAATAACTAGAATAAAATATAATCTAGGATTTACGCAATCACACTTAAACAAGAAGTTTATAACATTTAGGAGGTAAATAGGCAAGATAAGTAATTAAAGAAGGGATTTTACTTTACATGTCAATTTTCAAAGCTAAAAGGAAGCATACATGTGATAAATTCTCTCTATGGTGAGAGTCATCCCTCATTGTGAAGGGTCTTCTCTTCGTGATGAGAGTCTTTCTTCCATTCCTCTGCTGGCTTTATTATTAACCAACCATCCTTTCACCAACCCTTGAAGCATTCACAGTAGAATCTCTCTCTCACCAAACCTTGAAGAATTTGTGGAGGTGGAATCTCTTTCTCACCAAACCCTAAAACATTAATAGAGGTGTAATGGCATAAGGTAGCCTTCAACTATCTGATGGGATGTCTACCTTGATGGAAACAGTATCTCTTAGCAGTGCAGTTATTGCTAACCAAACCAGCATTTACTTCCCATATCAACCTAGGCGAACTACCGCGAACTGTTCTCTTAAGTCCTCGAGGTTTCTTTTTCTTAGATCTGCTCTTTGTGTTTGGATTCTATTGGGGTACAAAACATTTCACCATCTGGACAACGTCAAAACCAACAGGGTACAAGTATTCACAAGGTCGGAACAAATCATGTGGCATGAAAACAAAATATTCTCATATTTCATTCAACCCAATATGTCTCAGCCAGATGTGAACAACCTTGTCGTATGACTAGAGGAATCTATCGACCTATCAAGTATGGAATAGGGGGTGAAATTAATTGGAGCCGAGTTGAACGACAAACCTCTTAACAAGTGGGAGGGGTGAGAAACATCTTGCCCAGTTCCTGGCATGATTTCAGAGAAATAAAGGTGAACTGGGTCCAAGATAACAACTTTATCATTATCGTGAGGGATGAAGAGATAGCCAACAAGATCTTTGACCAAGTCCTTTGAAAGTCATGAACTAGTGTTTCTTAGTGAAAAAATGGCCAGACGACTTAGCCCTTGAAGAGGTGAGATTGGAGCTAGTTCCATTTTGGGTCCAGAAGAAAAAAGTTCTGTTAAACCTCAATACTAAGGCAGGTGTTAGGCATCTAGCAAGAGAGGTAGAGGAAGTTCTGGAAGTCAAAGATTTGGCACATGCTAAGAGGTTCCTAAAGTTAAGATTATGGTTAACACCATAAACCCTCTGGTAATGGGATGCTGGCTAGCACGAGCGAGAGATGTGGACTCATGGATTGAGTTCAAATATGAACGCTTTTAGGAATTCTGCTATCAATGTGGGAGAATTATGCACTCTAACACTGATTGCGCAAAACAACCTAATCGCCGCGGTGCGGTTGGGTATGGCAAATAGACCAAAACTAGGCAACCTCGAAATTTGGCAGATACTTCTCACCCAACGACGGCCCTGCTTAGTGAGCGGTGGCCAACGGGGGCAACTAGGAAACGTATGGGGCGGGAGGTCCTGGAAAGCAGTGATCAAAGGCACCTGTGGGATAGTAGCTTGTCTGGCAGTAAGGATGATAACTCTACAGGGGTGTTGGAGTGCATTCCAAGACTCACTACACAAGGAACCTTTTTCCTACAACCCAATATGTTGGCGGCGCTAGCATCAGAAGTCATTATGACGCTTACCAAGTCATCATTGGCAGACCCTTCTCAATGGGGCTACAGCAAGGAATAGGTAATCGGCCACCTAACCCAGGTCATATGGGGGTAACTATTGAAGAATTTGAGGACTTGTTGCCTTGTCTCTCTTTATTCCCCTTATTTTTCTCATTCTTTCTACTTTGTTTGTTGGTTAGCCTACATTAGGCTCTCTGTTTCCCCCTGTGGCTTCTACCTTGGTTATGAATTATCCAGTTTCTCAAAAAAACAAAAAAACAAAAAAATTAAACAAGGAAATTAACAAGAAAAATATTTCAAGAGGTTATTGTAGTTTTTGTAGGAGTAGTGAAATATTTTTTTATTAACACACGCGATTAAGAGAGCGAGCTACGACTTCAAGTATAGGAGTCATGCATACTCGTAATCACTTAAGCTCAAAATCCAATACAATTAAAGTGAAATTAGCCTTACTTATATGTTAACGCTTAAAACTTGAAGGTCAACAAAGACCAGTATGGTCAACTCTTGGTGGGCTCAGGATTTATGATACGAGATTTAATCACCCTAAAAAAAGGCTACATTCACTGTAGTCATCGAATATATATATTTGACATGGATTCAAATAGCTGTATAAACAAAGTGATGTAATTTCACTTTTCAGGGTCCAACCACTTATGAGGGGTAATCAGCCCATTTATTTAGGCACTACATGAGACTAAAAGTCTTGGACTATTAATTCTACCACCTCCCTATCATTCAGTGGGTTGAACACGTAAGCACAACTTGTAAGCTACTTCTCTATTGTTTTCTCAGGTCAACACATATCGATCACAACGCTCGTCCCAAAAGTGGTTGAAAACTATTTTAGTCGAATGTTAGCCTGACAACATCTACGTCCCTTTACAGACTTATGTTCTCGTCGATGGTATATGCGTGGTCCGGAGTAAATGTCTCAGCAAACCTGCCCTTGGAGCTCCGTGCCATAAAGTTATCAGGTTGAAAATTACTTTAAGTTATGTTATTGTCCCTTCTTGTTGACAGAAAACCCAAGGCTCAAAGAGGTCGTGCGACGACGGTCGTCTTCATTGTTGTGGTATTGCTCTGTCTATTGAGGTTTTTGGGATGGCTTGTAGTGGGCTCTTTTCAAGCCAATTTGGCTTAATATTGGCTTTTAGATTTTAGGGCTTTAATAAGATTGTTTTTAAATTTTAACCTGAATGGTTTTCAAAATCTAGTATAAGTCCTTATTTTTAAAACTTACCATATTTAAGTAATTATAGCACATTTATTATTTATAAACTTACCATTTGAAATTCTTTACTCGACATCTCCTTCGTTGTTAATCTTTTAGCAAGATACAATAATGTCCCAACACGCAGACACTGGACTGGTGTTAAAGACATTTTTCGCTACCTTAAAGGTACTACGGATCTGGGCTTATTCTATCCCTACGGATCCTCGAGTGATAACGCACCCCCTTATCTTGTGTCGATTATCGCCTTGTTGGTTATGCCGACGCAAGATACTTATCTGATCCACACAAGGTGCCGCAATCTCTTAGAGGTCAACTAAACAGACCTTAGTTGCCACTTCGTCTAACCATGCTGAAATTCTCGCCTTACACGAACCAACTCGAGAATGCTTTTAGTTAAGAACAGTTATGTGCCATATTCAAACCTCCTGCGACGTTTACCCCGTCGTTGATGTCTCGACAACGATCTATAAAGACAACACAACATGCATCGAACAACTCAAGAATGGTTATATCAAATAAGACAACACCAAACACACTGCGCTGAAATTCTTTTTCTCACATCAACAAGAGCATCAGAAGATTGAAGTCATGCAAATCCGTTCACAAGACAATTTGGCCAACCTCTTCACTAAATCACTATCGAAGGCGACGTTTCAGAAGCTTGTTCAAGGAATTGATATGCTTAAATTTTCTGAGTTGTAACATTGTTAGTTCTGTTTGGAATTGTGTCAAACTCAGGAAGAATATCCTGAAGTATACTTGCTTCATCTTAATGTCCTCTTTTTCTTTATGATTAGGAGCATTTTTCCCATTGGGATTTTGCTGTCTAACGAGGTTTTGACGAGGCACCCACCTTGGGGTGATTGTATCCATGATGACATCCCGTAGATGTTTCATTTGACTTTGTATTACTCACACATTTTTCCTTAGACTATGGGTTTTGTCCTTACTTGGGTTTTTACCATAACCATAGGGTTTTCTGTGAGACTTATTTCCTTATGCAAGTTCCTACCTTATTGAGAATAACCCGTTCCCATAATCAGTTCCGACGAGTAGACTTCCACTTCCTCAACCTCTACACAATGCAGAATCTACTTGAGTATTTGCACACTCAAGGGGGAGTGTTATAAACTTCTTGTTTAAGTGTGATTGTGTAAATCCCATATTAGATTTGATTCTAGTTATTCTTCCCCATTAGGACTTGTATTCCTTGGAGGAGAATGATTTCTTCTCTCTTATTATTCTAAATAAAGGCATTGCGTAGGAGGAATAATAATATCCTCTACACAACCCTACAAACACATCTCTCTTTATATTTTCTCTCTGTGCCGCCCACACCCCTTTCTCTGTCAGTTAAATATAGGCCACAACACGAAAGTTATATTTAAACCAATTTTATCCAGTGTATAAAAATTGACATATGAATCAGTATTGAGCAAATGAAGTTTCACTAATTGGGGGCTCATTAATATTTGGCTCTTCAACTCTCTAAAGTGGTCGCAAATAGATGTTACTCTTCAATGTTCTCTTATGAAAGAGGTGAAAGATGATTTTGTCCTTGAAAGTGTGTCACATGCGACGTGCCTATCATACTACGCCAATTGTTTCCTGCTAAATTAACGAATAGATTGACAAGAAAAATTGTTAAGGGAGCAAATTGCGGATATAGTACTAGTTGAAGTGGTATGCAACGTTTTCCTCATTCGTTTTCTATTTTATATTTTAATTTTTTTTGTAAGAGAGAGAAAGTACATGCATCAGAAATAAAAGTTAACAAAAAATGTCACCACGCAACTTGGCAACTGTTTGCATAATTGAATACCGATCGTAGCGGACAAGTCAAGCAGCCGATGAAGTAATAGATAGTGTGGAAAGCCATTAGTTTTTAGTCCCTGGAAATTCAAAAGACAAATAAAAAAGAAGAGGTCAATGAATTTCTTGTATTCAAACTAATGAAGTCTAGTTGTAATAACTTAGTAATTTCCACGCAAGCATCCTGATTCGCTTCCACCATTCCCACGGCAAGTATCGTGGACCCTTCCCACCCTGACAATTCACTATATATTGCACCATACATCCCCCTCTCACTTACGTCCTTCACAGACAGTTTCAACAATCCCATCTCTCTCTCTCTCTCTCTCTCTCTCTCTCACACATTAACCAAATTAAGCAGCTTACTATTACCCAAAAATCGACCGAAAAATGGCCTTTGAATCGATGAATATGCTTCCGAAATGTGATGCCAATTACGCAGCTCTCTCTCCCACAACCTTTCTCAAGAGAGCTGCTGCCTTTTATGCCGACCGTACCTCAATCATCTATGAAGGCACTCGCTTCACTTGGGCCCAAACCTACGACCGTTGCTGCCGTCTCGCTTCCTCCCTCGTTTCCCTCAACATCTTCAAACACGATGTGGTTAGTCTCGTTTATTCGCAATTAACGATACACATTCAAAAGTAGTTAAAAGCATTTACTTATAATGCATTATCGCAAGAGTTTTAATTAATTTCTTTTCTCCAATATTGGTTGATTGATATTAAACAGTAAGATTAATTTTTGGTGCTTTGCTTTTCTGCGGCAGGTTTCAGTATTGGCTCCTAACATTCCGGCAATGTACGAAATGCATTTCGGAGTGCCCATGGCCGGGGCCGTGCTCAACACCATCAATACCCGCCTGGACGCCAAAACCATAGCCTCCATTCTCCGGCACTCAGGAGCCAAAGTCTTCTTTGTCGACTACCAATTTGTCCCCCTGGCACGTGACATCCTGAGGATTCTCACCACCGGAACTGCCGGCACATCCATGCCGTTGGTCATCGTGATCGACGATATCGACTCCCCCACTGGCATTCGACTCGGCGAGTTGGAGTACGAGCAACTCATCAAAAGGGGCAATCCCGGATTTGTCTCCGTTCCGGTCGATGACGAATGGGACCCCGTCGCTTTGAATTACACCTCCGGAACGACATCGGAGCCCAAAGGCGTTGTGTACAGCCACAGAGGTGCATTCTTGAGCACCCTGAGCCTAATTTTGGGCTGGGAAATGGGGGGCGAGCCTGTTTATTTGTGGACCCTCCCCATGTTTCATTGCAACGGCTGGACCTTCACGTGGGGCGTCGCAGCACGCGGCGGCACCAACGTCTGCCTCCGTAACACCACTGCCTACGACATCTACCGCAACATTCACCTCCACAAGGTGACGCACATGTGCTGCGCCCCCATCATCTTCAACATCCTCCTCGAGGCCAAAACCCACGAGCGCTGCGAGATCTCAACGCCCGTCCAGATACTCACTGGCGGAGCCCCTCCTCCGGCCCCTCTCCTCAAGAAGATCGAGCCGCTAGGGTTTAAAGTAACCCACGCGTACGGCCTGACAGAGGCAACAGGCCCCGCTTTGGTCTGCGAATGGCAGGCCAAGTGGAACAAGCTGTCTCAGGATGGTCAGGCCAAACTCAAGGCAAGGCAAGGCATAAGCATATTGACTCTTGCCGACGTGGATGTAAAAAACAAGGACACAATGGAGAGTGTCCCCCATGACGGGAAGACCATGGGGGAGATTGTTTTACGTGGGAGTAGCATCATGAAAGGGTATTTCAAGGATCCCAAGGCGACCAAGAAGGCGTTCCAGAACGGATGGTTCTGGACTGGAGACGTCGGGGTTGTACACCCGGACGGCTACATGGAGATAAAGGACAGGTCGAAAGACGTGATCATATCAGGAGGAGAAAATATTAGCAGTGTGGAAGTTGAAAATATGTTACATGGGCATCCAAAGGTGTTAGAAGCAGCAGTTGTGGCAATGCCACACCCTCGATGGGGAGAGAGCCCTTGTGCTTTTGTGGCTCTCCGAAGCAACGCCGAGGGGGCAGCCACCGAGTCCGAAATCATTGCTTACTGCCGGAAAAACTTGCCGCATTTTATGGTGCCCAAGAAGGTGGAGTTTCTGCCCCAGCTGCCCAGGAATCCGATGGGCAAGGTTCTCAAAAACGTTTTGAGGGATCAGGCAAAGTCATTCATCTTATCGGAAAGTCAACAGACCGCCGTTGATTCCCACAGCAATGATCAGCAGATTCTTGCTTTGTCGCGTCTTTGAATGGTTTATCAATATTTAATCTCAAAACTCCTTTTTTAATGTGTTATTATTTCACGATTTTATATGGAATAACCATTTGTACAGTGGATTTATATCTATGAATTACAGAATCCAGTATGTTGTTTAATCTTTTCTGTGAGGTTGTGAGGTCGGCTGCGGCTTCATTTTTAATCACAATTGTTTTCACAAGTCCAATTTATTTAGTCACCCATTCTCTAAATAAATTATTTGCTTGTCACCTACCCAATTCGTATAAAGACAGAAATGATTCCATTCTCATCATCACCTAATTAAATCTCATACTGCAAGTAGCCTTTTCCACAATGGTAGAAATGTGTTAAGCCTTGCATGACGGCGTATGTTCAAACCTTGTCAGTGACTAATTTAAACATCTAATCTAACAAAATCTATCATTTAACAAAAAAAAAAACAAAAAAACAAAAAATTAAAATTAAAATTAAAGCTCACACTAAAATTTATAACTAAAACACATCCTAGCAGAGAATCAAGCTTTTGGTGCAAATAGCAATCCCATGTACAACCTTCCTTTAGCTCAGTAAAGCCAGAAGCTCTTCTCTTTTGGAAATAAAAATAGAGTGAACTTGATGTAAGTCCAATTTTAGAGAGATTTTTCAATGTGATCGGTACATAGGATGGTACATCACGTGTCATTACACAAATAGTGAGATATGTGGGCTAAAAATTTAATAACTTAAAAAAAAAAATTTCCCACCATTTCTATTAAAACACGTGGTGTACTATTTGTGTTCCCGTTACAACTAAAAATTTCTTCGGATTTTGAGAGCAATTATCAGATATGGTACAATCCTAATTATTGAGTTAGATTCGCTGACTTATTGTCCACATCATCTTATTTTCATTTTCTTGTCAAATTTACCCCTTAATTAAGGATAATATTTAGGCGTGAATTCTTTTATATTTCGCCCAATAATATTTGAACACATGTTTTTTATTGTTTTAGATAGCGTATGTGTTATTTTTCTTGGACTTTTTTAAAAAAAAGACACAAGTATCATTAATTGGACAACCAAAAA
Organism: Malus domestica; assembly: GCF_042453785.1. Lineage (NCBI taxonomy): Eukaryota > Viridiplantae > Streptophyta > Magnoliopsida > Rosales > Rosaceae > Malus > Malus domestica. Next base: position 34,108,049 of record NC_091669.1, on the reverse strand, counting down.
AGTTTAGTATGTACGGTACTCATCCTCCTTTTTCTTCCATCCTTTTTTCGTATGTCATCTTGTCCCTTTTCTTCCGGACAATAAATAGGTACTGAACAGTCAGTATCCCAATTTTACTGACCACCTACATGGCCCAATAGTATTCTAACATCTGTCATATACCCCGATTCATTCACGCCTCCATCGCTCTGACCTTCCGACTGCCCCTTTTTCACTGTCCACCCATCTCTTACGGATCCAGAGCAGCCCATCCTCCCACCGGCGACCCCCCTCCAATCCCTCTCATCTCCGGCGGTCCCACTCCTAATCGTTCTCTTCTCCAGTGACCCACCCCGAATCCCTCTCTTATACTGCGAATTGGGTGCATGTACGCGAGGAAGATAACAAATTGGGTGAATGGAGCACCAAAATCCATCTTCCATATATTTTAATGACCCAATTAGGTGCACGTATGCTAGTATCCATTATCTATGATGTCTTTTCGAGATATTTCAGACTATTATCAACTTATTTTGTGGTGAGAAGTGGGGGATTGGGGTGGGGTCACCGGAGAAGTAAAGGATAAGGGTGGTTGCCGGAGAAGTGATGGAATAGAGATGGAATCTGCACTTAGGCAAGGAGGGGAGGAAGAAAAAAAAATAGAAAACTTCATTTTAATCATTGGCAAAGATGACTTTTTGATTAAAACCATGAGTAAGATCAAAATCTAATTTTAGTCCCTTGATACATTAATAACCTCATTTATTAATTATATTTCGATTTTTTAATTATTTATCTTTTTCTTTCTAATTTTTAATGTATTAATTTTATTTCATTATAATTTTTACTTTCATTTCATTCATCGTAATATATTTTGTTGTGAATATTTAGATAAACTAATTTTTGTTATACAATATATTTTGATGTACTTTATCTTCTTCATTTAGGTATATTAAATTCATTATAATACATTTCGGTGCATACATTTAGGTACACACATTTTGGTACATACATTTCGATACAAACATTTAGGTATATTAATTCAATATAATACATTTTCGGTACTAACATTTCGGTACATACATTTAGGTACATTAATTTAATATTAATACATTTCAGTGCATATATTTAGATACATACATTTCGGTACTAACATTTAAATATATTAGTTCAATATAATATATTTCGGTACTAACATTTAGGTACATTTATTGAGTCTTTCAAGTTTGAAGAATGTTAAATAAAATTAATAAATTAAAAAACTCTTTTTTGGTCAAAAAATAAATTAAAATTTGTTTATTAATAAATTTAAATATTTAATGGGAGGCATTAAATAAAATGCACATTAATTATTTTGAATTAAGGGCATATTAGGGACTAAAATCAATATTTAATCTAACACAAGGTTTTTTTTTTAAATTTTAATCTTCTTGAGGGATTAAAGTTCAAAAACCCCTAAAAAAAAATATATATATATATATATATTCCTCAATTTTCTGTTTGTGTGTATATAATTGTAGGCTTTCACTATTAATTTCTTCCTCAATTTTTTGTTTGTTTATACATACTTTTCAACATATAAGTAAAATCGTTAGGATTAGCAAATGCATTTTCTTTATTTTTTTTCGTATATACCTACATACTACGTATATGTATAATACAAAAGGTAGAGGTAGACATAATTTTGTTATATGGTAAGTAGAGTACAGATGCTTTATAGGTATAAAGTATTTGCTTCCTATATAGTAGCGTATATCTGGAGGTAGATAATACTTTTTTTTGTTTACCTATAACATAGGTTTTTGGTTCATAGCCTATCTCATATGCTTTATATACCTTCGTTACAGATTAATTATATTATCTACATTACAGGTTTTTAGCTTTTTTAGCTACCACTCACAATGTTTTTTTATTTATACTTGATAAACTTATCCTATTTGTTGTATATGGATTTTTAAAATATTTTTATTGGAAAATAGATTAAGGCATTTTAAAATTCAAATTTAACAAATAAATATATTTTTAGTTTTATTTTAAGAGGCAAAACGTGCATACTAACAAATCAAATGAAATTGGACTTGATTTTATAGTAGGGGATTTTCTTTTGTGATCAAAATGCCCCAATAAAATATAGGTTTAAATACATTTAACATTGTACAAGTTTAGTAGGATATTCCTCGTCAAAATGGATCATGAAGTTTCAAAATGTAATTTTTATTGTAGGCTTAAATGTTAAAATGGTCTGTGTTATAGCTTTGGCCATTTTAGTACATATGTTTTCAATTTGACAAATTTAGCCATCATGTTTGTCTTTGTTACTAACCATCCAATTTTTGTTAAAAAAATCATAAAAATATTATACCCTATTAAAGAAAAAGTCAAATTTTTATTAGCAAAACAATATTCCTTCAATCATGAAAAATTCGAGTAAGTGCCATATATATGTAGCAAAACAGTATAAAAAAATTGAGTAAGTGAATACATAGCCCGTGCATAAGATGTTGGGTTTCTATCATGCATCCAAGGTCGAAAAGCCTCCATCCCTTAAATTACTGTAATAGATTTGAACACTTTCGGTAACAATAATAATATTTTTTTTTAAATTGCTTTAACTAAGTAAAAGAAACCAACCACATTGAACTGTTCAAAGCTTAATGTACTAATTTCTTAGACGGCAAAAAGAAAATAGAAATTTAACACACGTTTTTAGTACTATTTTCCTATATTTATAATTATTTTCAATTTGCTAAAACTCATTTCTAGTACAAGGGCTTTATATTTTCAATCATGAGATAATCTAACAGCGGGCCTTGCTGAGAAATTATACTGTGATATAGTACCACCAGCTAGCATTGCTGCCTGGGATAATACATTTCCACTCAAATTTCCCCATGTGTACAACTAATATACATAAGTTGATACCGTTAATTCTGTCGTTACAAACCAAAAACAAGATTAATCACTATGTGCCCGGCGCCACCCAAAAGCTTGACTGACGGACTGACGGACTGACGGTTGCGATGGTGGAAGCCAAGCCACTGCTTGAGTTTAAGGAAAACAGCCAGGAAGCGCCTCGATTCATCACTATTGTATCATTTTCCTGCACTTTCATTGCCCTGCCACCGGAAAGGAGGTGGTCAAATGTCAAGGAGGCGACGACGTAGCCACAAAGATTAACAAAAGGGGAATTCTTTAACGTAGTGTTATCTGCTAAACGACAGGATTTTAAGTTTGTTGATGATGTGTATTAGTAGTACAAATTGAGAACCATATGGGGAGATGTACTACGACTCAGCAATACCACCTAATAATATCTCCTCAAGTTATTGCATTGTATTTTGTAGTTCAAGTTAATTAATTTAATAAAAACAGCTAGCAACTTTTTGTATTAACTTTGTATTTGAATCTTTCACTTTAATAAATGTCACGTATTATGTTTTGCACAAAAAATAACATGTGACATTTAATGCCCTTAAAATTATATTGTGTGATTTTCATCTTTAGGATTTAGCTAAAATCATTAAAAGGTTTTTTTTCGTGCCTTTGCTTCTCACTTATAAAATACTCGTATTATTTACATTAGAGTGCGAAGAATACGTCAAACAACAAATAATATTTGGGTCAGAAGAAAAAAAATATATATATATATAAGATTGAGTTTATAGCACATTGACAGAGGCTTCCGCGAAAAAAGAAAAGAAAAAGAAGCTATTTGGGATTAAAGTTTATCTTTAAAGCACGCTAAAAGCTAAAGTTAAAAACAATTTTTAACTTCAAATTGACTCAATCTTTCTCCGACGTATTAGAAAAATAGAAACCATATGTGACCTTAGAGTTAAGTGTAAAGTCATATTTGATTTTGTATTCAACTCGAATAGTCATATATAACTAGGTATTTGAATTTAAACGCTATATTTGAATCTTATTTAATATGTATTGAGGATGATATTTAATATCGAGAATAGTTTTACTTTAAATTTAACTTTATAACTTTTAATTTTTAACTATTAGGTTGCAGCCTACAGAGAACGAATGAGTTATTGATAGGACTTCTCCACTTGACTGGGGTTCATATCTTTGATTTTTCTCTCTCTTTATTTTATTTTAAGGTTTCCTGCTCATATTATTCCTTGACTGATGGATTGTTAAACGTTTAAATTAACGACTTCGCACATTTGTTCTTAACCGGCATCTGCTTCATTGGAAAAAAAAAAAAAAATTAGAATCGGACCAAAAACACTATCTAGTCGACATGTATGGCATGCATGTGCAAATTAATTCAAATAGAATGAGCAAAGATTGAAATTACTTACTGAAAACCTTAGAAAATTCCACGTTTGAACTTTTGAAAGTAAGCACAATTAGTTTTATACATGGAGTTTATGTACCAGTGATGTAGTCATGATTTTTAAATAATAGGGGTATAATATCAACAAAAAAATTTCATTAGGCCATTTCGTGGAGCACCTAGTAGGCACGTGTCATTTCTTGCCAACATATGCTGAAGGCTTATACCAACATATGTCGACAACTACTATTATTTGTAGATGCTTATCGAGGGTGGATATAGGATATTGTGGAATAGTGTTGTAGACTGTCAAAGCTTGTCAACTAAGGTATTTCATCGAGCAGATGGTGCACACAGTAAAGTCGTACACAAGAAGAGAGAAAATGAAGATAAATATGATAGAAGAAAATAGAAATAGGAGGAGGAAGTTATAATTTGGTCTGCCTTAATTTTTTATAGGGGTCAAATAGAATACACAAACAAATATGCATAAGGTTCTTGAAGTTGTTGAGATCAAGGACAACCAATGACCCATGCTGGCTCTGCCACTATTATGCATGCATATTATGTTTATTATTATTTGATGGTTCCTTCAATAATAATTTCTTTTTTTTTTTTGGTGAAATAATAATTTCATTTTGAATGGTGAAGAAAGGATGATAGAAGAGACGTGAAAGAAATTCATATGGGATTTATATAAAGAGTAAATAAAAGTGTCGTTTAACTTTCAAGTTTTCGTTTCATGCATTGTCCTTTTATTTCTCGTCTAACACCCTCATTATTCTTTGCATCTCGGCAAACTCTGCTCTCTGTTTACTGTTTTTCTTCCTCGTCAATATTGTCGGATCGGCGCATCGATAGGCGACCAGATTTAGCGACATATGGGTGGGGTTTTGCACATCCAGTGGTTGGGCTAAGTAGATCGCCTTGATTTGCACGTAGTGGTGCATGCCCATAGACGCCAGCTATAACAACATCCCCATAGTCGTTGTGGCAGCTTTTATATTAGGTTCAGTGTCTCTAGACGTCAGTTAAATGAACTTAGTTTTTGACAAAGTTTTCAAGTTACGTTACTTTGGCGGCTGAATCAGGATTTTCTCATGGTTGTTTTGAGTATAATTTTCTATATTCTGTACAAATAATTCTCTACTAGTCATTGTACATATCGTTCAAGATGGGACGGTGATATTTTATTTTAGGTTAAGATTCAAAGCTTAATTAATAGTTTAACCGTTAGTCTTCACGTAAATCACTGTTCGTATCAAAAGTTATTGTCGTCGGTTCAATGGTTCTGACTACAGAAGGTGACAAGTGAGGGAAGTTCTAAGAAATCAATCAAAGACTGTTTCATGTTCTTTCTCTGTTGTTAAAGTGGAATCAAAGATCTAGTAAAATAGAAATATAGTCATTGTCAGGGAGGCGTACATTCAACAACCGCATCGCGCATCTATTTGATTCACAGGCCAAAATCTTTAAGCCCCGGTTGAATTTAATTTAAGATAGTATTTTTTACACACCTCTTTTTACTTTTCACCCAGTAAAAAACGGTTTAACAACGAATATCAAGATGATACTAAGAAATATGGCCAGCAGGTGGAGGGTTTTGATCCTTTTGTTCCAGGAGGAATAGCCCCTCACTATTTAATTTCTATTAATTTTCTTCAATTTATTCGATCGACGATCGAAAATTGAGAGTAGTGAGTAAGAAGTAAAAATGATTGTGGAGATAGCACCACCCCTTAATCTACTTCTTATTTTTTCACTTCTTTTTAACCTTTAGATTCTATAATATCCAAGTGTCCTAATTAAGAGTGATGCGGAGAATTTCAATCAATAAACGGATTATAAATACCCAATAAAATAAAATTGAGACTTGGAAAGATTAAATAAAAATAAATCTAACGTAAAATCTGGAAGTGTGGGAGTGAACGTGAGAGGGAGGCACATAGGCTTGTTTCTTTATAACAAGTCTACCCTTAAAAAATGCGATGGCACCCAACCTATTTAATCTACTCAGTGAACAATGATAGACTTCATGAACAGTTGAATTGGCCAAATGCATCTCCATCCCTAAAACTAATTAAATAACCTAGTCAATTTTGTTAAAATTTTATTAATTTTTATATAAAATAATAATATGACTTTTATTTTCTGATTTTTTTAATAAAATAAAATAATAATATTATTATTAAAATTATTTTAATTTCTACATCTCCACCCTTCTTCCTTTGTCGCTACCGCCGTCCACCCCTCCACTTCCCTTACATTCCCACTGCCACCCTCCTGTCCTTCAAATCCCAAGCTGACCTCAACATCAAGCTCCTCTACTCCCTCAATGAACACTTCGACTACTGCTAATGGCAGGGCGTCAAGTGCACCCAGGGCCGCGTCTTCCACTTCGTCCTCCCGTCCTTGTCCCTCTAATGCCACGATGGCGTCAGCATGGCGTCGGATAGGCTGTCCCATGGATCTGTCGATTATGGGCCGACCTATGGCCTAGCTTGGGCTGGGTGCTAGCCTATTAGGCTGGGTGCCAACCTATTAGGCTGGGGTGGAGCAAAAAAAGGAGAGACCGATCCATTTTTCAAGCTGGGTGCTAGCCTATTAGGCTAGGGTGGAACTGCTCTTACAATTTTCACAACATGACTACCTTTTTGTTTAAAGTCCTCATGCCATCAGAACCTACTGCCCTTTTCGATCAATTGATATAAAATATCAACAGAAACGAAAATAAATTATTGCAAATTCAAAAATAATAAGTGCTGGAATATGATATATTCTAATCTATTACAAAATGATACGAAGAATGAAAATTATATTTTGGAAGAAAATTGAGGGTTAGTGTGGGGTCTGGTGATGTGGAGGCTTTCAATCAAGATTTTCAGGAAATTATAGAGAACCGAAGTTTTGCACTCCAAAGCTGTGAAGAATGAACATTTAGGGTTTAGAGTTTTGTTTTGATTACTTATTGAAATATTAAAAGGCTGATAGCTTGATTAATTGTTGTGAATTTTAGAAGATTGTGATTGACGGATTCTCATTGAATGAATCTCGGTACAATTTATACTACTATAAATAGCTATATGTTTACAATCAATTCCTACTAACTAGGTACTAGTTGACAGCTTATAATGCAGGATAGGAATCTAATCAATTACAATATATTTGTCCTGATATCGTTGATTGATTCATAATATTTCATAATATAGTATATTGGTGATCATCCTTGACTTTCTCAATCATTGTTGCGTGTGTCAGAAGTTTTATATGAAGAGAAATGTTAAGGAAAATTATTTTTTTTTAAATGGGACTATCCATAGATTATATGTCATTTCATATTTTTAACATAATGTTTGATAATGTTAAGATAGATATTGACTTTAGGCTGTGAAGTAGCAGAGAGTAAGAATAGAATCATCATGAAGTTGCTGCTTTGTCAATTCACATTCTCGATTGGTATTTGTTTTAAAAAACTGCTTTGATTTCGTAAGAGATTGGTTGCAAGTGGATAAAGGGCGGGATGTGTTTCCCCCTCCCTGACGACTACAGATTGTTTTTTTTTTAATATTCTTCTACTTTTATTTTATTCAGTTTTATTCTTTATTGGTTTTCTTATTAATTAATTGTAATTTCATATTGATACCACGTCATCTAATAATAAAAAACTTATCAATTATTATTTATTGTCTATTATGTAATTGATAGTGTAGTATTCCTAGTTTATTAAAGGTGCGTTTGTTGCACTGGGCCGTATCGGACTGGACTAGCTTCAGAGGTAAGCTAGACTGGCTTAGACTAGACTAAGTTGAACTAGCTTAGTGAAGCGTTTGGTGCAGTGTCAGACTAAGAAGCAGGATAATAAAAATCAATGAAAAATAAACCTATTTGGACAATCACAACAAATGAATTTGATAATACGACATCAAAAACTAACCAACCTAGATTCATTATAGAAGGAAAATTGAAATTAACTAAATCCACTTTTCTCTACTTGCCCAATTCAAACCAAAACCAAACAATTTATCAGAATTAAAACATAATAATAAATTTCTCACAAAGCCACCCAATAAAAAAAAATTGGGTAAAAAATTGTATTGTAATCCTTTTGTCCATTGTTATGTGAGGTTCTGAAATGTGAGCCCAGAAATTGTGTTGCTCCCCAAATTGAATGACGCCGTCGCCACAACCACAAATCAATAAATCCAATTGATGGCGTTACAGATCCATCTTCCTCACCTTCGTGCAGCCGTGGTCGACCCTAGCCTTTGGGCCGCCAGTCTTCGAACTCAGTCTTCAAACCCAACCTTCGAAGGTCCCATCGTTCGGGCCACCATCGTCAACCCCAGCCCTCAATTGATCGCGATAATCAAATAAACTTTCCCTTTTCTAATTGATCCACTACCCAAGGAGTGTTCTGTCACCTTGACGAAGAGGAGTGGGTGGTGCCGACATTGATCAGAATCTGGGTTGTCGGTTCAAAGAGATAGAGGAAGGGAGAGAGAGGATGCAAAGTGCAGGAACATACGAGATAAGACGAAGGACTTAGCAATCCCATGGTTTTGCGGGGGTCTCGCTAAGAACTTCTAGTGAGGCCCTTAGTCGACGCGTATCCCGACTAGTACCATTAAAGCTAATCCGCGTTGAGTAACAAACACGGTACTAGACAGATCTTCAATCTTGTCTAGTCCAATGAAGGCTAACGAGTGCAAACAAACGCACCCTAAGGGACTTAGGTTACATAGGAGTTCGATTTTATCGCAAACAGTTAGGCCCTGTTTAGTAGGCTGGATGGGATAAGGCGTGGCCAATTAAAATGGCCTTGAGTCCAGTTTGTTGTTTGTTGTATCAGAATGTGAGATAGATATAACTAAACATAATGGGTTATGAATTCACAGTAGAATGTATTATCTAACCTATCTTTATACATAAGCTACAAATCTTGTCTTACAAGTCTCTACCTATCCAATCATTTCCCAAAGGTACAATCTCATTTAACCTACCAAACGGGCCCTTAAAAGTCAAAGTTGGTGTTATGTTACAAGCGAGTCAAATGGCACACTAAATACCCATAACGACGAGAACAATTGCAAATGACGATATTTGATATTAGTGTATTTGTATCAAATATTAATATCATGTCAACAATATCTACCAAATATCAACGCCAACACAATTGTAGTAGAACGTTGACCTTGTAAACCCGCTCTTTGTCCTCCACCACCCGACTCTGCCCTCACATCCATTGAAACAATAACGCCTAAACACAATGCTAAACAATTAACCACAAACTCATTAATCATGAGTGGAATGAGCTGCCCCTTCTTAACTTGCTTCAATTTGTCGAGCTCGTACTCGCACTTCTTGTATGAGTACCGTTAGGTTTCGCACTTCCATGGGAGGTCAAACTCGACATGCATGGGTTTTGTTGAGAGTTGCTGAAACGAAGGTGTTTGGACCCAAATTTACATCATCGGTCCGTGCAATCAAGACTGTTGAGTGAGCATAGTTTCATATCGTCAGATGAAAAGTGGAGATAATTTATTTTGTTATTATTAAAGGATAATGTTATGGTGTTTTATCATAATTATCTTTTAATAATAATTTACTATGAGGGATGAGATATGTATTTCCAACTGGCAACATGGCAGCACAATTCAAGCTGATTTGGATATTTTGGCTTTGGTGGGGATCAGGATGCATGCATTGGTAAAGATTTTGATGGTAAAGATTATGAAATAAGCCTAGATGGGTTTGGTTTCTAATGTGATGTGATAAGCCTAACTTTTATTAAGTTTGAAAGGTCTACGAACAAATCCCATGGATCAATTTGAAGGATATGCCTTGGCTTCTGACGCGGATCAAGTTCAATTCAGGGAATTAGAGTTGTAGTTGGACTCTACAAAATTATCTGGCCGCGCCACACAACATTTACTTTTAAATACATAGTCGTGAACAACATTCAAGCCCCCTCTAATTCAACACACAAACGGCCCTGCGCAAACTCTCGCTCTACACAAAACCTCTCAACAACTTTGAGATTTTTATTTTCTTTTTCCGCCAACACATCTTCAGTTTGGATAAACAGCACTGTGAAGGCAACCAGTAACATCTTCAATTTGGATAAACAACACTTTTGCTGTAGAATCAGCAGACCGCGAAGCACCTTCAGTTTGGATAAACAGCATTGCGTCGAGGTCGACTAATTATCTATCCAAGTCTCGATCAAGAGGGATTTTCAAGTCCTTATTGGCATGGGTCATCTCACTAGCCTTCTCGGCAAAGTGAGGTGTTACAGGTTACTATATTCGGCATATTGAAAGCCGAATTTGATATTGAACTTCTCAAAACTAGCAGCCTATCTTTAGGCTCTATAACCCAAAGGCCAAGACGTATTCCTTCCTTGGCCACAGTCGCAGGATCAAGAAGTCAGCAGCGCCCAACACGACATCAACACATTCTACTCGTTGGCCGAGCTCGACCGACAAGTTGGCACGCCACACATACAACCGAAGGACGTAGTTAGCTTATTAATTACTTGGTTTGCGTGCCACGCAGGCTTGGTAGTTTTTAGGGTTAACAAAAGGTTACAGAGAAAGGAGGAGAAAAGGTAGAGGAAGAGACTCAGGTCTTCGGGTTTTCTTCGCCCCAGTTGTAAGTTGTAACATATAGGTGTTTTCTCAAAACATTGCAAAGGAGGGTTCCTTGATCAATCCAAAAAATTAAATTAGATCAACAACTTTGAAATTGTAAATCCTATCATTCATTCATGTACCAGAATGATTCACATCCTTGAGATTTGGATGGGAACTGTTCCTTCAAGCACTTCATCCCTAAGGTAAGCATGCTGACGGGTCTCCAAATTTCCGAGTTCCTGTAACAGATGCCGCTGACAGTTCTCAGCAGCCATAACTCCTGCGGAGTAAGCTCCGTGTACAGATCCTTGGTGGTCCATGCTAACAGCTTCCCCACCAAAAAATAGATTACCCAAAGGTGCCCGAAGCCGCTCGTATATATCTCCTGGCTTTCCAACCAAATCCAACGCGTAACATCCAAGGGAATTCACGTCTGTTCCCCATCGTGATACCAGATATTGAACCTGTAACAGAGACCAACCAAAGTTAAGTCCACAGTTTTTGTATCCATCGACTCCTGAACACCTACTTGAGACGAAATTTTTATCCAATTGGTTGATATTATCAGGACTCTGTCACTATTTTAGTTACCGAGAAAATACTGAGATTGACCGAAAACTGAGAAACATCTGGAAATAATGAACTTACTGGTTCAGTGGCATCAGTCATCATCTTCTTAAGCTGCAACATCACAAAATTAACAGCAGCGTCATCTGTTAGTTTTTCAAGGTCATATGCAAACCTTCCAGCGGCCATATATACGAGGACTGGATGGCCTGTGACCTTGTGAAGATTGAGAAAATAACCACATCCATAAGAATTTGGTGCAACAATACCCAAGAGCTCTACATTTGGCCAGAAAACTTTCTCAAATCGCAAGGCAATTTTATTTTCATTGCCCACACCAAGATCAGAAATTGCAGCAACTTTCCACTCAGGCAACTGGGGTTCGAACTCAATCAAATTGGCTTTAAGAATCCCATGGGGTACTGTTATTATAGCCGCATCAGCAATGAAGTTTCTTCCGTCTTCAATTGTGACCATCACCGTATTAGACCCATACAATATCTTCGTCACCCTGCTTATCAAGAATCACAAAAATTAAAAATGTATTCTAACTGAAGAATGTGAGAATTTCATAACTTCATTATCTTACTTTTGGGAACTCAAAAAGCATAAGTTCTTGTAAGAGGTTGCACCCTAAGTCACAAAAAGGATACGTTCACAAAAGGATTGGTAATACTGACTAGAAGAAGTCTGAATTTGTCTTTATATAAACCATCACAATAATCAAAGTATTTTCGAACTCAATGAAAACTTAATCCAAGCGAAGATAATTTCATAGATTATTTACGGACGAAGGAAACTGTCAGCTCAACCAAAGCTGATAAAAGCTGAATGTTCAAATATATTACAGCACAGCTATGGATAACTGAGTACAAATAATAACTTCAAAATCTGGCCAAAATGTATAATCATCCTTGTGATCATAGGTTTTGTCTTAATGTGTGCCATGTGATGAAAATGTTGTTAATCATACCCTAGTCTTTTGCACACGACACTCACATGTAGGGGCGAAAAATAGACTTTAAGTGACCTTTTGGACCATGATTTGACGTGTTTTTTTAACCAAGAGTGTTTGCCCCATATGCACTTGGATATAAATTAACACTGCTTGAGACAATCCTGTGACCACATGGAAGATCCGTGCAATTCTGCCTTACAACTTTGTATGCTTCTTAGCAAACCATTTTTAATATCATGACCCATCTGGCTACCTCCTACCACCTCTCTCCCTCTCTCTCTCTCTCTCTCACACACACACACACACACACACACACACAAACTAATACCTAATAGTTATATATATATATATATATATATATATATAACACTACTAATGTGTTATCAATTATCACACAAGTTGAAAACCAAACTACAAACTTAAATACACAATGTAACCAAAGCATTGATATTTCAAGATAATAAAGAGCAGATTTCAACAGTGAACCATAATATATGCAAAAGGGTAATGCTATTCACACACCTCTTTCCCTCCCACACACCTTTCTCAATTTTTGTCCATTGATCTTCAATTCATTCGATCAGACAGCCGAAAATCGAGAGGTGTGTGTGAGAGGTAAAAATGGGTGTGTGGATAGCACCACCATATGCAATACCTCTGGTTGGAAAATGGACATTTATATCTTGTTAAGTTTTGCAAGTACAGACAATAGCAGAAGTGATGTTTCGAATGGAGAATGTATTAGGAATTTCATGGGGCATGAGTCCTTGCTTGATAAACAAACCAAGTGTTATTGGTTTCTAACTGTTGAAATCTAACGGTTCTGCCAGAGATGCTTCTTTGCGTTTTGAAGGCACACTTGGTTCAGTTTGGGTAGTTGAGGCTTGAGTGTATGCAAGTGAGGTTGATAGGCGTGTGGTTTTGTCAAGGTAAGCCAAATGGGGGAGATTGTTAGTCTAGGACTTATAAATTGGCTTACTTGACTATAAAACCACACAACTTCACTTGTAATTGTCACTAAGAATAAGCAGTGACAATTCAAGTTCAAGTGAAGAGACAAGAAAGTACAACCTTTTGTGTTATACATCCATCCAGACCTAAAACTGTCATAACCAACATAGACACCATCTGAGCCTTGAGGATGAGGCACTCATACGGATATGCCATAGGCTTTTGTTTCGACTGTTTTAAAAGAGACTTGTACCAGCTCTCTTCTTATTAGAGATTCGAGTTGTCTTTATCATGATTGGTTGAATAAAAAAATCTAATAAACTGTCTTACATAGAAGACTCTAGTGTCAAATATCTCTTTGGAGAGCCAATACTGTAATAATATAGATTGCATATTTCAAAATTATATCCTATCATTAAAAGTCAAATTTAGGACTAGATATCTGAATCTGTTAGGACTGAAGATGGAGTAGATTTAGGCAAAACCAGAAAGCCAGCCACCATATTCTAGTTATCACCCAGTAAATATGAGCAAAGTAGAAGTACAACCCAAACTCAAAGAAGCCCCATTGTTTGGAACTTGTAGGCCCTAACGAAACGATATTCAAAATCTAATATAAACAAGCTCAATCCCACTTAGTGGGATAAGGCTTTGTTGTTGTTGTAATATAAACAAGCTAATCCATGCAACAAAGGTTGTCAAGGAATGAATAAACTATATTTATAATTTGAGGGAATCACAGCAAAGATGTAAGTTCAGAATCAGATTTACTGTCTTTGACCTCAACAAAATGTATATATGTTGCTAGCACAAGGGAATTATGTCAGTTTTTTGTTTGCATAGCTTACAAATCACAATACACTCACACCACACCACACCACACCACACCAACTTAAGCAAAAGCATTTGTCAATTATGGTACAAGACACATACCTGTGATTCAAGCGTACATCAATATCTTTTGCAAGAGCCTTTATTATTGGGTCATAGCCTTGCACCATAAGTCCATGACCACCAGATAGAACATGCTCCTTTACAACAAGTACCCTCAACTTGTAAGCCTTCATTAATAGATAACTCAAAGGTAGCTAGACTAAAATGCATCCAACCATCAATTATCTGGCTCAATACAATTCATTCCCAATTAGAGAACTCTCTCCCAACTCCCAAGGTATTTAACAAAGAGGAAACAATTGTAAGGAGACCAGCCCAAAAGAGTGAAAATTCGTGTAAAAGTTGGTAATTCTATAGAGTCGTTAGTTCCGCAGCTCTGGTATAGAATTCCATAATTCAATTTAAGATCGAGTCAAGGGGGAATTGCGCCTATAGTTTTTTGCCCGCAATAAAGCTAAAAGTTTAGGTATTGAACTAACCTGATCCCAGTTTTTTAGCGATATTACATCTGCATCAGCAGCAAACCATGCTTCCATTCGACATATGTACCATTGTAACACTTCGTGAGCAAGTCCTTTTTGTCTAGATGTGTTGGGAGTTAAATCAGTAAGACTAATAGATCAAAGAATGAAGCATAATACAATACCATGTGTCCTAATTTACTTTGTTTCTAATACCTTAATTCAGGATGCCTATCCATCACTACAGAAATTGCTTGACAGACGGACATGTCATCAGAATTCTCAATCCTTACTTTCTCAGTCTAGAGAAATAAAATAAGAAAAGTTAGTTTGCAGATTGCAGCTGAGCTGGATTCATAATTACCCAAAAAATCAAAGAACCCAGATTGCAGTCTTCTTACCCCTTTGAGAATCTTCTTGAAAGTATCACCAACTTCAACGACCATCTTTTGAGGAACTTGACGGCCATCCATATCAAAAAGTGCAAAGCTGGAACGTAAAAACAATAGTTCAGACTGAACTGATTACAAAAAAAATGGTCACTACTTCAAAATTTGAAGAATGCAAAAGTTAAAGCCTGAATTCAATTTGTTCTGCTACCTCAACGATGAAAATTGTAAAATATAATAAATACATAAGGAACTTAATGGGGTTATGTGAAGCAGTGAAAGTGATACTAATCTCACTTCCAATGACATTAAATGGAACATTCCCAATAAATAAGACATCCTAAGATTAAATTAATTTTTATCAATTAGATAAAAGGAAGACATGTCTACCCTTTCAAACTTGTGCTCAACACATATACGAGTATAAATCTCTAGTCCATTCAGAAGGAAAGTAAATAATCAAGGATGTGCTTACCTTTCCAAATCATGGTCATACAACACAGAGTCGTCACCACTTGTACGGTATAAAGTAAGTCCTAGGCGGCGTATCAGTGGAGCCAAAGGATTCTCATTGCAAACACCGTGTAGCCTGAAATAAAATTGAAACAATATTGGACTATTAGTTAATAAGCCATCAACCTAAGTTAAACTGCTTCGGTTCTTCAAATGCAATGCACAACTAGAAGGGACAGCAGCTTTTGAAAACCTCTAGTTAAACGTTTAGTAGGAAGGATTTCATTGAACAATGAGACAAGCGTACATACTCCAAGACCCAATTTATAATAAAAGAAGCAGAGTTCATGTTGACGAATAAAATAGACGAGAGAAGAAAACAAACATAAAATTTTGATAAATCGCATTTGGCTATCGAAATCATCAATGTCATTTCATTTTCTGTAATAACATCTACAATTTACAGTTTCTTGCCTTTGTGATTGCTTGTGAGTGTGCATGCAGATTCTTGAACGCATTTGCAAGCAAATAGTAAATAGGATTCAAATACAGAACATAGAGCATACGTGTTAACATATCCAAAAAATGTTCTACTTTTATATAATAGTGGGTGGGATTCATAAACGTTAACACAAGACAGAATTTTTATCTTATGGGTGGCTCAGCAAGCAAATCCAAATTTTTCTACTTGCTTCCATATAATAGTGGCTAGAGAAAGAAAGGTTCTTTCTTTGTTTAGTCCACATTGAACAAGCTTCTATGCTTAAAGAGTAAGCGATGGCTTGAGGTAATGACCAGTTGTAGGCTATATGGAACAAGTAGAACATAGGACAAAAGAAATGTGGCAAGCACAGGGTATCATCACTTAGTAATTTCCAAGAGTAACGCTCATAACCTAGGAAATTCACATTAACGAAATTCTTTTATTTCTCAACATTTCCATGTTTACATGAATCTATGTAATGAGACAGGGGTTCATCTTAATCAAGCAGCGGCAATGAAAGATCATACAAAAAGAATAAGATAGATCATACAAATTAAACAAAGAATAGATGAATGCCACGGGAACCAAAGCCCTGCGTACATGCAAAAAATGGAGGTATTAAATTCCTCAAAGTTCAAAAGAGTGAATTTACCATGATGCTCCCATATCAACTGGACAACCAAATGAGTAGTCAGTATGAATCCGGCCACCAAGTCTGTCCCGTGATTCGAGCAAAAACACCTAACAAAATGATGATAATAACGTTAAGGCATTGCTGAAATCAAGCAAGATACAATTTTTCAATAATTTTTTAGGGCTCTAAACATATTCACATATACACACACATATACACAGAGGGATAATACTAATTGTTGCAGACCACTGACCTTAAAAGATGCATCATGGAGAATACGGGCAGCAGCAATCCCTGATATACCGCCACCAATAACAATAACAGAAGGGCATACATTCTGTTGCCTCTCAATGTGAGACAAAACAGAGCCTACTCAACACAAATATCACAATTTTCAGACCAAAAGCAACAAACTTTATAAAAAATAACAACCACCCAAATTTGAAATGCAGCTTCAAATTATTCAAAGGCAGAAAACATACCATCAAAGAAATCAGCAGAGAACGGATCCTTCGGGTCCATTGGAATTTCCAAGAAAATGGGGATTTGAAAAGAATTGAATTGAATGATTAATTCAAATAAAATTTGGAATTCTGAATGGTGGGTTTTTTTATTTTTCAGGGTGTATAGGAATCTTGGAGATTAACTGGAAAGAATGATAAAGAATGAAGATTAAAAGGCCTGCAATTATGCGGCTGAGATTGGAAGAAGAACAACAACAACGCAGCTTCTCATACCAACTCATGTCATTTATCATGTCACATATGCTCTCTCTCCTCTCTCTCTCTACCACAAATCGAAACGGAAAGAAGAAGAAGAATCGTCCCTCTCTCTCTCTTCTCTGCAACAATGGCAAGTAAAATTTTTTTGAATTCCCTTTTGGGTCGGGGGGCAATGAAGGCGACGAAAGAAGACAACCCAGATCGCCGATGGCCAACTGGGGGAATATTTTAGGAATCTTCGAGCTCGGATCCAGCAGTGTACAACTTGGACGCAATCTGTTCAACGTTTATCAGCCGAAAGGATTCTAAATTTGTTATTAATTTCTTCTTTATTAAATTATTAATTGTTTTTTTTTTTTTTGTGTCCGGTTTTTCTTAAATTATAAGCAACGGCCCGCTCTCTGCGCTCCACTCGTGAAACTCATTTACTCATGGATTTTTTTTTTTTTTTTTTTTTTGACCTTTTTGCGGGAAACATATTGGCCAAGGCCGCCAAAATTGAAGTACAAGTTGGTAGAGAAAAAGGAGGGAGGAGATATTAAAAGTAGGCAAACAGAGTAAGGTTTGATACAATATTGTTTTGATAACATCTGATGCTTTATTACGGTGACGGCAAATAATCATGTTTATATAGAATTCAATAATTTGAATTGTATGGTTAATAAACAATGTGTTTATATCATATTACTTAATACTTATTTTCAAATTCTGACAATATTTTGCCTATATTACTCATTGTCTCGAATCAAACCATCTTGTCATATCAATGCATTTTTGCTCATGGTACATCACATTAACGATGGTGGCAACAATTATGACATTAATTGTGAAGGTGACAAATAGGATTTGCAAATCTAAAAACAATTTAGGTTGCTACTCTATAAACCGATAAATATGAATTCAAATAACACATTTCAACATAATTTGGAGCGACGGCTGATTTGAGTTGTGAATAAGTGGGAACTTTGTGGTGTGCCTGATGAAACCGAGGCTCACCTCTTCTTTTGGTGTGAGTTCAATCGTGCGTTCTAGTTTAAGACGTCACTGCAAATGGATATGGTGTATATGGGGGTGACGGCTTTTTTGGAGGGTTGGCAGAGATTAGTGGAGCGACTAGAGAAGGAGGAGGATGCAGACTTAATATTGCAGCAGGTGGTATTTGGCTTATGGCGAATCTGGAAGTGTAGGAATGATACGAAGGTGGGTGGGGTTGGATGGGTGCTTCGGGACTTTGTTGGGATACCTAAGCTTGCGGGAGGGGTGGGTGGGGAACGGAATGCTGCTGCAATCATGGCGAAGGCGGAGGCAATTAGGCAAGGGATGGAGATGATTATTGGTAGTGATGTTATGGAGCCTGGAATTAGATTGGTGATGGAATCAAACTCAAAGGGATTGATTTAGATGCTTAACAAGGAGGTCATGACTGATGTGACTTTTGATATTTATCTCCAAGATATTTGGAGGATGGTGAGCTTGTTCCAGTTGGT
Source organism: Malus domestica (assembly GCF_042453785.1). Classification (NCBI taxonomy): domain Eukaryota; kingdom Viridiplantae; phylum Streptophyta; class Magnoliopsida; order Rosales; family Rosaceae; genus Malus; species Malus domestica. The sequence goes on along the minus strand of NC_091669.1, from coordinate 34,089,150 downwards.
GAGGTTCTGCTTTACCCCTCAACAATGCAATCTTGCAGCTCATGTGGTGGCGGCGCACATAATTAAGCTTGGCGGGAGGCTTGGATGGGATGAGTTAGGTCCCGAATTTCTTTTTAATATTTTAACAGAAGATGCAAATGTAACCGTTCGTATTTAAATTCAATAAAATTCTACCTTTAGACCAAAAAAAAAAAACATTTCAATCTCAAATCCTCCCAAAACATACAAAATAAGAGAGAAAACAATAAGAATGTGTTTGGGGCACCATAATATCTCAAATTAGACTAACTTTTAGGGACTAAGTTAAGTTAGCTTGACATGGATTAAGCAGTACTAAAATTATTAAATGTTTAGTGTAGACTAGCTAAGACTAAATTTTTATTTTTTATTTTTAATTATAAAAACTTCCACTTTCTTGTCTAGAAACTTCCACTTCCTTGTCTAGAAAATCAAAATGCTGTCTATAAATGAAAATTGTAATGAGAAATCCTTTCTTTTTCAGAATTTATTAGTGTGAAAAAAAGATTGAAATAGTTATATCCCCACTTGATTTCTATTGTAATAGTTATTTACTGTGTTTTGCATTATGCTATACGAGAGGATTCTCGTTGGATCCCCTTTGTGAGGATTCCGGGGATCCTCCAATCACATCCGTTCATTGTACATTGTACGGTCAGTTTTCATCAGGTACTGTTTATATTCAATTTTGAATAAAAAAAATTACAATGATTTCTGACCGCACAATGTATGATGAACGGATGTAATTTGAGGATCTTCAGGATCCTCACTCTTGCTATTACCTCCATCTTTTGTCTTGGTTTGCAGACGAGCTTGAGCCTTGAGAGGGAAATATTTGTTGGAAAATATTAGTATTTATTTTTATTTTAGTATTTGGATTTTCATTGTTAGTTTAGGAATTGGGCCCCATCTAAGTTAGGGTTTCTTAGATGTAGTTCTCTATAAATATTGCTTGTAATTTAGTTCTCTATAAATATTGTAGTGGGCCCTACATGAAAAATCTATTTCTACATTAAATATCATAAAAATTAAAATCAAAGGAGAGAAGATAAAAACATTACTTGTCTCGCATTTTAAGACGCAAATGTACAAATTAAGAATCAACATTTAACTCAATATTAGCAAACACAAAATTGACAGAGAAAAAAAAAAAGAAGTCAAATTCCACCCATTACTCAATATGTGATATATTAATATAAGCAAATTAAGCAGAAGCAATCAGGCAAACGATCAAATATTCAGATTCATCAAAATAAAGAATCAAACTGTGGAGCCAAAAATAATCACAAGACGACACGTGGATTCTTGGGTAAAAGAGGACAAAAATACCCTTGAGGCATACTGGGATTCCTACGCACGAGCAGCGGGCAATCATCCCTCAACCAAGTCAAAAGTACCTAAAATAGGTATCAACTTAAAACCTAATTTATTCATATATTTCCTATTTCATTATTTAGCTAATCAATTAGCTAAATACTATACTTATTCCATAATTCCTAAAACATTCCTTCTAAAATAATGATAAATAGCTAATTAATGGATTATTAACTAATTATTTCCTTAATTAGCATTTAGACCTTTCACTTTACCCTAACTCCCACAAAAGGGCCGGCTATCCCCATTTCAAAACCTCATCCATCACCTTTTCTACCTTTTTCACCATTTCTTCATTTTTATTAGCCAATAAATTCCATAACCACAAAAGCATTTCCTTTTATGTTTAATTAGCCAATTAATTGGCTAATTAAACCAAAACAAAACCTAAAACCCTACTAAGTGGCTGGCCATCCTTTCCCCTCCTATAAATTGGTTCCCACTTTCACCAAACACTAATTCCAAATCTTTGGCAAAAATCCCAAAATTCTCTAAACACTATTTCTCTCTAAATTCTAACTTTGGCATCGGAGGTTCTTCGGCCAAAGCCCCCCCCATTCATCGTGAGCGCGTGAGGCTCTTGGCCTTAACCTAAGGTGTTAATTGTTTTGTAAGTACAAAATTGTCCAAGATCAAGAAGGAAGAAATTTGCATCCACACAAACCACGTTAACCAACCTATTTCATGGTGTTTTTGTGGTTCCATTTATGCAAAAAATCAAGATAATTAATCTGCGAATGGATGATGACATCGATAATCATGGGATTTTTTATTGTTTCATTTTAATAACATTGAAAGCGTACTTTTACTCACACTTTAAAATTCTCAATTTACATCCTCACATACAGTGGCGAAGCCAGGAATTGACTGGGGGAGGGGCGAAGTTAAAAGATTGCAAGGTTAAAAAAAATAGCAACAACCAAATCCTTACACCCTTAATCTTTGAAGGATGATTTAAGTATTGTTTTTTATAGTATCGTTTCATTATGTAACTGTAAAATGGAAAGGAAAAAAAATTCTTACACTCTTAATCCTAGAGTAGACTATACTAATATGCATAATAATTAATCCAACCAACAATTCAATTAAACAATACCAATAAGCATACAAATTATTCAATAAATAAATATTCAATTCAACTAATCATATGAAATAATCAAGAATTTTAATTTTAATTTTCACCCAAAAAATACATTTTAATTTCATATCAATAATCATAGAATCAGATTAATAATCAATAATCAATAACCAATAACCATATTAGGGCATTACCATATAATTCTATACCTATCAAACAAAATTTGTATTAAATAATTAATTAGGGTTAGGGATTGTAAATTTAAGAATTAAAAAAATTTACCTTTGAAGGCTGAAGTCGGCGGCTCAAGCGCTCAGCGGCTAGAGAAATGGAGGAGAGTGGCTGGAAGATTGACAATCCAATTGGAATAAAAAAATATTTTTATGTTGCTGATGGGACTTAGGGTTGCTGACATGCTGTGCTCTTTGGCAGAAAGGTTGAAAAAACAAAAGGGGGAAGGACACGGCAGCACTGAGGTCTGAGTGGTTAGAGGGATTGAGAGTGAAATGGGAACACGCAGTCCCCCAAGATATATATTTTTTATTTTGAAAAGTACAAAACCGCAGGCGCTATTTCAATTATTCTTTTAATTTTTTTTACCAGAACCAAAACGACGTCGTTTTGATCTGGATGTTTAAAAAAAAAAAATTCAAACTCAGTCTGCTGCTACGCGTAGCAAACCCAGACATCACAAAAGCAGGGACAGCTGAACCAGTGGGTTTTCCGACGAGGGGATGGGCTAACCCAGAGATCCAGTCCTATTCTCCGGCGAGGGGAGTGGCGGCCGCCACTCCTCGCCCTCACGTGGCTTCGCCACTGCTCACATATGTATTTTTCTTTCTAATTATAGATCATTTGAAGTGCAAAATGAGATTTTTAGAGTATCAATAATAGTTCCTTATTTTAAAAGCAAATCAAACTTAGTATGTTTCTCAAGATTGTGCTGCCTTACAGGCTTTTCTTTGTTCTTTTTTTTTACCTAAAAAAACTTGAGTATGTTTCATTTGTCTGTCATGTTGGAAGATGTTTTAACCGTTAAATTTGATTTTCACAACCATTTTATATCTTCTATTTTCAATCTTAGTTATTCTCTCTTTATTTTGTATGTCATATTTAAAAAGTCGGCCAGTCAATCATTATTAGTATGACATACATCCATAATTTATTTTGTAAATTTGTAATGTTATATTTGAACAAGTCATCAGCCAGTCATTACAAACCAGTACGGCACTCGCTATTCATAAAATTTGAACCTTAAACCTCCCCTCATTTTATGCCGGACATTTCACAAGTTAATTTCGGAGAGGTTATGTGTTACGAGCCTGTGTTTCTTGTTTTATTTCCACGTACAGTTTTGACATCCTTGACATATTCTAGTCGTCATGATTCCAACCAAATCAAACCCATAAAAAATACAACTGCGTGGAGATTCAAGTGCGCATCTCCTATTGATGACATTTGTAAATTTTGTTTAAAAATTTGTCCCTAACATTATTCATATGTCAGTGTAGGAGAATCCAGTTAGAATTCTGTTTGACTAAGTTTTGTAAATTTATGTGGGTTTAGGTTTACTTGTACTCCAAATCAAAGATCAGTATATATTTATATCAATACAATTACAACTCCACATAGTATCAGAGCGTGAATAAAAAGATCCTACCAAAGTATTATCCTTATACAAATACTTCACACAGACTAACAAATTTTTAGAACTTATATATCGTGATGATATCATCTTTCGATATTCTTTCTTATGCCAACCAATGCAACAAGACAGAAAGAGGGAAAGAATGATACCAGTAAGTTAGGTGAGAAAGAAACACCTACTTTAAACATCAGAATATTTTACAGTGATCTTCTTTTCTTTTGGTTCTTTCCTTTATATTGTAATGAATTTTGAAGTGAATAATTCTTTTCTTTTCCTTCTCCTCACTTGGTGGTGAATCTTTCTTCCACTTTTCTTTTTGGACACATTTCATCACCAAAACAAGTTCACATTTCTAAAGCTCTTGACGAAACCAAAAGCAATCTGCAACATAAGCAAGTCAGCCGCATCACAGACATTGTACGTAATGGAGTCCGAAAGCCGCCTATAAATGAAGAAATATAAGCTAAGAAACCTCAAACTGCTTCATCTTTTAAGCATTTGAAACCTTTGTCTCTTTAAAAAGAAAAATATTTACACAAAAAATGGCTTCTGCAGCAGCTATCAAAGGCTCCGAGTCCATAGCTGATAACATGCCGGATGCCCGAAGGCAGAGCCGGTACCACATGAAGAGGTGCTTCGCTAAGTACATCGAGAAAGGAAGAAGGATAATAAAGCTCCACCATTTGATGAGTGAAATGGAGACAGTCATCGATGACAAAGCTGAAAGAACCCAAGTTTTGGAGGGTGTTCTTGGCTATATATTATGTTCAACTCAGGTTTCTAATTAAACACTTCTTTTTTATATATATGTTCTTCCTTTTGGGGGGGGGGGGGTTGGACTAACTAAAATTTTGAACCGTTAGACCATTATATGACTAGAATCTAAGGGGCGGGTAAAAAGTCCAGGGTACAGGATACTCGAAGCATCATTGAATTTTCCCTAAAACTATAAACAATTGGTTTTACTTCTGACTAAATTAGATGTTTACCTAATATAATCCACAGGAAGCTGTTGTTATTCCTCCACATGTTGTCTTTTCAATAAGACCAAATCCAGGATACTGGGAATTTGTTAAGGTCAGCTCTGAGGACCTCTCAATTGAGGGCATCACTGTCAGAGACTTCTTGAAATACAAAGAAACTTTATACGATGAGAACTGGTACATCTTTTTTAATTTTTTTTCAAGTTTTTCTTTTTTGACATAGCAATATTCTAAACTACTCAAATCTACGGATGGAGATTTTGGGTGCAAAGGATGAGCACAATGCCATTGTTTGGGTTAAAACTGAAACTTTGGGCTCAAAAGGAAGTTAGCCCAGAAGAAGGTCTAGAAGGAAAAATGATGAAAATGCACTTATGCTTTCCATTGCAGGTCAAATGATGAAAATGCACTGGAGGTAGATTTTAGAGCAATTGATTTCTCTACTCCTCACTTAACTCTATCTTCCTCGATCGGAAATGGAATCAATTATGTTACCAAGTTCACCACTTCAAAGCTAGCTGGAAAACTGGAGAATGCACAACCCCTTGTGGATTACTTACTTTCACTAAATCATCAAGGAGAAGTATGGGAATCATAGTAATTTGATGCAGACGAATTCAAATTTCGTTCTAATGATAAGGTCTGAAACATAGTTTATGTGATTTTGAATTTACAGCAACTTATTCTAAATGAGACCCTCAACACCGCTTCAAAGCTTCAGGCAGCACTGATTGTAACAGATGTGCACCTCTCAGCGCTTCCTAAGGACACACCATTCCAAAATTTTGAACTAAGGTAACTCTTCCTCTCATGTTCTATCCGTCGGCGGATCATGTAATGTAACTTTCAATCTGAAACCGAACGTCATTTACAGGTTTAAGGAGTGGGGCTTTGAGAAGGGTTGGGGAGACACTGCAGAAAGAACAAAGGAGACAATGGGAATACTTGCGGAAGTACTACAGGCTCCAGACCCGTTGATCATGGACAGATTTTTCAGTAGGCTTCCCACAATATTCAATGTTGTAATATTCTCTCCTCATGGCTACTTTGGTCAAGCAGATGTTCTTGGCTTGCCAGACACTGGTGGGCAGGTAAAAGTTTAAATACTGTATCTGTTAAGCTAAGTCTCCACGCAATTGGCATTCGCTGGTGAGCCAAATGTTTATGAACTCTACTATCAAAAACAGGTAGTTTACATTCTTGATCAAGTGAAAGCTTTGGAGGAAGAATTGCTTGTGAGAATTAAGCAACAAGGACTTACTGTGAAGCCTCAAATTCTTGTCGTGAGTTTCATCGACAACTATGGACGATTTGCTTGTTAAGGTAGTTCAGTTATTTAGAATTATCTAACTACAATTGTTCACTACAATAGGTGACACGACTCATACCAGAAGCAAGGGGAACTAAGTGCAACCAGGAGTTGGAACCAATCAACGGCACAAAATACTCTAACATTCTTAGGGTGCCATTTAGGACAGAGAAGGGAATCCTACGCCGTTGGGTTTCTCGTTTTGACATCTATCCCTACCTTGAATTGTTTACACAGGCATGTTTTTGTCGATTTTTAAATCCATGCTTTGAGAGTGTTCACTAATTGATTTTTGTGCTTTATGTTCTTAATAATTTATTGCATCTCTTTCAAACTAGGATGCTACTGCCAAAATCCTCGACCTTATGGAAGGAAAGCCAGATCTTATTATTGGAAACTACACAGATGGGAATTTGGTGGCGTCTCTCATGGCTAATAAACTTGGGATAACTCAGGTCACTGTTCATTTATCTTATAAATACAACCATAACACATTTTTCTCCCACTTCGTATTTACTAACCCATAGCGCACTAAAACCAGGCAACTATTGCTCATGCTTTGGAGAAGACCAAGTACGAAGATTCAGACATCAACTGGAAGGAGTTAGATCCTAAGTATCACTTCTCATGCCAATTTCTTGCTGACACAATATCCATGAATGCTACAGATTTTGTCATTGCAAGCACATACCAGGAAATTGCTGGAAGGTTAGCAAAATTAACCAGCATACATACATACAAAACCCTTACCAAATGATTGCATTACAGTTTACACCATAATGTACTTGGATGTTGTCTTTGCAGCAAAGACAGACCGGGACAATATGAAAGCCACACAGCATTTACGCTTCCGGGGCTCTGCAGAGTTGTTTCAGGCATCAATGTATTTGATCCCAAATTCAACATTGCCGCTCCTGGGGCTGATCAGTCTGTCTATTTCCCCTACGCAGAGAAGCAGAAACGGCTCACTTCATTCCATCCTGCCATTGAAGAACTACTGTTTAGTAAAGAGGATAACAATGAACATATGTAAGTTCTGGACTAGCAAATCATTCTTTTGGAATTCAAATGCTGATTACTATTCACTAGTAGTCTAACATCAACCCAAACTGTTTTTGAATAGCGGATTTCTAGTGGACAGAAAGAAACCTATCATCTTCTCAATGGCAAGGCTGGACATTGTTAAAAACATTACTGGGTTGGTTGAGTGGTATGGGAAGAACAAGAGGCTGGGAAATTTGGTTAACCTTGTTGTAGTTGGGGGCTTCTTTGACCCTTCGAAATCAAAAGACAGAGAAGAAATTGCAGAAATAAAAAAGATGCATACACTGATAGAGAAGTACCAACTTAGGGGTCAGATCAGATGGATAGCAGCGCAGACTGATAGGAACCGAAATGGAGAGCTCTACCGTTGTATTGCTGACACAAGGGGAGCTTTTGTGCAACCTGCTCTGTATGAAGCTTTCGGCCTGACTGTCATAGAGGCAATGAACTGTGGATTGCCCACCTTTGCAACCAACCAAGGAGGCCCGGCTGAAATCATTGTTGATGGGATCTCTGGTTTCCATATTGATCCCAACAACGGTGATGAAGCAAGCAATAAAATCGCTGATTTCTTCGAGAAGTCTAAGACTGATGCTGCATACTGGGACAGAATTTCAAAAGCAGGCTTGCAGCGCATATACGAATGGTAAGTACACGACCTCTAAATCCCTGCTTGTTTTCTTAAAGTTCATTCTTATTCTAACAAAGTTACAAAACCAACATCTTCTCGCGTGGAATATAAAACAAGTTATTGGAATTTTGTAGCTACACTTGGAAGATATATGCAAACAAGGTGTTGAACATGGGGAGTACTTATACGTTCTGGAGGCAGTTAAACAAAGAGCAGAAACAGGCGAAGCAAAGATACATCCAGATGTTCTTCAGTCTCCAATATAGAAATTTGGTATGTTATAAATTATTCTTATATAATAGAATGCATCCTTTACTTTATTGTCATTTTAATTAAGTTCGAGATTTAGACACTGATTTTCATCGGCATTGTTGCAGGTAAAGAATGTGCCTATCCCAAGTGATGAAACTGAACAACCAGTAGTGCCAAAGCCAACTGCCAAGCCAAAGACCACATTAAGGCATGTTCAGCTAAGTTAGCAATTTTCTGAGTTGATAACAATAAGTTTGTCCTCATGGATAAGAATTGAAAATATAAATAAGAGGTGTCAAATCCATGATTATACTTTCCTAGTGTTATGCAGAATTTATGATCAATCTCAACATATTACATTCGAACAAACTGAGCAAGGAAGTTTATAAACACATGTAAAATGCCTACATATAGTTGTAAAACTCACATAATATATAATTCTGCATTTCTTAATATAACCTCTCTTATTTCTCTAATCACATTGTATCATTCATTCAAAACTAAAAACAAATCATTGATGTGCAGCACAAGACGCTCACAGTCTCGAGTATAAAGGTAAAGAATAAGATCCCCCACAAACGGCTTGTTTTCAATCCTTCCACTAAAGCCAACAGAACAACTGGAAATTCTTCCCTGTATAATTTCAGGTTGTTTGGAGCCTAAGTTAAGGTCAAATAAAGGGAGCTTGATTGAGGATTGCCATTTAAGCTTCCAACTGCAATGCTACCTCTACTGTTTCCTAAACATTAATTCCCTATTAATCATTTGCAAAGAAGAACTGTTGTTGTGTAAACATTGAAGCATGAGAATTTGTTTCTGTGCAATCAAATTATACCAAATTTACAGCTTGTATTGTTTTCAATTCAATATTTTCAATCTAAAGGTTTGGTGTTTGGTTCAATGGCACTTCGAATTTTATGCACGATAAACTCAGTAACATTTTCTTTTTTAACAAGATGATACTCTCTACTATATACTTTAATTTAGAGGGAGGGGGATTTGAACTCTGGTGTATAGAAGGGACACGCTGCTCTACCAAACTAGCGATGTATGCGATGAACTCAATAATATTACTTGGTAATTAAACTTTCTAACTAAATTATTATACCCTTTTCAGTTCTTCAATTCATCTTCCATAACAAATTAATCCAATTCAACCGACTAAGAATTTTAAATCCGATATAGAAGTGTCTTGACACTGAGATTGTACGCCTCGATTCTAATTTCTGAAGGGGGCGCAAAACAAACATAAGTGGACCAAGTTGATATAGATATAATAAAACAGTTATCAACATACTAACCCCCAAAGTTTTATGAAAACTCATATAGCATGATAAATAAAATAGGTTTTCCGAAACCTAGCATGCCGTGCAATGTCTCAAAACATATCTCATATATATAGTAATCGCTAGTGAATGTCTGATCTCACTCCCGGCCTCGTGCTAGCTCCCCGTCCCTGTGCCAATTGCTAGAGGAAAATCACCTTCAGGCCCCGGGCCAGCTTCCTGTGTCTCTCAGCCCGTAGCTAGAGATTATTTCTTCAGGCCCTATGCCAACACTGTAACCTCACCCGTGACGGAAACTATCCATCGCCCCGTAGCGGAATAGGGACCACTAGGTAAATACAAAATCATTGAACATACATCTCAAAATCAACTTCATAATATAAAGTCATCCATCATCTATACTATAAAGAGTTGTTCAAAACAAGTTCTAAATATTATATCGTCATCCATCAGAGATTCTATAAAGAACATGGATTATCGAAAAAATAGTAATAATTCAAACGAGCCTCAATAAGCATGTTATCACATAAAACTTTTCATAAAACATAATCATTAAATCATGTTTTTCATGTATGCATTTCTACTATTAAAACATGTATTTTTAGAGAGGGTCCACTCACAAATACTTCGCCGCCGAAGAGCCACGCAAACTAGCGAAGACAGAAATGCCCCAAATAATTGCCCCTAAGCACTTAAAGGGTCCAATTAATAAAACTTTATTATGACAATTGAATTTGGGAGAACGGACGTCAGAAACGGATTCAAAACGTCGAATTACCCTAAGAAGGGTCCCGGTTAAATTTGAAAAAGTCAACAAAAGTCAACAAAATAGAATATTTCAAGAATATTCCTTGGAATATCCAGGAATATTCCTCTGGATCGGGTCAAAGGGTTGGGTCAAACCGCAGGTCAAAGGGTTGCTGGGTCGGACCGGGTTGGGTCCAATGGGTTTTGGGCTACTGGGTTGGGCTGAATAGGGTTTGGGCTTGAAAGCCCTAGTTTGCTCGGCCTAAAAGGCCTGGGTTATGAGGGGCTAGGCCTTAAAGGGTTTGGGTTTAGGGTTTTAGTTAAAGGGGCCGAAGGCCTTAGGTTGTGGGTCAAAGGGCTTTGGGATTGAAAGCTCGGCCCAGGGCCTAGTTTTTAAGGGATTTGGGTTGGGTCATCGAACCTTATTAAAGGGGAAGTCTGGGCTGGAGGATTCCCGAGCTCCGATGGAGCTCAAATCTTAACCAAAAGTCACCAAATAAAATACCAAAGTGAAGCCCAGAAACTAAGGGAGATATCTATACCAATTTCGAGGCGAGTGATGGCCAGAGTTGGCCGGAAAACACCTGCAACAGTCGGTCTATTCGCCAGAAAACTAGGAATGCCTTTCCCGAGTGCTTCTTCATGGTTTCTTCATCCAAAACACACACACATACACACACACGATCAGAAGTGAATCATGGGAACCAAAGGGAAAGGTTTAAAGGGTTTTCGAAGCTCACCTACATCGGAGCAAGTCAGGGAGAGAGTGAACAGTGAACTCCGCCACTGTCGAGCTTCAAGGTCCTCAGTCCAGGGTTCATGGTAACATGGTCTAGGTGGTGGTGGCAATCTGTGTGTATGTAAGTATAAGTGTGTGTGTGTGTATGAGTCACAGAGGTGAGAGGGACAGCTTGCAAAGAAAAGAAGCTCCTGGGTGTGTTCGTAGAAAAGAGAAAGTGAAGGAGAGGGCTCGGTCCAAAAAGGAAGAAGGAAAAGAGGGTTGTGGGACAAAAAATCAGGGGGTGGGACCCTTGGGCTCACCAACCCAGAAACTATTTTTTTAAATAAAAACTCAACACTTAGTAAAATTATGGGGAGGGGTTTTACATTCCAAATATGTCCTTGAATAAATAAAAATGAAAAATTAATTTTATACCCCTAAAACACAAACAACAATAATCTCTCTACACCCTTTTTATTTAATCTGGTGAACCCAACCCTAAGGATGACAACTCTTTTCCGACATCGTCAGCTACCACGATCCCTCTCTACTACTCTTCATATGTCTCATCTTCTCTCTTGAATTCATGGCTTACATCTTTGCTTTCTCTTAATTTTGATAAGTTATACACATTGGATTTTAGTGAAAGAAGAAAAAAAAAAAACAGTCGAACCCCCACAACCACAAGGCTTCTGTGCATTTTCACTCCAGCACCCATTTGTTGAACATTAAACCAAATTGAAAACGATAGAAACTTTTAATGGTTAGAGAAAAAACAGAGATCTAACAAGAAAAAAAAAAAGAATTGTAAATTTCCGCTCAAAAACAATAAAACACCACCCAACATGTGCTTGTAAAAATAACCCAATCAAATGGAAAAAAAAAAGGTACTTTCTTCATCATATAATAACAACAGGAAAAAAAAAGTGTAAGGGGATAGTGGGTGTCGACTGTTTTGGAGAGGGTTGCCGGCGTTAAGCTTAGGTTCACCAGATTAAATAAAAAGGAAAACTAACAAAAAAGGCTTAAAAACTTTAAATTTTAACCAAAAACCATGTTAAAAGTTTATTTAATGGTTAGTACAAAACCTAATATCAAATCAGCCTAATAAAACTGGCCCAACCAAAATAATTTATTGTGCTTCCAATTGTACCCCTAACATCAAGTTTCCTCGCCCGTTTATTTGGTCCGTTTCCTTCATATGCAGAGAGAAAGTCTATAAACTCAAATTAATTTATGTAATTTTCTCATTACATATTGCCATCATCTGATCTTCTCCGTCAAACTCTGAAACACCCGAGAAGGCCTTCTAAACGATGATTTCTTGGAAGAGTGTATCTCTATGACTCGCAACCCTCAACAACACCATCCTTTCTATTGTAAAAGTTGCCTACTTGAAAGAGTAAAGAATGATGATTGTTTAGAACCATGCAAGGGCCACTTAAGGAGGCAATTTATTAAAGAATGCTGGAGCAAGTGTGGCTGCCATAGATAGTGTGGAAATCGAGTAGTCCAGAGAGGCTTAAATTGGAAGTTGCAGGTTGGAATCTATTTAAAATGCTCTTTCTGATTATTGTTAGTTGATGGAGTGGGGTATTTGTTTTCTTATTGATGTAAATCTGTGCATATATTGTTCATGAGTTTTAGTGGTTATATTCTCGAAAGATGTGATAAACAAGTGCAGATCTTGGTTCGGAAAGTATGTGAAAATATTCTTAACAAAATGAAATGAAATGAATTTAAACATTAGAAACAAAAGAAAGAAAACACCTAAACGCTCCAACGATCCAAGTTGGACAGCAAGCACGTCCAAGCACTTTCCTTCCCTTCCTTTGCTACGACACAAGGTGTTGGTGAGTGTTTGAAGGTTTGTTTGTATGGAGGAATGGATGTAAAGATGAATGGATGTGTTTGGATGAAGGTTGTGTTGAAATAGGAGTGAATGATCTAACCAAGTATGAACTCAATTTATATTACACACACTTCCTTTTATAGAGGAAGTGCATGGCAATGGAGGGGAACATGGAGTGGTGTAGCAATTGAGTGCAATGATTCAATGTAATGATGCATGAAATCTGAAATGATGGAGGGAACAAGGATTGGTGTAGCAATTGAGTGCAATGAGTGGTGTTTGAAATGATTCAAAGGTGAAAGTGAAGTGATGATGCAAAGCATGGGGGTAAAATGGAGTGATGTTGCAGCTAAGGAACATGAATGATTGTGCACATGGTAGAGAAAGGAAAGGGAGGTGGAATGATGCAACAAATGAGTCACGTTTGTGGACAAAAGAGTCACGCTTGTTGCATCATTCCACCTCCCTTTCCTTTCTCTACCATGTGCACAATTATTCATGTTCCTTAGCTACAACATCACTTCATTTTACCCCCATGTTTTGCATCATCACTTCACTTTCACCTTTGAATCATTTCAAACACCACTCATTGCACTTAATTGCTACACCATTCCTTGTTCCCTCCATCATTTCAGATTTCATGCATCATTACATTGAATCATTGCACTCAATTGCTACATCATTCCTTGTTCCCTCCATCATTTCATATTTTGTTTGTACCATACTTGACCAATCCCGAAACTACTGAGCACCGGTCAACGTTATACCATCAAGGACCCAAAAGAGCTTCCCTTCAACCAAGAGGCCAATCACAATGCGACACGTGTCGACATCAGAAGCTAATCCCAGCTCGACACGTGTCAACATCAGAAACCAATCACAACACGACACGTGTCAATGTTAGAACAAAACTAGAAACTCTCCTCTATAAATAGGGATCATTCTCCCACAATAATCTCTAATGTCATTTTGTACTAAACTATTCACTAGAACTCACAAAATGAGAGCTTGAACCTATGTATTTGTGTAAACCCTTCACAATTAATGAGAACTCCTCTACTCCGTGGACGTAGCCGATCTGGGTGAACCACGTACATCTTGTGTTTGCTTCCCTGTCCTTATTCATTTACGTACTTATCTTCACTAGTGATCGAAGCAACCAAGCGAAGGTCATAAACCTTACACTTTCTGTTGTACCAAAGTCCTCGTTGATTTTGTGCATCAACATTTGGCGCCGTCTGTGGGAAAGACACTTACTCCCACTCTCTTCAGCTTTGTTCAGCTGGTTTCCACCGCTCGTACACTTTCTTTTGGCCAAACATCTCTCTCCAACATGGGGAGCGAAAGAAGTCATAACACACAGAATAACACCCCAATTGGACCTAGTATGAAGCAACGAAAGCAGGAAGGAAATAGAGTTACTCTTCAAGCTAAAGTCGATGAGTTAGAAGCTCAGAACAACAAGATAGTGATAAGGAACGAGGTCCTCCAGGAGCAGTATGAAAAACTTTTCGAGATGCTTCACGAGGCTAGACATGCTCAAGCACACAAGCTCGTTGCCCCTGCTGAGGTCAACAATCATCTGAATGCCCCCCAACACGGAGGGTCACCGATATCCAACACGGATATCCCTAATAGGGATCGAGCTACACATCAATGTGATAATCAACATGAGACTTCTCTCAATCCAGCTGCTTCAACACGAAGCAGAAGGAGTAGAGGAAAGCACCTCCTCACAGAAGGAGTGGAAGGATCAAAAGCCGTCTATCGCGATTGTCGAGACTTCCTAAAGCAACGTCGAGAGAATCCCATCCACATAAGCTCAAAGATCAATGACCCAAGAGTTTCTGAAAGACTCGGTCCTCTCCCACGACCCAGGCCAGCAGTTAATCTAGGGAATGGGCAACAAGTCCCAGAAGAACATGAAGGTACAGGGGATTCGGAAATGTTCCGACATACTCACTCTAGGAGTCAGTGTGACGAGTCCAAGGAAAAATCATGCTATCTTGATCAAACTTTCCTACTTCCAAGAGGCGATGGGGACTTACGGAAGAAAACTTCAGTGGTGCACGACTCCACTCAGGACCCCCTTGTCCTACAACTCCTGGAGGAAATATACAAGTTGAAGGCTGAACGTCAAGCCGAGATACCTGACTGGAACCAACCCAGGCCTGGCCCCCTCACAAGAAGGATCCTCAACACCCCCCTCCAAGCAAAGACAAAGCAGAAGCTTGGCTTACAACTCTATACTGGAAAGGAAGACCCGATTGAACACCTTAACCTCTTTGAGTCCACCATGGTATACCGGAGACACACCGACGAAGAACGGTGCCTTCTCTTCCCCTCTACCCTCTCTGGCGGAGCTTTAAACTGGTATTGCCGTCTTCCACCTGAGACAGTAGACTCATTTGAAGAGTTGAGGAAGCTGTTTGTCTCTCAACACATCTTCCAGACCGATCGCTTGCATTCCGCAGATGACTTGTACACTATTCGCCAGAAGCCGAACGAGTCATTACGAAAGTATGCTGGCCGCTTCAGCCATGAGTATTCTCGTTGCACTGAGGCAGATGACAAGACCGCCCTCAAGGCCTTCACGGCAGGCTTACGTGACTGTTTCTTTAAGTACATGATCAATGCCAACACTTGGAATACTTACTCTGAGGTGATGGCACAAGCTTACAACCATGCCTCCGCCGAGGCAATGACATATCAAGGGAAACCCCCTACAGTCATCCCTTATCAGCAAGTAGGGAGTGGAGGCCAGATCCAACCGAATGAGAAAACCTCAACCTTCCAAACGGTAGCAGCACACCCCCTGCCTCATTTAATGCTTCGCCAAGTTAGCAGACATATCAATCCCAGGGCAAAAGGAAAGATTTCCATCCTCACCAATCTCATTTTAATAAAAAGAATAAGGGGCACTATCGCGATAACTCAGGATATCGTCACAATAACGCCCGTCCCCAGGAAGTCAATGCAGTGGGCCAATCATATGTCAAGACAGGCCCTACCCCGAGGTATGAGACATACACACCTTTGAACGCTACATGCGCGACCATCTACCCCAGTATAGCTCATCTGATACCAAAGCCAAAGCCAAGACAGCCAGATTACAAGTCCACGAAAAACACGGGCATGTTTTGCTGCTACCACGAGTATAATGGCCATGATGGCGAAAAGTGTGTCATCCTCCGTGATCATATTGAAGCTTTGGCACGTGAAGGAAAAATTGATCAGTTCCTCCTTCACCCTCCAAGGGATAACCGTAACCAACACCAGGTGAATATGATATATTCTATAAGCGGCGGCACACCTATGTCTGAATCTTCCAATAGGGCTATGAAAAACAGTGAACGAACTTTGAGACCTGGCCATCAAGTGTTTCACGTGGAAGACATCAGGGGAGGCAAGTATCAAAAGCCTAACTGGGATCCAATATGTTTCTACCCTGAGGAAGAAAGAGGTATCATCTACCCTCATAACGACCCGCTGATCGTGGAGGCTCACATAGCAAATTTTGATGTGAAACGAATCCTAATAGACACAGGTGCTTCAGTTAATATCATGTTTGCTGAAGCTTTCAAGGCACTTAATGTAGCTGAACACTTGCTCGATCGCTTGATTTCTCCTCTGATAAGCTTCTCTGGCGATATCGTGCAACCTTTAGGGAGTATACACTTACCCCTCACCATTGGTACAGGCCCCTACACAGCTACTATTACCACTAACTTCCTAGTGGTCAATTGCCCGACGGCATACAATGTCATCTTTGGGCGCACAGGCATCAATGATCTCAAGGCCATGGTATCCACGCATATGTTGTTGATGAAGTTTCCAACCCCTTTCGGCAATGGATACATCAGGGGAGATCAACTTAGTGCTCGATCATGTTACAACACTTTAGTTAAGCAACAACACCTGCCTGTCCCCAAGGAGACCCTCTCTATACATAACTAGGTAGTAAAGACCAGTCCAGATGAAGCCAACTCGGATCTTCATGATGGCAACAGTCAACCCGACGACCCTCGAGATGACTCATTCACCCAGCAAGCACAACCCGCTGAAGAGTTAGAGAATGTCTCTATCTCCAAAGGACCATCCAGATCGCATGGTGAAGATTGGCACCACTTTGTCACCACCCCTTCGGTTGTCGCTGATCTCCTTTTTGCAAGAGAACGCCGAGGTCTTCGCTTGGTCATATAAAGATATGCCGGGCATCTCTCCCGATATCATCTGTCACCACTTGAGTATTGATCCTAAGACCAAACCAGTAAAACAGAAGCGAAGATCTTATGATGTTGAACGATACGAGGCGATGAAAGCAAAAGTTGAAAAACTCAAGGACATAGGCTTCGTCCGTGAAGTCAATTACCCAACATGGGTAGCAAATGTTGTCATTGTTAAGAAAAATCCGACCAAGGAAAGTCTCCTGCTTCAAAAGGTCTTGTGGAGAATGTGTGTCGACTACACCGACCTAAATAAAGGATGCCCGAAGGATAGTTTCCCCCTTCCTCTCATTGATAGACTTATAGACTCTACGGCAGGGTGTGAGCTCTTGAGCTTCATGGACGCTTATTCAGGATACAACCAAATCCTCATGAACCCCTCAGACCAAGAACACACAGCCTTCACTACTGACAGGGGACTATATTGCTACAAAGTCATGCCCTTCGGTCTAAAGAATGCAGGAGCAACTTATCAGAGACTGGTTAATTCAATGTTCGCCGAACAGATTGGGAATAGCATAGAAGTTTACGTTGATGATATGTTAGTCAAGAGCAAACATGCTGACCAACACATCACCAACCTATTTGAAACTTTCACCATTCTAAAGAGGTATCGAATGAGGTTGAACCCCAACAAATGTGCCTTCGGCGTGGGCTCTGGCAAATTCTTAGGCTTCATGATTAGCCAACGAGGCATTGAAGCTAACCCCGAAAAGATCAAAGCAATCCTCGACATGAAAGAGCCAGTAACTTCAAAAGACATCCAAAGCCTTACTGGCAAGGTGGCAGCCTTAACCAGATTCATCTCTAAGGCCACAGACAGATGTGCTCATTTCTTCAAAGCACTTAAGGGAAATAAGAAGTACATTATATAGACGGAGGAATGTGCCAAGGCATTCAGGAACCTCAAAGAGTACATGAGTAAAGCCCCTCTGCTCTCCAAACCAGAAGTTGGTGACACTCTCATTATCTATCTATCGGTTTCGACTTCAGCAGTCAGTTCTGTTCTTATTCGAAATGACAATGGTGTCGAACGACACGTCTACTATGCTAGCAAGGCCCTACAAGATGCGGAGACACGATACTCCAACATTGAGAAATTAGCTCTAGCATTGGTCATGTCTGTTCGAAAACTTCGCCCTTATTTCCAAGCACACGCCATCATCGTGCTTACCAATCACCCTCTTCGACAGATATTCCAAAGTCCTGACACGTCTGGGCGAATGATCAAATGGGCGATAGCATTGGGTGAGTTTGACATCTCCTACCAACCAAAACCAGCCGAAAAGGGTCAAGCAATAACAGATTTCATCGCCGACTTCACATATCCTGTTGACATCGCTTCTACACCTGAAGCAATAGCTTCATTACCATCCGAAGCTCAGAAGATAGAATCAACAACCCCAGCATGGAGTCTGTATGTTGATGGCTCATCCAACCAACAGGGCTGCGGAGCAGGATTAGTCCTCACTACCCCTGACAAAGTGGCGATAGAATACGCTATTCGTTTCAAATTCAAGGCATCGAACAACGAGGCCGAATACGAAGCCCTTCTAGCAGGCTTACGTTTGGCCAAGCATCTTGGAGTTAAACAAATTGATATCTTCAGTGACTCCCAATTAGTGGTCAACCAAGTCACGAACAACTTTGATGCTAAGGATAGCTCCATGGCAGCATATCTTGCGCAAACACGACTTTTGCTCAAGCACTTCCACTACCAGATCACCCAAGTTCCTCGAGCGGCAAACAGTCATGCAGACGCTTTGGCCCGCCTCGCCTCAACAGTGGAAGACAAGATTGGGAGAAAAATTCATGTCAAATTGTTGGCAGCACCAAGCACCATGGTCCCGGAAGTGTATAATTTACAACAAGGAGATAGTTGGATCACCCCAATTTATAAATTCCTTGCCCATAGCACCCTCCCAAATGACAAAGTCCAAGCTAAGCAGATTCGATACAAGTCTGCTCGCTACCTGATCATTAATGACCAACTCTACAAGCACGGTTTTACCCTGCCCTACCTAAGATGCCTTACACCTGCAGAGGCAGAAATTGTTCTTCGGGAAATACATGAAGGAGTCTGCGGAGATCATGCTGGGTCTCGATCGCTAGCACACAAGACTTTTCGCCAAAGATACTATTGGCCAACACTCCACCAAGATGCCATCAGAATGTGTCAACGCTACGCAACTATCCCTCACTCCCCTCCCGAGCCGCTCACTCCTATGATCAGCCCTTGGCCCTTCGCCCAATGGGGACTTGATTTGATCGGCCCAATGCCTACAGGGAAGGGCAAGGTCCGCTATGCAATCGTTGCAGTTGACTACTTCACAAAGTGGGCTGAAGTAGAACCCTTGGCAACCATTACTGAGGGAAAAATAGAAGACTTCGTATGGAAGAACATCCTCTGTAGATTCGGCATTCCCAATGCGATAGTCACGGACAATGGGCGGCAGTTCGACAACAAGAAGTTTAAGATGTTCTGCTCTAAGTTCAACATCAACTTATGTTTTGCCTCTCCAGCCCATCCCCAGTCTAATGGACAAGTCGAGACCGTTAACAAAATAATCAAGCGCACTCTGAAAACTAGCTTGGACAAAGCTAAAGGTTGTTGGCCATAATTCGTACCCCAAGTTCTTTGGTTATACCGCACTTCATATCGGACTTCCACAGGAGAAACTCCATTCTCACTTGCTTTTGGTACAGAAGCAGTTATCCCGGTTGAGCTTGAGCAAGCAACATACCAAATCCAGAATTACATGCAGAGTGAGAACGACAAACAACTCACCCTCAACCTGGATCTAGTCGAGGAACACTGAAATCAGGCTCACCTGAGGAATGTCGCCTACAAGCAGCGCTTTTCCAACTACTACGACTCAAGGGTCAAACCTCGCTCTTTCAAAGTGGGAGACTGGGTACTGAAGAAAAGATTACTCTGTGATAGGGTCCCGAGTGAAGGAACACTCAGTCCTAACTGGGACGGACCGTTCGAGGTCATCGGCATCAGCCGCCCTGGCTCCTACAAGCTCAGAAACTCCGACGGCAAGACCCTTGGCCATCCATGGAATGCTGACCACTTGAAGTACTATTACAAATAGACTCACATTGTACAAGTGTTAAGCTACAGCCGTTCGGCATCCTATGTAACAAAGACCATTTGGTATGAATTCAATAAAGAGGTGATTTAGCCAATTCGGCCATAAACTCTTTTCCATTCTGAGCAATGAAACACTCAAGTGTTGAAGCTTCAACGCAAATGTTTCCAATACAAAACAAAATCTAAGTATGTGTCAACAAAACTATACAAAGGATCTACATCATACATTCCAACATATTCATACATAAACATCATACATTCCAACACATTCATACATAAACATCATACATTCCAACACATTCATACATAAAGATCATACATTCCAATACATTCATACATAAACATCATACATTCCAACACATTCATGCATAAACATCATACATTCCAACACATCCATACATAAGCCAACTGTGCTTCGAAAGGGTTCAACACACTTTGTGTCATTCGACATTTGCCACAATGTGCCTCGACACCTTGCCCTTATTCTCACCAACTAGGTGATGAAGGAACTCACCTTCGTACCACCAACTAGGTGATGAAATGTACAACCCGTACTCTAATATTATTTGGAAACTTGCCACCCTTATCACCAATCAGGTGAAGAAGGAACTCATCTTCATGCCACCAACCAGGTGATGAAATATACAACGCATACTTTCCTTCATGCCACCAACCAGGTGATGAAATGTACAACGCGTACTCTCCTTCATGTCACCAACCAGGTGATGAAATGTGATGAAAGGTGATTAAGGAATTCACATTCGTACCACCAACCAAGTGATGAAAGCAACCTACCATTCATTCCATTAACCAGAAGACGAGTGGTACAACTTGTACGTGTGAACTCCTAGCATTCACAAATAATCAAAAACCATCAAGCTTTACAACTCAACTAGGGGAGCACTTATGCCTAACAAGAGCTATAGTCACCAACAAAGTCTTATTGCAAGCCAACAATGGCTTCAGTGCATGGTATACGAAGATCAAGCTCTTCAGCCCTCTTGCATCTGCTTCAGACATTTCTCCTCTGTAACAATGCAAACACTACAACTCATAGAAAGCTTCAAATGCTCTTGATCAAGACTGTTCGAAGCAAATTCAATTTATATGGTTCATCCAAACCTTCGACTACTACAAGATGTGGCTTGCATCACAATCTCTCGCTTAACAGTATGGAAGCAAAATTTGTATACGTTGTCTCTCCCACATTTTCAAATTTCTAGTTTTCCCAAAAAAAAAAAAAACAAAAAAAAACAAAAAAAAAAGAAATTGGAAATTGGGAAATTCAACAAAGCTTCATCAATGGAACACAACTACAATCCTCAAAAGCTTTGCACTATCTTCATCAAGATAGTGTGAAGCAAAATCAATTTATGGTGCCAACAAAAGCTTCATCAATGGAGGACAAATATCAATCTCAAAAGCTTTGCACTATCTTCATCAAGATAGTGTGAAGCAAAATCAATTTATGGTGCCAACAAAAGCTTCACCTATAAAGCTTCAACCCCAAAGCTTCACCTATAAAGCTTCAACCCTTCAACACCAAAGCTTCACCTATAAAGCTTCAACACCAAAGCTTCACCTATAAAGCTTCAACACCAAAGCTTCACCTATAAAGCTTCAACACCAAAGCTTCACCTATCAAGCTTCATCCCCAAAGCTTCACCTACAATACAAAATTTCAACACCAAAACATATAAAAGCTTCACACACTCTTCATCAAGATAGTGTGAAGCAAAATCAATTCATGATGCCCAACAAAGCTTCAACCTCAAAGCTTCACATACAAAGCTTCAACACCAAAGCTTCACCAACAAAGCTTTTAAATATATATATATATATATATATATATATATATATATTATTTTTAATTTTTATTTTTTCGGAAATTCGAAAATTCAAAAATCCGAAAATTTGAAAATTCAAAAAAAAAAATCAAAAATAAAAAATCAAAAATAAAAAAAATAAAATAAAAAAAATTGCCTAGACCTCCTCTTCTTTGGGCCTAACAACTTTCATAACAAATATATATGAAGAAGGAGTTTTGGGCTACCACTTAGAAAGGAAATGCCTCATTCGTCAACTCCCTCGACTAGAGACTTGGGGGACTCCTACCATATGCTACTGCACCTTGATACTCAGAAGTCTCACGACCACTTAGGGATTTGGATTTTTCAAGTCTCCAAACGAGAAGTTTTCCTCACTCGGGAAATTAAGGGAGCACTACCTCAACCTACATGCTTCACTCACAAAGTTTCAACATACAAGCTTCAACAAAAGGAAAAATTCAAAGAACTTAGTGAAGAATGCCTTGGTGTATTTAACACAATACGTTGAAATGAAGCAAATCTTGTTTATTGATATTCCCGATAAGTTACAAATATGTACATATACATGAATCAAAATAAACAAACAAGAGGGAGCCTTCACAAAGGTTGCTTAGGGGAAGTCTCAGCAGTCGGTAGAGCCCCAGAAAGAGAAAGCACCGGAGGGTGGTTATCCGGAGCCTTAGTACTGGAAAGAACCCCAGAAGGAGGAGGCATTGGAGGTTGATCATTTGGAGCTTCATTATGCAGTACAGCCCCAGAAGATGAAGGCAATAAATGCCTTTGGAACAAACCCACAAACCGCTGATGATCAAGTAAAACCTGACCATCAGATTCCTTCATCTGGTCAAGCTTCCTCTTCATGTTTGTAGCATAGTCATGTGCGAGCCGGTGCAACTGTTTATTCTCATGCTTGAGCCCTCTGATCTCCTGTTTGAGACTCATCACTTCAGCAGCCAATGATTCAACTTGGCGGGTTCTAGCAAATAGGCGTTGGGCCATATTAGACACAGAACCTGCACACTGAACACTAAGAGCCAGAGAATCCTTAACAGCCAACTCATCAGACCGTTTGGAAAGTAGTCTATTATCTTTGGGAGTGAGAAGTTTCCTGGTCACCACCGCAGCGGTCATATCATTCTTCATCACAGAATCCCCAACGGTAAGAGGACCAGTAGGGGATATGAAGGATGGGCGCCATATGTTGTCTGGAGAAGGCGTGGCTGTCTCTTCTCCAAGGTTCAAGTCAAAACGACGGTCGGAGGGGCCAGACATTTTCAAAGGTGTTGAAGAGGGAAGAGGTCAGACAAATCAAGATCTTAGAAGTGCAAGAAGGGAGCTTCTACTGGTGGAGATTCAAGTGTGTTGTGGAACTTAATACCAACCTCTATAAAAATCTGCACTTGACGGAGCTTCAGGAATCGAAGAGGCGTTTGCTTTCTCGAAAGCTGAGCTGCTCAGAGACCACGATGGCCGATCTCAGAAATCGAAGAAGCACCTGCTTTTTCAGCCTCGTCACCACCTGTCACATGCACACTCAACTTTGCGGAAATTACGGGCAATCTGTCGAAGATTTCTGGTGAAGTAGAAAGCACGTAAATCTTACTGTTCAATCACCACTCTCCACACGCACCATCAACTCCTCGGGTACCACATATAACTTTGTCAAAGATCTCTGACAAAGTTTAGGCATGAGAATTTCGAAGTTCCAGCTACCCTACTATTACCCACAGGGTAAAGGAACAGAACCACTGCTTGACAACTGGAAAGTCCCTATGTGTGTCGACCTCCGTGTTCTGTAGCAAGACAGGCTGGCAAGAACGTCCAACCTTTACTCACATTCGAGAAAAGACTCCCAACATAATTACTTTCTCAAAAACCGAAGCGGCACCGCTTTCCGAATCTCGAGAGCCAGATCCCCGATGGGATTGCTTGTTCGAAAACCAAAGAGGCACATCTCTCAGAACTTCGAGAGCCAGATTTCCTTAGATAAAGCTTGTCTGTAATCTTCACAAGCAACATCAGCTTTCCAGATACCACATACCACTTTTTCAAAGTGCTCTGACAAAGTTAAAACACGTGAAGCCGGCAGCTCCCACTACATTGCTGTGACCAAGAAAGGTAAAGGAATAGCATTACTACTTGTTATTGGGAAATCCATATATACATCGACCTCCCTCCTCAACGGACAGGTGATAGGTAATTATAACGCACCACAAAGTAGCACAAAATAATCCTATTAATTTTCCTTATTAACACTAAGATTTGTCAATTGTAGCATATGAAAATAAGGGTCTTTCCCGCAGAAGATTGTTTTATCCAAATACTTAAAAATGTCACAAAAACAGGGTGGTTATCTCCACTGACCAGCCACCGAACAATAATTATTAAACTAACTTACACTTATCCAAATGCAACGAAATTTTATACACACAAACTAGACACACAGTACGACAGTCTCACAAATTTTTGGGATTTTTGGAGTTGATTTGCTATTTAAATTAAATTGTACAAAAACAGTACAGAAACAGATTTTAAATAATACCAATAGATTTTAATTCACAAGTTAAGAAAAACGAGTTAGGGGACATGCTATCCACCACCAAATAATCATGTAAACATGTTATGTTTCATTCAAATTCCTTTTATTTCCGGATGAAGATGCTCAAGTTGGCTCAATGTTAGAACACAACCTATTACTCTTTCTTACGTAGTATGTTAAGAGAATGACGTTTTCAACTTAACTTAGTCCCTAGCATGCAATCTAGAATGGTGTGTTCATAGATTTAACAAGTAGAAATCATTAAGAATAAAAAAAGTTTGAGTCATCACAAGGCATCGTAAGTACTGGTGTTGTCTTACTTATCCTAGAAATCGTTTCACATGTTAACCACAATTAACAAGTGCTACTCTAGAACATATGTAGGTCCTCATTCAACAAGGGCAGGCAGACATATATTCATAGCATTAAAATCCTAGATATGCTCACTATGTATGCATCCATAGAAACACATAAAGAATTTATCAATGACATAAGTAGTCAAACAATTTTCATCCTTTCATAAAAGTCATTCAAACAAAATATCACAACAAACTTACAATCATATTCGGGGCTTCAAAACAGGCCCTAACTACTAAAAATTAGTTACACATAATTCTTAAATTAAACCAAAAGTAAAATATGAGTTTGAGAAGATAAAACCAAGAAAAATGGAGTGAAGCCTCTAATTTTCTTGCTGCCTTGCTCTCTGCCTTCCCGCGCCTTCTCTTCCTTCCAGTCAGTCAGTCTCTCCCTGCTCTCCCCGTGTCTCTTTCTTATGCTCTGCGCACTGCGCCAGCCAGTCCGAGTCTATCTATCTCCCGCTCACGTCAACTCTCCTGCTTTTCTGGCAGTCTCTCCGCAGTCTCTTTGGTCCACTCTCCTTCTTAAGTCTTCTTTTTATTTTTATTCCCCGAGGCTCAAGCTGCGCTGTTGCTGTCTATCCCTCTGTTTTATATATTTTTCTGCTCCTCCTTTTGTTCTCTGCAGTCTGTCCGTCCCATGATTTCCGTCCCATTTCTTTTATTTTCTCCTCTTTTGCGCAGTGCACTAGTTTTTTTTTATTCTTTCTCCCCAGTGTCTTCTTTTTTCTTTCTTTTATTCTTGCACTCAACCTGTGTCTGCCATGAAATTTTTTCTTTTCTTTTGTTTTTGCCATCATGCACTCCTTCTCTTTCTTTGCAGTTTATTTTCATTCTTTGATTTCCACTTCCTCTCTTTCTCATCATGCCGTGCTCTACTCTTTCTATTTATTATTTAAAACTCATTTGTGCTATTTTTATTTTCTTTGCATAACAGATCCTATAAACACAAAAATAACGTAAATAGCTCAAAAATATAAGGAACTAACTAAGAAAAGACGAGTGAATTCGAAGTAAAAATATATATAAATATGATCCGATCAAATACCCCCATACTTAGCTTTTGCTAGTCCTCGAGCAAAACAAAGAAAACATGAAAAAGTACTAACATGAAAAACATTAGTTTCCCCCTATGTGACCCTCATAGAATTTCATTCAAGAAAACAAATCATCAAGAACCATAGCTAGCACCAAACAAACTAATCCAAGTTCATCTTCCTTATTCAAATATTAGCAGTAATCTTTGAATCATCCTTGAAGTGTAGTGTGTGAGATAGCCATGCTAATGCAATTTCAATTTTTTATTTTTATTTTTAAAATCACCATATGCAAACTAGCAACATTCTCACGGGATATACACTCAATCACACATGTGTTTAGTTTTAATGTGTTTCGCTTAAAGAATCAAATGTGAAATTTCTACCATAAGCTTGCATAAAGATCTCATCTCCACAATCATAATTGCAAAACTTAAATCAAGAGGACTTTTATTGGATGTAATGAGGTTTAGGGAGAGGGTTATTGAAATGAAAGAATAGGTAAACATAAGTTCCAAGCTACATTGCAAGCAATTCTTTTGTTTAGATTTATAAGAACTCAATCTTTCCAGCGATTCTTCTAACACCTCCAACCACACCCTTAACTGAAACTTGAAAAACTTTTTATTTTCTTTATATACAATCTTTCTTTTTTTTTTTTTTTTTTTTTTTTTTTTTTTTTTTTAAATACAAACCTGAAATACCCCCATACTTATTCTTTTGCCAAACACCTTCAAAGTACTTCACAAACATTTCTCATAAGACAATCTCACATTGCTCACTAGCTTGCTTGGAAAGGGTAAGGAAAAATGTTTCAGGCATAAGGGTAGACATATCTGGTGATAAGAAATAAAAGGCTCAACATACACGGCTCAAATTGGCAATCTAATGATACCATTTTTCTTTGGGAAACATGGTTATTTGGGCCATAGTGGTAAACCTAATGCCTCTATCATTTCCAAGTTCATGCAATCAATGACAAACATTTCGAAAGATCGTTACGCAAGTTCTAGAGATGTATCTCACATAAGTTCATCACACATGAAAGAATAGGAGTGTATGAAAAATGCACACACTTTCAATCGGCTCAAAAACTCACATAGGATGTAAATGGTCACTAAATTCACATATGAAGCTTTAAGTCATACTTTAGTTTCACATTAACAAGGCTATGTGCATTTGGTTTTTCAAAGATGGTCAAACATGTACAAAACTAACAAGAGAATTAGGAATTTCACAAAACACATGTTAACTAAGTTCTTGATGATCATGGTTCAAATTTGATCCAATTATATCATTGGGTCTAAAAACTAACAAAAATCTAATTCGAAACAATAAGGGAAACAAGACAATATTTTTGGATTTTTAAATTTTCCGATTTTTTTTAAGTTTTTTTTTTTTTTAAGAAAACAAAACTAATTAAGAAAACAAAAAGCAACAACACGGAAACAAATGAAATTCTATAGATGTCTACCCCCACACTTAAACTGGACATTGTCCCCAATGTCAGAAAACACTATAATGCAAATAAAAAAATAATAATAATAAGAAACAAAATAAAACAATTGGACTGAAAACTTCCCGAATTTGCAGGAAAATCAAGCGATGACCCCCAACCTAAAATTCTGCAATCAACTTCAAGGGTGGAAAGAACCAAAAGTTCCTGCAAAGAAAAGAAATAATTCAGTTAAGTAACGCAAGAAAATGTAAAAAAAAAAAAATGCAAACGAAAAATTGAAAATCACGATGAAAGACAATGAATAGAACTAATAAGTGATCATTTGTCATGCTTGTTGACTTTCCACAGCTTTCCTCTTGAACTGGGTGACACTTAGCTTTTTACTTGCAAGTGATGATTTGATGATATCGTACGGCGAGGCTTTGCTATTTGGCGAAGTTGTTGAAGCTTCTTGAGTTCTTCAACTCAGATTCCTTCTGCTCTCGAGTTGATTGTGCAAGCTCAATTCCTTATTTGTTCTCCAAGCAGATGTGGCAGCTTCTCTAGTTCTTCAACTCAGACTCCTTATGCTGGGTTGATTGTGCCAGCTGCATTCTTCTCTGCTTATTTCTTCTGCACGTTGTCTCCACATGCTGCTGGTATCATTTTCGCTTGCCTTATCTGTTCTACAGGTAGATGTGGCAGCTTCTTTGGAAGTACATCAGCAGTGGAAGACGAGTACTCGAGAGCAATTTCTCCATGTCCTGCAGGTTAGAACAAAGACAAGGAAAAGGACATGGAGAATGCATGATATGAGATACTCTTGCTTTCAACCTTCATGATATGAAATATTTTTGCTTTGGATAGGTTGTTAGCAGAGGTACCCCAAGGAATAAGGAAAACTGAGTGACTCGAGAGGGTGTGTTGGAAATACATTCTCGGAGATGAAGAAGTGCTGAGAGGGTGTGCCTTTGCTGTGGAAGGCGAAGGTAGATACTTATAGGACTTTTCTTCACAACCGGAACTATTCCCTCACTTATTGTCGGCAGCCGGTGGATGGATGAATAGTACATATTACGCGCTTTCTGACAAAGCTGCCCGTAATTTCCGCAAAGCTGCCAGTTGCATGTGACGAGTGACGACACGTCTGGACAAATTGATCTTTCGAAATCCGGGGTTCGGCTCGTGGTTTCTGAGCAAGCCCAAATTTTAAGAAATGAAACGCCTCTTTTGAGAAAAGAATCCGGCTTTTGAGAAAAGAACCCCGACTCTTCGATTTGCGGGAGGACGCTTCTCTGAGGAGCGCCTCTCCGATTTCTTCTTTTTATAGAGGCGTTAATTTTGTTCCACAACACACTTGAGCTCCCTCCTGTAAACACTCCCTTCTTGCACTTCCGAAATCTTAATCTGTCTGATCTCTTCTTTCTCAACACCTTCAGAAAATGTCTGGCCCTTCCGATCGTCGTTTTGACTTGAACATTGGTGAAGAGGCAACTCCTATGGTGCCCATCCTTCATATCCTTAACCGGTTCCCTTACCGTGGGGGATTCGGTGATGAAAAATGACATGACCGCTGCGGTGGTGGCCCGGAACCTTGTCACCCCCAGAGATAACAGACTGCTCGCTAGACGGTCTGATGAATTGGCGGTTAAGGAGTCTCTGGCTCTTAGCGTGCAGTGTGCGGGTTCTGTGTCCAACATGGCCCAACGCCTATTTGCTCGAACCCGTCACGTTGAATCGTTGGTAGCTGAAATACAGAGTCTCAAAGAGGAGATTAGAGGACTCAAGCATGAAAATAAACAATTGCACAAGCTTGCACACAATTATGCCACAAACATGAAGAGGAAAATTGACCAGCTGCAGGAAAATGATGGTCAGATTTTACTTGATCACCGGAGGTTTGTGGGTTTGTTCCAACCGCATCTGCCTTCGTCTACTGGGGCGGCACCGCGTAGTGAAGCTCCAACTGATCAACCTCCGATACCTCCTCCTTCCGTGGCCCCGCCGACTGCTAAAGCTCCGCCGACTACTCCTAAGCAGCCTATCTGAAGGCTCCCTCTTGTATTTATCTGCTTAATATTCCTTTCGTTTTCATGAATGTACAAGTACTTTGCAAGAAGTTGTGGTAGAGATTGCAACATCATTACCTGCATAAAGGAACAAAAGTAGGACTTAAACACACAAACTAGAAATCACGAGAAAAACAGAACAAGAACATTTAAAATTATTCAAAATAAAGATGAAAGATAAAAAGCTTGGGTTGCCTCCCAATAAGCGCTTTCTTTAACGTCTTGCAGTCGGACGATGCCTCCAATACTCATCCAAAGGGACCTGGTTCTTGGAGAGGTACAACCTCCACATCATGCTCGGCAAAAGGCTCGTAATATGGCTTGAGTCTATGCCCATTCACTTTGAACACGTTTCCGGTCTTCGTACTTCGGATTTCCACTGCACCATGAGGAAAAATATTAGTAACAACAAATGGACCAACCCATCGAGAATGAAGCTTACCTGGAAATAATCGAAGGCGAGAATTAAATAGAAGAACTTTCTGTCCAATGACAAAGTTCTTCCTTAAGATCATCTTATCATGAAATGCCTTTGATTTCTCCTTGTATATTCGACTTGACTCGTACGCATCATTCCGGATTTCGTCTAACTCATTTAATTGAAGCTTCCTTTGCTTACCGGCAACACTCATGTCCATGTTGTAGGCTTTGATCGCCCAATAAGCTTTGTGCTCTAACTCTACTGGAAGACGGCATGGTTTCCCATAAATTAACCGAAATGGGGACATTCCAATAGGAGTCTTATAGGCAGTCCTATAAGCCCACAATGCATCGTTCAAGCGCATGCTCCAATCCTTCCTACTAGGACTCACAGTTTTCTCCAAAATTTTCTTCACCTCACGATTTGATACTTCTGCTTGACCGCTAGTTTGCGGATGATAAGGTGTAGACACCTTATGTGTGACATTGTACTTCCTAAGCAATGCTTCAAATGTTCGATTGCAAAAATGACTCCCTCCATCGCTAATGATTACTCTAGGTATTCCAAATCTTGCAAAGATATTACTCTTAATAAAATCTGAAACAACTTTTGAATCATTAGTTTTGGTGGCTTTTGCTTCCACCCATTTAGAAACATAATCCACAGCCAATAAAATGTAAAGAAAACCATTTGAAGATGGAAAAGGTCCCATGAAATCAATGCCCCACACATCAAAGATCTCAACAACCAAAATAGGGGTTTGTGGCATTTGATTTCTTGGGCCCAAGTTACCTGTTCGTTGACAACGATCACATGTTGCACAAAACTCATACGCATCCTTAAACAGACTCGGCCAATAAAATCCACTCTCTAACACCTTAAGTGCTGTCCTCTTTGCTCCAAAATGGCCACCACATGCATAAGAATGACAAAAAGTTAGAATAGATTTAAACTCAGATTCGGGGACACACCTTCTAATTAATTGATCAGTGCAATATTTCCACAAATAAGGATCATCCCACTCGTAGTATTTGGCGGTTTTGACAAGCTTATCTTTCTGAGCACGTGTAAAATCATCCGGAATCTTTTTGATGACCTTGTAATTGATAATATCTACATACCAAGGGTCAGTAATCTTTAATGAAAACAATTGCTCATCCGGAAAACTCTCACTTAAAGGGATGAGATCTTCCTCTGTGTTTGAATGCACAAGTCGACTAAGATGATCTGCTACAACATTCTCACTCCCTTTCTTATCCTTGATCTCCAAGTCAAACTCTTGAAGTAGAAGTATCCATCGAATGAGTCGCGGTTTTGCATCCTTTTTTGTGAGTAGATACTTTAATGCTGCATGGTCAGAAAACACAATAATTTTAGTCCCAATCAGATAAGATCGAAATTTTTCTAAAGCGAATACAACAGCTAAAAACTCCTTCTCTGTTGTTGAATAATTCAACTGGGCATCATTAAGTGTCCGGGATGCATAATAAATGGCATGAGGCACTTTGTTGACACGTTGCCCTAGAACTGCTCCGACTGCATAGTCTGAAGCATCGCACATCAACTCAAAAGGTAAACTCCAATCTGGTGGCATGATCACAGGAGCTGTGGATAACAACTCCTTAAGCTTGTTGAATGCTACCACACACTCTTTATTCATATCAAATGATACATCCTTTTGAAGCAAACGACACAACGGTCTAGAAATCTTTGAGAAGTCCTTCATAAACCTGCGGTAAAAACCTGCATGTCCCAGAAAAGAACGAACCTCCCTGACAGTAGTAGGGAGAGGTAAAGAACTAACAAGTTCTGCTTTAGACTTATCCACTTCAATTCCCTTTTCAGATATGATATGCCCTAGAACTAATCCATGAGAAACCATGAAATGACATTTTTCCCAATTTAAGACCAGATTAGTTTCATGGCAACGTTTTAAAACTAGGGACAGAATATGTAGACAGGTATCAAAAGAATCACCATAAACAGAAAAATCATCCATGAACACTTCAATTATTTTCTCAATCATATCAGAAAAGATACTCACCATACACCTTTGAAATGTGGCAGGTGCGTTGCAAAGTCCAAACGGCATCCTTCGATATGCAAATGTACCAAATGGACATGTGAAAGTCGTCTTTTCTTGATCCTCAGGAGCAACTGCAATTTGATTATATCCAGAATAGCCATCAAGAAAACAATAATGAGAATGACCAGCTAACCTTTCTAACATTTGATCAATGAATGGGACTGGAAAGTGATCCTTGCGTGTGGTGTTGTTTATCTTCCGATAGTCTGTACAAACTCTCCAACTATTTTGCACACGTGTAGGCACTAGCTCATTAGCTTCATTCTTAACAACTGTGACTCCTGATCGCTTTGGAACTACGTGAACAGGGCTCACCCACTTGCTGTCTGAAATAGGATATATGATGCCAACATCAAGAAGTTTGATAACCTTTTTCTTGACGACCTCCATCATGAGAGGGTTTAAACGCCGTTGAGCTTCCCTTGTTGGTTTTGCACCTTCCTCCAACAGAATCTTATGCATACATGTAGCTGGATTTATACCTTTGATATCTGTAATGCTCCAAGCTATCGCAGTTTTATGATACTTCAGTACCCGGATCAGTTTCTCCATCTCCTCTGCTGTGAGTTGTGATGATATGATGACTGGTAATGTTTCTTCCTCTCCCAAAAATGCATACTTCAAATATTCAGGAATCGATTTAAGCTCTAATTTTGGTGCCTGAATCACAGAAGGAAGATTTTTTTTGTTAGAAATAGGAAGAGAAATAAAATAGGCAGAAGACTTACCGTGAATTGGTGAAAGAGACTCAAGATCTGCCATAGTCTGAATTAATTCTTCTTCAATGTGCTCGAAAGTATTAAGCTTTTCCTGTGTAATGCTATGCACTAACACCTTTTCTAAATTACCTTGTCCCACACTTTCATTAAAACAATCCTGCACAAAATAGTCAAACGCATCAATAGAAAAACAAGATTCAAAATCATTAGGGTACCTCATAGCATCGAAGATTCTGAATTTGACAATTTCTCCATCAATTTCCATGGTCAAGGTACCATCATAGACGTCAATCTTTGTACGTGCCGTTCTAAGGAATGGTCTTCCCAATATAAGAGGAAGTGCAGTAGGCATAGGGTCATGTTCCATCTCAAGAACAAAAAAATCAGCAAGAAAAATAAGCTCATTCACTTGCACAAGTACATCCTCCAATAAGCCTTTCGGATATCTATTTGAACGGTCTGCCAACTGGATTATTACCTTTGTTTCCTTCAACTCTCCAAGGTTCAATGATTCATACATTGAATATGGCATCAGATTGATGGATGCCCCCAAATCACACAATGCTCTCCCAAACTCTTTCCCTCCAATTACACATGGAATGGTAAAGCTACCGGCATCCTTCAACTTTGGTGGTAGCTTCCTTTGCAAAACAGCTGATGCTTCCTCACTTAATGCCACAGTTTCTTGATCATTGAATCTCCTCTTGTTTGTACAAAGCTCTTTAAGGAACTTTGCATACTTGGGCACTTGTTTTATGGCATCTAAAAGAGGTAAGTTCACTTGGACTTTCTGGAAAGTATCCAAGATTTCCTTATCAGTTTGCTCTTTCTTTGACTTCATAAACCTGCGAGGGAAAGGAATAGGGACACATGAGTTAAATGAATTTTGAATTTCTTTTCTTACAGTATTAGAATTTTTTTTGTTTAATTCAACTGCTTTAGAAGACTTTTCAATTTCTGTTGAAGCTTCATCTTGCTCAAGATTTTTGGTTTGTAACTCCCCTTGTTGCATCCTTGGATGCTCAAAAACTTCTTTTCCACTCCTTAAAGTCATAGCATTTAACTGCTCCGCATTTGGATTTGTCACAGTTTGGCTTGGTAACCTTCCTGGTTGGTGTTGTTGCCCCATCAAACTTGCTAACTGACTCATTTGGCGCTCAAGGTTTTCAATTGCTTTGTCTGTTTTCTGTTAATGAGATTGAGTAGAGTTAGCTAAAGAAGCAATTAAATCCTCAAGAGACTTACTTGGAGCTTGTTGTTGTTGAGGCTGAAATGGTGCCTGCGGTCTTGCTTGAAAGAAGCCAGGCGGACGGTTATAATTGTTGGGAACAGATTGTTGTCCATTGTCTTGATTGTTCCATTTTAAGTGTGGATGATCGCGCCACCCTACATTATAGTTGTTGGAGTATGGATCATACTTTTGCCTTTGTTGCCCTTGAAACCCTCCTAACGCATTAGCTTGCTCAAGACCACCTTGATCCATCAACGAAGGGCACATGTCCGTGGCATGTCCCATCATTGAACATACACCACACACCTGTTTTGGAGCCACAATAACCTGTTGCACAAGATTAGTCAAGTTAGCTAATTGTAATTCAATACTAGAATTAGCACTTACCTCGTTAACTTTCTTAAAAGGTAGCTCATCTCTCCCTCCAAATTGTCGTGTGTTGCCAGCAATGTTCTTTAATAATGCCTTAGCATTTATTGGTGTCTTGTCCATGAATGCTCCTCCACTGGCTGCATCAAGCATTATACGATCAGTACCACATAATCCTTCATAAAAATACTGTATTAAAAGATGCTTTGAAATTTGATGATTAGGACAAGATGCAACCAAATGTGTGAATCACTCATAGTAATCTCCAAAGGGCTCTCCATGTTGTTGTCGGATTGCACATATGTCTTTCCTTATGCTTGCAGCTTTGGTGGCTGGAAAATATTGCTCCAAGAATGCTTGCTTCACCTGGTTCCAGGTGTTCATTGATCCCGGGGGTAAATTGTAAAGCCACTCCTTTGCCTTGGCTTCTAATGTTTATGGGAATGCCCTCAATTTGACTTGCTCCTCATCCACATTTGCTGGTCTCATTCCTGAGCATACCACGTGAAACTCCATGAGATGCTTGTTGGCATCCTCTGTTGAGAACCCATGGAACTTAGGCAAGTAGTGAATCATGCCGGACTTGATCTCACATCCTCCTTCTGCATTTGGATATGTGATGCACAATGGCTGTTGATCCGTATTTGGCATTGCCAACTCCCTCAATGTACGGTTATCAGCCATGCCTTTTTGTGGTTCCTCCTCCTCTTCCGAACTTAAATGTGGTGGAGAAGATGGCGGTAAAGACACCGATGCAAACTTTTTCTTGATTTTTCTCTGAAGCTTTCGAAATGTTCGTTCAATCTCTGGATCGTATGAAGCTAGATCAATGCTCTTAGACTTTCGAGTATGCATGTACTACAAAGAGTACCTGAAATAAAAACAAAACCAAAAACACTAAATAGACAAGAAATAGAAAATAATAAAAATAAATAAAAATAAAAATAAAAATAAAAACTAAAAATAATAAAAATAAAATATAAGCAATCAGAAATAACAATCCCCGGCGACACGGCGCCAAAAATTTGATAGGTAATTATAACGCACCACAAAGTAGCACAAAATAATCCTATTAATTTTCCTTATTAACACTAAGATTTGTCAATTGTAGCATATGAAAATAAGGGTCTTTCCCGCAGAAGATTGTTTTATCCAAATACTTAAAAATGTCACAAAAACAGGGTGGTTATCTCCACTGACCAGCCACCGAACAATAATTATTAAACCAACTTACACTAATCCAAATGAAACGAAATTTTATACACATAAACTAGACACACAGTACGACAGTCTCACAAATTTTTGGGATTTATGGAGTTGATTTGCTATTTAAATTAAATCGTACAAAAACAGTACAGAAACAGATTTTAAATAATACCAATAGATTTTGATTCACAAGTTAAGAAAAACGAGTTAGGGGACATGCTATCCACCACCAAATAATCATGTAAACATGTTATGTTTCATTCAAATTCCTTTTATTTCCGGATGAAGATGCTCAAGTTGGCTCAATGTTAGAACACAACCTATTACTCTTTCTTACGTAGTATGTTAAGAGAATGATGTTTTCAACTTAACTTAGTCCCTAGCATGCAATCTAGAATGGTGTGTTCATAGATTTAACAAGTAGAAATCATTAAGAATAAAAAAAGTTTGAGTCATCACAAGGCATCGTAAGTACTGGTGTTGTCTTACTTATCCTAGAAATCGTTTCACATGTTAACCACAATTAACAAGTGCTACTCTAGAACATATGTAGGTCCTCATTCAACAAGGGCAGGCAGACATATATTCATAGCATTAAAATCCTAGATATGCTCACTATGTATGCATCCATAGAAACACATAAAGAATTTATCAATGACATAAGTAGTCAAACAATTTTCATCCTTTCATAAAAGTCATTCAAACAAAATATCACAACAAACTTACAATCATATTCGGGGCTTCAAAACAAGCCCTAACTACTAAAAATTAGTTACACATAATTCTTAAATTAAACCAAAAGTAAAATATGAGTTTGAGAAGATAAAACTAAGAAAAATGGAGTGAAGCCTCTAATTTTCTTGCTGCCTTGCTCTCTGCCTTCCTGCGCCTTCTCTTCCTTCCAGTCAGTCAGTTTCTCCCTGCTCTCCCCGTGTCTCTTTCTTATGCTCTGCGCACTGCGCCAGCCAGTCCGAGTCTATCTATCTCCCGCTCACGTCAACTCTCCTGCTTTTCTGGCAGTCTCTCCGCAGTCTCTTTGGTCCACTCTCCTTCTTAAGTCTTCTTTTTATTTTTATTCCCCGAGGCTCAAGCTGCGCTGTTGCTGTCTATCCCTCTGTTTTATATATTTTTCTGCTCCTCCTTTTGTTCTCTGCAGTCTGTCCGTCCCATGATTTCCGTCCCATTTCTTTTATTTTCTCCTCTTCTGCGCATTGCACTAGTTTTTTTTATTCTTTCTCCCCACTGTCTTCTCTTTTCTTTCTTTTATTCTTCCACTCAACCTGTGTCTGCCATGAAATTTTTTCTTTTCTTTTGTTTTTGCCATCATGCACTCCTTCTCTTTCTTTGCAGTTTATTTTCATTCTTTGATTTCCACTTCCTCTCTTTCTCATCATGCCGTGCTCTACTCTTTCTATTTATTATTTAAAACTCATTTGTGCTATTTTTATTTTCTTTGCATAACAGATCCTATAAACACAAAAATAACGTAAATAGCTCAAAAATATAAGGAACTAACTAAGAAAAGACGAGTGAATTCGAAGTAAAAATATATATAAATATGATCCGATCAACAGGCAAACCTGCAAAAATGCTCAACCCTTTCTCGCATTTGAGAATGCACCCTCAACATAACCTCTCGAAATACTCAGCTTTATTTCCCCCCGATAATACCTCAGCAAATAAGCCACACCAAGAACAAGAGTATCTCATATCATCAGGGTCGAAAGCAAGAGTATCCCATATCATGCTTTCTCCCTGTCCTTGTCTTCGTCCTTGTCCACACCAGCAGGACAAAGAGAAAGAGAGCAGTCAGTCGGAACCTGAAATCAAACCTCCAATCTGGAACTGACTGCCTGAGACCTTTGCCTGGTTACTTACTTAGCATTGCTCTCGAGAACTCATCTTCAACTGCTGTCAAGGTCATGAATTCCACCGGCACATACCTCATGATAGTTGATCAGATATTGGCTCTTTACACTGAAGCTGCCAAGCGTGGATGAGTCACTATGAAGGAATGTTCTGAAGGACCATTTAAATGCAAAGGTTGCACACCACTTCTGCCGTGCAAAAGATTGAAGCAGAAGGTTCAACGGTGAGCTGAAACAGATCACTACAGCACGACACATTTCCATACCACATTCATTATTCCGTCAACAGCAAAAGTATCCCATATCATCAAGGTCGAACGTACTCTAGATTTGATGGACTTGTTTTGACCCTCAAATTCTTGAGTCGGCCTTATACTCTGAAGGGAACCAGAAAACCCTCCAGCACAGTTCAAGAATAAGCCTGTGGAAAGTTACTTCTTCAAAAGCAAAAGTATCTCATATCATCTCTTCTCCATTTGCTTCTCCTTATCCTGGCAGCTGAATGAGAGACAATGAGAAAGAGAACAATCAACCGAAGCCGAAGTCGAACCTCCGATCCTGGGTTGCTTGCTTGGAAGTTTGACTACTTACCTTGTCTGTCACCTTTTTCGGCAGATCTCCTAGCTCGGCGACTTGGGGGACTCCTACTATAGGGTTTGTATCGCACTTGACCAAGCCCGAAACTACAAGTAAGCTTCAAGTGAAATTGATACATTACCTTGTGCATCTTCATCGGTTAAAGATACCACCCATGGATGGAGGAAAAGTACTTCCAGAGAAGATGCCACATCTACATATGAGACAGATAAGGCACGTGAAAATAATACCACACTTCAGTACTTAGAAGTTTCGTGATTACTCAATGGCTTGGATCTTGCAAGTCCCCAACCGAGGAGCTTCCCTCATTCTGGAACTTAGGGGAGCACTGTTTGTACCATACTTGACCAATCCTGAAACTACTGAGCACCGGTCAACGTTATACCATCAAGGACCCAGAAGAGCTTCCCTTCAACCAGGAGGCCAATCACAATGCGACACGTGTTGACATCAGAAGCTAATCACAGCTCGACACGTGTCAACATCAGAAGCCAATCACAACACGACACGTGTCAATGTTAGAACAAAACTAGAAACTCTCCTCTATAAATAAGGATCATTCTCCCACAATAATCTCTAATGTCATTTTGTACTAAACTATTCACTAGAACTCACAAAATGAGAGCTTGAACCTATGTATTTGTGTAAACCCTTCACAATTAATGAGAACTCATCTACTCCGTGGACGTAGCCGATCTGGGTGAACCACGTACATCTTGTGTTTGCTTCCATGTCCTTATTCATTTACGTACTTATCTTCACTAGTGATCGAAGCAACCAAGCGAAGGTCACAAACCTGACACTTTCTGTTGGACCAAAGTCCTCGCTGATTTTGTGCATCAACATATTTCATGTATCATTGCACTCAATTGCTACACCACTCCATGTTCCCCTCCATTGCCATGCATTTCCTCTATAAAAGGAAGTGTGTGTAACATAAATTAAGTTCATACTTGGTTAGATCATTCACTCCCATTTCAACACAACCTTCATCCAAACACATCCATTCATCTTCACATCCATTCCTCCATACAAACAAACCTTCAAACACTCACCAACACCTTGTGTCGTAGCAAAGGAATGGAAGGAAAGTGCTTGGACATGCTTGCTGTCCAACTTGGATCGTTGGAGCGTTTAGGTGTTTTCTTTCTTTTGTTTCTAATGTTTAAATTCATTTCATTTCGTTTTGTTGTAAATATGAGTGGCTAAACCCCTCTTGGCTATGGGTGATTTCAAAGCCATGATTATGTATGCAATATAATTTGATAAATTCCAGTTATGAACTCTTGAATCGTGAATGCAATTGGCTTAACTATTTGATTGATAACTTATTTGTATTTGTTAATTAAGGGTCGACACTTAATTGGCATGCATAAATCCGTTGTTAGAATATAAGGAAGTTTCACATAATCGTTACAAACTTATATTCACATGTAGTGAAGGTCGCTTATAAACGATCGCGTTAAGTTCAATTCCTAGCATGAGTGACATGATGTCATAGTTGCAAGTGCTTTGTCAATGCTTATGATTTTCATTAAACGTAATGATCTTTGATTGTATATCTATTATGATGTCATGTAGGGAACTTTAGAAGAATATTTTGGGTTGTCGAATGATGTCATCCAATCCAATAAAATAAGGAAAAACTGAGAGTTAACTAGTGATGTCACGGTTAATTTGGAGCATTGTCGTTCATAATTCAATGAAGTAATAACTTGAAATTAAGTTATTTGCATACATGTCATGTGTGGAGAAAAAGCCTCTAGCTATCACATCCATCATCTTATTTCTCAAATTTGTTTTACAATCTGTCTAGTTTTTCATACTTGTTTTTTTGTTTCAACTTCATCCCAATCAAAACCCCCCTTTTAGTTTCTTGTTTCAAAGTGTTTCAAATCTGTTTTAGTTTGTGTTTTAAAGTGTTTTGATTCAAGTAAAAGTCAATTTTCGTCCAAAGTCATTTCGAGTGTCTAGTTTAAGTTTATTTGGTTGTTTTAAGCTGTTTTCAGTATTTTAAGTTTGCTTTGAGTCTTGTGAGTCTTGTTAAGTATTTTTAAGTTTAGTTTTATGTTTTTGA
This sequence comes from Malus domestica, assembly GCF_042453785.1. NCBI lineage: Eukaryota > Viridiplantae > Streptophyta > Magnoliopsida > Rosales > Rosaceae > Malus > Malus domestica. The sequence goes on along the minus strand of NC_091669.1, from coordinate 34,049,039 downwards.
GTCAGTTTAGAGGTTATTAGCAAGCCCTCCTAATCTCCGGTCCAGAACGATCCCTACTTATACTTATACTACAGTTGTCAAAAGAGGGTTAAATTTGTGTGTTAAGAATATTTTCGCATCACTTTCCGAACCAAGATCTGCACTTGTTTATCACATCTTTCGAGAATATAACCACTAAAACTCATGAACAATATATGCACAGATTTACATCAATAAGAAAACAAATACCCCACTCCATCAACTAACAATAACCAGAAAGAGCATTTTAAATAGATTCCAACCTGCAACTTCCAATTTAAGCCTCTTTGGACTACTCAATTTCCACATGGTCTATGGCAGCCACACTTGCTCCAGCATTCTTTAATAAATTGCCTCCTTAAGTGGCCCTTGCATGGTTCTAAACAATCATCATTCTTGACTCTTTCAAGTAGGCAGCTTTTACAATAGAAAGGACGGTGTTGTTGAGGGTTGCGAGTCATAGAGATACACTCTTCCAAGAAATCATCGTTTAGAAGGCCTTCTCGGGTGTTTCAGAGTTTGATGGAGAAAATCAGATGATGGCAAGATGTAATGAGAAAATTACATAAATTAATCTGAGTTTATAGACTTTCTCTCTGCATATGAAGGAAACGGACCAAATAAACGGGCGAGGAAACTTGATGTTAAGGGTACAATTGGAAGCACAATAAATTATTTTGGTTGGGCCAATTTTATTGAGCTGATTTGATATTAGGTTTTGTACTAACCATTAAATAAACTTTTAACATGGTTTTTGGTTAAAATTTAAAGTTTTTAAGCCCTTTTGGTTAGTTTTCCTTTTATCAAACGAACACTAGTACTATCACTGTTTTGTAAACAAAATCGAACACTAGTACTATCACTGTTTCGTAAACTAAACACTGACTATTTCTTAAACGGAACACTAGTATTATCACTGTTTCGTAAACTCAACACTGACTATTTATCAAACAAACACTAGTATTATTACTGTTTCGTAAACTAAACACTGACTATTCACTGTTTCGTAAACGAAACACTGACTATTTCTTAGACGGAACACTAGTACTCTGGAAACTTTATTATGTAATCTCCTGACTATCTCAATATATATATATATAACTAAACATTGACTATTTCTTAAACGAAACACTAACTATTTCTTAAATATAACACTGACTAATTATTGGATCTATCTCCTGACTATCACTGACTATCTCAATAAAAAGTTGTGTAGTCTCCTGACTATCTCAAACACAATAAAAAGTGACTTTTTTTTCTTAAATGGAACACTAGTATTTTGGAAACTTTATTGTGTAATCTCCTGACTATTTCTTGAGAGGAAGCTCATTTTTTATTTTTTATTATATATATATATATACACACGCACTCACACACACGAGTTCAATTTTATAATGAGATAGATCCAAGGAAATTGCATGAGACTTCCAAACATAATTAAGACCAAACATAATCATAAACTAGTTTCCAAAAAAAAACAAAAAACATAATCATAAACGTTGATGTGAGTCTCGCACTTTTAAGTTTCACTGATCCAAGAAATCTTCTCTTAAACATTCTTTTTTCAATTTTAGTGCATTGAGTGCCCTTTAACTTCTCATCACCTTGCCAAACTGTTCTAGAGGGCCTCCTTGTTGAGCCCCATCACATAGTTCTCCAAGTACCTCTGCAGAAGGTTCACCACCTGATCCTCCAACATAATCTCTTCGGCCGCCCAATCTTTCTTCCAAATCGCTATCTCATTCCAACCGACTGAAGTCGGAAGAACTCGCAAGGTGAGAGGAAGCTGGTTCGTTGGAGGAGGTAGGCAGTTTTTGAGTGAAAAACCTACTAATATCTGTTTGGTGGATTAATGAGAAAGTGGCATACTTGTAAATAAAAAGAAGTTTAATTCTAACAGATTGGCTGACAGAATGGGATTTCTATTAAGGGCAGGGGCTGGAAAAAAAATTTGTTTCGTTTTGGGCTTTTAATTCATTCTATGTGGGTTTAATGGTTGTGAGTCTGAAATAGATTAGTTTTGTCCTTATAATTAAATATGAAGCCCTTTTGATTAAATAATAATATAGGATGGTTTTTGGTTAAATTAAACTTTGTTCAAGCCCTTTTCATTAAAGCTCCCTAAATAAAATGGGTGTAGAGAGAGTGAGAGAGAGAGAGAGATTTTTGTTGTTTGCGTTTGGGTTTATAAAATTGTTTCTACTTTTTTATTTATTTAAGGGTGAATTTAGAAGTTTGGTAGACAAATTTTTTTAATTAGGTGTAAAGATAAGATAATTGGGTTCAAATAAAATTTCTCAAAAACAAACCAACTAGAAGAAGAAACTCACCAATAGAAATAGTGGAACAGTGACTTGACTAACCGGCTAATTTCCACCCTCTTTATTTACTTTTTATCCAAGAGAATAAGGAAAATGTCTTTCTCTCCTGAAACTCATCTTCTTTCATGTGAAAGCATCCCCCATTGGTTTAAAATTGTGTTCTCTGTCAATAGACTCAAACTGTATTAACAATGTTGGGAATTAGAACAATTTTGATTTTAAATATTAAAATTTGTAATTAAAAATATCTTTTTTCAATGTTACTTGGAAGTGGAACACCGTTGAATTATTCAATTAAATGAATAGAAATTCTGCTTAACTGTGGCCACAGATAGGGTGAAATTCCTTATAGCCTCTCTAGGCCCGAAAGGAGTGGATAACCGTAACTTGCCACTAGTTGTCCCCCTTTTGCGAAGCAATAAATCATAAGGATACAAACAATCGCATAAGTACAAAGAGATTAAAATTAAAAAAAATAAAATAAAAAGTGTGTGGCAATAATGTTTTTTTGGTCATTAGGTAACCAATGAATGTATGGTTACTAACATTTGATTTGATATCAAGAGTAGAGACTAAACAAATGAGTAAGCATCTGAATCATCTGTTACTTAGTGACCAAAATAATGGAACTCAAATCCGAAAATCATTTCCGATAAAGAGAAAAGCCAGCGTTTAGAATTACCACAACCGAAAATAAATTAGTAAATTAAAAAGAATAGGATAAAAAGAAGAAAAAGGGACATCAACCTCTCGATGCAGTCCGATGAAAAGGTCGATAGAGTGCCTAAGAATAAACATACATGAATGGTGGGACGACTAGTTCGAGATTTAGGAGCTACAAGACCGGTGTTGCGCTCATGCAAAATGAAAAAAAAAACAACCAAAATACAACACTCTACCCACATCATATCCTTCGTTCCATTGTTTTTCCCTAACAACCTTCCGCACCAAATCACCAATCAACTACCCAAAAAAGAAACAAAAATACCAAAAAAAAAAACATTAAAAAAATATAAAACAAGGGTGGGTTGGAATATCAGATTAACGAACAAAGAGCAAAAGTTTTGTTTCTTCCCATGCTTCCAAATTTGCTGGAGAACAAAGGAAGTTACCAAATTTTCAAAAGGGTTGTTTCCAATTTTACTTAATCGATCAAATATTTTGTGTGAATAACAGTGGCATTGTAGAGAGAGGGGATCGTGGAGATGGATGCAAAAGATGGAGCCTCGGATTTAACTTCCTCTACCAAAAAGAAGTCCAGAAGACCCAAATGTTCGTTCATACCTTTCTAACTGCCCTTTTGTTTCATTTTCCCTCTGTGTTGCATAAATGCATGTGTCTTATAAAATGAATATTTTCAAACATAAGCCGGAAGTTCCGTGAATTTGTCACGCACTATTTCTGTGTACAAATCGTCCATAATCATGTGGAGCCAAGCATCTCTCTTCTTCAAATTTCATTGCTCTGTTTTGTGTTAACATTTATTTGGACGCTTGATTGTGTAATTTGTTTGATTTGTGGAGGAACCCCAACCCGACCAACATATTTCTATATATTTATGAAACAGATAAAAATAGATGCAGTTGGATTGTCATTGTGCATTATGAATTGTTCAATCCACTCCTTTTCCGTTGGCGTTTAAGCGTTATTCTAACCAAAGTAATATGCTTGGTGCATTGTTATGATGCATTTCAGATTCCCAGTTCACACAGCAAGAGCTTCCAGCTTGCAAACCAATTTTAACACCAGCATGGGTATAGGTTACCCTACATTTTGATGAATTTTTCTTTTCAGTTGCAGGTTTTGCCTTCAGTTTTGTGTGTTTTGGTTTCTTAATATGTTTCCATTTCGGATTTCAGGTCATACTAATATTTGTTGCAATCGGCATTGTCTTTTTACCAATTGGATTTGCTTCCTTATTTGCATCAGAGCATGTAATATATCTTCGTTTCCTTTATGTAGTGCTTATCATGAAGTTGGCTGGTGGCGGCTGATTATTGTTGAGCCTGAAACCAAACTTTGCCTTGTTTAACATGCAGGTGGTGGAAATCGTCGACCACTATGATAAAGATTGCGTTCCTCCTAATTATGTGGATAATAAGCTTGCATATATTCAGAGTAGTAAAACTAACAAGACATGTATTAGGAGAGTGACTGTAAGTCCAATCCTCTGCCAGTGTTGAGTTTAGGCTAATTTTGCAAAGTGTTTCTCTGCTTTTCTAGGATGATGATACATGCTACTAAAAATGTGCATTTACCGGTGGTTTTTCAGATTCCAAAACAAATGAAATCTCCCGTTTACATTTACTACCAGCTTGATCACTTCTATCAGAATCATCGCCGGTATGTAAAAAGTGTGGATGCAAATTTTCTCCGCTTCAATCTTGGACGATTTTGCACCTACAAAACAACTAGCACCTTAAGTTAAGGCCAAGAGCCTTACGCGCCCACGATGAATGGGGGGGCTTTGGCCGAAGAACCTCCGATGCCAAAGTTAGAATTTTAGAGAGAAATAGTGTTTAGAATATTTGGGATTTTTTGTAAGAGAATTGGAACTAGTGTTTTGTGAAAATGGGACCCAATTTATAGGAGAGGAAATGGTGATTTATTTTGGGGGGTTATGGAGATAATGGGCTAGTTATTTTGGGGAGTTATGGAAATAATTGGCTAGTTAATTAGCAAATAGTAATAACCTAATTAACTAGCTATTTGAATGTCATAAAAAGGGGGAGAAAATGGCAGCAACAAACAGAAAATAAAGGGCATGGCCGGCCCTAGTGGGGTTTTGGTTATAATTTGGAGGTTTAGTTGATAATTAAGGGATTGATTAGGTAATTAATCCCTTAATTAGTCAATTTTAGGAAATATGAAAGGAATAAGTATATTATTTAGCTAATTGATTAGCTAAATAATGAAATGGGAAATATATGAATAAATTAGGTTTTAAGTTGATACCTATTTTGGGTACTTTTGACTTGGTTGAAGGATAATTGTCTGCTGATTGCACGTAGGAATCCCGGTATACCTCAAGGGTAGTTTTGTCTTTTTTTGTCAAAAATCCACGTGTCGCCTTGTGATTATTTTTGGCTCCACAAATGCCCCCACACCTGTTGGGCTGCTTGTAGGAAAGGGCAACAGGTGTAGAGATTTTCTTGCTTTAGGAAACTTAAGACTGTTTCCTATTTTCATGTTGATTCTCTCTTTAAATGGAAATTAGATCCTTCTAGGAAAGGGAAATAAATTTCTCTCCAAGCCTATTTAATTCCACCTTAAGTGGGTTATTAAATCAACTTTGGAGAGCGATTTATTCTACCCAACAAGAGAGAGAAAGTTAGAGGATATTTGTTCCCCCTCATCTAGCAATTTTCTACATCTTGCCCGTGCAAAGGACCGTCTTTCGTTGATTTCTTCGTCTTCTCCGTGCCGCACCGATGTAAGAAAAATTTAATTTTTCTTGCCTTCTTCTTGGATAGTGCTATTGCAGGGCAGCCGTCGGGGTGGTGCGGCACGTCGGCTGGCAGGGGCCAGGAGTTGGCTTGGCATGGGTTGAGGAGATGTCGTGGCAGGGACCACTGCTTGGGTAGATTGGCTTGGCTTGAGCCAAGGGTAGCTTGTGCAGCTGGGGTCGAGGATTGTGGCACTGGGGCGCAGTGCTAAGCGAGCCGCATGGCTCATGTCCTTTGGGCTCTTGGACCTGACTCGGGCCAGGCTGGTGATTGAGAGAAATAAGGAGATTGCGGGTCTCATGGGCTGCTGAAATGTTGGGCATGCAGGCCTCCTGCCTGCTGGAATGCTGGGTTGAGCTCCCTTGCTGAGTACATGAATGTCGTTGGCTGCTTAGTCCTCTTTGCTGAAAGAAATGTGGGCTGCTCCAGAAAGAGGAGGTAAAGATGATCAAGGCAGATGCATTGGCTCGTCTGATCGCTGTCATGGAGCTTACTATGAATGAAGATGGAAAGAAGAGATCTTCCCCGCCTGCTCATGAGATGCCAGTTAAGAAAAAACTAAAGACTTCTTCTGCTGCTTTTGAGGGTCCGCTTGCTACTGAGAGGTATGTGATTGACATTTTTCTTCCAATGGGAAGAAAAATAAGGCTGCTAGATCTGAGCATGTGGCGTCTTCCATGTTGAGAAATGCTAGTACAATTGTGGATAAGATTGCTCAGCGTAAAGGTTTTATCATGCCCCTAGTGCCGAAGTCTGTACCAGGACGTTCTTTGGGAGCCAAGTTCGGTTCACCTTTGTAGAGACTTGCTATTATGAAGAGTGGTAAGGTGGACTCTGCTGCTAAAGTGGCGCCAAAGCCTGCTCCCTTTGCTGCTGAGATTGATTCGCCTCAGATTCAAGATCGTAAGCTTGCAATTTCTGAGCTTCGTTTTGCTGCTTATGCTAAGAAGGGAATGGATGAGCTTCTCTATTTCTCCAGAAGACTTGCTTGCTTTTATTTTTAAGGCTTCCATTGGTGAAGTAGTTGGAGAAGTTAGTGCCCAGACTGGGGCAGCCGGGGGTGAAGCGCCGAATGAAGGTGTGGCGACCGAGTAGTCGTGGGATGTCCAAGCTGCTGTAGTGTAATATTTTAGGTAGCCTTTAGGATTTTCTTTGTTTTTCCTTGTAGCTCTTGTTTTGCTTGAACTCTTTCGGCCTTTACTAGTTGTTTATAAACATGTTTTCCTTCGTTTTTCTTCATCTTCACTTCTTTTGTTCATGCCCTAACCTTTAGACTTGATAGACCAGTGGCAAGCATGCTACTTTTTTATAAGCAGACAAGCTCGCGTAGCCTATGCAGCCGTAGGTGTTGGTGTAGAACTTTGCAAAGTTGTTAGCCATAGGGTTGGCAGCCGGATGCCTTACTTACAGTAGCAGACAAGTCCGCGTAACCACTAGGTTGTTAACCTTGACTTTCTTCAATTTCGTAGGTTGCGTAGCAAGTATCACAACACTTTAGGACTTGGTGTAGGTTGTTCCGCGCTTGGCAGAGGTGAAGCTTATCGACTACGTAGCATGTCGGCAGTGGATAAAACTTCGTATATGCGCGCTAGCTTGTTTAACCTTTCACAAGAATGTGCAGTTGCATAAGTCTAGCACGGCTTTACTGCTCGAAGGGCAAGCCGTAGGCAGTCTTCTGGAATCCGTAGGCTACCTTAGCGCACTCGGTAGCAGCTTTAGGATTCCAGGGCAGCCGTCCATCGAATGTACTGCGTAATGTGCCCTCTCCGTCTCTAGGGCCCGGTTCCCCACGGATTAGGCCAAGAGACCCAAAATCCTTCAGTTAGCTAAGCCTTGAAAAAGACCATTGCGGCTACTTCTAGGAATCCCGGCGCAAGCCATCGTGCATCTAGTTATACTAGGGCAGCCAGGCTCATCCACGTCTGGATATTCGGAGTGTAAAGTTTATCCTCTCATCTTGGAGAGCTGACCCATATGGGTGTCGGGGAATTGGTTTACCCTCTCGCACTGGAGAGCAATTAGTTTACCCTCTCGCACTGGAGAGCATGGTTGGTCCCTCGGGGGGCGCAATTCCTGCGATGGGTCCCTAAGAAGGGCACAGTCTTCTTTTGAAGTACCGGAGTGATCAGTTGTTATAAGCATGCAGCCGAGCCAAGTTGTGATTACTTCTGAATTCCTCATTGAAAAACGAGTGAAACGAACGAGAACTTAGCTGTAAGGTAGAAACTGCATAACAACTGGATAGTCCTCAACTTGTGAGGTGGTGCCCGTCGAGCTTCTTGAGTCTTTGGGCTTTGATGTAGTGGGAGGTCACACATGGTACTTCTTCAGATTGTAGGCGCTCCACTACTTTTCAATCTTTTTATCGTTTCATGGTAGCGGGGGTATAATTACTCTTGCCGCCTATTCTGCTGAGCTTGTACAGACCTTCCCAGATGAGATCCATCTTTTTGGATGTTTTGGCCTGCCTATTGCCTTGAGGATATCTCGGCATGGACATATGCTGCTTGATACCATATTTTTTGAAGAACTTCGCCAAATCTTTGCCAACGAATTGCAGGCCGTTGTTGGTGACGATGGATTAAGGGATGCCAAATCGGTAAATGATGTTCCTCCATATGAAGCGCTCTATGTCCGTCTGAATTGTGGTCGTCATGGGCTCTGCTTCCACCTATTTGGTGAAGTAGTCGGTTGCCACGAACCACGGCTGCTCACGAGCCTTTGTAGTTGGATGCGCCGTTGACATGCGAATGCCAGAAATCTCCATTGAGGGAATATGTGCGGCTAAAGTGTGATCGACTGCCTTCGGGCATCGTTGGGCCGAGTTGTTACGTTCGTCAGAAAACTTTGCATCTGCCAGGGTCTACGCCTTTATCGCCGCCGGTTTAGATTCGGCGGAATAGTGCGTCATGATGATGACTGCAGGTAACTGTAGAATACAGGTAGTCGGGCCTCCATCTCTTCTCGCATAATGGTAGAGCTTATTGCTACTTTAGATACCGTCAAACATGCGAATAAGTCCTCCGCTACTTCTAGGGAGGTGATGTCGGGTACTTCTTCAAGTCCTTGAATATGCATTGGCTAGCCTCATCCCAAAGTGCATGCTTCTCTGCTAAAGCAAAAGAGTCTGCCAGAGTTAGATCTTCTTTCATGATCAATTTTCCGAATAGCGGGTGGTCTGCTGGAAGTCCTTTTTGGAAGGCTGCTCTAGTTATCGAGTCGTTGCATCCGACTATTTTTGCTTTCTCTACTTTGAACCTCCTCACATAGTTGCGAAGCGACTCTTTTGGGTTCTTCTTGACGTCGAACAAATGGTCAGACTTCTTTTTGATCGAGCGATAGGATGAATATTCTTTGGTGAAAACCAAAGAAAGTTCATAGAAATTCCGGATGGATTGTGGCAGCAGGGTGTAGAACCAATCTTGCGCCTCGCCTTGTAGAGTGGTGGCGAATATCTTGCACATGAGATCATCGTTGTTTCGATAAAGGATCATTGCACTTTGGTAACGTTTTAAGTGTCTCTCTGGGTCTTCATCCCCTTTGAAAGATGTGAAATGTGGCATGCTGAACTCGCGTGGAGGCTCTGCCTGCTCGATCTCCTCCGTGAAGGGTGACCTGCTTATGTTGGTTATGTTCCGTTGTAGTGCCTCGTCGGTGACCTCGTTGCGTTGGAAATCATGTAATCGCTTGGTCAAGAGTCTCTCTACTTCTTCCTGAATTTGCCTTTGTTGGGGTAGCGGAGCTCTCGGCTGCCCCCAGTCATGACTTGCTAGTCTAGGCTGCTCTTCTATGTGTTTGGCTCGTCTATGCCGCGGATGCAGTGCATGTGGTGCGTTCCTAGTAGGCGAGAAAGTTCTTCGCAGGCTGCTGGTTGAACTTGAGTTGGATTGAGTGACTGCTTCTCTCCGTCCGTCGTGCTGCCTACTCTGATGTGAGGTGGACGGCGCTCCTTGTGGGCTTACCTGCGAATAGACACTTTGCCCGAAAGGTTGTTCATGTTGACTATCAGAGTATGACCCCAACCGTGAATGTATGCTCCTCCGTGGGCCTAGTCGAGAGTGCATGCTCCTTCGCGCTCTAAGACGGGAATGTACACTGCCCAAATGTTCGGCTCATGGCTGGTCGAGTGGCTGCTTGCCGGGACGCTACTAGAAATGTCCGTCTGCACATTGGATCCCGATGCGTTGTAAAAGTTGATTCACCAAGGTTGTCTGTTGTGCAAGGGCGCTCGTCAACTCTATGACTTGTCGAGACAAGTGTTGTTCGCCATTTGGATTGGAAGAGCTTGGAAGGAATGCACCTCATTGGGCAGTGGAAGAGTGGTAGACTCCGAGCGCGAGATTTGAGTTGGGAAATGTCAAATCTGCGAAAAAATATGGTGAGAATGCTCCCGGCTCGATAGTAAGTCTAGATGGTTGAGATAATCTTGGGCCGACTTGGGCTGCTTGGAAAGCCACGGGAGCAGTCTGGGCCTTGAGAGTGGGCTGCTCGTCGGGAGCAGGCTGGGTCACGAGAGCAGACTGCTTGGCAGGAGCAGGTTGGGCGGTGAGAGTGGGCTGCTCGACGGAAGCAGGCTGGACCACGGGAATGGGCTGCTCGTCGGGAGCAGGCTGGGCCACGAGAGCAGGCTGTTTGGCAGGAGCAGGCTGGGCCACGGGAGTGGGCTGCTCGATGGAAGCAGGCTGGGTCACGAGAGCAGGCTGCTTGGCAGGAGCAGGTTGGGCCGTGAGAGTGGGCTGCTCGACGGAAGCAGGCTGGACCACGGGAGTGGGCTGCTCGTCGTGAGCAAGCTGGGTCACGAGAGCAGGCTGCTTGGCAGGAGCAGGCTGGGCCGCGAGAGCAGGTTGCTTGGCGGGAGCAGGTTGGGCCATGGGAGTGGGCTGCTCGACGGAAGCAGGTTGGACCACGGGAGTGGGCTGCTTGTCGGGAGCAGGCTGGACCACGGGAGTGTGCTGCTCGTTGGGAGCAGGCTGGGTCACGAGAGCAGGCTGGGCCACGGGAGTGGGCTGCTCGACGAAAGCAGGCTGCTCAATGCGCGGTGCATGTGAATGCGAGGCTTGGGCTTGGGTCCACGTAAACTTGGATGGCACAGCTTGGGTCGTGGTCTTGGTACCGTGAGCCTTGGATGGCACGGCTCGGGCCGTGGTGAAAGCTTCATGGACCTCGCCACGAATGGCTACCGAAGTAGCCACCGCGGTGGTTCCCATGGTGGCCGTGGTGAAGGCACCATGGACCTCGCCGTGGGTGGCTACCGAGGTAGCCACCGCGGTGGTTCCCATGGTGGAAACTCGTGGTGGTGATGCCGCTCCCCTTATTGTCGCATTTTGCCTCACGGATCTCCGCAATCCCATTTCTTGTATATTAGAATTTTCACTTATGGAATTTTCTAAATTTCTAGCCATTATATTTTGCTTATACATTTTATCAAAGGACCTTTGCAAGTAAAAAATTATAATAATAAGAACGTATGAAAAATATTCAAATGGACTAGAAAATAAAGAAAAAACTTTTTTGTGCGAGAGTCTTCTACGAGTATGGATTTCAACTCTCAATGAAAGCACCAATTTGTGGATGCAAATTTTCTCCGCTTCGATCTTGGACAATTTTGCACCTACAAAACAACTAGCACCTTAGGTTAAGGTCAAGAACCTCACGCGCCCACGATGAATGGGGGGGGCTTTGGCCGAAGAACCTCCTATGCCAAAGTTAGAATTTTAGAGAGAAATAGTGTTTAGAATATTTGAGATTTTTTGTAAGAGAATTGGAACTAGTGTTTTGTGAAAATGGGACCCAATTTATAGGAGAGGAAATGGTGATTTATTTTGGGGGGTTATGGAGATAATGGGCTAGTTATTTTAGGGAGTTATGGAAATAATTGGCTAGTTAATTAGCAAATAGTAATAACCTAATTAACTAGCTATTTGAATGTCATAAAAAGGAGGAGAAAATGGCAGCAACAAACAGAAAATAAAGGGCATGGCCGGCCCTAGTGGGGTTTTGGTTATAATTTGGAGGTTTAGTTGATAATTAAGGGATTGATTAGGTAATTAATCCTTTAATTAGTCAATTTTAGGAAATATGAAAGGAATAAGTATATTATTTAGCTAATTGATTAGCTAAATAATGAAATGGGAAATATATGAATAAATTAGGTTTTAAGTTGATACCTATTTTAAGTACTTTTGACTTGGTTGAAGGATAATTGTCTGCTGATTGCACGTAGGAATCCGGTATACCTCAAGGGTAGTTTTGTCTTTTTTTGTCAAAAATCCACGTGTCGCCTTGTGATTATTTTTTGCTCCACAAAAAGTATCAAGTCAAGTATCATTTTTCATGGAATATGTGGCATGGACATGGAAATGACTATTTGATATAAAATTTTCATGGAAGAGGCCTAGTTTCTGTTTGCTAACATGGTCAAAGAGAAACTGCGAGCTTTAAATTGTGCTCAGCGTAAGCTGGGGAGCCTTAGAATTTTTATGATTTTCAGAAATCTGAGTGCCTAGATATTCCGTAAGTATCTGAAATAAAGTATCTACATATTAATTTGGAAGTGTTTCCGCAAAGCTATTCTCCTCCAGCGACAAGTTATCCACGAGAACAAAACACCAATGAAAGCTTAAGGGTAAAGCAAACAATACTTTCCAACTATTAAAATCCAAATTCCAAACAAGTACTTCAATGGTTTCAATTTTGATGGAACCTTGAAGTGCTTCAAATCGTTTCACCATCTGAATAAGTCTTACAGAGTAAGGTTCCTGGAGGTAAAAGATTGTGGAGGGTGAGAGCATCTGGAAAATACTATTGTGGATGAGAAGAGAGAAGAACGAGATCAGGACTGTTCTGGTACATTAAGATCACTCATGGAGTTGCATATGTAATATCCCGACTTTGACTAGAAGTATTTAAGGTAGGAAAATTCATGAAACCTCTGTTTCTTTTTGCCAGTACCGTGCACCAAACTTCTGAAAACAAACATAAGGTCCCCGTACATACACACTCAATTTCTGTAGGTACTCAAATTTCCTGCAATACGTGGATACGTACGCATAAATGCGAATGATGAACTGTAATTGTTATCTGAAACTAAAAGGAATCCAAAACATAGCGTAGGGGATAGTGTAGGTTATTCTAGAGGGGTATGTTCAACAAGTTAATTATTCTAGAGGGGTATGTTCAACAAGTTAAAACCCTCACCTGCCACCTGATTCGAAATAATGCTCTGTCTAATCAGACTATATGGACAGATGATGCCACCTGATTGACAATTAAAAAGTGGAAAAATATGTAAATATACATGTTGTGCAGGAGATTGGCACCTAATCTTGATTTCCTTTTCCATTAACCCTTTACTGCCTACATCTGTGTAGCATTTTCCCCCATCCCTCTTGTAATTCTGCATTTCTGAATACTATGACTCTGTTTCTTATGTGGCATGTGAAATATTGTATCCAGATATGTTAAAAGTAGAAGTGACGGTCAGTTGCGGAGCAAGTCCAATGAAAAGAAAACAGATACATGTGCTCCTGAACGTTATACAGCAAATGGTGCAATTGTTCCGTGTGGTCTAGTTGCATGGAGTTTGTTTAACGACACATACAAGTTTTCAGTGAATAACAAACAACTAGGGGTCAGCAAAAAGGACATCACATGGAAAAGTGACCCTAAAAAAAAATTTGGCTCGGACGTCTATCCTAAGAATTTTCAGAGCGGAGGTTTGATTGGAGGAGCAAAACTGAATTCTAGCATACCTGTAAATCTTCGCACCTACTTTTTGTCTTATGTTCCCCTTGTTTTATATCCTTGTTATATGTCTTTGAATTTATATTCTTTTCTTGTTGTGCAATCAACCAGCTGAGTGAACAAGAAGATCTTATGGTTTGGATGCGAACTTCAGCACTGCCAACTTTCAGAAAACTATATGGGAAAATAGAAGCGGACCTTGAAGCCGATGACGTAGTAACTGTGACAATAGAGAATAATTATAACACCTACATCTTTGGTGGCAATAAGAAGCTGGTACTTTCAACCGCAAGTTGGATTGGCGGAAAGAATTGTCTACTGGGCATAGCATACCTTACTGTTGGTGGACTGTGTTTGTTCTTGGCTATAAGCTTCTTACTTCTTTATCTCTTCAAGCCAAGGTATGTGAATTGGTTAGTAGGTCTTACAGTTTGCTTATCAACTAAAACTTGGTCGTCTTCAAAACGGTCCGATAATACAACAACAATAAAAAAAATTGTGAAAAGTTCGTGTAGAATATGTATGTGCTGAAGTTTATGGAAAATTATGTTTTTAAATTTGGGGATCAGATGCAAAATGTTTTAGGAATCATTCGTCTTGCTTCGCTTCTGTTTAGGCTGACAACTATTCAGTTGTATCTATGTTCAAGCGAGATGTGCTTGAAAAAAAAAATTCGCCCGTTTTGTGCAGGCCTCTTGGGGATACATCGTACTTGTCTTGGAACAAAGGTGGACCAGGAGGACACATATACTAGAAGTCTGTCTATGGATGTTAGTATCCGCTTCAAGCATTTTTTGGGCAATCTTTTTTGCCATTAGGCTGGCCAGATCGAGATTTATATATGTTTTTCTTTGAATTTTTTTAATTTGTTTTTCTATTTATAGATCTTCAGAACAACCAATTGGTGTAATTATTGCATTGCAGTTGTGTATAATATGAATTTTCAAGCAATGGCATTGCATATATTTTGCGTTTTGAACGAATTGCTAAACTTTGTTTTGGATTACAGACTTGCAGGTTTTCTATTTTTGGGACTTTAAAGCTTCACTACCCCATACTAAAAAAGTTCAAATTAACCTCACAGACTTCAAAACTTTTAGGTCAATTTCGTGAAAGTTTGATTAGGTAACTTTTTTTTTATTGTAGGTAAATTTCATGAAAGTTTGATTGCGTAACTTGCACCATTCAATTTTTTAGGTGAATGTTGTCGATTTACAACAATAATGAAAAGTGAAAACAAAAACGACTATTTTTCCGTTATCAGCCTATTTATATCATGATTATCACGAACAATTGGATCAGCCAAAAAGGGAGTTGGTTAATCATCAATCTTGAAAGAAATTACAAAAGATGTGGTAAAGGTTACGATTAGAACAAAAAATGATACCTTACTTTTTTGTTTGGAATGGCCTCCAACATTTGCAATGGGCAGGCAATGGTGGAATTTTCGGAGGCGTCTTATGCATATCAAAATGTTGGCGTGTGCATATCATGTGAAAGTAACATCCACAAAAGTCAGCCTAAAAAAAGCTAGCTCGGCATAGCACATGATTAAATTTAACGAAATTGTGGATAAAATTGAACTTAAGTTGCATGTTATATATTATTTTAAATATGGGTGGTTAACTTTGCTTAATTTTAGTTTGGGTTGCAAATGCATAAAAGTGAAAAATTAAGGTGTCATTTGTGCAATTTTCCCTTTAGAAAATGGAGATTTTGAGATAATAATCAATGGAGAGTCTTTAAGAAACTTAATAATCCATTTTAATTGTCCATGACAATATTTAAAAAGTAATAATAGTAGTGTTACTTTGGCCGTTGGCCCATGTTACAATAAGAAATTTAACAATGATATTTGAAGAAATTTAACCCTTGTATAGCTTTGAACTTCAAAAACAATTTACTTACCAAAGCAATAGACTGATGGAGCAGAAGAATGTTAAAAAATTTGTAGAAGGAAAACTTCCAGGGCCACAAATTGAAATAGAGAAATGCAACAACCACTTTATTGTTATGCACAAGCTGGTCGTAGGCTCCAAGCAGATAAGATATCCCTATTAGTATCACACATTTCAGAAGTTATGTTCACAACTCCTTCATCCTATACGTTTAGATGCCAATTATGCACAATTTGTCAAGTATACGAAATAATAATCCATTAAAATATAAAGCAAAACAGTAAAGTTACTAGATTAAATCTTAATCCTAGTTTAACAGATGGAATTCAACTCCATCACGTAACGTCTTTTTTTTTTTTTTTTATGTACGTTAAGTAAGTGCAACAAGGCTTTGTACTTAAAAGAGCAAAATTAAATCTTGTAGTATTTACAAAGTAACCGTACATTGCTAAACACTCAGTTGTTGTTGGTATACTCATGTCCTTCTTTATTGTCCCTCTCAATGTCATTTTCACTGCTTGAGTCATTGCTGCTTTCTTTAATCAAGGAATTCCGCTGAGTTGGTGGTTGGCACCCGAGGTCAATAAGTAATGCATCTATTTCAATTTCGGGGACACATTCCATCTCGAATGGTGGTTCAACGATGTGGTTGCTCTATACTCCAAGAAGGTTTCGGGTGATTGCAGAAGAAGCCTCTTGGTGAACATTTTGGTCATCGTCAGTATCCTCATCGTCATCATGCATAGGTAAGTTCAAAATATTTCTATGAAGTATGAATTGTACTACTTTCCAACCACCCCTGATGTTAGTACAGAAAAATCTTCACAACCAAGGTACAATTATCGTACTTCTCAGGGTCGGTGGACGACTCTTCATCCATATTGAGTAAAGTATTAGGGAAAGCATCATTCAATATGTGACACGCCCTGATCCCAACGTCCGAAGGACAGCAGGATGGCCACGTGTTGGTCGACACCCGAGAGTGACTCAATCCATTTAATGAATGCATATGCTGAGAACATGAGAAAACATGCATATAAATTTCACTCAAACTACATAATATAATATTCAAATGCAAACTTTACCAAAATAATATAATAGTATCCAGCCGTCAATAAAAATATAGTGATAATGCATGACATGTTCAGAGCATATATCTAATTCAGAATACAAGCGGAAGGTGCTATTACAAGTGAAGTCAAAGTAGAGAGGATGACGCGGTAACACTGGTAGGGAATGCCTCGTAGCTCGGATCGTATGCCTCATTCATATGTCCTGAGGGGGCGCAAAACAAACATGAGTGGACCAAGTTGATATATAATTAATACTGAAACAGTTATTCATCAACGTAATAACCCCTAAAATTTTATGAAAACTCAATGGTATAATATGTAATAGGTTTCCTGAAAACCCTAGCATGCCATAAAATCTTTCATAAAACATATATCATATAGTGTGTTAACTAGTGGTATCATATATAAGTATCTTCCGGCCGAAGCCATCTACAAATGCCGAACCGAAGCCATATATAAGTATCTCCCAGCCGAAGCCATCTACAAACGCCCAACCAAAACCAATATAAATATCTCCTGGCCGAAGCCATCTACCAACGCCCAGCCAAAGCCATCTACAAACACCCAGCCGACGCCAATATAAGTATCATCGCCCATAGGCAAAACAGTGACCACTAGATAAGCACAAAACATTGAATATAATCTTTCCAACATAATATATATATATATATATCTTATCGAAGCTTAGTAGCTCAAGCATCATATCTCAAAACATCTTCATGGTATATAGTCATCCATCATATATACTACAAAGCTCGTAAAAATCGATAAAGTATGGTATTCCAAAATATTCTAATAAAGCATGATATTTCATAAAGTGTAAATCTAATTTACTCAAAAGCGTTTCGTAAAACATAACCATTAAATCATGTTTTTCATGTATGCATTTCTAATAGTAAAATATGCATTTTAGAACAAGTCCACTCACAAATAATCCGTCATCAAAGAGCTGTGCGAAAAAGGAAATCGCAGTTAATAAATGCACCTAAACACATGAAGGGTTCAATTAATAAAACTATGTCATACCGATTGAATTTCAGAAAATAGATGTCATAAACGGATTCAAGACGTCGAAAAACACAAGGGGGACCTTGGATACCCCCACGCGCAGCCGCAAGGTGGCGGCTCCAGCGGCCATGCGTAGCCGTGGGTCGCCAGAAAGTTGGCTGGAAAAGTCGTTGGCGACGCGTGTGCTCCAAGCACCGGTACGAACAACCTTTCACGTGTGTCCACGCGCAGGCCCACGAATGGCTTGGGTTCCTAGAATTCGACTGGGTTTGGGTTTGGGTTCAACGGGCCAAAGGCCCAAGTTCTACACGGCCCAAAGGCATAGGTTCAAAGGGTTTTGGGTTTGGGTTCTAATGGGGTTTTGGACTTGAAAGCCTGGCCCAAAGGATTGGATTGGGTTAGCTCAATGGGCCGAAGCCCTTGGTTTTGGGTTAAAGGGTTTCAAAAAAGGAAGAGTTTCATACCTATATCACGTCGTGAGGTGGCTATAGTTGGCCGGATTTTGGCTCAAAAGCCACAAAGCTCGCCGGGAAAGTTTATTGGGCTTCTTGGGCTTCACAGAGGAGGAGGGAGGTAAAGAGTCGACACCGGTGGACGTGGTGGTGTAGCCGTCGCCGTTGTTTTCCTCGTTTTGGGTGTGTGGATGTGTGTGTAACTCGGGGAAAAGGAGATAGTGTGCGAGAAAGAGAGAGACTCGGGGGAGAAGAGAGAAGAGAAAATGGATGGGTGGGGGAGCTACCACGTGGCAGTCCAAGAGAGAGAGTGTTAAGAGAAAATCCAAGAGGGAATCCGAATTAGGTAAAGGATAGGGGACACAAAGGTAATTTCATAAATTTTAAAATGTGAAATTACAATTAACTTTGGGGTGGGGTTTCACAATATGTCCATCACTTGGTCGTCATTAACATGGAAATATGTAGAATGTTCATGCCAAACTTTCCAACTCCCGGAACATGTTGACGTTGTAATGGGCAATTCTCAATGATAAGTTCAATTGGAGTAAGTGTGTACCATCCCATTTGAATACAAGTGAAATTGGACTTCGTCCACTGTCATCTAAACACAATTATTATATTTCACGCAAGGACACCTATTATGATTCTAAGCACTGACATGGTTGCTTACAAATTAAATAAAATTGACAATCCCATCCAAATATTAACTTCTATTTTGCAGACTGATCCACTCCTTGTCTATTGCGCCTATATTTAGATAATTTAGTCATCATAATGATTTCAAATACACTTCATTGCCCCCTTTTGCCTTCGGCAATGATCATGTCCCGTTTGAAAGTCCACTTTCCTTGTTGCAGTTTGCGAATCTCTCGACTATTTTTAGTTGTAAAAAAATTGGTAGCATCTCCCCAGGATTCCCTAAGTGCGACGTATATATTACAGCCAAATATCTAGTATGCACTTGAAGAACATTAGGGGAATACGAATTTTTCACAAACAAAACTTAGGCTCATCGCAAACCCAAAACACATACTAGTGCACTCCTGAACTGTCTGAACTGGACAATTCAAGATTCAGTTAGATCGTGGAGTCACATACGGCGTCTACACACACATCCAACAAAATCTCAAACAGGCCTAAGGTGCTTTTCGAATTTATTATACGAATTTAATCAGCATAATTAACTTCGTGTAAATAGTTATGAAATTTTACCGAATTTCATGCCACAAATGAATTAAACAAACTCAAAATTGCACATCATACACAATTCCAGCATATATAAATATCACAATTAAATAAATTCAAACTTACTATTTATAATTAAGAGAAATATACTTTTACTTGAATTTACTTCCAATCCAATCACAAAGCCACACACATCAAAATTAATTAATCACACATTCGAAGAACAAATTAATCAACAAATAAAAATAAACTAACCTTCAATTAATTGGGAGAGGGAGAGATGGAGGAGAGTGTGTGTTTGTGTGTAAGAGAGAGAGGGGCAGGGAGAAGCAGCGGCCGGGAGGGGAGAGTCATCATACAATTTATACACCGCCGTCAAGTATAGCATCGTTTACTTCTCTTTTTAAACCCGTCAGTGTGGTCCTTAAAACGACATAATGAAAGCTTTAGTCGACGGAAGAATGCGTCGGGCAACTCCGCTTAGCTGACAGAACCTAGTTTCATCCCACAAGCCTCAACGAATTTCGTGCCAAGTTTCTTCTTAGTGCCAAAAACTTGGCCGACGAAATTATTCTTGCCTTGCTACAATCTTCTGTCTCCTAAAGGTTTCCAAATGTTATCAATGTTCGCCCTACTAACTAAAGTAAAACCTAGCTAGCTTAGTATTACTATATAGTATAATATATTTCAATGAATCCTAAATCTCTCCTCTTTCTTCTGTTTCAATTTTCAACCCTTCTGGTGACTCCTTGTCGTTCACTTCTCTAAGGCATCTGGGAACGTGGAGTGTTTTTGTATAAAAGTTATCGGGTGCTCTAACTTCTTTTTCGTATCTTTTTCACACCTTTTGCCCGACGAATGCATTTTACCCGTTCAAATGGGGTCGTCACCTAAAGATTCTCAGAAAAACCAAAACGGCGTCCAGGTTTGACCGACCAAGTGTTTTATTCTATCGGGCTTATGACCTTTGCCCAACGGAGTTAGTTTCCATCGTGCAAAGTTTAGTCGGGCAAGCTGTTAATTCTAGTAGTAATTGTAATAGTGGAATTCATGACAAGGACCATTAAGAGAAAGGATGGGTGTTTTATAATTTGTAACTCCCACAATTGACTTCAATTATAAAATAAAAGAAATGGATTAACTACAAGGGTAATGCTAGGTATACCAAAATTTACAAATTAAATGATGTGTCACAAATATGAAATAAGCACGTTAATCAACACTTAAACAATAATCTAATCATTAACAACCATATCATTTGATTTACAAAATTTAGTTTATAAATTTGGTCTCCCTATCATTAACCTAACTAGAAACATAATGGGTTGTAAAGTTCTCTGATTCAAAACACAACTAGCACATTTGAGGGGATCAAATAACTTGCCAAAGTAATTGAAAGGAAAACAAATGGCTACACATATTTGTATCCCAGTCTCCACTATGGGGATATTATAGGTAATTTCAGTGGTTTTAGCGTCAATCTAAAAAACCAAATATAATAGCAAATAATGAAACTAGTGATTTCCCACATTATACGTGTAAGGAGAAAAACTTGTGTAGAGCTTAGCTTACCATTAAACTTTGTTAAGTAATACTACTATCAAATCAAAATTTGCCATGTATTATAATTACATGGTCAGAAAGTATGCTCCCCTCTGGCATGATTAAGAAAGTAAAATGAAAACAAGGAAATCTCTTTTAGTATAAATCAATATCAACTCTTACATGATTTTATGTCAATTTAAAATACATATTGTGAAGATATATTTGAACTTATAGCTATGGGTTAGGCTGAATTATCCCCTCTCCCAAACAGACAAACTATTGTTAGAACCGAAATAAAATGGTTGAGTTCAAGAGGGAATTACATTGTGGTTAACCCACATGGTACCAAGAGCCAAAGAAACTGTGAGGAAAATCCCCATCTTCTTCAGAAACACGCTACAAGTACTCCCATCTCTTATATTAACCAAGCAAACCTTTTCTTTTTTGTTGCTCCACTTAATTAATCCAAGTCCTTCCTTCTTGCTAATGTTAGAATTGCCTTTTTCTTCCACAATCGTTGCAGTTGTAGTTGTGGTGAAGGCATCCATCAATTTCTCATCTTCCATATGTTGCCCAAGATAGATGATCATGTGCATCAATATAAGTGTAACTGCACAAACAAGAGTGCTTGCAATTTTCCTCCATGGCTTTGTTGATTTGGCAATTCCGTCAAACTTTTCCATCACAAGTTCCTTGAACCTCTCAAAGAAAGAACCTCTATCCTTGGACTTTGTTTGTGTAACAACTCTCTCTACCAAAAGGTTCTGGCCGAACACTGGGTTTAGATGGACCTTAACTGTTTGTGAAGGCACTAACTGGTGAAAGAATGTTTCAGCCACCTGCCGAGTTGAAACAAACATGCCGTGATTAACTTGAACTTCTTCGATGACTTCGAAGCTTGGAGAAGTTGAATAGTCATCCATGTTTCCATCATGGAGGAAGTTCTCGTTCGGGTCTTCATTGATGAAACTAAGTGAGAAATCATCATCGTTTGCCTCATTATCATTGAGTTCCTTGATTATGCCACTACGATGCCCAGGTCCTCCTGTAATCGTATCTTTAATTTGTTAGCCGAAAATAAAGAAGAAATGCAATAACCTAAGCGCAAATTAACCTCGGAGAAGAAAGATAAGAAATACAACTCTTGTGTATATATATACCTTGAGCCTCATAATGTTGCTCTTCTTCTTCCCTACGAAAAGATGAAATGTTTTCTATTGGAATTATCTTGTGTTCCTCCGTGAAGCTCTATCCAATATCAGAAAAGGAGAATGTATATTAATATCAAGAAATATCAAATAAAAGTAATGCATTTCAATGGAAACCTAGCACTAGGGTTAGCAAGAGATCATTGACTTTTAGTCAAACTGCACTTTCAATAAGCTGGTTTTATATTTTTATGCAAGCCAAGTCTGATGGATGGTAAGTTGATAAGTTAAATTGTAAATTAATGTACCTTCTCCAGATCTTTGTCTGACATTCCTATCCACCTTAGGTTCTCAGCTGTATTCTCCATCCTAAAATCATCCTTCAGGTCTCCAATCTCGATTGACCGTGTATACGAATTTCCCCATGTTTTTTGATCCACATATCTCATAGAATTCAAGTGATCAGTAATCTGATTATAATGTGCATCTCGATCAACCATAAAGCTAAAGTCATTGGCTGGAGGAGCGTAGTTTCCACCCCATGTCTGATCCACATGATTACTGGATTGATTGACCATTTCTTGAGAAACATGTGCAACTGAAAGAATTTCCTGCAAAGCATCAGTTTCAGTACTTGTGGTGTCAAGTGCAGGATTTGAGTATTGCATCGTTTTGAAGTCGTTGAGTCCAACTTGAGGGAAATCCTCCACTTCTAATGGAGGAGGTGAGAGTCGATGCTGCAGCCTTGCACACTCTAATGCTATGTCAACCTGCAAATAGGACGTATGTTGTTAAATATAAACATACGATTCTTATTTGAATTTTTGTACGGTTTAAATTAGTAATTTATTTTTTAAAACTATTACAATAATTTAGGAAATGGGAGTTACGAACCCGGGATTCATGGATAGAAATCTAACAGCCTATTCACTAGGACATTGGACCACTTCTTTTATAATAACATGGCGAAATTTGTAGTACGTAATTTCTCTATAGAACTTTATATATTGACATAAAAATTAGTAATACCTTAGATGGAGGGTATGAAATGTTTTCATGATTGGGAAATGGAGAAAATGAGGACGAGCAATTAAATGCCTTTTTCGATAAGAACTGTGTCCATTTTCCATCTCTTTTTCTACCCATGTCATCAAGTGAATTTTTATGAACAAAGTTTGGTGATGAAGAGCATGCATTATGCATTTGCATCGGATAACTTGAGCTCTCGAAATCTTCACATCTTCCTCCATCAGAATATAGTTCATTAACGCTGGATGAGTGGTCACTGGTCAGCTGGTAATTGGTAGTACTTGTGCCACCGTAATGCTCTCCTATCTTTGGCCCCGTTGCAGTCTTCTTAAAAATACGACATAGCGCATACGCGTCCTGTACATGCATATATATGTTTAAAATTATATATAATTAATTTGCACGAGGGTTTTATTACCATGAAATTTAATTCAAATTAATTGTGAATTTTGAGAAAGAATTAGAAAAAGAACCTGAACCTGCAAGCCTTGTGCAGTTTCACACTCCCTCTCGTCGAGGCGATATTCATGCATAACCCAATTGGTTCGAATGCCATGGGGTGCTCTTCCCCTGTAATAAACTAGGGTTTTCTTCATTCCAACCGCACGCGTCTGTGAGTTTACCTTGCGGTCCTTTCCCGTTGCCTTCCAGTATCCAGCTTTAGTAGCACGATTGGTCCTCGATCCGTTAGGGTACTTTCGATCTCGTGGACTGAAGAAATACCACTCCAGATCTTTGCTGGGCAATAATGACTTTCCTGTATATTTGTTAATATTTCAGTTTGGCTGCTTTTCGTAGATGATTTATTAAAAACACCATAACATTGTACAATGACAGCATTGCCAATGCATTTGTAAGAGTAAGTTCAAGCAGAGAAAGAAATTATCGGGAGACCACATGCATGATCTGCTACTCAGATAATTTAATTATTGATGTGATACATAGATGTCATGAAAACATAGTACAAAATTGTGGTCTCCTCAGTATTATTCCCTTAAAAATAACAACAAAAATAATAATCATACCAATGACATATGCAAATATTAATAAAAACACACTCATTTGGAAGAGAAATTCTCACCAAGACATAGTCCCAATGACATCATCTATATATCTAAAAGATGTTTTATCACGTGTTTATAAAATGAACCATTTATCTAATGAATTGCTGACAAAAGAATATGTCACCATTAGAAGAGCAACCGGAATAAACATACATGCAGGCTAGCAGCATAAAATTCTTGAATTTAAGCCCATGTTGCATGGCTTAGTTATTAACTATTACCAATAATTAAGAACACTCCTTGTGGAAAAGGGTGTGAAGGAAGAAGTGCATGTAAACTTGGAAAGCATTGCTTGGAACCCATACCAGTCGCACACAAAAAGCAATCCTTTTCTTTTTCCATGCTAGCTTTTTGACTTGGTTCTTTCTCTGTCTAACTTTAAAACTTGGTGTTCACAACAGGAACCCTAAAGATCGGTGGACCATGTGTCGGTGGTTTGAAGTTTCTTTACACTCTATTATTATTATTATTATTTAATAAGCGCTAATGGATATTTAAAGGTTAAAAGTTCAGCATATTTGACTCATAAGTAAGGAAGTATTTCATCATTAGTTACCAAAATAAACATGTACTTAATTCATTGTTAAGTAATTGCAATATGCATGTGGTTCAATATCTTGGTTGATAGAATTTTTATTTTATTTTAAAAAAAAAGAATCAGTTGGTTGATTCACCACGGCAATCCACCATTCGGGAAAGGAAGACTCAAAGAGACATTACAGCATTCCCCAATTCACCAATGCCATGAATTGAATCCAACACGTGTTTTGTGGAATACGGGCTTAGAATTTGTCCCCAACTACTGGGCCACCCTGTGATGGTTCTGGTGGATAGAGTGTTGAGTTTCTACTCATACTACCCCCCCCCTCTCCTCTCATAACTTCGAACTCTCCCTCCTTCCCTTAAATATAGTTGAATACAAATAAAGGATAAACATGCCTAAAGGAGGCAAAATATCAAATTCCTTTTATACATAAAACATCGCCCTTAATCAATTTTGAAGTTCCCGTCTTCATTTTAATATTTTGGCATTGGACTGCTATATGTAAACAAATTTATAAATAAGGAATTGTAGGGGAAGTAAACAATTTTAAAGACTCAGGGCCAATTTGAAATTGTTCTGCTTTTAATCAATTATTCAATTATGGAGTCATATCTTCATGTTAATAATTGTTATTTCACCTCAATTAATCATTTCCAAAAATTTGAGCCTAAAACATTAGCTTAGGTACTTGAACAATTAACAAGCTAAGCAGTTAATAAAACAATGAACAAAAAGGGAAAGAAATACACTACTAGAAAAACCATTTTTATAAAGACTGTTCAGAGAGGGAGTACCTGGTAAGTCCCATGGCTCACACTTGTAGAGATCAACTTCAGGGATGACCTCTAATTCGATCTTACGGCCATTAATCTTTCTTTTGAGGTAGTAAGCAACTAATTCCTCATCTGTGGGATGGAACCTAAAACCAGGAGGCAATGAAACAGGAGCCATGTATACAGATGGACCTTCTTCTTGTTCTTCCCCTTGATGATAATAAAAGGGCACAAATGTTAATAGCTAGCTAACTTGGATGACAAATCCCGTCAATAAAAATCAAGAATCGCACCACACAACACCCTGCAACAATCAATCAGCAACAAAACCCTAGTTATTAGAGAATTTATGATTAATACACTATTGTACGTACAATTAAACACGCAAAAACCAACCTTAGCTAGCTAGGAGAGGAAGAAGATGATGAAGAACCAAAGCGGAGAACTGAATGAGAAAGAAACTCGAAAACTTGGGAGAGAGAGAGGTTGGAATGTGTGGGTTGCTTGGGGTTTTGTAAATAAGAGAACAAAAAGGCAACGATGGAAAAAGCAAGCAAATAAAGATGGGGAGGCTGCCACCCCACCCCCACCTGATATTTCCTCTCTAGCTACTTTAACTTTACACATTTCTTTTTCCTCAACCAATCAACATGATCATGATTCCTCCCATCTTTATTTACAAGCTTAATCCATCTCTCTCTCTCTCTCTTTCTCTCTCTCTCTCTCTCTCTCTCTCTCTCTCCATTGATCCCATGCTTCGATCTTGTCCTTTCTTGGAACCTATTGTCCACGTTTGGAGTCTTAACGGAGGCATTACTGGCCTTTTCTGCAAACAAGTATATTTTCTTAACGAGAAATCGTGGAAACGAATTTCGGCGGCGTTATAACTCAAGACTGTCCTTTTCACATGCTCATCCCCAACATTCCTTCCTCTCTTTTTGTTTCTAATAAGAACCGATTGGAAAACTAATCAGTATCTTCCTTTCGTCTTTTCTAGTCATTGGTATAACCTGGCTACCCAACCCAACTAACAGTTTTTCCTTTTTAATTTTCTATTCCTTTTGCTACATATCAAATTTTTGGGTTCTAGTATAATTAATTCAACTGCTATTACTTAACTAGGGGGCTTAAGTTTATTAGCGAAAGTATGTAACTCCGCCTATTCTCCATTATTCATACACGTATGTTCATTTGATGTCCTCAGTCAGTACGAAACCAAGGGCAACTCGGGATGGCATGCGAGATTCATGCATTTTGGCATCAAGAAGAAAATTTCTAGGACCCACCACTGCATAGAACATGTTTATAGAAACTTAAACCCAAAAAAAAATTTAGGGGCTGTTAAAAGGTACACCAAAAATGCCATCATGCACTCCTATCAAATGTATTTCCTCTCTTATAAGTATTTCTATATGTTGGTGTTGAAATTTTTTAGATCGACAAGCCTGGGGGGTCCACTCTAACGACACCGATATTGTTCTCAACTTTACCACCTACCCAATCCAATTAGGTGTGGAGTTTTACCACAAAAGGTCTCAGTATTAGTTAGAGTAGGGTAATCATATTTAAAGTCACCATTGTTGACTTCCACCATCGATGCACGCCCCCTCATGTGTAACCACACATTGGCAATTGAAACTCAGAGGTTGACTCCACTGGAGTCTAGACTTGTTTTCAATCTTTTCAGGAAGTGCCTCTTAAGAACTCAGAGGCTGGCTCTATGTTAAGAGTCCAAGCTTGTTTCCGAGCCCACACTTCCTTGTGACAAGCCCTTGGCTTGCACGGGCTCATAACTGTGGGCTCTGATACCATGAATTTTTTTTTAGATAGATGGACCCAAGGGGCCTCACTCTAACGATACCGATACTGTCCCAAACTTTACCACATGCCAAATCCGTCAGGTGTGGGGTTTTACCACAAAAGGTCTCAATATTAGTTAGAGTAGGGTAATCATATTTAAAGACATCCTTGTTGACTTCCCCCCACCGATGTGGGACTGCCAACAGTTTGAAGTGTAGGATGACTTCTTTGAAATGTTGTTAACAATTCCCAAAATTTATCTCGATTAATAAACCTATTAGAGACATATTTTCAAATTGACTCGTATATTGGTGATGGATAGAGGATTATATGATCACCTGGGCGACATTGATCATGAAAGTGTTGAGAGTTGTCCCACATCGAAAAAGAAAGTGTTGAGAGTTGTCCCACATGAGATGGCATGTTATGGTTGTACAACAATGAAAATGAACTATTTCCTTAGTGATTTAATTAACATAGATATCTCACTTCTATTTTCATTTGGTTTTAGTTTATATGCTCACGCTCTAATAGAAAATCTCTTAGATGCATACAGAAGGCCGTGGCCCCAAGAAGAAAATGCCAACAATTACAAGGGTCCATGGTTTTGCACCGAGATTTACAGGCCCAACCACATACTGAAAAATGGAACCCTGCAAAACTCAGCAATGTGGAAAATTTAAAGTTAAAACTTACAGATTTCTCTTAGTTCCAGTTGTTTTGGCTATGAGAGCTTTATCCTTTAGGGTGCCACATATTGTCAATGAAGACTAGGGTTTCACTAACTGTACATGGGGATTACACATGCAGGATACTTCATATGGACTGCAGCCAATGCATAAACACAAAAACTTTCTTCCCTGCAACGTTAATCTACGTAAAAATCTGCCTGCCAATTGACTGTAGATGTATACACGTCCAAATGCAAAGGGCATGTAATTAAAGATCAGCCTTAAAGGTTAATCTTCTGTAGAGTTCTCATATCCCTCAATGCCATAATTCTGGTATATCAAGCCTTGATTTACCTCCAACCATCTTTCTACATCTTTGTCAGTGAACTTCTTCCGGCTGCAAAACACAACGTCAAGTAGCAACGATAGTCCAGTTTAAATTGATAAGATTATAACACCAACATATATACAGTGTTCTTGGATAACAAGGCAACAAACAGGACAAGAAGTAGGCACTTTTTGCTTTGAAGAAAAGAGATGAATACGGATTTTAATCTAGAGGATGGAAATGTTCGTAAACAAACTAAACCTAATAATTGATAAGATGAAGATACGTCCCAAACTTATATTGGTTACCTTCAATTATTAATTCTAAGTCTAACATACATCATTAATGCGCAAGTATAGCCAGTAAGATCATTTTCAAAATAGTGGTAACCTAGACATGGAATGATTCAGATAGAAAATACCTAAAATTCACTCGCTTTAACCCCTTTTGTCCATTTGGCAAGACAACAAGCGTGAGATGCACTCCAGGTTCAAATTGTTCTACCCATTCAAGCTTTGCCGATTTAGTTTCTCTACCATGGGGTTCTGACTTCGGCGTATCAGACAACACAGCAGGCGAATCCGATACACTATCTACTTCAGGAAGTTTTGTATTTGTATTCAGTGGCGTGAGTTGAGGAAGTTTTGTATCTATACCATTGTTTGGTTGCTTTCCAGCAGACGCCTTTTCTGAAATAGTTTTAAGCTGCACAAAATAAATTATATGTACTTTCAGATCTTGTAAATTGAATATTGTGCTTTTTTTAATCATTTGAAGAAATGCAAGGTAGATGCATGATAAGTTTCCAGTTTAGTGACTAGAAGGCCTACAAAGAAGTGGGAGTGAGAATATAAGACTCTCATTAGCTGTATTTAAGGTAAGTTTATGTTTAAAACTTTAAAATCATGTGAAGCAACTCTCGTTGTTATGTATCAGGAAAGCATTTCAGAAAAGTTAAATAAAGGATGGATAGAGGGGGAGTTACAAGATCCATATAGAAGGATTAATTATTTTGGGAAAATTCATCGACCAGAAAAAGATCCAAGGAAAGAAGCAAAATGGCCCTCGAAGAGATTGAAACTGAAGTAGGATTATGAGTGTGCACAAACAAGGTAGAATTGTTATCGTACAGATAATAAGAAGGGCCAGATATGAATAATATCGAATGATAAGGCAGCAAGTACAATGTCTACAAGTTCCATGCCATAGAGAAGTGTGTGACAACTGTAAAACAAGGAACAAAAATGAAAATCGAGTTGTAAAAAACAGACATGAACTTCCTTCAAAAGCAAAATGGAAAGTCAGAGAGTGAAAATCGACAGCATTTTTGTAAACATAACCCCTTAATTTTTAGGAGAAGCAACACATTTACCCTTAACGCCAAAGCTTTTATAACCTCCTTTGCTGCCTTACATGTAGCCGCTTCATCCCTTGCCAGAGACCATGTTTCCTCAGTCTTCTGCTCACATTCATGAATCTTCTGGCTTCCAATTTTGCATTTCCTTTCAAGGTTGTGTGCCTACTATGAGCAAAGTGAACGACAGATGCAAAAGAGTATAAAAATATATTTTTATACAGCTAATAGAAAGCATGCAAACATCAGTTCAAGAAAAAGTTTATATAAAGTAGTAAAACTTACCATACCTTCCTAATTGCCTAAATGGTGACTGTAAGTTCAAAACTAGGAACCGAACACTGACAAGTTTTCATGTGTGTGCATACACCAAAGAATAAGAATAAAAATGGATACGAACATAAGCAACAAAATTAATAAGATAGAATCACCTCAACTGTCAGCCGCTGTATTTCTTCAATAAGCATCTCATCTGACGTGGATATGCATTTCTCTGCGTTAGTGGCACCGGACATTGTGGATTCTGAATGCACTAGGATGACAGAAGATAAATGATCTTTTGACAGAGAGTTAAGTAGGGGTGGGCATAAAAACCGTGAAACCGTAAAACCGCATCGAACCGTATGAAAAAAAACCGAAAAGAACCGTGTTGACCGGAAAAGTCAACTTTGGGTCAAAAACCGAACCGAACCGTTCAAACCGGTTCCGGTTCCGGTTTTGAATGAACAAGAACCGGCCGGAACCGAACCGAACCGTTTAATTAATAATAAATAAATTAATATATATATATATATATATATATATATATACACTCATGTCATGATATAATAGGTTGACAAATTAGTTTCACCAAGTTGCAAAGCATTGTATCCCATCCCAATTAGGTTTTACTCACTCACTGACTCACTCACCTCACCCACCCTCCCTCACCTCACCCACACACATGGCCTCACCCCTTTCACATCCCCATTCCCCCATTTCGCACATCCGAGATCCGACCCTCACCACGGCCTCTCATCCAAAAATATCAACAATTCCTCAGGCAGCCCACAACCTCAGCTTCTACGACGGCCCTCATCATCCCTCCTCCGCGACAGACTCTTCGTCATCCGTCCTCCCTCCTTGGTATTTTCTCTATCTTTTATCATATTTGACAAGAAGCTTGCATAAATGATTTCCAGACTTTAGTATCTTTCTCCGCCATCATTTTCGTTTCTGTTTGACAATCTAAATGTATTCCTTCTGTGATTGTTCTGCGATTGTTCTTTATTTTCTCTCATTTCGAGTTCTTTTCGATTCAGAAAACACTGTAAAGGTTTTAGGTTTGTTCTACCTGATTTTGTCAAATAATTTGTGAATGTGTTGGGTGTGTCATTTTGTATACTTTCATTTCGAAAACATGTAATTCAGTTAGAACTTGATATATCAATCAAATTCGTTTTCTTTACTATCCGTGATGATGAATCGTTGAATACTGTTCGAGTAGAAGTCATATTGCTGTGAAAAAGCAGTTAACTTTTATTGCGTAACGTCTACAATATGCAAACCTATAGCAATCATCAATGTGTTTAAATGCTTTCAAATTTGGGACTGAGTATAACATCTGTGGGTATGACTAGAAAGGAACACTGCAAATGCATAAGATGTGTAGGAAAGGTGGGTTATGACTCTAATTTCTGGATTTATTTGGAGCTTGAAAGAATTGTACGCCTTTTATATTGAAGTTTCGGCAAGAATGAGATGAGCATGAGATGGTTTTTTTTTTTTCATGAGGTTTTTCAGGAAACAAATGTAATAAGAATATGGGAAGCTCATTCTCGAAGGTGCAGAAATTCATTCAATTTTCCATATCTTTTCTTTCTTTTCCTTTTTTTCTCACTTGAAAGCTTATGACTTTTAAACCTCATGTCTGGGTTTTCTCCTTAATCTTTCACTTTTATATGTTCCCTTTTGTTACTATTGATAGTTAGTGGAATTTATAATTTACTCTTTCAATCATTTTTTGTCCTTTTAATTCTGCTTTGCCTTTTGTTTTCTTTGTTAGATTAAATGTAACTCTCCCTTGGTCCGGGCAAACAATGAATTTTCACTTTGTATTAACAAAATTGCTTGAACTTTATGATTAGAACTTGAAATGAAAGAAAACACCCCTTCAACCAGAGGCCAAGTGTACAGGTTACATTATTTGCCAGCAGATTCTATTTAATTGTTGTGTAATTAAATTTAAACTTGCAGTTTGCTTCTTCAAACTTTTAAAATTGGGGAAGCCCATGCTTCCTCTTTGAAATAAGTTGTTTGATTATGCTTGCTCTCTGGAATAAGTTGTTTGATTTGATTATATGTTGTTTGATTGTGTACAGGAGATGCTACTTCCTGCTTGCTCTCTGAAGTCTGAAATAAACCTGTAGTTTGCTTCATCATTTTTTTGTTTGTTGATTGATTGACCAATGCATATGTATTTTAGTTGTCTCTTTTTGTTGACTTGGTGCCATTACCAAAGACATTTGCATTAAAAAACATGTGTTGTATGCAACTTTATATAATCAATTTTAGAAGATGTATTTGAATGCATGATGATTTAGTGTTCAAATAATTTAGTATTCGGAACCGTAAACCGGCAAGAACCGAACCGGAACCGGTGTAGACCGAACCGTAAGGTTCTAGTAATAAATTTAAGCGAAACCGCACCGAACCGAACCGTTGATATATTCGGGTTCCGGTTCCAATTTAGGGGTGAAACCGCACCGAACCGCACCGTGCCCACCCCTAGAGTTAAGTGCTGTATAATTTTCTCTATAATACGGTTTAAATAGATCAGGGCATGAGACTTGGCCCCATCGTGGCTCTTCGCTCCAGGAAGAAGAAGCTGGTTCTAGATGCTGCTGGTTTCCTTCTTGGTTTTTCATGGTGGTGGTCCTCACACCAGACTGGTGTTTCTTGTTACAAGCCTGTTTGATAGATAATAGATGACCGTACTTAGGTGTTTCTCCAGCCTTTTCTTCTTTCCTGTCTGGGACTGACTTTTCTTTGGTCAATAGTTTTATGCTACTATGATTTTCTTGCTTGAATGATCTACATGAATGTGTAAGTTTCTGCAGATTGCTAAAGCATGAATCACAGACTCGAAAAGCCTTGCCTTTCTTGGGTGCCAGCGAAGAATCCATAGCCTTCTTACCACTACACGAATGGCAGAATAGAAGACCGCAATTGTAGCAGTTGTGCTTCTTCCTAGTAAACCCAAAAGGTAGGTTGCATCGATAACAAGCTGACTGGTTGCTGACAGAAATAGATTTGTGAAAGCAGATTGCAGCTGTTGAATTTGATCCACAAACAACACTTTCTACCAGCCTGTCTCTCAAAGCCTCCACAAAAGTTGGTGTGCTACGATCGTTGATATCACCTAATCCCAACTGTCCATTAGTCCCCTTTCCCCAGGTATAAACATTTCCTCTGGCTGTCAAAACAGCTATATGTTAAATTATGGCCAAACAACAATTACTTTCGGCTATTAAAAAAAGGAAAAGAAAAAACTTTTGGTTATAAAATTATAAAGACATCATGATGAGGAGGCATCATGATGATGTTTTTTCTTCTTTTGTGGTTTTTTATTAGCCGAAAGTGATGGCTTGGTTTAAATAATAAGTCATTGTTTTGTTTCGGTAGATAGAGAAGAAAAGGAGAGCTCAATTTCAGTTTTGAGCAGAAGAGAGAAGAGAGCTGCAGAGAAAATGAGTGCAAGCTGCAGAGCATCAGAAAATTAGAAAGGGTGCAACAACCCTTTGTTGAAAAGAAGAAGAATGTGCTCTTCTTTTTTATTAGCAATCATCCATCATAGTTATTGTTGTAATAGCTTTGAGCTATATGTGTAGAGAAGAAATTATACCTTATATTTCTTTCTCTATTTGTTTCTGTGGTGTGTGAGAGCTATTGGGTGTATTGGGTTATTTGGGTTGTGAGATTGCCAACACTTTGTAAACTCCCATTTGGTTGATAGTGGATTATTGGGTGAGCTCCTACTGCTCCGAGGACGTACTCCAGTTACACTGACTGTTGAGGAACCTCGTTAAAATCTTGGTGTCTTTTATATTTTGTTCTTGCATTTTCATTTGATAAATTTCCTGTGGGTTAGCTTGAGTTGGTTCCAACGGGTTTGGTGCTATCCTAGCACAACAATTGGTATCAGAGCACTGGTTGCTCTTGGGTACTGTCTAGTTGCCAAAAGATGTCAGACGGGCAAGATGAGAATCCTTTTGGAAGCACCTCCGGGTTTGCAAGAACTACGGTGCAAAATGCAAAGTTCGAAGTGGAAAAGTTTGATGGCACAAACAACTTCGGGATGTGGCAATGTGAGGTCAAAGATGTGTTGGCTCAACAAGATCTACTTGCCGCTTTGGGAGAGAAGCCAGAAGCCATGTCGAAGTCAGAATGGGAGAAATTAAATTTGTGGGCTTGCTCTTCAATTCGGTTGTGCCTTGCAAAAACTCAGAAGTATTTTGTGATGCGGGAGACGGTAGCAAGTGTGTTGTGGCAAAAATTGGAAGACAAGTATATGACGAAGAGTGCAGAGAACCGGCTACACTTGAAGAAAAAACTCTACCGCTTCCAATACAAAGAAGGTACAAAAATGATTAGACACCTTGATGCTTTTAATAAGTTGATTGCCGACTTGTTAAATTTAGATGAGGATATTAAGGATGAAGATAAGGCCTTAATATTGTTGAATTCCTTGCCGGATTCTTATGAGCATTTTGTTACCACTATTATGCATGGTAAAGAAACTGTGAAATTTGAAGATGTGTCAAATGCCTTGATGAATTATGAAATGAGGCATAGAGATAAAAATCATGATAGTACCTCTGAAGCTTTATTTGTTAGAGGTAGATCATCGGAGAGGAGGTCATCTTCTAGCAGGAAAAAATCACAGTCTCGACCTAGAGGAAACTCTAAAGGTAGAAAACCTTTGGAAAGGGATGAATGTGCCTTTTGTCATAATAAGGGTCATTGGAAGAAAGATTGTCCTAAATTGAAGACCAAAGGCAAAGAAAGTTCTGAAGCTAATGTTGCTGAGGTTGAAACAGATTTTTCTGATTTTGCTTTAACCACTTCCTCATCATTTGATTGTGCTACTAAGTGGGTGTTGGATACGGGTTGTACTCATCATATGACTCCTCACAAGGATTGGTTTTCAAGCTTGAAAGAGTTTGATGGTGGCGTTGTGTTCATGGGAGATGATAATCCTTGCACAACAAAAGGGATTGGTACAGTTCGTTTGAAGTTGCATGATGGCATGGTTAAAGAGTTGACAGGTGTTCGGTATGTACCGAATTTGAAGAAAAATCTTATTTCTTTGGGTACTCTGGAATCCAAGGGCTTCAGGTTTCATTCAGATGGACAGACATTGAAAGTTACTTATGGTGCACTTGTTGTGATGAAAGCTCCTAGATGTGGCCATTTGTATTTATTGCAGGGAAGCACTGTGACAGGTGAAGCATATGTAGTCTCTGAAAATATGGGCACATCTAATTCAGATACTACTAGATTGTGGCATATGAGATTAGGCCATGCCGGTGAGAAAGCTCTACAAGGGCTTGTGAAACCAGGTCTTCTAAAAGGTGCCACGACTTGTAAGCTTGATTTCTGCGAGCATTGTGTCTTGGGGAAGCAAACTAGAGTGAAGTTTGGTACTGCTGTACATCAGACGAAGGGCATTCTTGATTATGTGCATTCGGATGTTTGGGGTCCTACAAAGACTCCCTCTTTGAGTGGTAGACATTGGTTCGTGACCTTTGTTGATGATTATTCAAGAAGGTCTTGGGTCTACACTATGAAGCACAAGAGTGAGGTGTTGAGCATTTTCTTGGGTTGGAAGAAAATGGTTGAGAACCAAACTGGGAGAAAGATTAAGATTTTGAGATCGGATAATGGTGGTGAATACACATCCGATCCTTTCTTTAAAGTTTGCAAAGAGGAAGGAATTGTGAGACATTTCAGTGTTCGGGGAACTCCACAACAAAATGGAGTTGCAGAAAGATTGAATCAAACCTTGCTTGAGAAGGTTAGATGTATGTTGTCCCAGTCGGGTTTAAGCAAGTCATTTTGGGCAGAAGCAGTTAATTATGCATGTCACATCATCAACCGGTTACCTTCAGCTGCTATTCAGGGTAAGACACCAATGGAGGTATGGACTGGAAAACCTTCTTCTGATTATGATCATATTCGTATTTTTGGTTCACCTGCTTATTTTCATGTAACTGAAAATAAACTTGATCCTAGAGCCAAAAAGGCTATCTTTCTTGGTTTTAGTAGTGGTGTCAAAGGTTACAGGTTGTGGTGTCCAGAGATGAAGAAACTGGTAATTAGTAGAGATGTGACATTTGATGAAGAAAGTATGTACAAAGTCTCTGAGAAGAATGTGAAAGATGTCCAACAGGTGGAGCTTGAGAAAGTTGCATCTGGTACTTCAAATCCTATTTCCGCTAATGTCGAAGCCACTACAAGTGAAGAAGTGGGAGACCATGAGGATGTTGAAGAAGTTGAACTTGAAGATTCTATTCAAGTTGAAGAGCAAGTTTCACCTCAAGAGTCTATTGCCAAAAACAGTGGAAAGAGACAAATTACCAAGCCAGCTCGGTATAATGACTATGTTTCTTTTGCTCTTCCTATTATCACTGATGATATTCCATCTAATTTCGAAGAAGCCATTGAGAGTGAGGAGAAGAAGAGGTGGTGCAATGCCATGGGTGATGAGATGAATTCTCTCTTGAAGAACAAGACTTGGGAGTTAGCTAAATTGCCTAAGGGCAAGAAAGCTATCGGTTGCAAATGGGTGTATGCCAAGAAGGAAGATGCTGATGAGAAAAGCAATGTGAGATTCAAAGCAAGATTAGTTGCTAAAGGGTATGCACAAAAGGAGGGCATTGACTACAATGAAATCTTTTCTCCGGTTGTGAAGCACTCCTCAATTCGCATTATGTTAGCTCTTGTTGCACAGTATGATCTTGAGCTTGTGCAACTTGATGTGAAGACGGCTTTCCTACATGGTGATTTGAATGAAGAGATTTATATGTGTCAACCAGATGGGTATATAGTGAAAGGGAAGGAGAATTTGTTTTGCAAATTGAAGAAATCACTTTATGGCTTGAAGCAATCTCCAAGACAATGGTATTTGAGGTTTGATAAATTTATGAGAGGCCAAAATTATTCTAGAAGTCAATATGATCATTGTGTGTACTTCAAGAAGTTGCAAGATGGGTCTTTCATTTATTTGTTGATATATGTTGATGATATGTTGATTGCCTCAAAAAATGTTGAAGAGATTGAAAAATTGAAGAAGCAAATGAAGAATGAGTTTGAGATGAAGGATCTTGGTGAAGCGAAGAAGATCCTTGGCATGGAGATCACTAGAGATAGAGCAAAGGGTTTCGTCAGTTTGAATCAAAGACAATACCTTGAGAAGTTGATTCGGAAGTTTGGAGTTCATGATTCAACCAAACCGGTTAGTACCCCTTTGGCTCCTCATTTTAAATTAAGTTCTCTACAATGTCCTAAAAATGATAAAGAGAAGCTGCAAATGAAAAATATACCATATGCAAATTTGGTTGGTAGTTTGATGTATGCAATGGTATGCTCTAGACCGGATATTGCTCATGCAGTTGGCATGGTGAGTCGATATATGCATAATCCAGGTAAAGAGCACTGGCAAGCAGCTAAGTGGATATTGAGATATCTCCATGGTACTCGAGATGTTGGTTTATGCTTTGAGAGAGATGACTCTGGTATTGGTCATTTTGCAGTTGGTTATGTTGATTCAGATTATGCAGGTGATCTGGATGGAAGGAAGTCTACTACAGGCTATGTGTTTACTATGGCTAAAGGGCCAGTTTGTTGGAGGTCTATTTTGCAGTCGTCTGTTGCCTTATCTACTACAGAGGCTGAATATATGGCAGTTGCTGAAGCTATAAAGGAGGCCATTTGGATACATGGGCTGATTACATATTTGGGGGTTGATCAGAAGCAGGTGGAGGTACATTGTGATAGTCAGAGTGCCATTTATTTGGCTAAGTATCAGGTTCATCATGTGAGGACCAAGCACATAGATGTGCGTTATCACTTTGTTCGTGAAATTGTTGGTGAAGGGGAAATCATTCTCCAGAAGATTCCAACTAAAGACAACCCCGCTGATATGTTGACTAAGGTTGTTGGTGTAGCCAAGTTTGTTCATTGTTTGAACTTGGCTCACATTATGCCTATATAAAGAAGGCGTTGAGCAGTAGGAGTTTTGGAGCATTTGGCTCGGTATGAGTTGTTCTCGTACTAGTGTTTGGGAGTGATTTTTTTGTGTTGATTGTGTTGGTTGGCTTATCATGGTGTTTTCGAATTTTGGCCAAGGTGGAGATTGTTAAATTATGGCCAAACAACAATTACTTTCGGCTATTAAAAAAAGGAAAAGAAAAAACTTTTGGTTATAAAATTATAAAGACATCATGATGAGGAGGCATCATGATGATGTTTTTTCTTCTTTTGTGGTTTTTTATTAGCCGAAAGTGATGGCTTGGTTTAAATAATAAGTCATTGTTTTGTTTCGGTAGATAGAGAAGAAAAGGAGAGCTCAATTTCAGTTTTGAGCAGAAGAGAGAAGAGAGCTGCAGAGAAAATGAGTGCAAGCTGCAGAGCATCAGAAAATTAGAAAGGGTGCAACAACCCTTTGTTGAAAAGAAGAAGAATGTGCTCTTCTTTTTTATTAGCAATCATCCATCATAGTTATTGTTGTAATAGCTTTGAGCTATATGTGTAGAGAAGAAATTATACCTTATATTTCTTTCTCTATTTGTTTCTGTGGTGTGTGAGAGCTATTGGGTGTATTGGGTTATTTGGGTTGTGAGATTGCCAACACTTTGTAAACTCCCATTTGGTTGATAGTGGATTATTGGGTGAGCTCCTACTGCTCCGAGGACGTACTCTAGTTATACTGACTGTTGAGGAACCTCGTTAAAATCTTGGTGTCTTTTATATTTTGTTCTTCCATTTTCATTTGATAAATTTCCTGTGGGTTAGCTTGAGTTGGTTCCAACGGGTTTGGTGCTATCCTAGCACAACACTATATGATATGAACCGGATGCTATTTCTCTAACAAACTCTTCCTTAAGCTTCCCTTCGACCAATGTGATTGATTTATCCTTGGCTTGAGCATTCCCTAACTGCCCATGTACTGAACTTCCAATTGTATAAACTGCACCTTTATTGGTAAGCCCAACAGTCAACATTCTTCCACAACAAACTTGAACAAAATCATGATCCACAAGCTGCCCAACGCAAGTTGGTAAAAGCTTCCTCTCATGATCCACATGTCCTAGCCTCCCTCTATCCCCATCACCCCATGTAAACAACTTCCCACCAATTGAATTGGACCTGAGACAATCGACCATGATTTCAACTACAGCAGCCATGTGCCATGATCCGCACGCAGCAGATTTTACCCATAAACCCTTGAGAGATTCAACTTGCTTTGGTTGATAAACACTATAAAGATTTCCGTGCCCCAGTACCCCAAAGGTTCCGTCTCCATATGTAAATAAATTCCCAGAAGTGGACACCATAGCGGTATGCCATTCCCCACAAGCGACATATGATACATTTATATTATTCAAGGGACCAGAAAGTTTATGCGGTAACCACTGACTGATACTCTTCTCCTCGGCCTCTAAACTGGCACCGCAACTTGTGTCTCCCCATGTATAGAGCTCACCAGAATGTGTCAGAGCGCATGTTTGATATTCACCACACGAAACAGATTTCACCTGGATCCCATTAAGGGAGTCAACAGGTTTAGGGTTGCTCACATCCATATTGATTTTGTGCCCTAGTCTTCCCCCATTAGCGTGACCCCAGCAGAACACTTCCCCCTGCTTCGTAACTACTGCAGCATGCTTCCCTCCTAAAGATATATTCTGTACATCCATCGTCATAGTTGATTCTAATAACTTAGGCAGTAAAGCATCTGCTTGCAATCCACATACATTCCCTCCAATACTTTCACCCCAGATCATGACATCTTTCAAAATATTGTCCTTTTCAATTCTTGAGGTTCCATAGGCATAGGAAACAAACCTGTGAGGCTCACAGTCGGCATCAGAATATATTCGCCTCCTCTTGAGATAATCTGATCCAATATATGGAGAATCTGGAACTGAGATGTCCATTACATTTTGCATATTTGATAGGACTGATTCCGACGAAAAAAAGCTATCAGAAGAAAAAGATATGCCATCAGAAATACACCTCTCAGAAAGTGTTAAAGTAGGACTCCCGCATACGCTTCTCACCTTCAAAAAAATCAATAGACGAAAAATTGAATGATGGTTAAACATGCATCTCCTAACATGGTCTAACTAAATTAAAACTAAACTCAGATATTGATATGCTACTGATTGAACAATAGAATAGTTGGAGAAACGAGAAAAATGTAAAAGGTATAAAAACCTGGGAGAACTCGTTGTCATCGTCCACTATTACAAGAGTTTGCCTTCTCCTAAAAAGACCTGCCGGACTATTTAGACAACTTTGCACCTGTCCGAAACTTCCCAAATTATTAAGTGGTCTAGGATGGCAATGCAGGGATGTTAAAGCCCTCAACCCTAAAATCCAAAGATCGCATTGGATTTCATCTTTGCACATCTGTATAAAATGAACAATAAAAATTAATGAGATACAATGAGCAAAGGAACTACTGATCTTAAGTCATTGAAGAAATAGACTTAAATCGAGACATCAGACTACCAGATCAAGTGAACATTCACTGTGTGCATAGACAATTGAAAATGACTGACCCTTCCTTTCTGGTTCCAGTTTCCCCCGTAAACTAACCTGTCATAAGTGGAACCGCCTATGATATAGAGCAAAGAAGCATATTGCTAAACAATGTGTGATGTTAAGAGTTAAATAAAACAAGTTAAAATCTGACTTCAATCTGAATTACATACTGTCCACTGTCCGGGTATAATTTTTGTGACTGAGCTCAATTTCAATTGCCTTTCCTCCTTTCTGGAACACCATATCAAAAACTTCTCATCCTGACATCCAGAAAAAAGTGAAACTCAGGTATCTATCATTACTCTGCTTGATAGCAAAAAGGACAAAAACTAATAACTGGATCAACGTTTGTACTGCTATCAAGGGGATACGAACCAATTGATTGTCAGATTCCAATTCTAACTTCAAAAAAGAGTAGCAATGCAAGTAGCATGAAAGTTGAATATTGATTAATTGATCATACATAATTTGTAAATAGGACATCAGCATGTGAAATAGTTCCTCTTCGTGCTGGATTTTAATGAACATATTCAAAACAATTGCCGAGAAATACGTTTTCCAAGCTGGCAATAATGTAGACTATAAATCTTACAGCACCCTCCTGGTAATCAATCACCACATTGCAAATATGTAAAAGTTAAGCTATAACAAAGGTTTTGCGGTTGGCCAAGAAAATGTTACACAGGGTAGAAAGGTTTAGCAAGTTGTTTGATAATATGGCATAGAAAATGGTCTAAAATCTTAAATTAACCCCATGAGAGTCAGTCCCATGGGATTTTTTCTGGGTGAGGACACCTTTGTTACCAACCAAAAGATAATTGTAATAATAAACTTAAGTAGTGTTCTGCAGAAACAGACAGCTCAATCAAATTTCATGAGCATTGATCCAGAGCTACATGAAGATTGCACATATTGAAATCATTGATGCCAAGTTACAGTACAGAAGTCTACCGTGGAAAGCCGGAAAGGGCAGAACTTGGGCTTCCCTCTTCGTCCATATTTCAGCAGATAAGCACCCCTCTTCATAGAGACAACTGCCTGTTCAAACATCAAAATGGAATTTTTTTACCGGACATAAAGCGAAAATCAGAAGAGAAGGAGAGCTTGGGAAAATGGGAAGAGAAGACTCAAAGACTTCAATCTATTTCTTACTCAACTTACTTAAAATTCACAATATTATCAAAATAACGGTAAACATGCGATTAGAGTCTTAAAAATATTATATTATTCTAACAAGTAGATGGTTCCCCACATAACTTTTGGTTCTATGGATTCATATCAACTGGCAACCTATTTGAAATCCCAAAAGAGATATCTTCAAAGAAAATAATTTCTAACTTAAAGAACTGCAATTAAAATATGATTATTTTATTAAACAAAAGCTTCAAATCAGTTGTATCTCCAGACTTCAGTGATATATGGTTAAACAACTGAACAGAAATGTGAATTGTACCACAAGAAAAATTCTGAAGTACCAATAAACGATACTAAATCCCATAAATATTAAAAGAAAATTGATGTAAAAGAATGCAGAATTTAAATGCATTGATGGATATGATGAGAAAGGAAAAAGGAAAAAGGAAAAAAGAAGGGTAAGAAGAGGAAACCTGTTGTATTGCTCTGTTAAATGCAACAGTTGACAAAGAATGTTCGTCCATTTCTGTTTTTTGGAGAGAGAAAGAGAGAGAAAGAGAGGAGGAGAAGAAGAAGAAGAAGAAAGGCTTGAATTTCCCCACAGAATCAGAGAATGTGTGAGAAGCAAGAATGCACTGATGGGTCAATCAGTCTGACCAATTTAAACTTTTTTTAAAAAAAAAAGCAATAATAATGATAATAGAGGCAAAAATGAGTGAGATATTATGTTTCCTTTATGGTGTTTTTTTCCTTTTGTTTTATATTTTGTAGGACTGCATTGGTTGTTATATGATTACGACAAGTGAGTGGAACTACACATGAATGTCCACAATTAGAAAGATTAAGCGAGTCAAATTACACATGAATGTTTGGTATTGGGGTGATTATGCAGTCTATACCAAATATTTTTCTAATGTATTAGAAGATTAAGCGAGTCAAATTACGGATGAATGTTTGTTACTGGGTGATTATGCAACCTACCCTTTTTCTAGCAATTGAAAATAACATTTTTTTTTTTTTTTGGTGTACATCAATATTTTTACGTGAGGGGAAGTTCGGCTAAGCCACACAATGGACAGCCTAATTTGGTATTGAATTCGCCATCTACAAAATTCAAACCTAAAACCTTTCCTAATGGGAAAAGGAAGACCACCAAACTATAGTACTGATTGGTCATAATCTTGCTTTTAAATATAGATTTGATAAAATTTGATTCTGTAACGCCATATTTTAGTGCTTTCCTAATGGGAAAAGGTT
This sequence comes from Malus domestica, assembly GCF_042453785.1. Classification (NCBI taxonomy): domain Eukaryota; kingdom Viridiplantae; phylum Streptophyta; class Magnoliopsida; order Rosales; family Rosaceae; genus Malus; species Malus domestica. The sequence goes on along the minus strand of NC_091669.1, from coordinate 34,006,436 downwards.
GGAGTTTCGGGATGCATAATTATAGGAGCACAGTTAGGGATGAATCAGCACAAAATTAAGGGTACCTTAAAAAATGAAACAAGTTTGTATTTTGACTCCTTAATCTGCCCCCAAAGACAAAATTGATTTTGACTTTTTATACATGGATATCCTGTTAGTAATCTTAACCAAATCTTCCATTTACATCGATTTGTATAAGGGAGCACCCACATGCCCTTCAGATAGCACAGAAGTTGAAGTTGGAGGAGGGGTGAAATTTGATGGGAACCTTGCCACTTGCGGTTTGGCTCTCTATTTATGTTGCTTGTAACTCAGAATTATAAATTAAGTTTGTCAGAACTATAGTCCTATAAAGTTGTCATGACAATTTTTTTCAATTAATGAAATTGTAATTAGTGTTTATAGTCGGTTTGTGCGCCATATATCATCTCTTATGGATAATGTATATACACCATATAAATTTCATAATCATAATGGTTCAATTTCTTAATCTTCATTTGAAGATCATATTTACAAAGAATCATTCAGATCATATATGTGTATGCATCCAAATGGAGCTCTCCCCTTATCTCAATTGGATAATTCACATATCCCACCCCTTGAAAAACTTTGGCATCGAGACCTTCAACGATTGGGCAATGAAAGGCTCGACAGTCTCAGCGTCGGAAAGGAGAGAGAGCTATTTGGAGGAAGAGGGAAGAGGAGCCTAAGAGGTGGTTTGAGTGAGAGTGAGTAATACAAAATAAAGGGAGAACAAAAGTATTGAGTTAGGGGTTAGCGGGTTAAAAGAAAAATACAGAAAGACACCAAACTCATCTAAAACCAAAAGAAACAGAAAAATACAGCAAATTCATCCAACTTCAAACATTGTAGTACATTAAAGAAAAATACAGAAGACACTACGGCAACAATTTTCTTGAATGCAAGCGATATTCTACAAAACACTGCCACAATTTTCTTAAATGCAAGCGATATTCTACAAAACACTGCAACATTGAACCTTACTTAAAGAGAGAGGCCAAAATTACAAAATCATAACATGTCACAAAGTTCCATTTATTTAGCTGAAAACAAAAGTTTTCAAACTGTCCCCCTTGAGAAGACTCATTTTCCTATTCTCGTACAATACAGCGACTGATCAAGAAGGAGCATGATTATTTGTTCCTTATTTTTCAAAGTATTAGAACAGAAATTAAGAGATCAAGTACACAAAGTACTAGTAAATCCGATCATCAACGAAGTAAGGATTATCGATCTCTATTCAAATCCCATCATCTTTTTGAGATTGATGACGAATTCATAGACTTTTTCTGGGTCTGGAATGACTTTGGCTACTGTCTTTCTCTGCATGCACCTATTAATCCAAGCAGACAACTTTGGTGTGTGGTCTTCAACCTTGAAGTTTCCAAACTTTTCATATGCAGAGAACCAGCTCGTTATACCGATCGTTATGATGTCAACAAAACCAAAGCTATCTCCACCGAAGAAATCTTTGTCCCCGAGAAATTTCTCTAGCTGCTTTAAGACTTCTACAAAGTCTTTTACAGCTACCTCTTGTGCTTCTCCTTTGGTCCTCCATATACTGCTTCCTGCATCGTACAGCTTCATGTATACAATCATGAAGTTAGACCTATATATACAAACATGCTGCTTACTATTGGGTCATCAAGGTTTGGTTACCCAATGATACGACAGTAATACTGTGTTACTTGTTAAAAATGCAAGTTCATATTTGAATGATTAAAAAGCTCATTTTTTTCACCATTAGTGTATCCTCATGTTACTAATTGATAGAAATAAATAAGATTCAAAGTGAGCAAACGTAGATTTTGAATACTTAAAAATCCGAATCATTTAGTAAACTAATTTGATAACAAAAAAGAAACATCGACCGAAGAGAGGACCTAATCAAATCTCAAAAAGTATATAAAAGAAACCAATTACCTTTTTGTCAATGTAGTCGGCCTGGAACTTGGCCTGAGCACGAGCATAAGGGCAAGATGGGAGCAATGGTGGAGAAGCCCAGGTCTCATCAACGTAGCCAACAATGATGCTTGACTCACACACTGGTTTTCCCTTGTGAAGCAGCACAGGCACCTTGGTGTAAATCGGGTTGGATGTGAGGAGCAGCTCACTCTTGCCTCCAAATAGATCTTCAGCTCTCTCTTCATATTGGATGCCCTTTTCCTCCAACACAATTTTCACCCTCATGCAGAAAGGGCTAACCCAGCAGTCCAAAAGAACAACATCTTCCGTCGACATCTCTATCGATTTTCTCCTGTGTATATGATTTTCTAGAGTTTGTAGTATATAACACAATGAAGAAGATGTGGAGGAATTTATAGGGAGTGTGTGTTCTTAATTAAATACTTGTTAATTAGGAGATGGAATTTTCGATGTTTTGTGAGGTGTTCTTGTTTTGCCCTCCAAAGAGGATAAACTCTTGTAAGTTTGTTAATTTAATACATGTTAACTAGCGTTAAGTGTTTGTCAGTTGGAGCTAATTATGCTTCAAGAAAGGTTTTGTCTTAAGAGTATGGAGTATATATCTAGCTAGAAAGCCGGCTCACAAGAAGTTTCAGGTTTTGATCGACAGGTATATCTCTTAATTATTTGTTGGTATCTCTTTGTTAGTCTGCAGAGAAACCATAATATAAATTACAAAATAAGAACAAACCAGCTGCTCTGAAGTTAAGTTGCTTGTCCACCATTTTGTGATTACCGTAGTTTTTGTAACCATTTATCCTATTTATCATTAGCTAAAACATAATCTCCACATTACGGTTGCATTTCTTCCAGTCACCTATTCCCACAATTTAACAATTTTGATAACAATTAACATTTTCACACCGTCTATTTATTTTATATATATATGAATGATTAAAAATAATCTTCTTTTTCTTTTTGATGAATAAAAGAGGACAACTAAGACACCCCCTAGGCCGACACAAAACCCTAAAGCAAGAAACAACAACAACATAGCCTTATCCCACTAAATGGGGTCGACTGTATGAATCCTAGAACGTCATTGCGCTCGGTTTAAGTGGGGTCGACTGTATGAATCCTAGAACGTCATTGCGCTCGGTTATGTGCCACATCTTCCGTTAAATCCAAGTACTCCAAGTCTTTCCTTAGAGTCTTTTTCCAAGTCTTCCTGGTCTTCCTCTACCCCTTCGGCCCTGAACTTCTGTCTCGTAATCGCATCTTCTAACTAGAGCATTTGTAGGCCTTTGTTTCACATGTCCAAATCATCTTAACTGATTTTCTCTCATCTTTCCTTCAATCTCGGCTACTCCTACTTTACCTCGGATATCCTCATTCCTAATCCTATCCTTTCTCGTGTGCCTACACATCCAACGAAGTATTTTCATCTCCGCTACACTCATTTTATGTACGTGTTGATATTTCACCACCCAACATTCGTGCCATAAAGCATTGATGGCCTTATTGTCGTCCTATAAAATTTGCCTTGAGTTTTAGTAGCATACGACAGTTGCACAACACACCCGATGCATTCTTCTACTTCATCCATCAAACTTGTATTCTGTGGTTGAGATCTCCATCCAACTCTCTGTTCTTTTGTAAGATGGATCCTAGGTGGCGAACGCTGTCACTTTTTAGTACTTACTAATCTTCAATCATCACCCCTAACTCATTTGAACCTTCGTTCGCACTGAACTTGCAGTCCATATATTCTATCTTTGACCAACTTAGGCGAAGACCTTTAGATTTCAGCATTTCTCTCCAAAGGTTAAGTTTCACATTGACTCCTTCCTGAGTTTCATTTATTAACACCATATCGTCTACGAAAAGCATACAACAAGGAATATCTTCTTGAATATGTCATGTTAACTCATCTATTACCAATGCAAAAATGTAAGGACTTAAAGATGAGTCTTGATGTAACCCTACAGTTATGGGAAAGCTTTCGGTTTGTCCTTCATGAGTTCTTACTACAGTCATTGTTCCATCATACATATCCTTTATAGCTTGGATATATGTTACTCATACTCATTTCTTCTCTAAAATCCGCAAAGAATGTCTCTTAGGACCCTATCGTACATTTTTTCCAAATCTTTAAATACCATGTGCAAATCCTTTTTCATATCTCTATATCTTTCCATCGATCTTCGTAAGAGATAGATTGCCTCCATGGTTGAGCGTCCTGGCATGAACCCTAATTGATTGTCCAAGACCCATGTCTCTTGCCTCAATCAATGCTTAGTTACTCTCTCACAAAGCTTCATTGTATGGCTTATTAAGTTAATACCCCTATAGTCAGGGGTGGAGCCACATGGAGGCCAGGCTAGGCCTAGGCCTATCCTGAAATGGTTAGTGTATTTTGACAATCCCATCATCACATGGGTTCGAAACTCATTGACATCAACAACCTTTTGCTTTTTTTAGTTTAAACTAAACTTATAATTAGGTTTTTGGTTTACCATATAACAACTAATTTCAAATTAGAGGAAAATCCAATTACGTTGAAAGGAAAATCTCATGGTAATTGTTTTGAATTATGGCCTTAAATTTTTGTTTGAATCTTCTTTTTTGTTTTTTTTTGAAGCTCGTAAATAAGTGTTGTTCTTATAATATAATCATCCCAATACTTAATTTTTCATAATAATTTAAATCTCCATTACTCTTGTTTGATAAATTTTCTGTGCCAATAAAAAAAATTTAAATTTTCTAGAAGTAATCATATTGCTATATTTAATCTGATTTCTTTTATGTGTCTGAAATGCCCCTCATGAGCAGAATTTATGGCTCCGCCATTGCCTATAGTTCATGCAATTTTGTACGCCGTCTTTATTCTTGTAAATAGGCACCAAAGTAAGATGAGAGAAAACCAGTTAAGGTGGTTTAGACATATAAAAAGACCAAAAAAAAAATCCCATCTGAAGGACGAATATTGAAGCCGCCACCGAGCCACCATAAAAACCAGGCAACCACCACCGAGGTCGCCCAAATCGCCAGACTTCTCCTAACGCCCTAGCCTTCGTGATGAACACCACAAGCCTGGTCCAATAGTCGCCACCCGAAGAGTTACTGGAACGAAACTTTGATGTTGAAAAAACCACTACCAATATTGTGATGAAAGGTAGCGATACGAGGACCATAAACGACGTTCTGCGCACATTCCCATGCAGAAGCTAAAATTCTGTTTAAAAAGTTTGCTTTTGAAACGGGTGTCGAATTCATTTTAAAGAATCCTTACCACTCAAGCTATCCAACTGTAACATTCCACATCGCTCAGGGGAGTGGATCCTCTAAGTCTTATATGTACATGTCCATCTCTTTTTAGCACGAGACATTTTGGGAGCTTACTGGGTTCGGGTTCCATCGGAACTCCGAAGTTAAGCGAGTTCGTGCAAGAGCAATCTCATGATGGGTGACCCACTGGGAAGTTCTCGTGTGAGTTCCCAGAAACAAAACCGTGAGGATGTGGTCGGGGCCCAAAGCGGATAATATCGTGCCACGACGGAGTCGAGCAATCCCAGGATGGGTGACCCACTGGAAGTTCTCGTGTGAGTTCCCAGAAACAAAACCGTGAGGGCGTGGTCGGGACCCAAACCGGATAATATCGTGCCACGACGGAGTCGAGTTCGGGATGTGACACCAACTGCTTACACAAGATCAAGATAAGTGAAAAACAAAACACATGGTTGTAATCAGGGGAAAAAAAGCATGGCGTCATTTATGCGGCTATCAATGAAGATGGAAAAACCAATTAGCTTAGGGTGATCGGGGTTGCGTGGCAATACCCGCAAAAAATAATCTTCTCATTGTGTTCAAAGGAATGCTTAATCCCTCCACAACCACCTAGAATTCATGAAAAAATGACTTTATTCGCTTATCCAGTTTTGCATTCGAGGGTTTTTTTTTTTTTTTTTTTTTTTTGGCATACATTATCTGTCTATTTTATCTCCATGTTGGTTTATATGGGCTCTATTGTCATAAACTATAGTTTATAACTTTATTGGGCTCGGCCTGCATTTTGCTTTGTTATTGGGCTCCACTAATGTGAGTGGATGTTATCAAAATAAAGTTGACCACACCCAACACCCACTCTCCTCCTTCTCCTCCTCCTCATGCTCCTGGAACTTTAACAAAAATCACCTGGTACTGTTCATTTTAACCAAAAACCACATTTTTACGCAAGTCAATTCTGGTACTTTTCCCTTTATTTTGGCCTTCTTATTTTGAAAATTAGTATTCCTCCTCCTCCTCCTCTTCCGCCCCGCCTCCACTTCCTCCTCCTCCTCCTTCCTCTGTTTTGTCGTCGTTGGAACATTCCTTTCAAAGTCGGTCAATGAAAATACAGTCAATTTTGTACAGAATTACAATATTTGATTTATTCGCAAGGCACTGAAAATTCAAATACTTTCTTGTCCGATCAGATGTTTGATATGATGAGAAGAGTAACACTAGCATGATAGGAGCTGTGCCATTCGGGGTGCTGGCTGCGTGCGTCGTCGTTTTGGTCCCAATGGCCATGGCCGGATACCATCTCAGCCGCAAAAAGATGCTTTTCTTCAGCGGCGCTCTCTTCATCGCTCTCGCCATCGGCGTCCACCTCAGCCCTTACTTCCCCTCCGTCAACGACTTCGTCACCACGGTCTCCTCCGTCGTCGTCTTCGAGAACCGCCGCGACTCCTGCCTCTCCCACCTCCACGACGTTGTTTGGGAGGTTACTCCTTCCCCCAATTTCAACGCCCTCGACAACAACACCGTCAATTACGACAAGTCCTGGGCTTGGCCTTCTTCCTTCGCCGTTTCTGCATGTGGATTTCAGAAGCTGGGTCGTTTCGACGCCTCCGATCTGCTCAACGGCTCGTGGGTCGTGGTGGCCGGAGACTCTCAGGCGAGGCTGGTGGCGCTTTCGCTGCTCAGCCTGGTTCTGGATTCTGGGCCGCTGGAGAAGGTTAACAAGGATCTATTCAAGAGGCACAGTGATTATCAGATTGTGGTGGGCGAGATTGGGATGCGATTGGATTTCATCTGGGCTCCTTATACTGTGAATTTGACCAATCTGGTGTCGAAGTTCAAGCGAAATCGGAACTTCCCGGATGTGTTGGTGATGGGTTCTGGGCTATGGCACATGCTGCACTTCACCAACGCTTCAGATTTCCGTGTTCAACTGCAATCACTCAGGAGATCTGCGGCGTCCTTGTTGCCAGTTTCGCCGGCGATTGGCTCTGAAAAGCCGGAAACCAGCTCGGCTTCAGGCTCTGGTTCGGCCCGGACGCCACACTTGTTCTGGGTTGGCATGCCCACGTTGATAAACTCGATGTTGAATACGGAGGAGAAGAGGGAGAAGATGACTGATGCAATGCGGGGTGAGTATGATAAGGAGCTTCAAAAGAGTAAGCTTTTGCAGAAGTCCGGCGGTCCGCTTTGGTTACTGGACATTGAGTCCCTGAGTTGGAATTGCGGGGTTCGATGTACGGTTGATGGAATGCATTATGATATGCGTGTTTACGAAGCAGTGCTGCACATCATGCTAAATGCATTGCTCATCGAGTCTCACCAGAAGCTTTGATTTGATTCTTTTTGTTTTCTCTTGGTATATGTCCTGCTCCGGCTCACTGGTTTGATTCCATATGGAGTGAGCTTTTGATTCGTCAGGGAGGTTGGTTGGCTCCTTTGCTTCCTCCTCTTATCTTGCATCTTCGGTTTCTGCCAGGTTTCTCTCTTGGCCTCGGAAAACTCGGTATAGTTTATGTGAGATAGCAATTGAGATTGAAATTCATTTGTATCTGATTTGCATTAATCTGAATATTGAATATACTTACTTGTATTGTGTAGTCTATACTCAAGACAATTCACAAAGAGCTTCCTGGATAGAAAGTACATGTCCCTTTTTTTTTCACACTTTCGTAGATCACAGCAGACACGAAAAGTTTTTTTGTTTCAATTCTATCGTGCTTTCTTTGCTAGCTTTAACTCCGCAGCAAGTTTTATGGTTTTGCACCATGTTTTTTGAAGTTATGTTCTGTATTCGTTCGTAAGAAATCCAGTGCACATGAAGCTTGTAGCTTTTACCTGTTTTTAAGGTTTATGGACTAAGTATCCATAAAAGTAGCTGCTCTCTTTAGGAAAAGTTGTTAAAGTTGACACATAAATTGTATTCTCATTAGGAAATTGTAGAGGAGAGCTAAACAATTATAACTTTGCTTTATATAGAATACTAGTGACACCTTCCAAAATACTACAACGTGAACTAGCTGGCTGCATTCGCATCATATTGTTTGCCTCCAAGTATGAACATATACTTGGAACTTGTATATTTATCGGATGGGAAAACGTCATTAATTTCTGTTAGAAGGATGATATTGAATATGCTTGTGAAGAGAGTAAAATAGTCTTGGCTTTAAGTTCATCCTGTCTGGAAGTTGAATTCAAATACAGTTCCTTGGCTTTTTTAGTAATGAGATACAAAGAGGAAGAGAAGACAAAGGGGGAGAAACTATCCATCCAGAAGAATAATTTTTTGGATCGAAACCTTGTTGATGGACTCGATGTTTTTCTGGGATGGTTAATCCAAAGATGTTTGTATTTAGGGTCTTATTCTTTAAACTGACAAGGGAAAACAGTAATAAATAATTAGGTATCAAAGAAATTAAAGTTTTCTGGCTTGCCGTAGAACCCTGATTATGCAAGGACAGTTAACAAGTGGGTTGGAATGGAAGGTACTAGCTCCGTATTTGCTCTTAATATGCAGTGGTGTTTCAAGGTTCATTACGAACTCTTATCTCTAGCAAGTATAAGCTTCTCTCAAGGATTGTGGTGCAATCTAACCGTAGGTGCGATTCCTAGGATCCCCTCTAGTCTGATGCTAGTGTTCTCTACCTTTTCACTATGGTTGCTTGTCCTACATCATTGTGTTTTTGCCTGGCCAATCCGAAGTTAAATCATGTTACTTTTGTGTTGTGTTTTCTTTTGTGTTGTCCTACATCCCCATGTGGATCTTCGAGTGTTTAATCGACTTTATCGTGGCTTCTGCTGGAGCAAATTTCGTGGTGTTTCTTGGTTTGCACGTACCATGGATCGTGTGTGCTACAGTACTGAATATGAAGGTCAAATCTGGCTGAACAGTTTAGAAAAGTATGTTTATGTAGCAGTTGCTTTGGCATGCAGCTATGCATACGTTGGATGCAACTTAAGTTGTGCAGTTGATGGGATTTGCTTCTCTTTCTGAAATGGGAATGACTCCTCTCCGCGACACTCTCATTCCAGGTTAGTAAACAAATCGTTAGGTTCGTGGGAGTTATCGGGACTTTATCGCTATCGATTGAGAATGACAACGGATTATAGACATGCTGCTCCATTGTGAGCAGCAAGCACAATTGCAAACATGCCAAACAAAAATATATGTAACCTAAAGAAAATTCCCGCAATAAATTTGATATCCAATCATGAACTTTCAATCATGAACCACCACACCAGAAGCAGAACCAAGCAATTTATCAGTACTTACAAACTACACTCCGCCAGTACACCCTCTCATCATCAGACCGCTGTGCAGCTCCAGAGACCTCCCCAGCTACCGTGGCAACAGAGCAGTTCTATCTCAATCCCTTGCGATTCTATCACCGTGCACCCCTGAGCACCAGCATACTCCGCAACCTATACCTCAAGATCAGTTTACATTCCGGGCCCCTTTAATAGTTAAGCTTTGGCATAGGTCTTTGTACAACATCATCCGCAATCTAACTGTACTTCCTTACCAAAAGAAAAATAGAACAAGCAACAAAAAGGGAAGATATACAAAACCGGTCTCTCCTGCACTATTTCGTTGAAACAGTGCTTTTAAGAATCAAACTGCTTCCCTTCAAAAGTCTGCCCAAAGTTCCAAGCCTTGGGAGCAACGTTGTAAGATGTAACTGTGCGCCCATCGCTGCTTGTGACCTCGAAAGAAAGAGGTTGGTTCAGTAAATCGGCGCTTGCATGCCAGTTTTGGCCCCAATTCCGTCCCATTGGAAGCCAGCCGGTTCTTGAACCCTTGATCTTCACGGCAACAATGTCTCCAGCACCACCAACATTGCTGATGAGCACTGAGATAAAGATATTAGAACCATCTATGGTGAAACGAATTCCTCCTTCCTTTCTACACTTGATCCTGTTTCAAACACAATGAACAAAAATAAGAGGAAAAACCACAAAAGGGGATTTTGCACTCCAGACTAACACTTTCTTAGTTCAAACAAATGAAACTCTGGACAATGTTTTCTCATTTTCTTGAAAATATGAGGTGAGATGCCTCATTTGTGTGGTGACTGGTGAGTGAGCTCCCATGCCTCAGCATATGCCAAGGTGCCACCAATTTCTGACATGGTGTGTGTGAATCTTGAAAATCGAACATTGTTCCATCAAATATGCAACCAGAAAACCTTCTTTGACCCTTATATTCCATTAGTAATTAAGCAAAATCACTTGCCAAATTGCAACTACCATACGCCATACTAAGCATTGAAAATCGATCTCTAAAGCCTATATATTGAAAGATCTTCGTCAAATACCAGACCACCTTTTTGAAGGAATTCCTCGTATCTACAGCAGTTTATCACAAGCGATATTCCTATTCTTAGCTACATTAGGCGACGTGAAGGGTTTGAACCCAGGACACAATCCCATTAGACAACAATATTAATGGTATGGTACCGTTTTCAATACTGTAGACATCAAAATTTCGTTGTTCACGTGCCCTTCTGTTATTCGTTGCAGGAATTTTCGTGTTATACATACGTCATTTACAATAATAATCACATTTAAGACAACAAAATTATATTTATATTTTAAGCAGAGAAAGAAAGAAGGTAAAAAAAGAAAATGAAGATATGAAAGAGTAAAGTAGAGGGCAACAAAATTGGAAGCCCAAGGACCAACCTACGATACTGGACGGCCATATTGCCAGCCTTCCAAATAGCGATCTTCTCAAACGCCTCGATGGGAAGCACCAAATGCTTGTTCGGCGCGTTGCAGTGGCCCCCGCCTTCCGCCGTGAACCCGTAATTCGGCGGGCAGAAGTTGGTCGCCGTCACGATAATCGACGTCCCAGGAATGCACCACCGCATGTCCTCCACGCACCGGACCTCGAAGCACGCGCCGCAGATCTGGCCCCGCTCGAACAGCGCCTCGCTCAGCCCCACCGTCGCCAGCCCGTACCCGGCCTTCTCGAGGTCTCCGTACCCGCACGCACCGCCGACTTTGTCGCGGGGGTCGACGGCAGCGTAGTAGGTGGCGCGTGCGGAGGTCCAGTCGTAGAGGGAGGGTGAGGCGGTGGGGAAGGGGGAGGAGGAGTGGGAGTGGGAGAGGGCGGTGGAGGCGAGCGCGAGTGGGAGGAGGAGGAACAGGGCGAGAGCTGGCGGCGACATTTCTGCCGTTCTTTGTTTTAACGCCGTCGGCCTTTTGTCGTCGGCGTTATTAATTTGCTTTCTCGTTCGAGGAAGGATTAGTGTGAATGAGTGAGTGAGACTGAGAGAGTGATCCAGAGAGAGGGAGAGACAGAGTACAGGTAAAAACGGAAAGATAAAACATTTTGCATTTTATTTATTTATTTAAATGATGTTTTTCGCTTTTTAGGCTCATGGGACGGACGCTGTCAATCACGTTGCGGCTCGCACCACTAATTGTCTTCTAATTGTCTATATTATTAATCAATTTTCTAATGCAATCATATTATAATAGACAATCTGATATCAAATGAGTAATTTGTGAGAGTTCAACTTAAAATCTCATTTTGATATTAAAATAGATAATTTGAACTACATTATTACTAGTTTAATTTTTTTTTTTAACAAATGATATTATATACATTAAGGGTTTGGGAGTTAGTTAAGATTCAGAATGGACTAGCAATAATATGGTTCGATTCTCGGTAAAAACGAATTTGAACTAAGACATTTCACTTACAAGTAAGTGAAGAAGAATATCACTAGATCGTAGTCATAAGTGATTTGCTAGCCCAAACTAAAAATCTCATTTTTACATAAATGAAATACCATTAACATAGTATTACATGTCATCTATCGTCAATGAACAAGTCTTCTCCTTTTCGATTGCAATCGAGCTTTCTCCTTTGTTATGTCCATTATACGATATTAGAATGGAATGTACTATTCACACACACTTTTTTACTGCTCACGTACCCTTTGTTAATTTCTATCAGTTGATTTTCTTCAGTTCATTCAATCAAATGGAAAAAAATTAGAAAGATGTGTGAGAAGTAAAACAGAGTGTGAATATCACATTCCTATTGAAATAAGTAATGTGACTAATGAAGATAGGGATTGAAATTTAATTAAATAGCTTAATTAATTGTCACGGTGCTTAAAACGAGCTTCGAAATAGTTTCGGACTCTTCACTTGAAAGTGAGAGGTCTTTTGTTCAAATCTTGTGGATGGCGAATTCGATACCAAAGGCTGCTCTATATGTAGCTTAACTATAAGATCCCACATCACCTAGGGATGAGGATCTTGTAAACCTTATATGTATATTCTCATCTCTACCTAGCACGAGACCTTTTGGGAGCTCACTGGCTTTGGGTTCCATTGGAACTTCGAAGTTAAGTGAGTTCGCGCGAGAGTAATCCCATGATTGGTGACCCACTGGAAAGTTCTCATGTGAGTTCCCAGAAACAAAACCATGATGGCGTGGCCGGGGCCCAAAACAAACAATATCGTGCTACGGTTAAATCGAGCTCGGGATGTGATGGATGCCTAAATCAAGATGTGACATTAACTGAACTCTCATTCTCTTTAATATAAAAATATCGATATATTAAAAATAAAAAAAAATCAGGCTCATTGAGCCCGAAAGAGCCCAAACCTCACTTGGTGTGTGAGTGTGACTAAAAATGATACAAGACTCAAAAGGCCACAAGAATGGCCAATGACCTGCTTTTTAAAGAGCCCCAAGATTGTGTAATGAAAAATATCGATGTATTAAAAAGGATAATAATAATGCTCATTGAGCACGTACGAGCCCGAACCTCACTTTGGTGTGTGAGTGTGACTAAAAATGATATAAGACTCAAAAGAGCGCAAGAAGGGCCACTGACCTGCTTTAGAGAGCCCCAGGGTCGTGTAATGACACAGGTTTTCGAACGCAAAACTGACACTACAACCAAGAAAGAGAAAAGGCCGGTTAAACCTTGTGGCATGGTATGAGCCAAGTGCTGTCGCATAAATCCAACAGCTTGAATTACTTGGTCAACGAATGATTACATTCTCATGGTCGAAGATGATTCATTAAAGCAAACGTGACGTCCGTAATTGACTGATTTAAGAGTTATTATCCAGCTCATCTAAGTCAATTAGACATTTGATTTTGAGATGATACTTGACAATTTATTACATAACTTATTTTAACCTGATATGAAATAAAACAAAAAAATGAATTTTCGATCAACATATTAACTAACCGAATTATTATCATATCACCAGTTAAATAACAGATCGGAATAAATTTACCTGAAAATAATTTGTTAAGAAAAATGTTAATTTGGTAATTTTGAACTACTAAAAAACCAACCACAATAGCATAGGATCTAATCTCATATAAGTGAGATTAAATCCTTACCGTTGGATTCTAATACCCTTTCACTTTATCTCTTTCCCAGACTCTCAGTACCAACTCGACTCCATTTGTCTTCTCTCAATCTCGAAGTCGACGCTCACTCTCTCTCTCCCATCGCCATCTCCATGTCTAATTTTGTCGTCCAAGCCACTACAATAATCACGGGCTATCTCATCTCGTTGTCCAAGCCACCACTACCAGGCACCGCCGCACTAGTGATGAATCACGACCACCACCATCAACTCCTCCCATAACCCAACTGCAAGGTTGCAAATCGAGATACAAATTCCCAGCTAATTGCAAGGTTCCAATACCATTTCTTTGGTGACTGATGAAAATTGAAGGGTCTAGTTGTCAAAAGAACAGCGTGCAAGAGTCTCTTTGACATGGTTCTAAAGTTTGAGAAACGCTCCAAAAAAAAAAAAAAAACTCCATCCATTTGCATATCTTTATACATTTGATATTTTGTAATAACATACTAATGTTTTTTTTTATTAGGCTTTTATTTCGGGGTATTTAATACTTGGAAGACAAATACATTTTTATGTTTTGAAATAATATTTATGTGATAATGTGATACGTAGATATTTCGTAGATATTGCATGTTTAATAATTTAGTATGATGTTTATTTATTAAAGTAAAATATATTTTCTTTAACGGGTAAAATGGGTTTGAGTCATGTTACCCATTAAATTTAACGAGTTGAGTTATATTACCCGTTGATTTTAATAGGATTGACACGACATGATTCATTAAAATATTGGATACAGTCTAGTAAATGACACAAACACGACATAATTCTTTAAGATATCGGGTATATCAGAGCACGACAAGATCGCCATTTAAAATCTCGTTAGCAGGCCTTTTGAACACTTTAGGCAAGTTTGCTCTAGCGACGATTATGGGCAAGTTGGAGTGTTGGGTTGTGCCTAGTGAGTGTTGCCACTTGAGTAGGCTAGAAGTCGAAGCCCATCGGTTCATTTGTTTACCAATGCCCCAAATAGTATGGCGAAAATATGGTGTTGATGCATCCCAGGATCATCATCAAGGGCTTGTCCACACAAACATGAAGAACAATTGTTTGTTCACTATGTGCTCATTCATTAGTGTTAACATTAACAGTACCGAGTCTATAAGTAAGAAATTCAGAGTTACAAACAAACAAGTAAAAAAAGAGAAGTAACAATACGAAGGTTTTATTAGTACCAGCAGCTCAAAAATGATAAACGTCGTCTTCAACTATGCAGTAACGGTGGTCTTCAACTCTACGGTGACGGTACCCGACCAGATTCCTAACTTGTTCTGTGAAAAAAGGGCAGGGCCTCTTGAGTCTTGACTAACACAGGAGGACGCTATAACGAAAGGCAGATTCTTTTCCCATCCCCGTCTTCACTTGCCACTGTGGAGGACTTGGCATCTCTCTCGGCCGTACACCTTTTATACGGTACAAATCCTTTTCTATACTTTCCAGTGCTTGCTCTTATTTTCGAGAAGGCTGAGTTTGCGCTCGCCTTAAACTGAAGAACTGAGTTTGGCTCTCGGTCTTTATCAGAAACCTGTTGATAATGATCGCCCTGCGTCTCATCGTTTTTGTCACGATTTTCCTCATCACTGGCCGATCCGGCATCTGAACCGGTACAAGAATCTTCCCTATCTACTTTCTTAGAATCAACATGTTCATTCACTGGCTGCTGCTGCTGCTTATGGAATGGAATAAAAGGCGGACATATGGTCCACCACGGTACAGGATAAGCATTAGTACCAGATTCTACTGCATCTGAGTTTTGATTCTGAAATTGCATGAAGTAGATGCCTTGATGTCCTCCATAGGGAAAATTATCCCAAACATGTTCTACATTCCCGGATGCAGATTCCATATCCGTAAAGTTAAATGGTAATGATGTCTGTACAGGTTTCTCCTCCTGCACATCAGAAGGCAGTGATTGAGAAGTTCCTGCAGCTCGAGAAGACGGTCTGTGGGAGTCTGTGACTAATACAGTCCTTCCGAAGAGCTTAAGGCTTCGGGCAAATGCCTCCTTGGCTGAACCTCCACTAGCATCAACATCATCCGTGGGAAATAACTCGAGCTTCTGGATATAATCAGCACACACAACCAGTAGAGTATCAATATCAAATAAAAGGCTTAATCTTTTTGAAAATTTGAAAGATATGCCAAAGAACAAGCATATACCATTGTTAATTGCTTGTTAGGAAGTGAACAATTGTTTATTGGAGATCCGCTTTCCTCGAGTAATGGGTTGGGCTCAGAATGAATTAAGTTCTCACTATTGACACCAGCAGCAGATGAATCGGGGGATAAACCATCACGGGGTGTATTTGAATCAGTTGAACCCATTGCATCTGAACCAATAACTGATAATACCGATGTGGGAGATTGGTTTTCTTGCTCCGAAACAGATAAATTTGGAGACGCGGACCTTGTCGGCTGCTCTACAATTGAGGTCTCTTTATCAAGAGGGTGTACAAGTTTTCGGGGATAAGGACGCATTGGCTTCTTTTTTGGTCGCGGAGGAGGGATGTCAATAGGCTCTTCCGAGGTTGCATTTCCACCATTCGGGTAACGAGCAACCTACAGGAAAGAAAGACTTGAGGAGTCAGAACAAAACATCAAGCAAGAAAGCATGAACCCTCCTCCCCGAATGGTTTACATGCCTTGATTCAATGAAGTTTAAGTTTAACTTACATTAACAGATGGGGGATATAGATATTATGGTTGAAAATGGGGGTACTGAAATAAGAGTGGTCAACCTTAGAAAAGAATTTTTGAGCATGGCTTCGAATCTGAACCGCAGTCTTCGTGCCAACATGCTCTGTCATTCAAACAGAATATTTCAGTAAACGTAAGACGGATGCTATTATTTAACATCTTAAGCTTTAAACTCAGAAATCGAATCTGTTCAAACAAGCATGCGACTGCAATCTCAGCCAGCATTTTACATCTGAGATACCATTACAGTAACTCTAAACAAATTAATATACTGCTTTTTTATGCTTTTAATGCAAAACTTACTTTCTATCTTTCGCCAGGCTCGACCATAGAGCTTTAAAGCTTCAAGGAACTTCTTATGCTCTTCCTCTGTCCACCTCTCTCTCTCTTTCGTGATTGTGTACGGTTTTCTCACCTAATAAAATCGAAACGGAGGGCAAGTGAATGAACGTTGCACTTTACAACAATTAATCATGATTTTGATCACCATAATAAAATGCAGATGCAGGTCGTTAGACCAGTTTGTTGGCCCTCGCACGAGTTTGAATCTCCCTCCCCGTAGATTAGATTCGAGTAGTTTAGAATATCGCTTCATCAGAACGTAAATGAACAAAGTAAAATTGAAAATATTAGAATGCAAAAGATTGAAACCTTGGGAGTAAAGTCATTTCCAGTAGAGAACTGATCATCCTTCAACTGGACCCCACCAGCACTCGGTGAGATCCCATTGCCAGCTGAAACAACACCATCTGATCCAGTACTACCAAATTGCTCCTACATAACAACAATTCAAAATTAAAAATCTAACACTAAATTTTCTAACTTTTTAAAGAATTGTACAGAATCAGAAAAAGGGTTCTTTCAATTCATCCTCCCCTTCAAAAATTACCAGAAATTGTCCAAATTCAAATAAATTCATAAGGTAGAAAGTATCCAGAGGATGGTCACATAAATTCATAAAGTAGAAAAAGTAAATCCCAACAGAAAGGGAATTTTCAGTGATCCATAAAAAAAAAATTCAATAAAAACAGAGTATGGAGGTTATATTATAAGATAAGTTTAGTAATTTGTGGATACGTACTTGAGCAGCCATGTCTGAAGATCCCATTAATCCACCCACCAAGCAAAGTTGACCTCTTCCTCAGCTCTCCCCGTTACGACACCGTTTCTCCTCACTCCTTCAGCTTGTAAGAACCACAGCAAATCCTTGTCTCTGTCTTCCCCACACTCGTACAGCAAGAAAATAATCATAAATTTACATTCTTTCGGTTCAACCAACCGGTTCTGTACGCACCCCGGCCCATTTTCTTATCACTGTCCCAATCTCAACCCCTCCGTATTTGCTTTCAGCTCTCCGGTCCTCCAAAATTGGAGTCGATTTCTTGCTTCCGAAAAAAAAACAAGAAACTGGGTTTCACTTGGATGCCAAAAATAGCAAACACCCAAGTGAAAAAAAAAAAGTACAGAAAAAATGAAGAAGAAAGCAAATGAGGAGGAGAGAGA
Source organism: Malus domestica (assembly GCF_042453785.1). Classification (NCBI taxonomy): domain Eukaryota; kingdom Viridiplantae; phylum Streptophyta; class Magnoliopsida; order Rosales; family Rosaceae; genus Malus; species Malus domestica. The sequence continues at coordinate 33,988,622 of NC_091669.1, read as the reverse complement.
AAGGCAAATGAGGAAGAGACAGGGAGAGTTGAATAGGTGTAGGGTTTGTGGCCGTTGTTTTTTTTTTCCCCCTTGATGAATTGGATACATGACCTGTGCTGAAATAGTATTTGGAAAATTAAAAAATTATATTTACAAACTAAATGGTATGTTATTAATGAAAAATAAGCATGTTTATTAATATTTAAGTAATAATCTACTTATCAACTTCTATATCATTTAGTTTATAAAATTTAATTTCTCTAGCATTACTCTTTGAAAAATAGCCCCAATTGTAAAAATTTTATTGACAATATTGTTACACATTCAGAGGTAACGAAATTTTCTATTTAAATTATATATTTTAACGGATTTTATCACGTGAATTTTCCATGGACTTCTTTTATTATTTTTGTTTTGTGTGAAAATAGGAAGGTCGAGAATGGGATGGAATCATGTGGCTCATGACCAAGAAGGTCATCGATGCGTGACGAATGTCTGTCTTGTCTTCCCCCACTTGTGATTTATTTTGGCGCGAGAAAATTCAGTGAAAACTGGCTAAATATGTTGCGCTTGAATGGCTCACACGTCACGTTCTCCATCAGCCAACTCACTTCTATCTCCAAAAGTTTCCAAATCATCATTCACTTTGGATAATTTGGAGAAAGAGAATTTCCAAATCATCTTCTTCTATTTAATTTATTTACTACAAGTGATATTCTACACTATTATGAGGATAATTTATTAATTACAACTTTCTTGTATTCAAGAAAATATGTCTCAACCCCATAATTGTTGTTTTGTCATACTAAGCTTGGAGCGCAACATAATAACTCTTACATGTTTGAGTGACATAACTTTTTTTTTTCTTTCAAATATTTGATATTAAAAGTGGAGAGTAAATAAATATTTGTTGAATGTTTTAGTCCCAACTCTTGATATTAAATCCAACAAGAATATATCTCCAATCACCAAGTAATCATGAAAACAAGACTTATTTTGTTTGTCACAATTTTTGAACTAATATCTAATCTCGTTAGCACTACATAGTTCTTTATAAATTTAACCATTATTTGTCAAATATTAAGAGTAAAGACAATTAACTATAATTCTGAAACTGCATTAATTCAATTTACTGTATTTCAGATTCAAATTATCTCCCTCTTTTTAATATTTTAGGGAATTTTAATGAAAAACACCAGGTATTGTTCACTCTAACGAAAAACCATATTTTTACACTAAAAAGTCAATCATTGTACTATTCACTTTACCTTTTATTTTGTCCTTATCATTAAAACTCAAAGTTTTCAAACCATTTTCATTAGTTTTCCTATTTTATATCGCTTGTAAATTATAGAGCATTTAAAAAAAATTTCGGTCCTGCTTTCTCCTAGAAAATACATATATTAGTTCGAAAGCTGCTGAGCGAAAATTTTAAAATGAAAAAAAAAAGAAGTTAATTCCATGTGTGAAATTGCATGAAGCGAGTACACTACTTCACCACTCGCACAAGAACCTAAACAAAAACAAATTGAAAAATGCTCCGGAGTCCGGATGATATTTTGTGGTGTGGATAAATAGTTAAAATATCTGGCAGCCTATAAAATAGGAAGGAGTTTCTTTTCGGATCTTTTTTGTTTATAGCTTAAGGATTCGAATCTTTAAAATTTAATTTAATAATTACAAACAAATGTTTATTTTAAAAATTTTAATAATTTTAATCATTTCATCAAATTTCAACCATTCGAATTCCTTAACTTAATGAAATAAGAGAAAAGAACAATCCTTTCCCATAAAATAGCTTGCAAGGAGGACAGAGAAAACATAAGGTAGGCCAGGAGTTCTGGATTACATTAAAAAAAAATCCCAAAAATTAAAAAAATTAAAAAAATTAAAAAAAAAAGAACAAAGATGTGTGGATGAAAGTAGGAGATTGAGCTCAGCAGGTGCACTTTCTCTTTCTTTCCTGCGCTTTTCTCCACGTCATCGCCACTGACCGCCAAAGGTTCCATTGTCCACCGCCACGTGTCCACGAACCAAACGATGCTTCTAGGCCTCTGTGTCCGAGCTGAGCCCCACCCCATGGGTATAATAATAGTAAGCCGGTAAATCGTTTCTGTCCACAAGTTTTAGAAGGGTGTTTTGGTAATAATAGAGGTTTGCCAGGTGTCGCAGAGCTGGAAAGCTCCAGTCATAATTCCAACAAGGGGCTCAAGATCTTTCGATTAGATATGCGCTTTGTGGCTGAAAATGGTGACCTCCTTTTTCTGAACGTTTTTTCACACTGACTACCAGCCTACCAACCTACCAGCCTACCAGCTGACGTTGTCATTGGATTTTGGCTCAATTTTTGGCACAAAAGGCGTTCTGTGGCTGAATTCAACGGATCCTCTCCAATCTCTTTCATCAAATTCATCAAATTTATAAATTTGGATTCTTAAAATTTGATCCAACAGTTAAAAACAAAAGTTAATTTAAATGTTATAATAACTTTAGCCGTTAAAATTTCAATGGTCCTAATTTATGGATTGTAAGAGATCTGGAGAGAATCTCCTACCTTATGCGAATTCTCCAGACACCTATATATTAATTTGTTGAAAGATTAATATTTCACACTGATTCGACTTACAGTCTCATCTCAAATGGTTTTTCATGGGCCCTTGCCCTTAAGTTGAAATAGTTAATTTTTAAAATTTTAGTTCATTACATTTTCTTGTGATTCACACTTATTTTTATTTTTTATACATATTTTTTAATTTTCGACTGTCAGATCAAATGAATCGAAAAAATTGATAACTAAAGATTAGCAAGAATGTGTGAAGTAAAATAGATGTGTGAACAAACACTTTTATTTGATAAATCTGTTCTGTGATGTTAAGTTCAATTGTTGACGTAAATGTTTTAGCAATATGTATTTACTATATGATTTTAATAAGTTCAACAAATGAGATGCGAAACGACCAATGCAATGAATTTTAAAGTCATGTTCAACCTCAGTCTTCCTCCAACCTTTGATTAAGGCATCCTTCGAGGCTTGATCATCAGCACTGGGGGCATTGGGGACATAGGCTAAGAAAGCAAGATCATTTGGAGAGTGGAGTCTAAGGCCCTTTTCCACACACTTCCACACACAAGTATAAAAACACACAACAATCTCACCCTCCTTCAGTGACCGCGATCTCACCTTTGAGCCTGAGGCCCTCCGTTGGGCGTCCATTGATCCGACCCACGCTCTCACGGCAGTCCAACGACAGCCGCAGCAAGAGCAAAGTGTGAGAGGAGTGAAGGAAAGAGGATGAAAATAGGAGATGAAAGAATTTTACTCCAATAAATGCTCGCCCATTCATGGATGAGTAAGAACTTCTACTCAAAAGTTCAAAACTCTTCGTGTTCGAATTATAAAGTTTTGTTTTTATGATCAGAACTGTTCATATTATATGCTTGACTACCTTTGCAAAAAAAAAAAAAAAAAAAAAAAAGATTGTTTAATCAATCTATTGTACCAAATGAATTAAAAGTATTATAAACCATCTATGTATTTGCTAAACAATCTTATTTTTGATTATTTTTTTTCCCATAGATTTTTCATAATATGAATAGTTTTGATCATATGAACAAAACTATGTGATGAGAATACAAAGAGTTTTGAGTATGACTTCTTACTCATCATTAGTAGCCAAATGACGTGTTTACGTAAGGAGAATGGAACAAGATGAATGAAAATTGTATTCATTCCAAGTGATTCGAATTTTTACTACCACTCTAGGAATCAATAAACAAGCGGGACTCATTCGAAATCAGGAATCCCAACCCTGAAAATCCCATAATTGAGTTATTGATACAGAGTTGATAATTGGATTGCCAAGATTGGTTACTATCCAGGGTCCAGCTTTAGCACTGAAACCAACATTAATTAGGAATAAGACATTTTTCACTCAAGTCCTTTGCATTCTATTTTATCTATTTTTCCTGAGTTAATAACTAATATTCATGTGGCAAAACATAGATGATTAACATGTCTTTGATGGTCATTTAAAAGAATAAATTTGTTAATAAAATCTTTATTCTAAAGCGGGTGAAAAATAGAGTTGAACCTTTTGATTTCATTAAATTCGTTCATGAGACACAAAGAAAAATTCTAATCAATACATTTTTTTTTTTTTATGTTTAACTTATGAAACATATAACCACTTAATACTATGATCTAGTGATATTCCTTTTCACTTGTATGTGAGAGGCAGATTTGAACCACATTATTGTTGGCCATTGTGAGGCTAAGTCTGCCCTTTTTCTTTTAGTGTAGATAATACTGTTTGTTTCAAAAAAGAGTTATGCAACATATAAACTTCGGAAAGAAATCCTCTTTGGATCTTTTCCACCAAAACCACCGGATCAAGTGATCCGAACCCTTAAAATTTAATCTAACGCCTAAAGTTATTATAACTTTCAAAGGGAACTCCTGTTTTTAGCCGTTGAATCAAATTTTAAGGATCCAGATCACTTAATCCTATGCCTTGGTGAAAGAGATCCTCGGATCTCCTTCCCATCACTTTGGGGAAATAGTGTGCCTTGACTTTTAGAACAACAAAAAAATTGTGCGCGTTGGACGCTTGGGCCGCTAAACAATTGGGCCTCCAACACAGTCTTTGGGTCGAAAACCTCCTAATACACTTGTGGGTCCTTCTTCGTTGAAGCCTTGAAGGGAGCTGATGGGCCCCATGGTCATCTCATCCCGTTGGGTGTGTATAATAAAGTAGGTGGGCCAAGATACCATGAAGTTAGATGAGTTTATCATTTTCTCTACAACCATATCTGAATCTGATAAATTGACAACCAATACATCACATGTCCTCTAACCCCAGAAAAAAACAAAACTTAGAAAAGACACCCCGATAAACAAAATAAAAGAAAAACAAAAGAAAAGCCTTAAAACTTTAGACGTGGCAAAATTGTTTCGGAAGTTATACATTCGTTGGATAATAAGAATCGTAGTTCCGTCATACTTCTGTTTTCTTCATCGCATGCCGAATAAAGATTCATCACTAATTTCAATTTTGATATTAAATTCAAAAGTTATTGGTATTTTTGAGGAAGTTTTAATGAAATATTTCTAATACTATTTATTTTTAACGAAAAATTATATTTTTACATTTTTCTGGTACTTTCAATACACCATTATTTGTCATTTTTCTTTAAAACTAAAGTTTTTTTTTAACTTTTCGTTTGTTTTCTTTATTTATAATCCTAGTGATTAAGAGAATCATTTCTTACTATTATAAATACATGGATCATAACATATGATTTTACATATTAATATCATATAAAAGATTTATTTTATAACAATATCATAAATATAATACTTCATCTTAGGCAAATTTAAAATCTCAAACCTACAAACGAAAAATATACAACTAAACAATAGTATTAGTTAACCACATAAGTGGTCTAGTGGTAATGCCATAAATTGTGGCTCCCCAATAAACAAAAAAATATGTGAGGTCACGAGTTTGATACTTCAAGCTGGTGAGTCCGTTTGACCGTGGCCACAGTTAGAGTGAAATTCCTATAGCCTCTTTGGGCAGGGAAGAGATGGATAACCATGACTTGCCATTAGTTGTCCCTTTTTTTAAAAAAAAAAAAAAACATTAGTATTAGTTAAATCATATTACATAACGTAAGTTTATAACGCTACTTGAGTAATGTGAGGGTGTGTTTGTCATAGTAACAGATTTTAGAAGAGTTAAGAATTTGCAACTGCTTTCGGACGGTTAGTTAGATGCGGATTAGACGTCAACCCAAAACTCGTGGGTCGGGGGAAGGGAATTGAGGTGAGGTGTCCCTTTTCCCTTTGCGTGAAAGAGGCGCCACTATTTTCCGAGATTTGACGAAGCTGGACCAAACCGTCATATTCGCCTGCATATTCCTCTCACCGTTCCAAAAATACCACCTGGTTATTATTTATTTAGTTTTTGGCCAAATCTCACTTATTAATACACCACCCCAAATACAAATACTTTGTCTAAATTTCCAAATCTCAGAGTCACTCTCATTCCTCAACGTTCACACAGTTCAGATCACCTTCATCTCTCCCTCTCTAGAACTTTGAAGCTCTCGCGCTGCTTCACCAATGGCTGCGGTGGCTACCGGTAATGTCGACAAGCTCAAATCTGACGTCGCTTCTCTGAGCCAGATCAGGTAATGGCGGTCGAGTTTCCCGTTGGATCCATTTTTCTGGAATTCCATGATTTCTGTGTGATCTGAGCCTGATTGATTGATCTATCTCTTACTTTCTTGCAGCGAGAATGAGAAGAACGGATTCATCAGCCTCGTCTCTCGCTACGTCAGGTAAACTGAATCGAATCGAATTTCTTGTTTTTAATTTTTCTGTTTGGTTGATGAGAAAATGATGAGAAATTTGGCACTCAAATCTGTGTGAATTTGTGTATCTTGATTGGCACTTTGATGGAATGTGATCTGACTATGCATGTTTCAGTGGAGAAGAAGCACAGCATGTGGAGTGGGGTAAGATCCAGACTCCTACTGACGAGGTAGTCGTTCCTTATGATGGCTTGGCACCTACTCCTGAAGGTAATTTTAATCTTAATTGTGATTTATTTTCAATTCTCGATTTCAAGTGTTTAATTGTAAGTTGTGTATGCTTATGATTTTATTGGATTCTTGATCGATGCAGATCCTGAGGAGATCAAGAAGCTTTTGGACAAACTTGTCGTGCTTAAGCTTAATGGAGGTTTGGGAACAACAATGGGTTGCACTGGCCCCAAGTATGCATTTAAATGTCGTTGTTATCGCGTTTTTTTTTTTTTGTATTATTTGTCCGGATTTGCTTTGTTGTTCTATTGCTTAAGTATTGCAGTGGTTCATCTTGTTAGAAATGCATTGAATAATTCAAATTCCTAGATGAACTGCTCTGATGGTGGAAAATGGGGCTGTTAATGCTGCATGTCAAAAGATTTAAATCCATCCTGATTATAGTTGGATTAAAATATATAGTATCCTGATGTCAAATTTTAATTCGTTTCTCACGATTCAATTAGAATTTGATCAAACTAAACTAACTTTTGTAATTTAATGTAGACCAGAACTATCCTGTAAGGTTTGATAATATAAAGTGAAACGTTTGTTTTGCCTTTAATGAAAAGCTACTATTTATATCAGATCATAGATGAAAAAGTGTATATGTTATTTGTATTCTGAATTAATCTTGGATTGTGAATTTTTTTTTTTGGGTTCAATGTTAGTATTTGAATATGTTTTTAATGAAGACAGATACATAAAATGTAATAAACGGCTGACTGTCCATCTCGTTTCAATAACATCAATGATTTAAGGTCCATTTTTATTGTCATGTAGGTCTGTCATTGAAGTTCGAAATGGGTTGACATTTCTGGACTTGATTGTCATCCAGATTGAGGTTATCTTCTTGTCTTCTTCTTCCTCTCTCTCTCTCTCTCTCTCTCTCTCTCTCTCTCTCTCTCTATGTGTGTTTGTGTTTATACCACTTACCCTGTCAATTCTGTCACAGAATCTCAATAACAAATATGGTAGCAGTGTTCCCTTGCTTTTGATGAACTCATTCAACACTCATGACGATACTCAAAAGGTTTGAGAATGTACTGCTGTAGTTTTTGTTTTTGTCCTTAAATTTTACCGTGAACTAACTAGGTCTTGTCTCCATTAGATTGTAGAGAAGTATTCCAAGTCAAATGTTCAGATTCATACTTTTAACCAGGTATGTGGCACCTTTCTTGAATCTTGATCACCTTGTTTACTTCATATGTGTGCATATTAAATACTTAAATCAATGAACTTATACCTTTTACTATATGTTTTTTGGGTGTACAGAGTCAGTATCCTCGTCTGGTTGTTGAAGATTTTTCGCCACTTCCATCCAAAGGACAGACTGGCAAGGACGGATGGTATAACTTATACCTTTTCTCTTCCTTTGATATTACTCGTTTTTCTTTATGATTTAGTGCTATGACTATGGAGACTGCAGGACTTTTAATAGGTGTACACTATACAGACATACATTTGAAATAGATGAGACATATACGTACAGACATACAATTTTAGGTGTACATTTTTTATTGGTCTCCTTTAATTTGTATCTGCTATTGTTCAAATGGTTGTGTTTAAATTTAGCTTTTTTTTATGTGTTTTTGTACAGTTAATTGACATCCTACTTGTATGATTTTATCATTTTTCTTTACCATTCTATAAGGCATGGGAGTGACTGTTGGCTTGGCACTCTGGTTTAGAGGTCTAGATAAAAAACACCTAAGCCCTGTACTTCGTAGGAATACAATTTTTATCTAGTTTCATGCAAATTCCATTGCTTTCTACTCATGATTATTTTATGCACATGAAGGTATCCTCCTGGCCACGGTGATGTGTTTCCATCCCTTAAGAACAGTGGAAAACTTGATCTGTTATTGTCACAGGTTTGTCACTTGATGCTTTTTGTGATCATTTAATTATTTTCTCATAGCCCAGGTATAATTCTTTCGTGCATTTGTCTCTATTTTGCAGGGTAAGGAGTACGTGTTTATTGCTAACTCGGACAACTTGGGTGCTGTTGTTGACTTGAGTATCCTATTTTTTGTTCTGATTGGCACATTTCTAGATTATAGTTATTTCATTTTTATGATATATTATTGCCTCATTCGCTGTTTGAGAAAAGAAGTCCTTTTGGATGTTGTTGTCCCTGACTGGTTACAATAGAAATTCTACAGCATTTGATCCAGAAAAAGAATGAATATTGTATGGAGGTATATAAAAGGTTACCAGTATCGGTTAGTTACCTTATCTCTTTTAAACTTGTTTCTACATATGTTTCTTATTTGTGCAGGTGACACCGAAAACATTGGCCGATGTGAAGGGCGGCACTCTTATTTCTTATGAGGGCAGGGTTCAGGTATGAGATTTCTATCCATTGCTAGTACTCTTTTTGTGTGTGTCAATTATAAGGTTATGATATATTGAAAACTTTCTATGTTTTGTAAACTTTGGTGGGCACTTCACATCTCTATAATGTGTGCTTTATCAAGCCACTTTTATTTTAGGAAGTGTTCTTTTATCTTGGACAACTATGTCTGTGGTTAGTTGTGGTTATGATTTTTAATTAGTGTTTTATTGTCTTCTTTTTAAATTAGCCGTTGTTTTCAAATAAGAAGTTTAGTCTTCTTAGTAAAGTCATATCTTTTTAAGTAGTTGGTTGAAATAAAGAGGTAGTATGAAATTGTAAATGATCTTATATTTCACATATAGGGTTTGGTTTCAAACTTACCACCCAAAAACAATGTCAATGTGCAAGACACTAGTCGAACTGGCTGGATAGCTAGTTGACCTAGTTCAAGGTTGAATAAGCCAGTTCCCCTGTTTTGTACCTTTTTCTTTGAGTAAGTGAATGTCAAAGGAAAACCAAATCGGCCACCAAGCTCATTCTTCTGGTTGATCTATTTTTTCTTTACAATGGAATGAATTCAATGTTAAAGCGCCTCCTTTCCCATACGAAGCTAAATCCTTGAAAACTTTTTCTATGCATGACCTTTCTTCTTTTACCCGATGTTCTTGTGCAGCTCCTGGAAATTGCTCAAGTCCCTGATCAACATGTAAGTCCTGTTTCTATTCTTTCACTCCCCCAACCTCCTCCTTTAATATTTAACCTGTCATCTTGTTCTCACTGCTGATAGCAGCTATGTAAAATATAGCTAGAATCCCCAGATTGCAGATACAAGTACATTCTGTTTCGATAATTACATTTGCACAGTTTGTTGTTGATGATATGCAGTGCTTTCATTGAAACAGGTCAATGAATTCAAGTCAATAGAGAAGTTCAAAATTTTCAACACAAATAATTTGTAAGTAATATTAACCCAAATCTTGTAGAACATTCATGGAATACGATTATGTGCTAACAAAGTAACATTCAGGTGGGTGAACTTGAATGCAATTAAAAGGCTAGTAGAAGCTGATGCACTGAAGATGGAAATTATCCCAAACCCAAAGGTATATTTTTTTTATATGAAGCCTGGTTGTTCCAAGATTCTGGTTTTCTGATGCGTAGATTTGTTTATAGGAAGTGGATGGGGTCAAAGTTCTTCAACTAGAAACCGCAGCTGGTGCAGCAATCAGGGTACATCTTTAAAACTCATTTAGGATGTTATCAAAAGTTAAAGCTTGAAGTTCTATTTCTATAGAAATTGATCTTTTAGTAATTTAATTACTAATTTTACTCATCCGTACCTATGACCAGTTCTTTAATAATGCTATTGGCATCAATGTACCGAGATCTCGATTCCTTCCTGTGAAGGCAACTTCCGATTTGCTTCTTGTCCAGGTAGCCTCCTTTTCTCACTACTCGATTTTGAATCTTTAATAATGACTTGAGGCTTGTCTAATGCATTTATCTTCCTTTGCAGTCTGACCTTTATACATTACAAGACGGCTTTGTTACCCGGAACAGTGCGAGAAAAAATCCAGAAAATCCTTCTATTGAATTGGGGCCTGAATTTAAGAAGGTGAATATTTAATACAGTTAAACATCTATACATTAATAGCCATGGAACCAAGGAAATCTATTAATTTAGCAGAATATTAAATAATCGATAAATTAGTCGTACCCATTGCACAAGGCTCAACTTGCTTTAATCAGCAAGGTATTCCTTATTTTATTCAATATTGTACATTGTATTTAGTTTCTCGTTTTACGAACAAACAATTCTATGCATTTGTTAAACCAAGTAAAGGTCATGAATCTACTTATTTTTCCCAAAAATAGATTGTACATTGTTCAATGTACTACATTATTCCATTTTGTGAACATTTAACCAAACAAACATAAGCCATAGCAATAGGAAATATTAATTCATATATACGTTGGACCTATATGATTATTTTATAATTTATTATATTATAAGTTTTACGAATTATTAGTTTAGCACATTAACCCCAAGTCGGACTGGCTAGCTGAGGTTATTAATTTATCGGGTATTAAATTAGCTAATCCTTTTTTATGGTTCCAACTACCTGATGATAATTGTGATAATTTCTTTCCTTATAGGTTGGCAGTTACTTGAGTCGATTCAAGTCAATCCCCAGCATCCTTGAGCTTGATAGCCTTAAGGTTTCTGGTGATGTCTGGTTCGGTGCTGGTGTTGCTCTCAAGGTATGCACTTACAGCCAAGAACTGTCTTGCATCAATTGTCTTTTTCATGGTTAAGAATTTGACGTCAGTGTGAGATTGATATCTGAATCTTAGTTAAGTTGCAATAGATTGGATGGGGAGATTAAAAAAGGAAAATACTATTTGTTTACTTTGATATAAATTCATGTTGGTTGGCTCATTCGTGGGCCGAAATTAATCTCGTCTTGTGTCCATTTCTACAAGACTGCAACATAGATTATTAGCTATCCATGCACGTTATTTATCTCTTTTCATTTGTTCTGGAAACCTTTAAAATCCTGTTGTAAGTTTCACCAAACACATTCCCCTTCACATAGACAGCAAATTACAATGGCAAGCACGAAGGATTATTTCGGTCTATGCCCAACCTCGACCTTGATTATTCATTTCGCATCTTTTTTTCATACTATCGTGCTGTTAAGTCTAGTAATGTTGTCTGCCATATTTTTCATTCAATGAAGGGGAAAGTAACTATCACAGCAAAATCCGGGGTGAAGTTAGAAATTCCTGACAACGCCGTGATTGCAAACAAGGTAAAACACAAATCAATCTACACCATCATATGTTACAAGTTATGTTGATATTCGTTGCTGTTCTATACGTGCTAATTGTACTTTTTGCGCAGGATATCAATGGCCCTGAAGATCTCTAAGTTTCTTGTCCTGAAATGTATCGGAGAGTGCCCTCGGGTTGAATACGAGGGCCCTATGGTTGTGCCGTGCTTGGTTACTGTGATAGGGAAATAAAAGTTTTTGTATTTTTGCTGCATGAGTTTGGTGAAGTTTGCAGGTTCCATGTTAAACCCTACTGTTTGTGAATGAAAGTTTGCATAAACTTTTAGTTTTACGCTTTTGGTTCTTCGTAGTTCGACTGTAGTTCTTTGTCCCTTTAATCCATGTCATGGCAATCTTCTGTGTTTTATTTGTCGCCAAAGGTTATTTTAATTGTTTGTCTAGGTTTGTGGATAACACCGCTCTTATTAAATAATTTCAAATTATCTCCTGAATAAAGGTGGTGAGTAAACATATTTTCATAAAAAAATTACAATAATAATATATAAAAAGGAAATTCCACGTAGACCTTGAAATATTCACTTTTGTGCATTTTACTCCCAGATTAAGAAGTTTTACAATCAAGTTCCACTCCAAGCCTTGAACCGTTATTTCCACCCCAGATTTAGTCACTTATGTTGGAAAAATTTATGAGTAATCGTGACATCGTTATATGATGTTATTAATTTGAGCGTTGTAATATGATTGCAAGATAAATTTAATATTTTCTCTTAAGGTAAATTAATAAAATAAGAGTTGTGTTCTATTAGACTCCATGGTCCAAGAAAATTGTGATCATCAACCGTTTGATCTTAATCAACAATAAAGAGAAATTGTAACAACAAACGTTAGAGAACCATCTATTATTGGATTAAGGTCTAGGACACTTATAAAGGGGCCATCATGTAATTTTAATGGAATTGTGGATGGAAATTGGAAAGTAAAGAAAGGTGTCATTTAGTTAAATAGTTCGAATTATAAGTGGTTAATTCAAAACAATATTTAATGTGAAGGATTAATGCACAAAAATAAAAAACTTCAGGCTTTTTGTGCAAATTCCTTTAAATACATTTTTATAAATACGGATTTTTGTTTGGGTCGGAAAAAAAATATACACCGGTGGTTGTTATTTTTGCTGAGAGAAGATGAGGAACGCCCAATCGGAACCAGCCCAGATTCCGACGAGCTTCGGTCACGAGCTTAGGGCTTGCCTCCGTTGCCGCCTCGTCAAGACCTACGATCAGGTTAGGGTTTTACATCTCGTTTTCCTTTTTTTATTTTATTTAAAAATTTTTGTTTTAAATTACAGAGGTTTTAGGGTTTTTGCTGAGTAAATATTCAAATGCAAATGCAGTTCAGAGAACATGGATGCGAGAACTGCCCTTTCTTCGAGATGAACGACGACAACGAGCGCATCACCGATTGCACCACTCCTAATTTCAACGGGTTGGTCTTCTTTACTCTCGTTCTCTGAGATGATTTTGATTTTTCTTTAATTTGTGATTTTTTTTGTTTATTGGAAATTGCATAATTTGATTTGCTTGTATTTTAGGATCATCTCAGTAATGGATCCGAGTAGGAGTTGGGCTGCGCGGTGGCTCCGAATTGGTATGTATGGTTCATACAAATTTTGTTTATACCAAGATTTTGCATTGACCGAATGATGCATTGATTTTCGACAACCATTTTCAATTTTAATTTTTTGTAATTTGTGCAATTTCAGTTTTCTTTAGGAATTTGTCCAGAGTGTTTGAGTCGCCTATGCATTCTTTTAACACTTGATAATATAGTGGCTTGCTCTCAATTTTCTCAAAGGCATCTGCTTTAAATTGTTTACTTTTCGGACTTTTACATGCTCTACGTTATGGGTACTACAATCTGGCATTGATTTTCAAATTGGCTGTGAAATTTTAACATGTATTTTGATTTTTTGGCAGCAAAATTTGTCCCTGGTTGTTACACACTCGCTGTTTCAGAGGCTCTTTCGGAGGATATGAAGGTAACACTATGTTTTTTTATATTTTATTGTTATACAATTTCAAATAAATTTGGTTAGTGGCCACACTGGCCAGTCTTTTGTATTATAGTTATTTCGTCGAATATGTTAACTATACCATTTGAGCCATGATTGTTTTTGGTTGGGATAGTTTTCGAATAGCCAGTTTTGCCACCATATATTTCAAACAAATTTGCAAGTAACTTGAAAGTCTGCCCTAATTGACATTAGGAGTAAAAAATTGCAGATTGTGGAGTGTGTAGTGTATGCATGGTTGAACCTGAAGTAGATTGTCATATTAGCACGTCCTTAGAAGAAAGAATCCTCGGATCCAATGTTGTTGTTGGAGGCAACAGATTTAATGGTTTGGGCTCTCCATCTTCTTTTCCTTCTCATAAGGTGTAAATTAGTGCGTTAATCAAAATTGAAAACTCTTGGTATATGATCTATTCCGTAGTGACCTGTTCAAAACTCTTGGTATATCATGAAAAGCTGCTCTTTTTTATTTTCGTGTTCCATTCCCGAGGATCAATCCTGTGATAACCCCATTCGCATGGATGGTTACGTTGATTGATGTAGTAGGATAATTAAATCAATGGCAAACTTGTTTCTTCCCATTACATTTTTTTTTGGAAACTATTTCGTCTCATTACATTATTGTTCGCTTTGGAGCTTAAATTGGGTGTGGAGGTACTCATGGACGATTTCCATGTGCTAAGTTTACTCTATTGCACTTTTTCAAATCTGTAGAGGTTGCTTGTATCGGCATGTTTAGAAGTTCTTACACTTTTTTTCTCCATTGTTTTTCTTTGGTTAATTAACTTATTTGGTTCATATATTTGCAGAACATATGCGAAGATGCTCAGATGCAATACGTACCGCCAAAGCGTATATGAGCGACCTGATGATGATCGGACCAAAAAAACTTGGAAGTGAAGGAACTTTAACGTGGGTAGAATAGCAGCTTGTGATGTACTTAGACCTTCCGCAGTAGGAAGGACCAATTGAGTGTGATTAATATACTGAACTTGTATAGGAATCACACTTACGGTGGGCTGAAAATTTGGGTGTGATTCCAATTTATTGAACTCATGAGTTTAATATATCAAACTCATGAATGTGGTATCAATGTATTGAACTCGCATTAGTTTAGTGGTGAAATCAAACTTATGATGTCTAATTTCTATATATAGGTATTACACTCACACTACTGTGAAAGGCCTTATTAAGAGTAGAATCCTCTTTATTTTGGGAAAGTACCTCCTTCGGGCTTTTAGCACAAAATGGTAACAAAATTTGGCAGGCTGATTTATTGGAATAAATTCACAAAGTAAAAGTCGAAGGGCATATTTTGATATGTTTATGAGAGGGCCAAAATTATTTTTTAAGAAGCACGAGAGAGATATTTGATCTTGGGTGCAGATGGTTGAGAACACAGTTCTAGTTGACTTGACTAAATTCAAGTCAACAAACCTAAATCACTTATAGAGTGTTTAGCAAATAAGAGATCTATCATATTACTTATTTTTAAGAAAAAAATTAAGTTGAACTCTAGTTACATAGAACTAAAAAAATCAACACGTGATATCAATATGTTATCTATGAATTGAGATCCTCTCCAGATCTCTTTAGACCAGAACTGACTGACAGAGTAATCCGAAGCATTCAATTCAAATGGTCTCTATTAGTCCATTCCATTGGTTTACCTAAGGGTCCGAACCTTTCTCTTCCTCTTGAATGGTCCAATTCGTAATCTGTCGACGTCGGATTGCGAGATCTGAGAGAATTTGAATTCGTTATCCATATAGCAAAAATGGGCCTACCAAAGTGTCAAATGAAAAAATAGCATGTAACTTGGGAGTTGGATTACAAAGGGGTCAATGATGTAGTGATTTGTGAATTTGAAAAATCTTAGTAAAAGACAATTGCCAAACTGTTATAGCTCCCAAGTCATATGTGGTGCAAATACTTCCAATTAAAAGGGTTTAATACTAGTTGAGAATTCTATTGGTCAAAAGGAATAAAATATTTTCCTTGGGAAATATTGTGTGTACCAACACAAATGAGATCGTAATTTTAACATGAGAACACAATGATGTATCATGATTTATTTGAAGTTGGGTTTCACTCTGATATAGTTTCATTATATGATTGGGTTGATTTTATCGAACAAGAGGCATGAGTGTCTTTAAGAGAGTAAAGGTGGTGATAGTGAGGAAGCCTTAGGGTTAAATTGGAGAATGGTCCCTAAATGAGGGTGAGGTTGCTTTTTTATAGTGCCAAGGGCAAGCCAATCATTTTCATGTTTCTATGGACTAAGTGAGGCGCAAATATAATAAGGAAAACTAATAAAAAGAGATTGAAAATTTTGAGTTTTAACGATAAGGACAAAATAAAGGTAAAGTGAATAGTATCAGGATTGACTTTTTAGTGTAAAAATATGATTTTTCGTTAAAATGAACGGTACGAGAAGCTTTTCGTTAAAGTTCCCAATATAATATCATTGTGATTAGGGTTATTAGGAAACTAGTCAGTCGTTTGCCTATAAATATTGAACTTCGAAAGCAAAGCAAAAAGAGGAAAACATATCTATGGCCACCGCTTAAGAACAAAAATATTCTATCTTAAATCTTCTTCTCCATTGAGTTTTACCATGGATCGAGGTATGATTTTTTATTTATTTTTTATATTCAATTAATCTCCACTTTATATTTTGGGAAAATTAGGAAATTTGAGATTTCTGCTTTACATGTGGTTTTAGAGTCATGTTTAAAACTTTCATGATTTCTACAGTGTTGATTTAGTGTCGTTATGAATTGATTAAATCATACCTATTATGCTTTTAGCACGATTTGATTTGGTACTTGTTTTTCTGAGGTGTTGAAAAATATTAATTCGCAGTCTAAATGGTAAATATGTGAATTATTCTTTGTTATGCATCTATTTTTATTAACTTTGATTAAAAAATTCTAAAGAAATTAAGATTAATTTAGAATGCATCATAAAGCTCTGAAATACATTGGATTCTTTAATCTTGAACTACCTTAGATGGCTGATTCTTTACTCGATTGAACTACCTTAGATGGCTGATTCTTTAAGCTCGGAAGTGAAGGAACTTTCTTCACTACAATGATGTCGAATTAAGAAATTTTGTTTCTAAACCACATTTTAAGATATAATGGTCATTTTTAATTATTAATGAGGACATATTTATCATAAAAAGATGGCAATTAATGTTATCTTTTGGTTTCCCATGGAGAAAGAAAGTGATTACTAAAGAAGGTGGAGGGCTTCCCTTGCCCCACTATTTTCCCATGAGCCAAGAAATCATTTCTCAAGCTTGAAGTTACCAAACATTAGAAAGCAAAAGACAACACTTTCTCATTCCCAAGCTCTCTTTTCCGCATACCAAACGTAGCCTAATGATTTAGGCCCTCTGCCTTATTTCCTTCTGGTCTAGTGTAACTTGGTGCATTAATCAAAATTCAAACTCTTTGTATATGATCTATATTTGAATATAATGAAAAGCTGTTTCTTTTAGAGTGGTTCTATCTACACGCTATTTTTATTTTTCACACCAAATTTTTGGCATTGGGAGCTTAAATTGGGTGTGGAGGATATTATTCATCATGTGCTTTGTTTACTCGATTGTACTTTCCAAATCCATAGAAGTTGCTTGTACTGGGATGTTTAGAAGTTCTTACACTTTTTTTGTCTCCATTGTTTTAATTTACTTATTTGGTTCATATATTTGCAGACCATGTGCGAAGATGCTCAGATGCAATACGTACCGCCAAAGCGTACATGAGCGACCTCATGATCGGACAAAAAAAAAAAAAAAAAGAACAAAACCCCGTCGGAAACGTTTACAAGACTAGAAGCAAATGCCTTAGTATTTATTTATTTATTTATTAATTTTAATGACGGTTGTTGAAACCCGGAAGTGAAGGAACTTTCTGCTAATGTGCTTAGAATAGCAGCCTGTAATGTTAGGTCATTCACAGTAGGTTGGAAAAAGTGAGTATGATACTAATATGTTAAACTTATACAGTAATCACACTTTTACAGTAAGCTAGAAATATTAGGCTCACAAGTTCAATATATCAAACTAATAAGTGTGGTATCAATATATTGAGCTCACACTAGTGTAGCAATAGTGCTATAAAAATCAAACTTAGGATACTTGATTCCTATACTCGTAAGTATCACTCACCTGAACAACAGTGAAAAGCCTTATTTTGTTTTGGAAAAGTATCTCATTCGGGCTTTTAGCACAAAATGGTAACAAAATTTGCAATTATTGGAATAAATTTCACAAAGTAAAAGTTGAAAGGCATATTTGGATGAATAGGAGACGGCCAAAATATTTGTTTGAATAATGAAACTAAATTTAGCTGAAGTATGGGAAAAAAGATTTAAACTTGAGTACTGATGGTAAAGTACGCACTACTCTAAATCCAAGACCGCATGCCAAAATCAATTTTAAGAAAACAATAAGCTTAATTGAGTTACAAGGAACTAAAAAAATGGCCACGTGACATCAATATGTTTTCCATGCAAAAATAGGCCCACCAAAGTGCCACATCAAAATGTAGTAACTTGGGAGTTGGACGACAAGGGTCAATGAAGCAGTGACTTGTGACTTTAGGGGCCTTTGAAAAATTTTAATCAAAGAGAAAACTGTTATAGTTCCCAAGTCATATGGGTGCAAGGCACTGGCGAAGCTCCGTAGGTGTAAGGAGGTGCATCCGCATCTTCAGTGTAAGAAATCACTGAGATTGAGGAACAACCCCATGTTTTCTGAATTTGCCGGAACAGGTAGGTGATGAATCACTCCTCAAGTGTTTGATGGTCTTCCTACATCTATCTCGTACTGCTTTTGCTTGTCTTTATACACACCTTATATGTTTGATTAAATGCCTCAAAGAAGTATAAATATAATTAGCCCTACTTCCAATTAAAGGGGTTTAATATTAATATGATTTGGAGATTTCTATCGGTCAAAAGGAAGAAAACACTTTCCTTTGATAATATTGTGTGTACCAACATAATGGGATCGTAAATCTAACACAAGAACACAATGTGTATCGCGGCTTACCCAAACTTGGGTTTCACACTAGTGTACTTTCAGTTCAATTATATGATTGGAATTATTTTATTGGACAAGAGGCATAACTTTCTTTGAGAGAGTAAGGGTGAACCTATTGGAATACGTTAATATTTAGGAGATAATTAGCATGCTTAACCAAACAATTGCTTTTTATGTACCAACTGCAAGCAACCACTCCGATTTCCTATCATTCCACTTTCAAGAACTTCAATTGTCCTTGGTTTTGTTACGATTGTGGGAAAGAGTTCTTCCCATTTATTCTGTAAAACGAAGCAGGTTTTTCTAAACTTCTCTGATCTTTGCAGCATTTTAAATTTAGTATGTCAGTAAATAGGAAATAATGAAAAGTTCGAGTTATAGAACTAACGAAATCTAAAAACATGTCAACCAAGTATGCTGCACTAATGTGCGCTACTCCTGAATCCTTCGAAGACTCGACATGAGCACAAGAGTTTCTGAAGTGATTGGCTTTTGGGAACATCTTATCATAGTTGTCCCGGTTGAGGAGATATCTGCTATCAGTTAGGGATTTCATCCACACAGGCTTGTCGAGTTGAAAAAGCTTGATCAGTTCTTCATGGCACTGGCTGCAATGTCTTTCATGAGTGCCTTTTCCATTTGAACATATTCGTTTAATTGGTAAGCTATTGCGGTATTGGTAAGATTGAGATTAAGAGGTGGACTTCTGGCGATCACATGGTTCGAGGAACATCCTGGTGATAAATTTTGCGACGATCCAAGTACAGGCGCCAACGATTTAATTTGTGATAGTGGTTTCCCTTTATACTTAGAAAAAAGGCTGGCTACCTTATCATGCTTCAAAAAAAAAAAAAAAGGGTGTGCTATCCACACCCCATTTTACTTCTCACACATCCATTGATAATTTCTATCCATTGATCTTCTTCAATTCATCCGATCCGACGGCCGAAAATTAAAAAGGTATGTGAGAAGTAAAATGGGGTGTGTGGATATCACACGCCAAAAAAAATATATGCCTAATCAGACATCATTGTAGTGAAGAAAAAATTATATTAAATGATAGAATGAATAGATAGAAACAGTTTATGTTCCAAATATTTACCTCTTGTTTCAAATAGGCATTTGATAAGTGAATTTTATATTATATATTTAACCCTATTTTTAGTATGTTCTGGTTAATATTTTGGAAGAATTTTGATACTTTGAATTGTATTTTTAATATAGGACTTTCGACTTCATCTGGAGCAAAACGTGGTCAAATGGACGAATTTTGGAGTAATTCCAGTTGGAAGACGTTCGTGAGTCACTTAGCTTGATCGTATAAAAAATTGGGATTTTTCCATTAAGCGGTTATTTTCTGGCGATAAAATAAAGGAGCAATGCGCGGTGCTGGAAAATAACGTTTCTGAGCTTAAATTACGTTTTTAGAGCCCAAGATGACATCGGATGGTTTCGTGGCCTTCTGGAGATGTGTTTGGAGCGTCCTTATCTTTAAAACAACCTATCTTGGGCCGGATTTGGAGGAAATCGGAGGCTAAAACGTGGCTGGACAAGTACTTGGCAGATTCTCCTAGTGTAATTAGGGTTTTATTTTCTAAGATATTTTTATTATTTTTCTTAGTTTCCTAGTTGGAATATGAAACCTATGTCTTAGGGTTTGTAAGGGCTGGGAAAAAATATTGCTTTGGCCGTCTATAGTTTTACAGGACGCTTATTATTATTCAACTTTAGAGACAAAGAACTTGGCTAAGGTTCTTGGAGATTTTCTACTTTAAGGTGCTTTCATTCCTTTTATTTTTAATAATATTTTCTATGATTTCAATTATGAATATGTATAACTAATTCCTTCCTGCTAGGGAGAAACCTTGAGCCTTAGCATGAATATGTAATTTTTATTTAATTGCTTATGATTGATTGCATGCGCACTTTGAATTATTGATCACTGTTTTAAACTATCTAATTCTCTTGATGATTGGCCACCATGAGGATGTTTAGACAATTAATTGGATGCAATTCGGTCGGAATATCACCGGAGGATTAAATATTGCTTCTTGTGATTAATAATTGTAATTTCATCTAAGGCGAACATCACGTTCTTAGGGGTTGCATGGTTCTTCAAAGGGTTTTCATAAAACTTAATGAGTCTTGCATGTTTATATTTGATCTGAATATCACAGACGGATTACATGTTAGATATATGTTCTTGCTTGCATATCACGAGGAGAATATGTGTTAGGAAAACCTAACCTTCGAAGTGGCATATGTAAATTATAAGTAATTGGTAAAAATACATAGAATTGCTAGGTGATGGTGGAACCCTAGTGCCTTTATACATTGATATTTAAACTCTTTTCTTCCATTATATTAGTTTTTGTTTAAAATTCGTTTTTAATATTACCCACTCTCAAACTCTCTTTTCTCAAGTTTTAATTCTAAGTACTTAATTAGGAATTATTTCTACATAAATTATCCAAATAGTCCTTGAGGAAAACAACCTTGCATGAGCATCTATACTACAACATTCTTGTATTCTTGCAAGTATTTCATGTGATTTTGACCCTATTTACATAGACGTTAAAAACTCTATCCGCATTCTCATGTCGAAGTATTTATAAACTGAGTTGTCGCTCTTTTTCTGGAATCGATGCACCACACAAGTTGGGCAAACGACATTCTTTAAGGTTTCTCTCATTAAACAGTTTTCACGACGAATGTTTTCATTCAGTTGACGAAGGTTTCTTTAAGGTTTCACACACACATGTAGTATGACAATTAATTTAGATAATCCATCCAAACAATATATGAGTTCAAATTTTCTGTACCTTTTTTGTGACCTCTTTGTGACATCTATTATTGATTGAAAACGTGTTAAGTTTATGATAACAAATATAAGGAAATTTAAATTTGTGGACATGTATCAACCAATGATAGAGACCAAAGAAATCGCACACAAAATGAGTGCAGAAGATTTGAACTCACATATACAAATTAAACAAAAATGTATATGGATTTATGTTTTTTTTTTAACAAACGATATATCTACATTAAGGATCAGGGGATAGGTTTAGCCTCACAATGGGTTAGTAATAATGTGGTTCAAATTCGCATTTGGAGAAAATCGAACCTAAGACCTCTCACTTACAAGTGAAGATAAATGCCACTAAATCTTAATTAATATTAATTGGTGTATATGAATTTATGTTAAGTTCAGATAAGGACCCCAAATTGTTACCAAATGAATCCAATCAAGAAAGAGATAATATGCTAATTTAGAGTTTATGGTCCAGAGTTGTCCTAAATTTTTTTTTTTTTTTTTTGTTAAACAATAGATTTTGTTATGTTAGATGTTAGATTAGCCATTGACTTGTGTGAATTTTTTTAAATTTATTTTCGTTTCACATTTGAGTACTTAATTAGTAATTAACTGCACAATGAAAAGATTTTGTTATGTTAGATGTTATATTAGCCACCGACTTGTGTGAAATTTTTTAAATTTATTTTGGTTTCACATTTGAGTACTTAATTAGTAATTAACTACACAATGGCACAACTAAAATGGAAAATGATGACGTTAGCGAGAATCCAAGGAGCAAACAAAATGGAACAAGACTTGGTTGTTGAATAATTTAGCAGCCATTCCTGCTTATACCCAATCTCGTGTGGAGACGTGGACAAGACTTGGACACGTATCCACACGGGATTGGGTATAAGCAGGAGTGGCTGCTGAATTGTTTAGTAGCCAAGTTAATTCCAACAAAATGCCAAATATATTTTGTTTAAAAATATATAATTCACATTACTTTCCTAACTTCCTTGCCAAATGGCAAAGCTGTTAAAAGTCATTTGCTCGAATTCTTCTAAGACAACATTAATCATGAACAAAACCTTTTTCACTAAGAAATGAATTCTTTTTAGCAAGTGGCCCTTTACTACAGATATGGAAAGGAGTTGAGCCCTTGCATGACAGCGTGGATTCAAATCACACCGGTGACTAATCTAATATCTAATCTAACAAAACCTATCGTTTGACAAAAAAAAAAAAATCTTCTTTTCATTTTTCATTTTTTGAATGGATTTTTTTTTAATCTATACATTTTTCAAGGAAGGAGAGGATTCGAAAATTGTTACATGAATTTATGAGAGGGGGAGCTTTGAAGTCGAGACGCATGGGTAGAACCATAACACCCTATCCACTTAGATATCAGACCACGTGTAATTTATTTTTGCATGGATAAACATCATTACATTTGAAACTTTTACTTAGCCAAATTATCTCAATATTTACCAATTAATACCTCCAAGTTCGGCATGCAGTCAAATATTCTAGTGGTGTGTTAAGTTTCCACCCATACGTCCCGGTTCGAAACTCTTTCTTCACCCTAAATTTGTATTAGTTTCGAGTCCTCTCAGTCCCTTTAATAATAATAAACTTAAAAAAAATTAAAAATAACTCCAAGTTCTAGCTACATAAGAAAAATTGTTGTTTTGTTTCTTACAAGAGAAGATATTAAACCTTTACTGTCAAACTTGATCCTTCATCTACCTAAAATGCTTCAAAGTTTTTTCTTTTTTTGATACAAAAAGTTCAAAATAACGAGCTTATCTCCGACTAATTGTGATGGGTTTGTAGTTCAAGCAGTTAAGATTATAGAGACTACGGTCCATACGCATTCGATGACCACCACCTACAAGCTTGAACAATAGCATCGTATATATAGCCAATTATTCAAAACGAAATTCAAACGGAGTCTCAAAACAGTCACAAAAATAAATTTCACAACCTTCTCCAACGGCTAGTTTTATTCTTAGCATAAGAATTACAATTCCACCGCAAACAGTTTAATGAAAGCTCGAGCAGTTGAGAGCAACTTGGATCTTTTGAACGGTGGAACTAATGAGAGTGTTGACAGTTGCCACCGACTCCATGTTCATCTGCTTTGAAATTGAGGGGCTAGAAACCAATATCTGGAAAGCCACTGTAAGAAGTGAACCACCTACCCTGGAATTGCCTGAATCCCCAGTTATTTCAGCACGGCCATCACCTGATATCACAAACCCTGATAGGAGGATAGGTATGTTGGAAGAGTCCTCACCACTTACTGCTACGTTAAGAGCTGGTATGTCGACTTGAGCATATACAAATAAGGATCCCAAAGGGTCTGTGTAACTTTCTTGAAGCATCGACATGTTATTCTCGGTGTTGATGAAAGGCTGCTCCACAGAAACCATTGAGATCAAACTGAACTGTTTATAAAGCAAAAACATAGGCTGAAAGCATTTCCTCATCCTTCCAGCATTTAAAGTACCATCAGTTCACCTGTAGTTTCGCCGTTATTCCGGGATAAAATATTTGTGAAAGGAAAAATGGAAGAAGGAAATGAAACTACCCGAATGACACATATACAATCTCCTGGATGCGTTCTAGTTGAAATGTTTGCAATCTCATGCACTGGATTTCCATTAGACAGAACATCCCACTAGGAGAGAAATCAAATTAAGGTATCAGTCATATCACATTTCAACCTAACAAAATGAGGAGGATCTTTTTGTTAGTGAGAAACCTGAACTCTATTTTTCTCATCTTTGAAGAAGTTAAAGACAGTTTCGGATGGTAGAGGAAGCCAAAGAGAAGTAGCAACACTGACGATCATGCCATGCTGTCTTGATTCTGCACTCTTACAGACAGAGACTCGAACCCCACTGTTGTTCACTTCGGACAATTTGATGAAATTGGGGTTCCACTATAAAACCAATTGGCAATATGGGGAGTAGCCCAAAATCATATAAGCACATAGCAAACCTTGTCCTTCACCGATGTGGGACAACTCTCAACACGCCCTCGCAAATGTTGCGGATTTTCAAGTCTACACGTAGACAACAACTGGATGATGTGGAGCGCGTTTGGCCGTTTGGCTTCACACGAAAACAACCCGCTCTGATACTATGATGAAATTGGGGTTCCACCATAAAACCAATTGGCAATATAGGGAGTAGCCTAAGACCATATAAACACATAGTAAACCTTATCCCTCACCGATGTGAGACAACTCTCAACACAACTGAGGGAAGTCAAGTTTACCTGCCATGCTTAGCATTCCACAAAAGTTCTTCACCATTCTTTGACAGAGCTTCATTACACTCCTCTTGCCTTCAGGCAAGGTAACCACTAAACAATGGACAAAAGTCTCATCAAAATAGAATTTTCTTCCACGATTCCAACCTTAACAGTTAAAGCAGTCTCGTGCCTACCATCATCCATGGTCTCCCTTTTTGTATCATTCCACACCAAAGAAGCCTGCACCTGCTCCAAACTTACTATATCTTTCTATGCAATGAAATTTCACAAGGTTCTCGTACGAATCTAGAAGTGAGGTAAGAAGAAAGAGCCCTTTGTTTCTTCCTCAACATCAATTTTCGCAGTTGATCTAAGCATCCCTGAACACGTCTTCCATTTTTTCAGGCTTCCATTACTCTCACCTGCCAAGAGTAAAACCGCCTCTCCCATTAAACTGCTGAACAAAAAATTCCATGGTGAACAACAAATCTGGACCTCCAACGAACCAAAGCCCCCTACGATGCTCTTATGCCAATTGTTGGCCCGTTCGGTTAGTGCGAAGCCAAGATTTAAATTACAACCTCACCAAATCACAACTCACAATAAAAATACAAGAAATACAGACACCGAGAAATTTATAAGGTTCAGCAAAAACCTACCTACGTCCCCGGAGAGATATTGCTCTTCACTATGAGAATGACAGAACAAGTTACATATGAGTTAAATCGACATAACCCAATCACGGGTCCCTTGTACACCCACTCACATAATTTTCCCAAGAGCTTCACTCTACCCCAAAAGTTCTTTCACTAGAAGATCTTTTCACAACTCTCTTGATTTTCTCTCAACCCATGTTCAACCTTCCCCATGTGAGAGCCGAATGCTCTCCCCCTTTGATGCTTCTCTGATGCTTACCCTCCCACTTTCCAAGCATATCCCAATGCAAGAGTGCTGCCTTCACTTATAGGCATACACTAGCAATTATGCCAACCACCAAGACCAAAAAGTCTTGGGTTCACATGGCATATTCGACACCCATTGCTATACTTAGCCTATAGAGTGCAACCCTTTACTCCACCTGCCATTTAATGCATAGAAAAGAAAAAAAATGTACAATTGCATGCAATCTCACAAAGTCAAGACCTGTTCTTGCTTCCAAAACACAAAGTCACAAATGGCTGCTGCCATTTACTTGTAGCAATCACAAAGTTACACTTACAAAATTGTTGCCAACTCATAAGTATATGAGCCAAACACAACAAGATTGAGCGTGTACCATTGTGAAAAAGAAAAGATTGCAGGTTGAAAAAGCTGAAGAATTCTTGGAATTTAAAATTTCGAAGTTTTTGGGCTTTGAAAGGGAAAATAAAATAAAAGTTTGGATTTTATATGGGTGAGGTTGTAAAGAGATTCTAGATTTCAAGTTTTAGAGAACAACGAAAAATCTTGGGGTGTGTTTTTCAATCATTACGGTTGGGAGAATTGAAACAACGTGAGCCAGTTTTCATGCCAACGAATTCAACTTGAGAGCTGACCGCTATTAAGACAAGACTTTTCGATAGTATAGTTAGGTTGTGTGGGAGAGTGTGGTTTATGAACGGCTGAATTTGGATAGTCACTATGAAAATTTGACGCATGGCAGAAGTAATGTGGATGGTTAGTCAAGGCAAGGTTAGCATGTAAACCAGGATTGGGAAATTTATTGCAAACTAGTGTGAGGAGTTGAAGAATATTCGTTTCTTCAAAACCCTCAGGCCAGGTCCGTGGTTGAGGATTTCAAAAGTAATGAGGCAATGTTTGGGCCTAAAATACAAGGTTTGGGTCAAGAAAGGATAACTGACATGCCCAACCCTGATATTCTCCAAACACCAGGGTAGGCACGTGCTGGCCAACACCCGAAGGTGACGAAGCCATACTAACATGCATGAGAACTATGAACAATTAATCGACATAAATAAAAACTCGTAAATTTAACCATAATGAATATGCATTTATGGAACGTGTTCAGAGTATACAACTAATCCAAGACACAAATAAAGGATAATATAAAATTGAATGAACAAAGGGATGAGTCCTACACCAAGAAGACTCGAAGATGTCGATGCGGGAGTGCCTTGACGCCAGGATTGTACGCCTCGATTCTAAGTCTTGAGGGGGTGCAAAACAAAACATGAGTGGACCAAGTTGATATATAAGTAATACTAAAACAATTAATCTTTAACGTACTAACCCCCAGGTTTAGAAAACTTGTATAGCATAATAAGTAATAGGTTTTTCCGAAAACCCTAACATGCCATAAAACCTTTCATAAAACATATATCATATATAATGTACTTAGTAGTATTATCATAATCGACCGAAGCCATTACATCACCCGGCCGAATCCAATATAAATATCTTCGAACTAAAGCCACTACATCTCCCGGCCGAAGCCAATATAAATATCTTCCAGCCGAAGCCACCTATGTTACGCCCCACCCCTGATTTCAAAAGTAGTTTTGGGTTTTTTTATTTAAAAATTGTTTTTAGGGCCTTAATAGGTGTGCCCAGGGGGCCTACCTTGTTTTTGTGTCCCCCGGTCTCTCTCCTCTCTGTGCTCCCCCGAGCTCTCTTTCTCTCATTCAGTTCTCACTCTACCTTAACTATCTCTCTCTCGACTCTCTGCAACTCTCTCATTCCTTCTTCTCCGAACTCACACACACACACATACATACATACATGCAGGCAGCCATCGCCACGATCACACCATCATCATCACTCGGACCCTTCCTTCTATACCTCACCTCTCCGGTCTCTCTCTCTTTGACATTGTACACAGTCATTGTGCAAGTGATTTCTAGCGAAGGTAAGTCGAACTATTCTTCCATCCTTCTCCCTAGTAGTCTAGAAGGCTTAGTGGTTTTTGGTGAAGGTTTGGACGTGAAAACAACTCGGGGAGTTTTCCCAGTTTTTCGGCAAGCATTTCCCCTTTCGAGGAAATTTCTAGCCAAACCACGGTGAGTTGGCTGGCATGCAGGTATCAATCTCTTCGTCTCACTAATTACTACAACTTTCATTTTTGAATCACCCAATTTCGTTGAGTATTGAAGAAGTTATATCCATTTGACTCATACCCAATTTTCGGCGACCTCTGAGGCTTTCGAGGTATTTTTCGGCCAAACCACAGCGAGTTAGTGTCATGAAAGGTACCATTCTCTTCATCTCGTCGAGAACTATGATTTTCATTTTTGAATCACTCAATTTCGTTAAGTATTGACAAAGTTATTAACGTTTAAAGTTTGTCCAATTTTCCGGCCGAAATTCGGCCTTCTTCTTCTTGAGGTCCGGTGACCCACCAAACTCAGGCCCTTTGGGCCGTAACCAACATCAGGCCTTGGCCCGCTAAAACCTCAAACCCAAATCCTTTTAAGTCTAGGCCTTGGGTCGGATTACCCAAGCCTAACCCAATTATTTTATCTTTATTTATTTAATTGTTTATTTCCTTTTTAAAACCCAAAGGCCCTTGGGCCATTCAAATAGGGCCTTTGGCCCGTGAACTTGAAGCCCTTTAAGGCCAGCCATTTTGGGGCAGCCTTGAAGCCTTTGGGCTTTGGAACCCAAACCCACTCCTTTAGGCCCTTTGACCCAAAACCTCTTTAAGCCCTAACCATTAACCTTACCTTTAACCCTAACCCAAGTCTCTACTAAACCCTTTAATCTTTCAAACCCTAAACCCTAACCGGCCCATACCCTTTATGGGGAATATTCCATTAGGGAATATTTTGTCAGGGAATATTATGTGTTGATTTTTATGAAATTTACCCATGACCCTTCTTAGGGTAATTCAACGTCCTGAATCCGTTTCAGACATCCGTTTTCCCAAATTAATTTGTTTGAGTAGAGTTTGACTAAATGTACCTTTTATGTGCTTAGGGGCAATTATCTATGGTGTTTCCTTCTTCGCTAGGTTGTGTGGCTTTTCGACGGAAAAGTACTGTGAATGGACCCCTTCTAAAATGCATATTTTAATAGTATAAATGCATACATGAAAAGCATGATTTGCTGAATACGTTTTGTGAACGTTTTATGAGAAATTGGTTATCATGCTATATTGAGCTTATTTTGGAATACCATATTTTCTATCGAACCCATGTTCTTTATAGGATATTTGATGGATGACGATATACTATTAGAACATGTTTTTATAACACTTCTTTATAATATAGATTATGAATGACTTTATACTATGAAGATGCTTTTAAGATATGTGTACCTATGTTTTAGAAAGATTATGTTCAACGTTTTGTGCATACCTAGTGTCACAGCCCGTCCTGGAGTTGTGTATTATTTATTTATCGACGACGTGAAATTACCTAAATACCCTTGGACGTTGAGAATTATTATGGATGTTGTGGTTTAGACTTAAGAGTGTGGACCAATTAGCTATATTCCTCTTTTATTGGACCCAATTAGAACTAAGTGTTCTCTTAGTTGTGATTGGTGGCTTTTGGACCACACATACCCACCTACCTTCTCTCTCATTCCCGTGCCCTCTCTCTCATCTCTCGGACTTTCTCTCTCTCTCTTTCCTCTTTCGTATGGACAAGCTTCGAACTCCCCCTTTCAGGCATGGATCGAAGCTTTAAAGGTAAGGTTCTTGCTCATTGTAACCTCCTGAGTATGTTGGTACCCTTGTTTGGACGTGAATGCTTCGAAAACCCGAGAAACCCTAACCCCGATTTTGTGCATTGTTCATGCACACGTAAAACCTTGTGTTTCAGGGAATTCTAAGGACATAGGAAGCTTAAGGAGGTCCTCACGAGTCTCAGGGTACTTCGTTGGAAGGATTTGGATGTCGGATGACTGAGATTGACGTGTTTCTAGGTAAGCCGAGCTATCGACCTTTCTCGAGGAAAATTTAGTAGAATTTAAGCCTTGAAACTTGTATAACGTGATTCTACATGTTATTAGCTTCATTTTGGTACCAATTTCATGAAAAATGGTGAAGAAACGAAGGAGAATAGTGGTTTTAAAGTTTTACCCAGAAACCGGTGACTCACCGGAGAAGAAAGGGGAATATTCCGTCAGTTTTGACGGAATATGCTAACGCCGTCAGTTAGTTGGACGGTTACCGTTGGGTTTTAATGGAATATTCCTAACAACAGTTAAGGAATCCGTCAGGATTCCCTACGCGTGGCCTGCGCGTCTTGCCGTGCACTCGCCGGCGCGTGGCGGTGCGTAAGGGGTCCAAAAATTTATCTGAAAATTTGGGGATGATCCTGAGGTTGTGTAGGTCACTGTGGTATATTCATATACCCATTTTGAGCTTTGTATAAGAAGTTATTAGCTAGTTTTGCCTATGTGCTTTAAAATAATGTTTTTATAGTTAATTCGCATATAGGTGAGACTTATCCCGAGGACGAGCGTATCTAAGGGCAACTCAGGGGCTACGACCCTTCGACTTACTAGTGAGTGGGCTTTTGGATTTCAGTAAATATTTATATACTTGATATTTTCCCAAAAATATGTGTTTAAATAATAATATGCCATAAATGCCATGCATATAAGTTTATAATTCATACATGATTGGTATGTAAGGCTTTATATATATCTAAATGTGGTGATGTGGACGCTCAGGTAAGCTCAGGTAAGTTGTGTTTGGTTATGTGAATCATCGATGATGTGATATGTGATTGAATAATGTTGAGCTCATAAAGCTGCACTTAGGGTGATTGTGATTTAGCCATAGTTATGGCACATGCCTGTTTATTATGTCACATCCTGCACCATATGCTCATATTGGATCCAATTTAGGTGCACAGTCTTGTCGTACAGACCTTATTTATGGTTCCGACTCGTAGGTGACTAGCGATTTATTGCTCAACTATTATGTGAGAGTAGTATTGAGCATGATTGTATTACACTCATTATTGTCGTATAGACCTTTTTGTTTGGTTCCGACTCTTGTGCAGTATGTTGCCGTATAGGTCATTGTAGTGACTTCGGCTAGAGTGACTTTTGAGCTATAAATTCAGCCGTACAGACTACCATAGGGGTTCCGGCTCACATGTTATATTTCTATATAATTATTCTTACCTGAATTGCTTACTCTATTATATCTTGGTATGGCATACATTTGAATATGATTATGTGAAGTATGAATTGAATTGATATGATTTCATATATATTTATGTATATGCTTATATCTTGATTCTGGGAAAAATTATACATGTTTTACAGCGAGGGGTTAGATATGTTGTTAAATGAAATGGTTTTGTAAAACATTTGTTTTTGCCCACTCACGTTTTCTGTTTTGTGTCCCTCCAGGTTTTAAGTAAGCTTGCTATTGGTGGCTTGAGGACGTCGACAGTTCTAACCTATCTAAAAAATAGTAGGACATTTCTGGTACTGTAAAACTAGTACTTGTCCTACTGGACTGCACCTAGACTTATTATGCTCTGATTAGGAGTGCTTACTTTTGTAACTAACTCCTATCACTTCCTATTTTGGAGTGCACTCTAGTAATTTGGTTTTTAATTATTCGTATATTTCTCATCTCTATTGCTTCCGCACTGTGCACATGGCTACATCACTCTCATGTGACGACCAACATGCCTTGATCTCGATCGGGGTGTGTCACCTAATGGTCACTATATACATGCTTGGCAATTGATATGGATATGCATATTTGGCAATTGATATGGATCTGCCTGTTTGGCAATTGATACGAATATGCATGTTTGGCAATTGATACTGATAGGCTTGTTTGGCAAATGATACTGTTATGCTTGTTTGGCAAGTGATAGATGTGCCTGTTTGGCAAATGAAGGGTTCTGATACTGTTACTGATACTGATACCACTAGTTAGCACTATACACGAGATATCTTTTATGAGATGTTTTATGGCATGCTAGGGTTTTCGGAAAAATCTATTATCTATTACGCTATTGTTTTCATAAAACTTGGGGGTTAGTATGTTGATAATTGTTTCTATTATATGTATATAAGCTCTGGTCCACTCATGTTTGTTTTGCGCCCCCTTCAGGACTTAGAATCGAAGCGTACAATTCCAGCGTCAAGGCACTTCCGCATCGGCATCTTCAAGTCCTTTCGGCGTATGACCCATTCTTTTATTCATTCAATTTTATATTATTTCATTTAGTGTTCTAGTTAGTCGTATGCTCTGAACATGTTCCTCACTTGCATAATATTTATAATTAAATTCCTATTATCTTATTTGTATTTTTAATTCTCATGCATCCTAAATGGCTTGCGTCACCTTCGGGTGTCTGCCAGCACGTGCCTACCCTGGTGTACGGAGAAAATCAGGGTCGGGGCGTGTCAACCTACACACACTCGGTCGAAGCCACCTACACACGTCCGGTCGAAGCCAATATAAGTATCTTCGCTCATAGGCAGTATCATTCGCCCGTAAGCCCTACATCACCCGAACAAATCCAATTAATGATTTCATTCACCCATAGGCAGGACATTCAATATCCACTAAATAAGCACATAAAAACATTAACATAATATTTCTAATATATATATATATATCTCAAATCGAAGCTCAGTAACTAAAACGTCATATCGGAGCTCAGTAACTAAACGTCATATCGTAAAACCACGCTCATAAGTAGGTATATAGTCAACAATCATATATACCACAAAGAATGTAAAGTCGATAAATCATAATATATCATAAAGTGTGAATCTAATTTACTCATAAATGCTTCATAAAGCGTAGCCATTAAATCATACTTTTCATGTATGCATTTCTAATAGTAAAACATGCATTTTGGAAGGGGTCCACTCACCTTACACTGTTGGCGAAGAGCCGTGCAAACAAGGGTGGACGGAAGCACCACTAACAAACGCACCAGTGAGAGGTCGAGAGGTGGTCGGAAAGTGGCCTGAAAGCCACGGGTATATGTTGGAAATTGGGAAAACTCTCCGAGGTGGTTTCCTCCGTCGTGACTCGTCGGGGAAGACAATGAACAGTACCTTAGTCACTGTTGGGGTACACGGCTTCAAGCCTGGGGTTTTCAAGGTCTTTACGAAACTTTGAAGGGTTGTTGTTGTTGTTAAGATTGAGATGAGGAAGAGGATGAGTTGTAGATGAGATAGAGGGTTCGGGAAGTGCTTGAGAGAAAGAGAAAAAGTGATGGGTAGAAAGAGAGTGAGGGAGAGTTACACACAGGAAGGAGGAAGAAGAAAGGAAAGTGGGCCGATAAGACAAAACCAAAGCAAATGGGCCCCACCAGGTATACATAATAAGACCCAAAAGCAACTCAATTGAAAATTTCTAATCCATCCCAATGAATTTACCAAAATGCCCTTCTGTTCTGAAATTTGTAAAATTATTTGGGACGGGTTGTTACAATAACCTGAGTTGAAATGTCAAGATTCTCAGCCCAATAGTGATTCCTTAGACTAGTGGGCTTCTAGCTCAGAAGAGCATTTATTAGATCAAGTCCTAATGGAAGTAGGATTGTTAAGTTATCAGGTCCAATCGTGGCTCGGTCCAGTCCTAGTTGAATTAAGATTGGTAAGAATTAGGATATGTTTTGATAAGATTTGCATTATTCTAAGGATCAAGACCTATGTTTGATCAGATAAAAATGAATTAAGTGCACAAAGGGGCTAAGTTCAGAATCTTAGTTTAAGTAAAAAAAATTCGAGACTAGATAAAAATTGGGTTTTGATTAAAGAAGCTATTAAAGGGATAAAGAGAGGATATCTAGGTGAATGCCGTGTAGGCATAGTCCTATCAGAACTCTACCTTGGCAGACTCGGTTATCACGAAACCTATTTTTATAATATAAGGGTTCTGCAACATGAGGGACCCATTTCAGCTCAAGAAACAACTCAAAACGCTTTATGCAAAAACTCGTGCTCTATGTGAAACCATTCTCACAACCTTGAGAAAAATACTAATTATCCTAACCCTCTCGTCAGCACACCTTCAGTTTGGATAAACAACATTGTGTTGGCAATCGATGATATCTTCAATTTGGATTAACAACACATGGAGCCATAGAATCAAGCAATTTAGGAGCATCTTCAGTTTGGATTAACGCTACATCTAGTTGGTTATCTATCCAAATCTCATGGGCGAAGAGTTTTCAATTTTTTCGCCTAAAGAGGTCACTTCATTAGCTTCCCAAATAGGTGAGGTGTTCTATGATTGGTTAATTCCAGGTGCACTTCATAGTTCGACATTCAGATGGCCTAACCATGTTCACCATAAAGACACTAATTTTCTTTAAGTATTTTTGCCCATACAACATGATACTGATTCGACACAGTTATATTCTTAGGAATATAGTTGAAGTTGTCGAACTTGATGTAGAAGATTATGAACTTCGTAGTGAATTAAGTAACCTTGTCTTCAGGTTCTAGAGCCCGAGAGGTGTTCCTTCCTCAATCGTAGTCACTCAGGTGTAGAAGTCTACAGTGCATTCGATACTGCCATCACCACATCTATTCTACTTGCCCGACTACGCTCGGTCGTGTGGCACGCTCGCTTTCACAAAAAAAACATAGTTTGCTCAAGTAGTTGTTTGGGGTCTATTAAAACACATTTAATTGTTAAATATTCTCTTTCATGGAAACTAAAATTTATAATAGTGGCACTTTCTATGGTACTCTATACTTCGAATATTTTAACCGTTAGATTTTTAAAATACAAAAATTAAAATTTAATGATTAAAGTAGAAGGTTTAGGTGATGATTGGTAAATGCTTTGGTCTTGTTGCGCACGCACCATATCTGCTCATCGGCGGATTTCTTAAACAGAATTCTAACGAGAAATACTGTGCCACGCTCTCTCTCTCTCTCTCTAACTACCTTCTCTCTCTATAACCAAAAGGTGGCTGCAGCTGCGGAAGAACCGACTATATACACTACTCGAACTGCGCTTAGCTAACTTCTCCGATCCATTCCATTCCACCAATTCGTCGTTTCAATTCGCTTCTCCATTATTTCACTACTTTCTCCTCTTATTCATTACACAGATTTCTCGTCTTCCTCCTCGATCTATCGTCTTCGTTTCGATCTTCTTCTTACGAACTCAAGAAATCAAGAACTGCAAGTAAGTATTAATTTTAATCATATATAAATATATATACACACACATGTTTGTAGATAATTAATCTGCTACGTACTTCCTTTTGACTTGCATTGACCTTGGATCGCTGTTTGTTCTTGCTAATTTCGTGTTTCTTTCCTTTCATGATCGTGTGTTTACCTAGTGTTTGTGCATTTTCCCGAGAAAATGGCAGAAATTTTCTCGCCGTCCTTTTCTTGAATTGTGGAAAATTGTGATGTATCAAATCTTTGATCGATTAACTAATTAGAAAATGCATGCATGCATGCTCGTTTTTCAAGATCGCAAAATGCAGGGAATGAAGGAGATCATTGTGGTGGCGGTGATGTTCTCATCAATGTTATTCCGCTGCGGCGTCTCTGCTAGTACTATGGCGACCGCTGCTGCAACCAACACCAACCACTCTGTTGGCGGAGCCTCCGGTTGGGATCTCTCCTCCAACCTCCGAGCATGGGCTACTCGCACCGCTTTCCGTGTGGGCGACTCTCTCGGTATGGCATTTGATTATCCTTTTTGTTAATTAATTAGCTTCAATTCATCCATAATTGGTGATTGATTTCTCCGTCTTTCTTAATTGATTTGATTAACCCAATCTTGTATTATGCATTTGGTAACAGTTTAGTTGAAATCCATGAATAGGACTGCTAGGCTTAGGTTGATCAGTGCAATCATATTACTTAATTAACTAGAGATGAACAACTAATTAGGTTTTTCTTTTCTTTTTCTCTATAACTTTCTTTAATTTTAGGCTCTCTTTTAAGCCTGAACGGATCAGTTGAGACAGGGCATATAGCATGTATGATTGATAGGGGTAAGGTGGATTAAGACCAATTTAATCAAAATAAGAAAACGCGGTGCTGCGACTAAAACAATGAAGCTTAGCATACAAGCAAATCTGTTATTAGCTAATACTGAGAGGTTGACTAATGGATTAGAGGGCTGTTCGTGAATTTGTTTGGTCAGTTGGGTGTCTGGATGGATATTGGAATTAATTAAGTTGTGAACTAATCTACATATTTGAAATAATTAATGTTTGATCATGTGACGGTGATGGTGGTGATGTGGGCAGTATTCAGGTACACTCCGGTGCACGATGTACTGGAAGTGACGAAGACGGACTATGATTTGTGTCACACAGTAGACCCACTGGAGATGCACAACGATGGGGAGACGGTGATTCCATTGAGGGAAGCAGGAAACAGGTACTTCATATGTGGGAGGCTGGGCCATTGTGCCATGGGACTCAAGCTCCATGTGCTTGTCCTCCCTGCACTGCAGATGAGTACCAATGTTAATGCAACCTCACCCAGCAGCCCCTTGATCACTAGTCCTCCGCCAAATGCTACTAGTCCTATTTCCAACAACAACAGCAGCAGACACGGTCCAGATGATCAAGCAGTGGGAAATGATCATGTGCAGCCTTCCCCATCGCCATCGCAATCTGCTTCCAATTACTCAATTAATTCTACAGATGATGTACCTCCTGATCATGCTACAGGCAATACTACTACTGATGATGCACACTTAACTTCTGACAGCCCTCGGATTCTGCCATTGGATTCTGCCATTGGTTTTTCATTTCTTCTTCTTCAATTTCTTGTAGAAAACTTGATTAACATCCTTGGAAAAGATCCAATTCTCATAAAAGTCGGGGTTAAGATTGAAATTTGATTAGTCTTTTGACTTTAAAGAGTCAACTAATTACAATAATTGTCTTTGTTTGTTCCTAAATTGCCCTTTACTACAATTTGGCTAATGATTATTGACTATTAGAATTTTGGTGGTAGTTGTATTTTGAAATACTTACACAATTAGAGGCTTCATTTATGAGTGCTAAACCTTAGCAAAGTATAACATTCTTTTTCCTTTGCCCTGCACGAAGACTCAATTTGAGCATGAGCTTTTTCTAGGCTACTAGGCTTGGTCCTGCTTAGTTACAAGTCAACGTTACTAGGATCGGCCTTGAACTTCTTTCTCATTAATGTGTTAATGAATTTTTCTTTTTAATTTAGGATGGTACCATCCACATATCCATTTATACCTCTCACACACTCCTCTCAATTTTCAGATTTCGGATCAAATGAATTGAAAAAGACCAATGAACAAAAATTAACAAAAGTGTGTAAAAGGTGAAAAAGAGGTGTGTGAATATCACTACACTTAAAGTGAGACTCTCCATGGACTCTCCGTCATCTCTTGTTTTTGGTACAATGTTTTATAAAGTTGGTACGAGAATTGTGCAAAAACATGAGTTGACGGAAAGTCCTTGAAGAGTCCCTGAAATAGTCTCCTTAGCATTTCCCTATTTTGATTTCACCCAAAAGTACATGATTAGGAATGAACTACACCAAGTAAAACCTAAAACTGAAAATGAAGTCTGCGAGAAATCGAGGGGCCTCTTGGACTTGTCCGAATCAAAATACCAAATATGCAAAGGGAGATTTTAGTTTAAATACTGAATAAAAATACATTTTAATTGAAATGCTATATTTGTTTCATACAATAATACATTTACATTAAAAGGTGGGGAATAAATTGGTATCAACCTCATCATTTACTAGAATTTAACCAAAGATCTTTCAATTATAAGTGAGGAGAACTATCACTCAACTATAGTACTAAGTGACAAAACAATATCATTTTTTGTCATCATGCTGGTTAAAATGACAAAATACCTAATCCAACCATCGTGTTGGAACAAAATATGCGCACCACTGCAGACGTAGAAAGGTGTGCGAGTCTAGCTACCTGTAAAAAAACAAACAATTGCAGTCAACCCGAGGTATTAGTATGGTACAGGTCGAAAGCTCTCCAACAATCAAGTTAGTAAGCAATATTGAGACTCAAGTAGTAGGTTAGGGAATAATGCATGCATTACGGAAGCATTACCAAGGACATGCCCTAAATGAGAGTATTTATACTAGTTGGGGGATAGACCTTTTAGGTTATAGAATCCGAATCAAGAGAATTTAAGAGGATATATGGGATTAGACATTGTGTTCTCCTAAGAGTGTGATTACTTGTAGCGCACATCAATCCATAGATTGTAGGAATCTCTAAGGATACAAGTCGGATCAAACTTCTGTGTCTTGCGAAACAAAAATGGTCAATCTTAGCGAAGTTAGCAAACTTCACCTAATTTTCTGGAGTACAACAAGATGTGGTCCGTTTGAGCATCTCAATCCGATCGGAGCTATTGAGTCTATGATTAGACTTCTGAAGTATGCGTATTTCAATTTACCATATTCCAACCCTGAAAATCATGGTCCCACATATCACAAGGGCATATAAGTCATTAACCTTCGAATAAGTTGTGACTAACATGCATATGTAATATTTTTTTGGGTTAAACTAAGTTTACTACCATGAAGTTTCTTCTTTTTCAACATTTGGTACATGAAGTTTTTTTTGTCTCAATCTGGTACCTAAAGTCATAATTCTGGGACACTTTCATATATCTGTTAAGTTTTTCGTAAGAACCTCTATTAACTAATGATGTGGCGCACCACATAACATGGATATTAAATAATTATAAATTAAAAAATTTAAATTAAAAAAATAAAAATTTTGGACCCACCCATCTCCTCACCCCCTCCCCAACCATCCCCTCCATTTTCTCATCTGCAACCCGCACCCACCCTCCTCGCATACCCACCTTTCCTACCTCACCTTACCCCAACTCCCTCCCTGCTCTCCTATGCACCTACTTAACCCTCCATACCCAACCCACCTCCACCCTCTTCACCTCCCCTCCCTTCTATCTCCTCCACCATTTTCACCTCCACCATTTGCAAAAACCCTAATCCCCAAAATCTAAGGAACGCGAATCCAAAATCTGATTCGGAGCAACTCTAGTTCGCAAGCCACCGGATGAGAGAAAAGAACCGAAGCACCAAATCTGGGGAGCCACCACGTGCCTGTGTCGTTGCCGGAGTCTAGTGGGGTGACGGTGGGGGCTAGAAATGCTCAAGAATTGGTGAGGGTGCGAATTTATCCAATTCAGGGATTTTAGTCAACTAGGATTTTTGATAAATTTCAAAAATTGGAAGGGTTTCTTGTTGAATTTGGATTCTTTTGGGTGGGATTTTTTTGGGCTGGGTGTGCGGGAGGGTGGGTGTGGGTTGCAGATGAGAGAATGGAGGGATAGGGGTAGAGGGGTGAGGGTAGGAGACGGGTGGGTCCAAATTTTTTTTAAATTTTTAATTTTTTAACATACACATGGGCTAGACTCGGCAGTTTCTAACACGACACGAAAATAATGGATTTCGGGTCAACACGATAATTTATCGGGTTATTATCGGGTGACCCATTAAGAACCTGTTAATAACGGGTTCTTAACGAGTATACACGCGGGTAACACGTGGGTAACCCGTTTCGACCCGTTAAGAAAAAAATTATTTTGATAATTTAAAAGTTTAATTACTAAAAGATTTATTATAAAATACAATAGCCATATTAATATATACAATATATTCTATATTAAATATATAGTTTTGTATTATTATTCTATATAAGTTTAAAAAAAATTAGTCATTATTTATTTTTATTATGAGAGTTCCGTATTTTCATTACTAGAATAAATTTTACTTAACATGTTGTTATCCAAAATTAAAATAAACTAATATAGTATTTGTATAGGCAAGAACTAAGAAAACATACATACAAGTATGAAAAATGTGAAAGAATATATAAACACTCGTGATTCATCATTATTCCTCCACGAGTAGATAATGGTTACACTTACATTATCGTTTAGATTTTTAAAATCCTCCAAACCTTCATGAATAATTTTTTTTATTTGGGGGCAAAATTAATAAAATTAATAATAATTATTGTAGAAGTGTAAAAAATGTAAAAAAAAATATACAATTACTCATAGTGACAAACTTTACAACTTTCATGAAGGGGTTAGCTTCGAAATCCAACACTATAATTCATAAACCTTAAATTTATATTTAACCGTCGATTGCCATTTACACTTTATTCTTCTTACTGAATTTCATTTTTTAAATTTTCTTTTTTGAAAACATGATCATCTGGCGGATGTAAGTAGATGAACGGTTCAGATCTTCGATATCATGTTTTGATATTTACGGTTAACTGAAATATGAGTCGATGTCATATAGTTTGTAGAAACTTTATAAACATCAAGCAATATTTTCACTAACCGTAAAACTTTGAATATAAGACCAATGATCCAAACCGTTCATCTTCCTGCAGGGTGGGTGTGGGTTGCAGATGAGAGAATAGATGGATGGGGTGGAGGGGCGAGGTAGGAGACGGGTGGGTCCAAATTTTTTAATTTTTTTTAATTTTTTAACATCCACATGGGCTAGACTTGACAGTTTCTGACACAACACGATGACACGACACGAAAATAACAGGTTTCGGGTCAACACGATAACTTATCGGGTCATTATCGGGTGACCCGTTAGAACCTGTTAATAACGGGTATACACGCGGGTAACACGTGGGTAACCCGTTTCGACCCGTTAAAAAAAATTTATTTTGATAATTTTAAAGTTTAATTACTACAAGATTTATTATAAAATACAATAGCCATATTAATATATACAATATATTTTATATTAAATATATATAGTTTTGTATTATTATTCTATATAAGTTTTAAAAAAAAATTAGTCATTATTTATTTTTTTTATGAGAGTTCCGTATTTTCATTACTAGGATAAATTTTACTTAACATGTTGTTGTCCAAAATTAAAATAAACTAATATAGTATTTGTATAGGCAAGAACTAAGAAAACATACATACAAGTATGAAAAATGTGAAAGAATATATAAACACTCGTGATTCATCATTATTCCTCTACGAGTAGATAATGGTTACACTTACATTATTGTTTAGATTTTTAAAATCCTCCAAACCTTCATGAATAATGTTTTTTATTTGAGGGAAAAATTAATAAAATTAATAATAATTATTGTAGAAGTGTAAAAAATGTAAAAAAAATATACAATCACTCATAGTGACAAACTTTACAACTTTCATGAAGGGGTCAGCTTCGAAATCCAATACTATAATTCATAAACCTTAAATTTATATTTAACCGTCGATTGCCATTTACGCTTTATTCTTCTTACTGAATTTCATTTTTAAAATTTTGTTTTTTGAAAACATGA
Source organism: Malus domestica (assembly GCF_042453785.1). Lineage (NCBI taxonomy): Eukaryota > Viridiplantae > Streptophyta > Magnoliopsida > Rosales > Rosaceae > Malus > Malus domestica. The sequence goes on along the minus strand of NC_091669.1, from coordinate 33,947,515 downwards.
TCATCTGGCGCATGTAAGAAGATGAACGGTTTAGATCTTTGATATCACGTTTCAATATTTACGGTTTACTGAAATATGAGTTGATGTCATATAGTTTGTAAAAACTTTATAAACATCAAGCAATATTTTCACTAACCGTAAAACTATGAATATAAGATCAATGATCCAAACCGTTCATCTTCCTGCATCCTCTAATAGATCAAGTTTTCAAAAAATAAAATTTGAAAAAACAAAATTTGATGAGAACAATGAAGCGTAAATGTAAACAACAATCAACGGTTAAATTTTGATCTATGATTTATATGATTATAGTGGTGAATTTTGAAGTTAAGCTCTTCATGAAAGTTGTAAAGTTTGTCATTACGAGTGTTTATATATATTTTCTATATTTTTTTACACTTCTATATTAATTAAAAAACTATTAAAGATTTTAGGTAAGTGAAAATATACTTAAAAGAAAATTGCGTTTTTATGTTTTGGATGTGACAATATGGTATGTATATACTTATTTAGTATTATGTTTTTTATTTGATTATTTATTGGTTTAAAATATATTTTTCTTACGGGTAACGGGTCGGGTCATATTACCTGTTAATATTATCGGATCATTTTACCCGTTTATTTTAACAGGTGTTACACGACACGACCCGTTAAGATATCGGGTATGACACGAAAACGACACGAACATGGAAAACATGACACGAATGCCAGGTCTAACATGGGCCCCATATTGACGCGTGGCGCCCAGTCATTGTCCACGTGGGCGCCATGTCATCAGTTAATGGAGATTCTGACGGAAAACTTAACAGATGTATGAAAGTGTCCCAAAATTATGACTTTAGGTACCATACTGGGTCGAAAAAAAACTTCGGAATAGTAAACTAAGGTTAACCTTTTTGTTTTTGTTTGTTATTTTCCTCCTTATAAGGTGTAAATTAGTGCATTAATCAAAATTCAGAACTCTTGGTATATGAGCTACCTGGTAGAAAACGTTTGCAAGACTAATTCTAATGTACTCTTGGTATATAGCAACCTCAAGGCTAGTTTGAGATTGTTGCACTTTAAAAAAAAAAAAAAAAACTACTTATGTTGTACTTTAAAAATAATCAGATGTAAAATAAAGTAGTTAAGGATTCAAAAGGTTTAATTAGTATTATTTGGAGAATTCTATTGGTCAAAAGGAAGAAGGTATTTTTCTTTGGTAATATTGTGTCTTGATGCTAAATGTTGGGCCAACACAAATGAGATTGTAAATCACATAAACACACAAAAACACAATGATGTAGCGTGGTCATTCAAAGTTAGATTTCACATTGGTATAGTTTCGGTTCCATTATATAACGGATTGATTTTATTGTACAAGAGGCATGACTATCTTTGAGAGAGTACAGTTGATAGTGAAGAAAAATTAGGGTTGAATTGGAGAGTGATCCTAAATGTGGAAGTTGCATTTTTATAGGCCGAAGACAAGCCTCTCACTTTAAATGCATCTATAGACTAAGTGAGGCCCATTGGGAGGCCCAAATATAACATCAACATCAAGATTAGGAATTGGTCATTCCTTTGCCTATAAATATTGGACTTTGAAAGTAAAGAGAGGAAAACATATCTATGACCGCCGCTGAAGAGCAAAAATATTTCTCCTCAAATCTTCATCTCCATTGAGTTTTTTTTTTTTTTTTTAATTTTTATTTTGATCATGGATCAAGGTATGTCTGTTTTATATTCAATTGATTTCCACTTGTATTGTTGGGGAAATTAAAAAACTCGAGATCTCGAATTTCCGCTTTATATGTGGTCTCAGAGTTATGGTTAAAACTTTCATGATTTCTACGATGTTGATTTAGCGTTGTTATGAATTTGATTAAATCATATCTATTATGTTTTTTTTTCTCATGATTTGATTTGGTATTTGTTTATATGCCGCGTTGAAAAATGAAAGAATATTAATTGGTGGTTTGAATGGGTAAATATATGATTATTTTTTGTTTTGCATCTATTTTTATCTATTTCAATTGGAAAATTTCTAAAGAAATAGAGATTAAATTCTTTTTCTTTTTTGGGTCAAAATTAAGATTAAATCTTTTACTAAGGCAATGAAAACGAGTTTTTTTAATGGAGATTTAGAACAATTGGATTTTCACACAAAAGTGGAACTCTATTGGGCATCTCTTATAAATTGGTTGCATTTCTCTTATGAATTGGTTGTGCAAGTGTTGATCTTTCAATTGATAATCGGTTATACTATTTGTATACAAATTTTAAATGGGGTCCCACTCACTGTTATGAATTAGGATTCCGGATATTAGTTATGTCCTTCATGAGATTTTTTAAGGATAAATGTAGAATAAGTGTAACTATGATCCTAATCATACTTTTACTTATGTTTCAGCTTAATTATGTAAGCATGATCTATGTTTACTAGGGTTGATAACTCAAAGTGTTACTTCAAGATCGGTGATCACGGATGTTTCATATAACTTCGTAAAAGAGAGTTTGCATAGCAATCCCGACCTTGGAGGCTTCCATCTGTATGTATGATTGAACACATGCATGACGGATATTCGAAGGTAAGTTCGTCTCTTCAACCATATAACTAGATCTACACGTTAAGTAGTGCTGAGTATATGCTTGTCAAGCAAATGGGAAAAGTCCTATTGATTGCGATTTCCTATTTGTTTGCGTAAATTGCTTTGTTTTATGCACTTTGGATATACTTTTCTCTGAGAATTCTAGCGAGGCCGTAACGTTGATGATTGATCCCTCAAAAAACCATAATTAGCGATTATATGGGTTTGTAGCTCAAGTTGTTAAAGGAATTATCCTACCCTCAAATTTATACACAGCTTACATAGTTTCATTCATCTCGTGACCATTATTGTTTTGTCTTAGGGATGGTTTGGGAGTGAGGTGCTTAAAAAAAAAGCACCCATGAAAAAAAGCTGTGAGGGTTTTAGGTGTTTGGTAAACTAAAAAAAATGGCTTATATTGGAAGCTGTTGTGAGAATAAGCTGAAATCAAACGAAAAAGCTGAAGCAGCTATTTGCAGCTTTGGAAAACTGGCTTTTTTTCAAAGCACACGGAGCTACAGTGCTCCTTTAATGAAAAAACCCACTATCAGATTGCTTTTTTTTTCTTCAAAAAGTACTTTTACAAAAAAGTTTACCAAACACTCTGCTGATTTATTTCACAACTGCTTATTCTCACAGTACAGCCGCTTATTTTCACAACAGCTTTTTTTCAAAGCACAGCAATACCAAACCAGCCTTTAGTATTGTGTCTTACATGAGTTTATAGTTCCAACAAGGCCTTGTCAAAGTGTATGCTAATGTGCAGTGCACCAACCCTAAACCATAAACTCTAATAAACCCGAACCTAATTAAAACTCAGTCCGACTAAAACCGCATGAATCTGAACCTAACCCAAACTTGAATTGTGAAAGTTGGGTTAGAGTTGGGTTGACCATCCAACACGCCCAACCAGCCTGAGTTGAAACACAATGTTAACAATGAAAAACTTCCTAGTTTACATTAGCAAAATAAATAAATAAAATAGCAACCTTAAGAAAATATAAACAAAATGAACAAATTTTGGATGAATAACAAATATTTCCCCACAAAAATACCGGATGATCCAAATGAACTTTCAAAACGAGTCTTAAAACAGTCACAGAAATAAATTTCTTAGTCTTATGACACTAGTTTTGTTCTTGGCATATGTTAATCCAAGCCAGAACAGTTGAGGGCCACTTTTATTTTTTCAACGTTGGAACTGATAAGAGTATTGACAGTTGCCACTAACTCCGTGTTCATCTGCTTTGAAGTTGTGGGGCTGGAAACCAATATGTGGAAAGCCACCGTAAGAAGTGAACCACATGCACCCCCCATCTCAGGACGACCATCGCTGGATATCATAAACCCCGATGGGAGTATGGACATGTTAGAAGAGTCTTCACCACTTACTGCTACATTGAGAATTTGCATGTCAACCGGAGCATATATGACAAAGGATCCAAGAGGGTCTATGTAGCACTCTTGAAGAATCAACATGTTGTCCTCCGTCGGGGTGAAAGGCTGCTCAATACAAACCATTTCAAACAATTAACCTAAACTGTTTATGAGGCATTAAACTTAACTTAGTTAATATGAACACCATAAGACTGATGTTTTCCTCAAACTTCAAACTAGCAATAGTTCAACTCTTGTTTCTGGACTTTTCTTGTCAAAAAAAATTTGTGCAAGTAAAAGTTGAAGAAGGAAAGAAAATTACCCGAATGATGGATATACGATTTTCAGGATGAGTTCCTGTTGAAATGTAGGCAATCTTATGCACTGGATTTCCATTAGAGAGAACATCCCACTGAGAAAAATCAAATAGGGCATTACTACTTGTAAGGTCATATTTCAACCTTTAATATTACTGATAAATCAAGATATATATAAACCTGAACTCTTGTTTTCTCATCTTTGAAGAAGTTAAAGATCATTTGCGTCGACAAAGGAAGCCAGAGAGAAGTAGCAACACTGATGATCGTGCCATGCGGTTGTCCTATTTCTGTGCTTGTATGAACAGAGACTTGAATCCCAGTATTGTCAACTTCTGATAATTGGGGGAGGTCAAGATTTCCCGCCATGCTCAACATTCCACAAAAGTTCTTCACCATCCTCTGGGAAAGCTTCATTAAGCTTTTCTTGCCTTCAGGCAAAGTAACCACTAAAAAATGGAAAACATGTTCATCAAAACTCAAAATTAGGCTCCTCTTGCCATCTTTGTATTATTACTTTCTAGTTTTGGAAAACATAGGAGGTGATTGATGAAAACTTACCTCCTCCAAACACACAACCGTTCATTAGACAATGGAATCTCTCACACATCTTTTGAAGAGTAACAATCCATCTCTCAGCTCCATATGCAACACTTCTACAAATTAGATCTCTATAGAGCCAATGAGTTTGTGTCTTGTCGTCAACCGCCATATGCTCAATCCAAGTAATCTATAATTTTCCAACTCAATACTTAAAAACGATCCTACCAACTAAAAACAAACCAGAAATATTGTACATGAATGCTTTTTGATGAAGCATGGAATGCCATGAAAATAATAATCGAGTACTATCTACTTGTGATGTTGATATGTATTCTAAGTAAGTAACCATTGATAATTGATGCTAAAGTATATATAGCTCCAGGTATTCTCCTGGCTTTTCCCCATTAGATTACAAGCATATCTCTGCTCTAATTTATCATATAGACCTATTTATATGGATGAAGATTAGATGAAGCAAACCTTGGAGTATCCGTTATGCATGTCTTCTATCATGCATCCAGAAGGTAGCCTCCAAGATCGAGGCTGTCTCGTAAAACTTCCTTTTGTGAAGTTATAGGAGACATCAGCAATGAACCAAGTTCCTAGCTCAATTTGCTGACAATGGCGAAGAAAGTAGAAATCCCGCGGCAGTACCAAAGGTGAGAGAATGTGCATTTCTTCATACATCTGCATTAAAAAATTTGAAATGTATGAATAATTGTGAAAAGATATAGGTAAATAATTAGTATACTTAACCAAACAATTGCTTTTTATGTACCAACTGCAAGCAACCACTCCGATTTCCTATCATTCCACTTTCGAGAACTTCAATTGTCCTTGCTTTTGTTATGATTGTAGGAAAGAGGTCTTCCCATTTATTCTGCAAAACGAAGCAGGTTTTTCTTAAACTTCTTTAATCTTTGCAGCATTTTAAATTTTGTATGTCAGTATATAGGAAATAATGAAAAGTACGAGTTATAGAACTAACGAAATCTAAAAACATGTCAACCAAGTATGCTGCACTAATGTGCACTACTCCTGAATCCTTCGAAGACTCGACACGAGCACAAGAGTTTCTGAAATGATTGGCTTTTGGGAACATCTTATCATAGTTGTCCCGGTTGAGGAGATATCTGCCATCAGTTGGGGATTTCATCCACACAGGCTTGTCGATTTGGAAAAGCTTGATCAGTTCTTCCATGGCACTGGCTGCAATGTCTTTCATGAGTGCCTTTTCCATCTGAACATTTTCGTTTAATTGGTAAGCTATTGCGGTATTGGTGAGATTGAGCCTAAGAGGTGGACTTCTGACGATCACATGGTTCAAGGAACATCCTGGTGATAAATTTTGCGACGATCCAACTACTAGCGCCAACGATTTAATATGTGATAGTGGTTTCCCTTTATACTTGGAAAGAAGGTTGGCTACTTTATCATGCTGCCCAAAAAATATATATGCCAATCGGACATCATTGTTGTGAATAAAAAATCAAAGGTATGATAAAATGTATAGATAGAAACAGTTTATGTTCCAAATATTTACCTCTTGTTTCAAATAGGCATTCTCCTGTCGAAGTCTTTGTAGATTGAGTTGTCGCTCTTCTTCTGGAATCGATGCACCACCACAAGTTGGGCAAACGACATTCTTTAAGGTTTCTCTCATTAAACAGTTTTCACGACGAATACTTTCATTCAGTTGATGAAGAGCAATGTTTTCTGCTCTTTCATTTTGTATCTGAAGAGTACCATGCAAAGAAATTTCAACTTAACAGATTCAGTGTAAAGTAAGAGAGATGAAAAATAAATAAATAAATTCTAAAGTTTGTTCGAATGGAGAACCTTGTTCTGTGTTCTTTTGTTTTGAAACCAAAACGTGATTTGATTTGCGTCAAGCCCCAACTCCCTACGGAGTTGTTCACGTTGGTCGTCATCGGGGTGGGTGCAATTCCTGAAAAATCTACACCCAAAGAACCTCGTTATCATCGAAGATAAAGTGGAAAAATATATACACACACACACACACATGCAGTTATTTCTTTTACTTTGTGGTGAATCAGATCATATCAGGTGATAAGACCTCATAAATCAAATTCAACGAATTTCATATAGAGATTAGAATTTAAACAACATCCCATATGAATTCAAAAAAGCATCCCGTATATATGCAAATATAGTAGATTTTTTTTTATATAGGAAGATCATCTAATTTCATACTCAATGGAGAAAGAAAAGAAAAAATATATATCCGTTCACATTTTTTTAACAATCACCGGAAGTTGAGAAAAATATAAATAAAATTAATCATGCATGTTTTGGTCTTTAAAATTTTAGAACATGAACATAATAAAGTTGAGAAAAATATAAATAAAATTAATTAGAAGTTAATTCTTACTCTTCTAGTCGTTGTATCTGCTCAAAAGTATGGCGTTGAAACTTCTTGTTCTCCCTGCGGGAACTCGATGCTTCATGTCCATCACCGGAAGTTGGATGATTTCTGGGCAGCTCCATTCTCTTCCACACTAAGCAACCACAAAGCCACACAAAATAAATGTTTTTTTTTTCTTTCTGAGACCACAAAAGAGATACACGAACACAGACACAAGCGCGCGCACACATATAGTATGACAATTAATTCATATAATCCATCCAAACGATATACGAGTTCAAATCTTCTGTACCTTTTTTGTGTGTGACATCTTTATGATATTTATTATTGATTGACATGTGTTAAGTTTATGACAACAAATATAAGGAAAGTTAAGTTTATGGACATATGTCAACCAATGATAGAGACCATAGAGAAGGCACACACAAAATGAGTGCAAAAGATTTGACCTCACAATATACAAATTAAATAAAAATGTATATGGATATTTTTTTTTTTTTTAACAAACGATATATCTACACAAAGGGGCAGAGGATAGGTTTAGCCTAATAATGGGCTAGTTATAATGTGGTTCAAATTCGTCTTTGACGAGAATTGAACCTAAGACCTCTCACTTATAAGAAAAGAGGAAAACTACTAAATCGTAGTACTAAGTGGTGTATATGAATTTATGTTAAGGTCAGATAAGGACCCCAAATTAATACCAAATAAACCCAATCAAGAAAGAGATATATATGCTAATTTGCATTTTATGGTTCTGAGTGGTCCTAAATTTCTTTATTAATTTGTGTGAAATTTTTTTTATTTATTTTGGTTTCACATTAGAGTACTTAATTCGTAATTAACTACGAACAACTAAAACGGAAAATGATGAGGTCAGCGAGAATCCAAGGAGCAAACAAAATGCCAAATGTATTTTGTTTTTCACATTACTTTCCTTACTACCCAGCCAATTGACTTTTATGCATGCTCGAATTCCTCTGAGACAGCATTAATTATGAACAAAACTTTTTTCACAAAGAAATGAATTCTTCTTTTCTTTTCATTTTCATTTTTGAATGGATTTTTTTTTAATCTATACATTTTTCAGGAAACGAGAGGATACGAAAATTGTTACATGAATTTAAGAGTGGGGGAGTTTTGAAGTCGAGACGCATAGGTAGAACCATAACATCTTATCCACTTAGATATCGGACTACATGCAATTTATTTTTGCATGGATAAACATCACTACATTTGAAAGTTTTACTTAGCCAAATTATCTCAATATTTACCAATTAATAACTCCAAGTTCTGCATGTGGTAAAATATTCTAGTATATAGGATGTTAAGTTTTCACCCATATGTTCCGGTTCGAAACTCCTACTCCCTTAAATTATTGTAATAGTTTCCAGTCCTCTCACTCCCTTAATAATAATAAACAAAAAAAAATTTAAAATAACTCCAAGTGACACCCCCCAATCCAGATATCCAAATGACACCTGGATGGCACATGCGGGCTGACACTCGAGAGTGACGAAAGCCCTAAATATGTGAACCAACAAGAAGGATAGAGAACAAGCAAGAATATAAGAGAACCTATAATCCAAACATCGAATAATAAACAAAAATGATACGGATTATGCAAATGCTAAGTGACAATGATAATGATGCAAATCACACATGAACGAAACAGAGAATCCAACGATTACAAATCCAAAGTAAAAAGATGCAATATGTCCAGAGCGTACCACTAAACAGATGTCCTAAAGAAAGGTAAGGCATCAAGTTACAATTATTAATGAAAGGAAGCCATAAGCAAGTGGAAAGACACAGGATCACTGGTAGGGAAATACCTCGATGCTCGGGTCGTACTCCTCGTCACTATGTCCTAAGGGGGCACAAAAACAAAAGATGAGTGGACCATAGTTTATATTACTACTATTAATATATGAAAACTAATTTCTTTCGGAACATACTAACCCCCTGTTTTTAAAACACATATATAATACTACATAGTAGGTTTTATGAAAATCCTAGCATGCCATGAAAAATGTTCATAAAACATGTGTGTATAAACCAATTTTCAAAAATGGTAGTATCGTCGCCCAAAGGCAAATCCGTAAAACATCCGTAATTTACATCAGTGATGTACTCAACTAGGGGTATCATAGTCGTCTGAAGGCAGTACTTGTCCATCACCCGAAGGTGAAGCTGTACGATACTGGGTTACGCCAGTGAAGAAATCATGGTCCATCACCCGAATGTGAAGCTGTACGACTCTGGATTACGCTAGAGAATAGATATATAACATCACACACCGACACTAGCCCCATGCTAGTGAAGCTAGGGGTATCATCATAATCGCCTGAAGGCAATACTTGTCCATCACCCGAAGATGAAGCTGTATAACACTAGGTTACGCCAATGAAGAAATCATGGTCCATCACCTGAAGGTGAAGTTGTATGACTCTAGGTTACGCTAGATAAGAGATATATACATAAACATCCTCAACTGTGTCCTATGGCCATAGACGTCTACATACCCGTGTTGTGTGGATGTGTTGTATGATAACCCACTAGATAAGCACCGAAAACATATCTCGAAAATTCATGCCAAATCATCTGAGCTCAAAACCTCGTCTCATAAATCCATAATAAGTCATATCCGTAAATCCATGGAATCTCATATTCGTAAATCCGTAAAATAAGTCATATTCAAAATCCATAGAAATTCATATAAGCAAATCCAATAATTCATAACTATTTGTAAAACGTAATATTCGATAAATCATAAATATTCCGTAAAAGCAATGTAAAGAAATCATAAATTCTCCATAAAACATATTGTAAAACATGCTCAAATCATGAAATATGATATGCATGCTAGGCTAATATTTTATAAAAACATGTAAGTTAAGAAGGGGTCCACTCACAGGTATTCCATTGCCCGAGAGCCGCTTGATCTAGCGAGGATGGTGTCTCTTCTCTGGCGTAACCCAGAGTTGTACAGCTTCACCTTCGAGTGATAGACCACGATTTTCTTCACTGGCGTAACCCAATGTCGTACAACTTCACCTTTGGTGATGGTTATGCCTTCGAGCCACTATGATACCCCTAGCTAAGTATACTATTGATTTGAGTTACGAGATTCACGGATTTGCGTTCAGGCAAGTATTACTATTTCTGAGCACTGTTTTACATACATGATTTACGAATGTTTTACATGGCATGCTAGGGTTTTCATAAAACTTATATGTAGTATTATATATATATATATATATATATATATATATATATATATATATATTTCAAAACAAGGGGTTAGTATGTTCATAAAGAAAATGATTTTCTTATTATTAGTATATTATTATAAATTATGGTTCACTCACCTTTTTGTTTTTGCGCCCCCTTCAGGATTTAGGTTCGGGGCACAATATCCCAACATCAGGATACTTCCGCGTAGAGATCTCCGAGTCTCCTAAATGTATGACTCATTCCTTCGCTCGTAACTTTTATTATAATTCGTTCTCATTATTCTCAAGTAATTGTATGCTCTTAACATGATTCTACAATGGTTTGTCTTTCTAATTACACATTTTATTCATATGCATGTTTTAAAAATGATTTCGTCGCCATCAAGTGTCGGCCATCACGTGTCTATCCTGATATTTGGGGACAACGGAATCGGGGCGTGTCACCAAGTTCTAGCTACATAAGAAAAATTATTTTTTGTTTCTTACAAGAGAAGATGTTAAACCTTTACGGTCAAACTTGATTCTTCATTTACCTAAAATGTTTATAAAAAAAAATTGATACAAAAGGTACTAAGTTAACAAGCTTGTCTCTATCCAATTGTTACGCGCTTGTAGCTCTAGTAGTTAAGATTATATATCCTATGGTCCATATGCATCAGATGACCACTCTCTAGAGTAACTTTTATCCGTTAAGCGACGGCCCTTCCACTCGGCACCGTTAAATCATTAAGGCCGACTTTCGTCCCTACTCTACGGAACAACTTGCAAGCTTGAGCAATAGCAGCTTGTATATAGCCAATTATTCAAAACGAAATTCAAACAGAGTCTCAAAACAGTTTCAGAAATAAATTTCACAACCTTCTCCAACGGCTAGTTTTATTCTTAGCATAAGAATTACAATTCCACCGCAAACAGTTTAATCCAAGCTCGAGCAGTTGAGAGCAACTTTGATTTTTTGAACGGTGGAACTGATGAGAGTGTTGACAGTTGCCACTGACTCCATGTTCATCTGCTTTGAAGTTGACGGGCTGGAAACCAATATCTGGAAAGCCACTGCGAGAAGTGAACCACCTGCCGGGGAATGGCCTGAATCCCCAGTTACTTCAGCACGGCCATCGCCTGATATCACAAACCCCGATGGGAGGATAGGTATGTTGGAAGAGTCCTCGCCGCTTACTGCTACGTTAAGAGCTGGTACATCGACTGGAGCATATACGAACAAGGATCCCAAAGGGTCTGTGTAACTCTCTTGAAGCATCAGCATGTTATTCTCGGTGGGGATGAAAGGCTGCTCCACAGAAACCATTGAGATAATTCAAACTGAACTGTTTATAAAGCCAAAAACATAGGCTGAAAAGCTTTTCCTCATCGTTCCAGCATTTAAAGTAGCATGAGTTCAACTTTAGTTTCCCTGTATTTCCGGGATAAAATAATTCTGAAAGAAAAAATGGAAGAAGGAAATGAAACTACCCGAATGACAGATATACAGTTTCCTGGATGCGTTCCAGTTGAAATGTTTGCAATCTCATGCACTGGATTTCCATTAGACAGAACATCCCACTGGGCGAGAAATCAAATTAAGGTATCAAACTCTAATTACTTGGAAATGAAGATATAAACAATATGAGGAGGATCTTCTTGTTAGTGAGAAACCTGAACTCTATTTTTCTCATCTCTGAAGAAGTTAAAGACAGTTTCGGAGGGTAGAGGAAGCCAAAGAGAAGTAGCAACACTGACGATCATGCCATGGGGCTGTCCTGATTCTGCACTCTTACGAACAGAGACTCGAACCCCACTGTTGTTCACCTCGGACAACTGAGGGAAGTCAAGTTTACCTGCCATGCTCAGCATTCCACAAAAGTTCTTCACCATTCTCTGAGAGAGCTTCATTACACTCCTCTTGCCTTCAGGCGAAGTTACCACTAAACAATGGACAATAGGCTCATCATAATCCAAAAGCATTACAAAATGATCCGAACAGAAAAGGGAACGAGAGTTTCTTTTCCATTTTGGCAAATATCAATGTATTATTTTCTAACAGGGGATTAAGGAAGACTTGCCTCCTCCAAACTCACAAGTAGATTCAACTTCATCCATCAAGCAATCGAATCTCTCACACATCCTCTTAAGAGTAATGATCCATCTCTCTGCTCCATATGCAACACTGCTACAAATAAGATCTCTGTAGAGCCGATGAGTTTGTGTCTTGTCATCAACCTCCACATGCTCAATCCAAGTTACCTATGATTATTGCAGTCAATAAATATGAAACAATAAATGAAAAATAAAATTTGGAATATTGTATAAGAGTGTATCGATGGAGCATGTACTGTCACGAAGATAGTGATTGCGAGTAATAATTAATTGTGATGTTGACACAGCCAGAACAACATTGATAATTGACGAGAAATTATAAATGTTACTGCATGAGAAGAGCAAGATTGTAGAAAATGTATTAAACTAAGAAAACTGGAAACGTGAGGTATTCTCCTGCCTTTTTCCCATTGGCTTGACAAGCGTATTCTCAGTAACAGTAAGCATGCAGATCTTATTATAAATGCTTATGCTAAAGTGATGAAGCTACTCACCTTGGAGCATCCATTAGTCATATCTTTGATCAAACAACCCGAAGGAAGCCGCCAAGATCGTGATTGATTTGAAGAACTCTCTTTGGGGAATTTGTGGGAAACATCAACAATGACCCATGTGCCTAGCTCAATCTGCTGACAATAACGAAGAAAGTAGAAATCCCGTGGCAGCACCAAAGGTGAGAGAATGTGCATTTGTTCATACATCTGCATTAAAGCAATTTGACGTATAACTGATGGTGACAACCTATAGGAAAATAATTAACTAACTCAACAAAGCAATGGCTTTAATATGTACCAGCAGTAGGCAACCACTCCGATTTCCTATCATTCCACTTTCAAGCACTTCAATTGTCTTGGCTTTTGTAACGATTGTGGGAAAGAGTTCTTCCCATTTATTCTGCAAAAATAAACCGTTTCTCTTCACCTTAGTTGATCATTCCAGCAGTGTAATATTACTTTCTCAGTTTATATTGGGAAAATAATGAAAAGAATGAGTTAAAGAACTAACAGAATCTAAGAACATGTCAACCAAGGTTGCTGCACTAATGGTCACTACTCCTGAATCTTTTGAAGATTCGATACGCGCACTAGAGGTTTTGAATTGATTGGTTCTAGGAAATATCTTATCATAGTTGCCACGGTTGAGGAAATATCGTCCATAAGCTGTGGATTTCACCCATAAGGGCTCATCGATCTGAAAAAGTTTGACCAGTTCTTCCAAGGCACTGGCAGCAATGTCTGCCATGAGTGTCTTTTCCATTTCAGGGATTTCTTGTAATTGGTAAGAAAATGTAGGACTGGTAAGATTGAGATCAAGGGGTGGACTTCCAATAATCCCTTGGTTGATCGAACATCCTGGTGATAAATCCAGTGTGGATCCAACTACAGACGCAAGCGATTCAATTTGTGATAGTGGTTTCCCAATATATTTGGAAAGAAGGCTGGCTACCTTATCATGCTGCACAAAAAATATCCTTAAGAAGACATCATCAAAGTGAATCCACATATAAATACAATGAACAATAATTAACAATAGAGATCTTTATGAGAGTGATTGAATTTACGGATGAGATTTTATTTATATTCCAAATACTTGCCTCTTCTTTCAAATAGGCATTCTCCAGCTGAAGGCTCTGCAGATTGATCTGCCGCTCTTCTTCTCCAAACGGTGGACCACCACAGGTTGGGCAACTGACATTCTTTAAGGCCTCTCTCATCGCATAGTTTTCACATTGAATCCTTTCATTATCTTGACGAAGAATAGTGTTGTCTGCTCTCTCACTTTGAGCCTAAAAAATACCAAGTAAGTTATAGATGCAATATAAAATACACGAACAAAAGGACAAATTGCTAAGCATCCAAGTAAGTTATTGAGAAATATGGAAAACCTTGGTCTGTGTTCTTTTGTTCTGAAACCAGAACTTGATTTGTTTTGGTTCAAGGCCCAATTCCCTGCCCAGCTGTTGACGTTGGCTGTCATCCGGGTGGGCACAGTGCTTGAAAAATCTACATCCAAAAGAACCCCGTTATCATTCAAGATCAAGTGCGACAGATTAAGAAGTGGAAAGAAAAAACACAACCTCAAATTGGAGAAAAATAGAGACCAAGGTTTAATATCTACGATCAAATGCATTGAAATTCAATTGATGATAGAACTGTTAACCGTAAAAGAAAGACAGAATTACTTGAAGATTAGTCTGTGTATGAAAAATAAAAAAATAAAAAGCAAGTCTAAGTCATAACTTTCAAAAGAACCTTTCAAACAAGCATTGATCTGGGATCTATACCCAATTTATGGCCGTTTGGAAAAGAGAAGTCTTTCATTAACAGATTTCGAAGTGAGAATTTAATTCACGAAAAAGATGATATCGACATAAGTATTTCTTATTTTTTGGTTGGAGAAACAGATCAGATGATATGAGCACAGCAATCCAATTCAACAAACTTGATACACATACTAAACCGCATCCCACAGAAATCAAATCCTCGGTGAGGAACTGATGAAAATTCTCATTTGTATACAGATATAGAAGAAAAACAACCAAGGAAAATGATCTAATTGGATACTCACTAGTAAAAGAAAAAGTAATTTCCATGTAGATTTTTTTGTAAGGAACAATCATGCATGTATTGGTCCTTCATCCACATTCAGCACATGAACATAATAGAGTTGAGGAAAATAAGATAAATAATTGGAGGTTGATTCTTACTCTTCGAGTCGTTGTATCTGCTCATTAGTATGGCGATGATATTTTTTGTTGCCTCTGCGGGAATTCGATGCTTCATCACTTGAAGCTCCACCATTTCCCGAAAGCTCCATTCTCTACCACACTAAGAAACACAAAACACAAATCAAAAGCTTCTCTTTCTGAGAGCAAAGAGAAAGAAGAGATACACAGCCAAACACAAACACACACACCCATATATACATATACATATATATATATGTATATATATATATATAGTGTGTGTGTGTGAAAATTAATTACAAATGCCATCCATACAATATACAGATAACATACATGAATTTCTTATGCTGCTCAAATCCAAATAAGGATATGAAATTAATACCAAAGTAACCAAATTAAGACAAAGATATCTATCTTAATTTGGTTTGTATGGTTGTGGGTGGTCTTGGATTTCTTCTTTAATAATTTGTGTTTACGGAAAAGTTTCAAATTAATTTGGTTTCACATGAAAGTACCTAATGAGTAATGAACTACGGCCAAGTAACAGCTAAATTAAAAGATGATATCAGCGAGAATCGAGGGGGCTCTGTGCTCTCTGAAACAAATTACTAAAAGTGCAAAAGGTATTCTCAAACAAACATAGGAGGCACATTACTTTCCTAACTTTCTCGCCAAATGGTGAGGCCACTAAGAGTCTTGACTGCATGATCAGATTCTCCAAGACCATGATCAAACTTACCCTTTAAGAAGAAACGAATTCTCTTTTCTCTTTTCTGTTTTTAAGGATAAATATCATTAAATTTTATAGTTTCACTCAATCTAATCCCAAACTATCACAATTTTTCTTATGTATTACTAGTTACATAAGCAAAATAATTTTGGTCACCGAAAAACACCCGTCAATCAAGGTTATATAAATTCTGAAACCGTTTAGGGAGCCTCCAAATATAAGTATCAGTGTGCCACGTTACCAATGCGCGATGACAGAGATAGAAACATGGTTGTCTATAACAATTGATAAAATAGAAATTTTATGAGGGGACGACATCATTCAGTGATCGAGATTCGCCATCTAAAACTGTGAGCCGGTGTTTCCAGTGTTTAGAACTAATCAAATTGGTTTGTCTTGAAAATTGTTTGATACTACTACTTTTAAGTTACGCCAAGGGAGGAGCGAGGGTTTGAACCAGAGACGTAGTGGGCTAAAGGAAGGCCGTATCCACCTAGGCAATCCACCACTCAAAATCATCGATATTGTCAATGACCAATTATTCGTCACCATTGTTTTTTTTTTTTCTTTGACAATTAAATGAACTCTAGAAAATATATTTTAGCTCAATCAAGAAAGAAATATCAATTATAATATGAAAGACAAGAATTTCATATATACGTAGTACAATTTAGAGACAAACTCACTAGAAATGTTGTCTGGGGGCAGCTTCATTTGTCCCGGCAGTTCCTTTCTTGAAGGTGTCAGTCTCAGCTCCGGCGCGGCGAGCAGCGCTGACGGCTTTCTCATCATTCTTGGCCGCGGCATTGGGTGCCTTTTTCCGGATGACGGCAGGCTCCCCGTCCTGTACGACGGATCCTCGGCGATCGGCTGAGGTGAAAGAATGTCACTGCAAAAGAACTTGATTAGCGTCCCCGATTCATTATTTAACGTTTGGAGGGTTGGGAAGCGTGAAGATTTTCGAGTTCGGACGAGAGAGAAAAGGTGATCGCGAAGATTGTTCGGCTCTAGGTGGCCGAAATGTTCGTTGGATTCCGGCGGGACCTTACTGAAAATTTCATAAATTTCGGCTGTCACTTGTCCAACTGTTCCGTAGGTGCTCAGAGCCCATCTGCCGAACACTTCATATTGAATATTTTGTTCGGCTGTTTTTTTTAGAACTTATATGACATGGGTAAGTCACTATAATGGCCTTCCATCACATATAAGTCATTGTCATATTCTTCCTTCACCATGGTAGCGGTTTGCCAAACAATTCTCGAATCCAAAGTTCATCAAAAAAGAGAAATCGTACGTAAATTTCCCGAAAAAACATAACATTTTCATCATCAATTATTCGAAAATCCGTGTCAATACATCAAGGCATGAACATATAACATAAAAGAGGATGGAGCTGGATTTTTGAGTGTTTGAGGGAGTCAATGAGTCGTGAATGTGTGAGATAGACCCTTGACCGAATCCAAATGTAATACGTGGTTCTACTTAGTAGACAATTTACTTGGGTTCTCCATTAGCATTTGGAGGACTGAAATCCAACTGCTAATATACACGTTTGAAGTTGATCAACTGTATACTTGACAGTTTGCATACAATATGGTAAGGTTTGAGTCATTACCAATGCCTAGTTCAAGTTAGGCATCAAAGAAATAGAAATCAAAGGCATGCTTTGAACGTTAAAGCGATACTTGATGAATGATATCAGATCAACGACATAACAACTCAAATGGAAATAACCTAAGCCTGTTAGTTCGAAACAAAAGCCATCGCCCGCCCCACCTCTGGAACTGAACCAGGATCAGGCAGAAACTGATGTCAACTTGTCAAATATCCCCGGTCTTGCATTTGATGCATAGAGTGGAGCAAACTGGTGCTGTTTCTTCGTAGTTTCCATAACTTCTTTTGCCTTGATCCAGAACAGAAGACAGTGAAAACACTGAAATCCATTTCTCCTCATTGGATATCCTCAAAATCAACTTCATCCTGTTGGGCAAGTGACAAGTTACTTGTCTGAAATGAGCCTACTTGTCCAGTTCCATCTGTCATCATGGAGCGAACTATCTGCATGTGCATTCAAGAATTGTTCAGTTTCTTAATAGCACATTCCATTTATCCCACTGTCAAAGAAAATTATGGAAAGCACGCAAGAAGGCATTGAATTTTTTTCATCAAAACAGATAAACTTTGAGGTTTTGTACATTTACCCCTAGTGCCCCTCAAAACAGATAAATAACACCAACTTTCCTCAACAAATTTTCATGACAATATGAAAAATGTCGGACTGCATTATCATATTATGTTCATAATTCACAGTATTGACAGCATATGATAACCACATTTTCATTGTGCACATACTGAATGAAAATGAAGCAAAATATACCATCCAAACAATGCAGGTAATCTTGACCACTCGAAATACACAATAAGAAACAATGTACTAAGTTAAAAAAAATGGAGTGTAGTATCAAGTTCCAACTAATATACAAAAATAAAAAAGATCACCTTCTCCATTTCATCAAGAAGAAGAGGGTTCTCTCTCAAGTACTGCAATGCTTTATCTCTTCCTTGTCCTAACCTTTATAAATAAGAAATAAAAGCCAGTCATTAGCTGCAACAGTTTTTTAATTGAGAGAGAGAGAGAGAGAGAGAGAGAGAGAGAGAGAGAGTTACAGTTATAAACAAGAGAATTCTTGAGTTATTTGTAAGAAAATAAACCTTCCCCTTTCATCTCACCTAGGAGTTATTCAAAATTTTAAGGGCATCCCATTTAAGTAAACATCTTTACATTAGTGCTGGTTAATGAGAGTTACTTCGAGGACAAAGATAAATAAAATATATATACTTTGCTCGTATGTTGATAATGCTAAACCCTATGTACAAGACAATCATAAAATACTTTGCTTTTATGTTGATAATATGAAAACCCATTTAGTTCAGGATTTAAATCTAGACAAGAGAGGCCGTGGTGAGTTCAGAAGACTTTTCAAAACATCAAGGTGTGTGGCATTTCACGTGTTCATGGACTCAACAAGGTTCAAGCTGGGAAATGGTTGAATGTTCCAAAGGATATTATTGTTAAGTAAATAAGTGGAGGTTATTTAGTAGCCTGCTGATTTCATTACTTTTGGTAGTAGAATAAATCATGTATGTCCCTGGCCACCTTTTGGGAATTAAGACACTGCTCCCAGCTTAATATGTCTTCAAATGTGGCCCTGGAGAAAGGAATGGGTGTTTGGGGGTCTGTCCTCGAAGAAAACGAATTTGAGGTTTAATAACCTTTGCTCGCTCCACATCAGTCCATAACCACGAAATTGTAGCAAAAAGGGCTGATAGAACTATCTCCTACTCATGGATCTGCAACTTTTACTAGAAACAGTAGGGTACCTGGAAAAATTTGGGGATTGATAACAATATTGTGTTCTTTTGTTCCCACAACCATTTGGGGCATACAGAATTAGAGGGTCGGGGCAGCTGAGGGTGTTGTCAGTGTGGGTAATAAGGGAAATTGGGTTAGGCTGATCAGGCACGACAGAATCAGCGCAGGGCTGCTAGAGTTTAAAAGGAGGATCATTAAAAAGTTGTTGACATTGAAGAAACTGTACTTTGTTTTCCTACAAGAAACAAAAGAAGGAAGTCAAAAATAGAAGACTGATGGGAAGTGACAGACAGCCTCTGTGTCAAACTTACCCTATTGCATCACGAGTCCATTAAGGTAGGACCCAGTACAATCTAGATATCATGGGGTTTCGCCGCAGATCTTTTAGCAATACCTTGAAGTTGGAGTACAGTTCAGGGTTGGGAAGGTTTAATTTTTATTTTTGAAATTATAAGGCGCCTCCGTCTCCTCTTACTTTCATGTGAACTTAAAAGGTGCCTGGGCTTATTTATTTGAGACCTGATAAAGCATAAAATGTTTCCTAAATGAGAAATGCCCACAGTTTCCCTTCTAATTAGCAATACCACTAATGCATCTCCTTAACTTTATTTATCAATCTACTAAGTACATCCACGATTAGTGTGAATTGGAAAGCTGAGAGTGGTTCTCCTTGTCTCAAACCCCTTAATGCACCAAACTTACTCCTCCACCTCCCATTAATCAATACCCAAAACCTTTTCTCTCCAAAGTGAAATCTGTGTTCCCTTGGGGTTGCAAAGGATTGAGAAAAGTATGCAAACTTATGCTGGTCTGATTTTGTGAACAATGTGCATGAACAGTGCATGAGAACATTGTTAAGAAAGAAGAAACAGGAAAAGTAAAACCTAGGAATGCATGTCTTCCTTAAACAAAACATTCAATTTAATAATCAAACTCTACTTATCCATGGGTTTGCATACTCTTTTCTTTCCGAATATGAATAGTATTCTGAATGAGAGTCCTATTTGATCGAATATCCAAACTAAACTCAACAACCAAAATGAAGTCTACTGCATCAGTCTTTAAGAACGCTCAACGTATAACTACAAATTTAAGAATTAAAACCTGAAAATAGAAGTTCAAGTATGAACCTGTGGTCCCCATAGCTATACCAAGAACCCTTCCTCACTACTACATCCATTGCTTCAGCACAATCCAAGATGCAACCCTGAATGAAAGAATGAGTTAAAAGAGATTGTGGTTTCAACCTTTTGGGCTGGAAAAATCAAATATGTTGCAATACTCACCAATTTACTAACTCCCTCTCCAAAAACAATTTCAAATTCAGCTTGTTTGTATGGTCTCGAAACCTACAACAACTTAGCATCAGGATCCTTTCACTTATAAAGCCATATTAATCAGAAATGTAATAAAGTAGTTGAAAATTAAATGAATGGATGTGATAAAGAGCAGTGCCAATAATTATGGAATACTGTCAAAACTTGGGAATCAGGAGGCAGTCAGCAAAAGTCCTCTTAAAATGTATGCAAATACGATATCAAAATCATTTAGCCAACACAGGATAGCATTTTCCATAATATCCGAAGAATCAAAAGGGATAAATGGCTTCTGACAGAAAACTCTACTGAAAAATTAGACCAAATATATATATATATATATATATATATATATATAAAAATAAAATAAAATAAAATCACATTTTCATACTTTAAACCAGTTATGAAGTTTCTAGTGAAACTGCAATAACTGCTTCAAGTAATCATAAAGATAACAACGGAAGCGTTCCTTCTATGCTTGGCGCACAAGCCTCACAGATGCAGAAATGATTCTGATGTACTAAAAGTTACCTTACTCTTTACTACTCTTACACGAACCCGAACCCCAATTTCTTCATCTCCCTTTACCTGCTCAGTATAGAAGTATGTTCTATGAGAAACAATATAGAAACTCTATTTGCTGATTTACACAGATAAATAGATATTATAATTAATCTATCAAATCGCTATTTTGAATTGAGAAAAAGTGGCTAATGTGCTTACAGACTTTATCTTCCCTGTAGAACGTATTTCAAGCCGAACTGAGGCAAAGAATTTTAATGCAATTCCTCCAGATGTCACTTCCGGATTCCCATAATATACACCGATCTTGCAACATGGAGTCAGGCTATTAGTTTCTGGAAGTGAACTAATTGTGATTTAGGGGAAAAATAACTAATAAGAAAAACTGAGGAACAAGTACAATCATACACATGAAAAATTATTGATTCAGACACAGATGCTTAGACCTAGGTACTCAATATCATTTATTGCAACGGATCCAGGTATGCGTCATCATAAATATTTGAAAACTTTAATGCTCAAGTATGTGCCATTCGGAAAAGAGAAGATGTGAACAAATTGATTGAAACTACCTTATATCTGATTTGATTTAAAAATATTAGTGTACATCCAGCTTTAGATGCATTTCCTGACATTTTGCGCAAAGCTTGGCTCATAAGACGTGCTTGCAAACCCATTTGCTGCATCCCTATCTCACCCTACACGTAGCAAGATCAGACAGTGAGATATGAGAAATTGCATATCGAACACTTATAATTACAATATCAAGAAAAGGTTACTTCAATCTCTGCTCGTGGAGTGAGAGCCGAGACAGAATCAACACAGATAAGATCAATGGCACCAGATCTGCACATACGATCTGCAACTGCAATGACAGAAATCAAATCATTATGTTAAGAATATACTAAATGTATACTTAGGCATCCTGCTTATGACAGACTGAACAAGTTCAGAATAGTACTCTCAAGTGCCATTTCACCATGATCAGGCTGACAAACAATCAAATTTTCTACATCTACTCCCAGTGCTCTTGAATATGCTGGATCAAAAGCATGTTCTGCATCAACAAGCATAGCATTTCCTCCAAGTTTCTGCATATTACCATTGAAAAGCTAAATGTTGGTCCAGTAAAGATCTAAATCCTTTGAAGCAGCCAGTATTCAGTTACTAGAAACTAAAGATTCCTGACAAAAGTTGAGGAAGCTATACCTGCACCTCTGCAAT
The DNA here is from genome assembly GCF_042453785.1 of Malus domestica. NCBI lineage: Eukaryota > Viridiplantae > Streptophyta > Magnoliopsida > Rosales > Rosaceae > Malus > Malus domestica. The sequence goes on along the minus strand of NC_091669.1, from coordinate 33,925,141 downwards.
TGCATGGAGTGCTAGAGTGGTTTTTCCACTACTTTCTGGTCCAAATATCTAGAAACAATACAAAGATAAATAAGCAATTTGTGCAAGAACTACCTAATACAAATAAAGAAAGTGCTAAACTACTTCCTTGGGCCAACATGAATCCCATTAATTACACTACTCCAATCACTCTAACAAAATGAAAGTAATCAGGAGAAATTTCCACATGTTTATAAAGCTTAAGTAGCATGTGAAATTCACCCACTGCATATCATTTGCACATAGTGCTTAAGCAATATGGTGATTGCATCTTTATTAAAAACTATAAGTAACCATGATGATTGCACATGTTGATAAAATAACCAAATTTTTGGCTCTTACACAAAATTAAAAATCCACAACCAACAATGAAAACGCCAAACCCCCACACCACACCAAACTGGTGCAGAAGTTTACTCCAAGTATGTAAAAAAGCAATGTCCAAAAATGCGATCAATCTCCTACAATTACGAAGATTTTTTTAGATACTACATCTTTTACAAAACTTTCATTTGATACATCATCTATTACAGAGATTTCTTTTCCAATGAAACAATCTGTCTTTGGTCATGAAAAGTGAAAGGAAGGAGAAGCAGAAATTAGTCTTTGGGCCTAACAAAACCTCTCCACATTCGGAACAGGGTGAAGGGAAACCATCGAAATTCCAATCCCAAACGGATGCAAGTGTAACTTAGCAAGCAAAATAAAGAAAAAGAGATAGACACAAAAGTAAAAGCACGAAAGCATACAATGGGATACACACCTCCACAATTCTCCCTTTTGGAAGGCCACCACCTAAGGCAAGGTCTAATGTCAAGCAGCCACTGGGAAAAGTTTCACTGCAAAAATAAACAGACTTCTAAATAATCTACATTGACGGTGATATGATATGACCAGGAGACGAGAAGCACATACACCAGAGCTCCACCGGCACTTCCTAATCTTGTAACACTTCCCTTCCCAAATGAACTATTTATATCATTCATTGCCGCTTCCAGTGCTTTTTGCTGAAATTAAAAGCACTTTGGTAATCAGAATTTAAGTACTTTCAGCTCAAAGTGTTAATCTTTCTGCGTTTGCGTTTGTGGGTAATCACTGGTAAAAACACTTTCCTGCTTTTGAGAAGCAAACACGTAGATTGAGGCGAAAAGGCTAAAAGGGTTTTCGAAAACATACCCGGTCGATGAAACGGGGGTCGGAGTCGGCGGAAAGAGCGCCATTGACTTTGGCTTGGAGCTCGCAACGAACCCTTTTGATTGGCTTCACCGCCATGGAGTGTAGGTTGAAGCGCTGCGGGAGAGAAGAGTGGAAGAGTAGAGGAGAAGGTAAGCAGTGCGAGTGCGAGTGTGGGTTTGAGAGGGTGGGCAAGTACCTCATGCTTCCTCCGCTGCTGCCTGTGAATGCTAAACCCATTACTAAACCTCTGATACAACCCAATTTTAGAGATGCAGCAGCACCCGAAACGAAAAGTGAAAGGTGAAAAGCGAGAAGTGAGAGAGATAATATGAAGAAAGGGGAAGGCTCAAGCTCTCCGCTGTCCGCACCAATGCGATGAGAAACTTAATTGTTAGGCAAAAAATTAGCCAAATACAGATGAATACTTAAATTAAAAAAAAATCTCAGATTAATATTCTCTGTTTCATTTTGGTAGCATCGATATATTTTACATTATACATTAAAGTGAGAGAAGAGTTCGGTTAAGCGATAATAGATAACTTAATTTGGTATCAAATTAGTCATGTATAAGATTCGAAATTTGGTATCAAATTAGTCATCTACGAGATTCGAACCTAAGAACTCGAGATTACAAACGAAGAAGAATACCACAAGATATTAAGGGTCTGTTTAATACTCTACTTGAATTCAACTTTTTAAACTCAAAAATAATTTTCAAGTTTTAGGCCTCAAAAACTTGTTTGGTAGAACTATTTTAAAAAACCGAACTCAAGACTAACTCAAAAATATAGTTTATTCTATAAAAACATAAAAAGTGAGTTTTTAGAGTTTTTAAACTTAAACTCATTCATTTCTTTTCTCTCCCTCCTCCCCTCTCACTCCAAATCTATCTCTCTTTTCTTTTTTCTCTTTTCTCTGTTTTATTTTTTTATTTTTAACCTTTTTAGTTTCTTCTCTAATCCGTCTCTTCATTCTCTCGGTTCTTTCTCTCACTCATCTTCCTCCGATCCTCTCTCTTCTTTCTCTTTCTTTTAATCATCTCTTAACTTCTTTCATCCTCTCTTCTCTTTCTCCCTCTCCTGCGACCCTCTATTTTTAGATCTTTTTGTCTAGTTTAAGTCGTAGGATTTAAAAATTTTAAATCGCAAACCAATCAAGTTTTTTAGTCTTAAAGAAAATTGTTTTTAAGAAATGTTTTGAGAAATGATAAAAAAATTTCAAATAAGATACCAAACAAGCCCTAAGAGTCTATTTTGTATTCTACTTGAATCCAACTTTTTAAACTCAAAAACAATTTTCAAGTTTTAGGCTTTAAAAACTTGTTTGATAGAACTATTTTCAAAAAGTGAACTAAAGGCTAACTAAAAAATATAGTCTATTATCTAAAAACACAAAAAGTGAGTTTTTAAATTTTTTAAACAAGTCACTCATTTCTTTTTTCTCCCTCCTCCCCTCTCACTACAAATCTATCTCTCTTTTCTTCTTTCTCTCTCACCCTTCTCTTTTTTTTTTACCTTTTTCGTCTCTCTTCCAATCCACTCTTTTCATTCTTTCGGTTCTTTCTCTCACTCATCTTCCTCTCTATCTCCTCCAATCTTCTCACTTATTTCTATTTCCTCCAATTATCTCTTACTTTCTTTCTTCATCTCTCCTCTTTCTCTCTCGACCCCCTTTTTATGGATCTTTTAATTCAGTTTAAGTTGTAAGATTTAAAAATTTTAAATCGCATACCAAACAAGTTTTTGAATCTTAAAGAAAATTGTTTTCAAGAAAAAGTCTTAAGAAATGTTTTGAAAAATTATAAAAAATTTCAAATAGGATATCAGACAAGCCCTAATATTATATGTTGGTTTCAAATTTTACAATTTTTTTAGAGCAAAAGGAAATTAATTTAGAGAAAAACCTCTAAAACACCTGAGACTTCTAGAATCATACAACAACGCATTTCTAGTTTGATAGGCAATACAATACAACCATCATAAATATACACATATTGTCGCAGTTATGTCCTATAGAGGTAATGGCATCAACAATGAAACTTCATAGTTCCACTCCACCAAATCAAAAAGGAAGCTAATCATTGCATGTCCTCCACAATACTTCTAATTGTCCAAGGAACCTCGCACCTCACAGCAACAACATCAATAACAACTTTCGAGTCACCTTCAACAATGACCCTGAAATCAGTCCTTAGTAAAAATACAAGTAAATTCTTAAAAAAACTACTTAAATGCTTATTGGAAGAAGCATAGCTGATGTTTTTTTTTTTTAAAAAAAAAAACCTATTTCAAACCAGCTCTAATAATAGGTGTTAAAAATTACAAAATAATAAGATTTTAGTGAAAACAATATTGATGACTAAAGAACGTATTTAAAATCTCTCTTTTTAATATTGATGACTAAAGACCGTATTCAGCCCTAATGAGAGAATTTTCAATGTGACCAGTACACGGGATGTTACTTCACGTGTCACTATATAAATAGTGGGATATATGTGTTCAAAAGTTAATAACTTAAAAAATAAAAATTTTCACCACTTACATAAAAGCACGTGATGTATCATTTGTATTCTCGTCTGAAAAATTTATTCCCAATCATCAAATCACCAAAAGAAAAATAATAATAAATGAGAAGAAAAACAAAAGTTGTCCGTTGAAATATTGGTTCACAACTCCCGGTATAAATACAAAGAACAAGAGTGTGTGTCGTGTGCATCTTCCTTCAATATTTTGCCTGCCTCTCACTGTTAAAGAGTCGCCGATTCCATTCCCTTCCTACCTACACATCTACCCTTCCAATTCCAAGCAATCACTCTCAGACGAACACAAGCACCAATGGCTTTCCAAAAGATCAAGGTCGCCAACCCCATCGTCGAGATGGACGGTGAGATCCCTCTTCCATCTATACATATATTTTTCCTCCGATCTGATTGTTTCCATCGCCGATTATCTCAACTTATGCATCTGCTAATTGTGTCTCGTTTTGGTTTTATCCCTTGACTCTTTGAGCTGAATTTGTGACGTCCACCAAATGTTTGTTTGCTTTTGTCTTCCGGAAAGGTGCTGCCTTTTATTTTTGTGTTCCCTTTTTTCCATAGTTGATCAAGTAAAAAGTTGGTAGGAAGAAAACCCACCTGCCTGAAATGATTTGTTTTCCCCAAAAAATATAAAATTGAATAAACACGACTGTCTAACTTGTTACTGATGATCTGTACAAAAAATAATCTTGATCTCAATTGGGAGAATTGTTTGATGAATTTTTTAATCTTATATTATAAATTAAATTTTGTTTCATCTATATGTTACCAGCCTTTGGGAGCAGCCTCTCCATAAATGGGGTAAAGGCTAGCCGACATTCACCTCTCCCAGACGCTGCGTAAAGCGGGAGCCTTGTGCACGCTGCGTAAAGCGGGAGCCTTGTGCATACGACCTTTATATGTTACCAGCCTCTAAGAATTGAACTGTGATGAATCAATGATTTTTTCAAAGAAATTATGTTAAAAGTTTGAGGCATAAAATGTTTGGACAGAAGTATTCAGTCAGAACTCACCAAGATATTCTTTTTAACTCATGAAAGTGTGAAGAACTCGGAATGCACGGCACAGTCATACTCACACTGCATGGCACACTTGTTGATTTCATTTAACTCTAACTTTACGAAACTAATACGCTTGTGTACATGGGTCGAGAGAGGAAATTGCACCGTACACTTGTTCATACTGTCTTTTGATATGTGGTACAGGGGACGAAATGACAAGGGTTTTCTGGAAATCCATCAAGGACAAGGTATCTACATCTTACTCTTTAAGTGCTTCACTAATACTACTTTTTGCAATTACATGCTGCTGTGATCAAGATGGTGGTTGCTTATATGATTCTTTCTCTTTGATGTATCTGCAGCTTATTTTGCCATTTGTGGAATTGGACATCAAATACTTTGACCTTGGTCTTCCTCATCGTGATGCCACTGATGACAAGGTTACTGTTGAAAGTGCCGAGGCTACTCTCAAGTACGTTTATCGCATCTCTACTTAAGGTTCTTAGAACGGAAGAACAATGAGTGCTTAGAGTATCTTTTTGCTTGGAAATTTTATTTTGCTATTTCATTCCGCATCTCTAACACTTGGTATTTAAGGTACAATGTAGCGATCAAGTGTGCAACTATTACTCCAGGTATACACTATTGAACAATTATACATGCATTTGTTTTCTAACTCCAGATCCTGTATTAATATTTTCAGTCGTCACCGAGAGATTGACAAAATTCATGATATTGTCGTTATAATTGACAGATGAAGCTCGTATGAAGGAGTTTAACTTGAAGAGTATGTGGAGGAGTCCCAATGGGACTATTAGGAATATTTTGAATGGTTAGTGAACTGTCAACTATACGTTTTCATCTTTTGAACAATTTTCTTTTCAAATTACAGTGATTGCTTTTTCTACAGGTACTGTTTTCAGAGAACCAATTATTTGCAAAAATATCCCTCGCCTTATCCCAGGTATTATAATGTCATATGGTGATTCTATAGTTTCGTCGGATTAGAACAATGCTTATTGTTTCTGTTTTCAGGCTGGACAAAGCCGATATGCATTGGAAGACATGCTTTTGGTGATCAGTATCGAGCAACTGATGCAGTCATTAAAGGACCTGGGAAACTGAAATTGGTGTTTGGTAAACTTTTATCTATACTTTGATAGTATTAGATTTGTGTACAGCACTGTAGTTTAGTAGGATTATACGTGCAGAGTTTCTCTTGATAAGTGAAAGTTCTTAAATTCCTTTAGTTTTTTGTCTTATTACATGATAAATGCTTGCAGTGCCAGAAGGAAAGGATGAGAAGACAGAGCTAGAGGTTTACAACTTTACAGGGGAGGGGGGAGTTGCATTGGCCATGTATAACACTGATGAGGTTTAATTTGTTACTCCTTTCGTGTTTCTGTTGAAAGAATTTCTTGATTGCTGTGAGTCACTGGGTTTGTCCCTTATATTGTATATCTGTCTTGGGTATGCAGTCCATCCGTGCTTTTGCAGAGGCTTCCATGACCACAGCTTTTGAGAAAAAGTGGCCTCTTTATCTTAGCACAAAAAATACTATTCTGAAGAAGTATGATGGAAGGTACGCAGATTCCTAATTTCCCTGTTTTGACGAACAAAAAAAAGATTTGACATTTGTACTTATCATTATCTTACCTATCTGTATTTTTGTTTGTTCATGATATAAGATTCAAGGACATATTTCAAGAAGTTTATGAAGCTAACTGGAAATCAAAGTTTGAAGCTGCTGGCATATGGTAAGGAGTCAGGACTGAAAAGCCTGGCGTTTTGTTTCATAGAATGGATCCTGAGGTCAAATGGTGTTGTTTTATTGATTATATACTATTGGATTGGAAGGTATGAGCATCGTCTCATTGATGATATGGTGGCGTATGCACTTAAAAGTGATGGTGGGTATGTTTGGGCATGCAAGAATTATGATGGGGATGTGCAAAGTGATATGTTAGCTCAAGGTTCGTACAACTGCCCGTTTGCTAATTTTTGTTTCGTCTCATCAATGATTTGCATACTGAGCGATTGCAGTTTTTAACTTGTGGTTCTATTGTAGGGTTTGGATCTCTTGGATTGATGACATCAGTACTGGTATGTTAAACCTGTTTCATGTGTATTTATACTTACCCCTGCATCTCTCACTCCCTAATTTGTGTGAATCCTTGTTCATCACTTACTGGAGTATTTCATGGATACAGGTGTGCCCAGATGGAAAGACTATAGAAGCTGAAGCTGCCCACGGTACAGTCACTCGGCATTACAGGGTTCACCAGAAGGGAGGTGAAACGAGTACAAATAGCATAGCTTCTATCTTTGCTTGGACAAGAGGCCTAGCACATAGGTATATTGGAAAGATTGTTTTCCAAGTTAGCGCTCCTCTTTGATATCTTAATGTTCCTTGAAAAGGTCAGTAGATCTGAATTTGAATGTATCTTGGTAATAGGGCGAAGTTGGATGACAATGCAAGACTTTTGGAGTTCACTCAAAAACTCGAGGAAGCTTGTATTGGAACTGTGGAATCGGGGAAAATGACCAAGGATCTTGCCCTAATTCTTCACGGATCCAAGTAAGTATTTGATAGTTTATTTTATCTTCATAATTTGTCTCTCTGCACGTGTGAGTTGTGTTTTCTTGTGCCTCTATTTGAGCAGTGAGTTTATTTAAAACATGCTTTCGTGTGCTGCAGGCTGGCTAGGAACCACTACTTGAATACTGAAGAGTTCATTGATGCTGTGGCCGAGGAACTGAAAGCTAAGCTTGCTTGCTAGGAACCACTGCAGTTTTCAGACTTGCTTTGGAGGTGAGTTCCATCTTGTATTCCACCGTTTCTAGAATTTTCATCACAATCTTATTGAAAGTAATGTGACCTAATGCCTGTTTGTAGGGCAATTTTTAAACACAATTCAAATTTGTTGCTTAATTTTCTTGTGATTCCCATGTTTTCTTGAGAAATTATTCTACCCTCTTCTCTCTTTTTTTTGGTTTTATTGAAATAGTTTTCTCATTTAGCACAAACGTTTTCTTTTATTTTTTGAAGTTAATGACTTCTAGGTTGTGTTTCAGGGATAGGCAACTGTGGACTTTTGTATTTTGAAATAAGGCAAGGAGGGTGGAAAAAATGGAAGGCTCCGAAGGGCGGAAAAAGGGGAAGGCAGGAAGGGTAGAAAAGGCGAAAGACATGGTGGCGGAAACTTCCCCCTCTGGTGTTATGTTAGCGTTGTTGACTCATCTGTTTCTTGTGCACCATTTGGATTCTCGACTCTTATTGATTTGCTTCTTCTTTCCTCCTCGTCGATTGCTAGCCTTCGCAATTTTCCTTCTTCATGACTCACCTCAAATTTTATGACTCCTCTCTTTATAGAACAACATTTTAATTTCATACGCCAATGGGAAGCTAGCTTTTTGAATGTTCCTTCATTGGCAAATGCATTTCAAAAAATAATGGCCGATGGTTCGTACCTGCTGATCTCTATCCACCAAGGACACGTCGATTTTCTCTTTTAAAATCGTTTGAATCACATTTGATTGAATACTCTTGAATTTAACTCTCGTGGAATCCTTCGAATTCTCAACTATGATACAACAACAACAAAGCCTTTTCTCATTAAGTGGGATTGGTTATATGAATCTTAGAACACTATTGCGGTCGGTTCTGTGTTATGATCTTCGTTAGATTCAAGTACTCTTAAATCTTTTCTTAGTCTCTTCCAAAATTTTCTTAGGTCTTCCTCTACCCCTTCGGCTCTGGATCTCTGTCCCGTCTAACTGGAACGTTAGTAGATCTTCTTTGCATATGTCCAAATAACCGTAACCAATTTTCTCCCATCTTTCTTTCAATTTCGACTACTTCTACTTTACCTTGGATATCCTCATTCCTAATCTTATCCTTTCAACTATTAGCATGAGACAATGTTAAGGGACTTTCAAAAGTGTTACTCTTAATGACTTTATGTCATTTCATGTTTTTTGACATAATATTTTAACAATAATTGATCTTAAAACCGTATAATAACAAACAGTCCCATTTTTTAGAAAGTCCTTTGAGCATGTCTCAGCCACCATTGAGAAAAGGTTGGGAAGGTAACCAAAAAAAACGTCTTTTTTGGCTTTCATTCTTTGGCTTGTGAAGGAATTATATATAATGCGTGGCGTCTCATGCTAATTGTGAAGGAATTATAAAAAAATCCGTGTCATATAAGCAATATTTTACAAGGGATTGGATTAAATTTGCATGTCCACATGCAGCTAAATATATCCTTCACATCCGTCAAAATGCGGCGTATTTAAACTCCCGCGAGAATCAACCCATAAAATTAGAAAAAAGAAATTAATTTCTAGGAGATAATTCCTTCTACTCTCTGTCCTTCGTTATGGACATCATTTGAAGCCGAAAAATATGCTTATTTGAACCAACAAAAATAGACAAATAATAAAATCATACACAAAAATGCATTGTATTTTATCGTACCCGCGAATTATCATAACAGAAACGTATATAAAATCATAAAAAATAAAAAATAAAAAATATTTATAATATGGTGGAGAAAGATGGATCAGATGCACCTGGCTTGGTGTCTCTGTGGTATACAGAGATGTAAGTCGCTCAGTTATTTCAGCTTCGATCATTTGGGGAAATAATCATCACTTCCATCTTCTTCTTTTTTCAATAAGAAACTCATAAAAACAAAACAAAACAAAAAAAAGAAATTGAGAAAAATAGATTTGAAAAAAAAAGTGGATTTTGGGGGAATTGGGAGAGATCAGAGTTCTGGCTTGGAAATTAAAATATAGCGCAAGTTTGAATCAGCTTCGATCATATGGGGAAAGTAGCATCACTTCAACTCCCAAAATAAACCCTAATTTGAACACGCAAAATAATCCAAGAACACGCACGCAAAATCAAAGAACATAAACGCAAACCAAATGTTACGAGGAAGGTGATGAGTCTGAGGCGGGGGTAGAGTGAGAGGGTCGGAGGAGGCGATTCAATTATATAGGCTCTCGTCTTGCACTTGGAAACCCTAATTTCATTGAGAATTTTAGGCGCCGTCCAAGTATAGACAAAGCGGCGGAGTTGCTTGATGGTTACCATAAGGCCCAATTATATGTAAGCCCATCAAATCCACTTTCGAACGGAGCCCATTGTGGTGGCTCCTTCCAATTGCAACGTTATCAATTCACTCGCATTTTACTAACGATTGATTCTAAAAACATCATCACCAAAACGAAAAGCGCTTTCAACTATTTTAAATGTAATTCCGAACGAGGACTTAATATCCTTACCCAACTAGGCCAAGGAGAAAGAGTCCCAATTAAGCTTCTTTTAGTGGCTAAACTAAAGGAGTTGAGGATTGTGAGGTCATCTCCATTGGAGATTGTGAGGCTATCTCCATTGGAGATGGCTATAGGGCCATAGGTCATATTTCAGGTCGAAATGTTCCACAATCCAACTCCAATGAAGGGCTGGGCCAAAAGAAAAAAGGAACCCACTAGGTCAAGTTTCAGCCCTTTGGCCATTAGGTTGTGCATTGTTAGCCAGCCAACTAGCCGTTTGCTGGCCCAGTCTATCAACACCTAACAGATACATGACGTCAGTTGACGTTAGCTTTTGGAATTATTTTTTTCTTTTTTTAGGACGAAATTTTAAAAAGAAATTAAAATTTCAAATTTTTTTCCTATGAATACCTAAGCCATTTTTATACCATTTCTCACATATTTTCCCACCCTTCCATACTACCTTAACTCATTTTATTTCAATTCTTCACATTTTTTTTCATATAAATACCCAAGCCATTTAAAGAACACGCTAAATTCAATTGTTGAATTAATGTCTAAGTTGTTGTAGTTTTAATATGGTAATTTAATTCAACAAACTTAAAAATAATATATTATTGAGAGGCTAAACATAGCCAGTTGGAGATTATATATAAATAGAGAGCTTTAATAAAAAGGGCTTGAGATAAGTTTATTTTAACAAAAAACCACCCTATAACTTTATTAACTTGAAATTTAATAAAAATGACAAAATACAATATAATAAGAATAAAAACTAAAGCCTCATCAATAATAAAGAAGCCCTCATGCAACACTAATGTTTCATTTTTCAGCCTATGCCCCTAACGAAAGTCTCATTTCGTCTATTCATTCCATCAAAAAGTTAAATATTTTTATTAGGCTTTGAACTGCATGAAGTTTGTCGAGGCCACACTCCCATTAAATATTTGTGTTGGATGTATCCATGTATCTGCTTGTCACATTTGTTTTCTTTTTAATGTTGGTCAAATCACCTTTTTTATTTTTTTTGGATCAAATCACCTTTATTTTCTATCTTTTATTTGGGTTTGGACGTTTGTACCCTCATCCTTTTGTCTCCATTTGTATTTCCCTTATCAATGCAATTGTTATTACTGACCAAAAATAATAATATCTAGGGAACAATAATAAGGCTAATTCATAAACTCCAGAATATATTATTCAAAAGGAACATGTCAATGAGATGTATGACTTGACTTGTGAAGTCGAGGCATGCTAACCTATCACAATAATGCTAATTATCTGCCAACGAGATGATATTAACAGGCAAATAAGTTAAGTAGTTGTGAAAACTAAATAAATAATTTAAAACTCGTTAGTGCTCTTCAAAATCCTTATCTAAACACAACGTAGTGAAAATCTTGGCTCATAAGAATAGAAATCTCCTCGTTTTAAAACTCATTATTTTGGTTCAGTTTCAAAATAGGTGTAATTTTGTTGCAATTTCAAAAATAGTGTGTTATTTTGGTCCAGTTCCAAAAATAGTGTTGGTTATTTTGGTCCAGTTCCAAAAATAGTGTTGGTTATTTTGGTTTAGATTCAAAATAATGTGGGTTATTTTGTTGTAATTCCCAAAACAATGTTTATTTGTTTCCTTCCAGAAATAATGCAGATTATTTTGATTTAATTTTCAGAAATAGTGAGGGCTACTTTGTTGTAGTTCCAGAAATAATGTGGGCTATTTGGGTCCAATTTCAGAAATAGTGTGAGTTATTTTGATGTAGTTCCAGAAATAATGTAGGTTATTTTGGTTCAGTTTCAAAAATAGTGTGGTTATTTTGTTGTAGTTCCAGAAATAGTTTGGTTATTTTGTTATAGTTTCATAAATAGTGTGGGTTATTTTGGTTTAGTTTCAGAAATAGTGTGATTATTTTGCTATAGTTTTAGAAATAATGTGGGATATTTTGGTTCAACTTCATAAATAGTGTGAGTTATTTTTCTGTAGTTTCATAAATAGCGTGGATTATTTTGGTTCAGTTTTAGAAATAGTGTGATTTATTTTGCTGGAGTTCTGGAAATAGTGTGGTTATTTTGGTTTAGTTTTAGAAATTGTGTGGTTATTTTAGTTCAGTTTCAGAATTAGTATGATTGTTTTGCTATAGTTTCAAAAATAATGTGGGTTATATTGGTTCAATTTTCAGAAATAATGTGGTTATTTTGTTATAATTAAAAAAATAGTGTTTATTTTGTTCTATTACAAAAATAGTATATATTATTTTGGTTTAGTTTTCAAAAGTGGTTGCAATCAATAATACTAAAACCAATATAAGAAGCGTATACACTACCTTATAGCTTTCACACCTTCCAACAATGCATATTTGAATAAGGTTGGCACTGGTGAAACCTATTACATTTTTACACTATTTTATTGGACAAAATAAAAATTGTGTCCCAAGAAATATTTGACACAAAAAACAAGGTTTTTTTCCTTCTAAAATTATTATTTTTATTGTAAATCAAATCAATCACTTTATTTAGACTACAATATTTTATTGAATATACATCTTTAAAATAATAAAATTATTATCTAGAACCCATGTGTTCACTACATACATCATCCTTTTCTATCTTGGTCGTTCTCTTTCTTTTTCTAGCTCTCTCTCGTTTTCTCCATCTAAGTTTCAACTTTCTACCGCTGATCGGCGGCATATTGCTGAAGCGCAGCAGCAAACCTCTATAGATGACCACAATTTTTGCTAGAAAGATCAGAGGGGCTTGGGTATTTAGAAAAAAAATAAATTAATTAAACGCAACAGCATCAGCGCGGCGCTACAAACCACAAGCAGACCCAGATTCCGGCAAAGTCAAAAGATCATTCTTGCATAATCCTCACTCTCAATGGCAATTTCTAATGAGCAGAGGGGTGGACGTCCTTCTTCGTCCATCTGCTCACTTCTCTTCGACAATGGAATAGTTGCTTCGTATATTTGCTTAGGCACCTCAAGGCTCAAATTGTCGTAGGGTATGAAAACGGAGATTAGGTGGAGATCGAGAAAGGGAAGGAAGGAGGGAGGGAGAGAAAGAAAGAGAGAGATTTGATCGATTCAATTGCAAAATGGTGAAATTGGAATTGAATTGAGAATAAAAACGATAATAGAGATTAGACGGAGAGATTGAGAAATGGGGAGAAGATTAAACAGGCGAAGACTAGAAGTCAAGGGTAAAATTGAAAACTAATTGCTTGGGCCAGTCTTATTGGGCTGGTTTAACGTTGGATTTGTACTAACCATTAAATAAACGTATATGATGATTTTTGGTTAAAATTCAAAGTTTTCAAGTCATTTTAGTTAGTTTTCCTATATAAATATAGTCTGATACTGTTCATTTAAAAATATTTTTTTGCAGGGCTATAATTCTGGACAGGCTATGTTAGCCCTTTCGGTTAGAGATAACTTTACTGGAGGAAAGAGCTGGTGGTTAAGAAAATAAATTGGAAGGGGGATGCAAAGGGCTTTTGTCCTTTTTATTTTTTATTTTTTTATGGAGTTTTAATTAAAAAGGTTTCTCTAAACTTTTAATTAACCAAAAATCATCTACTAACTTAATTTTATAAAAAGGGCTTTAAACTTTAATAAAAAAAGTTCAAATTTTAATGAAAAGGATAAAAATTTAATATAATAACAAAAAAACAAAAAAAAAAGCCAACAAAACATCACACACATACACACCCTCCCTCACTCAATCGTTCAACCTCTTTCTCTGTCTCCCTCTTTCACATATTCCCATCAATTTTTCTCTCTCCTTTTACGTCACCCATCCACATCAACTTTGTCTCTCATCTTTTTTTTTCACCTCTCCTCACTCTTTTTTCTCCTTTCACCTCACTCCATAAACATTTTTTTCTCATTTTTTTTTATTTTATTGTTTGTTTATTTGACTATTCTTTCATAATTTTTTAAAACAAACTAAGTAATAATATTACAAGATCAAAAATAAAGAAAAAATTCATTATTCAGTTTTATGAACACTAATACTGTCATTATTTCTTAAACTGAACATTAACTACTTCTTAAACCGAACATTAACTACTTCTTAAACCGAACACTATTTCTTAAATTGAACATTGACTACTTCTTAAACTAAATGTTGACTATATCTTAAACAGAACACTAATACTATCACTATATCTTAAATTGAACACTGACTATTTTGTTAAACTAAATGCTAGTACTATTATTATTTCGTAAACTAAACACTGAATATTTCTTAAACCGAACACCTTGTAAACAAAACGCTAATTATTTCTTAAACCTAACACTAGTACTATCACTATTTCATAAACTAAATAGACTATTTATTAAACCTAATAATAGTACTATCACTATTTTGTAAACTAAGGACTGACAATTTTTTAAACTGAATACTAGTATTATCACTATTTCGTAAACTAGTACTATCACTATTTCGTAAATTAAACACTAACTATTTCTTAACAAAAAACTAACTATTTCGTAAACTAAACACTGATTATTTCATAAAATTGAACACTAGCACTATCACTGTTTTTAAATTAAATACTAACTATTTCATAAACTGAACACTAAAAGTTTCAAAATTTGAAGCTCTCTTCTCATTATCGTATGAATCACTGGCAATAATACTTATATTCTTACAGAGTTAGAATAATGATTTTCACATTTCTAATTGTTCTTTAACATTTCTCTCAAACAATTTATTTGAATTTCCTTTAATTATTTCAATACAAAATTAACAACAAAAGCATAAATGAAAGATCATAAAAGCTAATGTGCCTTCATTGAGGATCATAATCTAATATTCTTTATTTTTAGGTTTTAGATGGTTAGGGTTAAAGTTAATAAAGAATTCCATAATTTGAACATGGGGGTGATGATGAGAGCCTACCCCACGTATAGGGTTAAGTGGTAATCATGTATTGATATCAGTAATATATTTTTTATCTCAAATTTCTCTCTATCTATGGAAATTTTTGGGATTTGTTGATGTCAGTTTGAATGGATTTGGTTGACATTCTCTTCTCTTTCTCTCTCTCACACACTCTCTCTCTGAACCTTTTCCTTCTAGATGAAATATTTAAAAGGTAATTTGTGTGCTGCTTTTGCGCTGTTGGTTTTCTGTTGAAATAGTAGATGCTTGCTTTCACACTGCTCGCATGCGCACGCGCTTTCGGTTGAATAAATTTTTTTTTCTTGTTTTATCTCTTGTCCTTATCATTAAATAAAGTTATTATGTGGCTTTTGGTTAAAATTCAAAGTTTTGAAGTTTTTTTTATTAGTTTTTTTTTTAATAATATGTTTAATTGTGCATTCTTTATGAGTATACTTTTCTTTCTAAATATAAAATGTTTAAAGTGCACAATTAAATTTTAGAGTTCTAATAACAATTTTCTTATTTTATGATATCAAATTATAAAGGTAAATTTGTTTTCAAGAGTGATGTGAAAGTGATTAAAACCTCTTAGGGTGCGTTTGTCGTACCAGACTGTCTCGGACTAGACTAACTTCAAGGACTAAACTGGACTGGTATAGACTAAACTAAATTGGACTAACTTAGTGAAGCGTTAATGTCGGACTAAATCACATATGATAATTTTTTTTGCGATTTTTAATTCAAATTTACCTTAAAAATTAAACAAAAATGAATAATAAAGGGGCAGTGAAGTCTGGAGATGAATGGACCCAAGCACATTTTCTTTCCCCTTCCTTCCTTTGACCTTCCTCGTTTCTCTTCTCCATCATTTTCTCTCTATCAAATTATGCATCAATCTCTTACTTTTCTTATTCAATTAAGAGAATTTGTTGGTTAACCATTTCGCCAAGCCTTCAGAAATTCCAAAAAGAAAGCCAAGCCTTCCAGTAACCAATTAAACCAGCTAATCGATTTACAGAAATTCAAAACAAAAATCAGTTGGGTAAATCCCAGAAGAAGAAAAAACCCAGAACCTGCAGATCTATTTACATAAATTCAGAACAAAAATCGTACCACAGCCAAATCATTCCTTTAATATAAAAAATCATACAGAGAAGATGACAGGGATTGCGAAGCAGTCATGGCAGAGATGACCCAGTCGACAAGGAGGCAAGCCGAAGCTAAAGCCAAAATCAATAGCTTCAAAGCCACAACCACGACAACAGCGAAGCAACGAAGGAGAATAAGATTATGAAGATGACCCAGTCGACGAGGTCATTGTCAAATATGAAGAAGTCGACGAGTTCGTCATTGGAGATGTAGCAGTCGACGAGTTCGTCGTCGGAGATGAAGCCGCGCTCAAAGCTTATGCCGTCGAAATCGAGGTCAAGGAGGTGATTCGAGTTGGATGAAGAAGTTCTTAGCTAGTCCGATGGTTTTCGGAGGGACATGCTAAGAACGGCTAGTGAGGTTGTTAGTGAAAGCGAGTCATGGCTAATCCCATTAAAACTAGTCCAGCTAGGAAACAAACATGGACTGGACTAATATTTAATCTAGTCTAGTCCAATGAAACTTAGTGAGAGCAAACAAACGCCCCTTTAGAGTGTTAGTGTAGCAAAACTACTTTCTTAAGGTCCTCATTTTGAGGACATGTCTCTTTTTATGAGTCTTTAGATTAATATTTTTTTTCCATAGATTAAGCCATCTAAATAATTTTTTCGATAGATTCAGTCCCGACCAAAAAGGTCCACTCCTCTGCGCCGTGGCACAACGGGTTCTCCAAAACTTTGAAAATTTTCCTTTCAGATGCTGGAGTCGAGGTGGGGAACATGCTTTTGTTCTGGGTTTTGTTTTTTCTTTCGCAATTGGATAGAGATATGGGAAAGAAAATTTTGAAACAGGTCCATTCTTTTACACTCGAAGCGGAAAAAAAAAATGAAAAACTCATGAGGAGAGAATAAGAGTGAACGATCAAGAGAGAGTAAAGAGGAAGGGAATCTAGAGGAGAGAGGCGGTAGGTAAAGAAGACAAAAAGTTTCACGCGGAAACATTTTTAACTTAATCACTTTGCATAATTAATGTATTTCGATAAGGGAGTCCAGAGGAGAGAGGCAGTAGGGATAGAAGACAGAAAATTTCACGCGGAAACTTTTTTTAACTTGATCATTTGCATAATTACTGTGTTTCGATATAACATAGATTATTTAATTTGCTAACTTAATCTACTACAACTAATATGAGAACTCATAAGAAAAAGAACTTCACATATCCCCAAAATGGAAATCTTAAGCTCTGGTTAGCGTAATTTCTCAAACTTAAAGAGTTTTATGAAAACATAATAAACTTGGTGATGAGTAAAATTAATCATTAAAAATTACTGAAACTCAACAATGAGAATCCGCGCACAACAACGCAACTTAATAATAATTAATAAATGAGCGAACAGCAGGGGCTGAAGAAGGAAACAAAAGAAAAAACAAACAGAGAAGCTGTAAAGGTGGTGGATGAATCAAACAGGATCCTGTCACCAACTAAGCTACCAGAACGAGCCTGTGCATTAAGGTACCGTTTGATACGTGGAACAGGATGGAATGGAGTGGGACGAGGCGTTCCATCTCACGTTTGGTGCGCCTAAAACGGGTGGAACGAGGGACAAATTTTGGGTGAATTTTCGTTCCGCCTTACCCCCTAGAACGATTCGTTCCACATCTGTGGAACACAAAATTATAACTTCTCCGTCTCCTTCTTCTTCCTTCTTGTTTCCATCCGAGGACATCTTTGCTCCCTCTTCGTTCCGTCCCGTCTTGTCCCGTTCTATTTCGTCCTGTCCCGTCTGCATACCAAACGAGACCTCACAAATTGATTTTTAATTTGAATCATGTTATTGCACAATTTGCATCAATTTTGAGTTGATTTCCGGGTTTTGACTAGTTCAGTTTCGCAGTCAAATTGATTATTTCAAAATTTCAAATTGAACTTTCCATTTTTTGGCACTACTGTTTGGTACGCAGACGGGACGGGACGGGACGGAACAGGATGGAATGGACGATGTAAATATTGAAAAATATAAGGAGAAATTTTGTCATAAAATGTTATAAATTTGTGTTCCATGGATGTGGAACGAGTCGTTCCAAGGGGAAGAGGTGGAACGAAAAATCAGCCAAATTTCGTCTCATGTGACAACCCGTTCCACAGTTTTTAGGCGCACCAAACGTGGGACGGAACGGCTCGTCCTGTTCCATTCCGTCCCGTCCCACGTACGAAACGGTACCAAGGAGAGCTTTGAATAGCGCTTCCTATTTATCTTTGAGAAATGTTGTTGTCGTTTTAAAAAATTTATGGAAGGTTTGCAACGTCAATAACAAATTATTTTATATTTTAAAGATATAATTTAACCTATATATTAATAAAATCTTCTTTATCAACTAAAACAAAAGTGAAAAAACCAAATTTATTCAGTCCACAAAACTAAAGAAAAATAACCAAAATAAAAATAATGGGGCAATTTAGTAAATTAAACACAAAATAATTTTACTGTTTTTTTTTCTAAAGCCTCACACAGCTTGATAACCATATTAGTTTGATCACATTTTTGCTTCCACGTTTTTCTCACAAATAAATAAATTTTTAGTGACAAAATAGTTACCCAGAACCAATCATTAAAGATAAGAATAGCTTTTCAACGACGAAACATCATTTAAAGGTCGTCACTAAAAAAAAAGCTGTAACGATCATTTTATATTTTCTCTCTTTGTAATTTATTTTTTGAATTTTAATAAGCACATTCATAACATGTGTACAATTACTAATTTTTAGTAATAGTAATAATAATTAAAAGAAAACAAAGAATAAGCTTTTTTTTTGTTGTGGGAAGAATAAATAAAAAGAATGTAGGCCATGTTTACTTTACACTAATGTGATAATGAAAGAATCGAAGAACTCAGAAATAAAGAAGCTAAGTACAGGAAATTGGATTTCAAGGTAAAACTCACATGTTATGATTCAATAGGTGTCACTAAACACAGAAAAAAAAAATTAAGAAATGAAATAATTCATATACCCATAGACTTTTTTTATTAGCACCCCACATAATGTTGAATGCACCATACATTAAAATTTAATATTAAATAACTTATATTCCTTACTCTGGAATGACAATTTCAACCTTATTAGGTTCTAAATACACTCCAAATCACTTAATGTATTATTTATCTTCTTCAACTATCAAAACCCCTTTTCACTTTCCATTGTTGAACAAAACCCTAACTAACGAAACTACAACACATTGCTTGAGAAAAATTATTTTTGATGAATGGAACACGAAATCGGTGTTTCAAAAGCTTCACATGAGGTAAACTGAAAGCGTGCAAGAATCATTTAGAGAATGCATCCCGAGAAAATGACAAGTATTGACGAATATTGTATATTGAAATAGAACCAGAGAATCTGGTATTTTCCAACCATATATACTAGTTAAATTGGGAACACAATGGCACAATAACACACCTAAAAAAGATGACATAAGCAGAAGAAGAAAGATTTCCAATCAGAATTATGAAATCTTTGTTAATAGAAAAATAACACACAAGCTTAGACAGATGAAAATGGATGCACTTTATCGAAGGTGATCCTCCCTACTGGACAAAGAGCCTTTAAAATATTTACAGGTCCAGACACCTTATAATTTACCCACAAATTTGGAAATACAATTCAATCTCATTTTCTGCTCCATGGAAAGCAGCAACTCTGCAAAATTTTTGTTCGAAAAAGAAAACGAAATGAGATATAAAAACCAATGTTTGTATGAAAATGTGGGGTGTATAGAGAATTTGGGGTCTATGTAGAAAATGTAAGGTGTATGTTGAGAATGTGGAGTGTGAGAGTATTATGAGGAAGTATGTGAGGTGTATTAAGTGTGTGAGATTTATTCAACAATTTGTGGGATATTAATATAATAAGCCTACCCATATTCTAGTAAACGTAAGAAATTCAAATCACAATTATTTCAATTTCTAATCCCTGTCTGTTAACGTGCTCTTAAAATTGTTCATATTTCATCTTCTTCTCCTACGTGCGTAGAGGGAAAAACTAGCCATTGATTTTGAATGGATCCTAAAATAAATTTCCAAACCAAGGGAGTGGGTCACATAGAACAGAATAATATCTTCTGCAAGAACTTTAGGAAATGCCCTCCCTTCTAGGCTATTTATTATTATTATTATTATTATTATTTTTTTTTTTTTTTTAAGAACAATCGAGATTATCTACATTATGGAAAGAGAGGTGTGCTTAACATCATAATGGACTAACAATAATGTGGTTCAAATTTGTTTTTAACAATAATCGAACTTAAGACCTCTTAGTTACAAGTGAAGAGAAATACCACGAAATGTAGTATTAAATGGCAAATATATTATTATACGAATTCAATCACCAAATTGTAGGACGAACGCACTGACCAAATGTAGGGGCTTACCCGGCAGTTTCCAACACAAATTATTTTTAATGAAACACCAATTAAGAATTTGTTTTTCCTCATAAATATCTCTGTCCTCCCCCAGTTGTATACTACTATCCATCTTCTTCCTTCCCAAAACCCAATCTCCCTCACAATACCACATTTACATCTCTAGATCGATATCATCACCACCATGGCCCTCTCAAGGGCTGCATCGGAGTCGGACGTCTCCGTCCACTCAACGTTCGCTTCTCGATACGTCCGAACTACTCTTCCTAGGTAATTACATCACATGAATTTCTTTATTTTGTGGTTTGTTTTTTTCATTCGTAGTACTATGAATCTAAACCATATATTTTGCGAAAATATTCTTAATACAATTTAGGTTTACAGTCGGACTATATAATACAATTTTGCATGAAAACGAATTTCCCTCTATGCACATATGCATGATTCGTACCGATTGATTTGATCGTGAGATGGATGATTTTTATCACGAAGGTTCAAAATGGCGGAAAATTCGATCCCGAAGGAGGCAGCGTACCAGATCATAAACGATGAGCTGATGTTGGATGGGAACCCTAGGCTGAATCTGGCTTCGTTTGTGACGACATGGATGGAGCCTGAGTGTGATAAACTCATGATGGCCTCCATCAACAAGAATTACGTCGACATGGATGAGTACCCTATCACCACTGAGCTCCAGGTAATAAATTTACTCATTTATTTGTATTTCTTTTTAAAAAGTCGCATCTTTTTTTATCAATATCATTCATCGTCAATCTGAATCCACTCCCATTTAGCAATTATTTATTATATTAAAGTAATAAGAACAGCATAAAATATGGACATAATTTAGCACGTCCTAGTAGTGGGAGTAGGTAAGAATATGTTAATTGTAGACGCGTTAATTAGGGTTATTATATATCATAAACAACGACTTAATCTTTTCTTAGATGTTTTAGAAGTAGATGCCATGTTTGCGGCGTTGTTAATTGCGTTCGATGTTTAATAATCCACATAAGCCAAGGATAGTAATAGCAATATTATTTTTTGAGGGGTTCTGAATTTTAGCTCAATTGGATTTTTGGTTTATAAACTAAAAGTTCGTGAGTATTGATCTCTAAATTTGTTATGATGTGGAGCAATGATCCTTTTGGCTAACTCCATTAGAACTTTCATTAAATAAAGGGTTTAAAGGAACGAAAAATGGATGAAAGTTCTGATGGAGTTAGCAAAAAAGAATGACTGCACATTATAACAAGTTCATGAACCAATACTCACAAATTTTTAATTCAAAATCTAAATCTCAAATTAGACTAAAATTTAGGAACTATTGCTCTAATTTTCTTAAATAATGAAAAAATCAAATGAAAGCAAATTAAATTATAAAAAATATTTCTCCTCCAATCAAATGCCTTTTGTATGATAGCCGACCGATCTATGTTACCATGCCCTCTAGGCTTCTAGTCTTCAACTAGATCTATTCTCTTTCATGTGGATCAACAAGTAAGGTAAGTTCGTGTGGATTAACAAATTGATTTCGATGAAGAACTCTAAAATGGATATTTTTAGTATGTTTTTATGTATTTTACTTTCATGTTCTGTGCTATTAGATGCTATTTTTTAATTAAAATTGCCGATTTAGAGAAAGTGATAGGAAGTAATGGGTAAATATTAGGTCCCACAACCTCTCTACTTGTAAGAAAAAATATGAAAAGGTCTTGCCGTCTTGGTCAGTCGAAAAGTCTATCTTCTTCTTCTTCACTTTCGTTCTTCTCTTCTTTGCCTGATTATCCCACGTAAATGAGAAATTTTTCATTGTAACGGCAATATGAGTGGTATATTACGTGTTTTTATATAAGTAGGGGGAAATTTTTTTTTTTTAAGTTATTAACATTTTAATACACATATCTCACTATTTGTATAGTGATATTTGATGTACTATCTCTTGTGCCGGTCATATTGAAAAATCTCTCTACAGAAACGGTCACCTAAAAGCTGCATTCAACACATGTCTTGTTTTTATTGGGCCGCCTAACTTAACGAGTAGAATAGGTAATACTCAGATATTGTCCTTCATTAATTTCAACCTTCATCAGTATTCACAACCGTTGAATTAGTATAATTTTGATGATAACCGTCCATATTTCGTAGCATTGAAAATAATGTAGCGTGAAATAATCTTTCTGTTTTTACATATGTAATGCCTAAAGTGGTTTAATAAAAACACAAATGAGGAAAATGATAATAACATGGCAATTTGTAATTTGTGGGTAAGAAGGAAAAACTCGAGGCATGTATTTTTGTGAGTTTTTGTTTTTTTTGTTGAATAAATGATATTAAATACATTAAAAAAGTGAATGTATTTTCGTGAATTGAGGACATCGATATTTTTACACTAGGAGTAGGGGAGTTTGTCTAAGTCACACAATGGGGTAACTTAATTTGATATCAAATTCGTTAGCTACAGAATTCGAACCTAACACCTCTCACTTTCAATTGAAAATGAATACCATCAGACGGTAGTACTGAGTAACGTGAATTAAATTATTTAAATAGGAATAGTGTTAGTGATATGACCGAGACCCGTGCATTATTCCAATCCAATTCGCCATGCTTATGGACATTTCAGTTTCTAGAACGACGGACTTGGACTTCTAATGTGAAGTCGATTCACCGCACCACATATATTAATGTCACGCAGTGTCGGGCAAAGTACCCAACAACGAAAATAATCTTTGTTATTGAAGAAAAAAAAATCATAAATACATTCATTTTGGCTTTTTGCACATGTTTGTTGAATTATGTTTGCTGTTTTTATTTGATTTATTCAATTTAAAGGCTAAGAATTCAAAAAAGTGTGTGACAAACTAATAAGAGTGTGAAAATTATCTTATCTCTGACTAAAAAAGTTATAAATTATAAACTTAGTTCAGTGGCCAAAATATTTAGAGGAGTTATTTTAAGTTGCAAAGTTATAAAAAATTGCTCTTAGGACCACATGCAAGGCTTTGTGAAGTGAAAATCTTACACGAAAATAAAAGTGGATTTCTTTTAATGAGAATGAAAAGAGTTGTTTTTTTTTAAACAAAAAAAATTACGGTTGATATTACCACTCCAGGCTATGTTATGTTAAGAAAGATAATGCTTTGAACTCGATAAGCAATTTATTGAACAAAAAACATAACTACCAAAACAATTACTACTTTTTTTTTAAAAAAAAATTATTATTAAAAGAAGGGAAAATGTTCAAAACTATTACAAGGATTTAGAAAATGAGGGGGTTCAGAACTCGGAATGCATGATAGAAACCCAAAACCTTATTCACTACTTATGTGATAACAAGAGTTGATTGAGTTCTCAATAGTGGTGTATTTAATGGTTGAGGATCCTCTCCTGATCCTCTTTGTGGGGATCATAGGGATGCTCACATCCTAGTCGGGATCATAAGGATGCTCACATCCTAGTCGGGATCATATGGATGCTCACATCCTAGTCGTTCATCGTATATCGTGCCGTCAGTTTTCGTTAGATACTATTTATGTTTAATTGCACGATGTATGATAAACAACTAGGATGTGAGGATCCCTAAGATCCCTACAACTTGGATCCGGATGAGATTCAAATGCCTGCAAAACTTTCAATGTGAGAACAATTTTAATTTCTTCACCTACATTATTGTCCCAATATTTTCAGAAGTTTTGTTCAAAGAGTATATTAGAAATACTTTTGGGATGACTAAATGCGAGTTTTGACAATTAATTTTTTTTCTCCCTATGTTTGTTTTATTTTGATTTTGATTTATTTAGGGTAAACTTGATTCCAAAATAAAGCCTTTCTCCTTCGATTCACTTCGATGCACAAGGAGAGACACAAAGGATGAGTCGAAATGTCAAACTTTTTTATTTGGAGCAAATGATATTGTAAGAGAGTGGGTTGACTTAGCCTCACAATGAGCTAACAATAATGTGGTTCAAATTCGTCTTTGAAGAGAATTAAACTTAAGACTTTTCACTTACAAATGAGGAAGAATACCATAGTACTAAGTAGCAATGCCAAACTCTTAGATAAGGCCAATTTGATTATAGTAGATAGATGTATAAATTATTTTTTTGCGTTTACTACTTTTATTTTTTTTTATTTTTGGTGTGACTACTTTTATTTTCTATTCCCTCCCCTTCTAAGAAATATAAAATCATCAATTACATATGTCAAAATTAATTGCATGCATGGTTTACAACTTTACATAAAAAAATTTCAGTCCGTTTTGTAAAACGTGTTGATGTGAAAGATTGGATGCATGTTTTGACTTTGGTCTAGAAGGAAGAACCAAACTTTCATTGACGATCGAGTATGCATGAATCAGTTTTAAAACTGAATTAGAATTAGAATTAGAACCAGTCTCAGTCAAGAAATTTCCAAATGTTGACTGCATAGCGTACATTTAAAGTTTCGGAATCGAATTAGAATTCGAACAGTGAATTTTTTCTTTTTGTTCATCTTTTAACCTACCTCCAGTTTTTAGATTTTTTAACTGCCATATTTGTAGCATTACGTTTGTTTCTCTAAGTTAAAGTTTTGCGTATACCAACTAATGGAGGCCAACTCACAATTATACTGATTGCATTGCCTTTCGTGAGGACTGAGGTGAGAGACAAATAAAAATCGAAGAATAAATGCATCTATAACTTTCATTCTGAGAATCTGAATGTTACGATTAACCACTCACAATGAATTTGTAATTTATTTTCTACTAATTTATAGAATTAATTTTACAAACCTTATGATAAATTCTGAAAGCTAAAGGGTGCACGTACAGTTAGTGCATACATGGAACTGATGTGTGTTTTGATATTATGCGCATGAAAACATGACAGAATCGGTGCGTAAACATAATAGCTCATCTGTTCAATGCACCATTGGGCGATTCAGAGGCAGCCGTTGGAGTGGGAACGGTGGGCTCTTCTGAGGCCATCATGTTGGCTGGCTTGGCATTCAAGAGGAAGTGGCAAAACAAGAGGAGAGCTGAGGGCAAACCCGTTGACAAACCCAACATTGTCACCGGAGCCAATGTCCAGGTATTCATATAGCTATCATTATACAATTTATGTTATGAATACCACATTCTTAAACTACATTGATGAACCATGGTATGTGACTTGAGTGGTCGACTTGTTGCCTTAGTTATCATGACTGGTTGGTACTCGAACATCAATTGACGCGTAATGTAATGTGATTTAAGTACTAGTGCACAAAAAATTTGGTACTTTCAGCATTACAAACTACTGTGACTCGTTTTTCCTCTGCTACATATATACTGAACTAAATAAATATACCTTGTTGTATAAATTTAAGGTGTGCTGGGAGAAGTTTGCAAGGTACTTTGAGGTGGAGTTGAAGGAGGTGAAGTTGAGGGAGGGCTACTATGTAATGGACCCTGAGAAAGCAGTGGAAATGGTTGATGAGAACACAATCTGCGTTGCTGCTATCCTCGGCTCCACCCTCAACGGTGAGTTCGAAGATGTCAAGCTCTTGAATGATCTCTTGATAGAGAAGAACAAGGAAACTGGGTATGCATCTCTATCTCTATCTATATCTTACAAGTTCGTTGGTGTAGGCGTATGTACGTACATTGTGACTTGGTGTACTTGTACAAGATCAAGAATTGTAGTATTTTGAAACTTTTATTACCAACTGATGTGACACATTATTTACTGGTTTACATCTTCTGCTTGGGTATGCAGATGGGATACTTCAATCCATGTAGACGCAGCAAGTGGCGGGTTTATTGCTCCATTTCTTTACCCAGAACTGGAATGGGATTTCCGTTTGCCCCTTGTGAAGAGCATCAACGTTAGCGGACACAAGTACGGACTCGTGTACGCAGGGATTGGATGGGTCATCTGGAGGAACAAAGAAGATTTGCCGGACGAACTCATCTTCCATATCAACTATCTTGGAGCTGACCAACCTACTTTCACCCTCAACTTCTCAAAAGGTACTTTTTTAAAAGACTTCATTAATTTAGTGACAGAATTAACAATTAATTCACTTAATTAAGTAAATGTTAAACTTTCGACTGAGTATAAATGTTTTTCACCATGTAGGCTCCAGCCAAATTATTGCTCAATATTATCAACTGATTCGCTTGGGTTTTGAGGTGAGTACACTAATAACTTCTAAATGAAATAATCATGAAAATTTTACCATTAATTATATGTACATGTCAAATGGCTTATAGGACACCTCTAATTTCCTGATAGGTCAATCTTGCATAAAATATTAATCCAATAGAAAATCATTTAGACATCTAATTGTGATCAAGTAAATATGCCTGAAAGTCTCAAACGTGATACTAATATGTTAATTCTTGTATATGTAAATCAGGGATACAGGAACGTCATGGAAAATTGTCGTGAAAACATGGTAGTACTAAACGAAGGATTGGAGAAGACAGGTCGCTTCAACATAGTCTCCAAAGACGAAGGTGTACCCTTGGTGGCCTTCTCTTTGAAGGATAACCATCGCCATGACGAGTTTGAAATCTCCGACTTGCTTCGCCGCTTCGGATGGATCGTTCCGGCATACACCATGCCCCCAGATGCGCAACACATCACCGTGCTACGTGTTGTCATTAGGGAAGACTTCTCTCGCACTTTGGCGGAGCGGCTTGTGAATGACATCAAAAAAGTGTTGACTGAACTTGACACGCTTCCATCTAAACTTAGCTCCAATGTGAAGGCTGCTGATGAAAAAGGTGAGAAACCTGGGACGACACTTGAGAGTAAGAAGAGTGATTTGGAGAAAACAAGGGAGATCACGACAGTTTGGAGGAAGTTTGTTATGGCCAGGAAGCAGAAGATGAATGTTGTTTGTTAGAAAGGTCTCCCTTTTGCTACCTCTAATGAATTATTGACCTATCTTCTAAGATTATGTGTGTTATTGTCATGTTTGGGTTATTTCTGTACTTGTACTATTGTCCTTACAGTTCGGGTGGGAGTGAGCGTCCATTTTATTTGGTGTGTGACAATTTCTTTTGCTCAAGTAGTTGATGCCGGGTGCTGACCCCCTTTTACTTTGTAAAAGTTGAAAAGGGGCTCCTGAGTATGTATGCTGATGACAAGACTTAATTGAAGTTGCAATCAGCAAAGAACTCTGATTAAACATTTCATTGAAGTTGTTTCTTGTATTAAGTAATAATCCAATGTCGAACCCCAATTGGTCTCACAAATAACTAAAGATTACTTGGAGTACAATTAAGGAACAATTACCCGGAATCATCAATATTCAACATTAAAAAACAAGGAGGGCAGTTCAAGCCAACATAACAATCTTTTTTTTTTTTTTTAATGAATAAAGATTAAACGAGATTAGATTTTCCGTAATGATCGTGTGTGAGACATCTACCCTCTCATAAAAGGAGTGAGAATCTAATACGCATGGCACACTTGTTGATTTCATTTAACTCTAACTTTACGAAACTAATACGCTTGTGTACATGGGTCGAGACTCGAAGAAATTTCACCGTACACTTGTTCATACTGTCTTTTGATACGTGGTACAAGGGACGAAATGACAAGCGTTTTCTGGAAATCCATTAAGGACAAGGTTTCTACATCTTACTCTTAAGTGCTTCACTAATACTACTTTTTGTAACTACATGCTGTTGTGATCAAGATGGTGGTTGCTTATATGATTCTTTCTCTTTGTTGTATCTGCAGCTTATTTTTCCATTTGTGGAATTGGACATCAAATACTTTGACCTTGGTCTTCCTCATCGGGATGCCACTGATGACAAGGTTACTGTTGAAAGTACGTTTATCGTATCTCTACTTCAAGTTCTTAGAACGGAAGAACAATGAGCGCTTAGAATATCTTTTTGCTTGTAAATTTTATTTTGCTATTTCATTCCGCATCTCTAACACTTGGTATTTTAGGTACAATGTAGAGATCAAGTGTGCAACTATTACTCCAGGTATACACTACTGAACAATTATACATGCATTTGTTTTCTAACTCTAGATCCTGTATTAATATTTTCAGTCGTCACCGAGAGATTGACAAAATTCATGATATTATTGTTATAATTGACAGATGAAGCTCGTATGAAGGAGTTTAACTTGAAGAGTATGTGGAGGAGTCCCAATGGGACTATTAGGAATATTTTGAATGGTTAGTGAACTGTCAACTATACGTTTTCATCTTTTGAACAATATTCTTTTCAAATTACAATGATTGCTTTTTCTACAGGTACTGTTTTCAGAGAACCAATTACTTGCAAAAACATCCCTCGCCTTATCCCAGGTATTATAATGTCATATGGTGATTCTATAGTTTCGTCGGATTAGAACTATGCTTATTGTTTCTGTTTTCAGGCTGGACAAAGCCGATATGCATTGGAAGACATGCTTTTGGTGATCAGTCGAGCAACTGATGCAGTCATTAAAGGACCTGGGAAACTGAAATTGGTGTTTGGTAAACTTTTATCTTTACTTTGATAGTATTAGATTTGTGTACAGCACTGTAGTTTAGTAGGATTATACGTGCAGAGTTTCTCTTGATAGATGATAGTTCTTAAATTCCTTTAGTTTTTGGTCTTATTACATGATAAATGCTTGCAGTGCCAGAAGGAAAGGATGAGAAGACAGAGCTAGAGGTTTACAACTTTACAGGGGAGGGGGGAGTTGCATTGGCCATGTACAACACTGATGAGGTTTACTTTGTTACTCCTTTCGTGTTTCTGTTGAAAGAATTTCTTGATTGCTGTGAGTCACTGGGTTTGTCCCTTATATTGTATATCTGTCTTTGGTATGCAGTCCATCCGTGCTGTTGCAGAGGCTTCCATGACCACAGCTTATGAGAAAAAGTGGCTTCTTTATCTTAGCACAAAAAATACTACTCAGTATGATGGAAGGTACGCAGATTCCTAATTTCCTTGTTTTGACAAACAAAAAAAGGATTTAAAATTTGTACTAATCATTTTCTGACCTATCTATATTTTGTTGTTGTTCATGATATAAGATTCAAGGACATATTTCAACAAGTTTATGAAGCTAACTGGAAATCGAAGTTTGAAGCTGCTGGAATATGGTAAGGAGTCAGGATTGGAAAAGCCTGGCGATTTTGTTTGATAGTAATGGATCCTGAGGTCAAATGGTGTTGTTTTATTGACTGTATACTATTGGATTGGAAGGTATGAGCATCGTCTCATTGATGATATGGTGGCTTATGCACTTAAAAGTGGTGGTGGGTATGTTTGGGCATGCAAGAATTATGATGGAGATGTGCAAAGTGATATGTTAGCTCAAGGTTTGTACAACTGCCCATTTGCTAATTTTTGTTTCATCTCATCAATGATTTGCATACTGAGCGATTGCAGTTTTTAACTTGTGGTTCTATTGTAGGGTTTGGATCTCTTGGATTGATGACATCAGTACTGGTATGTTATACCTGTTTCATGTGTATTTGCACCTATCCCTGCATCCCTCACTCCCTAATTTGTGTGAATCCTTGTCCGTCACTTACTGGAGTATTTCATGGGTACAGGTGTGCCCAGATGGAAAGACCATAGAAGCTGAAGCTGCCCACGGTACAGTTACTCGGCATTACAGGGTTCACCAGAAGGGAGGCGAAACGAGTACAAACAGCATAGCTTCTATCTTTGCTTGGACAAGAGGACTTGCACACAGGTATATTAGAAAGATTGTTTTCCAAGTTAGCGCTCCTCTTTGATATCTTAATGTTCCTTGAAATGGTCAGTAGATCTGAATTTGAATGTGTCTCGGTAATAGGGCGAAGTTGGATGACAATGCAAGAGTTTTGGAGTTCACTCAAAAACTCGAAGAAGCTTGTATTGGAAGTGTGGAATCGGGGAAAATGACCAAGGATCTTGCATTAATTCTTCACGGATCCAAGTAAGTATTTGATAGTTTATTTTATCTTCAGAATTTGTCTCTCTGCGCATGTGAGTTGTGTTTTCCTGTGCCTCTGTATGAGCAGTGATGTTATTTAAAACATGCTTTCGTGTGCTGCAGGCTGGCTGGGAACCACTACTTGAACACTGAAGAATTCATTGTTGCTGTGGCCGAGGAACTGAAAGCTAAGCTTGCTTGCTAGGAACCACTGCAGTTCTCAGACTT
Source organism: Malus domestica (assembly GCF_042453785.1). Lineage (NCBI taxonomy): Eukaryota > Viridiplantae > Streptophyta > Magnoliopsida > Rosales > Rosaceae > Malus > Malus domestica. The sequence continues at coordinate 33,894,598 of NC_091669.1, read as the reverse complement.
GCATTGGAGGTGAGTGTTCCTTCCTGTTTTCCGCCTGTTTATAGGGAAATTTTTAATACACAATTTAAATGTCTTGCTTCATTTCCTTGTGATTCCCATGTTTTTTTGAGAAATTATTCTACCCTCTCCTTCGTTTTTTTGGTTTTATTGAAATAGTTTTCTCATTTAGCGCAAACATTTTCTTTCATCTTTTGAAGTTAATAAATTCTAGGTTGTGTTTCAGGGATAGGCAATTGCAGTGGCGGATTCAGGATTTTTAACTCGGAGGGTCCCAATAATAAAGGTAAAAAATTTATAGACAAAAATAATATTGAGAAGTTAAATATAATACATTTCATTCAAAAATCATATGCAAAACATCATTACAAGTTATAAAATCCTAATTCAAGCGTCCACGACGAGGTTTCATAGTCTAAAAATGTTCCATGATAGCTTCATTACCAATACATGAAAAAACATCTTTCTCAATGTAAACAACTAAGGTGTCACTCAACCATTGATCTCCCTTTTGTTGCAAAGTTGACCCTTGATGATATTCATAGCGGAAAATGTCCTTTCTACTGAAGCGGTTGCAACCGGTAAAACAAAAAACAAGCAAATATACATATGCAAATGTTTTATGAGTACACAAACATAAAACATATCAACAATCATATCAATAATAGACTAAAAATCTCCATCAATGTCTAATATAATTTAATTGAGATTAGATTAGAATTTCAAAAAATTTACTTTAATTTTGAACCAAATAGTGGTGGAGTGGAGAATTGAAACATGTGATATTTGATTTATGTAATTATAATATAGGATTGGGTCACGGGTGGGATTAGAAATTTAGGGTTTTGAAATTGGGGGAAGGAGGGAACCAAATAATGGGGAATTGGGGGAAAAGCAGCGGGGAAAGAGAGAACTCTAGGGAAAGATGTGGGGCTAAGGGGCTGGGCTTTAAAATTAAAACAATATGGAGTCATCATTCATGGCCCAAGACTCATGGACAAAAGAGTGTTTTTTGTCTCCCTATTTTTTTTTTTATAAACTTAAAACAATTGGCCAAAACACTGCCATTTTGGACCAATTGTTAAAAGGGAACTTTAATGAAAAGCACCCGGTACTGTTCACTTTAACGAAAAACCACATTTTTACACTAAAAAGTCAATTCTGGTACTATTCACTTTACCCTTTATTTTGTTCTTATCATTAAAACTCAAAATTTTCAAGCCATTTTCATTAGTTTTCCTTTGTTAAAAACCCCTATTTTCTTTCTTCTTCCCCGCTGTCTTCTTCTCTGTTGCAACCTGCAACCTGCAATCTGAAACCTGCACAGCAGCACAGACCTCGTGTTTGAGGGGTCCTCCGGAAAATTTCTAACATCAATTTAGGGTCGTCGAGGGGTCTTGGGACCTCCCAGGTCCTTCTGTAGATCCGCCACTGGGCAACTGTGGACTTGTGTATTTTGAAATATGGCAGGAAGGGCGGAAAAGGCGAAGACAAGGGTGGCGGAAACTTCCCCCTCTGGTGTTATGTTAGAGTTGTTGACTCATCTGTTTCTTGAGTGTGTTAGTTTCTTGTGCACCATTTGGATTCTCGACTCTTATTGATTTGCCTGTTCTTTCTTCCTCGTCGGTTGCTAGCTTCAGCAATTTTCCTTCTTCATGACACACCTCAAATTTTGACTCCTCTCTTTATAGAATAACATTTCAGGGTTCGTTGCAAACTGTTTTTGAAAAACGTCTTTAGAGAAATTGATTTTGAATTTCAAAATCACTTATGTGCTTTTTACAAAAAGAACTTAAAATGCTTTTTGAAAGAAGCACCAAATATCTGTTTTTTGCAAAAAGTACTTTAAAGTGATTTTCTAAGATCTACTTGGATTTTTAATAAGAATTGGTTTTAAAAGCATTTTCACAAAAAGAATTGTTGTAATCTTTGTTTGGTTCATCTTAGGATACACTGTCTGAAGTCTGTTAACCGATACTACCAAGCCCGAGTAATGTTCTTCATTGGCAAATGCATTTCAAAAAATAATGGCAGATGGTTCGTACCTATTGATATGGAAAGAGATCCTCTTCGGATCTCTTCTACCAAGATCATCGGATCAAGTGTTCCGGACCTTCCAAATTTTATCTAACGGCTAAAAATTATCACAGCTTTTAAGGGATCAAAACAAGTGGACCGTTGGATGAAATTTAGAAGACCAAGATCACTTGATCCGATGGGTTTGGTGGAGAGAATCTCTTACCTGGTGATATATATCCACCAAAGATATGTCGATATCTTGACTCGACATGACTTTTAAGTGAATTTTCTCGGAACTTTGAAGGATAGATGATGAATTTGGTTTAATGCAGTTGGAGTTTCTCTTTTAAAATCTTGATTAAATCACGTTTGGTTTAATACTCTTAAATTTAAAACTTGTAATCCTTCAAATTTTCAATTAAGTACTATGATAATTTTCAATTTCTTTTTTTGAAAGAATAATTTGCCATTAGGGTCTAGTCTTTTTCAATAATGTTAAGAGAACATGGACTTATGTCATTTCATGTTTTTGCACAATATTTTATAATATTATTATAAAAATTGACCTTAAATTGTGAAGTGACAAAGTCTCCTACTTTTTATGAAGTATTTTTACTTGTCTCACTCACCTTTGATAAAAGGTTAGGGAAAGGAATTCTCTTCGGATCTATTTTGTAGGGATTTTAGAAATCCCCACATCCTAACCGTTTATCGTATATCGTCCGATCAGTTTTCTTCAGATATTATTTATGTTTAATTTTAAATAAAAAATTCAAATAATTATACAAATTGTGTCATACAAATTGTCTTATTTTACAAGGGACTGGATTACTGATTACGTTTGCATGTCCACATGCACCTAAATATCCCTTCACACTGTTCAATTGTGAACTCCGTCTAAATGCCGCGTGTATAAACTCCCGCGAGAATAAACCCATAAAAAAATAAAAAAAGAGGATAAATCGAACCAATAAAACAGACAAAAATAATAAAATCATACACAAAATGCATTGTATTTTATTGTACCAACGAAATTAGCATAACATAAAATATAAAAAATTATAGAAAATTAAAAATTAAAAGAAAAAAAAGATGTATAATATGTATATGGTGGAGAAAGATGGATCAGATGCACCTGGATTCGTATCTCTGCGGTATACAGAGATGTAAGTTGCTCAGTTATTTCAGCTTCCATCATTTGGGGAAATAATCATTACTTTCATCTTTTCTTTTCTCTATTTTTTTCGATACCAAATTCATAAAATAACTAAATTAAAAACCAAGAAATTGAGAAAAATTAATTTGAAAAAAAAAAAAAAAAAGAGGGTGGATTTTGGGGAATTGGGAGAGATCAGAGTTCTGGCTTGGAAATTAAAATATAGCGCAAGTTTGAATCAGCTTCGATCATATGGGGAAAGTAGCATCACTTCAATCCCAAATCCCCCTTCCACCAACATAAACCCTAATTTCAAAACAAATCAAAAAACACGCAGGCAAAATCAAATAACATAAAGGCAAACAAAATGTGGGTTTAGCAGAAATAGAACAGATTCGAGGAAGGTGAAGAGTCAGGGGCGGAGGTAGAGTGAGAGGGTTGGAGGAGGCGATTCGATTATATAGGCTCTCGTCACTTTCAAACCCTAATTTCATTGAGAATTTTAGGCCCGGTCCAAGTATAGACAATGCGGTGGAGTTGCTTGATAGTAACCCAAGGCCCAATTAGATGTAAGCCCATTAAATCCACTTTCGAACAAAGCCCATTGTGGTGGCTGCTTCCATTTCCAACTTTGTCAATTCACTTACAATTTTACTAAAAATTGATTCTAAAAATGTTGTAACAAAAAAAGTTTTTAGATATTTTTTTAAAAGTAATTTCAAACGAGTACTTAATATTCTTACCCAACAAGGCCAAGGAGAAAGAGTCCCAATTATATTTTTTTTAAAAGTAATTTCAAACGAGTACTTAATATTCTTACCCAACTAGGCCAAGGAGAAAGAGTCCCAATTAAGCTTCTTTTGGTGGCTGCACTGCAAGATTTGGGGATTGTTACTAGGGGAAAGGGCTTATGGTCAAGAAAATAAATTGAAAGGGGGAGAAAAAGATGCATAGGGCTTTTGTCTTTTTATTTTTTAATAATATGTTTAATGCAATTGATTTTTTTTTCTATTTTTAGTTATACACAGGTTTTTTTTTCTTTTTTTAGGAATTATTTTCCACACTTCATAAATGTAATTGTGTCCTTTGTAAGGGTAATTATTTTTTCAGAAAGTTGTTTCGAAAGGCCGATACAGAAAATCCAATATTAATATGCTTTCGTTCTGGTTTTTGTTATTTCTTTCGCAATTTGATGTAGAGAGATGGGGAAAGAAAATTTTGAAATAGTTTGCCTCTTTTATAAGCTGCGAAAACAAGAGGAATTAGCTCAAGGAGTACTAAAAAGGGTGCCAACTGCAGTGGGACTTCTACGGGTAATGAAAAGCTTAAAAAATGAAGCCCTTTTTTTTTGGAATCCCATTATGGTAACACTAATAAAATAGAAAATGAGAGATCCAAATATTGAGAAAATGACTTGTAACCGTAAAGTTATAAGGTATCATACCTAAGGGATTACGAAATAACAAAAAATGTAAAAGTGACCGAGATGCGAGAGAAAAACTTTTGTTTTACATTTCTGGAAAGACCACCTGTTTGTTCGTTTACTAGGTTCAAGACGAAATCATAAATAAGCTTTACCAAGGATTGCTAGGCATATGGTACTGAGTTTCCTTCTTTGTTTTTAGTAACAAAATGAACCAGAAGTGGGACCAAATTGAGAAATAGCAACATAAACAAAGAAGGATTTGTCAATGAGAAATACAAGTTTCCTATATGCATAGAAATCAATGCACTAGTACAAAAACATGTTTGCGCAACGTAGGAAATTTCGTCGCGCAAAGTATGTTTGCGCGACGCTAAACATAAAACGTCGCGCAAAGTAGCTTTGCGCAACGGCACTTTGCACGACGAAGGAAGGCAAATTGACGATCAAATTAGTTCATTGTATTCATATAGGGTTAAGGAGTGTAGCTCTAAAAAATCATCAAAATCGGAGTTAAAACTACCGTTAAATCGTGTTTTTTCATTTATAATCGTCGGAAAGTTTTGTCCCGTTACTTGATCTCTGAATGTTTGTTTTTTGCGATTTTTAGTGTACGCGATCTCGAAGCATGTACAAATAAGTTTGACGGTTGGATCGTTGAAACTAGTTTCGTACAATGCATTTCCCATCAAAACAATGCATTCACTATCACTTAGAGTTTATTTATACTTTCATCAAGTATAACATAAGATTTTGTGGTATCCACTAGTGTAAATATTTTAAATTGAAGATCGAATTAGCAATGGCGTAGCCACCCACAAGGCTAAGGTGGGCTGTAGCCCAGGGAGGTTTTCTATAAGGGTAGTGTTATTTGTGTACTTATTTTTACTTCTTACACACTTCTCTTAATTGTCGGTTCTTTAGATCGAATGAATTGAAAATGATCACTGACAAAATATGAATAAGGCTGTGTTGGAAGTAAAAATGGGTTTGTGAATAGATCTATTCTTTTGTAAACTCATGCTTATAGCCTACTCAATTTCAATACATATTATTATTTAATGTATATTTAGTAGAGGAGAGGTAATAAATAATAGTTTTATGCTAAAAATTATAAATTAGTTTTATCTCCAGTCCCCCTTTACTCTATTCTTTAAAGAAAACGACCATTTACCCTATGTAATTTAGCATCTGTGCTTCTTACTCAAGAAAAGATTAATAAGTTCTTTAAATACACAATTAAATCCCTATCTCTGCAATTCCTGACTTTCCGTTGCAATTTTTCAATGAATGTCACCTTTGGTACGTTCTTAATCTCTTTATTTACTTGTTCTTGATTTAATTAGTAGGTTAATTATTTATATGGTCCTTGAATTTATCGGTTAGGGTTATAATTTTGAGAATAGTTTATATTATATTGTTGTTCTTTTATATTGATTATTATATATTTTATATAAGCAAAAAAATAAACATATGATTTTATGGTACTATTTTCAACTAGCCCACCCAAGAAAAAAATCTTGGCTCCGCCCTTGCGAATTAGTTCATTGTATTCATATAGGGTCAAGGAGTGTCGCTCTAAAAAATCATCAAAATCGGAGTTAAAACTACCGTTAAATCGTGCTTTTTCGTTTATAACCGTCGAAAAGGTTTGTCCCGTTACTTGATCTCTGAATGTATATATATACGAACAAGTTTGAATTGTGCTTTTTGGCGTACGTGATCTCGAAGCATATACGAACAAGTTTAACGGTTGGCTCGTTGAAACTAATTTCGTATAATGCGTTTCCCATCAAGTTCAATGGTATATATATTTAGTAAGTACATTTTAATTTATTTATTTTGTACTCATAAGCAAAAGGGCAAAAGAAAAGCAAAAGGAAAAAAAAAAAAAAAACACTTTGCGCGACGTATGTACACATGCGTCGTGCAAAACAGCTTTGCGCAACGCAGGTGGACCTACGTCGCGCAAAGTGGTTTTTTTTTTTCTTTTGCTCTTCTTTTGGGGTTCTTGTAATGCCTTTTTCTTTTGTGGTATCCACTTGTATAAATGTTTTAAATTGACGATCAAATTACTTCATTGTATTCATATAGGATTAAGGAGTGTAGCTCTAAAAAATCATCAAAATCGGAGTTAAAACTACCGTTAAATCGTGCTTTTTCATTTATAACCGTCTAAAAGTTTTGTCCCGTTACTTGATCTCTGAACGTTTGTTTTTTGCGATTTTTGGCGTACGCAATCTCGAAGCATGTACATATACGTTTGACGGTTGGATCGTTGAAACTAGTTTCATACAAAACATTACATTCACTATCACTTATAGTTTATTTATACTTTCATCAAGTATAACATAATATTTTGTGGTATCCACTAGTGTAAATATTTTAAAATTGAAGATCGAATTAGTTCATTGTATTCATATAGGGTCAAGGAGTGTAGCTATAAAAAATCATCAAAATCGGAGTTAAAACTACCGTTAAATCGTGCGTTTTTGTTTATAACCGTCGAAAAGGTTTGTCCCGTTACTTGATATTTGAATGTTTGTTTTTCTCAATTTTTGGCGTATGCGATCTCGGAATATATGCAAACAAGTTTGACGGTTGGATCGTTGAAATTAGTTTCGTACAATGCGTATCCCATCAAAACGATAGATTCCCTAACACTTAGAGTTTATTTATACTATCATTAAGTTTAACATAACACTTTGTGGTATCCGCTTGTGTAAATATTTTAAATTGAGGATGGAATCGGTTCGTTGTATTCATATAGGCTCAAGGAGTGTAGCTGTAAAAAATCATCAAAATCGGAGTTAAAATAACCGTTAAATCGTGATTTTTCGTTTATAACTGTCGAAAGGTTTTGTCTCGTTACTTGATCTTTGGATGTTTGTTTTTTTCCAATTTTTGGCGTATGCGATCTCGGAATATATACAAACAAGTTTGATGGTTGGATCGTTGAAATTAGTTTCGTAGAATGCGTATTTCATCAAAACGATAGATTTCCTAACACTTGGAGTTTATTTATACTATCATTAAGTTTAACATAACATTTTGTGGTATCCGCTTGTGTAAATATTTTAAATTGACAATCGAATTGGTTCGTTGTATTGATATAGGCTCAAGGAATGTAGTTGTAAAAAGTCATCAAATTGGAGTTAAAATAACCGTTAAATCGTGATTTTTCGTTTATAACCGTCGAAAGGTTTTTTCCCGTTACTTGATATTTGGATGTTTGTTTTTTCCAATTTTTGGCGTATGTGATCTCGGAATATATACAAACAATTTTGACGGTTGGATCGTTGAAATTAATTTCGTACAATGCGTATTCCATCAAGTTCAAAGGTATATATATTTATTAAGTAAATTTTCAGTAAAATTTATATTTAAAAAAAATAAAAAATAAAAAAACCTTGCGCAACGTCGAAATGTATACCTGCGTCGCGCCATTTGTCATTATTTTGGCGGGGCAATTGTAAAAAATAGGCGTTTTTTTTTAAAAATTTCCCAAATTTTCCAAACCAAAAGCCTTCCGCTCTCTCATCTCTCTCACTCGGTCTCTCTTCCCAAACCAAACCCAAATCCTTCTCCTAACTCCAGCCGACTATCCTCCTCAGCCAATTCCACCCGAGTACCAGAATCACTCTCAGACTCTCAGTCCCTCGACTCCCTTCCCTCGTCTCTCCAACTCTCAATCGTCCTTCTCCTTGTAGTGCTCACCAGCCATCACCGCCGTCGACCAACACAACGGCACCACCCATCATCTTTCTCGACGACATCCCAGAGAACCCAGGCCATCACCCCATCACCCCGCCGTCGATTCTCTCCTCTTCGACAACACCCCCGCCGTCATCCCTCTAAAATTTAGGTAATTTTGATTTAAGGTTTTGTTATTAATGTGAATTTCTGGTGTAGGGATTTTAGGGTTTTTAAATTAGAATTTGTAGATTGATGATTGTTCTGTTGCCACCATTTAGGGTTTTCCTAAAATTTGAATTGCATTTGTAGATTGATGATTGATGGCTGGTGTTATGTATGTTTATAGATGATTGGTTGAAATTTCATGCGATCATTTTTCCATTTGTCGTTTGGCCCAATTTCATTTGTCAACATCATGATTTCAATTCCACAATTTCCATCCGAGCCTTTTCTTTTCTTTGCTGCTATATTAAATGAAATGATACGGTTGATACCGTCCAACCACCGTTTCATTTTTCTGCATTTGAGTTATGAGTTGTATGAATCTAAGAATTATTTAAAGTCAAAACTAATGAACTTGACTTAGTAGCCGTAAATCATAGTTAACTACATCCTATGACTTTTGAACCGAGTTGAGATTTCCATAACCAAGGGCATTTTAGACTGGTTGTTACCTACTGTTGTCAAATAGTAAAGGTAGTTATAATGCTACTGGGAATTTCAGGACCTCAGCAAGTTCTATATTGTTTTTCCATGTTAGTGAATGCTCTTGATTCTTCATCTCCTAGGCTGTTGTATTCATATGACTATGTAGGTCGTGTAGCGGATAATTGATTGAATTGGATGATTGTTAGTTCTGAATCTGCTTTATATGCTGCAACTGAGAGTGATATCATTGTTGGTGTGAAAGTCAGTCGAAATGCCACAACTGAAAGTGATTTCATTGTTGGTGTGATGGACACTGGAATTTGGCCTGAAGGTGAGAGCTTTAAAGATGAAGGTTTTGGTCCTCCTCCTAAGAAGTGGAAAGGTGTATGTGAAGGCGGCAAAAATTTCACCTGCAACAAGTATGTCTCTCAATATTTACATGCATAAAGTTATCAATTATACGAATTAAAACTTTTGGTTGAGTTTATTCATTTCAAAATTTCATAATTAAACTACTTTTGTAATGGTTTTGCCTTTGTACTTTGCAACATTTAGTCAACATCAAGAAATGTTTGTTTTGCACAAAGATCGTTGGTGCTTGATATTACTTAACAGACTCTGCAAGGGATTTCTGGGGTCATGGAACTCACTGTGCATCAATTGTAGCCAGGAGTCCTGTAAAGGATGTAAGCTTTTACGGACTAGCAAATGGTACTGCAAGAGGAGGTGTACCTGCTGCGAGAATCACAGCATATAAAGTCTGTGATCTTGATTTCGGGTGTAGTTCAGATAGTATCATGGCTGCTTTTGACGATGCAATTGCTGATGAAGTTGACATCATTTCAATTTCACTTAATGGATTTTTTCGTTCTGAGCCTCATTTTTATATTGACCCGATTGCAATTGGTGCCTTTCATGCCATGAAGAAAGGGATACTAACTTCACAGTCTACCGGAACCATATTTAATAGTTATAAGGTTGGTCCTGTGTCAAGTGTAGCACCATGGATATTCACAGTTGCAGCTAGTACCACAGATCGCCGGATTATTGACAGCACTGTTCTTGCAAATGGAAAGAAACTAGTCGTATGTCTCATCCACTTCCTTTTTCAACAAAATAAAAACATTTTATGAATACTTGTATATACTGTCGCTCAGATTGTTTTCATTTCAATAGTTTTTAATGTTCTTATCACAAACAGGGGCACTTTACGAACACGTTCACATTAAATGGAACAAATTTTCCTCTCATATATGGAAAAGATGCTTCAAGAACAAAATGCTCTCAAAGCTAGCTTGGTAATTCTTGTCCCTGTTTCACTTTTACTGCATACAATATAAAGGAATAAAAATGAAACTATAGTACTGACTTCTTGTTGCATTTTAGTATATGTTGGGAAGGTTGCCTGGACCCTGATTTACTTAAGGGAAAGATAGTTGTATGTGAGAAGAACACTAGATTTCTTGGGGCTTACAGATCTGGGGCAGTTGGGATAATTTTTGTTAATTTTATGAACGAAACTTTTTCTCAAGTTCTCCCATTTCATGGGGTGAATTTAATCACAGAAGAGCTAAATGTGGTCAAGTCCTATATGAACTCCACCAGGTATAGATTCATTTGAATACTGTTAAGGTTGGCGATTTTCGATCACGTTGCTTTTTAAATTCTTGAAAGCCTCTCTTATTTTACAGGGTCCCTCAAGCGATGATATTACAAAGTGAAGTCATAAAAGATGTTGATGCGCCTCTTGTTTCTATCACGTCTGCGACTGGACCAAATTTAGTTGACTATGTTCTGAATTTGATGATTCTTCATCTCCTAGACTGTTGTATTCATTTGACTATGTAGGTCCAGGGCGAGGAGATGAGGACCTATACCGGGACGGTGAGAGACTGTGTACGAGCCATGTCTAGCCTCCAAATCTCACTACTAGCACTTAATTTTGCTCCACCTTCGACCTCAGAGCTACCTTGCCTTGTCGATACCCAGTAGCTTGACATATCAAACCTAGAAGACTACTTGTAGTTTTTTCTTTTTTGTTCGAACATCTTGTACGTACATTTTCATATATTTTATAATTAAATACTTTTGCTTGGTTAATTCATTATTGTTTAGAATTTAATTACAATATTTATTAAAAATTAAAAAAAAAATATTTTTGACGAAAACAAAAAAAAAGGATTTGCCCGACGCATGCCTACGTCGAGCAAAGTTGCGCGATGCATGTCCTACGTCGTGCAAAACCACGAAGTCATTTTGCACGACGCATGACTACGTCACGCAAAGACACCTATGCCACTTTGCGCGACTCAGTCCTAGGTCGCGCAAAGTCACTTTGCGCGACCTATAACTGCGCTTTGCGCGACGCATGTAACCCCTTCGTCGCGCAAAGCCTTCTGTCACTGCCTTGCCGTGACGGTTTGCGCGCGACGAAGGTTCGTTGAGCAAAGTTTTGCGCGACGTTTTTTGACTTTGTGCGACGAAGAACCTGCGTCGCGCAAAGTGTTTTTTTTTACTAGTGATGGTAGATTGGCAAATTGCTCAAGTAGGTTGGGGACGAGCCCCGTTAGCTCCAAAGCCTCCGTATGGGCTTCACCTTGTACTCTGCGAAAAGGCATGAAAATAAAAAAATAAAAAACTCATGAGGAGAGAATGAGAGTGAACGATCAAGAGAGAGAGAGGTGGAGAGAGGAAGGGGGTATAGAGGAGAGAGACGGTAGACATAAGGTTTCACGCAAGAAACATTTTTAACTTAATCACTTTGCATAATTATTGTGTTTCAATGTAATGTAGATTATTGAATTTAATGACTTAATTTCCTGCAAAATTAATATGAAAGCCCATATGAAAAAGGACCTCATATGTCTTCAGAATAAAAATCAGCTTGACAAGCGTAATTTCTCAAATTTATAGAGTTTTGTGAAAACATAATAAACTTAGTTGTTAGTGAAAATTAACCACTAAACATTATTGAAACTCAACAATGAGAATCCGCGCGCAAGAATGCAACTTAATAATAAAAGAGCGGACAGCAGGGGCTGAAGAAGGAAACAAAAGAAAAGACAAACAGAGAAGCTGTAAAGGTGGGGGACGAATCAAACAGGATCATGTCACCAACTAAGCTACCAGAACGAGCCTGTGCATTAAGTGCACAAATTGATTTTTAATTTGAATCTTGTCATTACACGTTTTTCATCAATTTTGAGTTGATTTCCGGGTTTTGACTAGTTCAGTTTCGCAGTCAAATTGATTATTTCAAATTTTCCAAATAGAACTTTCCATTTTTTGGCACTACTACTGTTGCGGTACTCTGTGGGAGAGCTTTGAATAGCACTTCCTATTTATCTTTGAGAAATGTTGTACTCATTCTAAAAATTTTATTTTTCACTTCTTATAATTTTTTTCTAAATATAAAAAATTCATAGTGCCAATAACAAATTGCTTTATATTTTAGATAAATAATCTAAACTCTATTAACAAAATTCTTTTTGTCAACCAAAACAAAAGTGAAAAGACCAAATTTATTCAGAAAATTAAAGAAAAATAACCAAAATAAAAATAATAGGGCAATTTAGTTAATTAAACACAAAATATTTTACTTTTTTTTTTCTTTCTAAAGCCTCACAACCAGATAACCATATTAGTTGATCACATTTTTTCTTCCACATTTTTCTCACAAATAAATAAAATTTTAGTGATGAAATAGTTACCCAGAACCAATCATTAAAGATATGAATAGCTTCTTCAATGATGAAAAATTATTTGAAGGTTGTCACTAAAAAGCTTTAATGATCATTTTATATTTTTTATATTTTTAAATTTTATTTTTAAAATTTTAATACAATTTCTAGTTTTTAATATTAATAACAATAATTAAAAGAAAACAAAGAATAAGTTTTTTTTTGTTGTTGGAAGAATAAATAAAAAAGAATTTAGGCCATGTTTACTTTATACTAATGTGAGAATGAAAGAATCGAGGAACTTAGAAATAAAGAAGCTAAATACAGAAAATCAAACACGTGTCACTAAACACAGAAAAAATTAAGAAATGAAATGATTCAAATACCCATATTCTAGTAAACGGAAGAAATTCAAATCAAAATTATTTCAATTTCTAGTCCAGGTCAGTTAACATGCTCTCAGAAAGTCTATAACTACTGACCCTACTCAGTTTTAGGAAACAAAGAATGGAAAAGGAAAAACTAGCCACTGATTTTGAATGGATTCCAAAGTAAAGTACAAAACCAAGGGCGAGGGTCACAGAGAAAAGGATAATCTAATACATTTCAACATGAACTTTATGAATGCCCTTCCTTCTAGGCTATGTATTATTATACTAATTCAATAACCATATTGTAGGACGAACGCACCGACCAAATGTAGAGGCTTACCTGGCAGTTTCCAATACAAATCATTTTTAATGAAACACCAATTAACATATGGAATTTGTTAACCACAAGAAGTGCCCCGGTGGTAAGAGCGTGGATTTTGGCTCTTAAAGTACAAAAATACAGGGAGGTTACGGTTTGAGGCTCCAAGTTGGTGAGTCTACTTGACTCTGGTCAGGGGAAGCTGAAATGCCTCGTTAGTCTTCCTGACCCCTGAAAATGATAGATAATCGTGGCTTGCCATCAGTTGTCTCGCTTAAAAAAAAAAAAAATATCGAATATGTTTTTCCTTATAAATATGTGTCTCTCTCTGTTACTACTATCCATCTTCTTCCTTCCCAAAACCCCAATCTCCCACACAATACCACATTTACATCTCTAGATCGATCATCACCGCCATGGCTCTCTCAAGGACTGCGTCGGAGTCGGACGTCTCCGTCCACTCAACCTTCGCTTCTCGATACGTCCGAACTTCTCTTCCTAGGTAATTATATCACTTGAATTTCTTCATTTTGTGGTTTTTCTTCATGGGTAGTACTGTGAATCTAGATCATATATTTGGCGAAAGAACTCTTACTACATAATTTAGGTTTACAGTCGGACTATATAGTACAATTTTGCATGAAAACGAATTTCCCTTTACGCACATATGCATGATTCGTACCGATTGATTTGATCGTGAGATGGATGAATTTTGATCATGAAGGTTCAAAATGGCGGAAAATTCGATCCCGAAGGAGGCAGCGTACCAGATTATAAACGATGAGCTGATGTTGGATGGGAACCCTAGGCTGAATCTGGCTTCGTTTGTGACGACATGGATGGAGCCTGAGTGTGATAAACTTATGATGGCCTCCATCAACAAGAACTACGTCGACATGGATGAGTACCCTGTCACCACTGAGCTCCAGGTAATAAATTAACTCATTTCTTTTTAAAAAGTCGCATCTTTTTTTCATCAATATCATTCATCGTCAATCTGAATCCACTCCCATTTAGCAATTTTTTATTATATTAAAGTAATAAGAACAGCATAATTTAGTGCGTCCTAGTAGTGGGAATGGGTAAGGATATGTTAATTGTAGGCGCGTTAATTAGGGTTATTATATATCATAACAACGACTTAATCTTTTCTTAGATGTTTTAGAAGTAGATGCCATGTCTGCGACGTTGTTAATTGCGTTCGATGTTTAATAATCCACACGCTGAGCATGATTGGTAGTAATAGCAATATTATTTTTTGACGGTTTCTGCACTTTAGCTTAATTGGATTTTTGGTCAATAAGTGAGTATTGATCTCTAAATTTGTTATGATGTTGAGCAATGACCATTTTGGCCAACTACGTCAAAATTTCCATTAAATAAAGGGTTTAAAGAGACGAAAAATGGATGGAAGTTCTAATGGAATTAGTAAATAAAGGGTTTAAAGAGACGAAAAATGGATGGAAGTTCTAATGGAATTAGCAAAAAAAGAACAACTGCTACACATAATAATAAGTTCATAGACCAGTACTCACGTATTTTTAATTCAAAAACTAAACCTCAAATTAGACTAAAGTGTAGGAACTACTGCTCCGATTTTCTCAAATAATAAAAAAATCAAATGAAAGTAAATTAAATTATAAAAAATATTTCTCCTCCAATCAAATGCCTTTTGTATGATAGCCGACCGATCTATCCTTCGCCAAGTTACCATGCCTTCTAGGCTTCTAGTCTTCAACTAGATCTATTCTCTTTCATGTGGATCAACAAATAAGGTAACTTCATGTGGATTAACAAATTGATTTCGATGAAGAACTTTAAAATAAGGATATTTTAGTATGTTTCTTACCTATTTTACTTCTATGTTCTGTGCTATTAGATGCTATTTTTTAATTAAAATTGCGGGTTTGGAGAAAGTGATAGGAGGTACTGGGTAAATATTATGTCCCACAACCTCTCTACTTGTCAGAAAAAATAGGAAAAGGTCTTGGTCAGTTGAAAAGTCTATCTTCTTCTTCTTCGCTTTCGTTCTTCTCTTCTTTGCCCGATTATCCCACAGAAAAACTTCAAAGCCATAGCAGTATTGCATTAACGAAACGGTCACCAAATCGCTGCATTCAACACATGTCTTGTTTTTATTGGGCCACCTAACTTAACGAGTAAAATAGGTAATACTCAAATATTATCCTTCATTAATTTCAACCTTCATCAGTATTCACAACCATTGAATTAGTATAATTTTCATGATTTTTTTTTATTTTTACTACCCCACCCCTTTACCCACACCCTCACCACTAGTCTAGCCCTTTTTTTTGTTTTTTTGGAAAACTAGATAGCCCATATTTTGTAGCATCGAAATTATGTAGCGTGAAAGAATTTTTCTGTTTTTACATGTGTAATGCCTAAAGTGGTTTAATAAAAACACCAATAAGAAAAATGATAATAACATGGCAATCTGTAATTTATGGGTAAGAAGGAAAAACTCGAGGCAGGTATTTTCGTGAGTTTTTTTTTTAATTTTTTTTAACAAACAATATTAACTACATTAAAAAAGTAAAGGTATTTTCGTGAATTAAAATTTTTATTTTTTTATTTTTTTAGTATATTAATATTTTTACATTAGTAAAAGATGAAGTTTGATTAAACCACACAATGAGCAACCTAATTTGATATCAAATTCACTATCTACAAGATTTGAATATAAAACCTCTCACTTCCAAATAAAGAGGAATATCACTAGTTTTACATAGTGGCGTGAGTTAAATTATTTAAATAGAAATAGTGTTAGTGATATGACCGAGACCCGTGAATTATTCTAATCCAATTGGCCATGCTTATAGATATTTCAGTTTCTAGAACCACGGACTCGGACTTCTAATGTGAAATCGATTCACAGCACCGCATATATCAATGTCATGCAGTGTCGGGCGCAAAGTACCCCAACAACGAAAATAGTCTTTGTTATTGAAGAAAAAAACATGATAAATAAATTCATTTTGGTTTTTTGCACACCTTTATTCAATTATGTTTGTTACTTTTATTTGATTTATTCAATTTAACAGCTAAAAATTCAAAAAAGCATGTAAGAAACTAATAAGAGTGTGAAAATTATTTTCTCTCTCACTAAAAAAAGTTATAAATTATAAACTTAGTTTAGTGGCCAAAATATTTAGAAGAATTATTTTAAGTTGCAAAGTTATAAAAAAATTGCTCTTAGGACCACATGTAAGGCTTTGTGAAGTGAAAATCTTACACGAAAATAAAAATGGATTTCTTTTAATGAGAATGAAAATAGTCGTTTTTTAAAAAAAAAAATTACGGTTGATATTACCACTCCAAGCTATATTAAGAAAGAAAGATAACGATTTGAACTCGATAAGCAATTTATTGAACAAAAAACATAACTACCAAAACAATTACTACTTTAAAAAAAAAAACTAGCATTTGCCTACACACTTTGTGTGTATGAACATATTTTTTTAGAAAATGAGAAGGAGAGAGGGAGAGAGAGAGAACGTTGGGGAGTTGGAGGTTTTTGGTTTTTTTATTTTTTTATTTTAATGTTAGAGGTATTTTAACATCACCTCTAGGTGAGGCTTCAATAAAAAAATGTAAAATTTAAAACTGTGAAATTACATTATTGCCCATCATTTTTTTTGTGTGATAGAAGACTAATCTATCTTTTCACCCTCTTTTGGTTGACAAAGAGGGTTTTATTAACTAGTAAGATTATTATTATTAAAAGAAGGAAAAATGTTCAAAATTATTACAAGGATTTAGAAAATAAAGGAATTTAGAACTCGGAATGCATGCGTAGAAACCCAAAACCTTATTCACTACTTACGCGATAACAAGAGTTGATTGAGTTCTCAATAGTGGTGGTATTTAATGGATGAGGACCTCTCCGGATCTTTTTTGAGGAGATCCTAGGGATCTTCACATCCTAACCGTTTATCATATATTGTGTGGTCAGTTTTCTTTACGTACTATTTATGTTTAATTTTATATAAAAAAATTCAAAATAATTTATGGCCTCACGATGTACGATGAACGGTTAAGATGTGAGGGTCTCTAAGATCTCTACAATTTGAATTCGGATGGGATTCAAATCTGTATTTAATATCATAAAAATTCAGATAACAGTTTTTCATTATATTTTTCAGTAATTTTCTAGTTTTAAAATTAATATTTTGACTCTGATGTTTAGTTAGTTACTAGGAAACTCGGACCACTATTACAAATCCACAAAGGAAGTGGGTAAATATGATATTGAATTCTTTGGAATGAATTCTTAGCAGTGGTGTAGGGTTTCTCATGCTTGCCTCTTAGCTTTATTTTCGTTCATCAGTCAACAAGTTTGGTTGGGGGGACAAGAAAGGGCCGCCGTGCCGCCTATCACCAAAGGCCATCTGCGGCCTTGTTATGCTTTCAACTTCCACTGATTAGACTTTTGCCAAAAATTATATTCCTGGACAATACGGTTTAGGAGAAAGGGACTCATGTGTTTATAGTCAGACCTTATGACCATTTGGTTTTAATAATGCACCTATGAACTGCAAAATTTTCAATCAATTTGCCGACAATTTTAATTTGTTCACCTACATTATTGTCCCAATATTTTCAGAAGTCTTATTCAAAGAGAATATTAAAAATACTTTTGGAATGACTGCGAATTTTGACGACTAAATATATATTTTTTCATGTTTGTTTTATTTTGATTTTGATTTATTTAGTATAAACTTGATTCCAAAATAAAGTCCTTCTCTTTCGATTCACTTCAATGCACAAGGAGAGACACAAAGGATGAGTCGAAATGTCAAACTCTTTTTTTTTTTTTGAGCAAACTACATTGTAAGGGAGGGGATAAATTTAGTCTCACAATGAGTTAGTAATAATGTAGTTCAAATTCATCTTTGAAGAGAATTGAATCTAAGACATTTCACTTACAAGTGAAGAGGAATACCATAGTACTAAGTGACAATATCAAACTCTTAGATGAGGCCAATTTGATTATAGTAGATAGATCTATAAATTATTGTTTTGTCTTTACTACCTTTTTTTTTTTTGTGAAAATTAGAGTAAATTGTAGCAATGGTCCCTAAACTTTAATCAAATTGGAGCAATAGTCCCTCAACTAAAAATCCATTACCATTGGTCTCTCAACTTATCAAAGTGTGTAGTTATAGTCATTTTCATCAATTTCGTCAAAATTTCGTCAAAATAAGTTATGTTGGAATAACCATTTATATAATTAGGATGTCTCAACTCATCAAAGTAAAATTATGGTCCTTTTTGTCAACTACGTCAAAATTTTTGTCAAAATGAGTTATGTTGGAAGGATCATTGCTACAATTGGGTTAAAGTTAAGGGATCATTTCCCCAGTTGAATTAAAGTTGAGGAACCAATGATAATGGATTTTTAGTTGAGGGACTATAGTTGTACGTTTTGATGAGTTGAGGGACCAATGGTAATAAATTTTTAGTTGAGAGACTATTGCTCCAATTGAGTTAAAGTTAAGGGACCATAACTACAATTTACTCGTCAAAATTAATTGCACGCATGGTTTACATAAAAATTATTCAGTCCGTTTTGTAAAACGTGTTGATGTGAAAGATTGGATGCATGTTTCGACTTTGGTCAAGAAGGAAGGACCAAACTTTCATTGACGATCGAGTATGCAAGAATCAGTTTTAAAATTGAATTAGAATTACAATTAGAATCAGTCTTAGACAAGAAATTTCCAAATGTTGACTGCATAGTCATACATTTAAAGTTTCAGAATCGAATTAGAATTCGAACAGTGAATTTTTTCTTTTTGTTTATCTTTTAACCTCCAACTTTTAGATTTTTCAACTGCCATCTTTGTAGCATTGCGTTTGTTTCTCTAAGTTAAAGCTTTGTGTATACCAACTAATGGAGGACAACTCATAATTATACTGATTGCATTGCCTTACATGAGGAGAGAGACAAATAAAAATCAAAGGTTAAATGTAATTGACATGCATCTAGAGAGACAAATAAAAATTGAAGGATAAATGCAACTATGACACTCATTCTGAGAATCTGAATGATACGATCAACCACTCACAACGAATTTGTAATTTGTTTTCTACTAATTCATAGAATTAATTTACAACCTTATGATAAATTCTGAAAGCTAAATGGTGCACGTACAGTTAGTGCATACATGAAACTGATGTGTGTTTTGATATTATGCGCATGAAAACATGACAGAATCGATGCGTAAACATGATAGCTCATCTGTTCAATGCACCATTGGGAGATTCAGAGGCAGCAATTGGAGTGGGAACGGTGGGCTCTTCTGAGGCCATCATGTTGGCTGGCTTGGCATTCAAGAGGAAGTGGCAAAACAAGAGGAGAGCTGAGGGCAAACCCGTTGACAAACCCAACATTGTCACCGGAGCCAATGTCCAGGTATTCATATAGCTATCATTATACAATTTATGTTATGAAGACCACATTCTTAAACTACATTAATGAACCACGGTATGTGACATGAGTGGTCGACTTGTTGCCTTAGTTATGATGACTAGTTGGTACTCGAACATCACTTGCTGCGTAATGTAATGTGATTTAAGTACTAGTGCACAAAAAATTTGGTACTTTTAGCATTGCAATTAATCAAACTACTGTGAATCATTTTTCCTCTGCTACATATATACTGAACTAAATAAATATATATTGTTGTATAAATTTAAGGTGTGCTGGGAGAAGTTTGCAAGGTACTTTGAGGTGGAGTTGAAGGAGGTGAAGTTGAGGGATGGCTACTATGTAATGGACCCTGAGAAAGCAGTGGAAATGGTTGATGAGAACACAATCTGTGTTGCTGCTATCCTCGGCTCCACCCTCAACGGTGAGTTCGAAGATGTTAAGCTCTTGAACGATCTCTTGATAGAGAAGAACAAGGAAACTGGGTATGCATCTCTATCTCTATCTCTTTCTTACAAGTTCGCTGTGTAGGCGTACGTACATACATTGTGACTTTGGTGCACTTGTACAAGATTAGGAATTGTAGTATTTTAAACTTTTATTACCAACTGATGTGACACATTATTTACTGGTTTACATCTTCGGCTTGGGTACACAGATGGGATACTACAATCCATGTAGACGCAGCAAGTGGTGGGTTTATTGCTCCATTTCTATACCCAGAACTGGAATGGGATTTCCGTTTGCCCCTTGTTAAGAGCATCAATGTTAGCGGACACAAGTACGGACTTGTGTATGCAGGGATTGGATGGGTCATCTGGAGGAACAAAGAAGATTTGCCGGAAGAACTCATCTTCCATATCAACTATCTTGGAGCTGACCAACCTACTTTCACCCTCAACTTCTCAAAAGGTACTAGTTTAAAGACTTCTTTAATTTTGTGATAGTATTAACAATTAATTCACTTAATTAAGTACATGTTAAGCTTTCGAAATGTTTTTCACAATGCAGGCTCCAGCCAAGTTATTGCTCAATATTATCAACTGATTCGCTTGGGTTTTGAGGTGAGTACACTAATAACTTCTAAATGAAATAATCATGAAAATTTTACTATTAATTATATGTACATGTCAAATGGCTAATAGGACACCTCCAATTTCCTGATAGGTCAATCTTGCATAAAATATTAATCAAATAGAAAATCATTTAGACATCTAATTGTGATCAAGTAAATATGCCTGAAAGTCTCAAACGTGATACTAATATGTTAATTCTTGTATATGTAAATTAGGGATACAGGAACGTCATGGAAAATTGTCGTGAAAACATGGTAGTACTAAAAGAAGGATTGGAGAAGACAGGTCGTTTCAACATAGTCTCCAAAGATGAAGGTGTACCCTTGGTGGCCTTCTCTTTGAAGGATAACCATCGCCACGACGAGTTTGAAATCTCCGACTTGCTTCGCCGCTTCGGATGGATCGTTCCGGCATACACTATGCCCCCAGACGCGCAACACATCACCGTGCTACGTGTTGTCATTAGGGAAGACTTCTCTCGCACTTTGGCCGAGCGGCTTGTGAATGACATCAAAAAAGTGTTGAGAGAACTTGACACGCTTCCATCTAAGCTTAGCTCCAACGTGAAGGCTGCTGATGAAGAAGGTGAGAAACCTGGGACGACACTTGAGAGTAAGAAGAGTGATTTGGAGAAAACAAGGGAGATCACGATAGTTTGGAGGAAGTTTGTTATGGCCAGGAAGCAGAAGATGAATGTTGTTTGTTAGAAAGGTCTCCATTTTGCTACCTCTAATGAATTATTGACCTATCTTATAAGATTATGTGTGTTATGGCCATGTTTGGATTATTTCTGTAATTGTACTATTGTCCTTATAGTTCGGGTGGGAGTGAGCCTCCATTTTGTTTGTTGTGTGACAATCTCTTTTGCTCAAGTAGTTGATGCCGGCTGCTAACCCCCTTTTACTTTGTAAAAGTTGAAAAGGGGCTCCTGAGTATGTATCCTGATGACTAGACTTAATTAAAGTTGCAATCAGCAAAGAACTCTGATTAAACATTTCATTGAAGTTGTTTCTTGTATTAAGTAATAATCCAATGTCGAACCCCAATTGGTCTCATAAATAACTAAATATTACTTGGAGTATAATTAAGGAACAATAGATAAAATTAATTTTAGGGTTTCAATATGATTTTCAATATACTTCTCTCATATGAGGCAAAACTTATATATACATACTCAATCCTTGGACTGCAAGGAATATTAAAGACATAAAAAGAGAGTTATACCCAAACCAGGAAATACAATTACATTCCTATTATATTATTGTTGACTCATGTCAACACTCCCCCTTAAGTTGGTGCATAGATATCACCTAGGCCCAACTTGTCGAGTGAGTCTTGAAACCTTCTTGTAGAAACTGCATGGGTTAGAATATCTGCTAACTGTTCTTCTGTCTTCACGAACGGAATGTCAACCAACTTAACATCCAACTTTTCTTTGATAAAATGTTTATCCACCTCAACATGTTTGGTCCTACCATGCTGCATCGGATTGTTAGCTATCTCCTGAGCTGCTTGATTATTACAGTACAATAACATATAATTTTTGGTGTAAACCCTATCTCAGTGAGTAGAATCCGAAGCCATAGAAGCTCATAAATACCATGTCTCATTCCTCTGTACTTAGCCTCGGCCGAAGACCTTGCCACCACATTTTGCTTCTTACTTCTCCATGTCACAAGATTACCAGCTACAAATGTGAAGTATCTCGATGTAGACCACTGATCAGTGATATTCCAGCCCAATCTACATCAGTATACCCTTTCACCTTCATATGCCCATGTTTTCTATACATCAACCTTTTCTTGGAGCTCATTTTAAGTAACTCAGAATTCGCATTACTGCTGCCATATGATCCTCACTATGAGCATGCATAAATTGACTCACACACTTATTGCGTAAGAAATATTTGGCCTTGTAAGAGACAAATAAATCAACCGCCCTACCAATCTTTGATACCTTTCTTTATTCACTGGGACTTGATCCTGATAAATTGCTAGATGATGATTCTGCATAATATCCACTGGTTTGCACCCTAACATACCAGTTTCAGACAAAAGGTCCAATACATACTTTCTCTGAGATAAGTATATTCCTTCCTGAGACCTTGCCACTTCAATTCCCAAGAAGTATTTAAGTCCTCCAAGATCTTTCATCTCAAACTCAGAAGACAAATGCCCTTGCAGACGTTTGATTTCCATTGTTTCATCACTTATGACAATCATATCATCTACATATATGATAAGCAGAGTTGCCTTGTCATCCTTGCGTTTGATTAGCAATGTACGATTTGCGTTTCTCTGTCGATACCCATACTTCTTCATTGCCTGGGTGAACCGCCCAAACCATGCTCTAGGTTACTGTTTAAGGCCAATGCCTTCTGAAGTTTACACACTTTCCTACTGGAGTTCGCAGCAACCTGGTGGAATATTCATGTACACCTTTTCCTCTAAATCACCATGTAGAAAAGCATTTTTAACATTAAACTGTCTTAGAGGCCAATCATGGTTAGGGACAATAGATAACAGAACTCTATTAGTATTCATCTTCACAACTTGAGCACATGTTTCCTTATAATTGACACCAAAGGTTTGTGTATAACCTTTGGCTACTAATCTCACCTTGTATCTGTCAATTGTTCCATCCGCCTTATGCTTAATGGTAAACACTCATTTGCACCCTACTGATTTCTTGCCCCTAAGAAGTGTAACCACACTCCATGTCTTATTCTTCTGTAACACCTCCATCTCAATTTGTATTGCCTCTGTCCACTTTGGATCTCTCAAGGTTTCTTCTACTTTAGTAGGAATTTTAATAGTTTCCATTTGTTGAACAAATGCGCAATATTTCGATGAAAGTCGATGAGTGGAGACATAATTAGCAATTGAATATCGTACCTTCCCTTCCAGAGAGTACCTGTATGGTGGTTTTCCTCGATTCTGTCTAGGAGGCAATACATAAAATGGTTTAACTAACTCTAAATGAGTACTTACCTCGGAGAGGATATCCTTAGGATCATGGGCTTGAACTAAGGGAGGTTTCGGGAGCTATTGTAGACTTTGAACTAAATCACGTGGGCTAGGTTCCTTCTGCCACATAGGCTCACTTGCTGTCTCGGTGCACGACTCGGTGCATGACATGGTGCTACGATGCCTATTTAGGCTGCCGTCATTATCACCATCATGTGGGCCGCTACAATATGCAACCCTAAGATAATCATCATGTCCATTTGGGCTTTGGGAGCTATCGGTACTGTTAAGGACAACATGATTATCACGCCCATTTGGGCTTTATGGGTTGTCAAGGACAGCAGGAGTGCTAACATCCACCCATGCATAATCTTCAACATCAGTCATCTCCCCTTGAAGGTTATGTCTAGGGAAAAAATGTTCGTCTTTGGAAAAAGTCATGTCCATTATAACATAGACATGTTTACTAGGAGGATGATAACATTTATACCCTTTTTGTTGAGGACTAAAACCAATGAAAACACATCGTACCGCGCATGGATCAAGCTTGCTTTATTGATTTTTGTGAAGATGTACGTAAGCCACACACCCACAAATTTGTGGTTCGAGGTGAAGGGTGGAAGGAAGTTAGACATGGTTAGTGAGTACCGCCAAAGAAGTTGTAAAAGAAAGAACAAGTGATGGCATACTGTTCATGAGATAGACGGCATAGGTCACTGCATCGGCCCAATATGTCTTGGGTGCATAACTACCGATAAGAAGGGCACGGGTAATCTTAAGGATATGCTGATTTTTTAGTTCGGCAACTCCATTTTGTTGTGGGGTTTGAGGACACGTAGTTTCATGAAGAATGCCCTTTTTCCGTAAAAAAATGAGAAAGATCCTGATTAAGATACTCACCACCCCGAAGCACTTTAACAAGGAGTGAATACTGAGTATAGACCATGTGATAAAATGCTTTAAAGATGTCACCTACATCACTTTTATTCTTCATGAGGTATAACCAATTCATCCTAGTGCAATCATTAACAAATATTACAAACCAACGCACACCATGTTAAGTAGTAACCGAAGATGGCCCCAACACATCAGAATGAATTAACTCAAACGAAATTGTTCTTTTATGCAAACTTAGGGGATAATAAGCTCGATGACTTTTGGCTAATGTGCAAACATTACACTTTAACAAAGAATCTGAACTATTACCAAATAATGACGGAAGTAATTTTCGCAAGTAACTGAAGGAAGCATGACCAAGACGACAATGCCATAACTAAATAGTCTTCAATTTCCACTATCACAACCTTGAACTTGATGAACACGGTCTTGTGTAACATCATCAACATAGTACAACCCCCTCCTCTTAGTACCACGCCCAATGATCGCCTGAGTTCTGATATCTTGAAGTAAACAGAAAGACGGAAACATTTACAACACAATCTAATTGCTCGGTGACCTGTCCCACAAATAACAAATGGTTAGAGAGTGTGGGAACAACTAAGCAATTGTGCAAGGAGATAGTAGGAATGAGTGCAATCGAACCCGCCCGTGTAACTAGGGTAACACCTTCATTAGCAGTGACAATACTATCCCGAGGTGGTGGTGTTGTAGAGTTAAATAAAGTACGATCATAAGTCATATGATCAGTGGCTCCAGAGTCAATAATCCAACCTGTATCAAGATCAATAGATGCAATCAAAGTTGTGCCAGAGTTACCTGGATCATCAGATTGCCCTTGATAAGCAATCATATTCAATAGAGACAGTTGTGGGCTCGGATTGTCTGGGTTCGGGTTCCAATCTTGATGAGTCTTCGCTAGTGGGCTAGGCGGGCCTATGCCCAAGTTGCTGCAGACATCTTTAATCACTTGCTGCACAATTGGGTTGTGGATTCCAGATGGACCTTGTTGTCCAATTATCTTGTGGGCTTCATAATTAGCCAGCTCGTGCTCCTTTTCGCTAGAGATTGGAACCAATATTTGGTTGTCAGCCATGGAAGCAATCTTTGCTTTAGATTTCAAGTTTTTGGTTTTTCTAATAGGTGTGTCTCTTGCTTCGAGACACACAGTTTGGTAGTTTAGGTTTATATGTTTTGGGGGTTTGGGTTGTAACAGGTCTGGTGGTCTCTTGTTTCGAGACCTGAGCTTGGTTTCAATAGCTGTTACACAACCAACAAAGAGAAGCATTGAAAACAGTAGTGAACGGGGATAGGATTTAGAGAAAGAGACAGGCTAAAACCTGCTCTGATACCAATATAAAATTAATTTTAGGGTTTCAATATATTTTTCTATATACTTCTCTCATAGGGGGCAACACATATATGATATATATACATACTTAATCCTTGTACTACAAGGAATATTATTAAAGACATAAAAAGAAAGTTATACCCAAACTAGGAAACACAATTACATTTCTATTGTATTATTGTTGACTAACGCCAACAACAATTACCTGGAATCATCAATATTTAACATTAAAAAACAAGAAGGACGATTCAGGCCAACTTAACAATCTTTTTTTTTTTTTTTTTTAATGAATAAAGATTAAACGAGATTAGATTTTCCTTAATGATTGTGTGCGAGACATCTACCCTCTCATAGAGGGAGTGAGAATCTACTTAGTAATTCCACCAAATAACGCAATTAGATTTCTTCCCTCCACTTCCATACGAGAACAACTCATCATAATTAGATTTCCACTCCCTATACCCGGCCCACCCTAGCGTTTAAGACTGGGCCGAATCCTTCAAGTAGATAAGATTCTATGAAACAATAATACAAGGGTGATTTTCATACTTTTCTTCAGGCTTCTCACACGTCTTTACTTTTTTTTTTGGTTAGGTTGAATAAATCATGAAAACAACGGTCATAATTAACAGAGATGTGTTAAAAATTAATAAAAATGTGTCTTTAGATTTTCTAATAGAATGCATAAAGTAAAATGGAAGATATTAAATTGAATATATTTGCTTTTACAAGAAAAAATGAAAATCTTTGCCAAAGAGCATATATCATATCATAACAAATACCCATCAATCCAAAGCTGACAGAATAAAAACATTGCATAATTAAGAAAAGGAAAGAAGAAAAAACCCACAAAATACCCCCAAGCCCTAATTTCTTTGAATTTCAACACATTATAATTCACAACTACTTGTTATTATTTGAAGGAGTTCCTTTGAGATTTATGGTTTGGGTGATTGCGCCCCCTTGACAACTGTAACTGGACATGAAGCATTTGTCACCACGTAGTTGCTAACACTGCCCAGCAGCACCCTGCAAATTCATCACATATTAATCATCCATTTTGTAGGAACAAAAAATTAATCCAACACAAAACCTTTATTTTCTCTCTTTAATTTTGTGTTTTTATGAGAAGGTGAATTAATTTAGTGGAGATAATTAGTCAAATAATGGTTACCTTTTGATAAGGCCTAATCCCCTGCTTCCAACAACAAGCGAATCAAGCTTGAGATCTAGCACAGCATCACACAACTTCTCCCCTGCATCTCCCCAGTACACCTTGGCCACAACCTTGGCCTAATCACAATCCACATACAAATTAATCATACTCTAGTTTCTTATCTAATAATTAATGTCGACGCTTATCATATCGACCGTAAGGATAGTATATACAAATTACTGTAGATTGGTACGCCAATTGCTATATAAATAACTAGCATATGCAAAAGAATATGAGAAAGTATCCAAAGGAATATGAAAAATGAGATTAATATGTAACAAAGTAACATACCCCTTTACTTCTTGAAACTTTATCAAGAATATCAAGCACCTCTGGATCATTAGTAAGTCCATACTGCTTTGAGACGTTAGTCTCCAGTACAAGTTCTTCCAAAGGAATCAAAGCTGCAATCAAAAACACCAAAAACCTAAAGAAATTATTAAGTCATGAATTAATAGATAAGTCATGAATTAATAATAAATCATTAAGGTAACTAATGACAATTAACAAGTGTATATATAGAGGGAGAGACTGCGTACGTGATCCAGAGTTCTCAAACAGCTGCTTCCTGCTTGTTGCAGCTTTGGGTGGCTCAACGTGGATTAATACGATGCGATCTCCTTCTTCGATGAGATTATCGACTGCCCATCTTAGGGCCAATTTGCTTGTTGCTGAATAATCCATGCCTATTCCTACACTGCGTTCCTTCCCCATCGATCTCGCCTCCTCTCTCGCTCTCAATGATTAACTTTTCTTTTTATTTTTCTGGGTTAATCCGGCTTATCTATAAATACTTAGGTATTGGTCCTTTCCTGTGGATGCTACAGCAGGAGGAGTAGGTTCTTGAAGGCTCTAGCCAGTAGCCATTTGGCGTCCTTCCAAAGGTTTACAATATTAATAGGAAAACAGACAGAAAAAGAAATTAGCATAAATTCTCCTGCCAGTTGGTCTTACGTACATTATAAACACCATTTAGTCAGTGTGCGCCCACTGTTTTTTGCTTTAACACGCATGGATTCTTTCTTTTAGTATTGTATGCATTTTTGCTCCCCACTGTTTAGTATAGTGTATGATTACTATCCTATTTATCACATTTAGATGAATTTGAATTTTGAGATTTGTGCTTATTCAATACACGAATCTCGAAATTCAGGTGGTAAGCATACACCACACTAAATGGTGATAAGCAAAAATACTCCATTTATTATTTAGGTAAAATACTTAATTACTTGATACCCAATTTGCAAATACTTTTTGTAGACATCGAAATTTCAGTGAAATAAATGTTGACCAATAATTGCAATTTCAACGCTCACGTGTCACATAAAGTTTTACACGTAGCGTGTGACTAAACGAAAAATCAAAATAAATCGGAAAAGTCATCAAATAAGAACACGTGTCAACACCTGGCAGAAATTATTTATTTCATTTGAATATTATATTCAAAATTAGGCTTTGAAAAAATTCTATAAATACAAGGCAATTTCATTCATTTGAGGACACCAATTCATAAACAATTCACATCACACCAAAACCTTGAAGCTTTGAGACTCTAAAGCTCCCAAGCCAATCCCCGAAAGATTAAGAAAGCTCTCTTCGTTCTTCATCAAATCCTCCTTCAAGATCAAGCCCCAACGACATTTGAAGAACTTCCACTAGTTCAAGATCAAGCCTCGACGGCCCTTGAAGAGAATGTTCATCATTCATCGTCTGGTCATCCTAAGATCAAGCCCCAACGGCCCTTTGGATCAACAACATTAACAAAATCCACACATCCAACCGTTCTTCAAGATCAAGTCTTAAAGCCCTTGAAGATCCGTTCACCTATCAACCTTCAAGATTAAGCCCAAAAGCACTTGAAGAAATCCGCACAACCGTTCTTCAAAATCAAGCCCAAAAGCCCATTGAAGATCCATTCGTCAACCTTCAAGATCAAGCCCCAACGACCCTTGGATCAATAGCACAATCCACAAATCTACGCATTACGAAGATCGAATCAGAGGTTAAATTTGTAGAAGCGATTGTAACCCCTAAATCATTAATATAAATATTATTTTTTACACGTGTTCTTGTCTCATTCATTGCAAGAATATTCGTGTTATAAATTTGGCATGCCCAGTGGGACAATCTCTACCTTTCATCTCTATTTGCAAATCCGTAAAAAGCACAAATGGCATCAAGGAAGGCTCAAGTTGTTCCCGCAACCAACGCGAAGAACAAGAGCGTCCTTACCGCAGGCGGTGTCACTTCAGGCATCACAACTTGAAGCAAGGCAATAGCTTTTTCTGCCGTCTCTTCCACCCCTGCATCAACTCTGCCGAAGGAACAAAAGCACCCGAGGCACAAGCCCGTCATTACCTTGGCTTCGCTAAAGGCATCAATGGAGGAAAGCCCGAGGAAGTACCCCGAGTCCTTGCTTTCCGATGCCAACTCGAGCGACAGCACAACCATACAAGTCATGGCTACAGGATCAACTTCAATTGAGGGGCAGCTAGCTCAAATGAATGAAGCAATCGTAAAACTCACACGGACTGTGGAGGAAAAAGACTTTCAAATCGCCGCACTTGTCAATCAACTAGATGCAAAGCCCAACTTGAAAGTCGACCTAATGGTTAATCCATTAAAAAAAGAAGTCGATGTAGAAGAGAAGCCGGAGCCAGACCAAGCAATGGCATTCATGGGATCTCTCTCTATCCAGCAGTTGCAGGAGATGATCACCAACACCATCAAGGCGCAATACGAAGGAAGCTCGCATGACTCCATACTATACTCAAAGCCCTACTCCAAGAAGATTGACTCTTTGAAGATGCTGAGAGATTATCAGCCGCCAAAGTTCATGCAGTTCGATGGAAAGGGAAACCCAAAGCAACATGTTGCCCATTTCATTGAAACCTGCAACAATGCTGGAATGGATGGAGATTACCTCGTCAAGCAGTTCGGAGGGAGACTACCTAGGCCTGGAAAACTGGTTGTGTCTGTCGTGTTTGTGTTCATGTCGTTTTCATGTAACACTTGTTATCTTAACGGGTCATGTCGTGTCACACCATTTATCTTAACGGGTCCTTAACAGGTCGGGTCACTTTACCTGTGGGTAAAGTGACCTGACCTGTTATGACCCGTTAAGAAAAATATATATTTTTTTCTTAAATTTGTACATACCACACATTGCCACATAAATATTACTTCAAAACATTAAAACACATTTGTCGTTTAAGTACTACATCTACACTCGAAAATAAGAGCCTAATAAACAAACATTCATACACTACTAATCTATTACAAAATATTAAATGTGCAAGGATATGCAAACTGAAAGAGTTTTTGTTTTCATGGTTGTGAAACCTTTTTCAAAAGTTTAAACCTTACCAATGGAACTCAAAGCTTGCATGATATTCCTCTTACAAAATCGTCAATTTTCATCAATCATCATGACATAAGATTTTGTAGTATCCACTAGTGTAAATATTTTAAATTGAAGATCGAATATATTCATTGTATTCATATAGGGTCAAGGAGTGTAGCTGTAAAAAATCATCAAAATCGGAGCTAAAATAACCGTTAAATAATGATTTTTTGTTGATAACCGTTAAAAAGTTTTGTCTCGTTACTTGATCTCTGAATGTTTTTTTTTTTACAATTTTTGGAGTATGCGATCTTGAAGCATATACAAATAATTTTGACGGTTGGATTGTTGAAATTAGTTTCGTAGAATGCGTATTCCATCAAAACGATAGATTCACTAACACTTAAGAGTTTATTTATACTTTCATTAAGTATAACATAAGATTTTGTAGTTTCCAGTAGTGTAAATATTTTAAATTGAAGATCGAATTCATTCATTGTATTCATATAGTGTCACATCCCGGCCCGGGCCCCTACCACATCCGGGCTCAACTCCGCCGTAGCACTATATTGTCCGTTTTGGGCCCCTACCACGCCCTCAAGGTTTTGTTTCTGGGAACTCACATGAGAACTTCCCAGTGGGTCACCCATCCTGAGATTGCTCTCGTGCGAACTCACTTAACTTCGGAGTTCCTACGGAATCCGAAGCTAGTGAGCTCCCAAAAGGCCTTGTGCTAGGTAAACTGGGAATATACATATAAGGCTTACAGGATCCACTACCCTGGGCGATGTGGATGTTACATATAGGGTCAAGGAGTGTAGTTGTAAAAAATCATCAAAATCGGAGTTAAAATAATTGTTAAATTGTGATTTTTCATTTATAACCGTCGAAAAGTTTTGTCACGTTACTTGATCTCTGAATGTTTGTTTTTTGCAATGTTTTGCGTATGCTATCTTGAAGTATATACAAACATGTTTGACGGTTGGATCGTTGAAATTAGTTTCGTAGAATGCGTATCCCATCAAAATAATAGTTTCACTAACACTTAAGAGTTTATTCATAATTTCATTAAGTATAACATAAGATTTTGTGGTATCAACTAGTGCAAAATATTTTAAATTGAAGATCGAGTTCATTCATTGTATTCATATAGGGTCAAGAAGTGTACCTGTAAAAAATCATCAAAATCGGAGTTAAAATAACCGTTAAATTGTGATTTTCGTTTATAACCGTCGAAAAACTTTGTCCTATTACTTGATCTCTAAATGTTTGTTTTTTGCGATTGTTAGTGTATGCGATCTCAAAGCATATACAAACAAGTTTGACGGTTGGATTGTTGAAATTAATTTCATAGAATGCGTATCCCATCAAAACAATAGATTCACTAACACTTAAGAGTTTATTCATACTTTCATTAAGTATAACATAAGATTTTGTGGTATCTACTAGTTTAAATATTTTAAATTGAAGATCGAGTTTATTCATTGTATTCATATAGGGTCAAGGAGTGTAGCTGTAAAAAAATCATCAAAATCAGAGTTAAAATAACATTTAAATCGTCATTTTTCGTTTATAACTGTCAAAAAGTTTTGTCTCGTTACTTGATCTTTGAATGTTTGTTTTTTGCAATTTTTGGCGTATGCGATCTTGAAGCATATACAAACATGTTGGACAGTTAGATTGTTGAAATTAATTTCGTAGAATGCTTATCCCATCAAAATGATAGATTCTCTAATACTTAAAAGTTTATTCATACTTTCATTAAGTATAACATAAGATTTGTGGTATCCACTAATGTAAATATTTTAAATTGAAGATCGAGTTCATTCATTGTATTCATATAGGGTCAAGGAGTGTAGCTGTAAAAAATCATCAAAATCGGAGTGAAAATAACCGTTAAATCGTGATTTTTCATATATAACCGTCGAAAAGTTTTGTCTCGTTACTTGATCTCTAAATGTTTGTTTTTTGCAATTTTAGGCGTATGCGATCTCGAAGTATATACAAACATGTTTGACGGTTGGATCGTTGAAACTAGTTTCGTAGAATGCGTATCCCATCAAAACAATAGATTCACTTACATTTAAGAGTTTATTCATACTTTCATTAAGTATAA
Source organism: Malus domestica (assembly GCF_042453785.1). Lineage (NCBI taxonomy): Eukaryota > Viridiplantae > Streptophyta > Magnoliopsida > Rosales > Rosaceae > Malus > Malus domestica. Next base: position 33,861,873 of record NC_091669.1, on the reverse strand, counting down.
CATAAGATCTTGTGGTATCCACTAGTGTAAATATTTTAAATTGAAGATCAAGCTCATTCATTGTATTCATATAGGGTCAAAGAGTGTAGCTGTAAAAAATCATCAAAATCAGAGTTAAAATAACCGTTAAATCGTGATTGTTCATTGATAACCGTAAAAAAGTTTTGTCCCGTTACTTGATCTTTGAATGTTTGTTGTTTGTGATTTTTTGCTGATGCGATCTCAAAGCATATAAAAACAAGTTTGACGGTTGGATCGTTGAAATTAGTTTCGTAGAATTTGTATCCCATCAAGTTGAATGGTGTGTGTGTATATATATATATATTAAGTAGATTTAAATTTATTTATTTTTGTACATATAACACTTAAGAAATTGAATGGTATGTATATTTAAGCCGATCCAATGGTCAAAAATTTTGTAATATTTAATTTAATATATATATATATATAATTATTATAGTTTTTAGGGGTATAAAATTGTTAAATTAATATATATAATTATTATAGTATTTTTTTAGGGTTATAAAATTATAAAATTAATATTTTACTTATCGTGTATTGTGTTAACCACGTGTATACCCGAACCAACCCGTTATCTTAACAGGTACTTATCGAGTTACCCGATAATTACCCGATTTGTTATCATGTCGACCCGAACACTTGTGAATTTCGTGTCGTATTAGGTTATCGAGTCGTGTCAAGATTTGCCAGGCCTTTTTGAACCCATGACCTCACAAGTAAAGCCACTGTTGGAGTCAAGTACAAGTCTCACCTATGTTAAAGCATAGGGAGAGTTTTGGTTCTTTAAGCTTAAAAGTATTAATCTTTTAGGCTATTTTATGATTTTTAATTGTCACATTCCACTAGCAAATGAAATTTTAAATCTTAGCAGCTAATAAATGTTAAATAAACTCATTACTTTAACCAATATATTCTGAATAGTAATAAATTGAAACTTCCATACCACATGGTTCCTTACTTTGTATAAATTTCTTGCTTTAAATTATTACTTTTAGATTTACTATTAAAAAATTAATTTCGTAATAATAATATGGTTCCTTACTTTATATAAATTTCTTGCTTTAAATTATTACTTTTAGATTTACCATTAAAAATTAATTTCGTAGTAATAATTTTAGCTTTGTAATTTCTAACTACGTCATTGAGTGAAACAATATCAACTTACCAACTTAACAACATTAATTTTACGTAAATTATTACGTTTTATAATATTTATATCATCCTTCGTTAATCTTAATGAAGGTAATACATTTTACAAGTGTTTGTTTGGTGTAGTGATACAAGTTGTTACTTTTCACTTTGAGATTTGGGTCAAACTCTTGAAGACATTTTTTTATATCATTTTTTCTATAAAATGAAGTGGCTGATCGCCGGAAAAGTTGGTCAGCCAGCTAGTCACCAGTCACTAGAAATGTTGTTAGGGATTGTGTGACAATCAAGTAAACTATTTTGAATTATAGTGTAATTTTGGTTGCCTTGTATCTTTAGTAATTAAGTAAACTAAAAATATAGCATAATTTTGGTTGACTTTTTCGCTAGAAAAAGTTTCTTAACAATGGTATTTGAACTAAAAACCACATAAAAATAATTGTACTGATTTAAAATTAGAATAAAATAAAATTCTTCTATCTTTTCTTTCACCTTTCGCTTTCATGTTGTGCATAGCATGTATCCGATTGCTAGTGTTGTCTAGCAAAACACACAAGTTGGTTCAGCTAGACCCCATATAGCTTGTAGCAGGTCTGCCCCTAACTCATATCCATCGATTCCAATTGGGTTTTCTTTTTCACTTTCAGAAAACACGTCCTCTAGCTAGAAAAAAGCCTTGAGATTTCAAGTTCATTGATCTGTCTCTTTAACATTCCATATCAACCATCTTTTGATCCATGTTAATTTTATCATGTCAATTAATTAAGCCACAATTTTGTTGTTGTTATATATAAAGGAAAACTAATGAAAAGGGCTTGAAAACTTTGAGTTTTAATGATAAGGACAAAATAAAGGGTAAAGTGAATAGTATCAGGATTGACTTTTTAGTGTAAAAATATGGTTTTTCGTTAAAGTGAACAGTACCGGGTGCTTTTCGTTAAAGTTCCCATATATATAAACCATGCGCCACGGACTCACGAATGTGCCACAGTGAGTGTGACAAAATAGACTAAGATAGAAAAGCAAAGGAAATGCAGTGTCTTTATTTCTAAACTGTGGAGAATCGTCACTAGCAATTCCCCCTTGAGGGTCAACTAAATTACAACTATCCAATTTTGGGATTTTAGTATCTACGCAAGAAAATTAAGGATCTGAAAAAAAAAAGGCGTTTCTCACAGTATGCATGAAGCACCGTATTGGGATTATGTTTTAAGGAATAATCTGTTGGCGGTACTTATTGAAATGGTCTACTTGATGGGATTCATAGCTTGAGTTGTGGTTTGGAAATTGTAGAGTTCACTGCCAGAGTTGCAGCTGAAGCCCTTGCTGCTCATCATTCGGAAACTTGGTTCTCTAGGAATTGTTAAAGGCCTGCTCGATCTGCAATGCAAGAAGATCAAAAGAAGAAGAAGAAAACTGCACAGGAATATGGTAAATTTTCAGTATATTCAGAACTCTATTACGTAATGTCACAATTTTGGTTAAATTATAGCACGTTTTTACTTTTTATTATTATTACTAAATACCTCAAAAAAATGAGATATTAATTATGTTGTATATTATAACATACTAAAAGTATCCCAACTACACACAAAATTACGGTTGGCTGGAGCAAAATGCTTGCACTGAGAGGATTAATAAATTGTTTTTACCTTTGCGGAATGAAAGGTCTATCGAAAAATGGCATCAATTGAGCCCTTGGAACCATCTCCTTTCTCAGCAAGCGAATCTCTTCCTCTTCTATCATCTGCTCAATTAATTTATTACAGCACTCTTCCATCAGAATCATGTTTTTGCTTCTCAAATATTTTTATATGTATACATGTATATATACATATATATATGCCTCTACCTTCTGCAACATCTCTTCTTGTTTTCTCTGCTGCTCCAAGATACTCAGCTTGGTCGCAACCTGTTATTTATATATCCATTATTTGACAAAACTGAAAATAAAGAGTTCCGAGAAAGGCTAAATTAAAGAGTTACGGTCAATATTTTCACGAAAAGGAAAACTGACGACTCACCATGTAGTTGAACATTGCTCGTTTGGTTGCTCTTTGTTGAGTGTGAAGTTTCACTTCTTGAGCTTTGGTATTTTCCATTGTAGGAGACTTCTGACAAGACTAGTTATTATATATATAAACAAGGTTCAGTAGTTAACATGCAAGAGGGGCACAAGAGAGTGAGATTGACTAAAATTCTCATGCTTCAGTGTATGATATGTATCAGGCTAATTAAGGACGATCAAGATTTTTTTTTATTTAATAAAAAAGTCCAAATAATTCAAAAGTCTAAAATTCATGTGCTTACCATGGTCCAGTGCGTAGTAGTAAGATTACACAACCTGATAAGTTAATTATTTACCTTTGATTTGTCCTTGAATTCATCTTTTGGCTGTAAATTAAGAAAAATATGATTTTAGTGGCAATGCTATGGTAAATTATAAGTGATGCAAGAATCCAAGAAGGCATAATTTTACTGAAAACAGATGTAGCTTATGCTCACTAGTAAATTAAGATAGAGTGTATATCACTCATTTCTGTTGAGGATGTGACCTTGTGGGATCTTAACTATATAAGGAAAGCACTTTCTATCTTCATGCCACTTCACTCGAATAATTAGATTTAAATCATTAAGAAAGTACCTTTTTAGCTATTACACTCTCATTTGCGACTTAATAATTTCCATAAAAGGATATAATTCTCTAGACCTGATCATGTACGGTGTAACTCTGCCTTAACCTTTATAAGAAAGGACACAAAGTATGGCAATGTGATTTATTGTATGGAATCACCTTTATGACGTCATGATACAATGCACATTTTCATAAAATAAAGGATAATGTTTTTCACACACTCCCTTTAAATATTCACATATACCTCTCAATTTTCGGTCATTAGATTAAATAAATTGGAAAAAAAAAATTCAAAAAACATAAATTTACAAAAGGTATGTGAACGGTAAAAAGATGTGTGTGGATAACACCACCCAAAATAAATTAAGAAACATATAAAAGAGCTATAAATCAAGTGGTATAACTTTATGAACAAGTCCCAGTACTGTAAATATACAGAGATGTTCATCACCTTAATCGAACCAAGGTTTGTTCATCACCTCCCTATAATAATTACAACAATATATAGCCGCTTAACACTTGATTAACCCCATTAACTACACTAATACTATGTTGAAATGCTAACTTGGCAGCGAATATATATATATATATATATATATATATATATATATGGTTTTCATATATTGAGGTGGTATTTATGTCTGATCTCACCATTCCTTCAGAATTTGTGCTCCATAAACCCGTTGTGAACTGTGAAGCACTCTTCACAAACTTCATTAGAAAAAAGAGAAGAAGGCCAAGTTAAGAAATAAGAAAGATATATAAGAGACACTTTCAAGCTATCATTATACTCATCAGCATCGAAATTAAAGAAGAACAAAATAATTTAACAAGTCAATCACATAATTAAGAACCATGCACGACCTTAAGAGTAGATTTGGAGTGTGTCTTCTCCATAAATATAAATATATGATATGAAATTATAGCTCTCCAATGAATAAATTGTGGGTGCTAAATGCTCCAAGTGAGATGGTATATATAAGGGTTGGATAGAATATTGGTTGGAGATTGGTACTTGTCTTGAGTACTTTGTTTCGGTTGCTACATCAAGATTTTGCATGTTTTATCACCAGTCTCAGGTACCAAACTTTCTGATTAAATCTCCCTCTCATGCAAATTATTGTCGAACCCTATAATAAGTTTAAGTTCCTTCAGATCTCCTCCTGGTTAATTTTACCTAAACATATATAAATCCAAAAAGTTTGCTCTCGCCTCACATCATTATGTGCTAAAACTAAAAAGTTTAAATTAATTCTCAGGTGAATATTCATAATTATAAATCGATTATTTGATGTTATTATATATGAAGTGTATGAGTAACGAGTACTACTGCTTCAAGGGTGGCCAAGTAGTCAGTTTGGGTTTAGGCATGCTGTAAAACCTCATTCTTTATCAGTGCCGGTTGTATTGTCTAAGCTAGTGCGGCTACAGCTTAATCTTATTCTCAAGGTTTGAGATAATTAGTTAGCAGTAGAGAGACGAACCTGATATTAATTATATAGGACTCAGTGATTGAAAACTCATATACTACATGTCTACTGTGGAAAATGGGTCTGCATTGATGAGATAATGGATCTTGCATAAGCTTATAAAGAGCTGGCCTATTCCTCATATTGCCAATTAGTTTTATGGTAGACCCTCAACTTTCTTCATGGTCTTAGAGAGGTTGTCCCACGTTCGAAGCTCAATTGCCACACATGTTCCACTTCACTCCGTTTGTGTTGCTTACATGTTCGGATTAAAAATTCGCCACACATGAGAGGGCATATTGAGAATGAGTCCTGCATTGATGGAAGAAATGACCTTGCATGAGCTTATAAGGAATTGGAATACTCTCCATATTGTTAATTAGTTTTGTGGTGAAACCTCAACTCAATTGGTCAAACCTTTACGTCTAAACTCTAACTTAACTGAATAGTGACCAAGTGTTAAAAAACTTATAAATTATGTAAATTACATGTGCTTACATTTATTGAGAGAAAAGGACTCTTGCTTATGTTGCCAGTGAATTTTATAATTGATCACATTATTTTTTTAGAGATTACTATTAAAGAAGACCTAAAATAAAAACCATTACAATCCTTAAGTTGCATTGTTGGGGTAGGTCAACGTGTTAGCATTTTTTTCCCGAAAAAAAAAAAAAATTCGGGAGACACCCATTTTTTAAAAAGGGGTGTGATGTACACACACTCATTTTTACTTTTCACACACCCTTCTAATTTTTGGTCGTCGGATCGGATGAAATGAAGAAGATCAACAGACAGAAATTAACAAAGGCTATGTGAGAAGTAAAAATTGGTGTGTGGATAGCACATCCCTTTTAAAAAAGTATTTACTCGATTGAGCACTTTACATCGTATTTCAATGATCTAACTTTCTATTTTTAGGTCTTTCCTCAAAAATCATCTATACTAAAAATCATCCAAATACAAAACCATTTTACCATTGGATTAAATGGTAGCCATTTTAGTGTTTCTTTAAAAAACTATATTTGCTTGTTTTCTTCATTACAATTGAATGTCTTAATGGCCTTAAATTTGTCCAAGTTTTTGCAAATACGTTCTATGAATGATGTACTAAAATGTAGATGATTTAGATTGTTGAAAAAAAAAATTACGGAATAAGTGCTATAAGGTGTCCGTCAAATAAAATGTTTGAGGGACCCCTCAAAGGAAGGGATCCAGTTCACAATTTTATATTATAATCCAAGCTGATAAGGAATTGAGATACTCTCCATATTGTTAATTAGTTTTATGGTGAAACCTCAACTCAATTGGTCAAACCTTTACGTCTAAACTCTAACTTAACTGAATAGTGACCAAGTGTTAAAAAAACTTATAAAATATGTAAATTACATGTGCTTACATTTATTGAGAGAAATGGACTCTTGCTTATGTTGCCAGTGAATTTTATAATTGATCACATTATTTTTTTAGAGATTACTGTTAAAGAAGACCTAAAATAAAAACCATTACAATCCTTAAGTTGCATTGTTGGGGTAGCTCAACGTGTTAGCATTTTTTTCCAAAAAAAAAAAAAAAAATAGGGAGACACCCATTTTAAAAAAAAAGGGTGTGATATCCACACACCTTTTTTTACTTTTCACACACCCTTCTAATTTTTAACCGTCGGATCGGGTGAAATGAAGAAGATCAACAAATAGAAATTAACAAGGTGTGTGTGAGAAGTAAAAAGGGGTGTGCATAGCATACCCTTTTAAAAAAGTGTTTACACGATTGAGCACTTTACATAGTATTTCAACGATCTAACTTTCTATTTTTAGGTCTTTTCTCAAAAATCATCTATATTAAAAATGATCCAAATACGAAACCATTTTACCATTGGATTAAATGGTAGTCATTTTAGTGTTTCCTTAAAAAACTGTATTCGCTTATTTTCTTCACTACAATTGAATGTCTTAATGGCCTTAAATTTGTCTAAGTTTTTGCAAATATGTTCTATGAATGATGTACTAAAATTTAGATGATTTAGATTGTTGAAAAAAAATTACGGAATAAGTGCTATAAGGTGTCCCTCAAATAAAATGTTCGAGGGACCCCTCAAAGGAAGGGATCCAGTTCACAATTTTATATTATAATCCAAGCTGATAATTTTTTAGGTCATCATTCAAAATCATTGTTACATAAATTCATCTAAATTAGAAGTCGTTTAGTTATTTGATTTTTGTCGTGAGCATTTATTGTTTCTTCAACAATACTATGTTCATCAATTTATTTCATCGCAATTTGATATTTAAATGAGATTTTCAATTTGAGTGAATTTTCTCAAAGATGATCTTTGATTGATATACACATAATAAGATCCTCCTATTACAGCCCCGTTTTATATTTTCTAAAATGTTATATGCATTTATAAATTTTAAATTTTTTTCTCTAGCCGAAAGTTGTAGTTTTGGGTGTTAATGTTTTTGGTTAGATTCTTGATTTTATTGTAGTTTCATTTTTCTAATCATAGTTTTTTTACATGTTGCTTACATCATGTGATCAAAATGTATTTTCATTAAAATTTTTTTTTTGTTTTATTGGTGAAATGTATAAACTCATTAATTGATGGAGAATCAATTATTTGGTGTTTTTTATTATGGTGAATACCTTATGGTTAATTTGTAATTATAGTTTTTTTTGTTAGATTATGGTTAATATCTAAATCGTGTTGTCGTACTTACTGTCCACTGCTCAAACCAACTAGTTAGAAAGTTAATACGCATGACAACCCTCATTTAATAATAATTAGTGTATAATATATAGGTCATTATGTAAAACGTTGGTAGATTTCTCCAGTTGACTAATCGCTCAGTTGCACCGTTTGCATGCACAGTTGTTACCGTTCCACAGTAACAAAATCAAGAGTCAGTGCAGTGTTGCTTTATGCGACTGTTTTCTCAAAAAGCAAAAGCACTTAGATGGCCAGAAGGTTGTTAACACGTTCAGGTATTTCTTGTTACAGCCGTTAACCAACAAAAGACAGAAGACCTAATCTGATTGCATTAGTAAGTTAAACCCCAATTAGAGCTTTTGAATTATCAGCAGTGAGTGGTTAAGTAACATGTCATTAAGTTAGTTAGGTCATGGATCCATCCATCCATCCATCAATCCACCAAATTTATACCACGAATCCCATCCATGCTTAAAGTTCAAGTTTAGAGCTTCCATGATTAATTAGCTTCTTACATACTACTTATGGAAAGAGGTTGCACTTGGTGCGATGGCAAGTGCCTTCGCCCATGAGCGGTAGGTCTCGGGTTCGAGACTTGGGAGCAGCCTCTCCATAAATGGGGGTAAGGCTAGCCGACATTCACCTCTCCCAGACCCTGCGTAAAGCGGGAGCCTTGTGCACTGGGTACGACCTTTTTTACATACTACTTATGGACCCGAGTATTGGCAACATGTCCAACGTTTATTTACCTCATCTGACTGAAGATTCATAATTCTTTAATTAATTAACACGTTGAAATTGTCTTAAAAAATGAAGGATGGATACCTACAAAGAAAAAAAAACTCTAAACATTCAAATTAGCATTGCAGTTACGTACCAAAATATACTGTGAAAAGCACAAGATCGCCTATTTTGCCGATCCTTCTTTTACCTTAATTGAAGTACTATCAAACTGATCAACCGACCAAACCAATCCATTTTTTATCCCTCTCAATCTCATCCTTGCATCCAATGCCACTCGTTTTGTGTTATTTTTTGTTATTAATAATAGGGGACTATGTGAAATTAGCTCATCGGGTAAGACGATGTATATATGTGGAAGTTGTTAAGAGCAACTCACTACTAATCATACCGATCTTGTTTCCAAGCTTACATATTATCTTGTACACAATACGATAGATGCGAGATTTTATCACAAAAGACATTGGTGCAAGTATTTATCTAATGTCATCAATACTTGAATAGATCCTTGATTTTAATATGGTTTGTGAGCTTCACACTATCGGTTTGCCCTCCTCTTGTGTTTGTCCCTTGATTCTCCTTTGGTCCCAGACAAAAAATGGGAAGGATGAATGAGGAGAAATTAGAAGTGCAATGTCATTTCCCACAAATATATCTTTGGCTTTTGGTTATTGGATTCACAAAAGTAAAAACGAAAGTTGATGTTTGGTTGCAAGTTGAAGAGGTTATATTAAAACATAGATGGAACTCGACGCACAGATAGGAGCTTGAGGAACTGAATTTCAGTATTCTTTTGTATTGACAATTCTCTCCCATGGTCCCATGGGTAATGGACCAGTAGTTCTATGTAATGCACAACTCCTTTACCTATAGAATGTACAAATTCTAACATATTCTAAAGCGGGTGGGAAATGAATCATGGACCATTCACAAGTACCTAAACCTCAAAGAGACGTGGCTAGTGTCCTCTAGTGTCCGCTAGTACTGCTCTTAAGTCCAGCAATGCACTGATTGTGTCCCAAATTAACCACCTATGCCCAATACCTTGGGTGGTATTAAGCCGAATGGCTCTTAAGTGTAGGGCTTTATCTTAAAAGATCTTGGTGCAATTAGGAGTGGATCACCTATTTTTAAACCCTAGATTACTGCTGGCTTGTATCTTCATCTCCTCCTTGCCTTGTATTGAGCAAACTTTACACCAACAAAGAATGTTGCTATTCTGGGGGATTTGAATCTCGTGTTAGCAGTACATCCCCAGAATCTTTCTTGAAAAGCTTTTCAACCAAATCATCCCACCTTGCCCTTCCACCAGTGGACTTCAACTTTGTATCTGCCGCATCTTCGCTCTGATTTTCAATCTCTGGAGCCTTCTCCGGTTTTTGGTCTTCGGGGGCTTCCTTGTTGGATGTTACAGCATGAGGCACATTCAAACTGACAGCTCTTTCCAATGCATCTTTGTGTTCTTTTTCAATGGTCTGCAACCTCTCAAGTTTTTGTATTTTTGGAGCAGTTGTTACAGTCTCAGAACTACTTTCTTCCTTCATTCGCTGAAGAGTAATTACATCACTGATCAGTAGTTATTCAACATATGTAAGATAAGCACTTACAATTCAATAGCAAACAACAAAACTCCCAAATCATTATTTTACTTTAAATTACGGTTCACATACACTAATATGCTTAGCAAAACGGATCCAGAATTAGCAATCATAAACAACTGTAATTAACACATTCTGGTAATCATACTAATTCACACATGCTTGGTACTTGAAGAATGTCCACTAATGTGAGTTTTTTTTTTTTTTTTTTGGGGGGGGGGGGGTGGAGTAAGGGAAAGCTTTGAGCAGTTGATTTGCTTAGTAGATGAAGGGACAATATCAAATGGAAATCAAATTGTCAATATGGTGTATTGAAGACAAGCCCTGTTCCTTCTGATCTTTTCCCTCCTGTTACCTCTGCTCAAACTAAGAAAAAGAGATCAAGGACACGTTTGTGCCTTACACCAATTTAAACACTCCCCCCCCCCCCCCCCCTTTTCTCTCTCCTCTCTTTTCCCTTTCCAACAACCAAAGATAACTTAAGACACAAGTTACATGGGGGCATTAAGACCCTTCTGGTAGTTTATGAACACTACTGGACAGCTAATCAATCATGATAGTTTCGGGATTTGAGCAGGAGAATAAACACAATGCTGATATTCTTTGCATTCCCGCGGAAATTGAAGAATTGCCATTGAGCTAAAAACATATTTAATTTAGTTTTACATAACAAAAATAAAATGTATGAAATGATAACCATGGGAGTAGGGAAATGAAATGATAATGGTTATGGTTGTAAGTTATGTTCCACTTACTAATAAAGCCTTCTCTGCTTCCCTTTCTATCCAGATAATTCCATGATCAGATGTGGCATTACATGACAAGACAATATGTTCAAATCTCCCATCAACAGGAATGGCAGTTCGGACCTCTGGAGGAAACCTCCCACATCTGTTATACCAAGCAACGAGGAATTCAATCATCGCATGAACACAACAGTTTAGGTTCCAACATAACACTAATGTCTTCTAGAAAGTAAAACTTTATACTAGTTCAACAGACAAACCCGCAAAGAGAAACCCATCAAAACAAACAGATTTGATCCAATTTTAGAACTTCGTAAACTGGTAGCAGGAAATTTTACTTGATGCCAAAGTATGGTATAAATAAACTTCCAGCTCCATAGCTGAATGCTTATAATGGATTTCTTTAAAAATGCAAGCATTGTTATAGATACGCCAACAGTTTATCACAATCAGTAGACCATAACCTGACATAAAAAAAGATGTATTTACCAAGAGATACTCCTACACTTAATACCTAACTAACAGAGAACTTCGAAAATGGTAATATTTTTTATATCCAATTTTTTTGCGGCACTATGACCAATCAATGTACAATTATAGGCATTTTTATTCCTTTTCGTCTTTCCTTATTTCCTGTAGGATACAAAGAAGGGGTTTGCATCATTTCAAAGCTAACAGGGCAGCATTCTAAAGTATTGTTGTAAACCCCACATTAATTTTTTATCTATTCCAAATTGCATCATACCCTGGTAAAAATCTAGCAAAACACATTAGACAAGATTCAAACTTATTCCAAAGAAAATGAAGGCAAAAGTTACAACTGGTGTGCGTTTGGATGAGGGACTTTTAAGTCCCATGGAACTTAGGCTAAATTAGTTAGGAAAGGACCATAAAAGTTATGTTGAGGGACTTTCAAAAGGACTAGATGCTAATTTAAAGTTCCATGGAACTTAGGTTAACTAAGCTAGGAATACAACAAAAAAATTATGTGGATGGACTTTGAATATGACTATGCTATAACTTTGAGAGAACTTTCAAATGACACCTTCCAAGGTCATTTTGAAAGTCCCTTGCTTAGTGTCTTTGTAGTGCATTTGTAGTGTTTTAGAGCAGCTTTGTAATGTTTGACAGTTTGAGTAGTTCATTGGTAGGCTTAGTGCTTTTTAAAGAATAGATTTTAAAGTTCTTTGGGCTTTGAAAGTCTCTCATCCAAACGAGCATAAATGTTTTCTTGTTACGAGTTAGAGTATCTCCAATGTGCTCCCTAAATGAGCTCCATAGCTAAACTTTAGGGAGGAGTTAAAAAAAAAAAACCTTCAACCATAGTCCCTGTGCCGATGGTGCTCTACCTCAATGGTGGACATCAATGATGCCTATGCAACCTAGTGCGGGTTTGATCCACACCGAAGCCCCCCTCCCCTCCCCCCAGGCCGCCCTAACAACTACCAATTTAACCCACTAACGTTATCATTTGTCAATAAAAAATCATACTCCCTGCCCACCTCCTGAGGTAGGGATTCTTCTATGAGCTCTCTAGGGAGAAAGGAGATTCTAGTGGGTAGGAACCTATGGAGTCTAAAGACTAATGTTCTCGTCAGATGTACATAGTACTTTCACATGAAAAGCCACTAAGAATATGTGAATCACAAAGCTAAACAATTTGTAGCCATCGTGCAACAATTGCCAAGGACACCAATTTCACATTACTGTCACAAATTCAAAATCCAAAGCACTGGATTCGTGTGGATGTGAAAATTAATGATATGACGTAAATGTGCAAGAGCTGTAAAAAAGGCAAGTTGCATTCATTCAGGAATTCATTACACTTGACTCCGTAAGTACCGAATGGCATCTTTCATTGTCAATGGAAATTCGACCACTTTTAAGATCCACAAAAATAAAATGACAAGATTGTTGTAAGTATCATGGGGGGTACCTGCAAAATTTGCGCTCTACGATATGATACATCCGCCCGGGTGCATAAAGCCTTCTAGGATCCCTAAGCTTCCTACCTTCTGGTATGAAAGTATCCCTCAAACAAACCAAAAACATCAAGCAGGGCAAGCTGTCCAAAACCACCAAAATTCTTAGTAATTCACTTCACTATAAAATCAACAACGCCAAATAAATTTGTTTTCTTTATTGTGATATAGTAAAATTAATGGTTTCAAAGAAAACCAACCAAAAGATTGACTTGAAAATATCTTCCAAGGGGGTTGCAGTTCTTGGCAAGAAATCATCCTACGAACACAATCACCAATCCACAAGTCACGAAAACAGTTCGAAACCAAACAAACACATTCAAGAAACACAAATAACAATATTAAACTCAGCCAAACCCACCTGCAGAACCACCGAGTATATAACATCGGCATACTTGACGGCCAAATTTAACGACATACAACGCGCCGGAGCAAGCGCGTAGCACCTCACCTTTCTCCGAGGGATCCCGCCAAGCCAGTCCCGGTGGTTGACAACAATCACAGTCAGCAGCGTCGCCACACCAGACCCCAAAGAGTGACCCGCAAACACCATATCGTAATTGGACCCGTTTTCGAGCCAGAGCCGCTTCAATGTCTCGCCCTCTTCTTTGAGCAGCCAAATCGCCGACTTCAAGAGGCCGTGGTGGACATAGCCTCCGTCGAACATCTGCATTCCGAGCTTGTTATCGAGCAGGAGCTTGTAGTCGCTCTCTTTGACCAAATTGAGGCCGCGAATGGCTAGGACGAGCTCCTTGTGGTCGTGGTCGACGTAGATGAGGTAGGGCGGCGCGTGTCCAAGGGTTTGTTCGTAAGTGACGCGCTTGACGACCCAGTCGGGGTTGGGGCGGAATCCGACGGTGGGGATGAAGTGGGGGTTGTGAAGATCGGGCTCGTAGACGGCGAGGATTAGGCGGCAGATGCGGGGGACGGGGTCGAACTCGTCGGGGGTGGCGGAGGACCAGGTGGCGCTGTCGTTGGAGCCGATGTAGGTGCAGCGCCGCCACACCCAGCGCATACAGCCCAACACGACCACGCACTCCATGCCACACGCCACCGACATTACTGTTTGGTTAGTTGGTGGGATTTTAAGGATTGAAAGTTCTGAGGAAATGGGGTTTTGTTTTTGTTAAATTTGTGAGGTGCTCACGATTTTGGACGGCGGAGCTTCACGCGGGAGAGACAGTCAGACACTGAAAAGACGAGTGCTTGTCTTAATCTTGAGGCTATCGGTAACATGGGATTTTATTTGCCTTTTTTTTTTCTTCTTTTTTTATTATTTTAATTTTTATTTGAAAGGGCTTTAGAAGCAAACTAATTACTTTTGACCAAAAAAAGGCCGTGATTTACATTTAGCATGTTTTACGATCTAAGAAAAAAGGTAATGTAAAGAGAACATTACCAAAATAAATAAATAAGGATTCACGCGTTGTTTAATTTTTTTCATATATATTATAATCTGACGCATCATAAAAAATTAAAAAGGTATTTAACTGTAAAAACGAAGACAACTAAGAACCCAAACGTCCCCACCCACCCAACACCGATCACCACTATCGCACCTCATCACCATCCCTCTCCTCTTCCTCCTCCTCTCTCTCCCCTTCTCCCTTATGGTTATTTCTCATAAAAGTACTCTCTGCAAATTCTCCAATTCTCATCTACTAGAACTTCCTAGGTCAACCATGGATATGGTAACTCCTCAAGCTTTTCTATTCTTTACCGTTTATGTCGTTGCTTAGAATTAAGGTATTGAGTAGTCTTCTTGTGGTTTTATCTCGAAATCCGCCTTCCATTGTTCGAATGGGCGAGAATCCTTAATCAGGTAGTGTTTCGGGTATGGTTTCGAATTCCGGTCACATTCTCAGTGAGGATAGGGATGGTCGGTCGTGGGGTGAGTGTTGGTCGAGGAAGAGAGAGAAGCACGTGGTGAGGGAGAAAAACGAGGGACGAAGAGAGCTGGCCATTTTTCAGTTTTTTTTCAGCTTTCAAAGAAAGAGACGGTTGGGGAGAGAAACGGGGTGGGTGGCGGCAGGGGAAACGTTGTTGGGTTTTTTTTTATATTTCTATTAATTAGTGAAACTTTCTTTATCAACTAAAAGATGATGAAAAAACAAATTAATCTTTTATCACATAAAAATAAATTGATGGGCTATAATGTAATTTCATAGGTTCAAATTTTACTATTTTTTAGTGAAGCCTCACCTACATGTGATATTAAAATACTTACAATATTTATAAAAAAAAACTAAAAACTAAAACCTCTCACTCCCCCCCCCCCCACGTTCTCTCCTTCTCATTTTCTAAAAAAACATGTTCATATACACAAAGTGTATAAGCAAATGTTAGTTTGAGTTATAAGCACGTTATATTGAATTTATAAATAGGAGTCTAAAGGTCTTTTTCTAAAATAGGTCACTTAGTACCACGGTCTAATGATATTCTTCTTCACTTGTAAGTGAGAGGTCTTAGGTTCGATTCTCATCAAAGACGAATTAGAACCACATTATTGCCCACCCCCTTAGTGTAGACAATATCATTTGTTAAAAAATAATTTCCCATTATTTCTCTCATTAGATGAGCCCACCAATGGTTTCTCGTAGTAGTATAGGTGTCTTGTTGCCTCGCTTTTGTAATTGTTGTGGTCGTGCTTATGTGATTATTGTATATTTGTATTATATGGTATTGTCTTCCAACAATGACTTGATGTGATCTTGCTTATCTGCAATGACTTTATGTGGCATTTCTCTGCAGTGATCATCGGTGTGGTCGTTGGTAAAGTTTGTTGTGTCTATCTTTTTTGTGACAAATCTAAACTGGTGGCGTTTGTGCTTGTGGTAGCCGCATAAGAGTTTATCATAATTTGTTTGATTGTGCAAATTCACTATAGATCAATTTCTTAATCACTAGACCAATGTACTGATTTAAAACCTCTATATTTGCTTGTGTTGATTAATAGAATACCACTTTATCTTTTCTTGTGAATATATGTATATATGGGCTCATTACACATTGTACCTCTCCAGTTTAGTAACATTCTCGTCCTTGTCTTTTAAAATTTGGTTCCTTACTAGGTTACGTATTATTCCTACAATGTTTGCCCTTATGCTAGTGTAACCGACTGTCAAATTAACTTTACAATATGCTGTAATTGTGCAAGATACGCAAATAAGGCAAGTTGCATGCTTTGCATATTCATTCTGTAACTGAATGGCATGGAAATTTTATTGTGAATGAAAATTTGGGAACATTTTTAAGTTAAAATCTGTTGTGGCCCAAAACAAAATCGAATTGTACTGATTTTTTTTTTCCATAGAATGGATAGAACAATACCCTCAAGAGAAGTAGTCGCACAACAAAAATTCACAATTTGTAGCCCTCGACAGTTTTTTTTCATGTATTCACAACATAAACCGATACATCACATGTCAATGTTATAAAATAAATGGAAAAAATATATATATTTTCAATATACCTCTACTTTATGACACGTGATGTACCAATTCATATTTCAGATACATGGAAAAATCTCTCGTATTAACCAAAAAATTAGTGCATTGGTGAAGGTAAATTCCAATGGCTACACTTCGATTTTGTTTAAATTTGAATCTATAAATTTGAATTTGTTTAAATTCCGATGGCTACACTTCTTTACAAACACTTATCAGCTGCTAATAATTAAACTGACTAACTATGATTACGGTGATTAGCTATAGGATACAAAATGTGTGATATAATTCTGTTTGTTTAGTAAAACTATTACACAACTAATGTTTCTCTCGCCTCTCTTTTCCTTCCAATAATGATTGATACAAAACAGCCATTCTTCATTGGGAGTCAAGGATTGCAACATTAATATTATCAATGATCGACAATGTAAATTGACCCAAATAAAAGGATAGTCCACATTAAAATATGTTAAAGACTTGAAACATTCTTCTACATCCACAAAAAATCTTCACTTTTGAAATCCTCTAAAATTATATCGTGGTCAAATACATTTGAATTTTCATAAGCTTTATGCTGTTAAAAGTTTAAAATCAGATAATAAAAAATAAGCAAGCACAGGATAGGAAGTCAATGAAACCTGCAATGTCAAATCCCGAGTCGGCTGCACGTTTCCTGCAATGGTTCACGTGGCTACCTCAAAACAGGTTGCTTCATTATGAATGGAAACATTAATAGATGATAATTAAGAAGGATCAAGAGAAACAAAAAACCCAACGAACTGATGAAAGAACGAAAAAGAGAAACAAAAAACCTCAATTAAGCAATTAAATGGAGTATTACTTGTTAGAGCTGGAAAAGTACCCAGTTCCTCAGAGAGAGGATCAAGAGTGACTGATGAGAGTGCAGAGAAACGAATATTGAGAAATTCAAGCTCTGAGCTCAAAGTTGGGCCTTCCACCTTCCAAGTGGGGAAGAAATAACAGATGAAACATAGAGAGCCAAATCCATCTAAAATATTAATCAAATGGGCTTTCTTCTAATTCAAAATTTGGACCACCCAAATTCCGATGAAGCAATAACCATTCAAAATTCCAACAGATTGAAGCCCTCAGACTACAAATCATCAATACACAGCAGTAAAAATTTTGAAAACAGTAATAATGAAGGAAAAAGAAATTAAAGATGCGAGCCATTCTCAAAATCTCAGACACCAATCCAAATTACCAGTAACCAATAGATAGAAAAGATTTGAGTTTTTTTGTATCATTCAATAAGGATCCTATATCTATCAAGCGTAATGGTGCTCTAGGATTCATATACCCGATCACCATGATCAATCAACACACAAGAGTACCAATTACGAAAGAATCTGCAATAGTAGCTATCATAATCACCTCTGTCACGGAAAAACCCTGTCTCATGTGGTTGGGAATTATAAGAACCTGCATTATCTGGTACTCTGGCCCAGAAGGAGTGGCCCTTGCTTTTGCAGCCTGCGTCAGATTCTTCATCAAGTACCGGTCATAACACTGCACCAAACCAGGTTGAATAAGAGATACTTCAAAGTTCAGAAAAAAGTAAAAATCAAATGAGCTACAGGCTTAAGGTCATAACCACACCACAAATGAATGAAGGGCTATTAACTTAACATAACCGTCAGTCCCTAGCTATTATGCATGCCACTAATGAAAGGAAGGATCATCATTTATTAAGGTACCTAGAATTCACCAATACTAGGATATTTCCAACCATGCCGTTCAGGATAAGGATACCGTAGCTCTCCACACAGACCTAATCCAACTTCAATTTCTGATATTATTCCTTCCTAAAAAAACTCATCAAATTCAACTCTGAAGCTCCTCATGTAGTCGAAGTAAACCTGCATTGGTTCCATTATAATATAACAGAATAGAAACTCTCAGCATTAAATAGTAAGAATGCACAGGGTCTGATTCTTAGAACATAGAAAAGGAAAATTCTTCCATTTTCTTCCAAGTCTCACTGATTAAAACTTTCACCCAAAAAAACACTCTATCTCTCTGATCAAACGAAAACTCCAAAACCAATTCAATGGTTGATTCAACAGGTTTATACTATAAAGAAAATAACCATACAGTATGGATACCTAGTCTTTTTTTGGTGGAAAAGAATCTTGTTTTATACCAGTTGGAAAACAATGCTTTTGTTTGATTAATACAATCTGGTCTCAGTTAAAATCTAGTATCATATACAGAAAGGAAAAAAAAAGTTGTAGTAATATACCCATAATACGCTGCAACATGCTTGCATTTCTCCGCACCAAGTTCCTAAGGAACACCAACCTGTGGTTAATCATGTCAGCATCCAGAATCACAACGCTGGGCCTGATAAATAAAGCCAACCAGATACTCGAGATCAAAAAAGGTGAAACTACATGCATAGAGAACTATAAATAAGAGAAAAGTCAGTTCTTTGCAAAACCAACAATTGCATTTACCAAAAAATGAAATAAAATAAAACCCAATAACCAAAAAAGAGGAGCATGTGCAATAGCAGTCATGTAAGAGTTCAGTTCGGAATTTTAGATTAACCCATTACATCATTTCTATAAAAACAAATATTCCAATTACAGCATTATCATTGAGCAAAATTAATATGTTGGCAAAAAAACAAATCTTATGAAAATGGTGTGTGGATTTATAGTTAACCAAAGCATTGATTATAAAAACTGTGACATCTAACTGATCAAAAGAATAATCTTTACATTGATAACATACAAATGCAAAGGTGATATCAAGTTTTTCAACTGCTTCCCCCCTCCCCCCCCCCCCCCAAAAAAAAAAAAATTTACTTGTAAGTGGTCTTGCAAACTACAGCTTACGTTAAGTCCCAAACTTACGATATTTGGATATATGATAGTGAAACTGTAACATTGTTCTTTGCATCCAACATTAATTCCTTGAAATATATGTTTTAATCCTTGGATCATCTACTTTTATCTCAAGGATTACCACAACTGTGTCCTTCAAATTTTATCTTCTCCATTATTTCCAGCCAAAAGAAGAAAAAAAAAAAGGAGACTACACACATTTGATAACAGAAACAGAGATCACTTCCAGAACCTGTTGGGATAAAAATGGCATCACACTGCCAGATAAAACACAAATGCTTGTGGTTACCAATACAATATGTGGAAATATATATACTAGCCCAAGCATCCTTACAGTATATAAGCACATAACTAATAGATACATATAAAGAGTCGTTTGGGATATAGATATGGGTGTACCTGGAAGAATAGAGACGCAATGAGTCGGAGAGAGCAAAGAGAGACAGTGGAATTTTGGAGGAATACTGGACGACAACGAAGTGCGCAGCCATAGCTGTTGGTGGCGGTGATTCCGCTGTGAGAGACATTTTGAAAATATGTATTCAATAAATCTTAAAGAACTATAATAATTCAGTCATGAACATAAGGATTCATAATTTCAATTTTAAGGATTCATAATTTCAATTTTAAGATAGTATTAACTGTTTACAAAATTAGAAGCAGCTGATGGCATAGCATACCGGCTTCAAGTATGCTAAAGTTAGACATAATCTTCGGTATGTAGAGGTGTTTTCTTTTCTAAATATTTCCTGCAACAGATCACAGCTGGTTTCTACAAATTTTGAAATCCGAAGCTGTTAGTATGAATGTCTGTTAAATTTAATCTCATAACAGTAGGACGTATAAGAAAACAAAATGAAGGTGCATACATAATCCATGTTTCCCTCTTTTTTTATCTACTCTATCAGATAAATGTGAGTGCTAAATGAGTGCATTTAAATTAAAAAGAGTTGACAGAGGCATAATTGGAGAAAGAAAAGGTCTTTATATCAATAAAAAAAAAATGCTTCATAGTTGGACATAGAAAATGAAGAAAATGATAGGATGAAACAAAGAAAGGCCCTTAAAATTTTGACAGAGGCATTCTCAGCAAGTTAAAAAAACATAGGCATTCCCAAACAGAAGATACAATATGCAGTAAAAGGAAAATATTACCTGAGGAGGAAAAATAAAAAGCAAAAAGTAAAAAAATTGTAAACCTCAGTAGCAACATAGAATGCATACGAATGAAGCATTTTTTTTTTTCAAATGAAAACTTGTAAGAAAATAAAAAACCAAGTGAATACTTGAATCAAGAAAGTCCCCAACATAGCACAGGGGGCATCTTCAATGATAGCACCAATACAGAACTTTAAAGCAGCACAGTCCAACAAATGAAAATCCATATACAGCTGAACAATTATCCGCCTCATGTGGTGAAGAAACATGCTTTCCAGCTGATACTCATACATGCCTACCCTAACTTTTCTCATGACTTGGTTAAAAAAAAAAATAGCAATAATGACTAAGAAAAAGGGAGTCAAGTTTTGAAATATTTCTGAAGATGTTATAAGAATGAGCCCAAAATCAAGATTTCAAAGTGCACAAAGTTCATGCAGAAGTGAAATAACCGTCCATTCCTAAGCTGCTTCTTGCTATTAGAAGTACGTAACGGGCAAGTACTCACAGATATACTTACAACGAAGTTATGCAGAAGTAAGTGTTAAATGGACATTTATTTGTTAATGACGCATATGATGTATATATGAAACACATTTGTGCAATCAAACGTTTTCATAAAAGATTACCTCAACATGAGCTTCAAAACTTATGTCATTGGCAAACTGAATAAGGGCAAGCTCCAGATCTGATTTTGTAACACGGTATTCAGACAAAACTGGATGCAAAACATCAGCAGAGATAACTAAAACGATAAAAACTCTAAAAAATTTAAACAAAAATTTAAAACTTTAACTCACAGGAAGCTCTGTAACCAGTTGCACTGGCTGCCCAGTTCACAATTGTGAAGTCTGAGGAGAACCCAAAACTTGAATACTGTAATCTTGAGTTTTCTCAGACAGTAGCAGATTTTCCATAGCTGATTTCAGTAACCCCAAATCAATTTAAAAAAAATAAATAGATTTAAATTCCAAATTGGGCATGAGATTACTTGCCTTGAGAGTAGGGAGGGTTTTACAAAACGCCGCCTTTGGAGACCCAGTCTTTGAGCGGCTGCGGCGCCTGGTGTGGCAGTGCGAGACAGAGGGAGAGTTTGAGAATCAATGATTAATTTTTTGGATGAGAGAAACGGAATGAAACAGAAGACTCGAGAAGAGGCCATCTCCCTGCTCCTTTCCTTCATCTCACCGAAGCTCTCGAGTTACAGAAATGGAGGTCGTGGTTTTGGTTTTAGGAAGCAGGAGCCGATGCTATTCCAGAGATGGTGTTGTGGCTGCTAAGGTTTGAGTAGGAGAGAAAGAGGAAGGGTGAGAGATGAGATCCCCACTCCTCCCTCTCCCTCTCTCTCTCACTCTGTCTCTCTTCTCTCTATCTAGGCATGGCCTCCCATCCCCGAAACCCTCACTGAATGACAACAAACCTAAACCCACCTCAATCCGTCTCAAACAAACAGGACAAAATTGCCCTTCCAACCCAACCCCAATATCAGCCCAAACCTAATGGCTTTGTTGTAAATAACGTGAAATCGAGTGGCGCTAAACCATTGGGACAAAATCACCCTCTGAACTTTTGAGAATTACCCTCCCAACCCGGATGACATTCTTGTAAATAAACCAAATAAATAAAAAAATGAACAGTGCCTGCCCCCTACTACTTTAGATAATGTGGATGACCACTTTTCCCACTAAGTTTTGTCTATCACTAGTTTTACCTATTAATCAAAGGAACAAATGAAGAAAGAAACAGAGGGAGACATACGGAGAAAAGTAAGGAGGAAAGAGAGAAAAAAACAAAGGGAGAGGAGAGAAAGAAGAGAGATACAGAAGAAAATACCAGTGAGCTAGGCTAGAGAGAAGAGAGAAAATAATACGAGTTATCATGATACTTCTATTATTTCAGATAATAAAAGAAAGTACTACTACTGCCCCGAGAACATAGACACAATTATCGAACCTCGTAAATATTGTATCTTATTTACTTTATATTTTACTGCACACGTAATCAATTTCAAAATAGTGCTTACTATTTTCCATAATTTTCTTGATAAAAGGAAAGGGAGTATTTTATTTTATTTTTTATTTTATAATTGGACGTGTAAAGGTTGAACCTTTATGGGTCAATATGGTCAGCGAGTCTTCAAAGAACTTCCCCGCGTCCCCTGTAAGCTAAACTCTGATTCTATGAAAAATGAATGCGAATCTCTTTATTTTTTTGGTTTCGGATTAAAAGGGTATACTTTTGTGTGTTACCGTACCATTTACATCACATTTCACAAGCACAACAACTCCATAATTTTTATATAAAAGAAAAGGGAATAGTTTTGCTTTTTACTTTTGCTTTAGTATTATATTTTATTAAAGGTGAAAATGGTCACCAAGTCTTCAAAGAACTTCCCCTGTAAGCAAAATTGTGAACAGTGAAAACGAATTTCTCTTGTTTTTCCTGTTAAAAGGGAATACTTTTGTGCGTTACCATATATTTTCCATCTCTTTCTTGTAATGTACATGGCAGTCTTACTTCTTTTTCTCTTTTTCTGAAACTTATCATTTCATACTTTTCTCTCCATTGAAGTAGGTTTTGGAAGAGAATGAGTGAGTGAGACAATGTCTGCTTCCGACCGTTTCATGGATACTGTGTTTTCTTGGTCACTTGAAGACATTTTCAATGACAATCTGTACAAAAACCAGGTTTTTGCTATCACTTCTACTAATAAATTCTCATTTTTTTTTAGCTTTATCTTGTTTTTTCTTCAAATTTGGATGAGATTGTTACTGTAGCTTTTGTTTTGTTTTGTATTTTCAGGACTGCTTAGATATTAAGACTCCAGAAATAAAAATTTTAGTAGGTGTATTCAATTGAGATTCTGAAGGTTGATGGAGTTTTAAGACCCTAAAAAGAGTTATAAATTCGTGAAGTTTTGCTGGAGTTTTAATGGAGTTTCACGACTCTGAACTCATTCAAAATCTTAGAGAAAGAAGTCTGATTTCCTAAAGCCTAAAATACACTATAAAATTCTTCTAAATCTATCAAAATTCTTAACTTTTTAAAATTCTATCAAATCAAGCATGGTGCGATTCACATACTCATTTTTACCTATCACACATCCTCTCAATTTCTAGTCGTCGGATAAAATGAATTGAAGAAATTCAACCGACAAAATTTAACAAGGGTATATGAGGAGTAAAAATGGTGTGTGAATAACACTACTCAAAATCAATTCCTAATTGAATACCCATGAAGTTTTAACGACTGCTTTAAAATCATGATTGAATACATCTAAATTTATATGGAGTTTTCCTTTAAAATTTTGATTAAATACCCTGAACTTCGATGGATTCATTTAAAATCTTGATTGAAAACCCTTGAATTTGTAAACTCTTTAAAAATCTTTTTATACTACCTTGATATTTGGTTTTAAATCTTTGAAGCCTGGCTTGCTTTTTCAAGGTAGTAGTTTTTTATTTATTGGCCTTGACTCAGACAGGGAAAGCCCATCTCAGTTTTCTAATAAATCCACGTCTATACAAGAATTTTGTAGCTTAATTGGTTAAGAGCATTCATCATGCACCTCCCGCATTTGGTTCTCACTTCCCCCAATATCTCTGTGTGTCTATATATATATAATTTCTTCAGCCTTTATTATCATATATCCGGTCTCTAGTCAACCTAATTTTTAGAATTAAACTTTATTTGTTTAAATAATTTGATCAAGGTCCCTAGCATTATTTAATGGCTAAATAGCCAAAATGGTCACTGAGATATGCATAACACATCATTTTGGTCCCTGAGATTGAAAATCAATAGAAATGGTCGCTGAGATTGTCCACTATCCATCATTTTGGTCATTCTATTAAAAACTCTTTGGGCAATTTTCAAAGCCTCATAACTCAATTGTTTCTTAACCAAATTCGACCTATAATATATCAAAATGAAGATAGGAAAGTGTAGAACAAGATTATACCTATTTAAGCCGGAGATAGCCGGAAAATAGCCTCAAAGTTGACTGGTCTGCAGAAAAACTGGAAAACTCGCCGAAAACTGAGTAAATTTTAAATGTTCATAACTTCTTCAATACTCAATGAAATCGAGTGATTCAAAATGAAAATCATACTTCTCGATGAGAGGAAGAGAATGGTATCTTGCTCGATGGCTAAGTCACCGTAGTTTGGCTGGAAAACAGCTCAAAAGTGGATAACCATTTTCAAGTTAGCCACTTTCGAGCCGTTTTCCGGCCAAATCATGACGAGTTAGCCATTGAGAAAGGTACCATTCTATTTTTCTCATCGAGAAGTATGATTTTCGTTTTTGAATCACTGGATTTCGTTGAGTATTGAAGAAGTTATGAACATTTAAAGTTTACCCAGTTTCCGGCGAGTTTTCCAGTTTTTCTGCAGACCAGTCAACTTTGAGGCTATGTTTCGGCTATCTCCGGCAACCATTGGGCTTCCAAATAGGTACAATCTTGTTCTACACGTTCCTATCTTCATTTTGATATATTATGGGTCGAATTCAGTTAAGAAACGATTGAGTTACGAAGCTTTGAAAATTGCCCAAAGAATTTTTAATGGAAAGACCAAAATGATGGATGGTGGACAATCTCATGGACCATTATTGATTTTCAATCTCAGGGACCAAAGTGATGTGTTATGCATATCTCAGGGACCATTTTGGCTATTTAGCCAATATAGATTTAACTTCTACATTTATGCATTCAATATCCCACAAATTATAAAATTTAAACAAATTTTAATAATATTTTTACAATTTAACAACTCCTTAAAAATCAATAATAGAGTAATATTATGCTTCACATAGTTCTAGCAAAAAGATAATGCACCCATGTAACTATTGATATATTTTAAGAAATAACTATTAACATATTTAAAACATACAATAAATACATATAATCAACATGGGTACATTCACAAAAAAAATATGGGTACAAATAAATAAAAAATATGGGTACATATCAAAATTCAAAATTATGGGTACAAATTAAAACTAAAAAGAATACAAATTATAAAGAGAAACATATGAAAAAAAATACTAAAAAGATATATTTGGAAATAATTAATAAGTTTTTCATTTTTAAAATTGACAAATGATGACTTGTAAATAATTTTAGTAAAACCATGACATGGAGATTCAAGGCCAGTATAGAGATTTTTGAGGTCCGGGGCGATGCTAAAAAATATGCCCTCACTTTATATAAGAAAAAACTCCAGGTTTACTAGTAGATAGATATGAGTTTTGTTTTCCATCTGAACTTTTAAAGTGTTTTTGTATAAATCGTGTGGTGTCTTTTCTTATTTACTAATCTTGTCAATATGGGATTAAAAATATTGATGTTTTTGAGTCTTTAATTGATATGTATAAGTAATAAATGGGTACTAAATTTTTTTTTTTTAGGACATGTCATATGTTTGCAAATTTGGTCTAAGAATTTGGTCAACGCATTACTCTTTGTTGAAGATTAGACTGGAATTGGAACAAATGTTTAAAACTAACAATCCACATAGCTACTAGCTACTAATTAAAAATAAATTAATAACCAAACAAAAATTCGTAAAAATTAAAAAGAATAAACATGCACTTAGCATTTCGAACTTAGGACCTCTCGTTAATTTTAAACAACAAAAACCATTGATTCTAATTAAACTTCTTGATTGTTTAGCCAAATTTTATATATTTATACTCTTATGAAAAGAAATTTGTAAAAATTGAAAGGTAAATAAGAATACATGGTGTTTTGAACCCAAGACCTCCTTATTAATTTCAAACAACAAAGCCAGCAGTTCAAATTAAATTTCTTTGTCATTAAACCGCATTTTTATAAATTTATACTCTTATGAAAACATATATAAATATACCACCCTAATAATTTTGGTGGCCCCAATAATTTTGGTGGCCCCAATTATTTTGGGCCCCGGACGGTCGTCCTGCCAGCATTGGACCTGGGATTAGTCAAGGGACCTTGATCAAAAATGAAAAAGAAATAAGGTTTTAATTAATGAGAATGAAAAATGAGGAATGAGAACCTAATTTATCTTATAAGTTTACTTGTAATGTGCAGTCTTAAGCTAGTTATACTCAACCATTAGAGTTGGTTAAAGTAAAGATTTATGCTGTGGCTAGAGAACTCGCTTTCAACGTCTGTGAATGCAATATATTTGAGCTTCTATAATTTCTTCATGCAATGTCATCATCTATAGATTTATCAACTAACTTGTCTGAACTTTTACTTTTCTAGGTGAAGAATATTCCTGAATCATTCGATTCAGCTCTGCATTATTTTGGGTCCTATTCATTTCCTTTATTAGAGGAAACTCGTGCAAAGGTGCAGTCGAGTATGGAAACCATTGACAGAGCACCATTTGCTGAAGTGGTTGCTTTTAATGAATCCAAGTCCAAGTTTGATGAAACATGGATATATAATATCAAGGTTGATGAGTGGCGAAACAGGTTCAGCGAACGTGGAAAGGAACCATACAAAACTTTGCCTGGGGATCTTTTTGTCTTAGCAGATGCGAAACCCGAAACTGTTTCTGATTTACAAAGGGTAGGGAGGTCATGGACTTTTGTATCGGTCACTAACATCACGGAAAATAAAATCTCAGAAAATAAGAGAGAAGATGAATTTAATGATGAGATAATAGAGACTGAAATAAAAGTGTTTAAAGTCAAGGCATCAAAAAGGTTTCAAGTCAACGATAACAAGAACACTCCGGCATCAGTATTTGTTGTTTTCCTTGTGAATTTGATCACTAATAGCAGAATATGGGCAGCATTGCACATGTTTGGAAACCTGAAGATTATCAAGGATGTTTTGTGCACTCATTCTGTGGTAAGACCTTAAGTTCTGTGCATTGCATTCACTGAAATGGGACCTATTCATGGTATGTGGACAATACATGATGTAATATGTAATGTACACACTATACAAAATACGCAGCAAATTACCTTTTTTGTTAGTTTACGCTGTGTATGGTACTCTAATAATTTTGATACAAGCGTGATGATTTTCTTTCATTTTTATCTTTCGATCAAAGTTTCTGTCGTGTGTATATGTGTACTACTCCAATTGTGTACTCTGGATTCTACGGTCTCTTTCTTTCTCCCATTTAACTATTCCATTCAGTTTGATCGAATAATTTCTGTTACTATATTTCAACACCATCATTTATCATTGGGGTTGATTATATATGTTATGCTTGGTAACAGGCTCAGGAAAACTATCCTCCCTCGTATGAAATGAATGCTGACATTCGGGATAAGCTGTTATTTGAGTGTTCATCTTCTGGATTGAATGAGTCACAAACTGGGGCAGTTTTGGCCTGTCTTGAAATGCTGTTTTGTGATTCCAAGTCTACTTTGCAACTTATATGGGGTCCACCTGGGACAGGGAAAACTAAATCCACCGCTACTCTGCTATTGACCCTGTTAAGGATGAATTGTAGGACTCTTGTTTGTGCCCCAACAAATGTTGCAGTAACTGAAGTAGCTTCTCATCTTGTCGAGATGGTGACTGAAGCAGAGTCCAGTGCTTTGTTTTGTCCTCTGGGAAAAATTCTTTTATTTGGGAATAAAGAGGGACTCAAAGTTGGTTCTGATATTGAAGATATATTTTTGGATCACCGTGTTGAAAGTCTTTTCGAATGCCTGGGGCCGGTGACAGGTTGGAGTAGTTGCTCATCTTCCATGATTGGGCTTCTTGAGGATTGTGTTTCACATTACCATATTTTCTTGGAAAATGAGTTAGCCAAAGAGAAAAAACAAAACGGTGATGGTGAACTGGTAAGGAAAGGTTGCGGAAGTGAGACCGAAGTTAGCAAGGGGAAGTGCAAATCGTTTCTTGAATTTTTCAGAGAGAGATTTGTTCCT
This sequence comes from Malus domestica, assembly GCF_042453785.1. Classification (NCBI taxonomy): domain Eukaryota; kingdom Viridiplantae; phylum Streptophyta; class Magnoliopsida; order Rosales; family Rosaceae; genus Malus; species Malus domestica. The sequence goes on along the minus strand of NC_091669.1, from coordinate 33,833,470 downwards.
ACTGCATTACCCTTAAAATGTTGTATTTCTACCTTCTGTACCCATATAAGCCAAGATTACATTTCGGCAAATAATTTCCAAGACATGATTTCGCTTTTAGTGTTAGTTGATTCCTTTGGACTACTATTGTTGCAAGGTAATGTTGATTCTGAAGTATTGGAAGAGCTTTTCTCTCATTCAGAAGTTGAAGATGTGCCAGAGCCAGTAGGCGACACATTTCATCTGTACATGAAGAGACGAAAGTGCCTTTCAGTATTACGTACTCTTCAGAATTCGATTAGAGGACTTGACCTTCCAGATGTTAGGAACGAAAAATCTGTAATGGAGTTCTGTTTGCAAAGAGCTTCCTTAATATTTTGCACTGCATCCAGTTCGTTTAAACTGCATAGAGTGGAAATGGAGCCACTGACCGTTGTTGTTATCGATGAGGCTGCACAATTGAAGGAGTGTGAGTCAACGATACCACTGCAACTTCCAGGTGTGAAGCATGCCGTTCTTGTTGGTGATGAATGTCAGTTACCAGCTATGGTGAAAAGCAATGTATGTTGATGCTTACTTGGTTATATTTATTTAATCATTTGTCTGATTGCAATTTTTCTTTCTGACTTATTCTTTCTTCTTTAGGTGTCCTATGAAGCTGGTTTTGGTAGAAGCTTGTTTGAGAGGCTGAGCTCAATGGGTCACTCTAAACACCTTCTAAACATGCAATACAGAATGCATCCATCAATAAGTTCCTTCCCAAATTCAAGTTTCTACTATAACCAGATCCTGGATGCTCCTAATGTTAAAAGGAGAAGCCATGAGAAACACTTTCTTCCAGGGTCAATGTTCGGTCCTTATTCTTTTATTAATGTAATTGATGGAAGAGAGGAGAAGGACGAGGATGGACATAGTCCAAAGAATATGGTAGAGGTTGCAATTGCTTTGAAAATACTGCAGAATTTGTACAAAAGTATGTCTAGCCAGGGTGCCATGCTCATGTTCAAATTCAATATTTTCGATTATGTTTCTATTATATGCTTGTAATATTTATTTGTTCTTATTTATTATTATTATTATTTTTTGTAATGGCTAAATACTTCTTAGTTTGGATAAAACTGATAGTTTTCTTTTTTCTTTCTCTTTGTATACAGAATGGGATGTTTCAAAAGAGAAGCTCAGTATCGGTGTAATTTCTCCTTATGCAGCTCAAGTAGCTGCACTTCAGGACAAACTTGGACAGAAGTACGATAAACTTGATGGCTTTAAAGTGAAGGTGAACACAGTTGATGGGTTCCAGGGTGGGGAAGAGGACATAATTATCATGTCTACCGTGCGATCCAATCAACATCACTCACTTGGTTTTACATCGAATCCACAAAGAGTTAATGTTGCTCTTACTAGGGCTCGGTATGGTTCTATGTAAACTTGTACGCTTTTGCATCGTTTTTACTTGTTGGTAAGGGTGAAAATAACTACTGGTCGTCTAATGAATTCAGGCACTGCCTTTGGATTTTGGGAAATGAAAGAACTCTTTGTGGTAGCGAATCTGTTTGGGAGGATTTGGTCCATGATGCCAAGAATCGGCGGTGTTTCTTTAATGCTGATGAAGACAAGGATATGGCCAAGGCCATATTAGAGGCGAAGAAAGAGTTAGACCAGTTTGATGATTTGCTTAATGCTGACAGCTTACTTTTCAGAAGTTCTAGATGGAAGGTAAAGCTCTGGGCTTTTATTTATGATTGGGTTACTTTCTAGTTTTCCCTTGTCTATTTTCATGAAATCTCTATAGTCGAAATTATGTTTTCTCATATTGGACTTTCTGGTTTCTTAAATATTTTCTATGTTCATTTTTATGGTCCTCTTCCCCCAATCTATTATCTTCAGGTACTTTTCAGTGATAATTTTCTGAAGTCGTTCAGAAAGCTTAAGTCAATTCAGTTGAAGAAGTCCGTGCTAAATCTTCTACTGAAGCTTTCCGGTGGATGGAGACCTAAAAAGAAAAATGTCCAGACTAGTTCTGGCTCATCATCAATCTTGAGGCAATATAAAGTTGGAGGTCTATATGTTGTTTGCACAATTGACATTGCAAAGGAGTTGAAATACTTTCAAGTATTAAAGGTTTGGGACATATTGCCTCTAGAGGACATCCCAAAATTGGTAAATCGTTTGGTTAGTATTTTCAAGAGATATACAGATGATTTTATCAATCGCTGCAATGAGAAATGTCTTGAGGGGTATGTTCTTCTGCATTCTAGTTTTTTTTTTTTTTTTTTTTGGCTTAACGTGCCTGAATTGTTAATTATGATTGCTTTCTTTATGGAAGGTACGAACTTTTCTAAATCTTTTGAACTTCTGAAGTAATTTTTAATTTTCTTTGTCATTTGTGACCAGTAACTTGGAAGTTCCGAAGTGCTGGCCAACCTCTTTGGATGTGCCTCGGTTTAAAGATCTTAGTGCCGCTGAAACCGATAGTGATTTTGTTGGTGATGCTTCGGATGGTAGAAGTTATGTTGAGAATTCACAGGTCAGCGAGAGTTTGTTGCTCATGAAGTTTTATGCCTTGTCATCCGGTGTAGTGAATCACTTGCTGTCTGACCGTGAGGGTAAAGAGTTGGATCTTCCATTTGAAGTAACTGACCAGGAAATGGAGATTATCCTTTATCATAAAAGTACCTTTATAGTTGGACGGTCAGGAACAGGGAAGACAACAGTTTTAACCATGAAATTATTCCAAAATGAACAATGTCACCATTTGGCAGAGAAAGGATGCGGTAGTAGTTCAAATAGCATGGCTGAGCCGAGTTCTTCGGCTACTCAGGGGAGAACTCTACACCAGCTTTTTGTTACCGTGAGTCCTAAGCTATGTTTTGCCATAAAACAACATGTTCTACACTTGAAAAGGTGCGTGTTTGTAGATCATTATAAGTCAATCATGTGACCTCATTATTCTTGATTCTTGAAGCATCATCAATTCATTATTCATAGTTTACTCTGTAGATTGCATATACAATGTTCGGAAGAAATTTCTGCTTTGGTTTATTTGGAATCTTGATTTCCTTCTGTCAAACAAAAATTTCTTTCTTGTTCTTGATTCGTTACTTGAAATGTTTTGTAAATTTCAAACATCACATCAGCCACCTTAAGTTACTAACTTTTGTATGTCTACAGATTTGCATGTGGTGGGAGTGATTCGACCAAGAAAGTTTTGATTGATATGGCTGATTTTGATGAGGAGGAATTTCAATTCAAGGATATCAAGGATTCATTTCAGGATATTCCTCCCGATTCTTACCCTCTTGTAATAACATTTCATAAGTTCTTGATGATGCTTGATGGAACACTGACTAACTCATACTTTGAAAGATTCCTCGATCCAACAACACTCACTCACGGTCAATTGAGAAGCTCAAGATCAGTTGCATTGCAGGCCTTCATCAGGACAAGGGAGGTTAATTATGAGAGGTTCAGTTCATCTTACTGGCCCCATTTTAATATGCAGTTAACAAAGCAGCTTGATGCTTCAAGAGTCTTTACGGAGATTATATCTCATATTAAAGGTGGTATAGGAGCCATAGAAGCAGGTGATGGCCGACTCGGGAGGGAGGATTATGTTCAACTGTCAGAGGGCAGGGTTTCCAATTTAAGCAAGCAAAAGAGAGAAGTAATCTACGACATATTTCAGGCTTATGAAAAAATGAAGCTGGAAAATCGTGAATTTGATTTGGCTGATTTTGTCATAGATCTACACCGTCGGATCAGGCACGAAAAATTTGTGGGTGATCAAATGGATTTTGTCTATATTGATGAAGTTCAAGATCTCACCATGAGCCAAATTGCTCTGTTCAAGCATATGTGCAACAATGTCGAAGACGGTTTTGTTTTTTCTGGTGATACGGCACAGACCATTGCCAGGGGAATTGATTTTAGGTTTGAAGATATGCGACATCTGTTCCACGAGAAGTTTTTATTGGAATCAAGAGGTAATAAGCAGGAAAGAAAAGAAAAGGGACAAATCTCAGAAATATTTCACTTGACTCAAAACTTCCGTACGCATGCTGGCGTTCTGAAATTATCACAGAGCATTGTTGAACTACTTTATCATTTTTTCCCTCAATCTATTGATGTTTTGAAACCTGAAACCAGTCTAATATATGGGGAAGCTCCAGTACTGCTTGAATCCAGAGATGAAAATGCAATCATAAAAATTTTTGGAAATAGTGGAACTGATAATTCTAACATAGTTGGCTTTGGAGCAGAGCAAGTTATTTTGGTGCGTGATGTTGGTGCTCAAAAAGAAATTTTCAAAATCGTTGGGAAGCAGGCTCTTGTCCTGACCATAGTGGAATGCAAGGGGCTTGAATTCCAGGTGACTGATAGCACTTTTCATCTCTTTTTTTTGTGGCTACACTTAACAAAGCAAGGGGCTTTTATTAATTACGATATTCAGTGCTTTGGATCTTTTTTTATGTTTTTTAAATTTATATTTGCTTTTGATTCGTGTCTGCAGGATGTACTCTTGTACAACTTTTTTGGATCATCGCCACTAAAACAGCAATGGAGGGTGATATATGATTACATGAAGAAGAAAGATCTACTTGATTCAACATTGCCTCGACCTCCAAGTTTCCGTGAAGGGCACAACATCCTATGCTCTGAACTGAAGCAATTATATGTTGCTGTTACTCGGACAAGACAAAGATTATGGTTTTGCGAGAATGGAGAAGAGTTCTCCAAGCCCATGTTTGACTATTGGAAGAAGAAATGTCTTGTACAGGTTAGACAACTGGACGATTCCCTTGCGCAGGCAATGCAAGTTGCTAGTAGTCCTGAGGAGTGGAAATCACGAGGCATTAAGGTTTGCATTATTTACTCTATAATATTCAAGAGGAACAAAGAATTGTTGTATTAGACATGTAATATTCCTGAGTTTATTTGATTTGTTATTCGTCATCCTCATCGTTAAATAAAATCCCACCTCTAAAATAATTTATTTATGATGTAACACCGTTATTTTCAGTAATATTTACGGAATCCTTTATCTTTGTTTTCTTGCAGCTCTATCATGAACATAACTACGAAATGGCCACAATGTGCTTTGAAAGAGCTGGTGATACTTATTGGGAAAGGAGGTCCAAAGCTGCTGGCCTTAAAGCTAACGCCGATCGAATGCGTACTTCAAATCCTGCGGAGGTCAAGACCATTCTTAAGGAAGCTGCTGATATATTTGATGCTATAGGCAAGGCAGATTCCGCAGCTAGATGTTTTTCCGATTTGGGAGAGTATGAAAGAGCAGGTATGACTCTTTAATAACTGTTAATTTTAGCTTTCCAGTTTTTATATGGGGCATTTTGATCCAAGTTCAAAAAATTCCACTGTTTTCAAATCAAGTCCAGTTTTATTTGATTTTTTATTATGTCTATTTTTCCCCTTAGAGTAAAAATAACAATATATTCATATTTACTAAATTTTAATATTTGAATGCTTTATCTACCCACTTTCAAATAAAAGAAAACATTTAAAAATTCATATATAATAAATATGATAAGTTCATCAAAAATTAAATAATTGTGAAGGGTAAAAACCTGTGATGTTATTACTATAATTAATCTGTAATAGAGGTAGATTATAAAGAACAAAAACATGTGAGGTAGACTATGAACAAATACCTATGGTACAGGTAGATAAACAAAAATATTATCTACTTCCAGATATATCTACTATATACGAAGACAAATACTTTATACCTGTGAACAAAAACCTATAGTATATGTGGATTAACAATTAATCTAAGATAGATTATAAAAAAGAATGTGATAGAAGTAGATAAAACACCATTAATATATAATAGAGGTAATGTATATGTATATATATAAGGTAGATAAATAGAAAAATCTATGATACAGGTAGATAAACACCAATGAAATCAAGTGTGGCATCCAGATAACTTTCCCACACCACACCTTGCCTATGAGTCGCAATCCCTTTAACCATACTAAAACGGACATGAGGACTGAAATGCAATTGAGTTTCCCTGAATAATAGCCGAAGCGCAGCCACCTGCAACTCATGGAACAACAGGTTGCCATCTTTGCTGCAATAACTTTTGTAAAGGGGAAGGGATGATACTCCCACTTGATGCCCAGCAACAGTCGCCATAAACCTATAATTCTTACGGGAGAGTTGAAGTTATCATATAATGGATTTGTTTAAATCCTACCATTAAGGAATTCGTTCAACTATTAATCCCATGAGGGATTATGTGCATTTACATATTTATAACAATTTATAATTTTAGGGATATATTGGTATGAAAATAAAAATATGTTGATGTGCAATCCTAGTCATTGGATCTATTTCATACAACTGGATTATTCCTAACAGTGCCTCACAAAATTGGATCTATATCAATTTTTCCTATTTTGGGTTTACTATTTGTTGGACGTGAATCTTCGTATTTATTGCTTGACTTAATCTAGTTGATAAAGTTAGTTTCTCATAGTACAGCTTTTACTGATGCAGCTAGGATTTATTTGGATAAATGTGGTGACCTGGAAAGAGCTGGGGAATGTTTTTCTCGAGCAGGATGCTATCAAGATGCTGCGGAAGTGTATGCTAAGGGCAAATTTTTCTCCAAGTGTCTTACTGAATGTGCCAAAGGAAAGCTAATTGAAATGGGTCTGGGATACATCAAATATTGGAAGCAGCATCCAATAAAGGACACTGCTGCGGCTCGAAGTGGGGAAGGAATAGATGAAATTGAGCAGGCATTTCTCGAGAGCTGCGCACTTCACTATTACGAGTTGAAAGATAACAGATCCATGATGAATTTTGTTAGAGCTTTTCATTCTATAATTTCAAAGCGAAACTTTTTGAAGGAGCACGGTATTCTTGATGAGCTTCTATTGTTGGAAGAAGGATTTGAAAACTATCTTGAGGCTGCAGAAATCGCAAAACTAAAAGGCGATATTATACTTGAAGTTGATTTCCTTGAAAAGGCTGGCAAGTTCAGAGAGGCATCGTTGCATATTCTAATCTATGTGCTTGCCAACTCTCTTTGGTCATATGGCAGCAAGGGATGGCCCGTAGAGCAGTTTTCACAAAAGGAGGAGCTTTTATCAAAAGCCAAGTCATGTGCTAAGAACGAGACGGAAAGTTTTTATGAGTTTGTTTGCACTGAGGTTGAGTTTTTGTTAAATGAGCAGAGTGACTTGGTTGTGATGAAAAATCACATGAATGCTTGCCAGAGACACAAGAGTGTTGGAGGTGAAATTTTATCAGCTAAAAAAATACTGGATGCTCATCTTTCTTCAAGTGCCGATCGGTATGTGTGGGAAGAAATGTTGGTTGATGATCTGATAAAGTGTTCAGCAAGTGGAATACCTGAAAATCAAGTTTCCATGGACTCGTTGATTTACTTCTGGAATTTTTGGAAGGATAAAATTGCTCACATATTTGAATATCTCAGATGCCTTGAAACCCAGGAAGTTAGTAAATACAAAAGTTATGGAGAGTTTTGCTTGAATTACTTAGGAGTTTGGACAATGGATCTTAATCAGAGTCCAGTTTATGGTTTACTGATTCCTGATGCTGATTGGGTTCGTGGTTTGAACAAAAGATATTTTGGAAATCAAGGGAAATTGATCTCCGTTGATGCTCGCCAGCTTGCTTCAGCCGCTAGAAATTATTGGAGTTCAAAATTGCTCTCTGTTGGCATGAAGGTTTTGGACAAGCTGAAAGTGCTCTACAAGTTTCCCGTCAATAATGCTGAGTCAGTGTTCTGTCAAAGCAGGTGCGTTACCTATATCTATGATGTCTCGGTGTATCTTTTGCAATCAAAATGTTTGAACTTAAATGATGCCAAGAGATTGCACAAATTTATAACATTTTCGATCGAAATTATTGTTCCTTTGGTATTTCCTTTGGATTGGAGGAATTCATTGAGGGAGAATATGATTTCTCTTCGAAGAACTGATGCTTCAAAGAATATGCTGAAACAAGTAATTCAGGAGTTTACCAGATCGAAGAATGAGTTATCTTTTGGGAAAATTGGGAAACTTGTAATGGTCATTCTGGGGACTGGTAAGCTTACTAATGAGCTGTATGAGAAGCTTGTGAGAAAACTTAGCTGCAACCTGCCATGGCAGGCTTTCATCAAGAATCTCTATGGGAATATTGAACGTGGAAACACCGGTCAAGAACCGAAAGAGGTGTATGTAATGTTGAGGTTCCATGAAGCTTTAGCTGAAACTTATTATGTGAACTGGAGGGCTGTGAAGGATTATGTAACACCTGGTTGCTTTTTATACCTTGTAGAGCGCCTTCTGCTATGGGCAACTTGCTTTCGGGGTTATGCTATCACTACAAGTTCTTGTTTTACCGAGTGGCTTATATACCAAGGGGAAGATACCAGCTTAAGTTTGAGGGGGGCTGATGTTCGACCATCTTTGGATGGCATCTGTTGTTTTGTGATTGATGTGGCTCGGGAGTGCATTTTCAATAAGGGGGATATGGTTGAATGGATTACAAAGTCCATCGAAGATTGGAAGAACTGCTATTCACTACTCATGTTGAGATTGGTCGTCTTGTTATGCTTGGTTTATGTGAATCGTGGTAGTGGTCTAAATTTACTCCGTGAGTTGGTGGAGAGGGAAGATATCACTGAACTGCTGCCGCTGGAGTTTTATGACACCCTCAAAAGCAGGAGCCGCCGCAAATCTGTTTGGTTAGATGTGAATGTGCTCGCGGCAGCTCTTAAGAAGGTCGGTAACACGTTAGTAATAGCAAGTTTTGGGACCAATTCGGGGTTGTTGTGTTCAGATGCTGTCTTTGTTGACATGAAGGCCAACCAGTCTAGGGATGACATATTGAGAAAATTGTTTCCTAAACCACCGGTCCTAAAAGCTTTGCAAGCTGGATCTTGCAGTCGTGTGCTTTGTGCAACCAATTCTGAGGAGGGGAAGACTGGCGCTGCATTAGATAAGCCACGCGACACTGGGGAAAGTCGCACTATATTGTGAATCCAACAAGTCTCCAAAGTCTCCGCAAACTGATGTTGCTTCTGTACCGAGTGCGACCAGGGACAGTCAAACTGTAGGCGAGGAGAATCTCATATGGGATGAGTCAAATATGTTGGCTGATGCGGCTTCTGCTTCCCAACGCACCGGAAACAAGGGGAAGACAGAACAAGAACAAGATGGGCGGAAAGTAGCCCTTTAGACATTATATATATGCAATGTGAATTTTGTTTTGGTGTGCAAGAACTTGATGGCTCCTTTTATGATTATTGTTTTTAACATTTCATTACATGTTGCGATGTTAGCTTTGACTAGATAGAGTTGGTTGAAAATGAAGACTCTAATCACCAGGGCAATCTACTACTTTCAAATATTACAATCCGAAACTTTCAAATATTCTCCATTATAATAAACAAAACTTCTCCAAATTCACATAGTTTTAAACTACATGGTTGAAGCAGTTTCTCCTTTGATTGTTTTCATTTTATTTCTGCGTGACAATTTGATGTATAATTTGGAATGCAAATTAACAAGTGACCACACGTTAGGTATGATTTTGAATGTTGAGCTTGTGAGTAGTCAATTATACCGAAATAGTGGGGGAATAATTTGGTACAGAACTCGCTATTTACGATATTTAAATCCAAAACTTACCACAAGATTGTAGTACTAAGTGGTAATGATGTCATTATTAAGGATGTTAAGTTAGTTGGCATCCAACTAACCCAAAGTAGGCAGCCAAATAAGAAAACTCAGAGCAGAACAAGTGGAAGTGAATTTTAACACCATTGTGCATGCTTTTTGTTAATGTCGAGATTTTGTAATCTTTACACTCTGAAGAAATATCCACCTAACAAGTAACACATCTGTTGAGTTTGGTTTCAAATCTTGTGTTGTATTTCACATTGTATCCTTTACAAGAGTAAAAGGAGCCATACCTCACTACCAAATCAGTCCTAACAAGTGGACCAGACAAGTATTAATAACAAGTAAAGTGGTTCCTAGAAACAAGGAAGAAATATCGACAAAAGACCTAAGTGGGTGACAAGGTATGAAAGACAAGAGTATGGTTGAGAAAATCACTTTAACCCATGACTTAGCTAGGGTGATGTTTACAACCATACTTCTGACTTATGCTTTACAACCATACTTGTGAAATATACAAGCAACTAGTAATCGGTTTCAATAACATCAAACTGTGCTGACTTTAAGGCAGCTGAGTAGGCCAACTCCTCAAGATTATCTCATTAATCAATCACCTAATTTGTCCAAACTTTGGGATTTATACATGACCAAAATTTCATGATCAATTTACTATAAATTTTTGCCTCACTAACTGCCACTTTATTTCCTAGTGAGAGAGATTCAAAGAGGGAAGTGACAATGTGGATGGCTTTAGCTACCACCATTTTCACAACCATGTTAGCCGTCGCTTCATTGGCAGCATCTACCGTGACCTTCGTTTTCGGTGACTCCTTGACAGAAGTAGGGAACAACAACTATCTGTCGTATTCTCTTGCAAAGTCAAATTATCCTTGGTATGGTGTCGATTATGCCGGTGGTCGAGCTACTGGGAGGTTCACTAATGGAAGAACCATTGGCGACATAATATGTAGTGTCCTTACTTCTTATACTACTCATCCAACGTCGATATTTTTGTTTTCCTTTGTGTCTTCAGGAACTTACTGATTTTTTTGATCTTTTGTAGCCAAAAAGCTTGGGATTCCATCACCACCACCTTATCTATCCTTGGCACAGAATGATGATGCACTGCTTAAAGGGGTTAATTATGCATCTGGTGGAGCAGGAATACTCAATGACACCGGACTCTATTTTGTAATCACAATAATACTAATCCCTCTTATGTTTATGATCATATCGTTGAACCTACGACTTCAGATGCAAGAGTAAATGCTTTATAATCTTAATTATTTTGTTATTTTTCTTCGTGACAGATTCAGAGAATGTCGTTTGATGATCAAATACAAAAATTCAACAAGACAAAGGAAGCCATCAAGGCTAAGATTGGGGCAGAGGCTGCAGCCAAGCTTTGCAGTGAAGCCATCTACTTCATTGGAATTGGTACTTTTTTATTAGACAAATGAAATTTTATTTTAGATGAAAAGAACTCATTATTTTTCGTAAACGTATGTTAAGTCAATGATTAACTTCCTTGGGCCCATGTCTAAATTCTCATGTCCCGTAATTAAAGTAGTTTAGACAATTGCTTGTATAAATATCGTATTTATTCATTTTCTTTGCACTTTTTCAGGCAGCAATGATTATGTCAACAATTACCTGCAACCCTTTTTAGCTGATAGTCAGCAGTACACTTACGATGAATTTGTGGAATTATTGATCGGCACCTTAGAGGGACAACTTAAGGTTAGTAATCACTACTAGTTAAATAAAAAAACGAAAACAATAATAAAGGATTCAATCTTAAAACCTCTCACACCTCTTCTAGTATTGAGAAGAGAAGTACCATTAAACTGATGGGAATTGAAGCTGGAACATGATCCTTCATTCCAAATAAGCTTCTTGAATCTAAACTGGTTCGAGTAGACTCGTGAAAAAATACAAGCTTCACAAGCTAAACATAACAATCTTCAAGTATGGCTTGCTTCTTATCGAGCCAAGCGTTGGTTTTGCTTGTTTCTTTCACGAGCTTCATCAAGTCAAACACAATCCGAAACCGGTGCAAACTCAAGCTCTTTCTAGCCAATTTACAGCCATAAACTCTAGTTAATTAACAGTGCATGTTTGAATTGTTTGTGCTAGAGGCTCTACCAACTGGGTGCCCGAAAGATGATGTTCCATGGTCTCGGGCCACTTGGCTGCATTCCTTCTCAGAGGGTGAAATCAAAGAAAGGCCAGTGCTTGAAAAGAGTAAACGAGTGGGTGCTAGAATTCAACTCCAAAGTACAAAAGCTCATTGCCTCTCTTAACAGGCAACTCCCACAGGCAAATCTCTCATTTGCAGACACGTATGGAGACGTCTACGACTTAATCCAAAACCCTACCGCTTATGGTAACCAAACTCGATTATTCAACTGTAGATTCAAATTCGATTGAGACAGGTTTTATTTACAATGTATGTGACAATTTTTCAGGGTTTAAGGTTTCGAACACTTCGTGTTGCAATGTGGACACAAGCATTGGGGGGCTATGCTTGCCTAATTCAAAGCTATGCCCCAACCGGAAAGACTACGTATTCTGGGATGCATTCCACCCATCCGACGCAGCCAATGAGGTTCTCGCAGACAAACTCTTCTCGAGGCTATTTTCCGCGATTCCTCCTAGTGCACCAACACCAACACCAACACCAACACCTTCACCCTAGTTGGCATCTCTGGCGATGATAATTGAAGCATATATAGTAGAGACCCATTGAGGCAACAATGCAAGCAAAGTTCTATAAGACGTGAGCCGCGAGTAAGAGCCTGGTGACTAGGTATCCAAACGGGGCCTAGGTGTTTTTTAATTTAAATTAAATTTATTACAAAACATATAAATACATATTTACTTATAACTAAAACAAATACATAAATTGTAAAATAAAATGATCTATAAATTATAAAGTAATATAACATATTAATGAGTGTTTATACAAATACGCAACAAATTTTAGCAATTTTTTTTTGTGTGCAAGTTGAGACCGAAGCGGTCTAAGTGGGCACATAGGCATATGTATGTGTTATTAATTATTTTTTAAATGCTTAGGAATTAATCGTGATGATCCCAAAGGCCTAGCACTTAGGCGGGGCATTTTAGAACCCTGAATGCAAGGGATTAGTAACCAAGATTCAAGATATTAAACCGTCATAGAATGACGACTGTTTCTGTTTGCAAAAACCAGATAAATGTATTTTTTTCATCGCACCTTCTTACAAAGTATTCGCACTTCATCTGAATTTGTTAAATTGACAGCATCTAATTTGGATTGTAATCAAACGTAAACAGCGTTTTTAGCCTTGCTAAAGAACAAACTACCCGAGTTGAATATCTTATTATCAATTTCCTTTCAAAGGAAAGAATTTGCAAACATATTTATACAACCTATGCAAATTCAATAAATTCCCCCGCCAACCAATTCATCCTCACTCACCATTAAATTTGATATAAGGATGAAGAATTCATTCTCCAGCCCTTGATATCAAATGTAAATGCAAGTGACATTGAGACAACTAAGAAGACGAGACTCTCGAATTTAGGTAATTAACAAATTACATAAAAATACAAATAATCGTTTTTCTATTGAAGTGGGATTTATGAACGTGCAAACATAATTCAGAAGCAGAAGCCTATGTCACAGTTTAATCATCATTCCCAATAATCAACCAACATATAAGATACGCAAAAATTATATAATACTTCACATCCCAAGTCATATGTAATCCTTGAGAATTTACGGAATCTTGAAATTCTCCGTGTACTCTCTGCTCTTTGGAAAGACTTATTTGTCCACGACCACCAAGGAAGTAGTAGCGGGCAAATACATGAAGTTGAGGCTCTCCGACATGTAAAGGTTTTGGGTCTCATCGATATGCCAGAGCTGATACATCTAGGAATAGAAAACTCCCAACTAGGGGTCACTGTTTTTCCAGACTTGGGAGCTCTATCCCTGAACCTTTGTGATAGATTAGAGAATCTAACTTCAGCTTTAACATCCTTTAGGAATCTAACCACTTTGGAGATATGGGGTTGTCACGAACTGCAGTACTTAATACCCTAACCCGTGGCTAAGTTGCTGCAACTCAAGAAGTTGGAAGTGAAGTCCTGTGAAAGAATGGTAGAAATAGTAGCGAGCATGGAAGATGATCCAGAAAATGAGATTACTTTCAGTTGCTTGCAACATTTTGAAACTTTCTGGTCTACCAAGTCTGCAAGGATTTTGCACGGGAAATTTCATTTTCAAAGTCCCATCCTTAGAAACTTGGATTGTCGAGGATTGCCAGCTGATCAAGTTAAAGATATCTCCTGAGGGTTACTCCAAAGTGATCCAAGACTAGAAACACTACAAATTGCAGAGGAAATTGGTGATGTACTAATGCTAAGTGATTCAAAGGAGAATGATCGTGATCAAACCGTATGTACTTCATTCACTAATTAAGCATCTATTAATTTCACTCTCCAATTTTTCAGTCTTGAACCGTCAAATTTAAAAGTTTGATTTATTCATCTTATTCATAGTTCTTCAGTCTGATTTCGTATTGAACAGCTTGTGTGTTTATTTGTAATCATCAACTAAATATATATTTCTACAGGACCAACTAATGATTGCCAAATGTAGATGCTATAACTGCAAGAATCTCTACCAAAAAGGAATCGTCATGCAGTCATCTTTTGTCTGACGTGTTAAGTTTTTCTGTGTGTGCGCGCTTGTGTGTTTCTGTGTTATTTTCTTCTTCCTTTTGTTTTTCCTTTTTAAAGGAAGAAATATCAGCTTGGACAGCAAGTTTTTCTTTGTGTGGGCGATTGTGTGTTTCTGTGTTATTTTCTTCTTCCTTTTGTTTTTCCTTTTTAAAGGAGGAAATATCAGCTTGGACAGCCGACTGGAAGGCTCTCTGATCCGTTGGACCACCCCACACGTTCCCTAGAAATCGCATTGGTGCGTCCAAAATTTTGGATGGAGACAACCATGCTAATTGGAGTCGGGCTATGACTGTCATAGTTCCAAGAACAATATGGGCACCACTTTTACCCTTATCTTTATTGGTTATTTTGTGTGAACTTTGATACTTTATTATGTATTTTCAATGTAGAAAATTTGACTTCCTCTGGGACAAAACATGATGAAACGAACGAATTTTGGAGTGATTCAAATTGGAGGACATTCACGTGTCTCTCAATTTGTTCATGTCAAAGTTTCATAATTTTCTACCCAATGGTTTATTTAAGGCGATGAAATAAAGGAGCACCGCGCAATGCTGTTAAAGTGACGTTTTGGGTTTATTTGGGCTTTTTGGCGTCCAAGATAATGTCTTTTGGATTTAATACAAGTCATTTTGAAGCCTGGAAGTCCAAAAACGTGGCTGATTTGTGGTTAGGCAGATTTGCCAAAGTTAGAATAGGAATGCATTTCCTAGTAATCTTATTCTATTATATTTCCTAGTTTTTAGAAGACATTTTCTAGTAAGGATTTTAATTATGTAGTAGTATAAATAAGGCTTTTTAGCCATTAGGCTTTTTTGGAGGAGGGGAAAAGGAGAAGAAATGACGCATTGCTTTAGAGAGCTTTTGGATTCAAGTTTATTTTCAAGCTATCTTTTTTTTAATAATATTTTGTTAATGATTGTTCATAATTAATTTCTGTTTGCTAGGGCAAAGTCATGAGCCTTAACAAGAATATGTAGTTTCTTTTCAATTTGCTTATGATATTATGCATGTAGGTTTGAATTATTAATCATCGGTTTAAACTATCTAATTGTCTTAATGCTTAAGCTACCATTAGGATCTTAGAAAACTAATTTGATGCAATTTTGGTCGGAGGTCGGTCCTTGAAATTGACGAAGACTTATTGTGGTTAATATGTGCAAGCTCACCTAAGATGAATACCACGTCTTCAGGGTTGTATGGTTTTTCAAAAAGGTTTCACAAAACTGAATAAGTCATGCATTTTTAGATTTGATCTGAATATCATAAACGGATTGCTTGTTTGATATACGCTTTATGTTGGGAGTCCAAGTAGGCATATATTAGGAAAACCTAACATTCAAATATGCATGTTTAATTCCTAAGTAATTATAAGAACTACATAGGATTGTTAAAATGACAGCAGAACCTTAAGATTTTACATTTTAATTTTCAAAAACCGTTTTCTTTTAGTTGATTTTATATTGTCACTTTATTTAATTATTTTCTATTAAATTCGTTTTTATTATTTGAAATCACAAAATCATTTTTTTTTCTTTCCAAAACTTTGTTTTAAGTAATTAATTAAGATTTGGTTTGATACAAATTAATCATTTAATCCCTGTAGATAACAACCTTACTAGAGCCATCTATACTACAATTACTTTGTACTCTTGCAAGTATTTAAAGTGTTTTTATCCTTACTTTTGCAGATGGTAAAAATTCTAACAAGAAATTAGCACTGTTGTAGAAGATTGTTTTAAATACTTTGTGTTTATCAACTCTTAGTTAATTATTTTGTAGATATCTTTTTATTTACTTGATTTTATTTTTTATCTTTTTTAGATTACAATTTGTGCAACAATGGAATTTGTTCCTCCTCCTGAATTCAATATACAACCCGGAGGACCACCTATATGGGTCAAATTTGGATAATGGGGTTTTTAAGGATTTAAACCTACAATTTGTGCACTTGGCTGTTTGAAAACCCATGATATTTTGCAGTGTCCCAAAAGGAAATATCCCAAAAGGAAATATTTTCCAGAGGGTTTGTCCAAGAGCATATCAATATGAGAAACGACTCAAAAAGAAATTTGAACAACTCATTATCAAAGTTCTACACCCAAAGCTTGCAAAAGCATCTTGAGCACTATTTTGAGCAATCTAATGTGCCACAAGAGCTTTTGGGAGAGGACAAACTCCATAGATTGTTAGAATCAACTGAGTTGTACATAGAAATAATCAATCATGGATTTCAGATTCAAGCATTAAACTATGAGAAAAGCTTTCATGATCAAGAGGAAATTAGTGCAAATATTGAGGAGCAATCTGCCATTTATTCACGCCCAAAGGAGGAAACTCCCCTGAAATTTCCCCAGAACCTGTTTTAACTCAAGTCCATATTCCTTACATACCCAATCCCGAGACTACACAGCAACCCACCGAGCTGCATTAATGTATTGAAACTGACAAGTTGGACAGGGCTGTTCACAACAAATCATAATTTGGAAAATGACATGGTCAGTTCTTGGAGACTAAACTTGGATACACGACAGACAACCACTGATAAAAATGTTTTAGCTGTTTCCACAAACACTGCACCTGCACAGCCCATTAAACCTAAGGAAATTCATGGAAAATCCTCCGAGCAGGGTAAATTCTATACGGGAAAGGGATTCTATTTGATTATAAAGCTTCATTCACATAGAAGGCCAAATATGGAGGATTCAAACACTCACCTAAAACACATAATTGATAAACAACATCTCATTCCGTACCTACTTTTGCCCAATGATGCTATTAAAGAGTGGTTGACTCTAAAAAATCAAGTGATGTGATTATCAATTACTTCCTCTACGTCTAGCTATAGTCGTTAACTAAAGCACTAAGTGGAACGCAACCCAATTTTTCCAACTCCTGTCTTTTTAATTTCATTCAATTTAGTTTTCTTGCTTTTATTTCAATTACAAAAATCACATCAAAATAAATAAATAAACAAATACATATATGAAAAATAAAAAGAAAATTGAAAAACACAAAAACATTAAGGGCCTGTTTGGTATCCTATTTGAAATTTTTTATCATTTCTCAAAATATTTTTTAAGAACATTTCTTGAAAACAGGTTTTTTTGAAGACTCAAAAACTTGATTGGTTTCTAATTTAAAATTTTTAAATCTTACGACTTAAACTATAACAAAGAGATCTAAAAAGAGGAGGTCGCAAAAGAGGTAGAAAGAGAAGAGAGAGAATGATAAAGAGGAAGATGAGTGAAAAAAAGAACCTAAAGAATAAAAAGAGCGAATTGGAGGAGAGACGAAAAAGATAAAAAAAAAAATAAAAAAAAAGAGGATAGAGAAAGAAGAAAAGAGAGAGATTTGGAGCGAGAGTGGAGGAGGAAGAGAAAAGAAAGAAGTGAGTTTAAGTTTAAAACCTCTAAAAACTTCCTTTTTATGTTTTTAGATAATAGACTATATTTTTTAGTTAGTCTTAAGTTCAGTTTTTTAAAATAATCCTACCAAACAAGTTTTTAAGGCTTAAAACTTGAAAATTGTTTTTAAGTTTAAAAAGTTGGATTCAAGTACACTACTAAACAGGCCCTAATTTTTTTTTTGGTTAATCATTATTTTATTTTGGGTTTTATTCTAATTAGATTTTTAATGTGTGTTTTTGCCGGTTTCATTCGGATTTGATTGGCCCTAAATATCCAGTACACACGCACATTAGACTAAATTTTGCATTCAGCTGCAATCAACATTCATTCACCCCAGCACATTCATCATCCATTCTTCTACATTCATGGGATTAGGCAGTGCCGATACGAAAAATAAAATGAATTGAGATTCAGGATTGCTTACAGTGGGGTTTGCTTGGAAGCCTCTACAATCCGGGATCCAAGTGTGCAGAAGGGTCCACGTATCGCAGATCAAGTTTCATGCAAAATTTTGCTCAACATTAATCATCAGGAGACATGCACAAACACAAAGGACAATTATGAGCATGCAGAGATCATATTCATACACGGATACACAGGCCCAAATCACACAGTTCATTATATTCAGCAATTTTAAACCAACATACGCATATAGCACATTCACAGATCAAGCTGGTTCCTGCTCGAATGTGAAAAAAAAAAAAGCAAAAGAGAGGCATATATATATATACCTTATAATCTCGGATCCGCAGGTCTTTGATATCTCCGCTCCCAATTTTGACCGTTGGATCTATGATTTTCCGTCATTCCTTCAATTTTCACGCTCTCTTCATTTACCAAACGAGGTTCCTACCACATGACACAAACATGCAAGAGAGATTAGTATCGATTTTACTATGATTCTAAGCCAGAAGAAGAAATTGAGAAGAAATGGAGAAAAGGATGGCTGCATTCTACCTCTGTGGCGTCGGAATGGTACGGGAAATCTGCTGAGGAGATGAACGAAGATGAGAGAAGAGGGGCTGGGGAGGAGTCGAGTTTAATTTTGGGGGTTGTGGCTCGGATCTGAGAGTTTTAGAGAGGAAGCTTTAGTTTTGATTGCAGCAACCAAGGTTTTTATGAAAGGAAGAGCAATTTGGCGCTGGGCTCGAGGTGCAATGTTTAGACTTAGAGAGGAAAAATGCGAGAGCCAAAAACGGCTGAGGGTTTCGAAGATGAGCAGCTGCTACTAGATGAGGTTTGTATAGCGAATTCCTAGGGTACTTGACACGTGAAGGCTGCACGTGTCGCTCGGCTTGTGCGCGCAAAGAGCAGCACCTCTTGTTCTTCCTAGTCCTTAGTTCGAACCCCCAGGCTATATCTTTCCTTAGGCCATCTCCAACCGATGGTTGGCCAGAGGGCTCGTTTTAGCCCTCTGGCCCTCCAAGATTCTCCAAGATATTAATATTTTAATGAACAGTACAGGGCCATATTTGCCTCCGTCTCCAACCGAGGGCCAGAGGGCCAGAGAGCTCGTTTTAGCCCTGTCAAAAAAAACCGTCTCCAACCGAGAGCCAAAGGGCCATAGGGCCAAACATAATTTATTATTTAAAAACTACAACTTAATTTTATTTAAAAATCATGTTGGTTAGTGTTGTATAATTTTTATGTCGGTTAATGTTATTTAATGTTGTTTCATATTGTTTAATGTTGTTTCATGTTACTTAATTTAATTTAATGTTGTATAATGGCTTAGGAAGTTATAGGAAAAAATTAGAATTTAAAAAAAATATGAAACAAATTTTGTGAAATAGAAGTTATAGGAAAAAATGGAATTTAAAAAAAAATATGAAACAAATTTTGTAAAATAGAAGTTATATGAAAAAAATATGAACCAAATTTTGTAAAATATAAGTTATAGGAAAAAAATAGAATTAAAAAAAATTTGAAACAAATTTTGTAAAATAGAAGTTATAGGAAGTTATAGAAAAAAAAGAAAAAAAAAGGTTTAAATTCATAAAAAAAAAAAAAAAGGATTTACAACGGCTAGTGGCGCTAGCCGTTGGAAGTTTGAATTCAAAATGTTATTTCTGTCGGTTGTAACCGACAGAAATAATATATATTATATTATTTCTGTCGGTTATAACCGACAGAAATAAGAAACATTAAAAAAAAAAATAGCCAGCCCTCCAGCCCTCTCCGATCCCGTGGGGCCCTCCCAGATTCCCGAGCCCTCTGGCCTAGCCCTCGGTTGGAGACGGTTTTAGGGCTATTTTCGGCCCTCTGGCCCTCTGGACCCTTCGGTTGGAGATGGCCTTACTATTTGTTTTCTCAATTATTTTGTTTTTCTGTTAATTCCTTTTCTGTTTAGTTTTCTTTTCATGTTTTTACATAGTTTAGTTTATTTATCTTAGTTCAGGTTGTTTTTAACTTATAGTTTATTTTTTTTGTCGTATCTTTATCTTTGTTTTATTCTCCACACCTTGAGGATAATGTGTGATATAAATTTGAGGGTGGGAAATAAGAAATTTTTTTAGAATTTTTTTTCTGTCAGTTAAAATTTTTTGTTTTTAAGTTAATATCTATAGATTATTTTAAACATTAGAACAAATGGACATAGTGAAGGTTAATCCTATATTAGAGTCAATTTTGTTCTAAATAAAGTAATAATTGTTCCACCATAGGCTTTGCTTAATAACTAGGCCAGTCCTACCTAATCAGTAATGATTCTTGCGTCAAACGGTAGAGTTTTGTTATGGGGCAGGATGGTTAGTTGGTTTCATAATCTTTTCAACTTGAGTTACCAAGTTCTTAGGGATGTTCTACACCTAGTGCCTTAAAGCCTTAGTGGTTTGAGAGTCATTGACTTAAAGCTTGTTGCATGGGTTGGATTGAAAGCGTAAGTGAACTGACATTGCCCGACCACTACTATTACTGAAAAAAAATATGAAAAAAGAAGGAAAAAAAAAGAGGAGAAGAAATCGAAAGAAAAATAATAGTTACGTTTCAAGTTAGTATGTGTGAAGTATTGAATAAAAAGGACGAGAGGTAAGAGGTTTAGTCGAGCTTCCTTAACCATGTTGATTCACTTTACGCCAAAGGAAGTTCATGAATTCTTTTCTAATTGATTCTAAATGGTTTAGACTTTATAGTGGAATTGGCTGGAACTTTTGGAAAGGTGTTTTAATTTTTAACGTTTCCTATGGATTGCAACTTGAATATGAAAGTTTTGTATTAGTTAGGTTTTGTTTTAAGTCTTTAGTTTGTTAGTTTTTATTTTTGTTTTTGAGTTTTGTTTTGCTTGAGGACAAACAAATAGCTAAGTTTGGAGGTATTTGATGAGTCGTTATTATACTATATATTTATGTTGGCTCAGTTAGTCATATTATGTTTGTGTATGATTGCTTGGACCTTTTTGGCTTTGGGGTTAATGTGGTGGCTAGATCAGGGCCGTTGTTCTTTCACAAATATTCGTTGGAGATCCTAGTGGATGCAGGCTATCTTGGTGCAAAACCAACGTCATTTCCTATGGAACAAAACTTGTCCCTTTGCAAATATGATGAGAGTTGCACTGATGATCCATCATCATATCGGAGACTTGTTGGACAAGTATTGAAAATGTGTCCTGCAAATTCAATGTTTGAATCAAAAAATTTATTAATCAACTTATAAGCTCATACAAGAAGATTTTTATTTGTCACTCCATTTGTGTTATTCATGTGTTAGGCTTAAGAATTCGTCACACATAAGGGGGTGTGTTGAGAATGCATTTCACAGTGATAGGAGGAAGAAGGAATGCCTTGTACGGGCTTATAAGTTGATAAATAAAAATCAGTGCACAAATGTTTGAATCAAGTGCAAGAAAGATCAAAACATGATCTTCAATGTTTTAATCTCCTTAGCAACTCAGTGCAATTTCAAGACGTTTGAATCAAAATTCCTAGTTAAATGAGAGTTGCAAGGAGAGATTAAACAAGAATTTATAAATTGTCGGATTCTAAAAAGTAGAACTCAAAAGTTATAAGGTTTGGTGAGAGGTTTTATTTTTGCATGTCACCTTAATGCAGGTCCTGTTAAACTTTTATAGCCAAGAACAAGATTAAGTTATAGTAATCACAATCAAGTAAAGCACAAGTTCTTATTCATATAAAACATTGCAACTTCACTGACTTGATGAACCACCATTCGAAGATGCCATGGATGCTGCTATCCGATCTCAACGCACTGCAACTCTTCTCCTCTCTATCAGATAGTTTCAAGCTCTAACCAAGAATAGGACTTAGTTCCGAATAGAGCACATACATCTGTGAGAGCAGAGGTTACAACATATATATAGGCACATATATATCCTTCTTATAACTTGATGAGGATTCCTTGTTAAAATCCTTGTAGAAAACAACTTATGTTTTCCAATCCATATCAGTTTAAATGTTATAACAGAATCCTTCATAAACAAGGATTAGCATTCAACTCCTCATAAGGGCTTTCCTATTCCAATTGGATTTAATCATTCACTGTCAAAACATCCAATCTCATGTTCACATTCTTACACTCTTACAAGCCACAACATTTCAAAATTTCAGCAAACGTCCTTCAAGAATATGACATTCCATAAAAATGTACTGAAACCAATGGGGTCAATGGCCCCATATGAATTGAATTATTAACAACCGACACTAATTTACAAGGCTGTAGATAATAAAGGTGTGGTCCTCCACTAATTGAGTTAGACAGCACAAATGCACTTAACAGTCAACTTTCTTCTTCTACGCCATATTAGAGAAAAGCTTCTGTTGGTGGATCAAATACTCATATTAGCAGAGAAACCTCCAACACATCTTTAATTTCTATCGAAGAACCAGTGCATATATTTCCAGTCTGGATTTAGACAAATATTGGTTAAAACTAGTAGCAATGGTCTTTGAATTGTACTCGAGTTTTATTTTCATTAGGGTATTGGGATGTTAGTATCGTGGAAAATTAGGATAATTTGAGCTCCTTTGACAAGGATTTCGTAGATTGACTTGTTTGGTTGCTGGGATAGAAACTCATATTGGAAGAAAATATGACCTTAACCTCTAATTCTGGACTACTTTGCTATGTTTTCTCTGCTAATTTCTTGCCTAAACTAGTGAGTTAGACGCATTTATGTTCAACTTTGTATATTCCAATGACGTGAAAGACTTGAGTAGCTTTTGATAAATAATTTTGGGTTAAAAGTGGTTTGGGAAAGTTTGTTAAAAAAAAAAAAAAAAAGGTGAATTGGTGCGTATTTGGAATTTTGTTTTATTTTTAAAACCTATGAGGTCAAAATTACCATAGTATTTTAGGGTATGTAAGTAATTTAATATTAAATTTTAATATGTAGTATATTCAACATTTTGTGGGGTGTTAATAATTAAAACCTTGTTTCTAATTTGCATGCTTAACAAGTAGACTATTTAGACTACATGACTTGACATTTCCAAGCCAAGCTTGAAGCTACTGCAAAGAAAGATAACAGCTCCTCCCGCCTGCGTGTGTTCATCTGATATGTTTTCAACTGCATGTTATTCCAATAACATAAAAAAGGTTACTTACGCCTTCAGATTTCCTGTATTCCTACTCCATAACACTATATTTGGATGAGGGAAATAAACATAGAATTTTGGTAAAAGTCAGAATTTATAAATTGACAAGCATCAATTCTCTTGTTTGGATTTATAAACATAGAAATTTAGAATTTCCACATGGAAAAAAAACTTGGAATTTGAGACCTCCAAATCCCAAGTTCAAATTTCATGTAAATAGATGTCATTTCTCAATTTCTATGATTGAAAGTTTAAAAATAACAAATTTTGTATTCAATTCCATTGATCTTTTAGGCTAACCAAACAAGAAAATTTACAAATTCTATAAAATAAAATCTCGTCATTTTAATTTCCGTCATTTTTAAATTCCTTAATAATCTTAAATTTCTTCATCCAAACGTAGTGTAATTCTATTCACACTTTCGTTTTTATGTTTTCTCTTATTTTAATTGAGCTTGTTAGAAGAAAATAAAGAATTACGTAACGTCCTCTGTTCTTACTTGTTTAAGCTTCCTATTCCAAGGAATTCGATTATGTATGTCCTTCGGTTTCCTTCTTTGATTTCATTCTGCGTTTTCCTTCTCAAACTGTCATTTCAAGGATTGATGCGTCTTTATATTTTCTGTATAATATTCATGGGAAAAGTTCTATTAGTCACTTGGTAATTTTAATTAGAAATATTCCTCGAAATATTCCTTTGGTCTCCTCATGCAGCTCTCTCCTCTCTACGAAATCTGATTGAAGATTTCTGGAAATATTCCTCATCATTTTTTAGGAGGTAGTGCTGGATCTGTGTGATTGAAGATCTGGTTGGCTCATTCATCTATTCATGTATGGAAAAAGGAAAACCCTAGTTCTGTATGCAAAAGCCAATCGGTTTCTTTGCAATTTGGCGTATTTATTTCCTTTTTCGGTTTCTCTTGTTGTGCTATAACAGCACCAAACCAATTGGAACCAACTCAAGCTAACCCACAGGAAATATATCAAATGGAATGCAAGAACAAAATATAAAAGATATCAAGATTTTAACAAGATTCCTCAACAGTCAATGTAACTGAAGTACGTCTTCGGAGCAGTAGGAGCTCACCCAATAATCCACTATCAACCAAATGGGAGTTTACAAAGTGTTAGCAATCTCACAACCCAAAACCCCAAATACACCCAATAACTCTCACTCACCAAAGAAACAAATAGAGAGGAAATTATTCACTATAATTTCCTCTCTATACAAAGTTTAAAGCTAATACACAAACAACTTTGATTGAGTGAGTACAAGAAAATCACTTTTCTTTCTTCTCTTCAAAATGGGGCTGCAGCACCTCTGTTTTTTGCTCTCTATTTTTTGCTGCGTTTTTCTGCTCTATGGCTGCCTTACAACCCTTAATCAAAAGCAGCAATTGCATCTAATTAAAACCCTGAGCCGTGACTTTTCATAGGCCAAATAAAAAAAAAAACAAATTTTCTCCAACATCATAATTGCCATCAAGGGACAACATAATTGATGTCTCCCTTACAGTCTCTGTTACGTCGAACTTACGGGTTAGCTCCCTCATTGATTCCTCTTCTCGGCAATGGGATTTTGATTTTCTAAGACCGTTTCTTTCTCCAACGGATCAAAGGGCTATTCAGGAAACAATTATTGGCGATTCGAGGTGGAAGGATAGGCTTGTTTGGGCTGCTAACCGGAATGGCAAATATTCTGTGAAGTCGGGGTACAGGTGGCTGCAAATTCGCTCTATTGAGGCGAGGGA
Organism: Malus domestica; assembly: GCF_042453785.1. NCBI lineage: Eukaryota > Viridiplantae > Streptophyta > Magnoliopsida > Rosales > Rosaceae > Malus > Malus domestica. The sequence continues at coordinate 33,808,388 of NC_091669.1, read as the reverse complement.
CCATCGGATGCCGGTTGTTCGTTCGATTTCTAAAACTCTGTGGAAATGCATTTGGCAGTTAGCTGTTCCTCCCCAAATTCGGCATTTCTTATGGGTCTCGTTGCATCTTGGCCTGCCTACTGGTAAGGCTCTTTTCAACAGAAGGTTATCCTCCTCTCCCTCTTGTCCTCTTTGTCTGAGTGCGGATGAAACAGTGGAGCATGTCTTCCTTCGCTGTCCTTGGGTGGCGGTTGTGTGGTTTGGGGGAGCGTTGAATTACAAAGTGGAAGCTACCGGTTTTGTGTCTTGGTCTCGGTGGTTGCAGGATGTGTTTTCTCTTAGCTGGGGTTCTTCGGCTGACAGGCAGTGGCTCCAAGCTTATGTTTCGTTTTCTTGTTGGTTTATCTGGAAAGCTCGCTGTGATTTTGTGTTCAACCAGGTTCCGGTCAATCCTTCTAAGGTTATTTTTTCGTTGTTGTCAGCTTTTGGAAATTTTTTGCTTGCTGTGTCTTCTGTGGGTTGTGCTCGGCCTGTCTTGGATTCTCGGGAGGAGGTTACTGGCAGGTGGTGTCCTCCTTCTCCCCCTTTTATGAAAATCAATGTGGATGCTAGTTGGTCTAAATCTTCTCGGATGGGTTTTGCGGGGGTGGTTGCTAGACAGGTCGGTGGGCGCTTCCGGGCTGCGGTTAGGTCGTCTGTTATGGCTCCTTCTTCTCTTGTGGCTGAGTCTTTTGCGATCCTGTGTGGTTGTGAATTGGGTGCCTCGTTGGGTTTCAGTTCTGTCATCATTGAATCTGACTCTCTTCAGGCTATTTCCTGTTTAAATGGTTCTCTTGAAAATGGCAGTTGGGAGGCTTTCCCCATTTTGGCTAGAGCTCAAAGGTTGGGATCAGCTTTTCAGAACTGTTGCTGGTCTTGGGTTCCAAGATCAGCCAATTTAGCAGCAGATGTTCTTGCGTCGGCTGACTTTACGGAGATGAGTGATTTTGTTTGGGTTGACAGACCCCCATCTTCGTTGGTCCATGTACTTTGTAATGACGGACTGCCTTGCCCTCATTAGCGGGTTGTGGTGGGTTTGGGGTGACACTCTCTCTTAGTGATAATGTCGGTTGTTGTTTCCCTGCCCGCTACCTTGCTTGGTCTTGATTTCGTTGTGTTAGCCTTTTCGTAGGCTCTCTTCTTCTGTTTGGCTTCTTAGCCTTGGGTTTTATTTAAACTCAATTCTTCAAAAAATAAAAAAATAAAAAAATAAAAAATTTGATGTCTCCCTTTTTTCAATCTCTTTTCTTCTTTTTTTTTTTTTAATTTTTTTGTCTGTTCTGTAGAAGGTAGGGTTCGGTATAGCTGAAAGAAGAATACGACAATTGGCGCTCCAGATGTTCACCACTTGTCCATGTAGTGTAGGAAATTACATAATCAAATTCTAATGTTGTTAGACTATATTGATTACTATATTGTAATGTCAAAGGATTAATAATGCTACCAAACACAAATTCTAAAATGAATATGTGATAGGTAGGATTTCCTAGCTTGGAGCATGAGTACGTATGGGACTTACCTAAGTTGAAGACAATATTCCACAACCAACTTCATCCAGATTCTTTTGGGAGGCTTAGTATTATAGATGTTCGTAGATGCTACAGTCTGATTAATATTTTTGGGCCAAGTATCATGGGAAGCTTGAATGCTCTAGACACCTTAGAAATACAAGAGTGCCATGTCACTACAAATGGTATATTTTACACATTATCTACCACTCAATTGATGTTTTTGAGTGCCCGAATCTAAACTCAGTTGAGATAGACTCATGTGATAGTTTGAAAAATATCTTTCCCGCCTCAGTGGCCAAAGATCTTAAGCAACTAAGCAAATTCAAGGATGAGAATTGTGGTTTAATGGAGGAAATTGTTGCAAAGAAGGAAGGTTCAAAAAGGATGTATGCGGAGTTCGAGTTCCCTAAAGTAACATTCATGACATTTCACAATTTGTCCTAACTTGGAAGTTTCTATCCAGGACTGCATGTTTCTAATTAGTCATTGCTCAACAAATTAAATTTCAAGGAATGTGGTTGTGTGGAGATTTTTGCTCTCGAATTTTCAACATCAAGGCATGCTTGAGTTGGGCCACCCAAGACCAATTGAGAAGGTAACCATACGAGTGCACAACTCTTTTGATAAACGAAATATTTATGTGATTTTTAGATACTAGTTAAATATACACCATCAAGTAAATACATTAGTCACTCAGTACTACGGTCTGGTAGTTTTCATTTTCACTTGGAAGTGAAATGTTTTAGGTTTGAATCTCGTGGATGGCGAATTTGATATCAAATTAGGCTGCCCATTGTATGGCTTAGCCGAACTCCCCCTCCCCTTAGTGTAAAAATATCGATGTACTAAAAAAAAAGTAAATACATTTATTATAAGGAAGTGTTATTGGCACTCCAAAAATATCATTTTACACTCATCACAAGTGTATTTTTCTTTCTAAATAAAGAAAGTTTGGAGTGTAGAATGAAAAATTTGGAGTGTCAATAATAATTCTCTTATTATATTTTTAATATGAAAGTCATTTATGTGGCGTCCAGTTTTAAAAAATATTTTAAAGCATGCCATTACCATTGATTATATTTAAGGGCAAGTCATTCCTCAACTAGGAATGTTTAATGCTGGATAAGAACACGGTGATTTGGTGTGAACCTTATGGTGTACTGTTAGTGTAGTATCTCACTCTCACTCGACCAGATATTGCCTGTGCCGTCAATCATATCTCTCAGTTTATGTCTTGATCCACTCAGACTCATCTTATTGCAGCTTAGCGCATTCTCATTCTCCGATATATAAAAGGCACTCTTGATTATGGGCTTCCCTTTTGTCGCTCATCTGGTTCAGCTCTCATTCATGGCTATTCTGATGCTGATTGGCTGGGCGTTTGGACACTCATAGATCCACTTTGTGATTTCTAGTTTTTAATGTGGAGCTCCACCAAGCAATCATTTGTCTCTCGCTCCAGTGCCGAGTCTATTTGGCTTTCTTATGTACTTTGTGAGCTTCATTTCCCGGTTCTTTCCACTATCATTTTGCATTGTGATAACCTGAGTACTACATACATGGTTGCTAATCCTGTATTTCATGCTCAGACAAAGCATATTGAGCTTGATTATCACTTTGGTTGTGAACGGGTCAAGATGGGCACTCACAAAGTTCAGTTTCTTCCTTTGATTGACCAACCCGCAGATGTTCTCACAAAAGGGCTCTCCAAGCCACATTTTCACCTGCTATGTTCCAAACTTGTCACTTCAAGACCCCCAAGTTTGCGTCGGGTTGTTACTGTAGGTCAATCTATATAAGATTCTTATTGGGCTAGGTTTTGTAAATCCTTATGGACTTAGGATTACTTGTTCTCCAAGAAAGTTAATTAGTATATATTTGTACAATTGTGAATTAATGAAATCAAGGAAATTACAATTCTACGTGTACTCCTGGCAGAGTTGTTGAGCAAACTAAAAGAAATTTATTTTGCTACTTCACATCCCAAGTCATATGTTTATTCTTGAAAATTTATAGAAACTTGATAAGCTCCGTGTGTTTTATGCTCTTTGGAAAGAATTACACGAAGTTGAGACCCTCCTACATGTAAAGGATATATATGTGACTCAGAGAAAAGCCAGAGCTAATACATCTAGGAAAGGAAAACTCCCAACCAGGGGGCCCTGTTTTTCCAAACTTGGAAGTTCTATTCCTGATCGTAAGTGACATATTAGAGAATCTGACATAACCTTTAATATCCTTTCGAAATCTAACCACTTTGGGCATAGGGGATTGTCACGGACCGCAATACTTAATACCTTATTTTGTGGCTGAGAATTTGCGGCAACTCAAGTGGTTGCAAGTCATGTGAAAGAATGGTAGAAATAGTAGCGTGAAACGGAGATGATCCAAAAAATGAGATTATTTTTAGTTGCTTGCAACATTCAAAACTTTTTGGTCCACCAAAATGCAAGGATTTTGCATAGGAAACTCTGACTGCCGAGGACTGCCAGCTGATCAAGTTAAAGATTTCTCCTAATTAAGCATCTATTAATTTCACTCTCCAATTTTTCAGCTTTTCCTAAACCTTGAACCGTCAAACTTAAAAGTTTGATTTATTCATCTCGCACATATAGTTCATCAGTCAAATTTCATATTGAACAGTTTGTGTTTATTTGTACTCCTCAACTAATTATATATTTGTACAGGACCAGCTGATGATTGCGGATACAAATGTAGATGTTACAATTGCAACACTCTCTACTAAAAACGAATCCTCATCTTTTGGCTGGCTTGTTAAGTTTTTATGGGTGTGTGCGATTGCATATTTGTGTGATATTTTCTTCCTCCTTTTGTTTTTCCTTTTAAAGAAAGAAATATCAGCCTGGAGAGCAGACTAGAAGGCCCTCTGATTGGTTGGACTACACAACACATTACCCCAGAAATCACATTGGTGCGTCCAAATTTTTGGATGTTGACAACTATGCTACTTGGAGTCGTGCTATGACTATTAGTCATAGTTCCAAGAACAAGATGGGCACCGCTATAATCGCCCACAACCGCCTTATCGGATGTAAGCTTGCAAGCTTCGGCCTCAAGGGAGAAGCCTTGGTTGTGTGATTTCTGTTGGCTCAATTCTAAGCCTTGGTTATATTAGGTCATCTCCAACCGAGCCAGTCAAAGGACTATAGGCCATAATGTAACCCGTTTTGACACAAAACTCATCTTCAATGGAGGGCTGGGCTAAAAAAATTTGAGACCCATCGGGACAAAATATAGCCAAATGGCCATAGGGCTGGCCAAACATAGTCAACCAACCCTGAAAGTTGGCCCAGTTGTGTTGCTAGCCAACCCATGTAGCGATTTTTTTTTTTCAAAGACAGAATTAAAAAAAAAATTAAAAATTCTAATTTTTTCCTATAAATACCTAACACATTTCTACACAATTTCTCACATTCTTTTCACAATTCCATACTATCTTATCTCATTTTAATGTCTAAGTTGCTAACATGCAAGTAAAATTAAAATATTTAATAACATGAAACTTTTTTTTAAACAAATGATATTATTTACATTAAAGAGAGAGGGTGAGCTTAGCCTCACAATGGACTAGCAATAATTTGGTTTAAATTCGTCTTTGGCGAGAATCGAACTTAAGATCTCTCACTTACTAGTGAAGAGGAATACCACTAGACCGTAGTATTAGTGATCCTCAAAATATGTCCGGAAACCTTATTTTAATATAGGAGTTTAATTCAATTAACCGATAAATTAAAGAACAAACTTAAAATAATAAATTATTGAGAGGGCTAAAAATTAGCCCCCTTCGGTTGGAGATTTTGTATATATATATATATGGTCTGACACTGTTTATTAAAAAATAATTTTTTGCAAGGCTATAATCTGGACGAGAGCTAAACATAGCCCCTTCGGTTGGAGATGGTCTTATATTTGTGTACGATTGCTTGAACCCTTTTGGCTTTGGCGTTATTTTGGTGGCTAGATTAGGAGCAATGTTCTTTCACAAACGAAATACACATTGGAGATCCTAGAGGATGCACGCTATTTTGGTGCCAAACCAACATCATTTTCCATGGAACAAAACTTGTCCCGATTGAAATAGCCCACATCAACCGTATCTGTAAGAAATGAAGAGTTTAAATATCTCAACCTCACTCAACTAATACCGAAATCTTTTGTCATAAAACCTCACACCTGACAGAATGTACATGTGGTAATTTTCCAAGTTGGGGACAATATCGATGTTGTTAGAATTGGGTCTTCGGCCTCGTCTTTCTAATAATTCTACAATCCCTTGTTGGACATGTATTTAAAATGTGTCCTACAAATTCACTTGCAAGAAAGAACAAAACATGATATTCAAAATTTTAATCTCTTTAGCAACTCAATGTAATTCCAAGACAATTGAATCAAAATTCCGAGGAAAGATGCAAGGAGAGATGAAGACATGAATTTAAAGTTATATGATTCGAAAAAGCTAGAACCCAAAAGTTATAAAGTTTGGTGATAGTTCTTACTTTTGTGTGTTACCTTCAAGGACATGTAATATGTGATCCCTCTTACAAGTCATAACATTTCAAAGTTTCTGCGAGTGTCCTTCAAGAATATGACATTCCATACAAATGTACTGAAACCAATGGGGTCAATGGCCCCATATGAATTGAATGATTAACAACCGACACTGATTTACAAGACTGGAGATGATAAAGGTGTGGTTCTCCACTAATTGAGTTAGACGGCACAAGTGCACTTAACAGTCAACTTTCTTCTTCCACGCCATATTAGAGAAACTGAATGCATTTTTGCTTGTCATCTTTAAGTTGTGGTAATATTCATCAAATTATTTATCAGTGTTGAATGAATTTAAAATTTTGAGGTTTGTGTATATCTACTACACAGATTTCAAAATTTAAACATATCTAACGCTATAGAAAAGGTGATGAGCATCATCATCACTTGAGGATAGTGAGCAAAAATTTTGCCTTTTAGAGAAAAGCTTCAATTAGTGGATAAAATACCCAAATTAGTCGAGAAACCTCCAACAAATCTTTAATTTCTATCGAGGAACCAGTGCATATATATATTTCCAGTTTAAATTTAGACAAATATTGGTAAAAACTAGTAGCAATGCTCTTTGAATTATACTCTTGAGTTTTATTTTCGTGAATTGTCGACTCAGTCCTTGAATGATCACTTAAGCGAAAATTAGATTCCTAAATTATTGCTTGAGCAAAATTAGGTCCCTAAATAATTTTTTTTCGAGTAAAATAAGATGAATTACGAAAAATTGACTAAGTGTATCACATGCAAGTAGCGTAATTTAAATTGACGAAAAATTGAATAGAATAGCTTCCCATGTACTATAAAGGGGGTATTTGTCAAATATAGCCAAAAGTTAACCCGTAATTTCAAAAATGTCTATTTTTATAAAAAATTTCAAATATATCCAAATCTCACTTAAGTAGACAAAAATACCCTCAATTTAATATCCAATTAACTAAAAAAAATAAAAACCCTATTAGATGAAGAATTAGAGAAAACGCTAGACTTAAGAGATGGTGGAGATCTATGCATGGAATAGTGAAGGCATCAGTTGCTAGTAGAAAACGGTGGAGGCTTGTGCTGCCCTTTAACAATGGTGAGTGGAATTGGTTCATTGTTTTGCATTGATCCCCGTCTATGTTTTCTTTTTGTTTTTGTAATTTTTCTTCAATTGAATATTTATGAAAAAAATGTACTGCCAATATTTGTAATGTTATTTGTCCCAATTTTTCTTTAGTATGAAGCAATCTCTTTGGAATCTCTAAGTCTTCGATTGTAATTGTTTCATATTGACATATATGCATTTCGTCATATACTGAGAATCTTCTATATATGAAAGCAGTTCGTGCATCGCAATTTTGTTTTTTATTGGTCCTTGTGAGTGCAATTATCTATTTCTATAATTACTTGTTTGTGCAAAGCTTCATGTTCCCCGCTAATACTGTACATAATAAACCTCCTCTTTGAATCGTCAACAACCATCGGCTTGGTTCTTAGTTAAAAAAATTATAAAATTCGTACTGTACAAATTGTATCCTGCCGAACCGTGAATGAGTCAAGAAGTTTTAAGTCCAACAATTAGTTAATCTTAGTGAGAGATTATAGCACATGGAGTTTTAAGTCTAACAATTAATTATTCATATGAATTTAGAGTATTTGTGTCGGTTTGAGATTTTGGATATGTATGAAAGTTTTTATAAAAACTGATATTTTTTAAATTAAAAATTAATATTTGGCTATACTTGTTAAAATTCTCAGAGATGTAATTGACAAATTTTAATTAGCTTAAAGACTAATTTTTCTAAAAAAATATAATTTAGGATCTCATTTTTACTTTGATAATAATTCAGTAACTAGATAGGGACATTCCTCTCTTTGTATGAAATTCTAAAAATCGTCTGTCTTTTACAAAATTAGACGCGTACGTGTTGCGCTACTAGTATTTTCCTTCAATAATTGAGAGCATTGCTTTCTAACATGCTTGACTTAAACAAACGGACTATTTAGAGCATTGCTTGACTTGTCATTTCCAAGCCAAGCTTGAAGCTAATGCAAAGAAAGATAACAGCTCCGTCTGCCTGCATGTGTTCATCTGATGTTTTCAACTGTTATTCCAAGAACATGAAAGGTTACATACACGCCTTCAGATTTCCTGTATTCCTGCTCTATAATTCTTTTCACACTTTCGTTTTTACATTTTCTCTGATTTTAATTGCAGCTTGTTAGAAGAAGATAAAGAGTTACGCAGCCTCCTCCGTTCTTACTTGTTTACTGCAGCTTGTTCTTACTTCTTTAAGCTTAGGAAGAAAATAAGGTACGTCCTCCCGTTTCCTTCTTGGATTTCATTCTGTGTTTTACTTCTCAAACTGTTAATTCAATTGTTGGCGCGTCTTTAGATTTTCCGCATAATATTCATGGGAAGTGTTCTAGTGGTCACTTAGTAATTTTGATTAGAAATATTCATTTGCTCTCTTTCTCATGCTGCTCTCTCCTCTCTGCGAAATCTGATTGAAAATTTCTGGAAATATTCCTCGTCTTTTTTTAAAAGATATTGCTGGATCTGCGCAATTGAAGATTTGGTTGGCTCATTCATCTGATTTTCCTGTATGGAAAAAGAAAACCCTACTCCTGTATGAAAAACGCAATCAGTTTCTTGGCTATTTGGCTTTTTTTTTCTTTTTTTTTTTCCTTCTTCTGTTCCTCTACCCTTTTTCCAATCTCTTTTCTTCTACTTTTGTTTAATTTTTTTTGGGGCTGTTCTGTAGAGAAAGTGTTCGGTATAGCTGAAAGAAGAGTACGATAATTGACGGTCCAGATGTACACCACTTGTCCATGTAGTGTTAAGAAATTACAGAATCAAACTCTAATTTTCGGGACGTGAGATTCGTCTAATAATATGCTAGTGATTCAAATTCATCTTTGATGAAAATCAATTCAAATGAAAAGGAATATCTAGAGATGGTTTGACATGGTATCCCAAATCCCGAACATTTTGGGGACGAGAATTTGAATACCAATTCCGAACCGAAATTTCAATATTTCTAATTTTTCGAATTCTTTCAATATTTTGGGATGGATCGAAACATTTTGGGTGGATCGAGACTGAATGTTAAAACACCTCCAAATTGCAAAACAGAGATGAAATTAGCATACGTACTCACAAAATTCGAAGACGAGCAACTAATTAACAAACATCATAAAACTTGAATTTGAGCAAACGTCAAATATGCCCGATTGTTTAGATTCAGAGTAGGCAAACTCTTAATCAAAACTGAAAAGACGAAAAGCAGGAATAGATTTCACAAACCCTAACCTAGAAATTAAATTTCAAAACCTAAGTCAATTCCAAAATTGTACCTGATTTTGGGTGAGAAATCGATGCAATGCATGGAGAATTCGAGATACAGACTCAGACTCTCAGACTCTGAGTGTCTGAGAGAGAGAATCGCGCGAGAGAACCCCAAGGGAGAGAATCGCGAGAGAGAGAGTGGTGACTGTGTGTGGTGGAGGGAATAGAATGGTGTGGTGGGGGCCGGTGGCTGGTAGTAGTTGAGCTTCAAATTCGAGACACAGGAGAGGAGAGGAGAGGGCTCGGTGGTGAGGGAGGCTGGGTTTCAATCGAAATGAAATGATGGAGGACAATAGGGCTGAAGAACCCTAACAAAGATGAACGGCACAGATTAATTGAAAAAATCCAAAGGTTGGAATTAATTCCAACTATAATTATAAATAATATATATATTGAACTAAACATGGTAAATACCAATATTAAACTAAACATGGTAAATACCAAAAATATATGATAATATTTGGGAATTTCTTATATATTCATTAATCTCCAAAGTAGAGTATATATAGGAATTACAATTGGTATTACATATGTACTTCACCAATGTGGGACAATAAACTACTATTTACATTTTAACTAATGTATAACTCGCAACACTCCCCCTCAAGTTGGTGCAAAGATGTCACGCATGCCCAACTTGTCAAGCGAGTCGGAAAACGCACTATTAGCAGTGTTCTAAAACGCGGTCTAGGCGGCCGCCTAGGCGGCGCCTAGGCGCTAGGCGGCGGTGCTCCGCCGCGATTAACTCGAAATCGTTCACTAAATCGGCAAGGACATTAAGCGGTGTAAGGCGGCCGCCTGGGCGGGCTAGGCGGGCTCGGCGGACGCTGGGCGGTCTGGGCGGCCTGGAAAAGAAAGTTCAGTCGCGAGACTCACAACCTTCTTGTCTCCCCGAGTCTCGCCGACGTCGTCGTCTACCTTTCTGTTTGCTAGAAGAGAAGTTGAATATCTGTGGTGGTCTGAAAGGGCGAAGAAGAAGATGAGGGAAGAGAGTGAGAGAGAGAGACAGAGAGACAGAGACAGAGACTACAAGAACCAATTTTGAGGTTCTGAAAGAGTGAAGAAGAAGATGAGGCAAGAGAGTGAGAGAGAGAGAGACTACGAGGTTCTGAAATGACAAAGCAGAAGAAACGAATAGGAACTGCTTGGGGCTGGGGTTGCGTGAAAAAGGTGAGGTCAAAAGCTAGTGATTAGTATTACTGGATCTATAATATTGGGTGATGTGAAAGAGGTAAGGTGGACAGCTACTGTTTGAAGGGCTATCAGATGGTTGTAATAATCATGAACACCACCTCGTGAGCTTTTGATATTTTAAAAGTGAGCTTTTGATATTTTAAAAGTTATATATTATAAGGGTGATCAGATGGTTTTAACTTTTATCATGAAACCACCCACTTGTTGGGTTTTTTATATTTTAAAAGTTTAGGGTATCTATATCATATGTATATAAATGTTATATAAATTATTTAGATAATATTTTATTTTTTTTCAAGTCAAGCATATTATATATGTACATAAAACATTCACATATGTATGTTCTTCTATAAGAAATAACATATTATACAATAATTATTTACATCTGATATAGTAAGTTTAATTAATTCATATAAGATATAAGAAATTTACCTAAATCCGCCTAGGCCCTAGGCGTCCGCCTAGACCCCGCCTAGCCGCCTAGGCGCTAGGCGACATCCCACCGCCCGACTAGCGCCTAGCGTTTTTTAGAACCTTGACTATTAGACACAACCTTAGTAAGAGCATCAGCCAGTTGATCTTCAGATCTCACAAACGGAAATATAATAATTCCAGCATCCAATTTTTCCTTAATGAAATGTCGATCAATCTCCACATGTTTTGTTCGATCATGTTGCACTGGATTATGAGCAATCTCAATAGCAGCCTTGTTATCACAATGAAGTTTCATAGCACCTTTGTGTTTAAACCCAAGATCTCTCAACAATTTTTCCAACCACAACTCACATACACCATGAGACATACCACGAAACTCAGCTTCTGCACTTGACCTAGCCACCACTTTTTGTTTCTTGCTTCTCCAAGTAACTAAATTACCACCCACAAACATAAAGTATCCAGATGTAGATCGCCGATCAGTGATAGAACCAGCCCAATTTGCATCTGTATACCCTTCGACATTCAAATGATCATTCTTGGAGAAAACCAGGCCTCTGCCAGGAGCCATCTTCAAGTACCTCAAAATACGAGTTACTGCATCCATATGAGCTTCACTAGGTGAGTGCATAAACTGACTTACCACATTAACTGCATAAGCAATGTCAGGGCGAGTGTGAGACAAATAAATTAATCTCCCCACAAGCCTCTGATACCGTTCCTTATGAGTTGGAACTTGATCTGGAAATAAGCCCAGACGATGATTCTGCTCAATCGGAGTATCAACAGGTTTGCAATCTAACATACCTGTTTCAGCTAACAAATCAAGAACATACTTCCTTTGAGATAGAAAAATACCATGCTTGGATCGTGCAACCTCAATTCCAAGAAAATACTTCAATTCACCCAATTCTTTCATCTCAAACTCAGTAGCTAGGTACTTTTGAAGGTGTTGTATCTCCTTTTGATCATCACCAGTCACTATCATGTCATCAACATAAATAATCAATGCAGTTAGCTTACCATTTTGTCGCTTTAGAAACAAAGTATGATCTGAATGACTCTGGATATACCCAAACTTCTTCATTGAACTTGTAAACCTCCCAAACCATGCTTTAGGAGATTGTTTCAAACCATACAAGGCCTTTTGTAACCTGCATACAATACCTTTTCCAGGAGATGTTCCAATACCAGGTGGGAGATCCATATACACTTCCTCCTTAAGATCACCATGAAGGAAAGCATTCTTAACATCAAACTGCAACAGAGGCCAATCCTGGTTTGCTGCCAAGGACAGAAGAACACGCACAGTATTAAGTTTGGCAACAGGAGAAAAGGTCTCCTGATAGTCCACCCCATAGGTTTGAGTATAACCCTTAGCAACTAATCTGGCTTTATACCGATCAATAGAACCATCTGCTTTGTGGTTAATAGTAAACACCCATCTACATCCAACGGCTTTCTTCCCGTTTGGTAACGGAACCAAATCCCAAGTAGAATTCTTTTCCAAAGCTTCCATCTCAACTTTCATAGCATTAACCCACTTAGGGTTAGACAAAGCATCTTGCAATTTTGTTGGAATTGATACACTAGATAGCTGACATATGTAAGATGCATATGGTTGGGACAAACGATGAGAAGACACATAATTGTTGATAGGATATTTGGCTTTGGCATGCATATCAGGCTCATATTGTACTTTAGGTTTTCCACGATTAGCTCGTGGAGGCAACTGATAATCATAAGAATCGTCAGAATTTACCTCATGTATGCCACCATCTCGTACCAAACAGTTAGAAGAATCATCACTGGACGAACCATCATCATGCAACTCGTTAGACATATCAGCAGCAGGCAACCAATCATCAGAAGGTAATTCATCAGATATATCAGCAGCAGGCAACCGATCATCAGAAGGTAATTCATCAGATATATCAGCAGCAGGCAACCGATCATCATCTGTAGCCGACTGATTAGTATCACACAAAATAATAGGTTCTGTTCCCAACTCTGTCTGTAACACATCATCCATATTATCTCTTCGAATCTGCACTTCACTCCCCCTCTCCCTCTGAAGTGGAGAGTCGGAAGAAGGCTTCACAAAATACGAAACTTCCTCATGGAAGGTGACATCCATGGTAATATAAGTTTTTTGAGTCGGAGGATGATAACACTTATAGCCTTTTTTATTGTTAGCATACCCAATAAAGACACACCGGAGAACACATGCATCAAGTTTACTCCGCTGATGAGAGTAGACATGCACATACGCAATACACCCAAACACTTTCGGAGGAAGCTTTGAGACAGAAACAAGAGAAACATGTTGTTGTAGCACATCAAATGGTGTCTGAAAATCAAGAACCCGACTTGGAACACGATTGATCAAATACACAGCAGCCAAAACAGCATGACCCCACAAATGATTAGGAACACATTTATCTAACATCAAGGAGCGAGCAACCTTCATTATTTGACGATTCTTCCGTTCGGACACACCATTTTGTTGGGGTGTAAACGGAGTAGTCGTCTGGTGAATAAGACCATGATCACGGAAAAAACATGCCAAAGTGTGATTCACATATTCTCCTCCGTTATCAGACCTGAAGACCTTAACTTTGGTCTGAAACTGAGTAGATACCATTGTACAAAATTCTTGAAGAAGTAACGGAACATCACTCTTATTTTTCATCAAGAACACCCAAGTTACCCGAGTACAATCATCAATAAAAGTAACAAACCAACGGAATCCATTAGAAGTAACTTTTGCAGGACCCCACACATCAGAATGTATCAAATCAAATGGTAAAGTAGCTTTAGAATCACTTACAGGAAAGGAAGCACGATGACTCTTAGCCATGACACATGTTTCACACTTGAACTCTGAATCACTACAAGTGCGAAACAAAGAAGGAAATAGATGCTTCATATAACTGAATGATGGATGTCCCAATCGTCGATGCCACAACCAAATTTGATGTCTGTTATCCACTTTAGCACTTAAAACTTGATGATTATTTGAACCGGAAACAACAGTATCCTCCATAGTCAAGATGTACAAACCCCCTATCCTTTTACCATAACCAATTATCTTCTGAGTTTGAATATCTTGAAAATAACAATACGTAGGATAGAAGTGAGCAGAACAATATAAAGTATCAAGAAGTTTTCCTACCGACAAAAGATTGCACTTAACATCAGGAACAAGTAAAGCACGGACCAGTGATAAGGTTGGAGTTAAAGAGATAGTGCCTTCACCCTTCACAGGGGAAAGTGTTCCATTTGCACTAGTAATATACGGATCACGAACATAATCACATAACTCATCAAACACTCTAGGGTCACTCGTCACATGATCAGTGGCCCCAGTATCAATTATCCATTTATTTGTTCCACCAAGATGCATAACAACACTATAATTATATTGAGCCATTGAACAAAATCACGAACAATAAAGGCACAAAAGATACGCAGCGGAATGAAAACAATTTACCAGAGTACTGTAGCAATCACTGTTCACGGACTGTAGCAAATACTATTCACGGCACTGTAGCAATCACATTTTTCGTGATTTACACGGAGGAAATCACGAAAAATGTGGGCACAAAATTTAAAGCACACAGATCACCAAGAGCGAACTGCTCTGATGCCATATTGAACTAAACATGGTAAATACCAATATTAAACTAAACATGGTAAATACCAAAAATATATGATAATATTTGGGAATTTCTTATATATTCATTAATCTCCAAAGTGGAGTATATATAGGAATTACAATTGGTATTACATATGTACTTCACCAATGTGGGACAATAAACTACTATTTACATTTTAACTAATGTATAACTCGCAACAATATATATATATTCAATTCGATATGGGATTACCAAATCATTGAGGAGAAAATATTGAATCTCATTCTGAAAATTTTGGGATCAGTTTAGTATGACGTCCTAAAAATTTCGAGAATTTCGGTTTAGGAATTTTTTGGTTTGGTGACACACCCCGATCCTAGAATCAAGGCGTGCTGACCGTCACGTGAGCGTGACGTAACCAAAAGTGCGATGCGGAAGCAAAAGATATGAGAAATACGAAGGAATAAAAACCAATTACTAGCAGTAATATTCAACTAGCATGCTAGAGTGAGTTTAAGTGTGCAGTACACAATTTCATAGCATAATTACTAGGTGCAGTCAAGTAGGACTATAATTAAATTACAAAACCCGCAGGTGAGTCCTACATGCAGGAGGTTTGTCAGAACGCCGAAGAAAACCTTGTGAGCCACCAACTGCTAACTAGAACCTAGAGGGGCGTAAAACAAAATTGAGCGGGTCAGTAAAACCAAAGTTTTCCAAAACATTTCATTTAAAATATTTCTAACCCCTCACTGTAAAACATGTATACTTTCCCAGAAAATAACATAATAGCATAATATTTGTTCAAATCTCTCAAAACATTAATCTTTACCAAAATCCAGCAAGTATGCCATGCAATAATGTCAATGACAGAATATGGATGCATCAATATAACAGGTGACATAATGAATCAACCGGAGACCCTGCAGTTGGTCCTGTACGGTTAATTCTATAGCTCAATATCCAACCCAGCCGGAGTCACCACGTTGACCTGTACGACACTACTCTGCACATAAATCGGAACTACCTAAAGTAGTATGTACGATAAGAAATGTGTAAGAATACGCTCTAGTGCTTCTCTCATCAATCATCTGCGCGCATAATCTAAGGTCACCTACTAGTCGGAACCACCTCTAGTGATCTATACGACTAGCATGTCGGAACCCTCACATGGTCTGTACGACATGCACCTACTTGGATCCAAGGTGAGCGTGCGGTGCGGTGAATAATATAAGCACTAACACCAGGGGTGCATGTTATGAGCTCTCAACAAAATTCACATCATCAATGATTCACATGAATAACATAAAACTCACCTGATACTCACATGTGCGTCCACAACACCAATTCACACACACATATATATATATGCATCAATTATCAATTCATATATCTCATAATATGCATGCATGGCGTTTTAAAACGTACTTTCATTTAAACTCAATTTCTGGGAAAAATATCAATAGTATATAGGTATAAACAGAAATACTGTCCACTCACTGGTAAGTCGATGGGTCGTAACCCCCGTGACGTCCCTGGATGCGCTCGTCCTAGGGATAGGTGTATCCTATATGCGAAACAACTATAAAAATGTTAATTGAAGCACATAACCGACAATTCGTAATAACTTCTCATACGGTGCTCAAATTGGGTATATGAATATACCACATCGACCTACTCGACGTCATGGACGTCGAGAAATTTTTAGAAAAATTTTCTGAGGCTGCACGCGCCCCCACGCGCCTGGACAGGCACGAGTCCACACGCCCCCCACGCGCGTCTCCTACCTCGGGCTCGTCGGACTGGTTTTTTCGGTGGCCGGAAAACTGGAGATTTTTCAATCTCCTTGTTCTCCATCATTTCTCAACCATTTTCTTCATATTTTATATCAAAATGAAGCCCTAAGCATGTAGTTTCACGTTACACTAGGCTCACAATAAGCTTAGAATTCCCTGAAAATCAACATATCACGAATGCATGAACAGTGACATAAAACTGGGGTTCGGGTTTCACGTGATTTCGAAGGTTTCTCGTTCTAAAACTAGTACCAAACAACTTAGGAGGTTGAAAGGATGAAGAACCTTACCTTTTTTGGGTCGATCCGCGAAAGTTCAAGGGTATTTGGTCTCGTCCGTACGGTTTCGAGAGGGAGATAGTGTGACTGAAACGGAGAGGAGAGAGAGAGAGCACGAGGGAAAGGAAAGGGGAGTCCCATATGTGTGTGTTGTGTGGTCCATCTCAAGCCATCACCATCCATTTCTTTTTCTAACTCCCTAACCACATAAATTACAAACCAATTTTAATCCAACTTAAATTATTTTCCAAAAGCTTATGAAATATGTGTATTTAGTCTAAATAATATATCACACACACACATACCTTAATACCCGTCAAAGGTAATTCCGTCATTTCACATCCCCGATATAAAGAATCCCGGGACGGGCTGTGACATTTGGGATCTGGATTTTTTTTATTTGGTTCGAAATTTTCCGAATTTTTTCAAACCCTAGGAATACCACTAAACCGTAGTACTAAATAGCCAAACTCTAATATCGTTAGACTACTAATTACTAATAGTTTATCCACACATAAAGAGTGAAAGGTTTATTTCTTTCTCTTTAATTTTTCAAAAATTAGAGATGTTAAAATTATTTATAGGTGACGTTTAAATAAAAAAAAGCAAAATTTCATTTTGTGAAATTACATTACTACCCTTAACTTTTTTCCATTGATAGAAGACTAAATAGTTTTTTCATTCTATTTTGGTTGACAAAGAGAATTATATTAATATGTAGTTTAAATGTGGTAATGTCAAAGGAGAAATAGCACTTCAAAAGGAGGAAGAGAAACAGATTTTACATTGAACTATTTGTCTAGAAGAATGAATTCTGCTTTTATAGACATTTATCGTACATTTTCCACATGGCGCTCTGTATAATTTAATTATTATTTCTCTTAAAATCAATCAAAAGTTCATCTGTACTCCAAGAACTAAGGAAAATTGTGGTGAACTTGTACGTTACATTGATGATCTCGAAATAATATAACATTCCTTTTGCTTTTGCTATACAGTTGTCTCTAAAAGAAAGCTTATTCGAGAGCATAAACAAAACGAAAAGAGTTGCAAACTTTTTGATTAGGAGCTCCGGTATGTACTTTATTTCGTTGTATAATTTCGTTTGAAAGTTATTATTTGCACTATATAAATTAAGTTGTCCAAAAGTTTAATTCCATTTGGGAAATGTTATTTGCACTTCAAACTCTTGCTTCAACCACACCATGTCCACCAACATTGCCGCTATCTTCTTTTTTTTTCTTGTCGAACGATAGATTTATTAGATTAGATGTTAAATTTGAGAGCTGACGGGGATCGAACTCACGCCCTGGTGTAAGGGCAACACTCCTCTCTACTACTGTGGTAAAGAGCCACTTGCAACACTGCCACTATCTTATACATTAAAAAAGCATTAGTAGCAAACACAAAATCATTGCTTTTTGTCATTATATATGTCTATAAGCTACATATTAATAAGACCTTCTTTGTTAATAAAAAATTAATGAAATTATATTATACCCTTTTATACATAACTGAAAGAAAATATTAAATTAGAAAAAAATATGGGTATTAAAGTAATTCACACAAACAAGTTTTTTTTTTTTCCTTAAGCGCAACCGCAACCGCCCACCTCCTTCCACGTTTTCCTCAAGCGCAACCGCTTCGGTTCATTCAAATTATCCAAAAAAATCATGATTTCACTTACCTGTATGAAAAAATGATGGTGGGACAATTTTTCTTAATAAGTGCATATTTTTATCTTATGTAAATATTTTGATACAAAACTACTATTTTGCCTTTCTTATGTAAATATTGTACATCATAAGTGAGGGCAAAATAGAAAAAAAAGGGATATGATTGTCATTTTGTCAAAATGTATAAAATTACTATTTTGCCCTCCCCATCTCAACATTGTGTATTCAAAAGTGAGGGGCAAAATTGGAAAAAGGGGCAAAAAGGTTGACAAGGTGTGTTCTCTTAATATATAGTAAAGATAAACATTATTAATTACTTTAATAATAAAATATTTAAATGTCAAGATAATTAAATTATATTTCTAAATATATTCATTTTTTTTATCGAATAACCTCAACTGGGTTGTTAGTCTTGGTTGAGCACCCTCATAGCATCTTCCTCAAACCAAATAAAAGAGTCATTACAAACCAAACTTAACTTGGTGAGGCGATGTGCCTCGCAATTACACTGACGAGGAACATATCCAAATTGGGCACTTAACAAACTCAGTTGTCAACTCCCTGATATCAGAAGCAATAAAACCAAGACTTGAGTAATCAACATTGCCTCATTTGCAGGCTTCAATAGCCTTAATTGAATCCGTTTCAACCTGGACTAACCAACAGCCAGCACGAAGAGCGAGCTGCAATCAGCTCTGATCGTCAGCGGCTCCGCTTGTTTCACAGAATCAATCCCTTGGAACATCCACACAGCCGTTGCCCGGAAGTACTCCTCCCACGCCTCCCTCCACAACCTCCAGTCTAGCCGCTCCATCCACAGTTAATTTGAACCATCCATCACTAGGTGCCATCCACCTCTGTGGCTGCGGCACCTTATCAAGAGTGGGACTGCGATTAGCAGCCTGGAATTCCTGCAGCCAACACAAGCTTTCCCCTCCCATACCACCCTATTCCGCTCCATCCAAATTGTCCAGAACAGCATTAAAACTACGTCAAAATCCACCCCTTTCTCCTCCACTAGCTTCTGGAACGAGTCCTTCAAAGATCCACCAGGGAGATCACCCCCACCCAAACCTACTGGAGAAGCAAACCACATCGCACGGGCGAAGTGACACTCCATCTTCACATGTTTGGCCAACTCAAAAGGAGCAGCGCACCTTGGGCAAGAACCATCTATTCTCACACCTTTTTGAATAAGATTAACTCTAGTTGGTAGAATATCCGAGCATATTCGCCAACCACAAATCTTAACCTTTGGTGGTACCTGAGCCCGCCAAATAGCTTGCCACAGCCCTTGATAGCACTCCCCCCACTGGAAGAAGAATCCCATTCACACCCCTAGGATTTCTTTCTTCAAACTGAGTTCTCTCTTATCATGCTCTCGATGCTGTACTCCTGCAACAACTCGTTCTTCTCCTTGGCGTCCACCTTGGCAAAAGTACATCTTCGTGCTTGAGCTTGGTAGCTGTCTGTCGCGGGGTTTCAAGGCCTGGCAGTGTCCACACCACAGCGCTGGTTTTAAACTCTCATCGTTTTCGTTGGGATAAGAGCCAAATGGCAATTAAAACCCATTTAAATTTTCGGCACAAAGTTGTTAGCTTCTGATTGCTTCCTTTGTTGAAATTTTGAATCCGTCAGCAGCTGCTTTTGCTTTCTTATCTTTTCTTTTATTTTCTCAGCTTGTGAGAGAGAGAGAGATTCTAGTGGTGGAAAGAGATTTTTCACAGTGAATAACAATTAACTCAAAACATCTTTCACATTTAATCGTTGATTGTGTATTTATCTATTTAGCATTTTCATTAACAAATATTGGGTGATGAGGATATTGATGCGTAGTACTATAGTAAACTAGTACATGACCTTGAGCTTTTACAATGTGTTTTTGTTGTGGTTGCTTTATTTGAATTTCTACTTTGTGTGTCAGACTTCTATATCATTTATGTTGTAGGAATCAACTATAAATCCGTAGAAATCCATAAAACAAGTCCATACAAATTCATAAAAATTTATAATAAAAATTCATATAAATTTACTAAAATCCATATATATTTGTAGAGTCTATTAAAATATTTTAAAATCTATCACTTAAACAAATCCATTAAAATATTCTAAAATCCAAATTAATTACACCCCCTAAGTTTAAGACGCCTGCTATTATAATAATTAACACACAGCCAAACACCTTTTAAACACACAACCAAACACCTCCCTTCTTCCTCCCTGCAACTTTTTCACCATTTTTCCTCCACCTTCCTTCGTCTAGGACCAATCACCATGGCTGCCATTTATCATACTTGTACAACAACAACAACAACAAAGCCTTTTCCCACTAAGTGGGGTCGGCTATATGAATCCTAGAACGCCATTGCGCTCGGTTTTGTGTCATGTCCTCCGTTAGATCCAAGTACTTAAGTCTTTTCTTAGGGTTTCTTCCAAAGTTTTCCTAGGTCTTCCTCTACCCCTTCGGCCCTGAACCTCTGTCCCGTAGTCACATTTTCGAACCGGAGCGTCAGTAGGCCTTCTTTGCACATGTCCAAACCACCGGAACCGATTTTCTCTTATATTTCCTTCAATTTTGGCTACTCCTACTTTACCTCGGATATCCTCATTCCCAATCTTATCCTTTCTCGTGTGCCCATACATCCCACGAAGCATCCTCATCTCCGCTACACCCATTTTGTGTACGTGTTGATGCTTCACCGCCCAACATTCTGTGCTATACAACATCGCTGGCCTTATTGCCGTCCTATAAAATTTTCCCTTGAGCTTCAGTGGCCTACGACGATCACACAACACGCCGGATACACTCTTACACTTCATCCATCCAGCTTGTATTCTATGGTTGAGATCTCCATCTAATTCTCCGTTCTCTTGCAAGATAGATCCTAGGTAGCGAAAACGGTCACTTTTTGTGATCTTCGCTAGATTGCTCCGGTCATTAGTGTGGATAAGTATATAAATGGATAGAGATAGGAAAGCAAACACAAGATGTACGTGGTTCACCCAGATTGGCTACGTCCACGGAATAGAGGAGTTCTCATTAATTGTGAAGGGTTTACACAAGTACATAAGTTCAAGCTCTCATTTAGGGAGTACAAGTGAATGATTTAGTACAAATGACATTAGGATATATTGTGGGAGAATGATCTCGTAACCACGAAACTTCTAAGTACCGGAGTGTGGTATCGTCTTGACTTTCCTTATCTGTCTCATAGGTAGATGTGGCATCTTCTCTGGAAGTACTCTTCCTCCATCCAGGGGTGGTATCTGTAACTGGTGGAGATGCACAAGGTAATGTATCAATGTCACTTGAAGCTTACTTGTAGTTTCAGGCTTGGTCAAGCGCGATACAAACCATGTAGTAGGAGTCCCCCAAGTCGCCGAGCTAGGGGATCTGCTGAAAGAGGTAACAGACAAGGTAAGCAATCAGAGCTCCGGCTGATTGTTCACATTCTCCCTATCTTGCAGGCAGCATGAAGGATAAAGAGAAGAAAAATGAGAAGATATGATATGGGATACTTTTTCTTTTGAAGAAGTAACTTTCCACAGGCTTATTCTTGAACTGGGCTGGAGGGTTTTCTGGTTTCCTCCAGAGTATAAGGCCGACTGAAGAATTTGAGGGTCAAAACAAGTCCATCAAATCTAGAGTACGTTCGACCCTGCTGATATGGGATACTTTTGCTTTTGACAGAGTAGTGGATGTATCGGCACGTGTGCTGTTACGTTTGTCTCCACATGCTTCCTTGTATCCTTCTCACTTGCCCTATCTGTTCCTCAGGCAGATGCGGTATCTTCCCTGGAAGCATAAGATGTTGAAGATGAGTACTCGAGAGCAATGCCAGGTAAGTAATCAGGTAAGGGGTTCCAGGCAGTCAGTTCCTGGCTGGAAGCTTGATTCCAAGTGCTGACTGATTGCTCTCTTTCTCCTTGTCTTGCAGGTAAGAACAAGGCTAAAGGAAAAGACAGGGAAAAAGCATGATATGGGATACTCTTGCTTTTAACCCTGATGATATGAGATATTCTTGCTCTAGTATAGCTTGTTTACAGAGGTATATCGGGGAGAAAGAAAGCTGAATATTTCGAAAGGCTTCGTTGGGAGTGCCCTCTCAGATAAGAGGAAGGGTTGAGCATTTTTGCAGGTCTGCCTGTCCGTTGGGGATGGAGGTCGACATATATAGGAGTCTCCCTAACATCAAGTAATAATGCTATTCCTTTACCCTGCTTGGTCATAGCACGGTAGTGGGAGCTGTCAGCTTCACAAGTTTTAACTCTGTCAGAGCACTTTGAAAAAGTGGTCTGTGGTATCTGGAAAGCTGATGTTGCGTGTGAAGATTACAGACAAGCTTTATCCAAGGAGATCCGACTCTTGAAGTTGGGAAAGTGGTGCCTCTTCGGTTTTCGAACAAGCAATCCTGTCGGGGATCTGGCTCTCGAGATTCGGAGAACGATGCCGCTTCGATTTTTGAGAAAGCAGTCCTGCTGAGGGTCTGGCTCTCGAGATTCGGAGAGCGGTGTCTTCGATTTTTGAGAAAGTAATCATGTTGGGAGTCTGGCTCTCGAGATTCGGAGGGCGGTGCCTCTTCGATTTTGGAGCATGCAATCTTGTTGGGAGTGTTTTCTCGAATGTGAGTAAAGGTTGGGTATGTTTGCTAGTCTACCTTGCCACGAAGCACAGAGGTTGACACACAGGGACTTTCCAATTATCCATCAGTGGTACTGTTCCTTTACCCTCTCTTCGATTTTTGAGAAAGTAATCATGTTGGGAGTCTGGCTCTCGAGATTCGGAGGGCGATGCCTCTTCGATTTTGGGGCAAGCAATCTTGTTGGGAGTGTTTTCTCGAATGTGAGTAAAGGTTGGGCATGTTTGCTAGTCTACCTTGCCACGAAGCACAGAGGTTGACACACCGGGACTTTCCAATTATCCAGCAGTGGTACTGTTCCTTTACCCTTGTGGGTAATAATATGGTAGCTAGGCCTTCAAAATTTATGTGTCTAAACTTTGTTAATGTTGTTTCTTTGCTATTCTTTTACCCTTCTTGGTCAGAGCGATGTAGTGAGAGCTGCAAGCTTCACGTGTCTCAACTTTGTCAGAGAACTTTGGCAAAGTTATATGTGGTACCTATGAGCTACTGTTGCGTGTGGGAAGTGGGTGATTGAACAGTACGATTCATGTGCTTTCTACTTCGCCAGAAATCTTCGACATAATGCCCATAATTTCCGCAAAGCTGAGTGTGCGTGTGACAGGTGCTGAGAAGGCTGGAAAAGTAGTCTCAACTTTGTCAGAGAACTTTGACAAAGTTATATGTGGTACCCATGAGCTACTGTTGCGTGTGGTACCATGAGCCATTTATCATACTTGTAAATAAAATAAAATAAAATAAAATTATCTTAAAATGAACAAAATCAGACACTTGGCAGCCTCCTCGCTCTGCTCGACCTTTCAGAGCGAGGGAGGTTGTCTCTGTTCCTGACCTTGCGTTGCTCGAGCTCATGACTGCCTGGATTTCGCTGCGTTGCTCGAGCTCATGACTGCCTGGATTTCGCAGTTGATGGGCTCAGATTTGTCTCGTAAACTAGAGCTCGTCATGAGCCACCAGAACTCGTCGAGCCTTGGCAGAGTTAACTCGGTCAGCTTGCGAGAATCGGGGGTCAACTCCGTCGTACCATATAGCTCAGTAGCTCTGTGATACAGTGTTTAACGAGCCTTGGTGGTCTTCAACGAGCAAATCGTTCTACATTTCGATCTCTGCCTCATGCACCAGCTTTAAGTGTGCTGATACGGTGTTTGTCAAAATGTTTCAGTGAAATTCAAAGCAGATTATATATGTTTTTCATAGTTTTTAAGATTTGAAAACAGTTGCCTAAATTCAGTACCAAGCAAATTTTTTTAGTATAATAATTGTATATGAAAACTTGTTCATGGTCTCGACTTCTACTTTGCAAGTGTGGTATAACCTTCTTTTTGCTTTTACTATGCAGATTTCTCCAAAACCAAAAGAAAACCAAAAGATTTGCATACTGCTCTGTTTTTCTTCAAGCCTAGTCTTGATCATGAGCTAAGGTATGACCTATTGTTTCATTTTTTTTTTAATTTCATCTTAAAAATAAAGGATTCCTTTCTCGTATCTTGAATTTTTTTCATTGTGGATTCGTATATATTCAACAGATCAGAGAAGCAGACGAATTGGTAAGCTGAAGGTGCCATGGCGATGGAGATACTCAATGCAATTATTCCTACAATAATTGACTACACAATTATACCAGTTGCACGCCAAGTGGGTTATATCATTTCCTACAAAAGCAACCTTGAAGATCTAAGGAGTAAATTGGAGGATTTTGACTCTGTCATACAAGAGATGAATCATGAAGTTGATGAAGTCGGAAGAAAAGTTAATAAAAAAGTGAAAGCTGATGTCCAGAAATGGCTGTCAGATGCGAAGAATACCAATGGGGAGGCAGAAGCACTCTTGCATGATGAAGGCCGTGCAAAGACACAGTGTCTCATTATATGTCCTAATCTGATATACTATCATCAGCGTAGCAGGAAGTCTACAAAACTGATGGAAAAGATTGAAGCACATGAAAAAAAAAAAAAAGGGTTTCAGAGTCTTTCTATCGATGCTCCCGTAGAAGACATATCTGGCATAGCCTCCCACGACTACATGGCCTTTGAATCAAGGATTTCAATGGTGAAGGATATCATTACGGAACTGAAAAACCCTGATATCAACAGGATTGGGGTGTACGGATTAGGGGGCGTTGGGAAGACAACACTTGCCAAAGAGGTTTACAGAGAAGCTCTGGAAGAGAAGTTATTTGATGATGTGGTTATAATACTAAATGTCAAAGAAAAAAAAGACAACGAAAAAATTCAAAAAGAAATTGCCAAAAAGTTGAGGATGGACGTTGATGAATCTGAGGATATGGGAACAAGAGCGAATCTCCTACGAGCTAGGATAAAAGATGGGAAGACTCTTGTCATTTTAGATGATGTTTTGGAAAGAACTGACTTTGAGGCTGTGGGACTCGTCGGTGTGCCGAACTGTAAGCTATTGTTGACATCTAGAGAAATAAAAGTTATACGCTCTGATATGCGTACGCAAAAAGAATTTCAACTTGGATTTTTAACAGAACAGGAAAATTGGAATTTGTTTGAGAAGATGGCAGGTGATGTTAAAGACAACCGTATACTGAAGGAAGCAACCCAGCTAGCAAAGAAATGTGGAGGTTTGCCGGTTTTGGTTGTTGCAGTTGCAAGGGCTTTAAGGGATAGTAGTTTGGATGAATGGAAAGTTGCGTTGAGAAGTTTCAAAAGATTTGACAAGAAAGAGTTGAATGAAAAAGCATTCTTGGCTCTAAAGTGGAGTTACGAACAATTGGAGGATCAAGAGCTTAAACAATTGTTCTTGCTTTGTGGGAGTAGCAGCAATCATCTCGGTGACTTGTTGAAGTATAGTATGGGTTTGGGTTTGATAAAAAATGTTGAGACAGTAGAAGAGGCACGGACTTCATTGAATGTAATGGTTAAAAAATTAAAAAATTCTTGCCTATTGCAGGACAGCTATGACGATGACACTGTTAGAATGCATGAACTTGTACGAGATGTTGCTGTCCGGATTGCAACCGATGATCAAAAAGCCTTTTCAGGAGCATATGGAGAAGAGGTGACAAAATGGCCAACTAAGGATTGCCTTAAAAAATGCACAAGGATGTCCTTACATTATTGCAAGA
The DNA here is from genome assembly GCF_042453785.1 of Malus domestica. Taxonomy (NCBI): domain Eukaryota; kingdom Viridiplantae; phylum Streptophyta; class Magnoliopsida; order Rosales; family Rosaceae; genus Malus; species Malus domestica. The sequence continues at coordinate 33,782,220 of NC_091669.1, read as the reverse complement.
TCCCCAGGCTTCCTGAAGAACCTTGGGAATGCCCAGAATTAAAATTGTTGGTCTTGGAGAATGATCATATTGGCCACTCCCAGGAAATCCCAAGCAAATTTTTTGAAGGGATGAAAGAACTCAAAGTGTTGGATGTAACTGCATTCAGTATTCAGTCACTGCCTCCATCTCTTCAATCCCTAAAGCATCTCCACACATTGTGCTTAGATCAATGCGAGTTGGTAGACATAACTCTTGTTGGACAGCTAACAAACTTGAAAATTCTTAGCCTCATACATTCCAAGATTAAAGAGTTGCCCAAAGAAATAGGGCAATTGACTCGTCTACAATTATTGGATTTGACCGATTGCTCTGAACTTGTTCTGATCTTACCTGGTGTTATATCAAGCTTGACAAGACTAGAAGACTTGAGGATGGGAATATATAGCTTTAAGCAATGGGAGGGTGAAGGTCCCACTAGCGGAGGAAGTAATGCTACTGTTTCAGAGCTGAAGCGCTTGGCTGAACTAACTGCTTTAGACATCCATGTTCCAGATGCTAACCTTCTTCCAGCCAACTTGTTCTCCGATAAGTTAGAAAGATACAATATACTTATCGGTGATTGTTGGGAGTATCCCTACAGGTACAGAACCTCCTCTAACATGCTAAAACTCAAGCTCACCAGGAGAAATCAATTTGACCGAGGCATAAAGTTGCTGGTAAAGAGATGTGAGCAATTGTACTTGGATGGGAAGGAGAGTCGGAATATAATTTCCTTTCTATTTGACAGTGATGCTGTGGAACAACTGAAGTGTCTCCATGTCCAAAACAACGATGAAGTTACATATGTCATTAACTTCGTCAGTTGGAGTTATTCTCATAATACCTTCCCCAACCTGGAATCTCTAACTCTTGAAGACCTTGTAACTTTGGAAAGTGTATGTTATGGGCAACCTGTAGGCGAGCCCTTTCAAAAGTTAAAATCTTTGACACTTCGGAATTTACCGAAGCTTATTGGTTTCTTTTCCAAAGACAAGCGAACGATTGGTACAGATGCCGACGAAATCGTTTTGGAGGAAGAAGTTGGTGGACCGCCGAGACTTTTCAGTAATGGAGAGGTACTTTCTCTGTTATTTTTCTAGCAAAATGGTTGCATGATTCTTTCTGCAATAGTTTTCTTCTTCGAGTTTTGAATTTCTTTTTAAGATTTATTTTGATAACCCATGGTTTTTTTTTTTTAAGGAAAACTAATGAAAAGTGCTTGAAAACTTTGAGTTTTAACGATAAGGACAAAATAAAGGGTAAAGTGAATAATACCAGGATTGACTTTTTAGTGTAAAAATATGGTTTTTCTTAAAGTGAACAGTACCATAAGCTTTTCATTAAAGTTTTTTTTTTTTAAGATTCCTTTTTAAGAATTAATATTTATTTTTTCAATGAGCCAAAACCATTTAAATGATATATTTAAGTTATCAAGTTTTGACAACCCACGGTCATCAACTATTGATATATATTTTTTGTTAACAATCGATATTATCTACATTAAAAGAGTAAAGGAGTTGACCTAGCCTAAACAATAATGTAGTTCAAAGTCGTTTTTGACGAGAATCGAAACTAAGATTTTTCACTTACCAATAAAAAGAAATATTACTAAATCGTAATATTAAGTGACAACTATTGTTATTCAACTAACAAGTCAAACCTTCTGCACCCATTTATGCATGTGATCTCTCTGACTTTCTTACAATTTTGACATCTGTCCATTCACTAACCATACCTAACGACTTTAACTCCCAATAAAATAAAAAATCAGAGCGTAGCCCAGCGTACTGGGTATCTCTCCCATTCCCCTTCCTTCCTTCCCAACGCCACCAATCACCGCCCCCTCCTCACGGACCTCCACCTCTTCAAGTATAGCGGCATCATCTCCCTTGATGACGTCCTCTAGATCGTCAAGGTTATGAGGAACAGATCCATGGCCAAAGGAGCTCGCGGGAACGGTGAAGGAGATTCTTGGAACCTGTGACTCGGTGGGCTGCACGGTTAACGGCAAGGACCCCAAGGAGATTCTTGATGACGTCATCTAGATCGTCAATATTACTGTTGTTGTGTTTGGGGAAATGAGAAAGAGGAGGATGAGCGACTTCTTTTTCTTAACTTTTGCTAGAGTTATGTTAAGGTTAAGTTTGTGGACGTGGTTCTCATTGGCAAATTATGAGCGGAGAGCAAACCAGGGTTTGGGTGGATAGATGGATCCCTACATTGCCAACGGGACACCCAACTCCATTGGGAGGGAACTCGGCTGTTGACACACTTTCTGTTGCATCTAGGGTTGGGCACGGGCCCAATTTTGAAGGGACCGGACCGGACCCGGGTTTAAAAGAAACGGGCCGGACCGGGCTGGGCACAACAAATTTTAAAACAGAAACCGGACCTAACCCGGCCCGTTTGAAACGGGCCGATTCGGGCCAGGTCCACGGGTCCTTTTTTTTTTCCTTCTTCTTCTTTAGTTCTCTCGATCGTTCCAGCTTCCAGGAGATGTCGGATCATGGCAAGTTGGCAACAAGAATGCAAGCATCTGAAGAATGGAATCATAGAAAGATTGGGGATTCTCTCATTTACCCTTTCAATCCCTACACAAAGATTAAGGATTCTCCCCCAATCTCAAAACCCTCAATCCTAAAAATGGAATCACAGAAGAACGAAGAAGATGAGTCGACGAGATCAAGCTCAAATCATTCGGGTTGCCAACGAGATCGAGACCTAGGTTCTCTGAGCTTGGGATGTCGTTGAAGAGGAGAATCGAGAGATGGGTGGTGCGACAGCGGTGGCGGTTCTAAGGTTGATGTCGTCGAGGTCGAGGAGAGAAAATTAGCAGCTTTTGAACAATCGAGAGATGGGTTCTGGGACCTGGGTTCTTTGAGTTTGGGATGTCCTTGAGGAGGAGAATCGAGAGATGGGTGGTGAGATGGCGGTGGCGGTTCTGAGGTTGATATCATCGAGGTCAAGGATGAGAGAAAAATTAGCAGCATCTGAACAATCGAGAGATGGGTTCTGGAACCTAGGTTCTCTGAGTTTGGGATGTTGTTAAGGAGGAGAATCGAGAGATGGGTGGTGCGACGGCGGCGGCGATTTTGAGTTTGATGTCGTTGAGGTCGAGGAGGAGAAGACAGTGAAGAGAGTATGTGGGTGGGAGGATCCCATCCCCCAATGTCTGTAATTAGAAACGATTCAATTCATGTACGGGCCGGTCCGGGGCCCCGTTCTTCTCAATATTTGGACTCGGCCCGCCCCTTAATTGTCATCCCCCCCGCCCCGCCCCGTTTACTCTTCAAAAAAATTGGAACCGCCCCGTACCCGCCCCGACCCTAGATTACCCGCCCCGACCAGCGGTTCCACTACCCGTTTGCCCACCCCTAGTTGCATCAATTATTGATCAGGATCACTCCTCATGGCTTTTGATCCCTATTAGTGGGCAGCTCTCCCCGGTGAAGTATGATGCCATTCTGGATACACATATCGGAGACCCTTCGAGGTGGCTGCATGATTATAATGTTAGATCTCGGTCTCAGCAACCATTGGCACCTAATGCTGATATGTCTAGGGTCTGGAAATGTATATGGAGCTTGGAGGTCCCACCCAAAATTCGAATCTTTATGTGGAGGGCCCTCAGGAAGTGGCTTGCGACGAAACTTGGTCTCTATATTAGGCAGTGTGCCCCTTCGCCATTATGCCCGTTGTGTAACTCTATGGAGGAGTCAATGGAACACCTTCTGCTTCTCTGCCCGTGGGTTGAAAGGGTTTGGTTTGGTGGGCCGTTGGGTTACCGTATCACTAGTGCTTCTATAACATCTTTACAGACCTGGCTAATGGGTTTTTTGGTTTCGGATCTTGGCTCTAAGGAGGAAAGGATGAAAACCCTGTCAATAATTGCATTTACTTGCTGGAACATTTAGAAGGCTCGATGCGATGGGGTGTTCAACAACATTACCCCATCCCCTTTAAAACAATTCATGTGACTGGCGGAGTAATTGCATCATTCAGGGCCGTTCGCGCCAGGTTGTCCTCTCCGTACCCCACTCTTAGCAGGTCTCCACACTTGCCACCTTACTGGAATCCTCCCCGTGGAAACCTGTTAAAGGTTAGTGTTGATGCTGCATGGAAGAATGGCCTTGTGGGTGGTCGAACCAGGGGAGCTGCAGGTATTGTTGTTAGAAATTCAGTGGGCTGCTGCGTTGCAATCAGGCGTAGAGAGTTTTGGGCCCCAAATGTATGCTCGGCGGAAGCCTTGGCAGTCATCGAGGGGTGCATGTTGGCCTTGCAGCGGGGTTACTCTAATATAGGCATCGAGTCTGACTCATGGGAAGTGGTGTCTTGCCTGAATGGTCAGATTGATGACTGCTGCTGGGAGGCGTTCCCCATTCTTTCCCGCATCCGTGCGTTGAGGAATTCCTTCCATGCTTGCAACTGGTCTTGGGTCCCAAGATTAGCTAACTATGCGGCGGATTATGTGGCGTCTCATTCTGGCGCAGAGATGTGCAATCTTGTATGGGTTGAAAGACCCCCATCTTCGCTTGTGGGCATTCTCAACAATGACGGCCTTCCCTGCCCGCCGTCGTAGTTTTGAGTTCGAGATATTGGGTTGACTCCTTGGTTTGGTGTGTTTGTTTGGACCTATGTTTCTCTTCTTGGTGGTTTTTGTTGTTTGCCTTGTTGGCTTTCTGCCCTGTGTGGTTTTGTCTAGTTAATATATTTGATCAGTTTCCAAAAAAAAAAAAAATTAGTTTGTGGACAAGTGCCAAATATTGAGATGCGTCAGAAAGAGATCATACTTATTTTAGGTATAGAAAATTTGAACTCCGCTCTAATTACAAGGATAATTCACCACTTACTATAAAGATCTTTCACAATAATGTGTTTTTAGTATCAATTTAAAAATAAAATAGGTTTTTGTTTGGTTGAAAACAAAAAAGTTTAATTTAAAATTAAATTGACATAATTTTGGCCCTATATATTTATTTTTTTCAGATAGTTTTTTACTCCAATTTGTTCTTTGCTAATTAATAAAAGTACAAGGACATACATCTGTCTAGTAGCCTAGTAGCTTACTTTTTAAGTATATGACATTTACTTTATATCTACACATTTAGAATATATACGGCTAACAACAATGTAAATTGTAATTTTCTAAAATAAACATGAATTTTGTTATGTGCTATGCAGGTTAAGATGCCCAACTTAACAACCTTGACTGTGCATCAATGTGATAGTTTAAGATTTTTGTTTTCAAGTTCCATGGCTAAATGTCTCGGACAACTAAAAAATCTCAAGATATCTAATTGTCAAATCATGGAAGAGATAGTGGGAAATGAGGAGAATACAGATGACATGTTTGATAAGCTAAGCCGTCTAGAGCTACAACATCTTCCAAACCTCGTTAGATTCAGCTCAGGAAGTTACATTAAATTTCCGTCTTTGGCGTATCTGAATCTAGACGATTGTACTAAACTGGAGACATTCATCTTTGATGCTAAGAGTGAAAATAATACAACCAACAAAGAAGAAAGAGATATTGAGCTCTTTGATGAAAGGGTGAGTTATAACTTCTCTTCTTTTCTTTATGCTTTTATTTCCAACTTATGCATGCGTCCCACTCTTGCGAAGAAAGGTTTGTTCACAAGTTCTAAAATGAATATGTGACAGGTAGGATTTCCTAGCTTGGAGGTGTTGTACATATGGGGCTTACCTAAGTTGAAGACAATATTCCACAACCAACTTCATTCAGATTCTTTTGGCAAGCTCAGAATTATGGATGTTCGTAGATGCCACAGTTTGATTAATATCTTTGGGCTAAGTATCATGGGAAGATTGAATGCTCTAGAGACATTACAAATAGAGCAATGTCAGTCACTACAAGTGGTAGATGACACATCATCTATCACTCAGTTGAACCGTTTTAAGTGCCCAAATCTAGATTCAGTTTGGATAGACTCATGTGAGAGTTTGAAAAATGTATTTCCCACTTCAGTGGCCAAAGATCTTAAGCAGCTAAACCAGTTCAGCGTCAAGAATTGTGGTTTAATGGAGGAAATTGTTGTGAAGGAAGGACCACAAACAACATATGAGGAGTTCGAGTTCCCTAAAGTAAGAGCTATGGAATTTGATAATCTGCCCCAACTTCGGAGTTTTTATTCAGGATTGCATGTTTCTAATTGGCCATCACTCAACCTATTAATGTTCAAGAAATGTGGTGGTGTGGAGATTTTTGCTACTGAATTTTCAACATATCAAGACAAGTTTAAGTTGGGCCACCCAATACCAACGGAACAACCTTTCTTTTTAATTGAGAAGGTAACCATACTTGCACACAACTCTTTTGAGATTTGAAATTTTATGTGATTTTTACATACTAGTTAAACATACACCATCAAGTAAATACATTTATTATGTTTTTAATATTAAAGTTATTATGTGTTGTCCAGTTTTTCAAAATATTTTAAAGCATGCTCTTATCGTTGATTATGTTTCAGGGTAAGTCATTCCTCAACTTGGAAAAGTTGATGTTGGACAAGAACACGGAGATTTGGTATGAACCGTATGGTCCACTTCCGACAGAGTTGTTAAGCAAAATAAAATCGATTTATTTTGCTACTTCACATCCCAAGTCAGATGTTTTCTTTGAGAATTTACAGAATATTGAATACCTCGGTGTTCTCTCTGCTCCTTGGAAAGAATTAATTGTCCACAACCACCAAGGAAGTAGTAGCGGGGAAATACATGAAGTTGAGACCTTCCCACGTGTAAAGACTTTGTGGCTCATCGATATGCCGGAGCTGATGCATCTAGGTATGGAAAACTCCCAACCAGGGGTCCCTGTTTTTCCAAACTTGGAAATTCTATGTCTGCAAAAATGTGGCAGATTAGAGAATCTAGCTTCAACTTTGATATCCTTTCGGAATCTAACCAGTTTGGCCATACGGTATTGTCATGGACTGCAATACTTAATACCTTATTCTGTGGCTAAGAATTTGCAGCAACTCAAGGAGTTCGAAGTTGAGTCCTGTGAAAGAATGGTTGAAATAGTAGTGAGCAACAGAGATGATCCAGAAAATGAGATTACTTTCAGTTGCTTGCAACATTTGAAACTTTTTGATCTACCAAGTCTGCAAGGATTTTGCACTGGAAATTACATTTTCAAGGTCCCATCCTTACCGTCCAACAATTTGATTGTCGAGAAGTGCCCGTTGATTGAGTTAACGATTTCTCTTGATGGGTTACTCCAAAGTGGTCCAAGACCAGAAAGACTACAAATAGCAGAGGAAACTGATGATGTACAAAAGCTAGGTGATTCCAAGGAGAATGAACGTGATCAAACCGTAAGTTCTTCATTCACTAATTAAGCATCTGTTAATTTCACTCTCCAATTTTTCAGCTTTTTCCGAACCTTGAAGTCAAATTTAAAAGTTTGATTTATTCATCTTATTCATAGTTGTTCAGTCAGAATTCATACTGAATAGTTTATGTGTTTATTTATAATTGTCCACTAAATATATATTTCTATAGGAGCAGCTGGTGATCGAGGATTCAAATGTAGATGTTACGATTGCAAGACTCTCTGCCAAAAAGGAATCCTCATCTTTTGCCTGGCGTGTTAAGGTTTTCCGATTGTGTGCGATTGCATGTTTGTGTGTTATTTTCCTCTTCCTTCTGTTTTTTTTTTTAAAGGAAGATATATCAGCCTGGAGAGCAGACTGGAAGGCACTCTGATATGTTGGACCACACTACACATTCCACGGAAATCACATTGGATTGTTCAAATTTTTAATGGTTAAAACTATGCTACTTGGAGTAAAAGGAAATACGCATTGGAGATCCTAGAGGATGCACGCTTTCTTGGCTTTGGCGTTATTGTGGTTGCTACTTTCATTATACTCAAGTTTTCTTGTTACTTACTCTTAACTATTCTCTGTTCTCCCCTCAAGGGTCTGTGCCCAACCTTGCTTCCCTGGCTGATCTCATCTTGTTTAATATAAGCATGCAAGCTGCGGCTTCAATGAAAAGCTGTCCCAGAAACTTGTGCAATTTGGGAAGGCACTGATGCATATTCCATGTCATGTTATGCTTGTTTTGACTCATGTGTTTCGCCGTAAAAGTGTGATTTGTATTTGAAGCCTTGTTCGCTACACTTTCAGTTTTGGTGTTTGGGAAATAAAGCTTGTGTGTTTTATGTAAACATTGATGCATTTGAAGTGGTGCTTGTGTGCACGTCTACTGAAACAGCTTTATCCTTGAATTGGTACTCATTTTATTGCTTCTTGTGATACATGAAAAATATCATTTCCAATCATCTTCTTAAGAGCATCTCCATTGAGGACTAGAATGTAGAGAGGACTCGTAGTTACTGTAGTTTTAGCCCACGTGTTGCCGCGGGAATGTCAAATGAATTATAAATAGTGTATGTGTTAAAATAATGTACTAAACCAGAAATGCGCATAAAAGCTCATTGAATATTTCAAGGGAGTTTTAACAAAACGCTCCCGGTACTGTTCACTTTTAACGAAAAACCACATTTTTACCTTTAACTTGCACTATTCACTATACCTTTAAAAATGGCTTTTCGTTAAAAGAGAAGTTTTTTTGGATTTTTCGTTAGTTTTCCTATATTTCAATTCATTCTTGAATTCATTGCTCTTGATGAGAACCAGTTTGTTGGTACACTCTGACCACAGTGGGGAAAATGTGTATGGTTGAAATAAAATTACAGGTCCAATCCCACCTGAGCTCGGACAAATGACAAAACAGCAGCTTCTAAACTTGAGCCAGATCCACTTGACTGGTGAAATACCGGCACAGATTGGTAAATTACTCCAGAGTTACAACTTGGACCCAGCAATTCTCTCTCCAGAGTGATACCTTCAGACTTGGAACATCTCACAAATTTATAGGTTCTCAGTGTCTCACGCAACCATCTCTCAAGGGAAATCCCTACAACAATTCTGAAAATGGTGAGTGTGGATACCTATGACTTTTCATATAACAACTTGACAGGTCCAAATCCCAAATTGCGTCATTTTCCTAAAGGACATTCCAATTTCTCAAAATCTTAAATCCAACTACAACTCTCAATGCCCAAATGGCCACATATGAGAAACCAAAATAGAGCCTTAAAAGAAACAGAAGAAAGGTACTGTTTGACTCCTACAGTAATGATTTACCTTTTGTTTTGGCAAAAGTTTCCCATTTTGTTGGAGGTTTAGACACTAGCAGCTATAGAAAACAAAAGAATGTCATTGGCAGTCTGACGTTTATGCTAAGAATACAATAGCAACTCTTAAATCAGTTACAGAAAAAAACCAACAGCATCAACAACCTTTTTGCATACACTAACATTTTAGTCAACCAATTTACATGATAGGAACTCAAAATTGGCAGCACAACAAAAGGGGATCAACAAAAATCTCGGCAATTACCTGAAACTACCATTCCACTTCTTTTCAATTGTGAAGCACTATACATGTATTCACTATCAAATGCTCATATACATGATCAAACCTATAAAAAAACATCATTGGAGAATCGTAAACCTCTCTTTGTTAAATCTCGACCATTGCCATCTTTCTACAATGGAGGGAAGGAGTAATTTTGAGAGCTTGAAGAAAAAAGATTCTTATGCAAGTTATCTCACAGTGGACTTGGGGTGCAGAATGAGATGGATATTGAGCATCACTAAAAATAATATCGGGCCATAAAGAGATTAACTAAAGGTGGTAAGAATAGATTGGTATCAAACTTATCAATCATCATTCACGAAGTTAGAACCTAAGACTCCTTGCTTACAAAAATGTCGTACCCAGTGCACAAGGTTCCCGCTTTACGCAGGGTCTGAGAGAGGTGAATGTCGGCTAGCCTTACCCCCATTTATGGAGAGGCTGCTCCCAAGAAAAATACAACTAGACCGTATTATTGAATAGCAACTCATCCGACTTCGTTTTAATACGGTAAACCACACTTATTTCACTTATCTTCATTTGTCCTCTAATTTCATTTCACAACACAACTTTGCAATTTCTGTTGTCGTTCTCCTTGCTTACAAATGAAGAAAAATACAACTAGACCGTATTATTGAATAGCAACTCATCCGACTTCGTTTTAATACGGTAAACCACACTTATTTCACTTATCTTCATTTGTCCTCTAATTTCATTTCACAACACAACTTTGCAATTTCTGTTGTCGTTCACCTTCACTTTGCTTTTACTTTGCCGTTACTCTCACTCTCACAAGTTACATACTCTCTTCTTCTTTGCCGTTCGTCTCCCTCTCACGAGCTAAGGTATGTCTTTTGTTTCATTATTCAATGTCAATCACATTTTATTCTTGTCTTTCCATTTTTCATTTTATTTTGTTGCATAAATTTCTAGATTTTTTCCATGTTTTTGGCTTCGTTTATGTTCAACAGATACATTACTAAACTGAAAGTGGCATGTTGTTTTGTCTTACCTTCATTTATTCCCAAGGTCGTTGGAAAAATAATTGAGTACACAGTTGTTCCAGTTGGACGTCAAGTGGGATACCTGATTCACTACAAAAGCAACCTTCAAACCTAAGGAGTCACTTGAACTCATGCTCCATTTGTCCTTTAATTTGATGCCAAACAGGTTTTCAGACAAGCTGCACAAGATAAGTTATATGATGATGTGGTTATAATACTGAATGTCAATGAAAAAGAAGACCTGGAGAAAATTCAGAAACAAATTGCAGAAAAGTTCGGTATGCACATTGATGAATCTGAGAGAAGGGTAAATTGTTTATGGGACAGGATAAAAGACAAGAACACTTGTTATTTTAGATGATGTTTTGGGAAGAATTCATTTGGACCTTGTGGGACTTCGCCGGGCACCGGCTTGTAATTTACTTTTGACATCTAGAGAGCGAAATGTGTATATGAGATGCATACCCAAAAAGATTTTCAGCTTGACTTTGCGAAGAAGAATCGCGGAGAGATGAAAGAGCTCAAAGTGTTGGATTTAACTGTGCTTCATTTTCCATCATTATCTCCATCTCTTAAATACCTACCAATTCTTCAAACATTGTGCTTAGATCAGTGCGTGTTGGGGGATATTGTTCTAGTTGGAGAGCTAAGAAACTTGAAAATTTTTAGCCTTGCCTTGCCCACTCCCAGGTTAAAGAGTTGCATGATGAAACAGAGCAACTGACTCGTCTACAATTAGATTTGAGTGGTTTCTCTGAGATTGTACTGATTCCACCTAATGTTTCATCAAGCTTGAAAAGACTAGAAGACTTGAGAATGGGAATAAACAGCATTGAGCAATGGGAGGGTGGAAGGTCTGATCGATGGAAGAAATAATGTTCCTGATGCTGAAGCACTCTCAGCTAACTGCATTAAACATCCATGTTCCAGATGCTAACCTTCTTCCGAACAACATGTTCTCGGACAAGTTGAAAAGCTACACCATCCATGTTGGTGATTGTTGGCTATATCTTTCCAAATTTGGAGTCACCATCTCTTTATAACCTTGTTAGTTTTGAAAATTACCATCTCTGACGTTGTGGAATCTACCAAAGTTTATTGGTTTCTCTCCAAACGCAGCACCTCTGTTGTAACTGCAAGGATTCAAAAACAACTAACAACATATACAAAAGTCGAAGAAATCATTATGGTGAATGAAACTGCCAGGCTTACGGAACTTTGATGGTTTTAGATTTTTGTTCCATGGCTAGAAGTCTTGTACAACTCAAACATCTTGAGGTATCCAAATTCAGAAAATGGAAGAGATTGTAGCAAACGAAGAATATAGTGATGTAAATATGGATAACAGGTTTTGCAAGCTAAAACATCTACAACTGCAATATCTCCTGCCAGATTCTGCTCAGGAAGTTATATTTATTGAACTTCCGTCTTTGAAGCTGTTGCATCTAGAAGATTGTCTTAAACTGAGGGCATTCATATTTGATGGTAAGAGTGAAAGTATTACAAAACACAAAGAAACTGAAGAGAAGGGATGGAAGAAGAATCTTGAGACTGCCGTACAATATTTTCTTTTCGAAGAAAAGGTATATTATTCATGCATTTCTCTTTCTTTATGGGAAGATTGAATATTCTAGACACCTTGGAGATATGGCAATGCCAGTCACCACCATCTCCCACCACCAACGCCACTCTAGCCACAAACACCATCGCCACCTCCATTGTTACTATCTTAAAATTTATATTACAAAAACTTTACCACCAAACACAAATTTACTAGTTTTTGACATTTTAGATATGGGCACTAGACACTCAACAAGCGAATTGATCTTCATTTCATTTTCTGCGGGGCTCAAAGTGTGCAGGTATGATGTTTGTTAAAATGTCTCAATCATACATGTTTGCATGTTTCTAAGCAAGGATTTGGATTATAAAAATTGTTTTCAGAAAGTCGTTCATCATCTTTTTAGTCTTTGTTGTTTAATGATCAAGAAACATCCGTTTCATATCTTGATTTCTACTTTGCAAGTCCTGTACAACCCGACTTTTTCTTCTACTATGCAGTTGTGTCCAGAAGAAGCTTAGTAGAAAAAGCAAAGCAAAAAGAGTTGCATACTTCTCTGTTTCCCTTCAATAGATCCTGCGGAAGGCACCAACACCAAGACCATCCCTTAAGCAGATTTTCCTTGACATGGATGCAGATCTAATGTAGTACCAATCAGGCTCATATGCTGCAAGCTCCTTGAATGTGGCCATCTTCACAATGTCGGTCCAGTCAGGAAGCTCAATTCGGCAGGAGCGCTTCAGAAATTTGAAATTAGACGTGCAAGTGAAATTATTCAAAACTCCCATCTTTACTTTTTAACTCAACTGAACCTTTAAATCCCTAAAAAGTTAGGAATTATGTGAAATTAGAAACTTGGGCATTTATTGAAATCCTAAAATCCCTAAAAAAATCTATCAACTAAAAACCCATCATCATTGATTCTCAAATCTAAAATCACAACATCAGAATTCAGAAACAATCTTATAAATAAATTTACAAGAAAAAGCAAAAGAAGAAAAAGGACAAGTGAATAAGGACTTACAGTTACCGGAGGAAGGACGGAAGGCGGGTGGAGGGCGGAGCCAGGACACCGGCAGCGTAGACTAGAGGGAGGAGCCGCCGAGTTGTACTGAGACTGGTGCAGCCGAGGGAAACCAACGACAAAACAGAATATATATCTACGCTCCTCATTTTACTTCTCACACACCTTTTATTAATTTATGTCCCTAAATCTTCTTCAATTCATCCGATCTGACGACCGAAAATTAAAAGGGTGTGTGAGAATAAAATGAGATGTATGGATATCACACCCTTATAACCAAACGTTCCTCCTCTCCTGTCGTCTGAGGTTATGGTCTGTTCATCTTCTCTGATCTGGCTTTAAAAAAAAAAAAAAAACTAATAAAAATGACTTGAAAACTTTGAGTTTTAACAAAAATGAAAAAATAAAAGGTAAAGTTAATAATATCAGGATTGACTTTTTAGAGTAAAAACATGATTTTTCGTTAAAGTGAATAGTATTGTGAGTTTTTCGTTAAAGTTCCCAAAGAAAGAAATCAAAGGGGAGCATTAGATTCTTGATGGCATTTGGTATTTCTGTCAGGATTTTAAGACGGTTTGTTAAAATTTTTGAAGAATGAGTATCCCCTCCAAATCCATTTTGTGAGGATCTCAGATATCCTTAAATCGTGTTTGTTTATCGTACATTGAGCAACCAGTTTTCGTCAAGTATTGTTCATGTTTAATTTTAAATAAAAATATTTAAAATAATTTCTGACTACATGTATGATGAACAGACACAATTTGATGATCTCCATGATCCTCACAAAGAGAATCCGGAGAGGATCCTCATTCATTCTTAAAAATATGGTTATATTTAATTAAGGTTTTAAAGAAGTTTATGACATTCATGGTGTATGAAATTAAGAATTGATTTTAGATAATTTTAAAAATTGAGGAATTCGAAGGGATTGGAGACATTTCGTAGTGCATATTTTTTTAAAAGAAGTTTATAACATTTAAAGTGTATCCAGGCAAATCTTCTGAACCTCACTAGATTCAGCTTAGGAAGTTACATTGAATTTCTGTCTTTGGAGTATTTGGATCTAGACGATTGTACTAAACTGGAGACATTCATCTTTTTGATGCTAAGAGTGAAAACATTACAATCAACAAAGAAAAAAGAGAGATTGACTCGGAGAATTTTGAGCTCTTAGATGAAAAGGTGAATTATACCCTTGTTTTCTTCTATTTCCAACTTATGCGAGAAGTCCTACTTTTGTGAAAAAAAAAGGTTTGCTCCACAAGTTCTAAAATGAATATGTGACAGGTAGGGTTTTCTAGCTTGGAGAGATTGTACTTATGGGACTCACCTAAGTTGAAGATAATATTCCACAATCAACTTGATCCAGACACTTTTGGCAGTATCAAAATTATAGAAGTTTGTAGATGCCACAGTGTGATTAATATCTTTGGGCCAAGTATCATGGGAAGATTGAATGGTCCAGAGACATTACAAATAGGGCAATGTCAATTAGTACAAGCAATGTATGATACATCATCTACCACTCAGTTGAACAATTTTGAATGCCCAAATCTAAATTCAGTTGGGGTAGAAGCATGTGAGAGTTTGAAAAATGTCTTCTCCGCTTCAATGGCCAAAGATCTTAAGTAGCTAAGCAAGTTGAAGGTTGAGAATTGTGGTTTAATGGAGGAAATTGTTGCAAAGGAAGAAGGACGAGAAATGACACGAGTTTGGGTTCCCTAAGGTACCGTTTGGTACGTGGAACGAGACCAAGGATTTAAATATCGATAATATCGGCGATATTTCACCGATATTATCATTTTTTTGCTTCACCGATATCTTAATAAATATCCAAAAAATTTCGTCAAAATATCGCGATATTATCAATAATATCGCGATATTACCGATAATATCGCGAAACATTTCAAAAGTACAGAAAATATTAAACTAACAAGATCAGATAGCACATCTAATCTTGGCCAAAAGACCGAGAAAAGACTGTCTACATCAGCTTTGGAATGTGGCTTTTATAGACTTGTTTGGTTGCTCACTTCCATTGCACAGCCGATGTGGGATGAAAACTAGGTTTTATAGACTGTTTGCTTGCTCAGTTTTATTGCACAGCCGATGTGGGAAGGATTATTATCATGCCAGGTTTATATTGTAACCATTACTTCCTGCGAATGCTAGCTCAAATTGGGAAGGGTTATTATGATGCTGCTTAGTCAGTTCCTTCCCTCTTTCTTTTTACTGTAATTTCATCATTGATCACCAAGATAATAAGTTGTCAATACAAAATACAATAAATATTTGTTTTGTTAGTAATGATGCTCAGCTTGTGTTGGTAATGGTTCTAATCTTGTATGATGTTATAAAACTAAGGAATTTTTACTAGAAGCAACGTTCTTTTTTCCTCATCTTACTGCATGGATGTAAGAAAAGTTCCAAATCGGAGAGTTAATTAAGAAATTCCTCACAAAGTTTATTAGGAGTGTCATAACTCTTATTGCCAATTAATTTTGGGGTTGAAACCTTAGTTTTCTTCATGGATCTGGAGCATATATGCTTGCATATTAAAGGAAGTTGAGTTTCCACTATAAAAAGTTATTACAAATAGTTACCACACCCAATACTACATGTATGTTTGGGTGAGAGACTCCCAAACTACAAGGCATGCATTTTAGGCAAATGAAGAAGAAATATGTAGCACAAAGTTAAATATGAGGAATTAGAAATGTATCACATGAACATTACAAATATATGTAAAAGAAATTTGTTAATGATTCATTTTAAGCAGTCATTTGCAAATCCCTCACGTGTTGCATTTCTAATCTCGCATATCTATCTTTTTGTGATTTATTTCTTCATGACTATGTCTAAATTCTCCTAAAATTCCTCTCTTAGATCTTATGTGCCCCTCTTTTTTTTGTTTCTCACTCACTCATGTCTAAATCTTGTCGAGTTGCATATATTTAGTAGTACAAATGAGCATTAAATTGTTAATATCATCAATGTATAAAATGTAAAATATTGTACTAATTCATTATATATAAATGATTATGGTGTGTTTAAACTTCTTTAATTAATTACTACATATTTTCTACACTCACAATGTTTGCCAGCTCGTTATATAATCAACTTGATAATGTTAAATCCATCATGCAATGCATTTCTTTCCAATTTTTTGTGATAAACTAATAGATAATTGACTAAATAAACATCCTGCAAAGTTTCAATAAAATTTCCAAGTTTTTCTTACAATTTCCGTGGTTTCCATGTAATTTTTATCGATATCGATATTATCCCGATATTTCCATCGATATTTCCGTGTTTTCAGACTACCGATATTTCCGATATTACCGATATTTTCTTCCTTGGACGAGACAGAACGGAATGGGACGAGACGTTTCATCCCACGTTTGGTGCGCCTAAAACGGGTGGAACGCGCTGTTCCATGGGACGAATTTTGGGTGAATTTTCGTTCCACCTCACCTCCTTGGAACGACTCGTTCCACATCTCTGTCTCCTTCTTCCTCCTTATTTGCATCCGAGGACATCTTTGCTCCATCTCCATTCCGTCCCGTCCCGTCTGCATACCAAATGATACCTAAGATACCGTTTGGTACACGAGACGGGATGGAACAGAGTGGGACTAGACGTTCCGTCCTACGTTTGGTGCGCCTAAAAAGGGTGGAACGCGCTGTTCCATGGGTGAATTTTCGTTCCACCTCACCCCCTAGAACGACTCGTTTCACATCCGTAGAACACAAAATTATAACCTCTCTGTCTCCTTCTTCTTCCTCCTTGTTTGCATCCGAGGGCATCTTTGCTCCCCCTTCGTTTCGTCCCGTCATGTCTCGTCCCATCCCGTTCTATCTGATGTTTGGTACGTGGGACTGGACGGAACAGAGTGGGACGAGGAGTTCTGTCCCACGTTTGGTGCGCCTAAAACGGGTGGAACACGCTGTTCTACGGGAGCAATTTTGGATGAATTTTCATTCCGGCTCACCCCTGGAACGACTTGTTCCACATTCGTGGAATACAAAATTATAACCTCTTTGTCTCCTTCCACCTTGTTTCCATCCGAGGACATCTTTGCTCCCTCTCCGTTTCGTCCCGTCTTGTCCCGTCCCATTCCGTTCCGTCCCGTCCGGTCTGCATACCAAACGATACCTAAAGTAACATCTACGAGATTCATAATCTGCCTCAACTTCGAAGTTTTTATCTAGGGCTGCATGTTTCTAATTGGCTATCACTCAACCAATTGATCTTCATTGAATGTGATAGTGTGGAGGATTTTTCTTCTAAATTTTCAACATATCACAACGAACTTGAGTAGACCTTTCTTTTTAATTGAGAAGATAAGCATACTTATACACAATCTTTTTGTTATCAAAATTTTATGTGCTTTTTACATACTAGTTTTCTTTGTAAAAGTAAATAGCTTTATTAAATTATTAATATTAAAGTTATTATGTGATGTCCAGTTTTGAAAAATATTTTAAAGCATGCCATTACCGTTGATAATCTTTCAGATAAGTCATTCCACAACTTGGTATAAACCGTATGGTCCACTCCCGACAGAGTTGTTGAGACAACAAGAAGGAATTTGTTGTGAAAACGTCTGACATCACATTCCAAGTGAGATGTTTTCTTTGAGAATTTAGAGAATCATGAAAAGCTCTGTGGATTTCAGCTCCTTGTAAAGAATTAGGATTTGTGGCTCATCGATTTGCCGGAGCTGATGCATATAAAGAATTTAGAGAATCCACGACCACCAAGGAAGTAGTAGCGGGGAAATACATCCTCCCACATGTAAAGGATTTGTGGCTCATCGATATGCCTGTTTTTCCAAACTTGGAAGTTCTAAAGCTGAAAGCTGTGGTAGATTAGAAAATATAACTTCAACTTTAATATCCTTGAGGAATCTATGGAAGTTAAGTCGTGTGAAAGAATGATAGAAATAGTGGCAAGCAACGGAGATGATTCAGAAATTGAGATTACTTTCAATTGCTTGCAACATTTTGAACGTTCTGATCTTCCAACTCTGTAAGGCTTTTGCACAGGAAATTGCATTGTCAAAGTCCCGTCCTTAACTTTGATTGTCGAGGACTGCCAGCCGATTAAGTTAAAGATTTCTCTTGATGGGTTACTCCAAAGTGATACAAGACAGAAAGACTACAAATAGCAGAGACATTGGAGAAAGAACAAGAAGAAGATGATGATGACAACGATGCATGATTAAGGTGGCAATGATATAAGCCTTGCTTCCGTGGCCTATCTCAACTTGTTTGATATAAGCCTGCAAGATGCGGCCTCAATTGAAAAGCTATTCCATAAACTTGTGTGATTTGGGCAGGCACTAATCCATATTCCAGGTCATGTTATGTTTGTGTTGACTTGTTACTGTTTGGTCGAAAAAGTGTGATTTGTATTTGGAGCTTTGTTCACTACATTTTCGGTTTTGGTGTTTGCGAAACAATGCTTATGTGATATCTGTATACATTGATGCATCTTTTAACTGGATTGTTAATTCTCTGGATGTGTGTAAGAGTGAAAGTATTACAAAACACAAAGAAACTGAAGAGAAGTGGTGGAAGGAGAATCTTGGGACTGTTGTACAATATTTTCTTTTCGATGAAAATGTATATTATTCATGCATTTCTCTTTCTTTATGGGAAGATTGAATAATCTAGACACCTTGGAGATATGGCAATGCCAGTCACCACTATCTCCCACCACCAACGCCACCATCACCACTATCTCCATCGCCTCACCCTGCTATCATAGCCACCACAATCTCCACCTCCTGCGCCAGCATCACCATTGTCACCTACCATTATTTTCCCCTCACCACCCTACTCTTGCCGCCACCCAATGTGCATATCTCACCAATAATGGTACTAACACCCCTCCTCCACCACATCAACCACCTTGCTACCAACACCACTCTGGCGGCAAACACCATCGCCACCCCCATTGTTACTATCTTAAAATTTATATTACAAAACTTTACTACCAAACACAAATTTATTAGTTTTTGACATTTTAGATATGGGCACTAGACACGTTTTCAATGAGCCTTGGTAGTCTTCAACGAGCAAATTGTATGAGTTTTAATGGTGGAATTGAAAACAAACCCATATATGCTTTAAATCCCAGGTGACATTTTTGTCAAATTCCAATTGGCATTTTTGGTCCAAATTAAAAGCTTTATTTGATTAAGGCATGAGACTACCAGAGCATAGACTACATGCCTCCCTTTACCAATTAAAGTATAAGACTAATATTGATATTGAGTTGTATGGTTCTTAACAAATAATCGAGGTGTATGATTCTTAGTAAATAAACGAGGATTTGATACGATTTTTTGGCGTATTTAAATAGGATAGCATACAAGGCAACGGTGCTTTTCTTGCAATTTGAATTGGTTTGATCAAAATATGTACAAGAAAATGGAAACAGTATAGTAGCTTTGAAATTACTATTATTATTATTGAAAATGGTCAAATGAATCTAAACATTTTTCAAATCGTTCATTTTGAAATTATTCGGCAAACTAAACGTTTAGATGATTTGAAATCATTTGGCATACTAAACATTCAAATTGTTAGATTTTGTTGAAACTTGTGAGTGGGACTTAGTCCCACATCGCCCAAACACATGGTGGAAGTCCACTTTATAAGTCTTTTCCCTCCTTTATGGTTTGAAAAGAATTAGGCCAATGCTATGGACCTTGGGCCTTACAAATGGGGGTTTGGGTGTATATATTAAATGTCAAAGATGGGCCTTGGACCTTGGGGCTCTTGGGCTCGGATTGATGAAAACACAAGTTTAATTTTTTACGTTTTTGATTTTTGCATTCAGTTATTTTTTGAAAGGATAAAACTGATGACGAACAGTTACAACCGTTCTAAAAACGGCTTCAACTGCTCTATTACGCCATTATAAATATAGCCATCAGATCAGAAATAAGAGATAATTTTCCATCATTTCCTTTTATACTTCACAGAAAACCATCACAACAAATTCGCCTAGAATCCAAGTTCTTGTGCAAGAACTTGGATTAGATAGTTGTATTCTGCAAGATAGACGTCATTTGAACTACTGCACTGGTGTAGGGGCATATTTCTATCTTAGGAGATTGCTTTGCAAGCCTCTATCTTCCGAAAACAAGTCAATGTGTTTTTGTGATTTGTTATTCAAATTCATTAAATTGTTCATATTGTAAGATATATTGTATCTTTGTGAAATTTCTATTCAAAATAAACTGTGCAGTTGTTATATATTATACACTTGACATTTGATTTGTTCTAACAGATTTAGTCCCTGAAAATTAAAAATGAGTTATAAGATTTGAGAAATGTGGTGTGTGTAGAAAATGTGAGGTGTATGTACAAAATATAAGGTGTATATTGAGAATGTGGGGTATGGAGGTATTATGGGAAGTATGTGGGGTGTATTAAGATAATTTTTAAGTGAAAAAGATGTGAACCACTGCTTCCAACAGCGGCATCCTTTTGCTGCTCGACCCATGTCAAAAAGGAAGATGTTTACCCAGAGGAGTTGGTACCTCACATAAACATATCGGAAATTCGCAATCTGAACAATTGGCCACACACCACCCTCCAACGCAAAGGCTGCTAGGAAATCTCTCATCAAATCTTCCATCTTCACTTTTTAACTCAACTTAACTTTTAAATCCCTAAAAAGTTAGGAATTATGTGAAATTAGAAACTTGGGCATTTATTGAAATCCTAAAATCCCTAAAAAAATCTATCAACTAAAAACCCATCATCATTGATTCTCAAATCTAAAATCACAACATCAGAATTCAGAAACAATCTTATAAATAAATTTACAAGAAAAAGGAAAAGAAGAAAAAGGACAAGTGAATAAGGACTTACAGTTGCCGGAGGAAGGACAGAAGGCGGGTGGAGGGCGGAGCCCGGACGCCGGCAGCGTAGACTAGAGGGAGGAGCCGCCGAGTTGTACTGAGACTGGTGCAGCCGAGGGAAACCAACGACAAAACAGAATATAATCAGGGTGTGCTATCCACGTACCCCATTTTACTTCTCACATACCTCTTGTTAATTTATGTCCGTAAATCTTCTTCAATTCATACGATTCGACGGTCAAAAATTAAAAAGGTGTGTGAGAAGTAAAATAAGAGTGTTGATATCACACTCCTATAACCAAACGTTCCTCTTCTGTCGTCTGAGATTATGGTCCGTTCATCTTCTTTGGTTCGGCTTAAAAAAAAAAATATAATAATGAAAAAGGTTTGAAAACTTTGAGTTTTAACTAAAATGATAAAATAAAAGGTAAAGTGAATAGTACCAGGATTGACTTTTTAGAGAAAAAATATGATTTTTCGTTAAAGTGAATAGTACTGTGAGTTTTTCGTTAAAGTTCCCAAAGAAAGAAATCAAAGGGGAGCGTTAGATTCTTGATGGCATTTGGTATTTCTGTCAGGATTTTAAGACGGTTTGTTAAAATTTTTAAAGAATGAGTATCCTCTCCGGATCCTTTTTGCGAGGATCTCAGATATCCTTAAATTGTGTTCGTTTATCGTACATCGAGTAGCCAGTTTTCGTCAAGTATTGTTCATGTTTAATTTTAAATAAAAATATTTAAAATAATTTCTAACTACATGTATGATGAACAGACACAATTTGATGATCTCCATGAACCTCACAAAGAGAATCCGAAGAGGATCCTCATTCATTCTTAAAAATATGGTTATATTTAATTAAGGTTTTAAAGAAGTTTATAACATTCATAGTGTATGAAATTAAGAATTGATTTTAAATAATTTTAAAAATTGAGGAATTCAAAGGGATTGGAGACATTTCATAGTGCATATTTTTTTAAAAGAAGTTTATAACATTTAAAGTGTATCCAGACAAATCTTCTGAACCTCACTAGATTCAGCTTAGGAAGTTACATTGAATTTCTGTCTTTGGAGTATTTGGATCTAGACGATTGTACTAAATTGGAGACATTCATCTTTCTGATGCTAAGAGTGAAAACATTACAATCAACAAAGAAAAAAGAGAGATTGACTCGGAGAATTTTGAGCTCTTAGATGAAAAGGTGAATTATACCCTTGTTTTCTTCTATTTCCAACTTATGCGGAGAAGTCCTACATTTGTGAAAAAAAAGGTTTGCTCCACAAGTTCTAAAATGAATATGTGACAGGTAGGATTTTCTAGCTTGGAGAGATTGTACATATGGGACTTACCTAAGTTGAAGATAATATTCCACAATCAACTTGATCCAAACACTTGTGGAACATAAAATTATAACCTCTCTGTCTCCTTCTTCCTCCTTGTTTGCATCCGAGGGCATCTTTGCTCCCTCTCTGTTCCGTCCCGTCCTATCCCGTCCCATCCCGTCTGCATACCAAACGATACCTAAGGTACTGTTTGGTACACAGGACGGGACAGAACGAAATAGGACGAGATGTTCCGTCCCACGTTTGGTGCGCCTAAAACGGGTGGAACGCGCTGTTCCATGGGACGAGTTTTAGGTGAATTTTCGTTCCACCTCACCCCCTGGAACGACTTGTTCCACATATGTGGAACACAAAATTATAATCTCTCTATCTCCTTCTTCTTCCTCCTTGTTTGCATCCGAGGGCATCTTTGCTCCTCTCCGTTTCGTCCCGTCATGTCTCGTCCCGTCCCGTCCGTCTTGTCCCGTCTGCTGTTTGGTACGTGGGACGAAACGAAACGGAGTGGGATGAGACGCTCTATCCCACGTTTGGTGCACCTAAAACGGGTGGAACGCACTGTTCCACGAGACGAATTTTGGATGAATTTTCATTCCGCCTCACCCCCTGAAACGACTCATTCCACATTCGTGAAACACAAAATTATAACCTCTCCGTCTCCTTCTTCCACCTTGTTTCCATCCAAGGGCATCTTTGCTCCCTCTCCGTTTCGCCCCGTCCTGTCCCGTCCCATTCCGTTCCATCCCGTCTCGTCCCGTCTCGTCCCGTCCCGTCCTGTCCCGTCCCGTCTCGTCCCGTCTGCATACCAAACGATACCTAAAGTAACATCTACGAGATTCATAATCTACCTCAACTTTAAAGTTTCTATCTAGGGCTGCATGTTTCTAATTGGCTATCACTCAACCAATTGATCTTCATTGAATGCGGTAGTGTGGAGGATTTTTCTTCTAAATTTTCAACATATCACAACAAACTTGAGTAGGGACAGTCAACGGCAATGAAACAACCTTTCTTTTTAATTGAGAAGGTAAGCATACTTATACACAATCTTTTTGTTATCAAAATTTTATGTGCTTTTTACATACTAGTTTTCTTTGTAAAAGTAAATAGCTTTATTAAATTATTAATATTAAAGTTATTATGTGATGTCCAGTTTTGAAAAATATTTTAAAGCATGCCATTACCGTTGATAATCTTTCAGGTAAGTCATTCCACAACTTGGTATAAACCGTATGGTCCACTCCCGACAGAGTTGTTGAGACAACAAGAAGGAATTTGTTGTGAAAACGTCTGACATCACATTCCAAGTGAGATGTTTTCTTTGAGAATTTAGAGAATCATGAAAAGCTCTGTGGATTTCAGCTCCTTGTAAAGAATTAGGATTTGTGGCTCATCGATTTGCCGGAGCTGATGCATATAAAGAATTTAGAGAATCCACGACCACCAAGGAAGTAGTAGCGGGGAAATACATCCTCCCACATGTAAAGGATTTGTGGCTCATCGATATGCCTGTTTTTCCAAACTTGGAAGTTCTAAAGCTGAAAGCTGTGGTAGATTAGAAAATATAACTTCAACTTTAATATCCTTGAGGAATCTATGGAAGTTAAGTCGTGTGAAAGAATGATAGAAATAGTGGCAAGCAACGGAGATGATTCAGAAATTGAGATTACTTTCAATTGCTTGCAACATTTTGAACGTTCTGATCTTCCAACTCTGTAAGGCTTTTGCACAGGAAATTGCATTGTCAAAGTCCCGTCCTTAACTTTGATTGTCGAGGACTGCCAGCCGATTAAGTTAAAGATTTCTCTTGATGGGTTACGCCAAAGTGATACAAGACAGAAAGACTACAAATAGCAGAGACATTGGAGAAAGAACAAGAAGAAGATGATGATGACAACGATGCATGATTAAGGTGGCAATGATATAAGCCTTGCTTCCGTGACCTATCTCAACTTGTTTGATATAAGCCTGCAAGATGCGGCCTCAATTGAAAAGCTATTCCATAAACTTGTGTGATTTGGGCAGGCACTAATCCATATTCCAGGTCATGTTATTGTTCGTCGCAGGAATCTCCTGGCGGACGAGCATACAGCTCCCCTGGGAGAATGGCGTCGGTTGAGGGTATCTATCGTACTTCTGCTTTCTTCTCGGGCTCGCTCGGGCAAGCCTTTGTCGGGCAGATCTTGGTCGGGCAAGACACACTTCGGGCAAGGCTCGTCGGGCAGTTCTGAAAGAGAAGGACAGAGTTAATTTGAAAGGGTGCCTTTGTGGGGCCTTAGGTGTAGGCCTTAAGGCTCACAATCAAGATTAACTTTGTCGTGCTCAGGCGTGCCACTGCCATCTTCAGTATGGCAGATGTTGAATGGGTGTTAAGCTTTGATTGAATATGTATACGCCCGAGAAACCAAGTTAGATATAACAGGTGCCTTTGTGGGGCCTTAGGTATAGGCCTTGAGGCTTCTTGTCAAACTAAACCAGCGCTTGGATGTATCATATTTGGTCTTTTATGGTTGCCAGAGTCTTATCACTATTATACCTTTGATTATCTGAATCCAAGAGGTAGGACGAACCCAAATGAGTGCCTTTGTAGGGCCTTAGGTATAGGCCTTGAGGCTTCCCATCAGAGTTAATCCTTATACTCGGACCAACTAGACCGCAACATGAAATGAAGCTAAATAGATGCCTTCGTGGGGCCTTAGGTGTAGGCCTTGAGGTTTTCTATCAGAATTCACTCCATGCTTAAGCCTTTTCTACGAATCAAGATATAATAGCAACAAAACGGAGAAATAGATTGATTACTTGCGCCCCAAGTAACTTCGGACTTCTCGCTTATCAAGGATTGTCGTGGATGGGTTGAGTCCACATAGAGTTCTTTTTTATGCCTTGAGGCCAAGGACTTTTAAACTGATCTTTAAATTACATGCCCGCGGGCTTAAGACTTAGATCTGATTTGAACTCTGACGCGATTCAGATCGGATTCAAGTGCTGAAGACTCATTTTCATTATGACTTTGCTAGAAATAACTTGTATATAACTGGGAATATATAACATGTTATTGTGCTTTTAAAAGAAAGAAAAGACAAAGACAGAGCAAAGATAGTCGGGTAAGTTTGAACCTTATCGGCCAAGGCTGAACTTCTTACAAAATCTATCTTTGTGGCTCTGTCAGAGGTCTGAAAGCTTTTAGAGGGGTTGACGGGGGAGAAGAGGATACAAAATGAATCGATACCACCATGAACAAGGTAGCAAAGCTATTACAGGGGTTTGGGAAGGTTTATCCCGAATGGGATGAAGGCTTGTGCTGACTACAGCTTCGTTGAAGGCAAATCTGGCTTGAGCAGAGTTTTGGCTTTTGTTTGTTTGTTTGAGTGTTTTGGCTTTTGTTTGTTTGTTTGAGTGTTTTAGCTTTTGTTTGTTTGTTTGAGTGTCCTTAATTCTGTCTTCTTTTCCTCCTTTTATAGACGACTTCAGCTTGGGTTCCTGTAGCAATAGCGGTGCCCGAATGCGGTTTGGTGATGACTCACTAGCTTTTTTACATGAATGCCACCAATAAAGTACTTTATTGGGCTGTGTAGTGACTGAATAGCCTACCCCCTGTGGTCTTTGAGCAGGTAAGCAGGTGGCCTTTGTAACTTGTGCCCAGCCGAAAGCCTCTTTCCTGCCTCCTAAGTTTTCCTCTGGGCCTTGGGTTTGGGCCGACTTTCTCTCTGACCCAAAGTTCAGATTTTTTCCCAAACAGTGCCCCCTTCAATTGATGTTAACGTTGGGATCCCAGGCGCCAATATTAATTGAAAGAGACCCCTGTTTTAAACCCTTAGAACTCTTAGAACCCTTGTGAGTGAACTTCTCCGTTCTCTGTGTTTCGTAAAAAGAAAACCTTCTCTGATACAACAAAACTTCCCCAATTCTTCCATCATTTCTTTCTCGTTGTCCGACGAGGTTGCATCTTTACCGTTCTTCTTGTTTTTCTTCCCCACGGCCTTCATTAAATGGCCTCAGGATCCGGCCAAACCCTACCATCCTACGAGTCTGGTGAAGGAATTGCCACTCTACGCCGTCTGCTCAACGGGCTGCATCGTCCGCAGGCAGGTCTGCATTCTGAACTCTTCTTTGAGATGCATGGGGTTCAATCTTTGGGTCCTGCCTGGATTTCTCGGGTTCCCTCAGTAGTAGAAAGTAATATGCCTAGGGGAAACTGGTTTACCCCAAATCCTTATTTGGCCGACTCGGGCATTTCTTCTTCTAAGTGGTCTTTTCATCGTCGAGGCTTTCCCTTGATGAATGATCTTGCCTGGGCCCAGTGGATTGACGAATTGGAACCTTCCTTTAAGCAGAAATGGATGAGTAACGGCATCTACGAACTGATTATGCTTTCGAAGATTTCAATTACCCCTAAGCCCGAATTGCTTGCTTCTGCCCTCCTCTTTTAGAATACGGGCACAAACACCTTCGATTTCCGTATGGGTCCCATGTCTCCCACCATTCTTGATATGGCCCAAGTCTTCGGGTTGAGGCCATCGGGCAGGGTGATAGATGTTACTCAAGATTGGATTCCATCCTCTACCACCGGGGGCTCAAGTTCTTCCACCTACTTCCTTCCTCTTAGCTATAACTCAGTTACTTTCAAAAGTTATGGGACCTCCTTTAAAGGATTCATCCCTTTTGTCAAGAAGAACTTCGGGGCAGGCTCTCCTCAAGCCGACAAAGATCAAGAGCATATGTACTTTCTTCTTTACTGGCTTAACAAGCACGTCTTCCCC
This sequence comes from Malus domestica, assembly GCF_042453785.1. Lineage (NCBI taxonomy): Eukaryota > Viridiplantae > Streptophyta > Magnoliopsida > Rosales > Rosaceae > Malus > Malus domestica. The sequence continues at coordinate 33,755,187 of NC_091669.1, read as the reverse complement.
AACAAATCCAAGGGGGTACGGGTAGAATGGATCCCCTTGGTAGAGGTTCTTCACAATTTTGATGACGTTGCCACAGGTCCATTCCTTCTCTCCCATCTCTATCACCTTCTTTTTGACATGACCCGGGATGAGCCCTTTGAGACCAATTTGAACGGCCCCATCTGGATGATACAGATTTGGCTACAATGGTATTTTCCAGAATTTCGGGCTATCAATCTAGAGTTTCCAGAGGGTGTGGCTCCTGCCCGAATCCTGGCTGAAGCTCCTCATGTAGATCATTCCACCTTTGCATGCTTCTACTTTTTCCGAGTCTGCAGGACTCGGTCAGACTTGGAATGGGGTGCATCGGTCTTGAGGAGATATCCTTGGTTTTCTGACCAAGCCTTCCAAGATGCCCCTGGTGAGGATGCTGCTCCCTTCTGCAGGGAAAAGTTTATCAGCTGTATTCAGCCAAGAGACTTGGCCTGGGGGGTCCGGGGAAATCGGTATGATCGAGGCTTGGAGGTGTATCATCCTAACTTCTGCAGCAGGCAGTTAGGATTTAGGCAATCCATACCTGTCCCATTCTTCGACTCCATCCATTGTGGCACTTCATTTCGGTTACAGACTCTTTCTGAAGCAATATTTCGAGCTGTCCGCCGTAGTTTGGACGTGATGAGCCAAGCAGCCTGACATTCCGTTGTTCTTAATTTCGAATGTACCTCGCTGTTTTCCTCTTGGTGGGAGGAAAGGTGGACTAGAAAATACGGAGGAGATTTGAAAGTGAACCACGATCGTATTTTCAGCCAGCTTTCTCTTAAATCATATCCTAGCTCGGGCGAGCTTGCAAATTGGAAAGATATGATCCAAGAGAAAAACCGATTACTCCTAATAGGTGACTTTCTTCCCATCCGATTTTGCTTTCCTTGTTGTTTACTTTCCTCACTCTTACCTGTTTCTGCAGCTTCAGTTGATACTGAATCCGAAGCCATCGAATCAGAGAATGATTCTGCTGATGCCGCAGTTCTTCATGGTGCTGCAGCAGAAGCTGAAAGGCGGGAAGCCGGGGAAGGGACAGACGTCTCAGAATCTCTTGGGGATTCAGGAGCTGAAGAAACAATTAAAGGAATAACCAAAGATACGACCAAAGCATCTAAACGAAAGATGGTGGCCCATAACTAAAACCACAATCTCTGATCCGGCACTTCCTTCAGCAACCACACGACCAATTCTTACCCGAAAGAGTAAGCGGGCAAGAGTCACCGTGCCTCCTAAACCAGCAGCCCCATCTGCTCCTGTTTCTGAAGCGGGTAAAGAGACAGAACAATCTTCCAGTGAGTCTCTCCTCTTCTGGATCAAATGGCTACCTTTCTCCCTTATCTGATTATCCATTTATCACTCAACAGGACCTCAAGCTTCTAAAAGGTCAACCCTTGCTTCTAAGAAGGAATCACGAAGGGCTGTTACGCTTAAAGAGGTATGACTTCTATCTTTATACTTTCTTATTTTCAAACCTTTCTGAATTTTGAATAATTTGGCTTAGGCTACAAGGAAAGAAAGTCTTTCTCCGCAACCTGCCCTAGATGCAACCCTTTCTTCTCAATTTGATCCTTCCACAGGAATCATGTTGCATTTTGTGGATGAGGATGATACTTTGGTGAGTTACTCTTTCTTTTCATTTCAACTTTGCACATTGCTACCCAAGTAACTCCTATCCATGTTCTTTGCAGCCATCTTCGGGATATGAACCCCTTTCCCCGTCAGTGGCCTTGGATAAAGAACCCATAGTTCCTGAGATCCCTGTAGCTTTAGACACAACTATTTCGCAAGCGCTTACTCGCCAGACGGTCGATGAACCTCCTTCTCCTCAAGATCAACCTCAGGTGTTGGAATATTTTCTTCTTGTTTCTTCCTCTGGTGACCTTTTGCTGATCATCACTACTTTCTTCGGATACAACCAGGATGTAGGCACAGGTTCAGGCACAACTTTCCCATCTGTCGCTGGTGGTGAAAAATCTTCACCTCGACAAGGAGTTAGTGCATTCTCTGGTGAAACCCCGGGGTTAAGTCAGGTAACTTTCTTCTCTCCAAAGCCTCTTTTGTTTTGACTTGTGTATAGTTCATCTTGTCCTGATCCTGAAGTTTTGTAGCGAGCTTCCCCAAAAGAAACTTCCCCTCCTCCAATGGCCCGTAACCCAAGGTGCTTTCAACCTCCTTCTTCCTCTGGAGATGTTGACACCTCCCTGTCTAGAGATGAACCGATTGAACAAATAGAAATTGCCCCTTCCATAGGCATTATCTCACCAGAAGAAACTGTTATGCCGGACCCTTCTCCTTCCTCCTCTGATCCTGCCAAGTTGCCCAAACTCTTCGAAGCACTCGGGCGACTTGAGACGCGGTTGAAGTCTTCAAAGCAGGCTTCAACAAAATCTATGTCTTCGGAGCAGCAACAAATCTTTCAAACATGGGCAAAGAAAGAATTCACTGCATCATTTAGCCTCAAGGCTCTCTGTGACCTCGAGAGAGTCATTACTGAGTTCTTTAAAAACGATCGCTTATCCAAGCCTCAGTATGATTCTTTCCTTTCTTTCTTTGAAAACTTGAGGGCCCTCAGGGAGCAACATCAGAGAGCAGACCGGCTGGCTAACCGGGCAAAATGCTTCATAGAGAGAGAATCGAGCTCCTCTACCCAAGTTAGTCGGCTGATGGAAGAGAGTATGCAGAGCAAAGAACGGATTGAAGTTGTTTCTTCTGAAATTCAGAAGTTGGAGAGACAACTGATGATCCTTAAGGCGGAGCAAACAACTCTTCTGGATAACCTTGAGCAACAGATCGAAGGGGTGGAAAAAGCGACTTCAGAGTTAGAGCAAACCAAGTCTGAACTTGTAAACAGCCATACTGTCTTGGCTGAACCAAATAGGATTTTTACCATCACGCGAACATACCATTCTAGAATAATCACCTTATGTGAAGATGTAAAGTTTTTGGAATAGAATTACTTTGTAATCTCTTTTTGTTTTAGAATGGATATGTAACATTCCTCCTGTTCTGCTCCATTTGGATAGGCCTCAGGCAACTCTATGCCCCCTTGCCTACCTGCTTTTCTCCTCCATCTTTATTGTTGGAAATCTTAGCCCCTGCCCCCGGGTCCTTTCAATGGCATTTTACTCTGTTGATAACCCCGACTCCTTGAAAACGAGGTCGATCATGCTAATAGGAGCTTCGGGGAAAGGGTTAGTATCCACCATCATACTAGCCTGAGGTGAATCGAGTAGTAACTTCCCCTTCACTATAAGATCCTGTACCCAGTCCCTAAACTGGACACAATTGACTATAGAGTGGTTGAAGGTATAATGCAACTTACAATACTTCTTCCCCCTGAGTTCCTCGGGCTTGGGCATCTTTTTGGTGCTGTCGGGCAAAATGACTCTTGCCCGCACAAGTTCTTCATAGATTTTTGGCGCCTTGGTTAGATCGAAAGAATAACTTTGATACTTTGGGGGTTTCATGGGTACGAACCCACCATCATTCATCACGATCTTCTGGTCCTTGACTGGTTGGACTAACCCTTTGATCGTCAATGGCTTGAAGGGTGTGGTCATCTCAGCAGCACACACATCTATACTCTTCTTCTCATGATCATCTTTGCATTCGGGTCCGGCTTCCCCTACCTCTACATGGTGAATATTAGCTTTATTTTTGTAGAACGGAGGAGTTTTGGAAGTATGTTTTACCTGCTGTTCCTCCTGTAACAGCCTCTCATACTTAGTAGCAGCAATCACCAATTCTTGTAGCTCATTAAACTGTGCATCATAGAACCTCTTTCTCAAAGGTAATTTTAAAGCCCTTTGAGCAATGGATATGAGCTGTGCCTGGTTGACAGGGAACTGACATCTCATCCTTGTCCTCCTGAACCTCATCATAAAATCTTCGGTGGACTCATGATCATATTGTTTCACTTCTACTAGATCATTAATGGTGAGCTCTGGCTCTATCCTGTAGAACTGTTCATGGAAAGCCATCTCCATTTGCCCCCAGTTAGCAATGGAATTGGGGGGTAATAGAGAATACCATTGAGATGCCAATCCTGCTAGTGAATTTCCAAACAACCTCAATTTGTAGTTTGGATTGTCCTCATACGCCACACAGTGATTAGAAAATTTGAAAATATGATCTCTGGAGGACACACTGCTATCTTCCCCTGTGAAAGTCGGGAATGCGGGCATCTTGAAATTAAGAGGGAATGGATTTAACTCATCGATATATTCAGGATATGGCTTCTGGTAGGTAACCCTGAATACTGGACGAACTCGAGGCTGGGCGTTTTGAATCACCGTTCTTCTTAACTCAGCCAATTCTTCTCTTAGTTGCTGAGTAGCTAAATTATCATTCTGGCCATGGATAGCTGACTCAATCTTCGGACTCCGGTCATTGCCCGCGTTTGTTTCCCTCCTGGTTTCAGATTTTCTCCAGTTAGATCCTCCACTTTTGTTGACCATCGGGGGTGGCCTATAAGGTAGAGGTTTATCTGACGTAGTAGTGGTTGTTTCTTTCCCGCTAGTTTCTCCAGCCGTGGCTGGCAGTCCAAACTTCATTCTTTCTTGTTCGCTCTGCCTCCTATTATTAAATGATAATAATGGGAAGCTGGGAAACTCCTTTTCTGAAGCTGACTCCATCACTGCTTGACTTCCTTCAGGTATCACCTTCTTCTTTCCCCTATCCTTTTCTTCTTCTAGTAGTGGAAACAAAGAAATGATTGGCTCACTTCTTATAACAACTGGACTCATTCCACTTCCTTGAGCACCCTTTAGAGTAGAGAACTCCAAATCCAGCCTCCTTTGTAGATTTCCTGTAAGCATGCAGAGTCTGCTTACTTCTCCCTTAGTCTCCAAGGAAATTCTTTCCATGCTTTTCAACACTTGGATCATTGTAGCTTGCAGTTCTTCATTAATCCCTTTCCCCTATGATTTCTCAGATGCAGTCGAACTACCTGAGACCACCTGTCCGGATGGGGATAAAGGATTTTCTGATTGTTCTGTCATCTGGAAAAGATCATTCTTGGCTTCTTTTTTGGCAAGTTTATAGCTTCTCTTTTTGGACATGTAAGATCTTAGAAGTGTAGCTGTTTCTTATCCCACCGGGCGTGCCAAAACTATGTTCGTCGCAGGAATCTCCTATTATCATATTTGGTCTTTTATCATATTTGGTCTTTTATGGTTGCCAGAGTCTTATCACTATTATACCTTTGATTATCTGAATCCAAGAGGTAGGACGAACCCAAATGAGTGCCTTTGTAGGGCCTTAGGTATAGGCCTTGAGGCTTCCCATCAGAGTTAATCCTTATACTCGGACCAACTAGACCGCAACATGAAATGAAGCTAAATAGATGCCTTCGTGGGGCCTTAGGTGTAGGCCTTGAGGTTTTCTATCAGAATTCACTCCATGCTTAAGCCTTTTCTACGAATCAAGGTATAATAGCAACAAAACGGAGAAATAGATTGATTACTTGGGCCCCAAGTAACTTCGGACTTCTCGCTTATCAAGGATTGTCGTGGATGGGTTGAGTCCACATAGAGTTCTTTTTTATGCCTTGAGGCCAAGGACTTTTAAACTGATCTTTAAATTACATGCCCGCGGGCTTAAGACTTAGATCTGATTTGAACTCTGACGCAATTCAGATCGGATTCAAGTGCTGAAGACTCATTTTCATTATGACTTTGCTAGAAATAACTTGTATATAACTGGGAATATATAACATGTTATTGTGCTTTTAAAAGAAAGAAAAGACAAAGACAGAGCAAAGATAGTCGGGTAAGTTTGAACCTTATCGGCCAAGGCTGAACTTCTTACAAAATCTATCTTTGTGGCTCTGTCAGAGGTCTGAAAGCTTTTAGAGGGGTTGACGGGGGAGAAGAGGATACAAAATGAATCGATACCACCATGAACAAGGTAGCAGAGCTATTACAGGGGTTTGGGAAGGTTTATCCCGAATGGGATGAAGGCTTGTGCTGACTACAGCTTCGTTGAAGGCAAATCTGGCTTGAGCAGAGTTTTGGCTTTTGTTTGTTTGTTTGAGTGTTTTGGCTTTTGTTTGTTTGTTTGAGTGTTTTGGCTTTTGTTTGTTTGTTTGAGTGTCCTTAATTCTGTCTTCTTTTCCTCCTTTTATAGACGACTTCAGCTTGGGTTCCTGTAGCAATAGCGGTGCCCGAATGCGGTTTGGTGATGACTCACTAGCTTTTTTACATGAATGCCACCAATAAAGTACTTTATTGGGCTGTGTAGTGACTGTATAGCCTACCCCATGTGGTCTTTGAGCAGGTAAGCAGGTGGCCTTTGTAACTTGTGCCCAGCCGAAAGCCTCTTTCCTGCCTCCTAAGTTTTCCTCTGGGCCTTGGGTTTGGGCCGACTTTCTCTCTGACCCAAAGTTCAGATTTTATCCCAAACAGTTATGTTTGTGTTGACTTGTTACTGTTTGGTCGAAAAAGTGTGATTTGTATTTGGAGCTTTGTTCACTACATTTTCGGTTTTGGTGTTTGCGAAACAATGCTTATGTGATATCTGTATACATTGATGCATCTTTTAACTGGATTGTTAATTCTCTGGATGTGTGTAAGAGTGAAAGTATTACAAAACACAAAGAAACTGAAGAGAAGTGGTGGAAGGAGAATCTTGGGACTGTTGTACAATATTTTCTTTTCGATGAAAATGTATATTATTCATGCATTTCTCTTTCTTTATGGGAAGATTGAATAATCTAGACACCTTGGAGATATGGCAATGCCAGTCACCACTATCTCCCACCACCAACGCCACCATCACCACTATCTCCATCGCCTCACCCTGCTATCATAGCCACCACAATCTCCACCTCCTGCGCCACCATCACCACTATCTCCATCGCCTCACCCTGCTATCATAGCCACCACAATCTCGACCTCCTGCGCCACCATCACCATTGTCACCTACCATTATTTTCCCCTCACCACCCTACTCTTGCCGCCACCCAATGTGCACATCTCACCAATAATGGTACTAACACCCCTCCTCCACCACATCAACCACCTTGCTACCAACACCACTCTGGCGGCAAACACCATCGCCACCCCCATTGTTACTATCTTAAAATTTATATTACAAAACTTTACTACCAAACACAAATTTACTAGTTTTTGACATTTTAGATATGGGCACTAGACACGTTTTCAATGAGCCTTGGTAGTCTTCAACGAGCAAATTGTTCTTCATTTCGTTTTCTTCAGGGCTTAAATTGTGCAGATATGGTGTTTGTTAAAATGTCTCACTGAAATTCAAAGCGAATCATACATGTTTGCATGCTTCTAAGCTCAATACCAAGCAAGTTTTTGGATTATAAAAATTGTTTTCCAAAAGTCATTCATCATCTATTTAGTCTTTGTTGTTTGATGATCAAGAAACATCCGTTTCGTAGAAGGACAGCCAATGTGCTGTTGTTAATTTTCACTTGGTTTAAATTTAACCTCTTGATGTTGATACCATCGTTTCCTCTTGTCCCCTCATAATCCTGCGGAAGGCACCAACTTGTAAAACCCAGCAACACAATTTTTTATTTGCAAAATTAAATTGTAAAAAAATAAAGATTAAACCCAAAAACAAAAATTAAACAACAATTAGAAACTAATTGCTCTCATAATTTCCCTCGAAAGTTATCCAGCCATGTTCTGAATTGGAATACCGTATATTGCCCATTACAGGCACGTAATCAACAACAAAATTTGAACAGAATTAAAATTAAAAATATTTTAGACGAAATTTTAAAATTGATAAAATTGGAAGAGTGATCAGAGATGGTTAAGGGTTGTTGGTCACGGTTAAATCAGAAACACAGACCAAGAAATTCCTCATCATATCACACTTGAAACCCTAATTTTGTAAATTAATTTAAAAACCAAAAACTTCAAATACCCAGAAACAAAGATTTTCACAACCAGAAAATTAGGAACAAAAAAGAGAATCAATATTTCCAAATCAAAATTTGATAGGGCAAACCTTCTCCAACACTAATGTCCTTTGAGAATCGACTTCCGTCGGCCCGACAATCGATATTGGCTCCGTCACGGTGCTATATAAATGATATTCAGACGGCATGGGACCGTGAAGTACACCGGTGATGATCCAAGAGGACGGGCAAATACAGATGATGAAGGATGTACTTTGTGATGTTTGCACTGCTTGCACCTCAAGTACGGCGGCGATGATCCAACTCACTAGATTTCTTCGACGGAAGGTAGATTCGGCAAGCGTGTCGTCTGGGTTGTATGACATTGCAGCTTCTTTCGGAACCGAGATCTACACTTTTGTATCACATCCATAAGGATTTCCATTGCCAATTTCAGAGTTTGACGGAGAAGAAGATCGGATGATGGCTGATGAAATGAGAAAATTACAGAAATTACTCTGAGGTTGTAGACCTTTTTACTCTCTCCATGTGAATTAAACGGACCAAATAAACGGGCCACGATTTGACGTTAGGGGTAAAATTGGAAGCTCATTAAAAAAATTTTGGGCAATTTTATTGGGCTGATTTGAGTTTATGTTTTGTCCTAATTTTTAAATAAAAGTTAATAGATGATTTTTTATTAAAATACAATGATTTGAAGTTATTTTCATCAATTTTCCTTTTATTATTAGTGATAAGTTATGTTAACAAAAAATTTCACCTTAACTTTATCATCTCAACAAAAAATTTGCAGACGCTTGATCTTCTTCCTCTTTCTCTTTCTTTCCCATAGGTTCAGTTTGTACACTACCTGAACAATAGATACTCAATACATTTAAAATATCCATTCAACATGAAGAAGAATAAACATTCAAACAAGATATTTCATAGAATGGAGTTTTCATGAATCCAGGTAGTTACTCAATACAGGTCACAAACAAGCAAAAAATAGCAAAAAGAGGTACAGACAGACCCCAAAGAATTATCATACCTATTGCATAGAACGGAATTTCTGACAACGGACCCCATTCCCTCCACATAGGTAGAGAAAACATTCTAGCTACCTATTTGACAGACCATTTTTCTTCTCTCACCCTCCTTTCATCCGGAATAGGATCCTATCCGGAATTTCTTTGTGAGGATCATAGAGATTACTTCATCGTATCTGTTCATTTGTCATCTTGCGATCAGAAATCATTTTAAATTTTTTTATTTAAAATTGAATACAAACAGTGTTGGATGGAAACTCACCACAAACAAGGGTTGACCCCATCGCACCATCCAGCTCAGTCGCTCTGTTGTACAGTGTTCAACGAGCCTTGGTGGTCTTCAACGAGCAAATCGTTCTACATTTCGAGAAATTCAGATAAGAGTGGATCGTCAAAAACACAAATAGATTTTCTTCTAATGAGGAAAGGGGATCGTATAACTTGTAAGGATTGCAAAGTTATACCAGGGGAGAGCTTGGCTAATCAACATCGCTTGTTGGTGATGGATGTACATATTAAAAGAGTGAGAAAAAAGAACAAGACTTGGAAGTGCCCAAAGACTAGATGGTGGAATCTAAAAGGAGAAAAACAAGTCATTTTCAAAGAACAAGTAATCACCCAGTGTGTGTGGGATAGAGAGGGGGAAGCTAGCCAAATGTGGGATTCCATGGCTAGCTGTATCCGAAAAGTAGCAAAAGAGGTATTAGGAGAGTCCAAGGGCTTTGCTCCACACCAAAATGAATCTTGGTGGTGGAATGAGGAGGTATAAACAAAGGTGAATGCTAAGAAGGAATGTTGTAAAGCCTTATACAAGGATAGGACCGATGAAAATGGTGAAAGGTATAGAAGAGCAAAGCAAGAGGCAAAGAAAGTTGTGAGAGAAGCTAAGTTAGCGGCTTATGATGATATGTATAAGCGACTAGATACCAAAGAAGGAGAGTTGGATATCTATAAACTAGCTAGAGCAAGGGAAAATAAGACAAGGGACCTAAACCAAGTGAGGTGCATCAAGGATGAGGATGGAAAGGTTCTTGCTACAGAGAACGCGGTCAAAGACAGATGGAGAGGTTATTTTCATAATCTTTTCAATGAAGGACATGAAAGGAGTACTCATTTAGGGGAGTTGAGTAACTCAGAAGAGTGTAGAAACTACTCCTTTTATCGTCGAATCAGGAAAGAAGAAGTGGTTGTAGCTTTGAAGAAGATGAAGCATAGAAAAGCAGTGGGCCTAGACGATATACCGATTGAAATGTGGAAAGCCTTGGGAGAGACAGGTATAGCTTGGCTCACTGACCTTTTCAATAGGATTTTGAAAACGAAGAAGATGCCAAACGAGTGGCGAAAGAGCACCTTGGTGCCTATTTACAAGAATAAGGGCGACGTACAAAATTGCATGAACTATAGGGGTTTTAAGCTAATGAGTCATACAATGAAGCTCTGGGAGAGAGTCATTGAGCATAGATTGAGGCAAGAGACACGGGTTTCGGACAACCAATTCGGGTTCATGCCAGGGCGCTCAACCATGGAGGCAACCATAGAATACAAGCTGGATGGATGAAGTGGAAGAGTGCATCCGGTGTGTTGTGTGATCGTCGTATGCCACTGAAGCTTAAGGGAAAATTTTATAGGACAGCAATAAGGCCGGCGATGCTGTATGGCACAGAATGTTGGGCGGTGAAGCACCAACACATACACAAAATGGGTGTAGCGGAGATGAGGATGCTTCGTTGGATGTGTGGGCACACGAGAAAGGATAAGATTAGGAATGAGGATATCAGAGGTAAAGTAGGAGTAGCCGAAATTGAAGGAAAGAGGAGAGAAAATCGGTTACGGTGATTTGGACATGTGCAAAGAAGGCCTACTGACGCTCCGGTTCGAAGATGTGACCACGAGACAGAGGTTCAGGGCCGAAGGGGTAGAGGAAGACCTAGGAAAACTTTGGAAGAGACCCTAAGAAAAGACTTAGAGTACTTGGATCTCACGGAGGACATGACACAAAACCGAGCGCAATGGCGTTCTAGGATTCATATAGCCGACCCCACTTAGTAGGAAAAGGCTTTGTTGTTGTTGTAGTTGCTAGAGGTTCGTACCAAGCAAGTTTTTTTAGTATAAAAATTGTATATGAAAACTTGTTCATCATCTCGACTTCTGCTTTGCAAGTGTTGTATAACCCTTTTTGTTTTTGTTTTTGTTTTTTTTTTTTCTTTGACCATGCAGTTTTCTCCAAAAGAAGCAAAAGAAAACGAAAACATTTGCATACTCCTCTGTTTCTTCTTCAAGCGTAGTCTCGATCATGAGCTAAGGTATGGCCTATTGTTTCACTCGTTATTTTCATCTGCTTTAAAAAAAAAAGAAAACTAATGAAAATGGCTTGAAAGTTTTGAGTTTTAATAATAAGGACAAAATAAAGAGTAAAGTGAATAGTACCAAGATTGACTTTTTAGTGTAAAAATGTGGTTTTTTGTTAAAGTGAACAGTACCGGATGTTTTTCGTTAAAGTTCCCTTAAAAAAAATGATTCTTTCTGTTATGTTGAATTTTTTTTTGTTTGGATTCGTATATATTCAACATATAGAAGAAGCAGACGAATTGGTAAGCTGAAGGTGCCATGGCGATGGATATACTCACTGCAATTATTCCTACAATAATTGACTACACAGTTAGACCAGTTGGAAGCCAGGTGGGGTTATATCATTTCCTACAAAAGCAACCTTGAAGATCTGAGGAGTAAATTGAACTTTGACAGTGTCAAACAAGGAATGAAGCATGCGGTTGAAAAAGTCAAAAGCAAAGTTCATCAAAGAATAGAAGCTGATGTCGAGAAATGGCAGTCAGAAGCGGAGAAGATCACTCTGGAGGCAGAAGCATTCTTGGATGAGGAAGGCCATACAACGACAAAGTGTCTCTACATATGTCCTAATCTGATATCCTATCATCAGCTCGGCAGAAAATGAACTAAATTGGTGAAAAAGATTGATGAACATCAAAATAAAAGATATTTTGACAGTATTTCATACAATGCTCCCGTAGAAGACATAACTGGCATGGCCTCCGACAAGTACGTGGTCTTTGAATCAAGGATTTCAATGGTGAAGGATATCATTACGGAACTGAAAAAAGCTGATATCAACTGGATTGGGTTGTACAGATTAGGGGGGGCGTTGGGAAGACAACACTCGCCAAAGAGGTTTACAGAGAAGCTGTGAAAGAGAAGTTTTTTGATGATGTGGTTATAATACTAAATGTCAAAGAAAAAACGAGCAATGAGAAAATTCAAAAAGAAATTACCAAAAAATTGAGGATGGATGTTAATGAATCTGAGGATATGGAAACAAGGGCGAATGTCCTACGGGCCAGGATAAAAGAGGGGAAGCCTCGTGTCATTTTAGACGATGTTTTGGAAAGAATTGACTTTGAGGCAGTGGGATTCGTCGGTGTGCCGAACTGTAAGTTATTGTTGACATCTAGAGAAAAGAAGTTTTATTCCATGATATGCGTACACAAAAAAATTTTGAACTTGGATTTTTAAGAGAAAACGAAAGTTGGAGTTTGTTTGAGAAGATGGAAGGTAATGTATTTAAAGACAACCGTATACTGAAAGAAGCAACCCAACTAGCAAAGAAATGTGGAGGTTTGCCGGTTTTGGTTGTTGCGGTTGCAAGTGCTTTAAGGGAAAGTAGTTTGGAGGAATGGAAATATGCGTTGAGAAGTTTCAAAAGATTTGACAAGAAAGAATCGAATGAGAAAGCATTCTTGGCTCTAAAGTGGAGTTACGAACAATTGGAGGATCGGGAGCTTAAGCAATTGTTCTTGCTGTGTGGAGTTATTGCCGGGAGGAGCTGTGAAGTTCATCTCAGTGACTTGTTGAAGTATAGTATGGGTTTTGGTTTGATAAAAAAAATTAAAAAATTCTTGCCTATTTCTGGACAATTATGACGATGGGACAGTTCGAATGCATGAGCTTGTACGAGATGTTGCTGTCCGAATGGCCAACTGAGGATTTCCTTAAAAAATGCACAAAGATGTCCTCTAGAGGTTGCCAGATTCCGTATTCAATCTCTTCAATCCCTAAAGCACCTCCACACATTGTGTTTAGATTTGTGCGAGTTGGTAGACATAACTCTTGTTGGACAACTAACAAACTTGAAAATTCTTAGCCTCCTAAAATCCAAGATTAAAGAGTTGCCGAAAGAAATAGGGCAATTGACTAGCCTACAATTATTAGAAGGATACACCATACTTATCTGTGATTGCTGGGAATATCCTAACATCTATGGAACCTCCTCTAACATGCTAAAACTCAAGCTCACCAGGACAAATCAATTCGATCGAGGTATAAAGTTGCTGGTAAAGAGATGTGAGCAGTTGTACTTGGATGGGATGGAGAGTGTGAATATTATTTCCTATCTATTTGACAGTGAAGCTGTTAAACAACTGAAGCATCTCCATGTCCAAAACAATGACGAAGTAACATATGTCATTAACTCCATCAGTTGGAGTTATTCTCATAATGCTTTCCCCAAGCTGGAATCTCTCTCTCTCGAAAACCTTGTGAGGTTGGAAAGTGTATGTTATGGGCAACTCAGTTGGAGTTATTCAAACAACTCAAACGAAACCACCTATCTTGAGATGTTTCAAGAAATGTGGTGGCGTGAAGATTTTTGCTATCTAATTTTCAACATATCAAGACAAGCTTGAGTTGGGACACCCAAGACCAACGAAACCACCTTTCCCTTTAACTGAGAAGGTAACCATCACACAATTCTTTTGATATTCGAAATTTTATGCGATTTTTACATACTAGTTAAACATACACCATCAAGTAAATACATTTATTATGTTTTAAAAATTAAAGTTATTATGTGGTGTCCACGTTTGCAAAATATCTTAAAACATGCCGTTACTGTTGATTATATTTCAGGGTAAGTCATTCCTTAACTTGTTTCCAAGTTGATGTTGGATGAGAACACGGAGATTTGGCATGAACCGTATGGTCCACTCCCGGCAGACTTGTTGAGAAAACTTGAAAAAGATATTTATTTTGCTACTTCACATCCCAAGTCAGATGTTTTCTTTGAGAATTTACAGAATATTGAAACGCTTTGTGTGCTTTCTGCTCCTTGGAAAGAATTAATTGTCTGCGACCACGAAGGAAGTAGTAGCGGGGAAATACATGCAATTAAGGCCCTCCCATGTGTAAAGGTTGTGTCCCATCAATATGCCGGAGCTGATACTATTAGGAAATGATTTCATTACATTATAATTAGTTACACTGAGGTATTTATATAAACTAGATTTACACAGGTAAAGAGAATAGTTACAGTGGTAACTATTTGTAACTATTCTAACAACTAACTAACTTGACTAACACTAATGTTTTACAATGGTAACTTGCTCTTCACACCCCCTCAAGCTGAACGGAGAAGGTTGAAGTGAAAGCTTGGATCGAAGATGAAGAAAACGTGGCCTTGGCAGAGATTTGGTGTGAATATCCGCTAATTGATCCGCACTGCAAACAAATTTGACAGTAAGAAGCTTAGCCAAAACAAGCTCACGGATGTAATGATAATCGATTTCAACATGCTTTGTGCGAGCATGAAAAACCGGATTTGAAGTCAAGGCAATTGCAGAAACATTGTCACACCAAATTTGTGGCAAGGAGGACAACTTGAAACCAATATCAGAGAAGAGTTGACAGATCCAAGTGATCTCAGCAGCGGTATGTGCAAGGGAGCGGTACTCAGCTTCGGTAGAGGATCGGGCAACTGTGTGCTGTTTCTTTGCACTCCAACTAACTAGACAAGGACCAAGAAAGATGCAAAAGCCTCCAGTGGAACGCCTATCCCACGAACATCCTGCCCAGTCAGCATCGGAGTAGGCGTTGAGAAGGAGGGGAGATGTGGTTTTGGGAAACCATAAGCCAAATCCAAGTGTCCCTTTTAGATACCGGAGGATGCGTTTCACGGCTTGAAAGTGAGGCTCCCGGGGAGAATGCATGAACTGACACACCAGATTAACCGCAAAGGATAAATCAGGCCGGGTCCATGTAAGATATTGGAGGGCGCCAACAATAGAGCGATAGTCCTCGGGATTCGACAACAAGGAACCAGTGTGATCAAGCTTGACAGAACTAAGGGGAGTGGCACATGGCTTTGCCCCATCCATTTTGGTACGCTTGAGAAGATCCAATATGTATTTGGATTGATGAATAAAGGCTCCGGAGGTGGATTTCTGAACTTCCAGACCGAGAAAGTAATGAAGATCGCCGAGATCCTTGATTGGAAATGTAGAGCTCAACTGAGAAATGATGGTGTTGCAGACACTAGAAGAAGGTCCGGTCACTATGATATCATCGACATACACAAGAACCAAAACCAAGGTAGGTTGATGCAGCACAAACAGACTATGATCAGAGTGTGAAGCTTGGAAACCCATTGAGAAAAGAGCAGATTGAAGTTTTTCATACCAAGCACGAGGGGCTTGCTTTAAGCCATATAAGGATTTCTTCAAGTGACAGATATGAGTAGGATGATCCTGATCAATGAACCCAGGTGGTTGAGCCATATATACATTCTCTTTCAAAGAACCATGGAGAAAAGCATTGCTTACATCCAGCTGGTGTAAAAACCAGTTTGATTGGACGGCAAGGGTGAGAATGATGCGGATAGTCACAGGTTTAGCAACCGGGCTAAAAGTATCACCATAATCAATGCCCTCTTGCTGATTGTAACCTTTTGCAACGAGTCGAGCCTTGTAACGATCCACAGAACCATCTGGTTTCCTCTTAATCCGGAAAACCCATTTACAGCCAACCAAATTATGAGTGGAGGTAGAAGGAACAAGCTGCCAAGTACCTGTACTTTGTAAAGCATTGAATTCATCCTGCATAGCAGCCCTCCACTGTGAATGTTTGGAAGCCTGGAGATATGTAGTAGGTATAAACTCACTGTCAAAATGAGAAGGCAGAGGATGGGTTGTGGCAGTAAGAGCCTTAGGTTTGTATATGCCTGACTTAGAGCGAGTTTGCATTGGGTGAACAGAGGAAATAGGAGGTACAGGAGGAGGGGCAGGGTGTAGAGAAGGAGAGGCTGGTAGAGGAGAAGAGGGAGGTGAGGGAGGTTGCAGAGGTGCAGGACAAGGAGCAGGAGAATGAACTTGCTCAGTAACGGGCGCAGGTTGAGGAGGGGAGGAAGAGATGGGTGGTGGAACACGGGAAGGGAGAGAATTAGGAGAATAAAGATTGGGAAAGGTAAGGGAAAAATGTGAGTAAGGTTCTGGGGTATGGGGAGTGGAGGACTGGTGAGCTAAGCTGTAGCCAATGAAAATACACATCTTGCTCTTGGGATCTAATTTGGAATTGGTGTATGGTTTTAACCAAGGAAAGCACTGACATCCAAATACCCGAAGAGACTTGTAATCTGGAACTTTCTTGAAAAATTGTTCCCAAGGGGAAGACTTGTTGACTGGAGGTAGGCGATTGATAAGATAGACTGCAGTAAGAAAACCTTCAACCCAGAATTTGTGAGGAACTTGTGAGGCAATAAGGAGGGTTCGAGCAGTCTCAACAATATGTCTGTGCTTCCTTTCAGCACAACCGTTTTGCTGAGGAGTGTAAGGACAACTGAATTGTTGCTGAATGCCATGGAGAGACAAATGATGCTTGAAGTTAGAACTTGTAAACTCACCCCCTGAGTCTGATCGTAAAGTACCAATTTTGTAACCAGACAGATTTTCAACAAGAGCTTGGAATTGCACAAAAATTTGAAACACTTCCGATTTATGTTTGAGAGGATACAGCCAAGTATATTTGGTAAAATCATCTACAAATATGACATAAAAGCGGTAGCCACTAACAGAACATACTGGAGCTGGCCCCCAAACATCCGCATGAACCAATTCAAGAGACCTAGAAGTAGTACAGAGAGATTCTTGAAATGGTAACTTGGCACATTTGCCTAAAACACAATTGGAGCAAAAGAATTGTTGAACATTATTAGAATCAGGTAGTATAGACTTGGATAACAGTGATCGAAAAGTCTTGAACGATGGATGACCCAAACGTTGATGCCACACATGAGAAGAGGTCCTTATTGCAGAATGAGCATGAACCTTCGGTGCAGGTGAAGAAGAAGCATAAAATGGATAGAGACCATTGCTGACAGGAGCTCTAAAAAGCATCCTCCCCGTAGTAAGATCCTTGACATGGAAGTCAAAAGGATTGAGGGTTAATGAACACCAATTATCACGCAAGAACATATTGGCAGAAAGAAGATCATGCTTCAAGTGGGGAACATGTAACACATTCTTTAATGTAAAATCTGCAGAAGGTGTTTTAAGTAAAGTAGAACCAGTATGGAGAATTGGCAAACCTTGGCCATCTCCAATGTAGACTTTATCTGGACCAGTATAGGGCTGTGGATTCTGAAGATGATGAATATTATTGGTCATATGGGAGCTTGCGCCGGAATCCAGTAGCCATGGTGGTGGAGAAGAAGTACTAGAAGATGCGTACATCGCAAGTTTGGCGGGCGGAACACGGCCTTGAAAAGTTGGATTCATGCGGTGGGAACAGTCAATGGCAAGATGGCCAGTGTCCTCACAAATTTGACACGGAATGACTGCAGAAGTGAAAGAACGGAAGCCACGATTTCCACCTCGATTTCCACCACGATTAGTTGAGAAATTAGTAAACCGATTGGAACGATTACGGTTGTTGTAGGGCCTTTGAGAAGTGTTCCGCTGAAAATTACCGCGATTATTGCCAGGGTAAGAATGCTGAGAACCATTAGACTGAGCATTGTAGGCCTGATGTGGTGGAGGTGTAGGAAGCAAAGGAGGAGCATTGGAAGCTGCTGGAATAGAGGTGAATGCCTGATACGGTTCAGAGGAACCCTGAGATTGCTTGCGACGAGCAAGAGCCATTTCTTTGCTGAGAAGAAATCCATGGAGATCATCAACAGTAGTATCAGCAAGACGAAATTGAATTGAATCCACGAAGGAATCATAGTCATCAGGCAAGCCATTAAGAATGAGGTGAAGGAGATCCGACTCCTCAACAGGGGCACCGGCAGCAGCGAGAGCATCAGAAACTTCTTTGATTCGTTGCAAATATTCAGATATTGTGGAAGTGCCTTTCGACATCAATTGCAAATTCGATCGCAACTGATGAATGTGAGAACGAGAGACTCCACCGAATCGCTTCTCAAGATTTTGCCAAAGTTCACGGGAGGATTGAACACCAACAGTAAAGGGAATCAAATCCTCAGAAAGAGTGGAATTAATCCAAATGAGGATGTTTTGATCCTTTTCATACCAGATCTCGAAGGCTGGATTCGGAATCGAGGACAAATTTCCAGAAAGATCAGCAAGAAATTGAGGCGGTGGCGGTTCAGATCCATCAACCACGCCGCTGAGCTTGTAGCGGCGGAAGATCGGTTCGAACAAAGAACGCCAAACAAGGTAATTATGACGCTTGAGTTTTGTTTGAATCATACTCCCAATGTTTTGGATCGTGATGGAGTTGAGTGAAGCTTGAAATGAGGAGTTAGGGTTCATCTGAGAAGGATTGAGATGTGGAGGCAGCGAAGAGGAAGGATCCGCGATCGCCGGAGAAGGAGGATGCGCAGCCACATGAGAGGAAGAATTCGAAGAATTTGCCGCCATTGATGAACAAGATCGAAGATCTGCAGACGGAAGCTATGGTGTTTGGTAGGTAAGAAAATAAGCAAGAAAATAGTAGAAAGAGGATCGAAGTCGGTGGACTTAAGCGAGTGATACCATATTAGGAAATGATTTCATTACATTATAATTAGTTACACTGAGGTATTTATATAAACTAGATTTACACAGGTAAAGAGAATAGTTACAGTGGTAACTATTTGTAACTATTCTAACAACTAACTAACTTGACTAACACTAATGTTTTACAATGGTAACTTGCTCTTCAGATACATCTAGGAAAGGAGAATTCCCAACCAGGGGGCCCTGCTTTTCCAAACTTGGCAATTCTAAGCCTAGAATAATGTGGCAGATCAGAGAATCTAGCTTTGACTTTGATATCCTTTCGGAATCTAACCATTTTGACCATACTTAATACCTTATTCTGTGGCTAAAAATTTGAAGCAACTCGAGATGTTGGAAGTTGAGTACTGTCAAAGAATGGTAGAAATCGTAGCATGCAACGGATATGATCTAGAAAATGAGATTACTTTCAGTTGCTTGCTACAATTAATACTTTCTGGTCTACCAAGTCTGCAAGGATTTTGCACGGGAAATTGCATTGTCAAAGTCCCATCCTTAACTTTGATTGTCGAGGACTACCAACTGATCAAGTTAAAGATTTCTCCTGATGGGTTACTCCAAAGTGATCCAAGACCAGAAAGACTACAAATAGCAGAGACATTGGGGAAAGAAGAACATGCTGATGACAATGATGCATGATTACGATGGCAACGATGATGAAACGGTAAAGTTCCATATGCTAAATATCAAGTTAATATAAACTTCGATAATTCATAGTTACTATTACTACTTGTTCGAGTTCACTTACCGATACAAAACTTGCAATACTCCGTACATATATAGTGAGTACCATCAAATAAATAGTACTTCTTTCTAATTTCTCTTGTTACTTGATCTGACTATTCTCTGTTCTCCCCTCAACGATCTGTGCCTAGCCTTGCATCCACGGCCGAT
The DNA here is from genome assembly GCF_042453785.1 of Malus domestica. NCBI lineage: Eukaryota > Viridiplantae > Streptophyta > Magnoliopsida > Rosales > Rosaceae > Malus > Malus domestica. The sequence goes on along the minus strand of NC_091669.1, from coordinate 33,735,550 downwards.
CTCATATTGTTTGATATAAAGCCTGCAAGCGGCAGCCTCAATGGAAAAGCTATCTCAGAAACTTGTGTGATTTGAGTAGGCACTGATGCATATCCCAAGTCATATTATGCTTGTGTTGACTTGTTAGTGTTTCGTTGTAAAAGTGTGATTTGTATTTGGACCTTTGTTTGCTACATTTTTTGTTTTGGTGTTTGGGGAATAATGCTTGCATGATTTCTGTAAACATTAATGCATTTGAAGTGGTGCTTGTGTGCACTTGTCTACTGAAACTGCTTTGTACTAAACTATGCTTCTTATTTGAGCTGTCTACTAAAACTAAATCAATTGAATCCGCATCTTTCAACTGGATTGTTAATTTTCTTAACGTGTGTGTGTGTGTATGTTCCTTTTTTCTTTTGGAAAGAAAGCTAGATTTCGTGTATAAAATGTAGGCTGAATAGGTTTAAATAATTTTGGGCCTCTTTATCCGCGAATTGGTTTTGGGATGAACCTCAACTTCCATAAATTTTTTCGAACTCTCTACTACACTTAATGAAATACTCATTATTTCTTGCCCATGTTGTTTTGCTTCTTTCTTTTTTTTCTTGTATTTCGCTTCCTGCAATTCATGAAAAATATCATTTTTCAATCATCTTTTTAAGAGCATCTCCAATGGGCTCCCTAAATGAGCTCATAAGTAGAATTTAGGGAGGATTTAAAAAAAAAAAATCAACTCCAATCATGCTACCTATAAGGGATGGTTCAGTTTGGGATACAGAACCGTGAAAACCCAATACCTAAAACCAAACCAAAAAGTTTCGGGACGGGACTTTAAAAACCAAAACTTAACCAAAATTTTGGGTTTCCCAAAATTCGGTATTACTGAATTTTTTATTTTATTTTTCAGTCTGGATCGGGTATAGGCTATGATTGTGAAATCCCGTTCCTGGATTTTATTATTATAATCTACGTATTGATATTATAGATGCTTTATATTATTTTTCGGGAAATTAATTATTTAAAATTCGTAGACCATTCGAGGTCACAATTTATATTGTTGAATAGATATCGAGATCACGAATGCATAGGCGAAAGCCGTTTGCGAGTCCGGATTATAACGGTATAGTTACGGATGTTTGAAATTGTTGCTAAAAAAAAAAAGGCCACGGGAGTGGCTAAGAAAGAAAAGGATAGAAAGAAAGGGATAGTGGACTGCCGAATGGAAGGGGGGAAGAGAAAGCAGAGGGACGAATGGCAAAAAGAGAGAGGAAGAGTGAACAAATCAGAAATGAGAGAAAGGAGGGAAGGGAGAAAAGAGAGATGGAGAGGAACCGGCCGTATCCTGTGACCCGGTTCCCATTATTCGACCCGACCCGACGGAAACAATGGTTTCTGAGGGTTTCTCCTGCCAATTTTAGGCTACTTACACCAAACTATCACTGGGGAACAAATCCCAGAACTTCCCTCTCCCTCTTACACCCAAAAATCGAAGCAATTTGGCAAGATTTCACGATAAACCGCACCGGTGGGTGCGGTGGTTCCATGGCGGAGATCCGTTAAGTCTGAAGCTAATTCCTTCAATTAACACCACCAAAACACTCCCACGGAGTCCAGGAACAAAGCCCAAACAATTTTGGTGGCGTCGGAGCTACTATGGAGTCGAATCGAGGACACCCAAATTCTAGGGTTCTGACGGTTTTGTGGCAAATTGAGGCTTTTCCAGGCCAAATTAAACTTGGCCACATGTATAAAGTTTTCTCTACTCCTTGAGATCTTCATTTCTATAAATTTTGGTAATTTCTAAAAATAGTTGAATTTTACGGCCAGTCGGGACGGCCGACCGCCACCCGCGGCGGCTCATGCGACAACGCGTGGCCAATGGGCCGATGATGTCTTTCTAAGTTCAATTAGATACCCTAATTTCATAATTTATATCCGTATGACGTAATTTGATTGTTTGGACTTAGTTTCATTACGATACCTTACTTGGTCAAAATATGAACCACGATCTGACCGTTGGATCGTCACCAAACCTTAATGAGTGATAGGACATAATATTTTTGGATCATAGAAACTTACAGATCAGGAATCCGACGTACGGATCTTCCCTAATTGGATTTCTAAGTTTGTAAAATATATTGTTGACCGCCACTTAATTCTAGTAGTTGGCGGAGATCCGACCGTCGGATCGCGATGGGATTTTAGTATGTTGTTCTTTGAGCATAATGTGGACCTTAGGAAGTTACAGATCTGGAATTCGATGTGCGGATCTATTGGATCAAATGATGTAGCGTTGTGGATCCTACTGTTGATCGAGAATTGACTTTTGGTCAACATGTCTCGAAACGTTCTAAATAATAAAATTAGTACTATGGAAGGCTAAGTAAAATCTAGTGGGATCACATTGGTTTTAGAGTGACTTGAATATATGTGATATAGCTATTACCTTGATTTCTTATATTAATATCATCTGTGAATATGATATGGGTTATAAATGAAATTCTATTGAAATGTGAATTATACACACACACACACATACATACTATAGACCTATGTTTATTGAATGTGAATTCTATTGAAGTGTTATTTTTATTTCTGGCCATCGATCTATTTTCATTAAGTATGATTTGACTTGTGCTTTGGAAATATGGTTTGTATTGTATGATTGGATTGATGTGATGAAATGTGAGGGCTAGTAGTGGACCGTTAACCTATTGTCATGGGGTTTGTTACTTAGACACTTGTTTCACATCTTGTTCCTTATTTCACTTTTTGTGTCATTTAACCATTCTAAATTAAGTACTTGGTTCTTGTATTATTTCTTCAAGTCGTTGTTGTATCCCTTGGTCTTCCACTCGATTCCGTTGAGTGATGGTCCGGAATCGTATCTTGAGTTTGATTCCGTTGAGTGGTCCGGAATCCCTTTGGTGACTTGGTTCCTTGGATTTGATTTCAGCTTTAGAGATGTAGGCTTCGTCAAACTATGTCGCTCTAGCCCTGCATATCAGTGTGTTGTATAGGTTATTATTTGGTGTGATTATTGGATGTTGTTGGATGTAATTGTTATGATTATGATATACCGTTGACCAATATGGCTATAGATTATTATTGCGCCTCGTCGATTGTTCCTTGAGATGTTGCACGCTCTGAATTGTGCATTATGTTGAAATATGGCAGTTTATGTGATGAATATTCGAGTGTAGAGAAAAGTTGAACTACGAATGACTTGATCCCTATTGAGGGTACATAGGCAGTCTAACGAAGAGGTTAGATGCAGCCATAAAGTATACGCAAAATTATTATGCATCTGGATCTTGAATTATATTTTGTGCATATCCAAAAGCCGGGGTATGTGGAGTTACAGGCATTTAGGGACGTCACGTGTCGATCTTGGACGTATGTCGAGATCGAGGCGTGACAACTTTAATGGTATCAGAGCAAATGATCCTACTATATGATATGCAACCTTCTCGAGTCTTGTTGGCATGAATTACGATATGCAGTGTGGTTGCATGATTTCATAATTTTTTTGGGCATAAATATGCATTCATGTGATATATGGACACATGTACATTTGAGATACATATATGAATTGCATTGTGTTGTGGTGAAATTTCCATGGTGATTATGAAAAATCTCATTAATGGGAATTATGATTTGCATTGGTATTGCATTATTCCCTAAGTTCTTTGAGTAATGAGAAAGTTATGTGAGAAGTATAATTATGTTGTGAATCATCATGAAGTGAAGTAAATTGGATTGATAATATTTTTGAAAAAAAGTGAATTGAATTGCATATTGGAATGGTTGTTAAATTGAGGGCTAATAGGACACCATGACCCTGCTTGGTTAATCCGCGATAGGGGGTCATTAATGGTCCTGCTTGGTTAATCTGCATTGGGGGACCATACTATATATGGATCGCACTTGGTTAATCCACATTGGGCGATCCTTATGGTCATTTATACGTAAGGGTGATCATGCTTGGTTAATCCGCGTTGGGTTATCACTACCTAACAGTTCTACAAGTGTGACTCTGCTTGGTTAATCCGCATGGGGGGTCACTAGTGGTCCTGCTTGGTTAATCCGCGTCGGGGGACCATACCATATATGGGTCGCGCTTGGTTAATCCGCGTTAGGCGATCCTTATGGCCATGTATGCTTAGGAGTGATCATGCTTGGTTAATCCGCATCTGGTGATCACTTCCTAACAGCTGTAGGAGTGACTCTGCTTGGTTAATCTGCATTGGGGAGTCACGTCACTACCTACTTGGTTATTTTCTATGTATTATGAAAATGTTGAATGTTAAGGTGATTGTGAGGTGGTGATAAGTAAATTGAGAATTTGTATTATACTTGGCACTTAAGAAATTGAATTGGGCAAAAAGGGCAGTGGATATGTGAGATTGGGCGAGAAAGGCCCGTGGATGTGAAAATGGACAGAAAATGCCCGTAGAAGTGAAAAAAAAAAAGAAGAAAAGAAAAAGAAAGTGTGATGTGTATTGGTTAGGTATATTACAATCTTTTCCAGCTTACTAGTCACTAATTGAAATAAAAGAAAATGATGGTGAAATCATTATTCTGTCAATGATAAGTGTGGATAGAAATTTTAAAATGTTATGGCCAACGATAAAAGTGGTTGGAAATGTTAATATTTAAGAAAGATATGGTGATTTGTTGAAGGGGAATGAAATTATAAACTGTGATTATGGTTTGCCATAATGAGAATGGTGGGTGAATATGAATAAAATTATGGAATGAAATTTTTGAATTCATTTAATATAAATGCTTTCCCAACTGAGTTTCTTCGTCTGATGAAAAGAATTGACGGGAAAGGTTGATAATTATAAACTTGATTGGTTGGTTTACCATTAACGCATTATGGTATGAAATTCCGATATTTTGTTAGCCACGTTAGTCATGGCTTGAGATTTGGCATGTGACTTTGTCAATGTGAGATAAGTTAGTTCTATGACTGAGACTATCTTTAAATTGATACATGAATTTGTTGCATAATCTGTTTTGGTGAGAAATTGGGAACAAATTGGTTGAATTATTACTATCTTATTCATTGTGTTGGAGTGTGTGAAAGCTTATAAAAATTGTTGTTGCACAACTCAGCCAATAAATGATCTTAATATCGATGCTCGTCTCACCGTTATAACCTTGATTCAAAACAAATTGGTTGAATGTGGCATGTTGACTAAAGTTTAACCCTTCATTTGTAAGAAAGAGAATAAATGTTGCCATGATAGCTATTCTTGATTAAAGATTGTTTTCAAAACGTTCACATTGATACCTATGATCTCGTTCCTTGTATAGTAAAATATGACGTAGGTATGCTCTGAAAACAACACTAAAGGAATGTGAAAATTTGTTTTTGAGCAAAAGTAAGCATATAATAGATGATATGGAAATAATTTGAGTCAAATTTGATCAATGACTCATAATTCGGTTCATTTGTGATCACTTGGTATTCTTCTTTCCATTACCTAGTGATGTGATTGGACATTCCAATAATTTTGGTTGGAATTTTGGAACTTGATTTGTCAATTTTAATGGTTGGTTGAAATTTTAATATTCATTTAGCCAACAAGACTTATGGCTTAAGGTTGATATTATTTTGCAAGGGAATGTGGCTAGAAATTTTGAGAAAGAATCGTAGTTACGACTATGTATAGCCAATGATGGTGGATGGTTTACCAATGATTGTAATTATTATGTTAGTATTTGTCTAACCAATAGTAAATGTGATTTGATAATTTAGTAATTATTTTAAGTTATGAAGATTGCGGCTTGATGTTTGATAAATATTTTGCCAATGTGTATGGCTATAATTTCTAATATTTATTCTGCCAATAAATGTTGCTGGGAATCTGAGTATATGGGTGAGAATCATGACGATCTATCCGTTAATTTATTTGTTTTGAGTTGAATAAACTCGTAGACTGAGGTTATGATCTTATTCACCATAAATGGAATAATGGGAAATGCTTATAATTACAAAATTGGTTGGTATGGTTGCCAGAATTATGAGTATATTGATGAATTCTTGTTAGTAGCGTCATTCTCTGTGATTGTGCAAAGATTGGTGGTGAAGTTGTACTGAGACGATGATAATTGTATTTGTGAGTTGTGATTCGAACTTGTCAAGCTTGATGTTAATTAAATTCGATTATAATTAAAGAGTAAATGCCATTCGAAATTATTATTCGGTTGAATTGTGGCAGTGGTGGATATGGAATTGATACTAAAATTTCGAGGACGAAATTTTTTTAATGGGGGAAGAATGTAAAATCTCGTTCCTGGATTTCATTATTATAATGTACGAATTGATATTATAGAGATTTTATATTATTTTTTGGGAAATTAATTATTTTAAATCCGTAGACCATTCGAGGACAAAATTTATATTGTTGAATAGATATTGAGATCACGAACGCATAAGCGAAAGCCGTTTGCGAGTTCGGATTATAACGATATAGTTACGGATGTTTGAAGTTGTTGCTAAAAAAAAAAGGTCACGGAAGTGGCTAAGAAAGAAAAGGATACAAAGAAAGGGAGAGAGGATTGCCAAATGGAAGGGGGGAAGAAAAAGCAGAGGGAACAAATCAAAAATGAGAGAAATGAGGGAAGGGAGAGAAGAGAGATGGAGAGGAACCGGCAGGATTTTGTGACCCGGTTCCTATTCTTCGACCTGACCCGACGGAAACAATGGTTTCCGAGGGTTTCTCCGGCCAATTTTAGGCTACTTACACCAAACTATCACTTGGGAACAAATCCCAGAACTTCCCTCTCCCTCTTACACCCAAAAATCGAAGCAATTTGGCTAGATTTCACGATGAACCGCATCGGTGGGAGCGGTGGTTCCATGGCGGAGATCCGTTAAGTCTGAAGCTAACTCCTTCAATTAACACCACCAAAACACTCCCACAGAGTCCAGGAACAAAGCCCAAACAATTTTGGTGGCGTCGAAGCTGCTATAGAGTCGAATCGATGACACCCAAATTCTAGGGTTCCGGCGGTTTTGTGGTGAATTGAGGCTTTTCCAGGCCAAATTGAACTTGGTCACAGGTATAAAGTTTGCTCTACTCCTTGAGATCTTCATTTATGTAAATTTTGGTAATTTCTAAAAATAGTTGAATTTTACAGCGAGTCGAGAGGCCGACGATGTCTTTCTAATTTCAATTAGATGCCCTAATTTCATAATTGATATCCGTATGACGTAATTTGATTATTTGGACTTAGTTTCATTACGATACCTTACTTGGTCAAAATATGAATCAACGATCCAACTGTTGGATCGTCACCAAACCGTAATGCGTGATAGGACATAATATTTGTGTATCATAGAAACTTACGGATCGGGAATCCGACATACGGATCTTCCCTAATTGGATTTCTACGTTTGTAAAATATATTGTTGACCGCCACTTAATTCTAGTAGTGGGCGGAGATCCGACCGTCGGATCGCGATGGGATTTTAGTATGTTGTTCTTTGAGCATAATGTGGACCTTAGAAAGTTACGGATCCGGAATTCGATGTGCGGATCTACTGGATCAAATGATGTAGCGTTGTGGATCTTACTGTTGATCGAGAATTGACTTTTGGTCAACATGTCTCGAAACGTTCTAAATAATAAAATTAGTACTATGGAAGGCTAAGTAAAATCTAGTGGGACCACATTGGTTTGAGAGTGACTTGAATATATGTGATATAGCTATTACCTTGATTTCTTATATTAATATCATCTGTGAATATGATATAGGTTATAAATAAAATTCTATTGAAATGTGAATTATATATATAGACACACACACACACACATATATATATATATATATATATACACACACATACTATAGACCTATGTTTATTGAATGTGAATTCTATTGAAGTGTTATTTTTATTTTTGGCCATCGATCTATTTTCATTAAGTATGATTTGACTTGTGCTTTGGAAATATGGTTTGTATTGTATGATTGGATTGATGTAATGAAATGTGAGGGCTAGTAGTGGACCGTTAACCTATTGTCATGGGGTTTGTTACTTAGACACTTGTTTCACATCTTGTTTCCTTATTTCACTTTTTGTGTCATTCAGCCCTTCTAAATTAAGTACTTGGTTCTTGTATTGTTTCTTCAAGTTGTTGTTGTATCCCTTGGTCTTTCACTCGATTCCGTTGAGTGATGGTCCGGAATCGTGTCATGAGTTTGATTCCGTTGAGTGGTCCGGAATCCCTTTGGTGACTTGGTTCCTTGGATTTGATTTCAGCTTCAAAGATGCAGTCTTCGGCTGAACTGTGTCGCTCTAGCCTTGCATGTCAATGTGTTGTATAGGTTATTATTTGGTATGATTATTGGATGTTGTTGGATGTAATTGTTATGATTATGATATACCGTTGACCAATATGGCTATAGATTATTATTGCGCCTCGTCGATTGTTCCTTGAGATGTTACACGCTCTGAATTGTGCATTATGTTGAAATATGGCAGTTTATGTGATGAATATTCGAGTGTAGAGAAAAGTTGAACTACGAATGGTTTGATCCCTATTGATGGTACGTAAGCAGTCTAACGAAGAGGTTAGATGCAGCCATAAAGTATACACAAAATTATTAGGGAACTTTAACGAAAAGCTCTCGGTACTGTTCACTTTAACGAAAAACCACATTTTTACACTAAAAAGTCAATCGTGGTACTCTTCACTTTACCCTTTATTTTGTCCTTATCGTTAAAACTCAAAGTTTTCAAGCCCTTTTCATTAGTTTTCCGCATCTGGATCTTGAATTATATTTTGTGCATATCCAAAAGGTGGGGTATGTGGAGTTACGGGCATTTAGGGACGTCACGTGTCGATCTTGGACGTATGTCGGGATCGGGGCGTGACAATGAGGCCCAATTTGTTGGGCTCTTTTATTTAATCTGGATTTTGGGTTGAAATTTGGTCAGCCCAATCTATAAGCACATATCCAAATTCCAATTCAAAATACCACAATTCCAATTTCCAATCCAATTCAAAATACGATTCCATCCAATTTAAAAAAAAAAAACCACAATTCAAATTCCAAACCAAATAAAAATACCAAATTCAAATTCCAATCACTAACCTTGCACTTGCAGCCTTGCTTGTTCCAAATTAAGTACAACAAAATTCTAATCTTCACACATAGACATAAGATTAAGATTTAGTACAACAAATTAAGTATAACACACAGAGAGAACCGGCATACATTGATACAACAACTATTACAAATAGCATACATACATAGGCAGATACAATCATACAAATAGCATACAGAATCAGAGAATCCCCAATTTGGCAATTTCAGATGGAATCATGGAACTATATAAAAACCCCAATTTCATAATCGGACAATCAGAATCCAAACCCCTAATTCCCTAATCTCTAATATCAGAATCCCAATCCCTAATTTCGAAACCCTAGTGTCACATCCTGGCCCGAGTCCACCACATCCCGGACCTGTTCCACTACTGTAGCATGATATTGTCCGCTTTGGGCTTACCATTCCCTCACGGTTTTGTTTTTGGGAACTCACGAGCAACTTCCCAGTGGGTCACCCATCCTGGGAGTGTTCTGGCCTCCTTCTCACTTAACTTCGGAGTTCCTATGGAACCCAAAGCCAGTGAGCTCCCAAAAGGCCTCGTGCTAGGTAGGGATGGGAATATACATTTAAGGATCACTCCCCTGAGCGATGTGGGATGTTACAATCCACCCCCCTTAGGGGCCCGACGTCCTCGTCGGCACATTTACGGCCAGGGATTGGCTCTGATACCATTTGTCACATTCCGGCCCAGGTCCACCACATCCCGGGTCTGTTCCACCACCGTAGAATGATATTGTCCGCTTTGGGCTTACCATTCCCTCACGATTTTGTTTTTGGGAACTCACGAGCAACTTCCCAGTGGGTCACCCAACCTGGGAGTGCTCTGGCCTCCTTCTCGCTTAACTTCAGAGTTCCTATGGAACCCGAAGCCAGTGAGCTCCTAAAAGGCCTCATGCTAAGTAGGGATGGGAAGATACATTTAAGGATCACTCCCCTGGACGATGTGGGATGTTACACCTAGTCCCCAATTTCATAATCCAATCCCAATTCCAAATTCAAAATTTCAATTCAACAATCCCTAATTTCGAAATCACAAAATCCCTAAGTTTAATACAAATAAAAAACCCTAAACTCCAATTTCAGAAGCCCTAATCCCAATTCAAATTCAAACCAAAGATGGAAAATGAAAATTATGAAATGATTCAGGAAGGAAGGTCGCAATTTCTTACCTTCAGCCTTGTGCAGTGCAATGCAGACCATATCGAACGAGAGAGAAACACCGATAGAAGTTTCAAGCGAGAGAGAGAAAGTGAGAAAGAGAGCCGAGACTGACAGATGTGTCTCTAGAGATCGAAGACGGTGTGGTGTGGGTGTGTGGTGTCACTGGTGTGGCCAGATTCGAAGACAGAGAGAGAATAGGGAGGAGGAGAGGTCAAGACTTAAAGCAGAGTGGGTGAGGCCTAGGGAGAGAGGTTAATTTGGACTCAACGGTGGAGGTTAAATCTCAACCAATGCAACGGCTATAATAATTCCAATTTTTATACAATGTATATTTAAGAGTTTTTTTTTTATTAGCACTCCATATTTTGTTAAAAGACTTATTTGTCGATTTTGTCCTCGAACTTATAAAGAGCTGTTAATTTTCCTCCTAAACTTTAATTCTAGCCAATTACCTTCTTGAATCCTTATAATTAGCCAAATTCCCCACGTCATTAGATTTCCTAATTTTTCATTTGATATTTCGTCCATCATGAACAAAAATATCTTTTTACATGCAGACTCGTTCAACTCAACTCACCACAACCTCTTCAACTCAACTCACCACAACCTCCTCCTCCTACGAATATCTTATGAGCCTTTTTCATTTTCTATGCTTCTCTCTCTCCAAAGTTCACAACAGATTACACACAGAGCAATAAGAAATGCCACTCCTGCAAAATGTTGATCCTATGAAAAATGCAATAGCCTTTTTTTCATACTTTGCTTCTTGGTTGTCTAGTCAATGGTAATGTTGATCCCATGAAAAATGCAATAGCCAAATTTACCATTTTATCGATTACATGTTCTTCCAAACAACAATTAAGTAATGTTGGCATAGTTGATTCATCAGTGATCAATCCTAAACCCTTAGGGTGTGTTTACCAATCCGTAATCGGAATGAAAAGAAGGAGTCCGATTCTGATTACGGTTCATACCTGTGTCTACTAAAATTTAAAGGAATCAACAGTTTGTGAGACCCACACAAATATTGGAATTCAATTCCTGGAATTGGAGGAATTGGACTCCCTCCATGGATGTGGTAATTGAATTCCGGGAAGGTGAGGGAATCCGGAATTCATTTGCTCTTTCTATTATGCCCTCTTCTCTTATCAATATATCGTTCAACCCAACAAATTAATCTCACGAGCTTGAATTCTGGTAGGGTGAGGGAATCGAAAATCCGATAGGTTCAGGAGATCTGTAGGTCGTATACGAGATCTCGTTCCCGAACACCGGATCGCCGTTGTTCAGGAGGCGATGAACCAGCCGCTTCGACACCGTAGACACGCACGCGTGGACGTAGCTCCGGGACGATGACGTCAACGTCAATATCTCGCGGGCGTGCTTCTCGCTCGCCTGCTCATCCTTCTGCGACATCGCTTTGGCGACCGCGACCTCGAGGTCTAGTTTCTGAGTTTTTTCTTCCACGAAGGGAAGATGATAGTGACTGGGCTCTTACTTTGGCTTTTGCACAATAGTGGACTTCAACTCTTTAGGAAAAGAAAAAAAAAATCTCTAGTTTAAGTAAAAATAACTAGTTTAAATGTTTTTAAAAATAAATATAGAATAAAAATTTTTAAAAATGCATTTTAGTAATCATATTGATTTTTATTCTGATTCAGTTGGTTTAGTAAACAACTTCTATGAATTCAGTTTCATTCCTATTCCGATTCCTGAACATTTAAGTAAATAGTTTCAACAAGAATTTGATTCTGATTCTTCCTCAATTCAATTCCTTCTCAATCCAATTCCTCTAATTTTAATTACAGTTACGTAAGCAAGCCCTTAATTCGCAGAAATGCCCAAATTGAAAGACCTAAACTCTAGAACTAACAGAAATCTAGACGTGCAGAAAAATCTAAGAACTATTTAAGCGAGTGATATGATAATTAAAAAAAATGGGAGGAAATTATAGTTTCTCTTGCGGTGGGGTGTTTCACATGGTTGTGATTATTAATTACACATTTATGATTATTCATCCATATTCGTTCTTATTCGTTTGATGTTTAATGAAAGAAATCTCACATTTGTGGAAATATCAAATGAATTATCACATTTGTCATGAATATTCATCTTTTCTACATTTGATATTCGTGGGAGAAAACAACATGGGTAAATTACATAGTAGTCCCTCAGATTTGAGGTCTATTGCAATCTTATACAACATATTTAAAACATTTCACTTTCATGCCTCAAGAACTATTTTATTTCAATTTCATACAACCGTTACATTTTCCATCCATGAATCTGTTAAATGCTGACGTGGCTGCCACATGTATGTCATGTAGCTGCCAAATGTCTGCCACGTGGCAAATAAAATAATTTTTTTTTTAAAAAAAAACCTGAAATTGGAAGGAAAAAAAAAGGACCGAACCCAGAAGAAGGAGGAAGAAGAAGAAGAAGAAAAAAAAAAGGGACCGAACCCAGAAGAAGGAGGAAGAAGAAGAAAGAGGAGGATGAGGAAGAAGAAGAAGAAGAAAAAAAAAAAAAGGACCGAACCCAGAAAAAGGAGGAAGAAGAAGAAGAGAAGAAGAAAGAGGAAGAGGATGAGGAAGAAGAAGAAGAAGAAGAAAAAAAAAGAAAGGGACCGAACCCAAAGGAAGAAGGAGGAAGAAGAAGAAGATAAGAAGAAAGAAGAGAAGGAAGAAAGAAGAGAAGGAAGAAGAAGAAGAAGAAGAAGAAGAAGAAAAAGAAAGGGACCGAACCCAGAAGAAGAAGGAGGAAGAAGAAGAAGAAGAAGAAGGAAAAAAAAAAAAAGGGGTCTGAACCCAGAAGAAGAAGAAAGAGAAAGAGAAGAAGAAGAAGAAGAAAGAGAAAGAGAAGAAGTAGAAAGAGAAAAAAAAAAGGGACGGAACCCAGAAGAAGAAGGAGGAAGAAGAAGAAGAGAAGAAGAAAGAGGAGGAGGAAGAAGAAGAAGAGAAGAAGAAAGAGGAGGAGGAAGAAGAAGAAGAAGGAAAAAAAAAAGGGTCCGAACCCAGAAGAAGAAGAAAGAGAAAGAGAAGAAGAAGAAGAAAGAGAAAGAGAAGAAGAAGAAGAAGAAAGAGAAAGAGAAGAAGAAGAAAGAGAAAAAAAAAAGTGGCTGATAGGTTTTTCTTAAAAAAAAATTAAAAAATTATTTTATTTACCACGTGGCAGATATTTGGCAGCCACGTGTCATATATGTGGCAGCCACGTCAGCATTTAACAGATCCATAGATGAAAAATGTAACGGTTGTATGAAATTGAAATAAAATAGTACTTGAGGTATGAAAGTGAAATGTTTTAAAGATGTTGTATAAAATTGCAATAGACCTCAAACCTGAGGGGCTACTATATAATTTACCCAAACAACATTCATGACAGAAACCTAGTTGTGTCTTCCTTTGCTTCTTTGATGTGGGGTGTGTGTAAGGTATGTATAGAAAGTGTGGGGTGTGAGGTAATATGGGATGGTATGTGAGGTGTACTAAGATAAATTTTAATTGAAAACGTGTATGTAGGGGTGTATTTAGTATATGAGGTATTCAACAATATGTGGGAAGGGAATAAAACAACTGTATATTTAATTTTTATTTTAGTCAGGTATGATATTACTGAAATACTCAACATATCAAACTGATTCCCGTACCGAATTTATTGGTATCAGTTCGATTTTTGGTACTGAACTTTTCAATACATTATGTTAGGTCTATGTTCAGTTTTTTTATTTTATTTTTTGGTTAGGTTTCGATCGGTTTTGGTTTTTTGGTATTTTTTTTTTCTACCCCTACTCCCTATCCACCTCCTAAAATAGGAGTTTACCTAAGAGCTACTAAATATAGGGAGGGAGAAAGGAGCTCTCTCTATCATTAATGCTAATTATTTTAAATAAACCATTCATTCCTATTGGTTATTATTGATTCATAGTCATTACTTTCTAAAGTAGAGAGTATGGAGTATAGTTAGAGTACAACTTTTTTTTAGAGTGTTTTTTAAAGTAACTATTTGGTAGTTGTAGCTAGTACGTAACAAACCCAACAACTAAACCCAAATCTGTTACTAGCAATAAACACGTGTACAATCAAGATGATGGCATCTGGCATCATAACAATACCCCCTCCGTGAAAGGAGCCTTGTGTTCAAGGCTTGAAATCTGGGAATCGCTGCTTCAAATCTTGATAACTCTCCCAAGTTGCAACATCTACAGACTGATCAGCGGCAGTGGAAATAAGCACGACAATATCTGCCAAATCCTATTGAAAAGTAATGCTGCCACTTGATTAGCACAATAGCAGCTATTAATTCTCTTTACCAATCCTCTGCAAGTTGAGCTTGAGACGAACCCAACAGATCTCTGACTGATTGGTTCCTCGAAATGCATATTGGGAAGAGGCAGTGTGTTCAACATGATGGAAAGGAATGGAAAACAGCAGCACTGCAATTCATCATTTACTTTTCATGCTCTGAGTACTTCCCGAAATACACCCTCCCATTATTAGAGACCTTGTCCTCAAGGTTTTAAGTCCAGTAGCATCTTCCTTACATAAATGTTGACAACGAACCCAAACTATCATAGTGGTGCAATAATAGCTTCTACAACAGGCAGCAAAGTAATAATAGCTCCCCAGATCAAATTATACTCAAGAGCTTTAACAATAATGAACCTAAAACACTAGACCTATCCTCCAGTTTTGGTATGTGCTTTGCAACCGTGAAGGCAGCATCCAACTTCCCTTGCTCAACATATTCGCTACTAAGATGGTACATTGTCATTTGTCATCATTCTTCTACCAATGGACCGATTAAGTACCCATTGTGTGTTAGGGATGTCGTTGTGGTGGTTGTAGCGGTGATGATGATGGTTATGGTGATAGTGGTGTGTACCCGTCTGTGTCTGGAAAATGCTTGTGTTCACTTGTGCATAACTGTTTTGTATTACAATTATGCTTTTTATTCGAGCTCTCTATGACAATTTATTGAACTGCTACTGTTAATCAGGAACTAATTAAGATTGCTTCAGCAGGTTTGGAATTTTCATCTGCCAAGTCTGCAAGGCTTTTGGTCAGTGGTTTATACGTTCCTATGAGATTGACTCCACGGAGAAATTTGTGACTCTTGCACCATACTACATTTTTTATGAAAAGATGATTTATACCTTCATTTATCTTTCTGTATGCTTTCATTTGCAACTAATGCGTCCCACTTCTGTGAAAAAAAAGGTTTGTTGACAAGTTCTTTAAAAAAACTCCGCCTATGTCTTACATGGCCGGTCCCAAGCCCAGATAAAGGAGGAGGGGGAGGGCGTCAGGTAGTCGACAGTCGGCACTCCATGATCACGTCGAATCCTTATGAAAATGAATCCATAACAAAATCGCGCTAAAGCTAGGGCGTCACCCGTAAGTGGCGCGCTGTGTGGCCCGAGCACAGTGATAAGTGAGCAAGGGTCGCTGTATCTCCATCGGCACCCGGATGTAGTGTTAAATGAGCAAGGGGGCCATAGAAACTTCTTTTCGAACGACTCCACTCAAAGTTGTTTGGGAGCATATGCTCCTATCAACTTTACCCGGGACACACAAAAGAAGTACTTTGATTCTATTAGACGGGGGAGGGTGAAGAAGCTAGGACAGAAGGGTAGAGTTCAAGAGAGCAAAATGCGTTTAGGAACGTGGAATATAGGAACCTTAACGGGAAAATCTATGGAAGTAGTGGAAGTTATGGTGAGGAGAAGGATAAATATTATGTGCCTACAAGAAACTAAGTGGGTTGGTAGTAAGGCAAAGGATCTAGAAAACTCAGGGTTTAAACTTTGGTATTCGGGCACAAATAGAACGAGAAACGGTGTTGGCATCATCGTGGACAAGACCTTGGTACAAGATGTTGTAGATGTCAAGAGGGTAGGAGATAGAATCATGGCAATCAAGATTGTAATAGGACAAGAACTTATCAATGTGATTAGTGCGTACGCACCTCAAGTAGGGTTGGATACGAGTTCGAAGGAGAAATTTTGGGAAGATCTTGGAGACTTGGTGCAAGGAATTGCTCAGACGGAGAAGTTATTTATAGGAGGAGATTTAAATGGACACGTGGGCAGGGAGACAGGCAACTATGGAGGTTTTCATGGTGGCCATGGTTTTGGGGAGAGAAACGAGGATGGGGAAGCTATCTTGGATTTTGCAATGGCATATGATCTCTTCTTTGCCAACACCTTCTTTAAGAAGAGAGAAGAACATGTGATCACCTACAAGAGTGGGTCGTCAAAAACACAAATAGATTTTCTTCTAATGAGGAAAGGGGATCGTATAACTTGTAAGGATTGCAAAGTTATACCAGGAGAGAGCGTGGCTAATCAACATCGCTTGTTGGTGATGGATGTACATATCAAAAGAGTATGACAAAAGAACAAGACTTGGAAGTGCCCAAGGACTAGATGGTGGAATCTAAAAGAAGAAAAACAAGCTATTTTCAAAGAGAAGGTAATCACCCAATGTGTGTGGGATAGAGAGGGGGAAGCTAGCCAAATGTGGGATTCCATGGCTAGTTGTATCCGAAAAGTAGCAAAAGAGGTATTAGGAGAGTCCAAGGGCTTTGCCCCACACCAAAAGGAATCTTGGTGGTGGAATGAGGAGGTACAAACAAAGGTGAAGGCTAAGAAGGAATGTTGTAAAGCCTTATACAAGGAGAGGACCGATGAAAATGGTGAAAGGTATAGAAAAGCGAAGCAAGAGGCGAAGAAAGCTGTCAGAGAAGCTAAGTTAGCGGCTTACGACGATATGTATAAAAGACTAGATACCAAAGAAGGAGAGTTTGATATCTATAAACTAGCTAGAGCAAGGGAATATAAGACAAGGGACCTAAACCAAGTGAGGTGCATCAAGGATGAGGATGGAAAGGTTCTTGCTACAGAGAACGCGGTTAAAGACAGATGGAAAGGTTATTTTCATAATTTTTTCAATGAAGGACATGAAATGAGTGCTTCTTTAGGGGAGTTGAGTAACTCAGAAGAGTGTAGAAACTATTCTTTTTATCGTCGAATCCGGAAGGAAGAAGTGGTTGTAGCTTTGAAGAAGATGAAGCATAAAAAAGCAATAGGCCCAGACGATATACCAATCGAAGTGTGGAAACTTTTGGGAGAGACAGGTATAACATGGCTCACTGACCTTTTCAATAGGATTTTGAAAACGAAGAAGATGCCAAATGAGTGGCGAACGAGCACTTTGGTGCCTATCTACAAGAATAAGGGCGACGTACAAAATTGCATAAACTATAGGGGTATTAAGCTAATGAGTCATACAATGAAGCTCTGGGAGAGAGTCATTGAGCATAGATTGAGGCAAGAGACACGGGTTTCGGACAACCAATTCGGGTTCATGCCAGGGCGCTCAACCATAGAGGCAATCTATCTCTTACGAAGATTGATGGAAAGATATAGAGATGGGAAAAAGGATTTACACATGGTCTTTATAGATTTGGAAAAAGCGTATGATAGGGTCCCAAGAGACATTCTTTGGAGGATTTTAGAGAAGAAAGGAGTACGAGTAGCATATATCCAAGCTATAAAGGATATGTATGAAGGAGCAAAGACTGCCGTAAGAACTCATGAAGGACAAACCAAAAGCTTTCCCATAACTGTAGGATTACATCAAGGCTCATCCTTAAGTCCTTACCTTTTTGCGTTGGTAATGGATGAGTTAACAGGACATATTCAAGATGATATTCCTTGGTGTATGCTTTTCGCAGACGATATAGTGTTGATAGATGAAACTCAGGAAGGGGTAAATACAAAGCTTAACCTTTGGAGAGAAGTGTTGGAATCTAAAGGTCTTCGCCTAAGCCGATCAAAGACAGAATATATGGAGTGCAAGTTCAGTGCAAATGGAGGCCAAAACGAGTTAGGGGTGAGGATCGGAGATCAAGAAATACCAAAGAGCGACCGTTTTCGTTACCTAGGATCTATCTTGCAAAAGAACGGAGAATTAGATGGAGATCTCAACCATAGAATACAAGCTGGATGGATGAAGTGGAAGAGTGCATCCGGCGTGTTATGTGACCGCCGTATGCCACTGAAGCTCAAGGGAAAATTTTATAGGACGACAATAAGGCCGGCGATGCTGTATGGCACAGAATGTTGGGCGGTGAAACATCAACACGTACACAAAATGGGTGTATCGGAGATGAGGATGCTTCGTTGGATGTGTGGGCACACGAGAAAGGATAAGATTAGGAATGAGGATATCCGGGGTAAAGTAGGAGTAGCCGAAATTGAAGGAAAGATGAGAGAAAATCGGTTACGGTGGTTTGGACATGTGCAAAGAAGGCCTATTGACGCTCCGATTAGAAGATGCGACTATGGGACAGAGGTTCAGGGCCGAAGGGGTAGAGGAAGACCTAGGAAAACTTTGGAAGAGACTCTAAGAAAAGACTTAGAGTACTTGGATCTAACGAAGGACATGACTCAGGATCGAGTACAATGGCGTTCTAAGATTCATATAGCCGATCCCACTCAGTGACTTGGATTTTCCAAGTCTCTAACCGAGAAGTTTTCCTTACTCGGAAAATTAAGGGAACACTACCCCAACCTACATGCTCCACTCAGAAAGCTTCAACATACAAGCTTCAACAAAAGAAAATTCAAAGAACTTAACGAAGAAGGCTTTGGTGTATTTAACACAATACGTTGAAATAAAGGAAAGCTTATTTATTGATATCCCCGATAAGCTACAAATATGTACATATACATGAGTCAAAATAAACACACAAGAGGGAGCCTTCACAAAGGTTGCTTAGGAGAAGTCTCAGCAGTCGGTAGAGCCCCAGAAAAAGAAGGCACCGGAGGGGGATCATTTGGAGCCTCAGTACTGGACAGAACCCTAGAAGGAGGAGGCATTAGAGGTTGATCATTTGGAGCTTCATTACGCGGTACAGCCTCAGAAGAGGAAGGCAATAAATGCCTTTGGAACAAACCCACAAATCTCTGATGATCAAGTAAAACCTGACCATCAGTTTCCTTCATCTGGTCAAGCTTCCTCTTCATGTTTGTAGCATAGTCATGTGCGAGCCGGTGCAACTGTTTATTCTCATGCTGGATAATTGGAAAGTCCCTGTGTGTCAACCTCTGTGCTTCATGGCAAGGTAGACTAGCAAACATGCCCAACCTTTACTCACATTCGAGAAAACACTCCCAACAAGATTGCTTGCTCCAAAATCGAAGAGGCACCGTCCTCCGAATCTCGAGAGCCAGACTCCCAACATGACTACTTTCTCAAAATCGAAGAGAGGGTAAAGGAACAGTACCATTGCTGGATAATTGGAAAGTCCCTGTGTGTCAACCTTTGTGCTTCGTGGCAAGGTAGACTAGCAAACATGCCCAACCTTTACTCACATTCGAGACAACACTCCCAACAAGATTGCTTGCTCCAAAATCGAAGAGGCACCGCCCTCCGAATCTCGAGAGCCAGACTCCCAACATGATTACTTCCTCAAAAATCGAAGAGACACTGCTCTCCGAATCTCGAGAGCCAGACCTCTAGCATGATTGCTTTCTCAAAAATCGAAGAGGCATCGTTCTCCGAATCTCGAGAGCCAGATACCACAGACCACTTTTTCAAAGTGCTCTGACAGAGTTAAAACATGTGAAACTGGCAGCTCCCACTACCGTGCTATGACCAAGCAGGGTAAAGGAATAGCATTACTACTTGTTAGGGAGACTCCTATATATGTCGACCTCCATCCCCAACGGACAGGCAGACCTGCAAAAATGCTCAACCCTTCATCATATCTGAGAGGGCACTCCCAACGAAGCCTTTCGAAATATTCAGCTTTCTTTCCCCCCGATAATACCTCTGCAAACAAGCTATACTAGAGCAAGAATATCTCATATCATCAGGGTTAAAAGCAAGAGTATCCCATATCATGCTTTTTCCCTGTCTTTTCCTTTGGCCTTGTTTTTACCTGCAAGACAAGGAAAAAAAGAGCAATCAGTCAGCACTTGGAATCAAGCTTCCAACCAGGAACTGACTGCCTGGAACCCCTAACCTGATTACTTACCTGGCATTGCTCTCGAGTACTCATCTTCAACATCTTATGTTTCCAGGGAAGATTCCGCATCTGCTTGAGGAACAAATAGGGCAAGTGCGAAGGATACAAGGAAGCATGTGGAGACAAGCGTAACAGCACACGTGCCGATACATCCATTACTCTGTCAAAAGCAAAAGTATCCCATATCAGCAGGGTGGAACGTACTCTAGATTTGATGGACTTGTTTTGACCCTCAAATTCTTCAGTCGGCCTTATACTCTGGAGGAAACCAGAAAACCCTCCAGCTCAGTTCAAGAATAAGCCTGTGGAAAGTTACTTCTTCAAAAGCAAAAGTATCTCATATCATCTCTTCTCATTTTTCTTCTCTTTATCCTTCATGCTGCTGCAAGATGGGGAGAAGGTGAACAATCAGTCGGAGCTCTGATTGCTTACCTTGTCTGTCACCTCTTTCAGCAGACCCCCTAGCTCGGCGACTTGGGGGACTCCTACTACATGGTTTGTATCGCGCTTGACCAAGCCTGAAACTACAAGTAAGCTTCAAGTGAAATTGATACATTACCTTGTGCATCTCCACCAGTTAAAGATACCACCCCTGGATGGAGGAAGAGTACTTCCAGAGAATATGCCACATCTACCTATGAGATAGATAAGGCAAGTCAAGACGACACCACACTCCGATACTTAGAAGTTTCGTGATTACGAGATCATTCTCCCACAATATTTTCTAATGTCATTTGTACTAAATCATTCACTTGTACTCACTAAAGGAGAGCTTGAACCTATGTACTTATGTAAACCCTTCACAATTAATGAGAACTCTTCTATTCCGTGGACGTAGCCAATCTGGGTGAACCACGTACATCTTGTGTTTGCTTTCCTATCTCTATCCATTTATATACTTATCCACACTAATGACCGGAGCAATCTAGCGAAGATCACAAAAAGCGACCGTTTTCGCTTCCTAGGATCTATCTTGCAAGAGAACGGAGAATTAGATGGAGATCTCAACCATAGAATACGAGCTGGATGGATGAAGTGTAAGAATGCATCCGACGTGTTGTGTGACCGTCGTAGGCCATAGGGAAAATTTTATAGGACGGCAATAAGGCCAGTGATGTTGTATGGCACAGAATGTTGGGCGGTGAAGCATCAACACGTACACAAAATGGGTGTAGCGGGGATGAGGATGCTTCGTGGGATGTGTGGGCACACGAGAAAGGATAAGATTGAGAATGAGGATATCCGAGGTAAAGTAGGAGTAGCCGAAATTGTAGGAAAGATGAGAGAAAATCGGCTTCGGTGATTTGGACATGTGCAAAGAAGGCCGAATGACGCTCCGGTTCGAAGATGTGACTACGGGACAGAGGTTCAGGGCCGAAGGGGTAGAGGAAGACCTAGGAAAACTTTGGAAGAGACTCTAAGAAAAGACTTAGAGTACTTGGATCTAACGGAGGACATGACACAAAACCGAGCGCAATGGCATTCTAGGATTCATATAGCCGACCCCACTTAGTGGGAAAAGGCTTTGTTGTTGTTGTTGTTGTTGTTGTTGTTGTTGACAAGTTCTTTAAAAAAGATGTATGCAGGTAAGATTTCCTAGCTTGGACAAATTTTTAATGCATCTTGTAAATGAACTCCATAGACGGAGGTTAAAAAGTGTTCTGATTTGCTAACATCTACTTAGAAGACTAAGCAATAAAACAAAGATCGACTTTAAAATTTTGAAAATGTTCCGTTAGAGCATATCTAATCCCGCTCTCTATTTTTTTTTTTTTTGGACATATTCTTACTACTTTACTTTAAATAGAACTAGCATATGGGCACACACAAAGTGTGTGAGAAAATTTTTTATTTTTGTTTTTGAAATAAAATGAGAGAGGAAGGGAATAATAGAGAACGTGGGAGTGAGAAGTTTATTTTTATTTTTTATAATAAGAGATATGTTAGGATTACATGTAGGTGATGTTTTGAAAAAAAAAACAGCAAAATTTAGTCGTGTGAAATTACATTTCTACCCCATATTTCTTATTCATATCCTATTTTAATTAGAAGGTTAAACTGGTAATTTTATAAAATTTTGGTTGACAATGAGTGTTTTATTAATTAGTAGAGATATTTTGTTAATAAATTTACCTCAAATAAAATGACTTTAAAGGACCCAATCAAAAGATTATTTTAACAAATGAAGACTTCTACATAAAATTAAAAATGAAACAAATGCTCGTCAAACCCACAGTCAACCTTGGCAGCCAACCCATCACCCAACTTCTCCCTCCCAGCCAACCCATCACTGGTTTGATGCCTTGGTTGAGGAAGTCTGAGGCTAATATAAACATGGGACAGCCATATTCTTGTGCTGGATATGAGAGCAAGTCCACCGGGAAGAAGAGAGCCCAGCACCCAGTCAAAAAACCAGGCTGGCACCCTGTCAATTCACTCCAGCTTGTGAAATCGATTGGCACCCAGCCCAAGCCAGTCCATAGGCCGGCCTAAAATCGACATACCTTGGGACCAGCCTATCTGACGTCAGTGTGGCGTCGGAGGGCATATGACGTCAGAGAGGGAGTTGTTGTGGAGGCTGAGGAGCGAAGCTGGTCGAGGCGGGAGAGGATGTCGGGAGGGAAGGAACCACGGAGGGAGAACGACGGGAGGACAAAGCGACGGCGTCGGAGGTATGGAGATGCAGGAGGACGGCATCGACGGCGTCGGAGATGCAGGGGTGGATGGCGTGCATAAATGGAAGGTTTTGAAGAGGAAGGAGAAGGAGAGCTCACGTGAGTGAGCTGGAAAAGAGAGAGAGAGGGAGAGAGAGAGAGAGAAAAAAAAAGGATCAGAGAGGGAAAGGAAGAAAGAAGAAAAAATAAAAAATAAAATAAATGATAAAATATTAATTGATATGAATAAAATAATATAATATTAGATAGACTGGGTGCAAGCGTATTTTTAGGGTGGAGATGCTTTGGTCTATTACTGTTCACTGGGGTCTATTACTGTTCAATTGAGTGGATAAATGCGCTGAGTGCTGGCAAAAAGTCCTTAGGGGTGGACTTGCTCTGATGGAGTTGGAGTTCTTTGTGGGAGATGGATTGTCTGCCCTCCCTTTCCCATACCCTTCCAATGCCCTCCTATTTTGTGCGGTCACCGTTAAGCCACGTCAACATTTTATATTAATTTTTTATAAAAATAATAAGACAAAAAGCAAATGTTGATGTGACTTAACCGTGACCGTACAAAACAAAAAGGCATGAAAAAGGTACGGAGAGAGAGGAGGGCAGACAATCCATCTCCTTCTTTGTGCACTTCATGTTTCCCATCTCTCTCACACAATAGCTTGTCATATTGATTTGAATTCGACAACTACAAATTATGTACAGAGAAGGCCTAGATGGGTGGAGGTAGGAGACTTGGGAGTCGTGATGTTTAGACTTGGCACTTTAGATCTAATTCATTAACTAGACCCAACCCACCTGTTAAAATTATTATTTCGATAGATGTTTAACCGATTGAGTTGTTAATTGAGAAAACCCGATAATCATTCGTTAAATAACGAGGTCATTTTATGTCTACCGTAAGACCCGTTAACATTTGTTAATTGAGTGTTTGTGTAATTCCAATAAAGAATGAGATCTGGAGACAACCGTCGTCCCGACCTCCACTCTCCCTATTCTTCTTCTACATCAAATCCTATTCTCCAATTACAAACACACAATCGAATACCAACAATCAAAGGAGATAGCCCTTTGCAGAAGGAGCTTATTTCAAAAAGTAACAATGAAGCAGAAGAACATAGAGATAGCCGCTAAACCCTCCTCGAGAGCAATATCCTTTATGGGTGGCCCACAATGTGCATTCCATACTTCTCATACTTCTCATACTCTCCGTTTGATCCGGTGGGTATCTAATTTTGTATTTATTTTTGCAGGACTTTGGATACGGTCTCTAACTATCAATATTTTTTTATTGAAACCTTGTTAGTTTTTAGTTTTTGATTGAGGTCCCTAACATTAATGTAATAATATAAGTTACTATATTTTTTTAAATTAAAAATTAAAATTTGTAATTGTTTATATTAATGAGATTTTAAATAAAATCCATAATTTATGGGATTAAAAATAATAAAATATAAATTATACTCTCTATTGTATATGTGTGTGTGTATACACATATATGTATGGGTACATTAAACCAAATTAACAAAAAAAGTTATTGTACCAAAACATGGATACATTCTCAAACCAACGAAAAAGAATGTACCCATATAAGTTTAAACATGGATTAAAAAATTTGAATGGATTTTATATTAAAAAAGGGTATATTTTACATATAACAAATTGATATATTTGATAATGGGTACATTTAAGATTAAAAAAATTGAAAAATTATATGAATGGGTACATTTAAGATTAAAAAATTGAGAATCTTTTTATATATAAAAAAAACTAATAGGTACAAACTTAATTTAATTTAATTTTTTATTATTTTGGAAATGTTTGAATTGAAAATTAATTAGAAGTTTCATAGAGGTGTGAGTATTAAACCCTAAATTAATTACTAAGTTTTATATTAAAAAATTATATAATAAACATGTAAATTCATTATCACATTAATGCTAGGGACTTGAATCAAAATTTGAGAACTAATAAGGTCTTAATCAATGAACAATAAGAACTAGGGACCAGATACTAATTTTTCCTTTATTTTTTTTGTTTTTTCAATTCTTTATTTATTTATTCTTTAAAAATGAAGACAACCGGTGACAAGTTACAATTATCCACCTATTTCGAAGGCCGGAAAGACTCATGTTGAAATTTCAGTCTCTCCTGGCTACAAGTTTGGCTTCCACACCAGTAGCGGGTATCGAACCCGAGACCTCTAGTTTTTAGTTTGAATGAAGCCTCGAAATCCGCTATTTACCACTGAGCCACTAACTCATGATGGCTTTTTCAATTCTTTATGATTATATTGTTTTATATATATATATATATATATATATATATATTTGTTTTGGTTTTTATTTGGGAACTACTATTAGCATTCTAAAAATCTCATTTTGCACTCTTTGTAAGTGTATTTTTTTTCTAATTATGAAAAGTTTAAAGTGTAAATAATGTTTTTAGAATGTTAATAGCAATTCATTTTTATTAACAAAATATGGGCTAGTGTGGGAAAATGAGATTGTCATTTGCTTTTTTTTTAGCAACCCAAAACAAAATACGTGTAATTAGTATTGGAATGTAAAATAAAAAATAAAATTAAAATTTTGTTAACGAGTGAAATGGGTTAAACGGGTGACTCATTAACTTAACGAGTTAGGTTTTGGTGACCCGTTAACTTAATGAGTTAAATTCAAATGACCCATTAACTTAACAAGTCAAGTTAAAATTGACATGAACCCAATAAAACCGATCCGTTTACAAGTCTAATGGTGGTCTTACAAGATTTGGGACTGAGGTTGGCTTTGGGTGTTGGTGGGAAGGCATAGCTGTGTTGTTGGGGGTGGTTGTGCGGGTGGATTTTGGGGAAATCGTTGTGCGGCTGATTTCTGCACATTTTAGAGTGTAATACCGTCCCTTTTTCGCCTATACAAGTTTATCAAGTCTCCTTTACATCAACAACATGACATCCTGCTTATTTTCTGGATGACGACACACATGATATATGTAATTGCTACTTTCGTCTTCCGTTCAAAAAATTATATAGTACTTTAAAATATTTTATATTACGTAATTTTTAATTGTTCGATCTTAATGATGTACAAACACAATGGGGAAATAATTGTAATTTTACCATAGTAAAAGATTAACACGGACTTCTGTATCGCCCAGCATGTAGAAGGCTACATGTGCTGACATGCGGACGTGGGCATCCTTCCATTATACAATATAATCTACCATTTTCATCTTCAGAAGAAGATAAAGTAAATGAGAAATTAGGTTATCATCTTTATTTTTTTTTAGTTAATTGGATAAAAAAAATTTCTTCAAATTTTGATCAAGTTCCTTTGGTTTTAATAAACGCCATTAATTATTTGAAAACAAAATATTTATATTCAAGATAATTAAGTTTTATTTTTAAATATATTTATTTAGTGTTAGAAACGTTACATTTGATATATTATATTTATGGTTAAAATTTTTATCATATATTTCTATTTCTAGTTTGTATCCATTTTTAATTTGCAATCATTTTTTAAAAAGTACCTGACACACCCCGATCCTAGAATCAAGGCATGCTGGCCGTCACATGGGCGTGACGTAACCAAAAATGCGATGCGGAAGCAATAAGATAAGAGAAATTCGAAGGAATAAAAACCAACTACTAGCAGTAATATCCAACTAATATGCTAGAGTGAGTTTAAGTGTGAAACACACAAAATCAGAGCATAAGTACTAGGTGCAGTCTAGTAGGACCATTACTAAATTACAACACCCGAATGTGAGTCCTACATTTAAGTAGTCTGTCAGAACACCTTAGGAATCCTTGTTAGCCACCAACACTGCTAACTAGAACTTGGAGGGGCGCAAAACAAAATTGAGTGGGTCAGTAAAACAAAGCTTTTCGAAAACATTTCATTTAATAACATTTCTAACCCATCACTGTAAAACCTGTATACTTTCCCAGAAAATAACATAATATGCATATAATTCTTCAAATATCTCAAATCACAAATCTTTATCAAAAACCAAAAAGTATGTCATGCTATAAGCGTCAATAAGAATAAGGATGCATCAAAATAATAGATGAGATAAGGAATTAACCGAAGACCCTACAGCTGGTCCTATACGGTTAATTCTATAGCTCAATATCCAAACCAACCAAAGTCACCACAGTGACCTGTACGGCGCTACTCTGCACATAGATCGGAACTACCTAAAGTAGTCTGTACGATAAGAATAGTGTAAGAATACGCTTTAGTGCTTCTCTCATCAACAACTGTATAATAAGCTAAAATCACCTACAAGTCAGAACCACCTCTAATGGTCTGTTTGACATGTCGGAACCACCTCTAATGGTCTGTTTGACATGTCGGAACCCTCTAATGGTCTGTACGACATGCACCTACTTGGATCCAAGGTGAGTGTGTGGTGCGGGGTGAATAATGTAAGCACTAACACCATGGGTGCAGGTTATGAGCTCTCAACACAATTCACATCATCAATAAATCCCATGAACAACATAAAACTCACCTGATACTCACATGTGCGTCCACATCACCATTTAACACACACATATATATATATATATATATATATATGCATCAATCACTAATTCATATATTTCATATTATGCATGCATGGCATTTTAAAACATGTTTTCATTAAAATTCAATTTCTGGGAAAATCAATAGTATATAGGTAAATACAAAAAATTCTGCCCACTTACTGATATGTCGAAGGGTCGTAACCCTCGTGACGCCCTTGAACGCGCTCATTCTTGGGCTAGGTCTCACCTATATGTGAAACAACTATAAAAACGTTATTTTAAAGCACATAGGCAAACTAGCTAATAACTTCTCATACATTGCTCAATTTGGGTATATGAATATACCACAGTGATCTACACAACCTTAGGGTCATCACCAAATTTTTAGAAAAAATTTCCAATGCCGCACGTGCCCCCACGTGCCGGGATAGGCATGGTGCTACGAGCGTCACCCCCTACCTCCAGTCGCCGGCGCCGGAAAACTGGAGATTTTTCAAACTCCTTATTCTCCGTCAATTCTCAACCATTTTTTGCGCACTTTATATCAAAATGAAGCCCTAAGCACATAGAATCACGTTATACTACTTTAAGGCTAAAAAACACACGAAATCTCACCAGAGAAAATCCAAGAAAACCGGCCAACTTTGAACCCAGTGATCTCGACGTCCAAAACCTTCAACCTAAGTACTCCGAGCTTCCTTGGGACCTCACGAAGCTCCCTGTAAGCTTAGAATTCCCTGAAAATCAACATTACGTGTGCATGAACAGTGATTTCGAATTGGGTTACGATTTTGACGTGATATCGAGGGTTTCCAATTCTAAAAATAGTACCATTCGATTCAGGAGGTTGCAAGGATGAAGGAACTCACCTTTTTGACGTCGATCCGTGAAGATTTAAGGGTTTTGGTCCTCGTCCGTACAAGTTCGAGAGAGAGAGAGGAAGAGTGAATTGAGAGGGAAGAGAGAGAGAGCACGGGGGAGAGTGCTTGTCCCGTTTGTGTGTGGTCCACCCAAAACAAATCACAATCCAATTTCTTAAGTCCCTAACCACACAAATTGTATACAATTTCAATCCCTTTAATTTATTTCCAAGAATTAAAAAGAGTATGCATTTATTCAAATAACATGTCACACGTACCTTAGCAACCGTTAAGGGCAATTCCGTCATTTCACATCAACGAATATGAAATTCCGGGACGGGCTGTGACAGTACCAATTTTATTTTAAATTTTAATTTGTACCCATATATTAATTTCTTTTTGTCCCTTATTTTTTAAAATTTTATTTGTACTCATAATTTTTTTAACCTTTTATTTGTACCCATAATTTATTTATAATGTATCCATTTTTTTTTTCAAATGTACCACTTTGTTATATGTAAAATGTATCCCTCTTTTTTTTGTAAGTACCATTTTTAATGTAAAATGTTCCCATTTTTTAATGCAAAATCTATTTATTTTTTAATCTAAAATGTACCGTTGTTTTTTTAATATAAAATGTACCCATTGTTCTTTTTATAGAAAATGTACCCACGTTTTTATGTAAATGTACCAATTATATATATATATATATATATGTGTGTGTGTGTGTAGTAATGTAGCCAAAATTTATTTATAAATGTACTCATTTTATAAAAATAAAAAAAAAATCCCTTTTTTTTATAATCTAGAATGCACCCATAAGCAATTATTATTATTATTTTTTTATCTAAACCCGTAAACAATTTTGAATAATTAAATTGGTAGTGTAAATGAAAGAAAAAAAAAACGGTTGAGTCTTTATTGGTATTATTGTATCTCTTTTATTATTATGTCATTCATGTAGCAAGAGAGGGACTTCAATAAAAAATTTAAAATGCATATGGTTTGAGTCCATAACAGTTAGGGACCAAGAACCAGGGACCGCAACTAAACTATCCCTAAAGTAAATAAATAATAAATGAAGTAATCATGCCTATAAATATAAAATTTTGAGATTGCTGTCAATAAGTTGGCTAGAAACTTATTTTTCAACAACTTGATGCCCCATGTGATTTAGCATTTGGATCACATAAAAAACTCATATTTTATCATTTAAATATTACAATGTCAATTGTCTGTCAACGGTTGTGGTAGGCGTTGAGCCCACTACAACTCCATGCTGCTGACATGTTCAAGTTTCGGTGTGTGTGTCTATATATGTCTAATATATATAAGGATCCCTTAATTAGAGGGATTCCCATTTTTTTTAAAAAAAAAAGAGGAGCGCCCTCTTGACTGTTGGATTGACTTTAATGAAATTGTATGGTTGAGATTAAATTACAAGCGAATTGGAACAACTTAATTAAAAGGGTAACTGAAAAACTAAACCACAACATTACGGTGATTAATGATATATTAACTTAAATTTCAATAATGAGTGAATAGCTAACAGAGGTTTCCTGATCAAGTGATCATGCGACCTCCAAAGGCTTATTGATCAACTTAAAACGCTTACTGGTCAAGTGCTTACTTGAATCAGATTCAAATCCCAACATAATAGAATAAAATTAAATTATTTTCATAGCTAATACAGCCAGTACAATTTCATCGAGGAATCAAATGTGCTAAATAATTGGTGTAGATTCCCACGCTAAAGTGCTAAATAATTGCCATGAAAATTAAGTTATAATTTAAGATTGACGTCAACTAAGACAGCCATTTCTTGCCTACCAAATACCAGACCAAGTCCTCACTTTTAGTCTTTTTTAATTTCATTTCTCTACCGTACCACGTTATCTCTCTCATGCATTATTTATCTCATCTTCTTCTGCTAAGAGAGTTGTTCTTCCCATTGCCCTTCTCTTGTCTGGTTTTGGTTTCTTCATCACAGCAACCTTCTTTTGCTTAATCTACTTTCCTTTACTTATAAAAGTGAAAAGTCGAATCCGAAAATCAAAAGACAAAAAAATATTACATTCTGTCAATTTCGTTGTTTCCCGTGCCTCTTGATTTCATTTTTTGACAATTTCAAATTCCCATCACTCTGTTTTACTTAGAAAGGGAAAAAAAGGCATATATACGTAGTTGGCTTTATAGACAAACAACTTGTGCTCTTTGTCCAAAAAAACAACAGTTTGTGCTCCAGTGTTGTATAGGCAAGGAATCTGGAGAGACAAGGTTTAAGGTGCGTCTCTTGATTTTTTTTCTTGTTTTTTGTTTCATTCATCTGCTCTTTATGAGGTTTTTAGTTGTTTGTGCGAAGTTGTTCGTTTTGTTTAACCAATATTATTGCTTTACCAGTCAAGTTGAGATCAAGTCGAACAATTGTCAAATCTTAATCGTATACGTTGGCTATGATATGCTAGGATGCTATGGGGAACACTGATAGATAGTCAACCTTTTGGTTAAAGCGGCGCCCCCAGGGTCCTAACCCCTAAAATCTTTGATCTAAAGTCTACGAACTTCAGGCTCACATATGTAAGTTTATGCAAGTCATACATAGTACCAATTAACAATAACACATTTAAAATACAAAATTGCATTCTAATCCTTCAAAAATATCACTTTTAAACTAAAACATTGTGTAAGATTAAAATCAAATTTAGTCCTTTGATACATTTAGTAACCTCATAATTATATTCTTTTTCTTTTTCTTCATTTAATTATATTCTGATAATTTTTTTTTCTTATGGTTATTTAGGTAAACTATATTTCAATACACTTTGTGTTCTACATTTATGTAGATCAATTCATTTAATATATTTTAGTATTCTCATTTCGAACAGACATTTAAGTATATTAATTTAATATAATACATTTCGGTACAGACATTTAAGTACATCTTATATTTCAGTACAGACATTTGGGTAGATCAATTTATTTTAATATATTTTCAGTATTCGATGTTTCCGAAATGGATCCTATCAAATATTTCACATTTTCTATGATAATCTTTATTCTAGTATTTGAATGTAGGAGGAGGTGGAGGCCCTTTATTGGAGCTTGGCCCTGCAGCTCAACCTGGAAAGTACAGTAATCATGATAGATTAATCTTTTAATATATTTTAATATGATCAAGTCCATACAAACATTTAAGTATGTTAATTTAATATAATACATTTAGGTACGTCATAAACATTTAGATACGTCAATTCCTTTTAATATATTTCGGTACACCTATACATTTACATGTTTCGTATTTGTCATTATTTTTATTTTTTGAATGTTTTCTCTTTTAGGTACATTTATAAGGATATAATTGGTGGAAGTTAAACAAAATTAATAAATTAAAATGTGTATATTAACAAATTCAAATATTTAATGGGAGACATTAATTGAATATTATACACATTAAACATTAAAACAAAAACAGAATATGAATTGGAATTTGAATTAAAGTAAACATCTAAGAACTAAATAAATATGTAACCCAACACTAGATTTTAATTAAGGGGGGTGTATTCAATTGAGAATGTGAGAGATTTTAATGGATTTATAAATCCATGGATTTTTATGGAGTTTAATTGATTTGTAGAGATTCTATATAAAATTTTGATTCAATTCCCTCGAAATCTCATGGGAAGAGATGAGATTTGTTGCTGCTTAAAATACACTACGAAATCTCTCCAATTCTCTCTAATTCCTCAACTTTATCAAATTCTTTAAAATCAATTTCTAATTGAATACACCTGGAATGTTATAAACTTCTTTAAAATCTCTTAATTGAATACACTTGGATTTCTAAGGATTTTAATAAACTATCTTAAAATTCTAATTGAATACACCTAGAATTTCAAAGAATCATTTAAAATCTCAATTGAATACCCCTAAATTCATTAAAAGAATTAAAATCCTTTAAAATCCCAATTGAATACACCCCCTAAATATCAAATTTTCGAAGTATTAAAGTTCAAAAACCTCTATTTAAAATTTATGATAATCCAACGATTGTATTGCCATGTTCACGAGATGGAACGACGGTCAATTACGATTTTTTCAACCAAACATTTGAATCGGGAAAAACAATCCAAGAAATAAGTTCATAAGATAGAGGGCCACTCATTGACACTGGAACATACTACAATTATTAGTCCACGCCTAGCGACTTGCAGTGGTTTGACGATCGGGGCGAATCTCTGCCATTTTCAAATTAGGATTGTTTGAGTTTTCACGAAATGTTGAACCCCCTCTCCCAAGTCCCAAATTTTCGCCGAGAAAAGGCAGGTTGATGGCTAAGCTCGCGGGTTAAAGATAAAAGATAGAGATTTGGATTCAATCTCTTGAAGCACTACTTTTGTTTTGGAATCACCCTTGAGGAAGGGCTTGACCTTCTCCTTGATCTTGAACAAAAAGTTTCAAAACCTTAAGGTTGATGTGAAGAATAAAGTTATTTATAAGTGAATTGGTTGCTAGCTAATTCACTTGTAAGTCCGGCCTTGGTAGTAAAATTTAAGAGAATGAGGTTCTATCTAACCAAACAACAAAGTTGAAAGAGCGCGGGAAAACTGATTGTTTTATATTTTAAGTTAAATTTTAACTAGGAGCTTCCTAGAAAATCTCTACTAAACCGTAATCTCTAATTTAGGAAGTCATAATAACGAAAAGCTCCCGGTTCACTTTAATGAAAAATCACATTTTTACACTAAAAAGTCAATCCTGGTACTATTCACTTTACCCTTTGTTTTGTCCTTATCGTTAAAACTCAAAGTTTTCAAGCATTTTTCATTAGTTTTACTTTATAAATATGTACTGATAGAAACATAGTTTTTTTATTTGAAAAGTTATTAAGGAATACTAATTAATGCAATAGGATTAGGAGCCATTAGGATCTTCTTTCTCACTTCCTAAATTTAGGGGTTCCTAGCAATTCTGCTTTACTAGGAAGTGTGATTAGAGTTGCAATTTTTTAAAGGAAATAGAAATGCTAAGGAGACTCTCAAAAGTAGAATTCTCTATGAATTCTTTGCCACCTCATTTATGAAAAATGCTAAGGGTACTCTCTAAAGAAAATGAGAAATGCTAAGAGAGCACTCTCCTTAGCATCTTTCAAAGGAAAATATAGAAGAACGCTAGCTACATCTTCCCACTTGTCTTTCCTATTCACTAAGTGACATGTGGAGTTCACTATCAATTAAAACCTCATATTTAATGTGTTAAAAAAAACTAATTACTTTATTTTCACAGATACCCCTCATTAAGAGTGATGATGTTCCTACTCTAGTGTCTTATTTTCCCACCCTTTATTTGATAAAAATGTTAGTGACACCCCCTAAATATCAAATTTTCGAAGTATTAAAGTTCAATAGCCTCTATTTAAAATTTATGATAATCCAACGATTGTATTGCCATGTTCCCGAGATGGAACGACGGTCAATTACGATTTTTTCAACCAAACATTTGAATCGGGAAAAACAATCCATGAAATAAGTTCATAAGATAGAGGGCCACTCATTGACACTGGAACATACTACAATTATTAGTCCACGCCTAGCGACTTGCAGTGGTTTGACGATCGGGGCGAATCTCTGCCATTTTCAAATTAGGATTGTTTGAGTTTTCACGAAATGCTGAACCCCCTCTCCCAAGTCCCAAATTTTCGCCAAGACAAGGCAGGTTGATGGCTAAGCTCGCGGGTTAAAGATAAAAGATAGAGATTTGGATTCAATCTCTTGAAGCACTACTTTTGTTCTGGAATCAACCTTGAGGAAGGGCTTGACCTTCTCCTTGAATGGCATCTTGAAAACTCCTTCCCTTGATCTCCTTTGATGGTTGAACAAAACATTTCAACACCTTAAGGTTGATGTGAAGAATAGAGTTTCAACACCTCAAGTACTAATTTATTTCAATTTCATACATTCGTTACATTTTCCATCCATTAATTCGTTAAGTGCTAACATGACAGTCAACGTGGCACACCACGTGACAAAAATAATAATTTTTTAATTAAAAAACCTAAATTTTCTATATATATTAAAAAAAAAAACCTATTGCATATCCCCGTAACCACCCCCCCCCAAAAAAAAAAACATAAACCCAGATCGTCCCTCAGATCCCTGGTGCTCACCCTAGCCCCCCCTGCGGTGCGATGCAGGTCAACCCATAACCCCCCCCCCCCCCGCGCGATGTAGGATACCCAGATCCTGACCCCATCCCTTTCTCTCATCTGCAACCCCACCACCCACCATTTTATCCTCTCTACACACCCTCCACTCTCCTCTAAACACCCCCCACTCCTTAAATCCATACCCGTTCCACGAACCCGACGATGGCGAGATGGGATCTGGGTTTTTTTTTTCTTGGTTGCAGGTAGGGGGTCGAGGGAAGAAGATGAAGATGGGGGAGAAGAGAGGGGAAGAGGGGGGCCAGAAAGACGAACTGAAGGGGATTTTTTCTTTTTCTTTCTGGGTTGCAGGGAAGAAGATGAAGATGGGGGAGAGGTTTGGGGGTTGCGGGGAGAAGAGAGGAGGATGAGGGGAATAAGGTTTTAGTTTTTTTTTTTTTTTTTAATATTTAGAAGATTTAGTTAAAAAATAATAATTTTTTTTGCCACGTGGCACACATTTAGCGACCACGTCAGCACTTAACGGATAAATGAATGAAAAATGTAACAGATGTATGAAATTGAAATAAAATAGTACTTAGGGTATGAAAGTGAAATGTTTTAAAGATATTGTATGAGGTTGTAATAGACCTCAAACATGAGGGGTTACTATGTAATTTGAAAAGTTATTAAAGAACAGTAATTAATGCCATAGGATTAGGAGCCATTAGGATCTTCTTTCTCACTTCCTAAATTTAGGGGCTCCTAGCAATTCTGCTTTACTAGGAAGTGTGATTAGAGTTGAAATTTTCTAAAGGAAAGAGAAATGCTAAGAAGACTTTCTCAAAAGTAGAATTCTCTATGAACTTTTTGTCACCTCATTTATGAGAAATGCTAAGAGAGCACTCTCCTTAGCATTTTTCAAAGGAAAATATAGAAGAACGCTAGCTACATCTTCCCACTTGTCTTTCCCATTCACTAAGTGACATGTGGAGTTCACCATCAGTTAAAACCTCATATTTAATGTGTTAAAAAAAACTAATTATTTTATTTTCACAGATACCCCTCATTAAGAGTGATGATGTTCCTACTCTAGTGTCTTATTTTCCCACCATTTATTTGATAAAAATGTTAGTGACATATTTATCCTTTTAAAAGAAGACTTTTAAACCCCTATTTAATTAATTACTAAAATTTTGAAAAAACAATAAATAATTTAAAATAATAAAAATAATGGTGGGTGGGGTGTGTTTTCTGCGCGGAGAGGCTAGGAAATATTTGGGCTAGAATCAATAGAAAGGTTGGAGGAAGGAATAGGTGTGTGCTAGACGGAGGCGAAAGACTTGGATGAAGGGAATATTGGGCCATTGATATGGAATTCGGTGAAAACAAATGATGGGGATCTGGGAGTTAGTAGGAAGAGATATTATGAAAGGGATGCCATGATTTTAAGGACAGACGTGGTTTGAAAGAGATGATGAATGTCCAGTCTTGCATTTTCTTTCATTTTTTCTTGTTTTATTTATTTATTTTAATATTATTGAAATATATATTAGAGTTATTTAAAACAAAATATGGTAGGGTTATTTAAAACAAAATATAGTAAGGTTATTTTGGAAATAATGGTGGGTACGGAAATAACCTTTTTATTTTTTAGAGCAAACGATATTATCTACACTAAGGAGAAGGGATGGGCTTAGCCTTACAATGGTTAGCAATAATGTGGTTCAAAGTCGCCTTTAGTGAGAATCGAACCTAAGACATCTGACTTATAAACGAAGAAGAATATCACTATACTATAATACTAAATGACGAGAAAATAACATTTTTACTTTTTAACTTTTTATAATGGATGAAATTATCATATGGGTGGTAAAATAAGACACTGGAGTGAGTGTAGTAGCACTCCTCATTAATCTACCAATTCTTAACCATTCCTAAACACCCAAATTGAACACCCATTAGGATTTTTATACAAAGAAATGTGTTCAAGTACAACGTTGAATACAACTTCACTCACCCCCTCTGTCTATCTCTCCAACGTTGATTTCAACTCTTATCTAAGGAGTCCATTTGAGATGCTCTTGCAACACACTAAACCACCTCTCCTCCCTATATAACCGGCTAAAAGAATTCATTGAACCTTTTTTGGACTTCATGGATGGATTTAAGTCCTCACAACTTCACTCGATGGGCCCCGTTTGTGTCTATTCTGATGAACCTTCAAGTCCGTGACTAATTTCAAATCCAAATGAACTCTCAATGTCCGTAAGATTAATTGACTTTTAATTCAATCTCTTCA
Organism: Malus domestica; assembly: GCF_042453785.1. Classification (NCBI taxonomy): domain Eukaryota; kingdom Viridiplantae; phylum Streptophyta; class Magnoliopsida; order Rosales; family Rosaceae; genus Malus; species Malus domestica. Next base: position 33,698,745 of record NC_091669.1, on the reverse strand, counting down.
TTTCATGAATTAACTATTTATTTGGTTTTTCTTGTGTAAAATAAGGGGTAAAAAATCTCAAACAAAATTAAAAAACAACATTCGAACTATCATCCATCAACACATCCTAATCAACATGGAAGGATTACGAAAAATGCAAACTCCCAAATCCATATTGTAGCTCCACCTATCTAAATGATCAGCAACAAAAAATAGTTTGAACTGAGATTGAGTCAATTCAAATTGCCTAAATTAAATTGAATTGCACTAAAATTAAAAGTAACGTTGATTATAAGAAAGAATTGTAAGGATTGAGTTCTTGATTTAAAAACAATGAACAATAACAAGACAAATAAAAATAAAGGAATAGAGATGCAACAAAATAGAAACAAATTATAAATGAGAAGAGTGAGTCACTAGAGCATTCGATTTCATCATAACCAATCCAACCTATTTTGGGCAGTAAATTATTAATGAATAATCATTTAAATTGACCGTTTAGTTCCTCTGATTCATATAGTATCCATGGTATCTGGATTACTATGTATACTCTTATGTGCTAACAATTTATGACATATAGATTACTAAACACAACAATTTATTAACGATTTGGGAACTAAGAGGCCACATGTAACCTAGTGTATGACATTTTTTTTTTAACATAGTGTATGACATTTTTTTTTTTGAACATAGTGTATGACATCCATATCAAGGATTTCATGGCTTCAAGTGCAAGAAACTTGAATTCAAATTCAGCGTGGCATGTACTTAAATTTGCATCAGATAAACTTGATTAAACCAAGTTTGTAGCCAGTCAACAAGATCGAAATGAAGCGTATAATCAAGATAAAAGAAACAATACGAATGGAAGTCCATATATAACAAAATTGAAGAATTAAGTAATCACATCGTAGCTCTAATAAATGCTAGCTACATAAAAAAAGCTACTAATTGCTTAAAACCCTAATTAAAGCCAGCCACACCTCTCTTGCAATTACAAACTCATCTTCTACAACCTGCCGCAGCACCCATCTCTGCAATTACACAAATCTCATCTACCACTCTCTCTCTCTCAAACTCTCTCTCTCTCAAACCATAGTTGACTCCTCTTCTAGCAAACCAAGAGGTAGACGACGAGATTCAAGAAGACAAGAAGGTTATGAGTCTTGCAACAAAAGGCTTTATCCCAGGCCGCCTAGACCGCCCATCATCCGCCAAACCTGCCTAGCCCACCCAGGCGACCGCTTTACACTGCTTAATGTCCTTGTCGATTTAATGAATGATTTCGGATTAATCGTGGCGGAGCACCGCCGCCTAGCACCTATGTCGCCGCCTAGACTGCTTTTTAAAACACTGCTTATAAGCACATGTAAGGTCCCTCATCTCATTATTGTGTGATTTATTCTCAACATGACCCTCACGTGTGGCAAATTTTCAAGTCTAACACGTGGACAACACAACATAGGTAACATGGAGCACGTGTGGCTATTGGTGAATTTCCAAGTCTAACACATTGACAATACAACACGGGTAACATGGAGAACTGTCGAAAGGACTTGGACTTGGATTATATTTCATCAACTAGAGGCGAGTCCTCATTGAACTTGGATTGTTCTTCAGCAACAGGATGAGACTTAGAAGACACCGATGTTATAAACTAAACAAAAAACCAATCAAGCAATAAACAAAACACAGTGATTTCAGAGTTCCTCCAATATAGGAGTACCTCTCTAACAACGTAAGCTTTATTGATTACCAACAAATTCAAGAGAACTCACAAACACAAAGTGTTCTCAAGTATAAAAACTTATGCCTCTCACAACTTTCACATACAAAACTCTATTTCACATCCATCTATTTATATTAATAGATGTCCTAGGTTTACACAAAGTCCCTAGAACATAGGAAACCAAATCTTATACTAAAACCAAATCCCAAACCAACTAGGAAACACAAATCCAAATATCTTGCGTCCAAGATATACTAATCCTTTTTAGTTTAGGCATGTTGATTTAATGCCAAATCCAACAATCTCCACCTTGTCATGAAATCCATAACGAGGCATCAAACAACTTTCGTTGCTCCACCATATCACAAGATCAAACTTGCTTCAACTGCACCAAATCCAAGCAGTGCTCGAACTTGGCTGCATTAACCACCTTTGTCAACATGTCAAATGGATTATCTTCTGTAGCAACCTTTTTTAGACGAATCTCACCTTCAGCTACCACTTCTCTCACAAAATGATATCGTACATCAATTTGCTTAGTCCTAGCATGATGTACCTGATATCTGGCCAAATAAATGGCACTTTGGCTGTCACAATATACATCCAACTTGTGTTGTTCTACACCTAAATCTCCTGACAACCCCAAAGTCCACATTGCTTCTTTGATAGATTCAGCGATTACCATGTATTGTGCTTATGTAGTTGATAGTGCCACCGTTGGTTGTAATATTGATCTCCATCATATAGGACCATTTGCCATAGTAAACACATACCCAATCATTGATCTTCTCATGTCTAAGTCTCCAGCAAAGTCTGAGTCTACATATCCAACTGAGAACTTATTAATTCCTTCATCACATCTTTCAAAACAAATACATTTGTCCCTCGTTCCATGTAAATACCTTAGTATCCACTTAGCAGCATTCTAATGCTCTCTTCCAGGATTATGCATGAATCTACTAACAATTCTAGCTGCGTGTGCTATATTAAGACGAGTGCACACCATAACATACATTAATCCTCCAACCAAATTAGCATATGGAATACCATCCATCTTCATCTTTTCTTCATCAGTTTTGGGACATTGTTGACTATTTAACTTGAGGTGAGCACCTAATGGAGCTTCCTATAGGCTTAAGGTCTTTTGTTACTCCAAACTTTTTTGTAACAACTTCTCAAGATATTGCTTCTGAGACAAGCACACCAAACATTTTTGTCTATCCCTTGTGATTTCCATTCCCAATATTTTCTTGGCTTCATCGAGATCCTTCATTTCAAACTCCCTTCTCATTTGCTCCTTCAACTTTTCTATCTTTGAAATATTGCTTGAGGCTATAAGCATGTCGTACACATAGATTAGCAAGTACACGAACGAACCATCTTTAAACTTCTTGTGATAAACATAGTGATCATAGTGACTTCTTGTATAGTCTTGACCCTTCATAAACTTGTCAAATCTTAAATACCACTGCCTGAGCAACTGTTTCAAACCATAAAGAGATTTTCTAAGCTTACAAACCAATCTTTCTTTGCCCTTCACTTGATACCCCTCGGGTTGTCTCATATAAATCTCTTCATCTAAATTAACATGAAGGAATGCAGTCTCCACATAGGAGGATCATGAAAAGCACAAACCTCCAGGTCCGTATTGTAGCTCGAGCTAGCTAAATGAACAGCAACAAAATTCTTTTGTCGGAAAGTATGAACCAACTGATGACGCTCCAGCTGATCCTTCATATTTCAGTAGCTACTCAAAATTGTATGGTGAGGATGAAAATCATTTGCCATATTTTGCTTAATCAAGTTGACACCACCCACTGAATTCATCTTAATAATAAGCCTATATACGCCTTTGTTAAAGCAAGCTTAAGGCCAAAATAAAAACTCTAAATCTCTACCTCCATAACTTGTCCCTGCCCCAAATTGGCAGAAAATCTCCCTAACCAATCACCACAATGATCTCTAAAAACTCAACCATCCCCAATTTGCCTAGAAGTCATTCTTCTTAACCATCAATATTAATCTTGCACCATCCTAGTTGGCTTCACAGAAGCTTTTGAGGACGCCTTCACCCATTCAGCAGCATCCCTTACTAAAATAGCTTAAGGATCCCTTGGCATAACATAATTAGTATAAAAAATTTGTTGATTTCTCCATTTCAAAATATGCCAACAACTAAAGAGGAATAAAATGCACAAAAATCTTTGATTGATAACCTTATCTGCACCTTAAGATTAGCAAGCAACCAGCTTGAATGTTCAAATCAAAAGAGTTATCACATAACAAGGAACACTAAGAAGCAGCCAAACATATTCAGTCTTATAACAATTCCTGAGAATATGGAGAATAGATTCAACATGCCAAGAACAAAAAGTGCATGAAGGATAAGAGGTCAAACACTTCCTAGCCCGCTGTTCATTAGGGACCAATCATCCAAGACTCTCTTTGAAATAAGAGACCATAAGAAGTCTTCACAAAGAAAACACCATTCGAAATGCCATTTCAAATAAGTTAAAGTTTGTCCCTTCTCACACCAAGGTTACCAGCAGGCCAACTAATGGTTTTCCGCACCATATTCTCAGATAGCACACTTCTAAGCTTTGATAGATCCCACCAACCCTTTTGAAAAAAATTTAGAAACTGTGCAATTAGAATTTAATTGATCTTAACTATTTTAAGACAAAAAAATCGATCTTTGTTGCCGAAATTAGATTTACCGAAATCAACCCAATTAAGTTCAAATTTTAATGCTTGCAAATTTACGAATCATAGTATAATATAATAGGCAAACACAACCTCGTTCCAACTGAGATCGAGTCAATTCTAATTGCCTAACTTAAATTGAATTGCACTTGAATTAAAAGTAACATTGATTATAAGAAAGAATTGCAAGGGTTGAATTCTTGATTTAAAAACACTGAAGAATAACAAGACAAATAAGACTAAAGGAATAGGGATGCAAATAGAAACAAATTGTGAATGAGATGAGTGAGTTGCTAGAGCATTCGATTTCACCATAACTAGTCCAACCTATTTTTGGCAGTAAATTATTAACAAATATATCATCAAGATTACTAGGTATACTCTTATGTGCTAAGAATCTATGACATGTAGATTACTAAACACAAAAAAATTCATTAATGATTTGGACACTAAGAGACCGTATGAAACTTAGTGTATAACCTCGATATCAAGGATTTCATAACTTTAACTCCAAGAAGCTTTGAATTGGCGCATACTTAAATTTGCATTAGATAAACTTGACAAACCAAGTTTGTAGCTAATCAACAAGATAAAAATCAAGCGTATAATCCACAACAAACTAAACTCAATAAAACTGAAATTCATAATAACGAAACTAAGGAATGAAGCAATCATGATTAGGCTACCTCGTAGCTCTAAGGGAAAAGAAATTAATTTCGAAACATAATTGAAGTTGTCACTAAATGCATAATAAAATGAAGAAAACCAAGTTGAGAAAAGCTTGAGCCTTTCTTGCTCTTCCGCACCTCTGTTCGTCGAACTTGTCATCTCTTGAATAATGATCAGTTGTCCTCTTCTTTTCCTTCTTATGTTTCCATTTTCTTCACCCTAACTGACAATGGCTTAAAGTTCATTTATTGACAACATTAGAAGAGAAAAACATAAAAACTCTTCAATTATCTGTGCTCCACTTTATACATTAAACACACCTTGATTAATTTTTGGTAAACTGAGAAGATGATGTTTGGATACTAGTAACAGAGGAAAAGTGGTGTGTTTGGTTAGAAAGATAATGGGTGTTCGGGGAAAGTTTTATTTGACAGGCCTTCCCTTTCTGTTCTTCTTTTCCCAAGCAAATGAACTATCATCTATATATTTGGAGAAGACGAGCATACAAGAATACCATTGGGTGGATGTTTGTGCTTGTTTGCCCTCATTGGCTTTCCGCCCTTGGTGGCTCAACCTGGTTTAATTTATGAATTAATTTCCAATATATATATATATATATATATGGATTCTAACAAACAACCAATTAAAACATGACATCGAATATGATATTCAATTAAATGTTTATTAATATGTGCGGTGCAGTTTGGTTTCGGTGCAGCTTTCAAAAGTCAAAATTGCAACTAAACCGTTTCCTTACATTGCAGTTCGGTTTCAAACCGAAACCTTTCAAAACCGCAAAACCGAACTGTTTGGTGCGGTTCGATTTGTTTCTTGTTTCGGTTTCGGTACATTTTTCTCTCCCACTCCCTACTTTTCCCTTTTTTTAACAAAATTCCAATTCTTTTTTAAATTGTCTATAGATTAAACAAACATAGTATGTGACTTTTATCTATTATACATTAATAGTCAATTTTTTATTATTAAAGATAATTATTGAATTAAACTAACTCACTCAAGAAGTTTAATTAGAATCAATGGTTTTTGCTTCAAAAAAAAAAAAAACTAACTCACTCATCTCTACTAATTAATAAAACACTGATTGTCAGCTAAAATCCTATGAAATTACCTGACACACCCCGTCCCGAAGGAGGGCATGCTGGCCGTCACGTGAGAGTGACGTAACCATTTGCACAGTACGGAAGCTTTAAGATACAATTTATAAGTTGATACACCCGAAGGTGAGTCCTAATTTTGTCCAATCTGTCAGAACACCGTCGAATTCCTCGTAGTCACCACACCTTTGTGATTCCTGAACCTGGAGGGGCGCAAAACCAAAATTGAGTGGGTCAGTAAAACAATTCTTTTCCAAATCCAAACATTTCTCAAAACGTTGTAACCCCTCTCCGTAAAACCTGTATACTTTCCCAGAAATGTAAAATATAAATATACATATATATTCTCAAAACTTCATTTTTACTATCTCAACATTATCTCTTTATCAATCATGCCATGCCATGTCATCTCAACATTTCTCATATTAATTATGCCATGCCACATCATCTCAACAGTAATAAGGTATGAATGCATCAACATAATCATATCAGGTGCAAGAAAGTAATCAACCGTAGGCCCTCTAATAGCCCTATACGGTTGAACCTAGAGCTCAAAATCTATCATTATCACTCTACCGGAGTCACCTCTGTGACCCGTCCGGCCTTCTGCACACAAGTTACGCTCTAGTGCTTCTCATAAATCATCTGTGCACATAATCTAAGGTCACCCACCAGTCGGAATCTCACTAACACTATCGCGACTGGTCTGTCGTACCCACTCCGCGTGGACTGTACGACTAGCATCTACTTGGATCCAAGGCGAGCGTGCGATGCGGTGAATACTATAAGCACTAAACCATGGTGCAGGATTTGAGCTCAATATATATCATCATCATCATAACAGTATTTAAATACTCACCTGATATTCACCTGTGCGTACGCCGCACCATTCATTCATATGCATCATATCTCAATATGCATCATATCTCAATTCATACTTTTCATATCATTTCATGCATGGCAATTCGATTCACATTTCTATATATATATTTCATATACTTCTATGCATGGCATCTCAATTCACATTTTCACATAATTCTATATACCTTTCGTTTAAAACATAATTTCATTCTAATTCAATTTCTGGGAAAACGTCAAGTATATATATATACGGAAAAACAAAACTGCCCACTCACCTGGAGTTCGCCCTACAACTCCCTAGCACAATACGCCAAGGCGTCATGACGATCGCCGCCTAGAACAGTAATCAAATCCAACCTCAGAATTCATATCGATAGAATACATAACTTATATAAAATACGTCACTACGTTGATCGATCCGGAAGATCTGCCACTCAGATTTTAAATCCATAACTTCCAGAGGTCCACATTATACCTCTAGGACAACATCCTAAAATTTCATTACCATCCAACGGTCGGATCTCCGTCAATTTCCAAAACTAAGTGACGGTTAACATTTTATATTATGGACTTACAATTCCAATTCCGGAAGATCAGTAACTCGGATTCCCAATCCGTAAGTTCCAATAATCCTCAAATATTACGTATTACAACGTATCAAAGTTTGGTGATGATCCAACGGTCGGATCATCAATTCACATTTTCACCTAATGTGAAAACTATAAAACGTTATTCGAACACCTAACCAACAATCATTAATAACTTTCTCATACGGTGTTCAATTTAGGTATATGAATATACCACAGTGATCTACTCGACGTCACGGACGTCGACATATTTTTAAAATAATTTTATTTTTATTTTTTATTTTTTACTGTAGCACCTTCTTCTTCCTTGGGTCGCCGGACTGGTTTTTCCGGCGGCCGTTTTCTGGGCAGTTTTTCAAATTGCTATAACTTTGTCATTTCTCAACGAAATCAAGTGATTCAAAAACGAAAGTTGTAGCCCTTGAAGAGACAAAGAGAATGGTACATTGCACAACACCTAGTTCGCCGTGGTTTGGCCGGAAACTGCCTCGAAAGCCTCGGAGGTCGCCGGAAACTGGGTATTTTTCAAATGAGTATAACTTCTTCAATACTCAACGAAATTGAGTGAAACAAAAAGGAAAGTTGTAGTACTTGACGAGACAAAGAGATTGATACCTACCTCGACTTCTAACTCACCGGGGATTCGCCGGAAAACGCCTCGAAAGCTCCGGCCAAACTTTGAACTTGTCGATCTCCGTGTTCTTACGTCCAAAAACTTCCAACGAAGCACTCCGAGCTTCCTTGGGACCTCACTAAGCTCGCTGTGAGCTTGGATTGTCCTAAAAATCAACCAATTCAAAGCTCATGAACAGTACACTTTCATGGGGAGTTTAGAATCTAGGTTTTCCGAAGTAAAACTTACCTGAAATGGATACCAACGTGATCGTGAAGTCCTCAGGATTCCAATGGTGGTCTCAAACTTGACGTTGGTATAGATTTAGGGTGGTTTTGGTGGTGGTCCGTGTGAGTTCGAAGGAGAGGGAGAGAGACAGAGAATGAGAGATTGTGAGGGAGGAGAGAGAGAGACAGGGTACGGGAAATAGGGAGGGATTTGAGGTGTGTGGTCCTACCTAACCCCAAATCACAAAATTCCATCTCCAAATAACTTAGGAACATATATTTCACCAATATATGATTCACATATCTTAATCACGTTTAAGGGAAATTCCGTCAATTTACAATCACGAGTGTAAAACTTTGGGACGGGCTGTGACATTACCAGTTTAACCCTCTAATTAAAACAAAACATGAATAAAAAATATGGGGCATAAATGTAATTTCATACAACCAAATTTTGCTGTTTTTTTTTCTCCAAAGCATCACCTACATGTAATTCTAACATATTTCTTAAAAAAAAAAAAAAAAAAAACTTTCACTCTTGCATTCTTTATCACTCTCTTCCTCTCTCCTTCTATTTCAAAAACAAAAATAAAAAATTTTCTCCCTTTGTCTTTTGAGCCTTTTGTCTTTTTCGTTTGCAAAACGGTTTTCCAAATATCATTTATAGAAGAGTAATTCTCACTTTGGGGATTAATTAAATAAAAAATTGGTAAGATGGATATGATCTGTCATGAGTTGTAAAATTTGGGGGTGGAGCTACCATGGCTTCGGGAGAAAGGGGAGGGAGGTGCTTGGTGGAGGTATGGCAGCTGTCAACTGTGTTCTTGGTGGAGGTATGGCAGCACTACTCTTGTCATAACCACCATCACCAACACTGCCATTATCTTATACATCACAAAGATATTACTATCAAACAAAACACCTTTTAAACACACAACCAAACACACCCTTTCTTCCTCCCTGCAACTTTTTCACCCTTTTCCTCCATCGCCCTTCGTCTAGGACCAATCACCATGGCTGCCATTGCAGACACTCGGCAGCCTCCTAGCTCTGCTCGACTCTTCAGAGCGAGGTTGTCTCTGTTCCTAACCTCGCGTTGCTCGAGCTCATGACTGCCTGGATTTCGCAGTTGTTGGCCTCAGATTTCTTTCGTAAACTAGATCAACTAGAAATGCGCCTCTGGAACTCGTCGAGTCTTGGCAGAGTTAACACGCTCAGCTCCTGAGAATCGGGGGTCAACTCCATCGTACCATCTAGATCAGTAGCCCTGTGGTACAAACTTAAATAAATTGTTCTACATTTCCTTCTCTGCCTCATGCACCAGCTTTAAGCGTGCAGATATGATGTTTGTTAAAATGCCTCAGTGAAATTCAAAGCAGATTATATACGTTTTTCGTAGTTTTTAAGATTTGAAAACAGTTACCTAAGTTCTGTACCAACCAAGTTTTTTTAGTATAAAAAGTTGTATGTGAAAACTTGTTCATGGTCTCGACGTCTATTTGCAAGTGTGATATAACCTTGTTTTTGCTTTTTCTATGCAGATTTCTCCAAAAGATGCAAAAGAAAACAAAATGATTTGCATACTGCTCTGTTTTTCTTCAAGCGTAGTCTCGATCACGAGCTAAGGTATGACCTATTGTTTCATTCTTTAATTCATCTGCTTTAAAAATAAAGATTTCTTTCTCGTATCATGAATTATTTATTTATTTTGGATTCGTATATATTCAACAGATCGGAGAAGCTGACGAATTGGCAAGCTGAAGGTGCCATGGCGATGGAGATACTCACTGCAATTATTCCTACAATAATTGACTACACAATTAGACCAGTTGCACGCCAAGTGGGTTATATCATTTTCTACAAAAGCAACCTTGAAGATCTAAAGAGTAAATTAGAGAATTTTGATTCTGTCAAACAAAGGATGAAGCATGAAGTTGATGAAGTCGGAAGAAAAGTTGATCAAAAAGTGGAAGCTGATGTCCAGAAATGGCAGTCAGATGCGGAGAAGACCACTCTGGAGGCAAAAGCACTCTTGCATGATGAAGGCCGTGCAAAGACAAAGTGTCTCATTTTATGTCCTAATCTGATATCCTATCATCAGCGTAGCAGGAAGTCAACAAAACTGATGGAAAAGATTGAAGAACATGTAAATAAAAAAAAAGAGTATGCCAGTATTTCTTACAATGCTGCCGTAGAAGATATATCTGCCATAGCCTCCGACGAGTACATGGCCTTTGAATCAAGGATTTCAATGGTGAAGGATATCATTACGGAATTGAAAAAACCTGATATCAACAGGATTGGTGTGTACGGATTAGGGGGCGTTGGGAAGACAACACTTGCCAAAGAGGTTTACAGAGAAGCTCTGGAAGAGAAGTTATTTGATGATGTGGTTATAATACTAAATGTCAAAGAAAAAAATGACAACGAAAAATTTCAAAAAGAAATTGCCAAAAAGTTGAGGATGGATGTTGATGAATCTGAGGATGTGGGAACAAGGGCGAATCTCCTACGAGCCAGGATAAAAGATGGGAAGACTCTTGTCATTTTAGATGATGTTTTGGAAAGAACTGACTTTGAGGCTGTGGGACTCATCGGTGTGCCGAACTGTAAGCTATTGTTGACATCTAGAGAAATAAAAGTTATACGCTCTGATATGCGTACGCAAAAAGAATTTCAACTTGGATTTTTAACAGAACAGGAAAGTTGGAATTTGTTTGAGAAGATGGCAGGTGATGTTAAGGACAACCGTATACTGAAGGAAGCAACCCAGCTAGCAAAGAAATGTGGAGGTTTGCCAGTTTTGGTTGTTGCAGTTGCAAGGGCTTTAAGGGATAGTAGTTTGGATGAATGGAAAGTTGCGTTGAGAAGTTTCAAAAGATTTGACAAGAAAGAGTTGAATGAAAAAGCATTCTTGGCTCTAAAGTGGAGTTACGAACAATTGGAGGATCAAGAGCTTAAGCAATTGTTCTTGCTTTGTGGGAGTAGCAGCAGTTTGCTCAGTGACTTGTTGAAGTATAGTATGGGTTTGGGTTTGATTAAAAATGTTGAGACAGTGGAAGAGGCACGGACTTCATTGAATGTAATGGTTAAAAAATTAAAAAATTCTTGCCTATTGCAGGACAGCTATGACGATGACACTGTTAGAATGCATGAACTTGTACGAGATGTTGCTGTCCGGATTGCAACTGATGATCAAAAAGCCTTTTCAAGAGCATATGGAGATGAGGTGAAAGAATGGCCAACTGAGGATTTCCTTGAAAAATGCACAAGGATGTCCTTAGGAAAATGCAAGATCCCCAGGCTTCCTGGAGTACCTTGAGAATGCCCAGAATTAAAATTGTTGATCTTGGAGAATGGTAATATTGGCGACTCCCAGGAAATCCCAAGCAAATTTTTTGAAGGGATGAAAGAACTCAAAGTGTTGGATGTAACGAGATTCAGTATTCAGTCACTACCTCCATCTCTTCAATCCCTAAAGCATCTCCACACATTGTGCTTAGATCAATGCGAGTTGGTAGACATAACTCTTGTTGGACAGCTAACAAACTTGAAAATTCTTAGCCTCCTACAGTCCAAGATTAAAGAGTTGCCCAAAGAAATAGGGCAATTGACTCGTCTACAATTATTGGATTTGACCGGTTGCTCTGAACTTATTCTGATCTTACCTGGTGTTATATCAAGCTTGACAAGACTAGAAGACTTGAGGATGGGAATATATAGCTTTAAGCAATGGGACGGTGAAGGTCCCACTAGCGGAGGAAGTAATGTTACTGTTTCAGAGCTGAAGCACTTGGCTGAACTAACTGCATTAGACATACATGTTCCAGATGCTAACCTTCTTCCAGCCAACTTGTTCTCCGATAAGTTAGAAAGATACAACATACTTATCGGTGATTGTTGGGAGTATCCTGGCACGTACGGAACCTCCTCTAACATGCTAAAACTGAAGCTCACCAGGAGAAATCAATTCGACCGAGGTATATAGTTGCTGGTAAAGAGATGTGAGCAATTGTACTTGGATGGGAAGGAGAGTGGGAATATTATTTCCTTTCTATTTGACAGTGATGCTGTGGAACAACTGAAGTGTCTCCATGTCCAAAACAACGACGAAGTTGCATATGTCATTAACTTCGTCAGTTGGAGTTATTCTCATAATACCTTCCCCAACCTGGAATCTCTAACTCTTGAAGACCTTGTGACTTTGGAAAGTGTATGTTATGGGCAACCTGTAGGCGAGCCCTTTCAAAAGTTAAAATCTTTGACACTTCGGAATCTACCGAAGCTTATTGGTTTCTTTTCCAAAGACAAGCGAACGATTGGTACAGATGCCGACGAAATCGTTTTGGAGGAAGAAGTTGGTGAACCACCGAGACTTTTCAATAATGGAGAGGTACTTTCTCTGTTATTTTTCTAGCAAAATGGTTGCATGATTCTTTCTCCAAGTGGTTTTCTTCTTCGAATTTTGAATTTCTTTTTAAGATTTATTTTGATAACCCATGGTTTTTTTTTAAGGAAAATTAATGAAAATGCTTTGAAAATTTTGAGTTTTAACAATAAGGACAAAATAAAGATTAAAGTGAATAATAACATAATTGACTTTTTATTGTAAAAATGTGATTTTTTATTAAAGTAAACAATAACGGAAACTTTTAGTTAAAATTCTTTTTTTTTTTAAGATTCTTTTTTTCAATGAGCCAAAACCATTTAAATGATATATTTATGTTTTCAGGTTTTGATAACCCACGGTAATCAACTATTGATATATATTTTTTTAACAAACAATATTATCTACATTAAAAAAGTGAATGAGTTGGCTAAGCTTTAACAATAATACAGTTTAAATTCATTTTTTACGAGAATCGAAATTAAGACTTCTCACTTACTAGTAAAAAAAATATTACTAAACCGTAATATTAAACTAACAAGTCAAATCTTCTGCATCCATTTATGCATGTGACCCCTCTGACTTTCTTACAATTTTGGCATCCATCCATTCGTTCAACCATACCTAACGGCGTTAACTCCCAATAAAATAAAAAATCAGCCCAGCGTACTGTGTATCTCTCCCATTCCCCTTCCTTCCCTCCCAACGCCACCAATCACCGCCCCCTCCTCACGGACCTCCACCTCTTCAAGCATAGCGGCAGCATCTCCCTGACGTCATCGACATCACCAAGGTTATGAGGAACAGATCCATGGCCGAAGGAGCTCGCTATAAAACCCTAAACACAGACATAATTAAAACAAGCAAAAGAACATGTAAACAACCGCAGTTGGAAGGAATGTAAGATATCTTTCTCTCTATGCATGCAATATATAATCATCTGACAAAGTTTGGAGATCTTTCATATGGAGGAGATGTTGTAAGGTTTATTGGGAACAAAAGCATGATTAAATACATATTTATCTAATCCATCTAAACACTTCTTAATTTGAACCAAACCACCTTTTTAAAATCCAATCATTGGCGTATATCATAAAGGAATAATTGGTAGAAGGCATATTACCTAGACAGGTAGTAGATGAGCAGAACATTATATATCAGTCTCTTAATTTCTCAAATTAAAAAGAGAACATTATATATCAGTCTCTTAACTTTTGCTTTTATTTTTATTTAATTGTATTGGGAGTTGATAGAGTTATGTTAGTGTTAAGTTTGTGGATAGTGTCAAGTATTGAGACATGTCATACAGAGACACATTTTTTTTTTTTTTGTCAAAAGGCCACACTTATTTTTAGAAAATTTGAACCGAACTCTAATTATTGGGAGAATTCACCACTTACTACTAAATATCTTTCACAATAATGTGTTTTTGGTACAACAACAACAACAAAGCTTTTTCCCACTAAGTGGGGTCGGCTATATGAATCCTAGAACGCCATTGCGCTCGGTTTTGTGTCATGTCCTCCGTTAGATCCAAGTACTCTAAGTCTTTTCTTAGAGTCTCTTCCAAAGTTTTCCTAGGTCTTCCTCTACCCCTTCGACCCTGAACCTCTGTCCCGTAGTCACATCTTCGAACCGGAGCGTCAGTCGGCCTTCTTTGCACATGTCCAAATCACCGGAGCTGATTTTCTCTCATCTTACCTACAATTTCGGCTACTCCTACTTTACCTCGGATATCCTCATTCCCAATCTTATCCTTTCTCGTGTGCCCACACATCCCACGAAGCATCCTCATCTCCGCTACACCCATTTTGTGTACGTGTTGATGCTTCACCACCCAACATTTTATGCCATACAACATCGCTGGCCTTATTGCCGTCCTATAAAATTTTCCCTTGAGCTTCAGTGGCCTACGATGGTCACACAACACGCCGGATGCACTCTTTCCATCCAGCTCGTATTCTATGGTTGAAATCTCCATCTAATTCTCTGTTCTCTTGCAAGATAGATCCTAGGTAGCGAAAACGGTCGTTTTTTGTGATCTTCGCTAGATGTCTCCGGTCATTAGTGTGGATAAGTATATAAATGGATAGAGATAGGAAAGCAAACACAAGATGTACGTGGTTCACCCAGATTGGCTACGTCCACGGAATAGAAGAGTTCTCATTAATTGTGAAGGGTTTACAGAAGTACATAGGTTCAAGCTCTCCTTTAGTGGGTACAAGTGAATGATTTAGTACAAATGACATTAGGAAATATTGTGGGAGAATGATCTCGTAATCACGAAACTTCTAAGTATCGGAGTGTGGTGTCGTCTTGACTTGCCTTATCTGTCTCATAGGTAGATGTGGCATCTTCTCTGGAAGTACTCTTCCTCCATCCAGGGGTGGTATCTTTAACTGGTGGAGATGCACAAGGTAATGTATCAATTTCACTTGAACCTTACTTGTAGTTTCAGGCTTGGTCAAGCGCGATACAAACCATGTAGTAGGAGTCCCCCAAGTCGCCGAGCTAGGGGGTCTGCTGAAAGAGGTGACAGACAAGGTAAGCAATCAGAGCTCCGACTGATTGTTCACCTTCTCCCCATCTTGCAGCAGCATGAAGGATAAAGAGAAGAAAAATGAGAAGAGATGATATGGGATACTTTTGCTTTTAAAGAACTAACTTTCCACAGGCTTATTCTTGAACTGAGCTGGAGGGTTTTCTGGTTTCCTCCAGAGTATAAGGCCGACTGAAGAATTTGAGGGTCAAAACAAGTCCATCAAATCTAGAGTACGTTCCACCCTGCTGATATGGGATACTTTTGCTTTTGACAGAGTAATGGATGTATCGGCACGTGTGCTGTTACGCTTGTCTCCACATGCTTCCTTGTATCCTTCGTACTTGCCCTATCTGTTCCTCAAGCAGATGCGGAATCTTCCCTGGAAACATAAGATGTTGAGGATGAGTACTCGAGAGCAATGCCAGGTAAGTAATCAGGTAAGGGGTTCCAGGTAGTCAGTTCCTGGCTGGAAGCTTGATTCCAAGTGCTGACTGATTGCTCTCTTTCTCCTTGTCTTGCAGGTAAAAACAAGGCCAAAAGAAAAGACAGGGAAAAAGCATGATATGGGATACTCTTGCTTTTAACCCTGATGATATGAGATATTCTTGCTCTAGTATAGCTTGTTTGCAGAGGTATTATCGGGGGGAAAGAAAGCTGAATATTTCGAAAGGCTTCGTTGGGAGTGCCCTCTCAGATATGATGAAGGGTTGAGCATTTTTGCAGGTCTGCCTGTCCGTTGGGGATGGAGGTCGACATATATAGGAGTCTCCCTAACAACAAGTAGTAATGCTATTCCTTTACCCTGCTTGGTCATATCACGGTAGTGGGAGCTGCCAGTTTCACCTGTTTTAACTCTGTCAGAGCACTTTGAAAAAGTGGTCTGTGGTATCTGGCTCTCGAGATTCGGAGAACGATGCCTCTTCGATTTTTGAGAAAGCAATCATGCTGGGGGTCTGACTCTCGAGATTCGGAGAGCAGTGTCTCTTCGATTTTTGAGGAAGTAATCATGTTGGGAGTCTGGCTCTCGAGATTCGGAGGGCGGTGCCTCTTCGATTTTGGAGCAAGCAATCTTGTTGGGAGTGTTGTCTCGAATGTGAGTAAAGGTTGGGCATGTTTGCTAGTCTACCTTGCCACGAAGCACAAAGGTTGACACACAGGGACTTTCCAATTATCCAGCAATGGTACTGTTCCTTTACCATCTCTTCGATTTTGAGAAAGTAGTCATGTTGGGAGTCTGGCTCTCGAGATTCGGAGGACGGTGCCTCTTCTATTTTGGAGCAAGCAATCTTGTTGGGAGTGTTTTCTCGAATGTGAGTAAAGGTTGGGCATGTTTGCTAGTCTACCTTGCCACGAAGCACAGAGGTTGACACACAGGGACTTTCCAATTATCCAGCAGTGGTACTGTTCCTTTACCCTTGTGGGTAATAATATGGTAGCTAGACCTTCAAAATTTATATGTCTAAACTTTGTTAGTGCTGTTTCTTTGCTATTCTTTTACCTTTCTTGGTCAGAGCGATGTAGTGGAAGCTGCAAGCTTCACGTGCTCAACTTTGGCAGAGAACTTTGGCAAAGTTATCTGTGGTACCCATGAGCTATTGTTGCGTGTGGGAAGTTGGTGATTGAAAAGTAAGATTCATGTGCTTTCTACTTCACCAGAAGTCTTCGACAGAATGCCCATAATTTCTGCAAAGCTGAGTGTGCGTGTGACAGGTGCTGACAAGGCTGGAAAAGTAGGTACCTCTTTGGTTTCTGAGATCGGCCCTCATGGTCTCTGAGCAGCCCAGCTTTTGAGAAAGCGAGCGCCTCTTCGATTGATTCGGAGAACGATGCCTCATCGATTTTTTAGAAAGCAATCATGCTGGGGGTCTGGCTCTCGAGATTCGGGGAGCAGTGTCTCTTCGATTTTTGAGAAAGTAATCATGAAATTGGGAGTCTAGCTCTCGAGATTCGGAGGGCGGTGCCTCTTCGATTTTGGAGCAAGCAATCTTGTTGGGAGTGTTTTCTCGAATGTGAGTAAAGGTTGGGCATGTTTGCTAGTCTACCTTGCCACGAAGCACAGAGGTTGACACACAGGGACTTTCCAATTATCCAGCAGTGGTACTGTTCCTTTACCCTTGTGGGTAATAATATGGTAGCTAGACCTTCAAAATTTATGGGTCTAAACTTTGTTAGTGCTGTTTCTTTGCTTTTCTTTTACCCTTCTTGGTCAGAGCGATGTAGTGGGAGCTGCAAGCTTCACGTGCTCAACTTTGGCAGAGAACTTTGGCAAAGTTATCTGTGGTACCCATGAGCTATTGTTGCGTGTGGGAATTGGGTGATTGAACAGTAAGATTCATGTGTTTTCTACCTCCCCAGAAGTCTTTGACAGAATGCCCATAATTTCCGCAAAGCTGAGTGTGCGTGTGACAGGTGCTGACCAGGCTGGAAAAGTAGGTGCCTCTTCGATTTCTGAGATCGGCCCTCGTGGTCTCTGGGGAGCCCAGCTTTTGAGAAAGCTAGCGCATCTTCGATTTCTGAGATCGACCTTCGTGGTCTTTGAGCAGCCCAACTTTTGAGAAAGCAAACGCCTTTTCGATTTCTGAGATCAACCCTCGTGATCTCTAAGCAGCCCAGCTTTTGAGAAAGCAAACGCCTCTTCGATTTCTAAGCAGGCGCCTCTTCGATTTCTGAAGCTCCGTCGAGTGCAGATTTTTATAGGGGCTGGCATTAAGTTCCAAAGCACACTTGAATCTCCACCAGTAGAAGCTTCATTCTTGCACTTCTAAGATCTTGATTTGTCCGACCTCTTCTCTCTTCAACACCTTTGAAAATGTCTGGCCCCTTCGACCGTCGTTTTGACTTGAACCTTGTTGAAGAGGCAGCCCCGCCTTCTCTAGACAACATATGGCGCACATCCTTCGTCTCCCCTACTGGTCCTCTTACCGTTGGGGATTCCGTGATGAAGAATGATATGACCGCTGCGGTGGTGGCCAGGAACCTTCTCACTCCCAAAGATAACAGACTACTTTCCAAACGGTCTGATGAGTTAGCTGTTAAGGATTCGCTGGCTCTCAGTGTTCAGTGTGCAGGTTCTGTGTCTAATATGGCCCAACGCCTATTTGCTCGAACCCGCCAAGTTGAATCATTGGCGGCTGAAGTGATGAGTCTCAAACAGGAGATTAGAGGGCTCAAGCATGAGAATAAACAGTTGCACCGGCTCGCACATGACTATGCTACAAACATGAAGAGGAAGCTTGACCAGATGAAGGAAACTGTTGGTCAGGTTTTACTTGATCATTAGAGATTTGTGGGTTTGTTCCAAAGGCATTTATTGCCTTCGTCTTCTGGGACTATACCGCGTAATGAAGCTCCAAATGATCAACCTCTGATGCCTCATCCTTCTAGGGTTCTGTCCAGTACTGAGGCTCCAAATGATCCCCCTCCGGTGCCTTCTCTTTCTGGGGCTCTACCGACTGCTGAGACTTCTCCTAAGCAACCTTTGTGAAGGCTCCCTCTTGTGTGTTTATTTTGACTCATGTATATGTACATATTTGTAGCTTATCGGGGATATCAATAAATAAGCTTTCCTTCATTTCAACGTATTGTGTTAAATACACCAAAGCCTTCTTCGCTAAGTTCTTTGAATTTTCTTTTCTTGAAGCTTGTATGTTGAAGCTTTCTGAGTGGAGCATGTAGGTTGGGGTAGTGTTCCCTTAATTTCCCGAGTGAGGAAAACTTCTCGGTTGGAGACTTGGAAAATCCAAGTCACTGAGTGGGATCGGCTACATGAATCTTAGAACGCCATTGTGCTCGATCCTGTGTCATGTCCTTCGTTAGATCCAAGTACTCTAAGTCTTTTCTTAGAGTCTCTTCCAAAGTTTTCCTAGGTCTTCCTCTACCCCTTCGGCCCTGAACCTCTGTCCCATAGTCGCATCTTCTAATCGGAGCGTCAGTAGGCCTTCTTTGCACATGTCCAAACCACCGTAACCGATTTTCTCTCATCTTTCCTTCAATTTCGGCTACTCCTACTTTACCCCGGATATCCTCATTCCTAATCTTATCCTTTCTCGTGTGCCCACACATCCAACGAAGCATCCTCATCTCCGCTACACCCATTTTGTGTACGTGTTGATGTTTCACCGCCCAACATTCTGTGCCATACAGCATCGCCGGCCTTATTGCCGTCCTATAAAATTTTCCCTTGAGCTTCAGTGGCATACGGCGGTCACACAACACGCCGGATGCACTCTTCCACTTCATCCATCCAGCTTGTATTCTATGGTTGAGATCTCCATCTAATTCTCCGTTCTTTTGCAAGATAGATCCTAGGTAACGAAAACGGTCGCTCTTTGGTATTTCTTAATCTCCGATCCTCACCCCTAACTCGTTTTGGCCTCCATTTGCACTGAACTTGCACTCCATATATTCTGTCTTTGATCGGCTTAGGCGAAGACCTTTAGATTCCAACACTTCTCTCCAAAGGTTAAGCTTTGCATTTACCCCTTCCTGAGTTTCATCTATCAACACTATATCGTCTGCGAAAAGCATACACCAAGGAATATCATCTTGAATATGTCCTGTTAACTCATCCATTACCAACGCAAAAAGGTAAGGACTTAAGGATGAGCCTTGATGTAATCCTACTTTTTAAATAGGGAACGGATCCCTTCCTGAGCTTAAGAGGTGGAACCTCCTGAGCAAATCACACGGGCCGTTAGATTTTGATCTAACGGCTACAATTATTATAACGTTTAGGGGCTCCCTTGTTTGCAGCCGTTGATTGCTCAGAAGGGGATCCGTTCCCTTTTAAATATATGACATTTACTTTATATCTACACATTTGGAATGTATACGGCTAACAACAATGTAAATTGTAATTTTCTAAAATAAACATGAATTTTGTTATGTGCTATGCAGGTTATGATGCCCAACTTAACAACCTTGACTGTGCATCAATGTGATAGTTTAAGATTTTTGTTTTCGAGTTCCATGGCTAAATGTCTTGGACAACTCAAAAATCTTAAGATATCTAATTGTCAAATTATGGAAGAGATAGTGAGAAATGAGGAGAATACATATGATATGTTTGATAAGCTAAGCCGTCTAGAGCTACAACATCTTCCAAGCCTTGCTAGATTCAGCTCAGGAAGTTACATTAAATTTCCGTCTTTGGCGTTTTTAGATCTAGACGATTGTCCTAAACTGGAGACATTCATCTTTGATGCTAAGAGTGAAAATATTACAACCAACAAAGAAGAAAGAGATATTGAGCTCTTTGATGAAAAGGTGAATTATAACTTCACTTCTTTTCTTTATGCTTTCATTTCCAACTTATGCATGCGTCCCACTCTTTCTAAAATGAATATGTGACAGGTAGAATTTCCTAGCTTGGACATATTGTGGATACAGGACTTACCTAAATTGAAGACAATATTCCACAACCAACTACATTCAGATTCTTTTGGCAAGCTCAGAATTATGGATGTTAGTAGGTGCCACAATCTGATTAATATCTTTGAGCCAAGTATCATGGGAAGATTGAATGCTCTAGAGACATTACAAATAATGCAGTGTCAGTCAGTACAAGTGGTATATGACACATCATCTACCACTCAGTTGAACAGTTTTGATTGTCCAAATCTAAATGCAGTTCAGATAAACGCATGTGACAGTTTGAAAAATATCTTTCCAGCCTCAGTGGCCAAAGATCTTAACCAGCTAAGCAAGTTGCAGGTTGAGAATTGTAGTTCAATAGAGGAAGTTGTTGCAAAGGAAGAAGGACCAAAAACGACATATGAGGAGTTCAAGTTCCCTAAAGTAGAAACCTTGATATTTGAAACTCTGCCCCAACTACGGAGTTTCTATCCGGGGCTGTATGTTTCTAATTGGCCATTACTCAACGAATTAAATTTCGAACAATGTGGTAGTGTGGAGATTTTTGCTGCCGAATTTTCAACATATCAAGACAAGCTTGACTTGAGCCACCCAAGACCAATGAAACAGCCTTTCTTTTTAATTGAGAAGGTAAACATTCTTGTACACAGTTTTTTTTTTCTTTTTATTTTTTATTTATGAACAAAATGTTATGTGCTTTTTACATAACTAGTTTTTTTTAGAAAAAAAAGACCACCTCCAACCGAAAGGTCCAAAGGGCCAGAGGGTCGAAAATAGCCAAAAAACTATCTCTAACCGAAGGCTAGGCTAAAGGGCTCGTGGGCCCCATTGGACAAAAAATGGCCAAAGGGTCAACAGGCTGGCCCAACTAAGCCAGCCGAGTTTTCATTATTCCTGTTGTTTATATCTGACAGCATTGTACTTATTCATGTCTGTTATATCCGACAGGAATGGTAGGCCTTTTTTTTAATACAAAATTTTAATTTTTTTTTAATTCTATTTTTTTCCCTATAACTTCCTAAGCCATTATACAACATTAAATTAAATTAAGTAACATTAAACAATATGAAAGAACATTAAATTAAATTAAATTTAAATAATAAATTATGTTTGGCCCTGTGGCCCTCGGTTGGAGACGGTTTTTTGTGACAGAGCTAAAACGAGCCTTATGGTTCTCGGTTGGAGATGGAGGCAAATATGGCCTTGTATTGTTCATTAAAATATTAATATCTTGGAGGATCAGATGACTAAAACGAGTCATATGGCCTTTGTTCAATTGGAGATGGGGGAGTGAGCTAAGCCTCACAATAGGCTAGCAATAATGTGGTTTAAATTCGCCTTCAGCGAGAATCGAACCTAAAACCTCTCACTTACCAGTAAAGGAATATCATTATACCGTAGTACTAAGTGACCCTTGTTAAGTTTTTAATATTAAAGTTATTATGTGTAATCCAGTTTTTTCAAAATATTTTAAAGCATGCCATTAATATTTCAGGGCAAGTCATTTCTCAACTTGGAAAAGTTGATGTTGGACAAGAACACGGAGATTTGGTATGAACCATATGGTCCACTCCTGGCAGAGTTGTTGAGCAAAGTAAAGTCAATTTATTTTGCTACTTCACATCCCAAGTCAGATGTTTTCTTTGAGAATTTACAGAATATTGAACATCTCCGTGTGCTTTCTGCTCCTTGGAAAGAATTATTTGTCCACGACCACCAAGGAAGTGGTAGCAGGGAAATACATGAAGTTGAGACCCTCCCACGTGTAAAGACTTTGTGGCTCATCGATATGCCGGAGCTGATACATCTAGGGATGGAAAACTCCCAAGCAGGGGGCCCTGTTTTTCCAAACTTGGAAGTTCTAAGCGTGAACAAATGTGGCATATTAGAGAATCTAGCTTCAACTTTAATATCCTTTCGGAATCTAACCGTTTTGACCATATGGAGTTGTCACGGACTGCAATACTTAATACCTTATTCTGTGGCTAAGAATTTACAGCAACTCCAGAACTTGGAAGTTGAGTCCTGTCAAAGAATGGTAGAAATAGTGGCGAGCAAGGAAGATGATCCAGAAAATGAGATTGCTTTCAGTTGCTTGCAACATTTGAAGCTTTCTGGCCTACCAAGTCTGCAAGGCTTTTGCACGGGAAATTGCATTTTCAAAGTCCCATCCTTAGAAAATTTGATTGTCGAGGATTGCCAGCTGATCGATTTAAAGATTTCTTCTGATGGGTTACTCCAAAGTGATCTAACACCAGAAAGACTACATGTAACAGAAGAAACTGATGATGTACTGATGCTAAGTTATTCAAGGGAGACTGATCGTGATCAAACTGTAAGTACTTCATTCACTAATTAAACAACTATTTATTTCACTTTCCAATTTTTCAGCTTTTTCTGAACAATTTATGTGTTTATTTCGTCAACGAAATATATATTTCTACAGGAGCAGCCGATGATTGCAGATTCACGTGTAGATGTTACAATTGCAGGACTCTCTGCCAAAAACGAATCCTCGTCTTTTGCCTAGCATGTTAGGTTTTCTGATTGTGTGCAATTGCGTGTTTGTTCGTTATTTTCCTCTTCCTTTTGTTTTTCCTTTTCAAGGAAGAAATATTAGCCTGGAGAGCAGACTGGAAGGCACTCTGATTTTCCTTGTTACTTGCTCTAACTAATCTCTGTGCAATTTGAGAAGGCACTGAATCATATTCCACGACATGTTATGCTTGTATTGACTTGTGTGTTTCGTCGTAATAGTGTGATTTGTAATTTGAGCTTTATTCGCTACATTTTCGGTTTTGGTGTTTGGGAAATAATGCTTGTGTGATTTCTGTAAACATTGATGCATTTGAAGTGGTGAAGAATTATAAATATTGTATGTGTTAGAATAATGGACTAAACCAGAAATGCGCATGAAGGCTTGATGAATATTTAATTTGATTCAATTCATTTCAAATAGGAACCAAACCAAAACTGCATATAAAAGCACACTAAATTACCAAATTTGAACAATTTTAAAAATCAATTATTTTGGTTACAAATATTCAATTCGATTCATTTCAATTAAGAACCAAACCAAAAATGCACATGAAAGGTCACTGAATTCCAAAATTTGAACAATTTGAGCAATTGGTTATCCTCAAAACAATTCAAAGAGCAATAATTCAGCATGAAAGCCGCAGACGAACAAAAGAAGGACATAAAATATGTGGGGGGGAAAAAATACCCTCAGAAGCCATGGCAAAAACAGAGAATTTCTTCGGCTCTACAACAACACTGTGCTCAGGCCACACAGCGCGCCACTTACGGGTGACGCCCTAGCTTTAGCGCGATTTTGTTCTGGATTCATTTTCATAAGGATTCGACGTGATCATGGAGTGCCGGCTGTCGACTACCTGACGCCCTCCCCCTCCTCCTTTATCCGGGCTTGGGACCGGCCATGTAAGACATAGGCGATTTACCATTTTAAATGAAAGGAAGAGAGTAGTCTTTACACAGTTACACGCACGGCAGCCCATACCAAATCTATTATCTATGAATCCTGCAAAACATCTCGCAAACAATAAAAAACCATCCTCACAGATGACAACAAACGAGACAATAAGGAGATAGACTTGAACCAAACGCACAACAGGACAAATACAGATTAAGGTGAAAATAACCAAGAAAAAAAAGATGAGACTTTTCAAAGTCTACCAAGGACCAATATACATTAGTGGCCTAATCCCTTAAGATATTGGTTTAATGTCTGGACTGCATGCAACATGTTGACCCATCTCAAAATTCCCTCGAAGGGAAAATTTCATCGAAATAGGCGAACTCGGGAAGCTTCACTACCTTGACCTTGGTGAGAATTCCTTAAACTCTTCAATCGGCTTTGAGCTTGGTTTTTTTGTAACTGTTACCGGAGTTGTGTAGCGGATTCGCTTTGCAAGTTTCAAAATGAACAATAACAATCTAATTGGGTATTTGCCCGAGTGCTTGAGGAATTGTTGGGCATTGTCTAGAATCCGGTTTGATGGGAACCAACTTACCGGGAACATTATAAATGCATTTGATGTTTCATTCCAGTCTTGAGAGAAAAGGTTTGACAGAGACAGCATACTGAGTCTAGAGTGGAGTTGCAATCAATTGGATGAGGAGCTTAAGTTGAAATATATTATAAGTTTATAGTTGGTTGCAAATGTCGATACTTTGGAAGAGGCACGAAATGCGTTTCGTTCCTTGGTTCAAAGACGGTTATGATGATCAAATTGTTAGAATGCACGACCTTGGATTTGAGTGGTTTCTCTGGACTTGGACTGATTTCACCCAATGTTTCATCAAGCTTGGAGGGTGAAGGTCTGATCGAGGGAAGAAATAAAGTCAAAGTATACACATGCCAGAGTAATGAACATCCTTGTGCCACCAAGTATGATGGGCACATTGAATAATCTAGACACATTGCTGATATGACAATGACAATCACTACAATTGGCATTTCAACTGAAATTTTTGAGAAAAAATCGACCAATCAGTTTCAGAAAATATCTTCATCAATGTAAAAGATCTTCCCTCACAGCATAATAAGCACAACTTGCAACTTGTTAGGAGTGGGTTTTGCTTGCCCCTTTCTTTTCAGAGTAATGCAATGCAATGGAACAAATTTATCCAAGAAGCACGTAAAACAAGGCAATTTGCACAAAAGTAGTCGGCTCAAATTTTATATCTCAATGTAGTTCTGACCTCTTAATGTCCTTTTTCCTTCCACCTTTTCACCTGGTTCGGAACAAACAACACAAATTCAAATCATTTTTATGATCGACTAGACCTAAAGGAACCCAATGAATGACGAAGTATCCAATTCAACAAACATAATTTATCTTCACAATTTACTTATTTACAACCTCAAATTCGATAACCCTCTCGCCAAAATAACAATTGCAAAACCTAACTGAACATTGATCCCGCGTAACCACTCCCAATTTCACAGTTCCGACCGGAATCACCGCCAAAACAACAATCAAATGCAGAAAAAGCACGAACGAATCGAAATTTAGGAAAGGGAAGAAATACCCACATAAGTGTTCAACTGCCTGACGAAGCTAGAGAATTTTCGGTGCTTAAAATACTTGGGCAGGATGTCCCTCGAGAACTCAGGGACGTTCCAGACGCCGAAGTTGTTGTTGCCGTTGCTCCTGGAGGGAGACAAAGGCGTCGGTGGAGGGGTCTTCCATCATATCGCAGATTTTGTTCACAAACGGCGGCGGCGGAGTGTTGGCGGAGTTGATCACCGATGCCGCGTCTTCGACTCCCGGGCCTCCATGGTTGTTTTTTTAATTTTTGAGAGAGAAAGCCCGAGAGAATTAGGGGTGTATTCAATTGAGAATATGAGAGATTTTAATGAATTTATAAATCCATGGGTTTTTATGGAATTTAATTGATTTGTAGAGATTTCATATAAAATTTTGATTCAATTCCCTCAAAATCTCATGGGAAGAGGTGAGATTTGTGGATGCTTAAAATACACTACGAAATCTCTTCAATTCCCTCTAATTCCTCAACTTTCTCAAATTCTTTAAAATCAATTTCTAATTGAATACACCTAGAATGTTATAAACTTTTTTAAAATCTTAATTGAATACACCTGGATTTCTAAGGATTTTAATAAACTATCTTAAAATTCTAATTGAATACACCTAGAATTTCAGAGAATCACTTAAAATCCTGATTGAATACCCCTAGATTCATTAAAATAATTAAAATCCTTTAAAATCCCAATTGAATACACCCCCTTAGTGAAGAGAATAAAAGAAATGCCCCCCCTTCTTCCAGAACTCTCCCTTAAATCTTGTATTTATTATTATCTTATTTCTTCATATATTTTAAGAAAAACTAATAAAAATAACTTTAAATTTTTTAGTTTTAACGATAAGGACAAAATAAATGATAAAATGAATAGTACAATGTTTGACTTTTTAATGTAAAAATGTGGTTTTTCGTTAAAATGAACCGTATCGGGAGTTTTTCGTTAAAATTCCTCATATTTATTTATCTATTATATATTTTGGTCCTACAATGAGTATCAAGAAACTCACTATGGCTATAATCAAAATGACACTTTGGTAAATCTTTCAGCTATAAAGATTAAAAGTAATCACTTTGATCATAGATTGAATTACAAAGTTTAAACATTAATCGTTGTATAGTCGAGTCCAATAATTAAAATACAAATGTAGGGTGTCACACCAAATGTTGCATATGTGAGATTTGAAAATCTACCTTAACATAGGAGTTTTTCTCCTGTCCTGCATGTTCCCCAGTGGCTATTACTCAAGCAACTAACTTTCATCGAATGTGGTAATATAGAGATTTTTGCTTCTAAAATTTCAAGATTCCAGGAAAAGCTTGATCAGTTGAGCCTCTATACACCAGTAAACTACCTTTCTATTTTGTTGACAAGGTAAGATGCTTGTACACAATTTGTCCTCTTTTTCAAAAGTTTCAAGGCATCTCGGTTGAATGCAAACGGTAGATTGAGGTTGAAAAGAGCATTTATAATTAGCCAATAATTGTGTTAAAAATAACAAAAATATGATTAGTCTCTTGGAGATGTTCGTACCAACCTAACAAGTTTGTTGGCATGTATCCTTCAATATAGGCGTGTTGCGCATTTACAATTGTAGGGCTTACTGTTATTAAGAGAGATGACAGTTCTATATGTATCCAAATATTATTTGGCATAGGCGCCTTATTTTTCAATTTCGTTGATTAAAATCTGTTCCTTTTAAGAATTTGATTAAACATTTTTCTTACAATTTTATTAGAGATATGTGTAATTGTATGATCATTTGATATATTGATACGTTTGATTACTTATAATATAGGTACATTTGATTTTGACGGTACATTTTGTTTCATGGATTCTATGAACCGTATTTATTTTCCTTCAGACTACGATCCTTAACTTTTTCTTCGGTAGCACAACCCAAGGTATTTATTTTCCTTCAAAATTACAGAGGCTTGAAACACTCTTTCTGCATTCTGCACCTTGGAAAGAAATATTTGTCCATAAAGGAAATTCAAGCCGGGAAATACACGCAGTTGGGACCCTTCCACTGTTGGTTATTTTAATTATTTTAATTATATTTTATTTTAAAGATTCAAATTTATTATTATTTTATTTTATTTATTTTTAATGTTTAAGAGTTGTGTTTTATTTGAAGAGTCATAATCATTTTCTAAAATGGTATGAGAAGTTATTTAAATAAGAAACCTTAGACAGAAAACATAATATGCCAAAAACTTTTCTGTCTCCCTCAATTCTCACATCTCTGTCAATCAATTTACATTCCTACTTTATAATTCTTGGACAATTGATCACTACTTGGCAATCCTGTCTGTCGTTGGCGTGCATATCGGATCAGACACCCTGTGAGGCTTTGGATTGTATGTTGGAGTTGTAGGCCAGCGACATCGACATCACGCCTCTCTTTGGTTCATAGGCCAGATATTCTTATTCATTTTTCCTAATTTAATTTTCATAAGTTTTATAGTGATTATACATTTGATTTGTTATATTTGATCATATAAATAGTTGGTATATTTCTGCAATATATTTCACATCCACATGTAAAGACTTTGTGGCTTCGTGAAATGCCGGAGCTGATGCATCTAGGGAATGAGAAATCCCCTCTAGTTGATGATCCAGTTTTTTCGTACTTGAATAAGTTAAGCGTGTACTGTTGTGGCCAATTAAAGAATCTAAGTCCATTGGCAATATCCTTTTAAGAGTCTAATGCATTTGAGCCTATGTCGAACATCTTTTTTCTTTTGGGTAAAGTACAAAAAACTACCTCAACTATTGATATCACGACACTTTCATACCTCATCTTTTAAAATTGATAATGTCATACCTCATCTTACGAATTTGTGACAATGTCAGACCTCCGTTAGTTTTTCTGTTAATTTTTCTGTTAAATGCTGACGTGTCCCAACACATGTCCCACTCACTAATTCAACTGGATTAAAAAATAATTAAATATATTTTTAATAATTAAATATTCAAAAATTAAAAATTAAAAAAAAAAATTGGCCTAAGGATCCGGCCTTCCCTTCCACCCGCAACAACACCAACCTTTCTCACTCTCTCTCTCCCCTCTCTTCCTCCTTCTTTCTGGGCGTTTTTTTCTTTTCTTTTTCTTTTTCTTCTTCTCTTCTTCTTATTTCTCCTTCTTCTTTCTGGGTTGCAGCATTTTTTTTTCTTTTTCTTCTTCCTTCCTCTTCTTCTTCTTCCTTCTCCTTCTTCTTTCTGGGTTGCAGCGTTTTTTTTTCTTTTTTTCTTTTTCTTCTTCCTCTTCTTCTTCTTCCTTCTCCTTCTTTCTGGGTTGCAGCATTTTTTTTTCTTTTTCTTCTTCCTTTCCTTCTTCTTCTTTCTCCTTCTTCTTTCTGGGTTACAGCGATTTTTTTTTTCTTTTTCTTCTTCCTCTTCTTCTTCTTCCTTCTCCTTCTTCTTTTTGGGTTGCAGCGTTTTTTTTTCTTCTTCCTCTTCCTCTCATTCTTCTTCTTTCTCCTTCTTCTTTCTGGGTTGCAGCGATTTTTTTTTTAATCTTTTTCTTCTTCCTCTTCTTCTTCTTCTTTCTCCTTCTTCTTTCTGGGTTGCAGTGAATTTTTTTTCTTCCTTTTCTTCTTCCTCCTCCTTCTTCTTTATGGGTTGCAACATTTTTTTTCATTCTTCCTCTTCTTCTTCTTCTTTCTAGGTTGCAGGGGGTTGGGTTTTTTTTTTTGGGGGGGGGTGGGACCCGGTCGAGCGAGGCGCTGGAGCTGTGCTGAGGCAGAGCTCCATAGCGAGAGCTTGGAGAAGTGGGTCTGTGGCTGGTGGCGGTGGCGGGTAGGGGTGGAAGGGGAGATGTTGGGACGGGTGAGATTTGGGTTGGGGTTGAGGGAAGACGGGAAAGGGAAGAAAGGGTGAAGGGATAAGGGTGCGCAGAGAGGGAGAAAAGAGAGAGGCGAGAGAGAGGGTCCCAACATCCCTTTAGGCCTTTTTTTTTTAATTTTTGAACATTTAATTATTAAAAATATATTTAATTATTTTTTAATCCAGTTGGATTAGTGAGTGGGACACGTGTCGGACCACGTCAGCATTTAACAGAAAAACTAACGGATGTATGACATTGTCACAAATTCATAAGATGAGGTATGACATTGTCAATTTTAAAAGATGAGGTATGAAAGTGTCACGACATCAATAGTTGAGGTAGTTTTTTGTACTTTACCCTTTTCTTTTTGGTAAACAATTTTATAGGACAGCAATAAGGCTAACAATGCTTTATGGCACGGAATGTTGGGCAGTGAAGCATCAACATGTACATAAAATAGGTGTAGCTGAGATGAGAATCCTTCGTTGGATGTGTGGGCACACAAGAAAGGATAAAATTAGGAATGAGGATATTAGAGGTAAAGTAGGAATAGCTGAAATTGAAGGAAAGATGAGAGAAAATTGATTATGGTGGTTTGAACATATGAAACGAAAGCCTATTGACGCTCCAGTTAGAATATGCGATTACGAGACAGAGGTTTAGGGCCAAAGGGGTAAAGGAAGACTTTGGAAGAGACTATAAGAAAAGACTTAAGAGTACTTGGATCTAACGGAAGATGTGGCACAGAACCGAGCGTTCTAAGATTCATACAGTCGGCCCCACTTAATGGGAAAATGTTTTGTTGTTGGTACACAATATTTGGAGATATAGTAAAACAGAGGTGCTAAACTTTAGTACTTCAAAGTTTGGAAAAAGAACCATTTTGGAAGCTTCGGTCTTATTGTGAGGTTTTCTTCATGAAGAACATTCACCTTGTGTTAAGGTACCATATTGTTAGGGAAACTATCTATTTGAATCATATTTTATAAACTATATTATGTGATTGTTGATGATTGAATTATTATCTAAATGTTGATTAACGTAACTTATACCTTATTACTTAAGTTTGTGAAGTTGAAGTCCGTAGACTTTAGATCAAGGAGAATGCTAGCCGGACTCGCCCCAAATGCTAGCGGGACTCGCACTAAAATGGAGTCCAGCCAGACTTGCGCAGCACGCCTTGAATCCTACTGTTAATATAACTTAAGAAAATAGTAATTTAAAATTATATTTTTCTCCACTTGCTGTTCTTCACCCTTTCATATTCCCGATGAAGCCAGAAGCATTGTAAAAGCCTTACTCTCTTCTCTCCAAAATTTTCAGCTCTCCTCTCTCACACTAAGAATTGCTAAACGTGGTTGTCAATTTTCAAATATCCATCGAACTATACTGGGCAAACCCAGGATTTGAATCTGTAAACAAAAGAAACAACCCAAGATCTGAATTTTGAAACTGAAAAAAGTCCAGGGTAAATCTACAATTTGAATTTGTCTCTCTCTCTCTCTTTATCAAAATTATTAATTTTTCTGTGGGTTTCTCCCTACACCTTTTTTTTCCTCAAAATTTGTCCATCGGAAATTTGTGAATAATTGTATATATATATTGAGGATTATGAGTTAGTGAGTTTGGTTGATGAGTTTTTAATGGAGTTTTTGTAACTTAGGAGCCATGACCCTTTCATGATTTAGAGAGATTTTTCGGTGTGATCGTCACACGAGGTGGTACACCACGTGTCCTTATACAAATGGTGGGTTATGTGTATTAAAAGGTTAATAACATAAAAATTAAAAAATTTCACCACTTACATAAAAATACGTGATATACTATCCATATTCCCATTACAATTAAAATTTTCTCCATAATTTGAGAGATGGAATCAGAACTTTTGTACAGATTTCCAGGTTTCATGGTTTGAAAAATCTCTCCCTACGTTGGGCTTCTCTATGGTACCACGTTCTCTCTCACATTTCTCAATACGCCAACTAAGACAGCCATTTTCTTACCTAGGAAGTAGGAAATGCCTGCCAGAATGTCCTCATTTAGTCTTTTTCAATTGCAAACTACATTGGGCTTCTCTATCGTACCACGTTCTTTGTCACATTTCTCGATACGTCAACTAATACAGCCATTTTCTTACCTTAGTCTTTTTTAATTGCATACAACGTTGGGCTTCTCTATGCTACCACGTTCTCTCTCTCATGCATTCATTATCTCATCTTCTTCTGCTAAGAGAGCTTTTCTTCCCATCCCTTTCTCATTATTTGCTCCTTCTTCTAATTACACACACTTGTCTCGTTTTGGTTTCTTCATCACAGCAACCTTCTTTGGCTGAATCTACTTTGCTTTACTTCTAAAAGTGAAAAATCAATTTCGTTGCTTTCCTGTGTTTCCTGATTTCATTTTCTGCCAATTTCAACTTCTTGTCGCTCGGTTTTACTTGAAAAGAAAAAAAAAAGGCATACCTATTTTGTTCAGCTTCATTTACCAACCGATTGTGCTTCGGCGTTATGTAAGCAATGGAATATAGAGAGATAAGGTATATGGTACGCTTTTGATTTTTCCTTGTTTTTATTCCATTCCTCTGCTCTTTATGGGTTATTTAGCTGTGTGTGCAGATTTGCCCGTTTTATTTAACCCAAATTATTGTTTTACCAGTCAAGTTGAGATTCAAGTCGAACAACTGTCAAGACGTCTAAAGTCGCATACATTGGATATGATATTGATAGGGTGCTACGGTGAACACTGATGGGAAAGTCAACCCTTTGGAACCCTAAAATCTTTGATCTAAAGTCGACAAACTTCAAGTTCACAAATGTAAGTTTATGCAAGTCACACAAAACACCAACAATAACATATTTAAAATAGAAAACTGCGTTTTAGTTCTTAAAAAATATGACTTTTAAACTAAATTCTAGCTTAAGATTAAAATTTAATTTAGTCCCTTAATACATTTAATAACCTCATAATTATATTTTCATGTGTTTTTTTTGTTTTCCTAATGTTAATATTAACTACATTTAATTATATTCTTTTTTGAATAGAATACAATAGTTTTTATTCATAAACTCAAGGGAGTAACATATCTTGATTGAGAACTTCCCAAATAACATCTAGGGGTTCCTCAAACCAAACTAGATCAGAACAATTACGTAAACTTAACTTGGCAAGGCCGAGTGCCACTCCATTACAAGAACAAGGAATAATATCCCAATAACATTTGGGGGTTCCTCAAATAATATTCTGATATTTCATTTTGTTACAGACATAGGTAAACTAATTTTCTTTATATCATATCCCAATACACTTCATGTTATTCATTTAGGTATATTAATACATTTTGGTATGTCCATTTCGATGAAGGCATTTGAGTACATTAAATCAATATAATATCATTTAGCACAAACATTTTCATACAAACATTTAGGTACATTAATTCATTATAATATGTTTCGGTACAGACATTTAGGTCAGGGACGGAACTAGATTTCTTCTATTGGGGGCAACCTGAAAAACAAATAAGAAGACCTTATTATAGTATGACTTATACCAAATATGATAATGGAGATGATTTCATATGACGATGTATCACAATTGCAATGTTACAAAAAAATTAGTAGTAGTTGAAAGTGACAAATTGATGAGAAAAATATTAATACATGACAAACGGATGAGGGGTTTTTCAGTTTGAATAACAGAACAAGCACTTCTGCTCATATTATATTTGATATAGAGTAGAAGTAGTACAGTATGTGTTGTAAACTGAAATAGAAAAGGAACAAAGTTACCCAAAAAATGTAGAAGTCTTGAGTGGTGAATGATTCTTGGAATAAGTCGCGAACTAAGTCGCTCTCTTTAAGACCTTTCGCGGCTTTGCCCAAAGTGTGCAAGCAGCTCACAAGACCACATCATCCCCAGTATAAAACAGTCAAGAACCTTCTTCTGATAAGAATCTTCCTTGCACACCGAAAGAACCTTCGAACTTACACATTTCCGATATGTTGCTTTTTAAATCAATATATGTAAAACTTTTTTTTCCTTCATACACCTACTGCCATTCGCCTGACTAACATATATATATATATAGACTTTGGAAGGTGTGAAACCGTAAGAAATCAAGGAAGTTTATGGGGATTTATGGGGTGCAAAACTGTCTGCAATCAAATGCAAAACCGTAGGGAATCAAATGCAAAATTGTCTGCAATCAAACGTTGATAACAATTTATATTTTATATTTAATGTTTGTAATAAACCAAAATATAAATATATTTAAAATATTTAAATAAAAACATAACTACTCCAACAATATGTTTGATATTAGGCACATATATTTTCTTCAAAGATAACACATGGATATATATAATTGCATTTTGTAGCTTAACTAACGAATTACTTGAGTAGGGGCATCTACCCCTTTCATTGGCTCCATCCATTGACACACCCTAACCCGAAGATTAGGACATGCTGGCCGTCACGTGGGCGTGACGTAACCATAAGTGCAGGCGGAAACGATAATATAATAAAATACGAACCAACAAAAACCCACTAATTGCAGTTATTAACAACTTAACATTCTATGTGCATAAGAGTGTACTAAACACACATAAACAGAGCATAAACGTCTAGGTGCAGTCAAGTAGGATCATAACTAATTTACAACACCCTCGGGTGAATCCTACATTTATTTAGTCTGTCAGAACGCCGAAGAAGTCCTTGTAGACCACCAACGTCTCAACTAGAACCTGGAGGGGCGCAAAACAGAAAACGTGAGTGGGCGAAAATAAAGCTTTTCCAAAACATTTCATAACTCCACATTTATAACCCCTCTTTGAAAACCTGTATACTTTCCCAGAAAAATAATATATAAGCATATATATATCTCAACCATCTCAATCATCAATTTCATGAACATATTCAATAGAAACATGCCATGTCAAATTCAACGGTTTAGTATGAATGCATTAACATAAGTCAGGTGAAAGAATAAATCAACCGGAGACCCTACAATGGTCCTGTACGGCTGAATGTAGAGCTCAAAATCTCATCTAACCGGAGTCACCAACTGTGACCTGTACGGCTATGCCTGAGTCACCTAGTATGACCTGTACGGCACTACACTGCACATAAGTCGGAATTACCTAATGTAATCTGTACAACTTAATGGTGTAATAATATGCTCTAGTGCTTTTCTCATCAATCATTTGTGCACATAATCTAAGGTCACCTACCAGTCGGAACCCCTCTAATGGTCTGTACGACTGGCATGTCGGAACCACCCCTGGTGGTCTGTACGACTAGCATCTACTTGGATCCAAGGTGAGCATACGATGCAGGGTGAATAATATAAGCACTAATACCAAGGTGCAGTTTATGAGCTCAACATATCTCAACATCATCATAACAGTAATAATACTCACCTGATACTCACCTGTGCGTCCACCGCACCATTTCACATATATGCATCATACAACAATTCATAATATTCATGAAATTCTATGCATGGCAACCAACTATATTCCATATCACAATTCAACATACTTTTCATTTAAGTTGATTTATGGGGAAATCGGGTATATAGGTATATATATAGAAAGCAATGCCCACTCACTGGTATGTTGTCGGGTCGTAACCCCCTTGACACCCCTGGATGTGCTCCTCCTCGCTATAAGTCTCACCTATACAAGAAGTAACCGAAATAACGTTATTTAATGCATAACCTAACTCTTAGCTAATAACTCCTCATATATTGCTCAAATTGGGTATATGAATATACCACGTTGACCTACACAACCTCAGGATCATCCCCATATTTTTAAAATAATTTTTGGACCCTTCACGCGCCCCCACGCGCCCCCCACGCGCCCCCACGTGCATTGCACACTGACGGCGTCAGTTAACGCCGTCAGGAATATTCCGAGAATATTCCGTTAAAACCTAACGGCTACCGTTAACGGCGTTAGGAATATTCCGTTAGAACTAACGGAATATTCCGGTTTCTTCTCCGATGGACTCTCGCCGGACTCCGGTCACCGGAAAACTGGGAAAATTTCTATTTAACTATTCTCACTCGTTTTTCGTCCATTTTTCTCGAATTTTATACCAAATTGAAGCATTTAACATGTACAATCACGATGGAAGGGTTTTAAACACTAAAAACCACGGGATCATACCTTCCAAAATTTCACGAAATTCGGCCAAACGTCGAACTAAGTATTCCGACGTCCAAAACTTCCAAATGATACACCCCGAGCTTCCTTGGGACTTCCTAAAGCTCACTGTGAGCTTGGTTTGGCCTAAAACACAACCAATTCAAAGCTCATGAACAGTACACATTCACGGCAACTTTAGAAACTAGGGTTTTCGAAATAAAACTCACCTTAAACTGGTACCTACGTGATCGTGGAGTCCTCAGGAATGCATTGGTAGCTTTAAATCCGGCGTTGGTATTAGTTTTAGGTGGTTTTAGTGGTTGCCCGTGTGTTCGAGAGGGTGAGAGAGAGAGTGAAGGTCTGAGGAAGAGAGAGAGCGTGAATACGGGAAATGGGGAGGGAATCAGGGCATGAGGCCCTACCTAAATCCCAAACACAACATTAAAACCTAGAAATGTAAATCTAAGTCCTAGTTTTAGTCCCTAACATAAATTAACAATAGTTTAGGAACTTTAGATAAAACAAATGTCGTACATTTACGCACCTTAATCCCGTTTAAGGTCGTTTTAGTAATTTCACGTCCTCGGAATTAATAATTCCAGGACGGGCTGTGACATCCATGATTTAGGGACATCAATTCATTAATTTTAAAAATATTTTTGGCACGAGAATGTATCCATAGTGTTAAATCTTGGTACATTTTAAATATAAAATTTCATAGAAAATTTTGGCACATTTTACATATAACAAAGTGGTAAGTTTATAAAGAAGAATGGGTACATTATAAGTAATTTATGGGTACAAATATAAGATTAAAAAAATTATGAGTACAAATGAAGTTTTAGAAAATATGGGCACAAAAATGAATTAATATATGGGTCCAATTAAAACTAAAAAGAAAATTAGTACAAATTAAAAAAAAAGTTGCAAATTAAAATTGGGCACAAATTAAAAATATAAATATTTGATATAAAGTTTAGCCATGAATATAAATTTACCGAATATAACATTTTGAACTCTAAATGAATATATGTTAGAAATAAAATTTAATTATGCTGATATGTAAACATTGTATTATTGAAATAATGACGTTTATTAAAACCTAAGGACCTTGATAAAAAAATTACAAAAGGAAAAAGGTTTTAATCAATGGAATAGAAGGAAGAGGAGTGAAAGAGAGTGAGAGAGTGAGAGAGTGAAAGTCAGAAATCAAACAAGAGATTAGTGGATAGAGAAAGTAGAAAGATTATCTGGGATGGGACAGGGATAAGAATAAAGTGGGGAGGACTTAGGTAGGTTTGGAAAGGGATGCATTTGGGGATCTTTGAGGAGTTGGGTTTCTGAGGATGCACTCGGCTCCTTCTAGGGAAGGGAATGCAGCTCCAGAGCATGCACAAAATGCAGCTTCATTTGATTAGATTTATAACTTAGGCACATCATTTGATCTATGTGACGTCAAGATTTAACGTTGCATAAGTGACACACTCCGACCTCAGTAACACAAGTTACGAGACTGTAATGTGCTGACCGACACTAAATTGACCATATGGCCCCATCCGAAGATGACGTCCCAAGCCAACTCAATGATGAAGTCATAGCAAGATATTTATGATGTACAAAAATTTGAACCAAAGATGTTCATTTAATATAATCCAAAGCTGCTAAAAGAAAATACTTATCATCCTGCATTTTATACAATTTGCACTTTGCATTCAAAATTCACATCCTGCCATCCACAACAAAATAATTCTATAGAGCTTGTATTGATGCATTCTACTAATGTCATCAATGGGTTTTGGATCATAAACTTACACATCACAGTTACTAAAATGCAATCTAAAAAATACGAATTGCTCGTTATCAGCAATCAACAACATTATAAAGTTGAAATGGTCAATTGCCAAAACAGATGAATTAGATGAGTTTTGAGAGAGAGATACTGATGAGTGATAAGAATTGAAACTGAGAGGCTAGAGTTGCCTCTGAGCAGACTGTCGAAGACTAAAGAAAGATGATATTCTAGTGTGGTTAATCCATACTAAATGTATGGACTTTACCAAACAACCACTTAAAACATGACATCTAATTTGAGGTGCGGTTTCAGTTTCGGTGTGGTTTTCAAAAGTCAAAACCGAAACCAAATCGTTTTCTTACACTATGGTGCATTTTCAAAACCGCAACCGTTTCAAAGCCGTAAAATCAAACTATTTGGTATGGTCCGATTTAGTTCACGTTTCGGTTTTGGTTTTCGGTTCCAACGTCCACCCCTACCTTTTATAAGAGAATCTCCACCCGTGGTGGGATTGTCCTGTGAATTGTGTGAACCTGCCTACGGGTTTTGAAATCAATTCCAGAGGTTTGAAAAACATGGGGCAATTGGCAGAAAAGCAGCTGCCCTGTCAATTATTGCAGGGGCTTGCGCCAGGAAATGTAGTAGACAGGGGGGAGGGGGGGGGGGGGGCCAACACAGCCAAACGACTCGAATTTGAGGCAACCACAGCCGTTGGATTCCAACGGTTTAAAAAAATAAAAACCTTGCAAGTTGTAGATGATACTAATGATGCCCCTAAAAGTGTCATGTTCTTACCTTTTCTTTCAATTAATCGACCATTGTCACCCATGAACATGTAAGCTCAGGACGTCCAACAATATCGAGACTGAGTGCCACTTAGACTAAATAATATTAGTGTATGATGTGCTTACTTATGTTAAGTATTTGACAAGGTATTTCATAGTATGGTAGCCTTTGAGTTTTTAATTCACGAGTTCTTTGTTGACTCAGTTATGATCCTAAACATACATTACAGGTATTAAATCATCTCACTCGATTAAATAAACAAATCCAGAAAGGATTTCATAACATTTGACAGAAACAAATTGATGACACAATTGAATCACTCCCAGTAATTATCTGACTTGATAGATGCACAAGCACACATAAACATCCAAGTTAATTAAAAGCGTAACTGAAAATCTACACCAGTAAAAGACAGCATTAGACTGATTATTGATATATTAACTTAAAATTCAGTAATGAGTGGATAGCTAACAAAGGCTTATTGATCAAGTGATCATGCAACCTCCTAAGGCTTACTGATCAAGTGGTTACTTGATTCAGGTTCAACCCCAACATAGTAGAATAAAATAAAATAATTTTCAAAGCTAATACAGCCAGTACAATTTCGTCGAGGAATCAAATGCCAGAATAAGTCCTTAGTCTTTTTTAATTCAATACTACGTTGGCCTTTCTCCATAGTCTTGCTATGAGGTTTTCTTTATGCAGAACATCACCTGATTAATGTTATAATACAAGAAAATATTGTTAATTTAGGAGTTGGAGTAGATTCCCACGCCAAAGTGCTAAATAATTGCCATGAAAATTAAGTTATAATTTAAATTGACGTCCACTAATATAGCCATTTCTAACCTACCAAATACCAGATTAAGTCCTCAAGTTTAGTCTTTTTTAATTGCATTTCTCTATCACAACACGTTATCTCTCTCATGCATTATTTGTCTCATCCTCTTCTGCTAAGAGAGTTGTTCTTGCCATTGCCCATCTCATTATTTGCTCCATCTTCTAATTACCGACACTAGTCTGGTTTTGGTTTCTTCATCACTGCAACCTTGTTTTGCTTAATCTACTTTTCTTTACTTATAAAAGTGAAAAGTTGAATCCCAAAATCAAAAGAAAAAAAAATTACGTTCTGTCAATTTCGTTGTTTCTTGTGCCTCTTGATTTTGTTTTCTGACAATTTCAATTTCCCATCACTCGGTTTTACTTAGAAGGAGAAAAAAGGCATACATACTCAATTCAGCTTTATAAACAAACAGGTTGTGCTCCAGTGTTCTGTAGGCAAAGGAATCTGGAGAGACAAGGTATAAGGTATGTCTTTTGAGTTTTCCTTGTCTTTTGTTTCATTCCTCTACTCTTTATGAGTTTTTTAGTTGTCTGATAGATAGTCAACCCTTTGGTTAAAGCGGTGTCCCTAGGGTGCTCAACCCAAAAATCTTTGATCAAAAGTCTACGAACTTCAGGTTCACATGTAAGTTTCTGCAAGTCACACATAGTACCAACAGTAACATATTTAAAATACAAAATTGCATTCTAATCCTTCAAAAATATAATTATATTATTTTTCTTTTTCTTCTACATTTAATTGTATTCTGATATTTTATTTTATTATAGTTATTTAGGTAAACTATATTTCAATACACTTTGTGTTCTGCATTTATGTAGATTAATTCATTTAATATATTTTAGTATAATCATTTCGGTATAGACATTTAGGTACATTAATTTAATATAATAGATTTCGATACAGATATTTAGGTACATCTTATATTTCAATATAGACATTTAGATACATCAATTCATTTTAATA
This sequence comes from Malus domestica, assembly GCF_042453785.1. NCBI lineage: Eukaryota > Viridiplantae > Streptophyta > Magnoliopsida > Rosales > Rosaceae > Malus > Malus domestica. The sequence continues at coordinate 33,658,535 of NC_091669.1, read as the reverse complement.
TATTTTCGGTATTCTACGTTTTCAAAATGAATCCGATCAAATATTTCACATTTTCTATGATCATCTTTATTTTATGTATTTGAATGTAGGAGGAGGTGGAGTCCCTTTATTGGAGCCTAGCCTGCATCTTAACCTAGAAAGTGTGATAACCAAGGTAGATTAATTCATTTAATATATCTTAGTATAGTCATTTCGGTTCATTTAAGTACTTTAATTTAATATAATACATTTCGATACAGATATTTAGGTACATCTTATATTTCAGTACATACATTTAGGTATATTAATTCCTTTGAGTATATTTTCGGTACACTTATATATTTACATGTTCCTTATGTGTCATTATTTTATTTTATTTCAATGTTTTCTCATTTAGGTGCATTTATAAGGATATAATTGGAGGACGTTAAACAAAATTAATAAATTAAAATGTGTATATTAACAAATTCAAATATTTAATGGGAGATATTGAATATTATGCACATTAAACATTAAAACAAAAATATAATACGAATTGAAATTTGAAGTAAAAGTACACATCTAAGAACTAAATAAATATGCCACTCAGTACTACAGTATGATGATATTTCTCTTCACTTGTAAGTGATAGGTCTTAGGTTTGAATCTCATGGATGGCGAATTCGATACCAAATTAGGTTGCCCATTGTGTGGCTTAGCCGAACTCCTCCCTTGTTTTAGTGTAAAATATATCGTTGTACTAAAAAAAAAACTAAATAAATAAGTAATCTAACACCAAATTTTAATTACATCTTTTTTTTTCCCAAGTATTAAAGTTCAAATACCTCTATTTAAAATTTATGACAATCCAACCATTGTGTTGCCATTGTTCCCAAAATGGAACGACGGTGAATTACGATTTTTTCGATCAAACATTTGAATTTGAAAAAACAATCCTAGAAGTAAGTTCATAATATAGAGGGCCGCTCATTGACACTGGAACATGCTACAATTATTAGTCCACGCCTCGCGACTTGCAGTGGTTTGGAGATCGGGGGGAATCCCTGCCATTTCCAAATTAGGGTTTTTTTGTGTTTTCAAGAAATGCTTCACCCCTCTCCCAAGGTCTTGCTCTCGTTCCCATATCCGTGCTTCATAAGGTTTTTGTTTTGGGATCGCATGCTTCACATTGGTGGTGGTGACAATAGTGGGCTTCGCCGAGAAAAGGCCGGTTGATGGCAAATCTCGCGGGTTACCCTTAAAGACAAAACATAGAGATTTGGATTCAATCTCTTGAAGCACTACTTTTGTTTTGAAAAGTGTATCACCCTTGAGGAAGGGCTTGATCTTCTCCTTGAATGGCACCTTGAAACTCCTTCCTTTGATCTCCTTTGATGGTTGAGCAAGTTCTCCATATGTTACAAAAATACGAAACCTCCAAGTTTCAACGCCTTAAGGTTGATGTGAAGGATAGAATTATTTACAACTGAATTGGTTGCTAGTTAATTCACTTGCAAGTCCGGCCTTGGTAGTAAGATTTAAGAGAATGAGGTTCTCTCTAACCAAAAAACAAGGTTGAAAGAGTGCGAGAAAACTGATATATAGAAGTGTGTCAAAAGCTATAAGATCATATCTCTGAACAAGCTCTCTATATTTAGTTAAATTTTAACTAAAAGAGCTCCAAAGTTCTTTTAGAAGCTCCATAGAAAATTTCTACTACAACCGTAGTCTCTAATATATACGGATAGAAACATAGTTTTTTATTTAAAAAGTTATTAAAAGATTAGTAATTAATCTAATTAAAAAAGATCTAATCTATGGAGTCATATAATAAGGCTAAACTATCAATTTGCCCTTGAACTATCATTTAACTTTCGATTTCCCATATGAACTTTTTAATTGGAAAATTAAGGACTTAAACTAATTCTTTTGGCCGATTCCCCCTAGTATTAGTTTTTCATAGATTTTACCCAAATTAACGTTAACTGTTATCACGTGCACACACGTGACTCTCCTTTGTGGACAAAAGCATCACTTCGCTAGACCTTCAAAACACAAAAGCTATAAAATCTTACATATTTGCATATGTTTAATTTTAGAAATCTAAGGTTTTTAATTATTTTAAAGAATGAAGCGAACGAACTATCCTCACATAATAAATATGTACTAATAGAAACTTAGTTTTTTATTTAAAAAGTTATTAAAGAAAGTAATTAATGCTATCCATCTCCAACTCTTAGGCTAAAACTTCAAAATTTTAACTCAGAAAATTTAGGTTTTAACTCAGAAATAGTTTTTCTTAAATTTTTAGCCCAAGATTATTAAAGAATGAACTTAAGATAATTTTTTCTTAAACTAACTTAAAACAAGAAATTGTGTAGACTATCCTAATTTAATTTTATGAACATTTTAACTTAAAAATATTTAGATTCCGAAAAATATTGAAAAATCATTAAACCGACACCATGAAACTCTTGGAACACTACGAAAGAATAGGAAACACATAAAATAATTTTTTTCTAATTACTTTAGTCGTTGAATTTAAATTTGGCCCTTAAATTTTTTTTTCATCTGTTGGATTTAATCAAATTAGATCTTAACAGTTGAATTCAATAAATTTATAAATATAAAACTAATATATATGGGGTAGGCCAACCCCATTAACCAGGGAAATTCTAGGCTAAATTTGTCCAAAAATGAGTTTTGAATTTTAATTCATATTTTCCCCAAATATTGAAGCAGGTTGGGATGAATTTAGATCTAAAATTTGAATTTTACCCAAGAATTGAATTAAGTCTTACGAGCTCCCTTCTCAGCGGAGTCTTCTTTCCTGTCTCATTAATTTCTTGTTTCTCTTGTCATCTTATTCTACCAAATTGTAGAAGAAAAAAAAATTGCAGAAAAATACCAAACGAAATCCACACAAATAAAATACTGAAAACACTCATCTGCCTACCCAAATCACTACAATCAAACCAATATAACAAAAAATAAACATCAGATTCGTCATCAGAGTAATCGTTACGAAAGGTCGCATCTCCATGCCTCCGCCATCTCCAAAACCAGAGGGTGGGATCACTAGATGAGGGATAGATCAAGGGGATGGAGACTGGACTGGGAAAGGGAGGTTGGGGGCGACGAACTGGGAGGAGTGCATATCGAGGAGTTGGAAAGGGGCTCGAGTGTTCAGTGGTAAGGGTTTATTGCTTGAAATAAACATAAAAAGTTGATAACAAAAAAAAAATGATTATTTTGGTAAAAGAATATGAACAAAAAATTTGTAAATCACATCCGTTCATCGTATATCGTGCAATCAAAAATCATTTTAAATATTTTTATTTAAAATTAAATATAAATAATATTTGACAAAAATTGATTGCACGTTATACAATAAACAAACACGATCTACGAATTCCCAGATCCTCACCAAAAAGGATGCGGAGAGAATCCTGTTGGTGAACAGAAGTCCAGTAAAAATACAAGGAGAAACGACATGAACAGGAGAAAAAAGAAGAAAGTGATGGGGAGGAGGTAGGCTCCGGTGGAAATTATATAATTTAAAGAGAGTATTGAGTGTGAGTTAAAAATTAGTATATAATGAAAGGCATATGTGGGGACTAAATAATTAATATTTTAATACATTAATTATTGAGCTTTAACTAGTAGTGGAGTTTACATGTCAACTAATGAATAGGGAAAGCAAGTAGGGAAAGGTAAAAAAAGAAGGTAGCTTTTCTATTAAAGGGGACAACTGATGACTTCACTACGGTATTTCATTTTTTAAGAATCGAAAAGATTTATAAAGACATTTCAACATTTCATTGATCATCATCGTGTTATTTACCAGTATTAAGAATTGAACCTAGGACGTGCTGTGTGAATTATGAACATGTAATTTGTCTCTAACTACTAAGTCACCCTGATCATTAAATTTTTAATTAATTATGTATACACCAACTTTTTTCTCTGGATACCCTTCAATTTTATTTAATGAAAAATAATACTTACACTCATATGTACAATTACTATAAAAGATTTACTAGACTTTTTAATATAATCTTAGGAGGTGTAGTCAATAGAGTGTTAAAAGACTTTGAAATCATGTTGTAGTCAAAGTATGATTTAACAGGATTTTAAATTTTTTTATCCAAATCCAAATGTAGCCAATTAGAATTAAAAAAGTCCATACAAATCCACACATGTTCACAATGTCATAGATTTTGTAAGGCTTTTTTTCTTTTTTATTTTTTTTATTTTATGAAGGAGAAATTTATTAAAACTTAAAACCTTTAATACAACCGTTTCCAATACAATCAAAATTAAAGGCCTCTATAGCCGAAAACGAAAGACAATAATCCCAAAAATGAGGGTTGGCAACACTGAGTCCCAAATGAGCTAATGTGTTCGCCACAATATTAACCTCCTTATAAATATGCTTCTAACTGATGTGTTGAAACTCAAAAACCAACCATTTTATATCCTCTATGATAGGTTTAAGATGCCAAGGGGGCATCTAAACATCTTGCACTACCTGGATGACTAGCTTAGAATCCCCTTCCACCATAAGCATCTTCACACCTTTGCACTTGGCGAACAAAAGTCCATCCTTTAAAGCAACAACCTCCACAACTGAGTTGCTTGGCTTCATTGAGTAAGAGATTTAGTAGGACTTGAGAGTGAATTTCATGTATAAAAAAGACTCAAAAGAATTTCATCTCCACCACGCCCCACTCAAGCTGACTCTTGCTTCACCAAGTTGTTCCATCTGGAGAAGGGGATGCAACTCTAGAGCATGAACCAATTGCAACTCCATTTGGTTAGATTTATGACCTAGACACATTTATCACCATTGGATCTATTAGATGGTCAAGATTTAACGTTGTATAAGTATATTAAATCATTAAAATTTTGATATACGAATCTTCTCAAACCTTTCAGAATCCTATGAAATCCAATAACTTAAAAATCTATTGTAATCCTATACACCCACTAGGATTTTTATACAAAGAAATGTGTTTATCAAGAACAACATTGAGTTCAACGTCACTCACCTTTTGTCTATCTCTCCAACGTCGATTTCAACTTTTAGTTTTAAAAACCTATTGAAGCTAACTTAAAAAAAGGAATTAAAACAATAGAAAGACAGATGTAATGTTGCGAGCTGGGAGCGAATTAGCTGCAAAAAGTTATTGCTAATTATTGTTGAGATTAGCCACTCAGTACTACGGTCCGGTAGTATCCTCTTTATTTGAAAATGAGAGTTCTTAGGTTCGAATCTCATGGATGATGAATTCGATACCAAATTAGGTTATCCATTATGTGACTTAGTTGAACTCTTCTTCTCTTAATGTAAAAATAAAAAAAATGTCATAGAATTTGGGTTTAAATACATGAAATAAAATAATAAGAAATACGGGTGTGCAAAAAAAGCCAAGTTGGTGTCCAAGAGAGGTGGAAAATGGGCTAAACCACACAATGAGCTAGCAATAATGTGACTTAAATTCTATTTTGGAAATAATCAAATCTAAGTCCTCTCACTTGTAAGTGAAGAAGAATAATACTATAGCGTAATACTACGTAGTTGTTAAAAGCTTATTTAAAGTGCCTATTTGAGATGCTCTAGCGACACACTCAACAATCTCTTTTCCCTTCATAACCGGCTAAGAGAATTCAATGAGCCTTTTTTGGAATTCATGAAATCCACGCCATTTAAGAGAGATTTTTCAGTATACCCAGAATACGGGGTGATACACTATGTGTCGTTATACAAATAGTGAGATACTTGTGTTAAAAAATTAACAACTTAAAAAATAACATTTCTCACCACTTATATAACAAGTTGTAGTGTACCACCCATATTTCAAGCACAATAAAAAATTTCTCACATTTAGGTCTTGGCCAATGAACCTTGAAGTTCCTGGCTAATTTCAAATGAATTCTCAATGTCCGGAAGATTTATTGACTTTTAATTCAATCTCTTCATAATTATCCCTAACAAAAACTTCAACCGGTGCTGGCGCCCACGGCAACGCCTCATTATAGAGAGAAAACACATCAACAATTAACGCGAAGAGGTCGATCATATGGAATACCTAACCTTATAAATGTAAGAAATAAGAAACAAGATTCGAACAGACAAAACAAACCTAGAAGATCCTAAGCAATCATCCATCAACACCATCTCAATTCATATACGAGGATCATTAAAAGCACAAACCTCCAGGTTCGTGTTGTAGCTCGAGCTAGCTAAATGAACAGCAGTAGAATTCTTTTCTCTAAAAATATGAACTGATGACGCTCCAGCTGATCCTTCATATTTCAGTAGCTACTCAAAATTGTATGGTGAGGATGAAAATCATTTGCCATATTTTGCTTAATCAAGTAGACACCACCCACTGAATTCATCTTAATAATAAGCCTATATACGCCTTTGTTAAAGCAAGCTTAAGGCCAAAATAAAACTCTAAACCTCTACCTCCATAACTTGTCCCTGCCCCAAATTAGCAGAAAATCTCCCTAACCAATGACCACAATGATCTCTAAGAACTCCACCATCCTCGATTTGCCTAGAAGTCATTCTTCGTAACCATCAATATTAATCTTGCACCATCCTAGTTGGCTTCACAGAAGCTTTTGAGAACACCTTCACCCATTCAGCAGCATCCCTTACTAAAATAGCTTAAGGATCCCTTGGCATAACATAATTAGTATAAAAAATTTGTTGATTTCTCCATTTCAAAATATGTCAACAAATAAAGAGGAATAAATGCACAAAGAACTTTGATTGATAACCTTATATGCACCTTTAAGATTAGCAAGCAACCAAGCTTGAATGGTCAAATCAAAAGAGTAGATCACAAAACAAGGCACACTAAGAAGCAGCCAAACATATTCAGTCTTATAACAATTCCTGAGAATATGGAGAATAGATTCAACATGCCAAGAACAAAAATTGCATGAAGGAGGTCAAACACTTCCTAGCCCGCTGTTCATTAGGGACCAATCCTCCAAGACTCTCTTTGAAATAAGAGACCACAAGAAGTCTTCACAAAGAAAACACCATTCGAAATGCCATTTCAAATAAGTCAAAGTTTGTCCCTTCTCACACCAAGGTTACCAGCAGTCCAACTTATGGTTTTCTGCACCATATTCTCAGATAGCACATTTCTAAGCTTTGACAGATCCCACCAAACCTTTTGAAAAAATTTAGAAACTGTGCAAGTAGAATTTAATTGATCTTAACTATTTTAAGAAAAAAAAAATCGATCTATGTTGCCGAAATCAACCCAATTAAGTTCAAATTTTAATGCTTGCAAATGTACGAATCGTAGTATAATATAATAGGCAAACACAACCTCGTTCCAACTGAGATCGAGTCAATTCTAATTGCCTAACTTAAATTGAATTGCACTTGAATTAAAAGTAACATTGATTATAAGAAAGAATTGCAAGGATTGAGTTCTTGATTTAAAAACACTGAAGAATAACAGGACAAATAAGACTCAAGGAATAGAGACGCAAATAGAAACAAATTGTGAACGAGATGAGTGAGTTGCTAGAGCATTCGATTTCACCATAATCAGTCCAACCTATTTCTAGCAGTAAATTACTAATGAATATCATCGAGATTACTAGGTATACTCTAACTCCTCTAAATCATATAGTATTCATGGCATCTAGATTACTAGGTATACTCTTATGTGCTAAGAATCTATGACATGTAAATTACTAAACATACAAAAAATTCATTAACGATTTGGACACTAACTAAGAGACTCATGAAACTTAGTGTATAACCTTGATATCAAGGATTTCATAACTTTAACTGCAAGAAGCTTTGAATTGGCACATACTTAAATTTGCATTAGATAAACTTGACAAACCAAGTTTGTAGCTAATCAACAAGATAAAAATCAAGTGTATAATCCACAACAAAATAAACTCAATAAGACTGAAATTCATAAATAACGAAACTAACACTACTACGAAACAATTTATTAGTGTCGCCATGATAAACGACAAGAAACGTATATTACTATCGGATATTAAGCAAAATCTGATAGAAAATGGATGCAGTGGCGAATATAATAAGCGACAGAATTGCTAGCGTCATGAAATGAATTTTTCGACAGAAATTGTGTTGGATATAATTGACAGAGAATATATTAATAATAAATAAATAAGAGTATTCTCTATCGGATAAAACTGACAGAAAATGTTCTAAAATCGACAGAACTTGTATTGGATATAACCGACAGAGAATTTATTAATAATGAATAAATAAGAGCATTCTCTGTCGAATAAAACCGACAGAAAATATATTAATAATAAAAAAATATAAACCACTTTTTGAATCATTTCTTTCCTCCCCTGCATTCACTGCATTTTCCAGCTTTGAGATGTGTAACGTTCCTCTAAGGTACACCATATTCTTTAATTCTTCAAGTTTGTTTCCTAGGGAAACAAATTAATAAAAAGAAAGGAAGAAAAGTGTGAAAATAGCCCCTTGACATCCATCAACTGAAGAACAAGTTTTGGAGTAGTCTCTGTGAGAAAATAAAGAAAAAAATTAAATAAAAACAATAAAATTTTCTATAAAAGAAACAAAAATAGAAGGTGGGGTTTCGTAATTGCACACTTTTATGGCCTCCAAGCCTTTCGATGGCCTGAAGAAAGCAGCGATGAAGCTTAGGAGTCCATCTCAAACTAGGGACCTTGGATCTCACATACTGTCCAACGGCTCCGTTCCTTGCACTGCAACTACTTGAAGTCATTATTCTTCCTCAAATTTGCTTCTTTTGTCAGTGATTGAAGAAAGAAGGAGAAGGGGAGAAGAGAAGGAGAGGAGAAAATGGGGAGAAAAGGGGAAGGGAAAAAGGGAAGGGAGAAGGCACCGGAGGAAGGAAGAGATGGAGGGGTTTGATTTTGGAAAATTTTCATTACTGTCGATTAAACTTGACAAAAATATTTTTTAAAATAAAAACCGACAGAAATTTTCATTACTGTCGGTTATAACCAACAAAAAAAAATGGCGGAAAAATTCCCTCCCAAAATTTTAAATTCCCCCCCCCCCAAAAAAAAATTGTACGATTTTAAAAAATAAAATAATAATTGTTTGGTTTAATAAATAAATAAATAATATGTATTTAAATAGAATACGTTTTTAAAAATTAAATAAATAATTGTTTGGCTTAATAGATAATAACCCATGTAAAATATTCGACAAAGAAACAAAAAGATAATTGTACAATGAAAAACATAAATAAAATTTTAGCACAAATTACTTTTCCCACTTCAAAATTTAGGCAAATTTAACGGAGACATCATTCTTCGAAACTAGTTTCCATGATCTAACGTCAAACTTGTTTGTAGATACTACAAGATCGCATAAATCGCAAAAAAAAAAAAAAAAACATTCAGAGATTAGTTAACGGAACAAAAGTTTTTTACGGTTATAAACGAAAAATCACAATTTATCGGTTATTTTAGCTCTGGTTTTGATGATTTCTTTTACAGTTACACTCCTCGACCCTATAAGAATGCAATGAACGAATTTGATCTTTAATTTAAAATATTTACACTAGTGGATTGTGACATCCTACATCGCCCAAGGGAGTGATCCTTAAATGTATATTCTCATCCCTACCTAGCATGAGACCTTTTGGGAGCTCACTGGCTTCTAGTTTCATCGGAATTTCGAAGTTAAGCGAGTAGCGTGCGAAAGCACTCCCATGATGGGTGACCCACTGGGAAGTTCTCGTGTGAGTTCTCAGAAACGATACCGTGAGGGTGTGGTCGGGGCCCAAAGAGACAATATCATGCTACGGTGGTGGAGCGGGCCCGGGCTGGGATGTGACAATTTGCTCTCACACCAAATTGTCACGTCCCGGCCCGGGTCCACCACATCCTGGGCCCGCTCCACCACCGTAGCACAATATTGTCTGCTTTGGACCCCGACCATTCCCTCATGGTTTTGTTTCTGGGAACTCACACGAGAACTTCCCAAGCCTATTCCTGGCCGAAAGTGTGCCGACGAGGACGTCGGGCGCCTAAAGGGGGTGGATTGTGACATCCCACATCGCCTAGGGAAGTGATCCTTAAATGTATATTCTCATCCCTACCTAGCATGAGGCTTTTTGGGAGCTCACTGGCTTCGGGTTCCATCGGAACTCTGAAGTTAAGCGAGTAGCGTGCGAGAGCACTCCTATGATGGGTGATCCACTGGAAAGCTGTTCATGAGTTCCCAAAACTAAAACCGTGAGGGAATGATAAGCCCAAAGCGGACAATATCGTGCTACAGTAGTGGAACGGGCCCAGGATGTGGTGGACCCGGGCCGGGACGTGACATGGATACCAAAAAATCTTATTTTATACTTTGTGGAAGTATAATATTAAGTGTTTGTTTAATCTACCGTTTTGACACGATATGCATTCTACGAAACTTTTTTCAACGATCCAACCATCAAACTTATTTGTACACACTCTGAGATTGCATACGTAAAAAAACAAACATTAAGAGATTACGTAACGGAACAAAAGTTTTCGACAGTTATAAACGAAAAATCACAATTTAACAATTATTTTAGCTCCAATTTTAATGATTTTTTACAGCTACACTTCTCGACCCTATAAGAATGTAATGAATAAATTTGATCTTCAATTTAAAATATTTACACTAGTGGACATACTTAATGGAAGTATAACATTAACTCTTAAGTGTTTATTTAATCTATCGTTTTGACGCGATACACATTCTACGAAACCTTTTTCAATGATCTAACTGTCACACTTATTTGTACACACTCTGAGATCACATACGTAAAAAATCACCAAAAACAAACATTCAGAGATTAGGTAAAAGAACAAAAGTTTTTTACGGTTATAAACGAAAAATCACAATTTAATGGTTATTTTAGCTCTGATTTTGATGATTTTTTATAGCTACACTCCTCGACCCTATAATAATGTATTGAACGAATACGATCTTCAATTTAAAATATTTACAATAGTGTATTTTATACTTGATGGGGAAGTATAACATTAACTCTTAAGTGTTTGTTTAATCTATCGTTTTGATGCGATACGCATTCTACGAAACATTTTTCAACAATCCAACAGTCAAACTTGTTTGTACATACTCCAAGATCGCATACGTAAAAAATCGTAAAAAACAAACATTCAGAGATTAGGTAACAGAACAAAAGTTTTCAATGGTTATAAATGAAAAATCATAATTTAATTGTTATTTTAGCTCCGATTTTGATGATATTTTATATCTACACTCCTTGTCACATCCCGGCCAGGGCCTCCACCATATCCCGGGCTCGACTTCACCTTAGTATGATATTGTCCGCTTTGGGGCCTGACCACACCCTCATGGTTTTGTTTTTGGGAACTTGCACGAGAACTTCCAGTGGGTCACCCATCTTGGGATTATTCTCGCGCGAACTCGCTTAATTTCGGAGTTCCTAAGGAACCCGAAGCTACTGAGCTCCCAAAAGGCCTCATGCTAGGTAGAGATGGGAATATACATATAAGGCTTACATGATTCTCACCCCTGGGCGATGTGGGATCTTACAATCCACCCCCCTTAGGGGCCCAATGTCATTTTCGGCACACTTCCGCCCAAAAATTGGCTTTGATACCAAATTGTCACATCCCGGCTCAGACCCCCACCACATCCCAGACTCGACTCTACCGTAGCACGATATTGTCCGGTTTGGGCCCCAACCATGCCCTCACGATTTTGTTTTTGGGAACTCACACGAAAACTTACCAGTGGGTTACCCATTTTGGGATTACTCTCGTACGAACTCGCATAACTTCGGAGTTCCTACGAAACCCAAAGCTAGTGAGCTCCTAAGAGGTTTCGTGCCAGGTAGAGATGAAAATATACATATAAGGCTTATAGGATCCTCACCCCTGGGCGATGTGGGATCTTACACTCCTCGACCCTATAACAATGCAATGAATGAATTTGATCTTCAATTTAAAATATTACACTAGTGGATAAATCTTATTTTATACTTAATGAAAGTATAACATTAGCTTTTAAGTATTTGTTAAATCTATCAATTTGATAGGAAATGCATTCTACGAAACTAGTTTCAACGATCCAGCCGTCAAATATGTTTGTATATACTCCGAGATAACATATGTAAAAAATCAAAAAAAAATTCAATGATTATTCTGAAGGCCATCCAAAATTTTGCTTTGTTCGTGTCGGTTATATCCGACAGGGCCATGAGTGAAAAAAAAAATATTTAAACCATGTGTTTATTTATTTTTAATCAATATAACATTTTAAAATAATAAAATAGTCAATTTCTGTTGGTTATAACCCCCAGAATACTAAAATAATAACCGCCAGAAACTAAAATAATAAAATAGTCAATTTCTGTCGGTTATAACCACCACCATTAACTTAAAAACCGCTGGAATATGTTAAAAATATTTATAAAAAAAAGAATTCAAAAATACTGGCGGTTATAATAATTTTATGACGGTTGCATCCGACACTAAATATCTGCCAGGAATTTATGTCAAATATAACCGACAGAATTTCATTGTTATCCGACACTAACTGAATGTGATGTGTCGAATATCTTTTATCCGACATAATAATTTATTAAACCACCACCAACATCTAAAGTTAATATTATAGTAGTGTAAGGAATGAAGCAATCATGATTAGGCTACCTCATAGCTCTAGGGAAAAGAATGAATTTCGAAACATAATTGAAGTTGTCACTAAATGCATAACAAAATGAAGAAAACCAAGTTGAGAAAAGCTTGAGCCTTTCTTTCTCTTCCGCACCTCTGTTCGTTGAACTTGTCGTCTCCTGAATAATGATTAGTTGTCCTCTTCTTTTCCTTGTTATGTTTCCATTTTCTTCTCCCTAACCAACAATGGCTTAAAGTTCATTTATCGACAACATTAGAAGAGAAAAACATAAAAACTCTTCAATTATCTGCCCGCCACTTTATACATTAAACACATCTTAATTAATTTTTTTTCATTTGGCAATGTCTTCTCGTGTACCTTGCTCTACTTGAGGCTGATTACCACAATGTTCCCTTCTTTAATAATCCGTTGCTCTCATTCTGGGACAATACTTGAGTACTGAATAGACAGTACCCAAAATATTAACCACATGAAGTGGTCCAATGGGAACAAAACATCTGTTACATTTTTTATTTAGAAACGTGAAACCTTGTCCTCTCCAAGGAGAAATTTTTGGAAGTGACAGGGACACACATCTCAGCAAGACAGGTGGTGTTCCCAAACTATTAAATTTTGACAGCTGAATGTTATCATTTACTCACTAAATCATAGAAGCTGAAAAGTCAAAAACAAAAGGATGCCAAAAGCTAGCTATCAAAATTTAATAGATTGGGAACCACCCGCCTTGGAAAACTTTGGAAGAGACCCTAAGAAAAGACTTGAGTACTTGGATCTAACGAAGGACATGACACAAAACCGAGCGCAATGGCGTTTTAGGATTCATATAGCCGATCCCACTTAATGGGAAAAGGCTTTTTTTTTGTTGTTGTTGTTGTTGGGAACCACCCGCCTTGCTGAGGTGTGTGTTCCGTCACCCCCAAAAATTTCTCTTCTCCAACGCTTCCGGTAACCTCGTCTCCTCCATCGGTGCCACCCACTTCCCGTCCAACATTTCTCTGTCGACGACCCCGCCTCAAAATCCTGCTATTCTTTATCGTGGAAGCCATGGCAGCACTGCATCGTCGTCGTCGGACTTCTTCATCATGGAATTCATGGCAATGTAGAAGCCTAAATTTCCCCAAATAATTTCAACCTCCTTCGTGATTTTTCTTCTGGGTGAAATTTCCTTCGTAAGCCTCTGGAACTTTTAAACACACAACCAAACACCTCCTTTCTTCCTCCTGCAACTTTTTAACCTTTTTTTCTCCATCTCCCTTCGTCTAGGACCAATCACCATGGCTGCCATTATCATACTTGTAAATAAAAAAATAAAAAAAATTGAATTCTCTTCAAGATGAACAAAATCAGACACTTGGCAGCCTCCTAGCTCTGCTCGACCTTTCAGAGCGAGGTTGTCTCTGTTCCTAACCTCGCGTTGCTCGAGCTCATGACTGCCTGGATTTCGCAGTTGATGGCCTCAGATTTCTTTCGTAAACTAGAGCTCGTCATGAGCCTCTGGAACTCGTCGAGCCTTGGCAGAGTTAACTCGGCCAGCTCCTGAGAATCGGGGGTCAACTCCATCGTACCATATAGATCAGTAGCTCTGTGGTACAAACTTCAATTGGTGGTCTTCAACGAGCAAATCGTTCTACATTTCGATCTGTGCCTCATGCACCGGCTTTAAGTGTGCTGATACGGTGTTTGTTAAAATGTCTCAGTGAAATTCAAAGCAGATTATGTATGTTTGTCATAGCTCTTAAGATTTGGAAACAGTTGCCTAAATTCCGTACCAAGCAAGTTTTTATACTATAATAATTGTATGTGAAAACTTGTTCATGGTCTCGACTTCTGTGGTATAACCTTCCTTTTGCTTTTACTATGCAGATTTCTCCAAAAGCAAAAGAAAACAAAAAGATTTGCGTACTGCTCTGTTTTTCTTCAAGCGTAGCCTCGATCACGAACTAAGGTATGACCTATTGTTTCATTCTTTAATTCATCTGCTTTGAAAATAAAGGATTCCTTTCTCGTATATGTTCAACAGATCGGAGAAGCAGACGAATTGGTAAGCTGAAGGTGCCATGGCGATGGAGGTACTCACTGCAATTATTCCTACAATAATTGACTACACAATTAGACCAGTTGCACGCCAAGTGGGTTATATCATTTTCTATAAAAGCAACCTTGAAGATCTAAAGAGTAAATTGGAGAATTTTGATTCTGTCAAACAAAGAATGAACCATGAAGTTGATGAAGTCGGAAGAAAAGTTAATCAAAAAGTGGAAGCTGATGTCCAGAAATGGCAGTCAGATGCGAAGAAGACCACTCTGGAGGCAGAAGCACTCTTGCATGATGAAGGCGCAAAGACAAAGTGTCTCATTATATGTCCTAATCTGATATCCTATCATCAACGTAGCAGGAAGGCAACAAAACTGATGAAAAAGATTGAAGAACATGAAAATAAAAAAAAAGAGTTTTCCAGTGTTTCTTACAAAGCTCCCGTAGAAGACATATCTGCCATAGCCTCCGACGAGTACATGGCCTTTGAATCAAGGATTTCTATGGTGAAGGATATCATTACAGAACTGAAAAAACCTGATATCAACAGGATTGGGGTGTACGGATTAGGGGGCGTTGGGAAGACAACACTTGCCAAAGAGGTTTACAGAGAAGCTGTGAAAGAGAAGTTATTTGATGATGTGGTTATAATACTAAATGTCAAAGAAAAAAAAGACGACGAAAAAATTCAAAAAGAAATTACCAAAAGGTTGGGGATGGACGTTGATGAATCTGAGGATATGGGAAAAAGGGCGAATCTCCTACGAGCCAAGGTAAAAGATGGGAAGACTCTTGTCATTTTAGACGATGTTTTGGAAAGAATTGACCTTGAGGCTGTGGGACTTGTCGGTGTGCCGAACTGTAAGTTATTGTTGACATCGAGAGAAAGACAAGTTTTATTCCATGATATGCGTACACAAAAAATTTTTGAACTTGGATTTTTAAGAGAAAAAGAAAGTTGGAGTTTGTTTGAGAAGATGGCAGGTGATGTCGTTAAAGATCACCGTATACTGAAAGAAGCAACCCAACTAGCAAAGAAATGTGGAGGTTTGCCGGTTTTGGTTGTTGCAGTTGCAAGTGCTTTAAGGGATAGTAGTTTGGAGGAATGGAAAGATGCGTTGAGAAGTTTCAAAAGATTTGACAAGAAAGAAATGAATGAAAAAGCATTCTTGGCTCTAAGGTGGAGTTACGAACAATTGGAGGATGAAGAGCTTAAGCAATTGTTCTTGCTTTGCGGGAGTAGCGGCAATTGTCTGATTGACTTGTTCAAGTATAGTATGGGTTTGGGTTTGATAAAAAATGTTGAGAAAGTGGAAGAGGCACGGACTTCATTGAATGTAATGTTTAAAAAATTAAAAAATTCTTGCCTATTGCAGGACAGCTATGACGAAGAGACTGTTAGAATGCATGAGCTTGTACGAGATGTTGCTGTCCGGATTGCCTCTGATGATCAAAAGGCCTTTTCCAGTTGTTATGAAGATGAGGTGAAAGAATGGCCAACTGAGGATTTATTTAAAAAGTACACTACCATCTCCTTGAGGTATTGCAAAATCCCCAGATTTCCTGAAATACCTTGGGAATGCCCAGAATTAAAATTTTTGCTCTTGGCGTATGATAGTATTGGCGACTCCCAGGAAATCCCAAGCAAATTTTTTGAAGGGATGGAAGAACTCAAAGTGTTGGATGTAACCGGATTCCATATTCCGTCGCTACCTCTGTCTTTTCAATCCCTAAAGCATCTTCACACATTGTACTTAGCTTTCAGCGAGTTGGTAGACATAACTCTTGTTGGGCAGCTAACAAACTTGAAGATCTTTAGCCTCCTAAAGTCCAAGATTAAAGAGTTGCCCAAAGAAATAGGGCAATTGACTAGGCTACAATTATTGGAGTTGACCGGTTGCTCTGAACTTGTTTTGATCCCACCTGATGTTATATCAAGCTTGACAAGACTAGAAGACTTGAGGATGGGAATAAAAAGCTTCAAGCAATGGGAAGGTAAAGGTTTGATCGATGGCAGAAGAAGTAATGCTAGCGTTTCAGAGCTGGAGCACTTATCTCATCTATCCGCATTGGACATACATGTTCCAGATGCTAACCTTCTTCCAACCAACTTGTTCTCCGAAAAGTTAGAAAGATACACCATACTTATTGGTGATTGTTGGGAATATCCTGACATCAGTGAAACCTTCTCTAACATGCTAAAACTGAAGCTCACCAGGAGAAATCAATTCGACCGAGGTATAAAGTTGCTGGTAAAGAGATGTGAGCAGTTGTACTTAGATGGGAAGGAGAGTGTGAATATTATATCCTATCTATTTGACAGTGAAGCTGCTAAACAACTGAAGCATCTCCATGTCCAAAACAACGACGAAGTTACATATCTCATTAACTCCATCAGTTGGAGTTGCTCTCATAATGCCTTCCCCAACCTAGAATCTCTATTTCTTGAAGACCTTGTGAGGTTGGAAAGTGTGTGTTATGGGCAACTCGAAGGCGAGCCCTTCCAAAAGTTAAAATCCTTGACAATGCGGAATCTACCAAAGCTTATCGGTTTCTCTTCCAAAGACAAGCAATTAACGGCTGACACAGAAGCCGACGAAATCGTGTTGGAGGATGAAGTTGGTGGACCACCGAAACTTTTCAGTAATGAGAAGGTACTTTCTCTGTTATTTTTTTTAGCAAAATATTTCTCACTATACTTTACTTCTTCGAATTTCGACCATATAATTCTTTAGTTTTATAATCCAAAACCATTTAAATGATATATTAAGTTATCAGGTCTTGATAACCCACGGTTTATTTTTTTATTTTTTTTATTTTTAGGATTTGATAACTCATGGTATTCAACTTGATATTAAGATTTTTTCTTTCCACGATTTTCAAATTTCAACCAACGGAGTTAACTCCAAATAAAATAAAGAAAAAAAGAAAAACAGCAGAGCGTAGCCCAGCGTACTGGGTACCCTTCCCATTCCCCCTTCCTTCCCGACACCACCATTCACCGCACGGACCACCACCACTTCAAGCACAGCGGCAGCATCTCCCTTGATGACGTCATCAAGATCGCCAAGGTTATGAGGAACAGATCCTTGGCCGAAGGAGCTCGTGGGAACGGTGAAGGAGATTCTCGGAACCTGCGACCCGATGGGCTGCACGGTCAACGGCAAGGACCCCAAGGATTTGCAATAGGAGATCGTCGATGGTGACGTCGAGATCACTCTCGACCGACAAGGGTGTAAATTGAACGAATTTTGCACCAAAAGGGATTTATTCTTCAATCTTCCCAAATTTAGTAGTCCCCTATTGTTTGAAGGAGCAATTAAATTGAAGGGCGAGGCTTTTGGGTTTTGATTTATGGATTTAAAGTGTGAAGGAGATGCAATTGATATTGCTGCTGTTGTGTTTCAGGAAGTGAGAGAGAGAGAGGAGGACGAGCGGCTTCTTTTTCTGAACTTTTGCTTTTATTTTTATTTAATTTTATTGGGAGTTGATAGAGTTATGTTAGTGTTAAGTTTGTGGACAGTATAAGTATTGAGACGTGTCATACAGAAACACATTTTTTTTTTTTTTTTGTTTATCAAAAGGCCGCACTTATTTTTAAAAAATTTGAACCAAACTCTAATTATTGGGAGAATTCACCACTTACCACTAAAGATCTTTCACAATAATGTGTTTTTTTGTATCAATTTAAAAATATAATTTTGGCCATTTATTTCTCTTTTTCAGTTAGATTTTTACTCCAATTTGTTCTTTGCTAATTAATGAAAGTACAAGGACATACATCTGTCTAGTGGCCTAGTAGCTTAGTAGCTTACTTTTTAAATAGTGAACGGATCCCTTCTTGAGAAAATCACATAGGTCGTTGAATTTTGATCCAACAGCTGCAAACAGGAGATCCTCTAAAAGTTATAATAATTGTACCTGTTGGATCAAAATTCAACGATTTGTGTGATTTCCTCAAAAGGCTTCGCCTCCTACGCTCAGGAGGGGATCCGTTCCCTTTTAAATAGATGACATTTACTTTATATCTACACATTTGGAATGTATACGGCTAACAACAATGTAAATTGTAATTTTCTAAAATAAACATGAATTTTGTTATGTGCTATGCAGGTTATGATGCCCAACTTAACAACCTTGACTGTGTATCAATGTGATAGTTTAAGATTTTTGTTTTCGAGTTCCATGGCTAAATCTCTCAGACAACTCAAAAATCTCAAGATATCTAATTGTCAAATTATGGAAGAGATAGTGGGAAATGAGGAGAATACAAATTACATGTTTGATAAGCTAAGCCGTCTAGAGCTACAACATCTTCCAAGCCTTTCTAGATTCAGCTCAGGAAGTTACATTAAATTTCCATCTTTGGTGTTTTTGGATCTAGACGATTGTACTAAACTGGAGACATTCATCTTTGATGCCAAGAGTGAAAATATTACAACCAACAAAGAAGAAAGAGATATTGAGCTCTTTGATGAAAAGGTGAATTATAACTTCACTTATTTTCTTTATGCTTTCATTTCCAACTTATGCATGCGTCCCACTCTTTCTAAAATGAATATGTGACAGGTAGAATTTCCTAGCTTGGAGATATTGTGGATACAGGACTTACCTAAATTGAAGACAATATTCCACAACCAACTACATTCAGATTCTTTTGGCAAGCTCAGAATTATGGATGTTAGTAGGTGCCACAATTTGATTAATATCTTTGGGCCAAGTATCATGGGAAGATTGAATGCTCTAGAGTCCTTATATATAAAGCAATGCCAATCACTACAAGTAGTATATGACTCATCATCTACCACTCAGTTGAACGGTTTTGATTGCCCAAATCTAAATTTAGTTGAGATATCCTCATGTGAGAGTTTGAAGAATTTATTTCCCGTCTCAGTAGCCAAAAATCTTAAGCAGCTAAGGAAGTTCAAGGTCGAGAATTGTGGTTTAATGGAGGAAATTGTCACGATGGAAGAAGGACCAAAAAGGACACATGAGGAGTTCAGGTTCCCTAAAGTAGAAATAGTGATATTTGAAAATCTACCCCGGCTTCAGAGTTTCTATCATGGACTGCATGTCTCTAATTGGCCATTACTCAACGAATTAAATTTCGAACAATGTAGTAGTGTGGAGATTTTTGCTTCCGAATTTTCAACATATCAAGACAAGCTTGACTTGAGCCACCCAAGACCAATGAAACAACCTTTCTTTTTAATTGAGAAGGTAAACATTCTTGTACACAGTGTTTTTTTTTTTTTTTTTAATTTTTTTTTTAAATTTATGAATGAAATGTTATGTGCTTTTTACATAACTAGTTTTCTTTGGAAAAGTAAGACCACCTCCAACCGAAAGGTCCAGAGGGCCAGAGGGCTGAAAATAGCCCGAGAACCGTCTCCAATCGAGAGTTAGGCCAAAGGGCTCGTGGGCTCCACTGGACAAAAAATGGCCAAAGGGCCAACCGGCTGGCCCAACTAAGCCATATGGCCCTTGGTTGGAGATGGAGGCAAATACGACCTTATACTGTTCATTAAAATATTAATATCTTGGAGGGCCAGAGGGCTAAAACGAGTCATTTGGCCTTCGTTCGGTTGGAGATGGGGGAGTGAGCTAAGCCTCACAATGGATTAGCAATAATGTGGTTTAAATTCGCCTTTAGCGAGAATCGAACATATTACCTCTCACTTACTAGTGAATGAATACCACTATACCGTAGTACTAAGTGACCCTTGTTAAGTTTTTAATATTAAAGTTATTATGTGTTATCCAGTTTTTTCAAAATAATTTAAAGCATGCCATTACCGTTGACAATATTTCAGGGCAAGTCATTTCTCAACTTGGAAAAGTTGATGTTGGACAAGAACACGGAGATTTGGTATGAACCATATGGTCCACTCCTAGCAGAGTTGTTGAGCAAAGTAAAGTCAATTTATTTTGCTACTTCACATCCCAAGTCAGATGTTTTCTTTGAGAATTTACAGAATATTGAACGTCTCCGTGTGCTTTCTGCTCCTTGGAAAGAATTATTTGTCCACGACCACCAAGGAAGTGGTAGCAGGGAAATACATGAAGTTGAGACCCTCCCACGTGTAAAGACTTTGTGGCTCATCGATATGCCGGAGCTGATACATCTAGGGATGGAAAACTCCCAAGCAGGGGGCCGTGTTTTTCCAAACTTGGAAGTTCTATGCGTGAACAATTGTGGCAGATTAGAGAATCTAGCTTCATCCTTGATATCCTTTCGGAATCTAACCACTTTCACCATAGGGGATTGTCACGGACTGCAATACTTAATACCTTATTCTGTGGCTAAGAATTTACAGCAACTCAAGAACTTGGAAGTTGAGTCCTGTCAAAGAATGGTAGAAATAGTAGCGAGCAAGGAAGATGATCCAGAAAATGAGATTACTTTCAGTTGCTTGCAGCATTTGAAGCTTTCTGGCCTACCAAGTCTGCAAGGCTTTTGCACGGGAAATTGCATTTTCAAAGTCCCATCCTTAGAAAATTTGATTGTCGAGGATTGCCAGCTGATCGATATAAAGATTTCTTCTGATGGGTTACTCCAAAGTGATCTAACACCAGAAAGACTACATGTAACAGAAGAAACTGATGATGTACTGATGCTAAGTTATTCAAGGGAGACTGATCGTGATCAAACTGTAAGTACTTCATTCACTAATTAAACAACTATTTATTTCACTTTCCAATTTTTTAGCTTTTTCTGAACCTTGAACCGTAACATTTAAAAGTCTGATTTATTCATCTTATTCATTGTTGTTCAGTCAGATTTCATACTGAACAATTTATGTGTTTATTTTGTCAACGAAATATATATTTCTACAGGAGCAGCCGATGATTGCAGATTCACATGTAGATGTTAAAATTGTAGGACTCTCTTCCAAAGAGGAATCCTCATCTTTTGCCTGGCGTGTTAACGTTTTCCGATTGTGTGCGATTGCGTGTTTGTTCGTTATTTTCCTCTTCCTTTTGTTTTTCCTTTTCAAGGAAGAAATATTAGCCTGGAGAGCAGACTGGAAGGCACTCTGATTTTCCTTGTTACTTGCTCTAACTAATCTCTGTGCAAATTGAGAAGGCACTGAATCATATTCCACGACATGTTATGCTTGTATTGACTTGTGTGTTTCGTCGTAATAGTGTGATTTGTAATTTGAGCTTTATTCGCTACATTTTCGGTTTTGGTGTTTGGGAAATAATGCTTGTGTGATTTCTGTAAACATTGATGCATTTGAAGTAGTGAAGAATTATAAATATTGTATGTGTTAGAATAATGGACTAAACCAGAAATGCGCATGAAGGCTTGATGAATATTTAATTTGATTCAATTCATTTCAAATAGGAACCAAACCAAAACTGCATATAAAAGCACACTAAATTACCAAATTTGAACAATTTTAAAAATCAATTATTTTGGTTACAAATATTCAATTCGATTCATTTCAATTAAGAACCAAACCAAAAATGCACATGAAAGGTCACTGAATTCCTAAATTTGAACAATTTGAGCAATTGGTTATCCTCAAAACAATTCAAAGAGCAATAATTCAGCATGAAAGCCGCAGACGAACAAAGAAAGACATAAAATATGTGGGGGGAAAAAATACCCTCAGCAGCCATGGCAAAAACAGAGAATTTCTTCGGCTCTACAACAACAATCAACATAAATAATCGATGTACCATTTTAAATGAAAGGAAGAGAGTAGTCTTTACAGAGTTACACGCACGGCAGCCCATACCAAATCTATTATCTATGAATCCTGCAAAACATCTCGCAAACAATAACAAACCATCCTCACAGATGACAACAAACGAGACAATAAGGAGACATACCTGAACCAAACGCACAACAGGACAAATACAGATTAAGGTGAAAATAACCAAGAAAAAAAAGATGAGACTTTTCAAAGTCTACCAAGGACCAATATACATTAGTGGCCTAATCCCTTAAGATATTGGTTTAATGTCTGGACTGCATGCAACATGTTGACCCATCTCAAAATTCCCTCGAAGGGAAAATTTCATCGAAATAGGCGAACTCGGGAAGCTTCACTACCTTGACCTTGGTGAGAATTCCTTAAACTCTTCAATCGGTTATGAGCTTGGTTTTTTTGTTACTGTTACCGGAGTGGTGTAGCGGATTCGCTTTGCAAGTTTCAAAGTTACCGGAGTGGTGTAGCGGATTGATGTTTCATTCCAGTCTTGAGAGAAAAGGTTTGACAGAGACAGCATACTTGAGTCTAGAGTGGAGTAGCAATCAATTGGATGAGGAGCTTAAATTGAAATATATTATAAGTTTATAGTTGGTTACAAATGTCGATACTTTGGAAGAGGCACGAAATGCATTTCGTTCCTTGGTTCAAAGACGGTTATGATGATCAAATTGTTAGAATGCACGACCTTGGATTTGAGTGGTTTCTCTGGACTTGGACTGATTTCACCCAATGTTTCATCAAGCTTGGAGGGTGAAGGTCTGATCGAGGGAAGAAATAAAGTCAAAGTATACAGATGCCAGAGTAATGAACATCCTTGTGCCACCAAGTATGATGGGCACATTGAATAATCTAGACACATTGCTGATATGACAATGACAATCACTACAATTGGCATTTCAACTGAAATTTTTGAGAAAACATCGACCAATCAGTTTCAGAAAATATCTTCATCAATGTAAAAGATCTTCCCTCACAGCATAATAAGCACAACTTGCACGGCTGAAAAGCCAGCAACTTGTTAGGAGTAGGTTTTGCTTGCCCCTTTCTTTTCAGAGTAATGTAATGCAATGCAATGGAACAAATTTATCCAAGAAGCACGTAAAATAAAACAAGGCAATTTGCACAAAAGTAGTCGGCTCAAATTTTATATCTCAAAGTAGTTCTGACCTCTTAATGTCCTTTTTCCTTCCACCTTTTCACCTGGTTCGGAACAAACAACACAAATTCAAATCATTTTTATGATCGACTAGACCTAAAGGAACCCAATGAATGACGAAGTATCCAATTCAACAAACATAATTTATCTTCACAATTTACTTATTTACAACCTCAAATTCGATAACCCTCATGCCAAAATAACAATTGCAAAACCTAACTGAACATTGATCCCGCGTAACTACTCCAAATTTCACAGTTCCGACCGGAATTACCGCCAAAACAACAATCAAATGCAGAAAAAGCAAGAACGAATCAAAATTTAGGAAAGGGAAGAAATACCCACATAAGCATTCAACTGCCTGACGAAGCTAGAGAATTTTCTGTGCTTGAAATACTTGGGCAGGATGTCCCTCGAGAACTCAGGGACGTTCCAGACGCCGAAGCTGTTGTTGCCGTTGATCCAGGAGGGAGACAAAGGCGTCGGTGGAGGGGTCTTCCACCATATCGCAGATTTTGTTCACAAACTGCGGCGGCGGAGTGTTGGCGGAGTTGATCACCGATGCCGCGTCTTCGACTCCCGGGCCTCCATGGTTGTTTTTTTTAATTTTGAGAGAGAGAGCCCGAGGGAATTAGTGAAGAGAATAACTAATGAAAATGAATTAAAAATTTTGAGTTTTAACTATAAGGACATAAAAAATGGTAAAGTGAATAATACAAGGTTTGACTTTTTAATATAAAAATGTGGTTTTTCGTTAAAGTGAACAGTATCGGAAGTTTTTTGTTAAAGTTCCCCATATTTTATTTATCTATTATATATTTTGGTCCTACAATGAGTATCAAGAAACTCACCATGGCTATAATCAAAATGACACTTTGGTAAATCTTTCAACTATAAAGATTAAGAGTAATCACTTTGATCATAGATTGAATTACAAAGTTTAAACATTAATCGTTGTATAGTCGAGTCCAATAATTAAAATACAAATGTAGGGTATCACACCAAATGTTGCATATGTGAGATTTGAAAATCTACCAGAACATAGGAGTTTTTCTCCTGTCCTGCATGTTTCCAAGTGGCTATTACTAAAGCAACTAAATTTCATCGAATGTGGTAATATAGAGATTTTTGCTTCTGAAATTTCAAGATTCCACGAAAAGCTTGATCAGTTGAGCCTCTATACACCAGTCAAACTACCTTTCTATTTTGTTGACAGGGTAAGATGCTTGTACACAATTTTCTTAAGCGAAATTCCCTTCAATACATTTTCTTTGAAAAAACTAATTTTATAAAAAAAATTCATTAAAAGGATTATTTGTCCTCTTTTTCAAAAGTTTCAAGGCATCTCGGTTGAATGCAAACGGTAGATTGAGGTTGAAAAGAGCATTTATAATTCGCCAATAATTGTGTTAAAAATAACAAAAATATGATTAGTCTCTTGGAGATGTTCGTACCAACCTAACAAGTTTGTTGGCATATATCCTTCAATATAGGCGTGTTGCGCATTTACAATTGTAGGGCTTACTGTTATTAGAGAGATGACAGTTCTATATGTATCCAAATATTATTTGGTATAGGCGCCTTATTTTTCAACTTCGTTGATTAAATATATGTTCCTTTTAAGAATTTGATTAAACATTTTTCTTACGATTTTATTAGAGGTATGTTTAATTGTATGATTATATTGGTACGTTTGATTACTTATAATATATGTACATTTGATTTTATGTTACATTTTGTTTCGTGGACCACAACACAAATTTTCTATGAACCGTGTTGGTACCATATTATATTGGGTCTCGTTACTTGGGTTTCCAGACATTGAGCCCATGATTCATGTAAAAGGGGAGGAGCTCTTAGTCTATAAAATGGTCTCCTCACCCTCACAATGAAGAGGTCTTATCCTCACATACAAAAGCAACAAGGCTCACAAAACAGAGAAACTCTCTCAAACTCTCTCTTTCTCTGGGGGACTACCCCTCACACTTGTAATCCATACATACAGTTACAGAGAAATACGATCAACATCAGTGTAGACGTAGCCCAAACATTGGGGTGAACCACGATACATCTTGTGTTCTTTACTTTCTTGCAGATTCACGGTCAAATTTACGTTGTTCCAAGACCTTCCGATTTTGTGCATCAACATTTGACGCCATCTGTGGGAATCGACATGAAAAGCTACGTTGGTTCTCTTTCATTTTTTTCATCTCACCACTGTGAATCTGTACAACCCAAGAACCTAGAACATCCCTCCTTGAGCTTTTCTGAAAAACCTCCACAACCCAATCCAACGGCTTTTGGCTCCTCTTACCTGACATACCACCAAATATCCGTACCTCATCAACCAAACCCAGGAATGCCGCCAATCCTATTCTCTCTCTCTCTTTTGGTCTGCTCATAAAAGAGCCCCAAAGATTCTTTATTTTTTACAGCAAGTTCGCAGTGCTCCAGCTGGTGACGATCAGCAACGATGCACTCCAGATCACGCCGGACTCAGCCGAAAACTTCACCCTCAACAACCGCTCAGTTCTGCCATTTCTGGCGAGGGCCTGACATTCCTCATCGCGCCGGATATGACCATTCCGGTGACCAGTCACGGCCAATACCTCGGTTTGACCGACGCCACCACAGATGGCGATATCCCCCTACATTCTCCGATCGATCGATGCTGGCGGGATTTGATGGTGGCGATAAATGGGTTGCATTAGCTCCAAACGGGTGGCTGCCTCGGCGTCTCCTTGTTACGAGTACCTGGCCACCGTCGCCGGCAATGGCTCTGTCCTCCTCGAGCCCTCTTCGTCCTCCTTAAAAAAGAACAACTCCGCTTCCGCTGCCAGCAACAACAACAATGTTAGCCGATCCAAATCCAAACCAAAGTCCAAATCGAACTCTTCGGAATTTAAGAAGAGTGGTAGCAAAAGGGAACCACAGAATCAGAATCATCGTCCGGGCGACGTGTCAGAGGATCGGAACGTCGTCGGCGGCAGAGAGTCGAAGAAGAGTAGGAAGGAGAAGGAGGGGTCTTATCACAGCCATAATAGTCACAATGGCAGGAAAGGTAGTGCATTTAGCTTCAAATTGGGTTTTTCAAGTCGTTCTTCTTTGAAGGCTGAGCAAGTCTTCGCCGGCTGGCCCTCTTAGCTCAGCGCCGCCGCCGGCGAGGCCATTTACGGGTGGATCCCCCTCAAAGCTGATGCTTATGAGAAGTTGGAAAATGACGAACTCTTTGGCAACAACTATGGAGCTTTGTGGCCTCGTGATGGCATGCCAGGGCTTTGTGCATGACCCCATGCCTATTTTTTTTTTCTGAAAAAAGCTACAGGAAAAGGAGCAAGTGGGTGTATTTAAAGAGACTAATTTGTTGTTGATTTGAAGGTGGACGATATGGAAAAGCTAAAGATGTGTTTGCTGTAAAGCAGGCATGCAAATCTACAAAGATAAGACATCCACTATCCCACTAAAAAAAGAAAACCCACGGGATAACATGCAAAAGTATCCCACTGAACAAACACTCACGAGAAAGAGTCATAGCTTATTATATGTGCTTAGAAAATGGAGCAGGGTCAGAAAGGGATGAGTCAGAGAGGGGTGAGTTCTATTAGAGCGGGGAGATCAAGAAAAGAAAATGGGTGGTGTCGGAAAGGTTGTCCAAGCAGCTGTCACTTTAGAGAAATGAATATTGCCCTTTTACAGCTGGAGTATACTGACCTTTACAACCAACAAGCGGAAGAGGAAAAGCAATGAAGAAGAAGATAAGCTTTCTCAATAATAAGTCTATTATTATTCCTTTTGTCTACCATCCACCACAAAAAAAAAAAAAAACATGGGCAAAATGTCGGCAAGCCCAAAATAGTGGGCTGGAATGTTATATGGAGGGCGAAGACCCATATGCCCAAAAGAGCCAAGCCCTATGACTTCAAACTCCAACCTCCATCCCTCCACTTAAGGTTCACCCTCTATTATCACCAACCAGGTGATCAAAAGTACGTCCAGTACTTCAAAATTATTCGACAGCATGCCACTATTATCACCAACCAGGTGATCAAAAGTACGTCCAATACTCCAAAATTATACATGAGCATCACTCATGTCAATCATACATAAACATTCATGAGCATCACTCACGTCAATCATAAATAAACATTCATGAGCATCACTCATGTTAACATCCATGAGCATCACTCATGTCAATCAACATAAACATTCATGAGCATCAATCATGTCAATCAGCTTCGAAAGCTTCATGTACAAAGCTCCAGCTTCGAAAGCTTCATTTACAAAGCTTTGACTTCAAAAACTTTATTTACAAAAGCTCCAGCTTCAAAGCTTCACTTTCAAAGCTTCACTTTCAAAGCTTCACCTACAAGCTTCAGTGCACGGTATACAAAGACCGCCTCCGAACAACCTCCACTTCGGCCCATACATGGATTGAATTTGAAATCTCCAGCCAACAGACTCTATTGACTGAAGACTTGGAGGACTACACTATGTACCAAATATTAGGCTTCCGCAACTGGACCTCATGAAAAATACTCTTGGGGGACTTAGCCCATCATTTATGTATTGAGGAGCGAACCCTTATTCTATAAAAGGGACTCCCTCATTTTCATTAGAGAGCATCCATTATTCATGTATTGAAGAGCGAACCCTTATTTTATAAAAGGTACTTCCTTACCTTCATTAGATAGCATCGCCGCCAGCTGAGCAACCGCCTCACCGCGAGCATCACTCCTAACCCATCACTTATGTATTGAGGAGCGAGCCCTTATTCTATAAAAGGGACTCCCTTACCATCATTAGAGAGCATCGCCGCCTGCTGAGCAACCGCCTCGCCGTGAGCATCAACGCTAGCCCATCATTTATGTATTGATGAGCGAGCTCTTATTCTATAAAAGGGACTCCCTCGCCATCATTAGAGAGCATCGTCGCCTGCTGAGCAAACACCTCGCCGTGAACATCAACTCTAGCCCATCATTTATGTATTGAGGAGCAAGCCCTTATTCTAAAAAGGGACTCTCTCACCTTCAACGCCACAAGCCAAGCCAACCAAGGCAACATAAGCCACAAGCTAAGCGGCCTCGCAACATGTGCTACTTCTAATTGAGCATCATTTCACATTGAGCACCGCCCCATATCAAGTATCAATTCTAGACGACAACTGGTTACTTCGGCCCACACATAGACTGAATTTCAAAGTCTCCAGCCAAAAGATTCTCTTGACTGATGACTTGGGGGACTACTGTTGGTATCATATTATATTGGGCCTCGTTACTTGGGCTTCCAAACATTGAACCCATGATTCATGTAAAAGGGGATGAGCCTTTAGTCTATAAAAGGGTCTCTTCACCCTCACAATGAAGAGGTCTCATCCTCACATACAGAAGCCACAAGGCTCACAAATCAGATAAACTCTCTCAAACTCTCTCTTTCTCTGTGGGACTCCCCCTCACACTTGTAATCCATACATACAGTTACAGAGAAATACGATCAACATCAGTGTGGACGTAGCCCAAACATTGGGGTAAACCACGATACATCTTGTGTTCTTTACTTTCTTACAGATTCACGGTCGAATTTACGTTGTTCCAAAACCTTCCGGTTTTGTGCATCAACAAACTGTATGGTCCATTGCCAGTGGACTTCTTTAGCAAACTACCATCTTTAACTTTTTCTTCGGCAGCACACCCCAGATATTTATTTTCCTTCAAAAATTACAAAAGCTTAAAACACTCTTTTTGTGTTCTGCACCTTGGAAATAAATATTTTCCCAGGAAGGAAATACTAGTTGGGAAATACAAGCAGTTGGGACCCTTCCACATGTAAAGACTTTGTGGCTCCGTGAAATGCCGGAGCTGATGCATCTAGGGAATGAGAACTCCTTTCTAGCTGATGATCCAGTTTTTCCGTACTTGAATGAGTTAAGCGTGTACTATTGTGGCCAATTAAAGAATCTAAGTCCATCGACAATATCCTTTTAAGAGTCTAATGCGTTTGAGCCTATGTCGAACATCTTTTTTCTTTTTGGTAAACAATTTTATAGGACAACAATAAGGTCAACAATGCTTTATGGCATGGAATGTTGGGCAGTGAAGCATTAACATGTACATAAAATAGGTGTAGCCGAGATGAGAATGTTTCGTTGGATATATGGGCACATAAGAAAGGATAAGATTAGGAATGAGGGTATTAGAGGTAAAGTAGGAGTAGCCGAAATTGAAGGAAAGATGAGAGAAAATCAGTTACGGTGGTTTAAACATGTGAAACGAAAGCCTATTGACGCTCCAGTTATAATATGCGATTACGGGACAGAGGTTCAGGGCCAAAGGGGTAAAGGAAGACTTTGGAAAAGACTCTAAGAAAAGACTGAAGAGTACTTGGATCTAACGGAAGACGTGGTACAGAACCGAACGGAATGACGTTCTAAAATTCATACAGCCGATCCCACTTAATGGGAAAATGCTTTGTTGTTGTTGTTGGTAAACAATTTTTGGAGATATAGTAAAATAGAGGTTCTAAATTTTAGTACTGCAAAGTTGGGAAAAAGAACCATTTTGGAGGCTTTGGTCTTATTGTGAGGTTTTCTTCATGAAGAACATTCACCTTGTGTTAAGGTACCATATTGTTAGGGAAATTATCTATTTAAATCATATTTTATAAACTATATTATGTGATTGTTGATGATTGAATTATTAAGTGTTGATTAACGTAACTTATACCATATTACTTAAGTTTGTGAAGTTGAAGTCCGTAGACTTTAGATCAAGGAGAATGTTAGCCGGACTCGCCCCAAATGCTAGTGGGACTGGCACCAAAAGAGAGTCCAGTCGGACTTGCCCAGCACGCCTTGAGTCCCACTGTTAATATAACTTAAGAAAATAGTAATTTAAAATTATATTTCTCTCCACTTGCTGTTCTTCACCCTTTCATATTCCCGATGAAGCCAAAAGCATTGTAAAAGCCTTACTCTCTTCTCTCCAAAATTTACAGCTCTACTCTCTCACACTAAGGGGTGGTTTAGGAGTGAGGTGCTTAAAAAAAAGCATCCATGAAAAAAAGCTGTGAGGGTTTTAGGTGTTTGGTAAACTAAAAAAATGGCTTATTTTGGAAGCTGCTGTGAGAATAAGCTGAAATCAAAGGAAAAAGCTGAAGCTACTATTTGCAGCTTTGGAAAACTGGCTTTTTTTCAAAGCACACGGAGCTATAGTGCTCCTTTAATGAAAAGACCCACTATCAGATTGCTTTTTTTTTCCAAAAACACTTTTACAAAAAAGTTTACCAAACACTCTACTGATTTATTTCATAGCCGCTTATTCTCACAACAGCTTTTTTTTCAAAGCACAGCAATACCAAACCAGCCCTAAGAATTGGTAACTGTGGTTGTCTATTTTCAAATATCCATCAAACTATACTGGGCAAACCCAGGATTTGAATCTGTAAACAAAAGAAACAACCCAAGATTTGAATTTTGAAATTGAAAAAAGTCCGGGTAAATCTACAATTTGAATTTGTCTCTCTCTCTTTTCCAAAATTATTAATTTTTCTGTGGGTTTCTCCCTACACCTTTTTTTCCTCAAAATTTTTCCATCGGAAATTTGTGAATAATTGTATATATATTTTGTGGATTATGAATTAGTGAGTTTGGTTGATGAGTTTTTAATGGAGTTTTTGTAACTTTGGAGCCACGACCCTTTCATGATTTGGAAAGATTTTTCAGTGTAACCATTACACGAGATGATACACCACGTGTTCTTGTATAAATAGTGGGTTATGTGTATTAAAAAGTTAATAACATAAAAATTAAAATTTTTCACCACTTACATAAAAACACGTGGTGTACCATATTCTCGTCACAATTAAAAATTTCTCCATAATTTGAGAGATGGAATGAGAACTTTTGTACAGATTTCCAGGTTTAATGGTTTGAAAAATCTCTCCCAACGTTGTCTTCTCTATGGTACCACTTTCTCTCTCACATTTCTCAATACGCCAACTAATACAGCCATTTTCTTACCTAGGAAATAGGAAATGCCTGCCAGAATAAGTCCTCATTTAGTCTTTTTCAATTGCAGACTACATTGGGCTTCTCTATCGTACCACGTTCTTTGTCACATTTCTCGATACGTCAACTAATACAGCCATTTTCTTACCTTAGTCTTTTTTAATTGCATACAACGTTGGGCTTCTCTATGCTACCACGTTCTCTCTCTCATGCATTCATTATCTCATCTTCTTTCTGCTGAGAGAGCTTTTCTTCCCATCCATTTCTCATTATTTGCTCCGATCTTCTTATTACATACACTTGTCTCGTTTTGGTTTCTTCATCACAGCAACCTTCTTTAGCTTAATCTACTTTGCTTTACTTCCAAAAGTGAAAAATCAATTTCGTTGCTTTCCTGTGTTTCCTGATTTCATTTTCTGCCAATTTCAACTTCTTGTCGCTCGGTTTTATTTGAAAAAAAAAAAAAAAAGGCAAACATATTTTGTTCAGCTTCATATACCAACCGATTGTGCTTCGGCGTTATGTAAGCAATGGAATATAGAGAGATAAGGTATATGGTACGTCTTTTGATTTTTCCTTGTTTTTATTCTCTTCCTCTGCTCTTTATCGGTTTTTTAGCTGTGTGTGCAGATTTGCCCGTTTTGTTTAACCCAAATTATTGCTTTACCAGTCAAGTTGAGATTCAAGTCGAACAACTGTCAAGTCTAAGTCGTATACATTGGCTATGATATTGATAGCGTGCTATGGTGAACATTGATGGGAAAGTCAACCCTTTGGAACCCTAAAATCTTTGATCTGAAGTCGACAAACTTCACGTTCACAAATGTAAGTTTTAAAGTTTATGCAAGTCACATAAAGCACCAACAATAACATATTTAAAATAGAAAACTGAGTTTTAGTTCTTAAAAAATATGACTTTTAAACTAAATTCTAGCTTAAGATTAAAATCTAATTTAGTTCCTTAACACATTTAATAACCTCATAATTATATTTTCATGTTTTTTTTTCCTAATGTTAATATTAACTACATTTAATTATATTCTTTTTTGAATAGAATACGATTGCTTTTATTCATAAACTCAAGGGAGTAACATATCTTGGTTGAGAACTTGCCAAACAACATCTGGGGGTTCCTCAAACAAAACTACATCAGAACAATTATGCAAACTTAACTTGGCGAGGCCGAGTGCCACTCCATTATAAGAATGAGGAATAATATCCCAATAACATCTGGGGGTTCCACAAATAATATTCTGATATTTTATTTTGTTACAGTAATTTCATTTATATAATATCCCAATACACTTCATGTTATTCATTTAGGTATATTAATACATTTTGGTATGTCCATTTCTGACACACCCTAACCCGAAGACTAGGACGTGCTGGCCGTCACGTAAGTGTGACGTAACCATAACGCAAGCGGAAACGATTTAATAATAAAATACGAGTCAACGAAAACCACTAATTGCAGTTATTTACAACCGAGCATTCTATGTGCATAAGAGTGTACTAAACACACATAAACAGAGCATAAGCATCTAGGTGCAGTCAAGTAGGAACATAACTAATTTACAACACCCTCGGGTGAATCCTACATTTATTTAGTCTGTCAGAACGCCGAAGCAGTCCTCGTAGGCCACCAACGCCTCAACTATCAACTAGAACCTGGAGGGGCGAAAAACAGAAAACGTGAGTGGGCGAAAATCAAGCTTTTCCAAATCATTTCATAAATCCACAATTATAACCCCTTTTTGGAAAAACTGTATACTTTCCCAGAAAAATAGTATATAGCATATATATCTCAACTGTCTCGATCATCAATCTTATAACAGATTCAATAAAGAATGTACCATGCCAATTTCAACAGTTTAGTATGAATGCATTAACATAATATAATCAGGTAAAAGAAATAATCAATCGGAGGCCCTCTAATAGCCCTGAACGATTGAACCTAGAGCTCAACATTTATCAATCTCACTCTCTGCCGGAGTCACTCCGCGTGACCTGTCCGGCCTTCTGCACATAAGTCGGAACCACCTAATGTAGTCTGAACGACTCATGGTAATATTCGCTCTAGTGCTTCTCTCATCAATCATCTGTATACAATAACCTAAGGTCACCCACCAGTCATAATCTCACTAACACTCTACGACTGGCCCGTCGTACCCACTCCGCGTGGACTGTACGACCAGCATCTACTTGGATCCAAGGCGAGCGTGCAATGCGGTGAATACTATAAGCACTAAACCATGGTGCAGGATATGAGCTCAATATATCATCATCATCATCATAATATTAATTAAATACTTACCTGCGCGTCCACAGCACCATCATACATATATGCATCATACGACAGTTCATAATATCCATAATATTCTATGCATGGCAATCACATCATATTTCATTTCATTTCAATATACTTTTCATTTAATTTGATTTCTGGGGAAATCGAGTATATAGGTATATATAAAAACAAATGCCCACTCACTGGTATGTCGCCGGGTCGTAACCCCCTTGACGCCCCTGGATGTGCTCGTCCTCGTTAAAAGTTCCACCTAGAAGTGAAATAACTTAAAACAATCATTTAACGCACATTTAACGCACCTAAACCAAACTAGGTAATTAATTCTTCATACGATGCTCAAATTGGGTATATGAATATACCACAGTGACCTACACAACCTCAGGATCATCCCCATATTTTAAAATAATTTTTGGAGGTCTCACGCGCCCCCACGCACCTGACGTGGCACGGACCTACGGGCCTCCCACGCGCGGCCACGTGACATGCACACTGACGGCTACAGTGAACGGCGTTAGGGAATATTCCGTCAAATCCTAGTATATTCCGTTAAAAACTAACGGTTTCCGTTAAAGTTAACTAACGGCGTCGGAATATTCCGTCAAACTTGACGGAAGATTCCCTGTCTTCTCCGGCGAGTCGCCGGTCGCCGGCGACTGTTCGCCGGTTTCTGGAAAAATTTCAAATCCACTATTCTCCTTCGTTTTTCAACCAATTTCTTCGCATTTTATACCAAAATGAAGCATTTAACATGTACTATCACGTTGGAAGGGTTTTAGGGCCTAAAAACAACTAGATCATACCTTCCAAAATTCCTCAAATTCGGCCAAACTCGAACCCAACGATCCCGACGTCCATTTTGTTCAAACGAGGCACTCCGAGCCTCCTTGGAACTTCCTAAGACTCGTGGTGATTTTGCTTTAGCCTAAAACACAACCAAATTTAAGTTCATGAACAGTAGCAATCTCGGAGCTTAAGTTTTCTACATGGAATCGTGGGAAATCTTACCTGAAAATAATATCAATGTGTTCGTATGGTCCTTACGAACACGATGCTACCTTCCTCAACCTTAACTTGTGAAGTTTTCAAGGTCTTGGGTGTTTGTCCGAGAGTTTGAGAGAGAATGAGAGTAAGAGAGAGGGAATGAGTGTTTCTGAAATGAAGAAAGAGAGAGAGAGTGACTAGGGAGATAAGAGAGACAACAAAAACGGGTTTTGGGGAGGGATTTAGGGGGTATAAGGCCCTACCTTAACCCATATAATATTAACACATACACGTACAAATCTAACCTAAGTTCTTAAGCTACATAACAAAATAATTAACCAAAACTATAACTTAGATAATATCCAACATTATTTTACGCACCTTGTCACGCTTAGGGGTATTTTTGTACTTTCACGTCCTCGGAATTAAAATTCCGGGACGGGCTGTGACAATTTCGATGGAGGCATTTAAGTACATTAATTCAATATAATATCATTTAGCACAAACATTTTCGTACAAACATTTAGGTACATTAATTCATTATAATATGTTTCGGTACAAACATTTAGGTCAGGGACGAAACTAGATTTCTTCTAGTGGGGGCAACCTGAAAAACAACTAAGAAGACCTTATTATAGTATGGCTTATACCAAATATGATATTGGAGATGATTTCATATGACAATGTATCGCAATTGCAATGTTACAAAAAAATTAGTAGTAGTTGAAAGTGGCAAATTGATGAGAAAAATATTAATACATGACAAGCGGATGAGGGGTTTTTTCTGTTTGAATGACAGAACAAAAGCACTTTTGCTCATATTATATTTGATATATAGTAGAAGTAGTATGGTATATATGCTTGATATTAGGCACATATATTTTCTTCAAAGATAACACATGGATATATATAATTGCAGTATGCAGCTTAACCAACAAATTACTTGAGGAGGTGGAGGCCCTTTATTCGAGCCTGGCCTACAGCTTAACCTAGAAAGTGACATAACCAAGGTATATTAATTCATTTAATATATTTTAGTATAGTCATTTCCATACAGACATTTAAGTACCTTAATTTAATATGTTACATTTCGGTACAGACATTTAGGTACATCTTATATTTCAATACAAACATTTAGGTACATCAATTCCTTTTAGTATATTTTCGGTACACTTATACATTTACATGTTTCTTATGTGTCATTATTTTATTTTTTCAATGTTTTCTCATTTATGTACATTTATAAGGATATAATTGGAGGAAGTTAAATAAAATTAATAAATTCAAATATGTATATTAACAAATTCAAATATTTAATGGGAGATATTGAATATTATACACATTAAACATTATAACAAAAATAGAATATGAATTGGAATTTGAATTAAAAGCACACATCTAATAACTAAATAAGTATGTCACTCAGTACTACGGTCTGGTGGTACTTCTTCACTTGTAAGTGAGAAGTCTTAGGTTCGAATCTCGTGGATGGCGAATTCGATACCAAATTAGGTTGTTAATTGTGTGGCTTAGCCGAACTCCCCCCTCCCCTTAGTGTAAAATATATCGTTGTACGTACTAAAAAAAAACTAAATAAATATGTAATCTAATACCAAATTTTAATTAAATCTTTTTTTTTCCAAGTATTAAAGTTCAAATACCTCTATTTAAACTTTATGACAATCCAACCATTGTGTTGCCATTGTTCACAAAATGGAACGACGGTCAATTACAATTTTTTCGATCAAACATTTGAATTTGGAAAAACAATCATAGAAGTAAGTTCATAATATAGAGGGCCGCTCATTGACATTGGAACATGCTACAATTATTAGTCCACGCCTCGCGACTTGCAGTGGTTTGACGATCGGGGGGAATCCCTGACATTTCCAAATTAGGGTTCACGAAATGCTTCGCCCCTCTCCCAAAGTCTTGCTCTCGTTCCCATATCTGTGCTTCATAAGGTTTTTTTTTTGGGGGACCGCATGCTTCACTTTGGTGGTGGTGACGACAGTGGGCTTCGCCAAGAAAAGGCCGGTTGATGGCTAAGCTCGCGGGTTCACCCTAAAGACAAAACATAGAGATTTGGATTCAATATCTTGAAGCACTACTACTTTCGTTTTGAAAAAGTGTATCACCCTAGAGGAAGGGCTTGATCTTCTCCTTGAATGGCACCTTGAAAACTCCTTCCCTTGATCCCCTTTGATGGTTGAGCAAGTTCTCCATATGTTACAAAAATACAAAACCTCTAAGTTTCAACACCGTAAGGTTGATGTGAAGAATAGAATTATTTACAACTGAATTGGTTGCTAGCTAATTCACTTGTAAGTCCGGCCTTGGTAGTAAGATTTAAGATGAGGACGGCTATAACCATATCCAAAACCATAACCAAATATTATTTACGGTTTTTTCCCATAACCAAAATATACCCGAATTTTCATACCCAAATCTAATACATTCGGACGGTTATCCATGGTTATTGGTTTTAACGATTATAATTGTCATCCCTAGGAAGGAGGATGGCTCCGGTGAAAATTATATAATTTAAAGAAAGTATTGAGTGCAAGTTAAAAATTGGTATATAATGAAAGGCATATGGGAACTAAATAATTAATATTTTAACACATTAATTATTGAGCTTTAACTAGTGATAGAGTTCACATGTCAACTAATGAATGGGGAAGGCAAGTTGGGAAAGCTAAAAGGAGAAGGTAGCTTTTCTATTTTTTAAAAAGGGGTCAGATAATGGCTTCGTCATGGCATTTCATTCTTTCGGGGTCGGAAAGACTCACAGAGGCATTTCAACCATTTCCTGACCATCATCATGTTATTCACCAGTACTAGGAATCGAGCCCATGACGTGTTGTGTGGATTACAAACGTGAAATTCGTCTCTAACCACTGAATCACTTTGTGATGATTAAATTTTTAATTAATTATGTATACACCAACCTTTTACTATGGACACCCTTCAGTTTCATTTAATGAAAAATAATACATACACTCATATGTATAATTACTATAAAAGACTTACTAGACTTTTTAATATAATCTTAGGAGGTGTAGTCAATTAAGTTTCTAATCAGGGTGTAGTCAATAGAGTGTTAAAAGACTTTGAAATCATGTTGTAGTCAAAGTAGGATTTAACAGGATTTTAAAAAAATTCATCTAAATCAAAATGTAGTCAATTAGGATTAAAAAGAGTCCATGCAAATCTGCAGGTGTTCACAATGTCATAGATTTTGTAAGGTTTCATTTTTTTAATTTTTTTATTTTTGATAAAGAAGAAATTTATTAAAGCTTAAAACCTTTAATACAACCGTTTTCAATACAAAAAAAATTAAAGGCCTCTATAGCCAAAAACGGAAGACAATAATCCCAAAAATAAAGGTTGTCAACACTGAGGCCCAAATGAGCTAATGTGTCCATCACAAAATTAGACTCCCTATAAATATGCTTCCAACTGATGTGTTGAAACTTAGAAGCCAACCATTTTATATCCTCTATGATAGGTTTAAGATGCTAAGGAGGCATCCAAACATCTTGCACCATCTGGACGACTTGCTTAGAATCCCCTTTCACCATTAGCATCTTCACACATTTGCACTTGGCAAACAAAAGCCCTTCCTTTAAAGCAATAGCCTTTGCAATGAGTTGCGCTTGGCTTCATTGAGTAACAGATTTAGTAGGATTTGAGAGTGAATTTCATGTATAAAAAAGGTTAAAAAGAATCTCATCTCCACCACGCCCCACTCAAGCTGACTCTTGCTTCACCAAGTTGTTCCATCTGGAGAAGGGGACGCAACTCTTGAGCATGAACCAATTGCAGCTCCATTTGGTTAGATTTATGACCTAGACACATTTATCATCATTTGATCTATTAGATGGCCAAGATTTAACGCTGCATAAGTCTATTAAATTATTAAAAATTTGTTATACGAATCTTCTCAAACCTTTCAAAATCCATATATATTTGATAGAAGTCCATAATCCTATGAAATCCAATAACTTAAAAATCAATTGAAATCCTAATTTGACTACACCCAACTTAATTCCTATATAGCCAAATTGAACAGCCACTAGGATTTTTATACAAAGAAATGTGTTCATCAAGTACAACGTTGAGTTCAACTTCACTCACCTTTTGTATATTGGATTTGGATCCTCTCCTAAGCCCAGCATCCTGAGCCTGTTGAACAAATCATATGAACCGTTGTATTTTGATCCAACAACTACAATTATTATAACTTTTAGAGGGGCCTTCTGTTTGTAGCCGTTGAATCAAACTCCAATGGCCCATGTGATTTGCTCAGCAGGCTCAGGATGCTGAGCTCAGGAGAGGATCCAAATCCTTGTCTATCTCTTCAACGTTGATTTCAACTTTTAGTTTTAAAAACCTATTGAAGCTAACTTAAAAAAGGAATTAAAACAATAGACAGAGAGATGTAAACACATGTTACGAGCTGGGAGCGAATTAGGTGCAAAAAGTTATTGCTAATTATTGTTGGGATTAACCATTCAATACTACGGTCTGGTGGTATTCTTCTTCACATGGAAATAAGAGATCTTAGGTTCGAATTTCGTGGATAACGAATTCGATAACAAATTAGGCTACCTATTGTGTGGCTTAGTCGAACTCCCACTCCTCCTAGTGTAAAAATATCGATGTACAAAAAAAAATGTTATAGAATTCGGGTTTAAATACATGAAATAAAATAATAAGAACTATGGGTGTGCAAAAAAAGCAAAGTGGGTGTCCAAGAGAGATGGAAAACGGGTTAAACCTCACAATGGACTATCAATAATGTGACTCAATTTCTCTTTTGGAAAGAATCGAACCTAAGACTTCTTACTTATAAGTGAAGAAAAATAACACTAGACCGTAATACTAAGTGGTTGTTAAAAGCTTATTTAAAGAGCCTATTTGAGATGATCTAGCGACACACTTAACAATCTCTTTTCCCTCTATAATTGGCTAAGAGAATTCAATGAGCCTCTTTTGGACTTAATGAACTTAAGTTGTCTCACAACTTAAATTCTCGCCATTTAAGAGAGATTTTTCAGTGTACCTGAAATACGGGGTAATACACTATGTGTCATTATATAAATAGTAAGATACCTGTGTTAAAAAATTAACAACTTAAAAAATAACATTTCTCACCACTTATATAACAAGTCGTGGTGTACCATCCGTGTTCCAGACACAATGAAAAATTTCTCACATTTAGGTCTTGGTCAATGAACCTTGAAGTCCGTGGCTAATTTCAAATCCAAATGAATTCTCAATGTCCGGAAGATTAATTGACTTTTAATTCAATCTCTTCAGAATTAACTATTTAATGGATCCTTAACAAAAACTTCAACCGGTGCTGCGCCTGCGGCAGCACCTTGTTATAGAGAGAAAACACATCAATAATGAACTCGAAGAGGTCGATCATATGGAATACCTAACCTTATAAATGTAAGAAATAAGAAACAACATTCGAACAGACAAAACAAGCCTTGAAGAACCTAAGCAATCATCCATCGACAACATCTCAATCCACATAGGAGGATCATGAAAAGCACAAACCTCCAAGTCCGTATTGTAGCTCGAGCTAGCTAAATGAACAGCAACAAAATTATTTTGTCGAAAAGTATGAACCAACTGATGACGCTCCAGCTGATCCTTCATATTTCAGTAGCTACTCAAAATTGTAAAATGAGGATGAAAATGATTTGCCATATTTTGCTTAATCAAGTTGACACCACCCACTGAATTCATCTTAATAATAAGCCTATATACGCCTTTGTTAAAGCAAGCTTAAGGTCAAAATAAAAACTCTACACCTCTACCTCCATAACTTGTCCCTGCCCCAAATTGGCAGAAAATCTCCCTAACCAATCACCACAATGATCTCTAAGAACTCAACCATCCCCAATTTGCCTAGAAGTCATTCTTCTTAACCATCAATATTAATCTTGCACCATCCTAGTTGGCTTCACAGAAGCTTTTGAGGACACCTTTACCCATTGAGCAGCATCCCTTACTAAAATAGCTTAAGGATCCCTTGGCATAACATAATTAGTATAAATTTTTTTGTTGATTTCTCCATTTCAAAATATGCCAACAACTAAAGAGGAATAAAATGCACAAAAAACTTTGATTGATAACCTTATATGCACCTTAAGATTAGCAAGCAACCAAGCTTGAATGTTCAAATCAAAAGAGTTTATCACATAACAAGGAACACTAAGAAGCAGCCAAACATATTCAGTCTTATAACAATTCCTGAGAATATGGAGAATAGATTCAACATGCCAAGAACAAAAAGTGCATGAAGGATTAGAGGTCAAACACTTCCTAGCCCGCTGTTCATTAGGGACCAATCATCCAAGACTCTCTTTGAAATAAGAGACCATAAGAAGTCTTCACAAAGAAAACACCATTCGAAATGCCATTTCAAATAAGTTAAAGTTTGTCCCTTCTCACACCAAGGTTACCAGCAGGCCAACTAATGATTTTCTTTCTTCACCATATTCTCAGATAATACACTTCTAAGCTTTGACAGATCCCACTAAACCTTTTGAAATTTTTTAGAAACTTTGCAATTAGAATTTAATTGATGATCTTAACCATTTTAAGACAAAAAAAATTGATCTTTGTTGCCGAAATTAGATTTGTCGAAATCAACCCAATTCAGTCCAAATTTTCATGCTCGCAAATGTACGAATTGTAGTATAATATAATAGGCAAACACAACCTCGTTCCAACTGAGATCGAGTCAATTCTAATTGCCTAGCTTAAGTTGAATAGCACTTGAATTCAAAATATTGATTATAAGAAAGAATTGCAAGGATTGAGTTCTTGATTTAAAAACACTGAAAAATAACAAGACAAATAAGACTAAAGGAATAGAGATGCAAATAGAAACAAATTGTGAACGAGATGAGTGAGTTACTAGAGCATTCGATTTCATTATAACCAATGTCACATCCCGGCCCGGGCCCTCACCACATCCCGGGTTTGACTCCACCATAACCAGTGTCACATCTTGACCATGGGATTGCTCTCGCGCGAACTCGCTTAACTTCGGAGTTTCGATGGAACTCGAAGCCAGTAAGCTCCCAAAATATCTTGTGCGAGGTAGAGATGAGAATATACATATAGGGCTTACATGATCCATTCTCCTAGACAATATGGGATGTCACAATCCGGCCCCCACCACATCTTGAGCTCGACTCCGCCGTAATAGGATATGTGGTGGGGGCCCTGGCCGGGATGTGACAACCAGTCCAACCTATTTCTAGCAGGAAATTTGGAAAAATAACCAAATTTAAGACTCTATGTAGAATTATAGCCACTTTTTTAGATTTATGATAATTATAGCCCAAAATTGATATAAAAGTACTAATATACCCTTATGTACACCTTTATAATTTTGTATCAAAATAAAAAATAAAAAAATTGAACAATTAAATCCCCTTTCTACTACAAGTTTAGAGACAGAAAACATATCGAAATCATATAATGCAGAAGAGAAATGCCAAATGAAAAATGATACAAAATTTGCAATCGACGAAGCAGCTGGTAGATAATGATCTTCTTTTTCATACTAGCTAGATGCCCCAAACTTGTAAGAAAATTGCTAAATGTAAATGAATCAATGGGTGTGGTGTGGGGCAATAAATATATAAACTGACATGTTCTCCAAGTTGTCTCAGCCATGAGTGTTCATAGCTTCCCAGACCATTTTCTTCGGGACTGTATTCAACAACTTTCCAGACCATTTTTGAATGACAATGAAAACCCTACAACAATTTCACAATAAAATGATGAATAATAAATAAATTTTTCTTGTCACACACAAATCAAACCGAGAAAATCCTTGGGTTCACATTTTTTAATTTTTTTGGAACAAAAAAAAAAAAAAAAAAAAAAACCCGGTAAGACATTGGGATAATCTCAGATTTGATTTGGGTTTTTTAGATTTGTTTTCAAACTCTCCTTACCTCTCAATTCCTATTTTAAGGATATATTAGTATTTTCATATCAACTTTTGGTTATAATTATCATAAACTTAAAAGGATGGCTATAGTTCTATATAGGATTCAAATTTTGGTTATTTTTCCAAATTTTCC
This sequence comes from Malus domestica, assembly GCF_042453785.1. NCBI lineage: Eukaryota > Viridiplantae > Streptophyta > Magnoliopsida > Rosales > Rosaceae > Malus > Malus domestica. The sequence goes on along the minus strand of NC_091669.1, from coordinate 33,615,567 downwards.
ATTTCTAGCAATAAATTATTAATGAATAATTGTCGACGATCTAATTCCTCTAAATCATATAGTGTTCATGACATCTAGATTACTAGGTATACTCTTATGTACTAAGATTCAATGACATGTAGATTACTAAACACAAAAAAAAAAAAAAAAAAAAAAAAAAAATTATTATCAATTTGGACACTAACTAAGAGACTGCATGAAACATAGTCATAACCTGTATATCAAGGCTTTCATAACTTTAACTGCAAGAAGCTTTGAATTTCCACATACTTAAATTTGCATTAGATGAACTTGACAAACCAAGTTTGTAGCTAATCAACAAGATAAAAATCAAGCGTATAATCCACAACAAAATAAACTCAATCAGATTGAAATTCAGAAATAACGATACTAAGGAATGAAGCAATCATGATTAGGTTACCTCGTAGCTCTAGGGAAAAGAAATTAATTTCAAAACATAATTGAAGTTGTCACTAAATGCATAATAAAATGAAGAAAACCAAGTTGAGAAAACTTGAGCCTTTGTTGCTCTTCCACACCTCTATTCGTCGAACTTGTCGTCTCTTGAATGATGATCAGTTGTCTTCTTCTTTTCCTTGTTATGTTTCCATTTTCTTCTCCCTAACCGACAATGGCTTAAATTTCATTTATTGACAACATTAGAAGAGAAAAACATAAATACTCTTCAATTATCTACCTGCCACTTTATACATTAAACACATCTTGATTAATTTTTTCATTTGACAATGGCTTCTCTTGTACCTTTTGTCTACTTGAGGCTGATTATCGCTAGGGCTGGGTTCGGTTGGCAAATCATGCCAAATTTCTTGTGCCACCTACCAACCACATATACATAATTACCGAAAATCAATTACTGCTAACCAACCGTCTTCTTGCGGTTGCCAAAAATCGGTTCAGCCAAAATTATTGGTTGTTCGGTTGGTAAATGGCACAATCAGTGGTTTCCACTTCTTCCTCGCTATCTTCCAGTTCTAGGGGTTCATTTTGATTTTCAGATTGGGTTGCTTGTTCGGTTGCATTGTGTGGTTCATTTTTGGCTAATCCATGTTGTAACGGTTGATTGGCTAGACTCCATTATCCTAAACATAAGCAACACATATACATTCAAAATCATATATATGTACCTGTATATATAGTATCAGTAATCATCATGCTATCAATTTTGTTAACAATATTTTCTATATTTATTATGGCATAAATCATATACATATACATATATATTTTTAAACCCTAAAACTAAGGAGTGAACAGTCAAGCATGTAAAAAATACCTAAAATATCTAAATAGAAAATTTATATATATATATATATATATATATATATATATATATTGGTAGGTATGGTATACCGTCGGCATACAAAATCAATTACCAAAGCCATGCCATTAATTGTCGGTTCGGTAAAATGCCAACCGATTATGAAAAAATGCCAAAACTATACCATACCATTATGAGCCGACTGGTATGGTTCGGTCGGTAAATCGGTTTATGGAAAAATTTTCCACTCCTAATTATCGCAATGTTCCCTTCTTCAATTATCCGCTGCCCTCATTCTAGGATAATACTTGGGTACTGAATAGACAGTACCCAAATTATTAACCACATGAAGTGGCCCAATGAGAACAAAACATTTGTTACAATTTTAATTTATAAACGTGAAACCTTGTCCTCTCCAACGAGAAATTTTTGGGAGTGACGAGAACACACACCTCAGCAAAGCAGGTGGTGTTCCCAACCTATTAAATTTTGACAGCTGGATTTTGTCATTTGCTCACTTAATCATGAGTAATGATATTCATACCATATTTTTGTATCACATTTTCATACCATTTTAGGTGGCATTTGATGTGGACAGCCACATCATTTGAATTAATCAGATTTTTAAATTAGTTCATTATTTAATAAACTAATAATTAAGAAAAACTAGTTAATTAAATGATGATTGTGGTATACGATGAGTCTTTCTTCTTCCTTTTCTTGAGGTTTGCAAATTTTTCAAATGATGTAGCTGTCCAATGCCACCTAAGATGGTATAAAAATGTGGTATAAAAACATAATATGAATAGCATTACTTGGAGAAGCTAAAAAGTAAAAAACAAAAGGATGCCAAAAGCTAGCTGTCAAAATTTAATAGGTTAGGAGCACCACCTGCCTTTCTGAGGTGTGTGTGTTCCCGTCACCCCAAAAATTTCTCCTCTTCAATGCTTCCGGTAACCTCGTCTCCTCCATTGGTGCCACCCACTTCTCCTCCAACATTTCTTTGTCGACGACCCCACCTCAAAATCCTCCTATTCTTTATTGTGGAAGCCATGGTAGCACTTCGTCTTCATTGTAGGACTTCTCAGTCATGGAATTCACGGCAATATAGAAGCCCAAATTTCCCCCAAATAATTTCAACCTCCTTCGTGATTTTTCTCCTAGGTGAAATTTCCTTCATAAGCCTTAGGAACTTTTAAACACACAACCAAACACCTCTTTTCTTCCTCCCTGCAACTTTTTCACCCGTTTTCCTCCATCTCCCTTTGTCTAGGACCAATCACCATGGCTGCCATTGTAAACAGTGACGGAGCCAGCATGGAGTTATTGGTTGTCTTTGACCCTAATAACTTTAAAAACCCTATGTATATTTGCTTCTATATTGTATTTGACTCTAACAAACAACTAAGGCAAATTAAATTACGACCTTCTCGTCCTACTTCTTCTATTTTCTTCTATCATATTTGTTTTTATTTTCTCTCTTCTTAAATGAAATGTTTTAGTTGAAAAGCTTTGAAAATCTTCAACATTACTCCACAGTACCCTACATCCACCATCGACAAGCTTGTACAAGTAATAGTAGTCGTCGATATATGTTGACATAAAATTTCAGCATATGTTGGCAGGAATTCATAGGTGCCTACTAGGTGCTCGACGAAATGACCCAATGAAGCTTTTTTGTTGATATTATGACACGATTATTTGAAATTCCTGGTTACGCCGCTGCTTGTAAATAAATAAAAAATTGAATTCTCTTCAAGATGAACAAAATCAGGCACTCGGCAACCTCCTAGCTCTGCTCGACCTTTCAGAGCGAGGTTGTCTCTGTTCCTAACCTCGCGTTGCCCGAGCTCATGACTGCCTGGATTTCGCAGTTGATGGCCTCAGATTTCTTTCGTAAACTAGAGCTCGTCATGAGCCTCTGGAACTCGTCGAGCCTTGGCAGAGTTAACTCGGTCAGCTCCTGAGAATCGGAGGTCAACTCCATCGTACCATCTAGATCAGTAGCTCTGTGGTACAAACTTCAATTAGTGGTCTTCAACGAGCAAATCGTTCTACATTTTGTTCAATTGGTGTTTGTTCAAATGCCTCAGTGAAATTCAAAGCAGATTATATATGTTTTTCATAGTTTTTAAGATTTGGAAACAGTTACCTAAATTCCGTACCAAGCAAGTTTTTTTAGTATAATAATTGTATGTGAAAACTTGTTCATGGTCTCGACTTCTACTTTGCAAGTGTGGTATAACCTTCTTTTTGCTTTTACTATGCAGATTTCTCCAAAAGCAAAAGAAAACCAAAAAATTTGCATACTGCTCTGTTTTTCTTCAAGCGTAGCCTTGATCATAAGCTAAGGTATGACCTATTGTTTGATTTTTTTTTTTAATTTCATCTGCTTTGAAAATAAAGGATTCCTTTCTCGTATCTTGAATTTATTTATTTATTTTGGATTCGTATATATTCAACAGATCGGAGAAGCAGACGAATTGGTAAGCTGAAGGTGCCATGGCGATGGAGATACTCACTGCAATTATTCCTACAATAATTGACTACACAGTTAGACCACTTGGACGGCAAGTCAGTTATGTCATTTTCTACAACAGCAACCTTAAAGGTCTAAGGAGTACATTGAAGAATTTTGATGCTGTGAAACAAAGGATGAACCATGCAGTTGAAGAAGTCGAAAGAAAAGTTAATGAAAAAGTGGAAGTTGATGTCCGGAACTGGCAGACAGAAGCAGATGAGATCTCTCGAGAGGCAGAAGCAATATTGGATGATGAAGGCCGTGCAAAGACAAAATGTTTGTATGTATGTCCTAACCTGATATCCTATCATCAGCTCAGCAGAAAATCAACTAAATTGGTGAGAAAGATTGAAGAACATGAAAATAAAAAAGAGTTTCCCACAATTTCTTACAATGCTGCCTTAGAAGACATATCTGCCATAGCCTCCGACGAGTACATGGCCTTTGAATCAAGGATTTCAATGGTGAAGGATATCATTACGGAATTGAAAAAACCTGATATCAACAGGATTGGGGTGTACGGATTAGGGGGCGTTGGGAAGACAACACTTGCCAAAGAGGTTTACAGAGAAGCTGTGAAAGAGAAGTTATTTGATGATGTGGTTCTGGTACTAAATGTCAAAGAAAAAAGAGACAACGAAAAAATTCAAAAAGAAATTACCAAAAAGTTGATGATGTACGTTGATGAATCTGAGGATAGGGGAACAAGGGGGAATCTCCTACGGGCCAGGATAAAAGAGGGGAAGACTCTTGTCATTTTAGACGATGTTTTGGAAAGAATTGACTTTGAAGCTGTGGGACTCGTCGGTGTGCCGAACTGTAAGCTATTATTGACATCTAGAGAAAAAAAAGTTTTATGCTCTGATATGCGTACGCAAAAAGATTTTCAACTTGGATTTTTAAGAGAAAAAGAAAGTTGGAGTTTGTTTGAGAAGATGGCAGGTAATGTCGTTAAAGACAACCGTATACTGAAAGAAGCAACCCAACTAGCAAAGAAATGTGGAGGCTTGCCGGTTTTGGTTGTTGCAGTTGCAAGTGCTTTAAGGGATAGTAGTTTGGATGAATGGAAAGTTGCGCTGAGAAGTTTCAAAAGATTTGACAAGAAAGAATTGAATGAAAAAGAATTCTTGGCTCTAAAGTGGAGTTACGAACAATTGGAGGATCAAGAGCTTAAGCAATTGTTCTTGCTTTGCGGAATTCTTGCATTTGGGAATGGCAAGATTTATGTCTTTTACTTGTTTCAATGTGCTATGGGCTTGGGTTTGGTTAGAAGCGTTGAGACAGTGGAAGAGGCACGGATTTCATTGAATTCAATGGTTAAAAAACTAAAAAATTCTTGCCTATTACTGGACGGTTATGACGATGAGACTGTTAGAATGCATGAGCTTGTACTAGATGTTGCTGTCCGGATTGCATCTGATGATCAAAAGGCCTTTTCAAGAAAATATGGAGATGGGTTGAAAGAATGGCCAACTGAGGATTTCCTTAAAAAATGCACATGGATCTTCGTAGAAGGTGGCAACATCCCCAGACTTCCTGAAGCACCTTGGGAATGCCCAGAATTAAAATTGTTGACGTTGGATGTGCATAATATTGGCGACTCCCAGGAAATCCCAAGCAAATTTTTTGAAGGGATGAAAGAACTCAAAGTGTTGGATTTAACCAAATTCCATATTCCGTCACTACCTCCGTCTCTTCAATCCCTAAAGCATCTCCACACATTGTGTTTCGGTTACTGCGAGTTGGTAGACATAACACTTGTTGGGCAGTTAACAAACTTGAAGATCCTTAGCCTGCTACACTCCAAGGTTAAAGAGTTGCCCAAAGAAATAGGGCAATTGACTAGGCTACAATTATTGGAGTTGACTGGCTGCTCTGAACTGATTTTGGTCTCACCTGATGTTATATCAAGTTTGACAAGACTAGAAGATTTGAGGATGGGAATAAAAAGCTTCAAACAGTGGGAAGGTGAAGGTTTGGTCGATGGCAGAAGAAGTAATGCTAGCGTTTCAGAGCTGAAGAACTTATCTCATCTATCCGCATTGGACATACATGTTCCAGATGCTAACCTTCTTCCAACCAATTTGTTCTCCGATAATTTAGAAAGATACACCATACTTATCGGTGATTGTTGGAAATATCCTGACATCTATGCAACCTGCTATAACATGCTAAAACTCAAGCTCACCAGGAGTAATCAATTTGACCGAGGTATGAAGTTGCTGGTAAAGAGATGTGAGCAATTGTACTTGGACGGGATGGAGATTGTGAGTATTATTTCCTTTCTATTTCACAGTGAAGCTGTTAAACAACTGAAGCATCTCCATGTCCAAAACAACGACCAAGTTACATATCTGATTAACTCCATCAGTTGGCATTATTCTCGTAATGCCTTCCCCAACCTGGAATCTCTATTTTTTGAAGACCTTGTGAGCTTGGAAAGTGTGTGTTATGGGCAACTCGTAGGCGAACCTTTCCAAAAGTTAAAATCCTTGACATTGCGGAATCTACCAAAGCTTATTGGTTTCTCTTCCAAAGGCAAGCTAACGATTGATACAGAAGCCGACGAAATCGTTTTGGAGGATGAAGTTGGTGGACCACCGAGACTTTTCAGTAATGGAGAGGTACTTTTTCTGTTTTTTTTCTAGCAAAAGGGTTGCATGATTCTTTCTCCAAGTAGTTTTCTTCTTCGAATTTTTAAGATTTATTTTTATAACCCACGATTTTTTTAAGATTCCTTTTTCAGATTTCAAGTGACAACTATTGGTATTCAACTAACAAGTCAAATCTTCTGCACTCATTTATAGTTGTGACCTCTCTGATTTTCTTACATTTTTTGACATCTGTCCATTCACTCAACCAAACCTAACGGCGTTAAGTCCCAATAAAATAAAAAAATCTGAGCGTAGCCCAGCGTACTGGGTATCTCTCCCATTCCCTTTCCTTCCTTCCCAACGCCACCAATCACCGCCCCCTCCTCACGGACCTTCACCTCTTCAAGCACAGCGGCGGCATCTCCCTTGATGACGTCATCGAGATCGGCAAGGTTATGAGGAACAGATCCATGGCCGAAGGAGCTCGCGGGAACAGTGAAGGAGATTCTTGGAACCTGCGTCTCGGTGGGCGGCAAGGACCCCAAGGATTTGCAATAGGAGATCGTCGATGGTGACGTCGAGATCACTCTCGATCGACAGGGTGTAAATTCAACGAATTTTGCACCAAAAAGGATTTATTCTTCAATCTTCCCAAATTTGGTCGTCCCCTATAGTTTGGAGGAGCAATTAAATTGAAGGGCGAGGTTTTTGGGTTTGATTTAAGGATTTAATGTGTGAAGGAGATGCAATTGATATTGCTGCTGTTGTGTTTGGGGAAGTGAAAAGAGGAGGAGGATGAGCGGCTTCTTTTTCTACTTTTGCTTTTTATTTAATTTTATTGGGACTTGATGTTAAGAGTTGTTAAGTTAAGTTTAATTAAATTTTAAATTAAATAAAAGCTGACTGGCCATGCAGAGACCAAGTCATGCACAATTCCTAGTAAGTAGAAGACGTGGTTGAGCATGTTCACCACAGTTAGGATTGCTTCCGTTGTTTAAGGTTAGACTCTCCACAAAATCAGTATAAGATCGTGAGAGAGTTGCTTTCATTTATTTTCGGTATTCTTCCCTTTAAAACTGTAATCTTGATATTGATAATCAAGTGAGAAGAACAGTTTATTATTTACGTGAGTTCTTATAAAGATAACTAGGGTTCTTGAGTTCTGGGATTATTAAAAACCAACATTTGGTATACGAGCCAGGTTTTAGGGGTCTCAGAAAGAAACAATGTCGAGTGAAAAGGCAACTGAAAGCTTTGTGCAGCCAGCCATTCCCAAGTTCGATGGTCATTACGACCATTGGAGCCTGTTGATGGAAAACTTCTTAAGGTCTAAAGAGTACTTTGACCTTGTGGAAATGGGGATTGGGATACCTGAAGGTATTTTGTCAGCGGCACAACAAAAGAAGGTTGATGAACAGAAACTGAAAGATTTAAAGGTAAAGAATTACCTATTCCAGGCGATTGATAGATCCATTCTCGAAACCATTCTCGAGAAGGACACCTCCCACCAAATATGGGAGTCAATGAAGAAGAAGTATCAAGGATCTAGAAAGGTGAAGCGAGCACAGCTTCAAGCTATAAGAAGAGACTTTGAGACTCTTCAAATGAAGAATGGGGAATCTGTGAATGAGTACATTGGAAAGGCTATGTCAATGGCTAACAAGATGAGAATCCATGGTCACAAGATTGAAGATAATGAAGTAGTGGGGAAAATCTTGAGATCAATGGCTCCTAAGTTCGACTACGTGGTTTGCTCAATTGAGGAGTCAAATGACATAGAGGATATGTCAATTGATGAGCTACAAAGTTCTTTACTGGTTCATGAGCAGAAGCTCAACCGAGGAGGCTCCCAAGAGCAAGCTTTGAAGGCTTTCACCTTCACTGAATCTTCAAGATCAAGAGGAGGAAGATGACGTGGAAGAGGTGGACGTGGTCGTGGAAGAGGAGGTCGTGGAAATCGAGATGGTGGACGGTTTTGGAATAAAGATGATAGCAAATCATCTTATGTCTCAAAGAAAGAGGATGATCGTCAAGGAAAAGGCAAGGAGCAGTTTGACAAATCACAGATAGAATGTTACAGATGTGGTAACTATGGACACTACAGAAATGAGTGCTACACCAAGCTTCCTAAAGAGAAGGGAGAGAAGTCAAATTTTATTGAGACAAAGGAGGAAGAAACGCTGCTGATGGCATTTCATGTTGCGGAGGACTTTGACCAAGAGACTTGGTATGTGGACACTGGGTGTAGCAATCACATGAGCGGGTGTAAAGCATCCTTTGTCAACCTGGATGAAAGCTTTCGTACTACTGTGAGTTTTGGGGACGAGTCAACAGTGAACATGATGGGAAAAGGAGATATTCAAATCAGGACCAAAAATGACTTCATTGAGACAATTTCAAATGTCTTTTTCATTCCTGATTTGAAGACAAATCTTCTAAGCGCTGGACAGCTTCAAGATAAAGGATATAGGATCACTATATTTCAAGGAGAATGCGAAATATATGATCCAAAGAGAGGCTCTATTGCTGTGGTGAAAATGTCACCAAACAGGTTGTTCCCGTTGAAGCTTAAGAGTGTAAATGCTTGCTTGGTGGCCAAAGAAGATGATGAAACATGGCTGTGGCATCATAGGTTTGGTCACTTGCATTTTAATGGCTTAAGAACTCTCTACCAGAAGAAGATGGTGACAGGCTTGCCCAAAATCACAAATCTAACCAAGGTTTGTGAGGAATGTGTCATAGCAAAGCAGCCGAGAGAAGCATTCCCAATTGGAAAAGCAACGAGAGCTCACTCAATTTTGGAATTGGTCCACTCGGACTTATGTGGACCAATTAATCCAAGTTCGAATGGAGGAAAAAGGTACTTTATTTCCTTTATTGATGATTTCAGTAGAAAAACATGGGTTTATTTCCTGCATGAGAAGTCAGAGGCATTTGATGCATTCAAAAGTTTCAAGGCTCTTGTTGAGAATGAATCTGAAAAGAAAATCAAGTGTTTGCGCACTGACCGTGGAGGAGAGTTTTGTTCGAAAGAGTTTGAAGCTTTGTGTGACAAAAATGGAATAAAAAGGCAGCTCACTGCAGCTTATACACCGCAGCAAAATGGGGTCTCAGAGAGGAAAAATAGAACCATACTCAACATGGTTCGAACCCTTCTAGCAAAGGGAGAAGTTCCAAAACAGTTTTGGCCTGAAGCAGTTCTTTGGGCAGTCCATATTCTTAACAGAAGTCCCACGTTTTCTGTTAAAAATATGACACCCCAAGAGGCTTGGAATGGGAGAAAGCCCTATGTGGATCATTTCAAGGTGTTTGGGTGCATAGCATATGCACACATTCCAGATGAGAGAAGAAAGAAACTGGATAACAAGGGTGAAAAATGTGTGTTTCTTGGTGTTAGTGATGTGTCTAAAGCTTACAGGTTGTACAATCCTAAAACTGAGAAGATCATTATCAGTCGGGATGTAGTATTCGATGAGAATACAACATGGAGATGGTCTGCAGACAAGAAGAACAACCAACAAATACAAGTTGATGATGAATCTGATGAAGAAACCATCACGGCCCAAACCCCACTCCAAACTGAAGTAGTACCACATCAAGTTGAAGAAGAAAGATATAACTTAAGGGGTGAAGGTTCAAGAAAAAGGCCAGCTTGGATGATGGATTATGATACAAGCTACACAAGCTCAGATGATGACAGTGCTCATTTTGCACTATTTGTAGATAGTGATCCAATTACTTTTGAAGAGGCTTCAAAAGAGATAAAGTGGAAGGCTGCAATGGATAGTGAACTAAGATCCATTGAAAAGAACAACACATGGGAGTTGACAGTGCTGCCAAAGGGACATAAGACCATTGGTGTAAAATGGGTCTTTCGAACAAAGGTCAATGAGAAAGGAGAAGTAGATAAGCACAAGGCTCGTTTGGTGGTAAAGGGATACAAGCAAAAGCACGGCATTGATTACAAGGAAATGTTTGCACCCGTGGCTAAGCAAGATTCAATAAGGTTAGTTATTTCACTAGCTGCTAAACATTCATGGTTGATTTATCAATTGGATGTAAAATCAGCGTTCTTGCATGGAGAATTGCATGAGGAGGTGTACGTTGATCAGCCACAAGGTTATGAGAAGAATGGAGAAGAAGGAAAGGTGTATAAGCTAAAGAAGGCGCTTTATGGACTGAAACAAGCGCCTCGTGCCTGGTATAGTCGAATTGATGTTCACCTTGGAAAGCTAGGGTTTCAAAAATGTCCCTATGATCATTCACTTTATGTTAAAGGTGAGATTGGAGGAGATATGTTAATCCTTTGCTTGTATGTAGATGATTTAATATATACTAGCAATAAAGCTGAAATGATAGAAGACTTTAAGAATTCTATGATGAAGGAATTTGAGATGACTGATCTCGGATTAATGAGTTATTTCCTGGGAGTTGAGGTGATTCAAAAGGCTGCTGGAAAATTTATTTGTCAAACGAAATATGCACTAGAAGTTCTTGAGAAGTTTAAAATGGCTGATTGCAAGGAGATTGGAACACCATTAGAGCCTGGATTAAAGCTAAGTAAGGATGTAAATGGAGCAGCAGCAGACAGTTCCTTGTACAAGCAACTCGTGGGAAGTCTCATGTACTTGACTTTCACACGACCTGATTTGATGTATGGAGTAAGTGTCATTAGCAGATATATGGAAAGACCAACTGAGATGCATATGAATGCAGCAAGACGGATCTTGAGATATGTAAAGGGAACAAGTGATTATGGAGTGCTCTACAAAAGTCAAGGAGGTTCAGATTTTGTCGGCTTCACCGATAGTGACTATGCGGGGGACATTGATGACCGGAAGAGCACTTCTGGACATGCTTTTATTCTGAATTCTGGAGCAGTTACATGGTCTTCAAAGAAACAACAAATTGTAACCTTATCCATTACTGAGGCTGAGTTCGTAGCAGCAGCTTCTAGTGCATGCCAAGCTATTTGGTTGAGAAGAATGCTTGAAGCACTCGGTGAAAAACAAGAGGGTTCAACAACCATTTTCTGTGATAACATTTCTGCTATAAAGTTATCCAGAAACCCTGTAATGCATGGAAGAAGTAAGCATATTGATGTTCGTTTTCATTTTCTGCGAAATCTGTGCAATGATGGTATAGTTGAGCTCGAGTATTGCAAGAGTGGAGACCAGTTGGCGGATATTCTTACAAAGTCACTCAAACAGCCCCAATTTGAAAAATTGAGGAAGTTACTTGGAGTGTTTTCACTCAAAAATCTCGAGAAACAGTGGGCAGAAAATCAAGCAGGATGCATGAAGGTTGAATAAGTTGATGATGAGTTTGTGTTGGTAACCAAAACCCTAAACTGGTTTTAGTAGAAATCAGTTTAAGGGAGGGTGTTAAGAGTTGTTAAGTTAAGTTTAATTAAATTTTAAATTAAATAAAAGCTGACTGGCCATGCAGAGACCAAGTCATGCACAATTCCTAGTAAGTAGAAGACGTGGTTGAGCATGTTCACCACAATTAGGATTGCTTCCGTTGTTTAAGGTTAGACTCTCCACAAAATCAGCATAAGATCGTGAGAGAGTTGCTTTCATTTATTTTCGGTATTCTTCCCTTTAAAACTGTAATCTTGATATTGATAATCAAGTGAGAAGAACAGTTTATTATTTACGTGAGTTCTTATAAAGATAACTAGGGTTCTTGAGTTCTGGGATTATTAAAAACCAACACTTGATAGAGTTAAGTTAAGGTTAAGTTTGTGGACAAATGTCAGGTATTGAGACGTGTCGTAAAGAGATCACACTTATTATTTATTTATTTATTAATTTTTGTCAAAAGGCCACACTTATTTTGGGTTTAGAAAATTTGAACCCAGCTCTAACTATTAGGGTAATTCATCACTTATCATTAAAGATCTCTTGTGTTTTGTATCAATTTAAAAATAAAATAGGCTTTTGTTTTGTCCAAAACAAAAAAGTTTAAATTTAAAATTAAATTGACATAATTTTGGCCCTATATATATATATATATATATTTTTTTTTAGATAGTTTTTACTCCAATTTGTTCTTTGCTAATTAATGAAAGTACAAGGACATACATCTGTCTAGTAGCCTAGTAGCTTACTTTTTAAATATATGACATTTACCTTATATCTACACATCTGGAATATATATGGCTAACAAGTAACAACAATGTAAATTGTAATTTTCTAAAATAAACATGAATTTTGTTATGTGCTATGCAGGTTATGATGCCCAACTTAACAACCTTGACTGTGCATCAATGTGATAGTTTAAGATTCTTGTTTTCGAGTTCCATGGCTAAATGTCTCAGACAACTCAAAAATCTCAAGATATCGAATTGTCAAATTATGGAAGAGATAGTCGGAAATGAGGAGAATACATATGATATGTTTGATAAGCTAAGCCGTCTAGAGTTACAACATCTTCCAAGCCTTGCTAGATTCAGCTCAGGAAGTTACATTAAATTTCCATCTTTGGTGTTTTTGGATCTAGACGATTGTACTAAACTGGAGACATTCATCTTTGATGCCAAAAGTGAAAATATTACAACCAACAAAGAAGAAAGAGATATTGAGCTCTTTGATGAAAAGGTGAATTATAACTTCACTTATTTTCTTTATGCTTTCATTTCCAACTTATGCATGCGTCCCACTCTTTCTAAAATGAATATGTGACAGGTAGAATTTCCTAGCTTGGAGATATTGTGGATACAGGACTTACCTAAATTGAAGACAATATTCCACAACCAACTACATTCAGATTCTTTTGGCAAGCTCAGAATTATGGATGTTAGTAGGTGCCACAATTTGATTAATATCTTTGGGCCAAGTATCATGGGAAGATTGAATGCTCTAGAGTCCTTATATATAAAGCAATGCCAGTCACTACAAGTAGTATATGACTCATCATCTACCGCTCAGTTGAACGGTTTTGATTGCCCAAATCTAAATTTAGTTGAGATATCCTCATGTGAGAGTTTGAAGAATTTATTTCCCGTCTCAGTAGCCAAAAATCTTAAGCAGCTAAGCAAGTTCAAGGTCGAGAATTGTGGTTTAATGGAGGAAATTGTCACGATGGAAGAAGGACCAAAAAGGACACATGAGGAGTTCAGGTTCCCTAAAGTAGAAATAGTGATATTTGAAAATCTACCCCGGCTTCGGAGTTTCTATCATGGACTGCATGTCTCTAATTGGCCATTACTCAACGAATTGAGCTTCATTGAATGCGGTAGTGTGGAGATTTTTTCTTCTGAATTTTCAATATATCATGACAAACTTGAGTTGAGACACCCAACACCAATGAAACAGCCTTTCTTTTTAATTGACAAGGTAAGCATACTTGTACACAATTTTTTTAAGTATAATTAGATTGTCATCCTTGAATATGATGCGTTTCTCATTAAAACCACCAATTCTTGATATTAAGATTTATTTTTTCAATAAGCCAAAGAGAGATTATATTCACACCTCAAATTACTTGTCCCACATTTTTTTTCTTTTTAACATTTTTGACACACCACTAACACTTGATAGAAAAATATTAAAAAATTAAAAAGGTGTGGGGAAGTAATTTGGGAAATTTGGAAAAGTAGCCAAAATTTTGACCATAAATTAAATTTTAACCAACTATTATAAATTTTTATAATGCTAACCAAAATTTGACATGAAAAATACTAAAATCCTTTTACTATAGTATTTTTATGTTAAATTCAACGAATTTTGCAACAAAGGAAATTTCAGGGGAGACGCTTATTTTCACAAATCTGACAGGCCAAAAGGGATTTATTCTTCAATCTTCCCAAATTGGTCGTCCCATATTCTTTGAAGGAGCAATCAAATTGAAGGGCGAGGCTTTTGGGTTTGATTCATGAATTTAAAATGTGAAGGAGATGCAATTGATATTGCTGCTATTGTGTTTGGGGAAGTGAGAGAGAGGAGGATGAAAGGCTTCTTTTTCTTAACTTTTGCTTTTATTTGTATTTAATTTTATTGGGAGTTGATAGGGTTATTTTAGGTTTAAGTTTGTGCACAGGTGTCAAGTATTGAGATGTGTCATAAAGAGGCTACTTATTTTAACTGTAAAAAATTTGAAACCGGCTCTAACTATCAGGATAATTCACAACTTGCCACTAAAGACCGTTCACAATAATGTGTTTTTGGTATTAATTTAAATAAGATAGGTTTTTTTTTGTAAAAAATAAAATAGTTTAAATTTGAAATTAAATTGACATAATTTTGGCCCTATATTTATTTTTCCAGATAATTTTTACTCCAATTTGTTCTTTGCGAATTAATGAAGGTACAAGGACATATATTTGTTCAGTAGCCTAGTAGCTTACTTTTTAAATATATGATATTTACTTTATATCTACACATTTTGGAATGTATACGGCTAACAATAATATAAATTGTAATTTCCTAATACAAACATGAATTCTGTTATGTGCTATGCAGGTTATGATGCCCAACTTAACAACCTTGACTGTGCATCAATGTGATAGTTTAAGATTCTTGTTTTCGAGTTCCATGGCTAAATGTCTCAGACAATTCAAAAATCTCAAGATATCCAATTGTCAAATCATGGAAGAGATAGTGAGAAATGAGGAGAATACAGATGATATGTTTGATAAGCTAAACCGTCTAGAGTTACAACATCTTCCAAATCTCACTAGATTTAGCTCAGGAAGTTACATTAAATTTCCATCTTTGGCGTATTTGGATCTAGACGATTGCACTAAACTGGAGACTTTCATCTTTGATACTAAGAGTGAAAATATTACAACCAACAAAGAAGAAAGAGATATTGAGCTCTTTGATGAAAAGGTGAATTATAACTTCACTTGTTTCTTTAAGCTTTTGTTTCCAACTTATGCATGTGTCCCACTCTTGTGAAAAAAGGTTTGTTCACAAATTCTAAATGAATATGTGACAGGTAGGATTTCCTAGCTTGGATACGTTGTACATATGGGACTTACCTAAGTTGAAGACAATATTCCACAACCAACTTCATTCAGATTCTTTTAGCAAGCTCAAAATTATGGATGTTCGTAGATGCCACAGTCTGATTAATATCTTTGGGCCAAGTATCATGGGAAGATTAAATGCTCTAGAGACATTACAAATAAAGCAATGCCAGTCACTACAAGTGGTATATGACACATCATCTACCACTCAGTTGAACTGTTTTGAATTCTCTAAAGTAACATGTATGATGTTTGAAGATCTACCTCAACTACGGAGTTTCTATCCAGGGCTGCATGTTTCTAATTGGCCATTACTCAATACATTAAATTTCAAGAAATGTGCTAATGTGGAGATTTTTGCTTCTGAATCTTCAACATATCAAGACAAACTTGAGTTGAGCCATCCAACACCAATGAAACAGCCTTTCTTTTTAATTGAGAAGGTAACCATACTTTTACACAATTCTTTTGATATTCGAATTTTGTGTGATTTTTACATACTAGTTAAACAAACACATCAAGTAAATATATTTATTAAGTTTTTAATATTAAAGTTATTATGTGGTGTCCAATTTTTCAAAATATTTTAAAGCATGTCATTACTGTTGATTATATTTTAGGGTAAGTCATTCATCAACTTGGAATACTTGATGTTGGACGAGAACACAGAGATTTGGTATGAACCGTATGGTCCACTTCCGGCAGAGTTGTTCAGCAAAATAAAATCGATTTATTTTGCTACTTCACATCCCAAGTCAGATGTTTTCTTTGAGAATTTACAGAATATTGAAAACCTCGGTGTTCTCTCTGCTCCTTGGAAAGAATTAATTGTCCACAACCACCGAGGAAGTAGTAGCGGGGAAATACATGAAGTTGAGACCTTCCCACGTGTAAAGACTTTGTGGCTCATCGATATGCCGGAGCTGATGCATCTAGGTATGGAAAACTCCCAACCAGGGGTCCCTGTTTTTCCAAACTTGGAAATTCTATGTCTGCAAAAATGTGGCAGATTAGAGAATCTAGCTTCAACTTTGATATCCTTTCGGAATCTAACCAGTTTGGCCATACGGTATTGTCATGGACTGCAATACTTAATACCTTATTCTGTGGCTAAGAATTTGCAGCAACTCAAGGAGTTCGAAGTTGAGTCCTGTGAAAGAATGGTTGAAATAGTAGTGAGCAACAGAGATGATCCAGAAAATGAGATTACTTTCAGTTGCTTGCAACATTTGAAACTTTTTGATCTACCAAGTCTGCAAGGATTTTGCACTGGAAATTACATTTTCAAGGTCCCATCCTTACCGTCCAACAATTTGATTGTCGAGAAGTGCCCGTTGATTGAGTTAACGATTTCTCTTGATGGGTTACTCCAAAGTGATCCAAGACCAGAAAGACTACAAATAGCAGAGGAAACTGATGATGTACAAAAGCTAGGTGATTCAAAGGAGAATGAACGTGATCAAACCGTAAGTTCTTCATTCACTAATTAAGCATCTGTTAATTTCACTCTCCAATTTTTCAGCTTTTTCCGAACCTTGAAGTCAAATTTTAAAGTTTGATTTATTCATCTTATTCATAGTTGTTCAGTCAGAATTCATACTGAATAGTTTATGTGTTTATTTATAATTGTCCACTAAATATATATTTCTACAGGAGCAGCTGGTGATCGCGGATTCAAATGTAGATGTTACAATTGCAAGACTCTTTGCCAAAAAGGAATCCTCATCTTTTGCCTGGCGTGTTAAGGTTTTCCGATTGTGTGCGATTGCATGTTTGTGTGTTATTTTCCTCTTCCTTCTGTTTTTTTTTTTAAAGGAAGAAATATCAGCCTGGAGAGCAGACTGGAAGGCACTCTGATATGTTGGACCACACTACACATTCCACGGAAATCACATTGGATTGTTCAAATTTTTAATGGTTAAAACTATGCTACTTGGAGTCAAGGGAAATACGCATTGGAGATCCTAGAGGATGCACGCTTTCTTGGCTTTGGCGTTATTGTGGTTGCTACTTTCATTATACTCAAGTTTTCTTGTTACTTTAACTATTCTCTGTTCTCCCCTCAACGGTCTGTGCCCAACCTTGCTTCCCTGGCTGATCTCATCTTGTTTAATATAAGCATGCAAGCTGCGGCCTCAATGGAAAGCTGTCCCAGAAACTTGTGCAATTTGGGAAGGCACTGATGCATATTCCATGTCATGTTATGCTTGTTTTGACTCGTGTTTCGTCGTAAAAGTGTGATTTGTATTTGAAGCTTTGTTCGCTACACTTTCAGTTTTGGTGTTTGGGAAATTAAGCTTGTGTGATTTATGTTAACATTGATGCATTTGAAGTGGTGCTTGTGTGCACGTCTACTGAAACAGCTTTATCCTTGAATTGGTACTCATTTTATTGCTTCTTGTGATACATGAAAAATATCATTTCCAATCTTCTTAAGAGCATCTCCATTGAGGACTAGAATGTAGAGAGGACTCGTAGTTACTGTAGTTTTAGCCCACGCGTTGCCTCGGGAATGTCAAATGAATTATAAATATTGTATATGTATTAAAATAATGGACTAAACCAGAAATGCGCATAAAAGCTCACTGAATATTTCAAGGGAGTTTTAACAAAACACTCCCGGTATTGTTCATTTTTAACGAAAAACCACATTTTTACCTTTAACTGACACTATTCACTATACCTTTAAAAATGGCTTTTCGTTAAAAGAGAAGTTTTTTTTGGACTTTTCGTTAGTTTTCCTATATTTCAATTCATTCTTGAATTCATTGCTCTTGATGAGAACCAGTTTGTTGGTACACTCTGACCACAGTGGGGAAAATGCGTATGGGTTGAAATAAAATTA
This sequence comes from Malus domestica, assembly GCF_042453785.1. Classification (NCBI taxonomy): domain Eukaryota; kingdom Viridiplantae; phylum Streptophyta; class Magnoliopsida; order Rosales; family Rosaceae; genus Malus; species Malus domestica. Next base: position 33,597,357 of record NC_091669.1, on the reverse strand, counting down.
CAGGTCCAATCCCACCTGAGCTCGGACAAATGACAAAATAGCAGCTTCTAGACTTGAGCCAGATCCACCTGACTGGTGAAATACCGGCACAGATTGGTAAATTACTCCAGAGTTACAACTTGGACCCAACAATTCTCTCTCCAGAGTGATACCTTCAGACTTGGAACATCTCACAAATTTATAGGTTCTCAGTGTCTCACACAACCATCTCTCAAGGGAAATCCCTACAACAATTCTGAAAATGGTGAGTGTGGATACCTATGACTTTTCATATAACAACTTGACAGGTCCAATCCCAAATTGCGTCATTTTCCTAAAGGACATTCCAATTTCTCAAAATCTTAAATCCAACTACAGCTCTCAATGCCCAAATGGCCACATATGAGAAACCAAAATAGAGCCTTAAAAGAAACAGAAGAAAGGTACTGTTCGACTCCTACAGTAATGATTTACCTTTTGTTTTGGCAAAAGTTTCCCATTTTGTTGGAGGTTTAGACACTGGCAGCTATAGAAAACAAAAGAATGTCATTGGCAGTCTGACGTTTATGCTAAGAATACAATAAAAAGGTCGTACCCAGTGTACAAGGCTCCCACTTTACGCAGGGTCTGGGAGAGGTGAATGTCGGTTAGCCTTACCCCCATTTATGGAGAGGCTACTCCCAAGTCTCGAACCCAAGACCTACTGCTCATGGGCGAAGGCACTTGCCATACACTAACATTTTAGTCAACCAATTTACATGATAGGAACTCAAAATTGGCAGCACAACAAAAGGGGATCAACAAAAATCTCGGCAATTACCTGAAACTACCATTCCACTTCTTTTCAATTGTGAAGCACTATACATGTATTCACTATCAAATGCTCATATACATGATCAAACCTATAAAAATAAAAACATCATTGGAGAATCGTAAACTTCTCCTTGTTATATCTCGACCATTGCCATCTTTCTACAATGGAGGGAAGGAGTAATTTTGAGAGCTTGAAGAAAAAAGATTCTTATGCAAGTTATCTCACAGTGGACTTGGGGTGCAGAATGAGATGGATATTGAGCATCACTAAAAATAATATCGGGCCATAAAGAGCTTAACTAAAGGTGGTAAGAATAAATTGGTATCAAACTTATCAATCATCATTCACGAAGTTAAAACCTAAGACTCCTTGCTTACAAATGAAGAAAAATACAACTAGACCGTATTATTGAATAGCAACTCATCCGACTTCGTTTTAATACGGTAAACCACACTTATTTCACTTATCTTCATTTGTCCTCTAATTTCACTTCACAACACAACTTTGCAATTTCTGTTGTCGTTCACCTTCACTTTGCTTTTACTTTGCCGTTACTCTCACTCTATCAAGTTACATACTCTCTTCTTCTTTGCCGTTCGTCTCCCTCTCACGAGCTAAGGTATGTCTTTTGTTTCATTATTCAATGTCAATCACATTTTATTCTTGTCTTTCCATTTTTCATTTTATTTTGTTGCATAAATTTCCAGATCTTTTTCCATGTTTTTGGCTTCGTTTATGTTCAACAGATATATTACTAAACTGAAAGTGGCTGTTTTGTCTTACCTTCATTTATTCCCAAGGTCGTTGGAAAAATAATCGAGTACACAGTTGTTCCAGTTGGACGTCAAGTGGGATACCTGATTCACTACAAAAGCAACCTTCAAACCTAAGGAGTCACTTGAACTCATGCTTCATTTGTCCTTTAATTGATGCCAAACAGGTTTTCAGACAAGCTGCACAAGATAAGTTATATGATGACGTGGTTATAATACTGAATGTCAATGAAAAAGAAGACCTGGAGAAAATTCAGAAACAAATTGCAGAAAAGTTCGGTATGCACATTGATGAATCTGAGAGAAGGGCAAATTGTTTATGGGACAGAATAAAAGACAAGAACACTTGTTATTTTAGATGATGTTTTGGGAAGAATTCATTTGGACCTTGTGGGACTTCGCCGGGCACCGACTTGTAATTTACTTTTGACATCTAGAGAGCGAAAAGTTATACACTCTGCAATGCATACCCAAAAAGATTTTCAGCTTGACTTTGCGAAGAAGAATCGCGGAGAGATGAAAGAGCTCAAAGTGTTGGATTTAACTGTGCTTCGTTTTCCATCACTATATCCATCTCTTAAATACCTACCAGTTCTTCAAACATTGTGCTTAGATCAGTGCGTGTTGGGGGATATTGTTCAAGTTGAACTTGAAAATTCTTAGCCTTGCCTTGCCCACTCCCAGGTTAAAGAGTTGCACGATGAAACAGGGCAACTGACTCATCTACGGTTAGATTTGAGTGGTTGCTCTGAGATTGTACTGATTCCACCTAATGTTTCATCAAGCTTGAAAAGGCTAGAAGATTTGAGAATGGGAATAAACAGCATTGAGCAATGGGAGGGTGGAAGGTCTGATCGATGGAAGAAATAATGTTCCTGATGCTGAAGCACTTGTCTCAGCTAACTGCATTAAACATACATGTTCCAGATGCTAAACCTTCTTCCGAACAACTTGTTCTCGGATAAGTTGAAAAGATACACCATCCATGTTGGTGATTGTTGGCTATATCCTTCCAAATTTGGAGTCACTATCTCTTTATAACCTTGTTAGTTTTCAAAATTACGATCTCTGACGTTGTGGAATTTACTGAAGTTGATTGGTTTCTACTCCAACCAGTGGCGTAGCCAGGAATTGACGGGAGGAGGGGCGAAGTTAAAAGAGTGCAAGGTTCAAAAGAATAGCAACAACCAAATCATTTTATATAGTAATGTCTTCCATAATTTATCAACATAAACAAATTACAATTGTTGCCGACGACGTTTCATACCATGAAAACGTTGCATAATAGGCTCATTATCAATAAAAGCAAATACATCTCTCTCTATGTAAACAAGCATGCTATCACTCAACCATTGATCTCCCATTTTGTTACGCAATGGTGTTTTCACAATCTTCATAGCAGAAAAAGCTCTCTCCACCAAAGCGGTTGCAACCGGTAACACCAAAGCCAATGTAAGAAGCTTATACACTAATATGTAGCTTGCACACCTCCCAGTCTTCACCAACTCCTTTGCAAGATCACCAATTCCTCTCAATGATGAAAACTCACTATGCATCTTCATATCGTGAATGTAATTGTCAAGTTGAATTGGAAGATTCATGAGGTCCATATGATCAAAATCTTGAGGATAAAGTTGAGCTAGACGAACAATTTTTGCTTTGTCAAAAGATGCAAAATTATTCACCGGACTCAAACATGCCATACAAAGAAGCAACTCGGTGTTTACCTCATTGAAGCGATCATTCAATTCCTTTAATTTTGTATCAAGGACTTGAAAATAGAGGTCCACACGATAGTAATGGAAGTTTGTGAGTCTTGGAGCTTTACGCCTTGATTTTCCAGGTACAAAATGCAAATCCTCCATGTTAGGAACGACAATATCAGTGCTACCCATTTGATCGAAATCACATTTGAAAAGATAGCAATAACGACAAAATGCAGCATCCTTTGATATACTATACTTCAACCACTTAAACCTATCAAACCAACCGGTGATAAAATATCTTTTGTTGCTAACTTTTCGTGGCATAATGTGGTCTCTAGGTTGACAAGGATCATTTTGGAGATAGTGTCTACGAATTGTTTCATGATAATTAGGTGGATAATCAAGCATTCGACGTCTATATCCAGAGTCTGCATGAAGATTAGCCAATATCTCATCCAACTCAGTGGGCTCACTTTGTTGTGAACTACTCAGAATATTCAAAGGAGGACTTCTTATATTTGAAGGAGGAGAAGGATGACTACTTGGAATATTTGAAGGAGAAGGACTACCCGAAATGTTTGAAGGAGGATTTAAGCATTGTTTCTTATAGTACCGTTCCTTTACGTAACTGTAAAATGGAAAGAAAAAAAAATCTTAGACTCTTAATCCTAGAGTAGACTATACTAATATGCATAATAACCCAACCAACAATTCAATTAATCAATACCAATAAGTATATAAATTATTAAATAAATAAAAAATTCATTCAACTAATCATATGAATACAACTAATCAAAAATTCAAATTTTAATTTTCACCCTAAAAAATAATTTCATAATTTCATAATTTCATATCAATCAATAATCATAGAATCATATCAATAATCAATAATCAATAACCATATTAGTGCATTACCATATGATTCTATACTAATTAAACAAAATTCGTATTAAATAATTAATTAGGGTTAGGGATTATAAATTTAGGAATTAAAAAATTTACCTTTGAAATTGAAGGCTAGAAGTCGGCTTAGCGGCTGGAGTGGCTAGTGTTAGCAGCAAAAAGCCAACAGAAATAAGCCAATGGGGATTTATTTTCCGTTCCATTGGGGTTGGGCGTTGGCTGCAGGCTCAAGCTGCTGAGATTTTGGGAGAAGCTTTGCACTTTCTCTCTCTCTCTGATTGGGGAAGGGAGAAATTTGGAATGGTAAAGCATGACACGCGGGCTGACTAAGTGAAGGAATGGGGGACATGCCACGCGGTCCCCCCAATACATATATATTTTTTTGGTTTTTTTCAAACATTGAAAGTTTCACGTGGAGGGGCACTAATTTGAAACAGACATGAGACATGGAGGGGCCTAACTTTGGGACATGCGGGCCAAATTTTAAATTTTTATTAATTTAAAAGGAAAAAAAAGAACCCAGTGCTGCTGCACGCAGCAGCAAAACCAGTTCACCGGTGCCAAAACAGAGATGGAGGGGCTGGGTTTTCCGGTGAGGGGAGGGGCGAAACCTCGGCTTCAGCTGTGTTTTCCGGCGAGGGGAGGGGCGGTCTCCACTCCTCGTCATCACGTGGCTTCGCCACTGCCTCCAACCGCAGCACCTTTGTTGTAACCGAAAGGACTAAAAAACAACTAACAACATATACAAAAGCCGAAGAAATCATTATGGTGAATGAAACTGCCGGGCTTACGGAACTTTGATGGTTTTAGATTCTTGTTCCATGGCTAGACGTCTTGTACAACTCAAACATCTTGAGGTATCCAGATGTCAGAAAATGGAAGAGATTGTACCAAACGAAGAATATAGTGACGTAAATACGGGTAACAGGTTTTGCAAACTAAAACATCTACAACTGCAATATCTCTTGCTAGATTCTGCTCAGGAAGTTATATTTATTGAACTTCCGTCTTTGAAGTTGTTGCATCTAGAAGATTGTCTTAAACTGAGGGCATTCATATTTGATGGTAAGAGTGAAAGTATTACAAAACACAAAGAAACTGAAGAGAATGAGTGGAAGGAGAATCTTGAGATTGCTGTACAATATTTTCTTTTTGATTTAAAGGTATATTATTCATGCATTTCTCTTTCTTTATGGGAAGATTGAGTAATCTAGACACCTTGGAGAAATGGCAATGCCAGTCACCACTATCTCCCACCACCAGTGGCGAAGCCATGTGAGGACGAGGAGTGGCGACCGCCCCTCCCCTCGCCGGAAAACACAGCTGAAGCCGAGGTTTCACCCCTCCCCTCACTGGAAAACCCAGCCCCTCCATCTCTGTTTTGGCACCGGTGAACTGGTTTTGCTACTGCGTGCAGTAGCACTGGGTTCTTTTTTTTCCTTTTAAATTAATAAAAAATTTAAAATCTGGCCCGCATGTCCCAAAGTTAGGCCCCTCCATGTCTCATGTCTGTTTCAAATTAGTGCCCCTCCACGTGAAACTTTCAATGTTTGAAAAAAACCAAAAAAATATATATGTATTGGGGGGACCGCGTGACATGTCCTCCATTCCTTCACTTAGTCAACCCGCGTGTCATGCTTTACCATTCCAAATTTCTCCCTTCCCCAATCAGAGAGAGAGAGAGTGCAAAGCTTCTCCCAAAATCTCAGCAGCCTGAGCCTGCAGCCAACGCCCAACCCCAACGGAACGGAAAATAAATCCCCATTGGCTGATTTCTGTTGGCTTTTTGCTGCTAACACTAGCCACTCCAGCCGCTAAGCCGACTTCTAGCCTTCAATTTCAAAGGTAAATTTTTTAATTCCTAAATTTATAATCCCTAACCCTAATTAATTATTTAATACGAATTTTGTTTAATTAGTATATAATCATATGGTAATGCACTAATATGGTTATTGATTATTGATTATTGATATGATTCTATGATTATTGATTGATATGAAATTATGAAATTATTTTTTAGGGTGAAAATTAAAATTTGAATTTTTGATTAGTTGTATTCATATGATTAGTTGAATGAATTTTTTATTTATTTAATAATTTATATGCTTATTGGTATTGATTAATTGAATTGTTGGTTGGGTTATTATGCATATTAGTATAGTCTACTCTAGGATTAAGAGTCTAAGATTTTTTTTTCTTTCCATTTTACAATTACGTAAAGGAACGGTACTATAAGAAACAATGCTTAAATCCTCCTTCAAACATTTCGGGTAGTCATTCTCCTTCAAACATTTCGGGTAGTCCTTCTCCTTCAAATATTCCAAGTAGTCATCCTCCTCCTCCTTCAAATATAAGAAGTCCTCATTTGAATATTCTAAGTAGTTCACAACAAAGTGAGCCCACTGAGTTGGTTGAGATATTGGCTAATCTTCATGCAGACCCTGGATATAGACGTCGAATGCTTGATTATCCACCTAATCATCGTGAAACAATTCGTAGACACTATCTCCAAAATGATCCTTGTCAACCTAGAGACCACATTATGCCAAGAAAAGTTAGCAACAAAAGATGTTTTATCACCGGTTGGTTTGATAGGTTTAAGTGGTTGGAGTATAGTATATCAAAGGATGCTGCATTTTGTCGTTATTGCTATCTTTTCAAATGTGATTTCAATCAAATGGGTAGCACTGATATTGTCGTTCCTAACATGGAGGATTTGCATTTTGTACCTGGAAAATCAAGGCGTAAAGCTCCAAGACTCACAAACTTCCATTACTATCGTGTGGACCTCTATTTTCAAGTCCTTGATACACAATTAAAGGAATTAAATGATCGCTTCAATGAGGTAAACACCAAGTTGCTTCTTTGTATGACATGTTTGAGTCTGGTGAATAATTTTGCATCTTTTGACAAAGCAAAAATTGTTCGTCTAGCTCAACTTTATCCTCAAGATTTTGATCGTATGGACCTCATGAATCTTCCAATTCAACTTGACAATTACATTCACGATATGAAGATGCATAGTGAGTTTTCATCATTGAGAGGAATTGGTGATCTTGCAAAGGAGTTGGTGAAGACTGGGAGGTGTGCAAGCTACATATTAGTGTATAAGCTTCTTACATTGGCTTTGGTGTTACCGATTGCAACCGCTTTGGTGGAGAGAGCTTTTTCTGCTATGAAGATTGTGAAAACACCATTGCGTAACAAAATGGGAGATCAATGGTTGAGTGATAGCATGCTTGTTTACATAGAGAGAGATGTATTTGCTTTTATTGATAATGAGCCTATTATGCGATGTTTTCATGGTATGAAACGTCGTCGGCAACAATTGTAATTTGTTTATGTTGATAAATTATGGAAGACATTACTATATAAAATGATTTGGTTGTTGCTATTCTTTTGAACCTTGCACTCTTTTAACTTCGCCCCTCCCCCCGTCAATTCCTGGCTTCGCCACTGCCCACCACCAACGCCACCAGCACCACTACCAACACTACTCTAGCCGCAAACACAATAGCCACCCCTATTGTTACTATCTTAAAATTTATATTACAAAAACTTTACTACCAAACACAAATTTACTAGTTTTTGACATTTTAGATATGGGCAGTAGACACGTTTTCAATGAGCCTTGGTAGTCTTCAACGAGCGAATTGTTCTTCATTTCATTTTCTCCGGGGCCCAAAGTGTGCAGGTATGATGTTTGTTAAAATGTCTCAGTGAAATTCAAAGCAAATCACACATGTTTGCATGTTTCTAAGCTCAATACCAAGCAAGTTTTTGGATTATAAAAATTGTTTTCAGAAAGTCGTTCATCATCTTTTTAGTCTTTGTTCAAGGATGAGGATGGAAAGGTTCTTGGCACAGAAAATGCGGTCAAAGACAGATGGAGAGGTTATTTTCATAATCTTTTCAATGAAGGACATGAAAGGAGTACTTCTTTAGGGGAGTTGAGTAACTCAGAAGAGTGTAGAAACTACTCCTTTTATCGTCGAATCAGGAAGGAAGAAGTGGTTGTAGCTTTGAAGAAGATGAAGCATAGAAAAGTAGTGGGCCCAGACGATATACCGATCGAAGTGTGGAAAGTCTTGGGAGAGACAGGTATAGCATGGCTCATTGACCTTTTCAATAGGATTTTGAAAACGAAGAAGATGCCAACTGAGTGGCGAAAGAGCACTTTGGTGCCTATCTACAAGAATAAGGGCGACGTACAAAATTGCATGAATTATAGGGGTATTAAGCTAATGAGTCATACAATAAAGCTCTGGGAGAGAGTCATACAATGAAGCTCTGGGAGAGAGTCATTGGGCATAGATTGAGGCAAAAGACACGGGTTTCGGACAACCAATTCGGGTTCATGCTAGGGCGCTCAACCATGGAGGCAATTTATCTCTTACGAAGATTGATGGAAAGATATAGAGATGGGAAAAAGGATTTACACATGGTCTTTATAGATTTGGAAAAAGCGTATGATAGGGTCCTAAGAGACATTCTTTGGAGGATTTTAGAGAAGAAATGAGTACGAGTAGCATATATCCAAGCTATAAAGGATATGTATGAAGGAGCAAAGACTGCCGTAAGAACTCATGAAGGACAAACCGAAAGCTTTTCTATAACTGTAGGATTACATCAAGGCTCATCCTTAAGTCTTTACCTTTTTGCGTTGGTAATGGATGAGTTAACAGGACATATTCAAGATGGTATTCCTTGGTGTATGCTTTTCGCAGACGATATAGTGTTGATAGATGAAACTCAGGAAGGGGTAAATGCAAAGCTTAACCTTTGGAGAGAAGTGTTGGAATCTAAAGGTCTTCGCCTAAGCCGATCAAAGACAGAATATATGGAGTGCAAGTTCAGTGCAAATGGAGGCCAAAATGAGTTAGGGGTGAGGATCGGAGATCAGGAAATACCAAAGAGCGATCGTTTTCGCTACTTAGGATCTATCTTGCAAAAGAACGGAGAATTAGATGAAGATCTCAACCATAGAATACAAACTGGATGGATGAAGTGGAAGAGTGCATCCGGCGTGTTGTGTGACCGCCGTATGCCACTGAAGCTCAAGGAAAAATTTTATAGGACCACAATAAGGCCGGCGATGCTGTATGGCACAGAATGTTGGGCGGTGAAGCATCAACACGTACACAGAATGGGTGTAACGGAGATGAGGATGCTTCGTTGGATGTGTGGGCACACGAGAAAGGATAAGATTAGGAATGAGGATATCCGAGGTAAAGTAGGAGTAGCCGAAATTGTAGGAAAATTGAGAGAAAATCGGTTACGGTGGTTTGGACATGTGCAAAGAAGGCCTACTGACGCTTCGGTTAGAAGATGCGACTACGGGACAGAGGTTCAGGGCCGAAGGGGTAGAGGAAGACCTAGGAAAACTTTGGAAGAGACTCTAAGAAAAGACTTAGAGTATTTGGATCTAACAGAGGACATGACACAGAACTGAGCACAATGACGTTCTAAGATTCATATAGCCGACCCCACTCAGTGAAGAAGACTTTGGTGTATTTAACACAATACATTGAAATGAAGCAAAACTTATTTATTGATATCTCCGATAAGTTACAAATATGTACATATACATGAGTCAAAATAAAAAAACAAGAGGGAGCCTTCACAAAGGTTGCTTAAAAGAAGTCTCAGCAGTCGGTAGAGCCCCAGAAAGAGAAGGCACCGGAGGGGGATCATTCGAAGCCTCAGTACTGGACAGAACCCTAGAAGGATGAGGCATCGAAGGTTGATCATTTGGAGCTTCATTACGCGGTACAGCCCCAGAAGATGAAGGCAATAAATGCCTTTGGAACAAACCCACAAACCGCTAATGATCAAGTAAAACCTGACCATCAGATTCCTTCATCTGGTTAAGCTTCCTTTTCATGTTTGTAGCATAGTCATGTGCGAGCCGGTGCAACTGTTTATTCTCATGCTTGAGACCTCTAATCTCCTGTTTGAGACTCATCACTTCAGCCGCCAATGATTCAACTTGGCGGGTTCGAGCAAATAGGCGCTGGGCCATATTAGACACTGAACCTGCACACTGAACACTTAGAGCCAGAGAATCCTTAACAACCAACTCATCAGACCGTTTGGAAAGTAGTCTGTTATCTTTGGGAGTGAGAAGGTTCCTGGCCACCACTGCAGCAGTCATATCATTCTTCATCACGGAATCCCCAACGGTAAGAGGACCAGTAGGGGATAAGAAAGATGGGCGCCATATGTTGTCTGGAGAAGGCGTGGTTGCCTCTTCAACAAGGTTCAAGTCAAAACGACAGTCGGATGGGCCAGACATTTTCAAAGGTGTTAAAGAGAGAAGAGGTCGGACAAATCAAGATCTTAGAAGTGCAAGAAGGGAGCTTCTACTAGTGAGGATTCAAGTGTGCTTTGGAACTTAATGCCAGCCTATATAAAAATCTGCACTCGACGGAGCTTCAGAAATCGAAGAGGTGCCTGCCCAGAAATCGAAGAGGCGTTTGCTTTCTCAAAAGCTGGGCTGCTCAAAGACCACGAGGGCCGATCTCAGAAATCGAAGAGGCGTTTGCTTTCTCAAAAGCTGGGCTGCTCAAAGACCACGAAGGCCGATCTCAGAAATCGAAGAGGCACTTGCTTTCTCAAAAGTTGGGCTGCTCAGAGACCACGAGGGCTGATCTCAGAAATCGAAGAGGCACCTGTTTTTTTCAGCCTTGTTAGCACCTGTCACATGCACACTCAGCTTTGCTGAAATTACGGGCATTCTGTTAAAGATTTCTGGTGAAGTAGAAAGCACGTGAATCTTACTGTTCAATCATCCACTTTCCACACGCACCATCAGCTCATGGGTACCACAGATAACTTTGCTAAAGATCTCTGACAAAGTTTAGACACGTGAAGCTTGCAGCTCCCACTACATCGCTATGACCAAGAAGGGTAAAAGAATAGCAAGAAAACAGCACTAACAAAGTTTAGACACATAACTTTTGAAGGTCTAGCTACCATATTATTACCCACAATGGTAAAGGAACAGCACCGTTGCTGGATAATTGGAAAGTCCTTGTGTGTCAACCTCTGTGCTCCGTGGCAAGGTAGACTAGCAAACATGCCCAACCTTTACTTACATTCGAGAAAACACTTCCACCAAGATTGCTTGCTCCAAAATCGAAGAGGCACCGTCCTCCGAATCTCGAGAGCCAGACTCCCAACATGATTACTTTCTCAAAAATCGAAAAGACACCGCTCTCCGAATCTCGAGAGCCAGACTCCCAACAGGATTGTTCTCTAAAAAATCGAAGAGGCACTGTCCTCCGAATCTCGAGAGCCAGATCCCCGACAGGATTGCTTGTACGAAAATCGAAAAGGCACCGCTTTCTCAACTTCGAGAGCCAGATCTCTTTGGATAAAGCTTGTCTGTAAACTTCACACGTAACATCGGCTTTCCCGATACCACAGACCACTTTTTCAAAGTGCTCTGACACACGTGAAGCTGGCAGCTCTCACTACCGTGCTATGACCAAGCAGGGTAAAGGAATAGCATTACTACTTGTTGTTAGGGAAACTCCTATATATGTCGACCTTCATCCTCAACGGACAGGCAGACTTGCAAAAATGCTCAACCCTTCCTCATATCTGAGAGGGCACTCCCAACGAAGCCTCTCGAAATACTCAGCTTTCTTTCCCCCCGATAATACCTCTGCAAACAAGCTACACCAGAGCAAGAATATCTCATATCATCAGGGTTAAAAGCAAGAGTATCCTATATCATGCTTTTTCCCTGTCTTTTCCTTTGGCCTTGTTCTTACCTGCAAGACAAGGAGAAAGAGAGCAATCAGTCAGCACTTGGAATCAAGCTTCCAGTCAGGAACTGACTGCCTGGAACCCCTTACCTGATTACTTACCTGGCATTGCTCTCGAGTACTCAACTTCAACATCTTATGCTTTCAGGGAAGATACCACATCTGCCTGAGGAACAGATAGGGAAAGTGAGAAGGATACAAGGAAGCATGTGAAGACAAGCGTAACAGAACACGTGCCGATACATCCACTACTTTGTCAACAGCAAAAGTATCCCATATCAGCAGGGTCGAACGTACTCTAGATTTGATGGACTTGTTTTGACCCTCAAATTCTTCAGTCGGCCTTATACTCTGGAGGAAACCAGACAATCCTCCAGCCCAGTTCAAGAATAAGCCTGTGGAAAGTTACTTCGTCAAAAGCAAAAGTATCTCATATCATCTATTCCCATTTTCTTCTCTTTATCCTTCATGCTGCCTGCAAGATATGGAGAATGAGAACAATCAGCCGGAACTCGAAATCAAACTTCTGATCTGGGACTGATTGCTTGGAGCTCTGATTGCTTACCTTGTCTGTCACCTCTTTCAGCAGATCCCCTAACTCGGCGACTTGGGGGACTCCCACTACATTGTTTGTATCGCGCTTGACCAAGCCTGAAACTACAAGTAAACTTCAAGTGAAATTGATACATTACCTTGTGCATCTCCACCAGTTAAAGATACCATCCCTGGATGGAGGAAGCGTACTTCCAGAGAAGATGCCACATCTACCTATGAGACAGATAAGGCATGTAAAGATGAGAGCTTGAACATATGTCATTTGTACTAAATCATTCACTTGTACTCACTAAAAGAGAGCTTGAACCTATGTACTGGCGTAAACCCTTCACAATTAATGAGAACTCCTCTACTCCGTGGACGTAGCCAATCTAGGTGAACCACGTACATCTTGTGTTTGCTTTCCTATCTCTATCCATTTACATACTTATCTACACTAATGACCAGAGAAATGTAGCGAAGATCACAAACTTAATACTTTCTGTAGTACCAAAGTCCTCACTGATTTTGTGCATCAACAATCCTTAAGTCATTACCTTGGATCTATATCTTGCAAAAGAGCGGAGAATTAGATGGAGATCTCAACCATAGAATACAAGCTGGATGGATGAAGTGGAAGAGTGCATCCGGCGTGTTGTGTGACCGTCGTAGGCCACTAAAGCTCAAGGGAAAATTTTATAGGACGACAATAAGGCCGGCGATGCTATATGGCACAGAATGTTGGGCGGTGAAGCACCAACACGTACACAAAAGGGGTTTGGATATGTGCAAAGAAGGCCTACTGACGCTCCGGTTCGAAGATGTGACTACGAGATAGAGGTTCAGGGCCGAAGGGGTAGAGGAAGACCTAGGAAAACTTTGGAAGAGACCCTAAGAAAAGACTTAGAGTACTTGGATCTAACGGAGGACATGACACAAAACCGAGCGCAATGGCGTTCTAGGATTCATATAGCCGACCACACTTAGTGGGAAAAGGCTTTGTTGTTGTTGTTGTTGTTGTTGTTTGATGATCAAGAAACATTCGTTTCATAGCATAATTTCTACTTTGCAAGTGCTCTATAACCCGACTTTTTCTTTCAACTATGCAGTTGTGTCCAGAAGAAGCTTAGTAAAAAAAGCAAAAGCAAAAAGAGTTGCATACTTCTCTGTTTCCCTTCAATAGATCCTGAGGAAGGCACCAACACCAAGACCACCCCTCAAGTAGATTTTCCTTGCCATGGATGCAGATCTAATGTAGTACCCATCAGGCTCATATGCTGCAAGCTCCTTGAATGTGGCCGTCTTCACAATGTCGGTCCAGTCAGGAAGCTCAATTGGCCGGAGCGCTTCAGAAATTTGAAATTAGAGGTTTATGTGAATTATTCAAAGCTCCCATCTTTAACTCAACTGAACCTTTAAATCCCTACAAAGTTAGGAATTATGTGAGATTAGAACTGGGCATTAATTGAAATTTTAAAATCCCTAAAAAAATCCATCAGCTAAAAACCCATTAACATTGATTCCTAAATCTAAAATCACAATATCAAAATTCAGAAACAATCTCATTAATTAATTTACAAGAAAAAGGAAAAGAAGAATTGAATACGGACTTACTGTTGTCGGAGGAAAGACGTGGGTGGAGGGCGGACCCGGAAGGCCGACAGCGTAGACTAGAGGGAGGAGCTGCCGAGTTGTACTGACACTGGTGTTGTTTGGGTTATAATTCCAACCTTGGGCTCAGAAGGAAGTTGGCCCAACGAAGAGGAGGAAAGCCCGAAGTCCAGCCCAAGTCCCGAAGGCAAAGAAGGCCTTTCCTGACCAGGTGCAGGTTATTTGCACCACTTGCTCACCAACCCAAGGGCCAAGTGGTATAGACCCACTAGCTAATCAACCACTAAAGTACTTTACAGTGGCAATACAAGTAAAAAGTTGATGAGTCACTACCCTTCAAACTGCAGTCGGGCAATGTTGCTGCTATAGGAAGACAAGCTGAAGTTGTCTATAAAAGAAGGAAGAGAAGTCAGGAATGAAGACACTCAAACAAACAAATACAAGCACAAACTCTGCTCAAAAGCCAGATTTGCCTTCAAACAAAGTTGTAGTCAGCAAGCCTTCATCCCTTTCGGGATAAACCCTTTGTAATAGCTCTGTTACCCTGTTCAACTCTTGCTGTAGTATCGATCTCTTTCTGTAAACTCATCTCCCAACCCTGTTTCTAAGCTTTCAAGCCTCTTGAAACCACAAAGATAGGAAGTTGCAAGACGATCAGCCTTGCCCGACAAGGTTAAACCTTGCCCGACCCCCTTTGTTTTTGTCTTTTCATTCACTAACCTAGCAATATGTTGTATGCTACAAGTTGTATTCAAGTTATTTGTAGTAATATGGCTATTAAAGGACTCTCTCAGCACTTGAATCCGATTTGAATATGTTTTCATAGTTCAAGCCAGATCCGAGTTCTAAGCCCTCGGGCATGTAAGATTTGATCATCCAAAAGTCCTTGGCCTCAAGGCATAAAAAAGAACCTTATGTGGACTTAACCCATCCACGACAAGCTTTGATAAATAAGAAGTCCGAAGTTACTTGGGGCGCAAGTAATCAATCTATCACCTAGTTTTATTTCTATTATATCGTGATTACTATAGAACGTTGAGTATAGAATGAATCCTGATAGGGAGCCTCAAGGCCTAATCAAGGCCCTACAGAGGCACTTATTTGGATTCATTCTGCTCCTCGGACTAGAACGTTGAGCATAGAAAGAGTTCTGATGGGAAGCCTCAAGGCCTATTCAAGGCCCTACAAAGGCACCTATTTGGATTCATTATGCTCTTCGGGCTAGAACGTTGAGCATAAAAAGAGTTCTGATGGAAAGCCTCAAGGCCTATTCAAGGCCCTACAAAGGCACCTATTTGGATTCATTCTGCTCATCGGGCTCAAATAATTAGGAAGTATAATGGATATAAGACTCATATAAACCAAGGAAACAAACCATATGTATATATTCAAATGCTAAGTTAGTTATGAACGGGAAGCCTCAAGGCCTATACCTAAGGCCCCACAAAGGCACCCGTCATGACTAAAATGGTCTCTTGGGTATATATATATACAATTGAAATTCAACATTCGTTCTACATCTGCCATGTTGAAGATGGCAGTGGCACGCCTGAGCACTGAAAGGTTAATCTTGATTGTGAGCCTCAAGGCCTACACCTAAGGCCCCACAAAGGCACCCTTTCAAAATTAATTCTGTCCTTCTCTTTCAGCCTTTCCCGAAGAGCTTTGACCGACAAGCTTTGCCCGACAAACCTTGCCCGACTAAGCTTTGCCCGACAAGCCCGCCAGTAAAGCAGAAGCCCGACAGGAAGCTTCAACCGGCGCCAACCTCTCGGGGAGCTGTGTGCTCGTCGGCCAGGGAACATCCCCGACGGAAATTCCTGCCACGAACAGGTGTAGCCGAGGGAAACCAACGACAGAACAGAATATAACCAAACGTTCCTCCTGTCTAAGGTTATGCACTGTTCATCTTGACATCTTCTTTGTGGTGGCTTGAAAAGAAATGGAGGGTTGGATTCATGATAATATTTGGGATTTATATAAGAATTTTCAGATGTTTTATTAAAATTGTTAGAATTATGGCTGTATTTAATTAGAAATTTAAAAAAAATTATAACATTTTGTGTATTTAATTAGGAATTGATTTTAAAGAATTTTAAAGAATTTTAAAAATTTGAGGAATTCAAGGGATTTGAGACATTTTGTAATGTATTTTAACAATTCACAAATGAAAAATTTTATTTGAACCCATATAATTACACTTTCACCCCTACTTAAATTTTAAATGAGAATTGTCATTTTTACCTATTACATAATTATAATCAAGTATATGATAAAATCAACAATAAAACTAAAATTTATCAATAAACTCACGCTCAATAATCAAACTCTACTGTCACTCAATTTTTATCTTGTGTTCATTCTAACCGATGGAAGGAGATTTTGAAGTTTCAAATTCTCCAACTAAGATATGAATCAATTTAAGGGAGTTATTTTTTTTCTTTTGATTTTAATTTTTTTTTAGATATTAATAGTGTGTTGCTTGCCAAAAAAAAGTTCTTTGTTAGCGCGTGAATAATTTTCTCTTTTTTTTTTTTTTTTTTTTGACAAACTAAGTTACTTTTCCATTAAACAAAGATACTAGTACAAGGAGAAGAGAGCCCAAAAGGCATCCCACAACTGAAATACAAGCCCAGCAAGAAAAAGTAAATACAACACAAAACCCAAAATGCATAGCTGAAAAACAACAGAAACCCTAAAATTAAAGAGAAAACCAGCAGTCACCACCAAATCCGACGCGCCTCCATCAGAAGGCCACCACCACCAAAAAATGAACCAAAAAGAGCTACTAGATCAACAGAAAATGGGGGTAAGCGAGCCACCAGTGTAATGAGCATTCCCATAATCCTACCAAATAGTGCAAAAAACACTTTAACAGCCACCCAAAACCCAAGCACGTCACCGAGGAGAAGCACCCGGGGCTGAGTAGCAGTGGTTGGTAGTTATGGACTCTAGATGGAAGGAAGCATCGGAGCAAGAGAGGTGTCTAAAGGTTCCAATCTGAGACAAGCTCAGAGAATTGAGACAAAGCTCAAAGAAAGCCAAAAGGAAAACAGAAATAAAGCACCACAGGGGAGGGAAAGCGTGACAGGGTAAGTGGGAGGACTTGAAGGTGTGGGTAGCATGTTGGGTTGCAGCAAGAGGGAAAAGGGCTGAGGGGGAAGGAGGAGGACTTGAGGGCGTGGGTAACAGGCTAGAGAGGAGAAGAAAATGGGTAGCAGCAAGGGAAAGCCAGCCGACTCTAACCAGAGGAAGGAGTCGGCGGTGAAGGCTGGGATTTTGGGGGGTTTCATAACTCTTCCAAAAGACGTTAGGAATTCAATACTGGCCCCAATTGAAACATAAAAAAATAATGAAGGTGGTAAGCTAAAACACTAGTAAATAGCTTGGCATACACATAACAAAAAAGAGAAGGTAAAAACAACTAAAGTGAAGAAATGTACTTTTTGAAGTTCTTGACAGCAACAGTGTCATCCATCAACCAATGCGAAAGGCTCTTCTCCAGAAAAGCGAAGTCCAAATCTGGAACATAATGATACAGCAAATACGGCTTGGATAAGGTCTTTGAGTTTCTGCTTTGATCTATATTCAAGAATAATAATTGTCAATGATTTCAAATTTAAACCAATGGACATGGAACTTAACAGATAGATAGCATATGATTGACGCATTAAGCAAATATGGTTTGTGCGTGGCATTAAAACAGAAGAAGATTGGGACAGTGATGATAATGAATATCATCCATCCTATACAGATGAGAACAATGTATATCATTGTGTCTATATTTTCGACTTTAGCGGAAAAAAAAGAGATGATGATCACCATTGTACATGGGGACTTCCTTCTTGAGAAATATTGGAGCAGCAAATTCGCACACGTAAGAATCAACTATGAAAATAGTTTTAGAAAAAGAGTTGTCTCCAACTGATTTTGGGTTTATTTTCTAAATCGGTATAAAGATAAATTTACATATAGAATTGGATTTGTGAGGCTAGTTTAGGTAATAATTTGGGTTTAAAGAGATATTGATAGTTTAATTGAAAGCAATGTGGGTTTAGAGAATAAATTTGGTGTAAAAAGAGGTTATATGGATCTAAAAAAAATTTCCCTTTCACAAATCTCACCTCATCCTTGAGATTTCGATGGAATTAAATCAAACTTTTACATAGAATCTCAACTAATCAATTAAACCCCATCAAAATCCATTAAAATCTACATAATACTTAGGTATTGACTAATGAGTGCTCATTTTACTCACTAAACAATGTGGCCCAACAAAAACAAGACAAGTGTTTATGATTAAATTTTATAATCAAGCAACCGAACACCCCCTTCTCTAATTAATATTGTGGCCCAAAGGACCCATTCGTCTTTCTTTCCAACAAATCTACATACACCTGACTTAAAGTCTTTTAAAATCCTAGTTGACCACACTTGATTTGAGAGTCTATTAAAATCCTTTCAAATGCTAATTTGACAACACCGTTCAACAAAAAAGTGTAAAAGTGTGCATAAAAGTTGAGGAATCAATGGTGTGTTACACATTGAATTCAATTTAGAGGATAAAGCCAAAGACACGGTTTACTTTACTTGAGGAGCAATGCACATCACGTGCTTTACTTGGGAGGGTTTCCAATCCATCTAAGTTCGAACTCCATAGCAGCAATCCACGCAAAGAATCACTCAAGCCAACCGCAGATTCTTTCCCCTACGAGTTAATTCTCAACAGTTATATAATAGACAACATGGATTAAGTTTCTCATGTATGCGTGTTAGGAATGTCGGTACTACAAGATAGAGAATGCACAAGGTAAAGTAGAAAATGGACACCAAGAATTTATGTGGTTTGGCAATTTATGCCTACGTCCACCAAACAAGGATCAATCTTCACTATATGAAAAAGATGAGTACAACAAGAGTAGTCTTACCAAGCCAAAGACAAGGCTTGATGGATACAAGAAAGTATAACACACACTTTCTATCACTCTAAACTTCACTTACACAATGTGTAGTAGAACAGTCTCACTCTCACTCTTGAAGTGGAACTCTAGCTTTGGACTTGATCCTTTGCTACTCACCCTTTGTTCTTAATTGATTACATCACTACAACATCACACCCATATTTATAGGTGAGGGCTTGGCATTTTACTAGTTTCTAGTTCCTTCTACAAACCAGAACTAGTTTCTAGTTTCTAGTTTCTAGTGTATTCTTCAAACTTCTAGCATAGATAATTCTAGACTAGCCACAAAATTGTAGCTTCTAGATCTTTCCATTCGCAACCAAGGAAGCTAGTATCCTCTAGCTTCTTCCATCAACTTAATAACATGCTAGAATTGTCTAGCATGCTCCAGCCACCTCACTTGCTTACTAGAATAATCTAGAACATTGATCATGGACTGGACCATATACCAACAATCTCTCCTTTCAGTCCATGAGGGAGGAATTCCGATCATGACTCCAAGTTACCTGGAGTCCATCCCAGCAGCCTTAATGCAGAATTCCAACTTTGATTTTGTAACTACCTTTGTCAACATGTCTGAAGAATTATTATCGATATGAATCTTCTTCAGCTGTAACAACTTGTTCTCGATAGCATATCTAATCCAGTGATAACGAACATCAATGTGCTTAGTGCGTGAATGATATGTAGTGTTCTTGCTCAAATCCAGAGCACTATGAATATCACAATAAAAGCCATAATCACTTTGCTTCAAACCCAACTCTTGGAGAAACCGCTTCAGCCACAACAACTCCTTGCATGCTTTTGTAGCGGCTATGTATTCAACCTCAGTTGTGGACAAAGCAACACACTTTTGCAACTTGGATTGCCAAGACAAGGCTTCCCCTACAAAAGTAAACAAGTACCCAAACATAGATTTTCTACCATCCAGGTCACCTCTCATGTCAGCATCTATAAATCCTTCCAAGATTGGTTTGGAACCACCAAAGCACAAGCACATCTTAGAAGTCCCCTTCAAATATCTGAGAATCCACTTAACAGCTTCGCAATGGTCTTTCCCTGGATTAGAGAGAAACCTACTCACTACACCTACTGCATGAGCAATATCTGGCCGTGTGCACACCATTGCATACATGATACTTTCTACTGCTGAAGAGTAGGGAACAACTGCCATTTTCTCCTTTTCTTCATATGTTTTTTGACACGACTCTTTGCTCAACTTGATATGATTGGCTAAAGGTGAGCTTACCGATTTGGCTACTTTCATGTTGAACCTTTCAAGCACACGTTCAACATACTTTTCTTGTGACAACGACAACTTCTTGATTTTTTGTCACGAATTATCTCCATGCCTAAAATCTGCTTGGCTGGCCCTAAGTCCTTCATGTCAAATGACTTAGATAACTCTTCTTTGAGTTTTTTAATCATAGAAGCATGTTAATGACATGTTGACAATCAACATGTCATCAACATAAAGCAATAAAATGATGAATTTACCTCTAGAAAATTGTTTGATATAGACACAAGAGTCAGCATGAGTTCTCTTATACCCATTACTCACCATGAATGAGTTGAACTTCTTATTCCACTGTCTCGGAGCCTGCTTAAGATCATATAAGCTTGAGCTTGCACACTAAAGTTTCTTTACCTTTGACTTCAAAGCCTTTGGGTTGCTCCATATATATCTTTTCTTCTAAGTTGCCGTGGAGAAATGCAGTTTTAACGTCTAACTGCTCGAGCTCAAGATCCATGCTTGCTGCCATACCAAGGATAACTCAAATAGAAGTCATCTTCACCACCGGTGAGAAAATCTCATCAAAGTCAACTCCTTTCTTTTGACCAAAACCTTTGACAACCAAACGAGCCTTGTACCTTGTCATGTTGTCGTCCATTTTCAATTTGAACACCCACTTGTTTTTCAATGTTTTTCTGCCCTTTGGAAGCTCCACCAGCTCATAGGTATCAATCTTTAATAAGGAATCCATCTCTGACTCCATTGCCTTAATCCATTTATCACTGTCGTTATAAGCTCTGGCTTCCTCATAAGTTTCGGGCTCTCCATAATTAGTCAACATGATATACTCTGATGAAGAATACTTGGTAGACAGTCTTCGACTTCTGCTGGTTCTTCTAACCTAATCTTCATTCTCTTGCGGGGCTGGAGGCTCCCCCTGATTGGGTTCTCCTTGAATCTGCTCTTCTTGACTAGGCTCCACTTGATCAGCAATCTCATGGTCTGGCTTATCTTGATTAGGCCCCCCTGATCATCATTATCTGGTTCTACAGGCACTTCATTTGCAACTGCTTTAGGGATGTCACCGTGACTTTCTTCATCTGAAGCCAATGGATCAACTCATTTGACTGCGTCATCTAGTTATGCCTCTTTATTCGAATCCCCAATTGTTTGGTCTTCATGAAAGATCACATCTCTGCTTCTGATAAACTTCTTCGGGTATGGGTCCCATAATCTATAACCAAAATCTTCACCGCCATAACCAAGAAAGATGCACAGTGTAGCTTTGTAGTCTAACTTCGATCTCTGCTCTTTGGGCACATGCCCAAAAGCTTTGCAACCAAACACCTTCAGATGAGAGTAAGACACATCATTACCAGTCCATACTCTATTTGGAACATCAAGACCTAATGGTACTGATGGAGATCTGTTGATCAAATAGCAGGCTGTCCTTACAGCTTCACCCTAGAACTGCTTAGATAACTTTGCAGTCCTCAGCATAAACCTGACTTTCTTCATGATGGTTCGATTCATTCTTTCAGCAACACCATTATGTTGTGGAGTTCCATGAACTGTCTTCTCATGACGTATGCCATGTTTCACACAATACTCTCTAAACTGGTGAGATGTGTATTCGCCGCCATTGTCGCTACGAATGCACTTGAAATGTTTCCCAATTTCCCTCTCCACCATGGCATGAAACTCCTGGAATGTCTGAAACACCTCGTCTTTGGATTTCAACAAATACACCCAGACCCTTTGTGAAGCATCATCAATATAAGTAACAAAATATTTATTTCTTCCAAGTGACTCGACTTCCATGGAACCACACACATAAGAGTTTAACGACATACCTTTGGAAAAAGGAATGTGAGACTTATTTGCCAAAACTTGTAGGCCTTTCTCGCTCATGTGGCCTAGCCTCTTATGCCACAAGTCTAGAGATGAGTCATCCACATCATTCAACTCACCTTTCAAAACCTTGGCATTTGACCGGTACAACGTACAACAAAGTCGTGCTCTTGCTACCACTATTAAGCCTTTAGTAAGCTTCAATTTTCCTTCGCCAATATGGTGATAATAACCTTGTCGATCAAGGGTACTGATGGATATCAGATTGAGACGTATATCAGGAATATGTCTCACATCTTTCAACATCAACTGGCAGCCGAGATTAGTTCTTAGGCAAATATCACCAATTCCAAGAATTTTGGAATAGCTTTCATTCCCCATCTTCACTATGCCAAAGTCACATTCTTTGTATGTACTAAAGAACTCCCGTTTGGACATAGCATGGAAGGAAGCTCCATTGTCAAAGATCTATTAAATGTCTCTGTCAGAGTTGCCCATATGCAGACATTCACCAACAGACAATATTTCTGGTAAATCACCACATATGACATCGGTAGTATTGCCAGTATCATTTTTCTTCTTATTGTTTCCTTCTATTTGCTCTCTCTTCCAAACTCGACAATTTTTCTTCATATGGCCTTCTTTGCCACAATGGTGGCATGCACCCCTGAACCTTGACTTGGATCGGCTAGGACTCCTGCCATGACCTCTAGGCCCTCTACTCTTGCTTCTTCCGCGGTTCTTTATGACAAATACTTGGCTGCTATCTGTGCTAGAAGTCTTTCTCCTTGTTTCTTCATTGAGCATGCTATTTTTAACATTATCAAAAGTAAGAACACCATTAGAAGCAGAGTTACTTATACTCACCATAAAGGTCTCCCAATTGTCTGGCAAGGATCCAAGTAACAAGAGCGCTTGTAGCTCGTCCTCGATCATCATTTTCATAGTAGCCAACTGGTTGATGATATTCTGAAAATTGTTCAAGTGTTCTGCTACACTTAAACCATCCTTGTACTTCACATTGATGAGCTCTTTGATCAAGAAGGCTTTCTTGGCTGGGGTCTTCTTCTCGAACAAGGACTCAAGCTTCGTCCAGAACTCACGGGCATTGGTTTCATTAGACACATGGTGAAAAACACTATCGTCCACCCATTGTCTAATTGTGCCAATTGCCTTGCGATTCATCTTCTTTCACTCGGTATCGGACATGCTCTCGGGCTTAGCGGCATCTCCTTCAATTGGATCATGCAGATCCTTGCAATAGAGAATGTCCTCCATCCTTGGCTTCCATGTTACCCAATTGGAGTTGGTGAGTTTGATCATAGTGCCACTTCCTTCCATCTAGTAGTACGAGCCAACCGGGCTCTGATACCACTTGTTAGGAATGTCGGTACTACAAGATAGAGAATGCACAAGGTAAAGTAGAAAATGGACACCAAGAATTTATGTGGTTCGGCAATTTATACCTACGTTCACCAAACAAGGATCAATCTTCACTATATGAAAAAGATGAGTACAACAAGAGTAGTCTTACCAAGCCAAAGACAAGGCTTGATGGATACAAGAAAGTATAACACACACTTTCTATCATTCTAAACTTCACTCACACAATGTGTAGTGAAACACTCTCACTCTCACTCTTGGAGTGGAACTCTAGCTTTGGACTTGATCCTTTGTTACTCACAATTTGTTCTTAATTGGTTACATCACTACAACATCACACCCATATTTATAGGTGAGGGCTTGGCATTCTACTAGTTTCTAGTTCCTTCTACAAACTAGAACTAGTTTCTAGTTTCTAGTGTATTCTTCAAACCTCTAGCATAGATAATTCTAGACTAGCCACAAAATTGTAGCTTCTAGATCTTTCCATTTGCAACCAAGGAAGCTAGTACTCTCTAGCTTTTTCCATCAACTTAATAACATGCTAGAATTGTCTAGCATGCTCCAGCCACCTCACTTGCTTACTAGAATAATCTAGAACATTGATCATGGGCTGGACCATATACCAACAATGCGTTCATATATAATATGATATTGATAATATTAGTCTTTGCTCTGCAATCTAAATTCTAATTAGCCAAACCAACAACAGCTACATACTTTGTTTCATTGTTTTCGCATCCTTCCCAGCTCTTTTCATTTGATTCTTCATTGCACCACCACTTTCACTTTCTTCATTGCACCACCTTCTTTTGCTTTAATTTTCTTTGCATGTACTAAAAATTAAAAAAAGCAATAAAAAAATTGGATACTTTCACTCTCTTCATTGCATTGCCTTCTTTTGGTTTAACTTCCTAGTTTTAGTTTCTCCGTCGATTTCCTTGTGTCATCTTCACCTTGGTATCGCTTTTACTTGGCAAAGAAACACAAACATTACATACTTTGGCCACTGGTCAGCTTTGCTTCATTTACCAGACGACCGATTGTCCTTTTTCCGGTGTTCAGTGTTGTATTATGTAAGCAAAGGAACTGGCCTTCTCATTCAAAAGTGCACGTAAGGTATAAGGTATGTGATGAGTCCATATTATACTATATATTTTACCATAATCTTAGTAATAATTTATTGGTTATTATGTGTGAATTTTGATACTTTGAATTATATTTTTAATGTAGAACATTCGACTTCCTCTTGAGCATAAAGTAACCAAATGAATGAATTTTGGAGTGATTCCAATTGGAGGATATTCGTGAGTGTTTCAAGATGATTGTATCAAAATTCCAGATTTTTCTACCAAGTTGTTTGACCATGGCGATGAAATTTAAGGCCCAGCGCGCAGTTTTTCCAGATTGATGTTTCTGGACGTTTTGAGTATTTTGGAGGTCAAGATGACATATTTTGAGGAAGACTCATTCTGAGGATTTGTAGGGGACGTGAAATCGGAGTTGATTGGGTCAGTCAAAAGACTAATTTTTTGAGAACTCCGAATTTTAGTTAAAATAGGAAACATTTTATTTTCTATTTTATTATTTTATTATGTTTCCTAGTTTTATTCCAAGACCTTTTAGGGTTTTATTTTGTAGTAGTATAAATAAGGCTTTTAAGCCATTAGGAGAAGGGAGGGGAGAATGCACGCACACTTTGGAGAGATTTGAAGTTTATTTTCAAGATGTTTTCTATCCATGTTCTTAATAATATTTTGTTTTATGATTGTTTGTAATTAGTTTCATTTGCTAGGGCGAGGCTAGGAGCCTTAACAATAATATGTAGTTTCTTTTCAATTTACTTATGATATTATGTATTCATGCTTTGAATTATTAATCACCGTTTTAAACTATCTAATTGTCTTGATGATTGGCCACCATTAGGATATTTAGAAAAGTAATTTGATGTAATTTTGGTCGGAAGGTTCCCTGAAATTAGCGCTGGCTTCTTGTGGTTAATAATTGTAATTTCACTTAGGAGGAATACCACGTCTTAAGGGTTACATGATTTTTCAAAGGGTTTTCATAAAACATAATGAGTCTCTCATGTTCATATCTGATCCGAACATCCGGACGGGTTGCATGTTAGATATACATTCTATGTTGGAGGTTCTAAGTAAGGCATACTTTAGGAAAACTTAACCTTCAAAATATGCATGTGTAATTCATAAGTAATTGGAAGAATTACGTAGGATTGTTAAGGTGACGGCGGAACCATAGTGCTCAAATTTAATTTCAAAACTATTTTCTTTTGTTTTATTTACTTTGCCAATTTATTTAATTGTTTTTAATTAAATTCGTTTTTAACATTGGGGAAAGAAGAAGAAATAAGAATACGACGACGACGACGATGCATGATTAAGATGGCAATGATGATGAAACGGTAAGTTTCCATATATGCTAAATATCAAGTAAATATAAACTTTTATAAGTCGTAATTTCTGGTACTACTTGTTAATGTTCACTTACCGACACAAAATTTGCAATACTCCGTACATATATAGTGAGGACCATCAAATAAATAGTACTGGTTTCTAATTTCTCTTGTTACTTGCTCTGACTATTCTCTGTTCTCCCCTAAACAGTCTGCCCAGCCTTGCTTACGTGGCCGATCTCATCTTGTTTGATATAAGCCTGCAAGCTGCGGTCTCAATGGAAAAGCCATCCTAGAAACTTGTGTTATTTGTATTTGGAGCTTTGTTCACTACATGGTTTTGGGTGTTTGGGAAATAACGCTTGTGTGATTTCTGTAAACATTGATGCATTTGAAGTGGTGTTTGTGTGCACGTATACTGAAACTGCTTTGTACTAGAGTGTGCTTAATTGAGCTCTCTTCTAAAATCGAATCAATCAAAATCTTTTAACTGGATTGTTAATTTTCTTGATGCGTGTATATTTTTCTTTTTAATTTGGAAGGAAAGCTAGATTCAATTCATAAAATGCAGGTTGAAATTGAATTGCTTTAAATGATTTTGGGCCTCTTTAACCGTGAATTGATTTTGGGATGAACCTCAACTTTTCCATAATTTTCTTCAAACCCTAATATTTCTTCCCATGTTGTTTTGCCCCTTTTTTCATTCTTGTATTTTGTTTCCTGTGATACATGAAAAATATCATTTTCCAATTATCTTTTTAGGAACATCTCCAATGGACTCTCTAAACGAGTTCCTAACTAGAATTTAGAGAGGATTTCCAAAAAAAAATTTAAAAAATACAGCATTCATGTTTCAATTTTGAAAGCCAATTTCTTGCATCCTCATATAAAATAAAATACAGCACTCATGTTTCAACTTTGAAAGCCAATTTCTTGCATCCTCATATCAAATACTGGTCATCCATACCTTAATCAATTCGTCTGATCGTATGATCTCCATTACCTCCTAAAAAAATTAGAATAATAACCAAAAACAACAGCCGCAAATCCTCCTTGCCAACTCTCGACCATGGCCATCTTTCTGCAATGGAGGGAAGGAGTAATTTTGAGAGCTTGAAGAAGAACATTGGTTTGCAAGTTATCAAAGTGTGAAAGGAATTTCGGTGGAACTTAAGTAAATAAGCAAATAAGCAAATAAACAAATACAATGTGAGAAAGGAATTTCACACATTGTTGATGCACAAAATCAGTGATGACTTTGGTATAACAGAAAGTGTCAAGTTTGTAACCTTCGCTAGATTGCTCCGGTCACTAGTGTGGATAAGTATGTAAATGGATAGAGACTGGGAAGCAAACACAAGATCTACGTGGTTCACCTAGATTGGCTACGTCCACGGAGTAGAGGAGTTCTCATTAATTGTGAAGGGTTTACACAAGTACATCGGTTCAAGCTCTCCTTTAGTGAGTACTAGTGAGTGATTTAGTACAAATGACATTAGGAAATATTATGGGAGAATGATCTCCTTTTATAAAAGAGAGTTTCTAGCTTTGTTCTGACATTGACACGTGTCGTGTTGTGATTGGCTTCTGATGTTGACACATGTCATGCTATGATTGGCTTCTGATGTTGACACGTGTCACACTGTGATTGGCCTCCTGGTTGGAGGGAAACTCTTTTGGGTCTTTGACGGTATAACGTTGACCGATGCTCAGTAGTTTCGGGATTGGTCAAGTATGGTACAAACAGTGCTCCCCTAAGTTCCCGAGTGGGGGAAGTTCCTCGGTTGGAGACTTGCAAGATCCAAGCCACTGAGTAATCACGAAACTTCTAAGTACCGAAGTGTGGTATCGTTTTCACTTGCCTTATTTGTCTCATAGGTAGATGTGGCATCTTCTCTGGAAGTACTTTTCCTTCATGCATGGGTGGTATCTTTAACCGGTGGTGATGCACAAGGTAATGTATCAATTTCACTTGAAGCTTACTTGTAGTTTCAGGCTTGGTCAAGCTCGATACAAACCATGTAGTAGGAGTCCCCCAAGTCGCCGAGTTAGGAGATCTACCGAAAGAGGTGACAGACAAGATAAGCAATCAGAGCTCCCATCAATCAGTCCTAGATTAGAAGTTTGATTTTGAGTTCCGGCTGATTGTTCTCATTCTCCCTATCTGGCATGCAGCAGGAAGGATAAAGAGAAGAAAAAGGAGAAGAGATGATATGAGATACTTTTTCTTTTGAAGAAGTAACTTTCCACAGGCTTATTCTTGAACTGGGCTAGAGGGTTTTCTGGTTTCCTCCAGAGTATAAGGCCGACTCAAGAATTTGGGGGTCAAAACAAGTTCATCAAATCAAGAGTGCGTTCGACCTTGATAATATGGGATACTTTTGTTGTTGACAAAGTACATAGATGAATCAGCACGTGTTCTGTTGTGCTTATCTCCACATACTTCCTTGTATCCTTCTCACTTGCCCTATCTGTTCCTCAGGCAGATGTGGCATCTTTTCTGGAAGCACAAGATGTTGAAGATGAGTACTCGAGAGCAATGCCAGGTAAGTAATCAGGCAAGGAGTTCCAGGCAGTCAGTTCCTGACTGGAAGCTTGATTCCAGGTGCTGACTGATTGCTCTCTTTCTCCTTGTCTTGCAGGTAAGAATAAGGGCAAAGGAAAAGACAAAGAAAAAGCATATATAGCAATTGTCTATATATATAGCAATGGCTGGCTGGAAGATTCAACATATATAGCAATTGTCCCAACAGCGAAGTAACGTTGTTCCTTTACCCTTCTCGGTCATAGAAATGTAGTAGGAGCTGCAAGATTCACGTGTTTTAACTTTGTCATAGCACTTTGAAAAAATAGTTTGTGGTATCTGGAAAGCTGATGTTGCGCGTGAAAATTGCAGACAAGCTTTATCCAAGGAAATCTAGCTCTCGAAGTTCGGGGAGCGGTGCCTCTTCGGTTTTCGAACAAGCAATCCTGTCGGGGATATGGCTTTCAAATTCGGAGAACGGTGCCTCTTTGATTTTTTAAGAAAGCAATCATGTTGGGAGTCTGGCTTTCGAGATTCGGAGAGCGGTGCCTCTTTGATTTTTGAGAAAGCAATCCTGCTAGGAGTCTGGCTTTCGAGATTCGGATAGCGGTGCCTCTTTGATTTTTGAGAAAGCAATCCTGGTGGGAGTCTAGCTCTCGAGATTCGAGGAGCGGTGCCTCTTCGATTTTTAAGTAAGTAATCATGTTGGGAGTGTTTTCTCGATGTGAGTAAATGTTGGGCATTTTTGCCAATCTGCCTTGCCACGAAGCACGGAGCACGGAGGGACTTTCTAGTTATCAAGCAGTGGTGCTGTTCCTTTACCCTTGTGGGTAATGGTAGGGTAGCTAGACCTTCAAAATTTATGTGTCTAAACTTTGTCAAAGATCTTTGGCAAAGTTATATGTGGTACCCGAGGAGCTGATATTATGTGTAGAGATTGTCGACAGATTTTACTCAGGAAAATCCGTTTCTCGAAATCCGGAGAGTGATGCCTCTTCAATTTTTGAACCAACGGCCCTGTTGCCCTTTCTTTTATAGAGGCACCAATTGTGTGCAAGAAGTACGTTAAGAGAGTTATTGCTTGTAAGAATTTTCCCCTTATTTTTGTACTTCAAAGATTTATTGGACCTCATTTCTCCTTCATCATTTTTGAAAATGTATGGCCCATCCGACTGTCGTTTTGACTTGAACTTTGGTGAAGAGGCAGTCATGCCCCCTCAAGACAACATATGGCGCCCATCATTCTTATCCCCTACTGGTCATCTTACCATTGGGGACTCTATGATGAAGAATGATATGACCACTGTGGTGGTGGCCAGGAACCTTCTCACTCCCAAAGATAACAGACTACTTTTCAAACGGTCTGATGAGTTGGCTGTTGAGGATTATCTGGCTCTCAGTGTTCAGTGTGCATGTTCTGTGTCTAATATGGCCTAACGCCTATTTGCTCGAACCCGCCAAGTTGAATCATTGGCGACTGAAGTGATAAGTCTCAAATAGGAGATCAATGGGCTCAAGCATGAGAATAAACAGTTGCATAGGCTTGCACATGACTATGCTACAAACATGAAGAGGAAGCTTGACCAGTTGCAGGAATCTGATGGTTAGATTTTACTTGATCATCAGAGGTTTGTGGGTTTGTTCCAAAGGAATTTATTGCCATTGTCTTCTAGGACTGTACCGCTTAATGAAGCTCCAAATGATCAACCTTCGGTGCCTCCTCCTTCTGGGGTTCTGCCTAGTACTGAGGCTCCGAATGATCATCCTCCGGTGCCTCCTCTTTCTGGGGCTCTACTGACTGCTGAGACTTCTCCTGAGCAACTTTTGTGAAGGTTCCATCTTGTTTGTTTATTTTTTATTCATGTATATGTACATATTTGTAACTTATCGTAAATATCAATAAATAAGCTTTGCTTTATTTCAACGTATTGTGTTAAATACACCAAGGCCTCCTTCACTAAATTCTTTGATTTTTTTTGCTTTTGTTGAAGCTTGTATGTTGAAGCTTTGTGAGTGAAGCATGTAGGTTGAGGTAGTGTTCCCTTAATTCCCCAAGTGAGGAAAACTTCTCGGTTGGAGACTTGAAAGATCCAAGTCACTGAGTAGTCGTGAAACTTCCAAGTACCAAGGTGTAGTAGCATATGGTAGGAGTCCCCCAAGTCTCCAGTCGAGGAAGTTGACGAAGGAGGTGTCTTGCTAGTAGCCAAGTTTCTAAAGTAACAAAACTTCACCATTTTCCTTTCTAAGTGGTAGCCCAAAAATCCTCTTTCATGTACATTTGTTATGAAAGTTGTTAGGCCCAAAGAAGGGGAGGTCTAGGCTCTCCTTTTTTTTTTCTTTTTTTTGAATTTTTGAATTTTGAATTTTTTTTTTTTTTTTTTTTTTTTGAATTTTGGAATTTTTGATTTTTTTTTTCGAATTTTCGAATTTTCGAAAATATATATATATATATATATATATTTTAAAGCTTTGTAGGTGAAGCTTTGGTGTTGAAGCTTTGTAGGTGAAGCTTTGTTGGGTACTATAAATTGATTTTGCTTCACACTATCTTGATCAAGAGTGTGTGAAGCTTTTGTAGGTGAAGCTTTTGTGTTAAAGCTTTGTAGGTGAAGCTTTGGAGTTGAAGCTTTGTAGGTGAAGCTTTTGAGTTAAAGCTTTGTAGGTGAAACTTTGGAGTTGAAGCTTTTGTTGGGTATCATGAATTGATTTTGCTTCACACTATCTTGATCAAGAGTGTGTGAAGCTTTTGAGAATTGTAGTTGCCCTCCATTTGTTGAAGTTTTGTTGAATTTCCCAATTTCCTTTTTTTATTTTATTTTATGGGAAACTAGCAATTTGAAAATGTGGGAGAGACAACATATACAAATTTTGCTTCCACACTGTTGAGCAAGAGATTGTGATGCAAGCCACACCTTGTAGTAGTCAAAGGTTTGGATGAACCATATAAATTGAATTTGCTTCGAACAGTCTTGATCAAGAGTGTATAAAGCTTTCTACGAGTTGTAGTGTTTGCATTGTTATAGAGGAGAAATGTCTGAAGCATATGCAAGAGGGCTGAAGAGCTTGATCTTCGTATACCATGCACTGAAGCCATTGTTGGCTTGCAATAAGACTTTGTTGGTGACTATAACTCTTGTTAGGCATAAGTGATCCCCTAGTTGAGTTGTAAAGCTTGAGGGTTTTTGATTATTTGTGAATGCTAGGAGTTTACATGTACAAGTTGTACCACTCGTCTTCTGGTTGGTGGAATGAATGGTGAGTTGTTTTCATCACTTGGTTGGTGGTACGAAGGTGAGTTCCTTCATCACCTTTCATCACATTTCATCACCTAGTTGGTGGCACGAAGATGAGTTCCTTCTTCACCTGGTTGGTGGCATGAAGAAGAGTACGGGTTGTACATTTCATCACCTGGTTGGTGGCACGAAGATAAGTTCCTTCTTCACCTGGTTGGTGGCATGAGTGGCAAGTTGCCAAATGATATTAGAGTACAGGTTGTACATTTCATCACCTGGTTGATGGCATGAAGGAGAGTACGGGTTGTACATTTTATCACCTGGTTGGTGGTATGAAAATGAGTTTCTTCTTCACCTGGTTGGTGGCATGAGTGGCAAGTTGCCAAATGATATTAGAGTACGAGTTGTACATTTCATCACCTGGTTGGTGGCATGAAGGAGAGTACGGGTTGTATATTTCATCACCTGGTTGATGGCATGAAGATGAGTTCATTCTTCACATTTCATCACCTGGTTGGTGAGAATAAGGGCAAGGTGTCAAGGCACATTGTAGCAAGTGTCGAATGACACAAAGTATGTTGAACCCTTTCGAAGCACAGTTGGCTTATGTATGGATGTGTTGGAATGTATGATGTTTATGTATGAATGTATTGGAATGTATGATGTTTATGTATGAATGTGTTGGAATGTATGATGTTTATGTTGATTGACATGAGTGATGCTTATGAATGTTTTGCTATGCATGAAAGGATCTATGCTTTCAATAAGTGAACCATATTGGTTGTAACACTTAGTATCACATACTTTGTGTCAAAGTACGCATGTTGAAGCTTTGAGTTGGAGTATAGGGATAGGTCAGCGTAGACCAAGTGTTCCAGTGCTAGGAATGCAAAAGACTCAAGAGAAGTTGTCTGAATTCCCTCTTTTTTAAATATTTTCCGAATGGCTTGTGTGACAAAAGATCTCAAGCGGTTGAGGGTCAAAATATTTGTAATGTGTATGCCTTCTTATAATAGCATTTCCTTCAGTATCTAGTCCTTCACTTTAAAAGAGTGAGGCTTGGCCCCCTAGTCATAATGGTCAATGGTACGTTCACCCTTGGTTGTCTTGATACGAACTTTTATCCCTCTTGTTGTAATGGGCTTGCTGAGAGTAAAAAGTCTTCCTCTTACCAAGAGACAAATACGTTTGGTGACTTAACGAGTAGCTAAATGAGGCAAGAGATGATGCAATGGGTGTCTGAATGGTCAAGATCTCATCACTTGGTAAAACTTGACTTCCACTTCCCACTTGTTGATAGGGGTTAATCATATGGGGGTTCCCTTGGTATGCCCTTGCTTCGGCAGAGGCATGGTTGTAAGCTTGTGCCATCACCTCAGAGTAAGTCGTCCAAGTGTTGGCATTGATCATGTACTTGAAGAAACAATCACGTAGGCTTGCTGTGAAGGCCTTGAGGGCAGTCTTGTCATCTGCCTCAACGCAGCCAGAATACTCATAGCTGAAGTGACCGACATACTCTCGTAGTGACTCGTCTGGCTTTTGGCTAATAGTGTACAAGTCATCAGTTTAGAGCTCCACCAGAAAGGATGGAAGGGAAGAGAAGACATCGCTCTTCGTCGGTGTGCATCTGATATGCCATGGTGGACTCAAAGAGGTTAAAGTGTTCAATCGGGTCCTTCCTTCCAATATAGAGTTGTAAACCAAGCTTTTATTTTGCCTTCGCTTGAAGGGGGTGTCGAGGATCCTCCTTGTGAAAGTGCCCGGCCTGGGTTGGTTCCAGTTAGGTATCTCGGCCTGACATTCGGCCTTCAATTTGTTTACTTCTTTAAGGAGTTGTAGGAGAATAGGGGGAATTTTCTTCCGTAAGTCTCCATCGCCTCTTTGAAGTAGGAAAGTTTGAGCAAGAGCTTGTGGTTTTTCCTTAGACTTGCCGTACTGACTTCTAGGGCGAGTCTGTCGGAATACCTCTGAGTCCCCTGTACCTTCATGTTCCTCTAGGACATGTCGTTCCTTCCTTAGATTGGCAGCTGGCCTGGGTCGTGGGAGGGGACCGAGTCTTTCAGAAACCCTTGGGTCATTGATCTTCGAGCTTATGTGGAAGGGATTCTCTCGATGTTGCTTTAGGAAGTCTCGGCAGTCACGATAAACGGTTTTCGATCCTTCTAACCTTTCTGCAATGAGGTGTCTTCCTCCACTTCTCTTGCTTCGGGTCGAAGCAGCTGGGTTGAAAGAAGTCTCATGTTGATCAATTTTTTAATAATTAGTCGCTCCTTATCAGGGATACCCATGCCGAGAGAATGCGACCTTCCGTGTTGGAGGGCACCCAGATGATGGTTGATGTCCACAGGGGCAACAAGCTTGCGTGTTTGAGCACGCCTAGTTTTGTGGAGCGTCTCAAAGAGCTTCTCATATTGTTCTTGAAGGATCTCATTCTTTATTGCTATCTTGTTGTTCTGAGCCTCCAGCTCATCGACTTTAGCTTGAAGAGCAACCATCTTTCCTTTCTTCTTTCGTTGCTTCGCACTAGGTGCAATAGGGGTGTCATTCTGTGTGCTGTGGCTTCCTTCACTCCCCATGTTGGAAAGGGATGCCTGGTCAAAAGAGAGTGTACGAATGGTGGAAACCAACTTCACAAAGCTGAAGAGAGTGGGAAGAAGTGTCGTTCCCACAGACGGCGCCAAATGTTAATGCACAAAATCAGTGATGACTTTGGTACAATAGAAAGTGTCAACTTTGTGACCTTCGCGAGATTGCTCCGGTCACTACTGTGGATAAGTATGTAAATGGATAGAGACAGGGAAGCAAACACAAGATGTACGTGATTCACCTAGATTGGCTACGTCCACGAAGTAGAGGAGTTCTCATTAATTGTGAAGGGTTTACACAAGTACATAGGTTCAAGCTTTCCTTTAGTGAGTACTAGTGAATGATTTAGTACAAATGACATTAGGAAATATTGTGGGAGAATGATCTCCTTTTATAGAAGAAAGTTTCTAGCTTTGTTCTGACATTGACACGTGTCGTGTTGTGATTGGCTTCTAATGTTTACACGTGTCGTGCTATGATTGGCTTCTGATGTCAACACGTGTCACACTGTGATTGGCCTCCTGGTTGGAGGGAAACTCTTTTGGGTCCTTGACGGTATAACGTTGACCGGTGCTCAGTAGTTTCGGGATTGGTCAAGTATGGTACAAGCACACGTGTAAAAAAAAATTTGGCAAGTGACCCTTTACCACATGGATGGAAAATCTAACCAAATCTATCATTTGACATGTTTGGAATATACATGTTAAACCTTATAATATTGACGGTGGTAGAATTTTGTCTGTGTGTGTTAACACATGATCCTTTCCTGCCCCATTAAAATAATAAAAAAGTCGCCCATTAGCAGAGGAGGGGCCTTCCAAGAAGTCTGCAAGGGCCCAAAAGACATAATGGGCTAATGATAAATTTCAGTACACAGGTTAGAGGAACGCTCGAGATAGCAACGTTTCGATCCGTCACCCAATGAAATAGAGGACGACCTATGTATATTTTTTGGCTAGTAATAATTGTTAAGGGCCCCCAAGCCCTCTCCGTTCGATACTCTATAATCCAATACATATATAATAGCTTCTCAGTGGACGTAGGTTTTTTTTTTTTTGGATGAAGCACTTAATCTTCTAGTGTTAAATATGCCATTTACAGCCCCTCACGGTCACCATACTTGGCACTAAAGTCTTTTGTTAACCATACCAGTTTTTAGTGTTAACAATCTGGGGGGGCATGAAAAAATTGTACCTCTATATGGTTACCCTTAGTGTGCAACTTATTAATCTAGACGATGTTGAAGATTTCACCCCTTTATCATCTCAAAGGCTTGTCAGATGAGGCAGCCATAATGAAAGGGAAGATATAAGGTCTGAATGTTGCTCAATGTGTTTCCTACGTTGAACAATTAGTTCAATATAAGGATGAGAACAAGGCGGAATATATAAGAAGAAAGTTGAGATTCGTTTTGAAGCAAATGAAACTAGAGGAGTGACAAAAGATTGAAGCTAAAACTCAATCATTTGCACGCAACCAAAGTTGACAACCAAACTTGGTTTCAAGACAGCTCAATTGAGCATTCTCTCCACCATGAGAGTCCGCCTGAGTGCGAGCCCCTTCTCCCTAGAGTGACTCTGTGGGTGTGCTTCAACAACTACCCAACCTAAAGACCACAACCTACCCTTTTTCACCCACAGATTTGATGGTTTTGACCAGCCCCTTCTCCCTGGAGTGACTCTTGGGCGTGCTTCGACAACTGCTTAACCCAAATCTCACCTCTAATTGTGGAAGCCTAATCAAGGCTGGGCAAAAGACCATAACTTATCCTCTATCACCCACAGCTCTGACGGATTTGACTAGGCACTGTCGTTAGCAGATTCACCCCCAAAACCCTTTTGTACTCTACATGTCTTCATTTCCCTTTAATACCCACCATAATCACATACCTACCAGATTTAATTCCCCAAGTGGATGTGTGTAACTCAAATCCTTAGGGTTCGTGGGATCTATCCCCTGGCAACTGACCCAAAGATTGTTAGCGACAAAATTGAGAGTAACAGATCTACACGAACCAGCAAAAGGATGGGGGATATGTGGCCCCAAACAACTTCAGCAATAAATGAGAAAACAGATAATGCAACTACCTGCGATTCGACAACTAAATGCCCTAGGAATTCAATTTCCTCCAGATTCAGGTACTTTCAACTAACTACCTTTTGTTGTGATGCTAGTTTACTTACAACAGACATAATTGAAAGATTCTGAGGAAAAATAGGGGAAATGCGACCCAACTACAATCTTAGAGAAGGCGTATACTATGTACCCATTGTACCCAACTGTGAGAACGAGTCAACCAAATAAGAAAAGCTAGGAGAAAAATTGCACACCAAGAAGTGGAGGAGCTCGTGGTCCACCTTGAGCAATCAATGGATATGTCGTCAATGGAACAATGAGTGAAATTGGTGGGTTCGGCTCTGGTGAATAGGAATCTGAACAAATAGGGAGTTAAGAACATTCTAAGATCTGCTTGGAAAGAATTTGGGGAGGTAGAAATCAAATGGGTCGGGGATAACACTTATGTCATTACGGTCCAAGATGAAAGCATGGCAACGAAGATCCTAGCTCAGGTACAGTGGGCTGTGATGAAGCAAAATTTTTTTGTCAAGAAGTGGCCTTCAGAACTCACCTTGGAGGAAGTCAATATGGAAGTTGTTCCATTTTGGATCCAGATTAGGAGGGTTCCTCTAAGCCTCACTTCGGAATCAAATGCCAAACGCCTAACGGTGGATGCTGGGGAGTTTATTGAACTAAAGGATCCGATCAAAGCTCATGGATTTCTGAGGGTTAAACTCAACATCAATACTTTGAATCCGCTAATAAATGGATGTTGGTTGTGAAGGGAGAAAAACAGAGATACGTGGGTGGAATTTCGTTATAAACGCCTACATGATTTCTATTATAGATGTGGACGTATAAGCCATGCAAACACTGAATGCTCTTTTGAGCCAAACAAGGGAAGTGCAGCAAGCTACGAATAGTGGACCAAAGTAAGGCCAATCAGGGACAAGGTAAAGGCTATAAAACCTATGTCTCATGGGGTAGAGGAAATGAGACATGCTGGTGCAGTGAGAATTGGTTCATTGCCTATCTCATAAGGAAGCTCGAACGCTACTAGATCGACTAGACAAGGGAAAAACTGTAGCAATGCTACGGACACTGAGTACGGTAAGACGACATTTCCATAACATCATGGGAGAAAGAAATGGCACAGGCTGCCACGCACGGTGGCTGGGACAGGGAATCCCACACAGTAGTGGATCATGCCGGTTGGGAGAGGGCAGGCTTCTTGGGACATTAAGCATGAGAGATACTTGCAACAACCTAACATAGCTCTACAAAGGAAAAAAGGGAACAGACAGGCGGTCAAAATTGAAGAAATCAATGTAGAAATTAGCATTATGCAGAGTGAAGAAAATAATACTACTAGAAATAAGGATATCCAAAGGAAAGAGAAAACAGCCTCCTATACCTAACAAGGCGAAGTCAGTCATGTGAAAAGATAAATGGATATACAGAGTATTGAAATGTTGTAGTCTCCACAAAAGAAAGTGAAGAGTCTTGGTAACAGGGAAGAGAGAAAAGAAAAGATGGCAGAGAAGCTGAGAGGCATGAGTATCAAGGAGCGATGCTTGATGGTGGAACGAGCTATACATGCAGATGAGGAACTACAGGAAGTCCCAATTGAGTACCAAGACATGTGGGAGTATATGGAGGAGGTTTTTGAATAAGAGAATAGCGCAATACTGGCTAAAAGAATGGGCAAAATGGCTCGGGATGGTGGCGGCTAGCCCATAACAGCCGCACGTTTGCCATGATACACCTATTCTAAAACTGTCGGGGTCTTGGGTCTGATACGGTAGTTCGGGGCCTTCATAGACAAATAAGGAAACTGAGACCCTCTATGATCTTTCTATCGAAGATAAAAATGAAAGATCATAGAATTGATGGACTAAGGAGGTGTATGGGGTTTTCGAATGGGTTTAATGTGTCACCAATCGGGAGAGCGGGTGGATTAAGTATGTGGTGGGATGTCTTGGTAGAGGTGGAAATTATCTATTCCTCAAACCACATAATTGACACTCGAATGCAGAAGGTAGGGGTGCACAGCTTTGGGTGCGAGTCATTGGAGTTTACAAGACATCGTATAGAAGCAAAAATGAAGAATTTTGGGGTTGGATGAATACTTACTTTACACCCTCAAGTATTCCATGGCTATGCGAAGAGGACTTTAATCAATTCATTTGGGATTCTAAGAAGTTGGGCAGAACATAGGTTATATAATCGGCCCTGATACCTAGAGGAATTCATGAACTCCTCGGACTTGATGGATTTGGACTTCAATGGTCCAGCCTTCACATTGAGAGGCATGAGAAATGTGACGTTGGTAGGAAAACGTCTGGATAGAGGGTTGATTAATAGGCAGTGGCATGATCTATGGCCAAACACTATGGTTACTCACGGGATAGTTTTGGGATCGAATCATTGCCCGATTATTATCCAAATCGAACCGGGATGTAGAAAGGGCAGGAAAATGTTTTGGTTTGAGGCTTTTTGGGAAAATGAGGAAGAGTGCAAATAGGTGGTGAAAAAGTGTTGGGAACGGTATGAGGAAAAGAATGCCTTAGTGAAATGGCTGAAAAAGGTTAACGACTATCGCTCTCAACTTAGTAGGTGGAGTCGTAACAAATTTAAATTGAGGGTTTGACAGATTGATGATCTTCTGGGTCAACTGGGGGAATTACAAAAAAATTGGGGAGCAAACATTGATGAGATAAAGGAAAAATCCAGAATGATTGATGGATTATGGGCGCATAATGAAAGCTTTTGGCAGCAAAGGTCTCAGGTGAAGTGGTTATAGGAAGGAGATGCCAACACTAAGTTCTTCCACCAATCTACGTTACAACGTCGCAGGAGGAATAAGGTTATAAAAATTAAAGATGAAAACGGAGCTTGGGTGTAGAACCCCAGTTGGGTCCGAAGGCTAGTAGATGATCATTTTATCAACACCTTCAGGTCTGGGAGGAGTCGGAATTGGGGGACAATACTTGATAGCTTAACCCTGACGGTGACGGGGGTGATGAATGTGGCACTTACGGTGCCGGTCTTGGAAAATGAGATAAAAGATACGGCATTGCAAATGGGAGGGCTCAAAGCTTCGGGTCTAGACGGAATTAAGGATGTTTTCTACCAGGCCTTTTGGGAGAATATTGCGAGAGATGTGAATGGCCTGGTCTGACCAATGACACATGGGCAGGACAACCTAAGAAAAGTAAACTTATATTATGCTAATTCCTAAGGTGCAAAACCCAGAGTCAATAAAGCAATTTCGGCCTATACGTCTATACAACTACTCCTACAAGGTATTATCTAAAGTTCTAGCAAACAAGTTAAAACCTATTTTGCTGAACCTTATCTGTCTTACGCAAAATGCGTTTATTGTAGGTAGACAAATACAAGACAATATTGGGATTGCCCAAGAGGTGTTTCATTTTCTCAAAGTTTGAAAGACGAAATGCAAGTTTGAGCTTGGTATCAAACTTGATATGCAAAAAGCTTATGACAGGGTGGAATGGGACTTCCTAGATGTGATCATGGAGAAGATAGGTTTTAATGTTATATGGAGGAAGCT
This sequence comes from Malus domestica, assembly GCF_042453785.1. NCBI lineage: Eukaryota > Viridiplantae > Streptophyta > Magnoliopsida > Rosales > Rosaceae > Malus > Malus domestica. Next base: position 33,557,445 of record NC_091669.1, on the reverse strand, counting down.
TATCATGCGTTGTGTGACTTCGATGAATTTTGCTGTCATCCTCAACGGGCAACCAGGAAACAAGTTTGCTCCATCACGAGGTATTCGGCAAGGAGACCCTCTATCGCCGTACCTATTTCTCTTGGTGGGCGAGGTCCTATCTAGGATGATACAAGGGGCTATTGAAAAAAAGGCTTTTGGAGGGGGTGAAAATGAGTGCAACGGGGTCGGTCATCTCCCACATCTTTTTTATGGATAACACTTTGATCTTCCTGAAGGCAGATAAGAAGAATTGTAAAAATTTGGTGAATCTCCTTAAGTCATATTGCGTGGCCTCGGGACAAGAAGTTAATATACAGAAATCTAGTGTCTTATTCGAGGCCAACATTCCGACGAATATGTCCACTGAGTTGGGTAATATTCTGGGCATGCTAGTGATGGATAACCCATGCACTTATCTGGGGGTACCTACCATTTAGGGTCGAACGAAAAAATGGGGACTAGCTTATGTGAAGGGTAGACTTTTGGGGAATTGCAAGGATGGAAGCAAAGTACCTTATCAAAAGCAATGAGGGAAGTGATGATCAAGGTTGTAGCCCAAGCTTTTCCTGCATATCCAATGAATATCTTCAAGTTTCCTGCCATGGTGTGTAATGACAATGGATGCTATAGTTGCTAAATTATGGTGGGGGGGAGGAAGAAAACACACTGGTTTCAAATGAAATTATGGGTTTTCCAAAGTATATGAGAGTTATGGGCTTCAGAAACTTTCAGGAATTCAACGATGCTCTACTTGTAAGTAGTGTTGGTGCTTGATAATTGAGCAAAATTCGCTTTGGGCTAGGGTGATGAAGGCCCGTTATTTTCCGAATTGCTCATTCATGGATGGAAAAAAAAGGGGTCGTGCCTCTTGGGCCTGGACAAGCCTACTTGTGGGAAGGTAGTTGTTAATGCAAGGGGCTCACTAGAAGATTATGGGAGGGGAGGAGGTTCGTGTTTGGGTTGATAGGTGGCTCCCTTCCTTACAATTGGGACATTCTATTCCAACCGGAGAAGTTACGGTGACTAGAAACATTCGGGTCAGCTCTTTAATTTGCCTGATATCTCATGAATAGGACATTGACTTTGTTCATCCTTTCCTCTCTATGGAGGAACACACGGCAATTAGACTTCAATTGGGAACTTTCGAAGAAAGGATAGGTTGGTTTGGGCGGCTAACATAAATGATAGTTACTCAGTCAGGTCAGGGTATCTTTGGGTGCAATCACGGTCTCTGTCCTTGAGAGATCATTGCCTTTCTTTCACTCGAGCTATTCCACAGAAGTTGTGGAATGTCATTTGGAGGTTGGAGGTGCTGCCAAAGATACGCTTCTTCTTATAGAGTACTTTGCACAATGCCATAACAATTATAGCTACGCTGTTTAGCAGATGATCTCCTCCCACCCCAACCTGCCCAATCTGCCGTTGTCAGGTTGAAATTACTGAGCATCTTTTACTCATCTGCCCTTGGGTCAAGACCATTTGGTTTGGTGGGGCACTAAATTACAAAGTCGATAGAGGAGGCATTTCAAATTGGGTACAATGGCTGCATTCTATCTTCACATCCAACATGGGATCCACGGCAAATTGCAACTAGGTGTAGGTGTATGTGGCCATCTTGTGTTGGCATATATGGAAATCCCGGTGTGATTTTCTGTTCAACCAAGTGCCTATCAACCCAATAAAGGTGTTATTGGCAATCTCCAACTCAACAAGAGTTCGCTGATGCGTGGACAATCCTTGGGGCCATCAGAACGTCGGACATAGGTCGGGAAAGGCAGGTGCTCAGGTGGACTCCTTCAACCTCCTCATTTGTAAAAGTGAATATTGATGCAAGTTGGTCCAAGTTGACTAAATCAGGTTTTGTTGGAATGGTGATGCAGGCAGTTGGGGGAGGGGGGGATTTTATTACTGCGGCGAGGTACCCCATCACGGCTCCGAATGTCGTGGTGGCAGAAGCATTAGTGTTGCTCCATGGGTACGAGTTAGGGGCCTCATTGGGTCTTAGCTTGGTAATCTTTGAATCTGATTCACTTGAATCGATCTCGTGCCTCTCAAATTCAATAGAAAATGGCAGTTGGGAGGCTTTCCCTATCTTGGCAAAAGTTATGGAATTGGGGGAGGCTTTTCAAAATTGTCCCTGGTCTTGGGTTCCAAGATCAACCAATACAGCGACGGATTTTCTTGCGTCTGCTTGTAATCCAGAGATGTGCAATGTTGTTTGCGTCGATTGACCCCCATCTTTGTTGATGCATGTTCTGAACAATGACGTTTACCTTACCCTCATTAATTTTGTTTCGATAGTGTAAGGGGCAACGCCTTCGCAGTGTCCTCTTTGTTGTACCCCTCTGCACTGTTTTAATTACTGCTTGTCTAGCTCTATGCTTGCCTCCATTAGGCTCTCTTTGTTTGTTTCTGGCATCTTTGCCTTGGAATAGAAGTCCCAGTTTACCCAAAAAAAAAAAAAATTGAAGCTGAAACAATTGTTGGACATCTCTTTTGTTTTTAGTAGTAGAGTTGGGAAAAGTAACTGTTTAGGAGGCTAAATATTGTCTATTGTGAGGTTTTCTTCCCACAGAACATTCACCCTATTAATGTTATAATACAAGAAGGGTTGTTTTGTTGACACCGACAATTTGTTGACTGCGCCCCACTTAAATTTTTAATATTAATAGACTTTTTGTCCTAATGAAATGACTTTAGACCTTGAATTATTTTTAAATTAAGTTTTATTTTCTAAATACACTACAAGTCCATTGTTTATACAGTAAAAAAGAATCTGATATGTTGAAATAGTTGTGATATCCTACAATACGTGATCGAGCATGAAGAACTAGTATGTAGAACATTCATATACTTCGAAATTATTTTACTTTCTATTTTTTTCAAACTTTAGAATTATCCTCTCTTGCTCTGTAGTTCTCTGATTTTTTTCAATGCCATTAGGAAACCTAATACTCCAAAATTCACAAAAATCTAAAACCCATAATTGACAAAACCTAGATGTGCATAAGAGAATAAACAAATAAAAGTTTTCTGAACATTTTCTTTTTAGAATTATTTTTTTCACTTTCGGCACAAAATTGTACTTGAAAGTCTAACGTATATCATAAGACATAATTCCAAGCAGTCTCTTCTGAAGCACGTGACTTCTTCGGTGCTAATAAACTCACCCTTTGCCTTAGCCTCGGCCTTCAGCTGATCATTCTTAATCTTCCTTATACGGAATTCTTTGGTGCACCTTGATGGATGCGCATGATCCACACGCACGCACATGAATCATCTTCCTGATGATTCTGTTTCCGACCTGCTTGTTGATCTCAACACCGACGGCACGCTTAGTGACATTCCAGACGCGACCGGTACGGCCGTGGTAGAACTTGTGGAGCATACCCTGTTGGATTTAATAGATCGTAACCATCAAACCTTGCACATTGAACTGGAAGTTGAAACCCTAATCTGTGCATGAGTAATAAATGCACATGTACTAACCCTAATACCAGTAGTGCTTGATGGTTAAACTAACCAGCATTTGACGCCATAGAGATCACTGCAGCAGTACAACCTTCTTCTCTCTTGTGTTATTAAAAGTATTACCAAACTCTCAATGGGACGAGTTTATGTCGAAATCTGAAATGGTAATGGTTTTCATATCGAGAGAAGGGACCATATCACTATATCCATATATACTAGCATTTGTCTACACATTTTGTGTGTATGAACACATTTTTTTAGAAAATAAGGAGAGAGAGGTTGAGAGAGAAAGTGGGGGAGTGAGAGGTTTTTGTTTTTCGTTTTTTTTCCTTTTAAATTTTATATATATAAATATTGGAGATATTTTAACATCATCTGTAGGTGAGGTTTCAATAAAAAAATAGTAAAATTTGAACCTGTAAAATTACATTATTGCCCATCATTTTTTTTTTGTGTGATAGAAGACTAATTTGTCTTTTCACCCAATTTTGGTTGACAAAGAGTGTTTTATTAATTAGTAGAGATATTTGTAGTAGTTCCTTCCTCCTATCAAGGAAGGAGTTACCATCAGTTACAACTTCAATGTAACTGTCCAATTCAAATCAGTTTGAACTTATTAGGTTTCCCTCCAACACTTTAAATCCGGAAACTGCATTAGTGCATCAATTAGGCTATATTCGACATATTCACTTAGCTTATAATATTACACTTGTCATATGTTTGATAAAACCCACATTAAGTTTCTTACATACCCTTGTGGACGGCGCCGTTAACCTTGATGTCGACATGGTCGCCGATCTTGTAGGTCTTGAGGTAGGTCGAGAGCGGGATGTACCCCTTCTTCCCGAAGGCCCTTGAGAACAGATCACGAGTCCGGGAACGGAGTGTTGATGTATTAGTGTATTTGCAAAATTAGATTAATGGTTGTTAGCTGGTTTTCATCTCGGATTCACTTGTAATGAGTAATAGCTCTTGCCAATTGTAATCATCTCATAGGATAGATTACTTGGATAGTTAGATTTTGTGCTGATGTATAAGTGAGACTGCTCTCTCCCACTATGTTGCAACGGTAATATTCCCTCACAAGTTTTCCATTCCCAGAAATCCAAAACCTCTAGATTCACTCTCTCACTGAATCAACTCACCCAAAACTCAACCTCTAACACGGAGACCGTGGCCAGCTTCAGACGCTTCTGTGGCTCTCTAGCGTTTGGGTGGTTTCTTCTCCGAGAGTAGCCATTTTCTTACCTATTAATGCAGCCAGTACAATTCGGTCTAGGAATCAAATTGCCAGAATAAGTCCTCACGTTATTCGTTTTTTCACAATTGCGTGAGGAATCAAATGCCAGAATAAGTCCTCACATCGGTCTTTTTTACAATTCCGTGGAGGAATCAAATGCCAGAATAAGTCCTCACTTTAGTCTTTTGGTTAAATTAGATTAATGCCCCCTTGATAGGGTAATTGGAAGATAGCCCATGTGGTGAAAAAATTTGAATTTAAACCTTCATGGTGAAGTATGTTAGAATTCGAGCCCAAAATTAACATTTCCGTCAACTCTCCGTTAACCAATTATGCCTTCATAACTAAAAGAGAGAAAAAGAAACTCATTCAGTCAAGGGTATGAATTCTTTACTCCATGCTTCGATTTCATTCAAAACTCTTATGTTCATCAACAACTAGATTTTTTTAAAGGAAAACCAATGAAAATTGCTTGAAAACTTTGAGTTTTAATGATAAGGACAAAATAAAGGGTAAAGTGAATAGTACCAGGATTGACTTTTTAGTGTAAAAATGTAGTTTTTCGTTAAAGTGAACAGTACCGGGTGCTTTTCGTTAAAGTTCCCTTTTTTAAAAGCAGTACTAGCCAATCCATGTAAAATTGAAAACTTTAGTTATCCTTTTTTATTTGGGAACTTTAATTAAATTGCTTGCTTGTTAATTTTATAGGAATCTGGATTACATCGAGTAACAAAACGCGGTATGCTCATAGGAATCTTGATAGTGCTGCATAGCTACCGGATGTGGAAGGTACTGCTTAAAAGTGCCAAGTTAGCTCAGTGACCCACTGACCCTCAAACATCTAACAAATGAAAGTAATTCATCATCCAAAGCAGGACCAACCAAAACCCAGTAATCCTTTTCGTTGGAATCACCCATGTCAAGTTGTTCCGGCTCAGGCTCAGAACCTGGAGTCGTTTCAACTTTCAACTGCCCGATCTCAGGAGGGATTTGACCTGAAATCTTATTGCGGCTCATTCTCATATGAAGATTTGTTCATCAACAATGGCATGAACAACGAAGGGAAGCTGAAGAGCTAGAGAGAGAGGAGGCAGGTCGAATGCCTGGAGAGACAATGAGAGAGAAAAAGAGAGCTGGGATGCAGAGAAGCAGGTAAAGGCAGAACCCAAGTGGGTGATGAGCTATCTGGAAAAAAGACGGGAATGTTAATGGAAAGTTGACGGAAATGTTAAGTTTGGGCTTGAATCTAACAGACTTTACCACAAGTGTTTAAATCCGAATTTTTTTACCACGAGATAATCTTTTGATTACCCTATCACCACGGAAAATAATCCAATTTAGCCTAGTCTTTTTAACAATTCCGTCAAGCAACTAAATACCAGAATAAGTCCTCACTTTAATCTTTTTTACAATTGCGTGGAGGAACCAAATGCCAGAATAAGTCCTCACTTTAGTCTTTTTCAGAATTCCACCAATGAACCAAATACCAGAATAAATCCTCACTTTAGTCTTTTTTAATTGAATAATACGTTGGGCTTTCTCTATCGTACTACATTGTCTCTCTCATGCATTCATTATCTCATCTTCTTCTGCTAACGGAGTTCTTCTTCCCATCGCCCTTCTCATTGTTTGCTCCATCTTCTAGTAAACACACTTGTGTGGTTTAGTTTCTTCATTACAGCAACCTTCTTTTGCTTTACTTCTAAAAGTGAAAAATCAAATTCGAAAACCAAAAGAACAAAAAATATTACATTCTGTCAATTTCTTTGTTTTCCTGTGTCTCTTGATTTCATTTTCTGCAAATTTCAGCTCCCTATAAATCGGTTTTGCTTGCAAAGAAAAAAAAAACCATTACATACTCTCTGTTCAGCTTCATTTGCTAGACCGATTGTGCTCCGGCGTTCTGTAGGCAAAGGAATCTGGAGAAATAAGGTATAAGGTACGTGTTTCGATTTTTTCTTGTTTTTATTACTTTCCTCTACTCTTTATGGGTTTTTTAGTTGTTTGAGCGGATTTGTCCGTTTTGTTTAACTCGAATTATTGCTTTACTAGTTAAGTTGAGATACAAGTCCAACAATTGTCAAATCTGAGTCGTACACGTTGTCTATGAAACATTAGGATGCTATGGGGAACACTAATAAAAAAGTCAACCCTTTGGTCAAAGTGGCACCCCTAGAGTCCTAAACCCTAAAATCTTCAATCTAAAGTCTACGAACTTCAGGTTTGCAAACATAAGTTTATGCAGGTTACACATAGCACCAACAATAATATATTTAAAATTTATGACAATCCAACGATCAGATTGGCACCTTTCACAAAATGGAACAACAATCAATATCCAAGTGGACACCAATAGGCCAAACAGAGAATCCAAGGTGTGGTTTGTGATCATGGTGGGGATGAGGTTCATTTCCAAATGGTGAAGGGGGTCGAATCTTCATTTTAACTCCAAATTCTGTTTAGCTTATGTTCACACGTTCATATCGATGAATACTTCACAAATATGGCAAGAAATGAGACAAAATATGAAACAAGCTCAAATTTCCATTAAAAATTCCACTAAGCACTTCTAGGGGCATTTTCATAATTTTACAACATCGGAGAAATAAAATACAATAAAATTAGGGATGGGTGGTAAAAGCGAATTTTTGCCGTTTCAAATAAGAGTTATTTGAGTTCTCACAAATTGTCGAACTCCCCTCTCCTGAATCCTTGCTCAAGTTCCCACATCAGTGCTTCATAAGGTTTGTTCTTTCAGGGTAGCATGCTTCACATTGGTGGTAGTCATGCTAGTCGGATTCGCCAAGAAAAGGCAGGTTAATGTGTAAGCTCGCGAGTTAACCTTAAAGAGAAGAGAGCTCTCTCTCTCCCTAAAAGCTATTTCTCCCTCAACCAAACTCTAGCCGTTAACCCCCTCTTCGTCGCCGGCCTCTGGCTATGGCTGGGGGCCAGTGGCACCCTCTCATTTTCTTTCCTTAGCTCTTCCTCCCTTCCTCTTCCCCTTTCTTACCCATCCCAGTCATCCCCCACCCCTTGCCAATTTCAATTTTTTCCTCTTCTTCTCACGCCACCCCTTCCCTGTGTTGCCCCCTTCCCCCGCGTTTCATTCCCTTACCCTCCCCATGTCCCCCCTCCCCCGCGCCTTTGTTTCTTTCCATTTCTTTTCTCTCCTTCACCATGCCAACTCTCCCCCTCCCCCTCTTTTAGCTTGCTTCATCCCTGTTCTTTTTCTCCCCTATCTTTTACACAGTTGTCCCGTGATTTTGGGTCTTTTTCCCAAATCCGGGTTTTGCCCTTTTTAAGTTATTCTCTTGATTTGGGTTTGATTCGGAGCTTGGGTTTGGATTAAGGTCGAATGGTAGGTCGAAGCCACTCCTTTACCGGTGTTATGTCCTCCTCTTGATTTGGATGCACCGCCTCCTATGCCCACCCTTTGTTTGCTCCGTCCGGGTCGTGCTTTTGCTGGGGTTGCATCACTTGGGCTTTTCCAGATCTGGCTTCTCGTTGTGCAGCCAACTGCCTTGGTTCGACTTGCTGATGGGGCTATCCAAATATGTGCAATGGTCTTTATCAGGAGTGGCGCATCCTTCCATCGAAAAGTGCTGCCTTGTGGCTTCCTTCTCGAAATATTTTGTTAACTACTGAGGTGTACAACGGACCCCTTTCCGGTGTTGTCTCGTTGTCCACTCGCCTTTGTGCATCGTGGTGTCGCTATTTGTTTTGGTCAAATTGGTCTTCGCCTTTATGCAATGCGTTTTGGTAGTCTCATTTGCTAACAAAATGATGACTTGATGTGATCTCGCTTTTTCGCGATGATTTTTTGTGGCCTTGCTTTTCAGCGATGTCCATTGTGGCTGTCTGTATTTCTCTGTTGCTGCTATCGTTTATTATAACAGATGTGTACCAGTAACTCTTGTGCGCTTGACGGTTGTATGTTAGCTCTTGTGGTTGTCGTTTAGGGGATTCCTCTTATTTATCTATTTGTGTTAGGGCTGGGTTTGGTTCTCAGCGGTTCGGTTTTTTCCCAAAACCGAAACCGAACCGAAATTTCGGTTTGGTTCGATTCAGTTCAATTTTTTTCGATTTTTTTTTCGGTTCGGTTTTTTTTTCGGTTCTGTTTTTCCAGTTCGGTTTCGGTTTTTTCATGACTTTTTTTTTTTAATCTGGAACAAATCTGAAAAGATTGATTGAGCACTGAAGAGAAAACACAGAGAGCCTTTATTGAACAAATCTGCCATGGATCTTGAACAAATAAAGCTTTTTTTTTTTTAATCTGGAACAAATCTGCCATGGATATGACATTATTAGGTGTTAGTGCGCCTTTCTTGTTGTGGATCTGAGTGCTCTCGCAGAGAAAAACACACATGCATGTGTTAATTCTTTGATTTTTCCATGAAAATAAATCCAGTAGAACTAAATAGCAGCCAACCAGGAGAGATTTTTACCTTGGGGGTTTGTTTTTAGTCCCAAACCTCTGGTCGGCCATGGCAACACCTATGCATCTGTTGCCAAATTGGAAGATTATACAAAATCCCAACAAAATAAAGAAAAACCCATTTTAATTCAGTAAATCACAATATAAAATTATAAATCATATTCGTTTTGATTTGAAAATTACATGTGAGAGATCGAAAAACCCGGATTAGAATCTTCCAATTTGGAGGGGGTTCCAATTCGAAAGGGGCAAGGGAGAATCATGGTGTGGAAGAAGGGAAAATCATGGTTTGGAAGAAGAGGATGAGAACATGAGAAGACTGGAGAGAGTAATTTGGAGGAAGAGAGGAAGGGGAGAGGGAGAGAGAGACTGAGGAAGCAGCGGAAATGGGAAATGGGAGAGAGAGAGTGTTTGAGATATGAAATGGGAAATGGGAAATGGGAGTGAGACGGCTAGGGTTTGTAAAGTTAAGAAATTTTATAAAGCATTAAATAAAAGAAACCTATAAATAACTTACTGGTGCAATTATAACAATTCAAAGCCTACAATCAAGTGGGCTTGCAGCGACTAACCCCAACCTGCAGGGAAGGGGTTCAAACCTTGACGCCTGCATGTGTTAGTATTTATAAATATTTTTTTTTTCGGTTCGGTTCGGTTTTCAGACCTCAAAAACCGAAACCGAACCAACCAGATTTGGTTCGGTTTTTTTCGGCTTCGGTTCGATTTGGTTTTCGGTTTTTTTCGGTTTTCGGTTTTCGGTTTTTTGAACCCACCCCTAATTTGTGTAAGTCACTTCAGATCAATTTATTGTTCACTGAAGCTATGTACTCAATGACAACCTTGTAATGGTTCGTGTTGATTAATGAAATACACTATTGTTTCCTGTAAAAAAAACAAAAACAAAAACAAAAAGAGAAAAAAAAAAAAAGAGAAGAGATAGAGATTTGGATTCAATCTCTTGAAGCACTACTTTTGTTTTGATAAAGTGTATCACCCTTGAGGAAGGGCCTTTATCTTCCCCTTGAATGGCACCTTGAAAACTCCTTCCTTTGATCTCATTTGGATGGTTGAACAAGTTCTTCATATGTTACGGTTTGAGCTAATTCACTTGATGTGAAGAATAGGGTTATCTTACAAGTGATTTGGTTGCTAGCTAATTCACTCGTAAGCCCGGCCTTGGTAGTAAGATTTTTTTTTTTTTGAACAAAAAATATTGTCTATACTAAGGGGGAGGGTAGACCTAGCATTCGTGTCGTGTTTCTCGTGTTCGTGTCGTTTTCGTGTCATACCCGATAGCTTAATGGATCGTGTCGTGTAACACCCGTTAAAATAAACGGGTAATATGACCCGACCCGAAATTGACCCGTTAATATTATCAGATAATATGACCCGACCCGTTACCCGATGAGAAAAATATATTCTTACATAAACAATTAGAGTAAGAGCCATGATTTGTGTAAGTAGAAAGCAAAAGGCAACATGAGAATATAAAAACAAGGCTAACAACTTCTTATGACAAAAAAACTTGGTAAATGAGTGCAAACAGCAGTCTCGAATCTCAACCAGTAAATTGACCATGCTTCCGCACGCAGTGTATTGCAAACCAGAAAAAAAAAAAAAAAAAAAAGTAGAGAGAATTAAGCCAGGATCCTTATTCAAAATAACAAGAACTATGCTGAACAATTAACCCATCTTGGAGACCGGATCTCCTAAACAAAAAAGAAGAATTCTATACACACACGCCCTGCTCACACCATATACAGTATAAGTGGAAAAACTCTAGTGCTCAGAGGACACAATGGCAGACAAGGATTCATCATAATTCAACAACGTAGTAACATGATTTGGAAATTTATAGGAAAACTTAGATAGTTTCTTCTTCGTTTCTTTTCACCGCCTTTGTGCTCTGCATTTCAAAAACATTTGACTACAGTAATCAGCCTAGATATCTAGGGTCCGAACATAATCTATCAAAATACGATTGAACACTTGTGCGTAAAAGCAAAAACTATGCTTTCAACGTTGAGAGCAAAGCCACTGCTGCTTTTGCTGCTACTGTTGATCTTCAACGTTGAGGACGACCGACCCTCTCTGCTTCTCTATTGATCTCGCCGGCCAATTTTCAATTGGGCTATGGTATTTGGGTTTTCTCCGAATGGCGAAAAACTCGAGACAAGCTTAGTGGGAGGGGTGAAGCGAGGAAGATGAAGCAGATGGGAGGGGTAAAGCGAGGAAGATGTGGAGATGCAAAGACGTTGAGATTCCGTCCCTCTACCACTACGACTGCGGCTGTGGAGTACGGCTGTGAAATGTGATGAGATTATTGAAGATTGGGTATTTTTGGGATTAGATGGTGAAAATATTGAAAAGGGGAGGGGTATTTTTGTCCAAAAAAATATAATAATATAAGTGAAATATAATCCAATGGTAAAGATTTAATCTCACATAAATGAGATTAAATCTATGGCTATTGTTTAAGTAAGATTTTTTAATTAATGTAGAAATCTGAAAAATATAAAAAATATACAAATGCTCGTAATGACAAGCTTTACAATTTTCATAAAAGACTCAACTCTGAAATACGCCACTATAATCACATAAACTATAGATCTAAATTTAACCGTTGATTGTCGTTTACATTTATGCTCCATTCTTCTCACCAAATTTTGTTTTTTTGGATTTTCTATTTTGAAAACATGATCTCTTAGAAGATGCAAGAAGATGAATGGTTCATATCATTGATATTACTTTCAGAGTTTTACTATTAGTGAAAATATAGCTCGAAGTTTATAAAATTTCTAGAAACTATATAACATCAACTTATATTTTAGTTAACCATAAATATCGGAATGTCATATCAATGATCTAAACCGTTCATTTTTCTACATCAGCTTAAAGATCACTTTATAAAAAAGAAAATCTAAAAAATGAAATTCGATGAGTAGAATAAAGCGTAAACAACAATGGACGGTTAAATTTAAATCTAAGGTTTATGGATTATGGTGTCAGATTTCGGAGTTGACCCCTTCACGAAAGTTGTAAAACTTGTCATTATGAGTGGTTCTATATTTTTTTTTACATTTTTCACACTTCTACAATAATAATTATTAATTTTGCACTCAAATAAAAAACACTATTCATGAGATTTGGAGGATTTTAAAAATCTAAACGACCATGTAACCATCGTTTAAGTGTACATAATGCAATTACGAGCGTTTATATTTGCTTTCACATTTTTCAGACATATACATTAATGATTATGAATTTTATTTATTTTGAACTCCCTTAAAAATACTATTCATGAGGGTTTGTATGGTTTTAAAAATTCAAACGATGATATACCCATCCTCAAAGCGTAGAGGATGCAATTACAAGCGTTTGCATATTTTTTCACATTTTTCGCACTTGTAAATTAATTATTATAATTTTTTTAATGTGTTTGGTATTTTAAATTACTTGATATTTTTATTTTTAATGTGTTTTTTAATTTTTTTAAACTCACTTTTTGCCTATAGTATACTATAAAATAAATAAATAATTTTAAAATTTTAAAATTTATATAGAATAATAATACAATAATAATTAATAAACAATATATACATATCCAGTATATCTATTGTATTTTATAGTAATTGTTTTAATAGTTTAAAAAATTAAAATCATCAAAATAACTTTTTTCTTATCGTGTAGAAACAAGTTACCTGCGTGTCATTATCGTGTAAACATGTTAAGGACCCGTTATTGTCGGGTTCTTATCGTGTGACCCGATAACGACCTGATTAGTTATCGTGTTGACCCGAAACCGGTTATTTTCGTGTCCTTTACGTGTTGTGTTAACGTGTCGTGAAAGAAATTGCCATGTCTAGGGGAGAGGGTGGACTTAGCCTCACAATGGGCTAGCAATAATATGGTTCAAATTCTCCTTTGGCAAAAATAGAACCTAAGACCTCTTACTTACATAATGCAATTACGAGCGTTTATATTTGCTTTCACATTTTTCAGACATATACATTAATGATTATGAATTTTATTTATTTTGAACTCCCTTAAAACTACTATTCATGAGGGTTTGTATGGTTTTAAAAATTCAAACGATGATATACCCATCCTCAAAGCGTAGAGGATGCAATTACAAGCGTTTGGATATTTTTTCACATTTTTCGCACTTGTAAATTAATTATTATAATTTTTTTAATGTGTTTGGTATTTTAAATTACTTGATATTTTTATTTTTAATGTGTTTTTTAATTTTTTTAAACTCACTTTTTGCCTATAGTATACTATAAAATAAATAAATAATTTTAAAATTTTAAAATTTATATAGAATAATAATACAATAATAATTAATAAACAATATATACATATCCAGTATATCTATTGTATTTTATAGTAATTGTTTTAATAGTTTAAAAAATTAAAATCATCAAAATAACTTTTTTCTTATCGTGTAGAAACAAGTTACCTGCGTGTCATTATCGTGTAAACATGTTAAGGACCCGTTATTGTCGGGTTCTTATCGTGTGACCCGATAACGACCTGATTAGTTATCGTGTTGACCCGAAACCGGTTATTTTCGTGTCCTTTACGTGTTGTGTTAACGTGTCGTGAAAGAAATTGCCATGTCTAGGGGAGAGGGTGGACTTAGCCTCACAATGGGCTAGCAATAATATGGTTCAAATTCTCCTTTGGCAAAAATAGAACCTAAGACCTCTCACTTACAAGTGAAGAGAAATACTACTAGACCGTAATACTAAATGATAGTAGTAAGATTTAAGAGAATGAGGTTCTCTCTAATCAATTTATTTAATGTAAAATAAAACTTATACTCATATGTTAAATTACTATAAAGGAATTACTGTACTCTTTAATATAATCTTAATTTCTTGTACACCCAAATTGAACACCAAGGTTTTTATACAAAGAAATGGGGTCATCAAGCACAACGTTGATTTCAACGTCAGTCACCCCTTTGTCTTTCTCTCCAACGTTGATTTCAACTTTTAGTATTTAAAACCAATTGAAGCTAACTAAAATATAAAGAATTTAAACAATAGAAGGAGAGATGTTTATACATGTTGCGAGGTGGAAGCGAACTAGGTGCAAACAATTATAGCTAATCATTGTTGGGATTTAAATGAATGTCACAGATTTAGGGTCTACACAGAAACAAGTAGGTTTCTGAAGAGACTCTTCTGGACTTCATGGATTTAAGTTGTCTCACAACTTCAATCCCATGGGCTCCATTTGGGTTTAGGCCCAATGAACCTTGAAATCTGTGGACTAATTTCAAACCCAAATGAATTTTTAATGTCCGTAAGATTAATTGCCTTTTAATTCAATCTCTTCATTTCATGAATTAACTATTTAATTTCTATATAAAAAAAAATTAACTATTCAACCAAAAAAAAAATTGATGTTAACCATTCTTTTGTTTTGTGAAATTATGTTACTACCCTTAACTTTTTTATTTTGATAGAAGACTAAATAGTCTTTTCGCTCTCTTTTAATTGACAAATAGAATTCTGTTAAATTATTAACTAGCATACGGGCACATACAAAATGTGTGAGAATTTTTTATTTTTGTTTTTGAAATAGAAGGAGAGAGGAAGAGAGAATTTTTTTTATTTTATTATTTATTTATTTTTATATTAGAGATATGTTAGGATTACATGTAGGTGAGGTTTTGAAAAAAAAAACAACAAAATTTGGTTGTGTGAAATTATATTTTTGCCCCATATTTCTCATTCATGTTCTGTTTTAATTAGAGGATTAAACTGATAATTTCATAGAATTTTTGTTGACAATGAGTGTTTTATTAATTAGTAGAGATTAGTAGAGATATGTAGTTTAAATGTAGTAATGCCAAAGGAGAAATAGCACTTCAAAGGGGGGAAGAGAATATATTGCAGTTGAACAATTTGTCTAGAAGAATGAATTATGCTTTATAGACATTTATAGTACCCTTTAGGCATGGTACTCTATATAATTTAATTATTATTTCTCTTAAAATCAATCAAAAGTTCATCTGTACTCCAAGAACTATTTGGAAAATTGCGATGGACTTGTAAATCGAACGTACATTGATGATCTCGAAATAATATAACATTCCATTTGCTTTTGCTATGCAGTTGTCTCCAAAAGAAAACTTATTAGAAAGCATAAACAAAACGAAAAGAGTTGCAAATTTCTCAATTAGGAGCTCCGGTATGTACTTGATTTTGTTGTTTAATTTCATTTGAAATTTATTTTTGCATTCCATGTCACATCCTCGTCCGGGCCCCTACCACATCCCCGGCTCGACTCCACCGTATCACGATATTGTCCGTTTTGGGCCCTGACCACGCCCTCACGATTTTGTTTTTGGGAACTCACACGAGAACTTCTCAGTGAGTCACCCATCATGGGATTGCTCTCGCCCTAACTCGCTTAACTTCAGAGTTCCGATGGAACCCGAAGCCAATACGCTTCCAAAAGGCCTCGTGCTAAGTAAAGATGAGAATATACATATAAGGCTTAGAGGATCAAATCCCCTGGGCGATGTGGGATGTGATAATCCATCCCCTTAGGGGTACGATGTCCTTATCGGCACACTTTCGACCAAGGATTGGCTCTGATACCAAATTGTCAATTGTCACATCCTACATCTCCTAGGGGAGTGGATCATCTAAGCCTTATATGTATATTCTCATCTCTACCTAGCACGAGGCATTTTGGGAGCTCACTGGCTTCAGGTTCCATCAGAACTTTGAAGTTAAGCGAGTTAGGGCGAGAGCAATCCCATGATAGGTGACCCACTAGGAAGTTCTCGTGTGAGTTCCCAAAAACAAAACAGTGAGGGCGTGGTTGAGGCCCAAAGCGGACAATATCGTCTTACGGTGGAGTCGAGCCCGGGATGTGGTGGGGGCCCGGGCCAGGATGTGACACTCCAAAAATCAAATTGTCCAAAAATTTACTTTTATTTGAAAAATGTTATTTTATTTGAGAATTGTTATTTCCACTTCAAACTCTTGCTACAACCACCATGTCCACCAACACTGTCGTTGTCTTATACATTACAAAAACGCAAAATTGTATTTGTCTTTTGAGCCTTCCGTCTTTTTTCGTTTGCACAACCGTTTTCAAAATATCGTTTATAAAAGGGTAATTCTCACTTTATTACCTTGAAGTATCATGATTTTCAAACTTTCATAAGTTTTTTCATCCTAGTCTCATACCTAAAGTCTAAAGTTTGAATTTTGTGACATTTTCATAATTCCGTTAGTCTGACTGTCTGAACCTTCGTTAAAACATAAGTAGTGCTCACGTGGATGATGACTTTGTAGTGACTTGTCATTGTGGCCTACGTGGATGATGACTGTGCATAATTTTTTTTTGGAAAATTCAAAATAAAAATAAAATTTAAAACATTGGGTTGTGGGATCGACAGAGCCTCAAAGTCTCATCCTTCTCCCTCTTCAGAAATCGGATTGTGATGATTTGAGACCAAAAGAGACTAAAATTTTAACACTTTTCTTTGATGAAAGTGCGAAATAGAGGAGGCGAAATTTAAAACCAAAGTTTGCGGAATTTGGAGGGTTTGGTTGGATTTTGAGTCCAAATTGGATAATGGAAAATGAAAACTAGAAGGTTATTGGGGATCTGAAATGGATCTTTTAGAGTCTTGATAGGCTTTGAGATTGTCAAGAGAGATAAAAATGTTATTTTAACCGTTTATTTATACCATGTTTTGTATCATCTCTAATAAAGATAAAATTTATATGGATTGACAGACCTTATCTTTATTAAAAAAAATTAAATAAGTAATGATATAAATAGATGATAAATGTAACATTACTTAAAAAAACAAAAAAAAAAAACCAGAGAAATCTGCCAAAATATCAAAAGAAGACAAAAAGGTGGGATATTTTTTAAGATCTAGATATGAGCCTTCATTGAAAACATCCTATAAATTACAAAATCTTTGAAATTTCATGCTCTGTAGAGAAGAGAGTGCGAAAAACGATACTAAAAACAAAGCAGAAAACCAAATTAAACGATTGGATTTTTGAAATTCTTACACAGAATCTAGAAAAAGCTCAAATTTTCAGCTGGGAAATGTTTTCATGGGCTGCAATTGGTCTCCCTCACCTTCGTCACCTTCGACACATACCTCTACGGCGGCACCGACAAGGCCGCCTACGTTTTGTCGATCCTCGTTAACGACGACGATGACAACGCCCAACTCTCAGTGGAACGAGAGGCCGAGAGGCGGCGAGGAGGATGGGGATTCGAGGCATCGGAGAGCTCACCTTCGAGCCAATCGTTCTACATTTCAGCAACAGGAGGCGTGTCCTCATTGAACTTGGATTGTTCTTCAGCAACAGGAGGAGACGTGGAAGACACAGGTGGTTTATCATGCTCCAGCTCATGGCTGCCTTGATTTCGCGGTTGATGGCCTCAGATTTCTTTAGCTCGTCATGAGCCTCTAGAACTCGTCGAGCCTTGGCAGAGTTAACTCGGTCAGCTTGCGAGAATTGGGGGTCAACCCCATCGTACCATCCAGCTCAGTAGCTCTGTGATACAGTGTTTAACGAGCCTTGGTGGTCTTCAACGAGCAAATCGTTCTACATTTCGATCTCTGCCTCATGCACCGGCTTTATGTGAGCTGATACGGTGTTTGTTAAAATGTCTCAGTGAAATTCAAAGCAGATTATATATGTTTTTCATAGTTTTTAAGATTTGAAAACGGTTGCCTAAATTCCGTACCAAGCAAATTTTTTTAGTATAATAATTGTATGTGAAAACTTGTTCATGGTCTCGACTTCTACTTTGCAAGTGTGGTATAACCTTCTTTTCGCTTTTACTATGCAGATTTCTCCAAAAGCAAAAGAAAACCAAAAGATTTGCATACTGCTCTGTTTTTCTTCAAGCCTAGTCTTGATCATGAGTTAAGGTATGGCCTATTGTTTTTTTTTTTTTTTTTAATTTCATGTGCTTTGATTAAAAAAAATAAATAAATACCTTTCTCGCATCCTAAATATTTTGTTTGGATTCGTATATATTCAACAGATAAAAAAAGCAGACGAATTGGTAAGCTGAAGGTGCCATGGCGAAGGAGATAATCACTGCAATTATTCCTACAATAATTGACCACACAGTTAGACCACTTGCACGGCAAGTGAGTTGTGTCATTTTCTACAAAAGCAACCTTAAAGATCTAAGGAGTACATTGAAGAATTTTGATGCTGTCAAACAAAGGATGAACCATGCGGTTGAAGAAGTCGAAAGAAAAGTTAATCAAAAAGTGGAAGCCGATGTCCGGAACTGGCAGACAGAAGCGGATGGGATCTTTCGAGAGGCAGAAGCATTATTGGAAGATGAAGGCCGTGCAAAGACAAAGTGTCTCTATATATGTCCTAACCTGATATCCTATCATCAGCTCGGCAGAAAATCAACTAAATTGGTGAGAAAGATTGAAGAACATGAAAATAAAAAAAAAGAGTTTTCCAGTGTTTCTTACAAAGTTCCCGTAGAAGACGTGTCTGCCATAGCCTCGCACGAGTACATGGCCTTTGAATCAAGGATTTCAATGGTGAAGGATATCATTACGGAACTGAAAAAACCTGATATCAATAGGATTGGTGTGTACGGATTAGGGGGCGTTGGGAAGACAACACTTGCCAAAGAGGTTTACAGAGAAGCTATGGAAGGGAAGTTATTTGATAATGTGGTTATAATACTAAATGTCAAAGAAAAAAAAGACAACGAAACAATTCAAAAAGAAATTACCAAAAAGCTGGGGATGGACGTTGATGAATCTGAGGATATGGGAACAAGGGCGAATCTCCTATGGGCCAAGATTAAAGAAAGGAAGACTCTTGTCATTTTAGACGATGTTTTGGAAAGAATTGACTTTGAGGCTCTGGGACTCGTCGGTGTGCCGAACTGTAAGTTATTGTTGACTTCTAGAGATAGTAAAGTTTTATTCTCTGATATGCGTACGCAAAAAGAATTTCGACTTGGGTTTTTAACAGAAAAAGAAAGTTGGAGTTTGTTTGAGAAGATGGCAGGTAATGTCGTTAAAGACAACCGTATACTGAAAGAAGGAACCCAACTAGCAAAGAAATGTGGTGGTTGGCCGGTTTTGGTTGTTGCAGTTGCAAGTGCTTTAAGGGAAAGTAGTTTGGAGGAATGGAAAGATGCGTTGAGAAGTTTCAAAAGATTTGACAAGAAAGAAATGAATGAAAAAGCATTCTTGGCTCTAAAGTGGAGTTACGAACAATTGGAGGATCAAGAGCTTAGGCAATTGTTCTTGCTTTGCGGGAGTTGCAGCAATTTTCTCAGTGACTTGTTAAAGTATAGTATGGGTTTGGGTTTGATAAAAAATGTTGAGACGGTGGAAGAGGCACGGGTTTCATTGAATTTAATGGTTAAAAAACTAAAAAAGTCTTGCCTATTGCTGGACAGTTATGATGATAGGACTGTTAGAATGCATGAGCTCGTACGAGATGTTGCTGTCTGGATTGCATCTGATGATCTAAAGGCCTTTTCAAGAGCACATGGAGATGAGGTGAAGGAATGGCCAACTGAGGATTTCCTCAAAAAATGCACAAGGATGTCCTTTGGAGGTTGCAAGATCCCCAGGCTTCCTGAAGTACCTTGGGAATGCCCAGAATTAAAATTGTTGATTTGGGAGAATGATAGTATTGGCGACTCCCAGGAAATCCCAAGCAAATTTTTTGAAGGGATGAAAGAACTCAAAGTGTTGGATGTAACCGAATTCCGTATTCCGTCACTACCTCCATCTCTTCTATCCCTAAAGCATCTCCAGACATTGTGTTTAGATCGGTGCGAGTTGGTAGACATAACTCTTGTTGGACAGCTAACAAACTTGAAAATTCTTAGCTTCCTAAAGTCCAAGATTAAAGAGTTGCCCAAAGAAATAGGGGAATTGACAAGGCTACAATTATTGGATTTGACCGGTTGCTCTGAACTTGTTGTGATCTCACCTGGTGTTATATCAAGCTTGACAAGACTAGAAGACTTGAGGATGGGACTTTTCAAGCAATGGGAGGGTGCAGGTCCCACTAGTGGAGGAAGTAATGCTACTGTTTCAGAGCTGAAGCACTTGGTTGAACTAACTGCATTAGACATACATGTTCCAGATGCTAACCTTCTTCCAGCCAACTTGTTCTCTGATAAGTTAGAAAGATACAGCATACTTATCGGTGATTGTTGGGCATATCCTGACATCCATCCAACCTCCTCGAACATGCTAAAACTCAAGATTACAAGGAGAAATCAGTTCGACCGAGGTATAAAGTTGTTGGTAAAGAAATGTGAGCAATTGTACTTGGATGGGATGGAGATTGTGAATATTATTTCCTATCTATTTGACAGTGAAGCTGTTAATCAACTGAAGCATCTCCATGTCCAAAACGACGACAAAGTCAAATATGTCATTAACTCCGTCAGTTGGGGTTATTCTCATAATGTCTTCTCCAACCTGGAGTCTCTAGCTCTTGAAGACCTTGTGAGTTTGGAAAGTGTAAGTTATGGGCAACTCATAGGCGAGCCTTTCCGAAAGTTAAAATCTTTGACACTTTGGAATCTACCAAAGCTTATTGGTTTCTCTTCCAAAGGCAAGCAGTCAACGATTGCTACAGAAGCCGACGAAATCATTACGGAGGATGAAGTTGGTGGACCATCGAGACTGTTCAATAATGGGGAGGTACTTTCTTAGTCATTTTTCTAGCAAAATGGTTGCATGTTTCTTTCTCCAAATAGCTTTCTTCTTCGAATTTCGACATATAATTCTTTTCTCTTTCAATAAGAAAAAAGATGCAAATGCCTAAGATTTATTTTTTCCAATAAGCAAAAACCATTTAAATGATATATTATGTTATTAGGTTTTGATATTAAGAATTTTTTTTCCCAGGTATTCTCCTAACAAGTTCAAATCTTCTGAACCCATTTAGACTTTTTTAAAATTTTGATATCTGTCCATTCACTCATCCAAACCTAACGGAGTTAACTCCAAATAAAATAAATAAATAAAAAAACAAAAATCAGAGCGTAGCCCAGCGTACTGGCTACCTCTCCCATTCTCCTTCCTTCCCAACGCCACCAATCACCGACCCCTCCCTCACGGACCACCACCTCTTCAAGCTCAGCTGCAGCATCTCCCTTGATGACATCGTCATCGACATCGCCAAGGCTATGAGAACAGATCCATGGCCGAAGGAGCTCGCGGGAACGGTGAAGTAGATTCTCGGAATCTACGTCTCGGTGGGCTTCACGGTCACGGTCATCGTCCCCTATTCTTTGAAGGAGCATTTAAATTGAAGGGAGAGGCTTTTGGGTTTGATTTATGGATTTAAAGTGTGAAGGAGATGCAATTGATATTGCTGCTGTTGTGTTTGGGGAAGTGAGAGAAAGAGAGGAGGATGACGGAGGCAGATTCTCTGCTCCTTTTTTCCCATACACTTCCATTCTCTCCTTGTTTGTGTGGTCACGCTTAAACCACGTCAACATTTTATATTGATTTTTTTATAAAGATAATAAGACAAAAAGACGTGGCTTAATCGTAATCATAGAAACAGAGGAGGATAGAAGTGTAGGGGAAAAAAGAGCAGAGAATCTGCCTCCGAGGATGACCGGCGTCTTTTTTCTTACATTTGTTTTTATTTTTATTTGAGTTTATTAGGAGTTGACAAAGTTATGTTACGATTAAGTTTGTGGACAGGTGGCAAGTGTCATAGATAAACTACACTTATTTTAAGTGCAAAAAATTTAAACTCGGGCCCTAATCACAGGAGAGTCCTCTACTAATCACCAAAGTTTCACAATAATGTGTTTTTGGTATCAATTTAAATAAAATTGATTAAATTTGAAATTAAATTTAGGGAACTTTAACGAAAAGCTCCCGGTACTGTTCACTTTAACGAAAAACCACATTTTTACATTAAAAAGTCAATCATGGTACTATTCACTTTACCCTTTATTTTGTCCTTATCGTTAAAACTCAAAGTTTTCAAGCCTTTTTCATTAGTTTTCTTTTAAATTTACTCCAATTCGTTCATTGCTAATCAATGAAAGTAGAAAGACTTACAACTGTCTAGTAGCCTAGTAGCTTACTTTTTAATACATGACCTTTACTTTATGTCTACACATTTGGAACATGTAAGGCTAAAGCCATGTAATCCATAAATTCCTAACCTAAACATGATTTTTGTTCTGTACTATGCAGGTTTTGATGTCCAACTTAACAACCTTGACTGTGCATCAATGTAATAGCTTAAGATTCTTGTTTTCGAGTTCCATGGTTAAATGTCTCGGGCAACTCAAACATATCAAGATATCCAAATGTCAAGCACTACAAATGGTATATGACACATCATCTACCACTCAATTGAATGGTATTAAGTGCCCAAATCTAAACTTAGTTGAGATAGACTCGTGTGATAGTTTGAAAAATGTCTTTCCTGCCTCAATGGCCAAAGATCTTAAGCAGCTAAGCAAGTTGAAGGTTGAGAATTGTAGTTTAATGGAGGAAATTGTTGCGAAGGAAGAAGGACCACAAAAGGCATACGAGGAGTTCGGGTTCCCTAAAGTAACATCTATGGAATTTGATAATCTGCCCCGACTTCGGAGTTTCTATCCAGGACTGCGTGTTTCTAATTGGCCATCACTCAACATGTTAAAGTTAACGAAATGTGGTGGTGTGGAGATTTTTGCTGTTGAGTTTTCAACATATCAAGACAAGTTTGAGTTAGGCCACCCAAGACCAACGGAACAACCTTTCTTTTTGATTGAGAAGGTAACCATACTTGTACACAACTCTTTTGATATTAGAAATTTTATGTGATTTTTACATACTAGTTAAACATACACCATCAAGTAGATACATTTATTATGTTTTTAAAATTAAAGTTATTATGTGGTGTCTAGTTTTTCAAAATATCTTAAAGGGTGCCGTTACCGTTGATTATATTTCAGGATAAGTCATTCTTTAACTTGGAACACTTGATATTGGACGAGAACACGGAGATTTGGTATGAACCGTATGGTCCACTCCCAGCAGAGTTGTTGAGAAAACTAAAAGTAATTTTTTTTGCTACTTCACATCCCAAGTCAGATGTTTTCTTTGAGAATTTACAGAATACTGAACTGCTCCATGTGCTTTCTGCTCCTTGGAAAGAATTACATGAAGTTGAGACCCTCCCACGTGTAAAGGTTTTGTGGCTCATCGATATGCCGGAGCTGATACATCTAGGAATGGAAAACTCCCAACTAGGGGGCCCTGTTTTTCCAAACTTGGAATTTCTACACCTAGAAAAATGTGGCAGATTAGAGAATCTAACTTCATCATTGATATCCTTTGGAAATCTAAGAATTTTGCACATATGGAGTTGTCACGAACTGCAATACTTAATACCTTATTCTGTGGGTAAGAATTTGCAGCAACTCCAGCTGTTGGATGTTGGGTACTGTGAAAGAATGGTAGAAATAGTGGCAAGTAATGGAGATGATTCAGAAACTGAGATCACTTTCAGTTGCTTGCAACATCTTGAACTTTCTGACCTACCAAGTCTGCAAGGCTTTTGCACGGGAAATTGCATTTTTAAAGTCCCATCCTTAGAAACTTTGATTGCCAAGAACTGCCAGCTGATAGATTTAAAGATTTCTCCTGATGGGTTACTCCAAAGTGATCCAAGACCAGAAAGACTACAAATAGCAGAGGAAACTGATGATGTACCGATGCTAAGTGATTGAAAGGAGAGTGATCCCGATCAAACTGTAAGTACTTCATTCACTAATTAAGCATCTATTAATTTCACTCTCCAATTTTTCAGCTTTTTTCTGAACCTTGAACCATCAAATTTAAAAGTCTGATTTATTCATCTTATTCATAGTTGTTCAGTCGGATTTCATATTGAACAGTTTGTGTTTATTTGTAATCGTCAACTAAATATGTATTTCTACAGGAGCAGCTGATGATTGCAGATTTAAATGTGTCTTTTGCCTGGCGTGTTAAGGTTTTCCGATTATGTGCTATTGCGTGTTTGTGTGTTATTTTCCTCTTCCTTTTGCCTTTCCTTTTAAAGGAAGAAATATCAGCCTGGAGAGCAGACTGGAAGGAACTCTGACCTGTTGCAAGCTTCCGCTTCAAGGGAGAACCTTGGTTGTGAGATTTCTGTTGGCAATGAGGTCAATTTCAAGCCTTGGTTATATTATGTTTGGGTATGATTGTTGTTAATGTAGACAGAGGAAGATTGAAGGAGAAGATCAGAATCCAAGAAATAGAGAGAGAGAGAGAGAGAGAGAGAGAGAGAGAGAGCGAGATTTTAGAGACAGAAGCTGCAAACTGTTATATTGATCTTTCTTAATCTCAAAGTAATTACAATGATGTATTTATATAGAAGACTAACTCTCTAACTAACTATCAAACTAAGGTTTACAACCTTTGGACAAATGGCATTATCCTAGCAACTGTCTATATCCTTACATGCCCCCTCAAACTCATGAGTGTATGATCCGAGCATGAGGTTGAAACAATGAGACTGAAAAAGAGGAGCACTAAGGCCCTTGGTTAAAATATCTGCAAATTGTTCTCGAGAGGAGACAAACTAAACACATAGTTTCTTCTTAGGAACCCTTTCACGCACAAAGTGTACATCGATCTCAATGTGCTTCTGCTGAACCGGACTAAAAGACAATGCTATGGCAGAAAGATTGTCACAGAAGATAACAAGAGGAACAACAGGCTTAACATGCATAAATTCCAGCAACTGTTGAATCCAATCAAGCTCAGCTGATGTAGTAGACATAGCTTTGTATTCTGCTTCCGTTGAGGAACGAGAAACAGTGTTTTGTTTTTTGGAGGACCAAGAAATAGGGTTATTGCCCAAGAAGACAACCAAACTAGTAGTTGAACGCCTATCATTGGGATCACCAGCCCAATTTGCATCACTAAATGCCTTCAGTATTAAATCTCCTCGAGTATAAGAGGTGCCAACAGATAACGTCCCCTTTAGATACCTCAAAATCCTCTTTATAGCTGTAAAATGTGACACCATTGGAGATTGCATAAACTGACAAACTTGATGAACTGAGAAGGCAATGTTCGGGCGAGTGAAAGTGAGGTATTAGAGGGCTCCAACGATACTCCGGTATGCTGTTGGATTATTATAGGGAATGCCATCATCTTTAACCAACCGATTGTAAGGTAAACAAGGGGTGTCACTTACAATCTACCATCTCAACTTTCTGCAACAAATCCAGTATATATTTGGACTAAGACAAGAATAATCCCGTAGCAGTTTTGAGAACCTGAATTCCCAAAAAATAATGGAGCTCCCCTAAGTCCTTGATGTCAAACTCAGAGGTTAAAGAGTTGATTTCCTGTTGAATAGCTGAATGAGAACTGCCAGTAATAATAATATCATCGACATAGAGTAGGAGTACCACAATGTCACTGCCAACCATCTTAACAAATAAAGAAGAATCAGCATATGTGGATTGAAACCCAAGAGTGGGAAGAAAACTTGTAAATCTGTCATTCCAGGCTCTAGGAGCCTGTTTCAATCCATATAGTGACTTGTGTAATTTACAAACCAAATCAGGATGGACAGGATCTCCAAAACCAAGAGGTTGAGACATGTACACTTCTTCATTTAACAAACCATGCAAAAAAGCATTCTTGACATCCAACTGTCGAAGAGTCCAATTGAAGTGAGCTGCTAAGGCTAGAACTAACCTTACAGTGGTTGGTTTAACCACGGGACTAAAGGTTTCACCATAGTCCAATCCAGGCTCTTGACTAAACCACTTAGCAACAAGTTGAGCCTTATGCCTAGCCACTGTCCCATCTGAGTTCTTTTTGAGTTTGAAAACCCACTTACAACCAACAAGGTTCTTGTGAGGAGGCAAATGTACAAGACTCCAAGTATGTTGTGTATGCAATGCATCAACCTCTTCCTGCATTGCTTTGTACCAAACTGGTACCTTCATTGCATATTTATATGTTGCAGGTTCCACCAAAGTTAAATCAACATCACGAGATTCAGCCACTTGACTGAAAAATACCTTCTTCTTAATGATGCAATTCTTACTTCTAGTTTGCATAGGATGCATATTAAGTGGAGCAAATGGTAACACCACTTGAAGTAAATTCGAACTAAATTCAGAGTCCACAGGGAGTTGAGAAATAGAACTTGCAGTAGCAGTAATGGACTGAGAAGAGGTACTGGTTGGTGAAGCTGGTGCCAAATGGGGTAATGCAAAAGAAACTGATGGTGAAGATAGTATTTCAGTAGGTGGAGAGTTTGGTGGTAGAGGTGAGTGTGTTGGGTTTGTTTGAGAGGGAACTAGGGTATTGTGCATAGTAGGAACTGAAAGTGGTGACCATGACTGAGAGGAAGAGGATGTCACATGTTTGTGCTTAGACAATGCAAACAAGTGAGGGTAGGGAAATCTAGTCTCATCAAACACGACATGTCTAGAAATGTAGAACCTACCTTTTAACACATCAAAACAAATAAATCCCTTATACTTTGAGGCATACCCAAGAAATACACACTCTGTGGTTTTAGCTTGTAACTTTGTCTGAATGTAAGGTCTTAATAGAGGAAAACAGGAACACCCAAACACCTTAAGATGTGTCAAAACAGGAGGAGTGCCAAAAACCATTTCAAATGGTGAACAATTATTCAAAACTGGTGTAGGCATTCGATTTATAAGATATACAGCAGCTTGACAAGCAAAGGTCCAGAAGGATGAGGGTAATTTGGCAGATTGTAACAATGTGACAGTGGTTTCAACAATGTGTCTATGATTTCTCTCGGTCAAGCCATTTTGTTCTGGAGTATAAGGACAAAATTTATGGTGAAGTATACCTTTATTGGTAAGAAAAGTTTGAAGTTTATTGCTACAATATTCACCACCACCATCAGTTTGTAAAGTCTTAATACAAACAGAGAATTGGGTTTGCACAAAGGAATAGAAGGCAACAAAGATGTCAAAGAAATCTGATTTATTGACAAGAGGAAACAACCAACAATATCTAGTGCATTCATCAATGAGAGTTACATAATACTTGTAACCATCAATGGAATTACATGAAGAAGGACCCCAAAGGTCACTGTGTATAGTTTCGAAAGGAATTACAGAGTTGTGTGCACTAGACTGAAACGGCAATTTAGTAAACTTGCTCTCTAAACAACTATGATAGAGCATGGGAACAATGTCCTTTGTACAAGAGATATGAGACTTAGTAAGCATGATAGAAGCAATGGTATTTGAAGGATGCCCTAACCTACTGTGCCAAAGATTTGAGCTAACAAGCTGTCCAAGCAATGCAGAAGCTTTAGAATGGCCTTGAGAATGAAATGATTGATGATTGGAAAGTGACGGAATGGGGTATAGTCCATTACTGCATTGTCCTTTGTACAAGATCCTCCTTGTGGCTTTGTCCTGAATCTAGAAACAATGAGCATCAAACACTAACCAACAATTGTGGCATCCAAGAATTGTAAGCAATTGTAAAGTTCTCTTAAGTTTCAATACAAAGCTTCCTTTCTCCCATCTTCTAAGTGATTTTAGCATTCTCCAAGCTATCTTAGCTTTCTTTGTGATTCGATCGGGGGAAGCGAGGCTTCGAAGGCTTACTTAGCTTGTTCATCGAGGTATTCAAGTCTAAGTGCCGCACGGGCGGAAGGCTTAAAGAGTCATCCCGTGACAGCTGGTATCAGAGCCTAGCTCGTGAATCACTTGAAGGAAAGTAGGATATGGCAAGTGGAGAGATGGTGTCCGGAGTCTCCGAGCTAAGGGAGCGTACTGCCGAGGTCCAAGACGTTGCCAAGAGCAAGCCAAAGTTAAAGGACTTGCAAGCATCGATGGAGACCATGGAAGAGCGACTCGAGAAGGTGGAACGAACCATACTCGAGTTTGATACTCGACTTGATGAGGACGTTGTCGACAAGGAGGAAATCCAAACCATGGTGGACAATGGTAAGGATGAACTACGTGGCTTAGTGGAAGGGCTACGAGATGAGCTCCTTGGCGCTCTCAACACCATGGCAGACAACATGCGGAGGGAAGTCCAGGTTCACCTTGACAACATAGAGGCAAGGTTTGTGGCACTTCAAGAAGAGATAAAGGACACAAGGGAACTTAAGGGAGATGTGGCGTTTTGTAAAGAAGTAGTCGTGAAGCAATTCGTGCAAGGGCCGAGGGAAATCAAGGCGTTGGACTCCAAGGTAATCGACTCCTTTAAACCCAAATCCTATAATGGGAAGAGGGAAGCAAAGGAGCTCGACACATTCGTGTGGAACGTGGAGCGATACTTTAAGTACCTGAAGCTTGAAGATGACGAGTCCAAAATCTCAACGGCAACCATGTTCTTAGCTGACAATGCCCTTATGTGGTGGCGTCGCCGGAGCATGGAGATTGAGCAAGGTACGTTCTCTCTCACCACTTGGGATGAATTTAAGAAATATCTTATGTTGCACTTCTATCCCCAAAATGCCAAGTACGAAGCCAAGGAGAAACTAAGGTGGCTCAAGCAAACGGGGAGTGTCAAAGACTATGTCAACGCCTTCTTGAGCTTGTTATTCGAGGTGCCCAACATGTTAGAGGAAGACAAGCTCATGTACTTCATGAGTGGACTGCAAAATTGGGCAAAACTCGAACTACAAAGGAGACACGTGCAAACATTGTCTGATGCCATTGCCACCGCCGAATCCTTGATTGAGTTTAAATCAAGCCACCAAGGTGATTCCAAGTCCATGGGGAAGAGGGGTAACCATGAGAGAAGTGGGGGAGAACATAAGCCGAAGGACAAGGCCGAGACAAGCAAACCGAAGGAGAAGAAAACCGATAAGCATGACAAAAGCAAGGGTAAGTCTTGGCAACCCACTTGTTACCTATGCGACGGCCCTCACATGATGCGAGATTGCCCACAAAAGAAGGCCCTTAAGGCCATGGCTTTCAAGGAGGACAAGGCCGATGAGAGTAACGATGCAAGTATGGGATGCATCCGTCTACTAAATGCCATCCAGACAACCCTCCCACAACCTAAGGCTCAAGTTGGGGGAGGATCATTGTTCGTCGACGTCAAGACTGGTGACAAGATGACGCGTGTGTTGGTGGACACGGGAGCAACACACAACTTCATGACGTCGAAGGAAGCCACAAGGCTTGGCCTCCGAGTCACAAAGGAGCCTGGTATCGTGAAGACGGTAAATTCCGCTGCCACCCCTATTGTTGGAGTTGCACGCAACGTACAAGTAGACATTGGCACATGGAAGGGAAAGATCGACTTCACCGTAGTCAAGATGGACGACTATGGCGTAGTCATTGGGTTAGAGTCCATGGACAAGGTACGAGCCTTTCCCATTCCCTTCTACAATATTTTCTGTATCCTGGCCGACGAAAGACAACCTTGCCTGGTGCCATTGGAAAGGCAAGCCAAGAAGTGTACCCAGCACTTGTCGGCAATTCAATTTGCCAAGTCTTGGAAGAAATGCGAGGCCACATTTCTTGCAACCCTAATGTTGAATGAAGGGGAGGAGAAGCACGGGCCTTTGCCGAAACAAGTGGAAGATGTCCTTGTGGAGTTTGCGGACGTGATGCCTAAGGAACTGCTAAAGAAGTTGCCACCAAGGAGAGAGGTCGACCATGCGATTGAGTTGGAGCCTGGTGCTAAGCCTCCCTCCAAATCACCTTATAGGATGTCGCCACCCGAGTTGGAGGAATTGAGGAAGCAACTCAATGAGCTACTTGATGCTGGCTACATCCAACCCTCTAAGTCCCTATATGGTGCACCCGTCTTGTTTCAACGCAAGAAAGAAGGTAGCCTAAGGTTGTGCATCGACTATAGAGCATTGAACAAGATTACCATTAAGAATAAGTACCCACTTCCGTTGATCGCCGACTTATTCGATCAACTTGGTGAAGCAAGGTACTTCACAAAGTTAGATCTTCGATCGGGATACTACCAAGTGAGGATAGCCCCTGGAGACGAATCGAAGACGGCGATGGTGACCAGATATGGATCGTTCGAGTATAAAGTCATGCCATTTGGTCTGACCAATGCCCCCGCAACATTCTGCACATTGATGAACAAGGTATTCCATCCTTATCTTGACAAGTTTGTCGTGGTTTACATTGATGATATTGTTGTCTATAGTAAGACATTGGAGGAGCACGTCAAGCACTTGCGCATAGTGTTCAAGACCCTTTGGGAGCATGAACTCTATGTCAAGAAGGAGAAATGCTCCTTTGCCACAAAAGAAGTAGAATTTCTTGGCCACAAGATAAAGGAGGGGAAACTTATGATGGAAAAGGGCAAGATCAAGGCCATTCAAGAGTGGGAACCGCCGACCAAGGTACCAACACTACGATCCTTTCTGGGGCTAGCCAACTACTATCGGAGATTCATTAAAGGGTATTCAGCCATAGCGGCACCCTTAACAGACCTTCTTAAGAAGAACAAGGCATGGGAATGGATGGACCGGTGTCAAGAGGCCTTTGAGAGGTTAAAGAAGGCCCTAATGGAGGAGCCTGTACTAAGGTTGCCCGACCTTAGCAAGCCATTCGAGTTGCACACTGATGCTTCCGACTTTGCCATAGGAGGAGTGTTGATGCAAGAGGGACATCTGATAGCCTATGAAAGTCGCAAGCTAAACAATGCCGAGAAGAGGTACACGACCCATGAAAAAGAGATGACCGCCATCGTTCATTGCCTTAGAGTTTGGAGGCATTACTTGCTTGATACCCCATTCATCATCAAGATAGACAACGTTGCCACGAGCTACTTTCAAACCCAATAAAAGCTCACACCTAAGCAAGCAAGGTGGCAAGAGTTCTTAGCGGAGTTTGATTACAAGCTAGAGTACAAGCAAGGAAATGAGAACGTGGTGGCCGATGCTCTAAGTAGACGAGTAGAGTTAATGGCTACGGTACTCAAGCCGCAAAGCCATCTCTTGGGCTGTGTCCGAGAAGGTTTATCACATGACGTCCAAGCCAAGAACATTGTGGAGTTTGTCAAGGATGGGAAGACAAGAAGGTTTTGGCTTGAGGACGGCTTGCTATACACCAAGGGCAAGCGGATCTATGTCCCAAAGTGGGGAAGCTTAAGGAAAGAAATCCTTAAGGAGTGCCATGACTCAATGTGGGCAGGACATCCTGGCACTCACCGCACGTTGGCTTTGGTGAGCGATGCTTATTATTGGCCACAAATGCGGGATGATGTAGATTCATACGTGAAGACTTGTCTTGTGTGCCAACAAGACAAAGTGGAACAAAAGCAACCGGGAGGACTGTTGGAACCACTTCCCACCCCATCAAGACCATGGAAGTGTTTAACCATGGACTTCATCACACATTTGCCTAAGTCTGATGGATGTGGATCTATCTTCGTCGTGGTCGATATATTCACCAAGTATGCCACTTTCATACCCGCACCTATGGAGTGCACAGCCGAAGTAGCTGCACGCTTGTTTCTAAAGCACGTGGTGAAGTATTGGGGTGTTCCGAGGAGCATAGTCAGTGATCGAGATGCTCGCTTCACGGGTAGATTTTGGAAGGAGCTCTTCAAGCTACTTGGCTCAAAGTTAGACTTCTGCACAGCTTTTCATCCTCAAACTGATGGACAAACGGAGCGGGTTAATGCATTGTTAGAGACTTATTTGTGGCACTATGTTAGTGCCAATCAACGAGATTGGGCTAAGTTACTTGATGTTACCCAATTCTCTTATAACTTGCAACGTTCGGAGTCGACGGGGAAAAGTCCGTTCGAGTTGGCTATAGGGCAACAACCCTTGACCCCGAACACGGTCGTGACTGGCTACACGGGGAATAGTCCAGCCGCTTTCAAAACCGCTAAGGAGTGGCAATTAGCCCACGAACTTGCTCGAGCTCATTTGGAGAAGGCTTCAAAGAAGATGAAGAAATGGGCGGATCGCAAGCGAAGGAATGTGGAGTTCCAAACTGGCGACCAAGTCTTTGTGAAGCTCAATGCGTCTCAGCATAAGAGTACTCGTGGCTTGCACAAGAGCTTGTTGTGGAAATATGAGGGACCATTCCCTATCATCAAGAAGGTTGGCAAAGCCGTGTATGTTGTGGAACTCCCACCCCGCCTCAAGTTTCACCCGGTGTTCCATGTGAGCAACTTGAAGCCTTATCATGCAAACAATGAGGAACCAAGCCGAGGTGAGTCTCATCGAGCACCCCCTTTGATGACGGAGGCATTTGACAAAGAAGTGGAGAGCATTGAAGCCAAGCGTGTCGTGGTGCGACCAAGACAACCAAAGCATGTGGAGTACTTTGTCAAATGGAAGGGGCTACCATACTCTGAAGCAACATGGGAGAAAGAGACGTCCTTATGGCAATATAAGGACTTGATTCAAACATTCGAGAGGCAAGAGTTGACGAGAACGTCGACGGCTTAAGTGGGGGAGGATGTCACGGGCCATATGTTAAAAACAAAGAAATCGCCCAAGACATCATATATCTAAGCCCATAAAGCCTTGTCTTCATGGAAGCTTCTGGAACATCCTGGAAAAATCAAGAACATGGCGGAGCGTTCAAGATAATCTAGGGCATTCCGGAACATTCCACACAAGTGTACAAATTTAAGCCTCACCTAGAACAATCTAGATTAGGCAAGTTGTATCTAGAACTATGCTAGATATTTTTGGATGAAAGTAGGGAATTCTAGAACCCTCCATTGAGGAGGTGACTTAGGCCTATAAATAGGAGGCAAGGCCATTTGGCCAAGGCATCCAAGAATTGTAAGCAATTGTAAAGTTCTCTTAAGTTTCAATACAAAGCTTCATTTCTCCCATCTTCTAAGTGATTTTAGCATTCTCCAAGCTATCTTAGCTTTCTTTGTGATTCGATCCGGGGAAGCGAGGCTTCGAAGGCTTACTTAGCTTGTTCATCGAGGTATTCAAGTCTAAGTGCCGCACGGGCGGAAGGCTTAAAGAGTCATCCCGTGACACAAGGAAGTAGTAGCAGGGAAATACATGAAGTTGAGACCCTCCCACGTGTAAAGACTTTGTGGCTCATCGATATGCCGGAGCTGATACATCTAGGGATGGAAAACTCCCAACCAGGGGGCCTTGTTTTTCCAAACTTGGAAGTTCTATGCGTGCACAAATGTGGCAGATTAGAGAATCTAGATTCGACTTTAATATCCTTTCGGAATCTAACCGTTTTGACCATATGGAGTTGTGTTCTGTGGCTAAGAATTTACAGCAACTCAAGAAGTTGGAAGTTGAGTCCTGTCAAAGAATCGTAGAAATAGTAGCGAGCAAGGAAGATGATCCAGAAAATGAGATTACTTTCAGTTGCTTGCAACATTTGAAGCTTTCTGGCCTACCAAGTCTGCAAGGCTTTTGCAGGGGAAATTGCATTTTCAAAGTCCCATCCTTAGAAAATTTGATTGTCGAGGATTGCCAGCTGATCGATATAAAGATTTCTTCTGATGGGTTACTCCAAAGTGATCTAACACCAGAAAGACTACATGTAACAGAAGAAACTGATGATGTACTGATGCTAAGTTATTCAAGGGAGACTGATCGTGATCAAACTGTAAGTACTTCATTCACTAATTAAACAACTATTTATTTCACTTTCCAATTTTTCAGCTTTTTCTGAACCTTGAACCGTAACATTTAAAAGTTTGATTTATTCATCTTATTCATTGTTGTTCAGTCAGATTTCATACTGAACAATTTCTGTGTTTATTTCGTCAACGAAATATATATTTCTACAGGAGCAGCCGATGATTGCAGATTCACATGTAGATGTTAAAATTGTAGGACTCTCTTCCAAAGAGGAATCTTCATCTTTTGCCTGGCGTGTTAACATTTTCCGATTGTGTGCGATTGCGTGTTTGTTCGTTATTTTCCTCTTGTTCGTGGCAGGAATTTCCGTTGGGGATGTTTCCTGGCCGACGAGCACACAGCTCCCCTGGAGGTTGGCGCCGGTTGAGGGCTGCTGTCGGGCTTCTGCTTTGTTTCTGGGCGTTGTCGGGCAAGTCTCTTCGGGCAAGACTCTTCGGGCAAGGCTGAAAGAGAAGGACAGCGTTAACTTTGAGAGGTGCCTTTGTGGGGCCTTAGGTATAGGCCTTGAGGCTCACAATCAAGGTTAACATTTAGGTGCTCAGGCGTGCCACTGCCATCTTTAGCATGGCAGATGTAAAATGGTTGTCGTTCTTTCATTGTATATATGTATGTATCCAAGAAACCGTGTTAGTTATAATAGGTGCCTTTGTGGGGCCTTAACTGTAGGCCTTGAGGCTTCCCATCAATGACTAAACCAGTGCTCGAACGCATCATATTTATTCTCGTGATTGTATGAGTTTTCTAACTATTATATTTCTAATTACCCGAATCCAAGGAATAGAACGAACCCAAATGGGTGCCTTTGTGGGGCCTTAGGTGTAGGCCTTGAGGCTTCCCATCAGAGTTCATTCTTTACTTAGACTCTTGAGATCGCTGAATGGGATGAATCCAAATGGATGCATTTGTGAGGCCTTAAGTGTAGGCCTTGAGGCTTTCCATTAGAGTCCATCCCATGCTTAAGCATTCTATGATAATCATGATATAATAGAAAGAAAACTAGAAGGTAGGTCGATTACTTGCGCCCCAAGTAACTTCAGACTTCTCGTTTATCAAGGATTGTCGTGGATGGGTTAAGTCCACATAAAGTTCTTTTTTATGCCTTGAGGCCAAGGACTTTTAAACTAATCAGATTCATATGCCTGCGGGCTTAGGACTTGGATCTGATTTAAGCATTGAAGATATATTTAAATCGGATCCAAGTATTGAGAAAGCTTTGTCATCGTGATTTTGCTAGAAACAACTTGCATATAACTAAAAATATACAACATATTGCTAGACTTTAAAGAAAGAGAAGACAAAGACAGAGCAAAGCAGGTCGGGCAAGATTAAACCTTATCAATTAAGGCTGATCGTCTTGCAGGTCCCTGTTTTTGTGGTTCTGTCAAAGGTCTAAAAGCTTAGAGGTGGAGAGGGGAAAGGAGAATACAAAAGGGTGAATCGATACTACAACAAGTTAGAACCAGGTAGCAGAGCTATTACAAAGTTTTAGGAGAAAAGATTATCCCGAGGGGGATGAAGGCTTGGGCTGACTACAGCTTCGTTTTGAAAGGCAAATCTGGCTTTTTGAGCAGAGTTTGTGCTTTTGTTTGTTTGTTTGAGTGTCTTTAATCCTGTCTTCTCTTTCCCCTTTTATAGACAACTCGGTTTGGCTCCTGTAGCGACAGCTTTGCCCGAATGCAGTCTGAGGGTGATGACTCATTAGCTTTATTACATGTACTGCCACCATAAAGTACTTTATGGGCTGTGCAGTCTGATCAGTCTACACCACTTGGTCCTTGGGTAGGTAAGCAAGTGGCCCTTTTCTTGCTCTCTAAGTTTCATCCGGACCTTCTGTTGGGCCGACTCCACCTTTGGGCCTAAAGTTCAGTTTTAACCCAAACAGTGCCCCCTTCAATTGATATTAAACCTGGAATTCCAGGCGCCAATATTAATTGAAAGAGATTCTTTATTAAACCCACGAATACCTCGCGATTGAACTTCTTAATTTTCCGCGTTTCGTAGAAAGGAATCCTTCTGCGATTAAAACTTCCCTACTTTTCCCCACCATTTTCTCTGTTGCCCGACAAGGTTGCATTTTTATCTTCTTTCTCTATCTTCATTAAATGGCTTCAAGATCCAGCCAAACCCCACCATCTTACGAGTCTGGCGACGGAATCGCCACCCTACGCCGTCTACTCAACGGGTTGTATCGCCCGCGGGCAGGTTTGCATTCTGAGCTTTTCTTTGAGACGCATGGGGTACAATTATTGGGTCCCGCCTGGATTTCTCGGGTCCCCTCAGTAGTGGAAAACAACATGCCCATGGGAAACTGGTTTTCCCCAAATCCCTATTTGGCTGGGTCGGGCATCTCCTCTTCTAAATGGTCATTACATCGTCGAGGTTTTCCTTTGATGAATGATCCTACCTAGGCCCAGTGGGTTGACGAATTAGAGCCCCTCTTTAAGCAAAAATGGATGAGCAACGGTATTTATGAACTACTTATGCTTTCGAAGACTTCTATTGTCCCTAAGCCCGAATTGCTTGCCTCTGCTCTCCTCTTTTGGAATACGGGCACAAATACCTTCGATTTTCGTATGGGTCCCATGTGTCCCACCATTCTTGATATGGCCCAAGTCTTCGGGTTGAGGCCGTCGGGCAGGACAGTAGATGTTACTCAAGATTGGGTTTTGTCTTCTTCCACCGGGAGCTCGAGTTCGTCCACCACCTTCCTTTTTCTGAGCTATAACTCCGCCACTTTCAAGAGTTATGGGACCTCCTTTAAAGGATTCATCCCTTTTGCAAAGGAAAATTTTGGGGCAGACTCCCCTCGGGCTGACAAAGATCAAGAGCATATGTACTTTCTCCTTTACTGGCTCAACAAGCATGTTTTCCCCAACAAATCCAAGGGAGTGAGGGTAGAATGGATCCCCTTGGTGGAGGTTCTTCATAATTTTGATGATGTAGCCACAGGTCCGTTCCTTCTCTCCCATCTCTATCACCTTCTTTTTGAAATGACTCAGGATGAGCCCTTTGAGACCAACCTGAACGGACCAATCTGGATGATACAAATCTGGCTGCAATGGTATTTTCCAGAATTTCGGGCTGCCAATCTAGAATTTCCAGAGGGTGTGGCTCCTGCCCGAATTCTAGCAGAAGCTCCTCCTACAGACCATTCCACCTTCGCCTGCTTTTACTTTTTCAGAGTCTGCAGGACTCGATCAGACTTGGAATGGGGTGCGTCAGTCTTGAGGAGATATCCTTGGTTCTCTGACCAAGCCTTCCAAGACGCCCCTGGTGAGGATACTACCACCTTTTGTAGAGAAAAATTTATCAGCTGTATTCAACCAAGAGACTTGGCCTGGGGGATTCGGGGCAATAGATATGATCAAGGCTTGGAGGTGTACCATCCTAACTTCTGCAGCCGGCAGTTAGGATTTAGGCAGGCTATACCTGTCCCATTCTTCGACTCTGTCCACTGTGGCACCTCATTCCGGTTACAAACCCCAACTGAAGTGACATTCCGAGCCGCCCGACGCAGCCTGGATGTAATGAGTCAAGCAGCCCGACATTCCGTTGTTCTTAATTTTGAATGTACCTCGCTGTTTTCATCTTGGTGGGAGGATAAATGGACTAGAAAGTATGGAGGAGATTTGAAGGTGAATCACGATCGCATCTTCAACCAGCTTTCTCTTAAATCATATCCTGGCTCGGGCGAGCTTGCAAATTGGAAGGAGATGATCAAAGAGAAAAACCGGTTACTTCTGATAGGTATATCTTCTTTTATCTGATTTTGTTTCTCCTCTGATGTCTATCTTTCCTTACTTTTGTTTGATTCTGCAGCTCCAGTGGATATTGAATCTGAAGCCATTGAATCAGAGAATGACTCCGCTGATGCTGCAATTCTTCATGGTGCTGCCGCAGAGGCTGAGAGACGAGAAGCCGGGGAGGGGACGGATATCTCAGAATCCATTGGGGATTCAGGAGCTGAAGGAACGCCCAGGATAATCACTAAAGCCCACAAACGAAAGAAAGCAGCCATGACTAAAGATTCAAACCCTGATCCTGCACCTCGTCCAGCAACCACACGACCAATTCTCACTCGAAAGAGTAAGCGGGCAAAGATTACCATTCCTCTTGAATCATCAATCCCATCTGCTCCAGTTCCTGAGGCAGGCAGAAAGAAGCAACAATCATCAAGTGAGTTTCTTTTTTCTATATCAAACTGCTGCCTTTTTCCTTTATCTAACTGTCCCTTTCGTCGATCAAACAGGACCTTAAGCATCTAAAAGGTCAATCCTTGCTTCTAAGGAGGAACCGCTACGGGCTGCTATGCTTAAAAAGGCCGAAAAATTACGAAACACCGCTATTCGAGAACTCGAGGTATGGCTGATATTATTGTATACTTTCTTATTTTCATACAACCCTGAATTTGATTACTCTGATCAGGCTGCAAGAAATGAAATGCTCTCTTCGCCCGAGGCTTCTCCACGACCTACCCGAGAGAAAAATCTTTCCCCCTCCCAGACCAATCCTGCTGAGGTACTTTCTCTCCTACCTCTAACCCTCCAATTTTATGGATCTAATGGTTAAGGTCTTTTCTTTCTTCCTATTTGTTTTCCTAGGTTGGTGCATCTGCCTCTTTGCCTAGCCATGGACCCCCTCTGAGATCTATGACTTCTTCTACTGCTTTGGATGCGACCCCTTCCTCTCAATTTGATCCGTCCACAGGAGTTATTTTGCACTTTGTGGATGAGGATGATCCCTTGGTAAATTATTATTTCCTCATTGAAATTCTGCGCATTGCTACCTAATTAACTCTTTTGTATGTTTCCCGCAGCCATCTTCAGTATATGAGCCACCTCCCTCACTAGTGTCCTCGGATAAGGAACCCATAGTTCCTGAGATCCCTGTAGCTTCAGATGCAGCGATTTCGCAGGCGTTTGCTCGCCCGATAGTTGATGAACCTTCTTCTCCTCCTCAAGATCAGACTCAGGTACTGGAATGTTTTCTTCTTGTTTCTTCCTCTGGTGACCCTTTTGCTGATAATTACTGCTTTCTTTGGATATATCCAGGATGCAGGCACAGGTTCAGGCGCAGCTCTTTCCCCTCATGCTGGCGGTGAAGAACCTTCACCCCAACCAAGGGTTAGTACATTCTTTGGTGAAACTCCGGGGCTGAGTCAGGTACACTTTTTCTCTCCAGAACCTCTTTTGCTTCAACCTGTATTCAGATTATCTTGACCGAGTCTTTTGGTTTTTGTAGCAAGCTTCAAAAGAAACTTCTCCCCCTTCATTGGCTCGTAAGTCAAAACGCCCCCATCCTCATTCATCTTCTGGAGGTATTGGTACTTCCCCCTTTGGAGTTGAGCAGGCTAAACAGGCAGAGATTGCCCCCTCAATAGGCATTGTCTCATCAGAAGGAACTATCACGCCGGACCCTCCTCCTTTCCCATCCTCTGATCCTACCAAGCTGCCCAAACTCTTTGAAGCACTCGGGCGGCTTGAGACGCGGTTGAAGTCTTCAACGCAGCCTTCAGCAACTTCCATGTCTTCGGAGCAACAGCAAATCTTTCAGGAATGGGCAAAGAAAGAATTCACCGCGTCATTTAGTCTCAAGGCTCTTTGTGATCTTGAGAAGGTCATAACTGAATTTTTCAAAACCGGTCGTTTGTCCAAGCCTCAGCACGATTCTTTTCTCTCTTTCTTCGAGAACCTGAGGGCTCTGAGGGAACAATACCAGAGAGCGGATAGACAGGCTAACCGGGCAAAATGCTTTATGGAAAAAGAATCAAACTCTTCTACCCAAGTTAACCGACTGATGGAAGCAAGCATGCAGACTAAAGAAAGAGTTAAAGTGGTTTCTTTTGAAATCCAGAAACTGGAAGAGCAACTGATTGCCCTTAAGGCAGAACAAGCACTTCTTCTAGACAAACTTGAACACCAAATTGAAGGGGTAGAGAAGGCAACTTCGGAGTTAGAGCAAGCCAAGTCCGAACTTGTAAACAACCATACTGCCTTAGCCGAACCTAATAGAATTTTTACCATCATGCGAACATACCATTCTAGAATAATCACTCTTTGTAAAGATGTAAAGTTTTTAGAATAGAATGATTTGTAACTCCCTCTTTATATTGGAATGGATATGTAATTTGCTTCCTGCTTTGCTTTGTTCGAACTGGCCTCGAGCAATTCTTTGCTCTTTTGTCTACTTGCTTTTCTTCTCCACCTTTATTGTTGACAACCTTAGAATCTGTCCCTGGCCCTCTGGTCCCCTAATGGCACTCTTACTCAGCTGATGACCCCGGCTCCTTAAAAATGAGGTTGATCATATTGATAGGAGTCTCCGGGAAATGGTTAGTATCCACCATCATACTGGCCTGGGGTGAATCAAGTAGCAGCTTACCCTTCACTATAAGATCTTGTACCCAATCTCTAAACTGGACACAATTAACTATAGAATGGTTGAAGGTATAATGCTGCTTGCAATACTTCTTCCCCCTGATTTCTTCGGGTTTGGGCATCTTTTTGGCACTGTCGGGCAAAATTACTCTTGCCCGCACCAGTTTTTCGTAGATCTCCGGTGCCTTGGTTAAATCGAATGAATAACTCTGATACTTTGGGGGTTTCATGGGGACGAAACCACCATCATTCATCACGATCTTCTGATCCTTGACAGGTTGGACTAACCCTTTGATTGTCAATGGTTTGAAGGGTGTAGTCATCTCAGCAGCATATACATCTATATTTTCTTCCTCATGACCATCCTCGTGTTCGGGCCTGGTTTCTCCCACCTCCACATGGTGAATAGTAGCCTTGCTTTTGTAGAAAGGAGGGACTTTGGAAGTGTGCTTCACTTGCTGTTCCTCTTGCAACAACCTTTCGTACTTCGTGGCAGCAATCACGAGTTCTTGCAGCTCACTGAACTGTGCATCATAAAACCTTTTTCTCAAAGGTAATTTTAAAGCCCTTTGAGCAATGGATATGAGCTGTGCTTAATTGACGGGGAATTGGCATCTCATCTTAGTCCTCCTGAACCTCATCATGAAGTCTTCTGTGGATTCATGATCGTATTGTTTTACCTCAACTAGATCATTGATGGTCAATTCTGGCTCTATCCTGTAGAACTGTTCATGGAAAGCCATCTCCATTTGCCCCCAGTTGGCAATAGAGTTGGGGGGTAATAGAGAATACCATTGAGACGCCAATCCTGCCAATGAATTTCCAAACAACCTCAATTTGTAGTTTGGATTGTCCTCATACGCCATGCAGTGATTGGAGAATTTGAAAATATGGTCTCTGGAAGACACACTGCTGTCTTCACCTGTGAAGGTAAGGAATGGGGCATCTTGAAGTTGAGAGGGAATGGATTTAGCTCGTCGATATGTTCAGGATACGGCTTCTGGTAAGTAATCCTGAATACTGGGCGAGCCCGCGGCTGGGCGTTTTGAGTCACCGTTCTTCTTAACTCAGCCAATTCCTCCCTTAGTTGCTGAGTGGCTAAATTATCATTATGACTGAGGATAGCTGATCCAATCTTCGGGCTCCGGTCACTGCCCGCATTTGCTTCTTTCCTTGGTTCGGGCTTCTTCCAGTTAGATCCTCCACCTTTATTGACCATCGGGGGTGGTCTATAGGGTAGAGGTCTATCTGACGCAGTAGTGGTAGTAGTAGTGGTAGTCTCATTTCCACTAGTTTCTCCCATCATACCTGGCATTCCGTACCTCATCCTTTCTCGTTCGCTCTGTCCCTTATTATTAAATGATAATAATGGGAAACTAGGAAACTCTTTCTCCGGGATCAGCTCCATCACTGGTTTACTTTCTTCAGGAATTACCTTTTTCTTTCCCCTATCTCCTGTTTCTTCTAGTAGTGGGAATAAGGGAATGATTGGCTCATCTCTCGTGGCAACCTGGCTCATTCCACTTCCTTGAGCACCCTTTGAAGTAGAGAACTCCAAATCAAGCCTTCTCTGTAGATTCCCTGTGAGCATACAGAGTCTGCTTACTTCTCCCTTTGTTTCTAGGGAGATCCTTTCCATGCTTTTTAACACTTGGATCATTGTAGCCTGTAGCTCTTCATTGCTTCCCTTTCCTTGTGACCTTTCAGATGCAGTCGGGTTATCTGGAACCACCTGTCCAGATGGGGAAGAAGGATTTTCTGATTGTTCTGCCATTTGGAGAAGACCTTCCTTTGGATTCTTTTTATTGAGTTTATGGTTCTTCTTTTGGACATGCAAGATCTAGAAGTTTGAATCCCACCGGGCGTGCCAAAACTATGTTCGTGGCAGGAATTTCCGTTGGGGATGTTTCCTGGCCGACGAGCACACAGCTCCCCTGGAGGTTGGCGCCGGTTGAGGGCTGCTGTCGGGCTTCTGCTTTGTTTCTGGGCGTTGTCGGGCAAGTCTTGTCGGGCAAGTCTCTTCGGGCAAGGCTGAAAGAGAAGGACAACGTTAACTTTGAGAGGTGCCTTTGTGGGGCCTTAGGTATAGGCCTTGAGGCTCACAATCAAGGTTAACATTTAGGTGCTCAGGCGTGCCACTGCCATCTTTAGCATGGCAGATGTAAAATGGTTGTCGTTCTT
Source organism: Malus domestica (assembly GCF_042453785.1). Classification (NCBI taxonomy): domain Eukaryota; kingdom Viridiplantae; phylum Streptophyta; class Magnoliopsida; order Rosales; family Rosaceae; genus Malus; species Malus domestica. The sequence goes on along the minus strand of NC_091669.1, from coordinate 33,515,109 downwards.
TCATTGTATATATGTATGTATCCAAGAAACCGTGTTAGTTATAATAGGTGCCTTTGTGGGGCCTTAACTGTAGGCCTTGAGGCTTCCCATCAATGACTAAACCAGTGCTCGAACGCATCATATTTATTCTTGTGATTGTAGGAGTTTTCTAACTATTATATTTCTGATTACCCGAATCCAAGGAATAGAACGAACCCAAATGGGTGCCTTTGTGGGGCCTTAGGTGTAGGCCTTGAGGCTTCCCATCAGAGTTCATTCTTTACTTAGACTCTTGAGATCGCTGAATGGGATGAATCCAAATGGATGCCTTTGTGAGGCCTTAGGTGTAGGCCTTGAGGCTTTCCATTAGAGTCCATCCCATGCTTAAGCGTTCTATGATAATCATGATATAATAGAAAGAAAACTAGAAGGTAGGTCGATTACTTGCGCCCCAAGTAACTTCATACTTCTCGTTTATCAAGGATTGTCGTGGATGGGTTAAGTCCACATAAAGTTCTTTTTTATGCCTTGAGGCCAAGGACTTTTAAACTAATCAGATTCATATGCCTGCGGGCTTAGGACTTGGATCTGATTTAAGCATTGAAGATATATTTAAATCGGATCCAAGTATTGAGAAAGCTTTGTCATCGTGATTTTGCTAGAAACAACTTGCATATAACTAAAAATATACAACATATTGCTAGACTTTAAAGAAAGAGAAGACAAAGACAGAGCAAAGCAGGTCGGGCAAGATTAAACCTTATCAATTAAGGCTGATCATCTTGCAGGTCCCTGTCTTTGTGGTTCTGTCAAAGGTCTAAAAGCTTAGAGGTGGAGAGGGGAAAGGAGAATACAAAAGGGTGGATCGATACTACAACAAGTTAGAACCAGGTAGCAGAGCTATTACAAAGTTTTAGGAGAAAAGATTATCCCGAGGGGGATGAAGGCTTGGGCTGACTACAGCTTCGTTTTGAAAGGCAAATCTGGCTTTTTGAGCAGAGTTTGTGCTTTTGTTTGTTTGTTTGAGTGTCTTTAATCCTGTCTTCTTTTTCCCCTTTTATAGACAACTCGGTTTGGCTCCTGTAGCGACAGCTTTGCCCGAATGCAGTCTGAGGGTGATGACTCATTAGCTTTATTACATGTACTGCCACCATAAAGTACTTTATGGGCTGTGCAGTCTGATCAGTCTACACCACTTGGTCCTTGGGTAGGTAAGCAAGTGGCCATTTTCCTGCTCCCTAAGTTTCATCCGGACCTTCTGTTGGGCCTAAAGTTCAGTTTTAACCCAAACACCTCTTCCTTTTGTTTTTCCTTTTCAAGGAAGAAATATTAGCCTGGATAGCAGACTGGAAGGCACTCTGATTTTCCTTGTTACTTGCTCTAACTATTCTCTGTGCAATTTAAGAAGGCACTGAATCATATTCCACGACATGTTATGCTTTTATTGACTTGTGTGTTTCGTCGTAATAGTGTGATTTGTGTTTGGAGCTTTATTCGCTACATTTTCGGTTTTGGTGTTTGGGAAATAATGCTTGTGTGATTTCTGTAAACATTGATGCATTTGAAGTGGTGAAGAATTATAAATATTGTATGTGTGAGAATAATGGACTAAACCAGAAATGCGCATAAAGGCTCGATGAATATTTAATTCGATTCAATTCATTTCAAATAGGAACCAAACCAGAACTGCATATAAAAGCACACTAAATTACCAAATTTGAACAATTTTAAAAATCAATTATTTTGGTTACAAATATTCAATTCGATTCATTTCAATTAAGAACCAAACCAAAAATACACATTAAAGGTCACTGAATTCCAAAATTTGAACAATTTGAGCAATTGGTTGTCCTCAAAACAATTCAAAGAGCAATAATTCAGCATGAAAGCCGCATATGAACACAAGAAAGACATAAAATATGTGTGGGGAAAAATACCCTCAGCAGCCATGGCAAAAACAGAGAATTTCTTCGGCTCTACAACAACAATCAACATAAATAATCGATGTACCATTTTAAAGGAAAGGAAGAGAGTAGTCTTTACACAGTTACACGCACGGCAGCCCATACCAAATCTATTATCTATGAATCCTGCAAAACATCTCGCAAACAATAACAAACCATCCTCACAGATGACAACAAACGAGACAATAAGGAGATAGACTTGAACCAAACGCACAACAAGACAAATACAGATTAAGGTGAAAATAACAAAGAAAAAAAGATGAGACTTTTCAAAGTCTACCAAGGACCAATATACATTAGTGGCCAAATCCCTTAAGTATTGGTTTAATGTCTGGACTGCATGCAACATGTTGACCCATCTCAAAATTCCCTTGAAGGGAAAATTTCATCGAAATAGGCGAACTCGGGAAGCTTCACTACTACCTTGACCTTGGTGAGAATTCCTTAAACTCTTCTTCAATCGGTTTTGAGCTTGGTGTTTTTTGTAACTGTTACCGGAGTTGTGTAGTGGATTCGCTTTGCAAGTTTCAAAGTGAAGAATAACAATCTAATAGGGTATTTGCCCGAGTGCTTGAGGAATTGTTGGGCATTGTCCAGAAACCGGTTTGATGGGAACCAACTTACCAGGAACATTATAAATGCATTTGATGTTCATCCCAGTCTTGAAAGAAAAGGATTGACAGAGACAGCATACTTGAGTCTAGAGTTGAGTTGCAATCAATTGGATGAGGAGCTTAAGTATGATGGGCGCATTGAATAATCTGAACACCATGCTGATATGGCAATGACAATCACTACAATTGGCATTTCAACTGAAATTTTTTGAGAAAACTTCTACCAATCAGTTTCAGAAAATATCTTCATCAATGTAAAACATCTTCCCCCACAGCATAATAAGCACAACTTGCACAGCTGAAAAGCCAGCAACTTGTTAGGAGTAGGTTTTGGCTTGCCCCCTTCTTATTATTACTGCAATACGTTCGCAACCCTATACAAGCGGCTGCTTCCTGTTCGCTCCTATCTCTAAAGGGGCTTATGCACGCCCAGAATATGGGCCCAGAAATTGCAGAGCGGCTGGATTCGGAGCGGTGGCTGCTACAAGAATGGAATATTCCAAAGCATTCGCTTCTAAAAGAATTTGAACCGATTGTGCCACAGTTGAGCGTTTCTCTCCAAATGCTACATAGTGTGTATGAATCGACATCAAATAGAGGAATTCGGTTTTTCTTTTCAGAGTAATGCAATGCAATGGAACAAATTTATCCAAGAAGCACGTAAAACAAGGCAATTTGCACAAAAGTAGTCGGCTCAAATTTTATATCTCAATGTAGTTCTGACCTCTTAATGTCCTTTTTCCTTCCACCTTTTCACCTGGTTCGGAACAAACAACACAAATTGAAATCATTTTTACATGACGAAGTACCCAATTCAACAAACATAATTTATCTTCACAATTTACTTATTTACAACCTCATATTCGATAACCCTCTCGCCAAAATAACAATTGCAAAACCTAACTGAAAATTGATCCCGCATAACCACTCCAAATTTCACAGTTCCGACCGGAATCACCGCCAAAACAACAATCAAATGCAGAAAAAGCACGAACGAATCGAAATTTAGGAAAGGTAAGAAATACCCACATAAGTATTCAACTGCCTGACGTGTTGGTATATGGTCCAGCCCATGATCAATGTTCTAGATTATTCTAGTAAGCAAGAGAGGTGGATGGAGCATGCTAGACAATTCTAGCATGTTATTAAGTTGATCGAAGAAGCTAGAGAGTACTAGCTTCCTTGGTTGCAAATGGAAAGATCTAGAAGCTACAATTTTGTGGCTAGTCTAGATCTTTCTATGCAAGAGGTTTGAAGAATACACTAGAAACTAGTGTATGCCAAACCCTCACCTATAAATATGGATGTGATGTTGTAGTGAACCAACCAATTAAGAATCAAGAGAGTAGTGAGTAGCAAAGGATCAAGTCCAAAGCTAGAGTTCCACTCCAAGAGTGAGAGTGAGAGTGTTCCACTACACATTGTGTGAGTGAAGTTTAGTGTGATTGAAAGTTTGTGTCATACTTTCTTGTATCCATCAAGCCTTGTCTTTGGCTTGGTAAGACTACTCTTGTTGTACTCATCTTTTTCATATAGTGAAGATTGATCTTTGTTTGGTGGACGTAGGCATAAATTGCCGAACCACATAAATTCTTGGCGTCCATTTTCTACTTTACCTTGTGCATTCTCTATCTTGTAGTACCGACATTCCTAACAAGTGGTATCAGAGACTGGTTGGCTTGTACTATGAGATGGAAGGAAGTCGCACTATGATCAAACTCACTAACTCCAATTGGGTAACATAGAAGCCAATGATGGAGGACATTCTCTATTGCAAGGATTTGCATGAGCCAATTGAAGGAGATGCCGCTAAGCCCGAGAGCATGTCCGATGCTGAGTGGAAGAAGATGAATCGCAAGGCTATTGGCACAATTAGACAATGGGTGGATGATAGTGTTTTTCACCATGTGTCTAATGAAACCAATGCTCGCGAGTTTTGGACGAAGCTTGAGTCCTTGTTCGAGAAGAAGACCCCAGCTAAGAAAGCCTTCTTGATCAAAGAGCTCATCAATATGAAGTACAATGATGGTTTAAGTGTAGCAGAACACTTGAACAATTTCCAGAATATCATCAACCAGTTGGCTACTATGAAAATGACAATCGAGGACGAGCTACAAGCGCTCTTGTTACTTGGATCCTTGCCAGACAGTTGGGAGACCTTTGTGGTGAGTATAAGTAACTCTGCTTCTAATGGTGTTCTTACTCTTGATAATGTTAAAAATAGCATGCTCAATGAAGAAACAAGGAGGAAGACTTCTGGCACAGATAGCAACCAAGTATTTGTCACAGAGAACCATGGAAGAAACAAGAGTAGACGGCCTAGAGGTCATGGCAGGAGTCCTAGCCGATCCAAGTCAAGGTTCAGGGGTGCATGCCACCATTGTGGCAAAGAAGGCCATATGAAGAAAAATTGTCGAGTTTGGAATAGAGAGCAAGGGAAGGAAACAATCAGAAGAAAGATGATACTGGCAATACCACCGCTGTCATATGTGGTGATGTACCAGAAATATTGTCTGTTGGTGAATGTCTGCATATGGGCAACTCTGACAGAGACATTGAATCGATCTTTGACAATGGAGCTTCCTTCCATGCTACGTCCAAACGGGAGTTCTTCTGTATATACAAAGAAGGTGACTTTGGCATAGTGAAGATGGGGAATGAAAGCTATTCCAAAATTCTTGGAATTGGTGATATCTGCTTAAGAACTAATGTCGGCTACCAATTGATGTTGAAAGATGTGAGACATATTCCTGATATACGTCTCAATCTGATATCCATCGGTACCCTTGATCGACAAGGATATTATCACCATATTGGCGAAGGAAAATTGAAGCTTACTAAAGGCTTAATGGTGGTAGCAAGAGCGCGACTTTGTTGTACGTTGTACCGGTCAAATGCCAAGGTTTTGAAAGGTGAGTTGAATGTTGTGGAGGACTCATCTCTAGACTTATGGCATAAGAGGCTAGGCCACATGAGCGAGAAAGGCCTACAAGTTTTGGCAAAGAAGTCTCACATTCCCTTTGCCAAAGGTACGTCGTTAAACTCTTGTGAGCATTGTTTATTCAGAAAACAAAGAAGAGTTAGTTTTTCTGTTCCATCTACAAAGAAAGGAAATTTGTTAGATCTTGTTTATTCAGATGTGTGTGGTCCCATGGAAGTCGAGTCACTTGGAAGAAATAAATATTTTGTTACTTATATTGATGATGCTTCACGAAGGGTGTGTGTGTATTTGTTGAAATCTAAAGACCATGTGTTTCAGACATTCCAGGAGTTCCATGCCATGGTGGAGAGGGAAACTGGGAAACCTCTCAAGTGCCTTCGTAGCGACAACAGCGGCGAGTACACATCTCACCAGTTTAGAGAGTATTGTGTAAAACATGGCATACGTCATGAGAAGACAGTTCCTGGAACTCCACAACATCACGGTGTTGCTGAAAGAATGAACCGAACCATCATGGAGAAAGTCAGGTGTATGCTGAGGACTACAAAGTTATCTAAGCAGTTCTGGGGTGAAGTTGTAAGGACAGCCTGCTATTTGATCAACCGATCTCCATCAGTACCATTAGGTCTTGATGTTCCAGAGAAAGTATGGACTGGTAATGATGTGTCTTACTCTCATTTGAAGGCGTTTGGTTGCAAAGCTTTTGTGTATGTGCCTAAAGAGCAGAGATCGAAGTTAGACTACAAAGCTACACCGTGCATCTTTCTTGGTTATGGCAGTGAAGATTTTGGTTACAGATTATGGGACCCATACCAGAAGAAGTTTATCCGAAGTAGAAACGTGGTCTTTTATGAAGATCAAACAATTGGGGATTCGAATAAAGAGGCACAACCAGATGGCGCAATCAGAGGAGTTGATCCATTAGCTTCAGATGAAGAAAGTCACGATGACATCCCTGAGGCAGCTGCCAATGAAGTGCCTGCAGAATTAGATTATGCTGATCAGGAGGAGCCTGATCAAGATGTGCCACACCATGAGATTGCTGATCAGGGGGAGCCTAGTCAAGAAGAGCAGATTCAAGGAGAATCCAATCAGGGGGAGCCTCCAGCCCCGTAAGAGAATGAAGATCAGGTCAGAAGATCAAGCAGAAGTCGAAGACCGTCTACCAAGTATTCTTCATCAGAGTATATCATGTTGACTAATTATAGAGAGCCCGAAACTTATGAGGAGGCCAAAGCTCATAATGACAGTGATAAATGGATGAAGGCAATGGAGTCAGAGATGGATTCCTTATTAAAGAATAATACCTATGAGCTAGTGGAGCTTCCAAAGGGCAGAAAAGCATTGAAAAACAAGTGGGTGTTTGATAGGAGCATTTTTATGCGACTTAATTGGCTTGTTCTCATGCATTTATGTTATTTTTCCTTAGTTAGTTTAGTGTTTTAAGTCATTTTCATGCAATTTCAGGTTTTATTGTCAAAGTATGCAAAAAGGAGCAATTTGGAACATTCTAGAGCATTTTTGGGCCAAGATTGGATTGTGCAAGCATGGAGGCATGAGGAGGGACGAATTTGAAGACAAAAGAGGCTATGAACATGCTAAAAATCTGGTGAAACAAATACAAGTTGCAAGAAGGGATAAATTTCTAGAAGGATTGACCAAAACTTCACTCAAAACCAAGAAATTCTTCAATGCCGTGGGCATTGATTCACTTTCACCAGAAATTTGAGTGATGATGCAATGCTTAAATCACCATGACATGTGAGTGGATGATGCAATGCTTAAATCACCATGACATGTGAGTGGATGATGCAATGCTTAACTCACCATGACATGTGAATGGATGACTCAATACCTAACCCACCAACAATTCCCACTCTTGCCGTGCTCACCTACTCAATTCCACCAGAATTTTGTGTTAAACAAGTCCATCCTTTTCCTATAAATACCATGGTAGCAACCTCATTCAAATCATCCAGAAATTAACCATTCTCCAAGCCTTCCCTTGCCTCTCCCTACATATCTAAACCTTCCCCATCCATTCCTCCATATAACCAACCATTCAACCACTATAACCACCTTGTGCCGCCACCATTGAAGGAGAGGAGGAGTAGTGCGTGCTTGCTATCCAACATGGATCGTTGGAACGTTTAGGTGTTTTCTTTCTTTTGTTTTCAATGTATAATTCTATTTATCTTTGTTTTGTGAACATGAGGAACTAAAACCCTATTTAGTTAGGGGGAAGTTTGAAGCCATGAACATGCTTGTGATATGAATTGATTTCTTCCAATTGTGATTTGATAAGTTGTGATTGCAATTCAATTATCTATTTTCTTCATAACTGATTCTTGTATGTTTAATAAGGATGCATACTTAGTTTTCATACATGAATTAGATGCTAGAATATAAATGAGTTTCACCTAATTGTTACAAGTTTATATTCATGAGTAGTGAAGGTTGCTTGTCACAATCGCGTTAATTGAATTCTTGACAAACGTATCATGCATTCATAGTTACAATTGCCTCGTCAACACTTATGATTTTCATTGAACGTAATGATCTCTGATTGTATCTCTATTATGCATTCATATAGGGGACTTTTAGAGAATAATTTGGATTGTCGCATGCATTCATCCAATTCAATAAGTAAAGGAAAATCTGAGGGTTAATTTGTGCATCACGGTCAATCTGGGGTGTTGAGCATCATAGTTTATTGAAAAGCAATTGGAAATCGATTCATGTACAAGTGTGTCATGTGTGAAGAACGGACCTCTAACTAATCCATCCATCATCTTATTTCTCAAATTCGTTTTATAATCTGCCTACTTAAAAATCTATTTAAGTTTTAGTTTATTTGTTTTACTTTCAACTTCACCAAACCCAAATCCCCCTTTTACTTTCTTGTTTTAAAAGTCTTTGGTTTACATTTTTAACTTTGTTTCTTTTTGTTTTTGAGTCAGTTTAGAGGTTTTAGCAAGCCCTCCTAATCCCCGGTTTAGAACGATACCCTACTTACATCTATACTACAATTGTCAAAAAGAGGGTTTAATTTGTGTGTCAAGTAATTCTCACATCAGTGTTCAAATTGAAAAAGGACCACAACATGACAAGGTACAAGGCTCGTTTGGTTGTCAAAAGTTTTGGTCAAAAGAAAGGAGTTGACTTTGATGAGATTTTCTCACCGGTGGTGAAAATGACTTCCATTCGAGTTATCCTTGGTATGGCAGCAAGCATGGATCTTGAGCTTGAGCAGTTAGACGTTAAAACTGCATTTCTCCACGGCAACTTAGAAGAGGAGATATATATGGAGCAACCCAAAGGCTTTGAAGTCAAGGATAAAGAAACTTTGGTGTGCAAGCTCAAGAAAAGCTTATATGGTCTTAAGTAGGCTCCGAGACAGTGGAATAAGAACTTCAACTCATTCATGGTGAGTAATGGGTACAAGAGAACTCATGCTGACTCTTGTGTCTATATCAAACAATTTTCTGGAGGTAAATTCATCATTTTATTGCTTTATGTTGATGACATGTTGATTGTCGGTCAAGATGCTTTTATGATTAAAAAGCTCAAAGAAGAGTTATCTAAGTCCTTTGACATGAAGGACTTAGGGCCAGCCAAGCAGATTTTGGGCATGGAGATAATTCGTGATAGAAAATCCAAGAAGTTGTGGCTGTTACTAGAAAAATATGTTGAACGGGTGCTTGAAAGGTTTAACATGAAAGCAGCCAAATCGGTAAGCTCACCTTTAGCCAATCATATCAAGTTGAGCAAAGAGTCGTGTCCAAAAACATATGAAGAAAAAGAGAAAATGGCAGTTGTTCCCTACTCTTCAGCAGTAGGAAGTATCATTATGCAATGGTGTGCACACGGCCAGATATTGCTCATGCAGTAGGTGTGGTGAGCAGATTTCTCTCTAATCTAGGGAAAGACCATTGGGAAGCTGTTAAGTGGATTCTCAGATATTTGAAGGGGACTTCTAAGATGTGCTTGTGCTTTGGCGGTTCCAAACCAATCTTGGAAGGATTTACAGATGCTGACATGGGAGGTGACCTGGATGGTAGAAAATCTACGTCTGGGTACTTGTTTACTTTTACAGGAGGAGCCGTGTCTTGGCAATCCAAGTTGCAAAAGTGTGTTGCTTTGTCCACAACCGAGGCTGAATACATAGCCGCTACAGAAGCATGCAAGGAGTTATTGTGGCTAAAGCGGTTTCTCCAAGAGTTGGGTTTGAAGCAAAGTGATTATGGCGTTTATTGTGATAGTCAGAGTGCTCTGGATTTGAGCAAGAACACTGCATACCATTCACGCACCAAGTACATTGATATTCGTTATCACTGGATTAGAGATGCTATCGAGAACAAGTTGCTACAACTGAAGAAGATTCATACCGATAATAATTCTTCAGACATGTTGACAAAGGTAGTCACAAAATCAAAGTTGGAATTTTGCATTAAGGCTGCTGGGATGGACTCCAGGTAACTTGGAGTCATGATCGGAATTCCTCCCTCATGGACTGGAGGGGGAGATTGTTGGTATATGGTCCAGCCCATGATCAATGTTCTAGATTATTCTAGTAAGCAAGAGAGGTGGATGGAGCATGCTAGACAATTCTAGCATGTTATTAAGTTGATCGAAGAAGCTAGAGAGTACTAGCTTCCTTGGTTGCAAATGGAAAGATCTAGAAGCTACAATTTGTGGCTAGTCTAGATCTTTCTATGCTAGAGGTTTGAAGAATACACTAGAAACTAGTGTATGCCAAACCCTCACCTATAAATATGGATGTGATGTTGTAGTGAACCAACCAATTAAGAATCAAGAGAGTAGTGAGTAGCAAAGGATCAAGTCCAAAGCTAGAGTTCCACTCCAAGAGTGAGAGTGAGAATGTTCCACTACACATTGTGTGAGTGAAGTTTAGTGTGATTGAAAGTTTGTGTCATACTTTCTTGTATCCATCAAGCCTTGTCTTTGGCTTGGTAAGACTACTCTTGTTGTACTCATCTTTTTCATATAGTGAAGATTGATCCTTGTTTGGTGGACGTAGGCATAAATTGCCGAACCACATAAATTCTTGGTGTCCATTTTCTACTTTACCTTGTGCATTCTCTATCTTGTAGTATCGACATTCCTAACATGACGAAGCTAGAGAATTTTCTGTGCTTGAAATACTTGGGCAGGATGTCCCTCGAGAACTCAGGGACGTTCCAGACGCCGAAGATGTTGTTGCCGTTGCTCCAGGAGGGAGACAAAGGCGTCGGTGGAGGGGTCTTCCACCATATCGCAGATTTTGTTCACAAACGGTGGCGGCGGAGTGTTGGCGGAGTTGATCACCGATGCCGCATCTTCGACTCCCGAGCCTCCATGGTTGTTTTTTTAATTTTTGAGAGAGAGTGCCCGAGAGAATTAGTGAAGAGAATTAAAGAAAGGTCCCCCTTCTTCCAGAACTCTCCTTTAATTCTTGTATTTATTATTATCTTATTTCTTCATATATTTTAAGAAAACTAATGAAAAAAATTTAAAAATTTTGAGTTTTAACGATAAAGATAAAAAAATTGGTAAAGTGAATAGTATAAGGTTTGACTTTTTAATATAAAAATGTAGTTTTTAGTTAAAGTGAACAGTATCGGAAGTTTTTTGTTAAAGTTCCTCATATTTTATTTATCTATTATATATTTTGGTCCTACAATGAGTATCAAGAAACTCACCATGGCTATAATCAAAATGACACTTTGGTAAATCTTTCAACTATAAAGATTAAAAGTAATCACTTTGATCATAGATTGAATTACAAAGTTTAAACATTAATCGTTGTATAGTCGAGTCCAATAATTAAAATACAAATGTAGGGTGTCACACCAAATGTTGCATATGTGAGATTTGAAAATCTACCTTAACATAGGAGTTTTTCTCCTGTCTTGCATGTTTCCAAGTGGCTATTACACAAGCAACTAAATTTCATCGAATGTGGTAATATAGAGATTTTTGCTTCTGAAATTTCAAGATTCCACGAAAAGCTTGATCAGTTGAGCCTCTATACACCAGTCAAACTATCTTTCTATTTTGTTGACAAGGTAAGATGCTTGTACACAATTTTCTTAAGCGAAATTCCTTTCAATACATTTTCTTTGAAAAAACTAATTTTATAAAAAAAATTTCATTAAAATGATTATTTGTCCTCTTTTTCAAAAGTTTCAAGGCATGCAAATAGTAGATTGAGGTTGAAAAGAGCATTTATAATTCGCCAATAATTATGTTAAAAATAACAAAAATATGATTAGTCTCTTGGAGATGTTCGTACCAACCTAACAAGTTTGTTGGCATATATCTTTCAATATAGGCGTGTTGCGCATTTACAATTGTAGGGCTTACTGTTATTAGAGAGATGACAGTTCTATATGTATCCAAATATTATTTGGCATAGGCGCCTTATTTTTCAACTTCGTTGATTAAATATCTATTCCTTTTAAGAATTTGATTAAACATTTTTCTTACGATTTTATTAAAGGTATGTTTAATTGTATGATCATTTGAGTATATTGATGCGTTTGATTACTTATAATATAAGTACATTTGGTTTTATGTTACATTTTGTTTCGTGGACCACAACACAGATTTTCTATGAACCGTATAGTCCATTGCCAGCGGACTTCTTTAGCAGACTACCATCTTTAACTTTTTCTCCGGCAGCACACCCCAGATATTTATTTTCCTTAAAAAATTACGGAAGCTTGAAACACTCTTTCTGCATTCTGCACCTTGGAAAGAAATATTTGCCCAGGAAGGAAATACTAGCCGGGAAATACATGCAGTTGGGACTCTTCCACATGTAAAGACTTTGTGGCTCCGTGAAATGCCGGAGCTGATACATCTAGGGAATGAGAACTCCCCTCTAGCTGATGATCCAGTTTTTCCGTGCTTGAATGAGTTAAGCGTGTACTATTGTGGCCAATTAAAGAATCTAAGTCCATCGGCAATATCCTTTTAAGAGTAATGCGTTTGAGCCTATGTCGGACATCTTTTTTCTTTTTGGTAAACAATTTTATGGACGGTAATAAGGCCAACAATGCTTTATGGCATGGAATGATGAGCAGTGAAACATCAACATGTACATAAAATGGGTGTAGCCAAGATGAGAATGTTTTGTTAGATGTGTTGGCACACGAGAAAGGATAAAATTAGGAATGAGGATATCCGAGGTAAAGTAGGAGTAGCTGAAATTGAAGGAAAGATGAGAGAAAATCAGTTACGGTAGTTTGGATATGTGAAACGAAACGCTCCAGTTAGAAGATTGGATTACGGGACAGAGGTTCAGAGCCAAAGGGGTAGAAGAAGACTTCGGAAGAGACTCTAAGAAAAGACTTAAAAAGTACTTGGATCTAACGGAAGACGTGACACGGAATCGAGCGGAATGACGTTCTAGGATTCGTATAGCCGACCCCACTTAATGGGAAAATGCTTTTTTATTGTTGTTGTTGTTGGTAAACAATTTTTGGAGATATAGCAAAACTGAGGTGTAAAGAAATTCAAATATTTGATAGGAGACATTGAATAATTAAACAAAACAAAATATGAATGAATTGGAATTTGAATTAAGGGAGACTTGGATCTAGTCCTAGTCAGTGACACTCTTTGTTTAAAACCTTAATTGTATTTAAATTTTTATCAAAGTCCATTAACTTGGTACACCTCATCATATTACTATTAATCTGTAATGTCACATCCTGGCCCAGGGCAGATCACTTCCCGGGCCCTCTCCACCAGCCGTAGCACGATATTGTCCACTTTGGGCCCTGACCACGCCCTCACAGTTTTGTTTCTGGGAACTCACGAGCAACTTCTCAGTGGGTCGCCCATCTTGGGAATGCTCTGGCCCATTCTCGCTTAACTTTGGAGTTCCAACAGAATCCGAAGCCAGTGAGCTCCCAAAAGGTCTCGTGCTAGGTAGGGATGAGAATATACATTGGGGTGTGATATCCACACACTCCTTTTTACTTCTCTCACACCCTTTTAATTTTCGGCCGTCGGATCGGATGAATTAAAGAAGATCAAAGGACATAAATTAACAAGGGGTGTGGGAGAAGTAAAAAGGGGTGTGTGGATAGCACACCCTTATACATTTAAGGATCATTCCCCTGGGAGATGTGGGATGTTACATGTAATATTTCTCTATGTTTGACATTAATCATTTGACATTTTATGATATTTATAATCACATATTTCGTGTGTGTGTATGTATGTGTGTGTATGTCACATTTAAAATCCCTCATTTATTACTATTAGAAACTGTAGACATCGAAATTTCGGTAAATAAATGTTGACCGATAAATCAAAGTTTTGACGCTCATGTATTACATAAATTCTACACGTAACGTATGTCTAAACAAAAAAATCGAAATAAGTTGGAAAAGTCATCAAATAGAACACGTGTCAACACTTGGCAGAAATGACTTATTTCATCTGGAATATTATATTCAAAATTAGGCATTGGAAAATTCTATAAATAAAAGCCAAAATCATTCATTTAGGGGGACCAAAATCATTAGGCAAAATTCTGAAGCTCTGAAACTCTGAAACTCCGAAGCTCTCAAGCATCCAGGTTCCCGAAAAATCAAGAAAGCCTTCTTCGTTCTTCGTTCATCATTCATCCAAGATCAATCCCCGACGGCCCTTGGATCAACAATCATCCACCTTCAAGAGCAAGCCTCGACGGCCCTTGAATAAAGCCTTATTCGTTCTTCGTTCTTCGTTCATCATTCATCATTCATCCAAGATCAAGCCCCGACGGCCCTTGGATCAACAATCATCCACCTTCAAGATCAAGCCCCGACGGCCCTTGAAGAAAGCCTTCTTCGTTCTTCGTTCATCATTCATCCAAGATCAAGCCTTGACGGCCCTTGGATCAATCGTACATCCACAAATCAACACCTTACGGAGATCGAATCAGAGGATCAAATTAGAGAGAGATTGTAACCCTAAATCATCAAAATACAAATATTATTTTGTGCACGTTGTTCTTGTCTCTTTCGTTTTAGGAAAATTTTGTGTTTACAAATTTGGCACGCCCGGTAGGATCATCTCTACCTCTCATCTCTTTCTTTGTTCAAGAAATTCGAGCACACTTCCAAAACCAATGGCATCAAGGAAAGCTCAAGCTGTTCCCACAACCAACACGAAGAACAAGAGCATCCTTGCCGCAGGCGGCGCCATTTCAGGCATCATAACTCGAAGCAAGGCAAGAGCTCTTGTTGCCTCCTCTTCCACCCCTACATCAACCCTGCCGAAGGAACAAGAGTACCCGAGGTACGAACCTGTGATCACCCTGGCCTCGCTAAGGGCACCAAGGGTGGAAAGCCCGAAGAAGTACTCTGAGTCTTTGTTTTCCAATGCTGACTCAAGCGACAGCACATCCATGCAAGTTATGGCTACCGGAGCAACTTCAATCGATGAGCAGCTGGCTCAGATGAATGAAGCAATTGCAAGGTTAACCCGAACTGTGGAAGAAAAAGACTTACAAATTGCAGCACTCGTCAACCGACTGGAGGCGCAGGATGGCGAGAAACCCAACCCGAAGATTGATCATCTGAAGAAGGAAGACGACGAAGAAGACGAGCCCCTGGTGAAGAAAATCGATGTGAAGCCGGAGCCAGACCAAGTAGCGGCACTCATGGGATCTCTTTCTATCCAACAGCTGCAAAAGATGATCACTAACACCATCAAGGCACAGTATGAAGGAAACTCTCATGCCTCCACGTTGTACTCGAAGCCTTACTCCAGGAAGATCGACGTCTTAAGGATGCCGAAGGGCTATCAACCGCCGAAGTTTATGCAATTTGACGGAAAGGGAAACCCAAAGCAACATGTCGCACATCTCGTCGAAACCTACAACAATGTAGGGACGGAGGGAGATTACCTCGCCAAGCAGTTTGTACGCTCGTTAAAAGGAAACGCCTTTTAGTGGTACACAGACCTGGAGCCCGAGTCCATCAACAGCTGGGAACAGTTGGAAAGGGAATTCCTCAACCGCTTCTACAGTACCCGCCGCACTGTGAGCATGCTTGAGCTGACGAGCACAAAGCAATGGAGGGAAGAACCAGTCATGGACTACATCAACCGATGGCGTAATCTAAGCCTTGACTGTAAGGACAGGCTCTCCGAGATTTCTTCAATCGAGATGTACATCCAGGGCATGCAATAGGGTTTACAATACATTCTTCAAGGTATCAAGCCACGGACTTTTGAAGAATTAGCCACCTGTGCCCACGACATGGAACTGAGCATCGCCCACCATGGAAAGAAGGAGCCAATCACCGATTTCAAAAGGGATAAGGTGTTTACTTCAAGAGCAGATAATCATGGGAAAAAGCCCGCCAAGGAAGCTTTTACCACCAAAACCATCCCTATCAAGACCTCGTCTGCACCCGTCAAAATCTCCTTCAATAACAAAGCAAAGGAGATAAAAAGAAGTGAGCTTTCCCACACCCAAGATAGGTACAAAAACACCTTGAGGGAACTGGAGCAGAAGGTATACCCTTTTCCGGACTCCGACATGGACGCAATGCTGGATAACCTGCTGGAAAAGAAGGTGATTGAGTTGCTTGAATACAAACGCCCCGAAGAGATGAATCGCGTTAACAATCCCAAGTACTGCAAGTACCATCGTATCGTGGGTCATCATGTGGGCAAGTGTTTCATCTTAAAAGAACTCATCATGAAGTTGGCACAGCAAGGGCGGATTAAGCTCGACCTAGAAGACACAGCCGCAACGCACACCACTACGATCGTGTTCGGATCCTTTGATCTCGTGCCTCTTCAAGAAATGCTCGACCAATCATATCAATGCACAAGCTACACGGCACCTTCTACACAACCATCATTGGGGGCAAACGACCAGGATGCACCTATCGATAATGAAGAAGGGTGGACATTGGTGACCTATAAGAAGACGAGGAAGCCAAGACCGCAAGCTATAAGGCCAAAAGGGGAGCAAGCGAGAAAGCACCGCCGCCGCAACAATAGGAAGCCTAAAAGAAACATAAGAGCTGCTAAGCCAACATATGCTGGGGAACTTATGGAGCAAGAGCCACGTATTCCCGTCTCCTTGCACGAATACTTCCCGGAGGACTTCTTCCAACAGTGCACTATCACTGCATGTCACATGGTCGAAGTAGAAATGGAAGAACCCTCAAAAGCCAAAGCTGTCACCACTGAGGGGGAAAAGACTCTTACAACTGAAGAAGGTCTGCCAACACACCTTAGCATCGAATGAGCGCTCCAGTTGCCAAAGGAGATGCGAAGAGCATTGGCAGCGGTCTTGGCAAGTCCCGACGACCATGAAGTGCAAGAAAGCAAGAACGAAAGCTTGAAGCTTCGGCCATATGAATGTGCCACATGATGTGCCGCCGAGGACGCAATCCACTTCACCGATGAAGACTTGCTGCTAGGATCCAAGCCTCACAACCGACCTCTCTTCGTCTCTGGGTACGTAAGGGAGCATAAAGTCAGCCGCATGCTTGTGGATGGCGGATCAGCCATAAATATCATGCCAAAGTCAACAATGACCACAATCGGCATCAAGGTGGATGAACTATCCCTAAGTCGTCTACTAATCCAAGGTTTTAACCAAGGAGGACAAAGAGCGATGGGCATGATCCGAGTGGAGATGACTATTGGTGAACTCAAGTTAAGCACAATATTCCACATGATTGATGCAAGAACTTCCTACGGTTTACTCTTAGGAAGGCCTTGGATCCATGCAAATGGAGTAGTACCGTCCACCCTTCACCAATGCTTAAAATTTTACCGAGAATGAGTGAAGGTGATCTATGGCGACACCAAGCCATTCACTGAAGCCGAATCACATTTCGCAGACGCCAAGTTCTACATGGATGAAGACATGGTGCCCGAAACTCTTCGAAAAGAGATCAAATCCATGGGCAAAGCAACACCTAAAAAGCAGAAGTGGCACGCCGTGCCTAAAAAGCAAGAAGAAGAAGTTATGCCATCTTCAAGCAAAAACAACGATGAGCTTGCTAAACCTGCAACAACCAAACGGAGTAGAACGC
The DNA here is from genome assembly GCF_042453785.1 of Malus domestica. Classification (NCBI taxonomy): domain Eukaryota; kingdom Viridiplantae; phylum Streptophyta; class Magnoliopsida; order Rosales; family Rosaceae; genus Malus; species Malus domestica. Next base: position 33,497,552 of record NC_091669.1, on the reverse strand, counting down.
CCTCAAATGGACCAAACATACCCGTTTTCTGATACATCCCGACGTCTAGAAGAAAGAATGGTCAATCCCCGTTTGAAACTGCAGCAAGCAAAGCCGATGCACAACGGCACATGGATAATGTAAAGTTGCATAAAACAAATGCAATTCTTCCTTTAACACAGCTAGGCGACACTAAGGTTGCAGGACCATCACAAGGCTTCATAAAAGGCCTGCCAAAAGGGGTAGAACCAAGCTTTCTCCCAACCAAGATGACCGAAGAAGGTTTTGATCCAAATGCCTACAAACTCATGTCTAAAGCTGGGTACAACTTTACCTCCTCTGCAAATTTGGGAAAGAAGGGTTTGAACACCGTCAAAGACAACAAACGTGATCTCACTAAAACTCAGAAGAAGTTGGAAGAGCATGGTTACGGGGTCAACAACAACAAAGCTGGACTTGGCTTTACACCAAATGCACCGGTGAAGATCTCCAGCAAGACAAAAAATGCTAGCGCTCAACACATCAGCGTAAGCATTATACAAAATAAAGAAGAGCCTCAACCTGCCCCCCAGACGTCAGTATTCGATAGAATGAATCGTTCAAGGCCTAGAGTTTCGGCAACTAAACTCATTGGCGGTCAAAACAGAACTTCCGTCTTCAAAAGGCTTAACACGTCAGCATCTCGAAGCTCTGTTTTCAAAAGGTTGTCGAAACCTAAGAAGCAAAGCAATACGACTAGCTTTCCTCCACGATAGTCAGTTATGGAAAGACTTGAAGAAGCCAAAGAGCCTTCCAGAAAGAGAAAGACGACACCAGAAGTAGAAAAGATCGATCGTCTGGCAGAAAAAGATGACGTTCGAAGTTCCATTCCTTCAAGAATGAAACGCCAAACAATTTTGGAGGTTAACATAGTTGGATCAGTGAAAGTAAAAAGGCGCACCATCATCCACACTGGACAATCTTCATGCCAACAAACTCAAGGGGTCAACACCGAAGAAGAGGCCCAAGACGTCTTCCACATCACAATCCAAAAAGGTGAAGAAGATGAAATCCTCGAGGAAGATGTCATTACAGCGCCGTCACAACTCGAAGATGGGGGGCAAGCCACAGTTGACGATCTCAAAGAACTCAACTTAGGCACAAGTGAGGAACCAAAGCCTATCTTCGTGAGTGCATTACTAAGTGCAGACGAGATAGAGAAGTATTACCAGCTGCTATTAGAGTACAAGGACGTCTTTGCTTGGACCTACAAGGAAATGCCCGGCCTCGACCCCATCATTGTTGTGCATCATCTTACAGTCAAGCCTGGAACGCAACCAATAAAGCAAACTCAAAGACGCTATCGATCCGAGCTCATCCTGCAAATCGAGGCCGAGATTGACAAGTTGATCGAAGCAGGCTTCATTCGAGAAGTGCAATACCCCAAGTGGATCTCCAATATCGTCATAGTCCTTAAGAAATCTGGATAAATACGTGTTTGCGTAGACTTCCGAGACCTCAATGATGCTTGCCCAAATGATGACTTCCCCTTGCCAATCATTGAAATCATGGTGGACGCAACCACTGGCCATGAGGCACTATCATTCATGGACGGCTCTTCTGGATACAATCAAATTCGTATGGCTCTTGAAGATGAGGAACTAACAGCATTCCGCACTCCAAAAGGTATCTACTGCTACAAGGTGATGCCCTTTGGTCTGAAGAATGCTGGAGCTACATATCAACGCGTAATGCAGAAGATCTTCAATGACATGCTACACAAAAACGTAGAATGCTATGTAGACGATGTGGTGGTCAAGACAAAGAAAAGATTAGATCACTTGAAGGATTTGCGAGTAGTGTTCGAAAGGTTGCGAAAATACAACCTCAAGATGAACCCGTTAAAATGTGCATTTGGCGTCACATTTGGAAAGTTCCTTGGCTTCATTGTCAAGCATCGTGGCATTGAAATGGACCAATCAAAGATCAAGGCCATTCAAAGCATGCCCGAGCCAAGAAACTTGCACGAGTTGAAAAGTCTATAAGGACGGCTAGCCTTCATCAGACGCTTCATCTCCAACCTTGCAGGGCGTTGTTAACCGTTCAGTCGACTCATGAAGAAAGATGTTCCGTTCGTATGGGACAAAGCATGCAACAATGCTTTTGAAAGCATAAAGAAGTATTTATCAAGTCCACCTGTCCTGGGGGCACCTGTACCAGGGAAACCGCTCATATTGTACATCGCTGCTCAGGAAAGTTCAGTCGGAGCACTCTTGGCACAGGAAAATGAATCCCAGAAAGAATGAGCGTTCTACTACCTCAGTCGAACGCTCACCGGCGCTGAGTTGAACTACTCCCCAATAGAAAAAATGTGCCTTGCCTTGATATTTGCCATCCAGAAGCTCAGACATTACATGCATGCTTACACCATCCACTTGGTTGCTAAAGCTGACATGGTCAAATACGTCATGTCCAAGACAGTTTTGACAGGACGACTAGCTAAATGGGCATTGCTTCTCAATCAATACGAGATCATCTACGTCCCAGCTAAAGCCGTCAAGGGACAAGCACTAACAGACTTCCTTGCTGACCATCCAATCCCAGCCGATTGGAAAATCTCAGACGACTTGCTTGACGAGGAGGTGTTCTACATCGACATATTCCCGACATGGACGATGTTCTTCGATGGATCTGCACGAGCAGACAGAGCGGGGGCAGGAGTAGTATTCATGTCGCCACAAAGGCAAATACTACCTTATTTATTCCAACTAAGCGAATTATGCTCCAACAACGTCGCTGAGTACCAAGCATTGATCATCGGGCTCCAAATGGCGATCAACATGGAAAGTACAGCCCTTGAGATATATGGCGACTCCAAGCTCATAATCAATCAACTCCTGACTGAATATGAGGTGAGGAAAGATGATCTCGTTCCATACTTCCGGCTGGCAACGTAATTTCTGTAAAAGATCGAGGCCGTAACACTAGAACACGTGCCAAGAAAAGAGAATCAAATGGTAGACGCTCTTGCCAACCTAGCCTCGAGCATGACATTAGGAGAAGACGAAGCTGCAAACGTGCCAGTCTGCCAAAGATGGGTAATCCCGCTTGTCACTGAAATGGTACTGAGTGATACAAACGTTATTTCAATACTTCCGGTCAACGTTAAAGAATGGAGAAAGCCTCTAATCAACTACTTGGAGCATGGAATACTTCCAGATGATCTAAAACACCGCTCTGAAGTACGTCGACGAGCACATCGCTTCCTCTATTACAAAGGGACACTTTACCGACGATCTTTTGAATGAGTGCTTTTGAGATGCCTAGGCAAGGAAGAAGCCAATCAAGCCATAGAAGAAGCATACTCAGGAATATGTGGGGCGCATCAGTCTGGACCGAAGCTTCATTTCCAACTCAAAAGAATGGGTTACTACTGGCCAAACATGGTAAAGGAATGCTTAGAACATGCCAAAAGGTGCCAAGCCTGCCAATTTCACGCCAACTTCATACATCAACCGCCTGAACCATTACACCCCACAGCTGCTTCATGGCCATTTGATGCATGGGGATTGGACGTCGTAGGACCAATTGCGCCAAAGTCATCTACAGGAGAAGCTTACATCTTGGCTGCAACAGATTACTTCTCCAAGTGGGCTGAAGCTATACCCTTGAAGGAAGTCAAGAAGGAAACTGTCATCCGTTTCATCAAAGAACATATCATCTATCGATATGGTGTGCATCGCTACATTGTCACTGACAACGGAAAACAGTTCTCCAACCGACTCGTGGACGAGCTCTGCGAGAAATACAAGTTCAAGCAACACAAGTCCTCTATGTATCATGCTCCGGCCAATGGTCTTGCAGAAGCATTCAACAAGACATTGTGCAACCTCCTAAAGAAGGTAATCGGCAGAACAAAGAAAGACTGGCATGAAAGAATAGGCGAAGCACTTTGGGCATACAGGACGACATATAGAACACCTATCCAAGCTACACCTTATTCTCTCGTATATGGCGTGGAAGCTGTTCTACCGCTCGAAAGTCAAATCCCCTCGCTAAGGATGGCTATACAAGAAGGCTTGACTGACGAAGAGAATGCAAAGTTGCGCCTTCAAAAGCTGGAAGCACTAGATGAGAAAAGACTCGAAGCCCAGCAACACCTGGAGTGTTATCAAGCACGACTCTCCAAGGCCTTCAACAAAAAAGTTCTCCCTCGTTCTTTTCAAATGGGAGATCTCGTCCTCGCATTGCGTAGGCCTATCATCACAACTCACAAGACAAAAAGCAAGTTCACATCAAAGTGGGATGGACCATACGTAATACAAGAGGTCTACACCAACGGCGCCTACTTAATCATGGCAGAAGACGGCTTGAAGATTGGCCCTATCAATGGAAGATTCTTGAAGCACTACTACCTCTAAAAGGCGACAACCAACACTCCTTGTTCGCACGAGCCTAAATTGCACGAACCAAAGCTCCTGGCCCGCAAGAGCATAAACTGTGTATGGCAAAATCATCATCAAAATCACCGTTAAATTCATCACTCATTTGAACTACGTTATGACTTGATCCCTCCTCAACAAAGGGTACGTAGGCAACTTGAAGTGTCAAAACTGCAAGTACAGTCACATCATCTAAAAAAAACATAACACTTTGAAGATTGAAGAGCAAATTCAAGAACATAAATGCTTTATTTCTTTGAAAGAAGGAGTCGGCTCCAAGGCCTTATTACAAAAAGAAAGAAAAAAAAACAGAAGATACTACTAGAAAACTATGTCCCTAAAACTACGAAGGCGATCTTCAAGCGAGCCTTCCAAAGTCTTCAAAGTCTCTACCTCGGTGGGAGACAAGATGGGCAACTCCATAGTCATGCCTTCCTCTCGTTCTAGGCGCGAAATCTCCTCTTGGTACTGAGAAAGTGCAGTTCCTTGCTCGGTAAGAACACTTTCAAGTTGCGATGCTTCGATTACCAACTGCTCCCGCTCTCGCACCAATGCATCTAGACGCCCATGGACAGAAGTTAAAGAAGGCTCCGTGACTTGATAATCTCTTGAAACAGCTTGCTGAAAAGATCGGACTTGAGCCAGTGACGAGTTTATCGTTGCTAGCTGATAAGCTCTAACATCTGGACTCAACTTCTCTAAGGAAATAGCACGCAAGGAAGAATACTCAGTCGAGGAGGCCATAAGTTCAGCAATCTTGATCTTCAAGGATGAGGAATCAACGTTAAGGTTGTCAATCACAGAAACAAACTTCGACAAATCCTCATTGAGCAACATAAGGTCTTCCAGCGGACACTTAGAAATCATCTCCTCGATATGGCCATTGATCTTCATTGCCTCACCAAGACTGATGCGATGGATGAGTCGCTCAGTACCGCTAAGGTTCGGCCCTCTCAAAGAGATTTCAGAGCTAGCTGGCAAAGGTGTTGGACGCATGACGGGTTCTGGCATACCTCCACCTACACATGGCAAACTCGGGAAGTTCGGTGGATTCGGAACGAGCTCTATACTAGGCGGATCCTCGATCTCCCTGTCTGTAGGTAGGTCACCTACAAATAGCATCTCCGTGTAGGAATAAACATCTGCAGTTGCCAAATCAAGATGACAAGAAGGCCCAACCTAAAAAAGACAAATGAAGGTGTTAGAAACGAAAGCCAAAACAATGAAAGCAGAAGGAATCACAAGAGAAAAATGAAGTACATACATCTCTCTCAAATGGCGCATGGTCATCGAATTGAGGAGGTCTAAACACTTCCTTCTTTCTATGACGAAAATTGACATCGCTGTCGACCTGAGCATCCTCAAGTGGTCGCTTGTTTGAAACTTGTTGACGTTGCTGCAGAATAAATCCATCTTCGTGCGAGTCAACTTCATCTCCCGCCTCTTCAGAAGCATCCTGATGTCGAGGAGACGAGTATGGGCGTTGAGGAGCTAAAGCTACAGGTCTATCTTGTAAGGGAGTCGGACTCGCGCAATCAAGAGGTACCAGTCGCATAGAAACCACAGGACAACCCTCTCTCGACATATCATCGCCTAAGTGAGAAGAATTAGTACCACTTGTCATCCCCAAGTTCTTATAATGTGTCTTTGACCACCAACGTGCGTAAAAATGGGTCACTGGATTACTCTTGAACTCATCCTTGGTCGGCAGTGTGATAACAGCATTTGTGCATGAACAGGTACAAGACTCCCAATGCATGTACACGGCTTGCAGGAATGCCGATTGGTTCTTTTCCTTCAGCTTGCCTGGCACGTTTTGGACAAAACCAAATTGCTTGCTGAAACGGTGGGGACTATATGGTTGAACGATGCATCAGTCTTCTTGCCGCAAAGAAACAAACCCCGAGCGAAGACTTATAAGATAAGACAAGTCTGAGAAGCGGAGATGCGAATTGTCTACGATGCCTCGCTGCACCGAGCCAACTCTCGCTAAAGGGTCCATCCTCAAATCTTCACAACTTTTAAATAGCGCCCGCGCTTGCAAATCATCAAGGTTCTTCGCGGAGAGCACACCGGAATACTTCGTCATCAAAGGCCCTAGCTTGGCTCCGGTCGATGAAGAAGGTATTGACTTATCTAGAGTCGACAAAGAAAAATGAGTGCCAAAATATTCACCCAACCAACCATACACATAGTGGTAAGGAAGCACTGCAGCACGATCTTCAGTGCTTGCCGAGTCCGAAACAATGCTCAAGCCATTGTAAATGTTGGCTAAGACCGGAATAGCAAGGCTAAAAGACTCACCTGCAGCCATCTTGCTAGCAACTTTGAAAACTCCAGGACGAACTAAGTTAACGTCGCCTGCTGGGAAAACAAACTTACAAAGCCAACAAGCTAAGAAAACAACCAGGTAAGACTCCTCCACATACTCTGATGCTATGCCAAGATCCTCAAATGCTCTCAACTCGTCAGAGGAGCGACGCCTGGTTGAGCCAATAACACCGGACGGGTCTGAGTCTCCCTTTGGCCTAGTGGTCTTGTTACGACCAATTTTCTTCAAAGGCTTCTTATACCTCATGGCCTCCCAGTATCAGAATCGGATCCATGAGGAAATCTTCATGCCTGATTTACCTTGAGCATCCTGGAAAAGCCTGTGATACGCCCAAAACAAATAGCGGCAACTTGCAGGCAATCCTCAGCTATTGCAAAGAGAAAGGTCATCCGCACTGGGAACGACCTCATCGTAAAACTTACCTTGGATCGGCAAGCCTCCTATCCTGTGAAGATCCCAAAGTGAAATTGACATCTCCCCTTGCGCTGTGTGAAGTGTGTTGGTCGCTGAACACCAACGCTCTAAGAACGCACGAATAACGGAATGATGGCAATCATAACTAAATAAAGATGCGTACATAGCGTGGTAAAGGCCCACGTTAGTAAGCACATCCTTAGATCGGCTTAAGACATCTTCAAGCCACTCCTAATAAAACTCATCAAAAACGGCCTCTCCAGCAGTCGACAGGGTACCATTCCAAGCCATAGCTCCGATGCGGATGTAATCACTAAGAAGCTTAAATGAGGCCGAATGATTGTCACCAGCATGGTGCGAATGATTCAAGATAAGAATCCTCGAGATGCACGCCTTCTTCTTCATATCTGGTTGGACAGAATCTACCACCTCCCAAGATACTTCGAAAGACCACGACTTAATATGCATGGAGTTATCTTTCGCGGGAAGAGGAAGTGCCTTAGGACCAATCAGTGGCTCGTAAAGCTTCAACGTCGTTCCTCTGTCTTGCGAATCACCTGCCTGCGCAAGAATGGTGATGGTGCTGCTCTTAAAGCACTTAAAAAATACCATGACCTCGGAAATAAATAAATCAGCAGTAGCATGGCAAAGAGGGTAGCTACAAGACAGTCCTTCCAAGCAGCGGCAAGAGGCACGGCGACGTCACCACCAAGGGAAAACTGTGACCAAAAGGCATTACACAGCGAAGCCCCGCTGCAGTCTCTTGCACAGCACCACACGGCAGCGCACCACCGAGGGAAAATTGTGATCAAAAGGCACTACATAGCGAACCTCTGCTGCAATCTTTGGCACAAGCACTAGGCAACTTGCTTACTCCGCCACCAACAATCACACCTCTGAAAGCTTCATGAGGGTCCCAGCATCATGCTCTGCCTTCTTAAAAATTAAGGATTCCTGACGTCACAGCAAAGAAATCCATCAGTGGGGGCACAAACACACTGTGCATAAAAATAGACACATTATATGGTATTATATGTGTGTGTGTATATGGGTGTGCATATATATATATATATATATGGCTTGAAAAGACGCAAATGGTGATGGTGATGGGACGATTGAAGGAATGTATATATATTCTGGCATCCTAAACAGATTATATATATATATATATATGAGGTCCAAAAGATTGAAATCATCCTCAACCTAAAACATACCTAAAAACTGCTCTTGCTGCACCACAATGTCACCCGTCTACATCCTCCCTCTGCTCAATCTTCTACCCATTGCCAAGCAACATATGGGGGTATTTATAGAAAGAAAAAAAAGAGAGGGTGATGATTAAAAAAAAAAAAAAGATGGTGCGGATTGCACCATCTAAAAAGAAAAATATAAAAAATTAAATAAATAAATAATAAATAATAAATAAATTAAAAAAAAGGGATGGTGCGGATTGCACCATCTGAAAAGAAAAAATTAAAAAAAAAAAAAAAAAAAAAAAAGGGATGGTGCGGATTGCACCATCTGAAAAGAAAAAAATGGGTAAATTACATAGTAGCCCCTCAAGTTTGATGTCTATTGCAATCTTATACAACATCTTTAAAACATTTCACTTTCATACCTCAAGTACTATTTTATTTCAATTTCATACAATCGTTAGATTTTTCATCCATGAATCTGTTAAATGCTAACGTGGCTGCCACATATATGACACGTAGCTGCCAAATGTCTGCCACGTGGCAAATAAAATAATTTTTTAATTTAAAAAAAAAAAACATATCTGCCACTTTTTTTTTCTCTCTTTCTTCTTCTTCTCTTTCTCTTTCTTCTTCTTCTTCTCTTTCTTCTTCTTCTTTTCTTTCTCTTTCTTCTTCTTCTGGGTTCGGACCCTTTTTTTTTTTTTTCCTTCTTCTTCTTCCTCCTCCTCCTCCTCTTTCTTCTTCTCTTCTTCTTCTTCCTCCTTCTTCTTCTGGGTTCCGTCCCCTTTTTTTTTCTCTTTCTTCTTCTTCTCTTTCTCTTTCTTCTTCTTCTGGGTTCGGACCCTTTTTTTTTTTTTTTTTTTTTTTCTTCTTCTTCTTCTTCTTCTTCTTCTCCCTCCTCCTCCTCTTTCTTCTTCTCTTCTTCTTCCTCCTCCTTCTTCTTCTAGGTTCGTCCCTTTTTTTTTTTTTTTTTTTTCTTCTTCTTCTTCTTCTTCTTCCTCATCCTCCTCCTCTTTCTTCTTCTCTTCTTCTTCTTCCTCCTTCTTTTTCTGGGTTCGGTCCCTTTTTTTTTCTTCTTCTTCTTCCTCCTCCTCCTCCTCCTCTTTCTTCTTCTTCCTCCTTCTTCTGGGTTCGGACCCCTTTCTTTTTTTTTTCTTTTTTTTCTTCTTCTTCTTCTTTCTCCTCCCTCCTCTTTCTTCTTCTCTTCTTCTTCTTCCTCCTTCTTCCGGGTTCGGTCCCTTTTTTTTTTTTTTTTTTTCTTCTTCTTCTTCTTCTTCTTCCTCATCCTCCTCCTCCTCTTTCTTCTTCTCTTCTTCTTCTTCCTCCTTTTTCTGGGTTCGGTCCCTTTTTTTTTTTTTTTTCTTCTTCTTCTTCTTCCTCCTCCTCCTCCTCCTCTTTCTTCTTCTTCGTCCTTCTTCTGGGTTCGGACCCCTTTCTTTTTTTTGTCTTCTTCTTCTTCTTCTTCCTCCTCCTCCTCCTCCTCTTTCTTCTTCTTCCTCCTTCTTCTGGGTTCGGTCCCTTTTTTTTTTCTTCTTCCAATTTCAGGTTTTTTAAAAAAAAATTAAAAAATTATTTTATTTGCCACATGGCAGACATTTGGCAGCCACGTCAGCATTTAACAGATCCATGGATGGAAAATCTAACAGTTGTATGAAATTGAAATAAAATAGTACTTGAGGTATGAAAGTGAAATGTTTTAAAGATGTTGTATAAGATTGCAATAGACCTCAAACCTGAGGGGCTACTATGTAATTTACCCGAAAAAAATATATAATAAAATAATATATAAAATATATATATATAAAATAAAATAAAATAATAAATAATAATAAATAAATAAAAAGGGGATGGTGCGGACTGCACCATCTGAAAAGAAAAGAAAATAATATAAAATAAAAATAATAATAAATAATAAAAAATAAAAAATAAAAAAAATAAAAAAATAAAAAAAGGATGGTGCGGAAGAAAAGAAAATAATATAAAAAATAAATAAAAAAGGATGGTGCGGATTGCACCATTTGAAAAGAAAAAAAAATAAAAAAAAATATATATATATAAATAAAATAAAATAAAAATAATAATAATAAAGGGGGATGATGCGGATTGCACCATCTGAAAAAAAAAAGATATAATAAAATAATATAAAAATATATATATAAAATAAAAAAAAGGGATGGTGCAGATTGCACCATTGAAAAGAAAAATAATAATAATAATAAAATAATATAAAAAAAGGGGGGGATGGTGCGGATTGCACCATCTGAAAAGAAAAAAAAATAATAATAAAAAAATAAAAAATAAATAAATTAAAAATAAAAAAAAGGGATGTTGCGGATTGCACCACATGAAGAAAAAAAAACAAATGCATTGAGAGAAATAAAGTCCATTTCATTGATTTCTCTGGAAAAATTGCAGACGGAACATTTACATACCAAAAAAAAAAATGCAAACAAACAAAAGCCTTCATTGATCAGGTGGCGCCTCAGTACTCGGCGGAGCCCCAGATTGGAGAGGCACCAGAGGGTGATTATTCAGAGCCTCAGTACTAGGCAGAACCCCAAGAGGAGTAGGCATCGAAGGTTGATCATTTGGAGCTTCATTACGCGGTACAGCCCCAAAAGACGAAGGCAAATGCTGTTGGAACAAACCCACAAACCTCTGATGATCAAGTAAAATCTGACCGTCAGATTCCTGCATCTGGCCAATCTTCCTCTTCATGTTTGTAGCATAGTTATGTGCAAGCCTGTGCAACTGTTTATTCTCATGCTTAAGCCCTCTAATCTCCTGTTTGAGACTCATCACTTCAGCCGCCAATTATTCAACTTGACGGGTTCGAGCAAATAGGTGTTGGGCCATATTAGACACAGAACCTGCACACTGCACACTAAGAGCCAGAGAATCCTTAACAGCCAACTCATCAGACCGTTTGGAAAGTAGTCTGTTATCTTTGGGAGTGACAAGGTTCCGGGCCACCACCGCAGCGGTCATATCATTCTTCATCATCAAATCCCCAACGGTAAGAGGACCAGTAGGGGATATGAAGGATGGGCGCCATATGTTGTCTGGAGAAGGCGGGACTGCCTCTTCACCAAGATTCAAATCAAAACGACGGTTGGAGGGTCCAGACATTTTCAAAGGTGTTGAAGAAAGAAGAGGTCGGACAAATCAAGATCTTAGAAGTGCAAGAAGGGAGTTTTCTACAAGCAAAAAATTCAAGTGTGCTTTGAAACGAACTACGTGCCTCTATATAAATCAACACTCGACGGGATTTCAGAGATTGAAGAAGCGAGCTCAGAATTCGAAGAGGCCAATTCAAAAATCGAAGAGGCAAGCTCAGAAATCGGAGAAGCATCTTGCTTTTCTAGACGCATTAGCACCCGTCACGCGCAAACTCAGCTTTGCTGAAATCACGGGCAATTTGTTAAAGCGCCAATCCCAGATATCGAAGAGGCGCCAGTGTTTTTCAGCCTCGTCAGCACCCGTCACGCACAAACTCAGCTTTGCGGAAATCACGGGCAATTTGTCGAAGCGCCGATCCCAGATATCGAAGAGGCGCCAATCTTTTTCACCCTCGTCAACACCTGTCACATGCACACTCAGCTGGTGGAAATTACGGACAATTTGTCGAAGATTTCTGATAAAGAAGAAAGCACGTGAAGCCATACCGATCAATCACGCATTGGTTGCCGACACGAGTGAAAGAATAGTACCTCTACAAGTATTAAAAGACTTCCTATAACTGTTCACCTTCACCTTCCGTAGCAAGGCAGACATACAGAACCTTTCTTCATCTCCGAGAACCTCTCTTCATCTCCGAGAACCTTTCTTCATCTCCGAGAATGCCTTCCCAACGAAGCCTCTCGAGTTACTCAGTGTTTCTTATTCCTTGGGGTACCTCTGCAAACAAATGACACCAAAGCAAAAGTATCTCATATCACCATGGTAGAAAGCAAGAGTATCTCATATCATGCTTTCTCCCCGTCCTTTCCTTTGTCCTTATTCTTACCTGCAAAGACAAGGATAAAAAAAGCAATATGTCGGAACCTCCACTCAAACTCGGGTAAGGAATCGACTACCTGGAACCTTTGCCTGGTTGCTTACATGGTATTACTCTCGAGTACTCGTCTTCCACTGCTGCTGTACTTCCAAAAAAGCTGCCATATCTGCCTGGAGAACAGATAAGGCAAGTGAAAATGATACCTTGCAGCATGTGGAGACAACGTGCAGAAGGAACAAGCAGAGAAGAATGCGGTTTGTACAGTCAACTCAGCAGAAGGAGTCCGAGCTGAGGAACTCAAGAAGCTGCCACATCTGCCTGAAGAAACAAGCAGAGAAGAATGGAGCATGCACAGTCAACTCAGCAGAAGGAGTCTGAACTGAAGAACTCGAGAAGATGCCACATTCTGCCAGAAGAATAGATAAGGCAAAGGAAAAAGATACATTGAAGCATGTGGAGACAAGCACAACAAAGCACGTACTGAGTCATCCACAACTTCTTCAAAAGTAAAAGTACCTCATATCATCAGAGTCGAAAGCAAAGATATCTCATGGTATGCTTTTCCTTTACCCTTGCTCTTGCATGTGGGACAAGTAGAAAGAAAGCAATCGGTCGGCACTTGGAAAGATTGAAGAAAGAAACAAACCAACACCTTCACCTCGTGCCTGCTTGTCATGTGTTCGAGTCAACCTTCAAGAATCAAGCCTCAACGGCCCTTGAAGAAGCTTCTAGCCAAATTCAAGATCAAGCCTCGAAGGCCCTTGAGGAAATCACAAGTCCGATTCAAGATCAAGTGTCCACCACCCTTGAATCAAACCCAGTTCAAGATCAAAGCTGTGGAAAGTCAACAAGCGCAAAAACAAATACGTGCCAATTCATCCACTACCAAAGCCAAAGATCATCTACCACATGAAGTTCCTTGTGGTCTAAATTCAACCTTCAAGATCAAGCCTCGACGGCTCTTGAAGAAATATCAAGCCCAATTCAAGATCAAGCCTCAAAGGCCCTTGAAGAAATCTCCAGCCCAATTCAAGATCAAGCCTCGATGGCCCTTAGATCGACATCTACAGTAAGGGACTTCAAAACGCATCTCCTACACGTGACAAGCACATGTATACGACACGCCTTGAAGTGGGGGCATTTGTAGACATCGAAATTTCGGTAAATAAATGTTGACCGATAAATCAAAGTTTTGACGCTTATGTATTACATAAATTCTACACGTAGCGTATGTCTAAACAAAAAAATCGAAATAAGTTGGAAAAGTCATCAAATAGGACACGTGTCAACACTTGGCAGAAATGACTTATTTCATCTGGAATATTATATTCAAAATTAGGCCTTGGAAAATTCTATAAATAGAAGCCAAAATCATTCATTTAGGGGGACCAAAATCATTAGGCAAAATTCTGAAGCTCTGAAGCTCTGAAACTCCGAAGCTCTCAAGCATCCAGGTTCCCGAAGAATCAAGAAAGCCTTCTTCGTTCTTCGTTCATCATTCATCCAAGATCAAGCCCCGACGGCCCTTGGATCAACAATCATCCACCTTCAAGATCAAGCCCCGACGGCCCTTGGATCAACAATCATCCACCTTCAAGATCAAGCCCCGACGGCCCTTGAAGAAAACCTTCTTCGTTCTTCGTTCATCATTTATCCAAGATCAAACCTTGACGGCCCTTGGATCAATCGCACATCCACAAATCAACACCTTACGGAGATCGAATCAGATGATCAAATTAGAGAGAGATTGTAACCCTAAATCATCAAAATATAAATATTATTTTGTGCACGTTGTTCTTGTCTCTTTCGTTTCAGGAAAATTTCGTGTTTACAGAAACGGCTACAATACAAAATTTTCAATAAAATTGATTGAATAAATGAATAAAAACAATGTAACGATACAAAATAACAAATGGCAAAAGAATGTATCCATAGTGTTAAAACTTCGTACGTTTTAAATATAAAATTTCATAAAAAAATTTGGCACATTTTACATATAACAAAGTGGTAAGTTTATAAAGAAGAATGGGTACATTATAAGTAAATTATCAAGAAGAATGGGTACATTATAAGTAAATTATGGGTACAAATATAAGATTAAAAAAATTATGAGTACAAATGAAGTTTTAAAAAATATGGGCACAAAAATAAATTAATATATGGGTCCAATTAAAACTAAAATGAAAATTAGTACAAATTTAAAATAATAAAAAAAGTTGCAAATTAAAATTGGGCACAGATTAAAAATATAAGTATTTGATATAAAGTTTAGCCATGAATATAAATTTACCGAATGTAACATTTTGAACACTAAATGAATATATGTTAGAAATAAAATTTAATTATGCTGATATGTAAACATTTTATTATTGAAATAATGACGTTTATTAAAACCTAAGGACCTTGATAAAAAATTGCAAAAAGAAAAAAGTTTTAATCAATGGAATAGAAGGAAGAGGAGTGAAAGAGAGTGAAAGTTAGAAATCAAACAAGAGATTAGTGGATAGAGAAAGTAGAAAGATTATCTGGGATGGGAAAGGGATAAGAATAAAGTGGGGAGGACTTAGGTAGGTTTGGAAAGGGATGCATTTGGGGATCTTTGAGGAGTTGGGTTTCTGAGGATGCAGTCGGCTCCGTCTGGGGAAGGGAATGCAGCTCTAGAGCATGAACAAACAGGAAGCTCCGTCTGGGGATCTTTTAGTACTGCAAAGTTGGGAAAAAGAACCATTTAGGAAGCTTCGGTCTTATTGTGAGGTTTTCTTCATGAAGATCATTCACCTTGTGTTAAGGTACCATATTGTTAGAGAAACTATCAATTTAAATTATATTTTATAAATTATATTATGTGATTGTTAATGATTGAATTATTACCTAAATGTTGATTAACATAACTTATACCTTATTACTTAAGTTTATGAAGTTGAAGTCCATAGACTTTAGATCAAGGAGAATGCTAGCAGGACTCGCACCAAAAGGGAGTCCAGCCGGACTTGCCTAGCACATGTATTTGACTGTAATTGTTTGTTAGTGCCAAGGTATTAAATATCGGTAATATCGAAAATATCGGTAGTCCGAAAACACGGAAATATCGATGGAAATATCGATAAAATATCGATATCGATAAAAATTACATGGAAAACACGGAAATTGTAAGAAAAACTTGGAAATTTTAATTGAAACTTTGCAAGATGTTTATTTAGTCAATTATCTATTAGTTTATCACAAAAAATTGGAAGGAAATGCATTGCATGATGGATTTAATTGATTTAAATTGATTATATAGCGAGCTGGCAAACATTGTGAGTGTAAAAAATATGTAGTAATTAATGAAAAAAGTTTAAAGACACCACAATCATTATATATAATGAATTAGTACAATATTTTACACTTTATATATTGCATTTTTTTTTCTCTCAGATAACACACACAGACTAACACATAGCCTGGATATTTTGAAAGCAAGTTTGGATTTTTTTTTTCTTCTCTCGGATAACACACACACACCACTTCTACACACACACACACACACTTCAAAGTGCACCCCACTTCTACACACACACGCACAGACACACTGTAACAACCCAACCCCAAATTTTTATATATTTTCGTGGTTCCCCAAATAATTATGAAATTATCGTTTTAGTCCCCTATCTTAACCAAATCTGGACCATTCATCTTGATTTCCAAATTCTCTCAAGCTACCACATGGCAGCACCCTAGCACCCTCACGTATCTCTCTCTCTCCCCACCCCGTGACCTCTTTCTCCTTCTTTCTTCTCTGCCCTCACTCTCCTTCTCTCGAAGACCCTCACTCTTTCACCCTTTGACCCACACCCGAGAGCACCCACGCACACCCTTCGTGGTACTCCGTCGACGGCATCGTCATCACCTTCTACACGCCGTCGTCTCTCTCTCTCTCTCTCTCTTTCTCTCTCTCCCGTCGCTGCGCAACTCGACGAAACCCCAAGAACCTCCGGCGAGTTCTTCATGGGTTATGGTTAGGTAAGCCTCGAACCTCTCTTTCCGTGTTGGTTTGTTGCTTGGATGTGATTATTGAGGTTATTCTGTCCTTTTTACCAAGGATTTAGCACGGAATCAGCCCGGGAATAGGCGCTCCCATCTCCGGCGAGACCGTGGGTGGCGAGAGGTTTTCCGACCACCACGGGTCGTTTCACGGCAAATGGAAGGTATAAACGCACTCCTCTCATCTCGTGCTTTTGTTTGATACCTAGATCGGGGTCTAGAACCCTTGTTTGTGGTCGGCCGGAGCTGTAGAAGCTCCGGCGTTCTTCTCCGAGTAGCACGGTTTAAAAAATATCGCGATATTTCCAAAAATATCGCGATATTATCGATATTATCGACAATATCGCGATATTTTTCCGAAAACCATTTGGATACCTATTTAAATATCCATTACCTGAAAAACCGATAATATCGGCGATATTTCGCCGATATTATCGATATTTTCTTCCATGGTTAGTGCTCCTTGAGTCCCACTGTCAATATAACTTAAGAAAATAGTAATTTAAAATTATATTTCTCTCCACTTGCTGTTCTTCACCCTTTCATATTCCGGATAAAGCCAGAAGCATTGTAAAAGCCCTACTCTCTTCTCCTCAAAATTTTCAGCTCTCCTCTCTCACACTATGAATCGGTAACTGTGGTTGTCAATTTTCAAATACCCATCGAACTATACTGGGCAAACCCAGTTTGAATCTGTAAACCAAAGAAACAACCCAAGATCTGAATTTTGAAACTGAAAAAAAGTTCGGGGTAAATCTATAATTTGAATTTGTCTCTTTCTTTCCCAAAATTATTAATTTTTCTATGGGTTTCTCCCTACACCTTTTTTTCCTCAAAATTTTTCTATCGGAAATTTGTGGATGTTAGATACATGTTCTTGAACCGTGAATAATTGTATATTTTGTGGATTATGAGATAGTGAGTTTGGTTGATAAGTTTTTGATGGAGTTTTTGTAACTTAGGAGCCATGACCCTTTCATGGTTTGAGAGATGGAATCAGAATTTTTATACAGATTTCCGGGTTTCATGGTTTGAAAATTCTCTCCCTACGTTGGGCTTCTCTATGGTACCACGTTCTCTCTCACATTTCTCAATACGCCACAACTAATACAGCCATTTTCTTACCTAGGAAGTAGGAAATGCCTGCCAGAATAAGTCCTCATTTACTCTTTTTCAATTGCATACTACATCGGGCTTCCCTATCGTACCACGTTCTTTGTCACATTTCTCAATACGTCAACTAATACAGCCATTTTCTTACCTTAGTCTTTTTTAATTGCATACAACGTGGGCTTTTCTATGCTACCACGTTCTCTCTCTCATGCATTCATTATCTCATCTCTTCTGCTAAGAGAGCTTTTCTTCCCATCCCTTTCTCAGTATTTGCTCCCTCTTCTAATTACACACTTGCCTCGTTTTGGTTTCTTCATCACAGCAACCTTCTTTAGCTTAATCTACTTTGCTTTACTTCTAAAAGTGAAAGATCAATTTCGTTGCTTTCCTGATTTCATTTTCTGCCAATTTCAACTTCTTGTCGCTCGGTTTTATTTGAAAAAAAAAAAAAAAAAAAAGGCTAACATATTTTGTTCAGCTTCATATACCAACCGATTGTGCTTCGGCGTTATGTAAGCAATGGAATATAGAGAGATAAGGTATATGGTACATCTTTTGATTTTTCCTTGTTTTTATTCCATTCCTCTGCTCTTTATCGGTTTTTTAGCTGTCTGTGCAGATTTGCCCGTTTTATTTAATCCAAATTATTGCTTTACCAGTCAAGTTGAGATTCAAGTCGAACAACTGTCAAGTCCAAGTCGTATACATTGGCTATGATATTGATAGCGTGCTACGGTGAACACTGATGGGAAAGTCAACCCTTTGGAACCCTAAAATCTTTGATCTGAAGTCGACAAACTTCACGTTCACAAATGTAAGTTTATGCATGTCACACAAAGCACCAACAATAACATATTTAAAATAGAAAACTGCGTTTTAGTTCTTAAAAACTATGACTTTCAAACTAAATTCTAGCTTAAGATTAAAATCTAATTTAGTCCCTTAACACATTTAATAACCTCATAATTATATTTTCATGTTTTTTTTTTCCTAATGTTAATATTAACTACATTTAATTATATTCTTTTTTGAATAGAATACGATTGCTTTTATTCATAAACTCAAAGGAGTAACATATCTTGGTTGAGAACTTCCCAAACAACATTTGGGGGTTCCTCAAACCAAACTACATCAGAACAATTATGTAAACTTAACTTGGCGAGGCCGAGTGCCACTCCATTATAAGAATGAGGAATAATATCCCAATAACATCTGGGGGTTCCACAAATAATATTCTGATATTTTATTTTGTTACAAACATAGGTAAACTAATTTCATTTATATAATATCCCAATACACTTCATGTTATTCATTTAGGTATATTAATACATTTTGGTATGTCCATTTCGATGGAGGCATTTAAGTACATTAATTCAATATAATATCATTTAGCACAAACATTTTCATACAAACATTTAGGTACATTAATTCATTATACTATATTTCGGTACAGACATTTAGGTCAGGGACGGAAACTAGATTTCTACTATTGGGGGCAACCTGAAAAACAACTAAGAAGACCTTATTATAGTATGGCTTATACCAAATATGATAATGGAGATGATTTCATATGACGATGTATCACAATTGCAAAATTACAAAAAATTTAGTAGTAGTTGAAAGTGGCAAATTGATGAGAAAAATATTAATACATGACAGACTGATGAGGGGTTTTTCGGTTTGAATGACAGAACAAGAGCACTTTTGCTCATATTATATTTGATATAGAGTAGAAGTAGTATGGTATGCTTGATATTAGGCATATATATTTTCTTCAAAGATAACACATGGATATATATAATTGCAGTATGCAGCTTAACCAACAAATTACTTGAGTAGGGGCATCTACCCCTAGTGGGCCTTCATTGGATCCATCCATGATTCAGATACATCAATTCATTAATTTAAAAAAAAAAATTGGTATACTTATGTATTTACATGTTTCTTATGTGTCCTATTTTTTTTTTAATGTTTTCTCATTTGGGTACATTATATGGATATAATTGGAGCAAGTTAAACAAAATTAATAAATTAAAATGTGTATATTAGTAAATTCAAATATTTTAGGAGACATTGAATATTAAAACAAAACAAAATATGAATTGGAATTTGAATTAAGGGAGACTTGGATCCAGTTCCTAGTCACTGACACTTTTGGTCTAAAACCTTAATTGTATTCAAATTTTTTTCAAAGTCCCTTGACTTGGTACACCTCATTATATTACTATTAATCTGTAATATTTCTATATGTTTGACATTAATTATTTGACATTTTATGATATTTATAATCGCATATTTCGTGTGTATGTATGTGTGTGTGTGTGTGTGTGTATATGGCATATAAATCTCAGATTTAAAATCCCTCATTTATTACTATTACAAACGGCTACGATACAAAAATTTCAATAAAATTGATTCAATAAATGGGTAAAAATAATGTAACAATACAAAATAACAAATGGCAAAAGAATGTATCCATAGTGTTAAAACTTGGTACATTTTAAATATAAAATTTCACAAAAAAATTTGGCACATTTTACATATAACAAAGTGGTAAGTTTGTAAAGAAGAATGGGTACATTATAAGCAAATTATGGGTACAAATATAAGATTAAAAAAATTATGAGTACAAATGAAGTTTTAAAAAATATGGGCACAAAAATAAATTAGTATAGGGTAAATTACACTTTCATACCTTAGATTTGAAGTATATTTCAATTCCTTACAACATCTTCAAAACATTTCACTTTCATACCTTAAGTACTATTTTATTTCAAAATAATACCTCCGTTACATTTTCCATCAATTGATTCGTTATGTACTGACGTGGCTGCCACATTTGTGCCATGTGGCTGCCAAATGTGTGCCGCGTGGTAAAAAAAACTTGAAAACGCAGAAATCCACCCCTCTTCTCCCTCCCAAGCATCCCAACCACCTCCCTCTCCTCCACTCTCTTCACCTCCCCTCCCATCCAAAAACCCATCCCATCCCACCCCACCCTCACCTCCCCCACTGGACGAGAGAGCCTCGCTGGACGGCGGAGATACGCACCCGCATCCCTCCCCCGCAGCTGAGCCAGACCTGTTTTCTACGAGTCGGATCTCGGATCTCGGATCTCCGCAGCCCATCGACCCCAAGGCCGCCGGCGTACGCCTCTGAACTTTTTCTGGAGCGATGCATCCAGTGCCGGCGACTTCGACATGGTTCGCTTTACGGGTTTCGGGTCTTTCCTGGCTGAAGTGAAGTGAGTGAGGTTTTGAATTTGTAGAAGTTGAGACAAAGGGACAGAGAGAGAGAGGGTAAAAGTGAGAAGCTTTTTGGAGTGGAAGGAAGAAGAAAGAGCAAAAGAGAAGAGGGAGGAACTGCAAAGGGGAAGGAGGGTGAGGTCGCGGGGGGTGGGGGCGGGAAGGAGGGTGAGGTCGCGGGGGAGACGTCGAGGTGGGTCGTGCGGTGGGGGGTGCGGGGTTCTGTCTCAGGTGGGTCGCCGGGAGAAAGTGAAGAAATTAACCTGTTGCTTAACCCCAAGCGGGGAGGCAGTGATGTAGGGTTGGGTGGGATGGGATGGGTTTTTGGATGGGAAGGGAGGTGAAGAGAGTGGAGGAGAGGAAGGTGGTTGGGATGCTTGGGAGGGAGAAGAGGGGTGGGGTGGGGTGGGTTTCTGCGTTTTCAAGTTTTTTTTCTTTTTTTCTTTTTAATTCGGGTTTTAAAAATAAAAAT
Organism: Malus domestica; assembly: GCF_042453785.1. Taxonomy (NCBI): domain Eukaryota; kingdom Viridiplantae; phylum Streptophyta; class Magnoliopsida; order Rosales; family Rosaceae; genus Malus; species Malus domestica. The sequence continues at coordinate 33,476,360 of NC_091669.1, read as the reverse complement.
AAAAATAAATTTTTTTTTATTTTTTTTCAAATAAACTCGAAGAGGTCGATCATGTGGAATACCTAACCTTATAAATGTAAGAAATAAGAAATAACATTCGAACAGACAAAACAAGCCTTGAAGATCCTAAGCAATGATCGATCGACACCATCTCAATCCACATAGGAGGATCATGAAAAGCACAAACCTCCAGGTCTGTATCGTAGCTCGAGCTAGCTAAATGAACATCAACAAAATTCTTTTCTTGGAAAATATGAACCAACTGATGACGCTCCAGCTGATCCTTCATATTTCAGTAGCTACTCAAAATTGTATGGTGAGGATGAAAATCATTTGCCATATTTTGCTTAATCAAGTTGACAACACCCACTGAATTCATTTTAATAATAAGCCTATATACGCCTTTGTTAAAGCAAGCTTAAGGCCAAAATAAAAACTCTAAACCTACCTCCATGACTTGTCCCTGCCCCAAATTAGCAGAAAATCTCCCTAACCAATCACCACAATGATCTCTAAGAACTCAACCATCCCCAATTGGCCTAGAAGTCATTCTTCTTAACCATCAATATTAAATTTTGCACCATCCTAGTTGGCTTCACAGAAGCTTTTGGGGACGCCTTCACCCATTCAGCAGCATCCCTTACTAAAACAGCTTAAGGATCCCTTGGCATAACATAATTAGTATAAAATTTTTGTTCATTTCTCCATTTCAAAATATGCCAACAAATAGAGAGGAATAAAATGCACAAAGAACTTTGATTGATAACCTTATATGCACCTTAAGATTAGCAAGCAACCAAGCTTGAATGTTCAAATCAAAAGAGTTTATCACATAACAGGGCACACTAAGAAGCAGCCAAACATATTCAGTCTTATAACAATTCCTGAGAATATGGAGAATAGATTCAACATGCCAAGAACAAAAATTGCATGAAGGATCAGAGGTCAAACACTTCCTAGCCCGCTGTCCATTAGGGGCCAATCATCCAAGACTCAGTGGCGGATCTATTAAGGGACCAGGGTGGTCTCGGGACCACCCGAAGCTCGGAAAAATGGTTGTGAGGATCTTCAAGGACCACCCAAGTCTGGGCAGTGATGGAAGAAGAACAGCAGCCATGGCTGCTCTGGTCGTGTGCATTTCAGAATGGGGAAGAAGAAAGCCAATTTTTTTTTAAAATGACTTGGCCAAAACGACGTCGTTTTGAGCCAAGTCATTAAAAAAAATTTAAAACCTCACTGCCCACTCACGTGAGAACCCTCAGACTCAGCTCCTTCACACAGCAATCACAAGAAGTTCAGAACTTCACTTTACCAAATCGTTCAACTCTCTTCGTTCTCGTTACCAAATCCTTCACACAACAAGGTCCGCTCTCGTTCCTTACGGCGTCGGCATCGATCAACTCTCTTCTGCACTGCACTCTAGTTTCTGAATCTGATATTGTAATTTTGATTACACTGCACTCTAGTTTCTGAATCTGAATCTGCACTGCACAGCAATTCAGAACTTCACTCTCTTCTTGCTCTCGTTCCTTCAGGTTTGTACATGTCTCAGTACTCATGAAGATGTTGTCAAATTTCATTTGCTTCATTGTTATGTTAGTTTTCTTTTTTATACGACTAAGTGGAATAAAACCTGTGCACGAGTCTTAGCTCAAGTGGCTTAGGAAGACGAGATGGAAATGTTGGATTCCCCTCGTAACCGAAAATTCACTGCAGGAGAGAGATACTCTCTAGCCTGCAGAATGTGTTATTATTATAATCTGTTTGAAAACCTTAATTCACATATAATGCATTGTATCATATTAAGCTAGCCTTCCAATTTGTCTTACACTGCATCATTAACTCTGTCCATTAAATCCACTATCTGAATCTACCGTGTCTGATAGTAACCAAGATAATTTCACTCAGTCCATGATTTATTGCTGTCCGTTATACGAAATAGTTTCACATAACTCAAACTTCATTCAAAACCTTTCTGCATCCCCTCCCAAAAAAGAAGAAATAAGCCTAGAATAACTTTTTCCAAGCAACTCATAAGTCAATCAACTGAAATTGAACCATGATTTGGTTCTAGAACAACTGAAACTGAAATTGAACCATGAAATTGAATCATGAAATTGAACCATGATTTGGAGAAAAAAAAATTGAAAAAGAAGCTTGCAGTTAGGTGGAGAAACAGATGATGCCTGTATGGTTGTGTTAGTTGGAACATATTGATATGTTCAATGGATTATGATTGGAAGGGTCGTGACTTGTGGATGTGAAGTTGGGGGTCTAGTAATTTGATATTAAATTATTTGCATTTCATAGTTTTCATCCAATATCCATTTCACAAAAGCAACCAAAATTATTTAATGCAAATTATTTAATCACATTCTTAAAGTTTCAAATTGAAAGAGTTTATAGGATGATTTTGTTTAATTTCTGCAGATTAAAAACGGAGATGTGCGAAATTTGGCAAACACTGAGTTTCTTCTAGTGAAGAAGGATTGGTCTTCTGAAATTCAGGTATGTGATTGATCACAAGGAGTGTTCTTTATACATATTTCTATTTGATTTGTAGCTATTTTAAAATTTCCGTTTGATCCAAAGGCCATTGTCAGGAGGTCAAATTTGAAATGCAAGGTTTATTAGGAACTAAAACTTAACTGTGTCAATTATTCTTTTATTTTCTTCAATAATGTAATGAGGTTGTATCGTATTTATTTTACTATTTAAGTGGTCTAATTGGACTGTTAAAGATGGTAATTGGTTGATTTGATAATATGGTTTGATCAAGAGAGGACTAGGGATTGGTTTCCTTTAACATCCAACTGCCCCGATAGTGTAAATTATTTTGAACTTGATAGCATACTTATGTTTTGTTATCACTGCCTTATTGGGATCATAATAAAGGAATAAGGGCAGGGTTCATGTACAAGCATAGTGTTCATTAGGCAGAAATTGTCTAGAAAATGGTGTGTAATGTGTTGGCTATATGTATTGTGAATTGGAGTGTCCAACTAGTTTGTGATGCTAAAAGGGTGTGTAAAAATTTGTGCTTTCTTTCGATATTGTTTCCATGCTTGTTTTATGAACTTGAGGTGGTAGTGGAATTGCAGGGACTATTTTGTAGAGTATAGTGAGTTGATCAAGCTGCAACCTTTGGAAGGCGTAAACTATATATTCTACAATATGTGCGTTTCTCACAAGTGCAAGGTATGTTTTCGTTCACCTCTCTAGCATTGCCTTTGTGTCTGCATTTTTGCTAGATGCATCTCTAGCATTGCCATAGTGTTCATATAATTTAGTATGAGATCCCGTCGTGGACAAATTTAGTATTTCTAGCTTGTTTAGCACAAAGATTATGAATGAAATTTGTAGTTTGCCATTTATTTGTTCAATGATATTTTCGTCTTGTTTTTTTTTTTTTTTTTGAACTTTTATATTAGGACCACCCTAAGTTAAAATCCTGGATCCGCCACTGCCAAGACTCTCTTTGAAATAAGAGACCATAAGAAGTCTTCACAAAGAAAACACCATTCAAAATGCCATTTCAAATAAGTTAAAGTTTGTCCCTTCTCACACCAAGGTTACCAGCAGGCCAACTAATGGTTTTCTGCACCATATTCTCAGATAGCACACTTCTAAGCTTTGACATATCCCACCAACCCTTTTGAAAAAATTTAGAAACTGTGCAATTAGAATTTAATTGATCTTAACTATTTTAAGACAAAAAATCGATCTTTGTTGCCGAAATTAGAATTACCGAAATCAACCCAATTAAGTTCAAATTTTAATGCTCGCAAATGTACAAATCGTAGTATAATTATAATAGGCAAACACAATCTCGTTCCAACTGAGATCGAGTCAATTCTAATTGCCTAACTTAAATTGAATTGCACTTGAATTAAAAGTAACATTGATTATAAGAAAGAATTGCAAGGATGGAGTTCTTGATTTAAAAACACTGAAGAATAACAAGACAAATAAGACTAAAGGAATAGAGATGCAAATAGAAACAAATTGTGAACAAGATGAGTGAGTTGCTAGAGCATTCGATTTCACCATAACTAGTCCAACCTATTTCTGGCATTAAATTATTAACGAATATCATCGAGATTACTAGGTATACTCTAATTCCTCTAAATCATATAGTATTCATGGCATCTAGATTACTAGGTATACTCTTATGTGCTAAGAATCTATGACATGTAGATTACTAAACACAAAAAAAATTCATTAGCGATTTGGACACTAACTAAGAGACCACATGAAACTTAGTGTATAACCTCGATATCAAGGATTTCATAACTTTAACTGCAAGAAGCTTTGAATTGGCACATACTTAAATTTGCATTAGATAAACTTGACAAACCAAGTTTGTAGCTAATCAACAAGATAAAAATCAAGCGTATAATCCACAACAAAATAAACTCGATAAGACTGAAATTCATAAATAACGAAACTAAGGAATGAAGCAATCATGATTAGGCTACCTTGTAGCTCTAAAGAAAAGAAATTAATTTCGAAACATAATTGAAGTTGTCACTAAATGCATAATAAAATGAAGAAAACCAAGTTGAGAAAAGCTTGAGCCTTTCTTGCTCTTCCGCACCTCTGTTCGTCGAACTTGTCGTATCCTGAATAATGATCAGTTGTCCTGTTCTTTTCCTTATTATGTTTCCATTATTTTCTCCCTAACCGACAATGGCTTAAAGTTCATTTATTGACAACATTAGAAGAGAAAAACATAAAAACTCTTCAATTATTAGCGTGCCACTTTATACATTAAACACACCTTGATTAAAATTTTCATTTGACATTGTCTTCTCTTGTACCTTTGGTCTACTTGAGGCTGACTACCGCAATGTTCCCTTCTTTAATTATCCGCTGCTCTCATTCTGGGACAATACTTGGGTACTGAATAGTCAATACCCAAAATATTAACCACATGAAGTGGCCCAATGAGAACAAAATATATGTTACAATTTTAATTTATAAACGTGAAACCTTGTCCTCTCCAACGCTTCTGGTAACCTCGTCTCCTCCATCGGTGCCACCCACTTCTCCTCCAACCTTTCTTTGTCGACGACCCCACCCCAAAATCCTCATATTCTTTATCGTGGAAGTCATGGCAGCACTCCGTCGTCGTCGTCGGACTTCTCCGTCATGGAATTCACGGCAATATAGAAGCCCAAATTTCCCCAAATAATTTCAACATCCTTCGTGATTTTTCTTATTGGTGAAATTTCCTTCATAAGGTTAATTAGTAAGATGGATATGATCTGTCATGGGTTGTGAAATTTGAGGGTGGAGCTGCCATGGCTTTGGGAGAAAGGGGAGGGAGGTGGTTGGTGGAGGTATGACAGCTGTCAACTGTATTCTTAGTGAGAAAGAAGATGAATGTTTTTTTTTTTTTTTGGTAAACTGAGAAGATGGATGTTTGGATACTAGTAAAAGAGAAAAAGTGGTGTGTTTGGTTAGAAAGATAGTGAGTGTTTGGGGAGAGTTTTATTTGATAGGCCTTCCCTTTCTGGTCTTCTTTTCCCATGCAAATGAACTATCATCTATATATTAGGAGAAGACGACAGCTTACAAGAATACCATTGGGTGGTGTGGGCGGCAAACAAGATTCTAATAACATAAAACTATGTTTGGTCCTATCCTATGGAACAAAGTATCACCAGCTGGTGCAAACAATGCAAACCTAAACATACATTCATATATATATATATATATATATATATATAAATGTAATGTAAAAACAATTCAAAATACAGAATCTCACAGTTATAATGGAGTTGTTATATGATATCCAATATTGTGCTATTAAATTTTAGGACACAATTCCAACAATCATCACCACCAACACCGCAACTATCGCCATTAATATCGCTACCATCTTTACCACCACCACCTCCCGCATTCCCACTACCATTGCCGTCATTATCACTACTACCTCCACGTCACCACCACCATGGCCACCACAACCTTTACCATTTTCGGCATTATCACCATCACCAAATTCTCGATCAACGTTGCGATTCGATACCAGCCCTCTCCATCATTGTTACCTCAACCACCTTCAGCCACCATGGTCGTGACCACCATTTCTACTACACCATCCAATGGGCGTGCCCCATCACCATTACCACCAACCTAACCAAACCACCATCTCCACCAACACTGCCATTATCTTATACAGTACAAAGATATTACTATCAAACAAAAAATTATTACTATCGCGTTTTAATTTTTTCTTTAAAAAAAAGCATTATTAAATTAATCTAACATATACATTATCTAATTATAAAAATGTAAAATTGTATTTGTCTTTGAGAACCCAATACGCTGACTTGCTTGTATGGTTCTTTCAACACACAACCAAACACCTTCTAAACTCACAACCAAACACCTCCTTTCTTCCTCCCTGCAACTTTTTCACCCTTTTTCCTCCATCTCCCTTCGTCTAGGACCAATCACCATGGCTGCCATTATCATACTTGTAAATACATAAAAAATTGAATTGTCTTCAAGATGAACAAAATCAGACACTGGGCAGCCTCCTAGCTCTGCTCGACCTTTCAGAGCGAGGTTGTCTCTGTTCCTAACCTCGCGTTGCTCGAGCTCATGACTGCCTGGATTTCGCAGTTGATGGCCTCAGATTTCCTTCGTAAACTAGAGCTCGTCATGAGCCTCTGGAACTCGTCGAGCCTTGGCAGAGTTAACTCGGTCAGCTCCTGAGAATCGGGGGTCAACTCCATCGTACCATCTAGATCAGTAGCTCTGTGGTACAAACTTCAATTGGTGGTCTTCAACGAGCAAATCGTTCTACATTTCGTTCTCTTCCTCATGCACCGGCATTAAGGGTGCAGATATCGTGTTTGTTAAAATGCCTCAGTGAAATTCAAAGCAGATTATATATGTTTTTCATAGTTTTTAAGATTTGAAAACACTTACCTAAGTTGTATGTGAAAACTTGTTCATGGTCTCGACGTCTATTTCCAAGTGTGATATAACCTTTTTTTTGCTTTTACTATGCAGATTTCTCCAAAAGATGCAAAAGAAAACAAAATGATTTGCATACTGCTCTGTTTTTCTTCAAGCGTAGTCTCGATCACGAGCTAAGGTATGACCTATTGTTTCATTCTTTAATTCATCTGCTTTAAAAATAAGGATTTCTTTCTCGTATCTTGAATTTTTATTTATTTTGGATTCGTATATATTCAACAGATCGGAGAAGCAGACGAATTGGTAAGCTGAAGGTGCCATGGCGATGGAGATACTCACTGCAATTATTCCTACAATAATTGACTACACAATTGGACCAGTTGCACGCCAAGTGGGTTATATCATTTTCTACAAAAGCAACCTTGAAGATCTAAAGAGTAAATTGGAGGATTTTGACTCTGTCAAACAAGGGATGAAGCATAAAGTTGATGAAGTCGGAAGAAAAGTTAATCATGAAGTGAAAGCTGATGTCAAGAAATGGCTGTCAGATGCGGAGAATACCACTCGGAAGGCAGACGCACTCTTGCATGATGCAGGCCGTGCAAAGACAAAGTGTCTCATTATATGTCCTAATCTGATATACTATCATCAGCGTAGCAGGAAGTCAACAAAACTGGTGGAAAAGATTGAAGCACATAAAAATAAAGAGTTTGGCATTATTTCTTACGAAGTTCCCGTAGAAGACGTGTCTGCCATAGCCTCGGACGAGTACATGGCCTTTGAATCAAGGATTTCAATGGTGAAGGATATAATTACGGAACTGGAAAAACCTGATATCAACAGGATTGGGGTGTACGGATTAGGGGGCGTTGGGAAGACAACACTTGCCAAAGAGGTTTACAGAGAAGCTGTGAAAGATAAGTTATTTGATGATGTGGTTATAATACTAAATGTCAAAGAAAAAAAAGACAACGAAGAAATTCAAAAAGAAATTGCCAAAAAATTAAGGATGGACGCTGATGAATCTCAGGATAAGGGCACAAGGGCGAATCTCCTACGAGCCAGGATAAAAGATGGGAAGACTCTTGTCATTTTAGATGATGTTTTGGAAAGAATTGACTTTGAGGCTGTGGGACTCGTCGGTGTGCCGAATTGTAATTTATTGTTGACATCTAGAGAAAGAAAAGTTTTATTCTATGATATGCGTATGCAAAACAATTTTGAACTTGGGTTTTTAACAGAAAAAGAAAGTTGGATTTTGTTTGAGAAGATGGCAGGTGATGTTGTTAAAGACAACCGTATACTGAAGGAAGCAACCCAGCTAGCAAAGAAATGTGGAGGTTTGCCGGTTTTGGTTGTTGCAGTTGCAAGTGCTTTAAGGGAAAGTAGTTTGGAGGAATGGAAAGATGCGTTGAGAAGTTTCAAAAGATTTGACAAGAAAGAGTTGAATGAAAAAGCATTATTGGCTCTAAAGTGGAGTTACGAACAATTGGAGGATCAAGAGCTTAAGCAATTGTTCTTGCTTTGTGGGAGTAGCAGCAGTTTGCTCAGTGACTTGTTGAAGTATAGTATGGGTTTGGGTTTGATTAAAAATGTTGAGACAGTGGAAGAGGCACGGACTTCATTGAATGGAATGGTTAAAAAATTAAAAAATTCTTGCCTATTGCAGGACAGCTATGACGATGACACTGTTAGAATGCATGAACTTGTACGAGATATTGCTGTCCGGATTGCAACTGATGATCAAAAAGCCTTTTCAAGAGCATATGGAGATGAGGTGAAACAATGGCCAACTGAGGATTTCCTTGAAAAATGCACAAGGATGTCCTTAAGAAGTTGCAAGATCCCCAGGCTTCCTGGAGTACCTTGGGAATGCCCAGAATTAAAATTGTTGATCTTGGAGAATGGTAATATTGGCGACTCCCAGGAAATCCCAAGCAATTTTTTTGAAGGGATGAAAGAACTCAAAGTGTTGGATGTAACCAGATTCAGTATTCAGTCATTACCTCCATCTCTTCAATCCCTAAAGCATCTCCACACATTGTGCTTAGATCAATGCGAGTTGGTAGACATAACTCTTGTTGGACAGCTAACAAACTTGAAAATTCTTAGCCTCCTAAAGTCCAAGATTAAAGAGTTGCCCAAAGAAATAGGGCAATTGAGTTGGCTACAATTATTGGATTTGACCGGTTGCTCTGAACTTGTTATGATCGCACCTGGTGTTATATCAAGCTTGACAAGACTAGAAGACTTGAGGATGGGAATAAAAAGCTTTAAGCAATGGGAGGGTGAAGGTCCCACTAGCGGAGGAAGTAATGCTACTGTTTCAGAACTGAAGCACTTGGCTGAACTAACTGCATTAGACATACATGTTCCAGATGCTAACCTTGTTCCAGCCAACTTGTTCTCCGATAAGTTAGAAAGATACACCATACTTATCGGTGATTGTTGGGAGTATCCTGACACGTACGGAATCTCCTCTAACATGCTAAAACTCAAGCTTGCCAGGAGAAATCAATTCGACCGAGGTATAAAGTTGCTGGTAAAGAAATGTGAGCAGTTGTACTTGGATGGGAAGGAGAGTGGGAATATTATTTCCTTTCTATTTGACAGTGATGCCGTGAAACAACTGAAGTGTCTCCATGTCCAAAACAACGACGAAGTTACATATGTCATTAACTCCATCAGTTGGAGTTACTCTCATAATGCCTTCCCCAGCCTAGAATCTCTATTTCTTGAAGACCTTGTGAGGTTGGAAAGTGTGTGTTATGGGCAACTCGAAGGCGAGCCCTTCCAAAAGTTAAAATCTTTGACACTGCGGAATCTACCAAAACTTATTGGTTTCTCTTCCAAAGGCAAGCAATTAACGACTGACACAGAAGCTGACGAAATCGTGTTGGAGGATGAAGTTGGTGGACCACCGAAACTTTTCAGTAATGAGAAGGTACTTTCTCTGTTTTTTTTTTTTAAGCAAAATGGTTGCATGATTATTTCTCACTATACTTTACTTCTTCGAATTTCGACCATATAATTCTTTCGTTTTTTTCAATAAGCCAAAACCATTCAAATGATATATTAACTTTTCAGGTTTTGATAACCCACGGTTTTTTTATTTTTAGGATTTGATAACTCATGGTATTCAACTTGATTTTAAGATTTTTCTCTTTCCACGATTTTCAAATTTCAACTAACGGAGTTAACTCCAAATAAAATAAAGAAGAAAATAAAAACAGCAGTAGCCCAGCGTACTGGGTTCCTTTCCCATTCCCCTGCCTTCCCGACGCCACCATTCACCGTAACTCGCAGCATCTTCCTTGATGACGTCATCGAGATCGCCAAGGTTATGAGGAACAGATCCATGGCCGAAGGAGCTCGCGGGAACGGTGAAGGAGATTCTCGGAACCTGCGACTCCGTGGGCTGCACGGTCAACGGCAAGGACCCCAAGGATTTGCAATAGGAGATCGTCGATGGTGACGTCGAGATCACTCTCGATCGACAAGGGTGTAAATTCAACAAATTTTGCACCAAAAGGGATTTATTCTTCAATCTTCCCAAATTTAGTAGTCCCCTATTGTTTGAAGGAGCAATTAAATTGAAGGGCGAGGCTTTTGGGTTTTGATTTGTGGATTTAAAGTGTGAAGGAGATGCAATTGATACTTGCTGCTGTTGTGTTTCAGGAAGTGAGAGAGAGGAGGAGGACGAGCGGCTTCTTTTTCTTAACTTTTGCTTTTATTTTTATTTAATTTTATTGGGAGTCGATAGAGTTATGTTAGGTTTAAGTTTGTGCACAGGTGTCAAGTTTTGAAACGTGTCATGAAGAGGCTACATTTATTTAAAGTTTAAAATTTTTGAAACCTGCTCTAATTATCAGGATAATTGACAATTTGCCACTAAAGATCGTTCACAATAATATGTTTTTGGTATTAATTTAAATAATATAGGTTTTTTCTTGTCAAAAATAAAATAGTTTAAATTTGAAATTAAATTGACATACTTTTGGCTCTATATTTATTTTTTCAGATAATTTTTTCTCCAATTTGTTCTTTGCGAATTAATGAAAGTATAAGGACATATATCTGTCCAGTAGCCTAGTAGCTTACTTTTTAAATATATGATATTTACTTTACATCTACACATTTTGGATATATATGGCTAACAACAATGTAAATTGTAATTTCCTAATATAAACATAAATTTTGTTATGTGCCATGCAGGTTATGATGCCCAATTTAACCACCTTGACTGTGCATCAATGTGATAGTTTAAGATTCTTGTTTTCGAGTTCCATGGCTAAATGTCTCGGACAACTAAAAAATCTCAAGATATCCAATTGTCAAATTATGGAAGAGATAGTAGGAAATGAGGAGAATACAGATGACATGTTTGATAAGTTAAGCCGTCTAGAGCTACAACATCTTCCAAACCTCGCTAGATTCAGCTCAGGAAGTTACATTAAATTTCCGTCTTTGGTGTATCTAAATCTAGATGATTGTACTAAACTGGAGACATTCATCTTTGATGCTAAGAGCGAAAATATTACAACCAACAAAGAAGAAAGAGATATTGAGCTCTTTGATGAAAAGGTGAGTTATAACTTCTTTTCTTTATGCTTTTATTTCCAACTTATGCATGCGTCCCACTCTTATGAAGAAAGGTTTGTTCACAAGTTCTAAAATGAATATGTGACAGGTAGGATTTCCTAGCTTGGAGGCGTTGTACATGTGGGACTTACCTAAGTTGAAGACAATATTCCACAACCAACTTCATTCAGATTCTTTTGGCAAGCTCAGAATTATGGATGTTTGTAGATGCCACAGTCTGATTAATATTTTTGGGCCAAGTATCATGGGAAGATTGAATGCTCTAGAGACATTAAAAATAAAGCAGTGCCAGTCACTACAAGTGGTATATAACACATCATCTACCACTCAGTTGAACCGTTTTGAGTGCCCAAATCTAGATTCAGTTTGGATAGACTCATGTGAGAGTTTGAAAAATGTATTTCCCACCTCAGTGGCCAAAGATCTTAAGCAGCTAAACCAGTTCAGCATCAAGAATTGTGGTTTAATGGAGGAAATTGTTGTGAGGGAAGAAGGACCACAAATAGCATACGAGGGGTTCGAGTTCCCTAAAGTAACAGGTATGGAATTTGTTAATCTGCCCCAACTTCGGAGGTTCTATCCAGGACTGCATGTTTCCAATTGGCCATCACTCAACATATTAAATTTCAAGAAATGTGGTGGTGTAGAGATTTTTGCTGCTGAATTTTCAACATATCAAGACAAGTTACCAACGGAACAACCTTTCTTTTTAATTGAGAAGGTAACCATACTTGTACACAACTCTTGATATTCGAAATTTTATGTGATTTTTACATACTAGTTAAACATACACCATCAAGTAAATACATTTATTATGTTTTTAATATTAAAGTTATTATGTGTTGTCCAGTTTTTCAAAATATTTTAAAGCATGCTCTTATTGATTATATTTCAGGGTAAGCCATTCCTCAACTTGGAATACTTAGCTTTGGACGAGAACATGGAGATTTGGTATGAACCGTATGGTCCACTCCTGACAGATTTGTTGAGCAAAGTAAAGTTAATTTATTTTGCTACTTCACATCCCAAGTCAGATGTTTTCTTTGAGACTTTACAGAATATTGAACATCTCCATGTGCTCTCTGCTCCTTGGAAAGAATTATTTGACCACGACCACCAAGGAAGTAGTAGAGGGGAAACACATGAAGTTGAGACCCTCCCACGTGTGAAGACTTTGTGGCTCGTCGATATGCCGGAGCTGATACATCTAGGAATGGAAAACTCCCGACAAGGGGGCCCTGTTTTTCCAAACTTGGAAATTCTAAGCGTGCACAAGTGTGGCAGATTAGAGAATCTAGCTTCAACTTTAATATCCTTTCGGAATCTAACCGCTTTCACCATAGCGGATTGTCAGGGACTGCAATACTTAATACCTTATTCTGTGGCTAAGAATTTGCAGCAACTCAAGGAGTTGGAAGTTGCGTCCTGTCAAAGAATGGTAGAAATAGTAGCGAGCAACGAAGATGATCCAGAAAATGAGATTACTTTCAATGGCTTGCAACATTTGAAACTTTCTCTTCTACCAAGTCTGCAAGGCTTTTGCACAGGAAATTGCATTGTCAAAGTCCCATCCTTAGGAACTTTGGATGTCGAGTACTGCCCGTTGATCGAGTTAAAGATTTCTCCTGATGGGTTACTCCAAAGTGATCCAAGACCAGAAAGACTACAAATAGCAGAGGAAACTGATGATGTACCGATGCTAAGTGATTCAGAGGAGAGTGATCCTAATCAAACTGTAAGTACTTCATTCACTAATTAAGCATCTATAAATTTCACTCTCCAATTTTTCAGCTTTTTCTGTAATCGCCAACTAAATATATATTACTACAGGAGCAGCTGATGATTGCAGATTCAAACGTAAATGTTACAATTGCATGACTCTCTACCAAAAAGGAATCCTCATCTTTTGGCTGGCGTGTTAAGTTTTTTCCAGGTGTGTGTGATTGCGTGTTTGTGTGTTATTTTCCTCTTCCCTTTGTTTTTCCTTTTAAAGAAAGAAATATCAACCTGGAGAGCAGACTGGAAGGCACTCTGATCTGTTGGACCACACTACACATTCCACGGAAATCACATTGGTGTGTTCAAATTTTTAGACGGAGAAAACTATGCAACTTGGAGTCAAAGGAAATACCCATTGTAAATCCTAGAGGATGCACGCTATCTTGGCTTTGGCGTTATTGTGGTTGCTTGCTCTAACTATTTTCTGTTCTCCCCTCAATGGTCTGTGCCCAGCCATGCTTCCCTGGCCGATCTCATCTTGTTTGACATAAGCCTGCAAGCTGCGGTCTCAATGCAATTTGGGAAGGCACTGATGCCTATTCCATGTCATGTTATGCTTGTATTGACTTGTGTGTTTCATCGTAAAAGTGTGATTTGTGTTTGGATCTTCGTTCAATGATTTGTATTTGGAGCTTTGTTCGCTACATTTTCGGTTTTGGTGTTTGGGAAATAATGCTTGTGCGATTTCTGTAAATATTGATGCATTTGAAGTGGTGATTGTGTGCATATGTCTACTGAAACTGCTTTATACTTAGAGTGTGCTTCTTATAACTGGATTGTTAATTTTCTTCATGTGTTAATTTTCTTGGTGTGTGTATATTTCATTCTTTAAATGCAGGCTTAAATAGGTTTAAATGATTTTGGGCCTCTTTATCCGGGAATTGGTTTAATGAAATATTCATTTTATTTCTTTCCTATTTTCTTCGCACTCTCTACTAAACTTAATTAAATACTCATTTATTTCTTCCCATGTTTGGTCTCTTTTTTTTCTTGTATTTTGCTGTGATACATGAAAAATATCATTTCCAATCATCTTCTTCAGAGCATCTCCACTAAGAGCTCCTAACAAGAATTTAGAGAGGACTAGTAGTTTTAGCCCGCGTGTTGCCGCGAAAAATGTTAAACAAACTATAAATAATATAATAGACTAAACCAGAAATGCGCATAAAAGCTCACTGAATATTCAATTCAATTCGGTTCATTTCAAATAAGAACCAACCTAAAAATGCACATAAAAGCACACTAGATTACCAAATTGTTCAAATTCGTTTCAAATAAGAACCAAACCAAAAATGCACATAAAAGGTCACTGAATTACAAAAAATTGAACAGAATTAGTTATCATCAAAACAATTTAAAGAGCAACAATTCAGTATGAAAGTCGCAGATAAACAAAAGAAAGACAAAAAAACATATGGAGAAAAATACCCTTAGCAGCCATGGCAAAAACAGAGAGATTTCTTCGGCTCTACGACAACAATCAACACTAATAATCGATGTCCTTGTAGACCATTTTAAATGAAACGAAGAGAGTTGTCTTACAAAGTTACACGCATGGCAGTCCATACCAAATCTATTATCTATGAATCCTGCAAAACATCACGCAAACAATAAAAAACCATCCTCACAGATGACAACAAATGAAACTGTAAGGAGAGACTGGAACAAAACGTACAACAGGACAAATACAGATTATGGGGAAAATAACCGAGAACAAAAAGATGAGACTTTTCAAAGTCTACCAAGGACAAATACACATTAGTGGCCAAATCCCTTAAGATATTGGTTTAATGTCTGGACTGCAACATATTGACCTATCTCAAAATTCCCTTGGAAGGGAAAATTCCATCGAAATAGGCGAACTCAGGAAGCTTCATTACCTTGACCTTGGTAAGAATTCCTCACTCTTCTATTGCTTTTGAGCTTGGTTTTGTAACTGTCACCGGAGTTGTGTAGTGGATTTGCTTTGCAAGTTTCAAAGTGAACAATAACAATCTAACAGGGTATTTGCCGAGTGCTTGAGGAATTGTTCGGCATTGTCTAGAGTCCTGTTTGATGGGAACCAATTTACTGGGAACATTATAAATGCATTTGGTGTTCATCCCAGTCTTGAATTCATTGCCTTTAATGAGAACCAGTCTCTTGGTACACTCTCACCACAGTGGGGAAAATGCATAAGCATCACATATATGCGTATGGGTTGAAATAAAATTTCGGGCCTAATCCCACCTGAGCTGGGACAAATGACAAAACAGCAGCTTCTAAACTTGAGCCAGAACCACTTGACTGGGGAAATACCAGCACAGATTGGTAACTTACTCCTAAGTTGCAACTTGGACCTTAGCAGCAATTCTCTCTCCGGAGTGATACCTTCAGAAATGGAACAGCTCACAAATTTATAGGTTCTCAATGTTTCACACAACCATCTCTCAGGGGAAATCCCTACAACAATTATTAAAATGGTGAGTGTGGATACCCATGACTTTTCTTATAACAACTTGACAGGTCCAATCCCAAATTGTGTCACTTTCCTGGAGAATATTCCAATTTCTCAAAATCTTAAATCCAACTATATTTCTCAACACCCAAATGTCCACATATGAGAAACCAAAACAGAGGCTTAAAGGGGGGAAGAAAGAAAAAAGAAACGGAAGAAAGGTATTGTTCGACTCCTATAGTATCAGTAATGATTTACCTTTTGATCTGGCAAAAGTTTCCCATTTTGTTGGAGGTTTAGGCACTGGCAGCTGTAGAAAACAAAAGAATATGTCATTGGCAGTCAGACGTTTATGCTAAGAATACAATAGCAACTCTTAAATCGGTTACAGAAAAAAACCAAGCATCATCAACGTCCTTTTTGCATACACTAACATTTTAGTCAACCAATTTACATGATAGGAATCGTAAATTGGCAGCACAACAAAAGGGGATCAACAAAAATCTCGACAATTACCTGAAACTACCATTCCACTTCTTTTCAATTGTGAAGCACCATACATGTTTCACTATCAAATGCTCATATACATGATCAAACCTATGAAAAAAAAACATCGGTGGAGAATCATAAACTAAGAGCATTGACTTACATGCTTCTATCTTGGCAGTTTAGTTTCAGGAAGCGACAACTGCACAATGGGACCGTCTATGTCTTCAGTTGAAAGTAAGTAGAAAAGACTATTCGTAATAGCTTAAACCAACTCAGCCCCTTTCGTTATACATTCCTTCACTAATTCCTCCCTAAATACCATGAACAAACAAAATAAGAATTTCACCCACCGAATGAAAACCCATCAGCATAGTGTGAAAAATTCACTATTTCACTTAAAGACCGCAACTTTACTGCTGGGATTAATTTCACTTAAAATCCCAATTTCCAAAAGTAAATATTCAATTAATTTCCCAAAAGCAATCATTTCAAAAAGCCCAGAAGTATACAAAAATATTACCAAAAAATAGAGATATATTGAATAAGTAAAGAAAAATAACTTAGAGAAGGGGATGGAGGGGAAGCTGTGCTGAGGGTTGAGGCCGTGAGATTACCCAGATCGACTTGAATATGCTGCTGCGGGTCTCCATTGCTGCTTTCCTGCAGTTGCTTTTCAACCTCTCCATTCGACAGTCCAGGTCTGCAACCCCAAAAGCATACAGAAACGATTAGCTTCGCAGTCAGATTATCAAATCATGCGGTGACAGGACCAACATACACGCAAATAAAAAATTCATCAATTTGTTTTTTTTCTGAATCCATAATTCAGATTCGAGTTCGAATGCAAAGGAAAAAAAATACATAAATCCACCAAAAAATTTGCCCAGATGAAAAAAGAAATAAAGGATGAATTAGAAGCTTTTAGCAGAGAGTTTACCTCAACAGGGAAAAAATTTAAATGGAAATTAAAGCTTTACCTGCATAACGGCAGCAGAACTTGAACGATCTAGAGGTTTTTCGGTTTCAGTATTCCAGGGATTTCACGACCGACTTCACTGGAATCCAAATTTCACCACTGACTTCACATAAAATCCCAAAAACAAACCATAATTTCAACAACCACAAACACGCAAAATCCAAATCCAATCTGCAAGTCATTTCAGACTTTACCGATAACCCACCCACCCAATACACACAAAAGAGTAAATTACCTGAGATCGCGGCTGCTCTAGAAGTTTCGAACGACATGCAGATTGTCCGACGGTGCGAAGGCAGACGGCGATGGAGAGGGAGAGAGAAGCTGTTATGAACCCAAAATGTAATTGAGGTTTATGCTTTAATTGAATTGTTAAGAATTGTTAAATATGCCAACTGGCGTTTTAAAAAGTAGAGTCTGTATAAAAGGAGCCCAGCTCCCTCAAATGTGGCAGATCAGAATTTACAACAAAGAAATTAAATACAAAAATATTTGGAGCTTTGCTCCTTCATCTCTCCTTCCCTCTTCTTCCATAGCTTTCTTGTGCTACTTGCAGGTTGATTAAGGGAATTGAGAATTGGGTCTTATCAATGGTATCATCCTTCTCGAATCTTGGTTTCCCTCTTGTGCACGACCACCCGACCCGTCTTCCTGCCATGGATGCACGCCTCTCCGCTGCAATCGACTCATTTGAAGCTTCGATGCGTGCTGCGATCCGTGATGCGATTCGCGAAGCTATGGATTCTGCACTCACCGCCATTCACAAGGCTGTGAATCCTGTACTCGCAGCAATCCGCAGGGACCTTGCTCAGTTACACCGTGACTTGGCTCTCGACATTGAGGGAGATTCTGATCTAGCCTCGATGTGTTCCGTGGAAGCTGAATCGATCGAGGTCGGTCACCAAAAACCTCACAACAGAGACAGCAACCCACTGCGAATTTCGTCGACAATCCACGACCATTTCATTCCGCCATTACTCTCATCTTCACCGATGTTGCGCGCACTGGCAACTTCGGCCGTCAAGCCACAGTCGAACGATTCCGCTACAGCCATAGTTTCTTTGCCGGAATCGAAGAGAGTTATTCATGCTTCGACGATGACCTTTGCTCCGTGGCTACTTCGAACGCACTTCTTCTTTGATACTACGAAAACTGGAGCTGAGGTAGTTCTCTATTTGCGTTTCATTATAACAACTTCGGACGTTATATTTCCTTCTCTTTTAACTGATAACTATAGTGCATTTCGGAATGATAAATATGGTTGGATAAATTGGTATCTTGTGGGTAAATTTGTGAAGAAGAATTTGTTTGCATTGCATATGTTTGATGAATTGCCTAAGAGATGGAGAGAAAACAATATGGCAATAACTGAGTCGATGAAGGAAAGGTTTTCCAATAAATACTTCCCATCTGATCCTTCCAACAACCATTCAATCCCACAAACCATTTTGTTCTTGCGAAAATTATGTCGAACAAACTGTGAAGAGCAGGGGAGAGCTGCTGCCAATACCTATTATCAGCTGCTTCTTTCTCAAAGTGACAACAATGTGAAGCTTATTGTTCTTGATCGGCTGACTGAGCTAAAGTCTTCTCATAGAGAAGTAGTAGCTGATATGTTCCTGGATATGCTGAGGGCACTTTCTAGTCATAATCTTGACATCAGGAGGAAGACCCTAGACATTGTTTTTAGCTTGGTTACTTGCACAAATATCAATGAGCTTGTTCTTATTTTAAAAAGGGAAGTTGTCAAGACTCATACTGGAGAGCTAGAAAAGAATGGTGAATACAGTTCAGGCTATTCACTCTTGTGCAATAAAGTTCCCAGAAGTGGCGAGCACATTGGTACATCTGTTGATGGAATTCTTAGGAGGCAGCAATGTTGCTTCTTTTGTTGATATGATTGTTCTTATCCGAGTAATAATAGAAACCAACCCTAGAGTAAAGGTATCTATAATAACAAAGCTATTAGACACTTTATACCAAATCCGAGCATCACGGGTTTGCTCTTCCGGCCTTTGGATTTTTGCAGCATGTTGCACGTCACTTCCTGAATTTAAAGGTGGAACTGCATCAATTAAACGGTGCCTAAGCGAATTGCCTTTTCTCTCGGTTTCGGAAGAAGAAAGTAATGATTCTTCACAAACGGTTCAGCAAGTAAACTCCATGACCGTGTCTTTTAAAAGACCTACTATTCTTGCTGATGGAACTTATGCCACACATCATGCTGCATCTGGAATTGCTTTCTCTCCTCCTACCCTTTTTCAAGGATCTGTGGCATCTGGGAACTTGAGATCCCTGCTTCTCACTTGTGACTTTTTCCTTGGGACAATTGTTGCATACCCTATGATCAAGCTTGCCCTGAGATTGGAAGGGGTCCAACCATCAAAAGTTGAAGTGAATAAACCATTTTCACAAGCACTGTTGATTGTTGTTTCTATGTTGCAATTAGGACAATCTCCAGTTCTTCCACATCCAATTGACAATGATTCTTATGCCGGGATGGTCCTCTGCATAAGATTGCTATGCAATACTGGTGATGAGGTCAGAAAAATATGGTTAAAATCTTGCTGTCAAAGTTTTGTTGACATGCTTTCAAAAAAACAATTAAGGGAGACAAAGGAGATAAAAGCAACGGCTCAGATTTCTCAAGCACAACCGGTTCGATTATTACTACATGGAGCTATTTCAGGTGCGCTTTATGCAGGACACATTCATAGCTTGTTACAGAGGGAATGCATTACTGAATCATTTCTTCGAGGTTTGTCATGGTTGCTCCGATTCATTGATAAATGGATACATAACATGGATCTTGAAAATCATAAGCTCAATCCTTGTATTGAACACTATGGATGCATTGTGGATCTTCTTAACCGTGCTAATCTGTTAAATGTGGCTGAAAGGTTCATCAGAGATATGCCTACTCAACCTGATGTGGTTATATGGGGATCTCTGCTTTTTACATATAGGATTTATGGGAACATAGAATTGGCAGAGTTGGTTGACAAAAGGACTGGGGTGTTTGAACCCCAAGGTGCTTATGTTAATTCACCAAGAGACGCTGGAAGTTCCTTAATTTGGGATGTTGGTCATGGTCACCAAGATGCAGTGGAAGTTCTATTACAAAACAATGCTAATCTTGTTGCTGAAAATAATGACAGTATTACACCTTTGCACTCATCTGTTTTGGTTGGTTCACTACCATGCTTAGAATTATTGGTTCATATTGATCATCCAAATATGCGTATCACCCCCTGGGAAGTTGCACTGATATTGGGACAATGGGTTTCTGATATTAAAAAGGACACAAAAATGCTAGTTTACTGTGCTTTGATCAGATTGCTACAGGACAAGGACCTATCTGTAAGGTTGGCAGCTTGTAGGTCTCTCTGTTTGCATAGTGAAGATGCTAGATTTTCAGAATGAGAATTCATCAATCTTTTCCCTATCTATTGGAATTCATGCCTTAAGTTGATTAAGGAAGATCAGGAGCTTGACTCGAAGAAGGCTTGGGAGGAATCTGCCAATGAGTGCCTTCTGCAGATTCAACTTCTTGTTGCTTTGAGGACAACAGCTAATTGGGAGGACTTCCACAATTTCATTTTTAAGCCTTGAGGACAAGGCTAATTTTCAAGGGGGGAATATTGTTATGAACCCAAAATGTAATTGAGGTTTATGCTTTAATTGAATTGTTAAGAATTGTTAAATATGCCAATTGGCGTTTTAAAAAGTAGAGTCTGTATAAAAAGAGCCCAGCTCCCTCAAATGTGGCAGATCAGAATTTACAACAAAGAAATTAAATACAAAAATATTTGGAGCTTTGCTCCTTCATCTCTCCTTCCCTCTTCTTCCATAGCTTTCTTGTGCTACTTGCAGGTTGATTAAGGGAATTGAGAATTGGGTCTTATCAGAAGCGGGTTCGAGTGTTTGAGGATTAATGAAGAACAGGTGGTGAGCGCTCTGACACCGGCGGATTGGGAGGCGTGGAGGTGCCTCAGAGCTCGCAGCGAGTTGAGGGAATTTAATTTGAACGTGATCTTCTTTGCTCCTCGGCGGACTAAGGCCGGCCGGCCGAAGTAGCGCCCGCTAAGGCCCCACTTCGGATGCCTCAAATTCAATAAAAATATCTAAAAATATGATTAAAAATTGGTTGAAAAATTAGATTATGGAAACTTAATTAGTAGATTTGCATCTAAAACGTGAGAATTCTAATAATTAAGTAATATTTGTATTTCTTTGTTCTTTTGACATTAATTTTGATGATATTTGTTGTATAAATGGACTTTGTTCATGTATATTATACATATCAATGTATAATGGATCGAGGGTTAAAGAACTCTAAGACTCCACTTCAAAGGCTTCTTAGAGCCGGTCCTGGGTGGTCTTCTGTGAGACGGAAGCAAGAGTGGAGTTCTCACAAAGGAAGGAAGAGATGAGATTTTGTAGAATCAGATCGCCACAAGGATAGCATGGGAAATTTCGTAATTCCATTGTACCAAGTAGGAAAAAGAAGGGTTTAATTACACTTACACTCCTTGAAGTTTATACTAACACCCCTCAAGTTTTAAATTTCTTTCATACAAACGCCCAGTCAACATTTTGTTCATAAATTTACTAATTTACCCTTATTAATTACATAAAACTAATAAAGAAATGTTTTTGTTGTAAACATTCCTAGAATAAGTATGATTGTGTAAATCCTAGATTAGATTTGATTCTAGTTATCATTTCCTATTACAACTTGTATTACTTGGAGGAGAACGAATATCTTTTCTCCCTTTACTACTATAAATAAAGGCACAATGTATGAGGGATAACAACACACACATTCCCCTACAATTCTACAAACACACATCTCTCTCATCTCTCTCTGTCGTCAGCCCTAGTCTCTCTGTTAGATAAAATAGACCACAACACGTTATCAGCACGCTCCTACCGCTGCGCTTAGGAATCTGACGTTGGAGATTTTTTTTTCTGCATCAAACCAGTTCATCCATATCATCACGCAATCAGGTTCTTTCCAAACAACGGCTTTTAACTCGATATTTTGTAAGCCCTAATAGCATGAACATTCACCATGATGCATGACCCAACTTTACGTTTAACATATTTTAGATTCTACATAAATTGTGTATGCTTCATCACCAAAATTGCTACAATTATGTGAATTTGATATTTGCCATGAATTGAAACTATTATTTGCATATGCATCAACGTAAATATGTGATTCATTAGAATTATACATGCATATAATATAATTGAATTGAAATTTTTTTTTTGCGATTGGGGAATTAGGGTTCTTCGAACTCGTGCCTTTGCATCACGCAAGGCTACAACGCAACCAGGCCCGCAGCCTGCGATGGCTAGCCCATCTTCTTGCAAGGCTTGCAGCCTGCATCCCCATGCTTTCCCGAGCCGAGAGCCTGATGCCCATCACGTCTCCAGCAAACCAACCTCGACGCCTTTCATGGTGTCCATTGGCCACGACATGGCCTGTAGCTATTGCTTTGAACCTCTGGTTCATGTCGCCGACGACTAGAAGTCGTCTCACATTTCAAATTGAACTGAGATTCACCGGAATCTCATCGGATTTTTTTTTTAATTCGATTTCAATTTTTTTTAGGGTTTTATAGTTGTTGATACGTTGAGATTTCCTTATCTCCGTGGTTGTCCACGACAACCGTGACTCACTCTGAGCTCCAACAACCTCGATACGACCACCTGCAGTGGCGCCGTCCACCTTTTTCCGGTTTTTCTTCCCCGGCCAAGCACACCCAGCATGGCTGGGATTTTTTTTGGACCTTTCCCCGAGCCCTATCCGGGCTCTGTCTCTCAGCCCCATATGGAAAAAACAAATTTTTGATGGGCTCGCTTGCAGCGGCCCAGCCCGTAAAGACAAATTTTTTTGTGTTTGTTTATTTCCTGGGCTCGCCTGCTGTGGCCTAGACCGAAAAAAAAAGAAATTTTTTTTTTGGGCCAACCTGAAATGGCCCGCGCGCGGAAAGAATTTTTTTTTTTTGGGGGTCTTCCTGCAGCAGCCCATTCCCTTCTCACCCCGTGGGCCTGCAGCCTACACCCGGGGGTTCTCGGCCTATATTTTTAGGCCCCGCGATTTTATTATTTAATATTTTTAAATAATATGGATTTTTATATTTTCACCCACATTTTAATTTGGCCCCGAAGACCTACATAAAATTAATCCAATTATCATTATACAATATTTTTGCATATATTTGTTGCATATTTGTTTGCATATATATTTGTGTTTGCCTACAGGAATATATGAACCTGACGTTCATAATTACTTTGAAACCCGAAGTTTCGTATAAAAAAAAACATGCCTTGTTTGAAAACCTGAAGTTTTCTCTTAAACATATCACCCATGAAAACCTGAAGTTTTTCATGCAAAATTAAACCAATACATGTCTATTAGAACCTGTATGTTCTACTCCTATGTGAATGGATTGATTTTTCTCCATTACACTAACCACATCTTGTCCATCTATTTTGTGATAGGAACATGTCGAATTTGAACAAACTCGACTTCACCGCTTTGGAGGTCTCTGGAAGGAACTACCTCAAGTGGGTTCAAGATGTGAAGCTCCACCTCACTGCCAAGAACTTACGTCCTGCTATTGAAGAAGCAACAACTGAACCTGTTGGCGAAGCTGAAAAAGCCACTGCTATGATCTTCATCCGAAGACATATTCATGACGCTCTGCAAACTGAGTACCTTGCTGAGGAGGATCCACGTGCATTATGGATCGCTTTGGCTGATCGTTTCGATCACCAAAAGGACATATTCTTACCTGAAGCAAGACACGACTGGCAGCACTTGCGCTTCCAAGACTTTAAGTCTGTGAATGAATATAATTATGAAGTTTGTCGAATCCGATCACTTCTCAAGTTTTGCAATGAAACTTTGATTGAAGAGGATCTCCTGGAGAAGACTTACTCGACTTTCTCTGCTTCTAATATTGTCCTGCAGCAACAATATAGAGCTCAGAAGTTCGCTAAGTTCTCGAATTTGATCTTTGTTTTACTTCTTGCTGAAAAGCAGAACCAGCTGTTGATGAAGAATCATCAAGCTCGACCTACTGGGCTATGCTGTGCCTGAAGCACATTATAGCACTAATCAGCACCCAAAACGCCAAAAGAGGCGTGGTAAGGGCGGCCAGAAGCCATCCCACCAAGGTCAACAGAGTCAAGGCTCATCCAAGGGAGGAAACAAAGCCCAGAAGCGCCCAAACCTCGCTCCCAAGGCCCCAAACTTCAAGAATAAGGGCAAAGCACTTGCCATAATGAATGACGATATGTGCTATCGTTGTGGTTCAAAGGACCATTGGTCCCATATTTTGCCGTGCTCCCACGAAGGTTGTAGATAAATATCATTCTCGTCGTAAGAAGTTTGAATCAAACTTCATGCAAGTGGACGAACCAGAGACTACAAAGATGGAGGTTTCTGACTTTCAGGAGGATACCACTCCTATGGAAGATTAGAATCTTAGACATAGACTTCTTTTTTAGTTGAAATAAGACAGTTGGGGCCGAATTCCACCTAGAGGCCGCACCCCACCTTGTTTTTGGTTGATTTTGAACAATTTTCCTTTATGTTTTGGATTATTAGTTGGCGATTTATTTTGGATATTCAGTTTTACTCCTTGAATAAATGAAATTATTTTGAATTGATACTTGTTTTTATAAACTTTTATGCATGTGACCGATTCAAATTAATTTTTCATTCTAGGTATGACTAGTGAGAAAGCTAGTTGTCTGGCAGATAGTGCAACCACGCATACTGTTTTGCGTGAACACATCTATTTCACTAACTTCGTACCTAAGAATGCACCTCTGACAACCCTCTCAGGCACATCCAACCTGATAGAAGGATACGGTAAGGCACGTATAATGTTGCCCAATGGTACAATCTTGACCATTGCTGAGGCACTCTATTCTTCACGTTCCGGAAGAACGTTACTAAGTTTCAAGGACATTAGAGATAACAATTACCACGCTGAAACCCACGTAGAAAACGGAGTTGAATTTCTGTGCGTAACTTCCTACGAATATGGCCAGAAGCGTATTCTAGAGAAGATGGAGCGTACCCCGAGTGGTCTGTATAATACGACCATACGCCCCATCGAATGCCACTATGTGGCCAGCCCTACCACAGGGACTGTGCATGAAACTAAACTTTGGCATGATCGTTTGAGACATCCTGGACGAATAGCGATGCGCCGTATCCTCAAAACTTCACACGGTCCACTAACCCGAAGCTTAGGTTCGATCCATGAAATCGCATGTCAAACATGTTCTATGGGAAAGCTTATTACTAAGCCTTCTTATGACAAGATTCGTTCGAATCCTCCAATTTTTCTAGAACGGATTCAGGGGGACATTTGTGGACCGATTCAACCTCCATGCGGACCATTTAGATATTTTATAGTTTTGGTTTACGCTTCTACACGTTGGTCACACGTGTGCTTGTTGTCCACAAGGAACGCTGCATTCTCCAAACTGTTGGCTCAGGTTATCAAGCTCATGGCTCACCACCCTGATTATCCAATCAAATCTATTCGATTGGATAATGTTGGAGAATTCACATCTAAAACTTTTGATGACTATTGCATGTCGGTTGGGGTTGAAGTTGAACATCATGTACCCCATGTTCACACCTAGAACGGCCTGGCAGAGGCACTAAATGATTGCTCAATCATTGGTCATACGTACCAACCTTCCGATCGCTGCTTGGGGTCATGCAATATTGCATGCAACAAAGTTGGTCCGCCTGAGGCCTGTTGCGACACAACCATTTAGTGCCCTTCAGTTGGTCACCGGATGCGAACCCGACATATCACATATGCGCGTTTTTGGTTGTGCGGTCTATGTGCCGATTTCACCGCTCTTACGTACAAAAATGGGGCCTCAGCGAAGGATGGGAATCTATGTCGGATATGATTCTCCTTCGATTATTCGTTACTTAGAACCTTTGACAGGCGATCTGTTTACCGCTCGTTTCGCGGATTGTCACTTCTATGAGACAGTTTTCCCGCTGTTAAGGGGAGATAAGAACGTCAACGTTCCTAATGAACGATGCGAATTATCGTGGACGACTCCCACTTTGTCTCATTTAGATCCTCGCACCGCTCAGTCTGAAGCTGAAATGCAGCGCATATTAGATCTCCAGAGCATAGCTCAGAGCATGCCAGATGCTTTCACCGATCTACCGCGCGTGACAAGATCACATATTCCAGCTGCGAATACGCCTGCAAAGATAGATGTACCAAATGTACGACGGACTACCCTTCTGGAAGCCCGGGACGCCAATTCTGGTGATCCACGTACATTAGCGGCTAGCCAATCATCTACCCCTACACAAAAATGTGGCAGACCCCTTGGTTCAAAGGATTCACACCCTCGGAAGAGGAAAACCACGGCACAAGGTCCTGAAGAGCCTACCGTGAATCCGACTATCGCTTACTCATTTTACCCAACTCATGAGGAAATTCTAGATTATGGAAGCGTCCTTGAAGAGACGAATCCTCATCCCGAGAATCGTGAGATTTCGGTCTATTATGCTAGCTTAGATGATGTGTGGCGTAGAAATGAGATGATTGTCGACGATGCATTAACATTTGCAGTAGCTACTGAGATCATGTTGAGCGATGACATTGAACCGCGTTCCGTTGATGAATGTCGACGTAGAGCTGATTGGTCAAACTGGAAACAAGCAATCCAAGTCGAACTTGATTCACTTGTGAAATGTAAGGTGTTTGGACCTGTAGTTCCTACTCCTCCACATGTGAAGCCCGTTGGCTACAAGTGGGTTTTCGTTCGGAAGCGTAATGAGAAGAACGAAATTGTGCGTTACAAAGCTCGTCTTGTAGCACAAGGTTTCTCACAACGTCCCGGGATTGACTATGACGAAACTTACTCACCCGTTATGGATGTGATTACTTTTTGATACCTTATCAGTTTGGTAGTTTCCGAAAAACTGGATATGCAGCTGATGGACGTAGTAACCGCGTATCTCTATGGGGATCTTGATACGGAAATTTATATGAAAGTTCCCAAAGGACTTACATTGACTGGTTCAAATATTTCCAAACCCTGGAACACGCTCTCAATTCGGTTGAGGTGTTCACTATACGGTTTGAAACAATTCGGAAGAATGTGGTATAACCGTCTGAGTGAGTATTTGACTAGTCAGGGATATGTGAACAACGAACTATGCCCTTGTGTGTTCATTAAGAAGTCACATTTCGGATTTGCGATTGTTGCAGTATATGTCGATGACATGAATCTCATCGGAACTCCTGAAGAGCTCGCAAGAACTGTTTCACACCTGAAGTCAGAATTTGAGATGAAAGATTTAGGAAAGACTCGATACTGTCTCGGTCTCGAGATAGAGCATTGTTCAGATGGAATCTTAGTACATCAATCGAACTACACCCAGAAGGTGTTGCGCCGTTTTAATGAGGATAAAGCGAAGTCTTCGAGTACTCCTATGGTCGTTTGTACGCTAGATGCAAAGCGAGATCCTTTCCGTCTGAAGGAGGATGATGAAGAGATTTTGGAACCCGAAGTTCCCTATCTAAGTGCGATAGGCGCTTTATTGTACTTAGCTCAATGCACTAGACCCGACATCTCCTTCGCTGTTAATCTTTTGGCAAGATACAGCAATGCACCAACACGCAGACATTGGACTGGCGTGAAAGACATCTTCCGTTACCTTAAGGGTACTACGGTTTGGGCTTATTCTATCCCTACGAATCCTCAAGTGATGCCGCACCCTATGCTCATCGGGTTGATTCTCGCCTTGTTGGTTATGCCGACACTGGATACTTATCTGATCCGCACAATGCGCGTTCTCAAACGGGTTATATCTTTACCGTTGAAGGCACCGCAATATCTTGGAGGTCAACTAAACAGACCTTAGTTGCCACTTCGTCTAACCATGCTGAAATTCTCGCCTTACATGAAGCAACTTGGGAATGCTTTTGGTTAAAAGCAGTAATGGGCCATATTCGAAGCTCCTGTGATCTTCATCCCGCCGTTAATGCCCCGACGACGATTTTTGAAGACAACGCAGCTTGCATCGAACAGCTCAAAAAGGGTTACATCAAAGGAGACAACACCAAGCATATTGCGCCGAAGTTCTTCTTTACACATCAACAACAAGAGCATCAGAAGATTGAAGTCACGCAAATCCGATCACAAGACAATCTGGCCAACCTTTTCACCAAATCACTACCGAATGCGACGTTTCAGAAGCTTGTTCATGGAATTGGTATGCGTAAACTTTCTGAGTTGTAACTTTGCTATTTCTCTTTGGAATTATGTCAAACTCAGGGGGAGTATCTTCTGGATACTTGCTTGATCTTAATGTACTCTTTTTCCCTACGATTAGGAGCATTTTTTCCATTGGGTTTTTTGCTACCTAACTAGGTTTTAACGAGGCACCCACCTTGGGCTGGTCATATCCCTGATGACGTCCTGTAGACGTTTCTTTTGACCTTGCATTTCTCACACATTTTCCCTTAGACTATGGATTTTGTCCCTACTTGGGGTTTTGCCATAGCCTTAGGGTTTTTTTTTAGTGAGACTTACTACTTATGCAGGTTCCTACCTTATTGAGAATAAGCGTTGTTCCTTGGAATCAGTGCCGACGAGTCGACTTCCTCAACTTCTGCATGATGCTGAATCTACCTTAAGTATTTGCTCACTCAAGGGGGAGTGTTGTAAACATTCCTAGAATAAGTATGATTGTGTAAATCCTAGATTAGATTTGATTCTAGTTATCCTTTCCTATTACAACTTGTATTACTTGGAGGAGAAGGAATATCTTCTCTCCCTTTACTACTATAAATAAAGGCACAATGTAAGAGGGATAACAACACACACATTCCCCTACAATTCTACAAACACACATCTCTCTCATCTCTCTCTCTGTCGTCGACCCTAGTCTCTCTGTCAGATAAAATAGACCACAACAGTTTTATAATTATATAAAAAAGTTATAAAACATTAAATACTTCAAAAAAAAAAAACAACAAGAGACCATGTGGACAAATCTCCCATCTCCCAACCCCTCTCAGTCCCCCAAATCTCCCCTCCATTCCATTTTCAATCCCCCTCCAAAGTCATCCAATCCCCCGACTTCCCCCGTTTACACAAATCTTTCTCCGCCGCTTCTATGATTTTTTTTTCTTCCTAATTTAGTGCGGAATCAAATAGTAGGTGTTTGGATTAAAACCTGAACTTTGGACTCACGAAGGAGCTGGCCCAAAGGGAGGCCTAGAAGGAGAGATGGCCGAAGCCCAGCCGAAGCCCGGAAAGCAGAAAAGGGCCTTTCTGACTTGATGCAGCTCATTTGGACCACTTGCTCACCTACTTAATGGCCAAGTGGTGTAGACCAGCCAGCTAATCAGCCCAAAAAGTACTTTACAGTGGCAGTACAAGTAAATAGCAGATGAGTCACTACCCTTCAGGCTGCATTCGGGCAAGGTTACTGCTACAGGAGACCAAGTCGAAGTGTCTATAAAAGAAGAAAGAGAAATCAGAGATAAAGACACTCAATCAAACAAACAAATACAAGCACAAACTCTGCTCAAAGTCAGATTTGCCTTCAAACGAAGCTGTAGTCAGCTCAAGCCTTAATCCCTTTTGGGATAAACCCACACCAAAAGTTTTTGTAATAGCTCTGCTACCTTGTCAAAAACCTGCTGTAGTATCGATTTCTCTTTGTAAACTCACCTCCCTGTCCCTCTTTCTAGCTCTCTAACCTCTTGAGAAACCACAAAGATAGGAAGTTACAAGATGATCAGCCTTGCCCGACCTTCTTTGTTTTTGTCTTTTCATTCATTAATCTAGCAGTATGTTGTATACTTCCAGTTATATCCAAGTTATTTCTGGTAAGTTGATGATTAAAAGACTTCTCAGCTCTTGAATCCGATTTGAATATATCTTCATAGTTTAAATCAGATCTAAGTTCTAAACCCTCGGGCATGTAAGATTGATCATTCAAAAGTCCTTGGCCTCAAGGCATAAAAAAAAGCCTTATGTGGACTTAACCCATCCACGACAGTCTTTGATAACAAGAAGTCCGAAGTTACTTGGGGCGCAAGTAATCGACTTATTCCTTAGTTTTATCTCTGTTACAATATGATTATCATATAACGTTTGAGTATAGAATTAATTTTGATAGGAAGCCTCAAGGCCTATATCTAAGGCCTTACAAAGGCACCTATTTGGATTCATTCTGCTCTTCAGGTGCGATGATCAGAAGTATAACAGTCATAATACTTTACGCGACAATGAAACAAACATTATATGTTCGAGTACTGGGTTAGTTATTGACAGGAAGCCTTAACGCTTACACCTAAGGCCCCACAAAGGCACCTGTTATAACTAGCACAGCCTCTCGGGTATATATACAACTAAAACTTGACATCTGTTCTACATCTGCCATGCTGAAGATGGCAGTGGCATGCCTGAGCACTTAAAAGTTAATTTTGATTGTGAGCCTCAAGACCTACACCTAAGGCCCCACAAAGGTACCTTTCAAAGTTAACTCTGTCATTCTCTTTCAGCTTTGCCCAACAAGCCTTGCCCGACAAGCCTTGCCCGATAAGCCCGCCAGTGAAGTAGAAGCCCGACAGAAAGCATCAACCGGCGCCAACCTTTCGGGGAGCTGTGTGCTCATCAACTAGGAAACATCCCCAGAGGAAATTCTTGCCACGAACAGTAGGGATTTGATCTTGATTACCAAATTATTATTTTATTAGACAATGATTATTTTTTGGTTTGTTGAAAGTTTGAATGGGTGGTGGTCATGGAGGAAGAATGAGGACATGGAGATGGAGGTGGTTGCTTGATCGGGTGGGAGGGAAAGTAGAACGTGAACAACTTCTTTTTTTAGTAAAATACTATTTTCAAAGTAATAATTTTTTTTTTCTTAATTTGTTTTGTCCACATGGTCTTCTTCTTGTTTTTTTTTTAAGTGTTTAATGTTTTATAATTTATAATAATAAAGTTCTTTTATTAGTTTCAAGTAACTAATAAGGGTAAATTAGTAAATTCATAAGCCAAATTTTGACTTAAGGGGTTATATGAAAGGGAATTAAAACGTGAGGGAGTGTTTGTGTAATGTCTCAAACGTGAAGGGATTTTGTGAAAACTTGATCAACCTTAGGGGGTGTTTGTGTAATTAACCCGAAAAAAAAAGAAATGGAGAGCAACTTAGGGGCCTTTTTGTCCATTTTGTGCTTTTGAACTCAGTTTTTTGTCCTTTTACTGTTGGTGAACTGTGTTTTTGAACTCGGTTTTAGTATAGGTATGATTTCCAAAAAATACACCACTCATGTTTCAATTTTGATAGCCATTTTCTTGCCTCCTCATATCAAATCATCGTCATCCACATCTTAATCAGTTCGTTTGACCATACGATCTTTATCACCTCCCTCAAAAAAATTTATTTCCAAAAAGAACCAAAATTCACAGGCGCAACTTCTCTTTGTTAAGTCTCGACCATCACCATCTTTCTACAATGGATGGAATGAGTAATTTTGAGAGCTTGAAGAAAAAAGATTCTTATGCAAGTTATCTCACATTGGACTCGGGGTGCAGAAATGAGATAAATATTGAGCATCAATAAACAAAATACCGGCCATAAAGAGCTTAACTAAAGGTGGGAAGAATAAATAGGAACCTAAGACTTCTCGCTTACAAATGAAGAAAAATACAGCTAAACCGTATTACTAAATAGCAACTCGTCCAACTTTGTTTTAATACGGTAAACCCCACTTATGTTACTTGTCTTCATTTGTCCTCTAATTTCATTTCACAACTCAACTTTGCAATTGCTGTTGTCATTCACCTTCACTTTGCTTTTACTTTGCCGTTAGTCTCACTCTCACGAGTTACATACTCTCTTTTTCTTTGCCGTTCGTCTCACTCTCACGAGCTAAGGTATGTCTTTTGTTTCATTATTCAATTTCAACCACATTTTATTCTTGTCTTTCCATTTTTCACTTTATTTTGTTGCATAAATTTCTAGAGCATTTTCCATGTTTTTGGCTTCGTTTATGTTCAACAGATATATTACTAAACTGAAAGTTGCATGGAGTTTCGTCTTAGCTTCAATTATTCCCAAGGTCGTCGGAAAAATAATCGAGTACACAGTTGTTCCAGTTGGACGTCAAGTGGGATACCTAATTCACTACAAAAGCAACCTTCAAAGCTAAGGAGTCACTTGAAGAACTCATGCTTCAATTGTCCTCTAATTTGATGCCAATCAAGTTTTCAGACAAGCTGCACAAGGTAAGTTATATGATGATGTGGTTATAATACTGAATGTGGACCTGGAGAAAATTCAGAAACAAATTGCCGAAAAGTTCGGTATGCACATTGATGAATCTCAGAGTATGGCAGTATGGGACAGGATAAAAGAAAAGAACACTTGTTATTTTAGATGATGGTTTGGGAAGAATACATTTGGAATTGGACCTTGTGGGACTTCTCTAGGTACCGACTTGTAATTTACTATTGATATCTAGAGGCCGAAAAGTTTTACACTCTGAGATGCATACCCAGAAAGATTTTCAGCTTGACTTTGCGAAAAAGAATCGTGGAGTTTGTTTGAGAAGATAGCAGATGATGTTGTTAAATATGATCGTGTACTGAAAGTAGTTATTAAGGATAAAAGTGTAAATATCTCCTCAAGAGATAAAACTTAGAAGCTAAGTAATTGTTACAATTTGTTAGGACAGTTAGGTAGTTTGTTAGACTTGTCTTACATGTATACTCAAATGTAATCTTTTTACAATTAATGAAATGAAAATACATTTCCCAATATGGTATCACCTCCTCTCTGTCTAATGATCGCCCTTTTTTTTCAATCCAAAATTTTCAGCTTCCTGCTCTAATCTTCTTCTCTGCTTGCCAACTTCAAACCCTAATTTTCAGACATGGTGACTTTTGCATCTCCGTCATCTGATACGGATTCTCAAGTTCATCTCTCTCTTCCAGCGATTCTAAGCCCTAATTCCTCAGTCTCTTTTGCAATTACCTCAATCACGATTCAGAGTATTGATCTCCGGTTCCAATTAAGCTCACCACCACGAATTGTCGGACATGGAGTGCTCTTTTTGCTCCAAGCTTCCGTCGGTATAATCTCACCGGTTTGATTAATGGATCCATGGCGGCACCGCCTAAATTTCTCCTTGATGCCTCAGGAAATCATACTACAACCTTGAATCCAGAATTTGTGACTTGGTTCGAGAATGATCAGAACATTCTCATCTGGTTAAATTCAACACTCTCGGAATCTCTCATTCCCTACACCGTTGGCGTTACATTTGCTCATTAGCTTTGGGCAAAATTGGAATCACGACTCGCCACCACCTCTTAGTCGCATATTCATGAGCTCTGATCTCGCATTCGCAATCTTTCCATAGGCGAATCCACTACTGCTCAATATCTGCAGCAAATTGAAGAAATTGATGATGCACTTGCCAATGTCAGTGTACCGATTGATGATTCTGACCTCGTCTCTATCACTCTACATGGCTTGCCTCTTGAATTTGATTCTTTTGTGGATGCGATACAATTCAGACTTGGATCTACAACTATTGATGAACTTCATGGTCTGCTGCTAAGCAAAGAGATTCAACTCAATAATCGCAAGAAAACTTCATCTGCGATACCGTTTCAAGCCTATTCATCATCTGTTGGTATTCTGCCTACACGGCCAAACACAAATCCTAATTCGCAAGCTTTTACTGCTCAAAATTTCTCAAATTCCACAAATCAAGGTTGTGGAATGGATCGCAATTCATGGAATTACTCTCACAATTGAGGTAATTTTCGATACAACAATAATAACAATAAGAGGCAGAATTCCTATCGCAAAAATAATCAGAGGCAGAATTTCAACAATAATAGTGGAGGTCGCAACAACTTTCAATTTTCTGGCAAGAAAATTTCATGTCAAATCTGCAGGCAATTTAATCATGAAGCTTGGGACTGTCCTCATTGCATGAATGCAAATTACAGTGCTAAATCTTCTCACTCAACAATGGTGGCAACCACATCTAATTATGCTTCTACTTGGATTGTAGACTCAGGTGCTACATCTCACATGACCACCTCATATGGCAATCTTCAGAATCTAGAAGCCTATATAAGACTTGAACAAGTTTACATTGGCTATGGAAAAAGTTTACCCATCTCTCATTCTAGATCTTCTATTTTTCCTACTGCACATTACAATTTTCAATTAAATAATGTGCTTCATGTCCCTGATCTTAAGCAAAATCTACTTCTGCAAATCAATTCTTGATTGATAACTGGTGCTCAATGCATCAATATTCTTTTCACTTCATTGTGAAAGATCTTCCTTTAGGAAGGATGCTTTTTAAAGGTCCTCTCAAAGAAGGCTTCTATCATTTTCATCCATCTGCATCTCATGATGTGTATCTAAAGCTTTGACTACAATTGTTAAAGCTTCCAGTAAAGTGTGGCATCAAAGGTTGGGCCACCCCTCTGTGAAGATTTTAAATAACTTAGGCACTCAATCATGTATCTCAGTTTTACATAGTACAAATAAGTCTTTTTGCTCAGATTGGCATTAGGCAAGTGTTCTAGACTTCCTTTTGTATCTATTACTTGCACTACAAGTAAATCACTAGAGCTCATTCACACAAATGTTTGGGGGCCAGCACTTGTGTCTTCTCTCAATGGCTCTAGATATTATGTGCTTTTTGTGGATGATTACACAAAATATACATGGTTTTTCCTTTTGAGATATAAATATGATGTATTCTTTATCTTTGTCCAATTCAAGAATCTTGTTGAAAACTCTCTGTCTGTTAAAATAATTGCTCTAAGGTCTGATTCTGGTGGTGAGTTCATGAGTAGTTCTTTTTCTAAGTTCTTGATTGACAATGGCATTCAACATCAACTTCGTTGCCCTCATACCCCCGAGCAAAATGGGAGTGCAGAAAGGAAACACAAGCACTTGGTTGAAACTGCAAGAACTTTGTTGGCAGCTTATAGAGTTCCTTATTTCTATTAGGTTGATGCATTTGCCACATCAATTTATCTGATAAATAGATTGCCTACTGCATCAAAATCTTCACCTTGGGAGTTATTGTTCAAAAGGTTACCAAATTACAGTACTCACAGAGTTTTTGGATGTACTTGCTTCCCTTGGCTACAACCATATTCTCCTTCAAAACTACATCCAAAAAGCAAGTTATGTGTTTTCTTGGGATATAGTCTGCACCATAAACGTTATAAATGCCTTGACCCTGTGACCAAGAAAGTCTACATATCCAAGCATGTTCTCTTTGATGAATCAAGTTTCCACTTTTCATAACTTCTCAGTCCCTACCACTACCACATCTCTCAATCTTCATCATCACCAAATCCCATCATCTCTCACATTTACCAATCCAATTCCAACTCATTCTCCTTCACCAACAACTGTCATACCACCATCTACTATTATATCCCTAACTTCTTAATTATCCATTTCTCATAATATTGTAGGGTGTAAATGGGTATTTAGAATAAAAATAAAGCCCAATGGATTCATTGATAGATATAAGGCCCGATTAGTTGCAAAAGATTTCAATCAACAAGAGAGATTGGACTATTCTAAGACCTTTAGTCCTATGGCAAAACCAGTCACCATACGAATTCTTCTCACTCTTGCTTGTCAATTTGATTGGTTTCTCAACAAACTTGATGTCAATAATGCATTTATGCATGGTACACTTACAGAATCTGTGTTTATGGAACAACCCCCTGGTTTTGAGGATTCAACCAAGCTAAATCATGTTTGTCATCTTCACGGGTCTCTATATGGTCTGAAACAAGCTCTTCGAACTTGGTATGAAAAATGGAATGGTGCTCTGGTTTCTTTGGGGTTCATTGGTTCCCAGAATTATCATTCTTTGTTTATCAAAAGGGATCTTCACTTTGTGTTCATACTAGTTTGTAGGGATGATATCTTAGTAACAGGGCCATATTTTGCAGAATGTCAAAAAGTGATTACACAATTAAGTAGTTTGTTCCTTGTTAAAGACCTTGGACCTTTGCATTATTTTCTAGCAATTGAGGTCAAGAGATCATCTTCTAGGATCTTTATTAACCAGACCAAATACATTCTTAATCTTCTGCATAAATCTCACATGGATAGGGCAAAACCATGTGCTACACCCTTTAGTACAGAAAAGCTTGATCATAAGTCTCCATTTCTTGAAAATGTCACTGGATACAGGTCTTTGGTAGGTGCCTTACAATATCTCACTTGGACCAGACCTGATTTAAGTTTTGCTGGGAACCTTGTTGTCAGTACATGCATAATCCCAGAGTATCCAATTTTCAAGCTGTCAAAAGAATCCTTAGGTACTTAAAAGGTTCTATTGATCTAGTTTATGGTTTTCTAAAAGTACTACTCCTTTGGAAATTCAAGCATTCTCAGATGCTGACTGGGCATGATGGCCTTTAGACAGGTGATCCACTAGTGGTTTTTGTGCCTTTTTAGGCAGTTCAATTATCAGTTGGAGTGCTGAAAAGCAACCAACAATGGAAAGATCATCCACTGAAGCTAAATACAGATCCCTTGCTAATACTGCAGCAGAATTGTCATGGATTTCCAAGCTTTTAGTTGAGATTGGTTATTCTCTTCCTTGCACTCCTCAGTTGTGGTATGACAATATCTCTGCCATTTCTCTGGCAAAGAATCCTATTTTTCATGCATGCACCAAACATGTTAAATAGATTATCATTGCATAAGGGAGACAATGTTAACCAAGCAAGTTGCGGTCAAATTTGTGTGTACACAAGATCAAGTTGAAGATATTTGTACCAAGTCTCTGTCCAAGCCTCGATTTATTCTACTCATAAACACTCTCTTCGGGTTCCTCAGTTTGGCTTGAGAGGGGATATTAAGGATAAAAGTGTAAATATCTCCTCTAGAGATAAAACTTAGAGGCTAAGTAATTGTTACAGTTTGTTAGGACAGTTAGTAGTTTGTTAGACTTGGTTTACATGGATATATACTCAAATTTAATCTTATTACAATTAATGAAATGAAAAGACATTTCCCAATAGTAGCAACCCAACTAGCAAAAAGAATGTGGGGGGTTGCCGCTTCAAAAGTTTTGACAGAAAAGGATCGACAGAGATAGCATACTTGAGTCTAGAGTGGAGCTACAATCAATTGGATGAGGAGCTTAAGCCGTTGGTCATGCGTTGTGGAATGATGGCACAAGGTGACTCTAATTTTTTTGTCGGACTTGTTGAAATATATTATAGGTTTAGAGTTGGTTAAAAATGTCGATACTGTGGAAGAGGCACGAAATGCATTTCATTCGTTGATTCAAAGACCGGTTATGATAATCAAAGTGTTAGAATGCACGAGCTTGTACCAGATGTTGCTGTCCGGATTGCTAGCATATGGAGAGTTGGAAGAATGGCCAGCTATGGATTTGTTCAAAGAGTGCTCCGTGATCTCTCTCCGTTACTGTACTATCCCCATGCTTCTCGAAGTACCCTGGGAATGCACAGAACTAAAAATGTTTTATCCAGGGAGTAGTGATAGCTAGTTAGATCCCTTGCTGTTTTTTCATCACAGTTGGATTTAACTGTGCTTCATTTTCCATCATTATCTCCATCTCTTAAATACCTACCAATTCTTCAAACATTGTGCTTAGATCAGTGCGTGTTGGGGGATATTGTTCTAGTTGG
This sequence comes from Malus domestica, assembly GCF_042453785.1. Lineage (NCBI taxonomy): Eukaryota > Viridiplantae > Streptophyta > Magnoliopsida > Rosales > Rosaceae > Malus > Malus domestica. Next base: position 33,438,390 of record NC_091669.1, on the reverse strand, counting down.
AGAGCTAAGAAACTTGAAAATTCTTAGCCTTGCACACTCCCAGGTCAAAGAGTTGCCCGATGAATAGGGCAACTGACTCGTCTACGGTTAGATTTGAGTGGTTGCTTTGAGCTAGTACTGATTTCACCTAATGTTTCATCAAGCTTGAAAAGGCTAGAAGACTTGAGAATGGGAATAAACAGCTTTGAGCAATGGGAAGGTGAATGTCTGATCGATGGAAGACATAATGTTAGTGTTTCGGAGTTGGAAAGATACACCATCTTTGTTGGTGATTGTTGGCTACATCTAGGGATGGCAATTTAACCCGTCAAATCCGATCCCCGCAAGTAACTGATCCGAATGCTTTGGTTTCGGGCATAAAATTTCGAGTATTTTACTGTTATGGGTAACGGTCAGGTAAATTTTTTGGTTTCGGGTTCGGTTATGGTTATTGGGGTATCCACCCCAAATCCATATCCGAAACTGAACCATTTCATCTATGAATAAAAAAAAATACAAATATTTATTATATGAAAAGGGGTTGTTAATAATCATGCATTATTAAATATGAAATTAATTATTTACTTTTATATCATTAATAATAGGAATTATATGCTTATAATTTTCAAGAGTGTAAATGTTTTCTTGGTAATATAAATTTTTAATATTACTTATTAGATTGCATTGTATCAATTGTATTAATAATAGCAATTTATTTAATATCGTTTTTTTTAATATTCTTCATTTAGTTAATAATGTAAATAAATATATAAATATCATAATGGGAAAAACCGTTCCTGAACACAAATCTGTCACCCAATGAGTTCGGTTATGTGGAACACCCGTTCGGGGATTCTATGGGTTTGGATTCGGGAAAAATAAATGGGTTCAGGTATGGGGATGGCATATTCGAACCCAATCCGTCCCGTTGCCATCCCTAACTACATCCTGATATTTACGGAACCTCCTCTAACATGCCAAAACTCAAGCTGACTACGAAGAATCAAACCAAGGTATAAAATTGCTGCTAAAGAGATCCTAACATTTGCACTTGGATGGGATGGAGTGTGTAAATATTATTTCCCATGGCCGGTGTTAAACAACTGAAGCATCTCTATGTCCAAAACAAATCAAGTTACGTATGTCATTAATTCGAGTAGATGGAGACACTCTCCATGTCCAAAACAATGACCAACTGAAAAGGAATATTATTCATGCATTTATTTTACTTTATGTATTTATTTCCGATTAATCTATCGCACTAAAAAAGATTAATAAGTGTGTGTGTGTAGGTCGGGTTTCCTAACATGGAGAGACTGATGATCATCTACGATTTACCTCGATTCATGTGAGGGATTGAAAACTATCTTAACAGCCTTGGTGGCCAAAGGTCTACAGCAACTGACAAAGTCGAGTGTTGAGAATTGTGGGTTGCAGGAAGTGGTTGCCAAGGAGGGACTTGAAACAACAGTATCTAAATTTGTTTCCCTAAAGTAACAGAATTTAATTTCCAAAAACCGCCCCAACTGAGAAGTTTATATCCGGGGCTGCATGTTTCCAAGTGGCTGATACTCAATGAATTGAATTTCCCTATACGTGGTAACGTGGAGATTTTTGCTTCTGAAGTTTCAAGATTCCAACAAAAACTTGAGATGGGACACAATACACCAATCAAACAACCTTCCTTTTTAGCTGAGAAGATGCTTGTACTCGATTTTTATTAAATGAGTATTTGGCATCCATTTATTTATTTTTTTTCAAATTTTCAAGGCTTCTCCATTCAACGAAAACTAAAGGCGAGCTTAAAAGAGTTTGTAATTTGTCCAGGAGGGAAATAGTAACGGAGAAATGCATGCAGTTGGGAGCCTTAGACATGTAAAGATATTGTGGTTTGGCGACATGGACAAGATGATGCATCACAGAAAGGAGAACTCCCAGCCAGGCGGCCCAGTTTTTCCAAATTTGGAAATGCTACACGTGCGGGAATGTTTCATACTAGATAATCTAATTTCATCCATTTCAGAATATAACCACTTTGGATGTACTGCGTTGTCACCGACTAAAAGTTTGCAGCAGGTCAAGAAGTTGGAAGTTGAGTGTTGTGAAAAAATGGTAGAAATAGTGCCAATCACCGGCGATGATGATTCGGAAATTGAGATTTCTTTTGGCCAGTTGCAGCATGTGCAACTCTCTGGTCTCCTGCAAGGATTTTGCTCTGGAAATTGCATTGTCAAATTTCCATCCTTGGACACTTTAATCGTCAATAACTGCCCGATCAAATTGCATTGTCACATTTGATTACTATATTGGGCCTTGGTTTTTGTATTAAAGATTGGAGTCACATTTGCATTGTGGACTTGTAATTGCAGCCATATATTTTTTAAGTCTCCCTTCAAGGACCAGCTAAACATAAGCATAATCCAAGATTTAGTCATCTAATTAACGTTAAATAATTAGATGTAGAACAGATCACTCAAAGGATTCTTAAGTTAACTTTGCTTATTGTATGTAAGGTCCTTAAGTCCATGCTTAAATTAAAAAAATACACACATGTAGAGCAAATGACTGAAAGGATTAAACAACAATTAAATATGAGTAAAGTTGATAGCATAACCGAACGTTAAATACTTGGGCTTCCTTGTCTAGTTTGGGCTCATTATCATCCGTTTAAAGAGAACAACGAGGCGATCAAGACTAAAACACTAGAGACGGTTTGATGTATGGGCGTTTTGGGCCGAATCTGTATTTACATCCCAAAACCTAATTTTAAAATTTTGAACCCTTATGGTATTTGTTAACTTAATTCTTTCCTATTTATACTGTTAGAAAGTCTAGGGTTAAGAGCCACTATACCCAATCTCTTGGCTGTTACAGATATAATCTTTCATATAATTCAATAATAATTTAGAACTACAAGTGGCCCTTTACCACAGTGATGAAAATGAGTGTTGCCCTTGCACCACGATGTGAGCTCAAATCATGTCGACTCTCTAATCTAATAAATCTATCGTTTGACCAAAAAAAAAAATAATTTAGCACCTTCTGGTATTTTATTTTGTTTAATGCTTTCCTATTTGTACTCGTAGAAAGTTAAGAGGCACTATAAGCAATCTCTTGGGTACTAGAGTTGTAATCTTTCATATCATTCAATAAAACTTTGAGGTTTCACATATCATGGTGCATTCCAATTTGCTAGTGAATTTTAGTTTACATTATATTCATTTGATTTTCATGTTTAATATATATGAACCTGCGTCGTAGGCTAAAACAAGCATGTTTCAAAAGACTAAAATGCTGTAACTCAGATAAAAGTTTCACATGAATATTCTCAATTTCACAAGAAGAAGGCATAAAAGAACCACATAATTTAGTAGCTTTTACTTTTTATAATCTACTATTTGAAGTGCCTAACTTGGTAATTCCCACTACCAACAACATCGATATTGTTTTTAACTTGGTAATTACCATTTGCACAATCCGTCAAGTATAGAGTTTTATCACAAAATGTCTCAGTATTAGTTAGAGTAGGATTTAAATTATTTAAACTCTTCTTTAGATATGTTGAATGTGAGATATTTCAACAGGCACAAGTCCAAAACAATGTAGAAGCATAATATATATATTGGTGTGGTTGCAGAAGGTAAGGGTTTTATGCTATTGGATGGGGCTCTATTAGCATGAAGACAATCAAAAATCGAAAACCCTTTTCTGTATTCGTCATCATTACGAGAGAAAGTGGAAAATAAATAAAAAATTAATATTTGGAAAAAAATAATATAAAAACCCTACTGAAATATTTGTTTATATGGTTTCAGAATGCCTTATAATGCTTTGTCTCCCTCTCATTCCCTAATGTGGTGGCATTTGGTAACCAGAGAGATTAACCTAAAGATACTCAAATGATCGAATCAAAAGCAGTCGAGTTATCATATTTCCACTTTTTTGGACCTAATAACCAAATTCAAAGTCCGCATCACCATAAAACCGTGTACAGGGAATAGACAGGCATGTTGTAGCTAAAAACTGTGGACCTTAACAACGAAAAACTAGTCTTTATCCAGAAGGGTGTTTGTAGAAAGTCAAAAGTATCATCATTTGGAACTTTAAATAAAAACTTCCGGTACTATTCATTTTAACGAAAAACCACATTTTTACATTAAAAAGTGAATTCTGATATTATTCACTTTACATTTTATTTTGTCATAATCGTTAAAAAAAAGTTTTCAAGCCATTTTCATTAGTTTTCCTTTTTTATTTCCTTTCTCTTTAAAAGGGGGACAATTGGTGGCAAACCACAATTATCTACCTCTTTCGAAAGCAGGGAAGACTCAAAAGGGTATTTCAGCTTTCTCCTAGCCACAAGTCTGGCTTCCACACCAGCAGCGGATTTCGAACCCAAGACCTTCAATTTTTAATTTGAAGGAAATCTCACAATTCGTCTTGTACCACTGGACCACCAGCTCGTGATTCGTCATCATTTTTATTTCCAACAAACAGGAAAACGATGTGCATGTGCAATATATATCCAAATGTTTCGATGCAAACCTTTTTTTTTCTTTTTTTCTTTTTTACCACATGAAAACTTTTTGTTTCAAATTAAATGAAAAAAAAAATGTTCACATACCAATACCATATTGTTTGGCAATGTGGATGCTACAGTTGTTAAAACGTGAATCTGGACCATATCAATTAAATTAGTTTTGCCGGAATGTATATATGCATCATTCTCCAAACCTAAATGCAGCAACTAAGGCTATGTTTAGGTGAGAGATTTCCAACTCCTAAGGGATTGAGGTTAAAGGAATCTAAGACAAATTTGCAAATTTCTACTTGGAAGGAGTATTATTTATTTATTTTACATTAGAAACACAAAGCCAATCCTACTCTAGGATTGCTATCATGAGAAGCAACCAAGGTAACTTTATTAACTAAAAAAAGAAAAATACAATATGTTAAGGGCTGGGGACATGAACGCGAACTTTGACGTTGAAAGAAGTCCTAAAAAAACCAAAATCACATCTCTAGCAAAACCTATTACAAGGAAATTGAGTCATTTATAAATCCCTTCTACATGTATATGATGCTTATATGGTACATTTATAATCCCTTATGTTTAAGTTATTGTGATCCATCCATTACTAACTTAAAACAATTCCTCGAAACTCAGAACTGCCTCACAAAAAGAACAACCTAGTAAAAGAACATTATCCTGAAATAGGGGGTTTTGAACATTAGTTCTTGCAAAAGATTAGAATTAAAAAATAAAATAAAAACTTGGTGCTAGATTACATAATCAAATTAATCCCTTAAAGTGTACTTTTGTTAAAATTTATATTCCGTTTTTGTTATTTAATGTGTATTTTTATTTATGTCTCCGCATTAAAATTTTAATTTTATTAATATGCACATATTAGTTTTTTCAATTATAAATGAAAATAAATGAGAAAATATTAAAAGAAATTAATGACACATAAATATGTAAATACATAAGTGTACAAAAATGAATGTACCAAAATGTTTGAACCGACATATTTTATAATGAACCTAAATGTATGTACTTAAATGTATTATATTGAATTAATGTATCAAAATGTACGTACCTACATATTTGTATCAATGGATATACCAAAATATATCAAATGAATTAATGTAACTAAATGGAGATTATACAAATGGTATATTCCTATATTATATAAAAAAAATTAGTCTTTCTAAATGTAGACATCAAAATATATTATGATGAATGAAATGAAATGAAAATGAAAATTAAATATAATTAATACATTAAAAATAGGAAAAAAAAGAAAGAAATAAAACATCAAAATATAATTAATAAATGAGATGATTAAATGTATCAGAGACTAAAATTAAATTTTAATCTTACACAAGGTTATAGTCTAAATCTCATTTTTTAAGGATTAAAATGAAGTTTGTTAAATCAAATATTCAAACTTAAATCAAATATTGAAACTTAAAACATGTGTTGGCATTGCATCATCTTAGTGGTGGGTAGGTAAAATCATATGTAGTGTAAGAGTAGGAGTAACATGTATCACACTTTGGGCCTTTTTCACTAGGATGACAAAAGAATTGCCGAATTCTGGAGTGGCACATGCCACAACAGCATTGGCTAATCTTGATACAAATTTAGTAAGAACTATTGTTGATTGAGAACGTAATATGATAAGTTGAAAGTAGTAGGAGTATAACTATTGAATATGCACTGATTGGAACATTGACTAATCATTGTTCATAAGATTAACGAAAAGACTACCTTCTCTTCTTTCTAAAGATTGAAGAGCGATTGACCAATAGAAAAAAGATCGAAGATCGATCGGAGGGACCCAAAATCCACTAAGATCAGAGACAGTAATGATACCAGTTCTGTCCATGGGCAACCGGCCTATGAGTATGAAACCGCCCCAGTGAGAAAAAATATGCCTGCGAAGCATGTAGTTTGGTCCTTGAATGGAATGCCACATTGCCCTAGCTATCCCTTTAAAAAGTGTTCGAAAAAAAAAATACTGAAATAGCTAGGGCTCACAAAATTAATCATGTTCTCGTCCCTTTTCCTGAAGAAAAAAGAAATAATAACATATATATGCCGACTTCTTCATCTTTTCTGCCCGTCTTCAATCTCAAATGAAAACCATACCATATCTGCCACCCTCCCTCCCTCTCTGTCTATATGTTGCATTATCCACACCTTCCACTACCTATTTTCTCTTCTTCTTCTTTTTTTTGTCTCTAAATCTATATTATAATGTGTATTCTTATGTGAATCATTGCTTAAAGTGGACATGCTCCAATCTTTTTACGTGTGCAATTTTATATTACGCACTTTATACCTTTAGCTTGTGCGTTTTTTGCCAATACCTCTTTCGCTTGATTTCTTTGCTTTTGTGTCTCTTTTAGGAAAAACAAAATGGGAGAAGTGAAAGTGAAAACAAAAAAAGAACCAAAATACTATTCTTACCAACTACTTGTACCATCTCTTTAATAGAGATGAGACCTGCATGTGTTGGCGGGTCCTACCTCTATTAGAGAGATGATACAAGTGATGGTACAAATAGATGATAAGTGTAGCATTACTCAAATAAGAAAAATGCATAAATTAAGTTACAGGAAAGTGAGCATATTCCATTCTCATTTTAATATTTTTACTTTTATTGATGACATATGTAGTCTAGTTGTTTTTTTGTTCAACAAACTAAAATCAGATTCTTGTGATCTCATAAAGGCAATCTGAAATTAACAAATTAAATTATAGTAAAATCACGATTGAGATGTTATGAAATTTCAATACACGTCTTAAGCTCTCAACTGAGATATTATCAACTTTAGTGTTGTTTTTTCAAGTGTCGAATCCTCAACAGACGAATAGCAAGTCACCTTACAAGATTATTGTATTTTTATGTCAAGGCATAGGTTCGAGCTTGCTTAGATATCTAAGTCGAAGCACATTCGAAGAGAAATGATCCACACATTCATTTTAAATTCTCACATACTCATGTTCAGCCTTGCTCGTTATTTTTGTTTGATTTATTGAATTCGAGACCAAAAATAAAAGAAAATGTATAAAAAGTTAAAAAAAAATGTGTAAAAATCAACTTCTCATTCAAAATGATAGAATAAAAAGACACAACTTAACCCTATTCCTCAAATTGAACATTATTTTTAATTTTTAACACTGCTTTTTAATTTTTGTACCGACAAAAGTTGACAATATCTAATCATATTCATAGGTGTCCTCCCACCAAATCATCGATGAGGGTGTTCGAGTGATTGTGATGTGGCTTAGTATTTGTTTGGTACTAAGATGCTTTTATAAAAAATAGGTATAAAAAAAAACTGAGCTAAAAAAGGTATTTGGTAACACTTAAAAGCTGCTTATTTTCACAGTTTTGGATAAAAAAAAAACTGAAAATATGAAGCAGCATGAATGAGCTTATTTTCACAGGACAGCAGAAACTTTTTTTTTTTACAGCATAGCAATACTAAACTAACTCTTAGTGAGGGGTGAGAAGTGAGAAGGAACACATATTCACCTCTGGTTCTACGTCTACTGGAGTTTTGACTCTGACTCGGGTAATAGTGATAGTGACACGATAAATCATGCTTTGTCTGGCACCATCGAATCTCAAGTATTTTCGTGCCGCGTCCTTTTTCACGAATTTGCCAGCGAGTGGACAAAAAGGATGGGACAACCGCGTTTTGACGGTTTTAAGCTCCAAGTCAGAGCCGCATTACGACTGCAAGACGGTCGGTCCACGCGCAATTCCAGACGCGTCAAATTGTGAGGCGCAAGGACACTCTACTTCAGAGTTTGAAGCGACTTGTGGCGATTTAGGTCGCACTCCAAAACAGGAACACTCTTGTTAGAGCTGATCCTGAGCCAAAAAAAGCAGTCATACCTTCGTCATTGAGATGTCATATTTCGAATCATATCTATGCATTCGTTGATACAATTTTATATAACATTTTTCCTTAGAAATATAATGGATACAAAACATTCAAGTTTTCGGTTTAAACTCGGACCACAGTAGTTTAAAAAAAATAATTTATATTTACCCTAATAATGCACTAGCTATTTAACAATTTCTATGTAAATTGGGTTAGAGAGTTTTCCAAAACTCAAAAACAACTAAAAGAAAATCTAAACTTTTATCTTTGTTTAAAATTTTGTCACTTGCTATTATTTGTGATCAAAATACTATCCTAGTTAACATGGCTCAACCTAAGACTATGCCCATGATAGTGAAAAGATTACGCCGCATGTCGGTGTTAGTGACAGTATATATTAGAAATTCATTGTCAATGTAGAATTAGCGTATATTTTTAAGGAGCATGGCTTTTGATCACTTTCATATTATTAAGATCATTCCTTATATTTACCACCACCCCGCACAGAAAAGAACAGGTTCATTGCTTACAAAGAATTATATCTGCATTATTCAAAGAGTGCAGTCCAAAAAGAAAGACAAACAAAGCGGCCTCTGATTTGGAATTGTGAATGTGAACGAAAATTATGGAATGTATAAGTGATGGTGACTACTGAGACTGACAGTGCTACATAATGCGCATGATTTTTCTCAAAGTTACAGTGATATACGCACTCCACTACAATTTCAAGGGACCATTTAAGAATGATCATCACAAGCTAAACATTCCAGGCTCTCCAGGTGTAATCATAATTATTACTGAGTGTAAATAAAAAAAATTAAAAAGAAAAAATGGTTTAGGAGATGGAAGTAAGTTTAAAACTGAACCTAAATAGGTAGGGTTAACGGACAAGGAGGTAAAAAAAAAAGAAAAAACAAAAGGCCAGGAAGTGAAGGGTTTAGAGTTTGATGACAACTGGGTGACAGGGTGAGTAAAGGAGAAAAACATTAAACTTTATTTTTTACGAAATTACCTTAATGCTCATAATTGTTTCTGATCTTTTGTTGAACTGTGAATATAGAGTTAATATTGTCTTTTCCTGCGTATTTAGTTGACAGTGTGTTTTTTTATTAATAGCTAGGTAATATATATATTATTGGCCACATATTTGCTCAATATTATAGGCTTGCAAAATGTCAATATATTTGTATTTAATATTTAAGTACTACTAGTGTTGCAATCAAGCTGCGTGAAAGAATCTAGTATTGAAGAGCCTCAACATAGTCCGAATACATATATGTATTGTAACACTCTAAATTTACAATACACAGATGAACAATATCCCTGTCACGCACGTTCATGATAATAATGAATTGGTATGAGAATTCAGAAGTTTACGGTAGCTGGTTGATAGTCTGTAATTCTGGCTTAAATTTTAATTTGAGCTGGTAGATTGAACTTCACTATACATTGAGCATGATAACCTGTAATATTATACAGAGAAAAGAAACAAAATGGACAACCGCGTGTCATATGTACATTTTACAAAGTCAATCTAAACCACAATGGTGGACTTAGACTTGGCATTCATGTCGTGTTTCTCGTTTTCGTGTCATACCCGATAGCTTAACTGGTCAGGTCGTGTAATACCCGTTAAAGTAAATGGATAATATGACCCGACCTGAAATCAACCCGTTAATATTATCAAATAATATGATATGACCCGTTACCGGTTAAGAAAAATATATTTTAAATCAATAAAAATGAAAATGAAAAACATAATTTGACCCCCAAAAAATGTAAAATATAATACTAAATTAGTAAATACATACTAAATTTCGGAGTTGACCCATTCATGAAAGTTGTAAAGCTTTTCATTACGAGTGATTACATTTTTCACACTTCAACACTAATAATTATTAATTTTATTAATTTTGCACTGAAATAAAAAACATTGTTCACGAGATTTTGAGGGTTTTAAAAATCTAAACGACCATGTAACCATCGTCTAAGCGTTGAGGATGCAATTATGAACGTTTATTATGCTTTCACATCTTTCAGACTTATACATTAATGATTATGAATTTTGTTTATTTTGAACCCCCTTTAAAATATTATTCATGAGAGTTTGTATGGTTTTAAAAATTCAAATGATCATATACCCATCCTCAAAGCGTAGAGGATGCGACTACGAGCGTTTGCATATTTTTTTTTTCATATTTTTCACACATGTAAATTAATTGTTATAATTTTTTTAATGTGTTTAGTATTTTTAAATTACTTGATATTTTTATTTTTAATGTGTTTTATGATTTTTTTTATCTCAATCTTTGCCTATAATATACTATAAAAATAAATAAATAAATAAAACTTAAATTTTAAAATTTATATAGAATAATAATTAATAAACAATATATACATATTCATTATATCTATTGTATTTTATAGTAAGTTTTTTTAGTAGTTTAAAAATTAAAATCATTAAAGTAACTTTTTTCTTATCGTGTCGAAACAGGTTACCTATGTGTCATTCTTATCTAAACCTATTAAGGACCCGTTATTAACGGGTTATTATCATATGACCCGATTAGTTATTGTGTTGACCTGAAACCCGTTATTTTTGTGTCGTTTACGTGTCGTGTTAACGGATCCTGTAAGAAATTGCCAGGTCTAGGTGGACTACAATAATAAAAAATCCAAGTAGTACGTACCTATTTTTATTTTGACTGCCAAAATTTGAAAACGGTGTATGAGAGGTAAAAATAGGTGTGTGGATAACACCATCATTCTCTTACCCGTTTGGTAGGCAGGATGGGATGAGTTATTTCAATTACATTGGACTTGTAGGTTAGCCAATGTTTGGTGAGAATCATTGTAACACTGAATTGGATTGGCTACAAATCCGAAATAAGGGAAAATATGATGGGTTATGTAACCCAACCACACGCATGGGTTATGTAACTCATCCCTACCAATCCAATCATATTCCTAAGGCTCAATCTCATCCAGCCCACCAAATGGGAGCATTTCACCACATTCTAGCCGTCCCTTTCATACCTTTTGCTAATGTCCCCATTAGTCTTATGATGATATTTGTCGCTAATATTGTTTTTATGGATAATTTTGTTTCCGGTCTCTAGTCAACCTAATTGTTCGAATTAAAACTTATTTTTAAAAATAATTTGGTCAAGGTCCCTAGCATTATTTAATAGATTTAACTCCTTTATTTCTCAAAAAAAAAAAAAAACCTCCTACATTTATGCATTCAATATCTCACAAATTATAAATTTAAACAAATTTAAATAATATTTTTACAATATAAAAATTACTTAAAAATCAATAATAGAGTAATATTACGTAAGATCCCACTCACTGGCTTCGAGTTCCATCGGAACTCCGAAGTTAAGCAAGTAGCGCGTGAGAGCAATCCCATGATGGGTGACCCACTGGGAAGTTTTCGTGCGAGTTCCTAGATACAAAACTGTGAGGGCGTGGTCGGGGCTTGATCGGATCATATTTATATATATTTTTACTTCGAATTCACTCGTCTTTTCTTAGCTAGTTCTTTATATTTTAAGCTATTTACGTTATTTTTGTGTTTATAGAATTTGTTATGCAAATAAAATAAAAATAGAACAAGTGAAATTTTATGTAATAAATTCGTCAAAAGTAAATTTAAATTACAATATTGCTAACCCATTGTGACGCTAAATGATAAACCAATATTTAAACTATATATTTCATCCTTTTATATTTCTTTTCTTGTCTAATTTAGTTGGAAGCTTTAAGTATTTATGATACTTTTGATATATTGTGTTTGTAGGAGTAACATGATCGAAAGTACTTATTTAGCTGCGGTGGGACTGGCAGGTTGACCAGCTGAAAGAGAATAAAAACAGCTGCTTGGCAGTTGGAGAGACAAAAAGAATAAAAAAAGGATCCAAGGACGTGCAGCTGATGATGGAGCAGCGTGCGGACAGCTAAGGGAGAGACAGCAGAGGGGGCTGTCTTTACAGCAGAGTGAAGACGGGAGAGTGCAGAAAAATATAAGAGCCAGACGGGCACTTTGCTGCAATAGAAGCGCACGGAAAAACAAGGCTGCTTTGGCAGCGAGTGCCTCTCGCAGCGCCTAAGGAGAGCTACCCCGTGGCAGCTGTAGGAAAAATAACGCTGCCTCTTGCAGCAAGTGAGAGGGCAGCAGAAAAAGGAAGAGACAGGCGGGAAAAACAGAAAATAAAGAAGAGGGAAGTGAGGAAGAACAGAGAGCTGCCCTTGGCAGCTTGAAGAAAAAAGAAGGAATAAAGGTTGCACCTGGCAGCGACTTGGAGGAAATTTTGCTGAGCAGAAAAGTTGCCTTGGCAGCGACTTTCAAAGGAGGAAGACAGACAGAAGCAGCAAGCACCCTCCTTTCTCGGTTAAATCTTTCCAACTTATGTTTTAATTTTTGGTTTAATTTGAGAATAATGTGTAGCTAAATTTATTTTAGCTAGAGGTTAATTCAAAGCCATGACTATGTTTGTAATATGAATTGATTACCTTCAGTTGTGATTTCTGAGTTGTGATTTAATTTGCTTAACTACTTGATTGATAACTTATTTTTGTATGTCGATTAAGGATGCATACTTAATTTACATGCATGAATTTGATGCTAGAATATAAGTGAATTTCACCTAATCGTTATGAATTTATATTCACAAGTAGTGAAGGTTGTTATCCACAATCGTGTTAAGTGAATTCTTGGCAAGAGTATCATGCTTTTCATAGTTACGAATGCCTCGTCAATGCTTATAGTTTTCACAAAGTCTAATGATCTTTGATTGTATCTCTATTGTGCTTTTCACGTAGGGGACTTTTGAAGAATGTTTTGAATTGTTGTATGCGTTTTCCCGTCCAATTCAATAACTTAAGGAAAACTTGAAGATTAAAAAAGTGCTGTTCACGGTTAATCTAAAGTGTTGAGATTCACAACTTATTGAAAGAACAACTGAAAATCAATTTAGGTTGCATATGTGTCATGTGTAGAGAAGAACCCTCTAGCTAATCCATCACCTATCCTTTCACCTTAATTTCATGTTTTTGTCAATTCTGTAATTTATTTAAGTTTAATTTACTTCTCGTCAAAACCAAACCCCCAATTATTAAATTATTTTATTTAGTTAGTTTTCTTTGTTGTTAGTCTTTTAATTCAATTTCCATCCATTGCAGTTCCTAGTGTCTAATTTGATTGTTTTCATTATTTTGAGTTATCCTAAGTGTGTTTTGAGTTATTAGAGTTTTTAGCCTAGTTTCGTGTCCTTGAGTCTTATTTAATATTTTTAAATTAATTTAGAATAGATTAGCAATCCCTCCTAATCCCCGGCCTAGAACGATACCCTACTTATATCTATACTACAATTGTCAAAAGAGGGTTTAATTTGTGTGCTTAGTTATTTTACGCATCAAATTTTGGCGCCGTTGCCGGGGATTAGCAAACTTTGCTAATCCCTTGGTTCTTTTCTTTTTGTTTAGTTTGTTTTTGTTTTAGTTTCTTACTTAGTTTTGTTTTCCTTGTTTTGTGTTACTTTTGATATTTGATTTATTTTTCTTCCTTTGATTTTAGGTACAAATGGAGCGAGACATGACACTTGCGACCATTCAAGCTCAATTGGCACAACTCACTGCTCAATTGACTCATAATGCCGAACGGACCACAATGCCAAGTGTCCCTACATTTGATGTGCCCTATGGGCAAGGTTATCAAAGTCCTCAATTTTATGCAAATGAAGATGTTTGGGGATATCAAGGCCATAACCAATCAAGGGGCAACATATTTTCCAACGCTTACAATTCAGATTGGAGAGGTAATTCAGATTATATGTGGGATGAACCTCAACAATTTCAACAAGGTGGATATTGGCAGCAAGACGAGTTCTATTCAAGACCTATGCAGCCACCACAACATTCCCCACAACAATTCCAATCAAATCAAAGTATGCCCATGAATTATAATGAAATTCTTGAAGGACTAATTTCTGTGGCGCAGGGTTTACGAAAAGAAGAACAATTGCCGCCATCAGAAGAGTTCTATCAGTGGCCATATGAACCGTCACAGCCACCACAACAATCAACCCAATTCAATTCAGGTACATCCTTGGATAATGATACACTTAATAAGTTACTCACCTCTTTGAATCAGGGAGTAGAAAATCAAAACCAGGAGATGCAAGATCGAGTTAAAAGAGTGGACGAATTGGAGATGCAAGTTGGGCAGATTGTGGAATTCATGGCACAGATTCGAGATCAAAGTGAACTTTCCAACTCAAACATTGCAAATTCAAAGGCAGAAAGTGAAATCGATGAAGCCATCACTTTGGAAGGTGACATGAAGGATGAAGCTGTCCCAGAACCATCCAAACACAACCCGAACATGGATGAATTGTTGCTGCAAGCAGAAGAGGAGGAGGACGACCTGGGCAGTTTAGAAGAATTTTTGCTGCAAGCTCCTCAAATCCCTATGTCATCCAACTCAGGTGAGGAAGTTCTAAATTCACTTCATTCTAACATTATTCCACCGAATGTCCTTTGTCCTTGCAGGTTTTTGATTCCAAATATCAAAGAGAGTGAAAAAGACATTGTGGAAGCTCTTCCAAAGGTGCAAAGTGATATCCTAATTCTTGGTGCACCAAAACAAGTTCTCGATGGTATTGAAACGTTCAAAGAACCTTGCACACCAAGAAAAGGGATTCAAGAGAATGAAGTGGTTGAAGCATATCAAGAATACATCCAAGAGGCTGTGCATGAGACAATCAAGCCCAAAGCAGTTGAGTTTGATGACCCGGGACAAGCCACAACCATCATAGTAAACCTGGCCAAGTTCAAAGTCCCGGAAATGTTCAAAAATATGGTGGTTGTCATTGAGTTTGTGTCGGAAAAAGAAAGTAAGCCATCTTCTCCAATTTTAATTTTTATTTATACTAACATTTTTCTGATTTTGATGATTCAGGCACCCACTCTTGAATTTAAACCATTGCCGAATCATTTCAAGTATCACCTCCCATTAAAAGATAAATTCCATGCTTTGGAGCCGAGGGGAGTTTAAAGGAAAGTTTCGTCCGGCTAAAGACGTTAAATCAAGCGCTTCTTGGGAGGCAACCCAAGCATTCAACGAAGGGAGACTTTGGAATCGCTAACCAAATCAGATTTGAATTCTTACACCCTTATCTTTACTGCTTTCATTTTGTTTTGTTTAGTTAGTTGTGTTATTTGGTTGATTTCTGTGAGTTTGTGTTATTTAGTTTAAGTGTGGGGGAAGGTTAACCAAAGTCTTTTTTACATTAATTTACATATTTAAAAATAATAATAATAATAATAATAATAATACATAAAAAAATAAAAAAATAAAAATAAAAAAAAAAAATAAAAAAAAAACATAAAAGTAAAAATATTTTACAATGATGTGTTAACTAATAAACATTCATTGGTCAGGTGGTGCTTCAGTAGTCGGCGGAGCTTCAGCAGTCGGCGGGGCCACGGAAGGAGGAGGTATCGGAGATTGATCAGTTGGAGCTTCACTACGCGGTGCCGCCCCAGAAGACGAAGGAAGATGCGGTTGGAACAAACCCACAAACCTCCGGTGATCAAGTAAAATTTGACCATCAGTTTCCTGCAGCTGGTCAATTTTCCTCTTCATGTTTGTGGCATAACTGTGTGCAAGCTTATGCAATTGTTTATTTTCATGCTTGAGTCCTCTAATCTCCTCTTTGAGACTCTGTATTTCAGCCACCAACGATTCAACGTGACGGGTTCGAGCAAATAGGCGTTGGGCCATGTTGGACACGGAACCGGCACACTGCACGCTAAGAGCCAGAGACTCCTTCACCGCCAATTCATCAGATCGTCTAGCGAGCAGTCTGTTATCTCTGGGGGTGACAAGGTTTCGGGCCACCACCGCAGCGGTCATGTCATTTTTCATCATCGAATCCCCCACGGTAAGGGGACCGGTAGGGGATATGAAGGATGGGCGCCATATGTTGTCTGGTGAAGGTGGAGCTGCCTCTTCACCAATGTTCAAGTCAAAACGACGATCGGAAGGGCCAGACATTTTCTGAAGGTGGTGAAGAAAGAAGAGAGTCGGACTGATTAAGATTTTGGAAGTTTACAGGAGGGAGTGTTTACAGGAGGGAGCTCAAGTGTGTTGTGGAACAAAATTAACGCCTCTATAAAAAGAAGAAATCAAAGAGGCGCTCCTCAGAGAAGCGTCCTCTCGCAAATCGAAGAGTCGGGGCTCCTTTCTCAAAAGCCGGATTCTTTTCTCAAAAGAGGCGTTGCATTTCTCAAAGGCTGGGCTTGCTCAGAAACCACGAGCCGAACCCCGGATTTCAAAAGATCAATTTGTCCAGACGTGTCGTCACTTGTCACACGCAAATTGCTTTGCGAAATTCTCGGGCAGTTTGTCGAAGCACCAATTCAGAAATCGAAGAGGGAAATTCAACAGTCAAAGACACGCTAGCTTTCTCAAAAGCTGGGCTTCAACCCACGGGCAAATCTTCTTTTCCAGATTTATCCGCACGTGTCACATACTACCTCTACAATCGACGATGCTCAGAGCTCGAAGCGCCGATTCCAGATATCAATGAGGAATCTGCTTTGCGGAAATTACGGACAGCTTTGTCAGAAAGCGCGTAATTTGTACTATTTATCCATCCACCGGCTGCCGACAATGAGTGAGGGAATAGTTCCGGTTGTTGATGCGAAAAATAAGTTAACACACAAAATTAAACCCTCTTTTTATCAAATGTAGTAAAGTATGTAAGTAGGGATCGTTCTAGGCCGGGGATTAGGAGGGATTGCTAAACACTTGAAAACTGACTTAAAAACATAAACACAAAATTTAAAACACTAAACTAGACTCAAAGAATGCAAAACTATACTTTAAAATACTTAAACAAACATAAAACTCAAAACAGCAACCTAATGACTCAAAACTGCCTAAAAACCACTTTTTGGGCAGTTTTGAGAACCTAACAAGAACTTGGACGAAGTTGGATGAAAACTTGAATCAAAACACTTAGAAACACAAATCAAAACACTTTCTAACTAATCTAAGACTTCAAAATAAAGGGGGATTTGTTTTGGACGAAAATTGAAAACAAAACAGAAACTTTAAAACAAAACAGATTGTAAAACGTTTTTGGATGAAAAGGATGGATAAAAGGCTAGTTAGGAGGTTCTTCTCCACACATGACACACTTGCAAACAAAATGATTTTCAGTTGTTCTTTCAATAAATTATGAAACTCAACACCCCAAGTTAATTAGATACGCTTAAATTAACCTTCAAGTTCTCCTTAAGTTAATGAATTGGATGGAAAAGCGCATACAACAATTCAAAGCATTCCTCAAAGGTTCCTTACGTGATGAGCACAATAAAGATACAATCAAGAATCATGAAGCACAATGAGAACTATAAGTGTTGACGAGGCATTCGTTACTATGATGAGCATGAAACTAGTGCCAAGAATTCATTCAACGCGATCGTTTTCAAGCGACCTTCACTACTTGTGATTATAAGATTGTAACTATTAGGTGAAACTCCCTCATAATCTAGCATCATATTCATGCATGAAAACTAAGCGTGCACTCTCAATCAACATACACAAATAAGTTATCAATCAAGTAGATGAACGAATTGAATCCGCAACTTATGAAATAACAACTGAATGTAATCAAATCATATTGCAAGCATGTACATGGTTTCAAATCACCCCCCAACTAAGGGGGTTTAGTTCCTCATTCTTGCAATACAAAGATACATAAAATTAGACATTAAAATCAAAGGAAAGAAAACACCTAAAATGCTCCAACTTGGAAAGCAAGTGCATCAATGGATCTCCCTTCCTCCTTGTTGCAGCATGAAGCTTGTGGACAGATTTTTGGTTGGATTTATGGTGTAGAATGGATGGGGAATTTTGTGGAAGGGTTTAGGGTGAGAGTGGAAGAGTGTTTGATGGTTGGGGAGTGGTAGAGAACTAGGCAAAGAGGGTGGAAGAAGGTGGAGTGGCTGTTATGTTTTCTAGGCACTAGAATGGTGTTTTTGGGGTGTTTTGCTTCCTAGGGTGTGTATGGACGAATTTCTGTGATAAAATGATGAATATGGGGGATTGTTCTTTGGCCAAGGGGTGTAAACATGTATTTATAGGCCCCAAAAACCTTAGAAAATCAGGTTAGGTTAAGGATGAAATGCATGGCAATTTGTGTGTGTGGTGTGCAATGGTCCAAGGGTGAAAATGAAGTGATGATGCAAAGTGTGAAGGGTAAAATGGAGTGGTCTTGTAGCTAGGGGGCATGAATGATTGTGTACATTGCATAGAGATGGAAAGGGAGGTGAAAATGTGTCAATAAATGGGTCAAAGGTGCAGCAACATGTGGTACACAAGGCATGGGATTCCAAATGTGAATGATGGAGCATCAATTGGTGCATGTAATGGATGTAAATGTTGTCTAAAATCTAATGAGTGAAGGGAACAAGAGGTATCAAGCAATTGAGTGTAATAATTAAATGAATTGAAGCATGAAATTAGAAATTATGTAGGGGACAAGAGTGATCAAGCATGGCATGGAATCCAAAGGGAATTCTATGTGGTTTGCATGGCAAGGAATGCAAGTTGGGGTGACAGATTTTTGGGCTGTTTTCTTCATCTTTTGGACCATAATTCTTCATATTCTTGGCCTCTTTAGTTCTCAAATTCATCCATCCACTTGGCCCATGCATTTGCTATCCATTCCAAGCCCGAAACATGCTCCAAAGGCCTCCAAAATGCATCATCTTGCATACTTTGTACTTAGAGTCTGAAAACACACGAAAATGACTTTAAACATTAAAATAACTAAGGAAACACGACATAAATGCACAAGAACAAGCCAACTAAGTCGCATAAATATGCTACTATCAAATTCCCCCACACTTAGCTTTTGCTAGTCCTCGAGCAAAACAAAGAGATAAAACGAAACAAAACAAATAAAACACAACCTAAACCTTCCAACATTTGCCTCAGGGATTTCCAATGCACATGACATGTTAAAAATCATTATCCCCACAGATTTGAGTCATCTTTACACTTAAGCACATACTTAATCATAGTCACCACTTACTAGTTCACAATTAATCAATTAAAACAATGTTTTTGATGTAGTAACATGCCTTAGAGAATTCGCTCAATTCCTTACAAGATATGCACTCAATTTTCACTCAGATTTTCCAACTACACACCCTATACTAGTTATATGTGAGAAGGTTAATGTAGATATGAAAACGAATGCTCACATATATGTATCACAAAGAAAGCAATTTTTGGAGTTAATAAGCATGTTTAGATATGATCTCATGAATGGAATGCTATTACTTAGACGTGAGAACCAGTGACACCATATGCTCATACCAAATTCAAACTCCACAAATTGAAATACATAACACTCAAGATTGAAGTCAAAGGTTGTAACGGGCTTGGGGTGTTGGCTAACAAATGAAGGATAGGGATAACAAACGTTCTTAAAGCAATAGCAAGAAAAGTAATGAAATGGAAACTTAGAATTCACTTAGATTGCAGTAATCAACTTTTAAACACGAAGGGAAGATTCAAGCAATATTTAGGGCCGAATTCAATGTTTTGGACCCTTTCTTCAACAAGCAACACTTTAAAACTCTTTTTCACATATTTTTCAACTCCTTTTCTTTTCACAGCTCTTCTTCTTTTCATTCTATTTTTCACGAATCTTTCTTTTTTACTCGTGCCTTATGAATGATTTTGGCATACACACACACACAAGAATCACTTCCCCCACACTTGTTTTCTGCCATACATTAATCAAAAGGAATTCAATTTGACTCATACTTCACTATGCTTCAAGAACAAGGGTGGATGGTCCTAAACTAGGATAGGTAAGGATAATGTGGTTTAACAAAGAATGTAGGCTATCAAGGCTCAATGGGGTTAACTTAAACATATAACGATATGGGATACATGGCAGTTTGGCTTTGGTGGTGGTAACTACACAACTTCATCTTGAATATGTGTTATGCAAATCAATAGCATGCTTTGAATGAAATAGGCATGAGTTCTAGCATTTGGAACTAAATGATGAAACGCCTTCTAAGTAATAACCAAGCAAAGAATAATGAGATCATGCAACGACTTTAGAAAACAATAATGCACAGATTTTAACTCTCCAAATAAACATTTAGGCTCAAGTCTCACAAGGTTGTAGCGTTAGTTTGAGTTCTTTCCTTCAAGCATGTTACAAAAAAAACTAATTTTTTTTTCTATTATGATTACATGTGATTTCATAAGTTATAACCACAACCACGCATAAATAAAGAGTAAATCAAACTTTCATCCATGTTTATAACTCTCTTTAACAGTCATGCAATTACAAACTGAATCCTCATCATTGTGTTGGAAGGTACCCTAAGACACAAATAAGCACACAAAAACAACTCTTTTTGGGATTTTCAAAAACAATTTTTCAAATTTTTATGAATTTTCGGATTTTTATGTCAAAACACACTGAAACACTCCAAAACAGCTTAAAAAATACTTAAAACAACAAAGAACAATACTAGAAGTAATGGGTGATAAATTTCTACGAATTTCATGCAAAACAATGGTTACCCCCCCACACTTAAATCAAACATTGTCCTCAATGTTTCAAGCATATACTCACACAAAAAACAAGCAAATAATAAACGACAAATAAACATGACAAATATGGCAAAGTAAAAACCAGACAGAGTAGAGTTTAAGAACGCAAATCTGGTTTTGGAGATAGTTGATCTTGTTGACTTTCCACAGCTTTGATCTTGAACTGGATTGGAATTGTACGACGAAGCTTTTCTCTTTGGCGATGTTGCAATTCCTTATTTGTTCTCCAAGCAGATGTGGCAGCTTCTCTAGTTCTTCAGCTCGGACTCCTTGTGCTGGGTTGATTGTACGAGCTGCATTCTTCTCTGCTTGTTTCTTCTGTACGTTGTCTCCACATGCTGCTGGTATCATTTTCGCTTGCCTTATCTGTTCTTTAGGTAGATGTGGCAGCTTCTTTGGAAGTACATCAGCAGTGGAAGACGAGTACTCGAGAGCAATTTCTCCATGTCCTGCAGGTTAGAACAAAGACAAGGAAAAGGCCATGGAGAATGCATGATATGAGATACTCTTGCTTTCAACCTTTATGATATGAAATACTTTTGCTCTGGATGGGTTGTTTGCAGGGGTATCCCAGGGAATGAGAAATACAGAGTGACTTGAGAGGGTGTGTTGGAAATACATTCTCGGAGATGAAGAAGTGCTGAGAGGGTGTGCCTTTGCTGTGGAAGGCGAAGGTAGATACTTATAGGACTTTTCTTCACAACCGGAACTATTCCCTCACTCATTGTCGGCAGCCGGTGGATGGATGAATAGTACAAATTACGCGCTTTCTGACAAAGCTGCCCGTAATTTCCGCAAAGCTGCCAGTTGCATGTGACGAGTGACGACACGTCTGGACAATTTGATCTTTTGAAATTCGGTGTTCGGCTCGTGGTTTCTGAGCAAGCCCAGCCTTTAAGAAATGAAACGCCTCTTTTGAGAAAAGAATCCGACTTTTGAGAAAGGAGCCCCGACTCTTCGATTTGCGAGAGGACGCTTCTCTGAGGAGCGCCTCTTTGATTTCTTCTTTTTATAGAGGCGTTAATTTTGTTCCACAACACACTTGAGCTCCCTCCTGTAAACACTCCCTTCTTGCACTTGTTTAATCTTGATCAGTCATCCTCTCTTCTTTCTTCACCACCTCTGAAAATGTCTGGCCCTTCCGATCGTCGTTTTGACTTGAACCTTGGTGAAGAGGCAGCTCCGCCTTCACCAGACAACATATGGCGCCCATCCTTCATATCCCCTACCGGTCCCCTTACCGTGGGGGATTCGGTGATGAAAAATGATATGACAGCTGCGGTGGTGGCCCGGAACCTTGTCACCCCCAGAGATAACAGACTGCTCGCTAGACGGTCTGATGAATTGGCGGTTAAGGAGTCTCTGGCTCTTAGCGTGCAGTGTGCGGGTTCTGTGTCCAACATGGCCCAACGCCTATTTGCTCGAACCCGTCACGTTGAATCGTTGGTGGCTGAAATACAGAGTCTCAAAGAGGAGATTAGAGGACTCAAGCATGAAAATAAACAATTGCATAAGCTTGCACACAGTTATGCCACAAACATGAAGAGGAAAATTGACCAGCTGCAGGAAACTGATGGTCAGATTTTACTTGATCACCGGAGGTTTGTGGGTTTGTTCCAACAGCATCTGCCTTCGTCTTCTGGGGCAGCACCGCGCAGTGAAGATCCAACTGATCAACCTCTGATACCTCCTCCTTCCGTGGCCCCACCGACTGCTGAGACTCCGCCAACTACTGCGACTCCGCCGACTACTACGACCTCTCCCAAGCAGCCTTTGTGAAGGCTCTTCCTCTTGTATTATGTTATGTTTCTTTATTTCCCAGATTCCTGTTCATTTCATGAAGTTTAATGTCAAAAATCCCTTGCATATTTGTTAATATTTCAAAATAGAAAATCATAACCAAA
Source organism: Malus domestica (assembly GCF_042453785.1). Taxonomy (NCBI): domain Eukaryota; kingdom Viridiplantae; phylum Streptophyta; class Magnoliopsida; order Rosales; family Rosaceae; genus Malus; species Malus domestica. Next base: position 33,415,449 of record NC_091669.1, on the reverse strand, counting down.
AATAATTAAACAAGTAATAAAATTGACAATCAAGCAGAATAAATGGGTTGCCTCCCTTAAAGCGCTTGCTTTAACGTCTTCCAGCCGGACGATGAACACCTTCAAATCTCTTTGGAACCCACGGCATGCAGTGGGATATCCTCCACAACATGCTCCACAAAGTTCTCGTAGATTACATCCTTGAACGGAAATGGATAGTGATGTTTGTTGATGGGTGCGTTGTGTTGTCTAAGGTTCATGTTCATACGCCCACCATCGGGGATTTGCTTAGGTACCTGCACCAAAGAAGGGAACCACCTATCAACTTTAAATGGCATTGGATTTGGATTAGGTGGCTTACCTATGTGATGTGATGAAGTGGCAGCAATGTGAACATTATTCCCCATGGTGCTTTCGGCCACTTTGAGCATTTTGAGGGCAGTGGCCGTATGGTCCTTGTACTCCACTCCAATTCCCTCGTCTTGCATGGTTCTTGATGCATCCTTCGTGCTTGGTGCTGAATGGTCCGGTCTTATCTTTTCAATTTTACCAATGGCACAACAAGAATGAACAATATTAGAAGTCTCAATGGATTCAGAAATTTTAAAACTAATCATGTCACCACCAAATGCCATAGTGACTAATCCTTTGGCCACGTCAATCTTCGTTTGAGCCGTTTTCATGAATGGCCTTCCAAGGAGGATGGGCAATGAAGGGGCATGGTCCGATTCATCCATTTCGAGGACATAGAAATCCGCTGGGAAGACTAAATGATCAACCTGCACTAAAACGTCTTCCAAAACTCCCTTTGGATAAGCGTTAGATCTATCGGCCAATTGTATGATTACACCATCATGTTTAAGTGCTCCTAGATTCATAGATGCATACACAGAATATGGCATAACATTAATAGATGCTCCTAAATCTAGCATGGCAGATTTGAAACGGGTATTACCAATGACACATGGAATTGTAAAACTTCCCGGGTCTTTGCATTTGGGGGGTAGTTTATGTTGCAAGATGGCGGAGACATTCTCACTTACATGTACCACCTCTTTCTCCCGGACACGTTTCTTTGTTGTACAAAGCTTCTTTAAACACTTGGCATACTTCGGGATTTGCTTTATGGCATCAAGGAGGGGAATGTTGACATGCACCTTTCTAAATGTCTCTAGAACATCTTTTTCCTCCTCTTCGTTCTTTGATTGCAAAAATCTGCTAGGAAAGGGGACATTGGGCAGATTAGTGTTCGAAATCACAACATTTGGAACATTCTTACCTGAGGTGGACGGATGGGATGTCTTAGATGGCTGCGGCATGGGTGATGGTACCCTTGCCGTGGGGTAGGTGTTCTCATCTTCTTTGAGTTGTATCTTCTCATCTTCCTTGTTTCTCACCTCTTTTCCACTTCGTAATGTGATAGCCTTTGCAGATTCGAAGCCACCCTTTGGATTGACCACCGTAGTGCTTGGTAACTTACCATTTTCACGTAATTGCCCCAAAAATTCGGCCATTTGGCCCATTTGCTTCTTCAGCTCATTAACCTCCTTTGCTTGGTTCTGCATTCCCTGCGCCATGGTGGTTAGTAACTGATATGTTTTATCATCATTCATAGACGTACCTGGGTTAGTTTGGGAAGATTGTGCCTGAGGAGGTGGTTGTGGTTCCATTGGCCTTGGAAAGAAACCCGGGGGTTGTCGGAATCCACTTTGTTGGCCATATTGTGGTGCATCTCTCCATCTGAAATTAGGGTGGTCACGCCATGCCGGGTTGTATGTATTGGAGAAAGGATCATTCCTTGGTTGGTTTTGAGTCCCATAACCTACAGCATTGGCCGATTCCCATCCTCCATTCTCAATTAATTGAGGGCATTGATCAGATTGGTGTCCTTGAATGGAGCATACACCACATATTGTAGTTCCTTGCGTTTTGGGGCCTTCAACCAACTGCGATAACATAGACGTAAGGTTAGCCATTTGGGACTGTAACTCAGAAATAGAACTTACCTCATTGACATGATGTGGCCGTGGGGTGTCTCTTTGCCCAACACCTTCATATTGTTGTGCATTGAGTGCTCGATTCGCAATGAGAGTTTTGGCATCCCTAGGTGTCTTATCCACTAGAGCTCCTCCCGCGGAAGCATCCAACATTTGCCGTTTAAGTGGTAAAAGACCTTCGTAAAAGTATTGAAGAAGTAGCTCCTCATTCATCTGATGCTGTGGACAAGAAGCAACAAGTGATTTAAATCGTTCATAATAAGATGGGAAAGATTCACCTTGGCTTTGCTGAATTCCACTTATTTTTTTACGAAGAAGAATGATGCGAGAAGTTGGGAAAAACTTCTCCAGAAACGCCCTCTTCATACTCTCCCAAGATGTAACTGTACCGGGAGCCAACTCGTATAACCAATCCTTGGCTTTGTCCATTAAAGAGAATGGAAAAGCCTTCATCTTTAAAATACTTCCGTCAACGGTAACCGGAGTCATACTTGAGCACACCACTTCAAATTCCTTCAAATGTTTGTTCGGATCCTCCATGGAAAGCCCATGGAACTTTGGAATGTGGTGGAGCAAACTTGACTTTAACTCGAACTCTTCGGTTTTACCTTGAGCAGCCATGGGATATTGGATACACAATGGTGCGGCATTATCCAAACCCGAGGCGGCAAGCTCCTTGAGCGTACGGTTGTCCATGGCTATACCTTGCTCTTCTCCACCCACTTGTGTCGTGGCCTTCTCTTCAACCTCAACTTCTTGCTCTTCTAATTCAGGCTCGGGACTAGGAGGATTAGACTCTTGCAATTTCTTTTTCCTTCTCAAAGTCCTCTCAAAATCACCGTCAAAGTCGGAGATATGCTCACGAACAGGTTGTGAGCTACGGGTCATAAACTAGTACCTAAAAACAAAGAAAACAAAACAAATCAGCAACTTAAACAGAAACTTAAACAAAATACAATAATTCGAAAGAAAACAATCCAAGAGATTAGCAAAGTTGCTAATCCCCGGCAACGGCGCCAAAATTTGATGCGTAAAATAAGTTAACACACAAAATTAAACCCTCTTTTTATCAAATGTAGTAAAGTATGTAAGTAGGGATCGTTCTAGGCCGGGGATTAGGAGGGATTGCTAAACACTTGAAAACTGACTTAAAAACATAAACACAAAATTTAAAACACTAAACTAGACTCAAAGAATGCAAAACTATACTTTAAAATACTTAAACAAACATAAAACTCAAAACAGCAACCTAATGACTCAAAACTGCCTAAAAACCACTTTTTGGGCAGTTTTGAGAACCTAACAAGAACTTGGACGAAGTTGGATGAAAACTTGAATCAAAACACTTAGAAACACAAATCAAAACACTTTCTAACTAATCTAAGACTTCAAAATAAAGGGGGATTTGTTTTGGACGAAAATTGAAAACAAAACAGAAACTTTAAAACAAAACAGATTGTAAAACGTTTTTGGATGAAAAGGATGGATAAAAGGCTAGTTAGGAGGTTCTTCTCCACACATGACACACTTGCAAACAAAATGATTTTCAGTTGTTCTTTCAATAAATTATGAAACTCAACACCCCAAGTTAATTAGATACGCTTAAATTAACCTTCAAGTTCTCCTTAAGTTAATGAATTGGATGGAAAAGCGCATACAACAATTCAAAGCATTCCTCAAAGGTTCCTTACGTGATGAGCACAATAAAGATACAATCAAGAATCATGAAGCACAATGAGAACTATAAGTGTTGACGAGGCATTCGTTACTATGATGAGCATGAAACTAGTGCCAAGAATTCATTCAACGCGATCGTTTTCAAGCGACCTTCACTACTTGTGATTATAAGATTGTAACTATTAGGTGAAACTCCCTCATAATCTAGCATCATATTCATGCATGAAAACTAAGCGTGCACTCTCAATCAACATACACAAATAAGTTATCAATCAAGTAGATGAACGAATTGAATCCGCAACTTATGAAATAACAACTGAATGTAATCAAATCATATTGCAAGCATGTACATGGTTTCAAATCACCCCCCAACTAAGGGGGTTTAGTTCCTCATTCTTGCAATACAAAGATACATAAAATTAGACATTAAAATCAAAGGAAAGAAAACACCTAAAATGCTCCAACTTGGAAAGCAAGTGCATCAATGGATCTCCCTTCCTCCTTGTTGCAGCATGAAGCTTGTGGACAGATTTTTGGTTGGATTTATGGTGTAGAATGGATGGGGAATTTTGTGGAAGGGTTTAGGGTGAGAGTGGAAGAGTGTTTGATGGTTGGGGAGTGGTAGAGAACTAGGCAAAGAGGGTGGAAGAAGGTGGAGTGGCTGTTATGTTTTCTAGGCACTAGAATGGTGTTTTTGGGGTGTTTTGCTTCCTAGGGTGTGTATGGACGAATTTCTGTGATAAAATGATGAATATGGGGGATTGTTCTTTGGCCAAGGGGTGTAAACATGTATTTATAGGCCCCAAAAACCTTAGAAAATCAGGTTAGGTTAAGGATGAAATGCATGGCAATTTGTGTGTGTGGTGTGCAATGGTCCAAGGGTGAAAATGAAGTGATGATGCAAAGTGTGAAGGGTAAAATGGAGTGGTCTTGTAGCTAGGGGGCATGAATGATTGTGTACATTGCATAGAGATGGAAAGGGAGGTGAAAATGTGTCAATAAATGGGTCAAAGGTGCAGCAACATGTGGTACACAAGGCATGGGATTCCAAATGTGAATGATGGAGCATCAATTGGTGCATGTAATGGATGTAAATGTTGTCTAAAATCTAATGAGTGAAGGGAACAAGAGGTATCAAGCAATTGAGTGTAATAATTAAATGAATTGAAGCATGAAATTAGAAATTATGTAGGGGACAAGAGTGATCAAGCATGGCATGGAATCCAAAGGGAATTCTATGTGGTTTGCATGGCAAGGAATGCAAGTTGGGGTGACAGATTTTTGGGCTGTTTTCTTCATCTTTTGGACCATAATTCTTCATATTCTTGGCCTCTTTAGTTCTCAAATTCATCCATCCACTTGGCCCATGCATTTGCTATCCATTCCAAGCCCGAAACATGCTCCAAAGGCCTCCAAAATGCATCATCTTGCATACTTTGTACTTAGAGTCTGAAAACACACGAAAATGACTTTAAACATTAAAATAACTAAGGAAACACGACATAAATGCACAAGAACAAGCCAACTAAGTCGCATAAATATGCTACTATCAGTTGTGAAGAAAAGTCCTATAAGTATTTACCTTCGCCTTCCACAGCAAAGGCACACCCTCTCATCACTTCTTCCTCTCTGAAATGGCTTTCCAACAAACCCTCTCAAGTCACTCTGTGTTCCTCATTCCCTAGGATACCCCTGCAAACAACCCATCCAGAGCAAAAGTATTTCATATCATAAAGGTTGAAAGCAAGAGTATCTCATATCATGCATTCTCCATGTCCTTTTCCTTGTCTTTGTTCTAACCTGCAGGACATGGAGAAATTGCTCTCGAGTACTCGTCTTCCACTGCTGATGTACTTCCAAAGAAGCTGCCACATCTACCTGAAGAACAGATAAGGCAAGCGAAAATGATACCAACAGCATGTGGAGACAACGTACAGAAGAAACAAGCAGAGAAGAATGCAGCTTGCACAATCATCCCAGCAGAAGGAGTCCGAGCTGAAGAACTAGAGAAGCTGCCACATCTGCTTGGAGAACAAATAAGGAACTGCAACATAACCAAAGAGCAAAGCTTCGCCGTACAATATCATCAAATCATCACTTGCAAGTAAAAAGCTAAGTGTCACCCTGTTCAAGAGGAAAGCTGTGGAAAATCAACAAGCACGACCAATGACCACTTATTAGTTCTATTCATTGTCTTTTATCGTGATTTTCAATTTTTCGTTTGCAATTTTTTTTTATATTTTCTTGTGTCACTTAACTGAATTATTTCTTTTCTTTGCAGGAACTTTTGGTTATTTCCACCCTTGAAGTTGATTGCAGAATTTTAGCTTGGGGGTCATCGCTTGATTTTACTGCAAATTAGGGAAGTTTTCAGTCCAATTGTTTTATTTTGTTTCTTATTATTTATTTATTTTATTTTTATTTGCATTATAGTGTTTTCTGACATTGGGGACAATGTCCAGTTTAAGTTTGGGGGTAAAGAGTATAAAAAAATGACCAAATTGAAATTTTTTTTTGTACCTTCAACTACGAACGAGTTTCATTTGTTTCCATGTTGTTGCTTTTTGTTTTCATAAAAAAAAAAAAAAAAATTTTAAATCGGAAAATTTAAAAAAATCCAAAAATATTGTCTTGTTTCCCTTATTGTTTTGAATTAGATTTTTGTTAGTTTCCCGACCCAATGATATAATTAGATCAAATTTGAATCATGATTATCAAGAACTTAGTTAACATGTGTTTTGTGAAATTCCTAATTCTCTTGTTAGTTTTGTACATGTTTGATCATCTTTGAAAAACCAAATGCACATAGCCTTGTTAATGTGAAACTAAAGTATGACTTAAAGCTTCATATGTGAATTTAGTGACCATATACATCCTATGTGAGTTTTTGAGCCTATTAAAAGTGTGTGCATTTTTCATACACTCCTATTCTTTCATATGTGATGAACTTATGTGAAATACATCTCTAGAACTTGCGTAACGATCTTTCGAAATGTTTGTCATTGATTGCATGAACTTGGAAATGATAGAGGCATTAGGTTTACCACCATGGCCCAAATAACCATGTATCCCAAAGAAAAAAATGATATCATTAGATTGCCAATTTGAGCCGTGTATGTTGAGCCTTTTATTTCTTATCACCAGATATGTCTACCCTTATACCTGAAACATTTTTCCTTACCCTTTCCAAGCAAGCTAGTGAGCAATGTGAGATTGTCTTATGAGAAATGTTTGTGAAGTACTTTGAAGGTGTTTGGCAAAAGAATAAGTGTGGGATATTTCATGTTTGTATTAAAAAAAAAAATAATAAAAAAAATATATAAAAAAAAAAAGAACAAAAGAAAAGAAAAAGAAGGATTGTATACAAAGAAAATAAAAAGTTTTTTTTTAGTTTCAGTTTAAGGGTGTGGTTGGAGGTTCTAGAAGAATTGTTGGAGAGCTTGAGTTCTTATAAATCTAAAGAAAAGAATTGCTTGCAATGTAGCTTGAAACTTGTGTTTTCCTATTCTTTCGTTTCAATAACCCTATCCCTAAGCCTCATTACATCCAATAAAAGTCCTCTGGATTTAAGTTTTGCAATTATGACTGTGGAGAAGTGATCTTTATGCAAGCTTATGGTAGAAATTTCACATTTGATTCTTTGAGCGAAACACATTAAAACTAAACACATGTGTGATTGAGTGCATATCCCGTGAGAAGGTCACTAGTTTGCATATGATGATTTTAAAAATAAAAACTTGAAATTGCATTAGCATGGCTATCTCACACACTACACTTCAAGGATGATTTAAAGATTACTGCTAATATTTGAATGAGGAAGATGAACTTGGATTAGTTTGTTGGTGTTAGCTATGGTTCTTGATGATTTGTGTTCTCAAATGAAATTCTATGAGGGTCACATAGGGGGAAACTAATGTTTTTCTTGTTACTACTTGTTCTTGTTTTCTTTGTTTTGCTCGAGGACTAGCAAAAGTTAAGTGTGGGGGTATTTTATCGGATCATATTTATATATATTTTTACTTCGAATTCACTCGTCTTTTCTTAGTTAGTTCTTTATATTTTAAGCTATTTACGTTATTTTTGTGTTTATAGAATTTGTTATGCAAAGAAAATAAAAATAGAACAAGTGAAATTTTATGTAATAAATTCGTCAAAAGTAAATTTAAATTACAATATTGCTAACCCATTGTGACGCTAAATGATAAACCAATATTTAAACTATATATTTCATCCTTTTATATTTCTTTTCTTGTCTAATTTAGTTGGAAGCTTTAAGTATTTATGATACTTTTGATATATTGTGTTTGTAGGAGTAACATGATCGAAAGTACTTATTTAGCTGCGGTGGGACTGGCAGGTTGACCAGCTGAAAGAGAATAAAAACAGCTGCTTGGCAGTTGGAGAGACAAAAAGAATAAAAAAAGGATCCAAGGACGTGCAGCTGATGATGGAGCAGCGTGCGGACAGCTAAGGGAGAGACAGCAGAGGGGGCTGTCTTTACAGCAGAGTGAAGACGGGAGAGTGCAGAAAAATATAAGAGCCAGACGGGCACTTTGCTGCAATAGAAGTGCACGGAAAAACAAGGCTGCTTTGGCAGCGAGTGCCTCTCGCAGCGCCTAAGGAGAGCTGCCCCGTGGCAGCTGTAGGAAAAATAACGCTGCCTCTTGCAGCAAGTGAGAGGGCAGCAGAAAAAGGAAGAGACAGGCGGGAAAAACAGAAAATAAAGAAGAGGGAAGTGAGGAAGAACAGAGAGCTGCCCTTGGCAGCTTGAAGAAAAAAGAAGGAATAAAGGCTGCACCTGGCAGCGACTTGGAGGAAATTTTGCTGAGCAGAAAAGCTGCCTTGGCAGCGACTTTCAAAGGAGGAAGACAGACAGAAGCAGCAAGCACCCTCATCTCTCGGTTAAATCTTTCCAACTTATGTTTTAATTTTTGGTTTAATTTGAGAATAATGTGTAGCTAAATTTATTTTAGCTAGAGGTTAATTCAAAGCCATGACTATGTTTGTAATATGAATTGATTACCTTCAGTTGTGATTTCTGAGTTGTGATTTAATTTGCTTAACTGCTTGATTGATAACTTATTTTTGTATGTCGATTAAGGATGCATACTTAATTTACATGCATGAATTTGATGCTAGAATATAAGTGAATTTCACCTAATCGTTATGAATTTATATTCACAAGTAGTGAAGGTTGTTATCCACAATCGTGTTAAGTGAATTCTTGGCAAGAGTATCATGCTTTTCATAGTTACGAATGCCTCGTCAATGCTTATAGTTTTCACAAAGTCTAATGATCTTTGATTGTATCTTTATTGTGCTTTTCACGTAGGGGACTTTTGAAGAATGTTTTGAATTGTTGTATGCGTTTTCCCGTCCAATTCAATAACTTAAGGAAAACTTGAAGATTAAAAAAGTGTTGTTCACGGTTAATCTGAAGTGTTGAGATTCACAACTTATTGAAAGAACAACTGAAAATCAATTTAGGTTGCATATGTGTCATGTGTAGAGAAGAACCCTCTAGCTAATCCATCACCTATCCTTTCACCTTAATTTCATGTTTTTGTCAATTCTGTAATTTATTTAAGTTTAATTTACTTCTCGTCAAAACCAAACCCCCAATTATTAAATTATTTTATTTAGTTAGTTTTCTTTGTTGTTAGTCTTTTAATTCAATTTCCATCCATTGCAGTTCCTAGTGTCTAATTTGATTGTTTTCATTATTTTGAGTTATCCTAAGTGTGTTTTGAGTTATTAGAGTTTTTAGCCTAGTTTCGTGTCCTTGAGTCTTATTTAATATTTTTAAATTAATTTAGAATAGATTAGCAATCCCTCCTAATCCCCGGCTTAGAACGATACCCTACTTATATCTATACTACAATTGTCAAAAGAGGGTTTAATTTGTGTGCTTAGTTATTTTACGCATCAGGGCTCAAAGCGAACAATATCATGTTACGGCGAAGTTGAGCTTGAGATGTGGTGGGGGCACGGGCCGGGATGTGACAATTTGGTATCAGAGCTAATCCCTAGCCGAAAGTGTGTCGACAAAGACGTTGGGCCCCTAAGGGGGGTGGATTGTAAGATCCCACATTGTCTAGGGGAGTGGATCTTGTAAGCCTTATATGTATATTCCCATTTCTACCTAGCGCAATGCATTTTGAGAGCTCACTGGCTTCGGGTTCCATCGAAACTCTAAAGTTAAGTGAGTATCGCTCGAGAGCGATCCCATGATGGGTGACGCACTGGGAAGTTCTCGTGTGAGTTCCCAGAAACAAAACCGTGAGGGCGTGATCGGGGCCCAAAGCAGACAATATCGTGCTACGGCAGAGTCAAGCCCAGGATGTGGTGGGGGCCTGGGTTGGGATGTGACATATTATGCATCAATAGTTCTCTAGTAAAAAAGTTAATGTACCTGACACACCCCCACCTAGAATGTCCACTAGGACTCTGAATCGAGATGCGTCAGTTTGGTATCAGAGCCAGGTTTGGGCAGCATTGTATTCATCACGCGTGCGATGTAAACATTCTCAGTTCTTGAGCCTAATTTCCGAATCTTGCTACCTCGTAGAAGACGAAAATTGTGTTATCTTTTTCTAAGTTTTGAGTGACTTAGACGACTTATCGATATTCTAGAACATCATTTTGACGACCACCTCTAGATTTAAACAAAGAACCTCCCTGCTAAGGAAAAATCACGATGGCCCTGAAGTAGGGCTAATGTATCGATAATTGTGTACCACCAGAGACTCTCGTCATCTTTACCAACCCTTTTGAGTGGGGAATGAAATGATGGTTTTGATTCCTTGGCACTATTCGTTAGTATACCATCTATTAGAATTCCCACGAAGTTTTACTTTCGTCGAAATTCTCAGAAATGTCTCGAGTGACAATGCGGTGCTTAAGTGCGAGCACTTGATGGAAGACCATTTGGGGGGGGGGTCAATCACTTTTGGTTCTCGATATCACTAATATTTTCAAACGCACTAGAGAACATTCCGGATCTTCAGGAGGAAGATTAACTTCTGTTAAGTCCGTTCTAAAGTAGATTATTAGCAATTTCTTTTTCCAGCATTAGGATGTTCCAACCAATACTAATTTCCCGAATTTCTTTTGGTGCTATACTTGTCATTTTGATGAGCATAGGCAAATGAATACGAATATAACATATCCAGAAACTGTCAACTAGTATTCAGGCGGTATAATTTCTGATAACGGACACATGTACTAGTATTTGGGAGTGATACCCTTATGCCAGAACGCTGGTTTACAATTTTCATGGTAACGAACAATATCAAAACTATCAAAAGTATCATAAATGCGTTAATTAGCGACGTGACTGATAGATTGAATAACAGTGACTACCTGAGCCGAGGAAAGTAAATCTTGTAAACTTAAGAGCAAGCTGTGTAGAAGGACTGTAAACTCGCAGTTGTGTTAAACATTTTACCCATTTAGGTAACCAGAACATTTTCAACCAGTCATTTTTCTGATCACATCCACAGACAACATTAGAATTGAAGTACGAGTTGAAATCTCACTGTTAAAGTGAATTGAGTATTGAGAAATCTGTGACGACTTATTAGCACGTGGAGTAGTGAAAGGAAGTAGTATGGTACGTTTTGAGGATGTACAAATTTTACCTAATATCACCGAATGGTGAAGTGAAGTGCACCATAAATCCACTTTCTCGTACCACACCAGTTTTCCTTATGTCTTCTTTAACAAGTCCTACCTCATCGAGAGAACTTTGTTACTAAAGCTTATCGATTAGGAATTTATTCAACCAAACATTTTATCTAAGGAACCTTGAACTTATTCGCAAAGGCGAAAGACTGAACCTTAAGATCGTATTTAGATTTTAGCAACCCAATCAAGTGACGATTAAAACCGTTAATACCTATACTTCGAATTACTGGTATACCTGACTGACCATTGTAACCCGAGTTTTCCTCCATGGCTTGATGAATTCATAGTGGTCTTATCGACGACCTTCTCAACTACCTCAATAATGAGACCAAATTCTCTAAATATCAATAGTCAGCTTTATACCAAATTCCTCAACTGTTAACTTTGATTAAATTGGTACTTCTCCGGGGAGACATGATCTCAGTAGACAATACTCTTTTCTTTTCCCAAAAGGTTGTAGCAGAAGAAAGTTGAAATTCTCACAAAGTGTTGTGAAATTCGAGATATCTTCGATCTTGTCGATTTATTGATATTTTTTTAGAGATTTTTTGGCTATAGTGTTTTTCCTCACTTATCGGCCGAGGAAAGTTAACTTAGTTGTGATGTTGATTATGAATAAAGTTTATGACAACTAAACTGTTGTCTCATATCACCTTTGTTTGACACCCTTTGATGATATTGATCATTTTGAAAATCTGTGATGACGTATTCTTTGGATGTTACCACTGTGTAGAGGCAGCATGACGGAGTATCGCTTATATTTTCCAATGGTTAGAACCGTTCGAAATGAACCATTTCATACATGGCCTAGAGTCAACAGTTATCCTCTTCATTCGAAAACCTGATGACACTTCTTTATGGAGAAACGTGTCCAAAATCTTCACCAATCTCACAAACTTCTTAAATGCAATTTCTCTTGAAAAGAACTAAACTTTTAACAGCAATGATGGAGATACCAAATCAATGTTTACGCTTGCATTATCGTGTATTACCCCGGTTGTGCAAATGTAAATACTATTATAGCAACAAAAGACATATCTACCCTTGAACACCATCAGCTTATTCTATTCCATTTCAATTGGAATTCATGAAATTTGATGTGATGTTACTTACGAATCATCAAGAAATCATTTGAGTGGTTATAATCACTTCCTGTATTTAAATAGAGATAGGGAAATATCACCATAAGCTTCCGGTACGAGGTATCTTGTACAAGTTGAGATTACGATGATATTTCAGTAATTATCAATCGATTTGACAAGTCATCTTACTTTCCGTTGGTCCAGAGGGACTACATTTTAGATCACTTGAGAAAATTACTCATTCTTGAAACTATCAGATTTTTCTGGCATTTAGACTAGCGTCTATTCTAACTGTGATTCCATATCCACCTTTTGTGTTGGAAGGCATTCCAGTAATCCTTGGGTATGTGTCCACCCTACTGTACTTCGTATGATTTTTTATGCAGACAGATTGTCTAGGAAAATTTTTGCTTGGACATTGAAGTTTTAGTTGTGACCATTAATTCCTCAATCACCTAACAAATACTCTGCGGTACAAACCTTTACCATGGGTGATTGATTATTTCAGAAGCTACCGTTGTAGCGAGATGTTATGCATTAATTCCAGTTACCTTGTATTCGAGATTTGATGGACTTGTTTGACCCTCAAATTCTTGATTGTTCTTTTAGTCTTCTCGACATAGTTTTCACTAAATCCAAGGCAATTCCACAATGAATCTGTTGATGCACAAAATCAGTGAAGACTTTGGTACAACAGAAAGTGTCAAGTTTGTGACCTTCGCTAGATTGCTCCGGTCATTAGTATGGATAAGTATACAAATGGATAGAGATAGGAAAACAAACACAAGATGTACGTGGTTCACCCAGATTGGCTACGTCCACGGAGTAGAGGAGTTCTTATTAATTGTGAAGGGTTTACACAAGCACATAGGTTCAAGCTCTCCTTTAGTGAGTACTAGTGATTGATTTAGTGAGTACTAGTTTCATTCTGATATTGTCACGTGTCGTGTTGTGATTGGCTTCTGATGTTGACACGTGTCGTGCTATGATTGGCTTCTGATGTCGACACGTGTCGCACTGTGATTGGCCTCCTAGTTAGAGGGAAACTCTTTAGGGTCCTTAACAGTATAACGTTGACCGGTGCTCAGTAGTTTTGGGATTGGTTAAGTATGGTACAAACAGTACTCCCCTAAGTTCCTGAGTGAGGGAAGCTCCTCGATTGGGGACTTGCAAGATCCAAGCCATGGAGTAATCACGAAACTTCTAAGTACCGAAGTGTGGTATCATTTTCACTTGCCTTATCTGTCTCATATGTAGATGTGGCATGTTCTCTGGAAGTACTTTTCCTCCATCCAGGGGTGGTATCTTTAACCAATGAAGATGCACAAGGTAATGTATCAAATTCAGTTGAAGCTTACTTGTAGTTTCGAGCTTGGTCAAGTACGATACAAACCATATAGTAGGAGTCCCCCAAGTCACCGAGCTAGGAGATTTGCTGAATGAGGTAACAGACAAGGTAAGCAATCAGACTTCCAAGCAAGCAACCTGGGTCAGAGGTTCGATTTCGGCTTCCGGTTGATTGTTCTCCTTCTCCTTGTGTCGTAAACAACAACAAGAATAAGGAGAAGCAAATGGAGAAGAGATGATATGAGATACTTTTACTTTTGAAGAAGTAACTTTCCACAGGCTTATTCTTGAACTGGGCTGAAGGGTTTTTTTGTTTCCTCCAGAGTATAAGGCCGACTCAAGAATTTGAGGGTCAAAACAAGTCCATAAAATCTAGAGTACATTTGACCCTGATGATATGAGATACTTTTGCTATTGACAAAGTAGTGGATGTATCGACACATATTCTGTTACGCTTGTCTCCACATGCTTCCTTGTATCATTCTCACTTGCCCTATCTGTTCCTCAGGCAGATTTGGTATCTTCTCTGGAAGCATAAGATTTTGAAGATGAGTACTCAAGAGCAATGCCAGGTAAGTAATCAGGCAAGGGTTCCAGGCAGTCAGTTCTTGACTGGAAACTTGATTCCAAGTGCTGACTGATTGCTCTCTTTCTCCTTATCTTGCAAGTAAGAACAAGGCCAAAGGAAAAGACAGGGAAAAAGCATGATATGGGATACTCTTGCTTTTAACCCTGATGATATAAGATACTTTTTTTTTTCTGGTGTGGCTTGTTTGCAGAGGTATTATCGGGGGGAAAAGAAGCTGAGTATTTCGAGAGACTCTGCTGAGAGTGCCTTCTAGGATGTGAAAAAAAGTTGAGCATTTTTTTATTTGCAGGTCTGCCTGGCTGTGGAGGATGAAGGTCTACATATATAGGAATTATCTCAACAGCGAGTGGTAATGCTGTTCCTTTACCCTTCTCGCTCATAGCAATGTAGTGGGAGCTGCAAGATTCATGTGTTTTAACTTTGTCAGAGCATTTTGAAAAAATGGTATGTGGTATCTGGAAAGCTGATGTTGCGTGTGAAGATTGCAGACAAGCTTTATCCAAGGAAATCTAGCTCTCGAAGTTCGGAGAGCGGTGCCTCTTCGATTTTCGAACAATCAATCTTGTCGGGAATCTGGTTCTCGAGATTCAGAGAACAGTGCCTCTTTGATTTTTGAGAAAGCAATCATGTTGGGAGTCTGGCTCTTGGGATTCGGAGAACGGTGCCTTTTCGATTTTTGAGCAAGTAATCCTATTGGAAGTCTGGCTCTCGAGATTCGGAGAGATGTGCCTCTTTGATTTTTGAGCAAGTAATCCTGTTGGGAGTCTGGCTCTCGAGATTCAGAGGGCAGTTCCTTTTTGATTTTTGAGCAAGTAATCATGTTGGGAGTTTGGCTCTCGAGATTCGGAGAGCAGTGCCTCTTCAATTTTTGAGCAAGCGATCTTGTTGGGAGTGTTTTCTCGAATGTGAGTAAAGGTTGGGCATTTTTGCCAGTCTGCCTTGCCATGGAGCATGGAGGTTGACACACATAGGAACTTTCTAGTTATCAAGTAGTGGTATTGTTCTTTTACCCTTATGGATAATAGTAGGGTAGCTGGACCTTCAAAATTTATGTGTCTAAACTTTGTCAGAGATTTTTGGCAAAGTTATATGTGGTACCCGAGGAGCTGATGTTGCATGTGGAAAGTGGTGCCTCTTCGATTTTTGAACCAACATCCATGTTGGCCTTTCTTTTATAAGGGCACCAATTGTGTGCAAGAAGTACATTCAGAGAGTTATTGCTTGTAGGAATTTTGCCCTTACTTCAGAGATTTATTGCACCTCATTTTTCCTTCATCATTTCTGAGAATGTCTGGCCTATCCGACCGTCGTTTTGACTTGAACTTTGGTGAAGAGGTAACCATGCCTTCTCAAGACAACATATGGCGCCCATATTTCTTATCCCTTACTAGTCATCTTACCGTTGGGAACTCTGTGATGAAAAATGATATGACTGCTACGGTGGTGGCCAGGAACCTTCTCACTCCCAAAGATAACAGACTACTTTCCAAACGGTCTGATGAGTTGGTTGTTAAGGATTCTTTGGCTCTCAGTGTTCAATATGCAGGTTCTGTGTCTAATATGGCCCAAAGCTTATTCGCTTGAACCCGCCAAGTTAAATCATTGGTGGCTGAAGTGATAAGTCTTAAACAGGAGATCAGAGGGCTCAAGCATGAGAATAAACAGTTGCATAGGCTCGCACATGACTATGCTACAAAGATGAAGAGGAAGCTCGACCAGCTGCAGGAATCTGATGGTCAGATTTTACTTGATCATCAGAGGTTTGTGGGTTTGTTCCAAAGGCATTTATTGCCTTCGTCTTCTAGGGCTGTACCGCGTAATGAAGCTCTAAATGATCAACCTTCGGTGTCTCCTCCTTCTGGGGTTTTGCCTAGTATTGAGGCTCCGAATAATCACCCTATGATTCCTCATCTTTTTGGGGTCCTGCCGACTGCTGAGACTTTTCCTAAGCAACCTTTGTGAAGGCTCCCTCTTGTTTGTTTATTTTGATTCATGTATATGTACATATTTGTAACTTATCGGAGATATCAATAAACAAGCTTTGCTTCATTTCAATGTATTGTGTTAAATACACCAAGGCCTTCTTCACTAAGTTCTTTGAATTTGTCTTTTTGTTTAAGCTTGTATGTTGAAGCTTTGTGAGTGAAGCATGTAGGTTGAGGTAGTGCTCCCTTAATTTCCTGAGTGAGGAAAACTTCTCGGTTGGAGACTTGAAAAAATTCAAGTCACTAAGTGGTCGTGAGACTTCTGAGTATCAAGGTGCAATAGCATATGGTAGGAGTCCCCCAAGTCTCCGGTCGAGAGAGTTGACGAAAGAGATGTCTTGCTAGTAGCCAAGTTTCCAAAGTAACAAAACTTCACCATTTTCCTTTCTAAGTGGTAGCCCAAAACTCATCTTTCATATATATTTGTTATGAAAGTTGTTAGGCCCAAAGAAGAGGATGCCTAGGCAATTTTTTTTAATTATATATATATATTAAGCTTTATAGGTGAAGCTTTGTAGGTGAAGCTTTGAGGTTGAAGCTTTGTTGGGTACCATGAATTGATTTTGCTTCACACTATCTTGATCAAGATAGTGTGAAGCTTTTGTAGGTGAAACATTTGTGTTGAAGCTTTGTAGGTGAAGCTTTTGTGGGTGAAGATTTTATGAGTGAAGTTTTTGTGGCTTTATGGGTGAAGCTTTTGTGGTGGGGGAAGCTTTTGTGGTGGGTGACGCTTTTATGGTGGGGGAAGCTTTTGTTGTTAGAAATGTGCCCTAAAACCAATCATATGATGATACTTTACAGACATTTCACATGTTAAACTAATATAGTTTAATATAAAGGGCAAAGATTATTGTTTGAAGCCGTTTCATATAAATGTTATACGGGTAAATGATAAGTCCAAGGAATATGTAATTGGGAGAATGCGATCTAAAGAAGTTAGATTCATGAGACCATTCTCTTTCGTATACATATCTTAAACGTTCCTGATCATAGGATTGCCAATTGGGCATTGACAGTCCGTTAAGATCAGTACGTGCTGTGTCTTCTCTTAGGGAGAGTGACTGGTCTCGAGTCATTGGTATGACTGACACCAAGACAAGCATGTAGGTGTTCAATAGAGAATGAGTCAACTGAACACGATCAACAAGGAGTTCTCATACTCATGTCACATGAGAACTCATGCTTGGGATAATGCAAAGTAGTCCTTTGACTTGAGGCATCATAGTTGTCTTGTGGTTAGGTCCTTGATCTTTGACTATGTCAAAGTCACTCCGTCAGAAGGTGTCCAAGGCATAGTTAGGGTTAAGCCACTTAGCCATAGAGGCAAGTAAATGCGCAACAAGGGATCTCTAACCTTTACACCGTTTGAGGAAGAATACTCTATGATATGATTAAGAATCTCTGGCCAGAGTATGAATGAGATTTAGGAAATTGTTCCAAATCACATACAAGGTAATCGTATAAGTAAGAGAATCACATTAGATAGTAGACATGAATAAACTATCAAACCAAACAATGTGGTCAAGAGTATTGTATTAGAAAAAGACCATATTGCATTGTAATCCTAAACTGAATAGGTTCTCCACCTCTTTTGATTAGCTTGGGTAACCATGACATACTGCTAGGTGTCACTCATGGTTTGTGGAAGCCCTAAATGTGTATAATCACTAAAGGGAGAATTGAAAGTAAGTTTCAATTCACAATCGATTTGAAAGAGTTCTAATCACCCACTGCCTCGCTAAAAGGAACCTAATGGATCGTACACCGTATAAAGTAGAGATTGAAGAAACAACGGAGATGAGTAAGGATAATTAAATGGTTTAATTATTTATGGCAAAGATTAATTAATATGTTAATTAATCAAATGAATAAAGTTCGTTAAAGACCTCGGGTTAGTTTTGGGCCTCAAGGCCCAATGGGCTTTGAACGTCAAGCCATTGACTTAAGTTGTATGACAACTTAATGACTAATAATTCACAAAGGCCCAAACAGCCCAATAAAACCCTATGGCCGGCCATATTGATAAAGGAGTAGGTTTTGGACTTATTACAAGTTTGCCACTCCAATGAAGGTAGGTATAAATGTGACTTTATAGCATTTTCTTCATTAGAGTTTCTTTTGGAGAAAAGATGAGAACACAATGTCTCTCCCTTTCTCTCTAGGAGGCCGGCCCCCTTGGAGGAGATTAGTTAGCAATCTTCCCTCCTCTAAGGTCACTTATCTCTTCTTCGAGTCTCTCCTTGGTGTGGAAAAATTAGAGGTTTTCAACTTTGGGAACTTGGAGAATCCTTTCAAGCATCCTCATCCAAGAAATCCATGGAGCTAAGAAGCAAGGAATGAAGGCCCTCTCCTTGGGTGATTAGCCTTTGCTTATGCAAAGAGGAATCAACAAAGGTATAAGATTTCTCAACTCACTTTGTTCTTGAGTTGGGTCTTGGTTCACCCTTCTACTAGGCTTTGAATTTCATGGGTAATGTTTTGTTCTTGAGTGCATACAAGCATGATTCCGCCTTTAATTGTTAATTGCATGCCATAGATGTTGCTCAAATGAACATGTTTTGCACAAAATTTCCTTCAAGTGGTATCAGAGCCTAGGTTTAGTAGTTGGTGAATCCTTTTGGGTTTTGTATTTTCATAGTTTATGATTTGAATGTTGTAATTGTTACAAGCTTTATTCTTGCTTCTTTGAATGTAAATTTTGTTAGAAAATTTGCCATCTCAAATGTTGTAGATGTAGTTCATATGAGAATGAATTTTGGAGCTAAAATTTGGTGCCATGTTTTTGGGGAAATTCGGCCAAATCCAAAGGGTGGATTTTAGGGTTCATGTTTGTCTTGTTAAAAGTGTTTTAAAGTGACATTAGGAACCCTTAAGTACCCCAGTATGGTAATATGTTTTTTCCCTTAAGTTTGAGAGTTTTTGTGGTGTCTTTGGGTGAAAAATGTTCATGGAGCTCTTATGGGTTTTCATGGATGTTCTTCATTGTTCTTGTTATGTTTTTGGCAAGAACAAAAAGGTTGGGTATTTTGATTCAATTTTTTTGGTTGTTTACATAAAGTTTTTGTTTGCGATGGATGGTTTGAATTTTCAATCAATACCCACACCAATCACTTACACCTTTTCCTTGTTTCAAGGAACCATGTTTTATGGAAACCTACTTTTTCAAACCAACCCATCACCTTTCACTTTGTTGAAAAATTTCAAAAGTTTTACGATAAAACTCTCACCAAAACCGGCCACCCTAAAAGTAGGGTACTTTTGGGGCTTTTAAGCAATTACATAAAGTTTTGATACTTTGGTGTATTTGTACTTTGATCCAAAAGTTTACGTTTTTACGTAAAGGCCCAAAATCACTAAATCACAAATTGTTTTGCTCCTTTAATGAATTTTTTGCATTTGTTGAAATTTTTGGGTTCTAGTTGTAATTACATGAAGTAGTGGACTTTTGTGTTTTTACAAAGGGACCTCAAAAGTTTATGTTTTGCAATATTAGCCTAATGGTTGAGGTTATTGCTTTTCGGCCCAATTTAGTTGAGAACAAAATAGTTTTGTATCTTTAAATAAGAATTGGATTTTCATTTCATTTTAGCTCCATTTAAATCAATTCTATGGATACAAAAACCAAATGAAAAATATTGCATTCAAGTTTAATTAGTTAAAGCGTTAATTAATTAAAGAAAATGGTGATTATGAACCTAAGCCTACGATAATTGAGCTATGTGAAAGGTCGTCTCAAATTTGTTTGAACCATGGGAATGTGTAGATTAGATTTTGGTTGTAAATTGATATGATCAAATATTGTAAAAGAGCATAAGCTCTTCTTTACTTTAAAGTAATTTGTTTTGATCAAAAGTTGTAAAAGAGTATAAGCTATTCTTTACTTTGAAGTACTCCTTTCTTGTTTTATTTGATATGCATGAAATTGGAGTAGTTGGGTCCAACGCCCAATAGAAAAAACACGCCTTAATATGATTAAACACGTAACTAAAATCAATCACCATCCCTAGACCGAGATCCAACACTAGGCTCATGTTGGATCTAATCAAAGGTTCATAGTCATCTTAAGGCCCTAAGGCAACTATATAGTCCATCAATGAATGCAAACCTTATGTTAGTAGTACCATATACTCTTGCTTTAAAAACCGTTTTACAAGCATAGTGGGAGTATCATATACAACTAAATCAATCACATGGACTAATAGTTGTAATAGGACCAAATTATTTTAATAAGATTAAAATGCATGCTTATATGTGATCAGACCTAAAACTCTCAACCAAACCATTATTAAGTTGATAAGTGTGAGAGTGCTTTGAACACTCTTTCGTGGCCTTCCACCATGGTAGGCTCCGATCGTTTGTGACTTGTACACCGACTTCACCCTATCATGGGGGAGTACAAAGTGCATGCTTACACTCAGGAGGAGTTCTATATGCATACATAATGTTGTGAAGGTAGGCAACGAGAATGATCAACATCATATCATTGTGAGGTTGTTCTTGAACCCCTACTCGAACTTGCATGGTGGGAATGACTTAACTAAGTGCAATGGAGCCAACATCATATCATTGTGAGGCTTCATTCTCTAGAGGCCAAATAAGATGGGTACTTGCGAGAGATGCAAATGAGTAAGCGTACTCTCTCATTATTATTGATGCTAGCCAACATCATATCATTGTGAAGTGGGCTTGGTAATGATGAGTCTCCCATACCCTACTAAGAGTTTCCTCCAAAACTCTCGAATTCTGATGAGGGATATGGAATTTTCCAAAAATAGTGGGTGGTGCTATTTGATTTAAAGACCCGGGTCAAATGGCTTAAAATTAATCAATTTATATTCGTTATGTATTTATTTACCAATATATTGCAAACGCTATCCAAAACTTGACAAAGAAAAAGCCGAAAGTTTTAGTTTCCGGACTTGGTACTACAATCCCATAGATTGTCTTTAATGGCTTGTATATGTACCTAAGTAGTCTCATCCTCACAATCTTCCTATTGATAATGTATCATTGGAAGAACATGTTAGATAAGTCTATCATAAAGAGGACAACACTTTTAATGTCATAATTCTTCAATTACAAATTGTTGTATGAAGAAGTAAGAGTTACTTTGAACAACCCTTAGTTAACGCAAACATTAGTGCTCGTTTCTTTGTTACATGAACAAGGAACTTGAGAAGTAAGCACAAGGGCATGGACACTTTATGTGCCATGATTCTTCACTTACAAATTGTTGTATGAAGAAATGAGAGTTGCCTTGAACAACTCTTGAATGTTTGTAATTTTGTTTAGAACATAATGGTCGGTTGACAAAAATAGTCCATCAACATGGACTTTTGATGATTTTGAATCATTGAGTGTTGAAGTGTTAAACCACTTCTAGAGATGGAAACTAGGGAAGGACTTCACTTTCGTGTCCCTATCCAAATGGTTCACTAAGTTTATTGTAAACTATATAGTGAACAATAACCACACGCTCTCCAAATTGTTTGATGTATATAACACAATTGAAATAAGTTTCAAGAGAGATAGTGGGATAGGGACCATGACTATTGTAGTCAAAGGAGAAGTCAAATGAAGAAGGCGAAATAACTCCAAGGGAACAAACTTTCTTTATGAAAGGATGGACATTGGAAGGGGTATTTGCAAGAAATGTCTTGCAAGTGTCAAGAACACACCTTTCGAAGGTGTTGTAAATTGTTCTTGAATAGTTCAAAACAGTTGGTTCTTCTACTTGAATGCTTGATTCCTTATTAGTAACAATGTTTTACAATCGTTGTAAAAGTGTGGCTAATAAGAAGTAGAAGATTAATGAGAGAAGAGAAAGTATTTCACATTCGGAATGTGAATCAAATGTAGATCTCTGCGGAAACATGTAGTACTTACTTCCTCATATGAACTACCAAAGAAAATGGAAAAACAAAGATTGTCTTTACATTCCAATTTGAATAAAGGAACATAATTCCGTATGAGAAATGGATGAATGTTTTGTTTGACAAAACTTTGTTCTTTATTAATGAATTATTAGATTATTGTAATCTAATTGATTATCTCTATAGTAGATATGATATGATAGTGTTAACTGTTTAGAATATAACGATGCTTAAAACCCAAAAGGTTGCAAGGTAGTGACTAATCCTAACTGAGTTGTGATACATCTAAAACATAAATTACGAGTTGGTCATAGATGGATGCTTTGGATCGTTAGATCCGGATCCAATGCCTTCTTGTTAAAATTGTATAGAGGCAAAATGTTTGAATCTTTATTCTTTTGGAAAGGAAGAAAAAACCACAAAGTTGTTGAGGTTAATTCACTTAGATGTTAGTGGTACTTGTCCACAACATAATACTACTCATGTTGTATGACATTCACCGAAGATCGCTCTCGGTTGGACTATCGTTTATTTTGAATAAACACAAGTCCGAATACTTTGCAAAAGGTTTCAAAGAATTCAAGAATGTAAGTTGATAAGTAAGACGTCTAAAGTGTTTACCTCCTTAGATTTGATCCAAGGAAAGGTAACACTTTGGAACAGTTTCCTTGAAAGATATCAAGGAAAGAAGCATCATAAGATAATGGATTTCTCCATTAGGAGAATAACGAACTTGAATAAGATTTAGTTTGTTGGATGTTATCAATTATCCATATATAGGATATATACTTCTAAGACAATATGATTGTCAATTAGAAGATCTTCCAAAATTTTTATGACTCCATAAGATGTAGTTGGAAAGAAAGATAAGTCTTAATTGTGTTAAGATTTGGGGTTGTGTGCTAATAAGCAATATTTTTTTTGAGAATTATCTTGTAGATATCCTTTAATTAACCTTTGGATATCACTTCTATAAACCAACTAACAAATGTTGTTTTGTTGGATAGTTCATTGTAATCCTACAATATGATTTGCCTAAGCGCAAATGAACGAGAGATAGAACTCAAAGAATGGGTTCTTTGAGAGACAAGATGATAATCAATAAATATAACAATCTAGTTCCTACACCACAAGCTCCAAGGTAGTCGAGAAGGATTTATAAACTGTCTCAGTTGAATGGTTTGAACTTTATGACTATGTCCTAGAGTTACACCTCTTAATTTGAAAGAAATAAGAATGAAAATCCTTATGACTACATTGAGTGTATATACGACATATACTCAAGGAAATGGTAAAGTACCATTTGACCCGAAATAATGAAACCTTCATAGCTAATTGGTAGCTTAAGGTGACCACAATCAAAGAGAATGGTTGACTTGGAAGAAACCATCTTTGACATAGTCTTGGTTTCAATTAATTCAAAGATTGCTAGCTACAACTAAATGGTGATTCAATGTTTGGACATAATATGGGTTTCCGAAACCATTATTAAGATAGTCTTGATAATATATGTCTGAAACTATGAATTACAAGACATGTAAGTTGTAGAGATCCATTCATCATGAATCTTAGCAAGCTAGTGGGAGCTATAAGCGTCTTATGAGAGAAAGATCAAATCGTTTGATTTCTCATAAAGATGTAAATGAATCCTTTGTTTACTAGGTTTACAAAAGATTAATGGGAGTTAATCATGTTCCTAAATTTGAATATATATATATACACACACATATATGATATATTAATTTTGGAAATGAAAAAGAATACTTCTTCGTTAAAGTTATGACTTTAAACATTCTATAACGATAGAATGTATATGGGAGACATAGTCTATAAACATGGGATGAAAATCTATAATGATAGATTTCAGTATATAATTGGATTATATCAAGCCCTAATGATAGACAAAAGATGCTAGGAAGTTTCTCATATGATGATAAACTTCAATCAGAAGAACAACTCTAGTGAAACTAGGAGGTAGCTCTTCTCAAAGGGAACGTAGCCTTTGACTCCCAAAGAAATAATGTGTAAATAGAATCCTTTATGTATACGCAAAAAGGTGATTTATGTATTTCATATTGTGTGAAAAACGTTGATATGAGTTGTACCAAGATCGGTACAAGACAATATCAATGCAAGCCCAGGATCAGAACCATGGCAACTGTCAAGTGAGTCTTTAAGTATTTAAGAAATACTAAAGGATATATTCCTCAAAGAATGAGGAAGAATTAGAGTAACGTAATGGAAGCGTAAATGTATTAGATTATGAATCTAATCCATCATTGGATGTTTCTTCATTATGAATGAAGAGATAATCATATATCTTTTTATTATGACTAAAGAGATATTTGGATGGAAACATTAAAAGTAATGACTTTAGTGTGTTCCATTGTGAATGCAAAATATATTGCCATATAGAAGCTTACAATGATGTTGTTTGGATGAGAAAGTTCATTCATGAACTCTCTATTCGGTTCAAACCAGAAAGTGTCTCTAGTGTACCGACACTACAACACTAATGGGGTGATAGCTCAAGCCAGGGAATCAAGGTCTCATCATGATCCAAACTCAAATGAGAGACTAAACCACATGATTAATAATCATGTATAATGGTGATGTCGTTATTCTCAAGGTTGCTTCTATGGATAATATATAGATATCCATTGTCTAGGCCTACTACTCAGCCATTTTTGAAATAACTACAGAAGAGGTATCATCACTAATGACCAAGCTGATTGGCTCTAGTGCAAGTGGGAGATTGTTGGAAATGTGCCCTAAAACCAATCATATGATGATACTTTACGGAGATTTCACATGTTAAACTAATATAGTTTAATATAAAGGGCAAAGATTATTGTTTGAAGCCGTCTCATATAAATGTTATACGCTTAAACGATAAGTCCAAGGAATATGTAATTGGGAGAATGCGATCTAAAGAAGTTAGATTCATGAGACCTTTCTCTTTCGTATACATATCCTAAACGTTCCTGATCATAGGATTGCCAATTGGGCATTAACAGTCCGTTAAGACCAGTACGTGCTATGTCTTCTCTTAGGAAGAGTCATTGGTCTCGAGTCATTGGTGTGACTGACACCAAGACAAGCATGTAGGTGCTTAATAGAGAATGAGTCCACTGAACACGATCAACAAGGAGTTCTCATACTCATGTCACATGAGAACTCATGCTTGGGATAATGTAAAGTAGTCATTTGACCTGAGGCATCATAGTTGTCTTGTGGTTAGGTCCTTGATCTTTGACTATGTCAAAGTCACTCCGTCAGAGGTGTCCACGGCATAGTTGGGGTTAAGCCACTTAGCCATGGAGGCAAGTGAATGCGCAACAAGGGATCTCTAACCTTTAAACAGTTTGAGGGAGAATACTCTATGATATGATTAAGAATATCTGGTCAGAGTATGAATGAGATTTAGGAAATTGTTCCAAATCACATTCAAGATAATCATATAAGTAAGGGAATCACATTGGATAGTAGACATGAATAAACTATCAAACCAAACAATGTGGTCAAGAGTATTGTATTAGAGAAAGACCGTATTGCATTGTAATCCTAAACTGAATAGGTTCTCCACCTCTTCTAATTAGCTTGGGTAACCATGACATACTGCTAGGTGTCACTCATGGTTTGTGGAAGCCCTAAATGTGTATAATGACTAAAAGGAGAATTGAAAGTAAGTTTCAATTCATAATCGATTTGAAAGAGTTCTAATCGCCCACTGCCTCGCTAAAAGGAACCTAATGGATCGTACATCGTGTAAGGTAGAGATTGAAGAAACAACGGATATGAGTAAGGATAATTAAATGGTTTAATTATTTATGGCAAAGATTAATTCATATGTTAATTAATCAAACGAATAAAGTTCGTTAAAGACCTCGAATTAGTTTTGGGCCTCAAGGCCCAATGGGCTTCGAACGTCAAGCCCATTGAATTAAATTGTATGACAACTTAATGACTAATAATTCACAAAGGCCCAAACAGCCCAATAAAACCCTATGGCCGACCATATTGATAAAGGAGTGGGTTTTGGACTTATTACAAGTTTGCCACTCCAATAAAGGTAGGTATAAATGTGACTTTATAGCCTTTTCTTCATTAGGGTTTCTTTTGGAGAAAAGATGAGAACACAATGTCTCTTCGTTTCTTTCTAGGAGGCCGGCCCCCTTGGAGGAGATTGGCTAGTAATCTTCCTTCCTCCAAGGTCACTCATCTCTTCTTCAAGTCTCTCTTTGGTGTGGAAAAATTAGAGGTTCTCAACTTTGGGAACTTGGAGAATCCTTTCAACCATCCTCATCCAAGAAATCCATGGAGCTAAGAAGCAAGGAATGAAGGCCCTCTCCTTGGGTGATTAGCCTTTGCTTATGCAAAGAGGAATTAACAAAGGTATAAGATTTCTCAACTCACTTTGTTCTTGAGTTGAGTCTTGGTTCACCCTTCTACTAGGCTTTGAATTTCATGGGTAATGTTTTTTTTTTTTAGTGCATACAAGCATGATTCCGCCTTTAATTGTTAATTGCATGTCATAGATATTGCTCAAATGAACTTGTTTTTCACAAAATTTCCTTCATTTGTGGGTGAATCTTTTGTTGGTGAAGCTTTTATGAGTAAAGCTTTTGTGGTGGGTGAAGCTTTTATGGGTGAAGCTTTTGTAAGTGAAGCTATTGTGGGTGAAGCTTTTGTTAGGTACCATGAATTGATTTTGCTTCACACTATCTTGATCAAGATAGTGTGAAGCTTTTGAGAATTTGTAGTTGTCCTCCATTGATAAAGCTTTTATTGGTGAAGCTTTTGTGGTGAAGCTTTGTTGGGTACCACGAATTGATTTTGCTTCACATGATCTTGATCAAGAGAGTGTGAAGCTTTTGAAAATTTGTAGTTGTCCTCCATTGATGAAGCTTTGTTGAATTTCCCCTTCTTGTTTTTTTTGGGAAACTAGAAATTTGAAAATGTGGGAGCGACAACATATACAAATTTTGCTTCCACACTGTTGAGCAAGAGATTGTGATGCAAGCCACACCTTGTAGTAGTTGAAGGTTTGGATGAACCATATAAATTGAATTTGTTTCGAACAATCTTGAATTTGCTTTGAAGGTTTGGGAATTGTAGTTAACCTCCATTGATGAAGCTTTTGTTGGCACTATAAATTGGTTTTGTTTCACATTGTCTTGATTAAAAGTATGTGAAGCTTTTGAGAATTGTGGTTGCCCTTCATTGATGAATGTGTTGGAATGTATGATTGAACGAATATATTGTGAAGCTATTCGTCTATTTGTATAGTCTTGTTGACATATAATTAGACTTTGTTTCATGTTGGAAGCATTCATGTTGAAGCTTTGAACCCGAGTGTTTCATTGCTAGGAATGTAAGAGGATCAAGACCGAGTTGTCTAAATCACATCTTTGTTGAATTCATGCCAAATAGTCTTCGTTACATAGGATGCCGAATGGCTGAAGTTAACACTTGTACAATGTGAGTTTACTTGTAATAGTACTTCAAGTGATCAGCGTTCCATGGATGGCAAGGGTCTTGCCATCGGAACTTCTAAGCTTGTAGAAGCCAGGGCGACTGATGCCAACAACTTCAAACGATCCATCCTAGTTTGGACTAAGTGTTCCTTCACTTGGGACTCTGTCACAGAGTAATCTTTTCTTCAATACCCAGTCCCTTACTTTGAAAGAACGAGGTTCCTTGAGTCATAGTAGTTAGAGATGCGCTGGTTGTAGGCGATATTCCTTAAGTGAGCCTGATTTCTGTGTTCCTCGACTAGATCTAAGTTGAGGGTAAGTTGTTTGTCATTTTCGCTTTGCACGTAGTTCTGAACTCGGAACGTTGCTTGCTCAAGCTCAACTGGGACAACTGCCTCTGTACCAAAGGCAAGTGAGAATGGGGTTTCTCATGTTGATGTCCGATACGAAATGTGGTATGACCAAAAAACTTGGGGTACAAATTCTGGCCAACAACCTTTAGCCTTGTCCAAGTTGGTTTTCAAAGTTCGCTTGATTATTTTGTTGATGGCTTCAACTTGTCCATTAAACTGGGGATGAGCTGGGGAGGCAAAACATAAGTTGATGTTGAACTTAGAGCAGAGCATCCTGAACTTATTGTTGTCGAACTGTCGCCCGTTGTCAGTGACTATCGAATTGGGAATGCCAAATCTACAAAGGATGTTTTTACATATGAAGTCTTCTATTTTTGCCTCAGTAATGGTTGCCAAGGGTTCTACTTTGGCCCACTTTGTGAAGTAGTCAACTGCAACGATTGCATAGCAGACCTTACCCTTGCCTGCAGGCATTGGGCCGATCAAATCAAGTTCCTGTTGGGCGAAAGGCCAAGGGCTAATCATAGGAGTGAGCAGCTCGGGAGGGGAGTGAGGAATAGTTGCGTAGCGTTGACACTTATCACATGAGCGGGATATTCTGATGGCATCTTGGTGGAGTGTTGGCCAGTAATATCCTTGGCGAAAAGCCTTGTGTGCTAGGGATCGAGAACGAGCATGATCTCCGCAGACTCCTTCATGTATTTCCCGAAGGACAGTTTCTGCCTATGTGGGCGTAAGGCATCTTAGGTATGGTAGGTTAAAACCCCGTTTGTAAAGTTGGTCATTAATGATCAAGTAACGGGTAGCCTTGTATCGAATCTGCTTAGCTTGGACTTTGTCATTTGGAAGGGTGCCATGAGCAAGGAATCTATAAATCGGGGTAATCCAACTATCCCCCTGTTGTAGGTTGCACACTTCCGCAGCCATAGTGCTGAAGGAAATCTTTTGGGAAAACATGTTCATTTGAGCAACATCATATAGCATGCAATTAACAATTAAAGGCGGAATCATGCTTGTATGTACTCAAAAACAAAACATGACCATGAAATTCAAAGCCTAGTAGATTGGTGAACCAATAATCAACTCAAAAACAAAGTGAGTTGAAATTTACCTTTGTAGATTCCTCTTTGCATAAGCAAAGGCTAATCACCCAAAGAGATAGGGCCTTCATTCCTTGCTTCTTAGATCCATGGATTTGGATGGAAGAATAGGTTCTCCAAGTTCCCAAAATTGAGAACCTCTAAGTCTCTACACCAAGGAGAGATTGGATGATGAATGAGTGACCTTGGAGGATTAGATGACTAGCTAATCACCTCCAAGGTGTTGGCCTCTTTAGAGAGAAAATGGAGAGACAATTCTCACCCATTTTCCCCAAAAATAAACCCTTATTTCACTTAATGAATATTTAGTTATAAAGTCATTTATATAGTCACTTCTTTAAGTGACCTAAATAACCAAACAACCCTAATTCATCTTCATGGCCGGCCACCTAGGGATTTTTGGGCTTTTGGGTTTTAATGAATCTTTATTCATTAAATTGTCATACAACTTAAGTTAATGGGCTTGACGTTCGAAGCCCATTGGGCCTTAAGGTCCAAAACTATCCCGTGGTCTTTAACGAACTTATTCGTTTGATTAATTAACATATTAATTAATCCTTGCCATAAATAATTAAACCATTCAATTAATCTTACTCATTTCATTTATTTCGTCCATCTCTACCTTACACGGTGTACGATCCATTAGGTTCCTTTTAGCGAGGTAGTGGGCGATTAAAACCATTTTACATCGATTGTGAATTGAAACTATTTTCAATTCTCCCTTTAGTGATTACACACGTTTAGGGCTTCCACAAACCATGAGTGACACCTAGCCGTATGTCATGGTTACCCAAGCTAATCAGAAGAGGTGGAGAACCTATTCAGTTCGGGATTACAAATGCAATACGGTCCTTCTCTAATCTAATACTCTTGACCACATTGTTTGGTTTGATAGTTTATTTTCTCATGTCTACTATCCAATGTGTGTCTTGTGCTTATATGATTACCTTGAATGTGATTAGGAACGCATTCCCAAATCTCATTCATACTCTGGCCAGAGATTCAAATCATATCAGAGAGTATTCTCCTTCAAACGGTTTGAAGGTTAGAGATCCCTTGTTGCGCATTCACTTGTCTCCATAGCTAAGCGGCTTGACCCCAACGATGCCGTGGACACCCTCCTGGTGGGATGACTTTGACATAATCAAAGATCAAGGTCTTAACCACAAGACAACTATGATGCCTCAGGTCAAAGGACTACTTTGCATTATCCCAACCATGAGTTCTCATGTGACATGGAATATGAGAACTCTTCGTTGATCGCGTTCAGTGAACTCATTCTCTATTGAGCACCTACCGTACTTGTCTTGATGTCACACACACCAATGACTAGAGACTAATCACTCTCCCTGAGAGAAGACATAGTACGTACCGATCTTGACGGACTGTCAATGCCCAATTGGCAATCCTATGATCAGGAACGTTTAGGATGTGTCTACGAAAGAATGGTCTCAAGAATCTAACTTCATTAGATTACATTCTCCCAATCACAAATTCCTTGGACTTTATTGTTTAAGCATATAACATTTATATGAGACGGCTCAAACAATAATGTATGCCCTTTATATGTAAAACTAGATTAGTTTAACATGTGAAATGTCCGTAAAGTATCATCACATGATTGGCTTTAGGGCACATTTCCAACAATCTCCCACTTGCACTAGAGCCAATCAGCTTGGTCATCTTGATGATACCTCTTATGTAGTCATTTCATAAATGGCTGAATAGTAGGCCTAGACAGTGGATATCTATATGTGTTATCCATAGAAGCAACCTTGAGAATAACGACGTCACCATTATACATGATTCTCAATCATGTGGTTCAGTCTCTCATTTGTGTTCGGATCTTGATGAGACCTTGATTCCCAGGCTTGAGCTATCGCCCCATTAGTGTCATACACTTTCTGGTTGGAACCGAATAGAGAGTTCATAAATGAACTTTCCCATCCAAACAACATTGTTGTAAACTTCTGTATGGCAATATATCTTGCATTCATAATGGAACACACTAAAGTCATTACTTTAATGTTTCCATCCAAATATCTCTTTAGTCATAATAAAGAGATATTCGTTTATCTCTTCATTCATAATGAAGAAACATCCAATGATGGATTAGATTCATAATCTAATACATTTACGCTTCCATTACGTTACTCTAATTCTTCCTCATTCTTTGAGGAATTTATCCTTTAGTATTTCTTAAATACTTAAGGACTCACTTGACAGTTGCCATGGTTCTGATCCTGGGCTTGCACTGATATCATCTTGTACCGTTCTAGGTACAACTCATATCAATGTTTTTCATACAATATGAAATACATAAATCACCTTTCTGCGTATGCATAAAGGATTCAATTTACGCATTATTTCTTTGGGAGTCAAAGGGGCACGTTCCCTTTGAGAAGGGCAACTTGCTAGTCTTACTAGAATCGTCCTTCTTATTGAAGTTTATCATCATATGAGAAACTTCCTAGCATCCATTGTCTATTATTAGGGATTGATATAATCCAATTATATCATGAAATATATCATTATAGATTTCCATCCCATGTATATAGACTATGTCTCCCATATACATTCTATCGTTTATAGAATGCTTAAAGTCATAACTTTAACGAAGAAGCTTTCTTTTCATTTCCAAAATTAATATATCATATATATTTAAATTTTTAGGAACATGATTAACTCCCACTAATCTTTTGTAAACCTAGTAAACAAAAGATTCATTTACATCTTTATGAGAAATCAAACGATTTGATCCTTTTTCTCATAAAATGCAAATAGCTCCCACTAACTTGCTAAGATCCATGATGGATGGATCTCTACAACTTTCATGTTTTGTGATTCATAGTTTTAGACATATATTATCAAGACTATCTTAATAATGGTTTCGGAAACCCATATTATGTCCAAACATTGAATCACCATTTAGTTGTAGCTAGCAATCTTCGAATTAATTGAAACTAAGACTACGTCAAAAATGGTTCCTTTAAAGTCAACCATTCTATTTGATTGTAGTCACCTTAAGCTACCAATTAGCTATGAAGGTTTCATTATTTCGAGTCAAATGGTACTTTACCATTTCCTTGAGTATATATCGTATATGCACTCAATGTAGTCATAAGGATTTTCATTCTTACTTCTTTCGAATTAAGAGGTGTAACTCTATGACATAGTCATAAAGTTCAAAACCATTCAACTGAGACGGTTTATAAATCCTTATCGACTACCTTGGAGCTTGTGGTATAGGAACTAGGTTGTTATATTTGTTGATTACTATCTTGTCTCTCAAAGAACCCATTCTTTGAGTTCTATCTCTCGTTCATTTGCTTTTAGGCAAATCACATTGTAGAATTACAATGAACTACCCAACAAAACAACATTTGTTAGTTGGCTTATAGAAGCGATATCCAAAAGTTATTTTAAGGATATCCTACAAGATTGTTATCAAACAAATATTGCTTGTTAGCACACAACCCCAAATCTTTAACATGCTTAAGATTTGTCTTTCTTTTCCAACTACATCTTATGGAGTCATGAAAATATTGGAAGATCTTCTCATTGACAATCATATTGTTTTAGAAGTATATATCCTATATATGGGTAATAGATAACATCTAACGAACTAAATCTTATTCAAGTTCGTTCTTCTCCTAATGGAGAAATACATTATCTTATGATGCTATTTTCCTTGATATCTTTCAAGGAAACTCATCTAAAGTGTTACCTTTCCTTGGATCAAATCTAAGGAGGTAAATACTTTAGATGTCTTACTCATCAACTTACATTACTTGAATTCTTTGAAACATTTTGCAAA
Source organism: Malus domestica (assembly GCF_042453785.1). Classification (NCBI taxonomy): domain Eukaryota; kingdom Viridiplantae; phylum Streptophyta; class Magnoliopsida; order Rosales; family Rosaceae; genus Malus; species Malus domestica. The sequence continues at coordinate 33,382,487 of NC_091669.1, read as the reverse complement.
GTATTCGGACTTGTGTTTATTCAAAATAAACTATAGTCCAACCGAGAGTGATCTTCGGTGAATGTAATTCAACATGAGTAGTATTATGTTTGTGGACAAGTGCCACTAACATCTAAGTGAATTAACCTCAACAACTTTGTGATTCTTTCTTCTTTCCAAAAAAATAAAGATTCGAACATTTCGCCTCCATACAATTTTAACAAGAAGGTATTGGATCCGGATCTAACGATCCAAAGCGTCCATTTATGACCAACTCGTAATTTATGTTTTAGAGGTATCACAACTTTAGTTGAGATTAGTCACTACCTTGCAACCTTTTGGGTTTTAAGCATCATTATTTTCTAAACAGTTAACACTACCATATTATCTCTACTATAGAGATAATTAATTAGATTACCATAATCCAATCATTGATTAATAAAGAACATTGTTTTGTCAAACAAAACATTTATTCATTTCACATAGTGACGGAATTTAGTTCCTTAAAATTGGAATACAAAGACAATCTATGTTTTTCCAATTTCTTTGGTAGTTCATATGAGGAAGTAAGTACCATCTGCTTTCGCAGAGATCTACATTTGATTCACGCTTCGAATGTGAAGTACTTTCTCTTCTCTCATTAATCTTCTACTTCTTATTAGCCACACTTTTACAACGATTGTAAAACATAGTCACTAATACGGAATCATGCATTCAAGTAGAAGAACCAACTGTTTTGAACTATTCAAGAACAATTTACAACACCTTCGAAAGGTGTGTCCTTGACACTTGCAAGACATTTCTTGCAAATACCCCTTCCAATGTCCATCCTTTCATAAAGAAAGTTTGTTCCCTTGGAGTTATTTATCTTCTTTATTTGACTTTCACCTTTGACTACATTAGTCATTGTCCCTAAACTCCCACTATCTCTCTTGAAACCTTTTTCAATTGTGTTATACACATCAAACAATTTTGGAGAGCATGTGGTTTTTGTTCACTACATAGTTTACAATAAACTTAGTGAACGATTAGGATAGGGAAACAAAGGTGAAGTCCTTGCCTAGTTTCCGTCTCGTTAAGTGATTTATCACTTCAACACTTAATGATTCAAAATCATCATAAGTCCATGTTAATGGACTATTTTTGTCAACCAACCATTATGTTCTAAACATAATTACAAACCTTCAAGAGTTGTACAAGGCAACTCTCATTTCTTCATACAACAATTTGTAAGTGAAGAAACATGGCACATAAAGTGTTCATGCCTTTGTGCTTTCTTCTCAAGTTCTTTGTTCATTTAACAAAGAAATAAGCACTAGTGTTTGCATTGACTAAGAGTTGTTCAAAGCAACTCTTATTTCTTCATACAACAATTGTAATTGAAGAATTATGACATTTAATAGTGTTGTCCTCTTTATGATAGACCTTTTCTAACATATTCTTCTAATGATACATTATCAATAGGAAGATTGTGAGGATGAGACTACTTTGGTACTTTTACAAGCCATTAAAGACAATCTATGGTTTTGTAGTACCAAGTCCGTAAACTAAACGTTCGGTTTTGTCAAGTGTTGGATAGCGTTTGCAAATATATTGGTAATCAAATACATAACGAATATAAATTGATTGATTTTAAGCCATTTGATTCGGGTCTTTAAATCAAAATAGCACCACCCACTATTTTTGGCAAATTCCATATCCCTCATAGGAATTCGAGAGTTTTGGATGAAACTCCTAGTAGGTTATGGGAGGCTCACTATTACCAAGCCCACCTCACGATGATACGATGTATGGCTAGCAACAATAATAATGAGAGAGTACGCTTACTCATTTGCAACTAATGCAAGTACCCATCTTATTTGGCCTCTAGAGAATGTCACCTCACAATGATATGATGTTGGCTCCATTTCACTTAGTTAAGTCATTCCCACCATGCTTAGTTCGTGAAGGGGTTCAAGAATAGCCTCACGATGATACGATGTCGGCCATCCTCGTTGCCTACACCAACCTCATCATATGTATATGGATTCCTCCTGAGTATAAGCATGCACTTTGTACTCCCCCATGATAGGGTGAAGCCGGTGTACAAGTCATAAACGATTGGATCCCACCACGGTGGAAGGCCACGAAGAGATATTCTAAACATCTCTCGCTTATCAACTTAATATTGGTTTGATTGAGGGTTTTAGGTCTCATCACATATAAACATACATTTTAATCTCTATTAAAACTATTTTGGTCCTATTACAACTATTGGTCCATCCCTTTGTTTTAGTTGTACATAATACTCCCACTATGCTTTTAAAACGATTTTTAAAGCAAGAGTATATGATACTACTAACATAAACTTTGCATTCATTTGATGGACTACATAGTTGCCTTAGGGCCTAAGGATGATTATGAACCTTTGTTTAGATTCAACACGAGCCTTGTGTTGAACCTCGGTCTAGGAATGAAGATTGATTTTAGTTACGCGTTTAATCACATTAAGGCGTGTTGTCTTATGGGCGTTGGACCCAACTACTTCATTTTCATGCATATCGTATAAAGCAAGAAAGAAGTACTTCAAAGTAAAGGTGAGCTTATGCTCATTACAACATTTGCATATAACAAATTACTTTAAAGTAAAGAAGAGCTTAAGCCCTTTTACAACATTTGATCAAATCAAATTACAACCAAAATTTAATCTACACATTCCCATGGTTCAAACAAATTTGAAACGCCTTTCACATAGCTCAATTATATTAGGCTTAGGTTCATAATCACCCTTTAATTAATTAACACTTTAACTAATTAATTGAATGCAACATTTTCATTTGGTTTTTGTATCCATAAGATTGATTTAAATGGAGCTAAACAAAATGAAAATCCAATTCTCATTTAAAGAGACAAAACAATTTTGTTCTCATCCTATTTGGGCCATCTTGCAATTAACCTCAACTTTTGGGCCATATTGCAAATACAAAAACTTTTGGGGTCACTTTGTATAATACACAAAAGTCACAACTTCATGTAAATACAACTAGAACCCAAACTTTAATCAATGCAAAAACTTCATTAAAGGAACAAAACAATTTGTCCTTTAGCGTTTTTGGACCTAAACGTAAAAACGTAAACTTTTGGGCCAAAGTGCAAATACACAAAAGTATCAAAACTTTATGTAATTGCATAAAAGCCCCAAAAGTACTCCCTTTGAGGGAGTGGCTGGTTTTAGGGAGGGATAAGGTTGGTGTGTGTGTTGATTTGTGAGTTTTGTCAAAAACATGCAAGTGTATGTAAGATAAGATATGTTTTGAAATAATTCAAACACAATTATTTCAATCATCATTTATACAAATATTTAACACTTTAAATACATAATAAATCATTTAAAAACATATCACATAAACTTTATGAAATAATTCAAAACTTTGAATCAAAACACCAAACCTTTTTGTTCTTGGCAAGAACATCAAGAACAATGAAGAACATCCATGAAAAACCCAAATTTTTCCATGAACTTTTTTCACCCAAAAACATTCCAAAACCATTCTTACTTAAGGGAAATAACATCTAACCAAACTAGGGTACTTAGGGGTTCCAAAGAACACATTAAAACACTTTTAACAAGTCAAACAAGAACCCAAAAATTCACCCTTTGATTTTGGCCGAATTTTCCCAAAAGCATGGCACCAAATTTTAGCTCCAATATTCATGCTCATATGAACAACATCTACAACATTTGAGATAGCAAATTTTCCAACAAAATTTACTTTCAAAGAAGCAAGAATAAAGCTTGTAACAATTACAACTTTTAGATCACAAACTTATGAACTACAAAACACAAAAGGATTCACCAACTACTAGACCTAGGCTCTGATACCACTTGAAGGAAATCTTTTGGGAAAACATGTTCATTTGAGCAACATCATATAGCATGCAATTAACAATTAAAGGCGGAATCATGCTTGTATGTACTCAAAAACAAAACATGACCATGAAATTCAAAGCCTAGTAGATTGGTGAACCAATAATCAACTCAAAAACAAAGTGAGTTGAAATTTACCTTTGTAGATTCCTCTTTGCATAAGCAAAGGCTAATCACCCAAAGAGATAGGGCCTTCATTCCTTGCTTCTTAGATCCATGGATTTGGATGGAAGAATAGGTTCTCCAAGTTCCCAAAATTGAGAACCTCTAAGTCTCTACACCAAGGAGAGATTGGATGATGAATGAGTGACCTTGGAGGATAAGATGACTAGCTAATCACCTCCAAGGTGTTGGCCTCTTTAGAGAGAAAATGGAGAGACAATTCTCACCCATTTTCCCCAAAAATAAACCCTTATTTCACTTAATGAATATTTAGTTATAAAGTCATTTATATAGTCACTTCTTTAAGTGACCTAAATAACCAAACAACCCTAATTCATCTTCATGGCCGGCCACCTAGGGATTTTTGGGCTTTTGGGTTTTAATGAATCTTTATTCATTAAATTGTCATACAACTTAAGTTAATGGGCTTGACGTTCGAAGCCCATTGGGCCTTAAGGTCCAAAACTATCCCGTGGTCTTTAACGAACTTATTCGTTTGATTAATTAACATATTAATTAATCCTTGCCATAAATAATTAAACCATTCAATTAATCTTACTCATTTCATTTATTTCGTCCATCTCTACCTTACACGGTGTACGATCCATTAGGTTCCTTTTAGCGAGGTAGTGGGCGATTAAAACCATTTTACATCGATTGTGAATTGAAACTATTTTCAATTCTCCCTTTAGTGATTACACACGTTTAGGGCTTCCACAAACCATGAGTGACACCTAGCCGTATGTCATGGTTACCCAAGCTAATCAGAAGAGGTGGAGAACCTATTCAGTTCGGGATTACAAATGCAATACGGTCCTTCTCTAATCTAATACTCTTGACCACATTGTTTGGTTTGATAGTTTATTTTCTCATGTCTACTATCCAATGTGTGTCTTGTGCTTATATGATTACCTTGAATGTGATTAGGAACGCATTCCCAAATCTCATTCATACTCTGGCCAGAGATTCAAATCATATCAGAGAGTATTCTCCTTCAAACGGTTTGAAGGTTAGAGATCCCTTGTTGCGCATTCACTTGTCTCCATAGCTAAGCGGCTTGACCCCAACGATGCCGTGGACACCCTCCTGGTGGGATGACTTTGACATAATCAAAGATCAAGGTCTTAACCACAAGACAACTATGATGCCTCAGGTCAAAGGACTACTTTGCATTATCCCAACCATGAGTTCTCATGTGACATGGAATATGAGAACTCTTCGTTGATCGCGTTCAGTGAACTCATTCTCTATTGAGCACCTACCGTACTTGTCTTGATGTCACACACACCAATGACTAGAGACTAATCACTCTCCCTGAGAGAAGACATAGTACGTACCGATCTTGACGGACTGTCAATGCCCAATTGGCAATCCTATGATCAGGAACGTTTAGGATGTGTCTACGAAAGAATGGTCTCAAGAATCTAACTTCATTAGATTACATTCTCCCAATCACAAATTCCTTGGACTTTATTGTTTAAGCATATAACATTTATATGAGACGGCTCAAACAATAATGTATGCCCTTTATATGTAAAACTAGATTAGTTTAACATGTGAAATGTCCGTAAAGTATCATCACATGATTGGCTTTAGGGCACATTTCCAACAAGTGCTTGGTGCTGCTAACAATTGGACCTAAATTTTTCTCTCAGTCTTGTCTTCCACCGCTGAGGTGAGGCGAGCCAAAGCATCCGCATGACTATTTGCCGCTTGAGGAATTTGGGTGATCTGGTAGTGGAAGTGCTGGAGCAACAATTGTGTTTGTGCTAAATATGCTGCCAAGAAGTTATCCTTAGCGTAAAAATTGTTGGTGACTTGGTTAACTACTAATTGGGAGTCACTGAAAATATCAATTCGTTTAACCTCAAGGTATTTGGCCAAACGTAAGCCTGCTATGAGGGCTTCATATTCGGCCTCATTGTTCGACGCCTTGAATTTAAAACGAAGAGCATACTCCATTGCCACTTTGTCAGGGGTCGTAAAAACTAGTCCTGCTCCACAACCATGTTGGTCGGACGAGCCATCAACATATAAACTCCATGATGAGGCTGTTGGTTCTACTTTCAGAGCTTCCGAGGGTAATGAAACCACTTCTTAAGGTGTAGAAACTATGTCAACAGGATATGTGAAGTCGGCGATGAAGTCTGCCACTGCTTGGCCCTTCTCAGCTGGCTTTGGTTGGTAAGAGATGTCAAACTCACCCAATGCTATTGCCCATTTGATCATTCACCCGGAAGTGTCAGGACTTTGGAGTATTTGTCGAAGAGGATAATTGGTAAGCACGATAATGGAGTGTGCTTGGAAGTAAGGGCAAAGTTTTCGAGCATACATGACTAATGCTAGATCCAATTTCTCAATGTTGGAGTATCGTGTCTTTGCATCTTGTAAGGCTGTGCTAGTGTAGTAGACAAGCTGCTCGACATTACCATCATTTCGAATGAGAACAAAACTTACTGCTGACCGACAGATAGATAATGAGAGTGTCTCCAACCTCAGGTTTGGAGAGCATATGGGCTTTACTCATGTAGTCTTTGAGGTTCTTGAATGCCTCAGCACATTCATCAGTCCATGTAATGTACTTCTTCCTTCGCTTAAGAGCTTTGAAGAAAAGCGCACATCTGTCTGTGGCCTTAGAGATGAACCTAGTTAAGGCTGCCACCTTGCCAGTAAGGCTTTAGATGTCTTTTGAAGTTACCAGTTCATTCATGTCGATGATTGCTTTGATCTTCTCGGGATTAGCCTTATGTTGGAAATGTGCTCTAAAACCAATCATATGATGATACTTTACGGACATTTCACAAAGTTAAACTAATGTAGTTTAAATATAAAGGGCAAAAATTATTGTTTGAGCCGTCTCATATAAATGTTATATGCTTAAACGATAAGTCCAAGGAATATGTGATTGGGAGAATGCAATCTAAAGAAGTTAGATTCATGAGGCCATTCTTTCGTAAACACATCATAAACGTTCCTGATCATAGGATTGCCAATTGGGCATTGACAGTCCGTTAAGATCAGTACGTGCTGTGTCTTCTCTCAGGGAGAGTGACTAGTCTCGAGTCATTTTTGTGTGTGACATCAAGACAAGTACGTAGGTGCTCAATAGAGAATGAGTTCACTGAACACGATCAACGAAGAGTTCTCATATTCATGTCACATGAGAACTCATGGTTGGGATAATGCAAAGTAGTCATTTGACCTGAGGCATCATAGTTGTCTTGTGGTTAAGTCCTTGATCTTTGATTATGTCAAAGTCACTTCATCAGGAGGGTGTCCACGGCATAGTTGGGGTTAAGCCACTTAGCTATGGAGGCAAGTGAATGCGCAACAAGGGATCTCTAACCTTCAAACCGTTTGGGGGAGAATACTCTATGATATGATTGAAAATCTCTGATCAGAGTATGAATGAGATTTAGGAAGGCGTTCCAAATCACATTCAAGGTAATCATATAAGCACACGAATCACATTGGATAGTAGACATGAATAAACTATCAAACCAAACAATGTGGTCAAGAGTATTGTATTAGAGAAATACCGTATTGCATTTGTAATCCTAAACTGAATAGGTTCTCCACCTCTTCTGATTAGCTTGGGTAACCATGATATGCTGCTAGGTGTCACTCATGGTTTGTGGAAGCCCTAAACGTGTATAATCACTAAAGGGAGAATTGAAGGTAAGTTTCAATTCACAATCGATGTGAAATGGTTTTAATCGCCCACTGCCTCGCTAAAAGGAACCTAACGGATCGTACACCGTGTAAGGTGGAGATTGAAGAAACAATGTAGATGAGTAAGAATAATTAAATGGTTTAATTATTTATGGCAAGGATTAATTAATATGTTAATTAATCAAACGAATAAAGTTCGTTAAAAGACCAAGGGTTAGTTTTGGGCCTCAAGGCCCAATGGACTTCGAACGTCAAGCCCATTGACTTAAGTTGTATGACAACTTAATTTACAAAGGCCCAAAAGCCCAATAAAACACTTATGGCCGGCCATGTTAGAGAGAATGGCTTTTTGGTTCTTTAGGTCACTTATTTGAAGGGACTATATAAAGGACTTTATAGCCTAAATTCATTAAGGGTTCTTTTGAAGAAAATTGGAGAGAACATGTCTCTTCTTTTCTCTCTAGGAGGCCGGCCCCCTTGGAGGGATTTGCTAGCAAACCAACTCCTCCAAGGTCACTCATTTCTTCTCCAATCTAACCTTGGTGTGGAAACTTAGAGGTTCTCAATTTTGGGAACTTGGAAAAACCTATTTCATCCATCCAAATCCATAGATCTAAGATGCAAGGAATGAAGGCCCTCTCTTTGGGTGATTAGCCTTTGCTTATGCAAAGAGGAATCTACAAAGGTATAATTTCTCAACTCACTTTGATTTGAGTTGAGTCTTGGTTCACCAATCTACTAGGCTTTGAATTTCATGGTTAATGTTTTGTTTTTAAGTGCATGCAAGCATGATTCCGCCTTTTAATTGTTAATAGCATGCTATAGATGTTACTTAAATGAACATGTTTTTACAAATATTTCCTTCACCTTAATGCCTCGTTGGCTTATTATGAAGCCTAAGAATTTGCTAGAGCCTACGCTGCAGGCACATTTGTTGAGGTTCAACCTCATTCGATACCTCTTCAGAATGGTGAAAGTTTCAGATAGGTTGGTGATGTGTTGGTCAGCATGTTTGCTCTTGACTAACATATCATCAACATAAACTTCCATGCTCTTCCCAATCTGTTCGGCGAACATTGAATTGATTAATCTCTGATAAGTTGCTCCTGCATTCTTTAGGCCGAAAGGCATGACTTTATAGCAATATAGTCCCTTGTCAGTAGTGAAGGCTGTGTGTTCTTGGTCCGGAGGGTTCATGAGGATTTAGTTGTATCTTAAGTAAGCATCCATGAACCTCAAAAGTTCACACCCTGCCGTAGAGTCTATAAGTCTGTCTATGAGAGGAAGAGGAAAGTTATCCTTCGGGCATCCTTTGTTTACGTCAGTGTAATCCACACACATTCTCCATAAGACCTTTTGGAGCAGGAGACTTTCCTTGGTCGAATTCTTCTTAACAATGACAACATTTGCTACCCACGTTGGATAATTAACTTCGCGAACGAAGCCTATGCCTTTGAGTTTTTCAACTTCTGCCTTCATTGCCTCGTACCGTTCAGTGTCATAAGATCTTCACTTCTGTCTCACTGGCTTGGTCTTGGGGTCAATACTTAAGTGATGACAGATGATATCGGGAAAGATGCTTGGCATGTCCTCGTATGATCAGGCGAAGACCTCAGTGTTCTCGTGTAAAAAAGAGATCAATGCCAACCGAATAGGTGGTGACAAGGTGGTGCCAATCTTCACCATGTGATCCAGATAATCTTTTGAGATAAAGAACTTCTCTAACTCTTTAGCGGGTTATGCTTGTTGGGTGAAAGAGTCATCTCGAGGATCGTCGGGTCGACTGTTGCCACCGTGAAGATCTAAGTTGGCTTCATCTGGGCTGGTCTTTATGACTTGGTCATGTATAGAAAGGGTTTCCTTGGGCACAGGCAGGTGTTGTTGCTTGACCGAAGTGTTGTAACATGATCTTGCACTCAGTTGATCTCCTTTGATGTAACCATTGCCATAGGGGGTTGGAAATTTCATCAACAACATATGTGTGGATACCATGGCCTTGAGATCATTAATGCTTGTGCGTCTGAAAATGACATTGTATGCTGTTGGGCAATCAACCACCAGGAAGTTAGTGGTAATGGTAGCTATGTAAGGGTCTGTACCAATGGTGCAAGGTAAGTCTATGCTCCCCAAAGGTTGCATGATACCACCGGAGAAGCTTATCAGAGGGGAAATCGAGCGAGTAAGTGTTCAGCTATATTAAGTGCCTTGAAAGCTTCAGGAAACATGATATTGACCGAAACCCCCGTGTTTACCTGGATTCGTCGTACTTCAAAGTTGGCTATGTGAGCTTCCACGATCAGTGGGTCATTGTGAGGGTAGATGATACTTCTTTCTTCCTCAGGGTAGAAACATATTGGATCCCAGTTAGGCTTTGAACACTTACCTACCCTGATGTCTTCCACGTGAAACACTTGGTGGCCAGACCTTAAAGCTCGTTCACTATTTTTCATGGCCCTGTTGGAAGATTTAGATATGGGTGTGCCACCACTTATGGAATATATCACATTCACCTGGCGTTGGTTACGGTTACCCCTTAGAAGGTGAAAGAGGAATTGATCAATTTTTCCTTCACGTGTCAAAGCTTCAATATGATCACGAAGGGTTATACACTTCTCGCTGTCATGGCCATTATGCTCGTGGTAACAGCAAAATGTTCCCGTGTTCATCGTGGGCTTGTAATCCGGGTGCCTCGGCTTTGACTTCGATATCAGGTGTGCTATGCTAAGGTAAATGGCCACGCATGTGGCGTTCAAAGGTGTGTATGCCTCATGCCTCGGGGTAGGGGTTGTACTGACACGTGCTTGACCCACTATGTTAACTACCTAGGGTTAAGGATTATCATGGCGATACCTTTGGTTATCGCGGTAGTGTCCCTTACTCCTTTTACTAAAATGAGACTGGTGAGGATGAAAATCTTTCCTTTTGCACTGAGATTGATATGTCTGTTGACTTGGCAAAGTATTAAGTAAGGTAATGGGAGGCACCGCTGCTGTTTGGAAGGTCGAGGTCTTCTCATTTGGTTAGATCTGGCTTCCACTCCTTACTTGCTGATAAGGGGTGGCTGTGGGGGGTTTAACTTGATACGTCCTTGCCTCGGCGAAGGCATGGTTGTAAACCTGTGCCATCACCTCAGAGTAAGTCTTCCAAGTGTTGGCATTAATCATGTACTTGAAGAAACAATCACGTAGGCCTGACGTGAAGGCCTGGAGGGCGGTATTGTCATTTGCCTCAGCACAGCGAGAATACTCATGGCTGAAACAACCGGCATACTCAGTTTCCTCAGTTCCTCAAATGAGTCTACTGTCTCAGATGAAAGACGGCAATACCAGTTTAATTCTGACATTGACACGTGTCGTGTTGTGATTGGCTTCTAATGTTGACACGTGTCGCGCTATGATTGGCTTCTGATGTCGACATGTGTCGCGCTGTGATTGGCCTCCTAGTTAGAGGGAAACTCTTCTGGGTCCTTGACGGTATAACGTTGACCGATGCTCAGTAGTTTCAAGATTGGTCAAGTATGGTATAAACAGAATCTGCTCCCCAAGGAATTTGTGAGATACATTATTCAACTACATGGTGTGTATGTCACTACTGTGTTTCACTGTGATACGTGTTTCACTTTCAAGTTTTGGGAAGTCTTTTTAAGGGTTATGAGTACTAAGTTTTTGCCCAACATCACATTTTTACCCTCAGACTAACGACTAGTCTGGACAAACTATCCAGACCTTAGTGGATGTATTGCATTTTGTTCGTTCTACAATTAGCACAGTTGTAACACAATTAACTTTATTTTAGTTGCTTGTAACTACGGTTTTAATTTTTGGTTTTGGGTATGGCTGTGTTGAGACATAGTATGGAAATTTTATGCATAACACATGATTAACAGAAGAGTATTGTGATCAGGTAAACACGCCCCAACCCCAATATCACCAAATACCAGGGTAGGGACATGCTGGCCAACACCTGAGGGTGACGAGAAACATGCATACCGATTAAATATTTAATTAGAAAGATATAAACCGATGCATAATCATGTTCAGAGCATACAACTACTAGGAATAATAAGGAAGGAATTATTATGAAAAAGGTACGAACAAAGAAATGATACCTATACTGAGAAGACTCAAGAATACCTATGCTGTAGAGTCCTACGCCGAGATTATGTGCCTCGATCCTAACTCTTAAGGTGGCGCGAAACTAGAAAAGGTGAGTGGACCAAAGGGTATAATAATAATACTAGTAATAGGAAAACCATTTTCTTTGAGAACATACTAACCCCCGGTTTTTGAAAACATATATAATACTACGTATAGGTTTTATGAAAACCCTAACATGCCAAGTAAAACATTTATAAATCATTTGTATGTAAACCCAGTGCTCGGAAATAGTGATATCGTCGTCCGAAGGAAAATCAGTAAAACATCTGTAAATCACATCAGTGAAGTATTCAACTAGAGGTATCATAGTCGCCCAAGGCAGTACCTATCCATCACCCAAAGGTGAAGCTGTATAACTTGTCCATCACCCGAAGGTGAAGCTGAATAACCTGTCCATCACCCGTAGGTGAAGCTGAATAAAATAGCATAACATCCACACCTACACTAGTCGTGGCTGGTGAAGCTGTCTGACATCGCTTTCGGTGGTAAAGCTAAGGGTATATATTATATAAAATTTCACTCTACATCATCTGTGTCCTATGACCATAGGCATCTATACCCGTGGTGTGCAGATGTGCCGTATGATACCCACTAGATAAGTACTAAAAACATGTCTCAAAAACTCATATTAAATCTCGGAGTTCAAATGCTCAAAGCATCATCTCATAAAATCATATAACTTTCCAGTTCAAACATCATCATAACCATAATAAATCCATATCCATAAATCCACCATATTTGTAAATCCGTAATATAAATTATATTCGAAAACCATAAAAATCAATATATGTAAATCCAATAATTCATACTCGTTAGTAAAACATAATTTAGATAGATCATAATTATAGAAATCCGGAAAACATAATATAAAGCATATACAATGCATGAAATATGAAATGCATGCTAGGTTAATAATTTATAAAAATATATATAGTTAAGAGGGGGTCCACTCACTAGTTTTTCCATTGCCCGAAGGCGCTTGAACTATCGAGGATGTAATCTTTTCCCGCTAACGCGCCTAAACATAAATAAGGACCTTCTAGTAAAACTATACTAAAACGTTATAATTTTGGAAAACACATGACGGATTTGGATTCGGCACATCGAGGAACCTTGGGTTTTTCCTCCATGCACCGCCGCAAGTAGCGGTTGGCTATCTTGACTCGTTGGAAAATCCAACAGCTCCAAAAATTCCCAAATTTTACAGGAATGAAGATCTCGATGAGAGGAACAACTTCCATACGTGTGGCCAATGCCAATTTTGCCAAGAAAAGCCCCAATTTACTAAAACCCGTTGGAACCCTAGATTTAGGTGTGCTTTGATTCGACCTCCATACTCACTCCGACGCCTCAATATACCCATGGGCTTTGTTCCTGGACTCAAGATGGGTCTAATAGTGGTGGTGGTTGGGACTTTCCAATTTGTTAGATCTAGCTCGGACACCTTTGGAACCCACGGGTTTCGTTCTTCCTCAAAACAGGGTCAATCTAGGTGGGTTTTGGGTGGAAATGAATGATAGGAGGTTGAGTAGATGTTTGGTAAGGGTGGTAGGCTGTGAATCGCTGGAAAATGGACTAAAAACCAGTAAAAAATTGTTGCAAGAGTAGGTCGGGTTGCTGGTCAAGGCGAACCTGGCTAATTCCCTTCATCTCCTTTTCCCTCATTTCCCTCCTTACTCTCTATTCCCATTGGTCACTCACTCTTTTCTCGTCTTTCTGATTGGGCGTCCCGCTCCTCCTTTCTCTCCTTTATCTCTTCTCCCAACCATATGTTTCTTCTTTCATTCAATCTGGGCCACACACATGGCTTTCCAGATTTTGCTTCAAAAATATGGACCTTTCTAGAAAATAATCAATTTACTAAAATGCCCCTAACTTTAAACATTAGTATCTCCTTCGTTATAACCCCAAATCATGTTTCATTTGTGCCCACGCGTTCGTAGCGACAAGTACTATCCAAATATGCCAAGAAAATGGATCTTATGTGACATGACAAGGCAGTCAACAAAAGTCAACATTCTACCACGGAAGGCATTTTTGTAAACACTTATCAAAATTATAAAAATCATAATTTTAGGGACGGGTCGTTACAATCTACCCCCTTGAGAAAATTTCGTCCCCGAAATTTAAAATAACTTGCTAAATGTAAAATACTTGGAAATAGAGAGAAAATATGTATATAAATAAATAATATATATATATAAGGAAGAAATCAAGTTAGAGCGGCTGCATAAAAGAGAACCATTCCGTCGCGATCGGATTGCAATTATTGCTCTTGCATGCCTCCAAGCTCATACCTTCTTTCTTACTCGATAACATAGTATAGTACTATACTCGTATAAAAAAAATATAAATTTGAAAATACATATAATTATGTAATAACATAATATCAAAAATATTTGTGTATAATAAGACAACAAAATTAGATATATAAAAACACACTATTCAGAAATTTGTATTGAGTTTAAAACCAATAGTGGAATAACTCACCCAAATTTGTAATGGCAAAAATAAAGTAGTTCAAAACTATTTGCACGAAAAATCAAAACCCAAAATGAAAATGGACCTCGCCAAACCTTCGTCGTGTCACGAATTTCGAGAATAAGTCTGAACCATAGCTAACTAGTAAGTGTTGCCGTAGATGAGCCATCTTGCCCACTTGCTTATCAAACCCAACAAATAAGCCATCAATATTACAAGTTGCCGCCTGTAATGCCGATAACCCATTGTTGTCTCAATATGCTAGTGAGAAGTTCCCGAGGATGCCAAAGTATTGTTTTGCTCCTCACGTGCGAATATGTCTAGATCATCCAATTCATGCCTCAATCGCGATGCCATAATATCCCAGAGCGCACCAATCCAACTGCTAGAAGTGTTTCGATATCCATGTACACCCGAACCATCAAAGTCTTAGGGTGAAGTAGTCGAAAGATGCGTAGAGATGAACATTTGTCATAAAACATTTCTTTTGTGACTATCCATGATGATTGCTCACCAAATCAACGGTATATAGTCTGAAAACTTTAAGTAGGGAAACCATAACTCTGCCGACATCCTTCAAATGATCGTTGCAGTCTTGAGACACACATGTAAATTAGCGCCATAATCGCCAAGCTCAAACCTACATTTATGCCTTCACCAAATCCATGCTAAACTACTACTCAATCCTCAAGACCACTTGAATTCTTCTTGGTAAGTCTGGTAAACTTGTGAGAAGATTACACTCCAATTGTTCCAACTAGCCTCAATATAAAATTGGACGCACGCATCTGCCGAATCGATCTATCGTGAATTCCTCACTGATTGAGCGAGAAACCATGTCGAGAAGGCCAAAGGAACACTCTAGAATTTGAAAGGTCAAAACAAGTTCCTCATAACTAGAGTACAAGATATCTTGATTGAATATACAATTTCGATGCTTGAATGCGTGTAAGTATCTAACTTGATCATGTGATAAGGATTGAGATGGTTGAACACCAACTCAACTTAAATGATAGTCTAATGAAAACTGACGAATGAAGACATAGATTTTTCCTTGGCCCAAATTCACAACGATTCATTCGATAGGAAGTTGATTGGGTAATTCAAGGATTGATAATCATAATTAAAAGCTTCAACGTCTGAGTGGTTCTTCTAGACAGTCTGTCCACTTTAAAAAAATGATATGAAGAATAAAAGAGCGATCCAAGATTAACTAAGATACATTTAATACCAGGAGGTGAAACTGAGATTACGAACAAAGCCAATGCATACCAAAACATCAGAGAGTCTGAAAAATTCGAAAATGAAAAATTATGCCAAGGGACTAAACAATTTCTTTATCATCTCACACCAAAGGTAGAAAGGTCAAACCTGAAAATTAGCTAACAAGGTTTCTTGATAATAAAAAAGGTAACGTCGCAAAAGTATTCGAAAGTTTCGAATAAAGTGAAAACTAAAATTGACTGAAGAGCATTCGATACCTAAGTATTTTCTCCTAAGGTCGCCAATAACTACAATTGCACAATTGGGATAGTACGCGATGGTGCAATCGTAGACATTGACATATCTAATCTATCGCCGCTCCTAGAGAATTAGCTAATTTCAAGTGAATCTAACCAAGTAGTGTGCGAGGTTGATAAAGATCTTACATGTTTCTCCATGGAGATGTGTCATTAAATTCGCACACCAGAATAGTAGTAGATGACACAAAGTCGTAGATAGGATGGTTCTCATCAAGTGGTCCTAATAGTCGAAGGGTAAGAGCTTCACCCGATCAAACTGCATCCATGCACGACTATACCTTCAATAAAACATCACTGTCAAATTCAAAATTCATTAATGTCGATGAAGAGTTTAAGAACAATGATAGAGTGAGGCAACATCTCGAACAAAACTAACTTGTTTCCTAACTGAAGGAAATCGAAATAACCATATGGCCAAAGAATCGTTAGCAACCATCGATAGCAACCGACAAGATCAATGGTATTTCGAGTTCCACAATGTTGATGCATAAAATCAGTGAGGACTTTGGTACAATAGAAAATGTTAAGTTTGTGACCTTCGCTAGATTGCTCCGGTCACTAGTGTGGATAAGTATGTAAATGGATAGAGACAGGGAAGCAAACACAAGATGTATGTGGTTCACCCAGATTGGCTACGTCCACGGAGTAAATGAGTTCTCATTAATTGTGAAGGGTTTACACAAGTACATAGGTTCAAGCTCTCCTTTAGTAAGTACTAGTGAATGATTTAGTACAAATGACATTAGGAAATATTGTGAGAGAATGATCTCTACTTATAGAAGAGAGTTTCTAGTTTCATTCTGACATTGACACGTATCGTGTTGTGATTGGCTTCTGATGTTGATACTGATGCGAGAATCACTTGACACACAAATTAAACCCTCTTTTTGACAATTGTAGTATAGATGTAAGTAGGGTATCGTTCTAGGCCGGGGATTAGGAGGGATTGCTAATCTATTCTTAATTAATTTAAAAATATTAAACAAGACTCAAGGACACAAAACTAGGCTAAAAACTCTAATAACTCGAAACACACTTAGAATGGCTCAAAATAATGAAAACAATCAAATTGGACACTAGGAACTGAAATGGACGGAAATTGAATTAAAAGACTAACAACAATGAAAACTAACTAAATAATATAATTTAATAATGGGGGGGGTTTGGTTTTGACGAGAAGTAAATTAAACTTAAATAAATTACAGAATTGACAAAAGCATGAAATTAAGGTGAAAGGATAGATGACGGACTAGCTAGAGGGTTTTTCTCCACACATGACACATATGCAACCTAAATTGATTTTCAGTTGTTCTTTCAATAAATTGTGAATGACAATGTTCCAAGTTAATTAGGTCCGCTTAAATTAACTCTTAGATTTCCCTAGATTCATTGGATTGAATGGAATACGCATTACAACCAAATTATTCCTCATCAAAATCCCTAACTATGGAATACGCATGATAGAGACATTCAACAAAGATCATTAAGTTCAACGGAAATCATAAACATTGACTAGGCATTCATAACTATGGAATACGCATGTTAATCCAGCCTAGAATTCACTTAACACGATTGTGGATAACAACCTTCACTACTTGTGAATATAAGTTCATAACGATTAGGTGAAACTCCCTTATATTCTAGCATCAAATTCATGCATGAAAATTAAGCGTGCACTCTTAATCGACATACACAAATTAGTTATCAATCAAGCAGTTAAGCAAATTAAATCACAACTCAAAAATCACAACTGAAGGTAATCAATTCATATTACAAATATATTCATGGCTTTGAATTAACCTCTAGCCAAAATAAATTTAGTTACACATTATTAACAAATTAAACCAAAAGTAAAACATAGGTTTGAGAAGATAAAACCAAGAAAAATGGAGTGAAACTTTGCTCTCTGTGTTGCTCCCGTCAGTTTCTCCTTGCCTTTGCCTTCTCTCCCCTCTGTCCTGCCTCTGCGCCTCACTGCTCTCTGTCAGTCCCTCTACCCGTGTTTATCTCACGCTGCCAAAGGCAGCTTGTATCATCCCCGAGGCCTCCTTCCAATCCCCCCTACGTCAGTCTCTCTCTCTCTCTTCTCTCGTATATTTCCTTTTTCTTCTTTTCGGTTCTCTCCCTGACCTCCCTCTGACCTCTCACTGCCCTCCTTCTGACATGCGCCCCCCGCAAGGCAGCTAAGCTGCTTCTCCCCTTTTTTTCGTTTCTCCCTCTTTTTTTCTCCTTAAAGCTGCCTTCTTATTTCTCCCGTCTCACTCCTTTTCCCTTTTTTTTTTATTATTTTCTTTTTCTGGCAGCTTTGCTGCTCTCCTATATTATATCCCCCTCTGACCTGCCTTCCATCTCCTTCTTATTCTTTTATTCTTTGCACTCCACTTCCTTCCTTTCAATTATATTTTTCGTCCGTGCTCTCCCACTTCTTAAAAAGGCAGCCATTTCAATTCACAATTAACGATCCACTTGCTCCATCTTTAATTCTTTTATTTGCTCCATTATTTTTCTAATGGTCCACCCGTGTTCCACTTTCCTGTTTATTATTTAAACCCATTTGTGCTAATTTTATTTTCTTTGCATAACAAATCCTATAAACACAAAAATAACGTAAATAGCTCAAAAATATAAGGAACTAACTAAGAAAAGACGAGTGAATTCGAAGTAAAAATATATATAAATATGATCCGATCAGATACGTGTCACGCTATGATTGGCTTCTGATATCGACACGTGTCGCGCTGTGATTAGCCTCCTAGTTTGAGGGAAATTCTTCTGGGTCCTTGACGGTATAACGTTGACTGGTGCTCAGTAGTTTCGGGATTGGTCAAGTATGGTACAAACAGTGCTCCCCTAAGTTCCCGAGTGAGGGAAGCTCCTTGGTTGGGGACTCGCAAGATCCAAGCTATTGAGTAATCACGAAACTTCTAAGTACCAAAGTGTGGTATCATTTTCACTTGCCATATATGTCTCATATATAGATGTGGCATCTTCTCTGTAAGTACTTTTCCTTCATCCAGGGATGGTATCTTTAACCGATGAAGATGCACAAGGTAATGTATCAATTTCACTTGTAGTTTACTTGTAGTTTCGGGCTTGGTCAAATGCGTACAAACCCTATAGTAGGAGTCCCCCAAGTCGCCGAGCTAGGAGATTTACCAAATGAGGTAATAGACAAGGTAAGCAATCAGACTTCCAAGCAAGCAACCTGGATTGGAGGTTCGACTTCAGCTTTCGGTTGATTGTTCTCCTTTTACTTGTGTCGTAAACAACAACAAAGATAAGGAGAAGCAAATGGAGAAGAGATGATATGAGATACTTTTGCTTTTGAAGAAGTAACTTTCCACAGTCTTATTCTGGAACTGGGCTGGAGGGTTTACTGGTTTCCTCGAAAGTATAAGGCCGACTCAAGAATTTGAGAGTCAAAACAAGTCCATCAAATCTAGAGTACGTTCGACCCTGATGATATGGGATATTTTTGCTGTTGACAAAGTAGTGGATGTATCGGTACGTGTTCTGTTAAGCTTGTCTCCACATGCTTCCTTGTATCATTCTCACTTGCCCTATCTGTTCCTCAGGCAGATGTGGTATTTTCTTTGGAAGCATAAGATGTTGAAGATGAGTACTCGAGAGCAATGCCAGGTAAGTAATCAGGCAAGGGGTTCTAAGCAGTCAGTTCTTGACTGGAAGCTTGATTCCAAGTGCTGATTTATTGCTCTCTTTCTCCTTGTCTAGTAGGTAAGAACAAGGCCAAAGGAAAAGACAAGGAAAAAGCATGATATTGGATACTCTTGCTTTTAACCCTAATGCTTGTTGGCAGAGGTATTATCGGGGGGAAAAGAAGCTGGGTATTTCGAGAGACTCTGCTGAGAGTGCCCTCTCGGATGTGAAGAAAAGTTGAGCATTTTTTTTATTTGCAGGTCTGCCTGGCTGTGGAGGATGAAGGTTGACATATATAGGAGTCTCTCTAACAACAAGTAGTAGTGTTATTCCTTTACCCTTCTTGGTCATAGTAATATAGTGGGAGCTACAAGCTAGCTTCACGTGTTTTAACTTTGTCAGAGCACTTTGAAAAAGTGGTATGTGGTATCTGGAAAACTGATGTTACGTGTGAAGATTGTAGACAAGCTTTATCCAAGGAAATCTGGCTTTCGAAGTTCGGAGAGTGGTGCCTCTTCGATTTTCGAACAAGAAATCCTGTCGGGGATCTGGCTCTCGAGATTCAGAGAACGGTGCCTCTTCGATTTTTGAGAAAGCAATCATGTTGGGAGTCTGACTCTTGAGATTCGAAGAGCAGTGTTTCTTCGATTTTTAAGAAAGTAATCAAGTTGGGAGTCTGGCTCTCGAGATTCGGAGGGCGGTGCCTCTGCGATTTTTGAGCACGTAATCCTGTTGGGAGTCTGGCTCTCAAGATTCGAAGAGCGGTTCCTCTTCGATTTCTGAGCAAGCAATCTTGTTGGGAGTGTTTTCTCGAATGTGAGTAAAGGTTGGGCATTTTTGCCAGTCTGCCTTGCCACGGAGCACGGAGGTTGACACACATTGGGACTTTCTAGTTATCAAGCAGTGGTGTTGTTCCTTTACCCTTGTGGGTAATAGTAGGGTAGCTGGACCTTCAAAATTTATGTGTCTAAACTTTGTCAGAGATCTTTGGCAAAGTTATATGTGGTACCCGAGGAGTTGATGTTGCGTGTGGAAAGTGGTGCCTCTTCGGAATCCGGAAAGTTGTGCCTTTTTTATTTTTGAACCAACGGCTCTATTGCCTTTTCTTTTATAAGGACACCAATTGTGTGCAAGAAGTACATTCAGAGCGTTGTTGCTTGTAGGAATTTTCCCCTTACTTCAAAGATTTATTGCACCTCATTTCTCCTTCATCATTTATGAGAATGTTTGGCCCATCCGACCATCGTTTTGACTTGAACTTTGGTGAAGAGGCAGCTATGCCTTCTCAAGACAACATATGGCGCCCATCTTTCTTATCCCTCACTAGTCCTCTTACCATTGGGAACTCTGTGATGAAGAATGATATAACTGTTACGATGGTGGCCAGGAACCTTCTCATTCCCAAAGATAACAAATTACTTTCCAAACGGTCTGATGAGTTGGCTGTTAAGGATTCTCTGGCTCTCAGTGCTCAGTGTGCAGGTTTTGTGTCTAATATGGTCGAACGCCTATTTGCTCGAACCCACCAAGTTGAATCATTGGTGGCTGAAGTGATAAGTCTCAAACAGGGGATCAAAGGGCTCAAGCATGAGAATAAATAGTTGCACAGGCTCGCACATGACTATGCTACAAACACGAAGAGGAAGCTCGACCAACTGCAAGAATCTGATGGTCAGATTTTACTTGATCATCAGAGGTTTGTGGGTTTGTTCCAAAGGCATTTATTGCCTTCGTCTTCTGGGGCTGTACCACTTAATGAAGCTCCAAATGATCAACCTTTAGTGCCTCCTTCTTCTGGGGTTCTGCCTAGTACTGAGGCTCCGAATAATCACCCTCTGGTGCCTCCTTTTTCTAGGGCTCTGCCAACTGCTGAGACTTCTCCTGAGCAACCTTTGTGAAGGCTCCCTCTTGTTTGTTTATTTTGATTCATGTATATGTACATATTTGTAACTTATCGGAGATATCAATAAACAAGCTTTGCTTCATTTCAACGTATTGTGTTAAATACACCAAGGCTTCCTTGTGTTGAAGCTTGTATGTTGAATCTTTGTGAGTGAAGCATGTAGGTTGAGGTAGTGCTCCATTAATTTCCCAAGTGAGGAAAACTTCTCGGTTGGAGACTTGAAAAAATACAAGTCATTGAGTGGTCGTAAGACTTCTCAGTATCAAGGTGCAGTAGCATATGGTAGGAGTCCCCCAAGTCTCCAGTCGAGGGAATTGATGAAAAAGGTGTCTTGCTAGTAGCCAAGTTTCCAAAGTAACAAAACTCCACCATTTTCCTTTCTAAGTGGTAGCCCAAAACTCCTCCTTCATATATATTTGTTACGAAAGTTCTTAGGCCTAAAGAAGAGGAGGCCTAGGCTTTTTTTTTTTTTTTTGAATTTTCAAATTTCTGAATTTTCAAATTTTCAAATTTCTGAATTTTCGAATTTCCAAATTTATGAATTTTCGAATTTCCGAAAAAAAAAATAAAATATATATATATATATATATATTAAGCTTTATAGGTGAAGCTTTAAGGTTGAAGCTTTGTTGGGTACCATGAATTGATTTTGCTTCACGCTATCTTGATCAAGATAGTGTGAAGCTTTTGTAGGTGAAGCTTTTGTGGTGGGTGAAGCTTTTGTTGGTGAAGCTTTTATGGATGAAGCTTTTGTGGTGGGGGAAGCTTTTGTGGGTGAAGCTTTTGTTGATGAAGCTTTTGTAGATGAAGCTTTTGTGGTGGGTGAAGCTTTTGTGGGTAAAGCTTTTGTGGTGGGTGAAGCTTTTGTGAGTGAAGCTTTTGTTGGTAAAGCTTTTATGGGTGAAGCTTTTGTAGGTGAAGCTATTGTGGGTGAAGCTTTTGTAGGTGAAGCTTTGGAGTTGAAGCTTTGTAGGTGAAGCTTTGGAGTTGAAGCTTTTGTTGGGTACCATGAATTGATTTTGCTTCACACTATCTTGATCAAGATAGTGTGAAGCTTTTGAGAATTTGTAGTTGTCCTCCATTGATGAAGCTTTTGGGTACCATGAATTGATTTTGCTTCACACTATCTTGATCAAGATAGTGTGAAGCTTTTGAAAATTTGTGGTTAAACTTCATTAATAAAGCTCTTATTGGCACCATTAATTGGTTTTGCTTCACACTGTCTTGATCAAGAGTGTGTGAAGCTTTCTACAAGTTGTAGTGTTTGCATTCTGGAAATGTCTGAAGCAGATGCAAAAGGGCTGAATAGCTTGATCTTCGTATGCCATGCACTGAAGTTGTTGTTGGCTTGCAATAAGACTTTGTTGGTGACTATAACTCTTGTTAGCCATAAGTGATCCCCTAGTTGATTTGTCAAGCTTAAGGGTTTTTTATTATTGGTGACTATAACTCTTGTTGGCCATAAGTGATCCACTCGTCTTCTGGTAGGTGGAATGAATGGTTAGTTGCTTTCATCACTTGGTTAATGGTACGAAGGTGAGTTCTTTCATCACCTTTCATCACATTTCATCACCTGGTTGGTGGCACAAGGTTGAGTTCCTTTTTCACCTGGTTGGTGGCATGAATGGCAAGTTACCAAATGATATTACAGTACGCGTTATACATTTCATCACCTAGTTGGTGGCATGAAGGAGAGTACGGGTTGTACATTTCATAACCTGGTTGGTGGCATGAAGATAAGTTTCTTCTTCACCTGGTTGGTGGCATGAGTGGCAAGTTGCCAAATGATATTAAAATACGAGCTGTACATTTCATCACCCGGTTGGTGGCATGAAGGAGAGTATGGGTTGTACATTTCATCACCTGGTTGGTGGCAAGAAGGAGAGTACAAGTTGTACATTTCATCACCTGGTTGGTGGCATGAAGATAAGTTCCTTCTTCACCTAGTTGGT
Organism: Malus domestica; assembly: GCF_042453785.1. Classification (NCBI taxonomy): domain Eukaryota; kingdom Viridiplantae; phylum Streptophyta; class Magnoliopsida; order Rosales; family Rosaceae; genus Malus; species Malus domestica. Next base: position 33,359,094 of record NC_091669.1, on the reverse strand, counting down.
GGCCTAAGTGGCAAGTTGCCAAATGATATTAGAGTACGGATTGTACATTTCATCACCTGGTTGGTGGCATGAAGATGAGTTCCTTCTTTACATTTCATCACATGGTTGGTAAGAATAAAGGCAAGGTGTCTAGGCACATTGTAGCAAGTGTCGAATGACACAAAGTATGTTGAACCCTTTCAAAGCACAGTTGGCTTACGTATGAATGTGTTGGAATGTATGATTGAACAAATATACTGTGAAGCTGTTCATTTATTTGTATAGTCTTGTTGACATATACTTAGACTTTGTTTCATGTTGGAAGCATTCATGTTAAAGCTTTGAACCCAAGTGTTTCATTGCTAGGAATGTAAGAGGATTAGGACCAAGTTGTCTAAATCACCTTTTTATTGAATTCATGCCAAATAGTCTTCGTTACATAGGATGCCAAACGACTGAAGCGTAACACTTGCACAATGTGAGTTTACTTCTAATAGTACTTCAAGTGATCAGCGTTCCATGGATGGCCAAGGGTCTTGCCATCAGGGCTTCTAAGCTTGTAGGAGCTAGGACGACTTTCTGATGCCAACAACTTCAAACAATTCATCCTAGTTTGGACTAAGTGTTCTTTCACTCGGGACTCTGTTGCAGAGTAATTTTTTTTCCAATACCCAGTCCCCCACTTTGAAAGAACGAGGTTTGACCCTTGAGTCATAGTAGTTGGAGATGCACTGCTTGTAGGCGACATTCCTCAACTGAGCCTGGTTTCTGTGTTCCTCGACTAGATCTAAGTTGAGGGAAGTTGTTTGTCATTTTCGCTTTGCACGTAGTTCTGGACTCAAAACGTTGCTTGCTCAATCTCAACTGGGACAACTGCCCTTGTACCAAAGGCAAGTGAGAATGAGGTTTCTCCTGTTGATGTCTGATACGAAGTGCGGTATGACCAAAGAACTTAGGGTACAAATTCTGGCCACAACCTTTAGCCTTGTCCAAGTTGGTTTTCAAAGTTCGCTTGATTATTTTGTTGATGGCTTCAACTTGTTCATTAGACTGAGGATGAGTTGGGGAGGCGAAACATAAGTTGATGTTGAACTTAAAGCAGAACATCCTAAACTTATTGTTGTCGAATTGTCACCCGCTGTCAATGACTATCGCATTAGGAATACCGAATCTGCAAGAGATGTTCTTCCATACGAAGTCTTCTATTTTTGCCTCAGTAATGGTTGATAAAGGTTATACTTCGGCCCACTTTGTGAAGTAGTTAACTGCAACGATTGCATAGCAAACTTTACCCTTCCCTGCAGGCATTGGGCCAATCAAATCAAGTCCCCATTGGGCCAAGGGCTGATCATATAAGTGAGCGGCTCGGGACGGGAGTGAGGGATAGTTGCGTAGTATTGACACTTATCACATGAGCGAGTAATTCTGATGGCATCTTGGTGGAGTGTTGGCCAGTAATATCTTTGGCGAAAAACCTTGTGTGCTAGGAGGGCTTTATATTCGACCTCATTGTTCGACGCCTTGAATTTGAAACGAAGAGCATACTCCATCGCCACTTTGTCAGGGGTCGTAAGGACTAGTCTTGCTCCACAACCCTGTTGGTTGGATGAGCCATCAACATATAGACTTCATGTTAGGGCAGTTGGTTATATTTTATGAGCTTCCGAGGGTATTGAAACCTCTTTTTTAGGCGTAGAAACAATGTCAACAGGATATGTGAAGTCAGCGATGAAGTCTGCCACTGCGTGGCCCTTCTCAGCTGGCTTTGTTGGTAGGAGATGTCAAACTCACCCAATGCTATCGCCCATTTGATCATTCACCCCGAAGTGTCAGGACTTTGGAGTATCTGTCGAAGAGGATGATTGGTAAGCACGATGATGGAGTGTACTTAGAAGTAAGGGCGAAGTTTTCAAGCAGACATGACCAATGCTAAAGCCAATTTCTCAATGTTAGAGTATCGTGTCTCCGTATCTTGTAAGCCCTTGCTAGCGTAGTAGACAGGCCATTCGACATTACCATCATTTCGAATGAGAACAGAACTTACTGCTGAAGCCGATACCGACAGATAGATAATGAGAGTGTCACCAACCTCAGGTTTGGAAAGCAGAGGGGCTTTAATTATGTAGTCTTTAAGGTTCTTGAATGTCTCGGCACATTCATCAGTCCATGTAATATACTTCTTACTCCCATTAAGTGCTTTGAAAAAAGGAGCATATCTGTATATGACCTTAGAGATAAACCTAATTAAGGATGCCAAGTTGCCAGTAAGGCTTTGGATGTCTTTTGAAGTTACCGGTTCCTTCATGTTGAGGATTGCTTTGATCTTCTCGGGATTAGCCTCAATGCCTCGTTGGCTTATCATGAAGCCTAAGAATTTGCCAAAGCCTACGCCGAAGGCACATTTGTTAGGGTTCAACCTCATTCGATACCTCTTCAGAATGATGAAAACTTCAAATAGGTTGGTGATGTGTTGGTCAGCATGTTTGCTCTTGACTAGCATATCATCAACGTAAACTTTCATGCTCTTCCCAATCTGTTTAGCGAACATCGAATTGACTAGTCTCTGATAAGTCGCCCCTGCATTCTTTAGGCTGAATGGCATGACTTTATAGCAATATAGTCCCCTATCAGTAGTGAAGGCTCTGTGTTCTTGGTACCGGAGGGTTCATGAGGATTTGGTTGTATCTTGAGTAAGCATCCATGAAGCTCAGGAGTTCACACCCTGCCGTAGAGTCTATAAGTCTGTCAATGAGAGGAAGAGGAAAGTTATCCTTCGGGCATCCTTTGTTTAGGTCGGTGTAGTCCACACACATCCTTTGGTCAGATTTTTCTTAACAATGACCACATTTGCTACCCATGTTGGGTAATTCACTTCGTGGACGAAGCCTATGCCTTTGGGTTTTCCAACTTATGCCTTCATTGTTTCGCATCGTTCAGCGTGATAAGATCTTTGCTTCTGTCTCACCAGCTTGGTCTTGGAGTCAATACACAAGCGATGACATATGATATTGGGAGAGATGTCTGGCATGTCCTCGTACGACCAGGCGAAGACCTCAGTGTTCTCTTGCAAAAAAGATATCAATGCCGACCGAATGAGTGGTGACAAGGTGGTGCCAATCTTCACCATACGATCTGGATAATCTTTTGATATAGAAACCTTCTCCAGCTCTTCAGCGGGTTATGCTTGTTGGGTGAAAGTGTCATCTCGAGGATCGTCGGGTTGACTGTTGCCACTGTGAAGATCCAAGTTGGCTTCGTCCGGGCTGGTCTTTATGACTTAGTCATGTATAGAAAAGGTTTCCTTGGGCACATGCAGGTGTTGTTGCTTGACTGAAGTGTTGTAACATGACCGTGCACTAAGTTGATCTCCTCTTATGTAACCATTGCCATAGGGAGTTGGAAATTTCATCAACAACATATGTGTGGATACCATGGCCTTGAGATCATTGATGCATGTGCGTCCAAAGATGACATTATATGCCGTTGGGCAATCAACCACCAGGAAGTTAGTGGTAATGTAGCTGTGTAAGGGCCTGTACCAATAGTGAAAGGTAAGTGTATGCTCCCTAAAGGTTGCACGATATCACCGGAAAAGCTTATCAGAGGGGAAATCGAGCGATCGAGCAAGTGTACAGTTATATTAAGTGCCTTGAAAGCTTCAGTAAACATGATATTGACCGAAGCTCCTATGTCTACCAGGATTCGTCGTACTTCAAAGTTGCCTATGTGAGCTTCCACGATCAGTGGGTCGTTGTGAGGGTCGATGATACCTATTTCTTCCTCAAGGTAGAAACATATTGGATCCCAGTTAGGCTTTGATACTTACCTCATCTGATGTCTTCCACGTGAAACACTTGTTGGCTAGACCTTAAAGCTCGTTCACTATTTTCATGGCCCTGTTGAAAGATTTAGATATGGGTATGCCACCACTTATGGAATATATCACATTCACCTGGCGTTGGTTACAGTTACCTCTTGGATGGTGAATGAGGAATTGAACAATTTTTCCTTCACGTGCCAAAGCTTCAATATGATCACGAAGAGTAATACACTTTTCACCGTCATGGCCATTATGCTCGTGGTAGCAGCAAAACGTGCCCGTGTTCTTCGTGGGCTTGTAATCCAGGTGCCTCGGCTTTGGCTTCGATATCAAATGTGCTATTCTGGGGTAAATGGGCACGCATGTGGCGTTCAAATGTGTGTATGCCTCATACCTCGGGGTAGGAGCTGTCCTGACACATGCTTAACTCACTATGTCGACTGCCTGGGGTCGGGGATTATCATGGCGATACCCTTGGTTATCGCGGTAGTGTCCCTTACTCCTTTTACTAAAATGAGACTGGTGAGGATGGAAATCTTTCCTTTTTCCCTGAGATTGATATGTCTGTTGACTTGGCAAAGTATTAAGTAAGGTAGGGGGAGGCACCGTTACCGTTTGGAAGGTCGAGGTCTTCTCATTTGGTTGGATCTGGCTTCCACTCCCTACTTGCTGATAAGGGGTGGCTGTGGGGGGGTTTCCCTTGATATGTCCTTGCCTCGGCAGAGGCATGGTTCTAAGCCTGTGCCACCACCTCAGAGTAAATCTTCCAAGTGTTGGCATTGATCATGTACTTGAAGAAACAGTCACGTAGGCCTACCGTGAAGGCTTTGAGGGCAGTCTTGTCATATGCCTCGGCATAACAGGAATACTCATGGCTTAAGCGGCCAGCATACATACGTAATGACTCGTCTGGCTTTTGGCAAATAGTGTACAAGTCATCTGCAGAGTGCAAGCAATCGGTCTGGAAAATGTGTTGAGAAACAAACAGTTTCCTCAATTCCTCAAATGAGTCTATCGTCTCAAGTGGAAGACGGCAATACCAATTTAGAGCTCCACCAGATAAGGTAGAGGGGAAGAGAAGACATCGCTATTCGTCGGTGTGCATCCGGTATGCCATGGTGGACTCAAAAAGGTTAAGGTGTTCAATCGGGTCCTTCTTTCCTGTATAGAGTTGCAAGCCAAGCTTCTGCTTTGTCTTTTCTTGAAGAAGGGTGTCGAAGATCCTCCTTGTAAGAGGGCGAAGCCTAGATTGGTTCCAATCAGGTATCTCAGCTTGTCGTTCGACCTTCAACTTGTTTACTTCCTTAAGAAGTTGTAGGACAAAAGGGTCCTGAATGGAGTCATGTATCACTGGAGCTTTCTTTCGTAAATCTTCATATCCTCTTGGAAGTATGAAGGTTTGATCAAGAGCATGTGATTTTTCCCTGGACTCACCGTACTGACTTCCAAGGTATGTTTATCGGAACATCTCTAAGCCCTCTATACCTTCGTGTCTCTCTAGGACTTGTTGCCCATTCCCCAAATTGGTAGCCGGCCTGGGACATAGGAGGGGACCGAGTCTTTTAGAGACCCTTAGGTCATTGATCTTCGAGCTTACATGGATAGGATTGTCTCAACGTTGCTTTAGGAAATATCGACAGTCGCGAAAGATAACTTTCGATCCTTCCACTCCTTCTATAAGGAGGTGCCTTCCTCCACTTCTCCTATTTTGGGTCGAAGCAGCTGGGTTGAGAAAAGTCTCATGTTGATCAATGTTTTGATGATTAGCTCGCTCCTCATCAGGGATACCCATGTCGAAGGAAGATGACCCTCCGTGTTGGGGGGCACCCAGATAATGGTTGATGTCAACAGGGGTAACGAGCTCGTGTGTTTGAGTACGCCTAGTTTCGTGGAGCATCTCAAAGAGCTTCTCATACTGCTTCTGGAGGACCTCATTCTTTATTGCTATCTTATTGTTCTGAGCTTCTAGCTCATCGACTTTAGCTTGAAGAGCAACTCTCTTTCCTTCCTTCTTTCATTGCCTCGCACCAAGTGCAAGAGGGGTGTCATTCTGCGTGTTATGGCTTCCTTCGCTCCCCATGTTGGAAAAGGATGCCTGGTCAAAAGATAGTGTACGAATGGTGGAAACCAACTTAACAAAGCTGAAGAGAGTGGGAATAACTGTCGTTCCCACAGATGGCGCCAAATGTTGATGCACAAAATCAATGAGGACTTTGGTACAACAGAAAGTGTTAAGTTTGTGACCTTCGCTAGATTGCTCCGGTCACTAGTGTGGATAAGTATGTAAACGGATAGAGACAGGGAAGTAAACACAAGATGTACGTGGTTCACCCAGATTAGCTACGTCCACGGAGTAGAAGAGTTCTCATTAATTGTGAAGGGTTTACACAAGTACATAGGTTCAAGCTCTCTTTTAGTGAATACTAGTGAATGATTTAGTACAAATGACATTAGGATAAGTATGGTACAAACACATAACACTCGAGAGAATTCTCAATTTCCAATAATCACAATATTGAATTTGATAAGAACAACTTCTCCTATGCTCACGTATTCCAAGAAAGGTGCAAAATCCAAGTGAGGTCAACATTTGAGGAATTTGTATAAAACTGGCTATAGATGATTGGTAGGGGTGGTAGGCCGTGAATCGCCGGAAAAATGGATGGAAAACCTGTCGAAAATTGTTGCAGGTGCGGGTCGGGTTGCGGGTCAAGCCAAACTTGGACGATTCCCTCCATCTCATTTTCCCTCATTTCCCTCATTGCTCTCTTCCCATTGGTCACTCACTCCTCTATCTCCTCTTTCTAATTGGGTGTCCTGCCCCTCATTTCTCTCATTTATCTCTTCTTCTAACCATTAGTTTCTTCTTTCATTCAATCTAGGCCACACACGTGGCTTTCCAGATTTTGCCCTAAAAATCTGAAGCTTTCTAGAAGATAATCAATTTACTAAAATACCCCCGACTTTAAATGTTAATATCTCCTTCATTATAACACCAAATCACATTCTGTTTGCGCCCACACGTTCGTAGCGACGAGTATTATCCAAATAAACCAATAAAATGGATCTTACGTGACATGAAAAGGTGGTCAACAAAAGTCAACACTTTGCCTAGAAGGGTATTTTTGTAAATTGACTTATCAAAATTATAAAAATCATATTTTTAAAGGACAGGTCGTTACACATGTGGTTGAATGATCAAGATTACAATGTAGTAAATTGTGTGCTATTTGCGTTGTCGCCCGAGAGGGCAGTACGTGAGCGCGATTAAGGCGCTAATTGGATGATTTATGTGTATTTCCCAATAAGGGGCAATATGGTAATATTGCACCCTCGAGAATTTGTTAATTTCTTATCGAGACAACAGTGAGTTGTCGATACCGCAGGCTGCAGACTGTAATATCGATAACTTATTTGTTGTGTTCGTTAAGCAAGTAGACAAGTAGGTCATTTTACGTTAGCATCTGTATTTTCTTATTTAATTAGTTAATTATTGTTTGGGCTTAACCCAAAGATACTACACCCTTACCTTCGAGGTATGTAACGCAATGAGTGCGTAGGTGAAAAAATATTCTATGTTTAGTTTCATTTCAGTACAATTACTTTAACTTTACGTTATTATATATATATATATATGTATGTATTCTAACAGGATGTTATATTACATATATATAAATATTTTCGACATTATGTTTTTATAAAAATAGTATATTATATTATTATGTTGAAGGAGAAGGAAAGTATGAGTTTGTGGGCATGAAGGAGGAATCACTACACACCGATCGCAACGGAATGACATTCTCTTTTATGCAACTGCTTTAACTTGATTTCTTCCTTACATATACTTTATTCCTACCTTTTTTAGTATATTATGTATAGCAAATGATTTTAAATTTCGGGGACGAACTTTTTTTAAGGTGGGTAGATTGTGACAACCTTTCCCTAATTTCACAATTTTATAAATTTTAAAAGAGTGATTTTATGAAAGTTCCCTTAGAGGTAAGGATGTTTGACTTTCGTTGGCCGTCTTTCATGACGTGTACCACCTACTATTTTTGCGAATTCTTAAAGTACTCGACAATACGAACGCATGGGCGCAAACGGAAAGCAATTTGGAGTTATAACGAAGGAGTCGTTAACGAATGAAGTCAAGGACAAAATGGTCAATTGATTATTTTCTGGAAGGCTCCAGATTTCTGGAGCAAAGAATTGTTATGCCACGTGTGTGGCTGAGATGGAAAAGATATGAAAGATAATGAGGGTGCAAACCAATTAGAAGAAGGGGGAAATGAGAGCTGTGGAATAGAAGAAATGAAGGAGTGTGAGGACGAATGAAAAAACAAAAAAAAAAGTTGCGAGAAAGAAAGGATGAAGGGAATGACCAATTAGAAATCAAGAAGGAAAGAAGGGCCAATAAGATGAGAGGTGGAGTGACCAATCAGAAGGAGAGAGGAAAAGCCGACCTAGCCTTTGACCCGACGCCCTTTGTGGCCCAGTTCTAACCCGGACACCCCGAGTGGTTTTCCAGCGACATCACGTCTTTTTCCAGTGAATCAGAACTCCCCATCACCTGCAAACACCATCGCGCCCCTCCTCCTTCGTTGATCACCCAAAAATTCAACGAGATTAGGCCCATTTCGTGGTGTACGGTGGTGTCGGCACCGTGGTGTTCTTGGTGGCAATCCGCCAATTTTTGAAGCAAATTCCCTCAATCTCTACCACCATTAGACTCCCCTTGAGCCCAGGAACAAGGCCCAAACAACCTTAAGGGCGGCGGAACATCAGTGACGGTGACTCGAAGCTCACCCTTTCTAGGGTTTCCGGCAAGTTTGAGTGAAATTGGAGCATTTCCTGGCCAAATTGGCCATAAGTATAAAACTTGCTATACTCATTGATTCAACGATCCGACCATTAGATCGTCACCAAACTTTAATACGTAATAGTACATAATATTTAAGGATATTAGGAATTGACGGATTAGGAATCTGACGCATGGATCTTCCTGGATGGGTTTTCTAAGTTTGTAAACCTAAACGTCGACCGTCACTTAATTTTGGCAATTGGCAGAGATCCGACCGTTCGATCATTTCGAAACTTTAGGATGTTGTTCTAGAAGCTTATAGAAACTCTTGGGAAGTTACCGATCAGAAATTCAAGATGAGGATCTTCTGGATCGAGTTATGTAGGGTTGTGGACCCTACCGTCGACCTTTGACCGACTGTTGACTTTTGGTCAATGGGTTACAAATCATCCTAGAACATCCTTGGGGATGTATTTTATGTAAGTTACGTGTTCTATCGATAAGAATTTTGAGACGTGATTTGATATTTGTTCTAGGCAACGATTGTTCGTGACGCCTTGATATTCATGCTAGGGAATTATAGAGTAGACTTCAAGTGAGTAGGTCTTTTCCTCTTTATAGTGTGTGTATATATATATACACATATGTGTGTGTGTGTGTGTGTGTGTGTGTGTGTGTGTGTGTGTGTGTGTGTGTGTGTGATTGATAGTTTCCATTTATGCTTTTGAAAAAGAATTTCTTACGTACTCCTGGATTAGACTAAAGTTTATAAGAATTAGCGAAATGACAGAATTTATGAAATATGCTACAACCTACAGGATACACAGGTATGCTTATGATCTTTGATGCCATAATTATATCTATGGCTATGAATGTTAGTATGTTGATTAGAAATATCGAATTACTGTGGCATGTTTATATTTATGTAGTCTGCTTATCATTACTGCACCCCAGTTTTAATGCTCGCCCAAGGCTAGGGCCAGTCTTTCACATGTATGTTCACCTCCGCACTGCACCCTCACCTTGGATCCAAGTAGGTGACAGTCCTATCGTACAAGGGCAACTCCGACTTGTAGGTGACCGCGAATAACACCAGTGTTCACATGATTGTAGCACTAGAATGTATATTATGATTACATTCAGTCTTGTCGTACAGGTTGCATTAGGCAACTCCGACTCATGTGCTAGCATAGATTGATAAGCATCAATTCAGTAGTACATGTCGCATTAGGCGACTCCAACTTGTGTGCTAGCATAGATTGTTTGAGCACCTGATTTTACTTATATTACTGTTGAGATTTTGTGATTTTGGATATCATGCCCTTAGTTACGAGATAGTGTCATAATGAATTCTTGAGATTTTGCAGGCTACGGTAAGTATTTTTATACTATACGTAGTATGTATATTTTGGAAACTATACTTGTTTTACTACAAGGAGTTATAACGCTTTCAAAAATGTTTTTATAAAACTTTATTTTTAGGCCCACTCACCCTTATTTTTTGCCCTTCTAGGTTTTAATAGCTGAGATTTCTTATTAACGAGGATTTGTGGCAAATCTTGGTATTGGAGATTACCTTCGATGGTATGATTCTCAATCCACTCTACTGTACTTTACTTATGCTCTGACATCAAGTGTGAAATGGGTTCATTCCCGCTCACAGCGCACTCTTACATTTAGGCACTTTTAGGTTTAATTTTATTCACATTTTCCACATCACTACACTTTGTGGCTTCGTCACCTTCTAGGTGTTGGCCAGCACAGTTCGATTCGGAGTTCTAGTGGACATTCCGGGTTGGGATGTGTCAGTACCCATGTAACTATTGATATTTTTTAAGAAATAACTATTAATATATTTAAAACATAAAATATATACATATAATCAACATGGGTACGTTCACAAAAAGAATATGGGTACATATAAAAATTCAAAATTATGGGTAATAATTAAAACTAAAAAGAATATTGGTACAAATTACAAATAGAAACATATGGAAAAAATAATACAAAAAGATATATATGGAAATGATTAATAAGTTTTTCATTTTTTAAATTGACAAATGATGACTTGTAAATAATTTTAATATTAAAAAAATAACATGAAAATTAGTCAAGGAACCTTGATAAAAAAATAAAGTTTCAATTAATGAGAAAGAAAAATAAGAGATGGAACCTAATTTATCTTTATTTTATTCTCCGTAACTTATAGCTTAATTAATTCCAACTCACGCAGATAGACAGCTAATTGGTTTTTTGTCTAGGTAGACAAACTACATGATAAGAACAAATTTTTTATTTTATTTTAAAGAAATAGTTATTATTGTGGTCCATGAGAAACATGTACACTTGCAATTAAAACAATTGAATTAATCTTCATTTAAGTAGATTAACAAGGATATTTTTTTTGTCAAACTTACGAAGGATACGTTTTTATGTATATATTTAGGTTGCAAGAGGGTGTAGTATTAGTATAACTAGTTGATTACTGTCAGGTTGAATGTTTCATATAGTAGGATTCTCTCTCATCTTATTATTATTCTCTTTCATTCCCTCCTCTCACATTTTTTTTTCTTTTCTTTTTATCTATATAAAAAAATTCAAAACAAAATGCAAATATGATGTAATCGTAACTATTTAAACAGAAAGAGATATAAGAGGAGAGAGATTATAAGAGGAAGAGAATTCTGCTCCTTGTTTCATAGTCAATCAAATGAAATTGGGTTTAATAAAGTCAATGACTTACGACAAGTTGAATGTCCGCTTCGAATAAAGTCAATGATATACGCCAGGTTGAATGTACACTTGGAAGCTTACCTTCACAACGACCTTGAACTTACTTCACGGGTTTACTTTGACTAGGTCTTCGGATAACTCTTTATTTTCTTAATTTGAGAGAGAGAGCTGCAGAATCCTTCTAGATATTTTACGACGTGTGCTTACATATAGTCCAGAAAAAGATGAACTGACTGAGGCCTGGTTTGGTACTGAGGTCGTACTCAGTGCACAAGGCTCTCACTTTACGCAGGGTTTGGAAGAAGTGAATGTCGGCTAGCCTTACCCCCATTTACGCAGGGTTTGGTACTGAGGTGATTTTGAAAAAAGCTGATATCAAAAAAAGCTTTTTTGTGTTTAATAAACATTCAGTTTCAGTTTTTTTTTTTCACAGTTTTGGGTGAAAAAAAGTCAAAAACAAGAAGCTGCAAAACCCAGCTTTGAAAAACCGGCTTTTTTCACATCTATTTTACATGAAAGTTTACCAAACACTATAATACTGTTTTTTTTTTTCAAAAGCATTTTTACAAAAAAGTTTACCAAACACTCTACAACTTTATTTCACAGCCGTTTATTCTCACAGCACAGCAGAAGTTGTTTTTTTTTTTCAAAGCACATCAATATCAAACCAACCCTGAGTCAGGTGATATTATTTCTTTTTTGAGAAAGATGAACTAACTGAGCCCAGTGATATTATTTCTTTTTTAAGAAAGATGAACTAACTGAGCCCAGTGATATTATTTCTTTTTTAAGATGTTAGAGGGATACATGAAAAATAAAATAAAAAACTGCTAATTTTATTCAAATTAGGACCCTAAACTATCTTTCTAGTAAAATAATTCTCTAAATTCATTAAAAACTGCTAATTTCATATTTACTATAAACTCATGAAAATAACAAATTTACCGTAAAAAGTGTATGCGACACATTAACTTAAATTGACGGAAAACTGAATAAAATAGGTTCAAATTTAACATTAGGAATGTAATTGGAAGATTTTAATTAGTTTTTCATAAAAATAGTTTAGATGCCTAATTTTTACTCAGACAATAATTAAAGGACTAAATTGAAACATTACTTAAATAAATTAGTACTAATTACAGTCTCCGATCCTAGTGTGAATTACAGTCTCAAATAAATTAGTACACAAAAAAATTAATACTAATTGGGAGTATACGTATGAAGCAGTAGATGTTATATTCATCCAGAAAAAAAAAAAAAAAAGTGTTTGGCACGTCATACGGTTGGATCCATATGTCATTGTAACTCGTAGCATACGATTTTAACTTTCACGACATACAATCATTTGTAGTCATTGCAAGTAAAGACATTTGAAAATACAGCTCATTGGACGAATAAAGACAAAGAAATAAATTAATAGAAATATGCTGTATATTCAGAAATCAAACATGACCTTCGAGGCTTAGAATTATATAAGAAACATACATCTTTTTCATTATAATTAGGTGTGACTTTGAGATTGTGAATACTTAAGAAAACATGGGGTTAACATTAACATTCTTTAAAGCATGTGGCAATATCTAATCAACTTTTTTAGATATTGAGCTAGCGCAATGAATAATAATAATACATTTTCGTTTAAGAAAATGATAATAATAATGATGTCCGTTCTTTTGTTTTATGCATATGAATGACAAAAAAGATTTATAAATTGATAATTTTTTTTGCATATTTGATCTTTAAATGATAATAAAGAGAATGAACATTTCTGATTATGATTTTTGAATAACAAAAGTTTGTCAATCATAAGTGGAGGACAAACACTTTTCATATTTACACAAAAGTAAATACCATAATGTAAGTACATATTAGCCATAGTAAAAAGAAATGCATGGATTTTTTAATTGACCACCAATTGATTTCAAGCATAACATATGCTTTGGGTAAACAACCGGTTATTAAAGCTCTATCTATCATTTCAAATTTCAGTAATTATTCAATATGTACAGTACTTCTATGTGAACTTTCATTTTGATAAACAATAAGTTGACAAACAACCGGCAATCTGCTCCTGGTTTCAAACTCAACGGTGGTAACTAAACACAATAATTGTGCTTGTTGCAGGATTTAACCCAACAGCTTACGGCATCCCTATCAAAGGAGAGTTGACATTCAGTGAGAGTCCACATATATAACAAACTGAATGAATCCTCAATTGCATGCTTGCCAGACTGGCTGGTAATTAACTCCTTAAACACGGCATTGATTTATTTGTAAATACTTGCGCAAGCATTCTAGAAACTCAAACCCTAAACCATGAGAGAGAAATTTAAATATGATATATATGTGATTTATAGTCCATTGTTTTTGACATAGCGGGTTATGGTGTCGACGTTAAAAGGAACTGGTCATATGAAAGACAATTATGTGTTTATGTTCCTCCTTTTAAAATGTCATCTTTGAAAGTCAGAGGTCTAGTGGTATTCGACAATTATGTATTTATGTTTGTTCTTTTAAAATGGGGTGTGATATTCACACATTTCATTTTACTTCACACACCGTTTTAATTTTCGGCCGTTGGATCAAATGAATTGAAGAAGATCAACGAACAAAAATTATCAAGGGGTGCGTGCGAAGTAAAATGGGGTGTGTGGATAGCATGTCATCTTTGGAAGTGAGAGGTCTAGTGGTATTCCTCTTCACTTGTAAGTGAGAGGCTTTATATTTGATTTTTGCCAAAAGCGAAGTTAAACCACATTATTGCTAGATCATTGTGTGGTTAAGTCCACCCACTCTTCTTTAATGTAGATAATATCATTTGTTAAAAAATGTCATTTTTGATGCTAGACAATGGCAAAACGTTACGATACATGTCGATAGTATACTAAAGGAAACCTTTTGTTTGTATATCATTCAACTCTATTAGTTATCTAATTACTTTATACGATTTTAGTAATATATATATATATATATATAAATGTTATTGTCATTCCAAAAATCTCATTATACACTCCTCACAAGTGTATTTTTCTTTCTAAATATAAAAAGTTTGGAGTGTAGAATGAGAATTTTGAAGTGCTAATTACTATATATATATAAGATTCTTCATTTTTACCGTGATTATTATCTTATTCAACACACATTTGAGTGTGTAAGCTTCATCAAATATTAATATTATTACCTTATCCTAACCCTTGTAAAAATAAATAATTATTATTTTTAAAGTAAACTTTGTGTTCAAACCTTATTTATGCACAGCTAGCTAGATTGGCTAATCAAGTTTACAAAGCTAGAATAAATCTAACCATGGCTAGTTATATTTAATTAGAAACAAAAGCTGCTAAATTATTTCATTCAAGTAATTTACCTAGCTAATACTTTCCCTGAGTGCTCAAGTAGTTAGTAACTCTTGTATAAAAATAAAAAAAAATAAAAAAAAAATAAAAAAGTAGCTAGTAACTGTTCGACCATAAAAAAAAGTAGCTAGTAACTGAAAGCTAAATTACGTTCAAGGAAACGACCAAAAAGTCAACACGAATAAACGAAACGAGAAGGGGGGGATTTGGTTGGGTGGCTAGAGATTTTGCAGGGATCTTCCAAGGAGCTGGAGGAGTGGGGAATATTTGCTGCGAATCAAGCTTTATGGCGGAAGCAGAAGCGGTGCGAGCAGCTTTGGTGGCGTGTGTAGAAAGAGGGTTTGGGTTTGCCCAAATTGAAACCGATTCAAAGGTCTTGGTGGACATACTCACAGGTGTTAGTCTACCGGAGGCTGCAATGGAAGGTGTTCTTTGGGACATTCATCATCTTAAGCTACAGTTATGTTCAGTTAAGTTTCTTTTCACTCTTGTTCTTGTAATGGGGTTGCGCACTTGGTGACAACTCATGTTACAAGGGTGGGGGGATGTCATATGTGGGATTATTTTGAACCGGAGTGGTTAGTCAACACTCTAGCTTTTGATGTAAACATTTCAATTCGTATTTAATAATATTCTACTCTTTGGAAAAAAAAAAAAATTTACTAAAATTCATCGTTAATTTGAAATTCACGTGAAAATAATAAAAACTCTAAAATTTTATTGATAATATTGAATAATGAACTGAACCATACATAAGGCGACATCAATTAAAAAACACAAAATCCTAATTCGTTTGAAACACTAGAAGTTCTAGAATAATGACACTATTGTTCACCAAGAAACAATTCTAGGCCAAAAGAAACAGATTTACTGATTAGATAGTAATGAGTGTTTTCTATTCTGATCACCTATTACAGAAGAAGTTCTTGGCTGAGGGTGCCTTATTAGTGGCTGCTTTTAATCCGGGTCTCTGCGTACTATGTTAATTTGTTGTTTGTTTAATGTTTTTTTTTTTTTTTTGTGACCACTTGGTATTATGGTTTTGTGATCTTCGTCTTTACTTAGTGAGAAATTTTACATTCAAATTTAGTAGATGTAGAATTCGAAATCAATTTATACTCACACCCTTTAGTATAAATATATTGTTGAATAAAAAATATATTCTTTGCGCCGTTGGAATTGATTCTTTAAATAAATATTAATGCTAGGGAGACGGGAGACCATTCATATTACATTTAATTTGACAAGTAATGCATAAACCAATATCTAATTAGATCAATTCATTAATTAATGTGACGTGTACATTAATATAATACATAAATGTGGTATCTCTTAGCAATCTTCTAATAAAAATTAGAATTCGAAATATACATGTTTAAACTGAAGAAAATTAATGTTTGACTATAGAATAATTTGACAACATAAAAAATAGCTTAACTTCATATAAGTAAATGAAAAATTCGTTAAGTTTCCAATATGAAACAACACTCCACATCCTTTAAACAACAGTATGAAAAAGAAATATGGAGATAGGCAATAAGTTTGGTTTCTTTATACTTGTTACTCTCTTCAACATAGGAATTAAGAAACAAGGAAGTTTAGTGTGATTGTTTGGACCAGCGTATTAGGAAACATACAGGTTTAATTATGTGGCCTACACGAATACAAGGATGTAGTGCCTCACTAAGTGTGCACGTACGACATGCCCCCAACTAAGGTTTAGGACAGGTGGTAGAGACTAGCTATAGTCTTTGTTTCGTGCCTGGTGGATTGTTTTAATAATAATTTTATTTAATTACTGCATCTTAAATTATTTTTTTATGTAGAAAATTTAGGCGGTATGAAGGACATAAACCTTAGTCATGGGGAGAATATAAACCTTATTCCGTATAATGCAAGAAAAAAGAGAAAAATAACATGAAAAGAAGAGAGATATAAACATTACCCCTCTAAAAGCAAAAAAAAAAGGGCAAGAAAAAGAGGGAGCATGAAACCTAATGACACATACCCCGACCCGGAATGTCCACTAGGACTACGAATCGAGCTGTGCTGGCCGACACCTGGAAGGTGACGAAGCCATAAAGTTGATTACGTGGAAAAAGAATAAATTAAAACCTAAAGGTGCCTAAATACAAGAGTGCACTGTGAGCGAAAATGAACTCATTTCACATGTGACGTCAAAGTATAAGTAAAGTACAGTAGAGTGGATTGAAAATCATATCATCGAAGGTAATCTCCAATACCAAGATTTGCCACGAATCCTCGTCCCTAAGAAAGCTCTTCAACTAGACCTGGAGGAATAAAACAAGAGTGAGTGGCCAAAAAAATAAAACTTTAGTAAAAACCTTCTAAACGATATAATCCCTCACCGTAATGCCCGTTAGCTTCCAGAAAATCATACTACGGATAAACGCGAGATCAAAAGTATACTAACATTGAATCCAAAAGTATACCACATCACAGTATTTCATTAGCAATAAAAACAATCAAATGATTAATAACTCATACTAGCACACAAGTCGGAGTCACCTATGGTGACCTGTACGACTTCCCATATTTCATCACATATGCTAGCTCATCACATATTTCATCACATATGCTATCACATATTTCATCACATATGCTAGCTCATCACATATCTTATCACATATGCTAACTCATCACATATGCTAGCTCATCACATATTTCATCACATCAGTCGGAGTCACCTCTAGTGACCTGTACGACTTATCCATAGCTCAATAAGTATACCTGCACACGAGTCGGAACCACCTAAAGTGGTTTGTACGACAGGACTGGGTGTAAATAAATACGCTCAAGTGCTACGATCACGTGAAGACTGTGTGAACAATCGCGGGTCACCTACGAGTCGGAACTACCTATAGTGGTTTGTACGACGAGACTGTGCACCTACCTTGAATCTAAGGTGAGCATAAGGTGCAGGAGGTGAACATCACGTGAAGGACTGTGCCTTGGCCACAGGCAGGAGCACTAACACCGGGGTGGAGCTCTCAATACATCTCAACATAACATGTACGACCCATGGGCAACTCGTACAACAGTGTCGGAGTTGCTTAAAACATGCATGTAGTCATGCCATAACTCCATTATTTCAACTAATACCATGAACTTACCTGAACTTACCTGGTTATCCTGCATTCACCTTGCACTTCAAAGTGTTCATAATAATTGTGCTCAATAATATACTTATGGACATGCCTTGATGCAATTCAAAACTTAACCATATCGTAGTGCTGCCAAATATATATATATACACACACACACACACACACACATTTTCGAACAATGACCCTCACCTTGCACAATTTCCCAAACAAGGCTATTGTTTCAATTCTTTAATCTCATTTATGTTATGGATGCATCTAACGTTTCGTTAGACTGCCTACGTACCCTAAATAAGGATTAAGCCATTCGTAGTACACAATAATTACTTCAAAGCATTCACTGTAATCATAAGCAATAATCAATTTATAAATGTTTATGGAATTATCAATCATATATGTGTGTGTGTGTGTGTGTGTGTGTGTGTGTGTGTGTGTGTGTGTGTGTGTGTATCTATAAGACCCACTCACCTGAGATCCACGCTACGACTCCCTAGCACGCATATCAAGACATCACGAACCATTGTCGTCTATGACCAATTATCAAATCATATCTTATAGTTCTGACCAATAAAAATACATAATTTACATAAAACAAAACCCTAAGATTTGATCCGGAACATCCGCATTACGGATTTCCAATCCGTTACTTCTAAAGATGCACATTAAGCTTCTAGAACAACATCCTAAAATTTCATTACGATCCAACGGTCGGATCTCCGCCAATTGCCAAAAACCAAGTGGTGGCAACATTTTATTTTATGAACTTACAAATCCAATTCGGGAAGATCTGTGTGTTGGATTCCCAATCTGTAAGTTTCTATGTTCCTTAAATATTATGTACTATAATGTAGTAAAGTTTGGTGACGATCCAACGGTCGGATCGTCGATTCACATCTTTACCAAGTAACGTATCTTAATGAATTTAGGTCCAGACTATCAACCTACGATATACAATCACCAAAACTGAACTCAAGATATCTAATTTAGCCTAAGAATAACATCGAAGGTCCCCTGGCCACGCGCCGCTGTGGGTGGCGGTCGGCCTCCCCAACTCGTCGGAAAATCCAACTATTTCAAAAAATTATCAAAATTTATAGGAATGAAGATCTCAATGAGTAAAGTAAACTTTATACATGTGACCAAGTCCAATTTGACCTGGAAGAGCCTCAATTTTGCTAAAAACCGGTCGGAAACCCAACAAATGTGTGTTCTTGATTCGTCCCCAATTCGACTCCGACGCTCCAACCAATGATTGGGCCTTGTTCTAGGCCTCAAGGGAAGCCTAATGGGGGTGGAGATCGACTGTAATTCATTAAAAAATAATGGATTTCCACCATAGAAGCTTTTAGGTATCCTGCCGCAAAACACCATAGTTTGGTCCAATTTTCGTCCAATCTTGAATGAATGATGAAGGAGAAGGAGTGTGAGGGTGATTACAGGTGGTATTTGGGTGAAATTCGCCTAAAAATTGGTTAGGAACCACCGGAATCCAATCGGGTCAAACAGACTAGGTGTGCAGGTCGACAGGATCCGATGTGATCACACCCCTCTCCCTTCTCTCCCTTCTCCTCCTTCTATTGTTTCTGATTGGATCTCCTCCTTCCTCTCTCTTCTCCCCATTCGGCCACTCTCTCCTTTCTCCCCTGTTCCCTCTTCTTCTCCCCCGTTTTCATTCTTTTCTGTTTTTCCCACCTTTTTTCCCCACACACACATACCAATAGTCTTTAGTTCAATGAATAATAACAATAAAAAAATAGTGTAAAATAACTAAAATAGTATTTCATTCCAAATACTTTTGAGTTCGTAACTCAATAAAACTTTAATAGTAACTCCAAAATCACTTCTACATGTGCCTACGTATCCGTAAGATCAAGCTCTATCCAAATATGTCAAGAAACATGACAAAATATACGAGAATCACATACGTCCTCGAAAAATCACACTTTGCCCGTAAGGCGTTTCCGTAATTTCACGCATTAAAATTTTAAAAACCATAATTATTAGGGACGGGCTGTCACACCTAACCCCTCTTCCTTCTCTCTCTTCATAGTTTAAATAAATTTAGTGTAGATTATTTTATTTTTCATCAGGAAACTTATTTGAAAAAATATTCAATTTAAAACCTAATTAATCTAAATTGTGAGAGAGTAAACTTAGTTAAGAGTAGAGGGAGAACTAACTACTCTAGTCAACATGATTAATCACAAATATACCAAGCTCAGAATAAAAAGAAGGGTGTTTTAACAAAACACTCACAGTATTGTTCACTTTTAACAAAAAACCACATTTTTACCTTTAACTGACACTATTCATTATACCTTTAAAAAGGGCTTTTCGTTAAAAGAGAAGTTTTTTTGAACTTTTCGTTAGTTTTCCTGAAAAAGAATTGAGGCAACTTAAATATAATATGATCTCAGCAAAAGGAAAAAAGAACTTAAATAATTAACATGATAACTAAAATAAAACATGATAATGGAATGTAACAAAACGGGACCTCGAAAAGGTTCATGAATCCTTCAGAACAAAGAATAAGAAAACATGATTGGAAAGAAGAAACCGGCCAGCCTACATCAGATTGAAATAAAAATCTAAATGCTTCCATTACACACAAAGTATTAAATTTAATTTATTTCATTTCACTTCCTAAAAGAGTAAAAAATGCTATAAATACGTGCTTTCTTTTCTCTGTTCTTTATTTATTTTGTACTCTTCAGAAAGTAATTAACACGCAAATTACAATATATAATCCAAGTGGAAAAATTTTAGTTTTTTTTTTTTTCTTTTCACAAGAGCCCATATGCCCAAGATTCTTGACCCCAGCTGCTGAAGTCATCATCCCACAAGCCCATGCTGTCATTGTTACTGTTGTTGTTGCTGTAATCACTGTCAGGCCACTCAAAATCTGGGAGATGCAATTCTTCAAGAAAATTGGATAATGAATTTGAACAAGAAGATGAAGAGGTTGATGAAGAAGGAGGAACACCAGGAACTAAAATCTCATGGGGCTCAATTAGTGGAACTTCATCTATGCAGAATCCATCAATCAAGAACTCCATTTTATCCAATCCATCACCTCCCATGTTTTTGGAATCTTCCTCTTTGGCCTGAGTAGGGGCATTTTGGTCAATTTCAAATTTGTCATTAGCTGCACAAGATTGTTCTTCTCCTCCTTCTGGCTTTTGACTTTGTGATTGTTGGCTTTGGTCATTGACATTAACAATTGGTTTGTGGGTGAGAGGATCAATCCCCATTTTTCTCAACTTCTTCTTGATGTGGGTGTTCCAATGATTTTTTATCTCATTATCTGTTCTTCCAGGGAGATGAGAGACAATCTTAGACCACCTGCCAAAATATTAAGAAACACATTAATTTAATTTTGATGATACATGACGTTCTAACATCTAACATACAAAGAGAGAGAGTTGAACTTAATTGCAATGAGAATGAACACTAATTTGACCAAATAACGCAACTCACATATACACTTAAAGAAAAAAAATATTTGACTTGTGCAGACAATAAAATAAAGAAGGAAAAACAAAACAAATTAAATAATTGTTTTAAAGTGTTTTTTTTTTCATAGAGGATTGACTTTATGGCCACAAGAAAGCTCCAAGTAAACGTCCTTCAAAAATTAAAAATAGGAGAATATACAGAAGGACAAGACTGCATATTCAGCACAGTTTTTTTTTCTTTTTTCTTTTTTTCAATGGAGCATATTCAGCACAGTTGAATTCAATGGATACTTATAAGTTATAACATGCATTTCTCTTATTTATCTGAAGTTAAAAGATAAAAAGTTTAAATAAAAATAACAAAATAAAAAACAAGGGAATATATGTTGGAGTGGGTGTAAAAACTCAGAAGTCCATTTCCCAGAAATTGTGCAAAATTTGGTATTCTACTTGCATGGTCTTATATTATTAATATTTTACTAGAAATTACAAAGAACATAATCTGTTAGAGGTGTGCAATCCCCACACCTCATTTTACTTCTCTCACATCCCTTGATAATTTTTGTCCGTTGATCTTCTTCAATTCATCCAATCCGACAGCCGAAAATTAAAAAAGTGTGTGAAAAGTAAAATGAGGCATGTGGATATCACACCCCATCTGTTATTTACTTTAGCAGTGGCAGAGCTCAATAACTCTTGAAAGTTGCTTTTGGATAAAGCACTTCCTGAAATGAATAATCACAAACCTGTTGCCAAGTTCAGCATGAAGATCAATGACCATTTTCTCTTCATATTCTGATAAAAGACCTCTCTTCAAGTCTGGCCTCAGATAGTTGGTCCATCTCAACCTGCAACTTTTTCCACACCTTAATAATCCTGCAATTCAGACCAACCCACCGCAACTATAATCAGTGAATTGTTCACTATTGTTTTCTTCACTTTTTCATTTAAATGTCAAATTAATTCGGGGAATCATGAATTTTAGTTTGGTGGTTTATCAAGCTCACTTCCTCCCCAGATTAAAAAATAAAGCACAAAACCGAAAGCAAAAAAGTTTTGAGCCACCATTTTCTTAAGAAGAATGAAAAATAAAAAACAAAGATGAAGAGGTGAAACAATGAATTAAAACAAACCCCATTTGTGAAAGCAAAAGAGAAACTGGTTAATTTTTTCAAATTTAAAAGATTAACAAAAAACAAATGTTCTCCCACCCATCTCCTGAAGGAAAGAAACAGAGTGAATAAAAGAGCATTCAAATTTGCAGAAGCTCTCTCTCTTTCTCTCTCTCACTCTCTCTCACTAGAATGGCTATGGAGTGAGAAAAATGAAGTATATAGGTGATATGATATGAGACCTGCAAGCTTAGGAACAGCTCTCCAGCAGCATTGGCCATGGGCGAGGATGAAGTTAATGAGCTTCGTGTCCTCTTCAGCTGTCCATGGTCCCTTCTTCAACCCAACTTTGTCACAGCAAGGTTTCCTTCCCATTGATTAATCCTCACCAAAATCAAACTCACCCACAAAGCTATAATATTAGTAGCTAGCTCAATCAGCTATAGTAGTCCAAGTCTTCAACTTGGCTAGCTAAAGGCCTCAGTAAACTAGTTGTGAGATAAGAGATGCAGATAACAAGGTTAGACTCGTACCAGTACCCAGCTATATATACACATATCTCATAAAATATTATATAATAATAATTCAAATTACCCCCAAGGCCAAGACTACTTCCCTTCTATGGACTTTTTTGCTTGGCTTAGCTGGCTGATGTACGTATTTTATTTGTTTTACCCTCTTTCAACTTATTCAACATTGTAGTTCATTGCGAGCAAAGTGCAAATCAAATAGTTAAAAGCGTTTACACTAATGCTGCAATTATGTGTTCATAATATTAAATTAGGAATTGTTCCTGCATTCACTCAATTCATTTTAAAAAGCACCAAACTAACATCAACACTGACCCAAAAGCTGGTACAAATTCAGCTATTATATGTGAACACTGTATGTACTAGAGAGTGTATCAATAAGTCTTTGAGCTTAACGTGCACTAAATAACATTTACCCTTTCAATTTTGCTCCCATTCATGTTATTTTGATTCCCCATTTTATCTTTGGTAAAAACTAAAAGAGAGTTTTTGTTCCGATTTTGTGTATACACGTGTTGACATGTAACGCGTACATATACGTGCGGGCATCCTAATCAGAAAGCTCCACCTCATCAACTTCCATTGCTTGCGTTTGAATCGTGATACACTCTATTAGTCCATTCCCTTACACACCGTTGAACACAAAACGACACCGCCACATTTCTTGAAGTTGAAAATATGGAACCCTAATAATAAAGAATACTATTTGGATATTCATTAGTGAGTGCTTACTTTTCGATTTTGTCTAATGAGATTTTAGCACATATTTTATTGTTTTAAAATATAATGGACATGCTATTAATTTTTCTCAAGCTTTAAAAAAAAAAGTGTGACATTTTTTTATTGAGCTAAATCAGAAAACGAGTAAATATTCATTAGTGAGTATCTAAATGTTATACAATAATAAATGCTTTTTGTATTTGTCATCATAATTTTTACATTTACACTACCACAAGAAACAATACCATCGGTATGATGATTCATTAATAGTCGTATGTATCAAGCAAAAATAATAAACATGGAAAAATAATTTAATTTAATATAATATAAATATATAAAACTATGAATTAAAAAAAATACGAGAAACCGGTACAAAAATTTGTTTTGGGGTCATTAGTAACTTCTCATTTTGATATTTTTATTATCACGTAATGTTGCGTGATATCGGAACTATATATGTTGTCTGTCACCCTATAAAGATCATCATAATAAAAAATTATCCAAATAAAAAAAAATAAGAAGGTCCAAATCAAAAATGAGAAAGTACATTAAAAAGGTCTAAATGGGGAGGTTTTTAGGATGGTTGCTTCTATTAACACCCCATGATCTTATAAATACACCCCAAGTTCAAAATTATTTTCTAAAATTCCAATTTTAGCCCTTTTTTTTGTTGAAGACACCCCACCTTTTTACAATAGTTAACAAATGAAAACCTTCCAACACCCTAGCTCAACCACTCACCTGCCGCCACCTTCTTCGTCAGTGTCGTCGACCAATGATAGCCATCTCCTTCCCGCCATTCTCTCTCTCTCGAATTCTCACTTCTGCTAATATTCTGCAAGACATGGAATACCATAAAATTGAAAATTTTAATGCCGAAATCAACCTAATCAGGGATACCTACATGATGGGCGGGAAAAATCTGGAAAAATGCTACTTGCAAAGAAGCAATCCTTCCGTTGTCAACTAGGAATTGACTTTCTATGAGTTTAATTGTAAGTGACTAGGAATTGACTTTCTATGAGTTTAATTGTAAGTCGGCATATGTTTTGGTATACTTGAGATCATTTTGTTAATGGAGGTGCCGCCATGGTAGGTGGCTGTCGAGGAGTAGTATAGTGAAGAAAGTGGTGCTGATTTTGTTTGTTTTTATTTTTTATTTTTTATTTTTATCTAATTTAAATAAGGGTTAAAAAGGAAGTCCAAACCAAATAAAAGAAACTGGGGTGTATTCATAATATTGTGGGGTGCCAATAAAACTACATTTTCAGGATTCATCTATAGTTTTCGTAACAATGTGATATTAATTTACAAGGAGCGGGAAATTTGAACTGGATTGCAAACAACAACTGTTGAGAATCGAACTCTAGAAGTAGTCTAATTCTACCTTGAAAGTGTCATGCATTTTTTGCTGGGAACCACTAGCTGTCAGTGCCGCATGATGGTACTGTACCATCTAATAATTTCTCCATCACTTGGGCTCATGAAATTCCGCTCTTTGATCATCATTATTATCATAGACATGATGAAATCTAGGATTTATTGACCAAATCAAGTATTTGTGCAATTGATGAGAAGATTAATTTAATTGCTGCTATGATTGAGAATTTAATTTCAATTCTATTTTGTTAATCAATTACCAAGTTATATAATCATCTAAGAGCCCCATGTATGGGGCACTACATATGTATTTGTATTTGTCTTTTTTTTTTTAACAAACGATATTATCTACATTAAGGGAAATGGTGGGTTTAGCCTCACAATGTACTTGTATTTGTCTTAATTTGAAAGCATCATACGTATTTTTCTTCTTTTGGGTCTGATACATGCATATATGTTCGTACACACTTTGGTTTGAAGCAAAATCTTTCATCTCCTTGTCATCAAACCTCTTCCCGTAAAAAGAAAAATATTCAATAAATGAAGGAATGGGTTCATGTAATATGTAAATCTAATTAGTATTTTGGTCCACTGCTGAAAATAGTGTTGCACCACACTTGGCAAAGAAAGCCAACCAATACCTAATAAAAGAATATCGCGGACTGCCATATACCCATTAAATTTGCAATCAGTTACAGGATGGCATGTGCATGTTGCTGCAAGTTAAATGTAAAACAGAAAATGAGACAAATTAATGAATTGGTTGCGACACAAAGGAAAAATACATAGACGCGAAACGTGAAATCTAATAGCATAAGCCAAAATCCATCATCAATTCGAAATTTTTGAATTTGTTTAATTTTGTATAAAAATGATATATAAATGATGAATTAAACTATATAAACAATTCAAATCCCTGAAAGAAGTTTCGGAATGAAAACCACAAAAAAAGTGAATTAAAATGTGTCTCCCCGGATCCTATCCCATCTATATATACATATATATAAAATAATATTTGAGTTTTGGGCTGTTTGTAACTTCATCTTTCTAAGAAATAATACAAAAGGTGCTAAATGCTAGAAGCTTAAAAGCAGAGAAGTGCGAATATGGTTTTGGTCAAAAGTGCAAAAGGTTCTGTTCTCACTAGACATGAATGAACTCGTGCACGAACCTTGTGAATGCTCATTGTTTGTATTGTTTTTCAATCCAAGCTGCATGCAAGTCAAGTCCTCGCATTTAAGTTGACTGTAATTTCTTATTTGACAGGGACACGATCTTGTCTTCTTCCCAGATACATTCTAATCTTCTATCACCAGCGAAAGTTTTTTATGACTACGTGATTTCCCTGAAATTTCGATTTCACTTGGACATGCCCCTTGCCAATTAGTTTGGTGATTTCTATTTAACCCTGAAAAGCCAATTTGTTCCACTTCTGAATGAGGAATAATAAACATTAGCGGATTAGGTGAGCAAGAGCACTCATTAGGACTCGATCATCGGTTAAAATTGTTTTCTTCTATAATTTTTAGGTCATCAAACCTTATTCATTAATTTTGATAGAGATGAGATAACCAGAAATTAGTTTTTAGGAAAACTAATGAAAATGGCTTGAAAACTTTGAGTTTTAATGATAAGGACAAAATAAAGGGTAAAGTGAATAGTACCAAGATTGACTTTTTAGTGTAAAAATGTGGTTTTTCGTTAAAGTGAACAGCACCGGATGTTTTTCGTTAAAGTTCCCTAATTTTTTTTGCTCACTAGCTAATCATGATATGCACATGTAAGTTCATAAAAATGTTGGATGATGTACTTGTGGTGTGCAAGGTTTTTTCTTATAAAAAATGGACGGACAATAAAAATTGTTCTGCCTATCAAAATCGTGACTTTATTTTTACTTGCCCAGTCAAATGTAGTCACTTCTAGGGGTCAACGCGAGTCGAGCCGGGTCCATTTTTGGTAGATCTGGACTCTTGTTTTGTTTTTTGGTAAACGATTCTGAATTGTCCTGGTTTAATGTATTTCAGTATCTTCATTTTTAGTGTTAGTTAATTAGGATAAAACACCACACCTCGAGTTACAGGTGGTTAAATTGAGAATAATATCGGTGTTGTACCATTTGGCTCATCTCTCTAAAACTTTAGCAGTTAGTTGTAAAAACTAAGACAGCTAAAAGGCTTATATGTGGTCGACAAAAGGCATATCAGTGACTCATCAGGTCATTTATAGCTAGAGGTGGCAAATCAACTCATTGGATTGTTAATGAGTACCCGTTAAAACTCATTTAGTTTGATTTTACCTTACATCATTATCATTACTACCAAAACTACCCCCTATATTATGGTGATATCAAATCAATCGGGTCTTAACAGGTACCCATTAACTCTTAATTTGCCACCTCCAGTTATAGCCCCGTTCACTCACTTCATTTAGTGCAACTAATGTAAGTGAACATTTGTCAGACTGGATAAATCAAAATGTCGTCAAGGAAACTTCTCAATGCATGTCCTTCATTTTGTTATCAACTCCCAAACGGCATGCAAGTCAATTAAGTCGCGTCCCTTATTTGTTTTCTTTGTAATAGGAGGACAACTGGTGGCAAGCCACGATTATCCACCTTTTTCGGAGGTCGGGAAGGCTCATAGAGGTATTTCAGCCTCCCTCTGGCCACAAGTTTAGCTTTTACACCAGCAGCGGGTTGCGAACCCAAGACCTTCAATTTTTAGTTTGAAGGAAGTTTCGAAATTCGCCATTTACCACTAGGTCACCAACTTGTGGTTTAAGTCGCGTCCCTTATGATTTTATCTATCCATGCAGATTGCATATTACAAGTTGGCTTTAAGGGAGAAATAGTATATTACCCCTCCACCCAATAACCTCTCGTTACACTGGTCATGCTAAGATTAAGGATGTAGATGGATTAATTTAGAGGAAGTACAAGTTGTACAACCAATGTGGCTGGTCCAAAGCCTGTATGAATATGAGTGATAATACAAAAATACTCACAACTCGTTTGGAAACACTTTTAAAATGATTGAAAACGCTTTTAAAAAAAATATTTCGAGTTCCAAAAGCACCTGAATTGCTTTTTGTAAAATGCATTTGTTATGTGCTTCTCGTAGCACTTCAAGTGGATCTTTACGATTTGCTTGCATTCTTAGTAAGAATTGATTCCAAAAAGGTGCTTCAGATTTGGGAGCCTTCATTTGAAAATTGAAATAATTTCATAGGAACAAGGGAAATATAACCAAAGCATCACACTTCGCAACTACAGAAGTACTGTACAGGTCTCTATTTGGAGAATAGCTACCAACTATAGTTACAGAGTCTCAAAACGGTTGTTTTCATCAACTCGTCTTCTCAGCGCCTGATTTGCGACTCGGAATATGTTTGATCAAAAACACCAAGCAAGGGCCATGCGTCGATCATTTTGCTGTTTTGGAGTGTTTGATAAGCCAATCAATGACAACATCTATATTTATGGAGTCCTTGCATGAGATCATATAGCAGCACACTTCTTTGTCCGTAATTGAATCAAGGCCTCTGCAAACACCCAATGAAAAGCATCAGCATTTCTAGGAGTAGATATCAGCAAAAAAGAAAAATGGTGAGTGAAGTATAAACTTCTAGAATATTCTGTACTCACAGTTGATCAACCAATGCTTGTTTGGAAAGAGCCTCAGACTTGTCGATTTTGTTGCCAAGAACAAGTAACGGAATCCCATTTAAGGAAGGTTTCATTAAGAGGTCGTGCAGCTCACTTCGAGCTATTGGAATACTGTCTCTGTCAGCAGCATCAACTACATAGCTGTGACAACATCCATCATGAAAGAAGAATTTTAAAGGGAACCTCGGCTTACAGTCACGTGTGAGAACGAATACCAACATCAAATTGAAATAACTATAAATGTACGGAAAAGACTAAAACTAATATGACAAATCTTGAAGTAGCTGGGCTGTCTGATGAACCATACATTGTTATCTCACATATATTGTTGAAAAAAAATTAATTAATGTCGCTGAAGAGAACAATAATGAGTGATAGATAGCCTACTTTGTATAATACCGGATGTAAGAATAGAAGTGAGAAGTATCTTCGTTTTTCAATGAATGATTGCCAGGTAAATTGTCATGGTTCTTAGAAGAATAAAATTCATAAAAGCAGAAAGAGTCCGATTTCGATTCAGGATTAAGTTTCAGGAACAAAATATAATGTTCCTGCACAGTGGCAGGCATTTGCTGGTTCCTGAAAAGCCGGAAACATCTGAAAAGCAATTGATGGCAAAAAAAGAGATCTGATATTAAAACGAGAGAAACCAAGAGATAGTAAAAGACTGAAAGACTTACACAATTACAGAGACGCCACGACAGTAACGCTCCCACATTGTGCGGAACCTTCTTTGACCTCCAAGGTCCCAAACCTTGATTGTCACATTTCCCTTGGTTACTTTTCGCATGTTGAATCCAACCTAGTTTTCATAGAATGAATATTCCTTATAAGTACTAGAAGTATGTACTTTTCATGTTATACACTTATTTATTTATTTGATCATATAAAATGTCAGCATAATTCCATAGTTTGTTAAAGAGATATGCTTACAGTTGGAATCATGTCCTCACTGTAGCCCCCTGTCTGGTAAAGAAAACATAGAACGATTAATGTGAAGGGAAAGAAATTATACATGCTATAAAGGACGTGGAACACTTGCGTTCACTCACAGCAATGGCATTTAAAAGAGATGTCTTTCCTGCATTCTGAAGCCCTACTAGTGAAAGTTCCATTTCCTGTTTAAAAAATAAGCTGACATGTACGCACACGGTTGGATGACACAAAGTTAGCAAACTGATAACGGATAAATCGAGGAACCTTTCAATTTGAAACAGTTTCATAATAACAGAACGGAGAACCCCAATAAGACTCACTGCAAACAATTTCAGAAAATGTGAAAGTATAGAAGCCAACAGTTCTCACACGTTACAGCTATTAAATGTTCAATCATGCAAGTATTCTAAGTACAACAACAACAACAACAAAGCCTTTTCCCACTAAGTGGGGTCGGCTATATGAATCCTAGAACGCCATTGCGCTCGGTTTTGTGTCATGTCATCCGTTAGATCCAAGTACTCTAAGTCTTTTCTTAGAGTCTCTTCCAAAGTTTTCCTAGGTCTTCCTCTACCCCTTCGGCCCTGAACCTCTGTCCCGTAGTCACATCTTCGAACCGGAGTGTCAGTCGGCCTTCTTTGCACATGTCCAAATCACCGGAGCCGATTTTCTCTCATCTTTCCTACAATTTCGGCTACTCCTACTTTACCTCGGATATCCTCATTCCCAATCTTATCCTTTCTCGTGTGCCCACACATCCCACGAAGCATCCTCATCTCCGCTACACCCATTTTGTGTACGTGTTGATGCTTCACCGCCCAACATTCTGTGCCATACAACATCGATGGCCTTATTGCCATCCTATAAAATTTTCCCTTGAGCTTCAGTGGCCTACGACGGTCACACAACACGCCGGATGCGCTCTTACACTTCATCCATCCAGCTCGTATTCTATGGTTGAGATTTCCATCTAATTCTCCGTTCTCTTGCAAGATAGATCCTAGGTAGCGAAAACGGTCGCTTTTTGTGATCTTCGCTAGATTGCTCCGGTCATTAGTGTGGATAAGTATATAAATGGATAGAGATAGGAAAGCAAACACAAGATGTACGTGGTTCACCCAGATTGGCTACGTCCACGGAATAGAAGAGTTCTCATTAATTGTGAAGGGTTTACACAAGTACATAGGTTCAAGCTCTCCTTTAGTGAGTACAAGTGAATGATTTAGTACAAATGACATTAGGAAATATTGTGGGAGAATGATCTCGTAATCACGAAACTTCTAAGTATCGGAGTGTGGTGTCGTCTTGACTTGCCTTATCTGTCTCATAGGTAGATGTGGCATCTTCTCTGGAAGTACTTTTCCTCCATCCAGGGGTGGTATCTTTAACTGGTGGAGATGCACAAGGTAATGTATCAATTTCACTTGAAGCTTACTTGTAGTTTCAGGCTTGGTCAAGCGCGATACAAACCATGTAGTAGGAGTCCCCCAAGTCGCCGAGCTAGGGGGTCTGCTGAAAGAGGTGACAGACAAGGTAAGCAATCAGAGCTCCGACTGATTGTTCACCTTCTCCCCATCTTGCAACAGCATGAAGGATAAAGAGAAGAAAAATGAGAAGAGATGATATGAGATACTTTTGCTTTTGAAGAAGTAACTTTCCACAGGCTTATTCTTGAACTGAGCTGGAGGGTTTTCTGGTTTCCTCCAGAGTATAAGGCCGACTGAAGAATTTGAGGGTCAAAACAAGTCCATCAAATCTAGAGTACGTTCCACCCTGCTGATATGGGATACTTTTGCTTTTGACAGAGTAATGGATGTATCGGCACGTGTGCTGTTACGCTTGTCTCCACATGCTTCCTTGTATCCTTCGCACTTGCCCTATCTGTTCCTCAAGCAGATGCGGAATCTTCCTTGGAAACATAAGATGTTGAAGATGAGTACTCGAGAGCAATGCCAGGTAAGTAATCAGGTAAGGGGTTCCAGGCAGTCAGTTCCTGGCTGGAAGCTTGATTCCAAGTGCTGACTGATTGCTCTCTTTCTCCTTGTCTTGCAGGTAAAAACAAGGCCAAAGGAAAAGATAGGGAAAAAGCATGATATGGGATACTCTTGCTTTTAACCCTGATGATATGAGATATTCTTGCTCTAGTATAGCTTGTTTGCAGAGGTATTATCGGGGGGAAAGAAAGCTGAATATTTCGAAAGGCTTCGTTGGGAGTGCCCTCAGATATGATGAAGGGTTGAGCATTTTTGCAGGTCTGCCTGTCCGTTGGGGATGGAGGTTGACATATATAGGCGTCTCCCTAACAACAAGTAGTAATGCTATTCCTTTACCCTGCTTGGTCATAGCACGGTAGTGGGAGCTGTCAGTTTCACATGTTTTAACTCTGTCAGAGCACTTTGAAAAAGTGGTATGTGGTATCTGGCTCTCGAGATTCGAAGAACGATGCCTCTTCGATTTTTGAGAAAGCAATCATGCTGGGGGTCTGGCTCTCGAGATTCGGAGAGCAGTGTCTCTTCGATTTTTGAGTAAGTAATCATGTTGGGAGTCTGGCTCTCGAGATTCGGAGGGCGGTGCCTCTTCGATTTTGGAGCAAGCAATCTTGTTGGGAGTGTTGTCTCGAATTTGAGTAAAGGTTGGGCATGTTTGCTAGTCTACCTTGCCACGAAGCACAAAGGTTGACACACAGGGACTTTCCAATTATCCAGCAATGGTACTGTTCCTTTACCCTCTTCGATTTTGAGAAAGTAGTCATGTTGGGAGTCTGGCTCTCGAGATTCGGAGGACGGTGCCTCTTCGATTTTGGAGCAAGCAATCTTGTTGGGAGTGTTTTCTCGAATGTGAGTAAAGGTTGGGCATGTTTGCTAGTCTACCTTGCCACGAAGCACAGAGGTTGACACACAGGGACTTTCCAATTATCCAGCAGTGGTACTGTTCCTTTACCCTTGTGGGTAATATTATGGTAGCTAGACCTTCAAAATTTATGTGTCTAAACTTTGTTAGTGCTGTTTCTTTGCTATTCTTTTACCTTTCTTGGTCAGAGCGATGTAGTGGGAGCTGCAAGCTTCACGTGCTCAACTTTGGCAGAGAACTTTTTTGACAAAGTTATATGTGGTACCCATGAGCTATTGTTGCGTGTGGGAAGTGGGTAATTGAACAGTAAGATTCATGTGCTTTCTACTTCACTAGAAATCTTCGACAGAATGCCCATAATTTCTGCAAAGCTGAGTGTGCGTGTGACAGGTGCTGACAAGGCTAGAAAAGTAGGTGCCTCTTCGATTTCTGAGATCGGCCCTCGTGGTCTCTGAGCAGCCCAGCTTTTGAGAAAGCGAGCGCCTCTTCGATTGATTCGGAGAACGATGCCTCATCGATTTTTGAGAAAACAATCATGCTGGGGGTTTGGCTCTCGAAGATTCGGGGAGCAGTGTCTCTTCGATTTTTGAGAAAGTAATCATGTTGGGAGTCTGGCTCTCGAGATTCGGAAGGCGGTGCCTCTTCGATTTTGGAGCAAGCAATCTTGTTGGGAGTGTTTTCTCGAATGTGAGTAAAGGTTGGGCATGTTTGCTAGTCTACCTTGCCACGAAGCACAGAGGTTGACACACAGGGACTTTCCAATTATCCAGCAGTGGTACTGTTCCTTTACCCTTGTGGGTAATAATATGGTAGCTAGACCTTCAAAATTTATGGGTCTAAACTTTGTTAGTGCTGTTTCTTTGCTATTCTTTTACCCTTCTTGGTCAGAGCGATGTAGTGGGAGCTGCAAGCTTCACGTGCTCAACTTTGGCAGAGAACTTTGGCAAAGTTATATGTGGTACCCATGAGCTATTGTTGCGTGTGGGAAGTGGGTGATTGAACAGTAAGATTCATGTGTTTTCTACTTCCCCAGAAGTCTTCGACAGAATGCCCATAATTTCCGCAAAGCTGAGTGTGCGTGTGACAGGTGCTGACAAGGCTGGAAAAATAGGTGCCTCTTCGATTTCTGAGATCGGCCCTCGTGGTCTCTGGGGAGCCCAGCTTTTGAGAAAGCGAGCGCCTCTTCGATTTCTGAGATCGGCCTTCGTGGTCTTTGAGCAGCCCAACTTTTGAGAAAGCAAAAGCCTCTTCGATTTCTGAGATCAACCCTCGTGATCTCTAAGCAGCTCAGCTTTTGAGAAAGCAAACGCCTCTTCGATTTCTGAGCAGGCGCCTCTTCGATTTCTGAAGCTCCGTCGAGTGCAGATTTTTATAGGGGCTGGCATTAAGTTCTAAAGCACACTTGAATCTCCACCAGTAGAAGCTTCATTCTTGCACTTCTAAGATCTTGATTTGTCCGACCTCTTCTCTCTTCAACACCTTTGAAAATGTCTGGCCCCTCTGACCGTCGTTTTGACTTGAACCTTGTTGAAGAGGCAGCCCCGCCTTCTCCAGACAACATATGGCGCCCATCCTTCGTCTCCCCTACTGGTCCTCTTACCGTTGGGGATTCCGTGATGAAGAATGATATGACCGCTACGGTGGTGGCCAGGAACCTTCTCACTCCCAAAGATAACAGACTACTTTCCAAACGGTCTGATGAGTTAGCTGTTAAGGATTCGCTGGCTCTCAGTGTTCAGTGTGCAGGTTCTGTGTCTAATATGGCCCAACGCCTATTTGCTCGAACCCGCCAAGTTGAATCATTGGCGGCTGAAGTGATGAGTCTCAAACAGGAGATTAGAGGGCTCAAGCATGAGAATAAACAGTTGCACCGGCTCGCACATGACTATGCTACAAACATGAAGAGGAAGCTTGACCAGATGAAGGAAACTGATGGTCAGGTTTTACTTGATCATCAGAGATTTGTGGGTTTGTTCCAAAGGCATTTATTGCCTTCGTCTTCTGGGGCTGTACCGCGTAATGAAGCTCCAAATGATCAACCTCTGATGCCTCCTCCTTCTAGGGTTCTGTCCAGTACTGAGGCTCCAAATGATCCCCCTCCGGTGCCTTCTCTTTCTGGGGCTCTACCGACTGCTGAGACTTCTCCTAAGCAACCTTTGTGAAGGCTCCCTCTTGTGTGTTTATTTTGACTCATGTATATGTACATATTTGTAGCTTATCGGGGATATCAATAAATAAGCTTTCCTTCATTTCAACGTATTGTGTTAAATACACCAAAGCCTTCTTCGCTAAGTTCTTTGAATTTTCTTTTGTTGAAGCTTGTATGTTGAAGCTTTCTGAGTGGAGCATGTAGGTTGGGGTAGTGTTCCCTTAATTTCCCGAGTGAGGAAAACTTCTCGGTTGGAGACTTGGAGAATCCAAGTCACTGAGTGGGATCGGCTATATGAATCTTAGAACGCCATTGTGCTCGATCCTGTGTCATGTCCTTCGTTAGATCCAAGTACTCTAAGTCTTTTCTTAGAGTCTCTTCCAAAGTTTTCCTAGGTCTTCCTCTACCCCTTCGGTCCTGAATCTCTGTCCCATAGTCGCATCTTCTAATTGGAGCGTCAGTAGGCCTTCTTTGCACATGTCCAAACCACCGTAACCGATTTTCTCTCATCTTTCCTTCAATTTCGGCTACTCCTACTTTACCCCGGATATCCTCATTCCTAATCTTATCCTTTCTCGTGTGCCCACACATCCAACGAAGCATCCTCATCTCCGCTACACCCATTTTGTGTACGTGTTGATGTTTCACCGCCCAACATTCTGTGCCATACAGCATCGCCGGCCTTATTGCCGTCCTATAAAATTTTCCCTTGAGCTTCAGTGGCATACGGCGGTCACACAACACGCCGGATGCACTCTTCCACTTCATCCATCCAGCTTGTATTCTATGGTTGAGATCTCCATCTAATTCTCCGTTCTTTTGCAAGATAGATCCTAGGTAACGAAAACGGTCGCTCTTTGGCATTTCTTGATCTCCGATCCTCACCCCTAACTCGTTTTGGCCTCCATTTGCACTGAACTTGCACTCCATATATTCTGTCTTTGATCGGCTTAGGCGAAGACCTTTAGATTCCAACACTTCTCTCCAAAGGTTAAGCTTTGCATTTACCCCTTCCTGAGTTTCATCTATCAACACTATATCGTCTGCGAAAAGCATACACCAAGGAATATCATCTTGAATATGTCCTGTTAACTCATCCATTACCAACGCAAAAAGGTAAGGACTTAAGGATGAGCCTTGATGTAATCCTACAGTTATGGGAAAGCTTTCGGTCTGTCCTTCATGAGTTCTTACGGCAGTCTTTGCTCCTTCATACATATCCTTTATAGCTTGGATATATGCTACTCGTACTCCTTTCTTCTCTAAAATCCTCCAAAGAATGTCTCTTGGGACCCTATCATACGCTTTTTCCAAATCTATAAAGACCATGTGTAAATCCTTTTTCCCATCTCTATATCTTTCCATCAATCTTCGTAAGAGATAGATTGCCTCCATGGTTGAGCGCCCTGGCATGAACCCGAATTGGTTGTCCGAAACCCGTGTCTCTTGCCTCAATCTATGCTCAATGACTCTCTCCCAGAGCTTCATTGTATGACTCATTAGCTTAATACCCCTATAGTTCATGCAATTTTGTACGTCGCCCTTATTCTTGTAGATAGGCACCAAAGTGCTCGTTCGCCACTCATTTGGCATCTTCTTCGTTTTCAAAATCCTATTGAAAAGGTCAGTGAGCCATGTTATACCTGTCTCTCCCAAAAGTTTCCACACTTCGATTGGTATATCGTCTGGGCCTATTGCTTTTTTATGCTTCATCTTCTTCAAAGCTACAATCACTTCTTCCTTCCGAATTCGACGATAAAAAGAGTAGTTTCTACACTCTTCTGAGTTACTCAACTCCCCTAAAGAAGCACTCATTTCATGTCCTTCATTGAAAAGATTATGAAAATAACCTCTCCATCTGTCTTTAACCGCGTTCTCTGTAGCAAGAACCTTTCCATCCTTATCCTTGATGCACCTCACTTGGTTTAGGTCCCTTGTCTTCTTTTCCCTTGCTCTAGATAGTTTATAGATATCCAACTCTCCTTCTTTGGTATCTAGTCGTTTATACATATCGTCGTAAGCCGCTAACTTAGCTTCTCTGACAGCTTTCTTCGCCTCTTGCTTCGCTTTTCTATACCTTTCACCATTTTCATCGGTCCTCTCCTTGTATAAGGCTTTACAACATTCCTTCTTAGCCTTCACCTTCGTTTGTACCTCCTCATTCCACCACCAAGATTCCTTTTGGTGTGGGGCAAAGCCCTTGGACTCTCCTAATACCTCTTTTGCTACTTTTCGGATACAACTAGCCATGGAATCCCACATTTGGCTAGCTTCCCCCTCTCTATCCCACACACATTGGGTGATTACCTTCTCTTTGAAAATGGCTTGTTTTTCTTCTTTTAGATTCCACCATCTAGTCCTTGGGCACTTCCAAGTCTTGTTCTTTTGTCTTACTCTTTTGATATGTACATCCATCACCAACAAGCGATGTTGATTAGCCACGCTCTCTCCTGGTATAACTTTGCAATCCTTACAAGTTATACGATCCCCTTTCCTCATTAGAAGAAAATCTATTTGTGTTTTTGACGACCCACTCTTGTAGGTGATCACATGTTCTTCTCTCTTCTTAAAGAAGGTGTTGGCTAAGAAGAGATCATATGCCATTGCAAAATCCAAGATAGCTTCCCCATCCTCGTTTCTCTCCCCAAAACCATGGCCACCATGAAAACCTCCATAGTTGCCTGTCTCCCTGCCCACGTGTCCATTTAAATCTCCTCCTATAAATAACTTCTCCGTTTGAGCAATTCCTTGCACCAAGTCTCCAAGATCTTCCCAAAATTTCTCCTTCGAACTCGTATCCAACCCTACTTGAGGTGCGTACGCACTAATCACATTGATAAGTTCTTGTCCTATTACAATCTTGATTGCCATGATTCTATCTCCTACCCTCTTGACATCTACAACATCTTGTACCAAGGTCTTGTCCACGATGATGCCAACACCGTTTCTCGTTCTATTTGTGCCCGAATACCAAAGTTTAAACCCTGAGTTTTCTAGATCCTTTGCCTTACTACCAACCCACTTAGTTTCTTGTAGGCACATAATATTTATCCTTCTCCTCACCATAACTTCCACTACTTCCATAGATTTTCCCGTTAAGGTTCCTATATTCCACGTTCCTAAACGCATTTTGCTCTCTTGAACTCTACCCTTCTGTCCTAGCTTCTTCACCCTCCCCCGTCTAATAGGATCAAAGTACTTCTTTTGTGTGTCCCGGGTAAAGTTGATAGGAGCATATGCTCCCAAACAACTTTGAGTGGAGTCGTTCGAAAAGAAGTTTCTATGGCCCCCTTGCTCATTTAACACTGCATCCGGGTGCCGATGGAGATACAGCGACCCTTGCTCACTTATCACTGTGCTCAGGCCACACAGCGCGCCACTTACGGGTGACGCCCTAGCTTTAGCGCGATTTTGTTCTGGATTCATTTTCATAAGGATTCGACGTGATCATGGAGTGCCGGCTGTCGACTACCTGACGCCCTCCCCCTCCTCCTTTATCCGGGCTTGGGACCGGCCATGTAAGACATAGGCGGAGTTGCAAGTATTCTAAGTAGTTACAGAAAAATTACATGCTTCAACCAACGAATCGCAATGTGCAAATGGATTAAAAAACTGAATGTGCATGCATACACAAGACCGATAAGCAGTTTTTTCAGCAACTTTGGTCAAACAATCAAGCGATAGCTAATACTGACAATAACTGAACTACACTCAAGTCTGTGTAAAGCTTGGATACCCTTGAATAAGGCATGAAAGGTAGAATATCCAGCTTCTACTAGCATGAATGCATCCATATCATATCCAATAGTATTACTACACATTAACATGTTTCCTGCAAGGAAGTTCAGTTGTAAAACAAGTCTATGACTCCAAGGTAGAGACCATTGTATCCTTGTATACTATGTATTTGTAATATCGATGATGTTCAGCTAAGAAAAGAGGTAAGCCTCTGTGTTGCTAGAGACGGTACAGAAATGATAGACGTGTTCAGACGAGTAGTTGGGATGGTTTAGAAGGAACTAAAGACTTAAGGGACAAAGATAATTTAGACATATGGGTCAAGAGGTTCGAGCTAAAGAGATGGAACTTAGTCCAGTCTGCTTCAAAGTCATCATCTAGGAATTCTAGGGACTTCCCATTTGGTTTACTATTCATACTTTGCTCATGTTTCAAGGATGACTTATTTCACTAAACACTACTTGACAACAGCTACTACCTCTTCCTAGAACAGAAGTATACAAACTCGAGTGTCAATATCAAGAAACAACATTAGAGAGACAACATTAGAGAGAAAGATCAGTCCAAATTGCTCCATATCTTGACAAAACAAGCCCGGAATTATTAGCTAAGATTTTCAGTATCCATTCGACTAGTTTAGAAAATGAAACCAAAAAGAAAGTTTTCATACTAATCTGGATCAGATGAGCATTCTTTTATTTGTGTCAGGATCCTGATAAATTGGGAGCAGCCTCTCCATAAATGGGGGTAAGGCTAGCCGACATTCACCTCTCCCAGACCCTGCGTAAAGCGGGAGCCTTGTGCATTGGGTACGACCTTTAAGTTTCCTTCTGAAACTTGCTTGTTTTAGCATTCTATGGATTTGAATTAAAAAAGATTTTAAGATAACATAAATTACAAGTTCCAAAGTTTTTGTACGAACTTTTGAACTTGCATGTTAAGATTATATACTTCTTTTTGTCTTTTCTTATCCTTTTTGACCATTAGAACTTCGATATCGAATGCAATAGTTTAGTGCTCAGTTGTTTTTAAGAGAATTGTAAGTCTTCTCTGTGCTCATGATCATGCTCTACTGAGGGCCCTCAGTTCTCACTATACATCTCATTCATTTACCCACAAGTTGATTCAAATTTGTCCCTGACCTAAGACCTATATATAAATATGCAATGTGTAGTCCATTTAAGTGTAGAAAATTCGATATCAAAACTGTGAAAACTACATATAAGTATTTCGAAGGAGTTCCTCAAGAACATATGACTCAAGGAACTAGATTGAAGTGTGTAACCAATGAGGGAACTGCTCTTCTCTTGCTTAATATGCTGAATTTTTCTATACTTTTCACCTCTTTGGTGGCAGTAGGACGCCTCCCTAGTTGGCCACTCTAACGCTCCCTAACTGTGGTTAAGAATGAATGAAACAGCAACCCAAAGAACACATATGAGACTGATTTTAAGGGGTTTAGGACTCCGAAATTCATGTAGTTGCTACCCCCAACTGCCTGAGTTAGCTGGACCAACTAGAATTCAACAAGAAGGCTTGCGATTGACATCCCTGGTAGCTAGGGTGTTGCAGGCACCAACCTTGTTGGAGATGGGCCAGCATCTCATGGAAGTTACTTCCAGCAACAATCATCCACATGATCCGTCCTCAAAATAAGGTAGCCACCTCTTACATATGTCTCGGCTTGCAGCCAGCACCACGGCATTGTGTTGCCTTGTGTAGCCTTCACCCAGGGCATGTTTTGCAGGATTACAGCCTTTCAAACGCAAGCCATTTACCCTAAGCACATTGCTGTGCATGGTACACGCCCAAGTGACACCCAATACATGCCCAGCCCATGCCCTGTCTGCTACTGAACCGCTTCCTTGCATTGGCTTGAATGCTGCTGCCCAGCTGCCCATGCCATGCCACACTAACATAGCAAGAGCCTGAAGCAACCGCACAATCATGTGCTTCCTCCTCCATCCTTGGTCTTGCCTTCCACATGAGGCTGCGACCCCTTCATACAGCAGCATGCTTTACACTGAAATCTGCCACACATTCCTTTCAAATTGGTCCTGCTCTTTGCACCCTGTGTTTATGCTATGCCACAGCTTGCTGGCACGTCTCAGAGCAACGCATGTGTGCTGCCCCTCCTGGAAACTTGACCCACTTATACGTTGCTTCACTTGGCGGTGTCCAGCCTTGCTTTCACATGGGCAGAACAGCCATCATGACTTGGCCTTGACCCTGGCCCCCAACTCCCAGGTTGTAACATTTATCTGCTATAATTTTACTTTCAAACTTGGTGTTTTGAATAAATTAGTGTTCCCTATCATTGTTTTGCATCCCATTACGGACATGAAAAGAAATGAGAAGCAGATTAGAGCTAGTGATTGTCTAACCTCGTGAAGCTCAGAAATCTACCCGTAATAGTGGAACTTAATGACATATGATGAAGTACCTAACTCATAAAGCAAAGGAGCAAAATCCATTGACAAACATAAAGAGTGGAAGAGATTTTTTTCTCTCCACTTAATTCCCTAAAACAAATAACTGAATGTTTCCAATATTTATGCAGTAATGCAATTAAAACTTCAAAATTCATACTGGCGCACAGACAATAGTTTGCTTATCTTAAAAAAGAGCATAATTGGTCTTTCGGTTCTGTAGATACACTGCGGAAGGCTCCGATAAGGGTTTCTTTAGCTTCCAGTAACAATAAAGTTACTTCAAACATATATTGAACCATGTTCTTTTCCCATTGGAAATTTAGGGAGGGAGGAGTAAAATGAAAACTATAACGGTATCAACATGATATCTCTCCCACCAATAATATCTTTTTGCAATCGCATGGATTTCAGTCTCGGGAGATTGAAATTCACCTTTGCAAGTGTTGCCATTATGGTTTTAACAATGAAGATAGCCTCAATCAGAAAAACAGACACAAAGTTGCAATTTTGACAAGAACAAAAAGATCAAACTCCTAAACTTTTCTGGTTCCATATATCTTTTCAGCAGCAAATTGCACCGTAAGAAAATCGTCTTAATTTTCATTATTTAACTACTCTGCTTGAACCATTGGAGTCACAAAGCCAAAAAGCAACCTAATTTGAGAGTGAAATGAAGGCATACTGAAATTGAACATAGCTCAGCGCAACACACAGATTCAACCAAAACAAAGCCACCAATGAAGCAATCACTTTCGGGTTTCGATTTTACCATTTATTGATTGTTAGCAACTTGGCATAGCATATGAAGTTCTCAAATTACCCAACTTTTTGAACCTCAAATCTTGAAAATACAAAGTTGATCACAGAAATCAGTGAACCAGAACACACATCCCAATACAAACAAATCCAAAAACTCAACAAACAAATTAACGAAACAAAGAACACAAAAGAAGAAGAATAAGAAGAAGCAGAAGGGGTTACCTGCGGAGCCAATTGAGGAAGGAATCCAGCAAACCCATTTTTCGAAAACAAATGAGGTTTTGGGTGAGAGAAGAGGAGGAAACTTGGGCCCACTGCTGATCCCTTTCCTTTTATCAATCTCTGTCTGCTTTTTAGCTTCCCCTTTGTGATGACCGACCGCTGTTTAGGTGGGCACTTAGAACCAAAAATCGAAACTGAAACGCAAACTAAATCGAACCGCATCGAACGGTTTGGTTTTGCGGTTTTGAAACGGTTTCGGTTTTAAAACCAAACCGCAACATAGAAAACGGTTTGGTTTTGGTTTTGACTTTTGAAAACCGCATCGAAACCGAACCGCACCGAAAATATTAACAAACATTTAATTAAATGTCCATATTATATTTCATGTTTTAATTGGTTGTTTGTTAGAATCCATACACTTATTATGAGACTCAACCACACTAGAATATCATCATTCATTTCTTTTGTTCATTAACTTGAAGGACCTTTGTTATTTTATACCATCACACACACATATATGTACAAGGGTGGACTAATCTTGTTATCAAGAGTCGAACAATGATCTAATGAAGTCCACTCATTTGAAGTATGATATCACATATTCTCGTATCAAAGTTTCGCTCACGTTTAATTAATTCAAATTTATTCAACTTGTTTTATGATAAACATTATAAGGGACACCCTTTTGTTGCACAAACATGTTTTAACATCACAACTGCATGCAACATGCTAATTGTTTACATTACAAATGTCTTTTTCCTATTGCTATTGGGAAATGCTTATTAATATGTTAAATTGCAAATTGTACATTTTTTCTTAAAAATCAAACCGAAACCGTTTGAAACCGCACCGAACCGAACCAAACGGTTTGGTTTTATTTCGGTTTTAGCTTCAAAACCACACCGAACCGAACCGCAAAAAATTTTGATTTCGGTTTCGGTTTCACCGAACCAAACCGTGCTCACCCCTAAACCCCCTGTTTTTTACTCTTTTTTTTTATTTTTATTTTTTTTTCACCCTCCTTCTCCCTCCTTCTCCCTCTCTCAAGTTCTTAACTGGTTCTTCGCATAATTCTATCACCCAGCATTTAATACAGAAGCTTGAGTTTTGAATTTCCTAGATTAAATATTTATCTTAAAGTTTTTTTTTTTTAACATTTTTATACTAATCAATGTCCAATAGCTTTTTTGTTAATTCAAAACTACATAATTTATCCTCATAATGAAAAAAAAATAAGATTTATCTTCAATTTAATTAAAAGTTCTTCCAGACTTATTTACTAGAAAACAATATTATCTAGTGCATTTTCTATAGATCAAACACATTCTTAAATTATTCCAAAAAGATGTAATATTCATTTTTAATGTGGTTTCATGATTGGATACGTTTCAATTCTGTGTTAGTAAGGTAAATTCGGGGTTGGTACGTTTTCCTTTGACGTTGATACTTTTTCATTTTCAATTTTCACATTTACATTCATTTAGCATGGGTACGTTTTGATTTGAAAAAATAAAATAAATATTAGATAAATAAGGATGGGCATTGAACACCTATTTCGTGTTAAGGATGAGGCGGCGTTGCGGTAACCTGACGGGATAGTAGTGCCCATAATCTACATCTTCATCTTCATCATAAATACTTTAAATTATGTTCCATCATGGACTACATGTCATCCAAAGACGTCAGGGTCAATATTGGTCTCCCTTCCCGAATCCGAGGTAATTCTCTTCTCGAAAGATTTCGTGAAGGTTGTATTCCATGCTAATTTGTTTCCTGCCACCCGTTAATGCAAATATATTGATGTATTTTTAGTTGAGGAAATTTTAAAAAACCTATATCGTCACTTGTTTAATTGTAAGAGAAAATTGTAGAAATAGTCCATCAATTTTAACTTAATTGAAGCAATTGTCTCTTAACTAAAAATTCATGATCATCGGTCGTTAACTCATCAAAACGTGTTGCTATGATCATTTTCGTTAACCCATCAAAATTCCTTCAAAATGAATCATGTTAGAAGGACAAAACTATAATTGGGTTAAAATTGAGAGATCATTCCTCTGATTGGGCTAAAGTTGAGAGATCATTGCTCCAAGTGAATTAATATTGACGGACCATTGCTACAGTTTTCTAATTTGGTTTTTCATATTTGTCCCTTGATGCAGCCTCACGTGGGTGACACGTAGCTCATTTTGACTGAA
Organism: Malus domestica; assembly: GCF_042453785.1. Taxonomy (NCBI): domain Eukaryota; kingdom Viridiplantae; phylum Streptophyta; class Magnoliopsida; order Rosales; family Rosaceae; genus Malus; species Malus domestica. The sequence goes on along the minus strand of NC_091669.1, from coordinate 33,315,135 downwards.
GTTATAACAAAGTTGACGAAAAAGACCATAGTTGCAAGTTTTGATGAGTTAATGGACCAATGATCATGAATTTTTAATTAAGAAACCATTGTTCCAGTTAGATTAAAATTAGAGGACCATTGCTTCAATTTCCTCAATAACTACTTTTGAACCGCCTGAATGTTTACTCTAGTTTAATTTACCCATGTCAGAAAATTCCACATCCCAATTTGGGTATCACCATATTTCACTCATCGCGTGAATTAACACAACCATAGGATCCCAGGGAAGAAGAGAACCCTCAAATCACCAAAGTACTCAGAACCATCTAATAAGATTATTCTCCAGGCAAAGAGAGAGTGCTTGATTTAGCTGAAATTAAAGACAAATAAAGGTAAATACACAACTTTAGAAAGCAAATGAAGCATTTTTCAGTTAATAAAATTTACATCGAGCTCAAAGCTAAGAGGAACAGAAGTGGTGAGAGCACAACACTACAAGGCAAACTCAGATTCGCAAATAACAGTGTTACAGAGATATCCCCCTCCGCATACAGCACAAACAGTAATATACAGGGGGTAAAGAAGATTGCTACAGATAAAATAAATATGTAGGTGAAAACGATAAAGAGAAAGAGACATGATCCCGGCTGTAATTTTTGCTCAAAATAAACTCAAGAATAAACAAATTATGCCTGACCAGAAGGGCAATGCAGAAAAGAATGCTGATCTTTGTTCAGTACTCACGGTGGTATGCGCGTGTCAGTTGATAAATACTGCTGAGAAAGCCATCGTCCACATCATGAGATATCAGGATTCGCATCTTATTCGTGCTTTAAACTAGAACTGTAAAGGTCCTCGATTCGGCTAGTCACCTCACCCATTGAAGGGCGGCTATCAGGATACTGAACTGTACATTCGAGTGCAATCTGTAAAAGCTGAACCATCTCCTCCTCAACATTCTGGTACCTGAGAAGCTCGAAGTCAAACACCTCAGCAGTCCACTCCTCTCGAACCACTGAGTGAACCCATCTTGGAAGGTCTACTCCTTCCTCGTTCATGATAGTTTGGGTTGGAGGCTTTCCTGTAAGTATCTCCAAAAGCAATACGCCAAAACTATAAACATCTGCCTTTTGGGTTACTTTGCTAGTATCTGTGAGTTCTGGGGCACGATAACCAGAAATGCGGTTCGGAGTAGATGTTGGGCTTGCAAGATGAGCAAGGCAAAAATCAGAAACACAGGCTTCATAGGATCTAGTGAGAAGGATGTTTGAAGATTTAATGTTTCCATGGGAGGTAGTGGGACCATGAGAATGTATGTATGTAATTGCACGAGCAGCTCCTACAGCAATACCAGACCTTGTTTCCCAATTCAATGGAGTCCTTCCGGAACCTCTGGTTCCTGCAGTGAAAAGATAAAGAAATGAACTGTTAACAGAAAGATGGTTAAGAAAGAGAACAAATAAAAACTTAATCATTTACTCATTCAATGTGATTTATTGTGAACGAATACTGAATTCAAAAATAAAAGATACAGACATAGTCAGAGACGCCAAAGCTCAGAAGCTTACAGCATTTTTGCACCTGGTCTATGCAAGTGCTGCTAGCATTTGGACCAAATGCCACTCTCCTAGCCAATACAAGAGACCAGTAATCAAATAACAACATCCTTCCTATGCCTATATTGCGAAATACTTTCTTAGGAACTCGCATTTTGCTTCTTTGATGTAACAGAAATAGCTGCGATGGGTCACAATCCTAGTTGTTCTCGGACGGGATTCAATATGATTTCATTATTTATTCCTTGTCTTTTAAATATTTATTGATTTGTCTGTTTGGTATATAAATGTATAGCAAGCCGTGACAAACAAAAGGCTTCCACAACACTAGTCTAATTACTAATTGAAGAGTTCATTTTAGACATGCATGTTTGGGGCAACAAAAAGACGATGCAGTTGACGAAGAAAATGTACCAAAACAACCATCCAATGGAGAAACACAGTCAAGAAAAAAACCAATAAACATAATATACCAACAGAAAACCATTTCAAGAAAAAGAAACGCGAAAACACCAACTCAAACAATAGCTGCATTATATAATGCAACGAATGAAACCCCAGCATGAAATGCTTACCGTGCAAAAGAGCAGATAAGCTTCCCATAGGCATGTAATCATACACAAAAAGCTTCTCATCCCTGCTGTAGTAGTAAGCCCTGAGTGGGACCAAATTTGAATGATCCATTCTCCCAATCTCTTCAATCTTCTCCCTGAATTCCTTCTCTGATACAGCCACTTCCTTCAACCTCTTCACTGCCACTGACACCCCCATTTCCAAAGTTGCCTTGTACGTAGTTCCAAATGTCCCCTTTCCAAGTACCTCAGCGGATGCCCTCAATAAATCCTCCAAATCAAACACCTTCACCACATGCCCGAAGAACACTAAACTCTTATTCCCACCACCACTCTTCACACTCCCTTTTGATGCAGATGAATAATCAGTACTCGAACTCCTATCCAGCACCACCTTTCCACGGGAGGTTTCAGCCTCCTGAGGCTTCCCCGGCACAGCAAAGTTTGTACCTTTTTCCCCATTTTTCTTTCTTCGGCACAAATATATCACAATGGCAACTATCACCAAGAACCCAATAATACTACCAATCACAATCCCTGCAATTGCCCCACCAGCCAACTTATTCTTCTTCCCAGCATTCTCAGTCCCATTGCAGGCCTTCAACGGCTTCCCACAAAGCAAATTCCCCTCGAACGCGTTTTCAGGCCAACCCGAAAGCTTCGAAGGAACCGACCCGTTCAACTGGTTAAAGGAAACGTTGAATTGTCCAAGAGATGGCAAACCCAGCTCAGGAATTGACCCAGTAAGCTGATTCACCTCCAAATGCAGACTTACCAAACTCGTCAAATTATTAAACGCCGACGAGATTTCGCCGGAGAATTTATTTTTCTCAAGGTTCAATCTCATAAGGCTTTTCAATTTGAACAAAAACTTAGGAATTGGACCGGAAAACGAGTTACCTTGCAAGTAGAGATTCTTGAGGTTGACTAGGTTGACAAGGTCGTTCGGTAGTGGACCGGAGAGCGCGTTTACGCGCAGAGAGAGGGTCAAAAGCTGGGTTAAGTTTCCGAGACCCAAAGGAAGCTGCCCAACTAATGCCCAACCAGGAAGCCGCAACTCGGTGACCCGGTCCGACTCGCATTTGACGCCGAGCCACGAACAGGGGTTGGTCTCCGTCACGTTCCAGCCCATTGTACGGCCTCCCACGGCGGTTCTGAGCGCCAGCAAGGCATCTCTGTCGGAAGCCAGATCAGAATTCGCAGCCATGAAAACACCAAGGCAACATAACAGTAACACAATCATCTTCGGGGGCTTCATTTTTTCAACTCCAATGGAGAAAAACAGAGGTGGGTTTTGTTGTTCGAGGCGCTTTACGAAATGGGTTTTATCCAGTTTTTTATTTGAATTCGAATTTGGTTCTGTGGTGACTGTGTTTGGCTGGTGAGAAAGTGACACAAAGTGAGAGAAAACGAGAGAAAATTGAAGGAGGGAGGGGGAAGGTTGACAGCTTGAGAGGACGCTGAGGTGGTTGCGTTGTATTAAAAGCACCGGAATTCCAGAAATGGCTTTTAAAATGCCAGACTTTTTTTGAAACATAAAGGAATGTGTGGGAAATGGTTGAAATTTTGGAGAAATTTTTTATTGGACGGAAATACGAGTGGTACACTACATATTTTTATGTAAGTGGTGAAAAATTTTATTTTTCAAGTTATTAACTTTTTAACACATATATTTCACAATTTATATAATGACACGTGGTATACCACCTTATATGTAGGTCACAATAAAAAATCTCTCGAAATATTGGGGTTTTGGAAGGATTAAGAACCAATCAAATCAAAGGAAGCTTCGAAATGGGGCCCACTGGCATTAGGACGGTGTAAAGGTATTTAAAATGTAGATGTGGTTTTATTATATAGTTTTTGGTTGTGTGATAATTGGTGGGTCTAAATTTGGTAGCATATTATGTCATGATTTGGACTTACCTTTCTCAAGAAGAAATTGGATACGGGGAATTAGGGATTGTATTAAGATAGGTCAAAATGTTTTTTATAGTAAAAAAGATTGAAAAAATGATTTCTACCCAATTTTTTTTTAGGAAAACTAATGAAAAGAATTTGAAAATTTTGAGTTTTAACGATAAAGACAAAATAAAGGGTAAAATGAATAGTATCAGGATTGACTTTTTAGTGTAAAAATATGATTTTTCATTAAAATGAACAGTACCGGAAGCTTTTCGTTATAGTTCCCTTTTTTTTTCTCCATTTGCGTAATCGGTATGTTTTTGTGTATTACTTTTTTTTTTACTTTATTCGATTTAGCTGTCAAATATAAGTATGGGATATGAAGAAAAATGATGTGTTTAAACTAGTTTCTTAAAAAAATCACTTAGCTAAAAAAGAAATTGTATAAGAAATAATTTATTATAAACGCCTTGAGCTTCTCAAATTGATTGGATTTTTTCTTAATTTGTAATCGTTTTTGTTTGTAAAAAGATTATGCATTTACTTCCTTAATAATGCTTGTTTAATGGAAATATATAGAGGTTGTGTTATTCACACACCTTTTGTATTTATGGAAATATGTAGAGGTTGTGTTATTCACACACCTTTTGTATTTATTACACGTCTATCTTAATTTTTTAGTGTTAAATTGGATGAATTAAAAAAAATCAAAACAGAAAAATTAATAAACAGTATGTGAGAAAGTAAAAATAAGCAAGTAGAAATACTATCTATAGAAAATGGGATTTTTGGGAAGTTGAGCTAATCAAACCTGCAATGATGAGAAACTTTTTAAAAATTTTAATTATGATACTCTAATCACTTGGTCAATATATAAAAATAATAAAATTATCCCATGATAAAATTAAACAAATAAAACCCCATAAGAGGCCAACAGACCAAGACAGGTGTCACATGCCTATTAGTATTACCAAAGATGAAAAGGTCTGTAGTCGTTTGAGGACAACCAGTTCATACTTTTATATATAAATATAGATATATATAGAAAAGTGTTATTGACATTTTAAAAATTTTATTTTATATTTTTATAATTGTATTTTTATTTCCAAATATAAAAAGTTTAGAATGTAAAATGAGATTTTTGAAATGCCAATAACAAGTCCATATATATATATATATATATATATATATTCTTTTGTTCTCTATAAAGAATTCAATACAAATTGACGTAATTTAATTGTAACGGTCTAAATAGGAAGAGAGAAAATGAGAAAGAAATAAACAGAGAAGAAAATTTTACTCCCACTTATACAATCCTCTCTTATATGATGAATGGAAGTTATCTTTTAAACAAAGAAAATAGTTCCAATAGTAGATTATCATCATAGTTAGGATAGCATTTCTTGCTCTTATATTTATAGAAAAGCAAACTTTATGGTTAACACGATTACTAGTGTTGATTTTCAATATTGAGCTCCACGTTTGGAATAGAGCCTTACCTATGATGGCTCTAAAAAAGCCTATAGGAAATGGGATTTTTGGGGAGTTGAGCTAATCAAAACTTCAATGATGAGAAACTTTATAATTATGTTAAATTACATTTTCATACCTTAGGTTGAGCCTATTTCAATTTCTTACAACATCTTTAAAACATTTTACTTTCATACCTTAAGTACTATTTTATTTCAAAATAATACATCCATTATATTTTCTATCCATGGATCCGTTAAGTGCTGACGTGGTTGCCACATATAAGCTACATGGCTGCCACGTGGCAATTTTTTTTTAATTTTTCTTTAAAAAACCTGAATTTTCAAAAAAAAAATAAAAAAAACCCATCCCTGACCCACCCCCTTCTCCCATCATTACCCACCCCAAAATTCCACCCGAGCCACCCCTCTCTTCCATCCCTCATCACCCCTCCCAAAAATCCCCCATCACCCACCCTAAAAAATCCCACTCGAGAAACTCAAAATCCTCAAGATGAATCTACCACAAAACCACCAGAGATTAGGTGTGATTCGGGGTCTCTATGCAAGGGAGGTGGGTTGCGGGGTCCCACCGGGGGGGGTGGTCGGGGACGAATTGGGTTGCATTTTTTTTTTCTTCCTCTTCCTCTTGTTGTTGTTGCAGGTGGGGAACTTGGGGGGGGGGGGAAACTAGGTTACAGTTTTTTTTTTTTTTTTTGTTCTTCCTCTTCCTCTTCTTGTTGTTGTAGGTGGGGAACTAGGGGGTGGGGACGACGAACTGGGGGTTGTGGGGTTGCAGTTTGTTTTTTTTTTTTTCTCTTCTTCTTCTTGCAAGTGGGGAAATGGGTTTGGGTTTTTATTTTTTATTCTTTCCTCCCTCTTCCTCTTCTTCTTCTTCTTCTTCTTGCAAGTGGGGAACTGGGGGGCAGGGGGGGTTGCAGTTTTTTTTTTATTTTTTATTTTTTCCTCTTCTTCTTCTTGCAGGTGGGGAAATGGGTTTGGGTTTTTTTTCCTCCCTCACCTTTATTTCTTCTTCTTCTTCTTGCAGGTGGGGAATTGAGGGGGGGGACGAAATGGTTTGCAGTTTTTTTTTCTCTTCTTCTTCTTCTTGCAGGTGGGGAACTGGATTTGGGGGTTTTTTTTTTCCTCCCTCTTCCTCCTGTAGGTTTTTGGGTTCTTCAGGGATGTGGGTTGATGGGGGAAGGGATAATGGGTTTTTTTTTTTTTTGAGAAAATTCAAGTTTTAGAAAGAAAAAAAAAGTTACTTTTTTTGCCACGTGGCACACATTTGGCAGCCACGTGGCATATATGTGGCAGCCATGTCAACACTTAACGGATCCATGGATGGAAAATGTAACGAATGTATTATTTTGAAATAAAATAGTACTTAAGGTATGAAAGTGAAATGTTTTGAAGATGTTGTAAGGAATTAAAATATGCCCCCAACCTGAGGTATGAAAATGTAATTTAGCCTTATAATTATGATACTCTAAGCACTTGGTCAATATATTAAAATAACAAAAATATCCCAAGATAAACTTAAACAAATAAAACCCCATAAGAGGCCAACCAACCAAGACAGGTGTCACAGGCCAATTAGTATTACCAAGGATGAAAAGGTTTGTAGTCGTATGAGGATGGAAATGGATCCTCTTCAAATTCCTTCTACCAAGTTCACTCATCCAAACCATTAAAATTTGATCCAACAGCTAAATTTATTATAACTTTTAGAGAGGTTCCCTATTTGTAGCTGTTGAACTAAATTTATCATACTTATATATGTATATATATATTTTTTTCTTTTGGCGAATGATTTATACTATGTCTTACCCTAGTGCTTAGAAGAAATTTTCTCCCCTACTCCTTTCTATTTGCTTCTCTCACATGTTTTGCCTTTAGTTCTCTATAAAGAAGTTAACACAAATTGACATAGTTTAATTGTAACAGTTCGAATATGAGGAGAGGAAATGAGAGAAAAATTAGCAGAGAAGAGAATCTTAGGAGGGTGTAGTCAAATTAGAATTTGATAGAATTTTACTAGACTTCAAAATCCGGATGTAATCAATTAGATTTAAGAAAGAAAAAAAAGATTTTAAAGGACTTTGAAATCATAATGTAGTCAAATTAGGATTTAAAAGGATTTTGAAAATACATCAAAATCCAGGAGTAGTCAATTACAATTGTAAAGAATACAATTAAATTCAAGTGTAGTGAAAATATCAAAGATTTGTTAGGATTTCAATAAAGGAATGATTTAGATGGATTTGAAGGTGGGTGGCATATATACCAAAGAGCATCAAGAATCCAACCCTCCCCCCCCCCCAATCATTATTCCTTATCCCTCCTTTCCTTACTATCGCCTTCAACCTCACAGTTCAAACTATAAACAAACAAAGTCCAAGGTGATGGATTGCAAGTAGGCCAAGGTGATTGCAGAGAAGATGTAGAGCAAGAATTTCGTGGCAGCCCTTTGGATCCATTCACACTCAAATCATCAAAATTGACCAAGCCAATATCATAACTGATATTCCAATTCCAAAACCCACTTTGTTTGTACCATACTTAGGGCCTCAGTATTTAGACCTCGTATAAATACTCGGGGAACTCAAATGTAATTATTTAATGAATGAAAGGGCAAATATGTAATAAGTGAGGAGCCATTATTCTACAAAAGGGCATCCTCACCCTCACAAACCTCAAGCCTCACTATCACATTACAAGGCTCTCATCCTCACATACAGGAAGCCCTCACCCTCACAATCCTCTCACAAACAGAGAAATACAATATCAGTGTGGACGTAGCCCAAACATTGGGGTGAACCACGATACATCTTGTGTTCTTTACTTTCTTGCAGATTCACGGTCGAATTTACGTTGTTCCAAGACCCCTTCGGTTTTGTGCATCAACATTTGGTGCCATCTGTGGGAATCGATACGAAAAGTTATGTCGGTTCTCCTTTATTTTTTCACCTCCACTGTGAATCTGCAGAAACCCAGGAACCAAAGTCACTGCAAAACCCATATCTCAAAAATGAAGAAATGAAGACTCTTTCTCTGGCTCTTCCAATCTCTGTCTTTCTCTCTCTAGACTCTCTCTTTCTCTCTCCTCAAATCCCTGTCTTTTTCAACCTCTCTTTTGTTCGCTTCTGTCTCTCCCCTCGTTCTATATACAATAATAACACTCCAGAAGAACCTCTCCCAGAGAATTGAAACCACACATCCACCTCTGGTACCACAAACCCAGCACAGCCACCAAAAACCCAGTAACTCCAGTTGCATTTCCTCATCTGGGTATCTCTTGTTTGTACCATCGAAAGCATTTTGCTGGAGGATCTTCAACCGATGGTCAAGATCTGCGTCGAAGACCTCCAATCGTCGTCGCATGCCATGAAGCAATCTGCTGCGGCCAAGCTTAGGCTTTTAGCGAAGAACCGAGCTGACAATCGCGTCTTGATTGGCGAGTCCGGAGCCATCCCTGCTCTAATTTCTCTGTTGCGGTGCAGCAATCCGTGGACGCAGGAGCACGCCATCACAATGCTGTTTAACCTCTCACTGCACGAATCGAACAAGGCAATAATCACCAATGACGAAGCTATAAAGTCGTTAGTGTACGTCCTCAAGACCGGGACGGAGACCTCGAAGCACAGAAGCAGCACCACATTGGTAAACATAGAAAGAGATTGTTTGAGAAAGATTCATGGTTAGATTTGGTATTCACCATTTCTACTTGACTATCTCTTTCTCTCTCTAGATCTACTTTATAAACAAAGCCACATTCTTTCAGTAAGTTCTGGTTTTGGAGAAAAAAATGAAAGACAGCAAGTTTCTTTCTTTTTCCATTTTCTTGGTTCTTTTTCTCGTCAATGGCGTCAATGGTGAAGACCCTTATAGATTTTTCACTTGGAAAGTCACATATGGTGACAAGGGATCTTAATCAATGGGCAATTTCCAAGGCCTCAGATCGATGTTGTGACAAACGATAACTTGGTCATCAGCGTCTTCAACTACCTACCTGAACCCTTCCTCATTTCTTGGTGGAGATTTTGCGGTGGAAGCACGTTCAGAGTAGCGTGAGTTCTTTGGGTTTACTGGAAAGAGAGAGAAACGAAAGAATTATGCTTTCTTTAGTTGAAAGCTGAAGCAATTCGATAATTGCGTTTGGTGCTTTCTTTACTTTGTCGACCACCCACAGAAAAGCTATGGATAGTAGGCACACAAATCTACAAAAACAAGGAATAAAAGGAGCATATCATGCCTGCTGACCAAACCCCATGCTGTAAACCTGCAATGGGAAGAAAAGAGAAAAGAAAAAGCAAAAGGATGTTTGGAAATGGAGTGGGAAACGAAAGTAGAAAGCAAAAGAAGATAAAAAGAAGCAAACATAATTGCGGTGGTGATGGCATGTAGAAAAGGGAATTATGGGCATGACCCATTGAGCAGAGGGTCAGATTTATTTTTGAATGATATGATTTATTTTTCTTATCTTTCGAAGACATCTGTATAACCCCATCAGAGCGTAATAATAATTATAAAAAAAAAGGCAAGCCCAAAATAATGGGCTAGAATGTTATTGTAGACATCGAAATTTTGGTAAATAAATGTTGACCGATAAATCAAAGTTTCAACGCTCATATATTACATAAATTTTACACGTAGCGTGTGACTCGACGAAAATTTGAAATGAGTCAGAAAAGTCATCAAACAGGACACATGTCAACACCTGGCAGAAACGACTTATTTCATCTGGAATATTATATTCAAAATTAGGCCTTGGAAAATTCTATAAATAGAAGCCAATTTCATGCATTTGAGAGGACCAATTCATATTACACCTTGAAGCTCTGAAGCTCTGAAACTCCGAAGCTCTCAAGCATCCAGGTTCCCGAAGAATCAAGAAAGCCTTCTTCGTTCTTCGTTCATCGTTCTTCCAAGATCAAGCCCCGACAGCCCTTGGATCAACAATCTTCCACCAATTCAAGATCAAGCCCCAAAGGCCCTTGAAGAACTTCCACCAATTCGAGATCAAGCCCCAACGGCCTTTGAAGAAAGTGTTCATCGTTTATCATCCGTTCATCCCAAAGAATCAAGAAAGCCTTCTTCGTTCTTCCAAGATCAAGCCCCGACGACCCTTGGATCAACAATCATCCACCTTCAAGATTAAGCCTCGACGACCCCTTTGAAGAACTTCCACCTTCAAGATCAAGCCCCGACGACCCTTTTGAAGAACTTCCACCAATTCAAGATCAAGCCCCAAAGGCCCTTGAAGAACTTCCACTAATTCAAGATCAAGCCCCGACGGCCCTTGAAGAAAGTGTTCATCGTTCATCATCCGTTCATCCCGAAGAATCAAGAAAGCCTTTTTCGTTCTTCGTTCATCGTTCTTCCAAGATCAAGCCCCGACGACCCCTTTGAAGAACTTCCACCTTCAAGATCAAGCCCTAAAGGCCCTTGAAGAACTTCCACCAATTCAAGATCAAACCCCAAAAGCCCTTGAAGATCCGTTCATCACTGTTCTTCAAGATCAAACCTCAAAAGCCTCTTGAAGATCCGTTCATCACCGTTATTCATGATCAAGCCTCAACGACCCTTGAAGAAACGCTCATCCTCAAGATCAAGCCCCAATGGCTCCTTGAAGATCCGCTCAAATCCACCTTCAAGATCAAGCCCACGGCCCTTGAAGAACGTTCATCCTTAGATCAAGCCCAACGGCCCTTTGGATCAATCGCACATCCACAAATCAACACCTTATGGAGATCGAATCAGATGATCAAATTTGAGAGAGATTGTAACCCAAAATCATCAAATACAAACATTATTTTGTGCACGTTGTTCTTGTCTCTTTCGTTTCAGGAAAATTTCGTGTTCACAGTTATGTGGAGGGCAAAGACCCATATGCCCAAAAGAGCCAGGCCCTATGGCTTCAAATTTATTCGGCACCCAGCCACTATTATCACCAACCAGGTGATCAAAAGTACGTCCGGTACTCCAAATTTATTCGGCACACTGCCCCTATTATCACCAACCAAGTGATCAAAAGTATGCCCAGTACTTCAAAATTATTCAGCACCCTACCGCTATTATCACCAATCAGGTGATCAAAAGTACGCCCAGTACTTCAAAATTATTCGGCAGCCTGCCGCTATTATCACCAACCAGGTGATCAAAAGTACGTCCAGTACTCCAAAATTATACATGAGCATCACTCATGTCAATCATGCATAAACATTTATGAGCATCACTCATGTCAATCATACATAAACATTCATGACCATCATTCATGTCAACATTCATGAGCATCACTCATGTTAACATTCATGAGCGTCACTCATGTTAACATCCATGAGCATCACTCAATCAACATAAACATTCATGAGCATCACTCATGTCAATCTAGCTTCGAAAGCTTCATTTACAGAGCTCTAGCTTCGAAAGCTTCATTTACAGAGCTCCAGCTTCAAAAGCTTCATTTACAAAAGCTCCAGCTGCGAAAGCTTCATTTACAGAGCTCTAGCTTCAAAGCTTCACTTGCAAAGATTCACCTACAAAGCTTCAATGCAGGGTATACAAATACCGCCTCCGAACAACCGCCACTTCGGCCCATACATGGATTCAATTTGAAGTCTCCAGCCAGCAGACCCTATTGACTTAAGACTTGGGGGACTACATTATGTACCATTTATTGGGCCTCAACTGGGCCTCATGAAAAATACTTAGGAGACTTAGCCCATTATTTATGTACTGAGGAGCGAGTCCTTATTCTATAAAAGGGACTCACTTACTTTCATTATAGAGCACCCATTATTCATGTACTGAGGAGCGACCCCTTATTTTATAAAAGGGACTCTCTCACCTTCATTAGAGAGCATCGCCGCCAGTTGAGCAACCACATCGCCGCAAGCATCACTCCTAATTCATCACTTATGTATTGAGGAACAAGCCCTTATTCTATAAAAGGGACTCCCTCACCCTCATTAGAGAGCGTCGCCGCCTGTTGAGCAACCGCCTCGTTGCGAGCATCACTCATAACCCATCACTTATGTATTGAGGAGCGAGCCCTTATTTTATAAAAGAGGCTCCCTCACTTTCATTAGAGAGCACCCATCACTTATGTATTGAGGAGCGATCTATAAAAGGAACTCCCTCATCTTCAACGCCACAAGCCGAGCCAACCAAGGCAACATAAGCCACAAACCGAGCAGCCTCGCAACATGTGCTACTTCTAGTTGAGCATCATTTCATATTGAGCACCGCCTCATATCGAGTATCAGTTCAAGACGACATCTAGTTACTTCGGCCCACACATGGACTGAATTTCAAGTCTCCAGCCAAAATACTCTGTTGACTGAAGACTTGGGGGACTACTGTTTGTACCATACTTAGGGTCTCAGTATTTAGACCTCGTAAAAATACTCGGGGGACTCAAATGTAATTATGTAATGAATGAAGGGGCAAATATGTAATAAGTGATGAGCCCTTATTCTATAAAAGGACCTCCTCACCCTCACAAACCTCAAGCCTCACTCTCACATTACAAGGCTCTCATCCTCACATACAGGAAAAACTCACCCTTACAATCCTCTCACAAACAGAGAAATACAATATCAGTGTGGACGTAGCCCAAACATTGGGGTGAACCACGATACATTTTGTGTTTTTTACTTTCTTGCAGATTCACGGTCGGATTTACGTTGTTCCAAGACCCCTCCGGTATTGTGCATCAACACACTTCATAGAAACCAATTAAAACCTCCATTTTTTCGAATGCCCATATTCCAACTTGCCCAACATTTCTAAGAAATTCAATACTCACTTAAAATTTCATAGAAAATAACTTAACAAATAGCTTCACCCAACATTTCTAAGAAATTCAATACTCACTTAAAATTTCATAGAAAATAGCTTCACCTTTTCGTGTCAAAGCTGGGGCTTTATGTATCAAATTTTCTTCGGTACTATTGGCTTTTGGTGCTTCAACCATTGGAAGTCACTCTCCTTGGAAGCCATTGAAAGGCACACGAGAGGAAAATGGGCAGAGGAAGAATGAAATTTCTTGAATTTTTGTTAATTGAAGGGATGGAATCACTCTTTTTTATTTAATTCTTTTGACATCAAAAATTATTTTCTTTCTTGTACTCAAAATTATTTTCTTTTTGAAAATCCTAGGAAATCCATGGAAGACAGTCCATACAAATCCATAGAAATCTATATGGAAATCTATATAAATCTGCCAAAATCCATGTAGAATTGTAAAATTTATTAAAATCCTTTGAAATTTGTCACTTAAAAAAAATCTATTAAAATCCTATGAAATCCAAATTGACTACACCTCCCTTACTCCCACTTATACAACCCTCTCTTATATGATGAATGAAGGTTATCTTTTAAAAAAAAGAAAATAGTTCCAATAGAAAACAGTAGATTATCATGATAGTTAGGGTAGCATTTCTTGATCTCATGTTTATAGAGAAGCAAACTTTGTGGCTAACACGATTACTAGTGCTGATTTTCAATATTGAGCTCCACATTTGGAATAGAGCGATACCTATGGTGGCTAAAAAAAGCCTACTTATTTGACTATATGAGAATTGAGTGTAACTGTGGTCACTCTATTTAATATATGTCATTTTTTTTCATTAAAAAAAATTATCAAACCAAATGCATTTCAATAGAAATTAGCTGGTTGGAAAGCCAACACTCTTTCTAGAGCTGGTAGACTTACCTTCATTAAATCAAGTCTAGGTGGAATGCTGAATCACACTATGACCTGCTTCAAAATGCCCCAAAACTAACACAAGCTCTTAACAGAGAGAGTAGGAAGTTCCTTTGGAACAAAAAGTCGAATTTTTCCCTTGTGGCTAAGAAGGATACTTGCCTTCCAAGTCTTTAGGGGCCTCGGGATCAGAAAAGCTGAGAATTTTAATCTTGATTTATAGCTAAACTTGCCTGGAAAATAATTACTTACAAAGAAAATTGGTTGGTCAAAATAGTGAAGGTAAAATACTCAATGAATGAAACTTTTTGGAGTGCTAAATATAAACAAAGTCATTCTGCTGCTTGGTTTAGTTTTGAAGCCTATAATTCAAAAGGGGATGAGATGGACAGTAGGCAATGGTCGAAACATTTTGTTTTGGTCTCATAATTGAGTTTTTCTTACCGTCTATCCAATTTATTCAAGATCAAGTAAGAGACTCTTTGAATTTGAATCTTAAAAGTTTGTGATGTAATATTGGATTAAAACTTGGACTATAAGGAGTTAATACTTCAATTAGTCCCTAGCGATGTTGGAAATAAAATTCTGGCAATTCTTTTACCGTTAAATGATATGGAGGATGATTTTATTTGGAACCTCTCCAAATAGAACTTTCTCTGTTAAATCAGCCACTTGGATTCAAAACTTTGCTAAATAAAGTTTGGAAACTCAATATTCCACATAAAGTTAAATATTTTAGTTGGTTGTAAGAGAGAGACTTTCCACAAATGTTAAGACTTGGTAAGCACAATTCTAATGGGCAAACTATTTCTGCTTTGTGTAGAAATGCTGATGAAGACCAATTACATCGCTTTGTTTATTGCACTCATGCTCAGGAAGTTTGGAAATTATGCAGCAATATCTCTCCGCCTTCTTCTATTGGTAACATCAATGTTTGGTTAAATAATGTTTCCTACATTGATAAAGATGAGCTTTCTGATCTTTGAAAGATTCTTATTTTTGCTGGCAAATGTGGAAAGATAGAAACAGTTTTGTGTTTGGACAGGTTAAACCCCATCCTTCCCATCTGTAATGGGGGCAGCCATTGTTGCTAAAGACTTTCACAATGCAAACTTGAAGGAGAAAGCTACAAAACCACAAATCACTAGAGAACCTATTAAGTGGAAGGCTCCTGCTGAGGGTTTTTTCAAGCTCAACTTTGATGGATCGGTGGATGGGAACTCTGCTGCTCCGAGCTTCATCATCAGAAATCATAGGGGAATCCTTCTGCTGCCGGATCTCACCACCATGGCTAGGACACTATCACCACCACAGAAGCAATAGCTCTTCAAGGCGCTTTGAACTTTGCCAGGATCCGTGGTCTTAAGAATATCATTGTAGAGGGTGACTTGAAGATTGTCGTTGAGGCCGTCCCGAGAAAATGTGTTGTCCCCTAAAGAAATGGATCTATCGTTGAAAACATCAAATGGTTAGCTGGTGTTTTCAACTCGGTGGAATGAAATCACATCTTAAGGGAAGCTAATTGTACTGCAGATGTCATTACTTCTATTGGCCATCATTGCAAGAATTTTTATATTTGGAATGGTTGTATTCCTCAACAAGCTAAAAATGTTTTATTGTATGATTCTATAAGTTTCGAGTGTTACCGAGGTTTTGTTGTGCAAAAGCGTCAAATATGAAACCAATAAGCTACAACGGCAAAATATAATAAGACAAATAATCCAAATGACACAAGGATTTATACTGGTTCGGCGTAAGCCTACGTCCAGTTCCGAGACGGTGAGGAAATTCCACTAATATCAAAAGGAGATTACAAATAGAGTTCAACACTCAAACCCAAATCCCACATACACCCAATAACTCTCACTCATACAAAGAACAAATAGAGAAGAAGAAACACATACCAAATCCTTCTCTCTCATAAGCCACAAAATGTAGCACAATATCTTTGAATGAATGATTGCACAAATGGAGAATAGTAAAACAGCAGCACTCAATTTTCTTCTCTATCGGCTGTTCTTCTCTATCGACTGCTCTTTGTTTTTCTGTTATCTGCTGCCGCTGCGTTTCTGCTCCCTTCACTGACCAAAAGACATGAATTGCCTTATATAAGGCTGGTGCCCTTTAATCAAACCCTAGCTGCCATGTGGCTTTCAAATGGGTAACAAAAGGCCAAACCTATTTGGGCTTGAGACAAAAAACTAAAGGCCCAAGAAGTATTGAGCCACAAAATCCAACAATCTCCACCTTGGAGAAATTCCCGAAAGCAACACAGAGTCGACTCAACAATCATCATAAGCACCCAAAATACGAACTAGAGACAACGGAAGCTAAATCAAATTCCACAAGCTCTCGATACTCATAATGATCTCCACCTCGACTTAAATTGTACCAAAGCCAACAAAAGTAGACCATTTCTCTACCGTCTTCTCCAAATTTGCAAACCATAAGTGCCTTGATCAAAACAAAAGGTGATTCAAACGAAGAATTGAAATTCTTCAATATCACCAACAAAAGATTAAGCACATCATACCAAAGTTGGACACACAACGAACTCCACTTGCTCACAAACACCATGGTTTTAAATTGCACCAATAGACTCATTCACATAGCATGACACATTCTCCAAGTCAAAACTGATTACAAATTTGGCAACAAGGTCTCACATACCACATACAAAAATATGCCCTTCACTCAAGTTTACCATCATCACATGAGCACCAACAGGACAACCAAAATTTCAAATTCAAATAATCAGCAGGAGATCTAAAACCATACCTCAACTGGAGTCTTCAAGAAAACTAATTACAGATGATGGAGACCAACAGACCAAATAGCAGTGGCAAACAAATCCAACCAAATGTCCATAGACCAAACAAAGTTAGAAAGCATTTAACTTGCCTTCTACAAGAGGGTTCCACACAAATGTTCCACATTGCACGTGGTGTATCCAAAATAGTGTGGTGTCTCACTATCCAAACTTTGCATAACTCAACAAATTGGCCTTCACTGAATTCAACTTTACCAAAAAAAGCAAAACCATACCAATATCCAAAACAATAAAAACACCGATGAAGAGCAACTAACATAACACAAACATACATAGAGGCTACTAAGAAACTTTCTCAAATCATAACAAAGAATCCTTACAAACTCTTAAATCTCCATATGTAGTGGAGAGATTTAAGAGTACCCACAACACCAGATTCCCTTTTTTTTTTCTTCAAATCTGGTATAGCCAACTGTCATCATAGAACAAAGTCGAAGTCGTCATCGACGACATTCGCACTCGCACCAGCATTATCTTTCAGTTTTGGGCAATCAACTTTCCAATGCCCTTCCTTGCGACAATAGTTGCATGTGTTGTTTCTGGTCTTAGACTTCGATCTCAAATTTCCTTTATTACTACCTGAACCATATTCCCTATCTCTGCCTCTTGCTATCAAAGCCTCAGAATGAGAATCATTCAAATTTCCAAATACTTTGTTCTTTAACTCTCTTGAATTCAAAGCGGCTTTTACATTCTCCATACAAATAGAATCTCTCCCATATAACAAAGTTTTAACAAAATTCGCATACGAAGGAGGTAAAGAACACAACAAAATCAAAGATTGATCCTCATCATCAATTTTATTATCCATACTTTTCAAATCCATAATAACCTTATTAAACTCATCAAGATGGTTTTGAATAGGTGTACCTTCAGTCATACGGAGAGTGTACAAACGTTGCTTCAAATACAAACGATTGGTGAAGGATTTGGTCATATATATACTCTCCAACTTAAGCCACAAACCAGCTGCAGTAGTTTCATTATCCACCTCACGAAGAACTTCATCAGATAGTGATAACATAATTGCACTATGTGCTCGATTCAAAGCGTTTTCTTTTTCTTCAGCAGACCAATCTTGTGGCAAGGCTTCCACACCCTGGAACGCCTTAAGCAACCCTTGTTGAACTAGCACAGCTCGCATTTTAACCCACCACAAGCTAAAATCATTCCTCCCATTGAATTTTTCAATATCATATTTCACCGACATATTCGAAGGTTTCATAGACATACTAGTACAAAGCCCCAAGTCGAAACCCAGAGCTCTGATACCACTTGTTGTGCGGAAACGTTAAATATGAAACCAATAAGCTACAACGGCAAAATATGATAAAACAAATAATCCAAATAACACAAGGATTTATACTAGTTCGGCGTAAGCCTACGTCCAGTTCCGAGACGGCGAGGAAATTCCACTAATATCAAAAGGAGATTACAAATAGAGTTCAACACTCAAACCCAAATCCCACATACACCTAATAACTCTCACTCATACAAAGAACAAATAGAGAATAAGAAACACATACCAAATCCTTCTCTCCCATAAGCCACAAAATGTAGCACAATATCTTTGAATGAATGATTGCACAAATGGAGAACAGTAAAACAGCAGCACTCAATTTTCTTCTCTATCGGTTGTTCTTCTCTATCGACTGCTCTCTGTTTTTCTGCTATCTGCTGCCGCTGCGTTTCTGCTCCCCTCACTGACCAAAAGACATGAATTGCCTTATATAAGGTTGGTGCCCTTTAATCAAACCCTAGCTGCCATGTGGCTTTCAAATGGGTAACAAAAGGCCAAACCTATTTGGGCTTGAGACAAAAAACTAAAGGCCCAAGAAGTATTGAGCCACAAAATCCAACATGTTTCTCTTTAAATTATGCTATTTTTTTCCTAAAAAATATATATGCTATTGACAATTAGGAATTTAATTGAAGTCACAAAAATAAATTCGGATATGGAACTAATTTTCTTTATAAACCTACTGATTTCTATTTTATTGTTTTAGAAAATACCAAGTCAACTTATCTTTGACTTTAGTAGCCAAAATTATCCTGATTCTTCGGTGATTTAGTTCAACTTAGAGTATGTTTACTTAAAATAAATGTCATAAAACTTTAATAGGAGAATTAGGAAAGCGATTCAGATCCATTAATATTCCTCTTCCCCCCCCCCCCCAGTTGATTTAATTTGATTTTTAAATATTTGAGTTTTTATTTATTTATTTTTTATTTTTATAAAAGATACGATATTATTGAGAATTAAAAAACAATAACAAAAGGATAACAGAATAAAAGACAACCCTCTAGATCTCATATGTCTTAGAAAATGCGTGATAAAGTTAAATAAACATACTTATATTCTAATCAACATAGAGAACTAAAAATCAAAATCAACAAGTTTAACTATTTGTCGAAGGTAACGAAATATTTTGAACATCATATGAGTGAGTCGATCAACATTTTCTACATTTGACGAGAAGTCGATAAAGAGCTCTTTTATTGATCTTAGTTGGAGAGAGAACTTGTATTGGTCAATTTCCAAGTATTTCTAACATAACTTCTGTAAGTTACGATTCTTCAACTGCAACAGCCGAGGGAGATGGGATAGGCTATTGCTATAGCCCGCTGCAAGGTTTTGAAGGGAATTTGCTTCACTTGGTTGCCTTGTGTTTGAACTTGGTTGAAACGAGCTCTTGTATTCCCTCGTCCAATATCGCTTGTATAAAAAACTAAAAATGGGCAAAAATTAATTTCTAACGACGGCATATATTATACTCCTTGTTACATGTTGTAGCACAATGCATTACACATTCAGAGCATTATTTTTGAACCATATATATGACATAACATACATATGCATATGCTTAGAGCTTGCTAGTGATATTGATGTTTCGCACTCTGGATGGTTTGGGGGTCGAATCTTTTGGGACAACAATAGTGAGAACACCATTCTCAACCTGAGCTTTTATCTGATCCACCTTCACATTTTCCGGCAACTCGATTTCCCGAGAAAAGTCTCCTTTTCCCGTCCCCCTCTCCGCGACGTGCCAAACAGTGTCTTTTGCTGCATGAGCCTCCTCTCTTTCTTTCCCGCCTTCCCCTTTTATCTGCAAAATGTTCCCTTCTTCTATCTGCACTTTTATGTCCTCTTTTCTAAAACCTATTTTGCCACAAAATCTCTGTCACAAACTGTGAATTGTTGGATCCACTTCCCCTAGTGAAAATAAATTTTAGTTGAATTAAAGCTTCAAAGAACAAAACTTCTACCGAGGCAAATTCCAAAAACCAATGCTCCAATAATCTCAACCCGTGACATTTGAACAACAAAGTGATGGCATGTATTTCAACGTTTCTAAGTGATATCGCGTTATTGATATAAGATGTTATGGTGACATATTAGGTGTAATTAATTTTCACTAAAAACCTAATGGGAGCAAAGAATCCATATGATACACATAAATTTTAATTCCAAATAACAATATTTAGAAGCAGAGATGAATAAAATGAGATTAACTTATAAAACTCATTTAAGGAAAATACGGAGAAAAATAATTAAACCTGGAACATTGATCTTGAATATGTGGGCATTAGGGGATTCAAGCCAGTCCATGAGGGCCGTTGATCCTGACCATTCACGGAAAACCGGAGGGCTCCAGAGTAGGCGCCTGAACGGGTACCCAAATATGCTATCAGCTGCCATTGTTTTTGTTTCTTTTCTCCGGTCTTCCTTTTTTGTGTTTGCTGTGAACAATTTTGAAGCAACTAAAAGCTCGACGTTGATGATATTGATGGGGTTAGTACTGGTATTGGACATCCACGGAACCCAGAAGCTTCTACTCAAAACCTAGTTCTTATCCATTTCAGTTTCCATGATACTTCTACAACATTCCAGTGCGTCTATAGCAGCCGTTGGATCAATTTGATTACCAAGGTCTCTGTCGTTTTTGGGTATTGGGCTATTGAATTGGGTCTTGGAGTAATAAAGCATGTCATACTATGCAAATTGCATGTATTAAGGCACATAAAATTAACACATTTGTTGACACTAGTTCTAATAAAAGTAAAAGTAAAGGAAAACTAATGAAAAGGGCTTGAAAACTTTGAGTTTTAATGATAAGGACAAAATAAATGGTAAAGTGAATAGTATCAGGATTGACTTTTTAGTGTAAAAATGTGGTTTTTCGTTAAAGTGAACAGTACCGGGTGCTTTTCGTTAAAGTTCCCATTATGTGATACAATACATATGTATTGTAGATTGTTGTGTATTTAAATAACGAGCCATGTTGTCTTGGTTACATGGTGACCTAAGATTCATGGTCACGAGAGGTATTTTTAGAAGGGGCGTTTTGATATAAGTGCCTGAGTTTTCAACTCTATAGACTAAACATTTGTTGGTTTTAGAGATTTAATTAAACATTTTTCCTACAAATTTGGAGTCTCATCTATCATAAATATCCTTTATTTGTACCAAAATTACAGATCTTACCACTACTGCCTAAATTCTTCACGTTAGGAAAAAAATGCAGAGATATTGAATTTGAAACAAATTCCTACAATCTAGGTCGTTTGATTCCCTCTAAAGATAATTATACAAAAAGAAAATTATTATATACAATTTATTAAGGAATAAAATACCCTGCCGTTTGATTTTTTTTTTCCTTTCAATGAAGAAATAAAATACCATTTAAGATATTTGTAGGAATCCATATATAAATTTTTGTAGTAATTCATATAAGAAAATAACATCGAGAATGATACAAACGTACCAATAAAAAAATATATGTATGAAAACAAACCTACTAAAACCGGAAATAAACGTACTAGTAAACAACGTTGAAGAACAAAAGTAAATGTACCAATCAACGATATGTATAATATTAATCGTACCCATATGATACTAAATGGTGCAATCCATAATGTATACAAAAACAATCGTAACAAAATCGTGAAAAAAAATCTATCAATCAACGAGAACAAAACTAAACGTACCGGAAGCTAAAACTAAACGTACTGAAAGTTAAAATAAAACGTACCAAAAGCTAAAACTAAACGTACCAATCAACGATATGTACACTCAAAAATTAAAAATAAACGTACCAATCAATACAAAACGAATATATGATAACCAACAATAAACGTACCATTATCACTAATCAACAATATGTACAAATTCAAATGTATACAAAATAATTATCTAACAAAAAGTATACTAAATAATAAACAAACAAAAAAATCTAGAGTTAATTAGATTTAAACGCTCAAAAATTGAATTTCTTTTATTAAACATCCATGCCTTTTAAAATTTTGATCAAGACGCTTTGGTATATTATATTAGGCCACATCAGTATTTCTTATTTTTAAAATTTTTAAGTTAAAATTTTACATATTGATTTCTAAATTTGTCCTTTTAATTAGTTAAGAGAATTTTTTTTTCATCCGGCCATTTTTTTATTCATGTATTTTAGGAGTTGTGGACTCTTTTTTAGGAGATAATTTTGGTTTTTTCGCTCAACATATTTATCCAATTATCTCTTTT
Source organism: Malus domestica (assembly GCF_042453785.1). Classification (NCBI taxonomy): domain Eukaryota; kingdom Viridiplantae; phylum Streptophyta; class Magnoliopsida; order Rosales; family Rosaceae; genus Malus; species Malus domestica. The sequence goes on along the minus strand of NC_091669.1, from coordinate 33,292,576 downwards.
AATTTTTGTTTTCATTCAAAACATTTTTTTATCCTAAAATTGAAAAAAATAATTGAAATGATGAACGCTTAGATTTTTTTGTTTGTTTATTATTTAGTATACTTTTTGTTAGATAATTATTTTGTATACATTTGAATTTGTACATATTGTTGATTAGTGATAATGGTACGTTTATTGTTGGTTATCATATATTCGTTTTGTATTGATTGGTACGTTTATTTTTAATTTTTGAGTGTACATATCGTTGATTGGTACGTTTAGTTTTAGCTTTTGGTACGTTTTATTTTAACTTTCAGTACGTTTAGTTTTAGCTTCCGGTACATTTAGTTTTGTTCTCGTTGATTGATAGATTTTTTTTCACGATTTTGTTACGATTGTTTTTTTATACATTATGGATTGCACCATTTAGTATCATATGGGTACGATTAATATTATACATATCGTTGATTGGTACATTTACTTTTGTTCTTCAACGTTGTTTACTAGTACGTTTATTTCCGGTTTTAGTAGGTTTGTTTTCATACATATATTTTTTTATTGGTACGTTTGTATCATTCTCGATGTTATTTTCTTATATGAATTACTACAAAAATTTATATATGGATTCCTACAAATATCTTAAATGGTATTTTATTTCTTCATTGAAAGGAAAAAAAAAAAATCAAACGGCAGGGTATTTTATTCCTTAATAAATTGTATATAATAATTTTCTTTTTGTATAATTATCTTTAGAGGGAATCAAACGACCTAGATTGTAGGAATTTGTTTCAAATTCAATATCTCTGCATTTTTTTCCTAACGTGAAGAATTTAGGCAGTAGTGGTAAGATCTGTAATTTTGGTACAAATAAAGGATATTTATGATAGATGAGACTCCAAATTTGTAGGAAAAATGTTTAATTAAATCTCTAAAACCAACAAATGTTTAGTCTATAGAGTTGAAAACTCAGGCACTTATATCAAAACGCCCCAAAAATCTAAGCGTCCATCATTTCAATTATTTTTTTCAATTTTAGGATAAAAAAATGTTTTGAATGAAAACAAAAATTAAAAGAGATAATTGGATAAATATGTTGAGCGAAAAAACCAAAATTATCTCCTAAAAAAGAGTCCACAACTCCTAAAATACATGAATAAAAAAATGGCCGGATGAAAAAAAAATTCTCTTAACTAATTAAAAGGACAAATTTAGAAATCAATATGTAAAATTTTAACTTAAAAATTTTAAAAATAAGAAATACTGATGTGGCCTAATATAATATACCAAAGCGTCTTGATCAAAATTTTAAAAGGCATGGATGTTTAATAAAAGAAATTCAATTTTTGAGCGTTTAAATCTAATTAACTCTTTTTAGAAAGATTAGATCATAAACATTTCCAACTTTCATTTTATAATTTCGGAATTGGATTAGTGCGGAACACAATTTTTAGATCTAAAACTTTAGGAAGTAATCTCAGAAATTTCTGAACATAATTATGAAATTCATATATTTTACAAGTATTTGAATATTCTCGAACATTTTCGTAAATTAAATCTATTGTTCTTTCTTAATTTTTGGTATGTGCTTATGTATATATCCATTTACTTTTGAGGTATATTATTATGCCTATCTTTTTAATGTATACGTGTCTGATTTAAAAACAATGAATAAAATGTACCCAAAACTAGCAATCAAATACAAAAGCTGATTACAAAATAACTTTAAAAAATGGAATATTAATATTGGAATAATTTGAAATTTTTTTTATCCAACTAAGTTTGGAACACATCGGAAAATTTAAGATTGATCAAAATATCTAAATGCATTCGAATTTCCAATCCAACTTTGAGACTGGAAATTTTTTCGGGTTCAGAAATTTTGGTGTCAAAATCAAAAACACAGTTCCAACTTACACCTCTAATGGTAACTCACCTTTGCATTTGATATCAAAGGTCGAGATTAAAATACTAAAAGCACATTCATTTATTCTCTACTCTTGATATCAAAACTAAGGGTGAGTAATCATTTTTTTATATAGAAATATATACAAGCAATATTCTATTTTAAACTAATATAAAGTACGGAAAGGAGGTTCTGACTTGGGTGCATAGGGCAGCACATCATCTAAATGTTAGTCATTTGTTTTCATAATGTTTGTAAATGAAAATATATTAACCTTCCTCTCTTTTGGGCTTTGTTCCATGTTACAGTTTTGTGTTGGTCTGTTGGCATGTTTATGAAAGATGAATAACACATCTAACCCCAGGCCAATGCCAGGAGGACAAAAAGGAGTAGCTCAAAGAAATGAGAACAAAAACGCACAAACCTACCTGAAACTAGTCGTTTGAGTCAAAACACACTTTTTTCATGAAAAATGAAAACACGAGAACCTTGATGCATCACACACTTTTTGTGGTTACACTGCGAGGGAATGAAAAACATCTATATAAGCTATGTAGTTTTTGGTATTTACTGTGAGATTGAGAATATCCATACTTCCCAAGTTTTTGCCTTGTTTCTTCTTCTTTTTTTCCTTCTCAATGTTTGCATCTCTCTCAATTGCGACAAATGCGATTACCAAGCCATGAATCAAGAAGACTTTTCCAAACATAAAAGAAGGGTGACAATTAAAGGTGTTACCACCACAGGAAAACTTTTGATCTCAAGGGTTATCGCACAGATGTGTTGCTCACATAAAAGAATATGATGGCAATCTTTTTTTTTTTTTATTACGAGTTGTTATAACTTGTACTATACAAAACAAGATAAGTAGTAGCACAATTTATGCTTTGCTTCTCTTGTTTTATGTAGGATAAGTTATAACATCTCATAAGAAAAAAATTGGCCTTCGTATAGTGTTTTGTGGGCGTCCTTCCATGAACTTTTGAGATCAAAAGTCTTATCAGGATAGCACCTATAGGTGGCTAGTGGCTACTTGTACGCGTTTCAGTCGGATACGTTTGGTTAAGTCTTTATTGTTCTTTGCTTCACAATCGCATTTTTCACAGTTGATAGACATCTTAAACATTACAAAAAAAAAAAAATTCAAATCAAATTTAGCAAAAGACAACTGAAAATTTAAAAAAAAAAAAAAACATGAACTTTTTTATAGATCTGAAATGCAGAAAATGCGAGAATAGGTAGATAGCAATAAGATACCAACTTTACTAGATTGATATAATGCATTTTGGTCTTGAAGAATGCAAAAGGGAAAACTAACAATACAACTACCGTTCTCCTATCAAGGGGGCAATTTTATTTCTCCTTGCTGCCTTTTGCGAAAACCAATCTTACAGCAAATCAAAACTAGAGTCTTTTGTTTTGTATGGTGAATATCTGATCTACCTTCAAGTGAAAGCAGATTGGTAATACCATCAAGTTAACTGTGAAGCGGATTTTGTCCTGTAGGAACACGTCGGTGCGAAACTACGTGGACGAGGTTAGGTTCAAATTTTGGATTTGCTTCCTGAACAATTTCAACCGTTGTTAATGCATTAAAATTTTCTTGATGGGGCTTCTAAGTTAAAGGCTTTCATAATCTGGACCTTGGTGTACACAACTCTCCCTTAATTGTTGATCTTAGCAGGGGTTTCTGCACAACTTTCATAATTTGGACATTGGTTAGGTTCAAATGCATATTGGATGCAACATTTATTACATCCAACATTGTTCTTTCTGCGTATAATGTTTCAATTCAAGCATAACGTGAAATCCTATTCACACTCTTTGACTTGTTAAAAAGGACGATGAGTAGCTTTCATAAGCATTGATGCATTGTTAATGTCTTATTAAAAACATTTTTATTCTAATAAGCACAAGGCAAGTTTATAGGTCCTGAGTTAGAATTCTCATCAGCACACATATATGTGAGTTTACTTAATGATTTGAATGTGATTGCACGTATTTAGTACTTACCTTTAAGTACTGTACTTTGATGAAGGAGTAAGGGGTGAAATTTTTCTTCCTTTTTCTTGTTAACTTTTTCGGTAACATGGAAGAAAAAGAGAAGAGAAACACTAGAAACACTAAGAAACAACTAGTCTAGCTCTAGCGACACGCTGACACCAGAAGGTATATGCCATCATTGAAAAGAATTTGAACAACTAGATTTCTTGTTAACTTTGACTTGATAGCAAAGTTGTTTAAATTATAGCAATACTTCATCACTAAGAAACTATACAAAAATGAATTATAAGGGGACATTTTAGAAAGCACAATACAATTACATACAGAAGAATAAGAAGTCACAAAAAGATAAGATCATCTGCCCTTTTACAAAAGAATATGCCTCTTTCTTTATTGTCATATTAGACAACACACTTTTGTTAAGTGGAGAGGAGATAGGAATCTTTAGCCTTTTTTTTTCTCTCTTTCCATTTAACTTTGATTTTAGGTAAGCCCCCGTCGTACATATTTCCATCATATTTTATATGAACTCTCTACTTTTGGAGAGAACATAAAGTAATTAAATCAAAGAAATTAAAGCGTAAAGAGAGGGAGGAACGACAGTAGACATAATGAAGAGAAAAGATAACCAGGAGCAAGATCAATTGCGAAGCCAATAACTTTGCATGCTCATTATTTATTTACCTGCACAGAAAGTAAAAGCCAGAAAATTTTGTTGAGATATCCCTGCATATACGGTATCTCTACTTTCTGGTTCTAAAGCTAATGAAGAATCAATAATAAAAAATGAACCATGAATTTTTTTTTTTTTTAGAAGAATGGAAATTATGGTAAAAGAAAGACAATCAAGGGAAGATACTACGTACCATTGTTCCCAAAAATCCTTCTCATGAAAGTAAGAAAAACAATGAGTAGAGCAACTCCAGCCAATAATCCAATTATCACAGCAAATGTCTTCTCACCATCATTGGTGGATTTATCTGCCATTCATTGTTGAATTTAGAAAAGAAAGAGTAAATCCACAAAATAATGAATTCTATAGAAACTTAGTCGAAAACATGTTTACGGAGAAGGATTAGACAACTTAGGAATAAAAATTAAAGAAACTGAATCGGATGCAAGTTGATCTGATCCTGAATTTCATATATTATTTGATTATGAATTTCAAGAAGAAACTTACACTCTTCCGATTCCACATGTGTTAGTAAACAAGTGAAAAAGTTGAGAACGAATTAATTCTCAATTCCCGTATTTTAGTAAACGGACAAAATTCATGAACAAAACTCAAAAAATAAATATGCATTCAAATTCTTATTCCCTATGCTACTAAAAGAAAAAAAAAATGCTAAATTTATCAAATTCATTCGCAAAATAACGCGATGGTAAAATTTCAAGTCTAAATTACCATGATGATGGACCTTGGTGTAAACATCAGATCCACCAGTTGATGAGTACCTAGCGTAGCACTTGGTCAAGAACATATCACCATAAACTGCGCCACCACATTCACTTTTCACCTGTCCGACTGCCTCCGATATGCAATCCTGACACTCCGCCAAGCTTAAATCGCCGACGCATTGAGCCAAACCTTGTACCTTCCCTGAACCACCCACCCGGTATGGTCCGCTAGACCCCACCAAGGCAGCCAACACAGAATCTCTACGGCTCATTCCATCAGCATCATACCCAATCGACGGCCCACATTTCTTCAGCACCACAGTCTTATCCTCCACACCCAAAAAGGTAGTGTTGTCATACTTGATGTAGCATCCTTGTAGCTGAAGAGCGCCACCGGAAGTGTAGGGGCAGAAGTGTCCAACTTCGCTCACTGCACGCGCGACGCAGGTGGCACAGTCGGGCATGGCGAGGTCGCCGCGGCATTGGTAGAGCCCGTAAACTACGTCTTGTGTGCTTGAGCCCATGATGGTGTAGTTGTTGTAGGAGGAATAGGTGGCAGAGTTGACCAGGGAGGTGAGGAGTGAGTTGAGATTGGACTCGTAGGGCGAGTTGGGTACGTACTTTTCCTGCGTGCAGCCGACGAAGACGAAGTCGTCTGTGGAGGAAGAACATGATGGAATGTAGAGACATGACAGAGAAACAATGAATGTGAAGAGCGAGAGAATAGTTGTAATTGCCATGAGAGAGAGAGAGTTGGCACTTCTTTACCAGTGTCAAGCTAACACTAACGTTGGATCGTAAATCACTTAATAAGGGACTAATAAATTGCTGCTATCTCCTTATTTTCTAGGAGTTTCTCTCAAAAAGAACAAAAAACAAAAGGCTACTACAAAAGTTGTACCTTTTCTAATACAAAAAAATACAGCTTTATCTTTTTCAAAATTATTGTAATACAAGACATCAAACATATATATGTTATCCATATTTAGTCTAGCGACAATTATAATGATGGATTGTGTCTTTTTTATGTAACCATGCACGTTAAGTAACTGAGCATACAATGTTGTAGCTGTTTTTTAACTTAAGTATTATGTGCATAAAAGAATACCAGAGAAATTAAAATCTTTAGTTTACATATGTAATTTGTACATAATTGCACGTTTTTGCGGTGTTTAATCTTGTTTTGTTCATTTGTACTAATTATTTTAATTAGCAGTATCAAAGTTCCATACTAATAAATTACTGACTATGCTACTGACATAAGAATCGTCCCTCACCTCACTATAGTAAAGTTGATGTCAACTTTTGAGAAAGGTTTTATGGTGCACAATATTGATGTTCTAATCACCAAACCATTAGCAACAGAAAGAGTGACCCAACTCCTTATAAATCCTTAAAAGTTTTCTTAATTCAAATATGAATAAATATTTGTTCTCATCACCTTGTGACTTTCGGTATATTCAGTTTATGGAATACGACCTTAAGACACAAAATGGATTGATCGCTTTTTCCTTTCTTGAATTTTCCAGAGGGACGTCATAGATTCATAGTTAGGCGCTTTACTATGAATTATTGATAGAACGGTGGCCATCGCACCAAAGTATTAGTTGCACTCTCGTCTTACTTTACAGGTAGAGGACAGCTTAGTTACTTCAAGGAAAAGAAACCTTTGTTCCTGTGGATTATTAGCAAAAAATTGGCACAAATAGCTAACAGGAACGTTTTGTATCATAGCAAGTAAAAACAAAAAAAAATGAACTCCTCAGTAGGGGTAGGCTTGTTTCATGCAATTGAACAACTCATGGTCTCACAGGGCAGTGGCATGTTTCCTGATTATGTTATGCGTAGGTATTTAGATGTGTTTTGATCATCATTTTGTTTTTTTATTATTAGTTTTGATTTTTATTAGAAATAAAGCGCAAATACAAGAAGAAAAAAAAAGCAGGGATGAGTGAAGATAGAGGAAGGGTGGTGTCGGATGGATGTGGAAGACATGCACATAATATGATACACAATATGAAAACTAAAAATTAACAATTGACATAATTTAAATTACGTTTTCTTTTATAATTTTTTGTTTTCATCGTTTTGTATGTCATTCAATGTGCATTTCTCATGCATTATTTCATCTTCTTTCTCTTAATATCTAGTCAGAAGACGAAATAAAAACTAACCGATATGATTATCTAACTAGCCCTAAATATTTCAAGAGAGAAGAGTTCCTACTGTCAAGAGGCTATAAATTATTTCCAAATAAATTTACCGGTGTGACCATATACATCATCCTTGTTATTCACTCTGGTGAATCTTTTATGGAAAAATTAGTATCCGGTCCCTAGTTCTTACTATTCATTGACTAAGACCTTATTAGTTCTCAAATTTTGATTCAAGTCCCTAGCATTAATGTGATAATGAATTTATATGTTTATTATATAATTTTTTAATATAAAAATTAGTAATTAATTTAGGGTTTAATACCTCTATTAAACTTCTAATTAATTTTCAATTCAAACATTTTCAAAATAATAAAAAATTAAATTAAATTAAGTTTGTACCTATTAGTTATATATATATCTATATATATATATATATATATATATAAAGATTCTCAATTTTTTAATCTTAAATGTACCCATTCATATAATTTTTCAATTTTTTAATCATCAATGTACCCATTCTCATATATATCAATTTGTTATATGTAAAATGTACCCTTTTTTAATATAAAATCCATTCAAATTTTTTAATCCATGTTTAAACTTATATAGGTACATTCTTTTTCATTGATTTGAGAATGTATCCATGTTTTGGTACAATAACTTTTTTTGTTAATTTTGGTTAATGTACCCATACATATATGTACACACACACACACACACACACACACACACACACACAATATAATAGAGAGTATAATTTATATTTTATTATTTTTAATCCCATAAATTATGGGTTTTATTTAAAATCTCATTAATATAAACAATTACAATTTTCAATTTTTATTTTTTAATTTAAAAAATATAGTAACTTACATTATTACATTAATGTCAGGGACCTCAATCAAAAACTAAAAACTAACAAGGTTTCAATCAAAGAATATTGATAGTTAGGGACCGCATCCAAAGTATCCCATCTTTTATATATCTAAGAGAGCAAACTGACAATGACAAAGGCATGGTCGAATTTTATAGCACAACTCTGAAGTGCCTAGAGCCTAGTGGTGTATGGCACGAAGAGACCAAGACAAAATACCATAAATTTAATACGACATGCCTGAATTGAACAGTGGTTCGTTGTTAGGAGTGTAAAAGCAAAGTAACATACACATGCAGCTTGCATGACTCTCCTCCACTACTTCATATATAGTTTACTGCAGAGAGAGCTACGTAACAAACGAAGCAAACAAATTGATATAAATATTATGGCAGAAAGAAAGAGGCCGATGCCACAAGTGTTTGTTGTGGACAGTGAAGTGGGAGCTACAAACTCAAAGCATTAAATTCAGACTGCCCCATTCTTTACAAACACTACCCAAAAAGAACTAGTGGTGTCCAGCAGACGAAAAGTAGTGTTCGCAAGTCATCTCTGTAAGTTAGACTAGTAAACACTTGGTTTACCAGTTCCGTGTTGGACAGAATTGTTGACATATGTACTTGACATATGTACCGACTGTATTCTGCAGTTGATGAGGCATGCTACTGCTACCAAGAGTCAGTTGTTAATATGATAAAGGTCGTACCCAGTGCACAAGGCTCCCGCTTTACGCAGGGTCTGGGAGAGGTGAATCAGTCGTTAATATGATAATGCTTATAATTTTGTCACTAATATATAAAGCAATTACTTACTAAGACAATTGGGAAAATATGAGCAGAATAACGGACTCTAGCAGAGCTTGTACAAGGAACTCTGTTTCATCATGCTGAAGTAACTTGCAATGTCATACACGCTAATATCTATATATGTAGTTGCATTCATAAAAACAGGGTTATTCCTGCTCTAGCTTTGTCAGTGGGTCCAAACGTAATACTGTGACTGCAGTCGCAATTGTGGTGTCACATAATGCTTTTCTCATAGGGTAATGTTAGAGAAACTAAATTTACAAATTAAATGATATGTCATATATAGGAATAAGCACGTTTATTAACATCTAAGTAATAAACCAATCATTAACTTTCATGTCTTTTAGCTTTCAAAACTTTTTTACAAATTTAGTCTCCCTTTATTTCAAAGAAATTGAATTCTAGTCATTGGTCCTGCTTTGGTTCATAAACGAGTTGCATGCATGCGCACACCTTCGTCATGCCTTTTTTCTGTTCACTCCTACTTTCTGCTTTTGCAGTAACATTATTCATTATCTTTCTTTGTGCTGGATGAGGCTGATCGAATGATAGAAAATGGTCGTTTTCAAGAGTTGCAGTCAATAATTGACATACTTCCAGCGAGAAACGGATCAACTGAATCCCATTGTGAAAATGCACAAAATTGTGTCGCATTTGTTAGGAATGTCGGTACTACAAGATAGAGAATGCACAAGGTAAAGTAGAAAATGGACACCAAGAATTTATGTGGTTCGGCAATTTATGCCTACGTCCACCAAACGAGGATTAATCTTCACTATATGAAGAATATGAGTACAACAAGAGTAGTCTTACCAAGCCAAAGACAAGGCTTGATGGATACAAGAAAGTATGACACAAACTTTCTATAACACTAAACTTCACTCACACAATGTGTAGTGGAACACTCTCACTCTCACTCTTGGAGTGGAACTCTAGCTTTGGACTTGATCCTTTGCTACTCACTCTCTCTTGGTTTTGTTGGTTCACTACAACATCACACCCATATTTATAGGTGAGGGTTTGGCATTCTACTAGTTTCTAGTGTATTCTTCAAACCTCTAGCATAGAAAGATCTAGACTAGCCACAAAAGTGTGGCTTCTAGATCTTTCCATTTGCAACCAAGGAAGCTAGTACTCTCTAGCTTCTTCCATCAACTTAATAACATGCTAGAATTGTCTAGCAAGCTCCAGCCTCATCTCTTGCTTACTAGAATAATCTAGAACATTGATCATGGGCTGGACCATATACCAACAATCTCCCCCTCCAGTCCATGAGGGAGGAATTCCGATCATGACTCCAAGTTACCTGGAGTTCATCCCAGCAGCCTTAATGCAAAATTCCAACTTTGATTTTGTGACTACCTTTGTCAACATGTCTGAAGAATTATTATCGGTATGAATCTTCTTCAGCTGTAGCATCTTGTTCTCGATAGCATCTCTAATCCAGTGATAACGAATATCAATGTGCTTGGTGCGTGAATGGTATGCAGTGTTCTTGCTCAAATCCAGAGCACTCTGACTATCACAATAAACGCCATAATCACTTTGCTTAAAACCCAACTCTTGGAGAAACCGCTTCAGCCACAACAACTCCTTGCATGCTTCTGTAGCGGCTATGTATTCAGCCTCGGTTGTAGACAAAGCAACACACTTTTGCAACTTGGATTGCCAAGACACGGCTCCCCCTGCAAAAGTAAACAAGTACCCAGACGTAGATTTTCTGCCATCCAGGTCACCTCCCATATCAGCATCTGTAAATCCTTCCAAGATTGGTTTGGAACCGCCAAAGCACAAGCACATCTTAGAAGTCCCCTTCAAATATCTGAGAATCCACTTAACAGCTTCCCAATGGTCTTTCCCTGGATTAGAGAGAAACCTGCTCACCACACCTACTGCATGAGCAATATCTGGCCGTGTGCACACCATTGCATACATGATACTTCCTACTGCTGAAGAGTAGGGAACAACTGCCATTTTCTCCTTTTCTTCATATGTTTTTGGACACGACTCTTTGCTCAACTTGATATGATTGGCTAAAGGTGAGCTTACCGATTTGGCTGCTTTCATGTTGAACCTTTCAAGCACCCGTTCAACATATTTTTCTTGTGACAGCCACAACTTCTTGGATTTTCTGTCACGAATTATCTCCATGCCCAAAATCTGCTTGGCTGGCCCTAAGTCCTTCATGTCAAAGGACTTAGATAACTCTTCTTTGAGCTTTTTAATCATAAAAGCATCTTGACCGACAATCAACATGTCATCAACATAAAGCAACAAAATGATGAATTTACCTCCAGAAAATTGTTTGATATAGACACAAGAGTCAGCATGAGTTCTCTTGTACCCATTACTCACCATGAATGAGTTGAACTTCTTATTCCACTGTCTCGGAGCCTGCTTAAGACCATATAAGCTTTTCTTGAGCTTGCACACCAAAGTTTCTTTACCCTTGACTTCAAAGCCTTTGGGTTGCTCCATATATATCTCCTCTTCTAAGTTACCGTGGAGAAATGCAGTTTTAACGTCTAACTGCTCGAGCTCAAGATCCATGCTTGCTGCCATACCAAGGATAACTCGAATGGAAGTCATCTTCACCACCGGTGAGAAAATCTCATCAAAGTCAACTCCTTTCTTTTGACCAAAACCTTTGACAACCAAACGAGCCTTGTACCTTGTCATGTTGTCGTCATTTTTCAATTTGAACACCCACTTGTTTTTCAATGCTTTTCTGCCCTTTGGAAGCTCCACCAGCTCATAGGTATTATTCTTTAATAAGGAATCCATCTCTGACTCCATTGCCTTCATCCATTTATCACTGTCGTTATGAGCTCTGGCCTCCTCATAAGTTTCGGGCTCTCCATAATTAGTCAACATGATATACTCTGATGAAGAATACTTGGTAGACGGTCTTCGACTTCTGCTGGATCTTCTGACCTGATCTTCATTCTCTTGCGGGGCTAGAGGCTCCCCCTGATTGGATTCTCCTTGAATCTGCTCTTCTTGACTAGGCTCCCCCTGATCAGCAATCTCATGGTCTGGCACATCTTGATCAGGCTCCTCTTGATCAGCATTATCTGATTCTGCAGGCACTTCATTGGCAGTTGCTTCAGGGATGTCATCGTGACTTTCTTCATCTGAAGCTAATGGATCAACTCCTCTGACTGCGCCATCTGGTTGTGCCTCTTTATCCGAATCCCCAATTGTTTGATCTTCATAAAAGACCACGTCTCTACTTCGGATAAACTTCTTCTGGTATGGGTCCCATAATCTGTAACCAAAATCTTCACTGCCATAACCAAGAAAGATGCACGGTGTAGCTTTGTAGTCTAACTTCGATCTCTGCTCTTTGGGCACATGCACAAAAGCTTTGCAACCAAACACCTTCAGATGAGAGTAAGACACATCATTACCAGTCCATACTCTCTCTGGAACATCAAGACCTAATGGTACTGATGGAGATCGGTTGATCAAATAGCAGGCTGTCCTTACAGCTTCACCCCAGAACTGCTTAGATAACTTTGCAGTCCTCAACATACACCTGACTTTCTCCATGATGGTTCGGTTCATTCTTTCAGCAACACCGTTATGTTGTGGAGTTCCAGGAACTGTCTTCTCATGACGTATGCCATGTTTTACACAATACTCTCTAAACTGGTGAGATGTGTACTCGCCGCCGTTGTCGCTACGAAGGCACTTGAGAGGTTTCCCAGTTTCCCTCTCCACCATGGCATGGAACTCCTGGAATGTCTGAAACACCTGGTCTTTGGATTTCAACAAATACACCCACACCCTTCGTGAAGCATCATCAATATAAGTAACAAAATATTTATTTCTTCCAAGTGACTCGACTTCCATGGGACCACACACATCTGAATAAACAAGATCTAACAAGTTTCCTTTCTTTGTAGATGGAACAGAAAAACTAACTCTTCTTTGTTTTCCGAATAAACAATGCTCACAAGAGTTTAACGACGTACCTTTGGCAAAGGGAATATGAGACTTCTTTGCCAAAACTTGTAGGCCTTTCTCGCTCATGTGGCCTAGCCTCTTATGCCACAAGTCTAGAGATGAGTCTTCCACAGCATTCAACTCACCTTTCAAAACCTTGGCATTTGACCGGTACAACGTACAACAAAGTCGTGCTCTTGCTACCACCATTAAGCCTTTAGTAAGCTTCAATTTTCCTTCGCCAATATGGTGATAATATCCTTGTCGATCAAGGGTACCGATGGATATCAGATTGAGACGTATATCAGGAATATGTCTCACATCTTTCAACATCAATTGGCAGCCGAGATTAGTTCTTAAGCAGATATCACCAATTCCAAGAATTTTGGAATAGCTTTCATTCCCCATCTTCACTATGCCAAAGTCACCTTCTTTGTATGTACTGAAGAACTCCCGTTTGGACGTAGCATGGAAGGAAGCTCCATTATCAAAGATCCATTCAATGTCTCTGTCAGAGTTGCCCATATGCAGACATTCACCAACAGACAATATTTCTGGTACATCACCACATATGACAGCGGTGGTATTGCCAGTATCATCTTTCTTCTGATTGTTTCCTTCCCTTTGCTCTCTCTTCCAAACTCGACAATTTTTCTTCATATGGCCTTCTTTGCCACAATGGTGGCATGCACCCCTGAACCTTGACTTGGATCGGCTAGGACTCCTGCCATGACCTCTAGGCCCTCTACTCTTGCTTCTTCCGCGGTTCTCTGTGACAAATACTTGGCTGCTATCTGTGCCAGAAGTCTTTCTCCTTGTTTCTTCATTGAGCATGCTATTTTTAACATTATCAAGAGTAAGAACACCATTAGAAGCAGAGTTACTTATACTCACCACAAAGGTCTCCCAACTGTCTGGCAAGGATCCAAGTAACAAGAGCGCTTGTAGCTCGTCCTCGATCGTCATTTTCATAGTAGCCAACTGGTTGATGATATTCTGGAAATTGTTCAAGTGTTCTGCTACACTTAAACCATCCTTGTACTTCACATTGATGAGCTCTTTGATCAAGAAGGCTTTCTTGGCTGGGGTCTTCTTCTCGAACAAGGACTCAAGCTTCGTCCAAAACTCGCGAGCATTGGTTTCATTAGACACATGGTGAAAAACACTATCATCCACCCATTGTCTAATTGTGCCAATAGCCTTGCGATTCATCTTCTTCCACTCGGCATCGGACATGCTCTCGGGCTTAGCGGCATCTCCTTCAATTGGCTCATGCAAATCCTTGCAATAGAGAATGTCCTCCATCCTTGGCTTCCATGTTACCCAATTGGAGTTGGTGAGTTTGATCATAGTGCCACTTCCTTCCATCTCGCAGTACGAGCCAACCGGGCTCTGATACCACTTGTTAGGAATGTCGGTACTACAAGATAGAGAATGCACAAGGTAAAGTAGAAAATGGACACCAAGAATTTATGTGGTTCGGCAATTTATGCCTACGTCCACCAAACGAGGATTAATCTTCACTATATGAAGAATATGAGTACAACAAGAGTAGTCTTACCAAGCCAAAGACAAGGCTTGATGGATACAAGAAAGTATGACACAAACTTTCTATAACACTAAACTTCACTCACACAATGTGTAGTGGAACACTCTCACTCTCACTCTTGGAGTGGAACTCTAGCTTTGGACTTGATCCTTTGCTACTCACTCTCTCTTGGTTTTGTTGGTTCACTACAACATCACACCCATATTTATAGGTGAGGGTTTGGCATTCTACTAGTTTCTAGTGTATTCTTCAAACCTCTAGCATAGAAAGATCTAGACTAGCCACAAAAGTGTGGCTTCTAGATCTTTCCATTTGCAACCAAGGAAGCTAGTACTCTCTAGCTTCTTCCATCAACTTAATAACATGCTAGAATTGTCTAGCAAGCTCCAGCCTCATCTCTTGCTTACTAGAATAAATCTAGAACATTGATCATGGGCTGGACCATATACCAACAGCATTGTCCAGCTTCCAGAGGAAGAAACGACAGATATTTGTTTTCTCTACTACGATAACACTTTCTCATGATTTTCGTAAGAAGATGAAGTGTAGTTCACTAAAGTCAAACCAATCAATGTCTGACAGGGTGAATTCTGTAGAAGTTCTAAGTGAGCGAGCAGGGATGAGAGACAATGTTGCGGTCATCGATCTGACAAATACAACCATCTTGGCAAATAAGCTTGTGGAGTCATTTGTTGAGTATGTGCCTTCCAACTGTTCATCTATTATCTGGCATGTGGAACTCTTTCTTGTGAAAATTCAATTCGCCTTACCGACTTTGTCATTGAGTATGATTCCCTGAATGTGTTTTTTCATTGAATTGTGTGAAATTAACTCTCTGTTCATGCATATACTTTCATTCATACATTTGAGTATGAAATCTGAAATATGTATAATTCTGAAAAGTGAAGTAGACTGGACTGTGGTAATTCCTTTTTTGGATAGTCAATCTTTGGTTGACTTTCCATTATTCTTTTTTATTTTTAAATAGATTTAACACCACTCTACTTATCGCCGTGCTGAATGCAGGCAATTGATCGTTTTTGGAGAAATGAACATGCATGGTGTACTTGTGGCCGATGATGCTGCTGCAACAGGCCTGGATATTCCTGGTGTTCGAACTGTTGTTCACTTCCAGCTTCCCCATTCAGCAGAAGCAAACATTTGGATGCTTTGCACCGTGTTTGTTGCGGCCCTTACATTTTCTGACTGGAGAATTACTTTTATCGTTTCTTTTTCCCACTAGGTTGATGCTCACAGAAGTGGTAGAACTGCTAGAGCTTCTGCTGATGGGTCTTGTGCACTCTGCTTTACTAATGTTTGAGCTTATTTTCATTTTTTTTCAGGAAAAATCAAAGAAAAACTGGTTTCAAAGAAATGCAGAATTGGTTAAATTAGTTATCGACCTTGATGACGGTGAGGAGGAAAGGGTGAAAAGTCAAAGAAAGCCAGCTCCATGAGTTTATAAAGAAGTTGCAAAAGGTAGCTTAATACTATGAACGTTGATTTTTCTAAATGCCAAATTGCCTCTTATGATTGTTGAGTGTATGCATAGTCTAAAGTTCAGGTCTATAGTTTTGGGTACAAACTTCTAATGAGATTACTAGCACTATATGGAGCATATCCCTGATATGCGTAGAAGATGATGTCTACAGACTCTCTACACAGTCCCGCGAAGGGCGGGCCAAATAGTGGCACCAAATAATTATTTAATGCAGAATGAATTAGGATAATTACTCTATAGTTTTCGGAGCTACGGATATCTTAGTATTTAAGTTACGGGTGGATGTTCTAAGGGTTATAAGTATGTGACAATGATCCATTGTTTCGTTAGTATTTTTTCAGACTGGTGTTTGTATTGATATTGTTATGCCCTTCAGTTTTGTGACTTTTGTCCTTGTAGCTCCATTTTGATTTCACTTTAGTACAAAGACGGAAGTGAAATTCCCAGTAAATTACAGGCAATTCAGGACAGAGTACTGGAAATTAAGGTAATGAACGGTCATTTTTTTTCACAAGACTTCATTTGATGAAAGAGTTCTTTTATTTATTTTTATTTTTATTTTTTTTATTTTTTGCATTCCCCTTGACATAATTCAAGCTCAAAAAGTCCATGGATTATTCAAGCAACGAACAAATTTGCGAAAAAAATGAAACGTTTTATTATTTGAAACAATCTTGCTCAGATTTTTTAGCTTCAACCAACATGATTGTGACAAAATTATCTGGATTAGAATTCAGCAGAACAAAAACAAGAAGCTAATGATTTTCAGTTGTAGCCTTTTTCTTGCTTGTTTGAACCTATAGGAGAGTACTCTGCCTAAATGCTTTTTGTCTAAGAGGAAAAAGCAATACTGTTATCTCCATAAGCACTTCTCCAAAAGCACTTTTTCTATATACATGCCAACAGATTTTCCGTCCTAGATTCAAGAAGAGGGCCTTGATGCTTTTGTTGCTGAGTTGTTAGTCGATTTACTAATCTATCCAAAGCTTCTTTCATCCACCAATGCTGACAGACTTCTCTTGCTTCTTCAACATTCATCTATTTTCACAATTATTTCCAAATTGAATCAGCAATTATATCTATTAATTGGATAAATTAATTGATAAAATTAAACATGCACATATAAAAACATACCCAAATTCTTTGCCTGAGGTTCTTTTCTGGCCAGAAATCTAACTGCTCCTGAACAAGTAAAGGGAACATGTAGCCTTCATAGAAAGAATCATGGCTTTTGCTCTTGAAACTCCAGTTACCCAATTCACACTGCAAAAAAGATAACAAGAACATCAAAATTATGATATTTCCCAGGTTAATTGTAACAAGCTAGCTAATCAGCTAACGCATATTGCTATTTGGACGACATTTACTGACCACTAATAGGATCCGCCTCTATCATAGTAGAGGTGATTAGCAAGGTAGTGAGTAAATATGGTACAAAAAGCATTATTCTTAACTAAGTAACAAGGAAGATCATCACTAACCCCAATGAGTCCTCGTACTCCTGCTTCCTCTAGCGTCTCTCGCGACGCTGCCCCTTCCTTGGATTCGTCCTGTTCCCACCCTCCCTGTTATGGATTAATTGAAAAGTTTGTATGATTTAAACTGAACTAATTACTGCAACAAATCATCATTAATGTGATTGAAAAGAAAATCAGGGTACCTTTGGAAAGAGCATCCCCTTGCCCTTCTGTGAACTAATGACAAGGACTTCAAGTTCTTGTGCATCATCCTTTAAGGAAGTTTGCTTTGAAGCTTTATATCTATATGGAATACATCTGCACAAATAGTACAAAAGGAAAAAGCTCCATCAGTAACCAAAAGCATCAATCTCTTTTACTGATTACAAGCGATATTATTTGTCTAAGCTATACTAAATGGAGGGAAGAGGATTTGAACTCGGAACAAAGAGAATTGGAGAAGAAGGCTCTTCAATAACAAGTAATGCAGTAGATATACAAGTTCAGAGAGAGAGAGAGACTAACCCGACAACTTGGCGACGACCTTTGCTGTAACGCTGCATATGCCTTCCAGTGCGAGATACCAAAGCAGCAACCGTGTTTTCTTGAGGTATCACAGCTACCATGTTTTTGCTTCAGATATATTCTTGCAAGTTGGAAACCAGATATATTCTTGCAAGTTGGAAACCAAACCAAACCCACCCAGCTTTTATAAGCAACAAGAAGGAACAGAGTCTTTGGAAAAAACAGAAACAGGTATCCTATTGAAACAAGAAAAAAATAAATATATATATATATACATATATATATATATATATATATTGTTTTATATTTATTGCTGACCACTAGTAATATATAAAGGAAATGAATAATTTGACATATTGATTGAGGATCCTGACTTCCATGTGGTCTGTTGTCCAAAAAAAGGACAGTTGACCTACTTGGGCCATCCCATATAATTAGATTAGGCCATTTTAATTAGGGATGACTTCGGTTCGAGTCTGTTTGATATTAAAAATAAAATTGAATTAATAAGCATTCAACTGTTTAATTTAATTTGGTTTTGACGAATACTATCATTGAAACTGAACCATATCCAACCATTGGTAATGGGTTTGGTTAAATCGGTTTAAGAATATTGTAAATAAAAAAGTTCAACGTTGGAACCAAATTCACACATCACCGTGGGGAAGGAAATGCACAAACTCGACTACATGTAAAATAATAAAAAAATCGTAAAGTGACCTTGGCACCAACAGGGTGCTGAAGCAATATATGAGACTCAAGTAGTAGGCATGAGAATAGAGTATGCGATAATTGTGTTACCAGAGATGAATCCTAAAATGGTGTATTTATACTAGTCGAGAGAGAGTCCTTTTAGAAGATATAATCTGTATTAAACTGAGAGAATCACAGAGGATATCTAGGAGTAGATATTGCATTCTTTTAAGAGTGTGATTACTTACAGCACACACTAAAATCCCTATATTGTAGGAATTTCAAGAATATAGGAAACCTGGTTAATTCCATGCCGGATCATGTTTTCGTGTCTTGCGGAACAAGAATGGCCTATCTTAATGAAGTCGATGGACTTCGCCCACTTATCCGGAAGAAAATGATGGTAGCAAGATGATATGGTTTGATGGCTATACTATAGAGATTGTTGAGTCCATGACTAGATTTCTGGGATATACGTATTACTTTGGCGTAGAAAATCATGGTCCCACAATTGCCCCTAACTATGTATCTGAAAAGATTGTTCCATTCGATGATGGATAGTTATGAAAGACCATGCCTTTCAAAGTAAATCCGCATTCATTCCATTTAAATTCTCCTGACACGTGGTAATTTGACTCCGTAACTCGCAAATTGTACGTTCCAGATTCATATGTGCTACCTCAAAAGCTGTGGCGGGAAGACAACAATGATGAGGAGTGTCATGTTTTGTGTGCACAATAAACAAGAAGCAGCTCTTTATATTAATGAACGGCTTTAGCTTTTGGTCACACGAATCTCGAGGTAAGGCGTTCCAAAATACGGTGAGATTATTCAGAGAATCTTCTTTAAATAGCGTGGTTCTGTTTCCTTTCTTCTAACTTCTCTTTTCCAAAATTCGAATCAAAGCATGGCCTTCCTTAGCTTCTGTCATATTCCACCTCTCGTATCCATTCCTCACTTTGAGTCTTCAATGATTAAGATATGTAGCCAAAAAATTTGCACCACCCCTATTCGTTGTTATCAAGAATTTGTAGAGGAAGTAAGAGTGAGCATTAACCTTTCAATAGTGAGCTTCCTTCCCTTATCGGGTCTTATAGTCCTCATACTCTGCTCCATAGCCAAAAGCAACATCCTTCTTGCAGTCTTTGTATACGGGTTTAACTTGAGCAAAGTGTCGAGATTCTTCCGTGGGTGCTTCTTAATTGGTGCCCTCTCAGTATCTTCGTAAAGTAAGTTGGACAAGCCTGAATAACATGGATCTCTATTACAAAAGAAAGAACACCCTTCTTAGATAAATTGTGTGCTAGGGGTGAGGGCGTGTCTCCCTTAATATTGTACTTTTTTTGCCCTATTAATGGGACTTAATTTGATTATTCTATGTAATAAACATCTGTTTACACATTTTGTTAAACATTACTTTAATCAAGTCATTAATCCTGTTAGAGTAAAATACTGAGAACTTTTCATCATTTGTTTCCTAAACACGGAATAAATTTCTTGTCCTACAATCTCTCCAACGTAAACCAACTTCGGAGTAATAAGTAACAAAGAAAAACACAAATAAGCTTATAGGCGCGGACATAGCTCTAAGCCCCCCCCCCCTCGATAACTTTAGTTTGGAAAAATGTTATCTCCCAAATTTAGTGTTTATAAATATTTTCATTGCAATATTTGAAATACCACCCTACTCCAACACTAGGGCCAAAACCCATGAAAAATCTTTTACTCTGAACTTGTTATGATGCATTAGTCAGATTAAGGATTTAAAAAGTGATGATTCTCATCTGGAATGGTCTCCGGTTCTTAATACCATTCCAAGCTTATTCCTTTAAGTATGATTGTATGCATGTTTGTTCATTCACACTCCCTCATTTCGGGTTTAAGAATTTTTTTTGTCGCAATGTGCCACCCATAAGGGGCTTTCCTTCTTAGTCTGAACTGCATGTCCTTCCCTAGTGAATCTTAAACAAAAGGTCAATGGGGGCCCTGTCTCTTAATATGGGTCAGAACATCTTTGAAATCCTTTTGTCAAACCCTATGCCTTGGATCTAAGTTGTGAAATCTCGTTCCTGGATTTCACTGTTATAATCCACGTATTTGTATTATTGAGTGGCAGCAAGGGAGAGGGGAGAAAGGAGAGAGTGCGGGAGAGAAAAGGGGGGGGCAACGAATCAAAAAAAAAAGAAAAAGTAAAAAAGGAGGGGAAATGAGAGAGGAAATGACGGGCTAATCCGAATCCCATGTAACCCGCCGACCCGACCCGATCCTAGATCCCTATTTCGGCCATCGTTAACGACGGGACCGGTGCCAAAATGCTCCTTACTTCGAACCCAGTCGATCTCTCACCTCAATTCCACCTGTGGATTACCATGTTGGACAAATAGAGCGTGAGACCCTTACGGCTCGCCAGGAAACCTAGAGAGACAACCTTCTTTTCAGGCAACGATCATGGTGGCGCTCTACATGGAGTTGGTAGCCCTTCCTTTCAGGAGCAAAACCCGACAAGAATCTCAGTCATCGGACCTCCGATGAGGGAACGACGAGGTTCTCTAATTTCCGGCCATCCGATGGATCGAGGCATTTTCAGGCTACTTCCAGGACAAATTGGCCTTAGCCACATGTATGAAAATTACTCCCCTCATTGAGATCTTCATCTTTGTAAATTTTGGTAATTTTTAAAAATAATTGAATTTTTCCGGTAAGTTGGGGCAGCCGACCGCCACGTGCGGCGGCGGCCTGGCTAGTGGGCCGACAATGTCCTTTTAAGTTCAAATAGATTCCTTGATTTCATAATTGATAACCGTATGACGTAATTTGATAGTTTGGACTTAGTTTCATTACGATACCTTACTTGGTCAAAATATGAATCAACAATCCGACCGTTAGATTGTCACCAAACCGTAATGCGTGATAGAACATAATATTTGTGTATTATAGAAACTTACGGATCGGGAATCCGACGTACGGATCTTCACTAATTGGATTTCTAAGTTTGTAAAATTAAATGTCAACCGCCACTTGAATTTGAAATTGACGGAGATCCGACTATCGGATCGTAATGAAATTTTAGTATGTTGTTCTAGAAACATAATGTGGACTTTGGGAAGTTACAGATCAAGAATCTGATAGGCAGATCTTCCAATTTAGATTTCTAGGGTCGTGGACCCTACTCTTGACCATGGTCAATGGTTGACTTTTCAGTCAACTAGCTTGAGTTCTTCCAGCGTGCTACTGATCTTAGAGTGTGGTTGAGATGTTATAGAGCTTGATGGGGTCATCGTGATGACGTGTCTCCTTGATTGATGTGCACCTCGATTACGTAATAATGACATTATATTGTTATATGATTGTTTATTTTATGTGATTTGACGTGTGTATTGAAATGTTCGTCAAATTGAGGGCTAGTAGGAGACCAAGACCCTGCTTGGTCAATCCGCTATAGGGGGTCACTAGTGGTCCCGCTTGGTTAATCCGCAATAGGGGACCATATTTTATATGGATCGTGCTTGGTTAATCCGCGATAGGCGATCATTGTATCTTGGTATGGCCACACACACACACTTAGAGGTGATCACTACCTAGAGTTATATGATACAATCCTGCTTGGTCTATCTGCGATAGGGGACTGTTAGGGGTGATTATGCTTGGTATATCCGCAATGGGTGATCACTACCTAGAGCTAGGATGTGGTCCTGCTTGGTATATCCATGATGGGGGACCATATGTATTCAGGGATGATCATGCTTGGTGTATCCGCAATGGGTGATCATTGCTTGCACGACGAGATTATACCTATGGTTCTGCTTGGTATATCTACGATGGGGGACCATACGCATTCTAGAGGAATGATAATTAGTTGTACTTGGTACATTTGATAGACGATCATATTCAATTTGGTTCCGTGGAGTGGTCCGAAACCCGAGATTGTTGGATTTCGTAAAGTGGTCTGAAATCCCATTATTTGGAGAAGTAGGCTTGGCTTAACTGGGTCACTCTAGCCTTAGTTTTATATATATTTATGTCAATGGTTTCAAGAATCTTGTGAATTGAGTTAGAAAAGATGTTGGACGTTTGGGTGACTCCTTCGGGATTTTCTACGATTCGATTATGATTTAATAAAGTATGAATTTAGAAGATATGGAAATGATTGTTAGTATTTTGATCAAATTAGTTAATTACTGTGGCCAGAGAACGGTTTATGCTTCGTCGGTTCTTAAATATGACGTATGTTGTGAATGGCGATGTGATGAGACATAATGATTTATATGTTCGATGGAAGAGAAATCATGATTTTCATGGGGGTTTGTTATGTAGCCTGAGTCCAGGAATTGCATGCTGTCAGGTTATAATAAATGATGGATGAATGCTATACTTTTCTGTCTAAACTGAGTGTGGTAAACCTTTGATTTTGTGAGTGGTGAACTACGAATGGCTTGATCCCTATTGAGGGTACGTAGGCAGTATAACGAGAAGGTTAGATGCAGCCATAAAGCTTACGAAAAATTATTATGAAATTTGAACCTTGAGTGGTCTTATTTCATGTCCTAGATGTAGGGTATATTGGATGTTCGAGTATTTAGTGACGTCACGTGTCAATCCTGGGCCTAGGTCGGGGTCGGGGCGTGACATAAGAGCTTCCGATTGGACTACACTTAGCTGGCTAAGGTATTTTCGCATATTAAAGCTCTACTATAATAAAAATTCATCTTGAGGATTTCCTAGTCTGGATAGCTCATTGGGACCTGCTCAGGCACAAGATGGTCGCTGAGCGTACTTGACTTAGTACGTTGGTCCAAGATAGAAGTAATTGTACTCTGGGTAGGAGTCCAGATCGCCCTTTCAGTTATTCTCTCAAACGACGTATAGCCTAGGTTTGAATTTTATAACCCACAACTCTTAGGTTGTATAATATTTTCGGAAGCCGAATGATGCATTAGAAATTCTGGATCAGGGGGCCATGTCCCCGTGTCTATAGTCCGCTTATCGTAATCACGCTTAATACGGTTTGACCCTCCTAAGTTGCTAAACGAAACATCATGTAATGTGCTACAGGAGACTCCTTTGACACTATTACTTTGAGTTTTTAGACGTGCAATTATAATTGCATTAGGACTCACTTGGAAATATTATTAAAATGACTGAAAGTGCTTTTGGCAAAATTATTTTTGGATTCCAAAATCACTTCAAGTACTTTCCATGATTCATTTTCATTTTTACTGATGATTGATTTTTAAAATACTTTCACTAACAACGCTTTTCTTTATTTTGAAAAACATTTTCCAAAGAGTCCTTAGACTAGATAGTATTATTCTCTTTATGCACGAATCTAAATTATATTGAAGGAAACTTTGAGGAGCTATCAATTAGCTGAGTCATGCTCCAGAGCCAAATAAAACCTTACGTATAATGAAGGAGACTCTCAAAGTTGCTACCATCAATTGTGTCCTTGTAAACTTTGAAATTAACATCAATAGTAAGGTCCACTTTCTAGAATATTGAAAGAAGTTTAGGTTCACATTTTCTCTTAAGAAACTAACTTCCTGTATGATTTTCTCTGTTTCTTTAGTTAAAAAGAGAAGCAAAATAGTTACTATTCAGTACAATAAGAAAATAGGAAATAAGGAAGGAATGAGTAGGGTAAATACAATATATAGTATTAAAAATTAAAACTATAAATTAAGATTTAAAATATTATATATATATATATATATATATATATATATATTATATAGTGAGGGACACGTACTTGCATGCATGCCCTCACCATTTGTTAGATGGGTAGTGCTATTTACATACTTCATTTTACCTGTTACACACTCTTATTAATTTGTGTTCATTAATTTTTTTCAATTCATTTAATTTGAAGGTCGAAAATTTAGAACATGTGTGAAAAGTAAAAATGGATTTGGAGCACCACCCTTATTAGATAACATTAAAAAGTTAAGGACAATCAAATGATCCCATTAACAAATTGAGTCATCCCCGAGTGAGGATCCTAGGGATCCTCAAATTACATCCGCTCACCGTATATTGTGCGGTTATAAATCATTGTAATTTATTTTATTTAAAATTGAATATAAACAGTACCTGACGAAAACTG
The DNA here is from genome assembly GCF_042453785.1 of Malus domestica. Lineage (NCBI taxonomy): Eukaryota > Viridiplantae > Streptophyta > Magnoliopsida > Rosales > Rosaceae > Malus > Malus domestica. The sequence continues at coordinate 33,267,680 of NC_091669.1, read as the reverse complement.
TTCACACGATATACGATAAACGGATGTAATTGAAAGATTTCCGGAATCATCACAAAGAGAATCCGTCAAGGATCCTCTCTCGTCGTCCCCATCCTCTCAGTTGGCTTTTAAAGTCTTCAAAACAATTATTTTTAACATAGTACCTCTGCACATCAAGCGTGCAAAAGATAAGATGTCCTCGTTCAAATTGAGGAATCCGGATCCTCGTGGGATCTTCTTTGTGAGGATTTCAGAGATTCGTGAATCATTTATCATTCATCGTATGGATAGAAATAATTTTAAATATTTTTTTTAAATTAAATACAAGCAGTACCTGAAAAAAAACTGATCACACGATGTACGATGAAAGGACACAATTTACAGATTCTCAGGATCCTCACCAAAAGGATCCGGAGATGATCTTATTGGAAAATTGAAAATGTAATTACTATTTAATTCCGTAATTTGTTTCCTTGTCATTGGATTGTGAACATGATAGTCAAGCTTGATTTATGTTAAGTAATAAGGTCATCTCTAACCGAATGGTCCAGAGAGCCAGATGATCGAAAATAGCCCTAAAACCATCTCCAACCGAGGGCCAGGCCAAAAGGGTCATGGGCCCCGCTAGACAAAAAAGGGCCAAAGGGCCAAACAGTCGGCCCAAACCAGCCAGCTAGTCGACCCAGGGTCGGGCTAAAATTCAAATTTGCAACGGCTGGCTGCTGACGTTAGCTAGCCATTATTATTATTTTTTTTTTACAATTTTTTTTTTAAATTTAAAAATTCTTTTTTTCCCCTATAACTTCTTAAACCATTAAACATTAAGTAACATGAAACATCATTAAACAATATTAAACAAATTATGTTTGGCCCTCGGTTGGAGATGGTAAGAAATATGGTCATGCACTGTTCATTAAAATATTAATTTCTTGGAAGGCCAGAGGGCTAAAACGAGCCATCTGGCTAGCCTTCGGTTGAAGATGACCTAAGAAAAGAGAAATTATAAGGATATAAAAGTTTTTCTTCTTATATTTTTCTTTTTATTTTTTATGAATAACTTGAACGAAATCAAGGAACAAAATTAAACAACAGTAATGCTAGGGAAATTAAGTTTTTAGACAAAAGTTTATAAACTAAATGACATGAAAGTTGATGATTAGATTATTACTAAAGCTTATAAACGTGCTCATTTCTATTGGTGACACATCATTTAATTTGCAAATTTAATCTTCTTAATATTACCCATTAAACAATGATTTGGAATAATATGTAGTTTTATTTCTCTAAAACAACCAATGGCATCATTTGAGAGCTGAGAGGCCTTCCAAAAACATAATTTATGTATTAAGTAGAAGTTTAAAGATTGAAATCATGGAAAGTTGTTTATCCATTTGATTGTCTGGTTGTAGTGGGGTTACAGAGAGTGGAGCGTGAATCGACATGGTCGTATATTCTAGGTTTTATCAATTTTAGTATGAGTGACATTTTCTTTTACAAGGGCAAGATTCACATTCGAATATAAGGGGAGGACATCCGCTTAAATCAAAGTTTTTGTGCCCACATCTATTAGGTTTTCATATTTAATGTCACTACTTTTTAGTTAGGTTTTTTTTAGCTAAAATGATCTTTGAAATTGACATAACTCTTCAATATGATCTGTGACATTAACAATCGACGGAATTCGTCCTTGACTTTGTGTATGGTAAATCATTTTTTATCCTTCAGTGAAAAATTTGTACATATATATCCTTGTTAAGTGTTAGGGTTGGTTTAACAAAAATACTCTTGAAAAGGTGGTCACGTGGCTGTTCACGTGACAATTTAACAAGGATATTGACAAACTTGACTTTTTACGGAATAACCCAAATGATTTATTGTGAATAAACTCATGAATCACTTCTATCAATTTTTATTGTCAAGTACCAAAATGAGAAGTTATGCTAATTTCATACACAATTTTAGCTATAAAAAAAAAAAAACCTTTTAGCTATATGTTAATTAATGTATATGCCTGTCGACATGTTCTTTTGTTTTGCTTTTCTTAACCCCATTTGCTTTGGAGAAGTTGTGTTGCCCCTATTTTTGGTTGGCTTTTTCTCTCCTTCTTGGTTTTATCTCTGTATTATTTCTTTCCCACTGAGCTAAAGCTTGAGAACGACTTGTGATAGTGTGTGAACCCACCCCAACCCCAAAACAAAAAAAAACCCAACCCACTAGAAGAAACCTTATCCAAGAGAAGTTTTATGGATGATTTGAAGCATTCAAAACCTCTGGCTAACCTTCTATATGAAACTAGCTACCACAAAATGCATTTGTCCTTTGTATTGAAATGGCAAGAGTCACGCCTCTAGCGTAAAACCACCCTCGTCACGCCCACATATTAAGAAAAATACAAGTCTAGGTTATATCCTTTTTCTTTATCGGGAAAAAAAATGTCTTTCCTTTTTGTTTTTTTGTCAACGGAAGAGTACTTCATTAAACAAAGTTCTAGAAAGATATATAATACATGATTTTTCAAAACATGAAGGGCGTGTTTGATGCATAGGATTGGTTTAGTTTGAACTAATTGTAAGGATTGGTTTGGATTGGTTTGACTTGCATTGGGTTGTGTTCTAATTAGGCTCCTCATCTTGTAAATAAGATATAATCTCAACTTATTCAGTTGTTAATTTATTCGATGTTTAGTCTATGTTAACATTGTTGTTGAATATTCTAATTTAGTCCTAAACCTGTCATACAAACACTCCGAAATTTCTTTACTTAATGCATTATGTTTGTGCATGCATGCTAGCGTTCGTAGTGTAGTCTCATGTTCCAACATCTTAAACCCTGAATATTATGGTTTATGAGTCACTTCCCTATGCATGTTGCCATTTCTGCACTTTAATTAAGCATATCTAAGTTGTGAAAAGATTTGAAACCAAACAAATCGATTCATTAAATTGTTAATTGTTCGTGGTACACGATTCACGAACAAGTCGGCGAGTCGGTGACATGTCGGCTAGGATTGAATTTTATAAAGCAGTTGTTTATACGTACTTCGTTACCGATGCATGATGCATGCATGATAGGATATTATAAACAAGTCAAACTTAGAAAAAGTCTTTCTGCCTTGTGAGAAAATGAAGGGGGGAAATGAAATTCTTTATCCAATTTGTGTGTTGCTATCATGTATAATTTTAGTTCACTTGATTGATTTCGTCCAAAGTCTCAAACTTTCAGTCTCATAACTCCATGATGTTTAGCAAAATACTAAAATATATGATATATTTTATATATATATATATATATTATATATTAGCTCATTCAAAAGACATGGGGAAAATTTCAATTCAAGTCCTCACCAGGTACAAACCACAAATACAACTAATATTAGCTCATTCAAGTCACAGGTTTCTGGTGCAAATGTGTTTGGGCTCTTTGGATATGTTTGTGTGGATACAAGGGATGCCATAATGGCACCAAACTCTTCTAGTGAATGACTATCAAGTATATTTCAAATTAAAATCTCCTCATTTTTTTATTTTGATTTTTTGATATAAGAGATATCCTATCACACATCGATGACATGTTAATTATTTTTAGCCTCTTTGTGCAATTTCAGTACAATATTAGACGACAACAAATTTATGATTTCCAGTTCAAATCTTAAATGTTACACAAAAAACAGAAGTAGTGGCCCCAAAAGATACATTTGTTATGAGTTCAAACTTGAATTGGAATTCCCAGCTGCTCAAATTTTGTTAGACCAATCCCTTAGGATTAATCCCCACATCTTACTGTACAGAAAATAAAACTATCATTTCCGTGCAGCCAAAATGAAATATCATATTTTTCATAAGAAACCTACCATGTTGATATGCGTCCCAAAAAAAAAATATCTGGGTTTGGATTAAAATTTGTTATTTCTCTCAAATTAAAGTATATTGAAATTTTCATTTTGAAGGGATCAAAAGGAGACTACACATGAATTCTTCTCCCATCTAATGGTAATAAGCTTTCTTCTCGAGTAATCTATTTCCTACCTTCAAGTTGGCCATAATGTTTTTCATTTCTCCTTACTATGTTTGGATAAGGGAAATAAACTTGGAATTTGGATAAAAGTTAGAATTTATAAATTGACATGCATCGATTCCCTTGTTTGGATTTATAACATAGAAATTTAGAATTTCCGCGTGGAAAAAAAACTTGGAATTTGGGGCCTCCAATTTCCAAGTTTAAATTCTATGTAAATAGGTGTCATTTCCCAATTTCTATGATTGGGAGTTTAAAATTAATAAATTCCGTTTTCAATTCCATTGTTCCTTTAAGTTAACCAAACAACAAAATTCACAAATTCTAGAAAATAAAATCCCTTCATTTCAATTTCCGTCATTTTAAAATTCCTTAGTAATCTTAAATTTCTTCATCCAAACATAGTAGTGTGCATTTTTACTCACCCATACTAACTATAAAGTATGCTCACCACGCTTTTCAATGCTTGCCACATGTAATCCACACTAAACCTAGTTAAGCCTTTTTTTTTCTGCTCTAATTAATAGGAGAGAGAATCCTATTTTTTTGCTCAGTTACATCCATATTTATCCTTTCCTCTTTTTATATTTTATTAGAACTCTTCTCTTTTAATACAAACAGACAACTCGCATGAAACTTATGGGTTTTTCATTCTTCTGGTTGAAACCTACTCCAACAAATTGGAAGAACCTGCTATTTTTCTCTAACTATCAAAAGTCATCCCAACGAAATATCACCAACTTTGCTTGTAAAACTTCAAAGGTTTCAAAATCTGAATCTAAATGTATACGATCAACTGATTCTTTGCATCACTAGAAGATGGAGTATGAAACTCATTATCTTGGTGTTCTATCTATATAAGCATCAAATTACTTAATATAGTATTAAATTGACACCTTACAATAATAAAAAAAACCATATATATGGAAACCCTAATAATCCTAAAAAGCAAACAAAAGGGAGCTGCATACCTTTTCTAGTTGGAGAAAAAATTGAGTAAAAATATAATAAGAAGGGATAAAATAAGGAAGTAATTGAGTAAAAATAGAATTCTCTCTTCTATTAAATAGAGCAGAAAAAAATTTTAAAAAAAATAGGCTTAACTAGGGTTAATGTGGATTACACGTGGCAAGCATTAGAAGAAATGGTGAGCATACCCCATAATTAGTGTGGATGAGCAAAAATGCACCATCTCCTTTAATCGCATGTTGAAAATAGTAATTTATCCATTCCAGTCTAATCATACATATACCAAACAAGCCCGGGATTTCAACACAAATTCATAATAAAAATTCATGACCAGCCTATATATTACCTTGTGAATCGTTAAACAACCTAAGTAACGCGAATCTTAGAACTCCCATGCGCATAACTATACAAAATACATTGTTCAAGCAATGATCATTGCATTAGTGGAGAAATATAACAATCAAACCCGCTGAATGAAGCAACTAATCAGATCCATCTTCATCAGATGTAACCTCCGAGCCTTCTTCCTCTTCATCATCTTCGCCGATCCTCAAGGCTTCATTAGCTATCATCTTGGATAGCGCTGCGGTCTTGCTTGCTCTCTGTGAGCGAGCGCTTATTGTGCCAAGATTATTAGGGACAACAGAGGTGGGCGAGCTATCTTCATCATCGGAAGATGACTCTTCAAGTGTCACTCGTTTTCTAGAACGGGTTGGTTTAGTGGAGCGAGGAGCTGGGGTCTGTGGCATTTCAACAGAAACATTGAAATCCAAGTTGAAGTCTAGTTCTAACTTACCTGCAAAATACATATATAAGCAGAAGAATTAGAGATTGTAATCATAAACGAGCTCACATACTCACAGCAAACATACACCAAATCTGCTTAAAATGATGGCAGTCCCATATGTAATTTGTCAGTGAACCAACCCTAGTAAGGCAAATCGACTTAATGCATAAATAAATTCTTTTGATGGTACTCCTAATAGCGTGTTAAGGATTTTACCAAATATAAGATTAGCTTGATCTTGCGACATTTCCTGATCTGGATGCCTGTCTTGTGCCTTGAGATGGTCAGCCATCCGCCTTAACTCTTTGACAAGATCCTTCTCTGCCAATACAGATTCTACCACACGAATTAAAAGCCTCCTCATTAACTGGATTGCCTCTTGCTCTGATATCCGGAAATGGAGCATGACAAGTACTCTGCATAATGCTGAAACATATGCCTTCTCTGCAGGTGTCTTCTTTGAACGGAAAGTAGCAACCTAAATAAAGAAGTTATCCATAACTAAGATCATAATCAGAGCTTCAGAGTATGGCATAAAGACCAACGTTTTGCAAGTTGAAATATTAACTTAAAGCTGTGGGCCGACTTAACAAATAACCGTTTAGTGATTGAATTCTACAGTTACCTCTGTGGCTATGCGTATGGCAAGCCCCTCCTCACCACACTCAAGTGGATGTTCTTCTACCACTTCTGGTAGTTCCCCAGTATCATTTCCTTCCTCTGCCCCATTTTTATATAAGGGAGCCTGCATGATGTGCAGCATAAAACGTGATACTTGGACTGCACGCTTACGCATATTAGAAACCACGGAAGCAGAACCTCCAGCGGTGCCATTGATACCCGGCCACATAGAACGCATGACTGGAATGAAAGCCTTGGCTATACACTTCTGCATCAAATAACCACAATATTTCAGGCTGTTTGCATCATCTATTGGCATACTAGAGGCACCTCATCTTAGACAAATAAGCACTACTTGCCTTGTGATTAGCTGCGAGGGAAGGGTAATTCTCAAAGAACACAGATAAGCACTGTTTCAACCTGGTGAAAGGTTAAGTATTAAATTGGAATACGTTGGTTTTCTCCAAATTTAAGTTGGGATGATTGCACTTGTAGAAAAAGATACAGAAATAAATAAGGCACAAAGGCTACCTCTGCAAGTCTTTAGATTCGTTACTGAAGTACAAGGTAATGAGCTTGTATAAAAACAAAGGATGTAAAGAAGCTGGCATGCCTTGGTAGTTCTCACTTAGAAGAAGAATTTTTGCAAACCCCTCACCCAGAGCGCAATGAACGGACTCATTTTCATCACTTGCTAGAGAATTGTCCCAATCATCTTTCATAATTCCAGCGTACAAAAGATCAAGCAACTTAATGTTCGATATCCCATCTGTATCAGAAAGGTTTAAGGGACTAGAAGTAACATCATAATCTTGAAGTTGGGACGAAATGTCCAGGCCTGTCACCCTATCAACTTCCTGAGGATTATGCCACATCCCAAGATCAAATAATGCCTTGCAAGCAACTATGCTAATTGGAGCTGGTCCCTTAATAAATGAAAGCTTTAACTGCTTTACTAGTTCCTGGCTTGGCTTTTTCTCTAACAATCCAAAAAGCCCAAGACACCTGACTGCAATCCTTTGGACTTCCAAGTGAGAATGTTTTGCCTGCAAATCACAATAAAGAAAGGTTGTACACTACTCAAAAAAACTTTTAAAAAGAGATGTGTTTTACAATGTTGTGTGGACAAGAAGAAATGTATAAAGGAATCTTATCATACATAAAAAAATTGTTGAGTATGCCAATTATTAAGTGCCTTTCATTTACCTTAAAGTAGCTTTACATTAACAAGATGAAATAAATTACACTTTAATAAGCATCCCCCTATGCTATCTCTTAAGTTAGAGCTTAGGCAAATCAAAGCACTGTAAAGCGAAATAGGCACAAGGAAAGAGTAATAGGCCAGACCAACCTACATTCGTTCCCCAAGTTTTTTAAAATTTTAAGTAAATACATGAAATAAGTTTATTACCGCTGGAAGCAATAACGATTGCAGTAGTTCAGTAGGCTCAATAGCTTTCCCTTGAATCCAATGATATGACCTTGCCTTCTCCAAGCAAAGGCCGAAAACAGCAAGGCAATGCATCCACTGCAGAAAATCCGCTGTTCTTTCCCTGCAAGGACAAGCAAGTTCCTCTACAACGCCAAGAACAACTTCTTCAAACTCACCACTAGCAGCATGCACCCTGCTTACTAACCCAAACACCGCTTCAGCCCAATCTCTATCACCACCAAGATTTATTCCATCTCCAATAACAACCATGTTTCCATACTCATCAACTTCATGGTCAAAAGGCTTATGCAGCAGTTCCAGCACAAATTTACTAGCAACCTTCCTGTTTGTAACATCTGAAAAATCAAGCATTGCACCAAGCAATAGTAGCTGCCGACATGCAAAGCGATAATTTGGTCCTGAGTAAGTAATCTAAAGTTAGGTTTCATGGGTGGATATAATTCAATGTTCTCAACCAAATGAAACTTACACTCACCAGCATCAATGTGAGCTTTGACTAGATCTATATAATCAGAAATTATTGCTGGCAGAATTTTCTCAAGAAGGTCACTGGTGTCTGAAGCTTCCGCTGCATATACTGCTGCTTCAGTGCCCATTGTAGAAGCAGCGTCAGAGCCTTTTGCCTGTTCAACCACAATTTGTGAGCTTTAAAAATGAGGTGCAAATTTGTACGGTATATGTAACTTAAGAACAATACAACATTGGAACAGATGCCCTAATATAGCGTTCCAGACATGGTTTACATATGCCTTTTCTGCACCCACTGGCCACTATCTCTCAAAATTTCATATGCCCTTAACTGATCAGTTATATTCTCAATGCTTTAAACCACAAAGCACAAGACAATTACAGATTAAATCAGTATAAACATACTTGTGCTTCCATCTGCAGGTGCCTACATATCATCCTCCAATAAAGAGAAACCTCTGCTTCCATTAGTTGAATGCTTGGAGTGCAACATGCTGAATCACCTAATTACAAATTGGAAGCATGAGCAGTGGGACAGACTAATATACGTACTTTACACACACACACACACACACACACAAAGAGTTCCTTATCGGAGGGTAGCATATTGAATTGCCATCAGGATGGTCAAATAAGTGGAAGCATATCTAAATGTACGATCCGCATGAGAATTTTCCCATAGTAATATATAGTAATGCCTAGGCGCAAATTCTCTATAGTGGATGTCCACTTCTTAAGAAAAGAGCAGACAGCACTGTTAAAACCACCCCACAATGTATTTTAGTGATTTGAACAGTCCATTTCAGGTCCATATCCAAGGATCAGCCCTTCAACAAGAAATTTTTTAGACGTCTTATTATGATCGAATAAATAGACACACGCAGTGTTTCCAATAAACACTAAATTGAAGATGACTAAACAAATGGTGCAATTTTGTATTTGGCCAATTTTCACAGGGACGCTTTTTAAAAGGGGACGTAAGAAAGGGACGGTTCGAATCATGGGACCATAGTGTGCGTGACTCTATGTAAGTATTGTCTACCTTTCTAAGAAAGAGGTACATCCATTTTAAAGAATGAGAATTGCATAATGTTTTGCAAATCTATGAAACACCACCAAGATGAATCAGGTAAGGTATCTAATCATTTTAGCTACCCATAAAGTGGGACCCAAAATTCATTAGTTAAAGGAATCGAAAGATTTGGTGAAGTCTAATGTGGTATGGAACACAATACATTTATCTAATTACAACTTGCACTGGGTATAGAAGGATACATCTCTAAACTATACACAATTGTATTAGTCTAGTGAAAACCGGAGTTTGAAAACAAAAAAAGAATAAGAAGATTTAACTTACTGAAAAAATTTAGTTTAACCAATATATCACCCGTTCAATCAAACCTTGATTACATGTTCATGAGAACTGAATCTAGTCACTAATGACATGTCCAAAAGACATTAAGTTCTTTAACTCATTTTACTTGGTTGTACTTTAGAAGATGTAATACCAAAATATACAGTTTTCTATGTACGGGTTCAGCCTACTACGTCTGTGTGCATGCCTTCTCTTCATTGTCAACTGCCAGACCTGGAGTTCCTATGGACTATCCCAAATATATGGTCATGTTTGTTCCAACATGTTGGATTCGGAAAAGATCATAAAATGCAATGCATACATGCAAGTAATAAAAAAAGAGGTTCGGAATACTATCACACCTTCAATTCTCTCATCCGTGGATAATATGTAGTGCTGAATACTTTCACCATCATGTAATTTAATCAAACCAGCTTTTAACAATGCAGAAGCCACAGACTCTCCAACCAGTTCATAGGTCTCAACATCAAGATACTTGAGTAGTTCTAAAGGGTCTCCTTTGCAGCACTTATTTAACCATTCATCTTTCATTAACTTAAGACACTCATTTGAAACAGCAACAGAACGATCAGCAAGTCCCCTCTGAAGAATTAATGTTCTATGCTTGATACTACAAAAACAAGAAAAAGGGTGAGAAAATAAAACAAAAGACAACACTCCAAAAGTTAATGTTCTTTACGTAATATGCCAGCTAACAATAACAGCTGAGGAGGTTTGCTATATATAAAACTAGTAGCTCACATATGGCTAGACACTGGTAAATGCCACGGCTAACAGAACAAAAGACTCAAATATTATCATCAAACAAATAAAGTCAAGTCAAAAGGTTCACCCATTCTGCAAGTTTTATGCCCATTGATTTTAAAAATCAAATCTGTTTAATTCTACATTAACAAATCTTTGTACCACCCCTTGGTTTTTCATCAGATGTTGTAATACTGCTGTACGAGGTTCAAGCGGAGAAAATTGGAATTGCCCCATAACTTACCTGAGACTTTGAAGAGGAAATTTACTAGCTAGAACACGGTATGCTGCTTTGCGCACTGATTCACTGACATCTAATGTACAATCAACGATTGCTTGTGCAGTTGCATTTGAAGGAGGCAAAGATAGCACAATTGCCTTCCGAACCTCCTGCAAAAATACCAAAGTTTGATATTCAAGTCACAAATTTTCACAGAATTATTAAGTTTTATAACATTGAGAGTCATATACCAATAGATTGGTGCAAATATTTGAATCATAGTATTTCCTTTGGTGAATAATAGTATTACAATCTATACATTCGAAAAGAGTAGACAAACTTGAGTATACCTAAAATATGCTGAAAGGCTTCTGAGCAAGACACACATGTCACTATAACATGAAACTGATGTTCATAAGGGAACTCTACAAGAAGAAGAGAACATGGGTCTGTATGCCTCTGCTGCTACTATACTTTGTTCGACATAGAGATTAGTGTTTATCGAATTGTGTGCATATAACAAAAGAGAGGCACTCACCACAGTTTGCTCTGCAGGAAGCATCTCAACAAATAGATCAAGGATATCACTGTTCTCGCAATCACTTGCAAAACGTGAAAGAGCTCTAACTGCACATGTACGGATTACAGGGACCTTGTCCCCTGCACGCAACTTCATACAATCTATTACTTCATCCCAGAGATCACTGCTTACTTCTGCATCATCTGGTAATTGCACGATGATCTGCAAGAACAAAAAATTATGTCAACCGTCAAGCCACAGGCAAGAGAAAAATGTTGCAAAGTATGAAATTCATACAATCTATGAACTTAAAATTAGAGAACATGAAAAATCGGGGGGAGGCCAACAGTATTACAGTGAAGCCCCTGCCAAGAATGAGCGACGCTAATACATTATCACCATATAAGTTCAGTGCAATATATTAGAGTAGATACATCAAATGTTACTTAACTCAATTTTAAGGTGCTATTAGCTCAAAAGTAAAACCTCGAAGCAAATAGCTCTAATAAAACCGTGACAAAAATAGCTCTAACATTTTATGCTACCTTCAGATGAAAGTTCATCAATTTGAAAGCTGTTCGGCAGCTTTTGGAGAAATAATTCATGAGTTACATATAAAGCATCCCTAAACCCTAAATCTATCACAAACCAAGATTAATACAACAACAACAACAACAACAACAAAGCCTTTTCCCACTAAGTGGGGTCGGCTATATGAATCCTAGAACGCCATTGCGCTCGGTTTTGTGTCATGTCTTCCGTTCGATCCAAGTACTCTAAGTCTTTTCTTAGAGTCTCTTCCAAAGTTTTCCTAGGTCTTCCTCTACCCCTTCGGCCCTGAACCTCTGTCCCGTAGTCACATCTTCGAACCGGAGCGTCAGTCGGCCTTCTTTGCCCATGTCCAAATCACCGGAACCGATTTTCTCTCATCTTTCCTTCAATTTCGGCTACTCCTACTTTACCTCGGATATCCTCATGCCCAATCTTATCCTTTCTCGTGTGCCCACACATCCCACGAAGCATCCTCATCTCCGCTACACCCATTTTGTGTACGTGTTGATGCTTCACCGTCCAACATTCTGTGCCATACAACATCGTTGGCCTTATTGTCGTCCTATAAAATTTTCCCTTGAGCTTCAGTGACCTACGACGGTCACATAACACGCCGGATGCACTCTTACACTTCATCCATCCAGGTCGTATTCTATGGTTGAGATCTCCATCTAATTCTCCGTTCTCTTGCAAGATAGATCCTAGGCAGCAAAAACGGTCGCTTTTTGTGATCTTCCCTAGATTGCTCCGGTCATTAGTGTGGATAAGTATATAAATGAATAGAGATAGGAAAGCAAACACAAGATGTACGTGGTTCACCCAGATTGGCTACGTCCACGGAATAGAAGAGTTCTCATTAATTGTGAAGGGTTTACACAAGTACATAGGTTCAAGCTCTCCTTTAGTGAGTACAAGTGAATGATTTAGTACAAATGACATTAGGAAATATTGTGAGAGAATGATCTCGTAATCACGAAACTTCTAAGTATCGGAGTGTGGTATCGTCTTGACTTGCCTTATCTGTCTCATAGGTAGATGTGGCATCTTCTCTGGAAGTACTCTTCCTCCATCCAGGGGTGGTATCTTTAACTGGTGGAGATGCACAAGGTAATGTATCAATTTCACTTGAAGCTTACTTGTAGTTTCAGGCTTGGTCAAGCGCGATACAAACCATGTAGTAGGAGTCTCCCAAGTCGCCGAGCTAGGGGATCTGCTGAAAGAGGTGACAGACAAGGTAAGCAATCAGAGCTCCGGCTGATTGTTCACCTTCTCCCTATCTTGCAGCAGCATGAAGGATAAAGAGAAGAAAGATGAGAAGAGATGATATGGGATACTTTTGCTTTTGAAGAAGTAACTTTCCACAGGCTTATTCTTGAACTGAGCTGGAGGGTTTTCTGGTTTCCTCCAGAGCCGACTGAAGAATTTGAGGGTCAAAACAAGTCCATCAAATCTAGAGTACGTTCGACCCTACTGATATGGGATACTTTTGCTTTTGACAGAGTAATGGATGTATCGGCACGTGTGCTGTTACGCTTGTCTCCACATGCTTCCTTGTATCCTTCGCACTTGCCCTATCTGTTCCTCAAGCAGATGCGGTATCTTCCCTGGAAACATAAGATGTTGAAGATGTGTACTCGAGAGCAATGCCAGGTAAGTAATCAGGTAAGGGGTTCCAGGCAGTCAGTTCCTGGCTGAAAGCTTGATTCCAAGTGCTGACTGATTGCTCTCTTTCTCCTTGTCTTGCAGGTAACAACAAGGCCAAAGGAAAAGACAGGGAAAAAGCATGATATGGGATACTCTTGCTTTTAACCCTGATGATATGAGATATTCTTGCTCTAGTATAGCTTGTTTGCAAAGGTATTATCGGGGGGAAAGAAAGCTGAATATTTCGAAAGGCTTCGTTGGGAGTGCCCTCTCAGATATGAGGAAGGGTTGAACATTTTTGCAGGTCTGCCTGTCCGTTGGGGATGGAGGTCGACATATATAGGAGTCTCCCTAACAACAAGTAGTAATGCTATTCCTTTACCCTGCTTGGTCATAGCACGGTAGTGGGAGCTGCCAGCTTCACATGTTTTAACTCTGTCAGAGCACTTTGAAAAAGTGGTCTGTCGTATCTGGCTCTCGAGAAGTCTTCGACAGAATGCCCATAATTTCCGCAAAGCTGAGTGTGCGTGTGACAGGTGCTGACAAGGCTAGAAAAGAAGGTGCCTCTTCGATTTCTGAGATCGGCCCTCGTGGTCTCTGAGCAGCCCAGCTTTTGAGAAAGCGAGCGTCTCTTCGATTGATTCGGAGAACGATGCATCTTCGATTTTTAAGAAAGCAATCATGATGGGGGTCTGGCTCTCGAGATTCGGGGAGCAGTGTCACTTCGATTTTTTAGAAAGTAATCATGTTGGGAGTCTGGCTCTCGAGATTCGGAGGGCAGTGCCTCTTCGATTTTGGAGCAAGCAATCTTGTTGGGAGTGTTTTCTCGAATGTGAGTAAAGGTTGGGCATGTTTGCTAGTCTACCTTGCCACGAAGCACAGAGGTTGACACACAGGGATTTTCGAATTATCCAGCAATGGTACTGTTCCTTTACCCTCTCTTCGATTTTTGAGAAAGTAGTCATGTTGGGAGTCTGGCTCTCGAGATTCGGAGGACGGTGCCTCTTCGATTTTGGAGCAAGCAATCTTATTGGTAGTGTTTTCTCGAGTGTGAGTAAAGGTTGGGCATGTTTGCTAGTCTACCTTGCCACGAAGCACAGAGGTTGACACACAGGGACTTTCCAATTATCCAGCAGTGGTACTGTTCCTTTACCCTTGTGGGTAATAATATGGTAGCTAGACCTTCAAAATTTATGGGTCTAAACTTTGTTAGTGCTGTTTCTTTGCTATTCTTTTACCTTTCTTGGTCAGAGCGATGTAGTGGGAGCTGCAAGCTTTACGTGCTCAATTTTGGCAGAGAACTTTGGCAAAGTTATCTGTGGTACCCATGAGCTATTGTTGCGTGTGGGAAGTGGGTGATTCAACAGTAAGATTCATGTGTTTTCTACTTCCTCAGAAGTCTTCGACAGAATGCCCATAATTTCCGCAAAGGTGAGTGTGCGTGTGACAGGTGCTGACAAGGCTGGAAAAGTAGGTGCCTCTTCGATTTCTGAGATCGGCCCTCGTGGTCTCTGAGGAGCCCAGCTTTTGAGAAAGCGAGCGCCTCTTCGATTTCTGAGATCGGCCTTCGTGGTCTTTGAGCAGCCTAACTTTTGAGAAAGCAAACGCCTCTTCGATTTCTGAGATCAACCCTCGTGGTCTCTAAGCAGCCCAGCTTTTGAGAAAGCAAACGCCTCTTCGATTTCTGAGCAGGCGCCTCTTCGATTTCTGAAGATCCGTCGAGTGCAGATTTTTATAGGGGCTGGCATTAAGTTCCAAAGCACACTTGAATCTCCACCAGTAGAAGCTCCATTCTTGCACTTCTAAGATCTTGATTTGTCCAACCTCTTCTCTCTTCAACACCTTTGAAAATGTCTGGCCCCTCCGACCGTCGTTTTGACTTGAACCTTGTTGAAGAGGCAGCCCCGCCTTCTCCAGACAACATATGGCGCCCATCCTTCGTCTCCCCTACTGGTCCTCTTACCGTTGGGGATTCTGTGATGAAGAATGATATGACTGCTGCGGTGGTGGCCAGGAACCTTCTCACTCCCAAAGATAACAGACTACTTTCCAAACGGTTTGATGAGTTAGCTGTTAAGGATTCGCTGGCTCTCAGTGTTCAGTGTGCAGGTTCTGTGTCTAATATGGCCCAACGCCTATTTGCTCGAACCCGCCAAGTTGAATCATTGGCGGCTGAGGTGATGAGTCTCAAACAGGAGATTAGAGGGCTCAAGCATGAGAATAAACAGTTGCACCGGCTCGCACATGACTATGCTACAAACATGAAGAGGAAGCTTGACCAGATGAAGGAAACTGATGGTCAGGTTTTACTTGATCATCAGAGATTTGTGGGTTTGTTCCAAAGGCATTTATTGCCTTCGTCTTCTGGGGCTGTACCGCGTAATGAAGCTCCAAATAATCAACCTCTGATGCCTCCTCCTTCTAGGGTTCTGTCCAGTACTGAGGTTCCGAATGATCCCCCTCCGGTGCCTTCTCTTTCTGGGGCTCTACCGACTGCTGAGACTTCTCCTAAGCAACCCTTGTGAAGGCTCCCTCTTGTTTGTTTATTTTGACTCATGTATATGTACACATTTGTAGCTTATCGGGGATATCAATAAATAAGTTTTCCTTCATTTCAACGTATTGTGTTAAATACACCAAAACCTTCTTCGCTAAGTTCTTTGAATTTTCTTTTGTTGAAGCTTGTATGTTGAAGCTTTCTGAGTGGAGCATGTAGGTTGGGGTAGTGTTCCCTTAATTTCCCGAGTGAGGAAAACTTCTCGATTGGAGACTTGGAAAATCCAAGTCACTGAGTGGGATCGGCTATATGAATCTTAGAACGCCATTGTGCTCGGTCCTGTGTCATGTCCTTCGTTAGATCCAAGTACTCTAAGTCTTTTCTTAGAGTCTCTTCCAAAGTTTTCCTAGGTCTTCCTCTACCCCTTCGGCCCTGAACCTCTGTCCCATAGTCGCATCTTCTAATCGGAGCGTCAGTAGGCCTTCGTTGCACATGTCACAAACCAAGATTAATACCTTCTTCAAATCTCATGACCTTCGAAATTATACCCATCTTCAAAATCATAGACATTCAAATCCCAAAAGTAACAAAGCCCTAAAACCTTAAATCCCAATTGCCTCTCAGTTTCCCAAATTCAGTAACCAAATTAAAAACCCTACCTCAGAAACAATCTGGCAGGCTCGGGACCTCGAAGTCTTTTTAGCGGCGGAGGACGCCGGTAAAAGGAACCTGAGGAAGTCCTCCAAGAAAGCGTCGGATTGGGAGACATTGCCGGAGTCTCGGGCAGTTGCAAAGGCGGAGATGAACCGGACAATGCGTTCGGCGGAGGCAGTACGCCTCTGGAAGGAGAAGAGGGGAAGTAGAGTTTTGCAGAATGCAGAGAAGAAGAGGGAGGAGGACGACGTTTTTGAGCGGAGGGCGGAGAGCTCCTTGAGCTTGCGGTTGTGGCTGGCGTTGGAAGTCCGAGCGTCGTCGAAGATTTGAGCGATTTTGAGCATCAAGGGCTTCTCGTCTTCCGCCGTCGGTTCCGCCATGGCTCTCTGTGACTGCGAGTCGGTCGGTCTCAGCCTCTGAGGAAATGGAATGGATCTGACGATTATTTGGCACGTCACTCAAGGGAATGATTGCTCTTTTTGAATTCGAGCGGGAGCCTCTGTTTATTTAAAAGAGAAAGGAAAAGTCGACAATACCAAGCCCAAGCCCAAGCCCAAGTTATTAGTTGTTGAAACCCAATGGCCCAATGCCTTCAGATTCAACTCAAATCCCAATAGAAAGAGCCCTATTTTATATATGGGCTTAGAGAACATTATAATAAAAAAATTGTCTCGGCTCTAGATCCATCTCCTCCTCCTGAGTAACACCTAACGAATTTTAGAACATTACTCGTACTCATATCTTAAATATTCCTAATCATAGGATAGTCAATTGAGCATTGATGATTCATAAAGATCAAGATATATTATGTCTTCCAATTTGAGAAAGTGATGGTCTCAAGTCATTACTGCAAAGGCATCAAGTATGTAAGTGTGCTCAATAGAGAGTAAATTCACTAAATGCGATCAAACGCAAAGCTTGGTAGCTTGAACTTGTAACTAAGTCAGGTATTAAATTGATTGATTGTATGAGGCCGTTGAGTTTGGTACTAGACCTATAGAGCACACCCTACCCACATTGGGTAGGTAGCTAATAAACATTTGATACTGAACGCAATCAAACCAGAGTTCTCATATAGAAGTTTTTATTACGGGGAAAGTTATAGACACAATATTGCAATTAGTTTTTGGACCTGAGGCACCATGGTTAGTTGGTGCAGAATCAGGTTGTGAACTAAATTCACCAAGTTAAGCATCAGATTGCACGTCATAGATTGCGAGTCCGAGGTCTCTTCTTTTGTATGAACTAATCATGGCTTATGGAGTGTATTTCTAACGATTATGTAGTTGTTGAATGTTGAGTGATTTATTTTGGTAAGTGTAACTCTTTTTTGTTGTTTTTTCTAGAGCCCACATTCTCTTTTATATACTCTGTTTTTAATAATGTTTACGTTTAAACAGTTGTAAGGTTTTGGGCTGTAAACCATAAACCCATTCTAATTATTATTCAAAAATTGAGTCTCGCTTGATTATAAGTTAAATGCATAACATCGGCATTCAAATGAACAAGTGACCGAACAAGCGATGAAGCTAGTAATTGTAAATAACACTCTTTCATTAGTAATATACTCATCATGTGATCAAAGAATATAGAGAAAAAGGAGCTATCATCACCAAGGTCTTGCCCCACTTTGTTCGGAACCCAATTTACCCAAACCTACATATCTTGAAGATTAGGAGAATCCTAGTAAGTTTGTACCGTTGTTTCTAAGATGTTTTGCTTCAAAAGGGAAATCTTGGTATATAGATTGAATGGATATAGTGGAAAATACATGACATTATTTGAGTGATTTATTTTTGTATGTGTAGCTCTTTTTTGTTGTTTGAGGTTTTTCTTATGTGGTTTGACATTTAAACAGTTGTAAGGTTTTGGATTGTAAACCATAAACCTATTTTAATTATTATACAAAAATTGAGTTTCGCTTGATTGTAAGCTAAAATACATAACACCGTAATTCAAACGAACAAGTGACCGAACAAGTGATGGAGCTAGCAACTGTAAATAACACTCTTTCATAAGTAATATACTCATCATGTGATCAAAGAATATAGAGAAAAACGAGCTATCATCACTAAGGTATTGCCCCACTTTGTTAGGAACCCAATTACCCAAACATACATATCTTGAAGATTAGGAGCATCCTATTAAGTTGAAAATAAGATGTTTGGCTTCAAAAGGAAAATTATGGTACATAGATTGAATGGATATAGTAGCAAATACATGACATTATTTGAGTAAGAATATGTTCCATGCATGCATAGAATATTATTGCAGATTGATGGATAGACAACTTGTATAGGAAATGGTAACCACCCAATGCGCCTTCTTGTAACCATCAACAACCCACCAATGTCGGCAAGTATATTTTACAAGATATGTATACAAATTCAAAGCCTGCCAAATTTGGCACCAGATGCCAATTCCCATAGGCCAATAAATAGGAACACAACAACTAGGAGGCCAGCAGGTGCAGTCCGCAAGTGACACTGTCCCTCAGCAATTTGGCCATCCGCCAAAAACTGTGTGGCTACTTGCCATTGCCACTGCTAGTGCAACAACAAGGCCTAGACCTAGGCCTGTCTAGGTCAGCTTTGTCATCCATCAACTACGCCGAAATGCACGATAAAATACTTTAGCTTAGGGCACAATGTGATTCCTTTATGCTTTGAGCAAATATAAAAAGATTTGCATGAAAGCGAAATGGACCATATACATATGCGTGTGAATGTCTATATATACACACACACAGGCGGATTCGTGACATAAATTTTTCATACAATGTTTTACAAACATTTTTGTGTGGCAGTCACTTCGTATTGTATTTCAACGATCTAAATCGTCTATCTTTTAGGTTTTCCTTCAAAGATCACGTCTACCATAAATCACTCAAATCTAAAATCATATGGCCGTCAGATTAAGAGTTTGAGGTTTTTTTGTAGAACCGTATTCGTTCATTGTCTTCGCTACAATGATTGTCTTAATAATTTTATATTTATCTAATTTTTTTTGTTGATACCATTGCTATTACAAAGTTGCAATTGTCAAAATGTGATCCATAATTTTAGATTTATCTAATTTTTTTTGTTGATACCATTGCTATTACAAAGTTGCAATTGTTAAAATGTGATCGATGTCGACGATATGGCTGTAAATATATCGTCGTTATTGTACCTGCAACAGCAATTTGAGTGGAACGTTGAAAAGATGTATATGTGTGTGTATCTAGGAAATTGAACTGCCAAAATCACTTGTCTAATTGTTAATATCTACTTTGTATTAATAGTAAACAACAAGAAAATGATTGAGACAACTCCTAATGTCAAAAAATACGGACCGATTTTTCCTCACATATATTTGAGGCATTGAGCGGGTCGTACTTCTAATCTTAGCCAAAATTTGATTAGTTGACCTTATGGTTGCCTTACATTTTAATGGTGACTGGGTAAGGTTAGCCTCTAATAAAACGAGTGGCGAAGAGAGGGGTCTGCTACATATGTTTTGCAACCATAAAACACTGGCTCGTTAAATTTGCTGATAGGATTGGAACTTAAAGATATGATTAGATTGGCAGGAATTTGTAAGACAATATTTATAACTCATGTATAAAAATATGTTAGATAACTCACTCTATTGTGGATTCATAACTCATCATATATAGTTATGTCCATCTCACATTTTGACACAACAAATAGCGGACTGGACTCAAGTCTATTTTAATTGGTCACAACCTTTCTCATCTAGCTCACCAAGTGCGGCCATATTTATGTAATTAACTCTTGACGGCATGTCTTAATTTATTTTCATGATCCACTAGTACCACGTATATCAATTTCGGTTTATAAAAAAAAAAAAAGAGTTAGCAAGATAAATTTGAAATATAAGTAGATTAACAATAACGGAAGTCTTACTCAATTAGGGTTTGTTCAAGTGGAGAGGAAAGAAAAGAGCGTGATTAGGATTAGTTTAATTTTCTTCAATGTGATAAACAAAAAGGGAATCAAAGTCTAATGCTCCGCATGCGCGTCATCAAATGTGTAGATTTCTGACAAAAAATGAGTAATAAATTGTAATTATGTGCCCTTTCATGAAAACTTAAGAACACCTCTTCGATCTTTTGTTGATCTCCATTACAATATGATTAAGACGTGTATTAGATTAAAGAATAATCTTGTCACTAGTTTTTAAACAAAAAATTATCATAATTATCACCTAATTAATAGTTTAGAACATGAGAAATGTCTCATCAAATACTAACAAATTAACTTGTAACAGCTTCTCCGTTACTAATATTTTTGTATTTTATAGAGATTGTCAACGAACGACCTTTAAATTAGCAATAAACTACCCTAAATGATGTGAGATAAACTTATATATGCTTAATTATTGTTTATGCGTATCAAATGTTGACTAACTAAATACAGAGAATGGTATGCTACAACTAGACATTGCGCGCACAAATTTTCTCATTTATTATTCATGAAAACCAAGTTGATATATTATGAATATACATATATAAATGTTCTTGTCACCATGTGATTAAATAATGCATAGTCGTTTATTCTTGAATTTGGTATTAAGGGTGGACAAAAGCTCCCGCACTAGGTATGCACAAAATAAACGTACAGAAACAATATAGTTATGAGAAAACTACAAATTAATGAAAAAACTAGAGATGCTTAAATATTCATTTATTCATTGATTTGCCTCCTAAAACAGTTTTTAATCTCACTCTACTTCTTGAAATTGTCAAAATCGAGTCATTTCACTCTTTTTATGTTCACGCTGGCAGTGATTTGACAACTTTAGAGGTTCAGGGTAGTGAAAATTTTATACCTTGTCAAGCACAATGACTCATGTCTGCCAGTATGGAATGTCCAAATCGCTCTTTCATTTAACATCCCTAACAAAATTGACGAAGGTAAAATGACTCAATTTTGACAGCTTCAAGAAAAAAAGTGAGACAAATTCAATTTAAAAAAGTAAAATCAGACTAAAATGCAATTTCAGGAGGATATCACTGCATAAACACAACATAATATATGTTACGAGGCAATTTCAGAAGGAAATAATATAGGCATGAAAACTACCGCAAAATAGCATCACGCAATGAAAGACGTAATCAAAAGTTATTGCAAGTTCTTTATACTGAGAATTAATATTATATGAAAGGGTGTCAATATTTGCTTACTTCATAACCACGGGCATGAATATATATTATATGCTAATTAATTAAGCAACATACAAGATTCATCGATTGTGGCTTGCGCAATATTTAGGTAAACGGTGTGTGACACTGACCCCAGATTGTGTTGACAATCCTTGAATTTTAATTCATGTCACCTTCGAATAATATACGAATAGTGCTATTTACACTCGTTTTTTTTACTCTAACACTTAATGGTGAACTGGTAATCAAGAAAAAAAGGAAGAGAGAAAATGCGGTTTTAGAAAATGAGTTGATTGAGTTTTTTTTTTCTTTTAAATGATTGATAATAAAATGGGGTGGTGTTATTCACACACCCATTTTTACCTATCAAACACAGGGACGAAACCAGAAATTTGTACGAATGGAGGCATCCTCAAACAACAAAGTTACAATTAAAAAGGTAAAAATTTATTGAACAAAACAATTACATATTAATTCATAAAGTTTTTTATACAACATATTATATTATCTCGACGCGTTTTCATGTTGAGTAGGGCACTAAGATGCAAAACGGTGGACTATTTTAATTGTTTACCTATTTTTTTTTATTTTAATTTAATTATGGCTGACATTAGAATTGAAATGCAATTTGTAGTTTAATTAGGGCTTGAGAAGTGGAATGCAAAAGTACACAATTTTTTTTAAAAAATAAAAAATTGAGTGGGGGCGGATGCCTCCCCTAGGCCCTTAATAGCTTTGTCCTTCCTCGCACACCCCTCTCATTTCCTGATCATCCGATCGAATGAATTGAAAAATATCAAGAGATAAAAATTAACAAGCGTGTGTTATAAGTAAAATTAGGTGTGTGAATAACACTACTCATAAAATATTCAATGTTTGTTAAAATTGAGAGTGTTGTTGAAGATGAAAAGTTAGACACTAACTAAAGTAATTTTTTTGATCCTGCTTACTTGCTAAACTAACAAAAATTTAACAAAACCATTAAAGATGTTTTAAGTTGTTATCAAACTTTCTATCGGTAAGTTTAGATTTAAAATCTCTTACTTATAAACGCTGATAAATTGTATTAATATTAATTGGCAAATAATAAACAAAAAATGAAGGTATTATTTACTTGTGGAACTTGAAGCAGAAACAAAACAATCAACTTTATCCACATTATCACCTACACGTTAGATAGGGACGCGTGACCAACAACTAGACAAACGTAGATGACGAATTCAGTCTGATGAATGGGGAAAATCTACTACGACAAATCTGCCATTTTACTCCCTATGCCAGTCGCCTTTCCTGCAGAAATGTAGGTGGGTGATGGGGGAGGGGGAGATGGGGAAGCAATAAGTTTTAATTAGGGTGCATTTTCGTCCATAATTCTCAATTAGTGTTAATGCGTATCACCTTATTTACTCTTATTGATTGAGTTTAAAATTTGAGATTTATGTCTATACATAAATCTCTAAATTTAAATCATCGCACGATAATAAGTTGACACATCCCAAACTGTAATGTCCACATAGATATCCAAATTGCGATGTGCTAGCTTCGTCACTTGTCTAGATGACAGCCATCACATCGCAATTCGAGAGTCCAGGTGGACATTCCGAATCGAAGTATGTTATAAGTAAGATGTTAAGCATCACCATCAATTAAGAAAAATGAGCATTTTTTTTTTAATTATTAAATAGTTAGTGGTTAATTTGATTGAAATATCCACCTCATGTTTACCATATGGATGCCACATCAACAAAGTTAACATGATAGATAAAAAACCGTCAAAGTGGAACAAAAATCGATAAAGTATAAAATTGCGATTTTTATTTTTGAAAGAAAAATATGAAATTAAGTTTAAGTTTCGTAAGCCATTGCAGAATATAAGCCTTCTAACTTTAACTGAGAGTGTGCATAGTGACCACTGACCAAATGAAAGTAATGGGATAGCAAATTTTCAAGGTCCTGAGCCTCTATTTCTGAAGCCAAAATGTCAATAAAATCTTGGAACAAACAAGCCACAAAGACCTAGACTTTTACATGTTGGACGTTCTAAAGGTTTTGGCAATTCTACTTCCACCACCCATATCATGAAAAGTTTATTTACCTATTTATTATAAATTTAGGCGTACAATTTATTCTAGTTTTCAATAATACAATATCACTGAAAAAAAAGTTTAATTTGTTGCAGTTCTATTTGTCACAACCCGTCCCGAAATTTATTTATCGTGGATGTGAAATGACTAAATTGCCCTTAAAGGCTATTAAGGTACGTCTGACATGTTATTCGAATAAATGTATACTCTCCTAAGTTCTTGGAAAAATTTAATTAAGTAGATTAAATGGTATGCAAATTGTGTGGTTAGGGACCTAAAGGAATTGGATTGTGATTGTTTTGGGTGGACCACACACACACGGGACAAGCCCTCTCTCATACCCGTGCCCTCTCTCTCTCCTCCCTTGCAGTTCTCTTCCTCTCTCCCTCTCGAACTTGTACGGACGAGGACCAAAACCCTCAAATCTTCACGGATCGACGTCAAAAAGGTGAGTTCCTTCATCCTTGCAACCTCCTGAGTCGATTGGTACTAGTTTTAGAATTGGAAACCCTCGAAATCATGTGAAATCCGAACCCCAGTTTGATGTCACTGTTCATGCACACGTGAAATGTTGATTTTCAGGGAATTCTAAGCTTACAGGGAGCTTAGTGATGTCACAAGGAAGCTCCGAGTACTTAGTTTGAAGGTTTTGGACGTCAGGATCGTAGGGTTCGAAGCTGGCCGGTTTTCTTGGATTTTCTTCGGTGAGATTTCGTATGTTTTTTAGCCTTAAATTAGTATAACGTGATTCTACATGCTTAGGGCTTCATTTTGATGTAAAGTTTGAAAAAAATGGTTGAGAATTGACGGAGAACATGGAGATTGAAAAATCTCCAGTTTTCCGGCGCCGGCGAAACCAGTCCGGCGACTGGAGGAAGAAGATGACGCGCGTGGGTCCGTGCCCTTCTCGACGAGTGGGGGCATGTGCCGTGTTGGAAATTTTTTCTAAAAATACCTCGACGTCCGTGACGTCGAGTATGTCACTGTAGTATATTCATATACCCAATTTGAGCATCGTATGAGAAGTTATTACGTATTATTGGTTGTGTGCTTTAAATAACGTTTTTTTAGTCGTTTTGCATATAGGTGAGACCTATCCCGAGGACGAGCGCGTTCAATGGCGTCACGGGGGTTACGACCCTTCGACTTACCAGTGAGTGGGCAGTATTTTCTGTATTTACCTATATACTATTGATTTTTCCCAGAAATTGAATTTAAATGAAAGTATGTTTTAAAACGCCATGCATACATATATATGAAATATATGAATTAGTAATTGTTGCATATATATGTTAAATGGTGCTGTAGACGCACATGTGAGTATCAGGTGAGTTATATTGTTCGTATGATTTATTGATGATGTGAATTGTGTTGAGAGCTCATAACCTGCACCCCTGGTGTTAGTGCTTATATTATTCACCCCGCACCACACGCTCACCTTGGATCCAAGTAGGTGCATATCGTACAGACCATTAGAGGGTTTAGACATGTCGTACAAACCATTAGAGGTGGTTCCGACTTGTAGGTGACTTTAGATTATTATACAGCTGTTGATGAGAGAAGCACTAGAGCGTATTCTTACACCATTTTTGTCGTACAGACTACTTCAGGTAGTTCCGATTTATGTGCAGAGTAATGCCGTACAGGTCACAGTGGTGACTCCGGTTGGATTGGATATTGAGTTATAAAATTAACCGTACATGACAGCTGCAGGGTCTCCGGTTGATTCATTATTTCACCTGTTATATTGATGCATTCTTATTCTGTTGTTGACGTTTATAGCATGGCATACTTTCTGGTTTTCGATAAAGATTGGTGATTTGAGATATTTAAAGAATTATATGCTTATTATGTTATTTTCTGGGAAAGTATACATATTTTACAGCGAGGGGTTAGAAATGTTATTAAATGAAATGTTTTCGAAAAGTTTTGTTTTACTGACCCACTCAATCTTGTTTTGCGCCCCTCCAGGTTCTAGTTAGCAGCGTTGATGGCCCACGAGGATTCCCACGGCGTACTGACAGACTACATAAATGTAGGACTCACCTTCGGACGTTGTAATTTAGTTATAGTCCTACTTGACTGCACCTAGTACTGATGCTCTGAACATATGTGTTTCACACTTAAACTCACTCTAGTATGCTAGTTGGTTATTATTGTTAGTAGATGGATTTTATTCCTTTGTAATTCTTTTATCTTTTGCTTCCGCATCGCACTTTTGGTTACGTCACGCTCACGTGACGGCCAACACGCCTTGATTCTAGGATTTGAGTGTGTCACTATTAATTTAGGAATGTGAGTGTGTAAATTCTATCATATATGGCATATTCTTATGAGATTCTACCATATATCTTAAACTAATATTATTATATTAGAATTGTAATTCTATTGGAATAAGGAATTTACATATGTGTTATACTATAGAAATAAAACTTACATACTGTGGTTTACCCTTGTTGGTTGCTTAACTTCGAATCTTAGTTGAACCCCTTCAATTATTGTACCATTTGTAAAAAATAAAAAATAAAAAGGCCCCTAACTTTTATCTTTTGGGTTCGAGCAAGTAACTATGTTTTCGTTTAAAAATGTTTTTAAAATGATTGAACGTTTTTTCCAAAAAAATATTTTTGGTTCTAAAAATGCAAAAATGCTTACATTTTTATTAAGAATAAGTTTTTAAAATATTATCACCAAAAATACTTTCAATTTTAAATGCATTTCTAAACAAGTCATATAACCTCTTTGCCATTTCTTTCACCCAACTTTTTTTTTTATCATAATGTCGAAAAAAAAAAATTTAAAAAAAAAAGAACCTTGTATTTTTTGCTCTTTTTTAATCAATTTTGAATTGCCGTTTAGTACTATAGTATTTCTCTTCACTTTCAATTTTTGTGAAAAGAGAATTTAAACCATATTATTACTAGATCATTATGAGATCCACCCCATCTTTCTTAGTTTAAAAAAAAGAAAGAAAAGAAAGTTCTTTCCTAAGAAGCCAAGCAGGGGGCGTTAATTGATTAAGAAAATCTTATCTTTTTACACCAAGTCCCAAGCAAAAGGATTCGATTGGGAGATCTAGAGCTGATGTGGGGCCCTTGCTCTGACTGTGGAGAAATTTTTTTCATGTGACTGGAACACACACCTCAGCATGACAGGTAGTGTTTCTTACCAATAACCTATGAACACATGTATCCTTATAGTATAACAATTTAATACATTTAAATTTTAATAGAAAAATCAAAATAAACAAGACATGCACGGTTCCCAACCCCTCTCTCTCCCCAACCCCGTCTTTGAATAAATTCCCCGGATCTTGATGAGATCAAGATTGTCGAATCGGGCGCGCAGTGTGGACAGAGAAGGAAAGAGTTTGCAATATTCCATTTCTTGTGCAGGGGAACAAGATTGAACCGATTGACATCGCTTGAAGATTAACTTCTGTTGGGAAGGGGATTGATGGAAGAGAAATAGTGTGCCTTTACACTTAGCCAAAATGGCGGTCAAAGAGGAAAAGCTATAGTGTACCTTTTACACTCAAAATCCACTCAACCACCTCATTCCGAGCCGCCATCAAAGACCCATTTGAGATTTCTCCACCAAAATACACATGGGTTTGTTCCTCTTTGGAGATTAGAGAGGAAAGTTCATCATTTTCTCATAACATATCACTTTCCAGGAAAATCAAAGGGAAAGATGATTGCTTTTTTGAAAACCCATCACAGTTCTCGCCCTCCTCTTCACTACCATTGTCTCCCAAATCTTCCTCAAATCCTTCTTTGCAGAATAATAAAGGATCAAATGCCATTGGAGGGTTTTGGAGCTCTTGGGGTTCTTCTTGCAAAACCATCTTCTTCAGAGAAGAAGAGAAGAAAAACATTGGTCATTACACAAAAAGAACAAGGGAGAGAGAAAAGGTTGAGCTTATGCCCATATCCATCTCTAAGTTTGTTCCTTTCTCTCTCTTTACTTTTTTAAGAGAAAGAGCGCCAAACCCAGCAAGCAGGTGAAATGGTTTTTATCTCAGAACCCTTTGTTTAAGATTTTGCCGGTAACAATGGAGGGAAAATAGTTAGGATGAGATGGAACGTTGTAGCAGACTGGGACTAGAAATTTTGGGAATTGTGCACATGTTGTTTATTTTGATTTTTTTAATAAAATTTAGATGTACTAAATTATTATGCTATAAGGATACAGGTGTCCATAAGTTATTGGTAAGGAACATCACCTGTCATGCTGAGGTGTGTGTTCCAGTATCATGGAAAATTTTCTCCTGATTGTGAACCTAATTGAATTATCAACCAATTACATTTCCAAGGACACATGTTGGTGACATTGGTGCTCTCGTCTTGTCCTATGTCGTACACAACAATTTGTATAATTACATTTTTGGAATGAGGAGAAGGAATTGGATGCACTAAATACACTTTTAGGTTGTGTTTGTTAAATATTTTTAGTCCAGATTGACTTTAGCTAGAACTAGGGGTGGGTAAACAGGTATAGGAACCGAGAGTAGGAGTGGGTAATTAAGGGGCGGGCCGAGTTCTAGTATTTGGAATAACGGGACCCCGAACGACTCGTTTCTAACTATAACAACCATTAGTAATTCTCTAACCCTAATCCATTATCCATAGTCCTTTTCTTCTTGGACTTCAAACCAGACTCCCACTTGATTCCTCGACTTGGGACTCACTCCACCCACACTCTTCTCCCTCTCGACAACGACAACACCACATATCTAGTATTCACCCAAACAATCACTGTCGTCTTAACCACAGGAGTCACGTATCACCTCACCATCGGAGAAGACAAAGATTGTGAGGCTCTAGGTCGAAGAAGACGGAAGGGAACAACTCGGTTGCTGACCACCCAATATAGTTCGAATCGGATGATTTCGCTACGTTTTTAACTTGATCGACGATCTTATCATCACGATTCAGGATTAGACTCCAATGGACGATAACAAGTCCATCGAGGTCGCACGTCCTAAGAAAGAAGACTAAGGAAGACAATAACTTCAAGTGGGGAAAACTTCTTCTCACACGACCGATTCTATTTTGTGATGAGGAAGACAACCTCAACAAGGTCGTCCCTTCCATGGTTGACAAAAAAAATGATATTGGTCCTGTGGACCCGGCCAGTTTCGGCCTGTTTCAAACGAGTCGGGTTAGATCCAGTTCTCAAATGCTGAAATCCTATTACTCGGCTCAATCTGCCCCATTACTATTTACAACAGGAAATGTCCGGTTCCTTTAAATTTGGGCCCGATTCGGCCCGTGCCCATCCCTAGCTAGAACTACTAGTCTGTGTTTGGTGTACTAAGGACAAATATTAATGAAACTTAGTCAGACTAGTGTTGATTAAATACTTCACTAGGTGGTCTTAGCGAGACATCTCGAAAAATAGAGGGTTGTTAAGAGAACTTCGCCAAACTTTTTTGCATCTGCTTCACACCTTCTGTGCAACCAGAACTTCTTGAAATCCTCTGTAACCACATCTTCTTGCTCGAAACACTTCTTGGATGGATCGAGTTTTGGGTCCTTGTAGATCTTGAGCTACAAGATCCGAGCGACTAGAGAAAAAGGGAGGAAGGAGAGAGAGCTAGAGATTGGAATTGAAAATGGTGGCATCGAACAAGACAAAGAAGACCGATGAGAGAATCAAGAGATAGATAAAGTGGGCGTTGGACAAGAAAAAAGGGAGAGGGAAGAGACATGGAGAAAAATAGGGAAAGCTTTTGAAATAGAGATAGAGAGTTCTAGAAAAGGAACAAGAAAACAAAAGATAATTGCTTTTTATTATCATAATTATTAGTCCGACACTGCACCAAACACTTCACTAAATCAATCCAGCATGGTTTATTCTAAGTCAGTTCAACTTAGTCCCTGAAATCAGTCTAATGTGAGATAGTCTAGTTCAATAAACGCACCTTTATAATGAGTCTATATCTAGCGCTCGTTGTTTCTCTTTGTAAAACCCTAGATCTAATAACCCCAAATCGCCTCTCATTCATTCTGCTAGCATCGGAGGCATCCCACTGCCCTTCTTACTAATCCTCCTCCATCATCCTCTCTCTTGCTAATTCTCATCCCGCACTTACCCCCTCATACTCTTTGTTCTGAATTTTCCCATTTTTCCTGATTCCTTCTTCCCACTTTTATCCCGACATTTCTTCCTCATTCTTTCTAAAAAGCTATCCCTTTCTCGTGCTCTGCTTTCAATCATTTCTTCATTTGACGTTTTAAGAGTCGATGGCATCCATTTTTGGTGTTTTTCGGCAATCTTACTGATTAATATTACTAGTTTCCCACCCTTTCAATCTACTTGTCGTCCTTTTACAAACCCAAACCTTCATTTTCACCCATCCCCTTCATCTACCTTCCATCCCTATAATTGATACCCACCCAAACCTATGCTACGACCCTCGAGCGAAAAACCGAAGATGGATGCCATATCCATTTTTCTCCTCGAGCGAAAAACCGAAGATGGATGCCATATCCAAGTGTTATGTGGCTTAGCCAAAATAAGGTTATTTTACACATTTTATTTTTTAAAAATATTTTTTTCTCCTTTATAATATCATAATATTAAAAAAAGAATTGCTAAGAAAGGCATTACAAATACAAACAAATTAGGGTTTCCAAAAGTATCAGCCAAATCCTTTTTATCTGTGCTGCTCTTTTGTTAGACGAGTATACGTGTGGTAAAAGACTCTTTTTATTTTATAATTTATTTCTTATTAAAGTCCACTTAAAAACAATGAATTTACTAACCATCCAGAAACCTATTTTTTATGTGAACATTTTATTTTTATTTTTGGAATTTCTAATAAAAGAAATCTCATTCTAATTACAAGTGTATTTTTTGTTAATTATAAAAAATTTAAAATGAAAGTAAAATTTTTAGAATAATAATAACAAGTACTTAACATTTCTCTCTCTCTCTCTCTCTCTATATATATATAATATTAAGACCCAAAGAAGCAGCTATCAGGTGAACATTTGTCCATATATCTCGAACAACGTGGACCCCTCTGATTTGATTCTCCTCGCTACCCAAAACTTTATCAGAATCATAATTTTCTCTGAAACGGCAAAATTAGTAAAAATATAATTATTTGTTAAATCTCTTCCAGTACTTATTCAATTACAAAAATTACCAATTATTTTCCCTTTTTTTATAAAAAAAAAGGGGAAAATTTTAATAATTTAAGATTCCTTCTACGTTCACAGCACCGAGAGACCGTACTATAAAAAGGAGCACACACCCATCTCCCTGTTTACTTCTCTTTGAATACAATCACTCACTGAAAGAGCGGAGATAGAGAGAAAGAGAGAGAGAGTCTTCGCTTCAAGTCTTTGTGTTTCTCTGCAACTATGTCGCTCGTCTCAGATCTCATCAACCTCGACCTCTCAGACAGCACTAAGAAGATCATCGCAGAGTACATATGGTCAGCCCCTTTATCCTCTTACTCTTTTAATCTTCTGTTTTTCCATACATGGAAATGGTATACGTATTTCTGTGTATTTATACGCATTTTATACGTATGCAAATGGGTTTGCTTGTTTTGATGGATACGTTAATGGGTTGGCTTTGGTTTTGTGTTTCGTTCTTGTAATCGACCGCTTGGAGGGTTGATTGTCAGATGGTAAAAGCCTCTGTCTTCTGCTTTTCTGCAGAGAAATAACTCCTGTTTCTTTTTTGGTTTACTTTGCTTTCTGTTTTAATTTCTTGTTTTTCTACTTTGTTGGAGTAAACTTTTTATTCTTTGTTTGCTTTCATCTTGTTTAATTCGGTTGTTGAAGTTCCAAGGTTTTCTACTTTTTTTTCTAAAATTGACCAATTATTTATTCATAGATGTGTATATGTATGCTTCCTATTGAGTGTCACTATCTTTTTTAGTTTGGTTTTGTTAATCCTTCCCAACTTAATCATGTTATTTACTTGGGATTTACCTTCTTTGATTACTTTGCTCAATACTTATGAATTACTGGAACAGGATTGGTGGATCTGGAATGGATATCAGAAGCAAAGCAAGGGTAATTAATCTTCTCCTTCTCTTTGATCTTGTTATCTTGATTGGTTAATTGTTATCTTGATTTGTTCTTAATTAATTTGTTGAAATAGTAATATTTGTTTTTGTCTGTATGTAGACTCTGCCAGGGTCAGTGAGTGATCCTTCAAAGCTTCCCAAGTGGAATTATGATGGTTCCAGCACAAATCAAGCTCCTGGAGAAGATAGTGAGGTTATTTTATAGTAAGCTTTCTTTCTTTTTCTTTTTTTCTTGTAATTTTCTTGCCATTTTTCCTCTTAATAGTTGTATGTTTATATTGTTTAATCGCGGTTATTGGTTTTAATATGTCGTCTTTTTATTGAAACGAATCAGCCCTCAAGCCATTTTCAAGGATCCATTCAGGAGAGGCAACAACATTTTGGTGAGTTATCGACGATCTCCTACCTTTTATAATCTTCTATCTTGTTATTTTCCCCCTTTAATTCAGTTGAGATTGGTATGCTGTGAGCTATTGAACTTATCTGTGTTTCTCAATGATGATCAACTTAGGTGATATGCGATGCCTACACACCCGCTGGGGAACCAATTCCAACTAACAAGAGGGCTGCAGCTGCAAAGATTTTCAGCCATCCTGATGTTGTTGCTGAAGTAACCTGGTATGGAATTGAACAGGAGTACACCTTGCTGCAGAAAGATGTGAAGTGGCCACTCGGCTGGCCCGTTGGTGGTTTCCCAGGCCCTCAGGTAATGGAACGCTCTGTTTTCTGAGGATTTCCGTCATATTTTATGCTCATAATAGTTTACCTAATTCCGACTTTGGAATTGCTAACTTCTAAGGATTCTCCGGACATATATTCTTATGTGATGGTAATTCTACTTTTTTACAAAAAACATAACTTGGTTATGTTGTTTATTGCTGAACAGGGACCGTACTATTGTGCGGCTGGCGCTGACAAGGCCTTCGGGCGCGACATTGTTGACGCACACTACAAAGCCTGCCTTTATGCTGGCATCAACATTAGTGGAATCAACGGTGAAGTGATGCCTGGCCAGGTAAAAGAATCAGATATATATATTTTTTATCTTTCTTTAATGTCCTATCTTCTGCCCAAATGTTAAAAGTATTTCTGAATACAATCCGTTAATCAAATAATGCAGTGGGAATTTCAAGTTGGCCCTTCTGTCGGCATATCTGCTGGAGATGAACTGTGGGCTGCTCGTTATATTTTGGAGGTAACTTAGCATGCTTGATTGTATAATAAAATGCTGGTATTACTTTACGGTGTTGGTCAATGAAGTTTTGTTTCTATGCGAACAGAGGATCACCGAGATTGCTGGGGTGGTTCTGTCATTTGATCCCAAGCCAATCCAGGGTGATTGGAACGGGGCTGGTGCTCACACAAACTACAGGTATAATGCCACTTATTCGTTGTTGAAGGATTTGCATCTGTTGATCAAACTATGTTACGGTTAGCATTGCTTTCTCATATGATGACGTTTGTAATGTTATGCTGTTTCAGCACCAAGTCCATGAGAGAAGATGGAGGCTATGAAGTTATCAAGAAGGCAATTGACAAGTTGGGACTCAGGCACAAGGAGCACATTGCTGCCTATGGAGAAGGCAATGAGCGCCGTTTGACAGGAAGGCATGAAACTGCTGATATCAATACATTCAAATGGGGTGTTGCCAACCGCGGTGCTTCTATCCGTGTTGGTAGAGACACAGAACAAGCTGGCAAGGGCTATTTCGAGGACAGGAGGCCTGCATCGAACATGGATCCATACGTTGTCACATCTATGATTGCAGAAACCACCCTTCTGTTGAAGGCATAAGCACACGCAGCCACACCTACACGCGTGCATTTATAAGTCTTGTGACAACGTAATCGTCTTTCATTGAGGTTGGAAATGTGATTTACCAGATCCTTTTGGATGGATCCTTGTGCGTCCTTAGCTTCAAACTAAGTTAGCTTTGTCCTTTAAACTCTACTATGCTGTTGCTTCATTGCCTCATCATTCTGCCCGTTGTGTTGAATAAGTTTCTTATATGAATAATATTTTTCAAAGGGCTGGTTGGTTTAAATGCCATTTCACTTGTAATTCTTGTTAATTGAGTGCATTATTAGCAATTGATAACCTTGGATACACCTTGCTTAATCTTTGTCCCTTTTTTCATACATCTTCCTGTTTAATCTTGTTCGTTTACCAATTTAATTTAATCAATTCAATGACTAGAAATTGGGAGCAGCCTCTCCATAAAATGGGGGTAAGGCTAGCCGACATTCACCTCTCCCAGACCCTGCGTAAAGCGGGAGCCTTGTGCACTGGGTACGACCTTTTAAATTCAATGACTAGAAATAAAGAAAAATGTAGAAAAAAAAACAAAAGCTCGGCTATCATTTCCATCTTGACATTAATCTGTCATAGGGTAATTTTTCCACCTGTTAGGGGCCATAATGCCCTTGAATTTGGACCTTAATTATGATGGTGGCAATGTCAATGCAGCTTTTTACTCCATGTATTGAGGGTCAGCGGCATTGCCACCCACCATAACTATCACAACAAACAACAACAAAGCATTTTCTCACTAAGTGGGGTCGACTATGTGAATCCTAGAACACTATTGCGCTCGGTTTTGTGTCATGTCCTCCGTTAGATCCAAGTACTCTAAGTCTTTTCTTAGGGTCTCTTCCAAAGTTTTCCGAAGTTTTCCTCTACCCCTTCGGCCCTGAACCTCTGTCCCGTAGTCACATATTCAAACTGGAGCGTTAGTAGGCCTTCTTTGCACATGTCCAACCCACTCATTCCTAATCTTATCATTTCTCGTGAGCCCACACCTCCAACGAAGCATCCTCATCTCCGCTATACCCATTTTGTGTACGTGTTGATGCTTCACCGCCCAACATTCTGTGCCATACAGCATCGCGGACCTTATTGCCATCCTATAAAATTTTCCCTTCAGCTTCAGTGGCATACGACGGTCACACAACACGCCGGATGCACTCTTTCACTTCATCCATCCCGCTTGTATTCCATATATTCTGTCTTTGATCGGCTTAGGCGAAGACCTTTAGATTCAAACACTTCTCTCCAAAGGTTAAGCTTCGCATTTGCCCCTTCCTGAGTTTCATCTATCAACCCTATATCGTCTGCGTAAAGCATACACCGAGGAATAACATCTTGAATATGTCCTGTTAACTCATCCATTACCAATGCAAAAAGGTAAGGACTTAAGGATTGTTGATGCATAAAATCAGTGAGGACTTTGGTACAACAGAAAGTATTAAGTTTGTGACCTTCGCTAGATTGCTCCGGTCATTAGTGTGGATAAGTATGTAAAAGGATAGAGACAGGAGAGAAAACACAAGATGTACGTGATTCACCCAGATTGGCTACGTCCACGAAGTAGAGGAGTTCTCATTAATTGTGAAGGGTTTACACAAGAACATAGGTTCAAGCTCTCCTTTAGTGGGTATAAGTGAATGATTTAGTATAAATGACATTAGGAAATATTTTGGGAGAATGATCTCCTTTTATAGAAGAGAGTTTCTAGCCTTGTTCTGACATTGACACGTGTCGTGTTGTGATTGGCTTTCGATGTTGACACGTGTTGCGCTATGATTGGCTTCTGATGTCAACACGTGTCGCTCTGTGATTGGCCTCCTGGTTTGATGGGAAGCTCCTCGGTTGGGGACTTGCAAGATCCAAGCTGCTGAGTAATCACGAAACTTCTAAGTACCGAAGTGTGGTATCGTCTTCACTTGCCTTATCTGTCTCATAGGTAGATGTGGCATCTTCTCTGGAAGTACTCTTCCTCCGTCCAGGGGTGGTATCTTTAACTGGTGGAGATGCACAAGGTAATGTATCAATTTCACTTGAAACTTACTTGTAGTTTCAGGCGTGGTCAAGCGCGATACAAACCATGTAGTAGGAGTCCCCCAAGTCGCCGAGCTAGGAGATCTGCTGAAAGAGGTGACAGACAAGGTAAGCAATCGGAGCTCCAAGCAATCAGTCCCAGATCCGAAGTTGGATTTCGAGTTCCGGCTGATTGTTCTCATTCTCCTTATCTTGCAGGCAGCATGAAGGATAAAGAGAAGAAAAGGACAAGAGATGATATGAGATACTTTTGCTTTTGAAGAAGTAACTTTCCACAGGCTTATTCTTGAAATGGGCTGGAGGGTTTTCTGGTTTTCTCCAGAGTATAAGGCCGACTAAAGAATTTGATGGTCAAAACAAGTCCATTAAATCTAGAGTACATTCGACCCTGCTGATATGGGATACTTTTGCTGTTGACAAAGTAGTGGATGTATCGGCACGTGTTCTGTTACGCTTGTCTCCACATGCTTCCTTGTATCCTTCTCACTTGCCCTATCTGTTCCTCAGACAGATGTGGTATCTTTTCTGGAAGCATAAGATGTTGAAGATGAGTACTCGAGAGCAATGCCAGGTAAGTAATCAGGTAAGGGGTTCCAATCAGTCAGTTTCTGACTAGAAGCTTGATTCCAAGTGCTGACTGATTGCTCTCTTTCTCATTGTCTTGCTAGTAAGAATAAGGCCAAAGGAAAAGACAGGGAAAAAGCATGATATGAGATACTCTTGCTTTTAACCCTGATGATATGAGATATTCTTGCTCTGGTGTAGCTTGTTTGCAGAGGTATTATCGGGGGGAAAGAAAGCTGAGTATTTCAAGAGGCTTCGTTGGGAGTGCCCTCTCATATATAAGGAAGGGTTGAGCATTTTTGCAGGTCTGCCTGTCAATTGAGGATGGAGGTCGACATATATAGGAGTCTCCCTAACAACAAGTAGTAATGTTATTCCTTTACCCTTCTTGGTCATAGCATTGTAGTGGGAGCTGCCCGCTTCACGTGTTTTAACTCTGTCAGAGCACTTTGAAAAAGTGGTCTGTGGTATCTGGAAAGCTGATGTTGCGTGTGAAGATTACAGACAAGCTTTATCCAAGGAGATCTGGCTCTCAAAGTTGAGAAAGTGATGCCTCTTCGGTTTTCGAACAAGCGATCTTGTTGGGGATCTGGCTCTCGAGATTCAGAGAACGGTGCTTTTTCGATTTTTGAGAAAGCAATCCTGCTGGGAGTCTGGCTCTTGAAATTTGGAGATCGGTGTCTCTTCGATTTTTGAGAAAGTAATCCTGTTAGGAGTCTGGCTCTTGAGATTCGGAGGGCGGTGCCTCTTCAAATTTGGAGCAAGCAATCTTGTTGGGAGTGTTTTCTCGAATGTGAGTAAAGGTTGGGCATTTTTGCTAGTCTACCTTGCCATAGAGCACAGAGGTTGACACACAGGGACTTTCCAATTATCCAGCAGTGGTGTTGTTTCTTTACCCTTGTGGGTAATAATATGGTAGCTAAACTTTCAAAATTTATGCGTCTAAACTTTGTTAGTGCTGTTTCTTTGCTATTCTTTTACCCTTCTTGGTCATAGCGATGTAGTGGGAGCTGCAAGCTTCACGTGTCTAAATTTTGTCAGAGATCTTTAGCAAAGTTATCTGTGGTACCCATGAGCTGATGTTGCGTGTGGAAAATGGATGATTGAACAATAAGATTCACGTGCTTTCTACTCCACCAGAAATCTTCGACAGATTGCCCGTAATTTCTGCAAAGCTGAGTGTGCATGTGACAGGTGCTGACAAGGCTAAGAAAGCAGGTGCATCTTCGATTTCTGAGATCGGCCCTCGTGGTATCTGAGCAGCCCATCTTTTGAGAAAGCAAGCGCCTCTTCGATTTTTCAGATCGGCCCTCGTGGTCTTTGAGCAGCCC
This sequence comes from Malus domestica, assembly GCF_042453785.1. NCBI lineage: Eukaryota > Viridiplantae > Streptophyta > Magnoliopsida > Rosales > Rosaceae > Malus > Malus domestica. The sequence continues at coordinate 33,230,149 of NC_091669.1, read as the reverse complement.
AGCTTTTGAGAAAGCAAACGCCTATTCGATCTCTGAGATCGGCCCTCGTGGTCTTTGAGCAGCCCAGCTTTTGAGAAAGCAAACACCTCTTCGATTTCTCAACAAGCGCCTCTTCGATTTCTTAACCTCTGTCGAGTGCAGATTTTTATAGAGGCTGGCATTAAGTTCCAAAGCACACTTGAATCTGCACCAATAGAAGCTCTATTCTTGCACTTTTAAGATCTTGATTTGTCCGACCTCTTCTCTCTTCAACACCTTTGAAAATGTCTGGCCCTTCCGACCGTCGTTTTGACTTGAACCTTTGTGAAAAGGCAGCCGCGCCTTCTCCAGACAACATATGGCGCCCATCATTCTTATCCCCTACTGGTCCTTTTACCGTTGGGGATTCTGTGATGAAGAATGATATGACTGCTGCGGTGGTGGCCATGAATATTCTCACTCCCAAAGATAACAGACTTCTTTCTAAACGGTCTGATGAGTTGGCTGTTAAGGATTCTCTGGCTCTCAGTGTTCAATGTGCAGGTTCTGTGTCGAATATGGCCCAACGCCTATTTACTCGAACCCGCCAAGTTGAATCATTGGCGGTTGAAGTGATGAGTCTCAAGCCGGAGATTAGAGGGCTCAAGCATGAGAATAAACAGTTGCACAGGCTCGCACATGACTATGCTACAAACATGAAGAGGAAGCTTGACCAGGTGAAGGAATCTGATGGTCAGATTTTACTTGATCATAAATGGTTTGTGGGTTTATTCCAAAGGCATTTATTGCCTTCGTCTTTTGGGGCTGTACCGCGTAATGAAGCTCCAAATGATCAGCCTCTGATGCCTCTTCCTTCTAGGGTTCTGTCCAGTACTGAGGCTCCGAGTGATCACCCTCCGGTGCCTTCTCTTTCTGGGGCTTTACCAACTGCTGAGACTTCTCCTAAGCAACCTTTGTGAATGCCCCCTCTTGTTTGTTTATTTTGACTCATGTATATGTACATATTTGTAACTTATTGGAGATATCAATAAATAAGCTTTGCTTCATTTCAACGTATTGTGTTAAATACACCAAAGCCTTATTCACTAAATTTTTTGAATTTTTCTTTTGTTGAAGCTTGTATGTTGAAGCTTTGTGAGTGAAGCATGTAAGTTGAGGTAGTGTTCCCTTAATTTCTCGAGTGAGGAAAATTTTTCAGTTGGAGACTTGAAAAATCCAAGTCACTGAGTAGGGTCGGCTATATGAATCTTAGAACGCCATTGTGCTCGGTACTGTGTCATGTCCTCCGTTAGATCCAAGTACTCTAAGTCTTTTCTTAGAGTCTCTTCCAAAGTTTTCCTAGGTCTTTCTCTATCCCTTCGGCCCTGAACCTCTATCCCGTAGTCACATCTTCTAACCGGAGCGTCAGTAGGCCTTCTTTGCACATGTCCAAACCACCATAACCGATTTTCTCTCAGCTTTCCTAAAATTTCGGTTACTCCTACTTTACCTCGGATATCCTCATTCCTAATCTTATCCTTTCTCGTGTGCCCACACATCCAACGAAGCATCCTCATCTCTGCTACACCCATTTTGTGTATGTGTTGATGCTTCACCGCCCAACATTCTGTGCCATACAGCATCGCCGGCCTTATTGCCGTCCTATAAAATTTTCCCTTGAGCTTTAGTGGCATACGACGGTCATACAACACGCCGGATACACTCTTCCACTTCATCCATCCAACTTGTATTCTATGGTTGAGATCTCCATCTAATTTTCCGTTCTTTTGAAAGATAGATCCTAGGTAGCGAAAGTAGTCGCTCTTTGGTATTTCCTGATCTCCGATCCTCACCCCTAACTCATTTTGACGTCCATTTGCACTGAACTTGCACTTCATATATTATGTCTTTGATCGGCTTAGGCGAAGACCTTTAGATTCCAACACTTCTCTCCAAAGGTTAAGCTTCACATTTACCCCTTCCTGAGTTTCATCTATCAACACTATATCGTCTGCGAAAAGCATACACCAAGGAATATCATCTTGAATATGTCCAGTTAACTCATCCATTACCAACACAAAAAGGTAAGGACTTAAGGATGAGCCTTGATGTAATCCTACAGTTATAGGGAAGCTTTCGGTTTGTCCTTCATGAGTTCTTACGACAGTCTTTGCTCCTTCATACATATCCTTTATAGCTTGGATATATGCTACTCGTACTCCTTTCTTCTCTAAAATCCTCCAAAGAATGTCTCTTGGGACCCTATCATACGCTTTTTCCAAATCTATAAAGACCATGTGTAAATCATTTTTCCCCTCTCTATATCTTTCCATCAATCTTCGTAAGAGATAGATTGCCTCCATGGTTGAGCGTCCTGGCATGAACCCAAATTGGTTGTCCGAAACCCGTGTCTTTTGCCTCAATCTATGCTCAATGACTCTCTCCCAGAGCTTCATTGTATGACTCATTAGCTTAATACCCCTATAGTTCATGCAATTTTGTACGTCACCCTTATTCTTGTAGATAGGCACCAAAGTGCTCTTTTGCCACTCATTTGGCATCTTCTTCGTTTTCAAAATCCTATTGAAAAGGTCAATGAGCCATGCTATACCTGTCTCTCCCAAGACTTTTCACACTTCGATCGGTATATCATCTGGGCCCACTGCTTTTCTATGCTTCATCTTCTTCAAAGCTACAACCACTTATTTCTTCCTGATTTAACAATAAAAGGAGTAGTTTCTACACTCTTCTGAGTTACTCAGCTCCCCTAAAGAAGTACTCATTTCATGTCCTTCATTGAAAAGATTATGAAAATAACCTCTCCATCTGTCTTTGACCGCGTTTTTTGTAGCAAGAACCTTTCCATCCTCATCCTTAATGCACCTCACTTGGTTTAGGTCCCTTGGCTTCTTTTCCCTTGCTCTAGCTAGTTTATAGATATCCAACTCTTATTCTTTGGTATCTAGTTGCTTATACATATCGTCATAAGCCACTAACTTAGCTTCTCTCACAGCTTTCTTCGCCGCTTGCTTCGCTCTTCTATACCTTTCACCATTTTCATCGGTCATATCCTTGTATAAGGCTTTACAACATTCCTTCTTAGCCTTCACCTTTGTTTGTACCTCCTCATTCCACCACCAAGATTTCTTTTGGTGTGGAGCAAAGCCCTTGGACTCTCCTAATACCTCTTTTGCTACTTTTCGGATACAACTAGCCATGCAATCCCACCTTTGGCTAGCTTCCCCTTCTCTATCCCACACACATTGGATGGTTACTTTCTCTTTGAAAATGACTTGTTTTTCTCCTTTTAAATTCCACCATCTAGTCCTTGGGCACTTCCAAGTCTTGTTCTTTTTTCTCACTTTTTTGATATGTACATCCATCACCAACAAGCGATGTTGATTAGCCAAGCTCTCTCCCGGTATAACTTTGTAATCCTTACAAGTTATACGATCCCCTTTCCTCATTAGAAGAAAATCTATTTGTGTTTTTGACGACCCACTCTTATAGGTGATCATATATTCTTCTCTCTTCTTAAAGAATGTGTTGACTAAGAAGAGATCATATGCCATTGCAAAATCCAAGATAGCTTCCCCATCCTCGTTTCTCTCCCCAAAACCATGGCCACCATGAAAACCTCCATAGTTGCCTGTCTCCTTGCCCACGTGTCCATTTAAATCTCCTCCTATAAATAACTTCTCCATTTGAGCAATTCCTTACACCAAGTCTCCAAGGTCTTCCTAAAATTTCTCCTTCGAACTCGTATCCAACCCTACTTGAGGTGCGTACGCACTAATCACATTGATGAGTTCTTGTCCTATTGCAATCTTGATTGCCATGATTCTATCTCCTACCCTCTTGACATCTACAACATCTTATGTCAAGGTCTTGTCCACGATGATGCCAACACCGTTTCTTGTTCTATTTGTGCCCGAATACCAGAGTTTAAACCCTAAGTTTTCTAGATCCTTTGCCTTAAGACCAACCCACTTAGTTTCTTGTAGGCACATAATATTTATCCTTCTCCTCACCATAACTTCCACTACTTCCATAGATTTTCTCGTTAGGGTTCCTATATTCCACGTTCCTAAACGCATTCTACTCTCTTGAACTCTACTCTTCTGTCCTAACTTCTTCAACCTCCCCTGTCTAATATGATCAAAGTACTTCTTTTGTGTGTCATGTGTAAAGTTGATAGGAGCATATGCTCCCAAACAACTTTGAGTGGAGTCGTTCGAAAAGAAGTTTCTATGGCCCCCTTGCTCATTTAACACTGCATCCGGGTGCCGATGGAGATACAACGAGCCTTGCTCACTTATCACTGTGCTCGGGCCACACAGCGCGCCACTTACAGGTGACGCCCTAGCTTTAGCGCGATTTCGTTCTGAATTCATTTTCATAATGATTCGACGTAAACTAGGAGTGCCGGCTGTCGATTACCTGACGCCCTCCCCCTCCTTCTTTATCTGGGCTTGGGACCGGCAATGTAAGATAAACTTACACAGACGGAGTTAACCCACCATAACTATCACAATGTCCCCAAAATTCTTCTTCAAATATTTTTATTTTCTCTAGTTTGTTCAAACCTTGTAGTTTGTAGAAAAGAGGCCATTGACTGTTTGGTAGCCATGCCCCCAAATCTTAGGATGTTGAGAAGGGAGGTTGTTCAACCATTTGGGGGTAGCTTACACCCCTTCATTCATAGCAGATGTGCCCCCTTTGGCAAACTATCCAACGACATTTAATCAGTGTTGTGTCATTTGACACGATTCACTATAATTTCGGATTAGCTAGTGTTTGACAAAACACAAAATGAAATTATGCAAACATTATTTGCTATCACAAATTGCCACTCTACATGTCAAAATTGTGCGTTAAAGGAAACTTCCTACACTCCTACTTTTCCGTTGCTTATTTGGGATACGCAACAAACTTCTTACACACTAAAGTGGTGATGACATGTTACACCTTAATCCATTTATTTTTTCAAAACTTAAAGAGCACAATTTCTTCTTTGCCTTTTAGGTTTAAAGATCAGAACAGTTTATCTCTAGGTTAAGGATCACCGCTGCAAATTAGAAATTGTTTAACCACTTAATTACTATTTATCATATTCATTTCGTTTGTATTGGGCAGTATGTTTACAGAGATCTGATGATAAAAAAGTTTCAATTTTAGAGGGCCTTATATTCATACCTACACATTTGAATAAGGGTTTTCACTCAAGGTATATAGCCAAAGATCTTTTGTAGATTGCTTCACGCATGCTCAAAAAACTCCTGACAACTGTTTACAGCCTTAAGCATCTTAGTCTCTCTCGCTGCGAGAGTATATGATTGACGAGCATTTTGCTCGAATTCAGTCTCCATCCGTAGCTAATTAATTATTTGTTTTTCAGGCCAAATCCGAGTAGAAAGATCGTCAATCACATTAAAACTCATTTCAAAAACAGTAAAACTGACCAACAGAAATTTGAAAAAGATCAAAACACTTTCGAATCATCATTTTTTAATCTCTTTATGACAAATCCTTACAATCTATGGATGCCGGTTGTCTTTGTATTATATTGACGAGAAAGTAAAATAAAATCATCATTTATACAACAACCTGCATTGAAGGAATACATGTGGTGGTATAGCTGTAGACAGTTCAACCAACGACCATACCAATCAAAACTTAATATATTCCAACTGATCACAAAGCCTCCGCGGCCGAAAGTTCGCCGCCTTAACCACCGGTACCGGTACGTACATATACACCCTTTTCTGGCCGCCGACGACTAACCACGAAAGCTTGTGTGTTAAGAACATCTTCACTATTGCCACATATCGCCGCATGCCTATGCCAAAACCCTCCTCTAACGTTCTTCTTTTTCTTCCTCCGATTCGCGTTACCATCCATGAGCGGCAAACTTTCTTGTTGACGAACGTCTTCGTGGACTTGTAGCTTCACTGGTAAAGAGGATTTATCTCTGTATTCGAGATCAGAGTACGAACCTCTCCCGCCCTCTTTCGTGTTCTTTGTACCAAGAACATCTCCAACTAGAAAACCCTTGTGAACTTTGTCTCTGTCACCACTGAACTCTATAAGTTGATCCAATTTCCGAGAAATACTTTCAATTTCATATGTATCAAGAAGCGAGTTACTAGATGTAGTAACGCTTGGAGATTCTAACTTGACAAATTCCGTGCCTTCTTTACTACTAATATTGGCTATATTTTCCATAGCTTCTAGCTTGTACCTGGACGGTTTATATGGAGCGTGACAAGTCCTCCTTAAATCGAATTCCGGCACGGTCGACTTGCTGTCGGAACACGAACCGCGCTCGAACCAGGCCCATGCAGCTGCCTTTACTACTGCCAATTCATCGATGTCGTTGAAGCTTCCCCTCGGCTCTCTCCCTTGCATGATGAATTTATAATACTGAGTTTTTGTAGCTTTATAGAGTTAATTAAGGAGTAATTAGGTTTTCATCCTTATTTTTACTACTCTATTGATTAAAACCTTATTACTTTTTAATTTTTGATCAAGGTCCTTTGTATTAATAATATCATTAATTATTTCAATAATAAAATATTTTTTATTTCTAAATATATTCATTTAATATTAAAAATGTTACAATTAGTATATTTATATTTATGGCTAAATTTTTTATCATATATTTTTATTTTTAGTTTGTACCCATTTTTAATTTGCAACCATTTTTTAATTTGTACCAATTTTCCTTTCAATTTTAATTTGTACCCATATATTAATTTCTTTTTGTGCTCATATTTTTTAAAGTTTTATTTGTATTGTACCCATATTTTTTTATTTATTTGTACCCATTTTTATTTTGGCTAAATGTACCCATTTTGAAGAATGTACCCATGTTTTGATACAATAATTTTTTGGTTATTTTTTATGAATGTACCCATGTTTACACACACACACACACACACAATAGTATATTTATATTTTAAAATTTTTAATCCCACAAATTATGATTTTTTATTTAAAATCTCATTACTATAAACAACTATAAATTTTAATTTTTAATTTAAAAAATATAGTAACGTACATAGAAATAAATTATCAATTAATTTTAGGGACTTGGATCAAAAATTGAAAAACAACAAGGTTTCAGTCAAAGATTGTGCATAAATAGGGACCGCATCTAAAGTCTCCCGTTAATTAAAATAGTTAGGGAGAATAAAGATGTTCAGATAAATTAATATATAGCATAGAAAATTAACGGAGTTTTGGAATTTGTGGGAAAATGAAGTTCCACGTTACAAGGAAAGCATATTTGTTGTTTGTATTTAACTTTTTGTAAACTAGTCTCTATCATTTCCACCCCCTAAAATAAATGGTATAAGTTTTCTCACGGAAAAACAACTTATATGATACAGACATATTATCATATGGCGTTTTGTGCCAATATGGAGACAAAACAACTTATACATGTCTTTATAGAAGACGTCACTGTGTCATATATTTGAGTCATTCTCGTCTCATGAGAGTGTTTGCATTATTGGATGCAATTTGGTCCTGCAGCAGCTACCATTATCAGAATTGAATAAAAACATTCAATAGAAATGGGCATTTGGGTCCACTAGAAAGGTTAATGTTAGGTACAAATTATGGTTGTAGTGAATGTTACGTACTACTTGTTTTCATGGGGAAGGTGAATATCCTTTTTGGTCTTTTTGGTTAACGATGGGGCTAAAGGCTGAACCTTAAGAAAATAAAATAAAACATGCCTAGAAGTAAGGATTTTTAGTAAATGCAATAAATTAGAAAATGAGTCAGTTTACTTTGGTGAGATTTAATACGAGAACGAAAGAAACAATGTCTTTCGAAACACTTTTTTTATTTCGTCTCAAAATTATTACAAGTATCAATTGATTCAACAATTGGATTTGAAGTTATCGTATTATTAGTCTAGGACTAGGATAGAAATAAAGCATTGGGTCGAACTTATCGGGGCTTCGGTCGTTGGCTCCCCTGTCATTAGGTCACCATCCCAAGAAATTTTTCGATTTCTTTCGAAAGCAGATGTTTATTCGTCCAAATGAACAAGTTAGCGTATCCTTACATTAGAAAGAAAACAGTATTATAAGCTCATGATTACCATTCAATTGTCATGGTTGAAGCTCCATCAACGTGTATTATTGTGCACGAAGTTTCCAATTTCTCAATTTTATTTTTGTTTGGCTGAAAAAAAGAAACCTTAAAACTTAACATCCCTAGGACACCATAGTTGAACTCCACACTACAGAATTAACTGAAGAATTATTAGGGAGAAAAATCTTTCAGAGTAAATAGTAGGCCGATCGTTGTCCCTACAAATATGTACTCCACAAGAAATCTACGACGAATGAGTATCAAATTTATCATTTGGGAGAGAGGTTGTAGTTTTTACAACATTACGGAGAGAAGTACCAATAATCTCTCAGAACCCCCACATAAATGGTAGAATATGGTGAGAAGTTGAGCACCAATTATTTCCTTTTGTTGATACAATGATACATATTTACACTAAGGAAGGACAAATAAATAATGGTATCAAACTTCAATTTACAAGATTTGAATCTAAGATTTTTTACTTTAAGGTGAAGAGCAATAAATTAGATCATAGTGTAGACATCGAAATTTCAGTGAAATTAAATATTCACCAATGCATTAAATTTTGGCATGCGAGTGCTTATGTGGCATGTACTATGTGTCTCACAAATTGTACACATGGCACGTGATTCATCAAATCCGACGAGTCATCAAGAATGACAAGTGTCAACACTTGGCATAAGGGACTTATTTGATTTTAATTTAATTAAATCAAATGTTAATTGACGGAGTCAAATCACGAACCGGCTCACAAATCGAGTCTTGGTTCTTTCGTCAATTAATCAAGCCCACAATCAAGGCCAAATCCATCTGTAGTCAAGGCTTGAAGAGTCTATAATTAAGAGGCTTCAAGATAAAGAAAAGAGGATCCATAAATCATTCAAGCATCCAAACGTTGCTAAAGTTCAAGCACCCAAATCCCCAATCACTTAAAAGAATTCAGAAAGCTCTCTGCGTTCTTCACCAAACCTTCGAAGAATCACCAAGCACTACTACCCGTGCCGATCCTTAATTGTCAAGAGCTAAAACTTTGCAGCATCCATCCATCCAAGATCAAGTCATCGCAACCCTTGGATCAACAACACTACACTCCTTACATTTCGGAACATTTTTAAAAACATTTAACAACATAAAACTTAAACGCTTACTCCATGCTTCTTTTGGCCCAAAGATGTGTAACAAGATCCTGTTGTAGGTACTTGTTTGTGGCACGGGAGCGTATCATTCTATAGAGCCTTATGTACTCATTTATAGAGATACTACCAGTTCTTGGATTGAAAGGCAAATTAGGCCCATCATATATTTTTGCACAAGCCATTCTTGACCTATTTGGATCTTCTTGGTTGTCATCGGATTCTCCATCAATATACCCATCTCGCTCATCCTTCACTATCATATTGTGTAATATGATGCAAGACATATGGAGTCTAAATTTTCTCGACTCCACCTTCTTGCCGATTCGCTGATGATCTTCCACCGTGCTTGTAGAATACCGAAAGCTCTCTCAACATCTTTCTGGTATGCATCTTGGTGTAAGGTAAACAACTTTTTCGCGTCATTCCTAGGGTTTGGAATTGATTGGATAAGTGTTGCCCACTTTGGGTAAATGCCATCAGCCAAGTAATACCCTATATTGTATTGACGACCGTTGATGTAGTAGTCAAGTTGAGGTGCTTTATCTTCTGTCAGGCGTTTGAAGAGGGGTGAACGCCCAAGAACTGTAATGTCATTTTGGGATCCAGGGACTCCAAAGAAAGCATGCTAGATCCATGTGTCATATGAGGCAACCGCATCTAACAAAACAATTAACTTTCTCGACCTTTCGCTAAAGCCTCTTTGCCATCTAGTGGGACAATTCTTCCAATCCCAATGCATGCAGTCTAATGACCCTATCATGCCCGGAAACCCACAGTCTTTAGCTTTGCGAAGGAATCGATTCAGATCTTCTTGATTTGACTCGCGAAGGTACTCGTCTTTGTAAACATGAACAATTGTGTCACATAAATGTTCAAGAGTATCAAGGCATGTAGACTCAGACATACCATGGGTTTCATCTATTGAATCAGCTGGGGAGCCAGGCCATCATTCAGAGTGCAACAATAACCTTCTGATGAGGTGAGAAACCAGGGCGGCCTGCTTTGTCCTGCTTTTGTCGAAAGTATGGATTGACCTGTTGGACATCATGAAGTAAATGCTCGAAGACATGATGCCTCATCTGGAAGCGACGTCTGAAATCATCTTCTGTGTACACCGAGTTGAGGTTGAAGTAGTTGTTCATCAGATTGGCATGCGTCATCATTCTTTCTCGTGGTTTGTAAAAGTGACCAGCAACAGAGCCACCCCATTGAGGTTGTTCCTTAGTTGGCTGACACACCATGTCCTCAGCCATGGCTGCTGCTCTGTTTTGTTTGTTACGCCTTACTTGAACTTCTTCATCAGACTTTTCATCTTCTCGTCTCATTTGCGCTCATTTTTCTTCCAATTTGGAATTGGATGAGGGCCCCCAATTGGAATCCAAAGAGGATCTAAAGTTGGAATTTATTGCAAACTTGAATTGAAAGAGATTGAATTCAAAGTTGTGTGAATTATAGCCCAATATCCACCATATTTATAGCAAAAAAAAATTCAAATCCAACGGCTAGCTGACGTCACTTAGCTGTTGGATTTGAATTTAAGTTGTAGTTTTTAAATAATAAATTATATTTGGCCCTATGGCCTTTTGGCCTTCGGTTGGAGACGATTTTTTGTGATAGGGCTAAAACAAACCCTATGGCCCTCGGTTGGAGATGGAAGCAAATATGGCCTTATACTGGTCATTAAAATATTAATTTATTGGAGGGTCAGATGGCTAAAATGAGCCCTCTGGCCGGCCCTCGGTTGGAGATGGCCTTAGGAAAGCAGTGTTGTGGAAAGCGAAGACGAAGGCGAAGGCGCGGTTTCAAGTGCGATATAAACATGGTACAATTGAATTTTGTACAATGGAAGCCTTGATACACTCTTAGAAAGGTACCACTTAACATTGCAAACCATACTAGTCCAATGCTTCTTTGGAGCACAATTACTTGCAGTTACAAACAATCTTTTTTCTTTTGGGTAAATTACACAAAACCACCTCAATTATGAGTTGCATAACAACCTTATACCTCATGTTTTAAACATTTCAATGTCATACCCCATCTTATGAATTTATTACAATGTCATACCTCCGTTAACTTTTCTGTTAAATGTTGACGTGGCAAGAGTGGAACCCACTCATTTGTCTACTGAAATAAAAAATGAATGAATTAATAATAAATTATTGTTATTTATTTAACAATTAAATTTAATTAAAAAAAATTTGTGGGCCCCCCATCCCCAATCTCTCTCTTTCTCCCTTAAAATCTCTTTTCTCTACCAACTATCACCGTCTCTTTCTTCTCTATGTTCACAGAGAAGCCGACCCCCAAAGAACAGCCACGTTCCAGACCACATCCACAACCGTGTCACTCTCTCTTCTTTTCTCCCTCAACGCTCAACTCCCAACTTTCTCTAACCTCTCACTCTGTACACTAACACAAATGGATGCCGCCACCACCTCACGATTTTTCGATGAAAAATATGTCAATTACTCGTCGGATTGGACGAGACTAAGGCCACATATCACTTCCCCTTCATCTTGAGGTTAGGATTCGAGCACGGGAGGCTCGAATTTGCCTCAATTTCGTGAGAAACCACAAGCCCAGTTTTGGGCTAACAAGCTCAGGCCATTATCCGACCACAACTTGGCCTAAAAATGGTATATTTCTATTCCTTGTTTTGTGATCTCCATTTTGAGATAAATTTCGTGTGTTTTGGTAAAGGTTGGAGGTTTAATGGAGCATAGGCTGCAGCAGTGCAACATGCGGTTACAACAGTGCAACTTGTGGCTGAGGGGTGAAGAAAGAGACGCAAGTTAAGAGAGAAGGGAGAGCTTGAAGGAGAAAAATAGAGATTGGGTGTGGGGGCCACAAAATTATTATTTCTATTAAATTAATTGTTAAACAAACATGGGGTCCATAAAATTATTTGTTTTTAATGAAATTTAATTGTTAAATAAATAAGAATAATTTATTATTAATTAATTAATTTTTTATTTCAGTTAACGAATGAGTGGGCTCCAGTCCTACCACGTCAGCATTTAACAGAAAGGTTGATGAAGGTATGACATTGCGACAAAGTTATAAGATGATGTATAACATTGCAATGTTCAAAATATGGAGTATGAGATTATATGCGACTCATAGTTGAGGTGATTTTATGTAATTTATCCATTTTCTTTTGTATTTTAAATAATATTTACTTCTCTTTGTTTAAGATCAGCAAATTATTTCATATTTGACATAGGTGGTAATGAATATTTTATTTCTAATATATGTCAATGGAAACAATTTTTCACTTTAACTAATAGGGGTGACCATTGGGTGGGTTGGTCAGGTTGGACTTCATCTCTTTGCCTAGCTCAATAGGCTCGGGTTGTCAGTATTACAACCCCTTTTACACAAGAAAATAGGCAAACCAACCCACCCAAACCATTTTAGGATGGGTTGGGCTGGATGGTTTTCATGGGTTGGATTTATTTATTTTTTCTCTTATTCCTAAAATGAGTATGAGCGACAAATAAATAAACAAGTGAATTTGACGCTGTTGACTCAATCCTAAGAGTAGCTCTAGCGTTGCAACGGCCCCCTTGGGCAACTCACTATTGAATAGCCTCAAGTGAACTGTAACTGCCTTCACTGAACAGTAATTGTCTTTTGCATCTCCACCCTAAACTGAATAGTCATGGCAATAGGCAATAAAATATTAGTATTTTTTATTTTATAAAATAATAAAAAATAATTTTATTTGTAATTTCGGATATGATTTTCAATCGGTCTTGTTGTACTACGTGTCATTAAATAAGAAATTACAACCCAAAGTATCCGAGAAAATATAAAATTATGGTGTAAGTTGGAAGATAATGATACCATATTTATAGAAAAACTAAATCAAATTTTTTTTTTGGATTTTTTTATTTTTTTTGGGATTTTTTAATTATTTTCTTTTTTTGTTTATTAATTATTTACCTTTTTATTAATTTTTTTACTTTTTTTTATTAATTTTATATCGTGGCTGACATCAACCATGCATCACATTCCCCTCGGGCTCTCGTGCCACCAATTCGTGCCGGGCCTCTCACTCGGGCCCCTTCCCTCCCCAGTCGCTCACATGGGCTGGAGGTTGTTGCTGGGGCGTGTGGGTCATTCCCGTCACTTGTCCATTGGGTTCCAGCATACGTTGGAGCTGCTCTAATATTGATAATTTTAAACCTTCCATTCAAAAAATATTTTGTGACCTCAAAGGCTCAAACAAATTACTCCGAGTTAAATAGCAATTTATTCCTTTCCTTGTACAATTGATATACAGTAAGTAGCATGCATGCACCAACCAATGGTTGATTTGGTAGTACTAAAATAAATTTTATAACCTCAAACAAATTACCTAATTAAATTCCAATTTTATCTCCTTTCCTTTCTCACTACAATTAACGCAAAATTGTGTGCTGGCCCAACCCATTTTCCTAGTTACCAAATCTAGACCCGGCCCGTTTTCAAATTGGAAAATCTGCTTTTCAAAATTCACTCCGTCCAAAACACTAGGATCCGGTCCGGATTAATTTTGCCGCGACCCGACGAACCCGAGCGTATCTCCCATTTCCGACCACCAATCCGAGGACCTGGGGTGTTGGATTGTTCAGAAACCCATCCATTTTTTGATGTATTGGAAGATTCTCCGTCATTTTCCCTCGGTTTCGGCGACGCCGGTATGAAATTTCATAACACAATTTTGGATTGCGGAATTATAATTTTCTACAATAATCTATGCCAATGGGAGGGAAGAGTTTGAATCCGACGCAGTACGTTGAAGAGGAAGGCCAGAATCACGTGGGCAACCCACGACTTGCATTTTTGTACAATTTTGATTGTTTTGTTATGTTTTCCTACTGTGGTGCATTCTAAATATTTGAATGAAATCTGATCTGAGTGTCAGTGATCAAGATGGGAGCAGAAAATGTTGGGAATCGTCATCCACGTTCGAAGGAGTCGGGCGTTGCTTTGACCGGAACATCAATTGCAAAGGAAGGTAGTGGCGGTGTTGTCGACATTGGCGAGAGCGAAGCTGCGTACCTTGCTCGAGTTGCACTTCCTGGTCTCCGAACGAATCGAGGTAATGTGTTTTCACTTTCAGTTCTCAATTCTCAATCCTCAATCCTCAATCCTCGTAGTTGTTCGTGTGTCAGCTAAACATAATGTAGTCCGAGATTGCGAATTTCATTGACCAACTATGAAGTAGGAGATAATTGGTGGGAAATTTGGTTTATCTTTAGCGCAGGTAACGTAAAATGTGTTATCCAACGTGATGGAAAGGTTCATATACAAGGAGTCATGAACGGTGTTGAACTTTTGAGAAACTCATCAACTGTGTACCATATGAGAGTCCAGCAACTATGCCCGCCTGGACCATTTGCCGTTTCTTTCACTCTTCCCGGACCTGTTGATCCCCGTCTCTTTTCTCCCCATTTCCGGCATGATGGACTCCTCGAGATCGTCCTTCTCAAATCCAGCAAATTAAGCAAAAAGTGAAAAATCAAAGCACATCCAAAGCTAGTTTAATTGAGTTGAACAATGATGACGGAGATGTAACTGGCAATGGTCCAATGGAGAACAGGAGTGATACAAATTCCAATGGTGTTTCAACCTTTCGATCTAGGGTTTGTCTTTTAATTTCCTACTGTAACTTAAATCGTAAAGGGTTGTTGAGGATTTAAGTTTTGAGAATGTTTTCCTGCACAAGGATTTTCGTATTGTGAAATAAAGAACGCGTGTGCAGCCTTCGGAGTGATTCAAAATTATCTTTGATCTTGTTTCAGTTTTTTAATTTTCTTTGCTTCCGTTAGCATAAATTCTGCCCATAACGTGCTGGCCAGTCTCTGATGAAGCTAGAGCACCCATTTAAAGCTCTGCATTGTGGCATTTGTTCGAGTCTCTTGGTGATTAGGGATAGACAACGGTTATGGCGGACGGGTAACCGCGGTTATTTATCAATAACTATTTATTCTCATACCCGCATAACCGTTTACCCATTGGGTAATTGCCTAAACGATTATATTCATACCCATAACCGTTTATAAACAGTTAACCATACCCATAACCGTGTACCCATTTAACCTTAACCATTTAATACCCGTTAATCCATTTATTATTTATTAACCTGTTTATCCTTTCTTTTTTACCATTTACTCATTTTCACCCGTCTACGTATTTTTTTAACAAGTTGAAAATTAAAAAAGAAAAATTTGTCATAATTTTCTTTTTTTAATAATTAAACACCGTTATAGGTACATTCATCATACATTTCTGCATTTTAATTTTTGAAAACCCTTATACCATTCCAATAATTGAAATAATAGTTTACCGATGATATTTTTAATTGTTAACAATGAGGGTAATATACAATTTGCTAAGTATTATTGGGTTACGAAAACCATTAAAAAACAGTATTATTGGGTTATTTAACTCGGAATGTAAAATATTAACATAAATATATATAATGAACCATAAAATTTAAAGTGGTTAAGGAAAACTATATTATATTAGCTATAGAAATCATGCACTATAGTCAATAACATTGATCTAAGTTTTGTCCGATAGGGAACATGGTTTGTGTTAATTTTACATATATAAAATAAATCGATAAATGGTTATCCGTTTATAACCGCGATTAACACCTATAACTGCCCATTTAAATTTCACGGATAAACGGTTATACCCATAACCATTTAAAACTAAACGGTTACTCATAACCGTAACCGTTTAATTTAAATGGACGGATAACCCGCGGTTACCCATAATCAATGGGTATTTATCCATCCCTATTGGTGATACAAGGTAAGGCGATCCTTTAAAATGTCGTTGCGAAAGCAGTGAAACGAAACTAGTGGTGATCGTGGATTGAAATTCAAGCGATGCCATTCGCCAAAGTTTTCCCAAGTAACGTAGATTAAACTTCTAGTTACGATTTAGCATACATATCTCAAGAGGACAAAGATTTGCAATTTAAAGAAGCTGCTCATGTATTATTCAACATATAACACAGTTCCATTGAAACTATGACTGATAATGAATCATACTTCTATTTTCGACAGATAATATTCCTCAAACTTCCAAATTATTCTGAAACATTCTCTTACACATCAATGTCGTGGAAGCGTAATCTGTGGAAGTATACCTGATATTGCGCCTTATTTCCGTCGCTGAAAGAATGCCTCGGTTTGCTATTAAGCTTGTACAGAACTCTCAGTGGTTATCTCAGCAGTTTCCTTCCTCAAAGTTTGTAGCCTTTCCTTGAGTTTTTTACTCTCTTCAAAGTTTGCCTTCCTCTTCACAGCTTTCTGTTGCAGTAATTCCAAAACTATTACCCCAAACCCCAAAATAATTAACAAGACTCTACAACAATTATCGGTTTCTATTTTTGAAATAAAAAGACTCGGATAACTAAGACTTACTTCCTGTCGGAAACAACGGTCGAGCTGTATTTTGAGGTCTGTACATTCACCAAAGAATTTTGCAATAGGATGATCTACATGACACTTCTGAAACTCCTCGATGATCTACACCCGCACACAAAGAGAAATAAAATAAATATATCAACTTGCTGCTTAATTTCATAACTTGAATAGCAAAAACTGAAACTTCCTACACCAGAAACCATCTGAGACCTCAAAATAGGAGTCTTGACGGTAGTTTTCGTGTCAAGATAACAACTTTCATGACTTTTCTTGGCAGATTTACGAGAGATGTTTGATCAAAACCATCTTCCCTTAACCTCATAAATTGTAACCCCAAACTGTATCCAGCTATAACAGAACTGGCTGTACAAATCCTGATACATAACTCATCTATTTGGTTGCGTATGTGTAGCTCCATACGTGTTTATATCATGAATGAATTAGGTTACACAACTCTTGTCTATAAGTTGTCAATTTTTCTCCATTTGAAATCAAACATTAGCTGGGCTACACACTGGCAAGCCTCCTATGAATTAGGTTCGTTTGGAAGTGCTTTAAAAATAACTGAAAACGCTTTTAGAAAAAATGTTTTTGGGTTCCAAAAGCAATTGAAGTGCTTTTGCAAGAATGACTAGTTATGTGCTTCTTGTAAAAAGCGTTTTCCAGGATTCAATTGCATTTTTACTATGGATTGATTCGAAAAACATTTTCATCAAAAACGCTTTTAGTTATTTTAAAATCACTTCTAAACGAGCCCTTAGACTACCCGTTTGAAAATGCTTTTTCAAAAAGCACTTATGCTTAGAAGCATATCTTCCAAAAAACACTTCAAATGCTTTTTTTGTTTATAATTGTACTGGCAATTTGGCACAGACAGACGCAACTAGTTACGGGTTCAGTTTCCCATTAAGTTGAATACAATCTATGAGACGCCGAAGCAATTCAGGCAGTGAATCACATGACTCCCAAACTACACAAACAGAGACGATCCAATCCCGAAATCATATAAATAATTTGATAAAAAATAAAGAGAAAAAGAAGCAAAGCAAAAGGGAGGGAGAACTCACTTGTGCACACATGGGGTGCTTGTGTAGCGTCAATGGAGGATGCATATTTAATCTGTAACACCCAATTGAATCAAAATCTACAGCAACCTGCAGAAACTATAATTTTTCGATAAGGAAAACGAAATTTGGGCAAATTGAGGAAATGGGAAATTGGATTCCTTCACTTGCGATTTGCTGCTGCGTGAGTCTGTCTCAGGTCCTCCTCCTTCAGGCTTCGCATAAACTAGAGGGTTAAGGTTCGCCACGCTTTGCCTATACCGACTGCAGAGAAAAATGCATATCACTGGTACAAAAATAGGGGTTAATTGCATTTTACACCAAAACATTTGAAGCCATTTGTAAATTAGGTTTTGAGATTTCAATTTTCGCAAATTAATACCATTAATATTAAAGGAAAATTAATAAAAATGTCAAAATAACTTTAATTTTAATGAAAAATGACAAATAAATATATAATGAATAGTACCAGAAAATGGTAAAAATTTAATTTTTCATTAAAAGTGAACAGTACCGAAAATGTTTCGTTAAAAGTCCTTAATATTAATTTTCGAATTGCATCAATTAAACCACTTTGTAAAGTCTAATTAGAATGTGAAACTTAAAGAGAGGTTGAATTGGTACAACTTTGAAATCCCGTTGTGTAATATACGGAAATTGAAATCTTGTGACCCATTTTGGTAATGACGTCTAAACTTTGTGATGTAAAATGCAATTAACGAATAAAGGGCATAACAACGTAGCACGGGTAGGCAGCTTTGCTGGTTAATGGGCCTTAAAAAGCTGCTTGGGTCTAACTGTAAGTTGGGTTGGGCTGTGTTTTTGTGCTTGAGTTGCTTGGCCCACTGTTATATGTGGTTAAGAGCTGTTTTCTATTGTGAACACCAACTCTGTTTTACTCACAGGTTGTTGGGTTTTTTTTTCTTTCGTCAAACTGAAGAAGATGCAGATATAAGATGTGGCATCCATTCGAAGTTGCCGAGGTTCGATTTTGATTCTTAGTTATGTCTTTCTTGATACAAGTGATATTGGGAGTGCGGGATCGAACAAAGAACATCAAATACATGAGTAAATGCTCTTATCGCTTCGAGCTACAAGCCTCTTGCCTGATTTTAGTTGGCGTGCACCGCTGCATGTTATTGTCAATTCCAAATATCTCCAGGGTGCTCCAGTTGTTGGTAACCAATCCAACCTTGTTTCGTCTGGTGTCCCTATTTCGTGAAGACAAGGAACCGCGTGACACTCCGACTCAATCAACTGAGGGAGAAACATCCGTCCATTGCTTCAAAACAACCGTGCCTCTATGTATCCGCATTCTTTTATCCCGACTGGCAACAAGCAGAAATTTCTTCATCCATCGGCCAGAGTAGGGCATACGAAACAACCATCATCACATGGGTACCAAAACAACTACAAAAAAGGTCAAGCAACAACTTTATCCGACATACCAGCTTCCAAGCCTCTGATGCAAATTGTAGCTTCCAAGCCTGTCCGACTTACATTCTTTAGCAAACCTTGACAAGCGTCGCTGTCCATGAGAACTTGGACTACGCTATCTGTTTTAGGTATGAATCAAATATTCCTATGCGTAGAACAAATCTCTCTTGTACTTTGCAACGAAACAGGCTCCTCTCGTATACGAGATAAGAGAATGGAGACTTGCTCAGTTGCTATATCTAGTCTCTCCCTAGACTTGGCAGATTCTGTTACAAGAGTTGAGACTATATTCTGCAATAACTGTATTCTTTCCGCATGTTCATTTGGGGAACTCTGAAGGAGTTTTGCAGAAGGCATGCTGATCCGGCGCCATCGTGCAGGAATGTATCTATCAGGGATCTGAAAGCAATTTCCTGTGGATAGAACTCGAAGAGCATGCCGACAGAGAATTCCAGAGAACTCAAAGTGATGGCAACTGCAACTTATGATGCCTTCCCGAGGAACCCAATACACTTTACGACCTCCATCAGCTTTTGTGTGGTGTCGCACAAGAAAACCATCTTCCATCTGAAAAGATGCGTAGTGGGCAGCCAAAACAAGTTGTTCTTGAAGCTTAGAGAAAGCATGAGGTGTAAGGATTGAGGCAGCATGGGATTCCATGGGCGCTCCTGTTTTAAGGCAAATATTTTGGAGATTCTGTTGCATTGTTTGTTGTTCTCCAGCTTGATCTTTAAAATCCACAGCAACAGCCACCTGCTCATGCAAACCGAAGTAAACAATTGAGGACAAAAACACAAAAGAATAAATAAAAAAAAAAAAAAAAGAGATGCCTCATATATCATAAGATATGCCTCATGCATCTTCACAAAGAGACATGGCTCCTTAAATGTGCATCCTATAATACATCCACCTAAATGCGCATTAACCAACATGTATATTAAATAAGCTTCAGGCTAACTCTATTTCTTGATTAAGTTTATTTCCTAAATACCAGCAAAATAGGTTTTCCAAAAGTAGACTACTACTTCCCACAAACTTAATGACAGGTAAAATTATGTTCCATCCAAAAACACTTTCATACAAGTGTAGAAAATCAACTGTGATAGGTGTAAACCACACAGAGAAATCAGTAGAAGGAGCTATGCTTGTCATTCACGCGTGAAGCAATCACAGGAAAACATTGTTTACAGTACAGTCAGCACTCAGCAGGTTAACATTCATCAACCTCCACTTTACCCTCATAATTGGAATTGTGTACCATATAGAACCTCCATATAAGCTGAAAAATTGCACATTTAAACGGACTAATTGACAAAACTCAGGTTCCAAAGAATTTTTTTTTAAGTTTTAGCATGTCCGGGTCAAAGGTAGATAACACATTGACCACAGGAAGAAATATTACTGTAGCTCAACACTTCTTCCTCTGTAGTTACAGTTTTTGACCTGTTAAAATCGTGTGTGCTTTGATGTTGTTTGACACACGGAAACACACAAATTTCCATGTTCTGATGTACTACAAAATCTTAGGCAAGGTAGAATTACAAAACCACTTTGAATAAATAGCCTAATACTGAAATATCAATCTTCATATGTTAATATCATCTGCAAGCTACCTTTACATTTGACCAAGCAAGACACTAAAATGAATCAGAGTATAACCAGACCTTCAAATTTAATTGTAAATTGAGCAATGGGACACATACTTGTTCAACAAAGTGCGCAAGTCGGGTCTGTGCACTCAAAAATCGTTGGATGAATGCATTAATCGACTTTGACTGCCCAATTGCAGTCATTCCCGCAAAGAAATGGCTTCTCAAGAACGGTAATGCCCATAACGAACGTAGGCCATACAAGTTGACTATGTGCCTGTTAGAGTGAAGCCCAAAAGAATTTACCAAGTCCCTCCATCCTAACTCAAAATCCTCTATGGACTCCAAATTGTATATGCGGTAAAACTCACTCTTCCACTCATTGTAACGTTCACCCAAAACAGCATTGAACCAGGAGGGAAACTTTGCCACTATCATCCATATGCATAGTGCATGCTTAGCAGTTGGCATTTCCATGCTTATTGCTTCTTTCAGAAACACATTTTGGTCAGTTAATATTGTCTGTGGTGCCTTCCCATACATGAAGCTCAGGAATGCCTTCATACAAAAACGAAAACCAAAGTAAACTTGGGAGTGATGAAGTTTTGCAGATGCCAGACATTCATCATGAGTATAAGAATATTTCAACACATAAAAGTTTTAGTTCAAACTGGTTATCAGGAAAAGACTGATATACTGAACACATAAGAGGAGATGATTGTTGGCATTTACTAGGGGGTAAGAAAAGTCCCCAACTTCATTAGATAAACTGCCATAAATTTGATAAGGACTTGCTCCCTCGCATTATACAATTGTACTACAAAACTGCCAAAAATGATTCAAATCTAAAGTAGAAAAAAAGGAAAAAAAGAATCAGTCCCTTGCTTGAAGTATGAACCACAATCACCTAAGCAACATCTCTTACGGTTGACCAATCATTAATATTACACTTTAAGCTTTCTCACCTCCCACCTATCCTATTGAAACCCTTTATTTCAGAAACTAAGTTTAAACTGTCACATGCTTCCCTGGTTTACACTGTCACATGCTTCCATGGCTTTTGTTTGTGTCACAAAAGAGAATCCTAATTCATTTGCTAGACCAAGTTACTTATGGTATCCAACAAGGACTTGGATTGTCTGCCCTCCCATTTCAGTGCCCTCCTGTTTTGTGTGGTCAAGGTTAAGCCACGTCAACATTTTATATTATTTTTTTATAAAAATAATAAAACAAAAGGAAATAGTAATATAAAATGTTGACGTGGCTTAACCGTGACCACACAAACAGGAGGGCACGAGGAAGGCACTGAAATGGGAGGGCAGACAATCCAAGTCCATCCAACAATGTATTAGTCAAAGTCCAAATTAAACTTAAGTACCTATCAACGGGTATGTCCAAGATATCCTTACGGTATCCCTCTGTAAAGTATACAAGTGATGTGACAGATTTTATGAAGATGAAAAATAAACATAGTGTCACTCTTACCTTTAACGCCCACGAAAACGACCTTAAACTTTCCTCTCGTAGAAGCACACAGCCGAAAAAACAAGGCATACCATAATTGTTTATTCCAACCCATATCCCAAGTGGCATGTCAAATGCAGTTAAGCGGTGAGTAGTATCAAACACCACGGCATCACCAAATGACTCATATGCCTGGACTGATGATGCGTATGACCATGCAATATTCTCTAATCTGTGGTTTGAGTCGAGGGTGTACTCAAATTTGAAGTTGGGATCTTTCTCCTTGATACTTCTGCACATTCTTAACAAGTCAATACTCTCCTCTTCTGGATCTAATTTCCTAAATGACTGGAGTAAATTCCTAACATCCTTTTCAGTGAATGGTAAACACCCCGGTTCCACACACTTCTCCAGCTCCATGAGCCTCATCATTTGCTGCACCGAAATTCCTGTCTTGGCAAACATAAGTATCCGGCTCTTATCAGACTCAGAAATAGTTCGGTAAGCAGGAAGAAAACGAACTTGGTTTGGTTCCAAGAGTTCATGATTATGGTGGTTTGCAAAACCTGTGACACGCCATTCCAGTGCTCCTAATTCTGTTGTCTTGCTTATCCGCATGTAAGCTTGGCATCCGCATCGGGAGGACTTTCTGTTCCTTTGAGGTTTACTCTCACTGGAGTTTTTGATGGGGGTGTTTCCAGCCCGGTGACATACAAAGTAGCGTCTTGTAATTCCTTTTCCTACCCCAACTTTTCCCTCTGTGCGGTGCCTCCGGATTGAGAATCCACATCTCTTAGCAAATTCACTGTAGTATTCATAAGCTGCATCATGAGTAGAAAATCTTTGTCCAATATATGGAGTTAGATCATTTGTGGTCTCCAATGAAAGCCTGGTCTCATCAGGCGATTCCTCAGTGCTGCTGGTATCATCCAAAGACAAAGATCGTTGATCCGAAGCATCATCATAAACCACTAACATTATATTGTCATTCCTAAGTCCAGCGTCTTCAGACATCATATTGTCATTCTTCAGATTAGTGTAACTCTAATGGTTGCTTATCTGATATGAAAGAAATGAAAGAGTATTAATTACAGAATCAACCCAGTACATGAATACACGACAGGAGGACAAAACTTTTACTAGATAGCCCAAGTTAGCATAATAAACTGAAACTAACACATATGCGCCTAATACGAAAATAACAACAGAAAATAGATGAAGAAATCTTTAGTTATGGTACTACATAGCCCAACTACACATATAGAGATGATCCAAAACCAAAATCAATATCTTAGCTGAAGATGTCAATGTATCGATTCGCATTCGATTAATTTAATAAATACCAGTTATCATTTGACTAAAAAAATGTTACAACAACAACCAAGCCTATATTCCATTGCGCTCGATTTTGCGCCAAGTCTTCGGTTAGCACTAAGTACACCATATCTTTTCTTATGGTCTCTTTCATAAGTCTTCCTCTACCCTTTTGCTCTGAGCCTCCGTCTCATAATAGCATCTTCTAACCGGAGTATCAGTTGGTCTTTGGTTTAGGTCTCAAAATCATCTTAATCGATTTTCTCTCATCTCATCTTATGTTAGACGGAGGCTCAGGACTCAAAATTCCATTGAAGTGATGTGCAATTTATACATCTAAAAATATAAATAAAGATGAAGAAAGCAAAGGGGAAGGAGGAGTCACTTGGTGCTTGTGTAACGTCAATGGAGGATACATCATTTAACACCCAATTGACTCCAAATCTACATACACCTGCAGAAACTACACCAACCTTTTTTTTTATCCTGACATATTGGTCATATAAAAAATACCCAACTCAAATTTTCGACTGAGAACACGAAATTTGGGGAAATTGACGAAATGGGTTTTGAATCTGGAATACGATTGCTACAGAGAAGGAAGACCCAAAAATTGAGAAGCAGATATACGTGAGGATCATAGTCATATAAACACACACACCTACCCTTGGGAAATTGGATTCCTTGACTTGCTATTTGCTACGAATACAGCAGCTGAATCCACACACAAATGACAGGGAGCTGCTGTTGCTGCTGCTGCTGCTGCGTGCGTCGGTCTCAGGTCCTCCACCCTTGCCTACACGGACTACAGAGAAAAACACGGGAAGAAAAGAGGGTAGGCAGCTTGGTGGTCGATGGGCCTCAAAAGCTATTTGGGGCCAGCTGTCAGTTGGGTTGGGTTATTTTTTTATTTTTTTGTGGTAGAATTGCTTGGCCCAATGTTATATGTGGTTGCCAAATACACAATCACAATACGATATATTACTGAAAGATGTAAATTTGAGATTTCGTTTATTTTTTCTCTCGTTGGTGGTTGTCGCATCCTAAAGATACAAAAGGGATGTAAATTCACACTATCAGCACGAGTATCTACTAAGTAATGTTATTGTAGATTTGGGTCCCCCAAAAGATAAAGAGTTTGGCTATAATAGATCCTCGTTAAATTTGTATTACTCTAAATTTGTATGTGATATGCAAACTATTCATTGTCTTTATTTATTATTAGAAACAATTCTCTTATTAATTAAGGTAAGATCTGTGTATAGCAAATCAAGAATCTTAATTTGGGTTGATAGCTTACTTCACTGTTATACAATCGAGTCTCTCTTTCCCATTTTCTCTCTCTAAAATTCTCTTTGTGAAAGAGTTCCAACAACTTCGTTGTCGGCCCTAGCCTTTGGCTTGGGTGCCGGAGGCATCCTCCCTTCCTTCCTTCTTTTCTTCTTTTCCTCCCTCTTCTACTTTTCCTTTTGAGTTTTCTCGGGTTCTCTTTCATTTGCACTTTCCCTCTTTTCCTTCCCCTCATCTCCTCTGCTCCTCCCTCTTCCTTCATCTTTTCCAGTTTTCTCCCTTCCTTTTTAATTCTCGATTCTTCCCTGAGTTTAATCTCAGTTTTCCTTGATCCGGGTCTCAACTATCTAGGGATTCTTCTCCATTATCCGGCGTTTTTCGCCTGCTTTTACTGCTTTCTGTCTTTTATTTCCCTTCCTCCCTCTTCCCTAGCTATGATACTTTATGCCCATCCCACCATGTGCTTGGATTGACAGGCTCTAACCATAAATTGGATATCAGATCCACTTCCTTCCCTCACTTCCCCTCCCTCAACCAGCATGCCGGATTTCCATCGAGGCCAAGTGTTGTGTATTTTACATAACCCCTTAGCCTCACCTTCTTCCCATATGTTACTTTGTTTGTATATGTTTGCAGGGTTTTGTGAAGGGAACTTGGATTTGATGTCTACTTTCTCGATTCGGAGTTTGACTTTCTTCAAGGATGTGACGGCGGCGGTGATGTGGTCTTTGCTGTTGGAGATTAGGGATTTTTATTGTTTGTTTTCTGCTGCCTTCAAGCCTAAGCTTGTGTGGGCCTCTTGTTGTATCTTGGGTTGCTGCTCTCATTTTGCTTAAGCCTTTTACTTTGCCTGTAGTTGTTTACCCGATCCTTTTTGGGCCTTATACTAATTTTTATTGTAATGAAAGTTGTCTTCGTGACAAAAAAAAAAAAGAAAAAAAAAGAGAATAAAAAAGCATATGAAAAAAAGAGGACCTAAAATTTACCCTTCTAACAATGAAAACAATAAAGTACAAGAAAAGAGGGGGATATAAAACATAACCCCTCCAAAGCCAAACATAATGGTCTAAACTTGCAAAACAGATCGAACAACATCATAAGGTTAAGAATAAAAAAGTGAGACAAACATGTATACCGAGATGTACATAAATTTGAGAAGCGGAAATCAAGAAAGCCAATATAGTTCGAAAACAAATCGGCATGAGCTATCAACGGAGCGAAATCATGCCATACCAAAGTTGGAGAAGAGACCCATATTAGCAAATTTTTCCGCAACAACTTTCCATTCACAATGTATGTGAGAGTTGTTGAAAGTCATCTTCTGAATGCGGTCCAAACAAATAGACTATTGTGTATGAAGAGGTCAAAGAAGACCAAAATCAGTCGATTGGAGAGCAAAAATACCACTTTCCAACCAAAGACAATGCCAACCCAATTGATGTGCAAATTCTAGACCAATAAAAATTGTTGATAATTATGCAAAAAAAGAGTTGCAATGACCAATTCCTTGGCAGAAACCACCAAAACAAGAGTTGCAATGACCATGACAATCCCTGAAAATTCCTTCACAAGAAGCTGGACCACGATTTCCTTAACACAAACCATTTGAATTAAGTTTAATCCAAAAAAACCCAAGAAGACCAAAGCACACGAAGCTGGACCACGATTTTCATGTCCTTTAGTTTCCAAAATTTAGTCTACAAATTTTGGAAACCTAGCATTGCCCTTTTCTATTAAATGCCTCCCCTCTCCTTACTCCGGAGCGGTTCACATTTTTGTTTTTCTTTAACAACTGGTCCTTTCTCCGGAGCGGTTTACATTTTTGTTTTTCTTTAACAACTGCCATTTTGCTTACAGTTGTTAGGTCGAATGATGCACAAGCAGTGATCAAAAAAACAATCGAGTACATATCAAACTGCCGCAGCTAGCTATTGTAACTTCCTAGACTAGTACGATCGAGCAACATAGTATCTATCTGCTATCGCCAGCCATGAATGGCGACGGAGCTAGCTTATTCCAAAACAAACATGGCATATACAGAGTGCCCAAACTAAAGAAAATAGAGAGAAAATTAAGTAACTACCATGAAATAACGTCCTTAGACGATACAACTGCTCCAGCATTCGTACATCCCAATCCTCCGCTTCAGCAGGATCATATCACTAGAGATACAGGATCAACGCATTTTCCTTTGTATCCTCCTTCATTCGTCTTGGGATCTTCGAACACTCACCAGTGATGTGCTGACCCCACACTTTACATATATAACAATACACGTAAACAGCACGGCTGATATTATGCTTGCACCTGTTACGCACTGAAGGACAACGCAAACAAACTATTACATAGCCCTTGCCAACCTCAGATACGCCAGCTAGGACACGACGGAGGTAGGAGCACTCACAGGTCCAGTGGCTAACCTTGAGGCAAACACGACAAACTTTGTTGACACATTTCTCAGGCTCACAAGTTTTCTTCTCTGAAGTTGTATCCTCAAGTTGGACGTTGAGTTCAGTCAGAGAGTCTTGAACAACATTTTTCTCTTTCTTCTTATCTGTTTTTAATTTACGGAAAAGTATAGAGAAAAAAATTAATAATATATCATATATAAGTATGTATCTATACATATGTATGCATGCATTTCTGTGTATGTTAAGAAGCATCTGGATAAAGATAATTAACAAAGCTCAGCATATGCATGCCGCAAATATACATATATACATATAATTGAATCCACTCCTGCGAAATTTGTTAAGAATTCTGCCCAGGTAACCACAATATGACTAGTTGCTATTTATATAAACCCTAAAAGATACATATACGATATATTAAAAGGGATAGAGTTTTATGCACACAAAAGAATTAGTTATCAAATTAATTAAATTCACACACAGAAGCCTAAAACCAATTTTTTGCTTAGTATGTTTGCTCAAACTCAAAGCATGTCATCAGCGAAATCGAAATTATTTCCTCCTCACAAACCCTAAAACAAAAAACGAAAAGCATACCAAAATGAGTCCGGAATTCACCTAGGAGCTTCGGCTCTTGAGCTGAGTTCATCACCTGCCAGGATCCTGATCCCATGCGAAGCTTGGCCTTTGATTTTGCTGTCAGTCGACGGTTCATGGCTATTTCAGAGAGAGAGAGAGCCAGCGAGGGCTTTGAGGTTAGATTTGGGCCATAGCGAGATTGATAAGGGAGGGAGGGGGGCTTCGGCGGGTAGCATATGGGTTAGAGGGATAAGAGGTTTCCCTTATATACTAACTTTTGGGGTTTAATTACACTAACTCCCCTGAGGTTTATAGGCGATTTCATAAAATCTCTTCAAGATTGAAACCTTACACTAACACCTCTCAAACTTTTACGTAACCTTTTCAGTCAAATTTTTGCTGATAAATTGACAATTATAGCTTATTATTGATAAAGAAAATCTTTATAATTCAATAGAAAAAGAAAATATTAAAAATTTAATTAAACATTAAAGAAATATCTTCTTCTGAAACGCTATAGACATAAATTGTCTTCTTTGTCATCTTCGTCTGTGCAAGTTTAATCCAAATTAAATCTCGAATTCGAAAGATAATTAACAAAGCCCATCATATGTATGTATGTATTTATGTGTATGTTAAAAAGCATCTGAATGACAAAGCCTAGCATACGCATGCCGCACATTTACATATATACATATAATTGAATCCACTCCTGCGAAATTTGTTCAGAATTCTGCCCAGGTAACCACAATATATCTAGCTGCTATTTATATAAACCCTAAAGGATACATATTTGATATATTAAAAGGGATAGAGTTTTATGCACACAACAAATTAGGTATCAAATTAATTAAATTGACGCACAGAAGCCTAAAACCAAATTTTTTACTTAGTATGTTTGCTCAAACTCAACGCATGTTATCAGCAAAATGGAAATGATTTCCTCCTCACAAACACTAAAACAAAAAATGAAAAGCATACCAAAATGAATCCGGAAATCACCTTGGAGCTTCGGCTCTTGGGCTGAGTATTAGAGTTGGTGTTTTTATATGTATTTCAATGGAGTTCTCTGTGTTAGAGTTTGAAGAACAAAGACAACAATGGTGTTTAGAGAGAAGATGATTGAATATGTCTCTTGGATTTCCACTCTGCAACAAAATACATTTTGTAACCGTTATGTATGTAGAGGAAGAGAGATCCTTCACTCATCAATACACAATACAATCTCAACCATTCATTACTATCATCCTATGAGATGATGCCACTTGTCTTATTCTATCACTTAGATCCTATGCTAGAGAAGAGACCACTTGGACTATGATCCAATGGCTTAGATTTCATCAGAAAAAAAAATCACATAAAAAGGAAATTCAAAATTTGTAACTTTAGCTCCAAGATATTAGCTCAAGGGTTACACATCAACACTCCCTTCTAACCCTTTAGCTGATTTCACACCAAGTAGATCTCTTAGGTAAACAAATTGATCATTTGACAGAGCCTTGGTTAGTATATCTGCAATCTGGTCTTCTGTTTTGCAGTAAACAAGTTCAATCTCCTTTGCTTGGATAGCTTCCCTGATGAAATGAAATTTCCGATTGATGTGCCTAGTTCTCTGGTGAAGAACTGGATTCTTTGCCATTGCTATGGCAGAAGTGTTATCACATGATTGGTGTGCCTTCCACTTGCTCATCTCCAAAATCTTCAAGCATAAACCTTAGCCATTTAGCCTGTGATGTTGCTTCTGCAGTACTGACATATTCTGCTTCTGCAGTGGACAATGCCACTGTGTTTTGTTTGATTGATGCCCATGAAAACATACCGAATCTTAATGTAAATGCATATCCTGAAGTTCTTCTCATGTCATCCTCACTTCCTGCCCAGTCACTGTCACAATACCCTATTAGAGTAGTTGTCTTCCTTTTCACAAATTCAATTCCAAAATCAAGAGTGCCCTGAATATATCTCAACACTCTTTTGGCTATTCCCATGTGTTTCTTTGTGGGGTTATGCATGAATCTAGCAAGTAAGCTAGAAGCAAACATTATATCCGGCTTTGTAGCAGTCAAGTATAACAAGCTACCTACAACTTGTCTATATTCACTTTCATTTGCTACTTCACTACCATCTGTCTTGCATAACTTCTCATTCACAGCTAGTGGTGTTGCCACTGATTTGCAATCTTTCATCCCAAATTTCTCAATAAGCTTCATTGCATATTTCCTCTGGTGGATAAAAATGTTTTTATCTGTTTGTACTACTCCCATGCCAAGAAAATGATGAAGTAACCCCAGATCAGTCATCTCATAATGCTGCATCATGTCATTCTTGAACTCTTCAAGTAGTTTTGGACAGCTTCCAGTATATACAATATCATCCACATAGAGTGAAACTATAATGATACCTGTAGCTTCACTAGTTTTAACATAAAGTGTTGCTTCACTAGAGCTTTTCTTGAAACCTGCCTTGCTAAAATAGGAATCTATTTCATCATACCAGGCTCTTAGAGCTTGCTTCAACCCATACAGAGCCTTGTTCAACTTAAAGACCTTGGTTTCTTCACTCTCTTTCACGAAACCTTGTGGCTGCTCAACATAAACCTCCTCTTTCAAAGCTCCATTCAGAAAAGAGACTTTACATCCAACTGATATAGATTCCATTCCTTCTGTGCAGCAAGTGTTATCAAGGTCCTAATAGTATCCAATCTTGCAACTGGAGCGAATGTTTCATTGTAGTCTATCCCAGGCTTTTGGGAATAGCCTTTTGCCACCAGTCTGGCCTTGTTCTTCTGTACGGATCCATCAAGGTTCAGCTTGGTTTTATAGACCCACTTAACACCAATGATTGGCTTGTCAAATGGTCTGTCAACTAGCTCCCATGTGTTATTATTCTCAATCATTTCAAGCTCAGATTTCATTGCATTTTTCCATGACTCATCTAGAATAGCTTCTTCATAGTTTTCAGGTTCTACAATGCACATGTTACACTGAGCCATGATCTCATTAACACTTTTCCATTTCTGTGGTGTGTGGTTAGTTGTTTGAGAGCTTTCAAAAACATTCTCACTTAGTGGTGTAATAACATCCTCCACTTGAGTTGATGCATCCAAGAGTTGACTTGGTTCACATACTTCCACTTGCTTCTGTCCTTCATTACAATCTGCCATTTGATTCTCAACAAACATGGGGACATGTATTTTACTCTTATCAGTATTCTCCACTCCCATGAGGCATTCTTATCAAAGAGTACATCTCTAGACAGGATGATCTTATTGGAACTCGGATCAAACACCCTGTACCCCTTTTCACAGATTCCATAGCCTACAAAAATACATTTGCAACTATTTTCTTCAAGCTTATGCCTTAGTGTTGAAGGAATGTGCACATAGCATAGTGACCCAAAAATCTTCAAATGTGCAATACCTGGTTTTCTACCAGTGTATGTTTCAAATGGAGTTATCTTCTTAGGAGACTTTGAGGGACATCTATTAAGTATGTAGACTGCAGTGTTCACAACCTCTGCCCAAAATGCATAAGAAAGACCATTTTCATGCATCATAGACTTTGCCATTTCCACCGCAGTCCTATTATTTCTCTTAGCTACTCCATTCTGTTGAGGAGAATATGCCATGGTTAATTGCCTCTGAATTCCAAGTTCATTGCAGTAATTGTCAAATTCGGTTGATAAGAACTCTCCACCCCGATCACTCATTAGACATTTCACTTTATATCCACACTGCAACTCTGTCATTGCTTTAAACTTCTTGAAACAATCAAATGCACTTGACTTGTTCCTGAGAAAATATACCCATGACATCCTAGTACAATCATCAGTGAACAGCAGAAAGTACTTATTTCCAGAGATAGATTCAGTTTGCATTGGTCCACAGATATCTGTGTGAACCAATTCCAATGGAAGTTTAGCTATCCAAGCCGATTTTGATGGAAAATACTCTCTGTGTTGCTTTCCTAGCATGCAACCTTCACACATAATAGAGGTTTTCTCCAAATGAGGCAATCCATGAACCATTTCTTGATCTTCAAGCATTTTGATGCTTCTGTTATTTAGATGCCCTAAACGCTTATGCCATATCTGCATACAGTGTGTCACACTTGCTTTCAAGGCTAACTGATTTGCGGGCATCATTGTAAGAGGAAAACACCTTGTCATCTGCACTCTAACAACAAGATTATCCAGTGACCAACCATCGAAGATATTCACCACATTTCCTCCAAACACTAGATAGTACCCGTGTTCCATCATCTGTCCAACACTTAGCAGATTCTCTTCAAGTCCAGGAACAAGCATCACTTCTTGAATGTGCTTTCTTCCCAATTTGGTCTCTATCACAAGAGTCCCCTTTCCTGCAACCTGAACAATTTCTCCAGTTCCCATCTTCACCCTGGAAGTCAGATTCCTTTGAATGTTGATTAGTAACCTTTCATCACCTGTCATGTGGTTACTACAACCACTATCAATGTACCATGAGTGATTCACCTTCACATTTGTCATAGCATTACATGCATAGAACAGGGTACCAGTTTCTTCAACCTGGTTTACATAGTTCACCTTCTGTATATTTTTATTTCCATGGCAGTCTCTGAACACATGCCCAAGTTTCCCACAACCTGTGCATTTAGGCTTCCCTTCAAACCAACATTTGCCTTAATGCAATTTATCACAGTGTCTACAAGCTGTTTTGTTTCCATCATTAGAGACATTCGGTTTGTGAACAAAATTGGGCTTATTATCCCATTTCTTTCCTTTGGATTTCCAGTTTTTCTGAAATTTTTGATTTCCAGAATAACCTACTCCCTTAGGGGTTTTACCTCCAACATTTAGACTAGCAAAAGCTCGTTCTGTAGAGTTTTCAGCATGTCTATCCAATCTGAGTTCAAAACTTTTCAGAGAAGCAACTACCTCTTGAACCTCAAGAGTTTCAAAGTCCTTAGAGTGTTCAATTACAGAACAAATAGGATCATATGATCTAGGCAAACTAATCAACATTTTTTGCACAACTCTCTCTCTAGACAGATCCTCACCATAACTCTTCATTTGATTCATTATATCAAACAATCTAGTAAGATATACAGATAAGGATTCACTATCTTTCATACGAGTATATTCAAATTCTCGACGCAAACCTTGCAATTTTACGCTCCTTACTTGCTTATCTCCTCTGAACTCTTGCTTCAGAATGTCCCAAGCACCCTTTGAAGTCTCTTCGTTCACAATTCTGGGGAAAATTTGGTTTGAGACAGCACCTTGGATCAACCCAAGTGCACGAGCATCCTTCATCAAGATTTCAGCTATCGTCGGCTTCTCCACTTCAGTGACCTTAATCTCTTCTATCTTCTTCTTCTCCTTCTTTGGATCTGAAACATTGAACCCATTTTCAACGAGATCCCACAACCCATGAGATTTCAGAATGGTTTTCATTCGAATACTCCAGAACTCATAATTTTCTCCATTGAAAACTGGCGTGCGAAGCTCAGCAGTGCCCGATCTTGCCATATTAGACATCGGATTCAAGAAATCACACCACCTCGATCGTCGAATGAGCTCGATTTCAGCTCGAATCAATTTTCAGTTTTCTTCTCACAGATTTACGCCCAGTTTAGATAACCGAACATGGCTTTGAGGCCATATTAGAGTTGGTGTTTTTATATGTATTTCAGTGGAGTTCTCTGTGTTAGAGTTTGAAAAACAAAGACAACAATGGTGTTTAGAGAGAAGATGATTGAATATGTCTCTTGGATTTCCACTTTACAACAAAATACATTTTGTAACCGTTATGTATGTAAAGGAAGGGAGATCATTCACTCACCAATACACAATACAATCTCAACCATTCATTACTATCATCCTATGAGATGATGCCACTTGTCTTATTCTATCACTTAGATCCTATGCTAGAGAAGAGACCACTTGGACTATGATCCAATGACTCAGATTACACCAGAAAAAAAAAATAAATCACATAAAAAGGAAATTCAAAATTTGTAACTTTAGCTCCAAGATATTAGCTCAAGGGTTACACATCAACACTGAGTTCATCACCTACCAGGATCTTGATCCCGCGTGAAGCTTGGCCTTTGATTTTGCTGTTAGTTGACGGTTCATGGCTATTTAGAGAGAAATAGAGCCAGCGAGGGAGAAATTTTTAGTTATGACTGGAACACAAATGGTACACCATGTGTTTCTATGTAAGTGGTAGAAAATTTTAATTTTTAAGTTATTAACCTTTTAACATACATATCCCACAATTTATATGGAGACACGTGATGCACAACTTCGTGTGACTATCACACTGAAAAATCTCTCCCAGCCAGGGCTTTGAGGTTAGATTTGGGCCACATCGAGATTGAGAAAGGAGGGAGGGGGGCTTTGGCCGGTAGTTTATTGGTTAGAGGGATAAGAGGTTTCCCTTATATACTAACTTTTGGGGTTTAATTACAATAACACCCCTGTAGTTTATAGGCATCTTCATAAATTTTCTACAAGTTTGAGACCTTCGCTAGCACTCGATTTTTAATTCACTTTTACGTAACCTTTTCAGTTAAATTTTTACTGATAAATTGATAACTTTACCTTTATAACTAATTATTTAGACAATAAAGATAATCTTTATAATTCCATAGAAATCCATAAAGGATTTCTTATTAGACTTTTTAGCTAAAATAGTCTCTGAGATTTACATAACTCCGCACTTTGGTCCCTGAGATTTGAAATCGATAGAATTGGTCCCTAAGTTTTTCCACAATCAATCATTTTGGTCATTCCATGAAAAATCTCCAAAAAATTAGAATAAAATGACAAAAATACCCTTAATTTTTGCCAAATCATTTTGACCTATTGTTTATTATATTGAGGGTAATTTTGTTATTTTGATCATTATTTACATAATTGTTCACCGAATGACCAAAATGATTGATGGTCATGGACTACTTCTATTGATTTTAAATCTCAAGGACCAAAGTGAGAAGTTGGACAAATCTCAATGACCATTTTGGCTAAAAAAACCTTTTTATTATTTTGTTAGGCCACTGGTTTTGCACAAGCTTACAACCGAACCCTTACTCTTCGGTCTCCGGAGCGGTTCACATTTTTGTTTTTCTTTAAAAACTGGCATTTTCCCTACAGTTAGCTCGGATGATGCACATGCAGTTATCAGCCATGCACATTGCACTGTATGATACGACTTTCTTAGCTGGCTTAGAATTTCAACTGACCTTCATACAGGCTGATCTTGCACCACATGCCTTCATGTGACGGGTTCAGAAATGGCAAGCACTCCGAGTGGAGTTCTGCAGCTATGAACTCTGCAACCATGTCTACAGAAAATCCATTTGAATCCACTCCTGCGAAATTTGTTCAGAATTCTACCCAGGTCAACACAATACATCTAGCTGCTATTATATAAACCCTAAAAGATACATATACGATATATTAAAAGGGATATAGTTTTATGCACACAAAAAATTCGGTATGAATTAATTAAATTCACGCACAGCAGCCAAAAACCAAATTTTCTTTAGTATGTTTGCTCAAACGATCAAAGCATGTTATCAGCAAAATCGAAATTATTTCCTCCTCACAAACCCTAAAAGAAAAACGAAAAGCATACCAAAACGAGTCCGGAACTCACCTAGGAGCTTCGCCGCTTGGGCTGAATTCTTCCAATTCGAGGATACTGATCCCACCAGGGACTTGGCCTTTGATTTGGCTTTCAGTCGGCAGTTCATGGCTTTGTCAGAGAGAGGAAGGGACTGGGCTTTGTGGGCAGTTTAGGTTTATCACTGTGTTTGAGAGAGAGGGCTTTGGGGTTGAGAAGGGAGCGAGGGGGGCCTTGGCGGGTAGTTTAGGGTTAGAGCGATGGAGGGTTTAATTCATTAGCTAGTATATATTATAGCAGAATTGTTTTGTTATGTATATGTATGAGGTTATGCTTGTACTCTTTATTTATGAGATATGCTTTGTACTCTTATTCTTTATTTTGTTAACATGCTTTATTACAGTTTTTTTTTTTAAGAGAGTGGAGCGCAAAAAGAAAAAGAAACTTCGACACAAGTAATCACCATAGCTAATGATTCAGAGAAGGATTTTCAAACTCTTTTAGGCCTTCTACGAGAACACGGAACTACTAATATTCTATTGGATTTACATAATACGATTGTTATCGTAACCGATTCAAGAATATGTAAACTTTATGTGGTTATATAATTAAAACACAAATGAAGGAATTTTAGCTGACCTGATCATGAAGCGATAGCCATTGGAGATCAAACGAAGAAGATGAAGGATGCGGCAACACCAAAGTCTTCTACAAAGCACCTAGCTGGATACAACTACTTTATGGGAAGTGTTTGTTGTGTCTCTAGGGTTTGCAGGGACCTTGGTATTTATACTGGCTAGGGCATTAAGGTTCCATCCATAAAGGAATCCCAAATCCCACTTTTTAGCCTATCAGTTAGGTATCATAATCACATAAAATCAAGGACTCCATCAATCTTACTTGTATTACAAGACACCTAATATAAGATTGATATCTTTAGGAAATAAATCACAATATCTACATTAATCTCCAATATTACATTCCTATTATATATTGTAGATCATTTAAGGTTGATTTACATCGGAATAAATCCAACATTCTCCCACTGGTCTACACATATAATATTTATGTTTATACTTGAAATTGGAGATTAATGTCACTTTAATGGCCATGTAGTTGTGATAACATCCTATCCTTGATACAAGTTTCTGTCAAATAAGTCTTTTAACATGGAACTAACAAGGTTGTAAGGTTGACACAACCTAAAACCTTCATAATCACACATGCTAAAATCCTCATCCACATGAAACACCGTCAAATTATGATTGCAAAGATGAAATTTAATTACCTGAATGTGTCTCAACTTTTATCATCTCAGGTCCTCTTTCATGCAAACTTTTACTGCAGTTGCAAACAAAAAACTTCATAAAACATAATTAATTCAACACCTACGAGCAAGATGAATTAACATGTTTTTGACACTAGTTCATATACCATATTAGTTACTTTCGTGAGAGAATTTTTCAACACTTATGAGCAAGATGAAAAAACTCTTACAACTAATACAACATATAAATCATGTCATGCCATTTTAAGTCGAACCAAAAGAATTAATCCACACCTACGAGCAAGAAGATTAACCATCCTTTTATGACTTAAAATGCAATTTGCTTAACTGGATATCAGATATATCATCATCTGATAATTGACCAACACATAAACATGTGACTACATGAATCCAACTAGAGATTAAACTGAATAAATGGATTCAATCAACCATACATACCTTATAGGTCATCTGCAAATGTAAGGCATCAATTACATGAAACTCAAGCTCCCACTGATTTGCAACATCGTCACTTAATTTGCAAATCACTACTTAAATCATACTTTTGAAATATGCTTGTGGGAACACCCTTACTTAGTCAATGAATGCATATCACTACAAAATTGTCTTTCTTTAACCTTTCCTTAACACCTTAAATAGCATAATCTCGATGAAAGGTAAAACTAAGACATTCACCGCTGTTTGTACAAAACCATGCATTTCACAACCATCTATTTGCATTAATAATTCCATATTTGCGCTAAGTCCCCACGAGCCTCAAAATTCTTTCTAAAGATTAACAAATAATCAATCAAGGCATCCAAATGATTTCAAGTAAAAATATACACATACCCCAAGTACTCATTCTGCAACTTAAACATATTATTGTCATTCGAGTCATGGCATAATTCTAATTTCATCAACCAAAACACATATTCATGGAAGATAGAATAACACTTTATGCTAGTCCACTTAATGCTCAAAACTCTAAACTTTTAGAGTTTATACACTTATTGCAAATAAGTTAATAAGTGTGAAGCCCAATTTTCTTTCACTTATTCTCCCACTTGGGCAAACACTCATTCATATATTCTTTCAAGGATGTACCTAAACAAATTTTCTTCATATTTTAGACATAATTAAATAGACATCACAACCAACATAAAGTTATCAAAAGAATTTCAGCAATGAGTTACACTTACTTTAGAATTTATCATAATTAATTTACAAGCTTAATTGCTACCAAAATTTTACAGATCAAAATAGACATACTAATCTTCATAAAATAAAAATATAGGGCCATTTTAAGTAAAACTAATTGTCTAAAATGACGTCTCAAAAAAAACAAAAAACAATCTGCCAGAAAAACTGTCTGTACGGTATGGGTTACTAGTAAATTCACCATAATTATACTACATGGCAAAAATTTACGAAAATTTGCAGACACATAATAGACATATATATGTTGAACATATAAAAAATTCAGGTCGTTTGGTGATCATTAGACGTATCATTCACTCAATTTAAATCAAGACATGCAATCTGCCAGAAACAATCATGTGCATCTATCATGAATTTATACATCCATAACAATTCAATTTCATATCATTTCAATTTCGATGTCCAAGGGAAACTCTAGTAGTCAAATTTCATCATCTAAAATGACATCATATTTCAAATTGAAAAGATTTACAAGCATAAGACTTAAATAATGTGTACCTTAGCAATCCTTGATTAACCTTCATGGGTCCAATACTTTGCATCAACAAGTCTCATGAATAGACACAAAATATGTTATGATGCAACCGATTTCCATGCCTTAAAACCACAACCTATTATGGGGCTCAATGGGATTTTGTAACTGATGGCATGGAACTTTATCCCCAATAAACTTCATGAAACTAGATTAATTTACACCTACGGGCAAGCAAATTAATTAGTTTCTAGTACTGAATTATATGTCACAAGAGTTACCTTCATAAAAAACTTCAACACCTACGGGCAAGATGAAGTTTTCACAAACTCCTGTGAAATAAAACCCATACTATGCCATCTTAATTAAAACAAAGGAAACGATCCACACCTACGGGCAAGAAGATTATCCCTTTTATTCTAATTAAGATGCAACGCTGATCAAAGTAACTTAAAACCATAGTCCCAGCATCAACTAAGCCGCTACGGCTTGCTTAGTTGACAAGACATTGATCATCTCCAGCCTAAAACAATACAAACGTCACATGGATTAATTAGCTGTAAGTGATAAAATTATGATAACATGATTCAAGCTTCGAGTCTTGCCAACAAATGGCCTTAATTTAATAATTTCCTTCATGACTCCCTTCGATATCCAATTAATCTCAAAAAACCTGACAACATACTTGAAAGGAGATTAATCACATATAGATCAAGTTGTATAAGAGCTATAATATCAATCTTCCACCACAAGGATATCAACACGTATGAGAAAACATGATGGAGCTAATAGATTCAAAATGGAAACACTTTAAACAATATAGTCGCTTTTAATTCAAAAGCCAAATTGTGATATCACTTAAATGCTCTCTTAAGTCAAACGAGTTCCTTTCCTTTTGTACCTTTATTTCTGTAGTACAAGACTCCTAAAACATTAGCTTCACAATCGTGCATTAGCCTTGTAAATACCAAATTAAGCAAAGGAACAACCAAAAATTCTTTTCTTCCAAAAGAAAAAACCCCAATACATGCCATACATTAGCCTTGAATAATTTCTTTTCTTCTCCCCTTATGGCACATAAAATTGACTCATCAAAACATTGTTTAAATTCTTTAGGCATAGGAAAAACTAACAAACCATATACAAGTTTGAAAACTTATGCTTATCAATTTTAGTCATATGCTTTGAATGAAATACATACCGCATGCCTTCATATGTTCACCACTTCTTTATAAACATATATATAATCACATGGCCAACCATAATTCTCATATAAATAGATAAAATACAAATGAGAATTGTCACATAATTACTGCATACCTCATTCATTTGTATAATGTTCTTGTTCTTGTTCTTGCCACTGGATGCTTTATGTCATTCTCAGTCAATCCACAAATTATGCATCAATTTCATAATTAACTAGTCATGTACAATTAAATGACTATACTGAGATAAGAAAGCAAAATTGTAGACAAAACTAATTTTGGTTAGTCATGCAGATTCCTTATGGAGTTAATATGACATTAAACATTACTTGAATTAATCCCCAGTCATACCCAAGTACGAGTACATAGTGCATATATTCTGGACATAACAATAATTTTACTGCATTATTAATGCTAATCTGCCAGATTTATCATATATTTGTGTCTTTGCATAGGATCATCTCAAGCAATATAGGACAATCCAATCCCCTTAAAAAGAAATATACCATATGTCATTTTACTACATGTTTGCAAAACTTAAAATTTTAATCCATATTGATTATTTCCAACAACAACCAATGACATGGCTATTACATTCGGTCTATATATATTTCCTACACATTATCATGTAACACAACTGAATGAAAATATTTCCATGAATTCATATTACCCATAAAAAATAGAGCAATAGACTTACTCATGTACTAGTGCCGAAACACCCAGACTATTTTGACATAATATAGTCTAAAAAACAAGTAAAATAATTTATGCATATTTACATATGCTTCTCGGTAGGCTTTTCATATGCAAATAAGAATTTATCATGTTCAAAGCATATATTTTCTCTTTGTTATAATTATCAAGTTCAAAACTTAATAATCAAAACTAACCATATGTATGATCGACTGTTTCGTACTTGACATATATAATGATCAACACCATTCACTTTGATAGAGGACTTTACCGAGTTTGCTGAGTTGAGACGCTTGGGAGGTGACGTCCATGACTTGTCTTCCGTTGGACGACGTTGTCTTTATGCCTCGGCACGGTTTGTTGGCTTTACCCGCTCTTTAACCGACCTCCATCTGATTCTGATCTTTTATATTTAACTAACCCTTTCTGATCATGAGATTCTATCATTGGGTTCATTGATCGTCTCAAAAAATTCTCCAGTGCAAAGTTAGAACACATGACTATTTCAATTGAACCAAAACATTAACATGAACATTGAAATAGGAAGCCTAAAGAAGTCTTCCAATTAAAACTAATTCAATAAAATAATGAACTAACTATTTCAATCTTTCTTTCTTATAGTTAATTCAATATCATCATTAAGCGCTTCAATTAAAATAAAGGCCCACGTTTGGGTTTGAAATTTTGAAGGGTGGTGGCGGTGGAAGCAAAACTTGAACTCAAGAGACATCACTCGCAGAAACAGAATATCCAATTATGTAATCGT
The DNA here is from genome assembly GCF_042453785.1 of Malus domestica. Classification (NCBI taxonomy): domain Eukaryota; kingdom Viridiplantae; phylum Streptophyta; class Magnoliopsida; order Rosales; family Rosaceae; genus Malus; species Malus domestica. Next base: position 33,189,135 of record NC_091669.1, on the reverse strand, counting down.
TTTATTTAACTGATAATTTCGGTCTCTAAGACAATAGGAACTGATGCAAAATATGTGCTGTGCATATCATATTAATATGCCAAGTATATGCAACTATATGCGGAAACGTACTGATCCCGTTTTCAAGGAGGTCCGGCATGGTGGTGTTGCCAAACATATGCAATCACAACTTGGATTAAACACACGCAGAATATTATGTAATCCAATATTAAACCTAATAGGTTTTAATTATATAATCAGAGGCTCTGATACCACATGTAAACTTTATGTGGTTATATAATTAAAACACAAACGAAGGAATTTTAGCTGACCTGATCATGAAGCGATAGCCATTGGAGATCAAACGAAGAAGATGAAGGATGCGGCAACACCAAAGTCTTCTACAAAGCACCTAGCTGGATACAACTACTTTATGGGAAGTGTTTGTTGTGTCTCTAGGGTTTGCAGGGACCTTGGTATTTATACTGGCTAGGGCATTAAGGTTCCATCCATAAAGGAATCCCAAATCCCACTTTTTAGCCTATCAGTTAGGTATCATAATCACATAAAATCAAGGACTCCATCAATCTTACTTGTATTACAAGACACCTAATATAAGATTGATATCTTTAGGAAATAAATCACAATATCTACATTAATCTCCAATATTACATTCCTATTATATATTGTAGATCATTTAAGGTTGATTTACATCGGAATAAATCCAACAGAATAACCTCCCGCGGATGGATCAGCAAACCTCATCAATTCAAGATTGTAAGATCAGATACACTTACGGTTGCATGCCACAACTGCAATATGGAAGGCGCGACTAAGATATTGGATCATTTAGAAGACGAGGCAAAATTAAAACATTTACATCAAGCTTCAAATGAAGCAGTGGAGGAATACATGACGAAGAACGTCCCTTGGGACTCGGTTGGAGTCTACCTTGGCTCGATGGAATCCAAAACAAGAGCATATTTGTTCATCCATGAAGTTGAAATCTAACATCTTACTGGTTTTGAATGGAAGAAAAATTGAGATAAGTGTAAATGTTGGTATACTGATTATTACACTTATACCAATCTTTCTCCCTTTCACAACCAGTAACCTGTTGGATTCAACCTCATGGATGATCAAATGTGCTCTTGGTTTGCATTCTATATATCCCTTCCGAAAATAAACATAAAATTGAGTGCCTAGAAATTAATTTTTGTTTACAGTTTTACTACAGCAGTTTGTCATTGTTCGTTCATTCCACAATTTATAAAATCAGAAGCCCCCCTCTCTCTCAAGCTCGAATATTTCAACCCAATAGATTTTGAAGTATAAAATTTGGGCTTGTAATCTTTCTATCCAAATTAATGGATCTTAATAGTATCCAGCTATATTTGAGCTTGTATAAATGAATTATGAAGTGATCTACTCTTGGTTACATGCTGACTTCTACATTTTATCTACCAATCATAAGAGTCTAAACACAATAAAAGGCTACGATAGGCCAAAGAGAAGGTTTGTATTGAGTGGACTGACTTTGGTTTCTCACTGACTTCCTCTTGAAGAAAGTTGGGGTTTCATAAAATCAATTGGTAATATTGGAAGTAACTCAATCTTTTATAAGCACATCCAATGTCCTTTCTTTCCCGAATGTAAAATTCCTACTCTCATTGTCTATTTCATTTACCAAACATATATGATATATACCAACAAGTCCACCAAAGAGCTAAGAGCAAGCTGTCATGATTTGCTTTCGTTTATAATTGAAAACTTGAAACAAACGCGAGGGAAAAGAATAGGAAGAGCCTGAGAGGGGACCATTAAAACCCTGTTAATTTGTAGGCGGGCACTATACAGTGTATAGCAGCAATATCTAAATAGAAGACTTTTGGTCATTGCTTTTTCAAAGAAGGATTTGGCGCTTTCATGCACAAAGACAAATAGATAGCACAATGCAATGTTAAACAGAACCAATGCTAACTACTATACAAACATCACATTACAAATCAAATGACCTAGTATTTTCAATTTGAGTCGGTTTTCACACTTCACTTGTAATCATTTGCACTCTAAATTTACGAGTTTATATATTTTTTGCGTTCATATGAGTACGCTGGAGATTTTAAAAGGGGTGAAAAATCTCACTAGCCATGAAAAAAACTAGGGTTCCTCTCACGTTACATCATGCCGAAAGCGAGATGTGCTCATCGTCATCCAGTTTAGGGTTAGGTCGTCGAGGATAGGCTGAAAGTGAAAGCAGTCCATCCTAAAATAGCTAGCATGCAACCATGCAAGTGGCTTTATCTCTTTTGGCCAGCTGTAATGATCAAACTACGCTTTTCCTTGTTTGCAATGGCATTCCATATATTTTGAATCTTTTAATGATGAGATGATGCACCTTTCTTCCTGGAAGCCCAGTCCGGTCATCCAATGTTGAACACGAGGTTGAAATTATTGAAACTCACTTGTCAAATATTTGAAAAACAGTGTATTACATTCCACTTTAAGCCATCTCTTTGCAACTCTTTTCTTTTCTTTTTCTATTCTATTTTTCTTAAAAGGAGAGGGATGGATCAAAAGTTCACAAAACAAGTTATTATTTATGTAGCTAGGATCATTCATTGGATTAGTGATTAAATTTAATCAATGCAGACATCCATACGCAAAAACATTAGGGATAATCTGTTTGTACCTCAAAATTTGCTCACCATACCCTCCTCGTCCTTTTTGTAAATCTAAAAACTGAATTTCTTATTTATTTTTAAAAAATTGAAAAGAATAAAGAATAAAATAGGCAAGAAAGAAGAAGGAAAAGAAAAATTAGCCCATGCCCTAGGGGTTGGTGTCTTCACTTGGTTGGATGAGCTATATATCATGTTTGACTTAACTAGTGGATGTGAAGGTGCTTAAGTCTAAATTAATTTGACGTGAAAATAGTAACAAGATGACATATCAATAATACATTTATATATTCGTTTCGTATTTTACTATTTATGATTGGGACAAGAAGATGAAAAGATTGAAGCAGCAGCTTCAATGGAGATGATCAAAGAAACCAATTGGTTGGGGGGGGGGGGAGGGAGGGAGGGAGGGAGGGAGGGAGGGAGGGAGGGAGAGAGAGAGAGAGAGAGAGAGAGAGAGAGAGAGAGAGAGAGAGAGAGAGAGAGGTTTCTTTGTATTTCTTGAGAGTCAAGTTATCTTCTTACACCTTAGCTACACCTTAGCTATATGTATTTATCTGATTACATTACTTGCAAGACAAGCTAACAAGAGAGAGAGAGAGAGAGAGAGAGAGAGAGAGAGAAGTTTCTTTGTATTTCTTGAGAGTCAAGTTATCTTCTTACACCTTAGCTATATGTATTCATCTAATTACATTACTTGCAACACAAGCTAACAATCTAACATCCTTAGCACCAGATTCTAACAACCTTATAACTTCCCTTGGATCTTGTGACACTTGTCATCATCTAGACCCTTGAATTCCCTTCACTTGGATTCTCATCTTTGTGCTTGTTGTCTTTACTTAAATCCTCATCTTTGTGTTTGTCTACACTCTTACATCCCCCTTCAATCTCACGCTCTAGTGAACTGAGCATGAGATTGCCACAATGCTGTTGAAACAAGGGTGCAGATAAACCTTTTATGAGTATACCAGCAAATTGTTCAGCAAATGAAACATGTTGCGCTTGAAGATCTCCTATTGTAACTCTTTCACGAACCAAGTGATAGTCGATCTTGATGTGTTTGGACTTGGCATGAAACACATGATTGGTTGATAGAGCTATAGTTGAGATGTTATACAGTGAATCATTGGTGCTTGATAAAGGGGAATGTGTAAATCACAAAGTAACTGTCTTATCCAGGCTATTTCAGCAGTTGTGATAGCAAAAGCTTGATACTCAACTTCTATGGATGACCTTGACACAATGTGCTGCTTATTTGATGCCCAAGAAATGAGATTGGATCATTGGAAAACTACAAACCCTGAGGTAGATCTTCTACCATTTGGATCCTCGGCCAAGTCTGCATCACTATAGGATTGAAAATGTATTGGTCCTGGTTTAAAGTGAATCCCATAATTTGATGTGCCCTTGAGATATCTTATAATTCTTTTAATTGCAATTACATGTGACTCCAGAGGATTATGCATGAATTGACATGCTTAATTCACAGAGAAGGCTATGTCAGGCCTTGTAAATGTGAGATATTAAAGTGCTTAAACTACACTTTTGTATTGATCAGGACTATGGTATGGTTTTCCATTGTTTTTTAGGATTTTGTGATATGGTAAGCATGGAGTAGCACATGGTTTACAATTCCCCAAATCCACTATGTCAACTAACTCACTAATATATTTGGACTATGAAACAAATAAGCCTTCTTCTGTGTGACTAATTTGCAGCCCCAAAAAGTAATGTAAATTGCGTAAATCCTTCATCTCAAACTCTGTAGTAAGTTCTTTGATCACCCAAGATATCAACTAAGATGAGCTGCCAGTTAAAATTACATCATCAACATAAAGCAGCAACACTACAATGAATTATTGAGAGTGTTGAACAAATAAAGATGGTTCAGCCTGTGAAGACTTGAATCCCAATGCTGGTAAAAAACTAGTAAACCTGCAATTCCATGCTCTTGGAGCCTGTTTATACCCATAGAGTGATTTTTGAAGCTTGCAGACATAATTGGATGGATGTTATGAGCTTTGAAACCCCGGAGGCTGCTCCATATACACTTCTTCTTGTAAAATGCCACGTAAGAAGACATTTTTCACATCTAATTGCCTGACTTACCACATGAACTGAGATGCTAAAGCAAGAATAAGTCTAATGGTTGTAGGCTTAACTATAGGACTAAATGTTTCTCCATAGTCTACACCTTCCTCTTGACTATAGCCCTTTGCTACAAGCCTTGCTTTATACCTTGCCACAATGCCATTTGCATTCTTTTTTTTATTATGTACACACATTTACACCCAACTAGGATTTTACCACTTGAAAGTGGAACAAGAGACCATGTATGTTGAGAATGTAGTGCATCTATCTTTTCCTACATTGCATTTTGCCATTCTGATACTTTGGAAGCAACCTTGAATGTTTTGGCTCTGAGACAAGTGACTAAGAACCAATACTAGCTGAGAAAGCTTTCCTCTTGGTAATACCATTCTTAGATCTTGTTAACATAGCATGAAGTTGTTCAAGCTAGAAATCAGGATCCACAGGGCCTGGATGATGTGTAAGTGTGTTTTCGGGTATTTCAAGACTATGAGGTTGATTTGAACTATGACTTGGTGATGAATGAATGAAATTTGGGGTAGCAGGTGCATGTGTTTCCAAGAAATCTGAGGCATTAGATGCAGGCAAAGAATCTAAGGCACTAGATGCAGCCAATGAATCTGGGGCACTAGATGCATTTGTAGTTACTGAATCTGTGATATTTGATGAAGATGCATGAGTATAAAGTGGTGATATGACTTGATTAGTCAATGTAATGCATGGTAATGATGTACAAGGATGTAGTGAAGAATTTGTGTTTGTGGAGGTTGATGTTTTGACATAACCAGAAAACTTGTATGGAAAGACTGATTCATCAAATAGCACATGTCTGAATATGTATAGTTTATTCTGAGCAATGTCTAAACATATAAAACCTTTGTAATTTCTTGCATAACCCAGAAAAACACATGTTGTTGTTTTTTGTTGTAATTTGGAAGTGTTATATGGTTTCAAGATAGGAAAACAGGCACAACCAAAGACTTTTAAATGACTAATGTTGGGAATTTGACCATATAACAATTGATAAGGGGAATTCATTTTTAAAGTGATACATGGCATTCTATTGATTAGATATGTTGCAGTGGCACAAGCATGAAACCAGAAGAAATTAGGTAATTTTGTAGTTCAAAGTAGAGTAGTTGCAGTCTTTACAATGTGCCTATGTTTTCTTTCAACTAAGCGATTCTGTTCAGGAGTGTATGAACATGATTTGTGATGCATTATACCATTTGTAGCTAGAAAATATTGGAATTGAGAACTGATATACTCTCCACCTCCATCACTTTGTAAAACTTTTACTTTGGCAGAAAATTGGGTACACACGAAGGCATGAAATTTGACAAATAAAGCAAACATTTCTGATTTATTATTCAATGGGAAAATCCATGTAAGTCTTGTACATTCATCTATGAAGGTTACATAGTATCTAAATCCTTCATATGATAGTAATGGGGTAGGTCTCCATACATCACTATGTGTGATTTCTAGTGGATGTACATACTTATTTGTAGGAAAAACAAAAGGTAACTTGGTGAATTTTCCTTCTACACATGGTGTACAGATTGATTTACATGTGTCTAAAGATGCAGAGACTTAATGTTGATGAAGCATTGCAAAGGTGATTGCATTAGATGTGTATCCTAGCCTTTGATGCCATAAACTTATGCTAACATGTTATGCAAGAAAGCATTTGGGATGATGCATGTGGTAGCTTCTAAGTAATATGGAAAGGTATAGGGTAATAGCCAGCCCTACACAGCCTCTTGAGAAGAATTGTCCCTATGAATTTGTCCTGAACCCAAAAAGAAACATCATCATATATGAACTTGCGTCTATTATCCTTACAAAGCTAGTAAATTGACAATAGATGCTGAAATATCTTTGGACCATGTAACACATTCTTCAATACAAGGCTATGAGTTGAAGTGTGTAATTTTGAAGATCATATGTGAGAAATATGCAAACATGCACCTCTTGATGTGGTTATTGTGTCATTACCTTGATATGGACTTGCCAATTCCAAGTTAGCTAGCTCAGATATCATATGTGAATTTGCACCAGTGTCTACAACCCAGAATTGTTTTGCAGGTGCAAATGGTTGATGATTGGCATGCATTGCAGAGAGATTTGGGGGTAGTGACTTTCCTTTATAAGCAAAATTGCCTCTTTGATGGCATTGAATAGCTAAATGACAAATTTTTAGCAAATTTAGCATTGAATTGGAGAACTAGAACTTGTGACTGATGTACTATGTCGTTGGAAGCATCAGCTGCAACATGTCTTCTTTTGTTACAAATTTGGCATGTTGGTATCTCAGATTGATGATTTGGACAATGAGCTTGAAATGGCCTTGAAACACCAAGAATTCCAGGACTTGCATTTGGTGGAGGATTGTAAGATCTTGGCCCAGAGTTATATGATCTGCCTCTTCCTTTACCTCTAAAATTGTTTCCCTTGTAACCCCTATAGTTGTAAGAACCTTGATAATGACCACCACAGTTGTTGTATTGATTGCCATTGTTATTGTATTGACCACCAAAATTATAACCAGTAGAATTAGATCCACTACCATTACTTTTGTAGTTTTGATCATTGGTTCCAGAGCTAGAACCAAACTTAACAGAATATGATGAGTCTTGATCAAGAACTAGAGCTTTCCCTTTATTGGTTTCAGTACCAGCAATCATTGCAGAACCAAAAAGTGTTGATGACTGATAATATTGACCAATTGTAGTATCTTCTGTCAACCATTGAGATCTAAAATTTGCCTTTTATAACATATCTGAAAGTATTGAATTTTGCAGGAAGACCTTTCAGGGCAAGAATGATTATATCATCATCATCATCATAAAAAATAACTCTTGCAGTTGGAAGATGATCCCTTGCACCGTTGATCTTTTGCAAATACACAGAGACATATTCAGACCCTTTTTTTATGTTATGGAGCTCAGTTTTCATATGAAAGATTGTAGCTTTTGTAACTATTGAAAACCTCTCAGCAAGATTAACCCACATTTCATGAGAACTTTGACTTCCAATTATGCATGACATTGTAGTTGTAGACAGAGTTGCAATGAGTAATTGCATAAGAGCACGATCTTGCATCTTCCAGACAAGATAATCATCATTTTCAATCCCTTCAGTTGTAGCAATATCATTATCAAACCTTGGAGGACATTTTTTTTATCAATTTAGAAACCCCATAATTCCATGACTTTCGAAGAGTAGTGTGATTCGAAAACTCCAGGTTAAGTAGTTAGAATCATCAAGCTTGATTATAACTGATGTAGAAATGGTGGAGATAAGGCCGCTGATCGGAGACTGAACAATCTTTAACTGATCAGCAGTAACCATTGTTGATACTTTGTAGAATTCATTCACTGAGATGTTTTATCAAACAGTTGATATGTAGAAGAAGAAGAGCAATTTCTTGAAGCTCTGTGGAGATTGGAAGAAGCCAATTGTTGTTTGTCATAGAACAGTTTGCAAAACAAAGGGTAAAGAAGAGAAATGAATGCTTTGATTGAGATGCGGAAGCGCCAGGTCGATGCGTGGCGATGATACCATGCAAAGATTGAAGCAGCAGCTTCAATGGAGATGATCAAAGAAACAAATTTGTAAAGAGAGAGAGAAAGATTGAGAGTTGAGAGAAGTTTTCTTTGTATTTCTTGAGAGTCAAGTTATCTTCTTACACCTTTGCTATATGTATTTATCTAATTACATTACTTGCAACACAAGCTAACAATCTAACAATCTAACAACCTTAGCACCAGATTCTAACAACCTTGTAACTTCCTTTGGATCTTGTGACACTTGTCATCATCTAGACCCTTGAATTCCCTTCACTTGGATTCTCATCTTTGCGCTTGTTGTCTTTACTTAAATCCTCAGCTTTGTGTTTGTCTACACTCTTACAAAAGATTGGATTGCTTTATGTCGATGTTATCATCTCCTTCATATGATAAGAACTTATTAGTTACTACTTATTCATGCATTCGCATTGGCACAAGAAGATTGGACGATCGATCATAACTCACCACATTCACGAGAGAGCGTAGCTCATGCCTTTCAAGGTCATTTTCTCTAGGTTACTAGGGTTTAATTAGCTTTGCTTTTTAGTGAACCATCTCGTTTTCTTAATCAAATGCTTCACATTATATTCAAGACGATGAATGCATTTTTCAGATCAAATTAAGCATAGGATGACAAGTGGTCAATTTTTTTGTAAAGTTAATTAAATTAGTCTCATTAATTCATGACAATGCATGCAACTTTATCTATGATTTGAGGCCACGTAGACAAACAAAATAATGTCCATTTTAATTTTGTCAATATATAAAGGAACAAATCATGATTTTGAAATGATGGAACATTTTTCCAAGTTCCACGTGACAAAGGTTAAAAGGGTGAGAAGAAGAACGACCTTATGGTATATATTTTTCTATAAAATCTTTAATCAATTAAGTTACAAGAAAATATTACAATATAATCAAAGATCCAAAAGAAAAGAAAATGTCAAACATGTGAGTGTCGGGAATATTTGTGGAAAGAGGAGTATTGAGTCGGCAGAAGAGTCCCAAGTAGGTGTCTCCACTTTACTGCACGCTTCCAACTTTGGTAGAGCCCACATTTTCCTCTCCTTAAATCTTAGGCACGATGCTTTGCCGGGTTTAAACTTTAATTCGAAGGAATGTTAGGAGATTAAAATTAGAGACAGTTTGTAAACTGAATAATGTGTTACTAATATGAATGAATACGTTTATCAATGTAATTGATCAATTATCAACTTTTATGTTCTTTAGTTTCTATCATTTTGTCTATAAATTTAATTTTTCTAGCATTATCCTTAATCCCATGACTTGTTTATTTTGTTGGATGTTTACGCAAACACAAACAAAACAAAAAGAAAGATTCACAGGCTCACACTGGTAAGAATCGATTACATAAAGCTTTAACATATGTAGATTTTTTTTTCTCGTGGACCTACGTGGTAATGAAATACCGTTGGCCATTTTGCTAATTAAAGTATGTTTGAGTCGCATGGATGGAGTGGCGCATCTTCTTCTTTTTCTTTCTTTTTAATGATCAGATGCAAAGCAACAAGTAGTATCGATTGCTTGGTGGTTAGTGCATTATTCTTCAACCTGTTGTGTTTTTGGTTTAAATTATTCTCCCTCTTCTCTCTCTTCAAGTATAAATTAAAGTAAAAACATCTCTTGTATTAACAACAAAAATATCAAATGCAAGCATATAAAATGAAAAAAAGCTTAAAATTTAGTGATATTTCTCTTTAAAGTATTGAAGAATGATTCGAATTTGAATCTGCATCTTTCATAAAGATAAAAACAAGAAAATTATTACTGGAATACTGCATAAAAATCACAGGAGAGATGTAATGAGTGAGATTACAGTTTACAAGGATATGGATAAGTAGAACCATAAAGTAAGGGATTAGTTTGGCCGAGTTTAGACCCCAATGTTCGATATTTTTTCTCTTTGTTGGATTAATTATTATAGGTTAAAAGGATGCATGTCCATGTTCAATGTAATTGATTAATTTTAGAAGAAAAAACAAACCAGATTCTTCAAAGTTTGAATTCATTTTATCAATATCTTCATATCATAGAACGACTACTCCCTTTATTGTCTATGGGTCGATGGGGACACATTTACCTGTTTTCCTTTCAAAATTATAGTACTGTCGTTTCACTAAATTAGAGAGTCTGAGAGTGTGAGGTGGCCAAAGTTATCATCAAACACTTGTTAGATGATCATGTGACAAATAAATGCCAGCTCAAGTGACAAATAAAAGCATGTTATATAGTATCCTACTGAATAGGGTGTTGGGTTTCCACCCATCCGTCCCAAGTTCAAAATTCCTCATTCCATAAATTATTGTAATAGTTTCAATCTCTCCCCTTTCCCTTAACAATAATAATTTAACAAAATAACGAATACAAGTGAAGTAAATTAATTTGTTAAGCACAAAACTAGGAGGTCAACAAAAACCAGTATGGTCAAAAGAATTTAAGCGGCTCACTCCTAAAAATGGGCTCAGGATATAAAACTAAATTATGAATAGAAGGATTTAAGTGGTTCACCCTTAAAAAAGGCTAGTGATCTGCTATATATTTGATGTAGATTACAAGATAACTTGAAGCACTCCATGATCACGTCGAATCCTTATGAAAATGAATCCAGAACAAAATCGCGCTAAAGTTAGGGCGTCACCCGTAAGTGGCGCGCTGTGTGGCCCGAGCACAGTGATAAGTGAGCAAGGGTCGCTGTATCTCCATCGGCACCCGGATGCAGTGTTAAATGAGCAAGGGGGCCATAGAAACTTCTTTTCGAACGACTCCACTCAAAGTTGTTTGGGAGCATACGCTCCTATCAACTTTACCCGGGACACACAAAAGAAGTACTTTGATCCTATTAGACGGGGGAGGGTGAAGAAGCTAGGACAGAAGGGTAGAGTTCAAGAGAGCAAAATGCGTTTAGGAACGTGGAATATAGGAACCTTAACGGGAAAATCTATGGAAGTAGTGGAAGTTATGGTGAGGAGAAGGATAAATATTATGTGCCTACAAGAAACTAAGTGGGTTGGTAGTAAGGCAAAGGATCTAGAAAACTCAGGGTTTAAACTTTGGTATTCGGGCACAAATAGAACGAGAAACGGTGTTGGCATCATCGTGGACAAGACCTTGGTACAAGATGTTGTAGATGTCAAGAGGGTAGGAGATAGAATCATGGCAATCAAGATTGTAATAGGACAAGAACTTATCAATGTGATTAGTGCGTACGCACCTCAAGTAGGGTTGGATACGAGTTCGAAGGAGAAATTTTGGGAAGATCTTGGAGACTTGGTGCAAGGAATTGCTCAGACGGAGAAGTTATTTATAGGAGGAGATTTAAATGGACACGTGGGCAGGGAGACAGGCAACTATGGAGGTTTTCATGGTGGCCATGGTTTTGGGGAGAGAAACGAGGATGGGGAAGCTATCTTGGATTTTGCAATGGCATATGATCTCTTCTTAGCCAACACCTTCTTTAAGAAGAGAGAAGAACATGTGATCACCTACAAGAGTGGGTCGTCAAAAACACAAATAGATTTTCTTCTAATGAGGAAAGGGGATCGTATAACTTGTAAGGATTGCAAAGTTATACCAGGAGAGAGTGTGGCTAATCAACATCGCTTGTTGGTGATGGATGTACATATCAAAAGAGTAAGACAAAAGAACAAGACTTGGAAGTGCCCAAAGACTAGATGGTGGAATCTAAAAGAAGAAAAACAAGCCATTTTCAAAGAGAAGGTAATCACCCAATGTGTGTGGGATAGAGAGGGGGAAGCTAGCCAAATGTGGGATTCCATGGCTAGTTGTATCCGAAAAGTAGCAAAAGAGGTATTAGGAGAGTCCAAGGGCTTTGCCCCACACCAAAAGGAATCTTGGTGGTGGAATGAGGAGGTACAAACGAAGGTGAAGGCTAAGAAGGAATGTTGTAAAGCCTTATACAAGGAGAGGACCGATGAAAATGGTGAAAGGTATAGAAAAGCGAAGCAAGAGGCGAAGAAAGCTGTCAGAGAAGCTAAGTTAGCGGCTTACGACGATATGTATAAACGACTAGATACCAAAGAAGGAGAGTTGGATATCTATAAACTATCTAGAGCAAGGGAAAAGAAGACAAGGGACCTAAACCAAGTGAGGTGCATCAAGGATGAGGATGGAAAGGTTCTTGCTACAGAGAACGCGGTTAAAGACAGATGGAGAGGTTATTTTCATAATCTTTTCAATGAAGGACATGAAATGAGTGCTTCTTTAGGGGAGTTGAGTAACTCAGAAGAGTGTAGAAACTACTCTTTTTATCGTCGAATCCGGAAGGAAGAAGTGGTTGTAGCTTTGAAGAAGATGAAGCATAAAAAAGCAATAGGCCCAGACGATATACCAATCGAAGTGTGAAAACTTTTGGGAGAGACAGGTATAACATGGCTCACTGACCTTTTCAATAGGATTTTGAAAACGAAGAAGATGCCAAATGAGTGGCGAACGAGCACTTTGGTGCCTATCTACAAGAATAAGGGCGACGTACAAAATTGCATGAACTATAGGGGTATTAAGCTAATGAGTCATACAATGAAGCTCTGGGAGAGAGTCATTGAGCATAGATTGAGGCAAGAGACACGGGTTTCGGACAACCAATTCGGGTTCATGCCAGGGCGCTCAACCATGGAGGCAATCTATCTCTTACGAAGATTGATGGAAAGATATAGAGATGGGAAAAAGGATTTACACATGGTCTTTATAGATTTGGAAAAAGCGTATGATAGGGTCCCAAGAGACATTCTTTGGAGGATTTTAGAGAAGAAAGGAGTACGAGTAGCATATATCCAATCTATAAAGGATATGTATGAAGGAGCAAAGACTGCCGTAAGAACTCATGAAGGACAAACCGAAAGCTTTCCCATAACTGTAGGATTACATCAAGGCTCATCCTTAAGTCCTTACCTTTTTGCGTTGGTAATGGATGAGTTAACAGGACATATTCAAGATGATATTCCTTGGTGTATGCTTTTCGCAGACGATATAGTGTTGATAGATGAAACTCAGGAAGGGGTAAATGCAAAGCTTAACCTTTGGAGAGAAGTGTTGGAATCTAAAGGTCTTCGCCTAAGCCGATCAAAGACAGAATATATGGAGTGCAAGTTCAGTGCAAATGGAGGCCAAAATGAGTTAGGGGTGAGGATCGGAGATCAAGAAATACCAAAGAGCGACCGTTTTCGTTACCTAGGATCTATCTTGCAAAAGAACGGAGAATTAGATGGAGATCTCAACCATAGAATACAAGCTGGATGGATGAAGTGGAAGAGTGCATCTGGCGTGTTGTGTGACCGCCGTATGCCACTGAAGCTCAAGGGAAAATTTTATAGGACAGCAATAAGGCCGGCGATGCTGTATGGCACAGAATGTTGGGCGGTGAAACATCAACACGTACACAAAATGGGTGTAGCGGAGATGAGGATGCTTCGTTGGATGTGTGGGCACACGAGAAATGATAAGATTAGGAATGAGGATATCCGGGGTAAAGTAGGAGTAGCCGAAATTGAAGGAAAGATGAGAGAAAATCGGTTACGGTGGTTTGGACATGTGCAAAGAAGGCCTACTGACGCTCCGATTAGAAGATGCGACTATGGGACAGAGGTTCAGGGCCGAAGGGGTAGAGGAAGACCTAGGAAAACTTTGGAAGAGACTCTAAGAAAAGACTTAGAGTACTTGGATCTAACGAAGGACATGACACAGGATCGAGCACAATGGCGTTCTAAGATTCATATAGCCGATCCCACTCAGTGACTTGGATTTTCCAAGTCTCCAACTGAGAAGTTTTCCTCACTCGGGAAATTAAGGGAACACTACCCCAACCTACATGCTCCACTCAGAAAGCTTCAACATACAAGCTTCAACAAAAGAAAATTCAAAGAACTTAGCGAAGAAGGTTTTGGTGTATTTAACACAATACGTTGAAATGAAGGAAAGCTTATTTATTGATATCCTCGATAAGCTACAAATATGTACATATACATGAGTCAAAATAAACACACAAGAGGGAGCCTTCACAAAGGTTGCTTAGGAGAAGTCTCAGCAGTCGGTAGAGGCCCAGAAAGAGAAGGCACCGGAGGGGGATCATTTGGAGCCTCAGTACTGGACAGAACCCTAGAAGGAGGAGGCATCAGAGGTTGATCATTTGGAGATTCATTACGCGGTACAGCCCCAGAAGACGAAGGCAATAAATGCCTTTGGAACAAACCCACAAATCTCTGATGATCAAGTAAAACCTGACCATCAGTTTCCTTCATCTGGTCAAGCTTCCTCTTCATGTTTGTAGCATAGTCATGTGCGAGCCGGTGCAACTGTTTATTCTCATGCTTGAGCCCTTTAATCTCCTGTTTGAGACTCATCACTTCAGCCGCCAATGATTCAACTTGGCGGGTTCGAGCAAATAGGCGTTGGGCCATATTAGACACAGAACCTGCACACTGAACACTGAGAGCCAGCGAATCCTTAACAGCTAACTCATCAGACCGTTTGGAAAGTAGTCTGTTATCTTTGGGAGTGAGAAGGTTCCTGGCCACCACCGCAGCGGTCATATCATTCTTCATCACGGAATCCCCAACGGTAAGAGGACCAGTAGGGGAGACGAAGGATGGGCGCCATATGTTGTCTGGAGAAGGCGGGGCTGCCTCTTCAACAAGGTTTAAGTCAAAACGACGGTCGGAGGGGCCAGACATTTTCAAAGGTGTTGAAGAGAGAAGAGGTCGGACAAATCAAGATCTTAGAAGTGCAAGAATGAAGCTTCTACTGGTGGAGATTCAAGTGTGCTTTGGAACTTAATGCCAGCCCCTATAAAAATCTGCACTCGACGGAGCTTCAGAAATCGAAGAGGCGCCTGCTCAGAAATCGAAGAGGCGTTTGCTTTCTCAAAAGCTGAGCTGCTTAGAGATCACGAGGGTTGATCTCAGAAATCGAAGAGGCGTTTTCTTTCTCAAAAGTTGGGCTGCTCAAAGACCACGAAGGCCGATCTCAGAAATCGAAGAGGCGCTCGCTTTCTCAAAAGCTGGGCTCCCCAGAGATCACGAGGGCCGATCTCAAAAATCGAAGAGGCACCTACTTTTCCAGCTTTGTCAGCACCTGTCACACGCACACTCAGCTTTGCGGAAATTATGGGCATTCTGTCGAAGACTTCTGGGGAAGTAGAAAACACATGAATCTTACTGTTCAATCACCCACTTCCCACACGCAACAATAGCTCATGGGTACCACAGATAACTTTGCCAAAGTTCTCTGCCAAAGTTGAGCACGTGAAGCTTGCAGCTCCCACTACATCGCTCTGACCAAGAAGGGTAAAAGAATAGCAAAGAAACAGCACTAACAAAGTTTAGACCCATAAATTTTGAAGGTCTAGCTACCATATTATTACCCACAAGGGTAAAGGAACAGTACCACTGCTGGATAATTGGAAAGTCCCTGTGTGTCAACCTCTGTGCTTCGTGGCAAGGTAGACTAGCAAACATGCCCAACCTTTACTCACATTCGAGAAAACACCCCCAATAAGATTGCTTGCTCCAAAATCGAAGAGGCACCGTCCTCCGAATCTCGAGAGCTAGACTCCCAACATGACTACTTTATTAAAAATCGAAGAGAGGGTAAAGGAACAGTACCATTGCTGGATAATTGGAAAGTCCCTGTGTGTCAACCTCTGTGCTTCGTGGCAAGGTAGACTAGCAAACATGCCCAACCTTTACTCACATTCAAGAAAACACTCCCAACAAGATTGCTTGCTCCAAAATCGAAGAGGCACCGCCTTCCGAATCTCGAGAGCCAGACTCCCAACATGATTACTTTCTCAAAAATCGAAGAGACACTGCTCCCCGAATCTTCGAGAGCCAGACCCCCAGCGTGATTGCTTTCTCAAAAATCGATGAGGCATCGTTCTCCGAATCAATCGAAGAGGCGCTCGCTTTCTCAAAAGCTGGGCTGGTCAGAGACCACGAGGGCCGATCTCAGAAATCGAAGAGGCACCTACTATTCTAGCCTTGTCAGCACCTGTCACACGCACACTCAGCTTTGCAGAAATTATGGGCATTCTGTCGAAGATTTCTGGTGAAGTAGAAAGCACATGAATCTTACTGTTCAATTACCCACTTCCCACACGCAACAATAGCTCATGGGTACCACAGATAACTTTGCCAAAGTTCTCTGCCAAAGTTGAGCACGTGAAGCTTGCAGCTCCCACTAAATCGCTCTGACCAAGAAAGGTAAAAGAATAGCAAAGAAACAGCACTAACAAAGTTTAGACACATAAATTTTGAAGGTCTAGCTACCATATTATTACCCACAAGGGTAAAGGAACAGTACCACTGCTGGATAATTGGAAAGTCCCTGTGTGTCAACCTCTCTGCTTCGTGGCAAGGTAGACTAGCAAACATGCCCAACCTTTACTCACATTCGAGAAAACACTCCCAACAAGATTGCTTGCTCCAAAATCGAAGAGGCACCGTCCTCCGAATCTCGAGAGCCAGACTCCCAACATGACTACTTTCTCAAAATCGAAGAGAGGGTAAAGGAACAGTACCATTGCTGGATAATTGGAAAGTCCCTGTGTGTCAACCTTTGTGCTTCGTGGCAAGGTAGACTAGCAAACATGCCCAACCTTTACTCACATTCGAGACAACACTCCCAACAAGATTGCTTGCTCCAAAATCGAAGAGGCACCGCCATCCGAATCTCGAGAGCCAGACTCCCAACATGATTACTTCCTCAAAAATCGAAGAGACACTGCTCTCCGAATCTCGAGAGCCAGACCCCCAGCATGATTGCTTTCTCAAAAATCGAAGAGGCATCGTTCTCCGAATCTCGAGAGCCAGATACCACAGACCACTTTTTCAAAGTGCTCTGACAGAGTTAAAACATGTGAAACTGACAGCTCCCACTACCGTGCTATGACCAAGCAGGGTAAAGGAATAGCATTACTACTTGTTGTTAGGGAGACTCCTATATATGTCGACCTCCATCCCCAACGGACAGGCAGACCTGCAAAAATGCTCAACCCTTCATCATATCTGAGAGGGCACTCCCAACGAAGCCTTTCGAAATATTCAGCTTTCTTTCCCCCCGATAATACCTCTGCAAACAAGCTATACTAGAGCAAGAATATCTCATATCATCAGGGTTAAAAGCAAGAGTATCCCATATCATGCTTTTTCCCTGTCTTTTCCTTTGGCCTTGTTTTTACCTGCAAGACAAGGAGAAAGAGAGCAATCAGTCAGCACTTGGAATCAAGCTTCCAGCCAGGAACTGACTGCCTGGAACCCCTTACCTGATTACTTACCTGGCATTGCTCTCGAGTACTCATCTTCAACATCTTATGTTTCCAGGGAAGATTCCGCATCTGCTTGAGGAACAGATAGGGCAAGTGCGAAGGATACAAGGAAGCATGTGGAGACAAGCGTAACAGCACACGTGCCGATACATCCATTACTCTGTCAAAAGCAAAAGTATCCCATATCAGCAGGGTGGAACGTACTCTAGATTTGATGGACTTGTTTTGACCCTCAAATTCTTCAGTCGGCCTTATACTCTGGAGGAAACCAGAAAACCCTCCAGCTCAGTTCAAGAATAAGCCTGTGGAAAGTTACTTCTTCAAAAGCAAAAGTATCTCATATCATCTCTTCTCATTTTTCTTCTCTTTATCCTTCATGCTGTTGCAAGATGGGGAGAAGGTGAACAATCAGTCGGAGCTCTGATTGCTTACCTTGTCTGTCACCTCTTTCAGCAGACCCCCTAGCTCGGCGACTTGGGGGACTCCTACTACATGGTTTGTATCGCGCTTGACCAAGCCTGAAACTACAAGTAAGCTTCAAGTGAAATTGATACATTACCTTGTGCATCTCCACCAGTTAAAGATACCACCCTTGGATGGAGGAAAAGTACTTCCAGAGAAGATGCCACATCTACCTATGAGACTATTAAGGCAAGTCAAGACGACACCACACTCCGATACTTAGAAGTTTCGTGATTACAAGATCATTCTCCCACAATATTTCCTAATGTCATTTGTACTAAATCATTCACTTGTACTCACTAAAGGAGAGCTTGAACCTATGTACTTGTGTAAACCCTTCACAATTAATGAGAACTCTTCTAATGAGAACTCTTCTATTCCGTGGACGTAGCCAATCTGGGTGAACCACGTACATCTTGTGTTTGCTTTCCTATCTTTATCCATTTATATACTTATCCACACTAATGACCGGAGCAATCTAGCGAAGATCACAAAAAGCGACCGTTTTCGCTACCTAGGATCTATCTTGCAAGAGAACGGAGAATTAGATGGAGATCTCAACCATAGAATACAAGCTGGATGGATGAAGTGTAAGAGCGCATCCGGCGTGTTGTGTGACCGTTGTAGGCCACTGAAGCTCAAGGGAAAATTTTATAGGACGGCAATAAGGCCATCGATGTTGTATGGCACAGAATGTTGGGTGGTGAAGCATCAACACGTACACAAAATGGGTGTAGCGGAGATGAGGATGCTTCGTGGGATGTGTGGGCACACGAGAAAGGATAAGATTGGGAATGAGGATATCCGAGGTAAAGTAGGAGTAGCCGAAATTGTAGGAAAGATGAGAGAAAATCGGCTCCGGTGATTTGGACATGTGCAAAGAAGGCCGACTGACGCTCCGGTTCGAAGATGTGACTACGGGACAGAGGTTCAGGGCCGAAGGGGTAGAGGAAGACCTAGGAAAACTTTGGAAGAGACTCTAAGAAAAGACTTAGAGTACTTGGATCTAACGGAGGACATGACACAAAACCGAGCGCAATGGCGTTCTAGGATTCATATAGCCGACCCCACTTAGTGGGAAAAGGCTTTGTTGTTGTTGTTGTTGTTGTTGTTGGATCCGACCGCTTATAAGGGTACTCAACCTCTTTATATAGGCCCTGAGTGAGTCCCAAAGTCTTGGGTCCTTAATTCTCTCATTGTCCTTGATGCGAGAATTTCTTGACACACAAATTAAACCCTCTTTTTGACAATTGTAGTATAGATGTAAGTAGGGTATCGTTCTAGGCCGGGGATTAGGAGGGATTGCTAATCTATTCTAAATTAATTTAAAAATATTAAATAAGACTCAAGGACATAAAATTAGGCTAAAAACTCTAATAACTCGAAACACACTTAAAATGACTCAAAATAATGAAAACAATTAAATTAAACACTAGGAACTGAAATGGACGGAAATTAAATTAAAAGACTAACAATAAAGAAAACTAACTAAATAATATAATTTAATAATGGATGGGTGTTTGGTTTTGATGAAAAGTAAATTAAACTTAATTAAATTACAAAATTGATAAAAACATAAAATTAAGGTAAAATGATAAATGACGGACTAGCTAGAGGGTTCTTCTCCACACATGTTATACTTGCATACAAAATGATTTCCAGTTGTTCTTTTAATAAATTGTAAATTTCAATACTCCAGATTAACCGTGAACAGCACTTTTTTAATCTTCAAGTTTTCCTTAAGTTATTGAATTGGACGGGAAAACGCATACACAATTCAAAACATTCTTCAAAAGTCCCCTACGTGAAAAGCACAATAGAGATACAATCAAAGATCATTAAACTTTGTGAAAACTATAAGCATTGACGAGGCATTCGTAACTATGAAAAGCATGATACTCTTGCCAAGAATTTACTTAACGTGATTGTGACTAGCAACCTTTACTACTTGTGAAAATAAGTTCATAACGATTAGGTGAAATTCACTTATATTCTAGCATCAAATTCATGCATGTAAATTAAGCGTGCACTCTCAACCAACATACACAAATCAGTTTTTATACGAACGGATAAGTAAATTGAATTCACAACTTATAAATCACAACTGAAGGTAATCAATTCATATTACAAATATAATCATGGTTTCGAATTAACCTCTAACCAACATAAATTTAATTACACATTATTAAAACATAAATAAAATAAAAGTTTGGAAAGATTTAACCGAGAGAGAAGAGTGTTTCATGTTTGTGCCTTTGAACCCCTTCGAGCTGTTCTCTGTCCTCCTCTGTCGCTGCACAGCAGCTCCCTGTTTCCTTGTGCCGAGGCTCTCCTCTGTCTCTCTGTTTTTCCCCGCTGCCCTCTCTCTTACATACGCTGCCCAAAGGCAGCTTTCTCCCTGCGTGCTGACCTCCCTACCAGCTGCAAAGACAGATCTGCTGCTGTCCTTACCTCTCCAGTCACGCCCTCCTGACCTCTCACTCTCTCTTTATTTCTGCCCCTGCGAAGCCCACGTCTCTTGCGTCTCTGCGACCCCGTGTCTATCCCTCTGTCCCTCCAGGCGCTGCCTTGTCTGCGAGCTGCCCAAAGGGCCGCCCCTCTGTCCACCCCGCTCCAAGACCCCCCTTCTTCTCCCTACCCGTGTCAGTCTTCTTATTTCATTCTTTTCCTCTTTTCACGCTACCCCCGTGTCTCACGTTTCCTGCTTCTCTTCTTTTCCCTTGCCAAGGGCCCGTGTCTCCCTTGGATTCTTCTTTTTATTTTTCTTTTCCCCCACGCTCTTCTATCTGTCCCGCTGTCTTCATGCCCTTCTTTTGTTGTCAGTCTCAGCTGCAAGGGCAGCTGTCTGCCCATTACCCTTTAATTATCCTGCTTTCCCTTTTTCACGTTTCTGCGTTTTTGCTCATTCTATTTTATTCTTTCTTTCACACAATTTTCTGGTCTCTCTTAGCTTTCTTTCTTCTCCTACAAACACAATAAATCAAAAGTATCATAAATACTTAAAGCTTCCAACTAAATTAGACAAGAAAAGAAATATAAAAGGATGAAATATATAGTTTAAATATTGGTTTATCATTTAGCGTCACAATGGGTTAGCAATATTGTAATTTAAATTTGCTTTTGACGAATTTATTACATAAAATTTCACTTGTTCTATTTTTATTTTCTTTGCATAACAAATCCTATAAACACAAAAATAACGTAAATAGCTCAAAAATATAAGGAACTAACTAAGAAAAGACGAGTGAATTCGAAGTAAAAATATATATAAATATGATCCGATCAAATACCCCCACACTTAACTTTTGCTAGTCCTCGAGCAAAACAAGGAAAACATGAAAAAGTAATAACATGAAAAACATTAGCTTCCCTCTATGTGACCCTCATAGAATTTCATTCAAGAAAACAAATCATCAAGAACCATAGCTAGCATCAAGGAACTAATCCAAGTTCATCTTCCTTATTCCAATATTAGCAGTAATCTTTGAATCATCCTTGAAGTGTAGTGTGTGAGATAGCCATGCTAATGTAATTTCAAAATTTTTATATTTTTAAAATCATCATATGCAAACTAGCAACCATCTCACGGGATATACACTCAATCACACATGTGTTTAGTTTAAATGTGTTTCGCTCAAAGAATCAAATGTGAAAGTTCTACCATAAGCTTGCATAAAGATCACTTCTCCACAGTCATAATTGCAAAACTTAAATCAAGAGGACTTTTATTGGATGTAATGAGGTTTAGGGAGAGGGTTATTGAAATGAAAGAATAGGAAAACACAAGTTCCAAGCTACATTGCAAGCAATTCTTTTGTTTAGATTTATAAGAACTCAAGCTCTCCAACTATTCTTCTGAAACCTCCAATCACACCCTTAAACTGAAACTTTAAAAACATTATTTTTTTTTTTTTTCTTCGTATACAATCTTTCTTTTTCTTTTTTTTTTTTTTTTTTTTTTTTTTTTTTTTTTTAAATACAAACATGAAATACCCCCACACTTATTTTTTTGCCAAACACCTTCAAAGTACTTCACAAACGTATCTCATAGGACAATCTCGCATTGCTCGCTTGGAAAGGGTAAGAAAAATGTTTCAGGTATAAGGGTAGACATATCTGGTGATAAGAAATAAAAGGCTCAACATACACGGCTCAAATTGGCAATCTAATGATATCATTTTTCTTTGGGAAACATGGTTATTTGGGCCATAGTGGTAAACCTAATGCCTCTATCATTTCCAAGTTCATGCAATCAATGACAAACATTTCGAAAGATCGTTACGCAAGTTCTAGAGATGTATCTCACATAAGTTCATCACACATGAAAGAATAGGAGTGTATGAAAAATGCACACAGTTTCAATCGGCTCAAAAACTCACATAGGATGTATATGGTCACTAAATTCACATATGAAGCTTTAAGTCATACTTTAGTTTCACATTAACAAGGCTATGTGCATTTGGTTTTTCAAAGATGATCAAACATGTACAAAACTAACAAGAGAATTAGGAATTTCACAAAACACATGTTAACTAAGTTCTTGATAATCATGATTCAAATTTGATCCAATTATATCATTGGGTCGGGAAACTAACAAAAATCTAATTCAAAACAATAAGGGAAACAAGACAATTTTTTTGGATTTTTAAATTTTCCGATTTTTTTTTTTTTTTTTTTTTATAGAGAAAACAAAACTAAAAAAAAAATAAAAAATAAAAAGCAACAACACAGAAACAAATGAAATTCTAGAGATTTCTACCCCCACACTTAAACTTGACATTGTCCCCAATGTCAGAAAACACTATAATGCAAAAATAAATAAAATAAACAAAATAATAAAAAAAAAACAAAATAAAGCAATTGGACTGAAAACTTCCCTAATTTGCAGTAAAATCAAGCGATGACCCTCAAGCTAAAATTCTGCAATCAACTTCAAGGGTGGAAATAACCAAAAGTTCCTGCAAAGAAAAGGGAAAATTCAGTTAAGTACGCAAGAAAATTAATTAAAAAAAAATTATTGCAAACGAAACATTGAAAATTACGATAAAAGATAATGAATAAAACTAATAAGTAATCATTGGTCGTGCTTGTTGACTTTCCACAGCTTTCCTCTTGAACAGGGTGACACTTAGCTTTTTACTTGCAAGTGATGATTTGATGATATTGTACGGCGAAGCTTTGCTCTTTGGTTATGTTGCAGTTCCTTATTTGTTCTCCAAGCAGATGTGGCAGCTTCTCTAGTTCCTCAGTTCGGACTCCTTCCGCTGGGATGATTGTGCAAGCTGCATTCTTCTCTGCTTGTTTCTTCTGCACAACGGGCAGGCACGAGGGAAAGGTGTTGGTCCTTATTTCTTTCTTCAATCTTTCCAAGTGCCCACCTCTTGCTTTCTTTCTCCTTGTCCCTAGCTGAATTGTCTCCACATGCTTCGAGGTATCATTTTCACTTCCCTTACTGTCCCCCAGGCAGATGTGGTAGACGAAGAGAAAGCATAAAATGAAGAAGATGAGTACTCGAGAGCAAGGCTAGGTAAGCAATCAGGAAAGGGTTCCAGGCAGTTGGCTCCAGATTGGAAGATTGATACCAAATGCTGGCTGATTGCTCTCTTTCTCCTTGTCGGAAAACAAAGACAAGGAGAAGGACATGGAGAAAGCATGATATGAGATACTCTTGCTTTCAACCTTTATGATATGAAATACTTTTGCTCTGGATGGGTTGTTTGCAGGGGTATCCCAGGGAATGAGGAACACAGAGTGACTCGAGAGGATTCTTTGGGAATGCATTTTCGGAGATGAAGAGGTGTTGAGAGGGTGTGCTGAGAGAGTGTGCTTTTGCTGTGGAAGGCGAAGGTAGAAACTTATAGGACTTGTCTTCACAACCGGAACTGTTCTCTCACTTAGTGTCGGCAGCCGGTGGATGGGTGAAGAATACAAATTCCGCGCTTTCTGACAAAGCTGCCCGTAATTTCCGCAAAGCTGATTCCTCATTGATATCTGTAATCGGCGCTTCGAGCTCTGAGCATCGTCGATTGTAGAGGTAGCATGTGACACGTGCGGATAAATCTGGAAAAGAAGATTTTCCCGTGGGTTGAAGCCCAGCTTTTGAGAAAGCTAGCGTGTCTTTGACTGTTGAATTTCCCTATTCGATTTCTGAATTGGTGCTTCGACAAATTGCCCGAGATTTCCGCAAAGCAATTTGCGTGTGACAAGTGACGACACGTCTGGACAAATTGATCTTTTGAAATCCGGGGTTCGGCTCGTGGTTTCTGAGCAAGCCCAGCCTTTGAGAAATGAAACGCCTCTTTTGAGAAAAGAATCCGGCTTTTGAGAAAGGAAACTCCTCTTTTGAGAAAAGAATCAGACGTTTGAGAACGGAGCCCCGACTCTTCGATTTGCGAGAGGACGCTTCTCTGAGGAGCGCCTCTTTGATTTCTTCCTTTTTATAGAGACGTTAAGCTTGTTCCACAACACACTTGAGCTCCCTCCTGTAAACACTCCCTTCTTGCACTTGTTTAATCTTGATCATTCCGACTCTCTTCTTTCTTCACCACCTCTGAAAAATGTCTGGCCCTTCCGATCGTCGTTTTGACTTGAACCGTGGTGAAGAGGCAGCTCCGCCTTCACCAGACAACATATGGCGGCCATCCTTCATATCCCCTACCGGTCCCCTTACCGTGGGGGATTCGATGATGAAAAATGACATGACCGCTGCGGTGGTGGCCCGAAACCTTGTCACTCCCAGAGATAACAGACTGCTCGCAAGGCGGTCTGATGAATTGGCGGTCAAGGAGTCTCTGGCTCTCAGTGTGCAGTGTGCGGGTTCCGTATCCAACATGGCCCAACGCCTATATGCTCGAACCCGTCACGTTGAATCCTTGGTGGCTGAAATACAGAGTCTCAAGCAAGAGATTAAAGGGCTCAAGCATGAGAATAAGGAATTGCACAAGCTCGCACACAGCTATGCCACCAGCATGAAGAGGAAGATTGACCAGATGCAGGACACCGATGGTCAAATTTTACTTGATCATCGGAGGTTTGTGGGTTTGTTCCAACCGCATCTGCCTTCGTCTTCTGGAGCGGCACCGCGTAGTGAAGCTCCAACTGATCAACCTCTGCCGCCTCCTCCTTCTGTGGCCCCGCCGACTGCTGAAGCCCCGCCTACTACTGAAGCACCACCCGACCAATGAATACTATTAGTTTACATTATTATAAAATATTTGCATTTTTTTTTTTTTTATGTAAATTTTTTTTTTTTTTTTTTTTTATGTTTTTTTTTTTTTTTTTTTTTTTTTTTTCATTAATTTTAAATTTTATCCCTTTTTTTTTTTTTTTTTTTTTTTTTTTATATGTAAATTAATGTAAAAAGACTTTGGTTAACCTTCCCCCATACTTAAACTAAATAACACAAACTCACAGAAATCAAACAAATAACACAACTAACTAAACAAAACAAAATGAAAGCAGTAAAGATAAGGGTGTAAAATTGCAAATCTGATTGGGTTAGCGATTCCAAAGTCTCCCTTCGTTGAATGCTTGGGTTGCCTCCCAAGAAGCGCTTGATTTAACGTCTTTAGCCGGACGCATCTTTCCTTTAAATTTCCCTCAGCTCCATTTGTGCCTAAAATCAAAGAAAGAAAAATAAATCAAATATCAAAAGTAAAATACACAAACACCAATATAAACATAAACAAAAACAAAAATAAAAGGATTAGCAAAGTTACTAATCCCCGGCAACGGCGCCAAAATTTGATGCGAGAATTTCTTGACACACAAATTAAACCCTCTTTTTGACAATTGTAGTATAGATGTAAGTAGGGTATCGTTCTAGGCCGGGGATTAGGAGGGATTGCTAATCTATTCTAAATTAATTTAAAAATATTAAATAAGACTCAAGGACATAAAATTAGGCTAAAAACTCTAATAACTCGAAACACACTTAAAATGACTCAAAATAATGAAAACAATTAAATTAAACACTAGGAACTGAAATGGACGGAAATTAAATTAAAAGACTAACAATAAAGAAAACTAACTAAATAATATAATTTAATAATGGATGGGTGTTTGGTTTTGATGAAAAGTAAATTAAACTTAATTAAATTACAAAATTGATAAAAACATAAAATTAAGGTAAAATGATAAATGACGGACTAGCTAGAGGGTTCTTCTCCACACATGTTATACTTGCATACAAAATGATTTCCAGTTGTTCTTTTAATAAATTGTAAATTTCAATACTCCAGATTAACCGTGAACAGCACTTTTTTAATCTTCAAGTTTTCCTTAAGTTATTGAATTGGACGGGAAAACGCATACACAATTCAAAACATTCTTCAAAAGTCCCCTACGTGAAAAGCACAATAGAGATACAATCAAAGATCATTAAACTTTGTGAAAACTATAAGCATTGACGAGGCATTCGTAACTATGAAAAGCATGATACTCTTGCCAAGAATTTACTTAACGTGATTGTGACTAGCAACCTTTACTACTTGTGAAAATAAGTTCATAACGATTAGGTGAAATTCACTTATATTCTAGCATCAAATTCATGCATGTAAATTAAGCGTGCACTCTCAACCAACATACACAAATCAGTTTTTATACGAACGGATAAGTAAATTGAATTCACAACTTATAAATCACAACTGAAGGTAATCAATTCATATTACAAATATAATCATGGTTTCGAATTAACCTCTAACCAACATAAATTTAATTACACATTATTAAAACATAAATAAAATAAAAGTTTGGAAAGATTTAACCGAGAGAGAAGAGTGTTTCATGTTTGTGCCTTTGAACCCCTTCGAGCTGTTCTCTGTCCTCCTCTGTCGCTGCACAGCAGCTCCCTGTTTCCTTGTGCCGAGGCTCTCCTCTGTCTCTCTGTTTTTCCCCGCTGCCCTCTCTCTTACATACGCTGCCCAAAGGCAGCTTTCTCCCTGCGTGCTGACCTCCCTACCAGCTGCAAAGACAGATCTGCTGCTGTCCTTACCTCTCCAGTCACGCCCTCCTGACCTCTCACTCTCTCTTTATTTCTGCCCCTGCGAAGCCCACGTCTCTTGCGTCTCTGCGACCCCGTGTCTATCCCTCTGTCCCTCCAGGCGCTGCCTTGTCTGCGAGCTGCCCAAAGGGCCGCCCCTCTGTCCACCCCGCTCCAAGACCCCCCTTCTTCTCCCTACCCGTGTCAGTCTTCTTATTTCATTCTTTTCCTCTTTTCACGCTACCCCCGTGTCTCACGTTTCCTGCTTCTCTTCTTTTCCCTTGCCAAGGGCCCGTGTCTCCCTTGGATTCTTCTTTTTATTTTTCTTTTCCCCCACGCTCTTCTATCTGTCCCGCTGTCTTCATGCCCTTCTTTTGTTGTCAGTCTCAGCTGCAAGGGCAGCTGTCTGCCCATTACCCTTTAATTATCCTGCTTTCCCTTTTTCACGTTTCTGCGTTTTTGCTCATTCTATTTTATTCTTTCTTTCACACAATTTTCTGGTCTCTCTTAGCTTTCTTTCTTCTCCTACAAACACAATAAATCAAAAGTATCATAAATACTTAAAGCTTCCAACTAAATTAGACAAGAAAAGAAATATAAAAGGATGAAATATATAGTTTAAATATTGGTTTATCATTTAGCGTCACAATGGGTTAGCAATATTGTAATTTAAATTTGCTTTTGACGAATTTATTACATAAAATTTCACTTGTTCTATTTTTATTTTCTTTGCATAACAAATCCTATAAACACAAAAATAACGTAAATAGCTCAAAAATATAAGGAACTAACTAAGAAAAGACGAGTGAATTCGAAGTAAAAATATATATAAATATGATCCGATCAGTCCTATCATTTAATGGGCCAAACACATAGATGAGACATATAAGCTATTCCTCCATTATCCACTCGACATAAGTGACATTTGCTCAGAGCTACTTGCATGATTCTCAGGACGACGCATATCGAGCGCACCCCTCGTTCAAGAGTGGTGGGAAAGCACTCAGCAGCTCTAGGCCTGAGAGTATTTACGTCCCTTCATGGACTTATTTTAACGTCGATGGCCAACATGTTGCACGGAGTTGATGTCAGAGTAGACCTACCCTTGGAGCTCCATGCTAAAAAGTTGTCAGGCTCGCCAACTATCAAGCATGGTCGGAAAGTACTTTTAAGTTTTTTGCTCGTCCTTCTTTGTTGGCAGACAGTCCAAAGCTAAGAGTGGCTGTCTTCTTCGTTGTTGCGGTAGTTCTCTGTCTGCTGAGCTCCTTAGGTTGGCTTGTAAGCCAAATGTCTTGATATTCTCATTGTTTAGTGAGTTTTCTTCAAGCCTATGTCCTTAGACCCAACAACAACTATATATTATTTTAATGAGTCTAAAAGAACTATAAATTTTTTTTTTTTGAACAAACGATATTAAAGAACATGTATTAACATAATTAGAATTAAGTTAGGTCGAGAGTTTAATTCCAACCGAAGAAAAAAAAACCTGAAAAGGAGAGATGATAATTTTTACCAAATTAAGTGATTATATTATTGCACATCTTGTATGTACATTGGTCTCAACACACACACACACACATAATACATTCAGTAAATACATACAGGAGACTTGGAACAGTCAAGACATTGATTCTACTAACTACTGCATTGCAAGTGGCAATATCATCATCATGAAAATGACATCTTTGCCCTCTTTTGTGTAAATACACCCTTGCATTAACTTGTACAGACCCCACCATATCATATATATATATATATATATATATATATATATATTCATATTGATCTACTACAATCAGCCCTACCGAACCCAACTCTACGATTTGCCAGATCAAATTCAACCCATTGATTCCTCTGATGAAAATTTCCAATTATATTGCTGGAGGCACCAAGCATGTTGGACTGTCCGACTGCAACGCAACGGACTCCGCGCCCTACTTCGGCTAGAATTTGTTCTTTTGGCGTCACAATCTCCACACCTTTAGCAAACACAAATGCCATGTCTCCTATCAACCGCCCGATCTCCATGCTATCACCATCAAAACACATGTCGGACACACCTGCATACACGTAACCCTTTTTCAACTTTGCTCCCGCCAGTCTCACAATCTCTTCCCTCACCTTACTATACGCTTCATCCACAAAATAAGTGAACTCAGAACCTGAATCAATCATAGTCTGACCCGCCCCGCTGGCATCGGGTCGGAATATGGAGGGTTGAATTTTCAACATTTTCCCACCAATTCTTATCCCCACCATTACAACTGTATAGGCAAGGGGGTCCAAATTCGGCATGCGTTGACTTTGACCAAAGGTCAAAAGGTCAACGTATCGGAATCCCGCAGAATTCGGGTTGTGGCCCAAGTAGAAACTCCCGGTCGGCATATTGGACCCGGTTCGAGCCGGTCGGTTAGGTACGCAGTAGGAGAACTTGGTAACTTTTGCTTGGGAAGCGAATGATAGCCGCCCAAGATTCATACCCAGAATACCCTTGGTGTCACTGGTGTCCTTAGCACAACCAAGAATCAAGGGAGGGGTACTTACGGAACGAGAAAAGGTGAATTTTTCTCGGACGAGATTGCCCTCAGCGAGAGTACCGTCGGCGTAGAAGTAGGAATAGTGGCAGAGGCGGTTTCGGTCGCAAGAGGTTGGGAGGGTAAAATCGGGAACCCGGGGTTTGCAAATAGGGTGAGTGCAAGGCAAAACAGAGAAGGTGGAAGAGAGAGAAGGGTCAAAAGACGCTGTGGGAGGAGGAGGTGGCCGTGGTTTGGGGGTCTTGTTGTGGCACTGAATCCATGAGAGTTGGCTTCCGGTGTCCAAAACCATCTGTTGGGTCTGCGGCGGAGTTCCGATAGGGAGAGAAACGATCAGAGCCATTGAATACTTGAACGAAATCTTGTAGTTGTACGACGGATTTTTTACTGTAGCACCACCAGCCGATCTTCTGGACAGTCTAGGGTTTTGCTTGGAGTTTGAAACGAGAGAGGCATGAAATGTTTTGGACGTGTTTGGAGGAGAGAGAGAAAGTGGAGAAGTAGTGAGAGGGAAAGAGAGAGAAAAAGCACTAGTGTCGTTGTTGTTCAACTTGTTTTGGTGCTTGTTCTGATCATCTTTCGGGATGGAAATCGAATGAGAAGGAGAGACGAGGAAGAAGATGAAGATCGTGAGAAGATTAAAGAACATGGTTTTGAGAGAGAGGTACATTATTACAAGCTAGCAGGCTAGGCTATTTAGTGATTGATTTACAAAAGCACACACAGAAAGAAGAGAGAAGAGGAGAGAAATGAAGGGGGTGGGTGGGTTTTTCAGTAGAGTGGGGTTGTGGAGGTGGGGTAGTATTTATACCATCGGAATTATGGGGGTAGAAGGAGGAAGAAAACTAAAGAAAAAAAGTTAAGGAACAAACAAAGACAGTAGAAGCCAAAAGAAAAAAGAAAAGAGCAGAAGATAACGCGTTTTTGTTAAAAGAGTAGTTAAGACTAGGGATCATATACATATCCAGGAGGACGGATCATCGTGAGGATCTTAAGATTCTCAAATCACATCCGTTCATTGTATATTGTATGGTCAGAAATTAATGTAAATTTTTTTTATTTAAAATTGAATATAAACAGTATTTGACAAAAATTAGCCATACAATATAGGATGAATGAATGTGATTGGAGGATTCCGGAATCCTCACAAAGATGATCCGGCAAGGATCCTCTCTATATATATGGCTTCCACTGTTTGATATATAAAATTGCATGTGTGATGGGGGAAATTTTTCATTCTGCCTGGAACATTTGTGGTATGCCACGTGTCATACTACAGGCGGAGGAAAAATTTATTTTGTAAGTTGTTAAATTTTTAACACAAGTATCTTATCATTTATATAATGATACGTAGTGTATCACTTCATGTTTGGGTACAACTGAAAATTTATATTAGTGATGGGGCATGGGTGATGGTGAGTAGGGAAAGATCGATATGCAAGTGTCCAGATGTCAACATTTACGTACACATAAATTATGTACAGTAATTATGGCCTTTTTGTCTTGTTTTTAGAAGTATATTGGTTGGATGACAACGTTTGCCGGAAGACAAACGCATTCACGCACTAAATGTAAATGGCCGGTGGCCAAATTCTTGTGTGGAATAATTACCACGCGTTGGTGACACTAGAGAAAAAGACACTCAGATTATAGTTTCACTTGGACCGATTGATAATAGAATGACTTAGCTAATGCTAAGCGGCAGTATCGCTGATTATCTCATTGATTATTGTTACATGAGTTATTTAATGTATTTACAACATAAATTTTAAAATTTAAATTTGTCTAATGACAATCAATAGGATGATGAAAATTACCGCTACTTAACGTACATATGTCCAAGGACAATAGCTTCTTTTTTCCTCTCTTTATTTGAACCAATCACTAATAAACGACTGCACATGCATGCGCCACCGTGTGGAGAGATGTGGTCAAGGGTCGCAGTTGTGTGGAGTTTTATAAAGAGAATTGCGTTGTTGTGTATTAGGATTAGAAATACCATAGTGTTTCAGAAATGAAATTGCCAGAGGATTAAGCTGGTTGGGAATCAAAATTAAGCCATCATCAATCGACTTCCATGCCAACATTAATTTCATTAGTTAAATATGTTCTTCCCAGCATTATCGTTTTGGACGACATGGTGTTGTATGAGCATAAAACTAGCAACGAGGTAAATGAGATCAATTAGTCACTCCAATATTTTTCTGTTTCCATTAAGATCTTGAATAAGTTGTAGATGCAAATTCTGAACCCAACAAATTTTATTGTTCTTAAAAAGAAGGACAAAGTGTTTAATGAACATGGCTCAATCAGTTAAGAGGTCATGAATTTGATACTATATCATTTGTCTTCTAATTAATATTTGGGTTTATTATCGTGGATAGACACTGAACTAGCAAGGACAAAATTTTATCCGTGTTTACGAGGGAATGAGAATAATTGGTGCCATGGCGTTATCATATGACTAATCAATCTAAATTGAAAACATTAGAAAACAAAATTATTGCATGGTAGCTGTCGGATCTCAACGTATCTAACTCCTGGAACAAGATTATTATATAATTCACGGGTTAGGCGTGTAGGATTTGTTAGAATAAATCGTTGGCCATAGTCGAGCAGCTAATTAATAAACCACAAATAACTAAATCGATGAACTGACAGCAACATATATATAGAAGGAAAAACTAACCCGCAGCAGTTGAAAGAAGATGAAGCCATTATCAAACAAAGTAGCATTTCTTCTTCTCTCTGTCAAAACTAAAAGTATTCAAACTAACAATAAGTTTTAGTTCGAAATTGAGCCCATATTTTGTGAGAGTAGATGCCACATTTTATACATATTTAATCCATGTAATTCTCCTATTAGACTCTTCATTCAATACTTGACACACCTCGACCGAGATCGAGGCATGCTGACCGTCACGTGAGGGTGACATAGCCATGTGCACAGTACATAAGTAATTAAGATAAGAAATATACAAAAGCTACTAATGTGCACTAATAAACAGGAAGTGTTAGGAGTGAGATACAAGAGTAAATACTCCTAATCAAAGCATAGAAAGTCTAGGTGCAGTCCAGTATGACAAGTACTCATTATACAGTACCAGAAGATGTCCTACAAATATTTTATTATGTCAGAATCGCCGAAATCCTCGCACGCCACCAACAGAAAGTCTACCTAAAACCTGGAGGGGCGCAAAACAGAAAATGTGAGTGGGCAAAAACAAATGTTTTCAAAATCATTTCATTTCTCAAAAGTTCTAACACCTCGCCGTAAAACATATATAATTTTTCCAGAAATAGAATATAAACATAGGCATAAATATATATAATTATCTCAATTCAAATCATGCTTCACATAACCATATTCATAAATTTGCCATGCCAAGATATAAACAGAATAAGTAATTCATGTGAGAATAAATTTATGGAAAATAACATATTAGCCGGAACCCCTGAAGAAGTCTGTACGGCTGAATTCATAGCTCATTAGTCAATCTAGCCGGAGTCACTACAAATGACCTATACGACACTACACTGCACACAAGTCGGAACCACTAAAAGGGTCTGTACGATAAGACTGGGGGTAATATAATTATGCTCAATACTACGCTCTCATAATAACTGGGCGATAAATCGCTAGTCACCTATGAGTCGAAACCACCTATAATGGTCTGTATGACAAGACAGTGCACCTAAATTGGATCCAAAGTGAGCATATGGTGCGGGAGGTGATATTACAAACAGGCCTGTACTCTATCTCTAGTAATTCACAATCACCCGGGGTGCAGGTTTATGAGCTCTATGCTTCTCAATTAATCACAAACGTTATTCACATTCACAATCCATAAACTCACTTGGCTTACCTGAGCGTCAACAGCACCACAATTATATATTATGCAACATATACTAATTCACATACTGAACATAAAGTTACATGCATGGCATTTCAAGGCATACTTTCATTCAAACGTATTTTCTGGGAAAATATCAAGTATATAAGTATATAAGTATATACTGAAAACCAAAAGCCTACTCACTGATATGTCGAAAGGTCGTAACCCCCGAGTCGCCCTTGACTGCGCTCATCCTCTGGATAGGTCACACCTATATGCAAAATAACTGAATAAACGTTATTTAAAACACATAGACAAAACTAGCTAACAACTTCTCATACATTGCTCAAATGGGGTGTTTAAATATACCAATGTGATCTACACAGCCTCACGATCATCCCCATATTTTTAAAATACTTTTTAGACGTCCCACGCGCTGCCACGCGTCGGCAAAGGCACGACAACATGCGCG
This sequence comes from Malus domestica, assembly GCF_042453785.1. Lineage (NCBI taxonomy): Eukaryota > Viridiplantae > Streptophyta > Magnoliopsida > Rosales > Rosaceae > Malus > Malus domestica. The sequence continues at coordinate 33,155,227 of NC_091669.1, read as the reverse complement.
GCCACACGCAGGGACCCTAACGGAATCTCCTAACCCTGTTAGGAATATTCCATTAAATAGTAACAGAATCCGTTAAACTAACCAACGCTGTTAGGAATATTCCGTCAAAGTTGACGGAATATTCCGTCAAAGTTGACGGAATATTCCGTCATCCCCTACTTTAGAACTCTGGCGACCGTCGTCGTCGTCGGAAAACTGAGAATTTTTCAAACCCTCGTTTCTCGTCCATTTCTCAGTCAAATTTTATGAAACTTAAACCAATTTGAAGCTTGACACGAATAGAACATAACCATACCTTTCAAGAGCCCTAAAATCCATGGAACTCGTCGGAAAATCCCTCGATAATCCGGCTAAACCTGCAACTCATCGAAGCTCAACTTTCCGACGTCCAAATCACTTCATTTTTCTTCTCCGAGCTTCGTGAGGATGATTCAAAGCTTCCTATGCTCTTAAAAACTCCTAAAAACCTCATAATAATTAGTGCATGAACAGTACCTAAAACTGGGATTTCGGTTTCTCGGGTTTTCGAAGGTTTTAAGTCCAAATAAAGGTATAAATCAACTCCTAGACATGCAAAGAGTTTGAATGTTACCTTTAAAACCTCGATCCGTGCCTGAAATGGAATGCTTAGAGTTCGTCCGTACAAAGTTGACGGAAACAAGAGAAAATCAAGAGGGAGGAGAGAGAGAGAGTGCACTAGAAGGAGAGAGAGAGAGTTGGGGTGTGTGTGTGTGGTCCTAAGTTTTTTACTTCTAACAACCACAAAAACATAACAACTTTTAGTCCTAATTAGTTCCAAAATAATAGGGACTTAAGGAATTAGTTCACTCCCAACTTAAACCACACAAACACACAAAACGTCTAAGGGCAAAATAGTCAGTTCACACCGTCGATACTAAATATTTCGGGACGGGCTGTGACAATACTAGTTACAATATTGTATATGATTATATTCAATCCTTCACAAACAAGGACTAATTATATCTTTTTACCTTATAATTTATATGCCAATGTGAAACAAATAGCCGGCCTTAAGACTGCTACTCATGATCGTGTTCTAATAGGATTATATTGGTCCAAGAGACAGAAATATGCTTACTTGGGAGCTAATAATAACGTTGCATCTAGCTACCCTTTAAAATATGAAGACGGTTTCCTTTACTACCCCCAGAAAATGCGAAAATGTGAAAATTCTACAATGCACCGGTGTATGAGATACATCGATGCATTGGACGGTTGAATCTACATGATTGAATTTTTATAACCTTAATCTAGCCGTTCAAGCACTGATGCATCCCCTACACTGTTATATTGTAGAAAAACCTACTGGACCTGTGTCAATTGTCAAGTCAAGCGAATATTAGAGCTTATTTGTTTAAGCAATGCGCCTTTATCTTACAAAATGCAATAGTGCCATATTAATACCATATGTTAATAGATGTAGATGCAATCAACAATAATGCTCGAAAAAGAAAATATGTATACGTATGTGGCAAACAATGTGCTGATAAAGTAAACAAATGGGTGATAGAACGGCTCATGGAATGCCTTTACTATTTGATTAGTATTGTGCAGTATTAGGCATCATACCAATAATTATTAAACTATTTCTGTATGATCATTAAAAATGCACTCCATCATTCAATTGCATCAATTTGATACTTAGATACATAGTATTGTTCACCCATAACATCGTTTACAACAGTTTTTTATTTAAATTTTGTAGAAAATGATTATGCAAGATTAGCTCTTTATCAACAATCGTGTGAGGCACCAACCCTCTCCCTAAGGAAAAAAAACCATTTATAATATACGTGCAACAAAGGTGTATTCTCAATTGTATATGTTTCTCTTTACGACATCGGTTACTTGTAAATCTTTTCACACAATACTACTCGTTAAATTCATATATCAAATTTTGTCCCCAAGGAGCTTTTTTTTTTTTCATCCTCGGACGTTTTGTTCAATTCCGGAACTTGCGTTCTCATGCCCAGAGCCCTAGCGAGAGCGAGAAGATGCATTGTTATTGATCGGGAATCGATACGAATTACCCCCTCGAATAGTTTGTCTTTCAACATCACAATATAATGTTTCATTTAAATCTGGACAAACTTTTTATTCAGATTTTATTGATACCAGATAAGGTCGTACTTTATGTACCATGTTGAGAAAATTTGGTGACTATAATATATGTGAAGTTAAACAGAAACTCGTGCTGCTTAACGAATTTAAAATTAGTGTAATCTCCAGGTAGCGAAAGTAGTGAGAAACATTCTATTACAAGGATCAAATTAACAAATTGTGGGGGGGGGGAATTACTCGCCTATCAACTGTTAATGTCGAGTGTACTAACAGTTTGTTTCATGAGTTTTTTTTATCCGTAACATAAATGTTTTTTTTTTTTTACTATAAAAGAGGGATTTAAGGGGCACACACTTATAAGGAACCTAAACATTTCAGAAAATAATAAAATTGAGAAGCTGCAATGAGCAGTCAATCAATGCAACAGAAATTACTCAACGTGAAGATGCTGCCATTTTATAACCTATGTACTTTTATTCCAGCCAAATATAAAACATGCATGCTTCAAGCCTTCAAGTCTTCAACAATGTTAACCAGATTTGAGCAGCGAGTAATGCAGGTGCTGAAGAGCTTCACAAAAGCGGTTTGGTTATAGTGTTTCTTCTTTTTCAATCTTTTCCTGCAATACAATAACAAAACTATCCAGTAAGCTCAATCAGCGCACACACCATGGAAAAAAAAATTAATCAAATTGGACATATAAATGTATTGGGAAAAAACATGTATCACACAAGTACTATAGTGCATCAACTGTACCCCTACATTACATAACGAGTATTGAAAAAAAAAAAAAAATTCTTCAAATGCGTCCTAACTCAGTGTATTGGTTTCTTACAATTTCTCTTCCTCCCATATTTTTCGAATAGTAAAGTCAGAAAATAAAAACAATTTATACGCACCCCTAAAAATATGTTGAGTTAGTTGATAATAAACTCTTCTACATGTTAAACCTCTTGATCATCAATCTCTTTGTTTCCTTAGCTAACATGTTACCCTAAACGAAAGAAGGTGAATGAGAATAAAAGTTATGGAATTTATCCCCATATTTGTTTGGGGTTATCTCGTTGAATATTTCTTTGTAATGCAAAGCTTGTATATACTGAATTTATCTTTGTGAAAGAACTTGATTTTAATTGTAATAAATTCAAGCTACAATGAACAACTTTAGTCATTAAATATTCTACAAAGATAAATTTATGCCCAAAATGAAATTATGAAATGAGATTCACTCTTTTCCTAGGAATACATTAAAGTAATACTTCTAGAGCCTCATATGATCCATCAGCGCCTCAATCATTCTTCGTAAATATGCATATGAAAAAGCATAAGCCGCATAACCATATTGTGATGATGTTTTTTTCCGGATGTTTTGTTATCGAAGCTCAAGGTAGCTATCTTCTTTTCATTTTTATAATGCAATCTTGAACATCCATTTTCTCTCCTTCGACACCCTTAGTTAGTTTTGGTCTTTGGATTGAATAAATTAGAAGATTAATTATGTGCGGAAATCATTTCTCATTCTTTATGCACAAGATCATTCTTTCAAGGTTAGTCTTTGAATTATTCTTACGAGTCAACAATGTTGTGTCAATCTCCTTCAACTTCTCCATTTTTGGTCCAAGTTTGACAGATTTAACCTTCCAAGGTGATGGACTTCTATCTGGGGGAGTAATCCAACTCACAAAGAATCAAGTTGATGATTCTCCCCTTCCTAGCAATGTTGGCAGAGCCTCCTATGCCCAGCCGGTGCGCCTTTGGGATACCGACTCAGGGATGCTCACCGATTTCACAACCCATTTCTTATATATAAGACTATGCAAGGTCCCTCCTCCCATTAATGTGAGATTCATTCTCAACACGGGATGTGAAGGTAAATGAGCCTCACCACTCACATTAGTGAAAAGAAAAACTTTGCAATGGCTTATAAAAAGTTAGGCTACTCCCCATATTGCCAATTGGTTTTATGGTGTGACCCCAACTTTATTTATCGTATCAGAGCAGATTGTCCCACGTGTGAAGCCCAATGACCGCACGTGCTCCACATCACCCTGTTATGTTGTCCATGTGTTAGGTTTAAAAATTTGCCACATGTGAAAGGCATGTTGAGAATGAATCCCACATCGATGAAAGGAGTGTTAACAATGAATCTTACATCAAACGGCCACTTGCGCTCCGACAAATAGTGCAACAAAGTTTTCCATCGCATTAAAATTTAAGGGACGAAGCTATTGCATTATGAGAACTATTAAGGCCACGACATTTTTCTATCGCATTAAGGTTTAGCCAAAGACTTCTCTTTGTTAGCATTCTTAACATGCCCCCTCACTTGTGGTGAATTTTCAAGTCTAACATGTGGACAACACAACAGGGTGCCTGGAGAGCGTGTGGTCGTTCGATGTGAGATTCATTTTCAACACTCCTCCCATCGATTTGAGATTCATTCTCAACATGCCCCTCGTATGCTTAATTACTCGGCCTCGCCTCTTCCCTTTTCTTAGGTTTGTTCTCCACATCAAAGCATCTAACTCCTTTGGCAGACCATGTAAATGGAGGTAAACTTTCAACTTGTCTTCCTTTAAAGTATGCTTGTACTGCATGCTTAGTGTCAATGCCTCGCCTCTTCCCCTTTTTAAATTTGCTCTCCACATCAAAGCATCTAAATCCTTTTGCAGACCATGTAAATGAAGGTAAACTTTCAACTTGTCATTCTTTCATGTATGCTTGTACTGCATGCTTAGTCCCAAATCAATGAAGGAGTGTTGAGAATGAATTCCACATTGATGGGAGGAGTGTTAAGAATGAATCTTACATCGAACGACCACTCACGCTCCAAAGAATAGTGCAACAAAGTTGTCCATCACGTTAAAATTTAAGGGATAAAGCTATTGCATTGTGAGAACTATTCAGGCCATGACATTTTTCTATCGCATTAAGGTTTAGCCGAAAACTTCTCTTTGTTAGCATTCTTAACATGCCCTCTCACTTGTGGTAAATTTTCAAGCCTGACATTTGGACAGCACAACAGGGTGCCTGGAGAGCGTGTAGCCGTTCGATGTAAGATTCATTCTCAACACGCCCCTTATATGCTTAATTACTCGGCCTCGCCTCTTCCTTTTTAGGTTTGCTTTCCACATCAAAGCATCTATGTCCTTTGGCAGACCATGTAAACGGAGGTAAACTTTCAACTTGTCCTCCTTTGAGGTATGCTTGTACTGCATGCTTAGTCCCAAAGCCTCGCCTCTTCCCTTTTTTAGGTTTTGGTATACACATCAAAGCATCTAAGTCCTTTGGTAGAACATGTAAACGATGGAAAACTTTCAACTTGTCCTCCTTTGAGGTATGCTTGTACTGCATGCTTAGTCCCAAATCGATGGAGGAGTGTTGAGAATGAATCCCACATCGATGTGAGGAGTGTTAAGAATGAATTTTACATCGAACGACCATTCACGCTCCGAAGAATAGTGCAACAAAGTTACGTTAAAATTTAAGGGACGAAGCTATTGCATTGTGAGAACTATTAAGGCCATGACATTTTTCTATTGCATTAAGGTTTAGCCGAAGACTTCTCTTTGTTAGCATTCTTAACATGCCCCCTCACTTGTGATGAATTTTCAAGCCTAACATGTGGACAACACAACAGGGTGCCTGGAGAACGTGTGGCCGTTCGATGTGAGATTTATTTTCAACACTCTTCCCATCAATTTTAGATTCATTCTCAACAAGCCCCTCATATGCCTAATTACTTGGCCTCGCCTCTTCCCCTTTTAGGTTTGCTCTCCACATCATAGCATCTAAGTCCTTTGGCAGACCATGTAAACGGAGGTAAACTTTCAAGTTGTCTTCCTTTAATGTATGCTTGTACTACATGCTTAGTCCCAAGACATCGCATCTTCCCCTTTTTAGGTTTCTTCTCCACATCAAAGCATCTAAGTCCTTTGGCAGACCATGTAAACGGAGGTAAACTTTCAACTTGTCCTCCTTTGAGGAATGCTTATACTGCATGCTTAGTCTCAAATCGATGGAGGAGTGTTGAGAATGAATCCCACATCGATGGGATGAGTGTTAAGAATGAATCTTACATCGAACGGCCACTCACATTCCGAAAAGTAGTGCAACAAAGTTGTCCATCACATTAAAATTTAAAAGACGAAGATATTGCATTGTGAGAATTATTAAGGCCACGACATTTTTCTATTACATTAAGGTTTAGTCGAAGACTTCTTTTCTATCGCATTAAGGTTTAGCCGAAGACTTCTCTTTGTTAGCTTTCTTAACATGCCCCCTCACTTGTGGTGAATTTTCAAGCCTAACATGTGAACAACACAACAGGGTGCTTGGAGAGCGTGTGGTCGTTCGATGTAAGATTCATTCTTAACACGCCCCTCATATGCCTAATTAATCAGCCTCGCTTCTTCCCTTTTTTAGGTTTGCTCTCCAAATCAAAGCATTTAAGTCATTTAGCAAACCATGTAAGCGGAGGTAAACTTTCAACTTGTCCTCCTTTGAGGTATGCTTGTACTGCATGCTTAGTCATAAGGCATTGTCTCTTCCCTTTTTTAGGTTTGCACTCCACATCAAAACATCTAAGTCCTTTGGTAGACCATGTAAACAAAGGTAAACTTTCAACTTGTCCTCCTTTGATGTATGCTTATACTGCATGCTTGGTCCCAAATCGATGAAGAAATGTTGAGAATGAATCCCACATCGATGGGATGAGTGTTAAGAATGAATCTTACATCGAACGCCATTTCACTTGTGCTTAATTTTCAAGCCTAACATGTGGACAACATAACAGGGTGCCTGGAGAGCGTGTGGCCATTTGATGTGAGATTCATTTTCAACACTCCTCACATTGATTTGAGATTCATTCTCAACACACCCCTCATATGCCTAATTACTCAGCCTCGTCTCTTCCTAGTTTTAGGTTTGCTTTCCACATCAAAGCATCTAAGTCATTTGGCAGATCATGTAAACGAAGGTAAACTTTTAACTTGTCTTCATTTAAGGTATGCTTGTACTGCATGCTTAGTCCCAAGGCCTCGCCTTTTCCTCTTTTTAGGTTTGCTCTCCACATCAAAGCATCTAAGTCCTTTGGCAGTCCATGTAAATAGAGGTAAACTTTCAACTTGTCCTCATTTAAGATATGTTTGTACTGCATGCTTAGTACAAAAGCCTCGCCTCTTCCCCTCTTTCAACTTGTCCTCCTTTGAGGTATGCTTGTATTGCATGCTTAGTCCCAAGGCCTCGCCTCTTCCCCTTTTTAGGTTTACTCTCCACATAAAAGCATCTAAGTCATTTAGCAGACCATGTAAACGGAGGTAAACTTTCAACTTATCCTCCTTTAAGGTATGCTTGTACTACATGCTTAGTCCCAAGGACTCACATCTTCCCCTCTTTCAACTTGTCCTCCGTTAAGGTATACTTGCACTGCATGCTTAGTCCCAAGGCCTTGCCTCTTCCCCTTTTTAGGTTTGCTCTCCATATCAAAGCATCTAAGTTCTTTGGCAAAACATGTAAACGGAGGTAAACTTTCAACCTGTCATTCTTTGAGGTATGCTTGTAGTGCATGCTTAGTCCCAAATCGATGGAGGAGTGTTAAGAATGAATCCCACAACGATAGGAGAAATGTTAAGAATGAATCTTACATCGAACGACGACTCACGCTCCGAAGAATAGTGCAACAAAATTGTCTATCGGGTTAAAATTTAAAGGACGACGCTATTGCATGTGAGAACTATTAAGGCCACGACATTTTTCTATCGTATTAAGGTTTAGCCGAAGACTTCTCTTTGTTAGCATTCTTAACATGCTCCCTCACTTGTGGTGAATTTTCAAGCCTAACATGTGGACAACATAACAGGATGCCTGGAGACCGTGTGGTTGTTTGATGTGAGATTCATTCTCAATACACCCCTCATATGCCTAATTACTCGGCCTCGCCTTTTCCCTTTTTTAGGTTTGCTCTCCACATCAAAGCATCTATGTCCTTTGCCAGACCATGTAAATGGAGGTAAACTTTCAACTTGTCCTCCTTTGAGGTATGCTTGTACTGCATGCTTTATTCCCAAGGCTTCGTCCCTTCCCCTTTTTAGGTTTGCTCTCCATATCAAAGCATCTAAGTCCTTTGGCAGTCCATGTAAATGGAGGTAAACTTTCAACTTGTCCTCCTTTGAGGTATGCTTGTAGTGCATGCTTAGTCTCAAATCGATGGGGGAGTGTTGAGAATGAATCACACATCGATGGGAAGAGTGTTAAGAATGAATCTTACATCGAACGACCATTCACGCTTCAAAGAATAGTGCAACAAAGTTGTCCATCGCGTTAAAATTTAAGGGACGAAGCTATTGCATTGTGAGAACTATTAATGCCACAACAATTTTCTATCGCATTAATGTTTAGCCGAAGAGTTCTCTTTTTTAGCATTCTTAACATGCCCCCTCACTTGTGGTGAATTTTCAAGCCTAACATGTGGACAACACAACATGGTGCCTGGAGAGCGTGTGGTCGTTCGATGTGAGATTCATTCTCAACACTCCTCCCATCGATTTGAGATTCATTCTCAACAATCCTCCATCGATTTGGGACTAAGCATGCAGTACAAGCATACCCCAAAGGAGGACAAGTTGAAAGTTTACCTCCGTTTACATGGTTTGTCAAAGGATTTAGATACTTTGACATGAAGAGCAAACCTAAAAGGGGAAGAGGCGAGGCCGAGTAATTAGGCATATGATGTGTGTGGCCATGGTCTTAATTGAGTTTTTTGAGAGGATTGATAGAAGATCTGGAACTGACGAGGATTGTATCAGATGATGATTGAGAGTTCGCGTTCTTTTGCCCTTCTTACTTACTAATTCCGTCTCTTATGGTATTATTGGGTAAGTTTGAACCCATGGATAAATACAAACAATCATCTAGGTGTGTATGGATGAAATGGAGAAAGCTGCAGCTCGTTTCCTTGTGTCATTACACTATTACATGCAAGAGCTCTTAATAATCACACTCTCTATCTCTATATATATTTGTATAGAAATATTTCATTGTGTCTTGATTACCCGACGACATATTACGTCACACAAAGGTTTTCTATCCCATATCAAGGGGAGGAGTGTTGAGAATAAATGTTACATTGATGGAAAAAGGGTCCTTGCATAGGCCTTTAAGTAAGTTGGGTTACTTCCCATATTGCCAATTGGATTTATGATTGAACCCCAACTTTCTTTCTTCACAGAGGAGGAGAAGAAAGTGGAGGCCAGACTGCTATAAGGGAACGGATGCTTAGTTGTTGTATATGCGATAAACTCACTCTTTCACTCATTGTAAATTTATCCTAAAACAACATTGAATTAGAACGGAAACTTTACCAGTAATGAAAATGTAACAAGAATTTATAACAAAACACAGCATAATTAGCAAACAATCTCACAAAAAAAAAATGACTCGTTGAAAGTGGCATTAGAATCCATGCAAACAAATTATTTTTTCGGCATTGGGGTACTAAGTAGACAAAAAAGTTGTTGGGAAAGGGTTTTGCCTTTCTGGACGAATACACAGCAAACAGTCCTCACATAAGTAATTGCAGAGACGAGTTCAAACATTTCGTTGCATATATTTTTATAATGTAGGCTTACTTAGTAAGATAAAACTTTGTTGTTATAGGCTTTTTATCAATTTCAGAGGTGCCGGATTCGGGGTATTTTCCAAAGTTGGGAAGAGAAATACCACTAAATTAGGGTTTTCTAGACTGCTAGAAATGCTTTATTATAAACATTTCAAGTATTTCATTGAAAACTCAAGTGATTTATGAAGAGCCACATGGCAAGTGCTCTACGATCCAAAAGCGCTTCAAACATTTTCCGCCAAATTCAGTCAGAAGTGTTTTTGATTTTCAGAAACCGCTTCTAAGTTTCTAACCCTTCCAAAAACAATCCCAACAGCAGCTCCTTGGTGCATCGATTAACTTTAACCAAAAGCTACTATCGTTGTTGACCGACAGCGCTTACTGACATTTCTTTTCTTAGTTGTTGCCTAAAGTCTCAGTCCTTATGGAATGCATAGTCCAACCATAAGAAAACAGGTTATACTACAGATTTATAGACTTGGTTTGTATATACCGTTTTTGTATAGATGTTGCCGGAGTTGGAGTGGAGAGAGAAATATAAAAGAAGAGGTCAAATGACAGCTACAAAATCATATTCCTCGAAAGCGAAGACAGCTACCATGAGCTTTGATAACTTAGCTGAGAATGATTCCACAAAACATCATAACAATCTGAAATCATGTTATCTGTATATATATTAGCTTCAATATAGATAGTGTGAGCATTCGAGTAAGAACAGTTGAAAGAAAATGACTCTTCAACCCAATTCACACCTAACATTGCCCTCACTTGTCATTAACATCTTTGTATTCTTCTTACTAGTCAACAATGTTGCGTCAACCTCTTCAACTTCTCCAGTTTTGGTCCAAACTTGCGGATTTAACCTTCCAAGGTGATGCATTTCAGTTTGGGGGAGTAATCCAACTCACAAAGAACCAAGTTGATGGTCCTTCCCTTCCCCGCAGTGTTGGCAGAGCCTCGTATGCCCAGCCGGTTCGCCTTTGGGATGCCATCACAGGGAGGCTCACCGACTTCACAACCCATTTCAACTTCATCGTGAATGCCCTGAGTGATACCTACTACGGCGATGACATATCCTTCTTCATTGCACCATTCGGATCAAACATCCCTCACAATTCAAGTGGTGGATACTTTGGTTTATTTAGTTCTGATTCGACTTTTGACTCCTGAAACAGAGTCGTTGACACAGGTGTGTGGGTTGAAATACACAGCATTCGCTCTTGGTCATTGAGTTCAACCTTGGAAACCAGCAGTGCCAATGCAGCCGGGACTCTTCAACTCAAGATTATTTCGGCATTCTGTTTGTTAGTGTGGGGAATACTTGTTTAAATTATTTACAATGATCAACCATTGTTTTGGGATGTTTGCTGCAAATAACAACACTCCAAGAACACATCCTTTTCTTTCTACTACGAATTTGCTCGCCGCCCTATTTAATTTTCATAGTCATGGATGTTTAACATAAAACTACCTTGCGTACGTCTAACATGCCATTGATATAGTAAGTTCATACGCTTCGCGTAGACAAGTCATTTAACTCGTTTTCTCACCTTCGCACAGGAACAAAACCGAAGATGAATATTTAGTACATGTGAAACAGAGCACGCTAACTTAAGTTACAAGTAATAACATTGTATTTACTTACGAGAACATTGACCGCATGTGCCTAATTATACGAGCTATACTCCAGGCAACGGGAACTGGGTGGTAAGAGCTTCAACTCTTCTCTGCAGATCTGACACTCGGTCCTTTAGGGAGAATTCGGGGGAAGCTACAAACTTCATGAAATCTTGGAGCTTCGATCCTGAGGCTGCGCGTTTAGCATCAATTGCTATCTGCACACCCTCATGAATATAGTCTGCAACAGCTATGAATTCTTTCTCAGTGAATCCTCTTGTTGTCATGGCGGGTGATCCAATGCGAATGCCACCAGGCACTACAGCACTTTTATCACCTATTTCATCAAATATCGCAGGTGTATGATCAAGAGGAACAAAAAAAAAATAGCTCAAATACAGAAAAAACCACAACTACACTAACAAAATAGCTCAAAGATAAAGACCCTTCAGAACTAGGCAAGTACCCTTTAGGGCCAAATAGGCCTGAAACCAAAAGTAAAGGTCTGGAACCCTTAGCCCGTCGGGTAAAATTATAGAAATGGTTTGATTAGACTATTAGGATATATAAACATTTGAACGAAAGAAAACATGTCCATTTCATATGATTACTTGCATATAATTACTTCAAATACATCCCGTGTAAAACTTTATAGCCTTATTTTGAAATCCAGAGTTCTCTTCAAATTTTTCAACCAAATTGACCTCTATACACTCACCAGGTACTGAGTTCTTGTTGAGGGTGATAGAAGCCATGTCAAGAATTTTCTCCACTCGAGCTCCATCAATACCCTGTCAATAAAGGAAATGACAAATAACATTGGAAAACTAGATTCCATTATAAACTAATGCACAGGATCCAGTAACTTTAATCCTTAACTAATCCTATAACATCACAAATGAGAAAACACAAAACAAAACAAAACGACAAGGTCAGGCAGTGAAGGAAAAGGAAGGAAGAAGATTCCTTTTTAAAAAATACCTTGTCAAACCTTTATAAAAAAAAATTAAAAAAAAAAAGAAGCCATTTAAACGTTAAAATTAGCTCATGCTCATCTCAGTGAATTTCTTGTTCTTTCCATACCTCTAATGCTAACTTTTAAAGCATAATGTTGAGCAGGAAACATAGATAAAACAACAGCTAAACTTCCACGTCTCAGGACAAGGTCTCATATAAGCAGCAAAGAGAAATTAGTAGCAATCAAAACAAGTTAATTAATTAACAATCTAGGACTAGGAACTTACTAAAGGCCGGAGATCCACAAGAACCAGATGGTTATCACTTCCACCAGAAACTAGTTTGTATCCAAGTTCAGTTAATCGGCTAGCAAGAGCCCTGCAATTAGATACCACCTACAAGGAGTATCCACACTAACTTAGGGCACGTCCTTGACCATTTTTACACGAGGACAAAATATTACAGTACCTGGTTCTGGTAAGCCTTAAATTCTGGGGACTGTGCATACTTCAAGCAAACTGCAAGGCCCCCAATAGTGTGGTTATGAGGACCACCCTGCATAAAGAACTCATGCCTTTATCCTTTGTATATCAAAATTCAAAATAAATGTTGAATTTATAGAAACATAAATAAATAATTAGGCATCAATAAGATTTGTTACCATGAAACAAGTACAACTAACCTGTAAACCTGGAAAAACAGCATTGTTAATGGCAGTTTCTAAATCAACCCCGAGAACTGTATCTTTCTTGAAGAAGATCATCCCACCCCTTGGACCTCTTAAAGACTGAAAAGAAGTGTCATAAATATGTGAGATCATCCAAATGTGGATTACAACATAGGAAGCACGAGATAAGGCTACTATGAAGTACTCATGTTTTCGCATGTCTACGAGTCCATTCAAGTGTAATTTTTTTTGACTTGGAAAAATCTAGTAAGATATAAATACATGAGTTTGAAGTTTGAACAATACCTTGTGTGTTGTTGTGGTCACAATATCGCAGTAGTCAAAGGGATTTGCAAGCACAGAAGCAGCAACAAGCCCACTTATGTGAGCCATATCCATCATAAGAAAAGCACCGACAGAATCCGCAATCTTCCCAACATTAGATGTAATTCATTAGTTGCCAAAGGAAAAACACAAGCTTGTAAATGATAATGAACTCCATATCCATTATGCGAATTAAATTAATTTAGATAGAATGAATACATAAAATACTAACCTTCCTCATGCGAGGATAGTCAAAATCTCGAGGATAAGCACTAGCCCCGGCAATAATGAGTTTTGGTTTAAATCGGTCAGCCATTTCCTCAAGCTTATCATAATCAACCAGACCTGCGTTTTGTTTTTTGTTACGAAAAAAATCCATCATCATTCCCAAGAATAACAATTGCACCCTTAACAAATCTGAAAGGCAACATAGTCTTATCGAGAAACAAAATGCAGCACCTGTGGATTCATTGAGTCGATATGACATGGACTCAAAATAAATGGATGTGCCTGATACCCGTCTTTTAGGAGTCATGAAACCATGAGACAAATGTCCTCCGTGAGACAAGTCCAAACCCTAAGATGAATGCACATGTTAGTAGCCAGTAGCCACCAATAAAAAGAGTAAACCAAACCCAAGAGGAAAACTTACCATGAGACGATCATGAGGTTTAAGAATTGCAGTATAAACCTCAAAATTAGCAGGAGAACCAGATAATGGTTGAACATTAACACCCCACTTCTTTCCATCTAAGTGAAATGCATCAAGAGCCCTCCTTTGGCAAAGTGTTTCAAGCTCATCAATATGCTCATTTCCACCGTAGTACCTGATATGTACAATCAAACGATGAGCTACACCAAGAAAAATAATTTTAATGGAAGGTCCCTACTCAACTCACATTACTGAGTCTTAGTATCTGTACCTTTTACCTGGTAATCCTTCTGAATACTTGTTCGTGAGACATGAGCCAACTGCCTCCATCACTGCCCGATAAGTAAAATTTTCTGAGGCAATAAGCTCAAGACTCTTGAACTGTCGCTGCTTCTCCATATCAATAATAGCACGCACCTCAGGGTCAGCCTCACTTAACCCATTGTCTACAAAACTGCTTCCATTACCTGTAAATCAAAAAATATAATTCATGAACAAGTCAGACATAATTCCTGCTACTAACCAATGATTCCTTTCATACTACATCAGAAGTTGGGAAAATAAAGCGGGAACATATGGTTGTATTAAAGATGTTTATTCATAAGGATGGTTATGTCATAGAACTGAGTAATGAAATTTTTTAGTTATACCAAGTCGTTATTCATTCTCATAGGATTCAAACAGCTGACCACACTTAATGGGATAAGGCTTTGTTGTTGCTGTCGTTGTTGTTATACTAAGTAGATACTATGAAAACTCCAAAAATAAATACACAGAGCACCAAATCCAAGCAATATAATGGAATACCATTCTGGCAGATGCTAAGCAAAATGATGGTCTTCTCGATTTTTGTATTTCTTAAGAGAAACTGAAATCAAAATTAAATTATAACACCATAGAATTTAAAAAACCAGAACTATTCCTGCCACAGACTTCTCAGAACAGAAATTTAACATGCATTTTAATAATATTTACAAATGGAACCATAAATAAATAGAAGGTACTGAGATCAGTTCAAGGGTTGGAGTATAACTACCGCCAATTTCAGGCATAGGCACAGAGACAGAAGAGGAGGGCCTTCCAGCAACCAAACTTCCTTCAATGTAAGAAGAAGATCTAACGGGCTTCACACAATTGAGCTTTAGTTGATGTGAAAATCCACTAACAGTAAGCCCCTTGTTTTGAAAAATTGTTCCTTTGGTCCAAGTGGGCTGTTGGAGAGAACCCATCACTGCCGCTCCACCACAAGCCTGCATCTTTGCTTCCAAATACTATACCTTACAAGCTTCCTACAGATATTGCAGAAAATTCTGGGCAGTGAGCACAACTTTAACATACACATGATACAAATACATACATATATATTATATACATGCACACTGGCATGCTCATAGACCGATATAATCTTATAAACAAAAGTTATATACAAGAGTTCCAAATTTGTAATAAGAGAAAGTATAAAAATTGTTTTCAAAAAATAGTAAACGTCATGGCTAAATCACCCAACATACATTATTTCACTCCTTAAACTTATGTTAACACATGATGGCTACTGCCAATTCAAAAAGGAACTGTTTCCCTACGCTGAAGAAACACTTAACTCATTGATAATTACTACTTTTAAGACTGTCACACTGATCATTTCTTTTCATCTTCATAATTTACTTGCCAGACGGCACATTAAAAAGACTATTTTGTTAATCATTTCCCGAATACAAATCCAACGGTATTATGACACGCACGAGTGAATTTCATTGACAAGCAGGATACAAAAAACAATCAAGAAAGCATACGCCTACTCGAGGGAGCGTAATGAGCCTTGCACCTCAAAATGCATACTTATACATTAGCAAAAACTCAAAAGAAAAAAAAAACAAAAAAAGAAAAAAACAACAACAAACAACCGTGGAATCGAAAAAGAATATAAAACTAGTTTAAGTTGCGGTTTACTAAAGCAACAAATCACACCAACCATGTCAGTCAGTCAAATAAACATGTCAGTACCTTACAAGCTGCTGAAATATGAACCTATACATGCACAGAGTATTAACTGAAACAATTAATTGACTCCTATAAGTTAATTGATTCCCGAAAACATAATTAGGAGATTAAGAAAAACCCTAAATTTAAGGAGGAGGAAGAAGAAGAAGGACTTACAGAGTGAGAGCAGAGGAGGAGGAGGCCGGACTGCTGCTAGGGTAGGGATGTCGGGACTGTTTTGGCCAAAAATAAAATCAAGTGTTTGACCAAAAATAAAAAGTATGCGCTTTAGTGGGCTGGATGGGCTTTCAGCCTACTAACTCAGATTTTCGGCTGGGCCTGTACTTTACAGGGGGCCCCACCTCAACAACCGCCACTGCCGGCCGCCAGCAGCTGTAGAAAGAAATTATATGTTCTCCTTCAACTCCAACTCCAACTCCTCTATCCAGATTCGAGGTGCCCTTTGATTTACAGCGGTGGCGGAATCAGGTTCCTTCTCTTTTTCACTCACCCACTTCATTTCTTATTTACTATTTCTATTTTCTTTATTTTATTTATTTATAATTTGGGGTTTAGTTATTTTTCATGATGTTTGATATATTCGTGTACAAATTAAGACTTAAGACTACTAGCTGAAGAAGAAAGGAAATTTGGGGGGAGTGTGTGTGTGTTTATTGTCTTGAGATTTTGAGTTTGAAATTCTTTCAAGCGGTTGACCAAGATATAGTCAGATATGATATTTTCCTTTTTTTGGGTTTCATATCTGACTCTTTTTTTTTTTTTTACCTTTTTTTGAGTACGTTGATATTTTTTACACTAAGGAGGAGTTTGGTTAAGCTACACAATAGCCAATATCTAACCCTTTTAAGTAAAAGGAGAAATTAAATTCTCATCTCTCATATTTTTTATTTCATTAATTAAAACTTTATTCATTTTCAAATTTTTATCAAACATCCTTTGGTTTCTATCCACGTCACAATTTCAGTAATACAATTACATGCCAGCATAATTGAATTTTATAATTAATTTTTTTTATAAAAGGGTACAAATTATGAATAGGAATATATGAAAAAAATACTAAAAAGATATATTTAAAAATGATTAATAAGTTTTTCATTTTTAAAATTTACATATGATGACATGTAAATAATTTTAATATTCAAATAATGACATGAAGATTAGTCAAGAGACCTTGATAAAATGAAAAAGAAATAAGGTTTCAATTAATGAGAAGGAAAAATGATGGATGTGAACCTAATTTATCTCATGAAAAGGGGAGTTATAAATCTCATAATTTGTAACTTTCATAAAAAAATGAAAATAGAAATATATTACATTAATATTAATATGCTGAAGTAGACAAAATCAAAGAACTTTGATTAAAAACTAAAAACCGGTAAGGTTTTAGTCAAAGAACAGTGGTTATTAAAACAAAAAAAAAAACAAAAAAAAAAAGGTCAAAGAAGAGTGGTGAGTAAGGACCGTATCCAAAGGCTCCCTTAAGTAAATACATGTATCGTAGCCAAGTCTAGTTGGGTTTCATTGAAACTTGTCAGTTTTAGTTTGAGTTGGGGGTTGAGGCTTTCATTAGGGCAATTGCCATTACATATGATACGATTTTTGTTTTAGCAATTTCCACAACATCAAACTAAACATATTAAAATCAGTACCAATCCTGTCATCGCTCGCCGTTTTGTACTTGTATTCAACTTAGTCAGAACCGTCACCTCAGAAAGAAAAAAATCCAATGCTGAGGCCTCTTTATATGCTATGGAAAGTGGCTTCCGTTGATGAAAAGGGATCATCTGTATTTGTAGTTACTCATCTGTTCTGTTACAACATCCTCGATCGATGCAAATAAAATTCTCTTTTTATGATTTTAAACTCAAGTAGAAAAACAACATCTACGTCTTTCCCTACATGTCTGCCCTTTTGGTATTAGGATCAGTCATTAGGAGAAAGAAACCATTCAACTTAGAAAGCATGCTAACAAGATATTGATGTCGTGTTTGATCTTTGTTTCCTGTTAGATATTTGTATATTTGTATCTTGGTATTTTGTATGAGCTTTTCACTTCATTTTCCATTAATGTTGAAGGTTGAAGGTAGACAGGGTATCCCTTTTTATCTTCTACTGCTCGTCCTCCCTCTTTCTCTCTTTCGTTTCTAAGATTCGTGTCTTTGTTTTGGTCATTGGGTGCATTTCCTGACTCAATTGGCCATGGACAAATGGATGGAGCAACTGCCCATTTCATTGTAAGGTAGCATACAGTTGCAAGCACATGGTTCGTTAACCATAGACAGGTCACTTTTGGCTTTGGGTTAGTATGCAAGGGGTTCAACAATTTGACCATTTGATTGTAAGGTAGTATGGAAGCACATAGTTCATTAATGGACGAGTCACTTTTGGCTTTGGGTTAGTATGTAAGTGGCTGTTCAGATATGACCAGCCTTATGTTGTAGCAATGTGGATTTGATAAGTCAGAGTTGCGGTGGAGGTGTTTGGGTGAGGCCTGTGAGGGACTCGGCTGATCATATGATAAAGTACATTATACAAACCGCCTTAAAATGAAGGGTATTTGCTAGAAGTGTCTATTGTCATGTTTTTTAAAACCCTTTAAAGTTGATCCATATGAATTTTTTTGAATCTTTTGATATAGTAAATGTCTTCTTATTTAAAGTGGAAGAAAGACAAAAGAAGAAATTTAACTAGAGGAAACTAGAATAAAATCAAGGGGTGTGCTATTCACACACCCTTTTTTACTTCTCACACACCATTTGTTAATTTCTGCCATTTGATGTTCTTTAATTCAGTCGATCCGACGGCCGCAAATTAAGAGGGTGTGTATGAAGTAAAAAGGTGTGTGTGGATATCACACCCCTAAAATCAACTTGAATGAGGTGGAAGTTGCAATTGCGGATTTAGTTTCCACTTACAACAAATGGTTATTAAGTAATTTTTCTTGACATGGCAGGTCAGCTTGTAGAAATTAAAAGAAATAATCCTGTTCATTAGTTGGAGAATTAGAATCTTGAGGCATGGAATCTGAGATGGTAGTGCATGAAGGCGGGTGCCACTGCAAGAATGTAAGGTGGCGAGTGAAGGCGCCTTGCGGTGTTGTGGCTTGGAGTTGCAACTGCTCAAATTGCTTTATGAGGGGTAACACCCATTTCATTGTCCCTGCTGAAAGATTTCAACTTTTGAGTGATTCTGAGCAGTTTCTTACAACTTACAGCTTCGGTACTCATACGGCAAAGCACACATTCTGTAAAGTTTGTGGGATAACTTCGTTCTATTATCCACGCTCAAACCCTGATGGGGTCGCCATCACATTTAGGTGTGTTGATCCTGGAACACTCGCCCACGTTGAGATTAAGTATTACGATGGGCAAAATTGGGAAGCCTCGCACAGTCAATCAGGCATTGCGTCGTTGTCAAAAGTGCAGACTCTGCAAAATATAGGTTGACTTAAGTTGTGTGATTTTGAAGTGTTAAGCAAAGTCGTCGTGTGTTTAGGACCTCTGGGGATTTTTACAATGTTTATGTGGATTGTGGATGCATCATTGTATGTTGGCTTCTTTCTTGTGTTGTATTTATCTCCCCTTTTGTTTTGTTCTTGTGTTTCTTTTGTTTAGGCCAAACTATAATTTTGGTCCTTGTAATTGTAGTGAACACCACTTTTGTCCTTGCAGCTTCAAATGTTGCAAATGATTTTCATAAGCTTTCAAACTGTCTCGTGGTCCACTACGAATACTAATATTGTTTCTAATTTGAGAAATGTTGAGGAGACTCTCATAAAATTGAAACTCTCTATTGACTCTATCTAATAGGTGCTCGATTTTAGACAAAATGTTTTAATGCAAATAACGATAAATCATTGAGAATAAGGATGATTTAATTTCATCATGCCCTCTTATGTGAAGGCTAGACAACTCCACATTAGTAATCCTTGGTTTGGGTTTTAGCCAAGTCAGTTGGGTTTCATTGAAACCTGTGAGTTTTAGCTTGAGAGTTGGGGGTTGCGGCTTTCATTAGGGCAATTGCCATTGCATATGATACGATTTTGTTTTAGCAATTTCCATTACATGAAACTAAACATACTAAAATCAATACCAATCCCGTCATCGATCGCCTTTTTGTACTGATATTCAGGCTAGTCAGAACTATCATCGGAAAGAAAAAAATGCAATGCTGAGGTTTCTTTATATGTTATGGAAAGTGGCTTCCGTTGATGAAAAAAGGATCTACTGTAACTTGGTAGTTACTCCATCTGTTACAACATCCTCGACCGATAGAAATGAAATTCTGTTTTTATGATCTTAAACTCGAGGAGAAAAAAAGGAACTTCTCTATGTCTTTCCTTCCATGTCTGCCTTTTTGATATTAGGATCGGTCATTAGGAGAAAGAAACCATTCAACTTAGAAAACATGAGAAAATATGCACGCACGTTGCTGCGGGACTTGAATGCACCCATCTTAACTGCATGAATAAATTAAGACACATGCACCATGCACTCGTCTCTCACAGAGATAAACAAAGATACCAAAAACAGAGAAACTAAATCTTAAATTAATAGACTTGTTCAATTATATTAAACTACGGAGGGGGAAAGAGAGAAAAGAGAGACCTGGATACCTCCATCGTGTACTGAAAGATGCCAAATTCTATCACCAAGGAGAACAAACTTTTTCAAATGCGCACACACACACACACACCCTAAAAGTAAGAGTGTAAAATCTATGCTAAAATAAACAACTAAGTATGAGCAGGACCTCGTAAAAAGTAGGTGATCATATGTGTTCTTCAACTTTCTGTCGAACCTGCAATCAATGAAAGTGATCCACCGTGAAAAACATGGTTAACCACCATGTATTGAAGCTATATATAACCATTGAAGAAAAACCTTTTACATCCAGCACAAAGCAAACTATAATCAAAATTTCAACAAACCAAAATAACATGCAGATAAATAAATAGAAAAAAAAATAGTCGAAATTTCTTTTATGTCCAGCAACGGAACCATTAGAGATTGTGTAGAAACAATGCAGTAAACACCACCAGAGAATGGGGATAAACAAAATAGTAATACACACATACCTATCAGGATAGTAAAACGACAACAGCTAAACATGTAAATTCAAAGGTCACTCGAAACATGCTAAAAGTAAAAATTAAATTGCATAGATTGGCATCTAGATTTACCTTTAAAATGGCCTGTGATATGCCATTAATAAAAGCCCTGAATTCTTGGTTCACTCCGCTAAATTGGTAGGAGCTTTTGCTTTATCCATCAGAACCTTAAAACAAAACCTGTAATAGTATGATAAGCGATGAAGATCTGGTAAGTTTATTAGACATTGTTTCAAATACAAATTGAGACTCGTGGGAAAAAAGAGAAAGAATCAAATATCATATTATATTCTGACAATACTCTGAGATGGTATGAAGCCACCTCGTCTAATTTTATGACAAAATGGGTGAGACTCGTTAAAGAAACTCAATAATGGGTAGAATGTTTAAATCTATCTGATGAAAGAAGTGATAATGTTGTAGTTATTTTATCAGGAGGCGTTAAAACCATGAATCAAGAGGATTATAGACCAGGGATTTCAAATATCCAAGGTCTGTTAATCTAATCACCCAACAACAACAACAACAACAACAAAGCCTTTTCCCACTAAGTGGGGTCGGCTATATGAATCCTAGAACGCCATTGCGCTCGGTTTTGTGTCATGTCCTCCGTTAGATTCAAGTACTCAAGTCTTTTCTTAGGGTCTCTTCCAAAGTTTTCCTAGGTCTTCCTCTACCCCTTCGGCCCTGAACCTCTGTCCCGTAGTCACATTTTCGAACCGGAGCGTCAGTAGGCCTTCTTTGCACATGTCCAAACCACCGGAACCGATTTTCTCTCATATTTCCTTCAATTTTGGCTACTCCTCCTTTACCTCGGATATCCTCATTCCCAATCTTATCCTTTCTCGTGTGCACATACATCCCACGAAGCATCCTCATCTCCGCTACACCCATTTTGTGTACGTGTTGATGCTTCACCGCCCAACATTCTGTGCCATACAACATCGCTGGCCTTATTGTCGTCCTATAAAATTTTCCCTTGAGCTTCAGTGGCCTACGACGGTCACACAACACGCCGGATGCACTCTTACACTTCATCCATCCAGCTCGTATTCTATGGTTGAGATCTCCATCTAATTCTCCGTTCTCTTGCAAGATAGATCCTAGGTAGTGAAAACGGTCGCTTTTTGTGATCTTCGCTAGATTGCTCCGGTCATTAGTTTCAAACTTCGCTAGATTGCTCCGGCCATTAGTGTGGTCCGTGGATAAGTATATAAATGGATAGAGATAGGAAAGCAAACATAAGATGTACGTGGTTCACCCAGATTGGTTACGTCCACGGAATAGTGGAGTTCTCATTAATTGTGAAGGGTTTACACAAGTACATAGCTTCAAGCTCTCCTTTAGGGAGTACAAGTGAATGATTTAGTACAAATAACATTAGGAAATATTTTGGGAGAATGATCTCGTAACCATGAAACTTCTAAGTACCGAAGTGTGGTATCGTCTTAACTTTCCTTATCTGTCTCATAGGTAGATGTGGCATCTTCTCTGGAAGTACTCTTCCTCCATCCAGGGGTAGTATCTGTAACTGGTGGAGATGCACAAGGTAATGTATCAATGTCACTTGAAGCTTACTTGTAGTTTCAGGCTTGGTCAAGCGCGATACAAACCATGTAGTAGGAGTCCTCCAAGTCGCCGAGCTAGGGGATCTGCTGAAAGAGGTAACAGACAAGGTAAGCAATCAGAGCTCCGACTAATTGTTCACATTCTCCCTATCTTGCAGGCAGCATGAAGGATAAAGAGAAGAAAAATGAGAAGAGATGATATGGGATACTTTTGCTTTTGAAGAATTAACTTTCCACATGCTTATTCTTGAACTGGGCTGGAGGGTTTTCTGGTTTCCTCCAGAGTATAAGTTCGACTGAAGAATTTGAGGGTCAAAACAAGTCCATCAAATCTAGAGTACGTTCGACCCTGCTGATATGAGATACTTTTGCTTTTGACAGAGTAATGGTACTGTTCCTTTACCCTCTCTTCGATTTTTTAGAAAGTAATCATGTTAGGAGTCTGGCTCTCGAGATTCGGAAGGCGGTGCCTCTTCGATTTTGGAGCAAGCAATCTTGTTGGGGGTGTTTTCTCGAATGTGAGTAAAGGTTGGGCATGTTTGCTAGTCTACCTTGCCACGAAGCACAGAGGTTGACACACGGGGACTTTCCAATTATCCAGCAGTGGTACTGTTCCTTTACCCTCTCTTCGATTTTTGAGAAAGTAATCATGTTGGGAGTCTGGCTCTCGAGATTCGGAGGGCGATGCCTCTTCGATTTTGGTGCAAGCAATCTTGTTGGGAGTGTTTTCTCGAATGTGAGTAAAGGTTGGGCATGTTTGCTAGTCTACCTTGCCACGAAGCACAGAGGTTGACACACCGAAACTTTCCAATTATCCAGCTGTGGTACTGTTCATTTACCCTTGTGGGTAATAATATGGTAGCTAGGCCTTCAAAATTTATGTGTCTAAACTTTGTTAGTGTTGTTTCTTTGCTATTCTTTTACCCTTCTTTTCAGAGCGATGTAGTGAGAGCTGCAAGCTTCACTCAACTTTGTCAGAGAACTTAGTTATATGTGATACCCATGAGCTACTGTTGCGTGTGGGAAGTGGGTGATTGAACAGTACGATTCATGTGCTTTCTACTTCGCCAGAAATCTTCGACATAATGCCTATAATTTCCGCAAAGCTGAGTGTGCGTGTGACAGGTGCTGACAAGGCTGGAAAAGTAGTCTCAACTTTGTCAGAGAACTTTGGCAAAGTTATATGTGGTACCCATGAGCTACTGTTGCGTGTGGGAAGTGGGTGATTGAATAGTACGATTCATGTGCTTTCTACTTTGCCAGAAATCTTCGACAGAATGCCCATAATTTCCGCAAAGCTAAGTGCGTGTGACAGGTGCTGACAAGGCTGGAAAAGTAGGTGCCTCTTCGATTTCTGAGATCGGCCCTCGTGGTCTCTGAGCAGCCCAGCTTTTGAGAAAGCAAACCTCTTCGATTTCTGAGATCGGCCCTCGTGGTCTCTGAGCAGCCCAGCTTTTGAGAAAGCAAACCTCTTCGATTTCTGAGATCGGCCTTCGTGGTCTTTGAGCAGCCCAGCTTTTGAGAAAGCAAACGCCTCTTCGATTTCTGAGATCGACCCTCGTGGTCTCTGAGCCGCCCAGCTTTTGAGAAAGCAAACGCCTCTTCGATTTCTAAGCAGGCGCCTCTTCGATTTCTGAAGCTTCGTCGAGTGCAGATTTTTTATAGGGGCTGACATTAAGTTCCAAAGCACACTTAAATATCCACCAATAGAAGCTCCATTCTTGCACTTCTAAGATCTTGATTTGTCCGACCTCTTCTCTCTTCAACACCTTTGAAAATGTTTGGCCCCTCCGACTGTCGTTTTGACTTGAACCTTGTTGAAGAGGCAGCCCCGCCTTCTCCCGACAACATATGGTGCCCATCCTTCGTCTCCCCTACTGGTCCTCTTACCGTTGGGGATTCCGTGATGAAGAATGATATGACTGCTGCGGTAGTGGCCAGGAACCTTCTCACTCCCAAAGATAACAGACTACTTTCCAAACGGTCTGATGAGTTGACTGTTAAGGATTCTCTGGCTCTTAGTGTTCAGTGTGCAGGTTCTGTGTCTAATATGGCCCAACGCCTATTTGCTCGAACCCGCCAAGTTGAATCATTGGCTGCTGAAGTGATGAGTCTCAAACAGGAGATTAGAGGGCTCAAGCATGAGAATAAACAGTTGCACCGGCTCGCACATGACTATGCTACAAACATGAAGAGGAAGCTTGACCAGATGAAGGAATCTGATGGTCAGGTTTTACTTGATCATCAGAGATTTGTGGGTTTGTTCCAAAGGCATTTATTGCCTTCGTCTTCTGGGGCTGTACCGCGTAATGAAACTCCAAATGATCAACCTCTGATGCCTCCTCCTTTTAGGGTTCTGTCCAGTACTGAGGCTCCGAATGATCTCCCTCCGGTGCCTTCTCTTTCTGGGGCTCTAACGACTGCTGAGACTTCTCCTAAGCAACCTTTGTGAAGGCTCCCTCTTGTTTGTTTATTTTGACTCAAGTATATGTACATATTTGTAACTTATCGGGGATATCAATAAATAAGCTTTCCTTCATTTCAACGTATTGTGTTAAATCACCAAAGCCTTCTTCGCTAAGTTCTTTGAATTTTCTTTTGTTGAAGCTTGTATGTTGAAGCTTTGTGAGTGGAGCATGTAGGTTGAGGTAGTGTTCCCTTAATTTCCCGAGCGAGGACAACTTCTCGGTTGGAGACTTGGAAAATCCAAGTCACTGAGTGAGATCGGCTATATGAATCTTAGAACGCCATTGTG
The DNA here is from genome assembly GCF_042453785.1 of Malus domestica. Classification (NCBI taxonomy): domain Eukaryota; kingdom Viridiplantae; phylum Streptophyta; class Magnoliopsida; order Rosales; family Rosaceae; genus Malus; species Malus domestica. The sequence continues at coordinate 33,129,876 of NC_091669.1, read as the reverse complement.
TTCTGTCCTGTGTCATGTCCTCCGTTAGATCCAAGTACTCTAAGTCTTTTCTTAGGGTCTCTCTCAAAGTTTTCTTAGGTCTTCCTCTACCCCTTCGACCCTGAACCTTTGTCCCATAGTCGCATCTTCTAATCGGAGCGTCAGTAGGCCTTCTTTGCACATGTCCAAACCACCGTAACCGATTTTCTCTCATATTTCCTTCAATTTCGGCTACCAATAAAATAAAACAAAGATTAAATGTTGTAGTTATTTTATCAGGAGGCGTTAAAACCATGAATCAAGAGGATTATAGACCAGGGATTTCAAATATCCAAGGTCTGTTAATCTAATCACCCAATAAAATAAAACAGAGATTAAGCACAACAATATCAAAATTAAAATGAAGGAATAATATGAAATCTTGTGCATAGAACGTTCGTGAAAATGAATCACACAACAATCAAGGGTGGACAAATCACAAAAGTGACAATTAAAGGGCACCCAACGGACACCCCCATCTCTCTCTACAATCGCAAAAATCCCTTGGGTTTGAGGAAGCAAATGGAAAACGAAATGCTTTTCCATCCCCTACCCATACCCATACCTCCCTTACCCGTTCCCTTTACCCTCGCAGAAAATCCTCCCATCTCTCTCTCACCCTTGTCCGATCTCTCTGTTTGCAAATCGCAGAAAAAGAAACCCTAAACAAATCGCTGAAATCCCTCACCTAAATCCTCCCACATTTCTCTTGGACACCCCTATCTCTCACTCTCTTTGCAAAACCTAAACCAGATCTCCTAAATCCTATCTCAAACACCCACAAACGGCAAAGAAGCCAAGATATTAAAGCAATCTCTACATAATACTTTGGAACAATGACGCAAAATGGTACTTACTTGTTCCTTGTCCATAACCGTTGGTGCCGCCACACATTGTTATCAATTGTGGGTTTATCAAATCCTTCATGGCTTAAGACTGCATGAAGAATTAGAAACTAAAAGATGAATATATGAAGTAAATCATCATATAAATGTAACTGCATTAAAAAAAAAGGAATGAAAAAATTGAATTCTATTTCATCAGTATGTAACTGCATGAAAAGTTACATTGAATGCAGAGTCAATCAATTTCCCCAAAGTCATTGTCATCTGAAAATCAATACCAAACCCATAAATACTACCATTGTGGCAAAACCCAAAAACAAAGTACAAAAATTTACTCATATAATCACAAAAAAACATGAAATTTGAGCACCCATTTTGTCAAGTTAAAGGATAAAGGCACTCGCATCATCATAGTACTCTTTGGGAAGATCTTCTAATTCTGGTTCTTCCTTTTTCTTGCTCTTCCGCAGAACTACCATAAAAAACCCAGAGAAGCACACAAATTCATAAAAGAAAAGGTCCAAAACTACCATAAAAAATCCAGAAAGCATACAAATTTATCAGAAAGAAAAGTTCAAATTACAAAAACCAACTGGTGTGAGTGAGTAGTGAGAGGTTGTGTTAGGCACCTGAAACACGTTTTGGTTTCAATTGAGAGGGCCAGAGCCTTACATGCGAGGAAGATGACGATAGGATTCCAGAGACAAAGAAAGGAGGAGTAAGACGACGGAGGTGAGAGAAGGGAGACGGCGGCGAGAGGAGGATAGGACGGAGGCAACACCGTCTGTGGTGCGACACACAGTGGGTTTCACAGCTATTAATCAAAATACGCAACATGAAATCTTGTTTGATCACTGCCCCAGAGTTTCTGCTTGTCTGCAAAATTTGCAAAATTGGCAAAATTGGCACACAGGTTCACAACTCCTCGTCTTCCCTTTATCAATGGCTCCTTTAAATATCCAAATGATCAAGGTCGATCGTGCTCGCAAAATACTTGATGAGCTCCTTTTGGTAATCCACCTAAAACAAATAAGCACAATATCTATGTAAACTGGCATTTCACTCAATTATACATTAGTTATGGCATCTTTGGAACTAAATGACTTCAACCTTAATATCCTATAAGCAGTATGTTTCTATATTTTAAATCCTGTTATGATAACAGGTAAATATAGATGATACAAAAGTAATTTAGTTCCATCATGCATAAAGGTGCAACCTCCAACTTAAGCTTCATATATTTCTTTTAATTTTAATGAGTAAAACTCTATTCATGTTATCATCAACATCTCACAGAGCGAAGCAACATATTGGAAATGCGTATCCAATTAACAGCCCTTTCATTCAAGTAATTAAATAAATCCATAACATGGATTAGAAAAATGGGCAAACAACCGAAAAACCTGTCATTTACTTGCAAAACTCCTGCCTAACCCCACAGTCTTTGCAATTAAATATAAACTAACACTTCCTCACACTTCCTCAGTGTGCTCTCTTTGTATAAAAATATACGCTATCATTTAAAACCTGAAATGTAGAATTTGATGCCAAGAACAAATCCTCAGCATCCACACTATACAATATAGTAACTAATGAACTTACTATTGTGTTGGAAAACACAAACTCTAGCTCCATATCCTCTTGTGCCATTGACAATGGAGCTGTGGTTCAAAGAATCGCTAACAATCCAGCCTCCCTGTAAAGTCAAATGGCACATATTCAAATAAGGAATGTAAACTCAAAATTAGAAGTCATACACTTGAGAATAGATGCAAACCTTCCCCATCAGAACAGGAAGGATAGCAGAGCTTGTGACATAATCCATTCCGAAAATTATAGCAGCAGGTTTCCCAACAAAATTTGCAACACACTATTCCAGCTCATTATGCAAATCCGTGGTGCCTGATGATAGAAGCGTATCATGGTAAATTTATTTAGAAAAATAGTTTAAACAAAATTTTCTTGCAAAGTAGTAATAGTATACCAACTGCCATCAACTCGGCTACTACAGGTACTGGGAGAATATTTTTTCAATGTCTCAATAGCATGAGGTGTGCAGTACTCATCAGATGCAGCAAAGCCAAGGTAATTGTAAGATCCCAAGTTAAGGTATCTACTGGTTTTTTTGGTTAGCCTGCATCAGCCGAGTTACACAATGAGAATATAAATCAAGAAAACATAACAAAAGGCGTGAAATATACATGAAATTGCGAAATTGGAGGAAATTTGTAATCGTTACTTGAGTGTTTTGTTGTAGTCAATGGAGTAGCATTCAACCACATCAAACCAAGCATGAGGAGCACTTGCAATAGGCCTATTGAAACAGTACTGACCAGTCAAAACTTTAAAAAATTAACTAGAGTTATCAATAATTATGTTTATGGGACTCCATGGAATTCAAGCTTAATTGCAGGGCCAACTGCATCCATTTCATACAGCTCAAGAAATATAACACAATCAAATCAATGACAAAATACCTGAATTCGAAGATAAGGCCGGCGAATATAGAAATCTTCAAGTCCTAAACAGATTGGAGCATAACCCTGATTTTTGCAACAAAGCAATGCTTTTTTTTTTTACATAAAATTACAGGAAAAACTAAACAATAGAAACAAAATTATGTACAATGATTATGGAACCTGCAAATTGCTAGAACTCCACCAGTCGATGATTTTGCGGAAGAAATATATGACTTGGCCAAAAACGAAGAGCAATCCATAGCTGAAGTACGTGGTTAACGCAGTTAAATAAGGGATCACAATAATTTTTACTGTGGGACGATTGTATGATCCGAAAGCTCGAGGATTTGGGAATTATTGCCTCTGCCACATTTTCTTGCAATGAAATTAACAATTGTAACAAAAATCAGATATTTCGATTGAAGGTAAGATTCTAGCATTTTCTCTATGTTACGATCATGCAGAGCTTTTACCTCAATCGAATCAAAACCAACACCAACCAATCACAGCTCGATGATCACTCAGAACACTGAACGCAAAAATCAACAAAATTTCACCATTTTAAATTATAATTCGTTTCATATTCTTTAATCCACTAAAAAGGCAAAAAATTAAAATTAAATTGAAAGTGAACCTGGTGGTCGTGGGTGTCGTCGCTAGGCCTGGGCAAAAAATACCGAGAACCGAACCGAACTCGTACTGAACCCGGTTGGTTTGGTTTTTTTTCGGTTCATTTCGGTATAGGTACAAAATCGGTTCGGTTTGGTGCTTAGTCGGTTCGGTTTCGGTTCTACGTTCAATACCAAACCGTACCGAATCAGTTTTTTTAATAGAAATTATTGTTAAGTGGACCACTCCTCCACGTTTTTGCACTCTCAGACTCTTCGACTCTCACGTTTCTGAGACTCTCAGACTCTCACTTTTCTCACTCCGAAGTCACTCGGTCCCTCTCTCAATCACCGGCTCCACCACTCCTCCTCCTCTCCAATCTCTCACGATTTCACGGTCTCACCTCCACCACAACCATCTTGACATCGTCTTCTCTCATGGTAAGTCAATCTCTTGAATTTGTTTGCATTTTATAAAATTAGGGTTCTAATTTTTAGATTCAAATTGGGATTGGAATTGGGGTTTCTCTGAAATTCAAATCTCTTAGGGTATAATTTTTTTTCTATCTGGGATAACTTGTAGTTCCTATCTGGGTTTCTCTGAAATCCACAATTAGTTAGTTAATTAATCGATTTCACATGGCTGATGGTTGTTTGGTTGGTTGACGATGTTAATGAAAGCAATGTCTCGTAATTTCTGGTCAATTTTGTATCCTTCTGACTCCAATCACTCCATCCATTTTGTTTTTTTTGCCAAAATCACTCCACCCTCTCCGGGTATTAGGAGAAAGTCATAACTGTGTTGATTAGGTAAAACACCAGAACAATTCATTTCTTCTTTTAAAACCAAATTAATCAGGCATATTCAAATTTGAAGTGGGTATGCCCCTTTGTCTATTCAGTTGTGACTTACATATTTTAATCTCACGATATCATAATAAAAACCACTCTTTTTCTTAATTCTCATGATTATATCTACAAAAATTACTAAAAACAACTTATAACATTAATTTTCTAGAGCACCGATACATGTAAATATAGACATTGTCAACAAAGATTAAAAGCTGAGGCTTGCTCGATTGTCATTTACTGTTTAGTTTTCTAAATCAATCCCATCATTTGTAATGTAAATATTGGTGGGTTTCCCATTATTTGGGAAAATGGGTTTTGTATCCAAGCTCAGAAAATGGATTTTGCCTTTTGAAAATGTTTATGTGAGTGGGTTAATTATGTGTCATTTTATTGGCTAGAGCTAGCTACAAATAACTATTTTGTTCCCTTGGATTGTGGATAAACAAAGAGAAGGGTCATAATGATTCACAAATTGTGATGGGCTTTGATTCTTTTTTGGACATAATGATTCACAAATTGATATTTTTGTATTGATTGGATGCAGGCTTCGAACCATGTAGATTCTATAGATGATGCAATTGATTTGGAATATGAATCGGGGGGAAGCAAATGTGAGGCCGAAAGTGAAGGAGATCAAGAGGAGGTAAGTGTCTCCCAACTCCTACAGGGTAAACGTAGTAAGGTTTGGGAGCATTTTAGGCCTTATCAAGTTAAGACCCTAATAAGCCTCAAGGATCGAGAAGGGAATGTTGTAAAAGATGAAAATGATGAACTGGTAATGGTTCCACATGTAAGACTTAGGGTTAAATGTGTCTATTGCCCGGAACATACAAATGATGGTGATTATGCGGCTGATTCAAGCACTAATGGTACATCCGGAATGAGAAAACATCTTAATCGACAATGTAAATATTATCATGCCAACTTAAGGAAAAATCAAAAACTTCTTTATGAGGAGAAGAGAGGGGGTAAAACTTTGGTTAATAGGGAGTTTAACCAATCCGATTGTTTGGAAGCATGTGTAGAGATGATTGTTCTTGATGAGGTACCCTTTAGTACCGTAGAAAAGATAGGGTTCAATAGATTTTGTAGTGCTGCATGTTCATTGTTTCGTGTGCCTTCTAGGAGGACTCTTGTTAGAACTTTCCTTAAAATGTATGCCCAATCTAAGGATAGTTTGAAAAAGGAATTGCATGCACACCGAATTTCTCTTACCACCGACACTTGGACAAGCACTCAAAACATCAATTATATGGTCCTCACCGCTCACTTTATTGATGATGAATGGAATATGCATAAGAGGATCATTAATTTTTGTCTTATTGCTAACCACTCGGGAGCCACAATAGCTAAGTTGATTGAAACTTGTTTGTTGGAATGGAAAGTGATACTCTTTTTAGTGTGTACTTCAAAGAATTTGAAGAAGAAAATGATGAAGATGGAATAGTTGCTATTAAAGGTCAAAGAAGGGTTGGACCACCAACCGAAGAATATTGGGAAAAGGCGGAGGTGTTTGTTCGGTTTTTGCGGGTTTTTTATGAGGTGACATTGCGGGTGAGTCATTCTTTGATCCCCACGGCTCATACCGCTCTCCATGATGTTATCAAAATAGAGACGGCTATCAAGAATTTGGTTCCCCCACCCAATGTGCAAACCGGTTCACCAATAGAGGTACTTTTGAAGCAAATGGCAACCGACATGAGAGCAAAGTATGACAAATATTTTGGTTCTTATCTTCAATTGAACAATTTGCTAGTGGTTGCTCTTATTTTAGATCCAAAGTTCAAGTTAAGGCATGTCACTCATCTCCTTAAAAAGCAATTATTAGAAGTTGATGTTCATTTGAAAACTAAAGAGATAAGAGATGTGTTGGATGCCCTTTACAAGGAATATGCCCCAAGGGTTGATGGGGGGAAGCATATGAAGGTCCCCACACCTCCTCGAGAGCCTTCTTCTACTTCACATGTTGTTGAATCCTTTGAAGATGATTGTGTAGATGATTGGATTGATTTTGTAGAAGAGAGTGAGGAGCAAGTGGTGGGAGATGAGGTGGATTCATATTTGTTGGATCCTTTGGAGAAGGTGGACAAAGAAACCAAGGGTGCTTTTAAAATTCTTTCATGGTGGAAGACCAATGGTTGCAAGTATCCTATATTGGCGGCCATTGCAAAAGACATATTTGTTATTCAAGCATCTACCGTGGCTTCGGAGAGTGCTTTTAGTACCGGGGGGAGAGTAATTTCGGATTTTAGGAGTTCTTTAACTCCTAAATCGGTGGAGGCCTTAATTTGCATGCATAATTGGATGAGAGGTGATGGTATTATCACCTTAGAAGATGATGCACCTTCGTTGGAGCACTTAGAGTTCTACAAAAGTATTGAAGAGGGTAATTTCTTATTTCTCTTCTTAGTTCTTATTTGTTATAGTTTTTTAGATTTTATTCTTTGTATTTACAAGTTGTGTATATTTTTGTATTATTGTAGAGTTGTTGATATCAAGCATCTCTTCTCTCTCAATTAATAATCCGAAACAACAAGCATCATCTTCACAACCTCTTACCCGGCCTTCTCAAGCATCCGCTTCACAAGCCTCTACCCAACCTCCTCGAGCTTCAAAAGGTGCTCAATCAAAGGTCCCTTCAAAGCCTCACATACCTCTAACCAAGGGTGTCAAGCGTAAGGCCCCTAAAGGGTAATTGCTTTTATTTTATATGAATTGAACTTATTAGTTATTAAGGCATTTAGTTAGATGTTTTCTATTACATTTGGATTGTATTAATGCCATAAGGCTTTGACTTGAACTTTGATTTTTCCTTTTGGTTTGTACTAATGCCATAAGGCATTTACTTGAACTTTGTTGTTGGATTGAATTTGTTTATGTTTGATGTTGTTGAATTTAATTTTTTGATGTTTAATGTTGTCGGATTGAATTGTTGATGAGATTGAATTTTTTGATGTTTTCCCCTACCAAACAGTCAAATTTTACTTTGGCAAAGGGAAGGAGAGAGGGAGATTGTATATATATAAAGCTAGCATATATTTTCAAGCATCTTGGACTAATTTGTGTCGAAATTGGTATACAAGTTTGCTTTTTTGGGAAATGTGATCATATTATGAGTTACTGGATTGATATGGAAGCAGAAAACAGTTAGTTTGTCACGACTGTTTTGTTAAGATGTTTATGTGATCAATTAGAATTTAGCTAAGAAGCAGCTTCAATTAGAATTTAGCAATTGTGTAGCTTTTAGGACTGCAGGTTACGTAGCAATTGTGTAGCAATTTTGTAAAGTTCGGTTTGATTTGGCATGCTTTGGAAAAGTTGATGAGAAGGTGATATCAGTGCATTAAAGTTCCATTGAATAGCTTCTAGGACTGCAGGTTATGTCTTTTTTTGGAGGGGTATATGTCAAATTTTTAAGGTAATTTCAAGCATTTTTTTTGGGGCCAAAAATTGATTTGGGCCAAAATCTGTTTGTGAATCTAGGCCTAAAATTTATTTGTGTGAACTTTGTTAATTTTGGGCCAAAAGTTGATTTGGGCATTTTTTTTTACATAAATTGAAAAATAGGCCTTGTTCCTCATAGGCCCAGAACCGAACCGAACCTATATTTATACCGAACCGAACCTATTAGGTTCGGTACTACATCGGTACAACCATTCATACCATACCGAACTGTACCGAAAGTTTGTTATAGGTTCGGTTTTGGTACTACCTCGGTACCGAACCGTGCCCAGGCCTAGTCGTCGCCGATGAGGAGGTCGATGGGATTGATTTTTAGCTTTTTCATTGAAAAGCTGGCTTTCTTCTTTTCCTTGTGAATCGGATTCTATTATGTGTAGGTCTTCTTCTTTTTGTTCCTTCAAAACTTTGTTCAGCATTCGCCTGAGGAGAGGGGAAATGGTTCAGAGCGAGGTGTCTCCATTGTTGCGACCCTGTCCATTGAACTTGTTGCAGTTGCTTTTAAGCTTCTCCCTCGCTCCCTCGCCCGCTTCCTCAATCCCTCATCTCTGCAAGTCGCATGCCTTTCCCTCACCAAACCCGTTTCTCTCTCCCTCCCCTCCCTCCTTCCCTCTCTCTCCTCTTCTCTGAGCATGGCGTCCCACCAAATCTCACACTGAGCCATTGATCCCACTGAATGCAACCCTAACTGACAACAATGCCCACCTAACTTTTACCCCCAACCGTGCGATGTTAACCCTAGACGGGCATTCCCGTCATTCGAACCGATGACGTCTTCATAAAAAGCTAAAAGCATCTAAGTGGCAATCTTGTAAATAAACTGAAATGTGGTCCAAAACACAATTCATATGAATAGTGCAAATTCCCCTCCTACTTTAGACTAAAGTAATGCTAACAAGATATTTAGAGTAAATTGTAACAATGGTCCCTGAACTTTAATCAAATTGGAGCAATGGTCCATCAACTAAAAATCCATTACCATTGGTCCCTCAACTTATCAAAATGTGTAGCTATAGTCCTTTTCATCAATTTCTTCAAAATTTTGTCAAAATATGTTATGTTGGAATAACCATTTATATAATTAGGGTCCATCAACTCATCAAAGTGTGTAATTATGGTCCTTTTCGTCACCTACGTAAAAAAATTTGTCAAAACGAGTTATGTTGGAAGGACCATTGCTACAATTCGGTTAAAGTTAAGGGACAATTTCTCCAGTTGAATTAAAGTTAAGGGACCAAATGTAATGGATTTTTAGTTGAGGGACCATAGCTGCACGTTTTGATGAGTTGAAGGACCAATGGTAATGGATTTTTAGTTGAGAGACCATTGCTTCAATTTGATTAAAGTTCAGAGACCATAGCTACAATTTACTCAGATATTTATCGATACTCTTATCCTGGGATTTGTATGAGCTTTTCACTTCATTTTCCATTAATGTTGAAGGTTGACAGGATTTGCCTTTTTATCTTCCATTGCTCATCCTTCCTCTTTCTCTCTTTCGTTTCTAAGATTCGCATCTTTGTTTGGGTCATTGGATGCATTTCCGGAATCAATTGGCCATAGACAAATGGATGGAGTAACTGCCCATTTCTAGGGATGGGTAAATACCTATTGGTTATAAGCAAGGAAGAAAATATCGGTAATATCGGAAATATCGGTAGTCCGAAAACACGGAAATATCGATGGAAATATCGGTAAAATATCGATATCGATAAAAATTACATGGAAACCACGGAAATTGTAAGAAAAACTTGGAAATTTTTAATGAAACTTTGTAGGATGTTTATTTAGTCAATTATCTATTAGTTTATCACAAAAAATTGGAAGGAAATGCATTGCATGATGGATTTAACTTATTTAAGTTGATTATATAGCGAGCTGGCAAACATTGTGAGTGTAGAAAATATGTAGTAATTAATGAAAGAAGTTTAAACACACCATAATCATTTATATATAATTAATTAGTACAATATTTGGAGGTTTTATTTAGGATATTAAAAAAAAAAAGGGAAGTGAATAAAATGATGAAGAATAATGTGCCGAATTTGACACTTTAAATTTCTTACACATAAGAATAAGACTAAACTTTAATTTGGATGCCGATTATGTTTTTTCAAGTTTATATAAAGTAAAAGAATTGAATTTTGGAAACCAGGAGTGTGTCAATTGAATTTTGGCCGGCGTGCAAGGTATCAATCTCTTCGTCTCGTCGAGTAGTACAACTTTCCTTTTTGTTTCACTCAATTTCGTTGAGTATTGAAAAAGTTATACTCATTTGAATCTTACCCAGTTTCCGGCGACCTCAGTGGCTTTCGAGGCAATTTCCGGCCAAACCACAATGAGTCAGACGTCGTGTAAGGTACCATTCTCTTCGTCTCTTCGAGGGCTACAAATTTCCTTTTCGTTTCACTCAATTTCGTTGCGTATTGAAAAAGTTATACTCATTTGAATCTTACCCAATTTCCGGCGACCTCAGTGACTTTCGAGGCAATTTCCGGCCAAACCACGGCGAGTTGGCCGGCGTGCAAGGTATCAATCTCTTCGTCTCGTCGAGTAGTACAACTTTTCTTTTTGTTTCACTCAATTTCGTTGAGTATTAAAAAAGTTATACTCATTTGAATCTTACCCAGTTTCCGGCGATCTCAGTGACTTTCGAGGCATTTTCCGGCCAAACCACGACGATTCAGACGTCGTGTGAGGTACCATTCTCTTCGTCTCTTCGAGGACTGCAACTTTCGTTTTTGTCTTGCTTGATTTCGTTGAGTTTTGACAAAGTTATGGCCGTTTAAAGTGGGTGTAAATTTTCGGCCGAAATTCTGATTTTCTTCCTTGAGTGACTGAGTCCCACATCGCCCAGCGAGGGCAGTGAGCAAGCCAAAATTGCCTATAAAAGGCACATTCACCTCCTCAGAAAGCTTGTCTTCATGTCTTGGTTGGCCCTCTGGGCTTTGATCAAGTGTAGTATGTTGAGATTTCTCGACATATTAAGTATTTTTGAATATTTTATTACGATATTTTCGATAATTTTAAAAATATCGCGATATTATCGATATTATTGATAATATCGTGATATTTTGACGAAAATTATTTGGATAGTTAAAAAAATATCGGATTTTAAAAAAAATGATAATATCGGCGAAATATCGCCGATATTATCGATTTTTTATTCCTTGGTTATAAGTAACCGCGGTTATCCATCCATTTAAATTAAACCGTTACGGTTATGGATAACCGTTTAGATAAATAAACGGTTATGGGTATAACCATTTACCCGTGAAATTTAAATGGGCGGTTATAAGTATTAACCGCAGTTATAAACGGGTAACCGTTTACCCATTTATTTTATATATGTAAAATTAACATAAACCATATTTTTGATCCAATAATACTTAGCACCCAATAAATTAGCAAGGAATTCATCGGTCATTCTCTCAATAACATTGCTAAAGGAATGATGATTCTTATCATCAAGGAATTCGCCAAATTAATTTAAATTCCTTGCGGGGAACCGTGAAATTGACATAAATGCTATGATCGAAATGTCTTCTAAACAATTTTTGTAACCCAATAATACTTAGCAAATATTATATTTACCTTCATTGGTAATAGTTAAAAATATCGTCCGTAAGCTATTATTTCAATTATTAGAATGGTATAAGGACTTAAAAAATTAAAATACGGAAATGTATGATGAATGTACCTATAACGGTGTTTAATTGTCAAAAAAGAAAAGAAAATTATGACAATTTTTTTTAATTTTCAAGTTGTTAAAAAACATGTAGACGGGTGAAAAAGGGGTAATGGTAAAAAAAAAAGGATAAACGGGGTTAAAAAGGGTAAACGGGTATACGGTTACGATTAAATGGATATGCGGTTATGGGTATGGTTAACCGTTTATAAACGATTATATGTATGGGTATAAGGCAATTGCCCAACGAGTAAATGGTTATGCGAGTATGAGCATAAACGGTTATGGGTATATAACCACGGTTACCCGCCGGTCATAACTGTTGCTCATCCCTACCCATTTCATTGTAAGGTAGTATGCACTTGCAAGAACATGGTTCATGAACCGTAGACTAGTCGCTTGGTTCAACAATTTGTCCGTTTGATTGTACGGTAGTATGCAAGCACATGGTTCATGAAGCATGGATGGAGTCACTTTTGGTTTTGGGTTGGTATATAAGTAGTTGTTCAAATGTGGCCTTATGTTGTAGCAATGTGGATTTGATAAGTCAGAGTTGAGGTCAAGGTGTTTGGGCGAGGCCCTTGAGGGACTCGGGTGATCGTATGATAAAGTACATTATAGAAACTACCATAAAATTACGGGTGTTTGCTAGAAATGTTGATTGTCCTGTTTTTTAAACCTTTAAAGTTGATCCATGTTAAATTGTTTGTATCTTATTTAAAGTGAAGAAGGACGAAAGAAGAAATTTAACTGGAGGAAACTAGAATAAGATCAACTTGAATGAAATGGAAGTTGCATTTGCGGATTTGGGTTCCGCTGTTGACCCTAAAAACTATCAAGCCTACGTGGTGCGCAGGCCGTAATTAGTAAGCTAACTACGTCTTTCGGTTGTATGCGGGGCATGCCAACTCGTCGGCCGAGCTCGGCCAAGGAGTAAAATTTGTCGATGTTGCGTTGGGTGCGCTGCTAACTTCTTGATCTTGCGATTGCGGCTATGGAAGGAACACGTCTCGGCCTTTGGGTTCAAGAGCTTGAAGACAAGGCTGCTAGTTCTGCGAAGTTCAATATCAAATTCGGCTTTCAATGTGCCGAATGTAATAACTTGTAACACCTCACTTCGCTGAAAAGGCTAATGAGATGACCTATGCCAATAAGGATTCGAAAATCCTTCTCGATCGAGACTTGGATAGATAACCAGTCGGTCTCGACGCAGTGCTATTTATCCAAACTGAAGGTGCTTCGCGGTCGGTTGATTCTACGGCAACAGTACTGTTTATCCAAATTGAAGATGTGTCGGCGAAAAAGAAAATAAAAAAAATCTCAAAGTTGTTGAAAGGGTTTGCGCAGGGCAGTTTTGTGTGTTGAATTGGAGGTCCTCTCAAATATTGCACGATGTCTTGTATTTATAGGGTTGGATATCTGCTTGGCACAACCTGATAATATTGTAGAGTCCAGCTGCAACTCAAACTTGTAGAGCAAAAATTGATCCGTGTCAAAGGCCTATCCTTCAGATTGCTATCTGTGGCTTTAAACCTATCTAGGCTTCTAGTCTTATCACATCATAATCAAAACTCCCATCAATACCTTGCTTTATCTCATTAAGACTCCCAATGCAACAAAAGCCTTCTTTTTCCATGACGGATGTCCAAGTGCAACCATACATGTAAATTAAATTATAATTTAATTGCAATATCAGCTAATCACTTAAGATACCATCTTCCATCAAATACCACTTTGTATCAAGAGTCCTAATGATGCATGACTCACGTGGCCAAAGCAATATCACACCAAAAAAACATATTCTCTAGTATCCTATTTTGCATGCCTACCCGATGTGCTCGAGATAACTGTATAGATAATTTTAATTTATCATCTAAGAGATAAATATATGATTAAAAAATCATAATGTTATCCTTTAAATAATAATAAAAAATTATCTTAGTAAATCCAATAGTTTAGAATTTGCTCATTCAACGATCTCGATCACTTAGGCCGATTGTGTAATTTTGAGTCCAAACATTCGCTTACAACAAAATGTGATGTACTTTTTTCTTGGCATTGCAAGTCATAACGCGGGCATTAGAAATTAGAAGAAATAATCATGTTCATTAGTTGGAGAACTAGAATCTTGAGGCATGGAATCTGAGATGGTAGTGCATGAAGGAGGGTGCCACTGCAAGAATGTAAGATTGCGAGTGAAGGCGCCTAGCAATGTTGTGGCTTGGAGTTGCAATTGCTCAAACTGCTCTATGAGGGGTAACACCTCTTTCATTGTCCCTACTGAAAGATTTCAACTTTTGAATGATTCTGAGCAATTTCTTACCACTTACAACTTCGGTATTCATATGGCAAAGCACACATTCTGTAAAGTTTGTGGGATAACTTCGTTCTATCGTCCACGCTCAAACCCTGATGGGGTCGCCATCACATTTAGGTGTGTTGATCCTGGAACACTCGCCCACGTTGAGATTAAGTATTACGACGGGCAAAATTGGGAAGCCTCGCACAGTCAAACAGGCATTGCGTCGCAGTCTAAAGTGCAGACTCTACAAATTATAGGTTGACGCAGTCTAAAGTGCGTCTTACTCTACTCTTTGTCTCTGTCTCTGTCATTCTCTATGTGATTCTGTATTCCGTAATGCCATTTTTTCTTCTAAAAAAAACCTTATTGCAAGTTCCATTTCCATTTCAAATTTTGTGTTATGCTTTGTGCTACTAATTCATATCTCCATGCACTTATCGTTAGAATATGAATTAGTGGTACAATACTTATCTCTTATGTAGGTTGATTTTTGTGAGAGTGTCAATTGAATATGCATGATTTTGGAATGAGAGAATCAATGGAACCAAACAGTAGATGTTTTCGCAAACAGCTGGGCTAGGTTATGGAAAATTGTTTAAGCGATGACCGAAACTAAATTATTTTAGAAACTATGGTCAATTTTTTTTGTCATTTCGTTTATTCAGAAGTTACTAACTGGGGGCTGGATTAAGTTTGATAGAAGGGAGTGTATGTAATTGAAGAAATTCAAACAGTACCTTGGGTTGTAATTGCTGAGATTTTTGCTATGGTGCAGTTTTGTCCCTAATGGTAATTTGAATTCTGAATTTGAATTATGGGGTTTTTAAGCCGTTTGAAGCTGGACAAGCTCGGGTCCTTTCCATATTATAGAAACTTTGCTAAGTTACCACATTCAACAAGTGGCAGTCTCCATTTCCGGTTGGTATTTATGTAGTAGTGTTTAATTTGATTATTGGGATGCCAAACTTTAAGAATTTGTGTTTAATTTGATTCTTTGGTATATTGATTATTTGATATGCTTAGTTAATTAGCTAAGAATTGGTTTACATTTAGATGATCATATATATATATATATATATATGATTTTGGACTGTAGTTTTTCTCTAAGTTAATTTGTTTTGATTCAATGGGTTAGTGAGTTAAGGTTGTTGTTAACTTTCTGTTTTCTTATTGAATTTGCTTTGATTCAATTGGGTTAGTGAGCTAAAGTGCAAAAGGGGGGGGGGGTTTAGGTTTCCAAATGGCCCTTATGGGTTGTGAGGTTAGAGGATTTTAACTTTTGAGACTTACCCTTTGTTTGGTGCACTTTCACAAATTGAGTCCATTATACCGTCACAATTTAAGTTACTTTTGTTGTATATGTTTGTTTCCACTTTGAATTCTTAATCTCAGTCTTACTGCTGTTTCGCAGGTTAGATCAGGCTTATATTGTAGAATCGTGATATGGTTTTGCTGCTACCTTTAATCTACGGGTTCTTAGCCATACATTTCAATCAAGACTTTGGTATGTTATGAACTTCGATACGTTATTTCCCCATGCTTTGCGTTTCAGCCAGTGCGATTTTAGAATTTTTTAACTAAACCTTTGGTTTCTTCGTCGTTTGTTCTATTCTTTGTTTCTCATTCTTTGTTGTCTCTTGTTACCTTTGTTGTCTCTATCACCTCTGATTGTCCAAAGGTCCGATGGTACTTTTTTGTTTTTTTAGGGTTTAAATAATGTCTATGCAATTCTGTTATTTTTTTAAAATTTCTTGTTGTTTTTGTGATTCTAATTTAACCAATTGTTCTTAATTCTTTATCAAATGTTGTTAGGCATCTTATATGTTTTTTGTTGGTTGCTTGCTTTCTTTATTGCATTCTCACTTTTCTAAATTGTTCTTCGAAGGTCAGTTACTTTGGTTGGTTGGTGTTTCGTTAGGTTTTTCTAGTAGTCAACTCTTTCATCCTCCCCAAGGTGCTTTCATAAGTGCTGTTAATAACTGCAATCTCTCAACAAAACAGACCTATTTCCACACAAAAAAAAATCAGAACTTCCATATTTAAATTTTTAAAATTTTTTACTGTGTTATTCTAAGACCTACAAGCTAAACAGTTTTTTTTTTCTAAAAAACATAGATATTGATGCTATATTTAATTTGTGATTCAGGGTAAATAAAATGGTGAAAGAGGTTAATCGAAGCGAACAACAAATTCTAGGAGGAGTTTTGGTTAAAAAATTAAAGGAAATGATTGAGGCTCGAAACAATGCAAATATTCAAAATACGGTACAAATATATAGAGAAACTGCCACAGGACCCAATACAAAGAAATCAATGAAAATTGAAAAAACAAGGCTGGGTTTGAGTGTTTATGGTAATGGTGCAAATCGAAACAAATTGGTGGTCCACACTATCCATTCACCTGAAAATCATAGTAATTCGCCGAAAGAACAAGTTCCGTTGGGAGAAGAAGTTTAGCATTTGTTTTTTTGGGGGGTTTTCGATGAGATCTACAAGTTTGGTTGCTGCAACAAGATTGGAATTTTGTTGCTCTTCCTTGCCTCCACCATAATAGTGTTCTGGGTTTTCAATGTATAGAAATGGGACGGGTGTTAGCTAAGATAAAGGCCGTGTAAACCTTTTTTGTTCGGTCATGACATTAATAATGTAAACAATTAACCTTTTACTGTTTTAAGGATATTGTGTTGGCATTTGGGATTATGTTTCTCTGCTTATATATTTTTAGCATTTATGTTGTTGTTGATATGATCCTTTGAATCATGCTTCTTTGCTGGTTATACACTTTTAAGACATTTGTTGTATTAATGTTTTGGTATTATTGGTCAAAGGGCTGTTCTCATGACCAAATTGTTTATTTCCTTATATGGTATCTTTTTTGCACCTTTTTGGTGTAGTTCTATCTAGTTGTTGAATGTTTTTTGTTGGCAATAATCTTATTGTACTAGAATTATGTTTCTTTCCTTATATTTTTACGTCATTTCTACCATTGATAGAATCTTTTAGCCAATGCTCTTTTGCTGGTTATGCATTTTTAAGGCGGTTGTCTTGATGTTATGGTTTTCTTAGTCAGCGAGCCGTTCTCATCATCGAATATTTGCTTTGCTTATGTCGTCTCATGTTGAACAATGCCATTGTGTACAGCAATGTTGCTAAAATTCAGCAAATTTGTTTTCCAATTGTTCCTCACTCCCTAAGAATTATATTTGTGTGGATGTTTGTGTTGTACGAATTCTTTGTTTGCAGCCATATCAAGATTCTTCAAAATAGTGGTGGTTAATTAATTAATGTGGGTTTTAGGTTGGTGTTTCAAGTGGGGAAGAAGGTGTGGATAGGGGATTTATATTGTTATTCTCGATTGGTTTTAACTATTTGAATATAAAATGCATGAATAGCATATGACAAATGAAAGAATTTGAAATAGAAGGGGTGAGTGTTGTATACAAACGGTGGGTTAAAAGGTGGTGAAGCAAGATTAATAGTAATGGTTTCGTGGTTGTGTCAATCGTTGTGAAAAGCATTGCACCTTGCAAGAATGGTCAATCTCACATTTGTCTCTCTCTAAACAATTTCAAATTGGTTTTTAGACAGATGCATATAAAAACCTTTAACTTTGTTGCTTCTATTGACGCGAAAAATACTCATATCTCGCTTTTACAATTTGATTAGTGGTTGGTTAGATTTACCTATTTCTTTTACAAACTGTTTGGTTTTACGTACTCCGTTTGTTTTTCTTCGTAAAAGTATATTAAAACTGCCTCATGAAACTAATTCAAATTATTCAACCTATGGATAATACATTCAATTCAATATCTTTTAAATCTCACAATGTGTTTCAAATTCAAAGTAAGTAGGTTTGTTGCACGTTCTTCGTCTTTAGAATATTCTAAAGAGGCCGATTTGTATTATCAGGGGGAGAAGAAAGATATATATGATTAATTTAGTTAATTTTTTTGTCATTTGCTTTTCTTTCCGTATAGTTTATAGTGTGATGTCCAACATTTAAGTAGGCCCCAATGATATCATATGCTTTTTCGTTGAGAGCAACCTATAAATTGATTGATAGATAAACTATTCAATGCTAGCATCAGCTAAATCCTCTCTAAAATTGGTTTACTTGGCACATATTTCTATAATATTTTCATACAAAATGTGTTATATTCTCTCTATATTCGGTTTACAAAGGCACGACAGCATTTTTTTGCCCTTGGATATTCAAAACTAAAATTAGTTTTACATTGTTAATTTGTTTAATTAGCATCTGGTTTGGTGAACTCTGGTATGTTTGATGGAACTAAAGTGTGTCATAGAAGTATGACAGTTATTATAATAGTTAACAGTGGATTATTGCACAATAAACAAAACACATTTTATCTGGGTTCCATTTTTGGAATGAGCATGTGTATCTCATTGTATGTAGAAGTTATTTTAGTTGAAGTAACACGCTTAACATTTGTATTTAGGAGTTCTGTAATTGTCCTAATATGTTTTTTGGCTTGGAAAATTTTAGATGAGAAATACTAGATAATATAATCAGACGTAACTTACATTTCAATGTTCTTGGGTACAATAGTTTATTATTATCTCAGATAAAGCATATAACTAACATGTTAAATTGTACTGATAATACTTACAGAAACCTAGCAGTAGAATTTGTGATTGTTACATCCTAAGTTGGTGTAATGTAAAAAAGATTCAAGCCATCAAAACTACACTGAATCATAATTCTAAAAAAGAGGCAGTTAAAAATCAACAACGTTTATAAACATGCTGTGAGAGAACTGATTTCAAAACACATTTTAACAACTTTATCCAGCTAATCATTCATAACATTATCAAGTATAAATAATTGGTTGTCGGTTAAACCCATCTGAGATACAAAAAAAATTTAACATTTCAAATCAAAATTATGATCATTTATGTTGCTCTGTTCAATAATATCTCCAATATAGTGAAAGTTGTACAATGCAAAACAAATTGGTTTGAGTTTGATTTTAGGTAAACATATGCATCCAAGGTAATGAAATCACATCATGTGTTTCTATGATTCCCTAAACATATTTAATGATGATGTTTTCCAATGCTTACGAGATCAGACATTGTGGATGGCAAAATTATGATCATTTATGTCGCTCTGTTCAATACCATCTCCAATATGGTGAATGTTGTACAATGCAAAACAAATTGGTTTGAGTTTGATTCTAGGTAAACATATGCATCCTAGGTAATGAAATCACATCATAGGTTTCTATGATTCCCTAAACAGATTTAATGATGATGTTTTCTAACGTTTACAAGATCAGACATTGTGGATGTCAACTTTAATCTTCAAACTTTCTTATAGTCGTAGTTTCTCATGATTTATGTAATCATGTTAGGCTACAAAAAAGTATTTTCACCTATTGTGTGCATGTCCCATCTTTAAAGTATTGAAGCACACATCATTTCATTCATATATATGTCTATATTTTCTCTTTCTTTTTCTAGCTTTTGTAATTTCAGTTCTAATTGTTGGGATCCTACATTACTACTTGGTAGCGTTTGTGAGCAGCTACGCTTACGTTTCTATATCAGTTAGATTTCTTAACCTTTAAACAACCATCACCTCATTTGTTTCTGTTTTTTTTTTTGTGGCCTTGCACATGCAATCATCGATGGATACTTTTTATTTTTATTTTTATCATGGATGCTTTATTATTTAATCTTTATGCTGGTTTCCTTTATCACAACTTTTTTTTTACAATTATAAACGATTTTTATCCATACTTTTTACCCTTTATCAGCTATGCATATGATATATTTGTGTTTTATTGACTACTTGATTTAATGAATTGTAGTCCACTGCTAATTTCATATACTTAACAAAGTTTTTTGCTTTGTGTATTGCTTTTATTAAATAACAAACCGCTTTTATTTCTATGTGTTTTTCCCATTTATGTAGTTTTATGTCTGCACGAATACGTCAATGTAGAAAGGCCATTGGAAATCAATATCCCGTTTTGCATGAGTTTGTTGCGGATGTTGATCTTAGTGAATTAAACTTGCAAGATGTTCTCACCGATTACAATGACAAATATAATGATGTTTCATGCTCTTTTCCACTTTTAGAAAACCAAAACAAACCACCCCAAACATTTGCATTAAATTTCAAACAAAATATTCCCATCAATGATGTTTCTGCCCCACATTTGTCACATGTGACAACTTCTCATCCTATTTTTGTGCAAAAGTTTCTTGCTGATCGTGGCACTGTGCACAATATGTTGGCCAGTGATGCTCAAGGCAATCATGTTGCCCTCAACCCGCTCATTACTGGACATGCTACTTATAAAAATAATAGAAAAAAGTATGCAACTTTTTAACATAATTCTATTCACATTTTATTGCTAATTTCTAGACATCACTTTTCTCCGCCAGTTAACTTCTAGTTGTTCATTTGATGGATGATTCTGTTAATCTTTGTTTCTATAGGGATTGATCCATAATATATTAATTTTGGCTTAAGAAACTGCCAATGTCAATATTGCAGTGCCTTTTTTTGGTCTACAGAATAAAGGGTAACGAATGCTTCATCTGGTTCTACCCCCCAGTTTACTATGTGTTGCATGAGTCAAAAAGTTACATTCCCATGCATTAAACTCACCCTTGCTTATTTAGATCATTTGTTGAATCCCAAAATTCTCTAAGCTGCTTGAAATTTAAAACAAATGTCATATCATATAATTCAATGATGGCGTTTACTTCAATGGGAGCCAAAGACGATGCGTTGATCAACAAGGGTTGGGGTCCTTATGTTTTTAAGATTAATGGTCAAGTGCATCATTTAATGGATTCTTTGTTGCCTACAGAGGACGAAAATCCTAAATTTGCACAATTGTACATTCCTGATACTCAAAATGAAGTCAACAATCGTATTGGTTGCTTTGGTGGATCAAAAATCGTTGAAACACACCATCAAGATGTTGTTCATGGCCTCATTAAAATGTTGGATGAACATAATGAGGTTGTTCAACCTTTTAGAATCGCTAGATATAAGATTGATAAATGGTTCACAACTCATTTACGTTTGTGTTTGTACGGTGCACAGGGTAACCATGATGCATAATATAATTTACCGGCGTGTGATGAGATTGGTGGATTGATAGTAGGGGATATTGGTGAATTTCACACTGAAAGAGATATCATTATGGAACATAGGATGGAAGGCTTATAACGAATCACAAAGTTTCATCCTAAGTACATGGCTCTACAATATCCTCTCATTTTCCCATACGGTGAAGATGGATATAAGAAAGGCCTTCCTTGGAATCCAAATTTTAAAGGAAAAAAACCAAAGACTAGAGGAGTATCAATGAGACCGTTTCTTGGTTATCAAATTCAAGATACACCAGGACGCAACAACACCCTGATGAAAGGTGGCAGACTGTTTCAACAATATTTAGTTGATGCATATGCAACGTTTGAAGAAGATATGTTAGATTTCATTAGGGCAAATCAAGATTCTTTTAGAACTGAAGGTCTTAAAGGAATTCATGAAGCGCCCAAAGTAGGAAATACAAACAGTTCTACGCTTGGCAAAATTGTCATTTTGCCAACTTCGTTTACTGGCAGTGTTAGATATATAATAAATAATTATCAAGATGTCATGGCCATACGCCGTCACTTTGGAAATCCTGATTTATTTATCACTTTCACCTGCAATGCTAAGTGGCCTGAAATTATTGAAGATCTACGTGATAAACCTGATTGTAAAGTTGAAGACAGGCCTGATATAGTCTCCAGAATTTTTAAAGCAAAGCTTAATCATATGATTAAGTTCATCAAATTAGACCAACCATTTGGTGATGTTGAATCTGGTTAGTTCATCATTCATACTCATTTCTTCTTTTATTTGTTTATTCATTTTCTCACTATATGTGTAGACCATTAAGTTTTAAAATTTTTGCATTTTTTTTCTAAAACAGTGATTTACACGGTGGACTTCCAAAAACGAGGTCTTCCTCATTGTCACATATTGGTTTGGGTAAACAAGTATTTTAAATATCATTCTCCCTATGATATTGATTCTATCACTTCGGTTGAAATGCCTAATGAAGAATCTGATAATGTTGGATTCGATGCAGTTTCTCAATATATGATCCACGGGGCATGTGGTCTTGCAAATCAATTTTCACCTTGCATGAAAGAAAACAAATGTTCTAAAAAATTTCCTAAACCTTTCACAAGTGAAACCACTTTTTCAGATGATGGTTTCGTTGCATATAAGCGCCGAGATTTCAATAATATATTTTTCTAAAAAATGGAATCAAGCTTGATAACACATTTGTTGTCCCTTACAATCATGAGCTATTATTAAAATATCAAGCACATATAAATGTTGAATCCTGCTGTCAATCAACACTAATCAAGTATCTATTTAAGTACATAACTAAAGACGTTGATCGAGTTAGAGCTGTTTTTTAGGATGAAGAGTTTGATGAGGTTGTGGCTTATCTAAATTGTAGATATTTATGCCCTTACGAAGCAGTTTGGAGATTGTTACAATTTCACATTCATTTTAGAGAACTATCAGTTGAGAGGTTACATGTACACCTTCCATTTGATCAAAATGTTATTTTCAAAGATGCAGATGATCTAAACTATGTTGTTAACTGCTCTAAGCTCGAAAGCACTATGTTAACACAATTGTTTGAAACCAATGTCCAAGAGCCTGATGCACGTAAGTTATCTTACGTTGAATTTCCTACCAAGTATGTTTGGAAAAATGACAAAAAACAATGGAACCGTAGAAAACAAGGCAAGTCTCTAGGTAGAGTTGTATACATTCACCCTGTTGCTAGTGAATTATACTATTTGAGGTTGCTGCTTAACCACCAAAAAGGCAGCTTTAGTTTTGACCATTTAAAGACCGTCAAAAACATTCTTCAACCATCTTTCCAAGATGCATGCAACTCTCTTGGTTTATTAGGAGATGACAAAGAATTGAATAGCGCTATGTTAGAAGCGATTGTTATAGCATCATCTTTTCAATTAAGGGAATTGTTTGTCACATTGGTTCTCTTTCGTGATGTTACTGATCCATCAACTTTGTTTGAAGCACATTGAAAAACAATGTGCGATGACATTTCCAAAAGTATACTTAATGCTTTTGGATTGCAAGACGTCTCCAAATACCAAGATGAGCTAAAAAATTCTCTTTTGTATGAGTTAGATAAATTGTTTACAGCTTCAAATAGTTCTCTATCAAAGCATCACCTACCGACAACCGAACAATCTAATGATGGATAGACTTAAAAATAGGAGTTTAAGAGAAGAGTTAAGTTACGACTCAAACTCAATGAAACAAGAGCATTCGTTCCTTATCAGCTAGCTAAACAAAGAGCAAAAAAATGTTTATGACTGTGTGATGGAAACGATTGACAACAACAAATTTGACCTCTTTTTTGTGCATGGTCATGGTGGTACAGGCAAAACTTTTTTATGGACTACCATCATTGCTAGAATTAGATCCCAAAATCAAATCGTTTTAGCAGTAGCTTCATCTGGAATTGCCTCCCTTTTACTTCCTGGTGGAAGAACAACTCACTCTAGATTTAAAATTCCTATCAACATCACAAATTGTTCGGTTTGTGAAATTAAAAAAGGAACTCATCTTGCAAAACTAATCACTGAAGCTGCTCTCATTGTTTGGGATGAAGCCCCCATGAATCATAAAAAAAATGTTTTGAAACTCTAGATCGGTCCCTCCGTGATGTTCTTAAAGGGTCAAAACCAGGCTTTGACCATTTACCATTTGGGGGTAAACCGATTCTTTTCGAAGGTGATTTCAGGAAAATTCTTCCTGTTGTTCCAAACGGTAACATTGCTAACATTGTTCAAGCTTCATTAACAAGTTAATACCTTTGGTCCTACTTAACTATTTTTTTTTTTTTGAAACAAAACATGAGGCTTTCGAAAACAGGTCTTGACGTAGGGGAAGAAAAATAACTTGCTGATTTTGCAAAATGGATACTAGATATTGGAAACGGTACTGTTATCAAATCTATATCTTCAATTGATGAAGCAACCTCTTGGGTTGAAATTACAATACCTTATCCATTTTGATGAAGATCCCATCAAAGCAATGGTTTCAACAGTGTATACAAATTTCAAAACCAATTTATGAGATGTTTCATATCTAAAAGAAAGAGCTATTGTGACACCACGAAATGATACAACCATTGACATAAACACTTTTGTATTGGGTATGGTCCCTGGCGAAAGTTGTACCTATCTAAGTTTTAATTCGATGTCTTCTACAACGGAAAATATAGAAAATGTAGATGTTCTTTATCCAATGGAATTTTTAAACCAACTTGATTTACCTGGTTTACCACACCACAAGTTGGCTTTAAAAGTTGGTGCCCCGGTGATGTTAATAAAAAATTTAAACCAAAGTGTTGGGTTATGTAATGGAACACGGTTAGTGGTAACATAATTAAACGACAGAGTTGTACAAGCAAACATTATTACAGGAAGCAACATTGGTGAAAGAGTTTATATCCCGAGGATAATTATTGAATCATCTCAACATAAATATCCCTTTACCATATGAAGACGACAATTCCCTCTTAAAATTTGTTATGCGATGACAATCAACAAAAGCTAAGGACAATCCTTGAAATTTGTTGGCCTATTTCTATCACAAACTGTTTTTTCTCATGGCCAACTATATGTTGCGCTATCCAGGGTGACCTCAAAAAGAGGTCTCAAAATTGTTATTGCTCACAATAGTGACATGCCTTACGGTTATACAAAAAACATAGTTTATAAAGATGTTTTGAAACATTTACATGAAGGTATACTTTCGGCTTAACATTTTGTCATTCGTTTATTTTTGTAAACGTACATCCACCATATATTTGATAAATCACCTTATTCAATGTTTAATTTAATTTACTTCTTAAATTTCATTATTGTAGATTGATGAAGCTGATGCCAATTCGTTTGCTAAAGGCGTATCAACTAGGAAACAAACTGCAAATTAGGGTTTAAAGGATGTGGATAACAAACAGCATATGAGAAGTTCCTCAACCTACAAGTTTTGATGTTGTCTTCGTTGATAAACAAGTAAGATTTTTACGCCTTTTTACTTATTGTCAAATGCTAATTTTTATGCCTTTTTACTCATCAGACCTATTCTAAAGTTCATAAACTAAATCATCTATGAATTTCACTACTCAATTATACATCATTTAAAATAATTAATATTTGTCTCATAAATTGTTTTGCTATCTACGATATTAGGCCTCAACATTCATTTTTATGATAGATCTAACAAGTTCATGGAGGTCAACAACAAATTTTCTTTTCCTTACTTTATCTTCTTTGTTATTACATCTGTACAAATGAAAACAAATTTGTGTTTTACAACGTTGCTTCAATTGCCGGCAATTTTAACTTTTAAAACAATGTTCACTATTATCTTCCATATGATCTTACATAATATCTCTATAGCCACAACTATGCTACACTAACTGCTTACATGCTTCCTACACCATCAACATTAAATGTTCTCCCACATTTAGTATTTTGGCCTCTTTTTTTTCTTTTTTTTTCTAAATGGAGGATGCGGTTCATGCAACCATGAAAGCTCGAGACATACAGTTTTTTAAGGAGCACCTCAAGGTTGGTGAAGCATACGAAATCAACAAATTTCGTGTCATTCACAACAAGACATCAAGTAAGATTGTCCCTCATGCCACCATCCTTGAATTGAATAGGAAAACTGTTATTGTTCCTATTAACAAAACAAGACAAGATATTCCAATGCAGTGGTTCAATTTCATCGAGTTTGAGCAGCTTCACAACAAAATTGATAGAGATGTTGAGCTTACAAGTAACCAAGTTAGTTTTAAACGTTGGTCCAAAATCTAAAACAATCGATCTTTTTTTCTTGCCTACAATCCACACTCACTCTCGATGCTAAATATCACAAGTAGATGTATTTGGTTGCTTAACGGCTGTGCAGCCAACTAAAGAGATCACTATCCAACGCACAAGAATTGCAAAGAATAGAAATCTTAATCTGCAAAATATTAGGTTACAACTTTGTACATTAAATTCTAAATGCAATTTACACCTTTGATACAGTATTCATGGAGTATTAAAAATAATCACCTTTTAAATTACTTACAGGGGTGAAACAATGAGAGTCACTTTATGGGGAGAGACTGCCACAACTTTTGATGATAGCGAAATACAAACATTGTTGCCACCTGTATTTGTTGCTTTGACAAGCCTTAAAGTAAAACTATACCGGGGTGATAATCCAAAATGCCTTATCTAGCTCCTAAAAGTTTCAATTTCTTTATTCTTATCTTTTATGTCTAGGCAACCCTGTTCTCAAAAGCACATAAGCAACTGTTTATGTGTTTAATCCAGACATTCCACAACACCTTGAATATAAACACAGTTAAACCAACAACCTTTCTTTAATATTTTTCTCATTTATGTTTCTTCATTTTATTTTTCTCACCCAAAACATTTACAACATAGGTTTGAGCATTTGAGATCACCTGTTCGGATCCTGCCTACCTCAGCAGATATAAATGCAGGCTGTCCTACCGGTAGTGGTGCTGAGTAAAAAATGATCGACGATTTGCTTTTGCTTGATCCTGCGTTACACAGGGTTAGTCTTTCATCACCAACCTATTTACAAAAATCACTACTTTTTAAAAACATAAAGTTTGTGATGCATCTTGCGTAACTGCTACTTGCTTTGTTTCTCTTTCTCTATAAATTTATTCTCCATGTTTTCTGAGGTGATGGTTTAATATCTTTGACCATTTGAAAACCCTTTGATTCAATAACAGAATGAAAGTTTCACATGCAAAGCAACTATTGTTGGAGTCGATTTGGCTAGGGGTTGGTCGTACAAGTCTTGCCCATCTTGCCACAAAACTGTAAAGAAAACGTTTGAATCGTTTGAATGCAATGAACATGATCTGATAAACAAACTACCCGAACCTTTGTAATATTCTTTTCCATCTATTTACATTTTCCGTTATATTTAGTTGTTAAGTCATTTTTACATTTCTTATCGTTATAAAATTCATAACTAATAACATTTTTGTACCTACGTTATCTCAACAATGTCTTTCTGTATATCTTTATACTTCAAGGTTCAATCTACAAATTCACGCTCAACTATACACACAAACAAAAAGGTTTCTTGAACCAACATATACTTTTACATTCCCGCTTATGCCTCACTTCATCTTTCACTCATATCTCATTGCATACATACAAATAATTTTGGAGTTGTCTGCATCTCTATTACAATTTAACTAATGTTGCTGTTATCAAAGATTGTGATAATCTACAACTGCACAGTTTTCCCTAATTCTTTTCATATATTAATGATGATACATGAATCATACTTAATATATGAAAAGAATTTATACCTAAATAATTTGTCTATCTTTATGTCGATATTCTTCACGCATGTCCAATATTACAATGGTTCTACTACATTTTATAAATTGCTCACAAGATTGGTATTAATAGTAATGATTGCCTAACAACAAGATATTCTCCTCTTGCACAGGTTCAAGATCGACCTTATCGTAGAAGATAGCACGAATCAACACAACTTCCTCATGATAAGACATGCTAAAAAGATGCTTCGTGTCCCTTGCCATACTTTGGTGATAGAGGACGGCTATGACGATCCTTTCATCCTACCACCAATTCTTAAAACTTTGGTCGGCAAGACAAAACAATTCCAAATCTCTTTTGGAAATCAAAACACTAACTTCGGGAAATCGTTAATGGACTACTCCATGACCAAGACCTCTCCAACCCAACGATTGCCTCAATCAAGCCACAAGCATCGACTACCACCGCAGGAAAACAAGTTATGAGCCAAACAACCCCCGCTCTGTTAATGACTTCCTAGCTGCTACAACAACGACCCCAACCAATTGAACCGACCAAAACCTCAAAGAGAGTGTTGTTCACTGATGAAGCCAACAAATCTGACAGGTAAAGATTACTCTTGGCTGTATGTTTTGATGTTAATAAAAAAACTATCAACCAATCTCTTTGCACCATTGTTTCACCCAGTTTTCCATAACTATCACATTTCTATATATCCTTATATATTTTCCCTTAATTCACAGCAAGAAACTCATAACGAGCAAATAGATACAACCAATTTTGCAAGAATTGCTGGTGAATTCCACAATTTGATTGTCCCCAAAATTGAACCCACCGAAAAAGTGTCGATTGCCGCACAAGACAAAATCTCAGGCAAAAAAAATCAAAAGAAAGGTAAACTACAATTTGCTTTCCACCCACACACCTAAATGGTTTCCATGGTAAGAACGTTTCTTAAAATGTTATTTCTATTTTTTTGCTATAGTGTGGAAGATGTCTGCTCTCAGAAGAAATGCACAACCACAATCTCCGTCATCGAGTGGTACAAAATGTTTTGCATGTTTTTTGGTTTGAAAATCTGTGGTTGAAAAACTTCGCTACTAGAACAAAAACACAACACTTTTTATGTTTTTTGTTAAGTGCTCAAACAAATGGCTCACCTGCAGGACATGTATTTTTCCGCCTTTACTACAAGGAGAAAATATGTGTGAACTGCATGTTGCTTATGTTTTTTATATGGCTTATAGAAACAACCCTTCTATTTATTGCTTTAAACGTTTTGCCTTGACAAATTTGCTACTTAAACGAGTACAAAACACTTTCTATCATTTTTGTTCCTGTTACATATATTTCCCTATCTTCACTACAAGGGCAAAAGATGTGTAAACTGCATTTTGCTTCTGTTTCTACTGTTTATAACGGAAACAAAGCATTTTTTGTCACCACATCTTTAAAATAAAAAACGTTCAATTCCTTTTCATATTAGCTTGCTTAAATCTATATAAAAAACAAGTTACTTATCTTATCAATCTCATTCACTGATATATCCCTCTATTCATTTATTATTATGTTGAATTTATTCAGATAAATGTTTCTTATTCATCCAGTTTTTTCCACCCTGGTAAAATTGCTTCGCAACATTTTTGGGGTTGCGATCGACGGTGAATATTTTGCGGTCTTTGCGTTTGTTTCCGTCACTTGTTGACTGATTTTGTCAGGATCTGTTTCGGGTTTTGTTTTTCATTTGATGACCACTGAGGTATGTTCTCTAAGTACTGTTTTGGGTTTTGGTTAATTTGGATGAAATTGTAACCATTTTGTTTTGGGTCAGTTCTGATCATGTGTCTAAGAGGATATTTTTCATTTTGGTTCCTTGATTGATCAATCACAAATTTGGCAGTGCCTCCGCTGGTCTTGTTATTTTTTGGGTAAGTCATTTGTCATTTCGTTTTTTCTCCGTTTGGGACCCCGTTGAAAGGTGTTAGATTAGAATGTGTTTGTAATTTTTTGGAAGAAATGAGAGGAATGATTGGAGTTTGGGTAAATTTGATGTTAGATTAAAATTCGTTTATAATTTTGGTGCATTGTGCATTGCCAGTTCGGAAATCATGCTTCACCAATGGTGTTGCACTGTTTTGGGATTCTGCAAAGTTGGAAACCAGAAAAGAAGACGACTAACATTTTCTTTAGACAAAACGGTGTGTTTCGGCGAAAGCAAAAGGAAAAGAATGCCTTTGGCGAAACTGGATGGGTGTTAGATTAGATGAGTTTGTCATTTTTGGAAAAAAAACAAAGGAGTAATTAGAATTTAGGAAAATTTGATGTTAGGTTAAAATTACCAATGGAAGAGAATCTTTTATTTAGCTAAATGATTAGAGAACTTAAAAGGAGAGTTTTATTTTTCTGCCTTTTGTAATGGTCAGAAGGGGTGGGGAAACATTGATTTTAATTCGTAAAAAAAAATTGTTAGGTTAATGTTAAACAGTAGATACAGTGTTATTCTAGCTTCAATTATCAGGAAATGTATATCGTAAAAAACAAATTTTTGCTTATTTTTTTCGTTTGTAATTTCTATTTTCAGTTATTGTTATAAATTTTCTGTCGTCTGGTTACAATATACTCCTAAGAAGAATTTTACATTGCTATAGATATCTTGCATGTTCGCAATTTCTGTTTTCAGTTATTGTTGTAAATTTTCTGTCGTTTGCTTATAGCATTTTAGCTTTTGCTATAGTTTTTCCAATGCCTAAGAAAAATTTTACGTTGCTGTTGATGTCTTGCATGTCCACCTCGCAAAGATTACAAGGTATGTTGCCACTCCTCATGATCTCCATATCTATTGCCTAAACAATTCTAACAAATATTATATAACCCATGTCAACTAGCAAAGAGCTGGATCATGTATGGGGTCCAAACATCTTCAATCTGGAATTATCTTTTTTATATATATATTTGTATATTGCAACCCTTCTTAATGATAAATTATTAAATAGACTGTGTAATGTAATTGCTTAATCTTTTACTGCACCTTAAGCAACCAAAAGCTAGAGATGATGAAAAAAAGATTCCGCCTTGCGCAACTTACAAGGTATGCTTTAACCTATGCTTTCATAAATTTCATTCGAATCAATGCTGGTTGTAAATGCATTTCTACGTATTTAATTTTACGCCTGAAGCATCGCACGAGCACGATTGCTAGTTTTTCCCATAGATCAGTGCTATCACTTATAGATTTCTTATCCAAGTAGGGGATTGTCATGGTTTTATGCAAGTCAAATTGAGTGTACTAGTAACTAAATGAACTTACTGCTTATCTTTAGCTTTGTTCATTGGTTTTTCGAGTGGGGTTTTTGCTAATTTAGTGTTGGATTTTGGAATTGGTTGTCGGTTGAAAAACTTGATGTTTGTTGCTAGATGTAGTTGGAACCTGCGGAATGCAGAACCTGGAAAATGTCTACACTCTTTCCTTCTTGGAAATTAACCTAAGACATTTGGTTTCCCACCCTAGAATAAATTCTTAATTTTGTCGTTCCATTATGTTAATTGAGTTACAGTTTCCTTTCCTGGAAACCTATGAAATGACTAATTGATTTCTCTATCCAAGTAGATATTGTTACAGTTCAATTAAATGTGCTAGCAACTAAACGTACAATTGCTGCTTAGCCGGCTGTTCTTAAACAAGAAATTGTGAAGACAAACAATTTAGATTTGTTCCTCGGTTTTGCAGTTGGTACTGTCATTGGAGAACGCGGAACTGCAACCGTTCTCTTGGTTTTGGATAATGTGATAGTTATTGCGGCAGATTCGAGAATAAGCTCCATCACCAATTGGATAGTGAAGCTTTATCGGTTTAAGGTTAGGAAGATTAGAGAAAATCTAGCTTCGGTCGCTTATTACAACGAAAATATAGTGGGTGCGGAAAACAGGTTAGATCACTTAGAGGACAAGGGGAAGAAAACATGTTCACACAAATCGCTAATTCGAGCCACATCCAAATTTATGAAGAACAATGTGCCTTGGGAATCGTTTGGAGGTCATCGTGCCTTGATAGATTCTAAACCAATGTCGCACTTGGTTTTGCATGAGGCTAAACTGCAACATGTGGCCGGTTGTCGATGGGAAGCTAGCTGGGACGAGTGTAATTGCTGGGATATAGACTCAAAAAGACAGATACTGTGCAAAGAGGACTCTAGGAATATACTGTCTGGGCAGTGGAGGAAATGATTCATGCTATTATGTACCTTCGTAAGCATGCAGTACAATCACATAAACGAAGGTAAACTTTCAACTTGTATTTGAAAGCTACATAATAGCATGCAACATTTCCTCCACTACCCAGACAATATAGTCCTTGAGTCCTCTTTGCGCAGTATCTGTCTTTAGAGATTGAGTCTATGTCCCAACAATTACACTTGTCCCACACCGACAATCGGCCGCATGTTGCAGTTTGACCTCGTGCACAACCAAGTGTGCCATTGGTTTAGAATCTATCGAGGCAAGATGGGCTCCAAACGATTCTCAAGGCACATTGTTCTTCATAAATTTGGACGCGGCTCAAATTAGCGATTTGTGTGAACGTGTTTTCTTCCCTTGTCCTCTACGTGATCTAACATGTTTTCCGCACCCGCTGTAACAAGCGACCGAAGCTGGATTTTCTCTAATCTTCCTAACCTTAAACCGATGAGGCTTCACTATCTAATTGGTGATGGAGCTTAATCTCGAATCCGCCGCAATAACCATCACATTATCCAAAACCAAGAGAATGGTTGCAGTTTCGTGTTCTGGAGAGCAAATCAAAAAAAGGGAAAGGGCGAGAACTAACTAGTCATACGATGTATGCGGCATGGTCTCAGTTGAGTTTGTGAGAGGATTGATAGGAGATATAGAACTGATGAAGACTGTATGAGAGGATTGATAGGAGATCTCAGTTGAGTCTGTGAGAGGATTATCTACCCAGAATGGAGAAATTTTTCATTGAGTCAATAAGACATGGACTCAAATAACTGGATGTGCCTGATACCCATCTTTTAGGAGTTTTGAAACCCATGAGACAAATGACCTCCGTGAGACAAGTCCAAACCCTAAGTTGCATGCACATGTTAGTAGCCTGTAGCCACCAATAAAAAGAGTAAACCAAGCCCAAGAAATAAACTTACCATGAGACGATCATGAGGTTTAAGAATTGCAGTATAAACCTCAAAATTAGCAGGAGAACCAGACAATGGTTGAACATTAACACCCCACTTCTTTCCATCTAAGCGAAATGCATCAAGAGCCCTCCTTTGGCAAAGTGTTTCAAGCTCATCAATATGCTCATTTCCACCGTAGTACCTGATATGTGCAATCAAACGATGAGCTACACCAAGAAAAATAATTTTAATGGAAGGTCCCTACTCAACTCACATTACTCTGAGTCTTAGTATCTGTACCTTTTACCTGGTAATCCTTCTGAATATTTGTTCGTGAGACATGAGCCAACTGCCTCCATCACTGCCCGATAAGTAAAATTTTCTCAGGCAATAAGCTCAAGACTCTTGAACTGACGTTGCTTCTCCACATCAATAATAGCACGCACCTCCGGGTCAGCCTCGCTTGACCCATTGTCTACAAAACTGCTTCCATTACCTGTAAATCAAATAATACAATTAATGAACCAGTTAAACATAATTCCTGCTACTAACCAATGATTCCTTTCATACATCAGAAGTTGGGAATAACATATGGTTCTATTAAAGATGTCTATTCATAAGGATGATTTTGTCATAGAACTAAGCAATGAAATTCTGTAGTTAAAATAAGTACATATTAAGAAACCTCCAAAAATAAATACACACCATCGAATCCAAGAAATATAAATGAAATTCTGTGGTTGTATCGATTTTTGTATTTCTTAAGAGTTAAGAGAAACTGAAACCAAAATTAATATTAAAACACCATAGAGTTTAAAAAACCAGAACTATTCGTGCCATAGACTTCTCGGAACATAAATTTAATATGCATTCTAATACAATTTACAAATGGAACCATAAATAAATAGAAGTTACTGATACCAGTTCAAATGTTGGAGTATAATTACCGCGAATTTCAGGGATAGGCACAGAGACAGAAGAGGACGGCCTTCCAGCAACCAAACTTCCTTCAATGTGAGAAGATGACCTAACGGGCTTCACAACAAATGGTTATTAAGTAATTTTTGTTGACATGGTAGGTCAGAGCGCGTGCATTTAGAAATTCATTAGTTGGAGAACTAGAATCTTAAGGCATGGAAACTGAGATGGTAGTGCATGAAGGCGGGTGCCACTGCAAGAATATAAGGTGGCGAGTGAAGGCGCCTAGCAGTGTTGTGGCTTGGAGTTGCAACTGCTCGAATTGCTCTATGAGGGGTAACACCCATTTCATTGTCCCTGCTGAAAGATTTCAACTTTTGAGTGATTCTGAGCAGTTTCTTACAACTTACAGCTTCGGTACTCATACGGCAAAGCACACATCTGTAAAGTTTGTGGGATAACTTCGTTCTATCATTCACGCTCAAACTCTGATGGGGTCGCCATCACATTTAGGTGTGTTGATCCTGGAACACTGGCCCACGTTGAGATTAAGTATTACGACGGGCAAAATTGGGAAGCCTTGCACAGTCAATCAGGCATTGCGTTGCAGTCAAAAGTGCAGACTCTGCAAAATATAGGTTAACTCAAGTCGTGTGATTTCGAAGTGTTAATCAAAGTCGTCGTGCGTTTAGGCCCTCTGGGGATTTTTACAATGTTTATGTGGATTGTGGATGCATCATGGTATGTTGGCTTCTTTCTTGTGTTGTTTTTGTCTCCCCTTTTGTTTTGTTCTTCTGTTTCTTTTGTTTAGGCCAAACTATAATTTTGGTCCTTGTAATTGTGTTGAACGTCCACTTTTGTCCTTGTAGCTTCAAATGTTGCAAATGATTGTCAAAAGTTTCCGAACAGTCTCATGGGCGATTACGAATCAATACTGACCTTGTTTCTAATTTGAGATATGTTAAGAGAAATCTTTAAAAAATGAGACTCTATATGTGCACAATATTTTAGACAAAATGTTTTGACACAATTAGCAATGAAATCATTGAGAATAAGGAGGATTTAATTTCATCGTGGCCTCTTTATGTGAGGCCACTCTTTTGAGACAACAAATTTGGTAACCCTTGGTTTGGGTTTCAGTTGTTTAGGGGTTTCAATTTGTTGCCCAATTCAAGTTCAAGCGGGCGCAAAGGATGGGCTCATTCAAATACTATGTCAAATTTAGAGACGATTCAGCAAACTAATGAATATCGATACGGTCTTCAACTTAATCACATATACAATCTAATATGTTTGAGGTTTACAAAAAGTCTTGATGTAAGTATATTTCATAGTTCAACAAAGATATCAAAGGAGAGTTTGGTTTCATTCGGTTTGACTTTTTGTCAAAACTGAAATTACTATTCGGTTCGGTTCGATTTGTTTGTTTTGCAATTTGTTAAGAAGAAACACAATAATCTAAGGAGTAAAGCTTTCAATGTATTTGGGCATAAAGTTGGGTTTACCTATTGTTGAATTGAAATTAGACTAATAGTTGATTTGGAATTGGATTTGAAAAATAAAAAACCAACATAAATAAATAAATAAAATTTATGTCTTATTCAGTTCGGTTCGATCCGATTTTAAAACCACCGAAACCAAACCAATAATTTTTTTGTTTGGTTCGATTTTCATTTTTTATTTTTTCTTCAATTAGGTATTCTACCCAATTTCTTTCGGTTTTCGATATTTGGAGCCCACCTCTAAAAGAGATGCAAGTACTACTTGTTGAACAAGCATACACACAGATTTAAATATCGATATTATCGGCGAAATATCGCTGATAATATCGATTTTTCGGGTAATGGATATTTAAATAGGTTTCCGTGTGGTTTTCGTCCAAATATCGCGATATTATCGATAATATCGCGATATTTTGGAAATATCGAGATATTTCGTTGAACGGTGCAATCAGACTCCGATTTCGAACGCCGGAGATGGTGTGGCTGTTCCCGAGCCCATTTCGTCCCAAAAACCTTGCAAAAACACGAATTTTAACTTCAATTTCACATATATGCTTCAAATTTCACGCATGCATCAACGATTCAACATATGATGTCGGTTTAGGGCTTAGGGTTTCAATGGAATCTCACCTGAAAAATCGATGACTGGGCCAACTCCTTGCTCAGCGGCGCACCACCAGAGACGACTGAGCCAAGTCCGACTTCGCCAGAGCCACGATCAACGGCAGCGAAGGATCGAGAGAGTGGGCGAAGGATCGAGAGAGTGGGAGAAGGGGGAGATCTGTGTGTGTGTGGGTCGAATGGAGAAGGGGGAGAAGAGAGGTCAGGCCTCAGAGAAGAAGACCCCGGAGGCCCGGGAAACAACCGTCATCGCCAACACGCGCATCGACTGGAAGGAGACCCCGGAGGCCCACATCTTCAAGGCGGACCTCCCGGGGATCAAAAAGGAAGAGGTGAAAGTGGAGGTGGAGGACGGGAGGGTCCTGCATATCAGCGGCGAGAGGAGCAGGGAGCAGGAGGAGAAGACGAAGAACTGGAGAAGGGAGAAGCTCAGAAGTTCTAGAGAGAAGGAAGGGAGAGAAGAGAAAGACAGAAGTTCTAGAGAGAGAAGGATCCAGAGTGAGACTCTGTGGGCGTGCGTGGTTTTGGCTTTTGGGGGGGGGGTTTGTCTGTGACACACTGACTCACTGACTCTCTCTTCTGCGTGTGATGTGTGGTGGTGTGAGAAAAAAAAAGAATCCAATGCAATGATCCAATCCAAATAATTCAAAATCAAATAAAAAAACATATAAATAATTCAAAAGCATCTCCAAATAATTTTGACAAGACACTCACTCTACACATAGAGATGATGAAGATAGTGAAAAAATTGAACCTCATAGGAACTCTATGTG
Source organism: Malus domestica (assembly GCF_042453785.1). Classification (NCBI taxonomy): domain Eukaryota; kingdom Viridiplantae; phylum Streptophyta; class Magnoliopsida; order Rosales; family Rosaceae; genus Malus; species Malus domestica. The sequence goes on along the minus strand of NC_091669.1, from coordinate 33,093,287 downwards.
GTACTAAAGTGTAAAATATTGTACTAATTCATTATATATAAATGATTATGGTGTGTTTAGACTTCTTTCATTAATTACTACATATTTTCTACACTCACAATGTTTGTCAGCTCGCTATATAATTAACTTGATAATGTTAAATCCATCATGCAATGCATTTCCTTCCAATTTTTTGTGATAAACTAATAGATAATTGACTAAATAAACATCCTGCAAAGTTTCAATAAAAATTTCCAAGTTTTTCTTACAATTTCCGTGGTTTCCATGTAATTTTTATCGATATCGATATTTTACCGATATTTCCATCGATATTTCCGTGTTTTCAGACTACCGATATTTCCGATATTACCGATATTTAATACCATGAGCATACATACAAATGGATATTTTGTTACACACATATTATATGTTAAACATATAATATATTAATTTGACAATTGAAATATTAAACTCAAAAGTTGCCTTGTAGAAAAAGTCGGAAAACAAGTATAAGAGTGAGCGCGGATCACCAATACCATCCAATCCATTGGACCATATCCATAGTTTTACACCCCCACCTGTCGGTCAGCTCAAAAGTCGATCGATCCATAAAACCATTTCCCTAATTTTCTTCCTCCCCATCGTAATCTTTCAGTTCATATCAGAAAAAAAAGAAAACAAAAATGTCGTCTGCAGTTGAATTGCTGCCCAAAGAATACGGCTATGTAGTTCTCGTCGTCGTTCTCTACACCTTTCTCAATTTCTGGATGGCTGCCCAAGTTGGCCGGGCCAGAAAACGGTATGCGTAAATCTTTCTCTGTTTCCTCGTACCTACTTGAGTTATCTTTCGTTCATGTAGTTTAGATGAATTTAGCGTAATTATCGTTTGATTTCCGTATATTTTTGTTTAATTATGTGATTAATTGATTGGAAATGGACAACCACCACCGCAGGTACAAGGTTCCATATCCGACCATGTATGCGTCGGAATCGGAGAACAAAGATGCGAAAGTGTTTAACTGTGTTCAGAGAGGGCATCAGAACTCTCTCGAAATGATGCCTATGTTCTTTGTGCTTCTGGTTTTGGGAGGTCTTAAGCATCCTTGCATCTCCGCCGCCCTTGGCTTCTTCTTCGCTTTTACTCGCTACTTCTACTTCAAAGGCTACGCCACCGGTGACCCCATGAAACGCCTCGCCATCGGGTATATATGCCCTCTTCTTTCCACTAATTTACAATCTTGCCAATTCCCCTAGCTAATTGAATGATACATCAATATATATAGGTTGTTATTTGCATTTTAAAATAGTCATCATGCGCTTGTCTCTCTGTTTTTATTTTTGTATGTATATGTTATGAGAAGAGTATTGATCAACTAGTAGGATCTTTCATGTGGGACTATGGCTTGAATGATATGTTATGAGATTGTATTTATAGAGCGACAAATACAATACATTCTATTTTTTATAATATCGTATGTACTATAAATATAGACCAAATGTACTTTCCTATTCATAAGATTTCGCTTATCAATTCTACAGATTGTTATGTGACCGGTGGAATCGTAACATGTACTCTTTGTTATTGTAATGACAGGAAATACGGGTTTTTGGCTATATTCGGGCTTATAGGGTGCACAATTTCGTTCGGGGTTAGTCTTCTTCTTCGAGGATAAAGAAAAGCCGAACAAAGCCCTCATCTCATACTCTCATGGCCGTGGAGGTCTTGCTCGCTCTTGCTATCTCATATGCTCTGCTAAAAGGTCCTAGGGTTTTCCTTTTGTTTGTAGTATTGGCTTTTGAATAAGAAAGAGCAAGAGATAGGAAGGAAATAGTGTGTGTTGCGTTTTGTAGGTCTACTTTTGATGTCTTTATGTAATTGTAAACGTTTATGTATGAATTACATGAGTTTTATAAACATTAAGTTAATTTTGAGTCAGTTGGTTGAGAGTGTATGTCCACTACTTGCATTCGAGTTTGAATCACCCACTAACAAGCAGGAATAGTTTATAACAAGACCTTGTCAATAGTTTATAACGAGGCCAATCTTAAAATTCACGACCATCAAATCCAATTGGTTGCCTTTTGTTTTATATGAAAGATCAAATTTATTAAAATAGACAAACATTATCCTACAAGAACAAGACCAAAACAAGGCAAGGCCAGCAGGCGAGACCCAGAAACAAGAAGGAAAACAAAGAAAGCATGCACCCAGCTGGGGAATAATTTGGTACAAGTTGAAGGACCATAACAATTGTCAATTAGTGATAATTAACAATGGTTAGTATACAAAATGATCTTAATGTACCTTCTTGTTCCTGAGATATGTGCTCAAACCATTCATTATACATTGTCTCGTGTGGTGGTAGATTGAAGAATTTTGTTATTCCGGGGGCGAGATTGAGGCATTTTGTCAAGCATATTGTCCCTATAAAATTTGCGCTCACGGAGAATAACAAAGGACTTTTGGACAATTTCTTTTGTACCGTTAGTGGTGAGCTGGGACAATTGTATAAATTGGCTCCTATAGTCCTATGTGGATCCGCCAATAGCCTCATATACAAGCTGACCCAAACACAATTGGTGCCAAACCCTCTAACCCTAAGCGGTGGTGAAGTCATAAAATGGGTTACCCAGCACCACTCTAGTCTCTTGCTAGTAATCTTTGAACCTAAGGGGTGAGTTTCTAGCTCCATGTCATCGACAATCGACAAATGAAGTGCGTACGTATTGTCACAGAGTTGTTAACTCCTCCCGCCTTTTCTTGTTACAAGCGATATTGGAGAGGCGAACATGGAACACATGGTGTCAAGTAGATGCTCTTTTCGACCTCTTCAATTTGATTCATTTTTTTATCATTGTAAGTGAAGTCATTTTTTTCTTTCTTTCTTTCAATTGAGAACTCCCTTTCCAACTGCATCCAGGATTGGTTTTGAAAAACTGTGATTTTGGTTGGATCAAACTCATCTTCACCCATATAGATAGAATTGCAAGAGATCATTTGTCAAAGAGTTAACTCTTTGACAGCCTCCATGCAGTAATCTTACCAGATAACACTGTTTTAGCCAACTTAGCCTCACCCACGTCGTTCATGGTTTTCATATTTCGTAACACAAATGGAATGAAAAATCCCAAAGTATAAATGCAAATAGTTGTACACAAAAAAATCCTATTACATTTCATTTGAATTACAGTGAAACAAAAGCATAAAAGTAGTTTTATTGGAAGTACTTCCAATGTTCCAGAAGCTCTGGCCAAACAGGGCCTCAAAACAACCCAATAAACATAACAGGAGAAAAAAAATGTGAATCTGCGACTTTATTCGAATAACATAAAACCATCGTCACTTCTTCAGGAGCAATGAACTGCATTGTGCCATTATCTTTGAAGCTCTTGTGATCGAATCAGTCATATAGAAATTCTCGATAGCAGTCCCAAATGGGGTCGAATCCACCTTTTGAGTGGACTCAGGCTTAATCGATGATGGAAAGGTAGCTGGCTCTCTCTCGTCTACTTGCAAAATGTTTGGTGCCACTGTCCTAATCCGGGATCGAATGGCCCCAAGTGTATCATATGGCAGCCGTACACCTGCCACCTCAGATAGAGCCCGTATAATCTTCCAGTCATCCCTGGCATCACCGACAGTCGGAACTGCAGGTACTGTTTGCTGAGAGCACCCTTCAGTGTTTACATATGTCCCTTCCTTTTCACTGAATGCTGCCGCAGGAAGGATGACATTAGCACGATACACACCCCGGTCCCCATGATGCCCTTGATAAACCACAAATGCATCACTTGGAACCTTCTCCAAGCTGACATCATCAGCGCCCATCAGGTAAACAAACTTTGCAGACTCGATGCTGTTTCCAGATTCTGGCACAAGTCCAAGGTCAAGTGCTGCAGCCTGGGCGGCTTTGAGAAGCAGTACATTGAATCCATTCCAATCAGGCCTTACAACATTAGCGTATTTTCCAATGGCTTCAACAGCAGAAAAAATTGCATCCTTGTCTTTCCTCTCAAAGACCCCAGCACCGACAATGATAGCAGGGTTTTTGGCATTTGCGAGGACTGAGGAAAATGGGTGACGACGCTCCGCAATTTCTAGAAGTGTCTGAGGGCCTGTGCCAAGATGCTCGTGATCATAGTTGAAATCAGCTGGAGGGCCAACATACCCAACCTTGGCGTGGGTAGCTTGCACCGTCTTCCGGATTCTAGCATTTACGATAGCAGCTTCTACCCTTGGCTGGTAAATATAATATGAAAGTACGAATTAAAACACAAAACAAAATGAATCCACTCATGATCTAAGACCCCCACTAGTCCCTACCCATCCATCCACTAATCTTTAGCACGTCAAACATGTAAGAGGCAGGTGGAAATCACTTAAACTGGACCGCAAAAATTATGATTAGATGGCTATAAACATACCTGGGTACCAACCAACAGAAAAGCATCTGCTTTCTCCAGACCAGCAATGCTAGTATTCAGAATATATCCAGATCGAAGATCAGCGTCACGGTTTGAACCATTTGCTTCACACCAGACATTGTTTGACCCCATTTTATTTAAGAAGTCTTTCAGTGCCATCATGGACTCAGCATCAGATAGCTGGCCAGCAACCCCAACAATCTCCTCTGGTTTAACTTGATGAGCCATCTCGGCAACTACAGCGAGGGCATCCCGCCAGCTCACAGGCTTAAAGCGCCCATCAGCACCACGAATCATAGGGTCATTTAACCTCTGCCTCTTCAGACCATCATAACAGAAACGAGTCTTGTCTGATATCCATTCTTCATTTATGTCCTGCAAGAGGTAGTAAGCAAATACATTATACAAAGGAAGGATTATTATAAAAGGGTGGATGATAACACCTGTATGTTTTACACTTCAGTGTCTATTAATATGTGGCATATGTGGTGCTAGAGCGCTCAAGTAGATTGGCAAATTTTATGACGTGCATGTAATTAACATCCAATAGGAACTCAAATGGTGTTAAAGAAGAATTCAATAACATAGGGTAACTTGCAGATTCAAAAAGCATCAACACTCATCAACACTGACGGCAAACTTAAAAGCAAAATATATGGACTCAAGACAGTTGAGATAGATTCAGAACAACTGAGACCGAATCAAAACATGACAAGAGCAGGCATTCAAGGTTAACACTAAAAGACCGGACTAGGATAAACTTCTTGACTTGGACTTAAAGATTAGGTTGCAATTAAAGTTTTTTGGGTAGTCCAAATGTAGCTCCTATGAATCATTAGGACTCAAGAAGACAATTAGTCAAAAGATCAAAAACATGAAGTTCATGGCTGAGAAGTAGGCCTGTCACTGACAGTCAGGTCAATCAACCAACCCACAAAACAAACAAACAAAAAAATAAAGACAAGGCCGACTCTGCTTTTTGGACCGCCGATCTGAAAAAGTGCAACCAAGTGAAATCTCCAATAGTGCAAAGAGCACAGGCTCCTAGTGAACAACTACACTACAATTCGAATAAAATTGCAGAGAAAGAACCATCTCTCAAATACAGAAGCAAACCCTCTTACAATCACATGCTCAAAAACTCACTGTATTACTTTCCACCAAAATAATCAGATAATAGCCATCACAGATCTTCTCAGTAACATACCCTCGTCCCACCCATAAACATATGCATCTTGAGGCAAATACATAGTAGCTAACACAAGTGTTAACACTCCAGTTAGTGATAATCCATGCTAGCACCAGTGACTTAGGTGGGGCTTTTGGCCTCCAACATCCATCTCCTCCTATCCGCCCTAGACGAGACCAGCACTACACCCATTAATCAAGTTAATAAGGACAATAGCTCCTGAACATCCAGAGCATTCAAATTCCAATGAAACCCAAAATTCTCGCTCAAAGGAAGATGACAGGAACTAAAGCACGCCTATCATGGAAAAGAAATGAGAGTAATGATCTGTGCAGTCTAGGAGAAGAAAGGCATATGCAGAGAAAGAATTATCTCTAAATTACAAAAGCAAACCCTCTCACAGAGATAATCACATTCTCAAACTCATTGTATTAGATTCCACCGAAATAACCCAGATAATAGACATCACACAACTTCTCAATACCATACCAACCTCCCACCCAAAAACATATGCTATGTCTAGTACAAAAACAGATGGTTAACGCTAACACAAGTGTTAACACTCCAGTGAGTAGTAAACCACGCTAACACCTGTGCCTTAGGCGATACTTTCGGCCTCCAACATCCATCTCCCCCTATCCACCCTGTACAAGACCAGCACTACACCCATTAACCAAGTTAATAAGGACAATAGCTCCCGAGCATCCAGAGCATTCAAATTCCTATGAAACCCAAAATTCTCGCTCAAAGGATGATGACAGGAACTAAAGTACATGAAAAAGATATGAGAATGATGATCTGTACAGTCTAGGAAAAGAAAGGCATATGCATTAAACCCCGCTCACCACTCTTATGAAAACCTCACCCTTTCCCCATTACCCACCAAAACTGGAAGCAAGAATAAAACAAATTAACGCCTTGAATAATGTCTTCCCATGAGCTTTTCTGGAGCCTAGTGACAATATTTAAGTCCCAAACATCTACATGCAGCCCATACTGAAGTCCCCAAAGAGTTGAGGCCCCTTTGTTTGAGATGTTTATCCTTAATTTTTCACCTTCTCATTCACACTTCACAACAATTGAGCTTTAGGGCCCAACCCCTCCATTGAGCCTCACATTTGGAGAGCCCCAATATTCTTCTGGAACCCACTGTTTTATAAGGTTTTCAAAGTAGTACGGTTTAGTGGTATTCCTCTTCACTTGTAAGTGAGAGGTCTTAGGTTCGATTCTCACCAAAGGCGAATTTGAACCAAATTATTGCAAGCCCATTGTGAGGCTTAGCCCACTCCCCCACCCCCTTAGTGTAGATAGTATCGTTTGTTCATAAAATAAAATAAAAAAGGTGAAGGATGAGGGAAGCAAGCAAGTGAAGTTTGACTTGTCAACTTGCAGATGAATAAAACAAATGCTCCAATTAACAGGAATAAAAGAAATAATTAATGATTCATCAATTATCAGAACTGTTTTATCTCAGCTACCTTGGCACTTGAATTTATACATATTTGAGAAATCAAAAATGACTAATATCAGCCCTTACATCATACGTTAAAAACTTAGTCTATGCAGGTTGTAAGTTTTGAAGTTTAGTGTAAGCATCATTGGCATATATTAGTAATGCAGAAATGTAGTCTCAGAGATAACAATCATCAAAAGTAGTCTAATAAAATCTACCTCATTTAATCGTGGGACGATGCGCAAGACCTCTGGACCTCGGCTATCAATTCGAATGTTGGATCCAACAGCATCAGTAACATCAATGGTCTCTGTTCCCTTTAATTCCCAATTTCGAGCTTTAAATGCAAACGGTTTTGAGGTTAGGGCTCCCACTGGACAGATATCTATCACATTTCCGGAAAGCTCACTTGTCATAAGTTTTTCGACATAAGTCCCAATTTCCTCTCCGCTGCCACGACCTAACATGCCAAGGTCCTGAACCCCCGCAACCTCAGTTGCAAATCTGACACACCTGTTCAACCAAACGCGCTTCTATATCAGAAGCTTGCAATTAAAACAAGAGCTCTATCCAAGCCGATGAATGATGCAACTGTTTTCTGATATATCAAAAATTTATTTTAAGAAGGTGATAAACTTAAACCCTAACAACAATGTGATATACGTTGTTAATTTGAAAACTTACTCTACCTAGAGAAAACATCATGGACTACATGATTTGCAAATGTCATAACTCGCTGTCGAATGCAATACACTAGGGATAGACTTACAACTCTTAACAGATTGTGTACATTTAAAGGTAAAACTGCGACAATATTTAGCATCACTAAAAATACACTAACACCAAACAACAAATAGATCAATCATTCAGTAACTCACTGTTAAATGCAATAGACTAGGGGTAGACTAACAACTCTTACAGATTGTGTACTTTTAAAGGTAAAACTGCAACAATATTTAGCATCACTAAAAATACACTAACACCAAACAACAAATAGATCAATCATTCAGTAACTCACTGTCGAACGCAAAACACTAGGGATAGACTACCAACACTTAGAGATTGTGTACTTTTAGAGGGAAAACTGCGACAATATTTAGCATCACTAAAAAAATGAAAAATACACTAACACCAAACAAGAAATAGATCAATCATTCAGTAAATAGTTTCTCATGCTTCAAAACAAGGCATGAAGGGATAAAATGTGTATTTTTTTAGAATAAAAAAGATTACACTAGAAGAAATTTTACCAAAAAATCATACAGTTCACTAGAACTGTAGTGAATATGTGGTGTATAAGAAGAGGCAATGCTGGATTCTGACCTTGTACATTGAATACACCGAGTCATTACAGTCTTCACCAAAGGACCAAGATTCTTATCAACTACGGATCTCTTCACCTCAGTAAAACGGCCGCGATCAGATCCAAATGCCATAGACTGATCCTGCAGATCACATTCTCCTCCCTGATCGCAAATTGGACAATCCAAGGGATGATTCATCAGCAGAAACTCCATCACCCCTTCTCGAGCCTTCTTTGCTATTGGTGTATCGGTCTTAATTTTCATGCCTAAGAAGAAACTTTTGTCAAAAAATCACAACTTTATGCACAAAAAGATAAAGTAAAATTTAATTCTACTGTAACCACAACCAAATTATGCCATAGCCAAACAATGTATTGCTCAATTAACAAAATATCATATCAAAATCAAAATGTTACTGTGAATCCAAAAACAATAATCAGAACGTCGCAAAATTGTGCACTACCGAAAATCCTAGTGTGAAATAGAATCATAATTCACACTTCTACGGAGGAAACATGTAACAACAATAGTCAATTAAGTTATACACTAAAGAGATTAGGAATTCGACAAACAGAAAACCCGGAAAGAAAGTCCGAAAATTGGAAATTTGAAGCAACAAACAGCTAACACAAGCTGAAAATGGAGGTTAGAGGGGAACCTAACCAGGCATGGCAGGCATGGCACAGGAGGCGACGGGCTTCGGCGACTTCTCAACCTCAACAAGGCACATACGGCAGTTACCGGCGATCGACAACCGACTATGGTAGCAGAATCTAGGGATGTCAACGCCGGCGACCTCACAGGCCTGCAACACAGTAAATCCCTTGGGGATTTTGACGGGGTATCCATCGACAAAGACCTCGATGGCATCTTCGGGATTCGGGAAGTGGACACGGGCCCCGCCCACAGGGGTCCGAGGAGGGAGATCCGCCGGGGGGTCGGGCTGGGCCGCTGCCGCTGATTGGTCGGCGTTCTGGAGCTCCGGCGTGGTTGAGACCGCCCTGTGGAAGGAGAAGAAGGGTCTAGGGTTCTGAGAGCTGAGGAGCCTTGACGCTGTGGGCTTCAGGGCCCTCGAAGCAAGCGATCCCAACCCCATTGCTGTCGATGATAGCTCGCACTAGCAATGTGTTCGATTTTGCTGCTTTCAGAAGCTCTGTGAGCTACGAAGACGGAGAGAATTAGAAATGGAAGGTGTGGTCGTTGCGTTGCGACGTTGGAAGTGGAAACTCTTTCCCAAATTGATTAACGAAAGAAGCGGCCCATTGAGAAAAGGCCCATTGAGAGCCCATTTGTTTTGTAGAACCCAAAGGAGACACACGCAGTTTACTTGTACGGAAATTCCATACAAGGCAGTAGAAGAATCTAGTGTTTAGGAGGTGTATTCAATTGGAATTTTGAGAGATTTTATTTAAATGAATCTAGGATGATTTAATCAGGATTTTAAATAATTATTTGAAATTCAATAGGTATTCGATTAGGATTTTAAGATAATTTATTAAAATTCTTAGAAATATGAGTTTAATCAATTAAGATTTTTAAAAAGTTTATAACATTCTAGGTCTATTCAATTAGAATTTGATTTTAAATAATTTGAAAAAGTTGAGGAATTAGAGGGAATTAAAGGGATTTTCTAGTGTATTTTATGTATCTACAAATCTCATATCTCGTATGAGATTTTGAATGAATTGAATTAAAATTTGGTGCATTTTGATCCAAGTCCAAAAATTTCAGCTATTTTCAAATCAAGTCCAAAACACGTAAGGTAGATTATAAACAAAAACCTATTATACAGACTATGAGCAAAAACCTCTGGTAGAGGTTGATAAACATTTAATTTGAGATGAATTATCAAAAACATAAGTTTCATTTTGTTGAATCCGCAGAATCTTGAACTCAGGGAAGGACTAAGATTTTTGTAGCTTATGTTTTACTGGGCCGTATAATTACGCATTTTTTCCTTTATATTTAGCTTTTTGTTCTGTTCGGAGATATTGAATGCTCAAGAAAATGGATATCGTTTTTTATTGTTGATTTCATGGAATTCTCAATAGCTCCTTGCTCTTAACAGAACTCTCTAACCTCTGGTGTTGTGTTAGAAGATTTTGATACTGTCTTCACCAACAAGTTCTACCACAGTCACCTTGATGATTTATGTGAGTTTTTAAGTATTCTTTTGTTCTTTCTTGGCTAATCATCTTGATGCTACAAGGTGATCCAAAATCTCTTTTCTTTCATTCGTACTTTGACTTTTCACTGCACCAAATATCAACTTGTCATCCATTGTGGCGGCTGCTTCCCTTGTAGCACGCACCCTTTACATTCTTGCGAGTGACACCAAAAATCTAAGCAGTTCAGGTTTGACATCCCAACGTGAATACTTCACTAGTTGAAGAACTAGTGGGTTGCGTGTTGGACTGTGAGCCAGGTCTTTCTGGTGCTCTGGTGAAAAGCTATATATCACCAGCCAATACCTGCCCGAGCCATTATGTTGGTGTTATGCTTGATGAACCTTCCTCCACACCTTATCTTGGATACGTTGGTGACATTTCAAGGTTTGTTTGGAACTTCCTGGCTGAAAGAACTTCTATTCCAAAGGAAAATGCAAGCTCTGTTTGTTCTCAAGATTGCAGTAATGACGGTGAAGTATGCATTAGAGCAGAAACAGAGGGAAAGGGTGCATGCGTCGTCTCCACAACCAGGTACCTAACTAGAAATCGCAGATTCATTTTAATAAGCATGCTTATTTCTTAATCAATTTTTTTTAGTGGATGATGCTTTAATGGAATAAACCGTGCCTCATTGTCCTAGTTGAGGGGTCTGACCTGCTTGCCAGGTCGTATTATTTGAAACTTCCATCCAAAGATCCTGTTTTTGTCCAGACCAACCTTTTATCTGTTCACTGTAGGTTTATAGATCGTGGTAAAGTCAACTAACTACACTATCCAAAAAATTTCTTTCGATCATCTTGTCTTACTAGTGAGCATGGCCCTTGTCTTGGCGTACCTTGCTATAGTGATTTTCAAAGCGTGCGTGACAAAGACTTTGAAACGCGATTGATAAAGTTGAAATTGTGTAAATCATTGATATGTTATATTGTGTTCTTCCATGGAAGTAGAGCAAAGGTTGGTATGTACAAGAAAGTTTTGAAACAACGGAACAATTATTAGTTTTAGAAGCAAATATTTTGCTCATTTTGCGATTTATGTAGATTCGTGGTATTTTTCATATTTGTTTGACCAGATCTACATGGGCATCTTGGTTCTGATATGATTTTATGTTTTCATCCAAAAACTTACATTCAAAATAAACCACGGCAAGCGGTCCAATGGAATTACGGTAGATTTCCAAGTTATAGTTGTTTGGATTTGAGTCAAGAAATTGGCAAAAACATGAATTATTTCTTGTTTGAAAGTTTTAGGGGGAACTGTGTCTTTTTCTATGTCACCATTCCTCAATTCTCATTTGTAAATCTTGCCTTTCACTAACTATTTCTCTAAGAAAGGCTATTGGTGACTGATTTATAGTTAGATCAGATAGGTTCTGACCTCGACTATGCCTCTTTGATTGTTCCTTCCTTGTCGTTATTGGTGGCTGCAATGCACAATTTCTGTTTTTTGGAATGAAATTCGCCCTTGATTTTCGTTGCCGAACCTTTTGCGAACTTTTATCACTCTCTCAAGAAAATATCTAGCTCTTGTTGACCACCTATCTTCTTCCCGTCTCCTCATCACCATCATTCGTTTCCTGAATGTAACTATAATATCCAGTTCTAACTTTTTGCTAAAATTGAGATTCGTTTCTTGCATGTAGTTGTAATCACTCGTAATGACAAGCGTTATAACTTTCAGGAATAGATCAAATTCGAAATACAAGATTGGCCAATTCGGGAATATAACCTTTTAGTTTCCTCCAATATTTTATATTGCTAATTATCCTTTTGGAATTAGACAATTTCTCCATAACACCTCAAAATACAAAATTACAAAATTACACTCAATACTGATTTTTCATTTTTTTCGATTGTCCAAGTCAATTTTACGTTATGTATAAGTATTGAAATGAGTCAAATGAAACAAAATATTCATTTATAAGGATGTAGTAAAATAACTGTGAGGGAGTGTTAGGTACCCCTACTTCATGCCAAAAGTGTTTGAGTGCATATTGAATGATCTTGCATTCTTTTGGTTTAACACTGGTTAGCAACCTACTAGAATAAAAATGAGAAAAATATGACATCCTTATTTTAAAAATTGGGTAAATTACATAGTAGCCCCTCAGATTTGAGGTCTATTGCAATCTTATACAACATCTTTAAAACATTTCACTTTCATACCTCAAGTACCATTTTATTTCAAAATAATACATCCGTTAGATTTTCCGTCCATTAATCCGTTAAATGCTGACATGACTGCCACATTTGTGCCACGTGACTGCCAAATGTGAGCCACGTGGCAAAAATAATAATTTTTTAATTTTTTTTAGAAACCTGTCTGCCACATATCTTTTTTTTTTTCCTTCTTCTCCTCCTCTTTCTTCTTCTCTTCTTCTTCTTCCTCATTCTTCTTCCTCCCATCTCCTCGCCCCCATACCTGCACCTTCAACCCAAAACCCATACCTGCACCTTCAACCCAAAACCCAGAAAAAAAAGAAAAAGAAAAAGAACCCCAATCCCATATCCCCCCCACACCCAAATCCCATTAACCCCCTCCTTATCCTCCCCCCGCGCGAACCCAGATCCCCCCCTTCTCCCCTGCACGAACCAAGATCCCATGCATCGTCTACCATCCTCCACCCCCGTGAACCCCCCAACCCAGAAAGAAAAAATCCACCCCCTGCCCCCGCGAACCCCCCCAAACCCAGAAAGAAAAAACCCCTTCCCTCCCCCGCGACTCAACCCCCCTTCGCACCCACCCTCTTCCCTCCTCTATACACCCCCACTCCTTAAATTCACACCCATTCCTCCCACCTCACGAACCCGGCGATGACGGGATCTGAGTTTTTTTTTCCTGGGTTGCAGGTAGGGGGTCGGGGGAAGAATATGAAAATGGGGGAGAAGACAGGAGGAGGATGAGGGGTGGGGAAGACAAACTGAAGGGCTTTTTTTTTTTCTTTCTTTCTCTCTCTCCTGGGTTGCAGGGAAGAAGATGAAGATGGTGGGGGTTGAGGGGAAAAGAGAGTAGGAAGAGGAGGGATAAAGTTTCAGTTTTTTATTTATTTTTAATTTAGAAGATTTAGGTTTAAAAAAAATTAAAAAATTATTATTTTTGCCACGTGGCACAAATGTGGCAGCCACGTCAACATTTAACGGATTAATGGACGGAAAATCTAACGGATGTATTATTTTGAAATAAAATGGTACTTGAGGTATGAAAGTGAAATGTTTTAAAGATGTTGTATAAGATTGCAATAGACCTCAAACCTGAGGGGCTACTATGTAATTTACCCTAAAAAATTTCAGTCTCAATTCTAAATCACAACGTGTTTCAATGTAATCAGAATTTGCATGGAAATAAACTCATTTCACCAACATGATTGAAAAAGGATACGAGCGAATTGAATAAGGTTTATATTGATGAAACTCTTTTCAAAACGTGAAAATAAGTGAAAATGTAGACAAAGATAAAAAGGTCGTATCAAGTGCACAAGGCTCCCGCTTTACGCAGGGTCTGGGAGAGGTGAATGTCGGCTAGCCTTACCCCCATTTTATGGAGAGGCTGCTCCCAAGTCTCGAACCCGAGACCTACCGCTCATGGGCGAAGGCACTTGCCATCACATCAAGTGCGACCTCTTGGGGTAGACAATTTATGTAGACAAAGATAAAAGAAAATAATTAGCAACATGATAAATGTAAATCATCGCACTTAGTTCACATTTTAAACTTTAAAGCATGACATTTGGAATGTAGACAATGGTCCTTTTGGGGTAGACAATTTTTCCACCCGAGCTCTTTAATACAAAATTACTAATTTACTGTCTATATTGACGGTAGGTTATACAAAATTACTAATTTACTGTCTATATATATTGACTGTACGTTTAGAGATCGGGGTAAAGTCAACTATATAAAGGTTTCCAATTTGTATATAGATTTGAATCTTGTATTTTGATCATAGAGATATGTGAGAAAGTTTCGAAACAACGGAGCAATTATTCGTTTCCCAGGCAAATATTGTGCTCCTTTTGCGATTATGTAGATTTTAATATTTTTCATATTTGTTTCTGATATAATTTTAGGGTTGTTTTATTCGCATCTCACGTACTGTTAAATACACTTTACATATTAAATACATTCCACATATATATTTTTAATTAATATTTATTTTAATACACCTCAAACACATTCTCGAATTACTGTCATTCCCCATACTTTCTACATATACCTTATACTATCCGCACACACCCACATCAGAGAAGAAGGAAAGGAAGGCACAACTATGTTTCTACATATACCTTATAAAATAATATATTTTATAAAATTTATGCGTGGTGTATTCAACAAAAAGCAGGATGCTAATGAAAAAAGTTTTATGTTTTCATCGAAAAACTTATTTAAAATAGTGTATTCAGACCAAAAAATATTTAACAAAGCAGTACAACGATGCCAATTAATCAACGACTCAAAACCCCTCGACTTAGCAGTTTGCCTAGAGGATGATGACGACGGACGGCAACAGAGCTCTCAAATCAAATCGGCAACGTTCATCGACATTTTGTCAATATGGGTACTGTAGTATTGTTCAATGTCTCTTAAGATCTTGATATCATCGCTTTTGACAAAGTTTATCGCTACACTCTGCAAACAATAATCAAATTATAGCACATTATGATTAGAACTGAAAAACATAACAAAACAAGACTAAGAATATGTTTTGGCATACAGAACAAAAACAGACACGAGATCCATCGGCGAAAACATATCACACTTACAAAAAAGTAGAATACATGCATACCTTGCACTCAAAATGACTAGAACGACCGATCCAATGAATGTATAGCTCCCGATTGTTTGGAAGATCATAGTTGATAACCAAGGAAACTTGATGAAGGGAAAACATCACATGATTAGAAAAATCTGTGCAGCAAAAGCATATGTATGTATAACATGTTTGCTAGAGCTTGAAGGCAATATATCTTCACATACACATATAGCATGTGCACCCATAGAATTCATGGGAACTTGTCTATCAAGGTATAAAAGATAAATAGATCAAGAACTTACCTGCTGAACATCAAGGCCCCAAGCCCAAACATCAGTGGTGATCAGGACGTGAGTATTTCCAGCGCGAAACTCTGGGGTAATGGCATCTTTTTCCTTTTGAGGCATGTCTCCATGCATGGAAGATACAGTAAAATTATTACTCCTCATCTTTTTGGTCAGCCAATCAACCTTTCGCTTTGTGTTGCAGAAAATAACAACTTGTGTAATTGTAAGAGTATCATAAAGATCGCATAATGTATCAAATTTCCATTCTTCTCTTTCAACCGAAACGAAAATTTGCTTGATTCCCCCCAAAGTCAACTCGTCACGCTTGACAATGATCCTTACAGGGTTCGTCATAAACTTGCTCGTCATTTCCAGAATTTCTGGAGGAAGTGTAGCGGAAATTAAGCAGACCTGGAGATCAGGTGGAAGACATCTGTAGACATTGTATATATCTGATCCTTGAATGCTTTGCTTAACATTTCATCAGATTCATCGAGAACTAGTAATATTTAATGGCTCGATTGCTTCTCCTCTTGATCATGTCATAAACTCTACCTGGAATTCCACACACCACATGAACTCTGTGCTCAAGCTTTCGAATATCACTCAGTGATCTTTCTTTGACTGTTGTAGCTTTAGCTGTACTTGACTTACCACTCCCAGTTTGAGAATCAGTGAATTCATGTGATACACTCTTGTTCCCTTTTAGCTGAATGCAATGATCAATTTCAGGTAGATTGAGATTAACATGAAATGATAGCTTGTCACAATTTTCTGCATTCCAATTCCAAATACCTTTCTTATCAAATACAACACTCCTTGACAGAAAGATCTTCTTGGTACTCAAATTATAGTTCCTGTATTCTTTCTCCATTTTCCCATATCCAACAAATATGCCTTTCGTAGAGGATTCATCAAGTTTATGTCTTAATTGTCTAGGTATGTGACCATAACAGATGCATCCAAACACCTTCAAGTGCTAAATACCTGGTTTTCTGCCACTGAAAGCTTCAAATGGGGTTTTGTGTTCCACAGCCTTGGTTGGACACCTATTGAGCAAGTGCACAGCTATGTTAATAGCTTTTCCCCAGAATTCATAGGACATGTGCTTGTCATGAAGCATACTCTTAACCATTTCAACAATGGTTCTGTTCTTCTTCTCAGCAACACCATTTTGCTACGGAGAATAAGCTACAGTCAATTGTTTCTCCAACCCCAAGTCTTCACAGAATTAATTAAATTCATGAGAGTTATACTCTCCACCTCTGTCACTTCTTAACTTTAGAATTTTGTGGCCACTCTACAATTCAACCATGGCTTTGAATTTCTTGAACACTTTGAACACTTCTAATTTGTGGTTCATAAGATAAACCTAACATATTTTGGTTGCATCATCAATGAAAGTTAAGAAATATCTGTTTCCTCCAAATGTTGTGACTTGCATTGATCCACAAACATCTGAGTGGATTAATTCCAGAGGCTTGCTTGCTCTCCAAGTCAGCTCTTTACTAAGGACATCTCAGTGGTGCTTTCCTGCAATGCATCATTCACATACACCAGATGACTTCTTGAGTTTTGGTAATCCCAACACCATTTCCTTATTAGATAACAACTGTAAGCTGCTGAAATTCAAATGTCTCAACCTTTTGTGCCATTCCCAAGCATCACCATCACAACTGGCTTTTAGTGCAGAACCATTCATATCCTTCGTAAGTAGTGGAAATCGCCTATTACAAGTCATTTGTATTGTAACAACATGACTCTCCAAACTTGTATCTTTAAAGATTGCAACCTGATCATCTCCAAATAATAAGAAGTAACCATGTTGCATCATTTGCCCCACACTTAAAAGGTTTTCATCCAGTCCTGACACAAGCATTACTTCTTTGATGTGTCTGGTACACTTCTTGGTTTCGATCACCAAAGTTCATTTCCTACTAGCTTGAACAATCTGTCCATTCCCCATTTTGATTCTTGTTGAGATACTTCTGTCCAGATTAATCAATATAGACTCACGTGAAGTCATGTGATTGTTGAATCCACTGCCAATATACTAGACATGTTCACTTTTAACAATTGCAGCTGAATCACAAGCAATGAACATAGAGGTTTCCTCCTCCATTTGTTGTGCCATTTGAACCTGTTAAACTGGTTTACTTCTACAATCTCTAGCAAAATGATTGAATCTGCCACAATTGTGACATTTAGGCCTCTCTTTGAATTTGCATTCACCCGTAGTGTATATTTCCATAAATTTTACATGAATCTCTTGTGTTCTCCTTGTTAAACCAGGGTTTGACAACATTTTGAGACCTATCATTATCCTTAAAATCAACCTTCTTATCTCTTAATTTGAAAGGTTTCTTCCCCTTGTACCCAGTGGTCTGTGATCCACTTTTATTTTGGATACTAAGATTGCTAAATGCCTTATCATTCACTTCCTCATCTTTAGTATGTCTTTTCAATCTCTGCTCAAATCCTTTCAAAGTTGCAACAACTTCATTTGGATTAATCTCATCCAATTTCTTAGTTCCCTCAATAACAGAAACAATATTATCATATGCAGGAGCTAGACTAATTAACATTTTCTCAAGTAGTATCTTATTTGGCAAGGTTTCACCAAACATCTTCATCTTATTCACAAGACCATATAATCTAGCTAGATAATCAGAGAGAGATTCATTATTTCTCACCCCTAGCATATTCAAAATCACGGCGAATACCTTGTAATTTCACAGCCATGTCCTGAGCATCACCCTTGAATTCTTGCTTAAGAACATCCAAGCATCCTTTGCAATCTCTTGGTTGGTGATTCTAGGAAAGATCTCATCACTCACATCTCCTTGTATCAGTCCCAATGCCCTTGCATCTCTGGAGATGAGATCCTGATTAGCAAGAATTTGCTTCTCATCCGTGTGTGAAACCATCTTCAACAAAGCTCCATAGATTGTGAGACTTGAAAATTGTTTTCATCCTAACACACCAGAATTCATAATTGACTCTAATGAATACAGGCACACGAAGATCTATGCTAGATCCGGCCATTTTTAAACTTCTAAGCTCCCCGTTGAGAACCCAGCCAAACACTTATAAATTCACATATTCACTCCCAGATTCAAATCCAGCCTGGCTCTCAGACCATGTTAGTGTTTGAGCTACTTTTGAGCTAAATTTCTCTATCAATTTGTAACAAATTCAACAAGTAATTGAAATGAATTTGCAAAAGGAATGACAGAGATGAACTTTCAAGAAGAAGGAGTACGTTGCTTCCTCGAATCTATGTTGGATTTGCACCAAGAAACTCGGCTACAAAACTAGCTATATAGTCGTTGCCAACATCATCAAAGCATCGTGACTATGATCATGTGCTACTCACATGGTTTCACTTAACATCTAACAAACTGGACGCGTGTAAAGTTATACACCATTAAGATGATATAATCTTAACCGTTTATTACACATATATATAGACTTAGCTAAGAACAACACTTAGACATTTTCGAGCTTTTTTGTCTTCCATATTGCAACAACTTTGAATGCTTGATCTAGCTGCCATGCTTAGGCTCCAACAATAATACGTTGAAACCCACAACAACAATCCACCAGAAAACTTCTTCAAAATATAAGTCGAAGATTACAACAAATCTATCTGCTTATATAGAGAACAGAAAACCCTAACCCTAATATAAGTCCTTAACCAACCATGTTTCGGAAATCCTAACCCTATAAATCTAGGAAACCCAAACCATATTAGAATTTTATTCTCTCTTGGTGCGATGGCAAGTGCCTTCGCCCATAAGCGGTAGGTCTCGGGTTCGAGACTTGGGAGCAGCCTCTCCATAAATGAGGGTAAGGCTAGCCGACATTCACCTCTCCCAGACCCTGCGTAAAGCGGGAGCCTTGTGCACTGGGTACGACCTTTTTCTGTGAAGGGTCTTGAGAAAGTATGATACGTTGAAATATTATATATTTCATAATCCTAATGCTGCTCTAATATGTTAATTAATCAGGATTGCCCACGGAAAGGTCGGGACAATGTGTTAGACAATTATCATAGTATGCTAACCTGGTTTTGTGAAGATCGATCCATTGTCTAGGTGACAGATATGGTTTCTATCACAATTGTCACCATGATTTGTGGAAAATGTAAATTTGGCCATTTTTGTTTCAAATCGATCAATGTCTTTATGAATATAAAAAATAAATGAAAATAGCTTTTAATCTAGACCCTGATTAATTGTTGTGGAATGCGAAAAAAAATCGACCATGTACACTGTTAAAAATAACTCACGTTAAGCTAGCAAGATAGTCCAGGTAATTATAATATTGACCTATGTTTTACTTACAGTTTACAAAAACTGCGATTTTGAGTGTAAAAATATGACTCATTGTATTGAATTGATTTACAACAGTATGATTACAAATAAGAAAGACTCTAAAGATCAAAACTAGAATTACCTTGTTCTACAAGTTAAGTTTATACTATCTAGAACAAGGTAAGGAAATACTATCTAGAAGCATTCGGAGCAAGTCACTTGATAAAGTCTCTCTAATTAACTTTTTCTTATGTCCGCAAGAAGCACACAAGAATCTTTAACCTTATGATTCATTTTTGGAAACTTTCATGAAAAGGGTTTGGACTAAGTTTATTTTAATAAAAAAAAAAACTATGCTATAACTTTATTTAATGAATAAGACTTAAATTTTAATGAAAAACTCTTAAATTTTAATAAAGATAACAAAAAAAACTTAAATTTTAATGAAAAAGACATAATTTTAATATTAAAAAATATTTATAAAAAAATCTGATGTGCGGATCCACGCATTCTCACACAAACTGTTTATGAAACTTAATGGTATTACACTGTTTATGAAACTTACGACATTGTTTATGAAACTTACTACACTGTTCATGAAACTTACTATATTGTTTATGAAACTTAACGGTACTACACTATTTATAAAAGTTAACAGTGTTACACTGTTTATGAAACTTAACAGTAGTACATTATTTATGAAACTTAAAAATACTTTGGCCCGCAGCCATAGGAAAGGTCCGCGGTTCTTCGGCCCGCGCCAGTAAGGTGAGAGGCTAGACAGGCAAAGTGGTCAAGCAGGATAAGAAGAAGCAGCCCCAGGGCCGCGCCCACAAACGCTTGCAATACAACCATAGATCCGTCACCCCGGTAATTGGCATCGGAAAGAAGAGGGGACCCAACTCGTCTGAGAAGTAGGGCAAAGATTCAAGCTTTGAAAGGATGAGAAGTTCTTCCGAGATTAAGAAAAATTAAAGGCTTTATTTTTGTTTAATCGTCACTCTTTGTTCTTAAGACCTTAACACTGGTTTGTTAGTTCATAGAAAGATATTTGGAAGTGTTGGATTAGGTTGGGATTTTTTTTATCTAATTTGAATTAGCAGCAATGCGATTTTGTTTTTGGTTTCTAAGAACATTAACGCAATTTTGTTTCTGGCTGCTGGTTTGTCAAAAAAATATGAAGCGGCAGAAGATTGAGGTGGTGCACGCGTTTATAGTTAGAATGTTATTTGTTTTTGTTTTTTTTTGTTTTTCTATTATTATCATTAAAGAAAGTTATTACGTGGTTTTTGGATAAAATTCAAAGTTTTGAAGCTATTTTCATTAATTTTTTATTTATTTTTTATTATAGACAAATCCCTTGATAAGGTTAAATCTAAGACCAAGATCATTTGATTCATTGCACACCAATTGTATCAAAATTTTTTTTTCAAACAATGTGTGCAATAAACCATGTCAACAAGACACAAGAAACTCGGAAAACCCAACACGTAAAAAATAGGGAACATCCTAGTCCAAGTAAAGAACCGAGTAGAACTAGATAGGCTAAAAAAAACACGAACTAGTACAATTTTAATTATAAACAAAATGACGTTTTTCGGTTATTTCATTGTTTTATTTGCGAAACAGACTGTTTTAGTGCAATTGGGGGCAAAATTGTTGGAGATGTTTTTAAGATAAAAAGAATCCAAAAAAATCTGTTCATACTCTCGTGTGGGATGATGTCCAACTGCCCAAGCAAAAATTTTAAACCTAAATGACTAAAATACCCATGTCACATAACCACCTCACACAAGCCTCAAGGGGAAGAGGTCGCTGGTAAAACTTGTAATTATCTCTCATAGAAGGAGTATTATTATAAATTGCTCAAACTCCAATTCGAGCGGGAAAATTGTATTCAGGAGAACTCAAGACAAACGCACCTTTAACAAACTTCTTCAGGTCGTCAGTGATTTTTCAAGAAACCATAGGCTTGGAGGAGAGAGAGAGAGAGAGAGAGAGAGCTAAAGATTAAAGCTTGAAGCTTGAAAGTGAAAACCATATCAAATTCAATCCCAATCCTTGAAGCCTGCAGGAAGAGGGAGCGAAGGCCAACGATTTTCGGATTGCATGTGTTGTGATATCCCGATTGCTTTATCAGTCCGAACGGTCAGTTTCTGCTAATTTATTTCGTATAATTTGATTGTTTCTTTGATTTCTGAATTGAGTTTCTGCAAATTTCTATTTAGGGTTGCTGATATTTCTTCAATCCCTTATTTCTTTCAAGTGGGTTTCTGCTAAAGAACTCGAATTTCTCC
This sequence comes from Malus domestica, assembly GCF_042453785.1. Taxonomy (NCBI): domain Eukaryota; kingdom Viridiplantae; phylum Streptophyta; class Magnoliopsida; order Rosales; family Rosaceae; genus Malus; species Malus domestica. Next base: position 33,071,120 of record NC_091669.1, on the reverse strand, counting down.
ATAGCAGTGTTTTTTTTTTCTTTACTTTCTGAATTGGGTTTTTTTTTTTTATTCAAATGAGGTTCTGATATAAGACTCGAATTTGTGTAATTTAATGTGATTGTTTCTTTGATTTCTCAACTGGGTTTATGGAATTTTTTTTGTTAGAACTAGTAATTGGACATTTTTGTTCCAAGAACTGCGTATCTTTAGCTTTGTTCGTCCTTTTTTCGAGTGGGATTTATGCTTGTTTTCGTGCTGGATTTGGTTGAAAAATTGGATGTTGGTTGATGCATGTAGTTATTGGATTCTGCCGAATCCAGAACCTGGAAAATTTCTAACCCTTTCCTTCTTGGAAAGGAGCCTAAGTTTGAAAATTGGTTTCCCACACTAGAAATAATTTGAAATTCTGCATTTCCATCCATGTTAATTAATTACATTTCTCTTTCCTAGAAACTACTGCCATGTCTCTTGATTTCTTTATCAAAGTAGAGTAATGTTTCGGTTAAAGTAAACATACTAGTAAGTAGTAACTAAACAAACAACTTGCTACTTGGCTGACTTTTCTTAAACAAGAAGTCATGAAGACAACAATGTAGCTTTGTTCCTCGGTTTTTTTTATTGGGGATTTCTGCTAATTTGATGTTGATTTGGGAATTGAATCTTGGCTGGATGTAGAAGTTGGATTCTGCAGAATGCAGAATCTGGATATTTTGTAACTCCCTTCTTGGAAAGGGACCAAAGTTAGAAAATTTGTTTCCGTATATGCCCTAGAAGCAATTCCTAATTCTGTCCTTCCTCCATGTTAATTGAGTTGCAATTTTCCTAGTAACCTATGCCGTGACTTATGGATTTCTAATACAAGTAGAGGTTTGTTACAGTTAATATAAGTCAAACTGAATGTACTAGTATGTAAACCAACAACTTTCCAATTATCTTTAACTGTTAACTGATGTTTGTGTTGCATTAGTAGTAGTTAAAATTCAGTCTCACCATAGATTTTACTTAATTTCCGATGTTTTGGATGCTAGTTCCCTTTATCTTCTCTCTAAGTCCGCTCTAAATTTTCAAATTAACTCCTAGGAAACTGACATGTAACACTACTTCAGTTCAGCATGTAAGTATTGATAGCAGGTGCCTTTGTGAAAGCTAGTTACTCGTATCTTCTCTCTAAATTTTCAAATTCTATACATTCTTGAAATTATCAAGTAGGTGTGTGATTGGTAGTTCTTCATCTGATAAATCATTCAATGAGTATAACCTCTGAACTTTTCTGTTAGTCATTAATCACAATGCCTCTGGTTCTACTTGTTTTAGGTGCTATGGATCTCGATTTGGAATTTTTTACCCTTTTGGCAGACCTCAAATCACGGAGGGACAAGCTCATTTTGATGGCAGGTCTTAATGGTTCTGGCAAAACCACCATCTTGAACAAGATTCACTCTGAAGGAGTCTCTACTGAGATAGTCACACCTGGTGAGCCCGTAGCCCCCTATCCTCTTTATGCCTACTTCTGATTTCTTATGCATTTTGTGCCTATTGTTTACTGTTGCAGGATTTAGTGTTGAGACGGTGAAACATGCGTATATTAACCTTGCGGCCTTTGATGTTGGGAGTGAAAACAGGGTAACTCCTCTCTCTTATCTTGTACTATTTTTGAATGATTTCTTACAAGGCCGTGAAGTGGGTAAACATATGGTTTTTGTAATGTGTATCATGATTTTTTAATTTCAGAAGATCTACTTTTTCATAGGCAGTGACTGTTTTAGATATTCCCAATACAGATACCTCCACTGTACATGCAGCATTTCCAGAACAAGAAAGGTGTTATTTTTGTGGTAGATAGCAACGACCAGAACCGAGTGTTGGAGGCAAGGGATGAGTTACACAGGATGTTGCAGGAGGTAGTTTCATGATTTCCATGAATAGTTGTTTGGAAATATAAAATATTTGAGTTATGTTTTTTTATAACGATGAATTGAATTTGGCTGCAGGATGAACTCAAGAACGTTGTTGTGCTTGTACTAGCCAACAAGCAAGATCTTTGTAATGCAATGACTGCAGAAGAGTTGAGCAAAGAGCTGGATATTAAGTCTCTCAGAATTAATCAGTGGTAAACTATTTTATCATTCAACGGAGATATGTGGAATTTATTTTAATCTCATGTAAAAATTCCGATTTGCAGATAATAAAGTATGTCATAAACTATAACTGCTGTCAATGTAATTTTCAGGCATATTTCTAGTACTTGTGCAATCAGTGGGGATGGCTTGCTTGAGGCTTTGCGTAAATTTTTTTGGGCCATTGATTCCATGGTAATTGCCTAGAATTTGCTTACGATAAGAAAACTAATTAACTCTTGTTATTAGTATGTGGATTGGTTTATTATGTTGCAACATTTCTGTGTCCTTAAAAACAGGCATAATTCATGAACATTGAACAGATTGCATTTCGTGTTTTCTTACCTATATTATTCCTCTTCATTGGCAGGTCCCTCATGTGCATGTGTTAATTTGTGTTGATAAAGATAAGGATATAAACTCCGCCTATGTCTTACATGGTCGGTCCCAAGCCCGGATAAAGGAGGAGGGGGAGGGCGTCAGGTAGTCGACAGCCGGCACTCCATGATCACGTCGAATCCTTATGAAAATGAATCCAGAACAAAATCGCGCTAAAGCTAGGGCGTCACCCGTAAGTGGCGCGCTGTGTGGCCCGAGCACAGTGATAAGTGAGCAAGGGTCGCTGTATCTCCATCGGCACCCGGATGCAGTGTTAAATGAGCAAGGGGGCTATAGAAACTTCTTTTCGAACGACTCCACTCAAAGTTGTTTGGGAGCATATGCTCCTATCAACTTTACCCGGGACACACAAAAGAAGTACTTTGATCCTATTAGACGGGGGAGGGTGAAGAAGCTAGGACAGAAGGGTAGAGTTCAAGAGAGCAAAATGCGTTTAGGAATGTGGAATATAGGAACCTTAACGGGAAAATCTATGGAAGTAGTGGAAGTTATGGTGAGGAGAAGGATAAATATTATGTGCCTACAAGAAACTAAGTGGGTTGGTAGTAAGGCAAAGGATCTAGAAAACTCAGGGTTTAAACTTTGGTATTCGGGCACAAATAGAACGAGAAACGGTGTTGGCATCATCGTGGACAAGACCTTGGTACAAGATGTTGTAGATGTCAAGAGGGTAGGAGATAGAATCATGGCAATCAAGATTGTAATAGGACAAGAACTTATCAATGTGATTAGTGCGTACGCACCTCAAGTAGGGTTGGATACGAGTTCGAAGGAGAAATTTTGGGAAGATCTTGGAGACTTGGTGCAAGGAATTGCTCAGACGGAGAAGTTATTTATAGGAGGAGATTTAAATGGACACGTGGGCAGGGAGACAGGCAACTATGGAGGTTTTCATGGTGGCCATGGTTTTGGGGAGAGAAACGAGGATGGGGAAGCTATCTTGGATTTTGCAATGACATATGATCTCTTCTTAGCCAACACCTTCTTTAAGAAGAGAGAAGAACATGTGATCACCTACAAGAGTGGGTCGTCAAAAACACAAATAGATTTTCTTCTAATGAGGAAAGGGGATCGTATAACTTGTAAGGATTGCAAAGTTATACCAGGAGAGAGCGTGGCTAATCAACATCGCTTGTTGGTGATGGATGTACATATCAAAAGAGTAAGACAAAAGAACAAGACTTGGAAGTGCCCAAGGACTAGATGGTGGAATCTAAAAGAAGAAAAACAAGTCATTTTCAAAGAGAAGGTAATCACCCAATGTGTGTGGGATAGAGAGGGGGAAGCTAGCCAAATGTGGGATTCCATGGCTAGTTGTATCTGAAAAGTAGCAAAAGAGGTATTAGGAGAGTCCAAGGGCTTTGCCCCACACCAAAAGGAATCTTGGTGGTGGAATGAGGAGGTACAAACAAAGGTGAAGGCTAAGAAGGAATGTTGTAAAGCCTTATACAAGGAGAGGACCGATGAAAATGGTGAAAGGTATAGAAAAGCGAAGCAAGAGGCGAAGAAAGCTGTCAGAGAAGCTAAGTTAGCGGCTTACGACGATATGTATAAACGACTAGATACCAAAGAAGGAGAGTTGGATATCTATAAACTATCTAGAGCAAGGGAAAAGAAGACAAGGGACCTAAACCAAGTGAGGTGCATCAAGGATGAGGATGGAAATGTTCTTGCTACAGAGAACGCGGTTAAAGACAGATGGAGAGGTTATTTTCATAATCTTTTCAATGAAGGACATGAAATGAGTGCTTCTTTAGGGGAGTTGAGTAACTCAGAAGAGTGTAGAAACTACTCTTTTTATCGTCGAATCCGGAAGGAAGAAGTGGTTGTAGCTTTGAAGAAGATGAAGCATAAAAAAGCAATAGGCCCAGACAATATACCAATCGAAGTGTGGAAACTTTTGGGAGAGACAGGTATAACATGGCTCACTGACCTTTTCAATAGGATTTTGAAAACGAAGAAGATGCCAAATGAGTGGCGAACGAGCACTTTGGTGCCTATCTACAAGAATAAGGGCGACGTACAAAATTGCATGAACTATAGGGGTATTAAGCTAATGAGTCATACAATGAAGCTCTGGGAGAGAGTCATTGAGCATAGATTGAGGCAAGAGACACGGGTTTCGGACAACCAATTCGGGTTCATGCCAGGGCGCTCAACCATGGAGGCAATCTATCTCTTACGAAGATTGATGGAAAGATATAGAGATGGGAAAAAGGATTTACACATGGTCTTTATAGATTTGGAAAAAGCGTATGATAGGGTCCCAAGAGACATTCTTTGGAGGATTTTAGAGAAGAAATGAGTACGAGTAGCATATATCCAAGCTATAAAGGATATGTATGAAGGAGCAAAGACTGCCGTAAGAACTCATGAAGGACAAACCGAAAGCTTTCCCATAACTGTAGGATTACATCAAGGCTCATCCTTAAGTCCTTACCTTTTTGCGTTGGTAATGGATGAGTTAACAGGACATATTCAAGATGATATTCCTTGGTGTATGCTTTTCGCAGACGATATAATGTTGATAGATGAAACTCAGGAAGGGGTAAATGCAAAGCTTAACTTTTGGAGAGAAGTGTTGGAATCTAAAGGTCTTCGCCTAAGCCGATCAAAGACAGAATATATGGAGTGCAAGTTCAGTGCAAATGGAGGCCAAAACGAGTTAGGGGTGAGGATCGGAGATCAAGAAATACCAAAGAGCGACCGTTTTCGTTACCTAGGATCTATCTTGCAAAAGAACGGAGAATTAGATGGAGATCTCAACCACAGAATACAAGCTGGATGGATGAAGTGGAAGAGTGCATCCGGCGTGTTGTGTGACCGCCGTATGCCACTGAAGCTCAAGGGAAAATTTTATAGGACGGCAATAAGGCCGGCGATGCTGTATGGCACAGAATGTTGGGCGGTGAAACATCAACACGTACACAAAATGGGTGTAGCGGAGATGAGGATGCTTCGTTGGATGTGTGGGCACACGAGAAAGGATAAGATTAGGAATGAGGATATCCGAGGTAAAGTAGGAGTAGCCGAAATTGAAGGAAAGATGAGAGAAAATCGGTTACGGTGGTTTGGACATGTGCAAAGAAGGCCTACTGATGCTCCGATTAGAAGATGCGACTATGGGACAGAGGTTCAGGGCCGAAGGGGTAGAGGAAGGCCTAGGAAAACTTTGGAAGAGACTCTAAGAAAAGACTTAGAGTACTTGGATCTAACGAAGGACATGACTCAGGATCGAGCACAATGGCGTTCTAAGATTCATATAGCCGATCCCACTCAGTGACTTGGATTTTTCAAGTCTCCAACCGAGAAGTTTTCCTCACTCGGGAAATTAAGGGAACACTACCCCAACCTACATGCTCCACTCAGAAAGCTTCAACATACAAGCTTCAACAAAAGAAAATTCAAAGAACTTAGCGAAGAAGGCTTTGGTGTATTTAACACAATACGTTGAAATGAAGGAAAGCTTATTTATTGATATCCCCGATAAGCTACAAATATGTACATATACATGAGTCAAAATAAACACACAAGAGGGAGCCTTCACAAAGGTTGCTTAGGAGAAGTCTCAGCAGTCGGTAGAGCCCCAGAAAGAGAAGGCACCGGAGGGGGATCATTTGGAGCCTCAGTATTGGACAGAACCCTAGAAGGAGGAGGCATCAGAGGTTGATCATTCGGAGCTTCATTACGCGGTACAGCCCCAGAAGACGAAGGCAATAAATGCCTTTGGAACAAACCCACAAATCTCTGATGATCAAGTAAAACCTGACCATCAGTTTCCTTCATCTGGTCAAGCTTCCTCTTCATGTTTGTAGCATAGTCATGTGCGAGCCGGTACAACTGTTTATTCTCATGCTTGAGCCCTCTAATCTCCTGTTTGAGACTCATCACTTCAGCCGCCAATGATTCAACTTGGCGGGTTCGAGCAAATAGGCGTTGGGCCATATTAGACACAGAACCTGCACACTGAACACTAAGAGCCAGCGAATCCTTAACAGCTAACTCATCAGACCGTTTGGAAAGTAGTCTGTTATCTTTGGGAGTGAGAAGGTTCCTGGCCACCACCGCAGTGGTCATATCATTCTTCATCACGGAATCCCCAACGGTAAGAGGACCAGTAGGGGAGACGAAGGATGGGCGCCATATGTTGTCTGGAGAAGGCGGGGCTGCCTCTTCAACAAGGTTCAAGTCAAAACGACGGTCGGAGGGGCCAGACATTTTCAAAGGTGTTGAAGAGAGAAGAGGTCGGACAAATCAAGATCTTAGAAGTGCAAGAATGAAGCTTCTATTGGTGGAGATTCAAGTGTGCTTTGGTACTTAATGCTAGCCCCTATAAAAATCTGCACTCGACGGAGCTTCAGAAATCGTAGAGGCGCCTGCTCAGAAATCGAAGAGGCGTTTGGTTTCTCAAAAGCTGGGCTGCTTAGAGATCACGAGGGTTGATCTCAGAAATCAAAGAGGCGTTTGCTTTCTCAAAAGTTGGGCTGCTCAAAGACCACGAAGGCCGATCTCAGAAATCGAAGAGGCGCTCGCTTTCTCAAAAGCTGGGCTCCCCAGAGACCACGAGGGCCGATCTCAGAAATCGAAGAGGCACCTACTTTTCCAGCCTTGTCAGCACCTGTCACACGCACACTCAGCTTTGCGGAAATTATGGGCATTCTGTCGAAGACTTCTGGGGAAGTAGAAAACACATGAATCTTACTGTTCAATCACCCACTTCCCACACGCAACAATAGCTCATGGGTACCACAGATAACTTTGCCAAAGTTCTCTGCCAAAGTTGAGCACGTGAAGCTTGCAGCTCCCACTACATCGCTCTGACCAAGAAGGGTAAAAGAATAGCAAAGAAACAGCACTAACAAAGTTTAGACCCATAAATTTTGAAGGTCTAGCTACCATATTATTACCCACAAGGGTAAAGGAATAGTACCACTGCTGGATAATTGGAAAGTCCCTGTGTGTCAACCTCTGTGCTTCGTGGCAAGGTAGACTAGCAAACATGCCCAACCTTTACTCACATTCGAGAAAACACTCCCAATAAGATTGCTTGCTCCAAAATCGAAGAGGCACCGTCCTCCGAATCTCGAGAGCCAGACTCCCAACATGACTACTTTCTTAAAAATCGAAGAGAGGGTAAAGGAACAGTACCATTGCTGGATAATTGGAAAGTCCCTGTGTGTCAACCTCTGTGCTTCGTGGCAAGGTAGACTAGCAAACATGCCCAACCTTTACTCACATTCGAGAAAACACTCCCAACAAGATTGCTTGCTCCACAATCGAAGAGGCACCGCCCTCCGAATCTCGAGAGCCAGACTCCCAACATGATTACTTTCTCAAAAATCGAAGAGACACTGCTCCCCGAATCTTCGAGAGCCAGACCCCCAGCATGATTGCTTTCTCAAAAATCGATGAGGCATCGTTCTCCGAATCAATCGAAGAGGCGCTCGCTTTCTCAAAAGCTGGGCTGCTCAGAGACCACGAGGGCCGATCTCAGAAATCGAAGAGGCACCTACTATTCTAGCCTTGTCAGCACCTGTCACACGCACACTCAGCTTTGCAGAAATTATGGGCATTCTGTCGAAGACTTCTGGTGAAGTAGAAAGCACATGAATCTTACTGTTCAATCACCCACTTCCCACACGCAACAATAGCTCATGGGTACCACATATAACTTTGCCAAAGTTCTCTGCCAAAGTGGAGCACGTGAAGCTTGCAGCTCCCACTACATCGCTCTGACCAAGAAAGGTAAAAGAATAGCAAAAAAAACAGCACTAACAAAGTTTAGACACATAAATTTTGAAGGTCTAGCTACCATATTATTACCCACAAGGGTAAAGGAACAGTACCATTGCTGGATAATTGGAAAGTTCCTGTGTGTCAACCTCTGTGCTTCGTGGCAAGGTAGACTAGCAAACATGCCCAACCTTTACTCACATTCGAGAAAACACTCCCAACAAGATTGCTTGCTCCAAAATCGAAGAGGCACCGTCCTCCGAATCTCGAGAGCCAGACTCCCAACATGACTACTTTCTCAAAAGCAAAGAGAGGGTAAAGGAACAGTACCATTGCTAGATAATTGGAAAGTCCCTGTGTGTCAACCTTTGTGCTTCGGGGCAAGGTAGATTAGCAAACATGCCCAACCTTTACTCACATTCGAGACAACACTCCCAACAGGATTGCTTGCTCCAAAATCGAAGAGGCACCGCCCTCCGAATCTCGAGAGCCAGACTCCCAACATGATTACTTCCTCAAAAATCGAAGAGACACTGCTCTCCGAATCTCGAGAGCCAGACCCCCAGCATGATTGCTTTCTCAAAAATCGAAGAGGCATCGTTCTCCAAATCTCGAGAGCCAGATACCACAGACCACTTTTTCAAAGTGCTCTGACAGAGTTAAAACATATGAAACTGGCAGCTCCCACTACCGTGCTATGACCAAGCAGGGTAAATGAATAGCATTACTACTTGTTGTTAGGGAGACTCCTATATATGTCGACCTCCATCCCCAACGGACAGGCAGACCTACAAAAATGCTCAACCCTTCATCATATCTGAGAGGGCACTCCCAACGAAGCCTTTCGAAATATTCAGCTTTCTTTCCCCCCGATAATACCTCTGCAAACAAGCTATACTAGAGCAAGAATATCTCATATCATCAGGGTTAAAAGCAAGAGTATCCCATATCATGCTTTTTCCCTGTCTTTTCCTTTGGCCTTGTTTTTACCTACAAGACAAGGAGAAATAGAGCAATCAGTCAGCACTTGGAATCAAGCTTCCAGCCAGGAACTGACTGCCTGGAACCCCTTACCTGATTACTTACCTGGCATTGCTCTCGAGTACTCATTTTCAACATCTTATGTTTCCAGGGAAGATTCCGCATCTGCTTGAGGAACAGATAGGGCAAGTGCGAAGGATACAAGGAAGCATGTGTAGACAAGCGTAACAGCACACGTGCCGATACATCCATTACTCTGTCAAAAGCAAAAGTATCCCATATCAGCAGGGTGGAACGTACTCTAGATTTAATGGACTTGTTTTGACCCTCAAATTCTTCAGTCGGCCTTATACTCTGGAGGAAACCAGAAAACCCTCCAGCTCAGTTCAAGAATAAGCCTGTGGAAAGTTACTTCTTCAAAAGCAAAAGTATCTCATATCATCTCTTCTCATTTTTCTTCTCTTTATCCTTCATGCTGCTGCAAGATGGGGAGAAGGTGAACAATCAGTCGGAGCTCTGATTGCTTACCTTGTCTGTCACCTTTTTCAGCAGACCCCCTAGCTCGGCGACTTGGGGGACTCCTACTACATGGTTTGTATCGCGCTTGACCAAGTTTGAAACTACAAGTAAGCTTCAAGTGAAATTGATACATTACCTTATGCATCTCCACTAGTTAAAGATACCACCCCTGGATGGAGGAAGAGTACTTCCAGAGAAGATGCCACATCTACCTATGAGACAGATAAGGCAAGTCAAGACGACACCACACTCCGATACTTAGAAGTTTCATGATTACGAGATCATTCTCCCACAATATTTCCTAATGTCATTTGTACTAAATCATTCACTTGTACTCACTAAAGGAGAGCTTGAACCTATGTACTTGTGTAAACCCTTCACAATTAATGAGAACTCTTCTATTCCGTGGACGTAGTCAATCTGGGTGAACCACGTACATCTTGTGTTTGCTTTCCTATCTCTATCCATTTATATACTTATCCACACTAATGACCGGAGCAATCTAGCGAAGATCACAAAAAGCGACCGTTTTCACTACCTAGGATCTATCTTGCAAGAGAACGGAGAATTAGATGGAGATCTCAACCATAGAATACGAGCTGGATGGATGAAGTGTAAGAGTGCATCCGGCGTGTTGTGTGACCGTCGTAGGCCACTGAAGCTCAAGGGAAAATTTTATAGGACGACAATAAGGCCAGCGATGTTGTATGGCACAGAATGTTGGGCGGTGAAGCATCAACACGTACACAAAATGGGTGTAGCGGAGATGAGGATGCTTTGTGGGATGTGTGGGCACACGAGAAAGGATAAGATTGGGAATGAGGATATCCGAGGTAAAGTAGGAGTAGCCGAAATTGTAGGAAAGATGAGAGAAAATCGGCTCCGGTGATTTGGACATGTGCAAAGAAGGCCGACTGACGCTCCGGTTCGAAGATGTGACTACGGGACAGAGGTTCAGGGCCGAAGGGGTAGAGGAAGACCTAGGAAAACTTTGGAAGAGACTCTAAGAAAAGACTTAGAGTACTTGGATCTAACGGATGACATGACACAAAACCGAGCGCAATGGCGTTCTAGGATTCATATAGCCGACCCCACTTAGTGGGAAAAGGCTTTGTTGTTGTTGTTGTTGTAAAGATAAGGATATAAGCTGCAGTGGTGAAGAAATAGGTAAAGACGAAGATGAACATAAAGACTTTCAGTCTACCATCCAGGAGGTCTTTACTCAAAATGATTGGGTGCCGACTCCATCCGCGGTTAATCCTGAATTTCACTTCACTTGTGTGAGTCGACTGGATTATATCATAGACTGTGTTCAGGAGGCTTGTAGCTGCGGTCTGCCGGTTGACTTGATGGTATTGGACGATGAATATATCATGGAAATGGGGCAAGATGCGTTCAAGGTACCTGATAATTCCTCTTACCTCTCAATGTAACCGAAATTTCATTGTTGATGTTTATTTTGCTTAAATATTTGACAGGCAATGAAAGATGAATGGCATAGAGCTGAGTTTGACGGACATGTTATAGGCGTGACTTCTAGAAATGAGAATATAGACCATCGGTGGATTGATCCAATGCCCGGAGTGCTACTTAATTTACACTTCAGTGTGTTCAGCAATAAGGAGAGGGTTTCTGTCATATTCGGACATATTTTTGGCAACAGATACTTAAGTCGAGCCTCAAGGTTCAGCAGGCAAGCTGCCTTCCATTGTTAGTCTGTTTTGCTGATTGCTTATTGTTAGCTTATGTTTGCAAGTTCTGACAATAATGTGCTCTTTTGATTATTTGTAGGATCATGTAGCGATGAATGATATAAGAGGCATTGAACTGTACTGTAAACTTGATCATATATTTCTTTGCACAAAACATTTTGTACAAAGTTTTATGCCATGGACTCTACCTGGAGTTCCACACACCACATGAAACTCCGTGCTCAAGCTTTCGAATATCCTCAGCCACGCTTTTGCCTCCGATGCAAGCATGCGCTTGTATGTTCATGTGATTTCCAATTGCTAATATCACCTTCTCCGTCTGTGCCGCCAGTTCCCTAGTGGGACACAATATCAAAGCCTGAACCTCTCGGCAGGAGGTGTCGACGAGTTGGCAAGCTGTGAGGGCAATCATGGAGGTTTTGCCGGTACCTGACTGGGACTGGGCTATGACATCATAACCCTCGATAATATCTAGTTCTAGCTCTTGTTGACCACCTATCTTCTTCCCGTCTCCTCATCACCATCATTCGTTTCCTGAATGTAACTATAATATCCAGTTCTAACTTTTTGCTAAAACTGAGATTCGTTTCTTGCATGTAGTTGTAATCACTCGTAATGACAAGCGTTATAACTTTCAGGAATAGATCAACTCCAAAATACAAGATTGGCCAATTCGGGAATATAACCTTTTAGTTTCCTCCAATATTTTATATTGCTAATTATCCTTTTGGAATTAGACAATTTCTCCATAACACCTCAAAATACAAAATTACAAAATTACACTCAATACTGATTTTTCATTTTTTTCGATTGTCCAAGTCAATTTTACGTTATGTATAAGTATTGAAATGAGTCAAATGAAACAAAATATTCATTTATAAGGATGTAGTAAAATAACTGTGAGCGAGTGTTAGGTACCCCTACTTCATGCCAAAAGTGTTTGAGTGCATATTGAATGATCTTGCATTCTTTTGGTTTAACACTGGTTAGCAACCTACTAGAATAAAAATGAGAAAAATATGACATCCTTATTTAAAAAATTTCAGTCTCAATTCTAAATCACAACGTGTTTCAATGTAATCAGAATTTGCAAGGAAATAAACTCATTTCACCAACATGATTGAAAAAGGATACGAGCGAATTGAATAAGGTTTATATTGATGATGAAACTCTTTTCAAAATGTGAAAATAAGTGAAAATGTAGACAAAGATAAAAGAAAATAATTAGCAACATGATAAATATAAATCATCGCACTTAGTTCACATTTTAAACTTCAAAGCATGACATTTGGAATGTAGACAATGGTCCTTTTGGGGTAGACAATTTTTCCACCCGAGCTCTTTAATACAAAATTACTAATTTACTAATTTACTGTCTATATATATTGACTGTGCGTTTAGAGATCGGGGTAAAGTCAACTATATAAAGGTTTCCAATTTGTATATAGATTTGAATCTTGTATTTTGATCATAGAGATATGTGAGAAAGTTTCGAAACAACAGAGCAATTATTCGTTTCCCACGCAAATATTGTGCTCCTTTTGCGATTATGTAGATTCTAATATTTTTCATATTTGTTTCTGATATAATTTTAGGGTTGTTTTATTCCCATCTCACATACTGTTAAATACACTTTACATATTAAATACATTCCACATATATATTTTTAATTAATATTTATTTTAATACACCTCAAACACATTCTCGAATTACTGTCATTTCCCATACTTTCTACATATACCTTATACTATCCGCACACACCCACATCAGAGAAGAAGGAAGGGAAGGCACAACTATGTTTCTACATATACCTTATAAAATAATATATTATAAAATTTATGCGTGGTGTATTCAACAAAAAGCAGGATGCTAATGAAAAAACTCCATAGTTTTATGTTTTCATCGAAAAACTTATTTAAAATAGTGTATTCAGACCAACAAATATTTAACAAAGCAGTACAACGATGCCAATTAATCAACGACTCAAAACCCCTCGACTTAGCAGTTTGTCTAGAGGATGATGACGACGGACGGCAACAGAGCTCTCAAATCAAATCGGCAACGTTCATCGACATTTTGTCAATATGGGTACTGTAGTATTGTTCAATGTCTCTTAAGATCTTGATATCATCGCTTTTGACAAAGTTTATCGCTACACTCTGCAAACAATAATCAAATTATAGCACATTATGATTAGAACTGAAAAACATAACAAAACAAGACTAAGAATATGTTTTGGCATACAGAACAAAAACAGACACGAGATCCATCGGCGAAAACATATCACACTTACAAAAAAGTAGAATACATGCATACCTTGCACTCAAAATGACTAGAACGACCGATCCAATGAATGTATAGCTCCCGATTGTTTGGAAGATCATAGTTGATAACCAAGGAAACTTGATGAAGGGAAAACATCACATGATTAGAAAAATCTGTGCAGCAAAAGCATATGTATGTATAACATGTTTGCTAGAGCTTGAAGGCAATATATCTTCACATACACATATAGCATGTGCACCCATAGAATTCATGGGAACTTGTCTATCAAGGTATAAAAGATAAATAGATCAAGAACTTACCTGCTGAACATCAAGGCCCCAAGCCCAAACATCAGTGGTGATCAGGACGTGAGTATTTCCAGCGCGAAACTCTGGGGTAATGGCATCTTTTTCCTTTTGAGGCATGTCTCCATGCATGGAAGATACAGTAAAATTATTACTCCTCATCTTTTTGGTCAGCCAATCAACCTTTCGCTTTGTGTTGCAGAAAATAACAACTTGTGTAATTGTAAGAGTATCATAAAGATCGCATAATGTATCAAATTTCCATTCTTCTCTTTCAACCGAAACGAAAATTTGCTTGATTCCCCCCAAAGTCAACTCGTCACGCTTGACAATGATCCTTACAGGGTTCGTCATAAACTTGCTCGTCATTTCCAGAATTTCTGGAGGAAGTGTAGCGGAAATTAAGCAGACCTGGAGATCAGGTGGAAGACATCTGTAGACATTGTATATATCTGATCCTTGAATGCTTTGCTTAACATTTCATCAGATTCATCGAGAACTAGTAATATTTAATGGCTCGATTGCTTCTCCTCTTGATCATGTCATAAACTCTACCTGGAATTCCACACACCACATGAACTCTGTGCTCAAGCTTTCGAATATCACTCAGTGATCTTTCTTTGACTGTTGTAGCTTTAGCTGTACTTGACTTACCACTCCCAGTTTGAGAATCAGTGAATTCATGTGATACACTCTTGTTCCCTTTTAGCTGAATGCAATGATCAATTTCAGGTAGATTGAGATTAACATGAAATGATAGCTTGTCACAATTTTCTGCATTCCAATTCCAAATACCTTTCTTATCAAATACAACACTCCTTGACAGAAAGATCTTCTTGGTACTCAAATTATAGTTCCTGTATTCTTTCTCCATTTTCCCATATCCAACAAATATGCCTTTCGTAGAGGATTCATCAAGTTTATGTCTTAATTGTCTAGGTATGTGACCATAACAGATGCATCCAAACACCTTCAAGTGCTAAATACCTGGTTTTCTGCCACTGAAAGCTTCAAATGGGGTTTTGTGTTCCACAGCCTTGGTTGGACACCTATTGAGCAAGTGCACAGCTATGTTAATAGCTTTTCCCCAGAATTCATAGGACATGTGCTTGTCATGAAGCATACTCTTAACCATTTCAACAATGGTTCTGTTCTTCTTCTCAGCAACACCATTTTGCTACGGAGAATAAGCTACAGTCAATTGTTTCTCCAACCCCAAGTCTTCACAGAATTAATTAAATTCATGAGAGTTATACTCTCCACCTCTGTCACTTCTTAACTTTAGAATTTTGTGGCCACTCTACAATTCAACCATGGCTTTGAATTTCTTGAACACTTTGAACACTTCTAATTTGTGGTTCATAAGATAAACCTAACATATTTTGGTTGCATCATCAATGAAAGTTAAGAAATATCTGTTTCCTCCAAATGTTGTGACTTGCATTGATCCACAAACATCTGAGTGGATTAATTCCAGAGGCTTGCTTGCTCTCCAAGTCAGCTCTTTACTAAGGACATCTCAGTGGTGCTTTCCTGCAATGCATCATTCACATACACCAGATGACTTCTTGAGTTTTGGTAATCCCAACACCATTTCCTTATTAGATAACAACTGTAAGCTGCTGAAATTCAAATGTCTCAACCTTTTGTGCCATTCCCAAGCATCACCATCACAACTGGCTTTTAGTGCAGAACCATTCATATCCTTCGTAAGTAGTGGAAATCGCCTATTACAAGTCATTTGTATTGTAACAACATGACTCTCCAAACTTGTATCTTTAAAGATTGCAACCTGATCATCTCCAAATAATAAGAAGTAACCATGTTGCATCATTTGCCCCACACTTAAAAGGTTTTCATCCAGTCCTGACACAAGCATTACTTCTTTGATGTGTCTGGTACACTTCTTGGTTTCGATCACCAAAGTTCATTTCCTACTAGCTTGAACAATCTGTCCATTCCCCATTTTGATTCTTGTTGAGATACTTCTGTCCAGATTAATCAATATAGACTCACGTGAAGTCATGTGATTGTTGAATCCACTGCCAATATACTAGACATGTTCACTTTTAACAATTGCAGCTGAATCACAAGCAATGAACATAGAGGTTTCCTCCTCCATTTGTTGTGCCATTTGAACCTGTTAAACTGGTTTACTTCTACAATCTCTAGCAAAATGATTGAATCTGCCACAATTGTGACATTTAGGCCTCTCTTTGAATTTGCATTCACCCGTAGTGTATATTTCCATAAATTTTACATGAATCTCTTGTGTTCTCCTTGTTAAACCAGGGTTTGACAACATTTTGAGACCTATCATTATCCTTAAAATCAACCTTCTTATCTCTTAATTTGAAAGGTTTCTTCCCCTTGTACCCAGTGGTCTGTGATCCACTTTTATTTTGGATACTAAGATTGCTAAATGCCTTATCATTCACTTCCTCATCTTTAGTATGTCTTTTCAATCTCTGCTCAAATCCTTTCAAAGTTGCAACAACTTCATTTGGATTAATCTCATCCAATTTCTTAGTTCCCTCAATAACAGAAACAATATTATCATATGCAGGAGCTAGACTAATTAACATTTTCTCAAGTAGTATCTTATTTGGCAAGGTTTCACCAAACATCTTCATCTTATTCACAAGACCATATAATCTAGCTAGATAATCAGAGAGAGATTCATTATTTCTCACCCCTAGCATATTCAAAATCACGGCGAATACCTTGTAATTTCACAGCCATGTCCTGAGCATCACCCTTGAATTCTTGCTTAAGAACATCCAAGCATCCTTTGCAATCTCTTGGTTGGTGATTCTAGGAAAGATCTCATCACTCACATCTCCTTGTATCAGTCCCAATGCCCTTGCATCTCTGGAGATGAGATCCTGATTAGCAAGAATTTGCTTCTCATCCGTGTGTGAAACCATCTTCAACAAAGCTCCATAGATTGTGAGACTTGAAAATTGTTTTCATCCTAACACAACAGAATTCATAATTGACTCTAATGAATACAGGCACACGAAGATCTATGCTAGATCCGGCCATTTTTAAACTTCTAAGCTCCCCGTTGAGAACCCAGCCAAACACTTATAAATTCACATATTCACTCCCAGATTCAAATCCAGCCTGGCTCTCAGGCCATGTTAGTGTTTGAGCTACTTTTGAGCTAAATTTCTCTATCAATTTGTAACAAATTCAACAAGTAATTGAAATGAATTTGCAAAAGGAATGACAGAGATGAACTTTCAAGAAGAAGGAGTACGTTGCTTCCTCGAATCTATGTTGGATTTGCACCAAGAAACTCGGCTACAAAACTAGCTATATAGTCGTTGCCAACATCATCAAAGCATCGTGACTATGATCATGTGCTACTCACATGGTTTCACTTAACATCTAACAAACTGGACGCGTGTAAAGTTATACACCATTAAGATGATATAATCTTAACCGTTTATTACACATATATATAGACTTAGCTAAGAACAACACTTAGACATTTTCGAGCTTTTTTGTCTTCCATATTGCAACAACTTTGAATGCTTGATCTAGCTGCCATGCTTAGGCTCCAACAATAATACGTTGAAACCCACAACAACAATCCACCAGAAAACTTCTTCAAAATATAAGTCGAAGATTACAACAAATCTATCTGCTTATATAGAGAACAGAAAACCCTAACCCTAATATAAGTCCTTAACCAACCATGTTTCGGAAATCCTAACCCTATAAATCTAGGAAACCCAAACCATATTAGAATTTTATTCTCTCTTGGTGCGATGGCAAGTGCCTTCGCCCATAAGCGGTAGGTCTCGGGTTCGAGACTTGGGAGCAGCCTCTCCATAAATGAGGGTAAGGCTAGCCGACATTCACCTCTCCCAGACCCTGCGTAAAGCGGGAGCCTTGTGCACTGGGTACGACCTTTTTCTGTGAAGGGTCTTGAGAAAGTATGATACGTTGAAATATTATATATTTCATAATCCTAATGCTGCTCTAATATGTTAATTAATCAGGATTGCCCACGGAAAGGTCGGGACAATGTGTTAGACAATTATCATAGTATGCTAACCTGGTTTTGTGAAGATCGATCCATTGTCTAGGTGACAGATATGGTTTCTATCACAATTGTCACCATGATTTGTGGAAAATGTAAATTTGGCCATTTTTGTTTCAAATCGATCAATGTCTTTATGAATATAAAAAATAAATGAAAATAGCTTTTAATCTAGACCCTGATTAATTGTTGTGGAATGCGAAAAAAAATCGACCATGTACACTGTTAAAAATAACTCACGTTAAGCTAGCAAGATAGTCCAGGTAATTATAATATTGACCTATGTTTTACTTACAGTTTACAAAAACTGCGATTTTGAGTGTAAAAATATGACTCATTGTATTGAATTGATTTACAACAGTATGATTACAAATAAGAAAGACTCTAAAGATCAAAACTAGAATTACCTTGTTCTACAAGTTAAGTTTATACTATCTAGAACAAGGTAAGGAAATACTATCTAGAAGCATTCGGAGCAAGTCACTTGATAAAGTCTCTCTAATTAACTTTTTCTTATGTCCGCAAGAAGCACACAAGAATCTTTAACCTTATGATTCATTTTTGGAAACTTTCATGAAAAGGGTTTGGACTAAGTTTATTTTAATAAAAAAAAAAACTATGCTATAACTTTATTTAATGAATAAGACTTAAATTTTAATGAAAAACTCTTAAATTTTAATAAAGATAACAAAAAAAACTTAAATTTTAATGAAAAAGACATAATTTTAATATTAAAAAATATTTATAAAAAAATCTGATGTGCGGATCCACGCATTCTCACACAAACTGTTTATGAAACTTAATGGTATTACACTGTTTATGAAACTTACGACATTGTTTATGAAACTTACTACACTGTTCATGAAACTTACTATATTGTTTATGAAACTTAACGGTACTACACTATTTATAAAAGTTAACAGTGTTACACTGTTTATGAAACTTAACAGTACTACATTATTTATGAAACTTAAAAATACTTTGGCCCGCAGCCATAGGAAAGGTCCGCGGTTCTTCGGCCCGCGCCAGTAAGGTGAGAGGCTAGACAGGCAAAGTGGTCAAGCAGGATAAGAAGAAGCAGCCCCAGGGCCGCGCCCACAAACGCTTGCAATACAACCATAGATCCGTCACCCCGGTAATTGGCATCGGAAAGAAGAGGGGACCCAACTCGTCTGAGAAGTAGGGCAAAGATTCAAGCTTTGAAAGGATGAGAAGTTCTTCCGAGATTAAGAAAAATTAAAGGCTTTATTTTTGTTTAATCGTCACTCTTTGTTCTTAAGACCTTAACACTGGTTTGTTAGTTCATAGAAAGATATTTGGAAGTGTTGGATTAGGTTGGGATTTTTTTTATCTAATTTGAATTAGCAGCAATGCGATTTTGTTTTTGGTTTCTAAGAACATTAACGCAATTTTGTTTCTGGCTGCTGGTTTGTCAAAAAAATATGAAGCGGCAGAAGATTGAGGTGGTGCACGGGTTTATAGTTAGAATGTTATTTGTTTTTGTTTTTTATTGTTTTTCTATTATTATCATTAAAGAAAGTTATTACGTGGTTTTTGGATAAAATTCAAAGTTTTGAAGCTATTTTCATTAATTTTCTATTTATTTTTTATTATAGACAAATCCCTTGATAAGGTTAAATCTAAGACCAAGATCATTTGATTCATTGCACACCAATTGTATCAAAATTTTTTTTTCAAACAATGTGTGCAATAAACCATGTCAACAAGACACAAGAAACTCGGAAAACCCAACACGTAAAAAATAGGGAACATCCTAGTCCAAGTAAAGAACCGAGTAGAACTAGATAGGCTAAAAAAAACACGAACTAGTACAATTTTAATTATAAACAAAATGACGTTTTTCGGTTATTTCATTGTTTTATTTGCGAAACAGACTGTTTTAGTGCAATTGGGGGCAAAATTGTTGGAGATGTTTTTAAGATAAAAAGAATCCAAAAAAATCTGTTCATACTCTCGTGTGGGATGATGTCCAACTGCCCAAGCAAAAATTTTAAACCTAAATGACTAAAATACCCATGTCACATAACCACCTCACACAAGCCTCAAGGGGAAGAGGTCGCTGGTAAAACTTGTAATTATCTCTCATAGAAGGAGTATTATTATAAATTGCTCAAACTCCAATTCGAGCGGGAAAATTGTATTCAGGAGAACTCAAGACAAACGCACCTTTAACAAACTTCTTCAGGTCGTCAGTGATTTTTCAAGAAACCATAGGCTTGGAGGAGAGAGAGAGAGAGAGAGAGAGAGCTAAAGATTAAAGCTTGAAGCTTGAAAGTGAAAACCATATCAAATTCAATCCCAATCCTTGAAGCCTGCAGGAAGAGGGAGCGAAGGCCAACGATTTTCGGATTGCATGTGTTGTGATATCCCGATTGCTTTATCAGTCCGAACGGTCAGTTTCTGCTAATTTATTTCGTATAATTTGATTGTTTCTTTGATTTCTGAATTGAGTTTCTGCAAATTTCTATTTAGGGTTGCTGATATTTCTTCAATCCCTTATTTCTTTCAAGTGGGTTTCTGCTAAAGAACTCGAATTTCTCCATAGCAGTGTTTTTTTTTTCTTTACTTTCTGAATTGGGTTTTTTTTTTTTATTCAAATGAGGTTCTGATATAAGACTCGAATTTGTGTAATTTAATGTGATTGTTTCTTTGATTTCTCAACTGGGTTTATGGAATTTTTTTTGTTAGAACTAGTAATTGGACATTTTTGTTCCAAGAACTGCGTATCTTTAGCTTTGTTCGTCCTTTTTTCGAGTGGGATTTATGCTTGTTTTCGTGCTGGATTTGGTTGAAAAATTGGATGTTGGTTGATGCATGTAGTTATTGGATTCTGCCGAATCCAGAACCTGGAAAATTTCTAACCCTTTCCTTCTTGGAAAGGAGCCTAAGTTTGAAAATTGGTTTCCCACACTAGAAATAATTTGAAATTCTGCATTTCCATCCATGTTAATTAATTACATTTCTCTTTCCTAGAAACTACTGCCATGTCTCTTGATTTCTTTATCAAAGTAGAGTAATGTTTCGGTTAAAGTAAACATACTAGTAAGTAGTAACTAAACAAACAACTTGCTACTTGGCTGACTTTTCTTAAACAAGAAGTCATGAAGACAACAATGTAGCTTTGTTCCTCGGTTTTTTTTATTGGGGATTTCTGCTAATTTGATGTTGATTTGGGAATTGAATCTTGGCTGGATGTAGAAGTTGGATTCTGCAGAATGCAGAATCTGGATATTTTGTAACTCCCTTCTTGGAAAGGGACCAAAGTTAGAAAATTTGTTTCCGTATATGCCCTAGAAGCAATTCCTAATTCTGTCCTTCCTCCATGTTAATTGAGTTGCAATTTTCCTAGTAACCTATGCCGTGACTTATGGATTTCTAATACAAGTAGAGGTTTGTTACAGTTAATATAAGTCAAACTGAATGTACTAGTATGTAAACCAACAACTTTCCAATTATCTTTAACTGTTAACTGATGTTTGTGTTGCATTAGTAGTAGTTAAAATTCAGTCTCACCATAGATTTTACTTAATTTCCGATGTTTTGGATGCTAGTTCCCTTTATCTTCTCTCTAAGTCCGCTCTAAATTTTCAAATTAACTCCTAGGAAACTGACATGTAACACTACTTCAGTTCAGCATGTAAGTATTGATAGCAGGTGCCTTTGTGAAAGCTAGTTACTCGTATCTTCTCTCTAAATTTTCAAATTCTATACATTCTTGAAATTATCAAGTAGGTGTGTGATTGGTAGTTCTTCATCTGATAAATCATTCAATGAGTATAACCTCTGAACTTTTCTGTTAGTCATTAATCACAATGCCTCTGGTTCTACTTGTTTTAGGTGCTATGGATCTCGATTTGGAATTTTTTACCCTTTTGGCAGACCTCAAATCACGGAGGGACAAGCTCATTTTGATGGCAGGTCTTAATGGTTCTGGCAAAACCACCATCTTGAACAAGATTCACTCTGAAGGAGTCTCTACTGAGATAGTCACACCTGGTGAGCCCGTAGCCCCCTATCCTCTTTATGCCTACTTCTGATTTCTTATGCATTTTGTGCCTATTGTTTACTGTTGCAGGATTTAGTGTTGAGACGGTGAAACATGCGTATATTAACCTTGCGGCCTTTGATGTTGGGAGTGAAAACAGGGTAACTCCTCTCTCTTATCTTGTACTATTTTTGAATGATTTCTTACAAGGCCGTGAAGTGGGTAAACATATGGTTTTTGTAATGTGTATCATGATTTTTTAATTTCAGAAGATCTACTTTTTCATAGGCAGTGACTGTTTTAGATATTCCCAATACAGATACCTCCACTGTACATGCAGCATTTCCAGAACAAGAAAGGTGTTATTTTTGTGGTAGATAGCAACGACCAGAACCGAGTGTTGGAGGCAAGGGATGAGTTACACAGGATGTTGCAGGAGGTAGTTTCATGATTTCCATGAATAGTTGTTTGGAAATATAAAATATTTGAGTTATGTTTTTTTATAACGATGAATTGAATTTGGCTGCAGGATGAACTCAAGAACGTTGTTGTGCTTGTACTAGCCAACAAGCAAGATCTTTGTAATGCAATGACTGCAGAAGAGTTGAGCAAAGAGCTGGATATTAAGTCTCTCAGAATTAATCAGTGGTAAACTATTTTATCATTCAACGGAGATATGTGGAATTTATTTTAATCTCATGTAAAAATTCCGATTTGCAGATAATAAAGTATGTCATAAACTATAACTGCTGTCAATGTAATTTTCAGGCATATTTCTAGTACTTGTGCAATCAGTGGGGATGGCTTGCTTGAGGCTTTGCGTAAATTTTTTTGGGCCATTGATTCCATGGTAATTGCCTAGAATTTGCTTACGATAAGAAAACTAATTAACTCTTGTTATTAGTATGTGGATTGGTTTATTATGTTGCAACATTTCTGTGTCCTTAAAAACAGGCATAATTCATGAACATTGAACAGATTGCATTTCGTGTTTTCTTACCTATATTATTCCTCTTCATTGGCAGGTCCCTCATGTGCATGTGTTAATTTGTGTTGATAAAGATAAGGATATAAACTCCGCCTATGTCTTACATGGTCGGTCCCAAGCCCGGATAAAGGAGGAGGGGGAGGGCGTCAGGTAGTCGACAGCCGGCACTCCATGATCACGTCGAATCCTTATGAAAATGAATCCAGAACAAAATCGCGCTAAAGCTAGGGCGTCACCCGTAAGTGGCGCGCTGTGTGGCCCGAGCACAGTGATAAGTGAGCAAGGGTCGCTGTATCTCCATCGGCACCCGGATGCAGTGTTAAATGAGCAAGGGGGCTATAGAAACTTCTTTTCGAACGACTCCACTCAAAGTTGTTTGGGAGCATATGCTCCTATCAACTTTACCCGGGACACACAAAAGAAGTACTTTGATCCTATTAGACGGGGGAGGGTGAAGAAGCTAGGACAGAAGGGTAGAGTTCAAGAGAGCAAAATGCGTTTAGGAATGTGGAATATAGGAACCTTAACGGGAAAATCTATGGAAGTAGTGGAAGTTATGGTGAGGAGAAGGATAAATATTATGTGCCTACAAGAAACTAAGTGGGTTGGTAGTAAGGCAAAGGATCTAGAAAACTCAGGGTTTAAACTTTGGTATTCGGGCACAAATAGAACGAGAAACGGTGTTGGCATCATCGTGGACAAGACCTTGGTACAAGATGTTGTAGATGTCAAGAGGGTAGGAGATAGAATCATGGCAATCAAGATTGTAATAGGACAAGAACTTATCAATGTGATTAGTGCGTACGCACCTCAAGTAGGGTTGGATACGAGTTCGAAGGAGAAATTTTGGGAAGATCTTGGAGACTTGGTGCAAGGAATTGCTCAGACGGAGAAGTTATTTATAGGAGGAGATTTAAATGGACACGTGGGCAGGGAGACAGGCAACTATGGAGGTTTTCATGGTGGCCATGGTTTTGGGGAGAGAAACGAGGATGGGGAAGCTATCTTGGATTTTGCAATGACATATGATCTCTTCTTAGCCAACACCTTCTTTAAGAAGAGAGAAGAACATGTGATCACCTACAAGAGTGGGTCGTCAAAAACACAAATAGATTTTCTTCTAATGAGGAAAGGGGATCGTATAACTTGTAAGGATTGCAAAGTTATACCAGGAGAGAGCGTGGCTAATCAACATCGCTTGTTGGTGATGGATGTACATATCAAAAGAGTAAGACAAAAGAACAAGACTTGGAAGTGCCCAAGGACTAGATGGTGGAATCTAAAAGAAGAAAAACAAGTCATTTTCAAAGAGAAGGTAATCACCCAATGTGTGTGGGATAGAGAGGGGGAAGCTAGCCAAATGTGGGATTCCATGGCTAGTTGTATCTGAAAAGTAGCAAAAGAGGTATTAGGAGAGTCCAAGGGCTTTGCCCCACACCAAAAGGAATCTTGGTGGTGGAATGAGGAGGTACAAACAAAGGTGAAGGCTAAGAAGGAATGTTGTAAAGCCTTATACAAGGAGAGGACCGATGAAAATGGTGAAAGGTATAGAAAAGCGAAGCAAGAGGCGAAGAAAGCTGTCAGAGAAGCTAAGTTAGCGGCTTACGACGATATGTATAAACGACTAGATACCAAAGAAGGAGAGTTGGATATCTATAAACTATCTAGAGCAAGGGAAAAGAAGACAAGGGACCTAAACCAAGTGAGGTGCATCAAGGATGAGGATGGAAATGTTCTTGCTACAGAGAACGCGGTTAAAGACAGATGGAGAGGTTATTTTCATAATCTTTTCAATGAAGGACATGAAATGAGTGCTTCTTTAGGGGAGTTGAGTAACTCAGAAGAGTGTAGAAACTACTCTTTTTATCGTCGAATCCGGAAGGAAGAAGTGGTTGTAGCTTTGAAGAAGATGAAGCATAAAAAAGCAATAGGCCCAGACAATATACCAATCGAAGTGTGGAAACTTTTGGGAGAGACAGGTATAACATGGCTCACTGACCTTTTCAATAGGATTTTGAAAACGAAGAAGATGCCAAATGAGTGGCGAACGAGCACTTTGGTGCCTATCTACAAGAATAAGGGCGACGTACAAAATTGCATGAACTATAGGGGTATTAAGCTAATGAGTCATACAATGAAGCTCTGGGAGAGAGTCATTGAGCATAGATTGAGGCAAGAGACACGGGTTTCGGACAACCAATTCGGGTTCATGCCAGGGCGCTCAACCATGGAGGCAATCTATCTCTTACGAAGATTGATGGAAAGATATAGAGATGGGAAAAAGGATTTACACATGGTCTTTATAGATTTGGAAAAAGCGTATGATAGGGTCCCAAGAGACATTCTTTGGAGGATTTTAGAGAAGAAAGGAGTACGAGTAGCATATATCCAAGCTATAAAGGATATGTATGAAGGAGCAAAGACTGCCGTAAGAACTCATGAAGGACAAACCGAAAGCTTTCCCATAACTGTAGGATTACATCAAGGCTCATCCTTAAGTCCTTACCTTTTTGCGTTGGTAATGGATGAGTTAACAGGACATATTCAAGATGATATTCCTTGGTGTATGCTTTTCGCAGACGATATAATGTTGATAGATGAAACTCAGGAAGGGGTAAATGCAAAGCTTAACTTTTGGAGAGAAGTGTTGGAATCTAAAGGTCTTCGCCTAAGCCGATCAAAGACAGAATATATGGAGTGCAAGTTCAGTGCAAATGGAGGCCAAAACGAGTTAGGGGTGAGGATCGGAGATCAAGAAATACCAAAGAGCGACCGTTTTCGTTACCTAGGATCTATCTTGCAAAAGAACGGAGAATTAGATGGAGATCTCAACCACAGAATACAAGCTGGATGGATGAAGTGGAAGAGTGCATCCGGCGTGTTGTGTGACCGCCGTATGCCACTGAAGCTCAAGGGAAAATTTTATAGGACGGCAATAAGGCCGGCGATGCTGTATGGCACAGAATGTTGGGCGGTGAAACATCAACACGTACACAAAATGGGTGTAGCGGAGATGAGGATGCTTCGTTGGATGTGTGGGCACACGAGAAAGGATAAGATTAGGAATGAGGATATCCGAGGTAAAGTAGGAGTAGCCGAAATTGAAGGAAAGATGAGAGAAAATCGGTTACAGTGGTTTGGACATGTGCAAAGAAGGCCTACTGATGCTCCGATTAGAAGATGCGACTATGGGACAGAGGTTCAGGGCCGAAGGGGTAGAGGAAGACCTAGGAAAACTTTGGAAGAGACTCTAAGAAAAGACTTAGAGTACTTGGATCTAACGAAGGACATGACTCAGGATCGAGCACAATGGCGTTCTAAGATTCATATAGCCGATCCCACTCAGTGACTTGGATTTTTCAAGTCTCCAACCGAGAAGTTTTCCTCACTCGGGAAATTAAGGGAACACTACCCCAACCTACATGCTCCACTCAGAAAGCTTCAACATACAAGCTTCAACAAAAGAAAATTCAAAGAACTTAGCGAAGAAGGCTTTGGTGTATTTAACACAATACGTTGAAATGAAGGAAAGCTTATTTATTGATATCCCCGATAAGCTACAAATATGTACATATACATGAGTCAAAATAAACACACAAGAGGGAGCCTTCACAAAGGTTGCTTAGGAGAAGTCTCAGCAGTCGGTAGAGCCCCAGAAAGAGAAGGCACCGGAGGGGGATCATTTGGAGCCTCAGTATTGGACAGAACCCTAGAAGGAGGAGGCATCAGAGGTTGATCATTTGGAGCTTCATTACGCGGTACAGCCCCAGAAGACGAAGGCAATAAATGCCTTTGGAACAAACCCACAAATCTCTGATGATCAAGTAAAACCTGACCATCAGTTTCCTTCATCTGGTCAAGCTTCCTCTTCATGTTTGTAGCATAGTCATGTGCGAGCCGGTACAACTGTTTATTCTCATGCTTGAGCCCTCTAATCTCCTGTTTGAGACTCATCACTTCAGCCGCCAATGATTCAACTTGGCGGGTTCGAGCAAATAGGCGTTGGGCCATATTAGACACAGAACCTGCACACTGAACACTAAGAGCCAGCGAATCCTTAACAGCTAACTCATCAGACCGTTTGGAAAGTAGTCTGTTATCTTTGGGAGTGAGAAGGTTCCTGGCCACCACCGCAGTGGTCATATCATTCTTCATCACGGAATCCCCAACGGTAAGAGGACCAGTAGGGGAGACGAAGGATGGGCGCCATATGTTGTCTGGAGAAGGCGGGGCTGCCTCTTCAACAAGGTTCAAGTCAAAACGACGGTCGGAGGGGCCAGACATTTTCAAAGGTGTTGAAGAGAGAAGAGGTCGGACAAATCAAGATCTTAGAAGTGCAAGAATGAAGCTTCTATTGGTGGAGATTCAAGTGTGCTTTGGTACTTAATGCTAGCCCCTATAAAAATCTGCACTCGACGGAGCTTCAGAAATCGTAGAGGCGCCTGCTCAGAAATCGAAGAGGCGTTTGGTTTCTCAAAAGCTGGGCTGCTTAGAGATCACGAGGGTTGATCTCAGAAATCAAAGAGGCGTTTGCTTTCTCAAAAGTTGGGCTGCTCAAAGACCACGAAGGCCGATCTCAGAAATCGAAGAGGCGCTCGCTTTCTCAAAAGCTGGGCTCCCCAGAGACCACGAGGGCCGATCTCAGAAATCGAAGAGGCACCTACTTTTCCAGCCTTGTCAGCACCTGTCACACGCACACTCAGCTTTGCGGAAATTATGGGCATTCTGTCGAAGACTTCTGGGGAAGTAGAAAACACATGAATCTTACTGTTCAATCACCCACTTCCCACACGCAACAATAGCTCATGGGTACCACAGATAACTTTGCCAAAGTTCTCTGCCAAAGTTGAGCACGTGAAGCTTGCAGCTCCCACTACATCGCTCTGACCAAGAAGGGTAAAAGAATAGCAAAGAAACAGCACTAACAAAGTTTAGACCCATAAATTTTGAAGGTCTAGCTACCATATTATTACCCACAAGGGTAAAGGAATAGTACCACTGCTGGATAATTGGAAAGTCCCTGTGTGTCAACCTCTGTGCTTCGTGGCAAGGTAGACTAGCAAACATGCCCAACCTTTACTCACATTCGAGAAAACACTCCCAATAAGATTGCTTGCTCCAAAATCGAAGAGGCACCGTCCTCCGAATCTCGAGAGCCAGACTCCCAACATGACTACTTTCTTAAAAATCGAAGAGAGGGTAAAGGAACAGTACCATTGCTGGATAATTGGAAAGTCCCTGTGTGTCAACCTCTGTGCTTCGTGGCAAGGTAGACTAGCAAACATGCCCAACCTTTACTCACATTCGAGAAAACACTCCCAACAAGATTGCTTGCTCCACAATCGAAGAGGCACCGCCCTCCGAATCTCGAGAGCCAGACTCCCAACATGATTACTTTCTCAAAAATCGAAGAGACACTGCTCCCCGAATCTTCGATAGCCAGATCCCCAGCATGATTGCTTTCTCAAAAATTGATGAGGCATCGTTCTCCGAATCAATCGAAGAGGCGCTCGCTTTCTCAAAAGCTGGGCTGCTCAGAGACCACGAGGGCCGATCTCAGAAATCGAAGAGGCACCTACTATTCTAGCCTTGTCAGCACCTGTCACACGCACACTCAGCTTTGCAGAAATTATGGGCATTCTGTCGAAGACTTCTGGTGAAGTAGAAAACACATGAATCTTACTGTTCAATCACCCACTTCCCACACGCAACAATAGCTCATGGGTACCACATATAACTTTGCCAAAGTTCTCTGCCAAAGTGGAGCACGTGAAGCTTGCAGCTCCCACTACATCGCTCTGACCAAGAAAGGTAAAAGAATAGCAAAAAAAACAGCACTAACAAAGTTTAGACACATAAATTTTGAAGGTCTAGCTACCATATTATTACCCACAAGGGTAAAGGAACAGTACCATTGCTGGATAATTGGAAAGTTCCTGTGTGTCAACCTCTGTGCTTCGTGGCAAGGTAGACTAGCAAACATGCCCAACCTTTACTCACATTCGAGAAAACACTCCCAACAAGATTGCTTGCTCCAAAATCGAAGAGGCACCGTCCTCCGAATCTCGAGAACCAGACTTCTAACATGACTACTTTCTCAAAAGCGAAGAGAGGGTAAAGGAACAGTACCATTGCTAGATAATTGGAAAGTCCCTGTGTGTCAACCTTTGTGCTTCGGGGCAAGGTAGATTAGCAAACATGCCCAACCTTTACTCACATTCGAGACAACACTCCCAACAGGATTGCTTGCTCCAAAATCGAAGAGGCACCGCCCTCCGAATCTCGAGAGCCAGACTCCCAACATGATTACTTCCTCAAAAATCGAAGAGACACTGCTCTCCGAATCTCGAGAGCCAGACCCCCAGCATGATTGCTTTCTCAAAAATCGAAGAGGCATCGTTCTCCGAATCTCGAGAGCCAGATACCACAGACCACTTTTTCAAAGTGCTCTGACAGAGTTAAAACATATGAAACTGGCAGCTCCCACTACCGTGCTATGACCAAGCAGGGTAAATGAATAGCATTACTACTTGTTGTTAGGGAGACTCCTATATATGTCGACCTCCATCCCCAACGGACAGGCAGACCTACAAAAATGCTCAACCCTTCATCATATCTGAGAGGGCACTCCCAACGAAGCCTTTCGAAATATTCAGCTTTCTTTCCCCCCGATAATACCTCTGCAAACAAGCTATACTAGAGCAAGAATATCTCATATCATCAGGGTTAAAAGCAAGAGTATCCCATATCATGCTTTTTCCCTGTCTTTTCCTTTGGCCTTGTTTTTACCTACAAGACAAGGAGAAATAGAGCAATCAGTCAGCACTTGGAATCAAGCTTCCAGCCAGGAACTGACTGCCTGGAACCCCTTACCTGATTACTTACCTGGCATTGCTCTCGAGTACTCATTTTCAACATCTTATGTTTCCAGGGAAGATTCCGCATCTGCTTGAGGAACAGATAGGGCAAGTGCGAAGGATACAAGGAAGCATGTGTAGACAAGCGTAACAGCACACGTGCCGATACATCCATTACTCTGTCAAAAGCAAAAGTATCCCATATCAGCAGGGTGGAACGTACTCTAGATTTAATGGACTTGTTTTGACCCTCAAATTCTTCAGTCGGCCTTATACTCTGGAGGAAACCAGAAAACCCTCCAGCTCAGTTCAAGAATAAGCCTGTGGAAAGTTACTTCTTCAAAAGCAAAAGTATCTCATATCATCTCTTCTCATTTTTCTTCTCTTTATCCTTCATGCTGCTGCAAGATGGGGAGAAGGTGAACAATCAGTCGGAGCTCTGATTGCTTACCTTGTCTGTCACCTTTTTCAGCAGACCCCCTAGCTCGGCGACTTGGGGGACTCCTACTACATGGTTTGTATCGCGCTTGACCAAGTTTGAAACTACAAGTAAGCTTCAAGTGAAATTGATACATTACCTTATGCATCTCCACTAGTTAAAGATACCACCCCTGGATGGAGGAAGAGTACTTCCAGAGAAGATGCCACATCTACCTATGAGACAGATAAGGCAAGTCAAGACGACACCACACTCCGATACTTAGAAGTTTCATGATTACGAGATCATTCTCCCACAATATTTCCTAATGTCATTTGTACTAAATCATTCACTTGTACTCACTAAAGGAGAGCTTGAACCTATGTACTTGTGTAAACCCTTCACAATTAATGAGAACTCTTCTATTCCGTGGACGTAGTCAATCTGGGTGAACCACGTACATCTTGTGTTTGCTTTCCTATCTCTATCCATTTATATACTTATCCACACTAATGACCGGAGCAATCTAGCGAAGATCACAAAAAGCGACCGTTTTCACTACCTAGGATCTATCTTGCAAGAGAACGGAGAATTAGATGGAGATCTCAACCATAGAATACGAGCTGGATGGATGAAGTGTAAGAGTGCATCCGGCGTGTTGTGTGACCGTCGTAGGCCACTGAAGCTCAAGGGAAAATTTTATAGGACGACAATAAGGCCAGCGATGTTGTATGGCACAGAATGTTGGGCGGTGAAGCATCAACACGTACACAAAATGGGTGTAGCGGAGATGAGGATGCTTTGTGGGATGTGTGGGCACACGAGAAAGGATAAGATTGGGAATGAGGATATCCGAGGTAAAGTAGGAGTAGCCGAAATTGTAGGAAAGATGAGAGAAAATCGGCTCCGGTGATTTGGACATGTGCAAAGAAGGCCGACTGACGCTCCGGTTCGAAGATGTGACTACGGGATAGAGGTTCAGGGCCGAAGGGGTAGAGGAAGACCTAGGAAAACTTTGGAAGAGACTCTAAGAAAAGACTTAGAGTACTTGGATCTAACGGATGACATGACACAAAACCGAGCGCAATGGCGTTCTAGGATTCATATAGCCGACCCCACTTAGTGGGAAAAGGCTTTGTTGTTGTTGTTGTTGTAAAGATAAGGATATAAGCTGCAGTGGTGAAGAAATAGGTAAAGACGAAGATGAACATAAAGACTTTCAGTCTACCATCCAGGAGGTCTTTACTCAAAATGATTGGGTGCCGACTCCATCCGCGGTTAATCCTGAATTTCACTTCACTTGTGTGAGTCGACTGGATTATATCATAGACTGTGTTCAGGAGGCTTGTAGCTGCGGTCTGCCGGTTGACTTGATGGTATTGGACGATGAATATATCATGGAAATGGGGCAAGATGCGTTCAAGGTACCTGATAATTCCTCTTACCTCTCAATGTAACCGAAATTTCATTGTTGATGTTTATTTTGCTTAAATATTTGACAGGCAATGAAAGATGAATGGCATAGAGCTGAGTTTGACGGACATGTTATAGGCGTGACTTCTAGAAATGAGAATATAGACCATCGGTGGATTGATCCAATGCCCGGAGTGCTACTTAATTTACACTTCAGTGTGTTCAGCAATAAGGAGAGGGTTTCTGTCATATTCGGACATATTTTTGGCAACAGATACTTAAGTCGAGCCTCAAGGTTCAGCAGGCAAGCTGCCTTCCATTGTTAGTCTGTTTTGCTGATTGCTTATTGTTAGCTTATGTTTGCAAGTTCTGACAATAATGTGCTCTTTTGATTATTTGTAGGATCATGTAGCGATGAATGATATAAGAGGCATTGAACTGTACTGTAAACTTGATCATATATTTCTTTGCACAAAACATTTTGTACAAAGTTTTATGCCATGGACTCTACCTGGAGTTCCACACACCACATGAAACTCCGTGCTCAAGCTTTCGAATATCCTCAGCCACGCTTTTGCCTCCGATGCAAGCATGCGCTTGTATGTTCATGTGATTTCCAATTGCTAATATCACCTTCTCCGTCTGTGCCGCCAGTTCCCTAGTGGGACACAATATCAAAGCCTGAACCTCTCGGCAGGAGGTGTCGACGAGTTGGCAAGCTGTGAGGGCAATCATGGAGGTTTTGCCGGTACCTGACTGGGACTGGGCTATGACATCATAACCCTCGATAATATCTAGTTCTAGCTCTTGTTGACCACCTATCTTCTTCCCGTCTCCTCATCACCATCATTCGTTTCCTGAATGTAACTATAATATCCAGTTCTAACTTTTTGCTAAAACTGAGATTCGTTTCTTGCATGTAGTTGTAATCACTCGTAATGACAAGCGTTATAACTTTCAGGAATAGATCAACTCCAAAATACAAGATTGGCCAATTCGGGAATATAACCTTTTAGTTTCCTCCAATATTTTATATTGCTAATTATCCTTTTGGAATTAGACAATTTCTCCATAACACCTCAAAATACAAAATTACAAAATTACACTCAATACTGATTTTTCATTTTTTTCGATTGTCCAAGTCAATTTTACGTTATGTATAAGTATTGAAATGAGTCAAATGAAACAAAATATTCATTTATAAGGATGTAGTAAAATAACTGTGAGCGAGTGTTAGGTACCCCTACTTCATGCCAAAAGTGTTTGAGTGCATATTGAATGATCTTGCATTCTTTTGGTTTAACACTGGTTAGCAACCTACTAGAATAAAAATGAGAAAAATATGACATCCTTATTTAAAAAATTTCAGTCTCAATTCTAAATCACAACGTGTTTCAATGTAATCAGAATTTGCAAGGAAATAAACTCATTTCACCAACATGATTGAAAAAGGATACGAGCGAATTGAATAAGGTTTATATTGATGATGAAACTCTTTTCAAAATGTGAAAATAAGTGAAAATGTAGACAAAGATAAAAGAAAATAATTAGCAACATGATAAATATAAATCATCGCACTTAGTTCACATTTTAAACTTCAAAGCATGACATTTGGAATGTAGACAATGGTCCTTTTGGGGTAGACAATTTTTCCACCCGAGCTCTTTAATACAAAATTACTAATTTACTAATTTACTGTCTATATATATTGACTGTGCGTTTAGAGATCGGGGTAAAGTCAACTATATAAAGGTTTCCAATTTGTATATAGATTTGAATCTTGTATTTTGATCATAGAGATATGTGAGAAAGTTTCGAAACAACAGAGCAATTATTCGTTTCCCACGCAAATATTGTGCTCCTTTTGCGATTATGTAGATTCTAATATTTTTCATATTTGTTTCTGATATAATTTTAGGGTTGTTTTATTCCCATCTCACATACTGTTAAATACACTTTACATATTAAATACATTCCACATATATATTTTTAATTAATATTTATTTTAATACACCTCAAACACATTCTCGAATTACTGTCATTTCCCATACTTTCTACATATACCTTATACTATCCGCACACACCCACATCAGAGAAGAAGGAAGGGAAGGCACAACTATGTTTCTACATATACCTTATAAAATAATATATTATAAAATTTATGCGTGGTGTATTCAACAAAAAGCAGGATGCTAATGAAAAAACTCCATAGTTTTATGTTTTCATCGAAAAACTTATTTAAAATAGTGTATTCAGACCAACAAATATTTAACAAAGCAGTACAACGATGCCAATTAATCAACGACTCAAAACCCCTCGACTTAGCAGTTTGTCTAGAGGATGATGACGACGGACGGCAACAGAGCTCTCAAATCAAATCGGCAACGTTCATCGACATTTTGTCAATATGGGTACTGTAGTATTGTTCAATGTCTCTTAAGATCTTGATATCATCGCTTTTGACAAAGTTTATCGCTACACTCTGCAAACAATAATCAAATTATAGCACATTATGATTAGAACTGAAAAACATAACAAAACAAGACTAAGAATATGTTTTGGCATACATAACAAAAACAGACACGAGTTCCATCGGCGAAAACATATCACACTTACAAAAAATTAGAATACATGCATACCTTGCACTCAAAATGACCAGAACGACCGATCCAATGAATGTATAGCTCTTGATTGTTTGGAAGATCATAGTTGATAACCAAGGAAACTTGATGAAGGGAAAACATCACATGATTAGAAAAATCTGTGCAGCAAAAGCATATGTATGTATAACATGTTTGCTAGAGCTTGAAGGCAATATATCTTCACATACACATATAGCATGTGCACCCATAGAATTCATGGGAACTTGTCTATCAAGGTATAAAAGATAAATAGATCAAGAACTTACCTGCTGAACATCAAGGCCCCAAGCCCAAACATCAGTGGTGATCAGGACGTGAGTATTTCCAGCGCGAAACTCTGGGGTAATGGCATCTTTTTCCTTTTGAGGCATGTCTCCATGCATGGAAGATACAGTAAAGTTATTACTCCTCATCTTTTTGGTCAGCCAATCAACCTTTCGCTTTGTGTTGCAGAAAATAACAACTTGTGTAATTGTAAGAGTATCATAAAGATCGCATAATGTATCAAATTTCCATTTTGCAAACTTGATCATATATTTCTTTGCACAAAACATTTTGTACAAAGTTTTATGCTTTTTATACGAATTGAAAAAACGAAATATCAAATTCAAAACCCATACGGTTGTCAACGAATTAATGTGGCGTAATACATTTAACATAAGTGTATAGAACTATAATATATCGAATTATGACGATGACGATGGACATCAAACAGAGCTCTCATATCAAATCACCAACGTTCATCGGCATTTCGTCAATCTGGGTACTGTAGTACTGTTCGATGTCTCTTAAGATCTTGATATCATTGGTTCTGACAAAGTTTATGGCCACACCCTGCAAAGAATAATCAAATTGTAGCATATTATGATGAGAACCTGAAAAACATAACTTAACGAAACGAAGACTATAAGAATATGTTTTGGCATACATACTGCGATAACAAGCACAGATACAATATGAGATCTATCGACAAAAACATATGACATACTTAATAAAAATTAAAGTACATGCACACATACCTTGCGCCCAAAACGACCAGAACGACCAATCCGATGAATGTATAACTCTCGATTGTTTGGAAGATCATAGTTGATAACCAAGGAAACCTGATGAAGGGGAAAACCTCAACATATTAGAAAAAGCTGTTCATCCAAAACATGTATGTATAACATATATATTCACAGTCACATAGCACAAGCTCCCCTAAAATTCATAGGAGCTTGTCTGTCAAGGTATAAAAGATAATTAGATCAACTTACCTGCTGAACATCGAGGCCCCGAGCCCAAACATCAGTGGTGATCAGGACACGAGTATTTCCAGCACGAAACTCTTGGGTAATGACATCTCTTTCCTTTTGAGGCATGTCTGCATGCATGGAAGATACAGTAAAGTTATTACTCCGCATCTTTTCTGTCAGCCAATCCACCTTTCGCTTTGTGTTGCAGAAAATAACAGCTTGTGTAATTGTAAGAGTGTCATAGAGATCGCACAGCGTATCAAACTTCCATTCTTCTCTTTCAACCGAAACGAAAAATTGCTTGATTCCCTCCAAAGTCAACTCATCACGCTTGACAAGGATCCTTACAGGGTCCGTCATAAACTTGCTCGTCATCTCCAGGATTTCATGAGGAAGCGTAGCGGAAATTAAGCAGACTTGTAGTTCAGGTGGAAGATATCTATAGACATTGTAAATCTGATCCTTGAATGATCTGCTTAACATTTCATCAGATTCGTCGAGGAATAGTAATTTAATGGCTCGAGTGCGCAGACTTCTCCTCTTGATCATGTCATGGACTCTACCTGGAGTTCCACACACCACATGAACTCCGTGCTCAAGCTTTCGAATGTCCTCAGCCACGCTTTTGCCTCCTATGCAAGCATGCGCTTGTGATTTCCAATTGCTAATATCACCTTCTCCGTTTGTGCCGCCAGTTCCCTAGTGGGACACAATATCAAAGCCTGAACCTCTCGGCAGGAGGTGTCGACGAGTTGGCAAGCGCAATCATGGAGGTTTTGCCGGTACCTGACTGGGACTGGGCTATGACATCAAAACCCTCGATAATGCGCCTGACCGCCCGTTGCTGGATGGCAGAGGGCTTTTCGTACCCATATTCATAGATGCCTTGGAGCACATCATCCTTCAACCCCATCTCATCGAAGCTCATGATCACCTCTATCCCATCAGAAGTCGCGAATGGCGCCATGTCCCTTGTTCTGAAAGATGATGAACCAAACCCACAACAACAATCTGAGAAAGTATAAGAATCCACCAGAAAACTTCTTCAAATTAAAAGTCGAGGATTATAACAACATCTATCTGCTTATATAGAGAACAGAAAACCCTAACCCTAATATAAGTCCTTACCCAACCATGTTTCGGAATTCGGATATCCTAACCCCAGAAATCTAGGAAACCCAAACCGTATTGGACTTTTATTCTCTCTTCTGTGAAGGGTATTGAGAAAGTATGATACACTGCAATATTATATAGTTCATAATCCTAATGCTGCTCTAATATGTTAATTAGTCAGGATTGCCCACGGAAAGGCCGGGATTTATTCAAAATTGTCAATGTGAAATAGCTCGAACAATGTGTTAGAAAATTAAAAATCTTACGTGTTGGGGATTTCGAGTTTTTGTCATTTTTTTTGTATACTATCACAAGTTCTCCAGGTCGGAGTAGATAAAAGTTATGTTTAGGATTTAATCTCTATTCTATATTCTTCTCACTCCAGGAGGAAACATATAAATACATACGCCGCACATCTTGCAGCACAAGGAAAGTAAATGAATCCTAGACTAACTTGGAAACACAATCAAATAATTGTATTTATATTCACATTCCTATTCGAATAGGGACTCAAGTCAAAATTCCCCTTCAAGTTGGTGCGTATATATCTCCTAGCCCCAACTTGTCAAGTGAGTCCTGAAACCTCCCAGCAGAGACCACATGAGTTAGAATATCTGCTAACTGTTCTTCCATTCTAACAAACGGAATATCGACGAGCTTAACATCTAACTTCTCCCTTATGAAGTGCCTATCCACCTCAACATGCTTGGTTCTATCATGTTGTACTGGATTGTTAGCTATCTCTCGTGCTGCTTGATTATCACAATACAGCATCATAGATTCCTTGGGCTTGAATCCTATCTCAGTGCGTAAACCGAAGCCATAAAAGCTCACAAATATTGTGAGCCATTCCCTTGTATTCTGCCTCTGCTGATGACCTCGCCACGACACTCTGTTTTTTACTTCTCCAGGTCACAAGATTACCAGCAACAAACGTGAAATAACCTGATGTAGATCGCCTATCAATAATATTCCCGGCCCAATCAGCATCCGTATACCCTTTTACCTCCATGTGCCCATGCTTCTTGAACATCAAACCTTTTCCAGGAGCCCCTTTCAAATAACTAAGTATCCGCATTACCGCCGTCATGTGATCCTCACTTGGTGCATGCATGAACTGACTTACCACACTTAACGCATACGCAATATCAGGTCTCGTAAGTGATAAGTAAATCAGTTTCCCAACTAACCTTTGATACCTCTCTTTATTCGTCAGAACTTTATCTTGATAAATTGCTAGGTGATGATTTTGCACAATCGGAGTGTCCACTAGTTTACATGCCAACATACCAGTTTCTGACAATAAATCCAACACATACTTACGTTGTGACAAGTATATGTCTTCTTGAGACCTAGCAACTTCTATTCCCAAAAAATACTTAAGACTTCCTAGATCTTTCATCTCGAACTTAGAGGACAAGTACCCCTGCAACTGTTCAATCTCTATTGTATCATCACTTGTGACAATCATATCATCCACATAAATAATGAGCAAAGTCACCTTACCACCTTTATGCTTGATGAATAAGGTATGATTTGAGTTCCTTTGACGATATCCATACTTCTTCATAGCCTTAGTGAATCGCCCAAACCACGCTCTTGGTGACTGTTTCAAACCGTATAATGCCTTCTGAAGTCTACATACCTTACCATTGGAGTTTTCAATGCCATAACCTAGTGGAAAATCCATGTATCCCTCTTCCTCTAAATCCCCATGCAGAAACTCATTTTTTACATCAAACTGTCTCAGAGGCCAATCAAGATTGGCAGCAAGAGATAATATAACTCTAATGGTATTCATCTTAGCCACCAGAGCAAAAGTTTCTTGATAATCAACATCAAAGGTTTAAGTATACCCTTTAGCTACTAACTTTGCCTTATATCTGTCAATCGTTACGTCCGCCTTATGTTTGATGGTGAACACCCATTTGCACCCACCAGTTTTTTTCCTTGGGAAGTGTAACCACACGCCAAGTCTTATTCTTCTGCAATGCCTCAATCTCAACTTGCATTGCCTCTGTCCACTTTGGGTTTCTCAAGGCTTCTTCTACTTTGGTAGGTATTTTAATAGTTTCCATTCGTTGAACTAGCACATAGTACTTTGGTGAGAGTTGGTGAGTGGAAACATAGTTAGCGATTGAATATCGCACATTCCCTTCTAGAGAGTACATGTCTGGTGGTTTTCCTCGATTTTGTCTAAGAGGCAACATATAAATTTGTTTATTAGATTTTGAATCAGTACTTACCTCAAGAGGGATATCCGTATGACCAAGGGTATGTACTCGAGATGTTAAAGATGAGTTGTTGTTGTACTCACAAGAATTCACAGCCAAGCCTTAGACTTCAATCGGCCATGAGACAACAGTTGTTGTTGTCTTAGCTTGGTTGTTCTTGTTGCAAGACCTAAAAACATCATGCCCATTTGGGCTTTATGAGCTGTTGTCCATTTCAGCAGCATCTGCTTCATTGCCGTGCCCATTGGGGGCTTGTTGGTTACCGTGCCCACTTGGGCATTCTTCGTCAACAATTATTCTTCTTTAGGTGCTACCACATGCAGAGTCTCGATCACGTGGACTGCTGCCACCTGCAGCATAATCACCATGGCTTGCTATGTTGCTGCCATTATTCGGGCTACCTTATATGGGCCCAAATACAACAAGGTCGGGGACATCCACCCATCCATAATCTTCTATTCCGGTTGTCTCCCCCTGAAGAGAATGGTTGGGAGGAAAAAATGGTCCATCTTTGGAGAATGTCACGTCTATAGTTACATATACATGTCGAGTATGGGGATGATAACATCTATACCCCTTCTATTGAGGATTAAAGCCAATAAAAACACATCGCACTGCACATGGATCAAGCTTGCTCCATAGATTTTTATGAAGATGGACATAAGCCACACACCCAAAAACTCGCGGCTTGAGATGAAGGGTGGAAGGAAGAGAGACATGATCAGCAAGCATAGCTAAGGGAGTTCAAAAAGAGAGAACATGGGATGGCATTCGGTTCATGAGATAAATGACATAAGTTACCGTGTCGGTCCAGTTAGTCTTAGGTGCACCTGCACCAATGAGAAGGGCACGGGTAATTTCAAGTATGTGTCGATTCTTATGTTCAGCAACTCCATTTTGTTGTGGGGTCTAGGGGCAAGTAGTTTCATGGAGAATACCTTTTTCTTTACAAAACTGAGACAGATCATGATTAAGATATTCACCACCATTGTCAAACCGAAGTACTTTAACTGAGAGCGAATATTGAGTGTAAATCATGTGATAAAACATTTTGAAGATGTCACCCACATCACTCTTATTTTTCATGAGATACAACCAAGTCATCCTGGTGCAGTCATCAACGAATGTTACAAACCAACGCACTCCATGTTGAGTAGTAACCGGAGATGGTCCCCACACATCATAATGAACTAACTCAAAAGAAACTGTTCGTGTAGTAAAACTTGGATAATATGAAGCACGATGACTTTTAGCTAATGTGCAAACATTACATTGTAGTGAATAATCTAAAATATTACGAAACAATGACGGAATTAATTTTCGTAAATAACCAAAGGAAGCATGACCAAGACGACGATGCCACAACTGAACAGTCTTCAACTTCCCACTATTACGACCTTGAACTTGATGAACACGACCTTGTGCAACATCGTCAACCCCCTTCCTCTTAGTACCACGCCCAATGATTGCCTGAGTTTTAATATCTTGAAGTAAACAAAAAGACGAAAACATTAGCACAACGTAGTCTAATTGCTTAGTGACCTGTCCCATTGATAACAAATGGCTAGAGAGTGTGGAAACAAGTACACATTTATGTAATGAGATAGTAGGAGTGAGTGCTACCGAACCCGCCCCTGTAACCTGGGCAATACCTTCATTAGCAGTGACAATACTATCCCGTGGTGTTGTTGTTGTAGAATTAAATAAATTACGATCATAAGCCATATGATCAGTGGCTCCAGAATCAATGATCCAACCTATATCGAGATCAACAGATGTAATCAAAGCTGTGCTTATGTTACCTGGATCATCAGATTGCTCTTGAGAAGTAATCAAATTTAGTAGACATAATTGTGGGCCCAAATTGTCTAAGTCCAGGTTCCAATCTTTTGGAATGGTTACTGGTGAAGTGAGCGGGCCCATGCCTACTCTGTCAACATCCTCATCACACGCACCTGTTCTCGGTCTATTTGGAGTTTGGGCTTGAGACACGGCAAGCCCATTATCGGGCATACTTGAAGTTAGCTCTGTAAGCCCAGGGTCTGTGTCAGGATTTTTGGCCTGCACAGCGTCTGCAATTTTGGCGGAAGCTTCATTTGAGGCATGAAGGGCACTCACGATAGAGAACATAGCATGGCTTTCAACCATTTGAAATAGCGGCTTGATGATTGTACTATTTAGGTTTTGTAGGATTTATGATTCTCTTGTCTCGAGATCACATCTTAATTTTTTTTTCCTTTTTCTGCAGATTGGTATTGAAGCCAACAAGAACCTCCAATGTCGGCGGTTCTTTGTTCCTGATTTGAAGTTTATAGGAAAATCTCTTGCCTTGAGACTTTTAAAAAAGTGTAGTCAGTCATGGTTTTGGTTTTCTCACAGTTGGTAATTTATGGGGAGCAAGTTGAGGAACTCTCGGCTTTCTGTAGTCAGCGAAGCAGCTAGCAAAGAATTTGTTCATGCTGGCGATTTGGGGTTT
Organism: Malus domestica; assembly: GCF_042453785.1. Classification (NCBI taxonomy): domain Eukaryota; kingdom Viridiplantae; phylum Streptophyta; class Magnoliopsida; order Rosales; family Rosaceae; genus Malus; species Malus domestica. The sequence continues at coordinate 33,029,671 of NC_091669.1, read as the reverse complement.
GAGGAAAAGACAGGCCAAAACCTACTCTGATACCAAGATAAAAGTTATGTTTAGGATTTAATCTCTATTCTATATTCTTCTCACTCCAGGAGGAAACATATAAATACATACGCCGCACATCTTGCAGCACAAGGAAAGTTAATGAATCCTAGACTAACCAGGAAACACAATCAAATAATTATATTATATTCACATTCCTATTCAAATAGGGACTCAAGTCAACAGGAGTAACATCATGATGTTCCTAAATAATATTGGTTTGTGCATTTGAGCCCTCCCTGTCACGCCTACTAGATCCCTCACACAACATACAGAATGCAAAAATATCTTCCAAAACAAAAGTGATCATTAAAATTAAGCTTTGATTCCTTCACAGCCCTGTCAAGCTTAAAATATTTCAATGTAGTTACTATGGATAATTTGGTAGGAGTTTAATATGGGAAATTAATATATATATATATATATATATATATATATTATGTAATTACTTTGCACATATTTGATGTAAATAATTTGAATAAATTACACAAAACTATCTCAATTATGGCTCGAAATACAATATCATACCTCATGTGTTTAAACATTGCAATGTCATACCTTAACTTATGAATTTATTACAATATCAGACCTCCATTAAATTTCCTATCAATTTCGCTGTTAAGTGATGACGTGACAGGCATATGGCCCACTCCCCATCCAACTGAATTTAAAAATCAATTAAATACTAATAAATTATTAATTTTTTATTTAGTAATTAAAATTAATTAAGAAATAAACTATCTCCCTTATTTTTCTCCAAAGCACCTTCTTTCTCCCTGGAACGCAAGTCGTCCATTCTTCCTCCCTCATTCCTTCCTTCTCTCTCCCACTTGCTATTATTGCCCCCACACTTGCCATTATCGCCCTAACTCCCAAACTCAGAAAATCATACTTACCCAAACCAAATCCAAAAATGGAACGAGGAAGAATGCCGAATCATACTATGGCATGTTTTAAATTGTCGGTCACCATGTGTAAGGAAATGGAACGAGTCATTGCTCAATTCTGGTGGAGGAGCCAATCAAAGACTAAGGGATGACATTAGGTGGCATGGGATAAAATGACCGAGAGTAAGAAGGTTAGAGGGTTAGGCTTTCGAGACCTCATTGGTTTTAATTTGGCTATGCTTGCTAAAATTAGTTGAAGGGTGCTAAGGAAGCCAGAGTCAATGCTTAGCATGGTACTTCGAGACAAATATTTTCCCAATTCATCTTTCTTGGAGCTGAGTAAGTAGAATAAGTCGTCGTGGGGGTGGAAAGGAATTATTTTGGGGAGACAAATCCTGCACCGTGGGCTTCGGTGGAGGGTGGGGAATGGGGAGTCGTTCAGGGTGGCTGATCCTTGGCTTCTTAAGCCTCATTCGTTTAAATCGGTGTTGAGGAATAAGGCTCCTAATTTAAAGGTGTGCGAGTTGATAACAGCTGATGGGTAGGAGTGGAGAATGGAGGAGCTTGCGACTATGGTGACATCAGAGGATTTAGATTTAATTAGAACTATACCGCTTAGTCGACATGTGTTACACCCCACCCCCGATTTTAAAGGTAGTTTTGGGTTTTTATTTAAAAAATGGTTTTTTTAGTCTTAAATGGTGAGCCGGGTAGGACCCTTTCTCTTTTTGGTTCCTAGTCTCTCTCCCTCTTCTGCCGCGTGGCACCTTACTTTTCTCTCTCACTTCCCTCTCTCTTCTCTTTCTTCCTTTTTCCCGTGTAAACTCTCGAGCTCTCTCTCATTCAAGTCGCCCTCACCCTCACCCTCTCTACCCGTGAGCAACATCCATACCCACAATCTTATACACACGCACACCCTAGGACCCTCCCAAGCAAGAACTCGAACCCAGGATAGGTCTGTGGCGCACCATAGTGGCGGAGACCACTATTCTCTTCCTCTCTCGTCGAACTCCAGCGATTTCCTTGAATTTTCAACCTTGGTAAGCTTCAGGACTTTCTCTAATCTTCCTATTGATTGATCAAACTCTAGTTAGGACTCATTTTAGGTGCTTTGGTGAAGGTTTGTAGTGAGAAACAACTCGGAAGTTTATTTCCCAGTTTTACCAACAAGTCCGACAGCTTTGGAGCCAATTTTCGGCCAAACCACGATGAGTTGGCCGGTGTGCAAGGTGTTAATCTCTTCCTCTTTCTGAGTACTACAACTTTTCTTTTTGTTTCACCCAATTTCGTTGAGTATTTAAGAATTTATACTCATTTGAATCTTACCTAGTTTTGAGACGACCTCCGAGGCTTTCGAGGCATTTTTCGGCCAAAACATGGCGAGTTAGACGTCGTGCAAGGTACCATTCTCTTCGTCTCATTGAGAACTATGATTTCTGTTTTTGAATCACTTGATTTCATTGAGTTTTGACAAAGTTATAGAGGTTTAAAGTTAGCCCAGTTTTCCGACGAAAAACCTCGAATTCCGGTGTTCTTCTACTGTTGGCTTCGGCGTCTCCCTCTTGGCGACAGGCTTTTTAGGCCACCTCAAAGACCATCGGGCCTTAGGCCCGTTTCAAACCTAAGCCCAAGCCCCTTTTTATTATTTGTTTTGTTTTAATTTATTTATTAAAGGCCTTTGGACTGTGAGCTGTTTGGGGCCCCGAGCCCAAACCCTAAACCCTTTAACCCTTTAAACCCAAAACCCTTTCTAGGCTTTGAGCCGTATACCTCCATGACCTAAATCCTTGTAACCCTTGTCCAAAACCCTATACCCTAGCCGGCCCAAACCCTTTATGGGGAATATTTTGTTAGGGAATATTCTGTCAGGGAATATTCTCTAGAATGTTCTATGAATATTCTCTACAATGTTCTATGAATATTCTATTGACGTTTACGAAAATTAACCGATCCTTCTCAGGGTAATTCGACGTTCTGAATCTGTTTCCGATGTCCATTTTCCCAAATTCAATTGTTATAATAGAGTTTTATTAATTGGACCCTTTATGTGCTTAGGGGCAATTGTTAGTGGCGTTTCCGTCTTCGCTAGTTTGCGTGGCTCTTCAACGGCGAAGTATCTGTGAGTGGACCCCTTCTAAAAATGCATGTTTTAATAGTAAAAATGCATACACGAAAAGCATGATTTGATGATTATGTTTTATGAAACGTTTTGTGAGATAACATGCTTACTGAGGTTAGATTGAATTATCTATTCTAAAATTGAAGGGGGGACGGCACTGTAGCTGCCTCATTATTTGCCACTCGATTTCACCCCATTTACAAAAATACCGGCCGAATTGCATGGGTTGGGAGGGTAATTCTCAAACTTTTAGAGGGTAATTTTGTCCATATGGCTTATCAGGGAGCCACTCGATTTCACGCTATTTACAACAAAGCCGTCAGGTTTGGGCTGATATTGGGGCTGGGTTGGAAGGGCAATTTTGTCTTGTTCGTGGGTGGGTTTACGTTTGCTGTCATTCAGTGAGGGTTTCGGGGATGGGAGGCCATGCCTCCGATAGAGAGGGAGAGAGAGAGACAGAGCGAGAGAGAGAGGGAGAGAGATCCTGGCATGGGTGAGTGGAAGGGAGACAGTGAGAGAAAGAGAGAGGGAGGGGTTGGATGGTGAACAGAGCCGAGTAAGGTCCCCTCAGTTCATGAATCACTCTGGATCGTTCGTTCCCTTTTGCATGTTGAATCAATGGCTGGATTTCGAAAGCCAAGTTCCATTTTTTATTCCATTCTTTGCTGTTAGCATAGATGTGAACTGTTAGGTTAGGTTTTGGGGGTTCCTTTGTTTCGTTTTCTCTCATTTTGGGGATTCATCTCTCTGTTCTGTGCATTGTCTTCAGTTTTAAGGTCAGTTTTCTTCTTCTTTTGTGTGGCTTTTTTTGGGGGGGTTTTCAGTTTGTTGATATTTCACTCTCTATTTAGATTTTTCGTTCGTGAATGATTAAATGGGTAATGGGTTTTGGTGGTTGAAAATATGTTTTTTTTTCTGCTTAAGCTTCTTGCTCATTTTCCTGGGATTTTTGGTTTTCGGTTGCAAGGGTAAAGAGAACACTAAAATCTCAGGTTAAATGGGTATTGGGTTTTGGTGGTTTAAAATATGATTTTTTTCTGCTTAAGCTTCTTGCTCATTTTTCTGGGATTTTTGGTTTTCTGTTGCAAGGGTAAAGAGAATGCTAAAATCTTAGAAATTGGTATTGGCAATTGTATTAATGCATTTACATTTTCGTTGGTTTGCAGTATATAGGTGCATTGAGACCTAAAAATATTTGCGTGAACTTCATAAATTTTTCTGAGGCTCCGATCCTTGAAAGGTATGTGTTTTTGAGCTAAGTTCAATTTTTAATTCGCTTCTCTACTGTTAGAATATATTGTTATCATTTCTGCCCTTTTGTTATGAATTATTTCTGGATATTATATAAACTGCATAAAATTTGGATATGATAAGAAAACTAATTAAACTGAATCTTGTTAATGATTTCGTTTTTTTGAAGCTGTCGAAAAACAAAGTTTAGATAGGAAAAACATCATCCTTACCAGTTAAGTCATTGATAGCATTTTGAGCATCCTGAAAAAGTAAATGAGAGTATGATGAGATTCAATTTAGTTACAAATTGACAAACTGTTAAAGGCAGAGGCTGGGCTCTAAACTATTGTTCAGTGTTTATCTGTACTGGTTTGTCTTACGGAAGTATTATTTCAAATTTGTTGTGTGCTTGAGGAGGTCTATCTTTTATTCTGTCCTCAAATTGGTCTGTCTTTGGAATGGAAAGATAAAAATTTCGTAAATGTTTTGATATTTTTGACATGATTTATACTTGGGATTTATATTTTTCAAAGTTTGTAAAGGTACTTGACCTGTGATGAGTTCCTTTGTATACCTTATTAAATAAGTTACATATTTTTTCGTGAATAATTGTGTGTTTGATCTGGTACTAGAACAAGAATGCTGTTTGAAATTTTGTTGGCGTGCTAAGTGAAACTACCACTACTGAGGCTTTGGAGGAATGGTGTCGAAACCCATCAAATTTTCCCATACTGATTGCTTCATTTATTTTGTTAAGCTTTATAGGCTTCATAAATTTACTTACATTTGTTGGGATTCTGATCTTTTTACAGAAATTGTTTTGGTCCCTACTACTCAACTCTGATTTCTGCTATTAATTGTTGCTGAAATGTGACTTTTGCTATTAATTTATTTACCCTTCATATTTATCCTGCTTTTTGATTCCATTCGAATTAAATAATGTAGTTAATCTTGATATGAATTCTCTATGCAACAATAATTAGCGATTTTAGTTTAAATTATTATTGATTTGTTCTTGATCTGCCATTGAATCTTTCTTAATTTGGATTGCAGGTGGTTCTGACACGGAGGAGAAGCTGTAAGAGGTTATGATCTTGCTGCACTTAAGTGCAGCTGTTCTTCAACTCATGTAAACTTTCTGGTAGGGTTCAAACTGTTAAGTGTTTTATTATTTTGTAAAAGCTTTTTAGCAGCAGAAGTTTGGTCTTCTTGTGGTTGCATTATTACACTGTACAACTTGAGTTAGAATGGGTTTCTTGCTAACTGACGTGACTTAGGAATTCTAAAAGGAGTTGCATTTTACAATATACAACTTCAGTTTGTCTCAGTTTCTCAATGAGTGCCATATGAATTCTTAATTTAATTTCGGAAGGTGATGCGTTTAAAGTTTGTGCTATGTGATGAAGTTAGCATTTTGTTTTTTTTTATTATATACTGGTGGTGAACATTTATAGCATATTGGTTGAGAAAGATGTATCATTTTCTCATTTTCGTATTTCTATAAATTTTGAGTCTTCGTTCTTCAAAAATCAGAAATGTGGCAATGTAGTAAGGGTGTAAGAGTTGCCCAGGATCAAGCAAAATGAGTAATACATTCAGCATTTACACACTGAAGTAGGCCAAAAGTGAAAACCGACCAGTAAAGATTATGGTAATTCACTAATTTAAACATAAACCAGCTTTGAGAGTGATACTCACCCATTGTCGGTTTTCCTTGCGAGCATATTTTCTACCCAAAGTTTCCCAAACTGTTCTCAAACCGCTGTATCGGCATATCTTACCAACTTCTAATAGTCTCTGGTGCTAGAACATCTTCTAACTTCATTCTAAAAAAAATTGATTGATACGTAAAGACATCTAAAACCAGGTAAGTAAACAGTTTAATGAGGACGAAATTCAGAAGTAGACCCAAATTGTCAGATATTCCTTTGGAGTAAGCATTGTTCGTTTTTAATCACAAATGGTAGCTGAAATTATCTTATTTATTACCACCATTGATTTGAATTTGTAATACACAATGTTTAAATCATTTGATCGTTAGTTAGTTAAATTTAATACTGGTAGTTTGGTTATGATCGAATTGATCCAATCTCAAAAAGTGTGACATGTGAGGTGATAACAGACTAACAGAGGAGAATGAGTTGACACTTCTGTGTTTGATTTACAAATTTTGGCTAATGCTTGCCTTTTTTTTTTTGTTTCCTGGTGATATATACCTGCCTTTTTCTTTTTGGTGATTTTTTTTCCTGATGAGACTGCAGGTTTTGGATTTACTGATATTCGATTCCGCCTCCCCTCTCCTCTACCTAACCCTCCTTGAGGGACGAATGGACAGGGAGAGAGAGGGCAGAGAGCATGCCCTGCGTTTTTTGGGGTTAACGGGTTACCCCACGGGGTTGCTGAGCAGAGGATGTCTGAGGGAGGTATGGGAGAGGATAGGGTTTTCAGTTTTGTTCTCTGATTCAACAGGTAAAACACTGTTCAGAAATCATTGTTTATTGTTTGGTTTTCCATTTTCTTTTGTGTAAAACTGTGATTGCCATTTTTTTGTGTCAATAAAATTGTAATGGATGTTTATAGCCTGTTTAGTTGGGTGTTAGGAAGATAGGTCTGTTTAGTGCACTGTTTCGTACACTATTATAGTCAGGTTTGTGTCTTTTTAAATTAGAGGGTTGCACTGTGCACGTTTCTGTGTTTCTTCATGCTTTGCTGCTGTTTCCTTCTCAACAAATCGAATTGAGGTTCCTTTTCTGCTTTACATCCTTTGAGTATCTTTCTGTTGCTAGGTTGTTTCTCCATGTTTTGTTGCTTCTGTATTTGTGTGATAAGGGTGTCAGAAGAAAAAGGTGAAAGGAACCACCATACCTATTATCACTTGAAGGATGCTTTTTTCATTTAGTATGAAATTTTCATTTTTTTCTACATTCTTGATTTATTTTCAGTTGTAGGTAGTCTCGATTTTTCAAAGTTGTGCTTCAAGCCTTAATCTAGACTCTGGAGGCTGAGTGGGTTTATCAAAAATAATAATTTAATAAAAATGATTAAATGGCTGCTACCGTGTTTGCTTAGTGTGAGAGGCTGATTTGCTTTTGGATTTGTGTCTATCTTGCTAATTTTGGATATGTTTGGATTTTGTTTTGCTGGGGTTGTCATTCTTTAAATTTTTGTAAATTTTCTATGAAGAAATGAACATTTGTGCCTGTCTAGGGTTTAGGCTTTGCTGAAATGTTCATATCTAGGTTCGGGTTGTTGCGTCGTTAATTTTGAATTTTATGTTTAATTTGGGTTTATACATTGTGAATTTTGAATCTTTTGCCTGATTATGGTGTAATTAATTTTAATTTTGTGGGTTTGAGTAAATTATGCACCTTTTCTTTTCGTTCTTTAATGGTTTGGAAAAAAAGCATGAATCTGGAGGATGGAACAAATGGGTTTTCTGTTCAAATCCCTCACCCAAATTAAATATATAAATTAATTTCTTAATTTCCTTTTTATGGTTTGGAAATCAAGCCTTTTATTTTGTGCATTTTCACAGTTATTTCTTTCGGAGTTGGAAAGTAGAAGCTTCAACTTTTAGCTCAGACCTTAAAGCCTCAAAATTTTCACCGTATCAATCCGGTTATTCCAGGCAAGCATAACCTTTATCAACATCCTGTTTATTGAATATCAGAATTAAAGTTCTGTATTAGTGCATTTCATTGATGATAATCCAAATTTTTTAATCCTTTGTGTTTCAGGAATGCAGTGTTAATTCTTCGGACTATCGACCTCTGCCGTCTAATTCTCCTCAATGGTGCTTGCACCATTTGAACCAGAGGGAATCTTAAGGTTGATTTCTGCATTTGTCGAACTCCAACTCTATTTCCGTCTCTCTCACACACGAACACACTATGTCAATGTTAAAACGTCATCGTTCCTGATTATTCAAAATTTGTCTTTGGTTCATTTTATTAGTAAATTTTCAATTCTCTGATGGTTGCTGTTACATGTTTAGTCGGATTGCATGATATTTTGGTATTTTAGTTATGATAGCTCTGGATTAAGCTCTCACCTTTTGTACATTGCACTATTTAACTTTGAGTTTTCATGAAACGTATACATGTCTATTTGTCACTGCATCTTGAATTTTGTGTTTTCAGGGCTTGAAAGATAAGAAATTGAAGGGTCAACTTGCTGTTAGAGAAGAATTGTATGGAAAATCTGCACAAGCTGCTGCCAAAGCTGAGAAGGTGATTTGTTTTCCATAATGTGATATGTTGGTCTGTTCAAACTTTAATGGAAGGAAAAAGAATCTTACATAGAGTCATGCTTAAGCGGTAGACTAGATTTTGTACTCTCTCTTTTCCAGTCGTGTACTGTTGTATTACATTTTTCTCTGATTTACTGGATTTAGTTTATACAAGCGATCTTCTACATGAAATCTTACTTCTTCTGTTCTTTTAGTCCATGTAATGCTGATAACAATTGATTTGAATGTTTGTTTTGTTTTTTATCAGAATTATCAGTGGCTTCTACCAAGTGAGGGAGGCTATTTGGAGACTGAAGGCATAGAGAAGACATAGAGGATCAAACAAGAATCAATTGCTCTGCACCTATCAATGCCGCCAAATGTAATAATGCTTCCCTCTCTTCTCTCTGCCTCTTTATATGTATATATTTATCATTTTCTAGATGGAATAATCCATTGATCATCCAAGTGGTTGCTCGATTTTGCATCTTCTCTTTCCCAATTGAAGTGGCTGTTCAATCCATACTAGCTAGATACATTTGAATCGGTTAATTATTGTTGCTGACAATATATGATATCTAATGTAATTGATTCATTCAATTTTTCATACCTGGATTTAATTCTTTCTAATTAGTGCTGCAAAATCTGTATTGCAAGCTATTTTTTTCCGAGAAACAATCAGATTATTGGATCAAAGTTGCTAATTGTTTTAATTTTGAGGCTTCAATAAAATCAACACCCACAACTGGAGAAGTCAAGAAGCCTGACTGCTACCGCCCTGGAATCGTCGCTCTTCGGTAAGTTTTCAACTCAATATGGTTCAAATCCTCTGAATCATGTTCTTGAATTTTACTATATGTATTTTGTTCTTTGCATTTTGTTATCTGAACTCTATTCTTTGAATTTGGTTACCTGAATCGTGCCTAATATTTGATGTGGCCAATGACTTTGTATGGCTGGCTGGTGTAATTTGGGAGTGTTTTTAGTTAATGGAAGACAGGGGACAAAGGTGTGAGGCGGCGAAGTCAAGTGGGATTAGGAATTTAGGATAGTAGAGTATTTGCTATTTATGGGATTAGAAGTCTTTCTTTATTTTTGTCTTGGTGCAATGAAAAAAAAAAGGGTGAGTAATTTTAACTCCAATTTAAGGTAATAACAGGTGAATTTTTCTCATTACTGCTTTTTTCCTTTCTATTAAAACAACCTTTGATTTCTTTGATAGTGCCTTTTTTTATCTGTGTTATTATAATTGTTCTCAGCTATATTGGAACTAAATTTTTTGTGATGCTCTTTCCTTTTCTTCTTAGTGAAAAAACATACTAAAGTAACAATACAATGGTGGTGGGAATACGCGTTCTCAGCTATGTATGGATGTGTGATATGAATTAGGTGGATGATGTTGAAGCGTCTCAATAAAAAAAAAAAAGGATCTTAGATATTATACATTAATCCATAATGAATTTGTTGTCTGCCTTGCATCAAAGGTGAGAAAGGCCTTCTTTATTTCGGCCTCAATTATTAATTGAAAACTCATTCATATTTTTTCATAGAACTTCCGTCATTATGCGCTGCTATTTAATTGCTCTTTTTGGGTTTTCTAGCCAAAAAGTCAGTCAGTGTATATTTAATTTAGTTCCCCTAATTTTCTTTTTAATTCATTTATTTTTTGTTTTGTTGGGTGATGCAGTTTGATCAAATCGGGTTGAATTGAATAATCCTTGAAGTGACAAGAAGGAACTGACTAAGCAAGTAATAATTCTTAATTACTTACATGTTTTCATTTTAATTTATGATTTGATTGGCCCTTTCTTGTATAAATTTTGAGCTCCATAATCATTGGACCATTGACATGTTATGAGTGCTGATTAGTTTATGTGTGTAAATATAGTGTATGGGTGTTAAGTACTTCAAATGTTATTGACAATCTCATAAGGGAAGGGGCATCCCCTTCTTCTTCTCCTTTTTCTTTTCTCTTGAATTCTCTCTCAAAAAACTAAACCACGGCCGCCAGTTTTCTTATCCCTAATCGCCGATCTCCGCAGGTTTGCACCAAGCCAGTGAAGGAATCAGGGGAACGGAGCTCAGACTGTCAGAGGTATAAATTCACATCCTTAATTTTTTTTTATTTTATTAATTTCAACCGGATCTGAGAAATTCTAAGCCATGGATCTATGTATAGTGTGTGTTGAATCTCTGAGCATCTCTATTTTTTTTTTTCATCAAATGGTCTCTATAGTGTCTGTGTATTTGTGCATCCATGTATGAATATGATCTCTACAAGCTCATTATTGTCCTGGGAAACCACCTAAATTATCGATTCCTTACTTTCTATGTACAATGTTATCAAACTCTAATTTCAAATTTTCTGATTTTGGGGTGGAGGGAGTACTAATATAGTAATTTTCAGGTATTTTGGTTCTTTGCTGGATTTTTTTTGGGTAACTTTGTGATTTGCAGTTGATTTTAGGAATTGATTTATGGGTTTGGTTTGAATGCACTGACATAAGTTATTGTTTCTGTTAATGCAGATGATGGAAATTGACCCCGAGTTCAAACTGAAACGATATGATTATTTTCGTTATGGTGAGAACTCAGAACCCTTTCTTAAACTTTCATGTTTTTGGAATTGAGAAATTGGGTTAATTTTATGATGATTCACCAAGAATTTATCAATCATTTTAATGCATATGAGATAGGGTTTCTGCTTTGTAGGATCTGTTTTTGGTCTTTAGATATTGCTTGATTTGGTATTGTCAAATTGTATATGAATTTCCATGTTCACTTTGTCAGTATAAATTTCCAAGATTGTCATTCGATTCTAAAGACATACATTGAACGATACATATTCCAAGATTGTTGTTGGACAATCAAGTAAATCAAGATTATCATTTGTCAAGATTGTTTTTAGAAAGTAATTTCTCTGATCAAACAAATCAAGCAAAGTGAACATGGTATATGAATTTCCAAGATTGTCAGTATGAAACGATACATTAATGCTTGATTTGGTATGGCGTTTTCTTCACAATTTAAATGTAAGAAGCTTTTAATTTTTCTGGATTCAATTTTAAATAAGATACTGTTATGGGTTGTTAATCAACCATTGAATTGGTTTTGGAGTTTTCATTCGATCAGAGAGATAGTGTGTTTTTTTGGTGAAAGTTTTAATCGGTGAGATTTTTAGTTAGGCTATGTTGTGGGTTTTGGCAAATTTCTAGCGTGTTTATGCATGTGGTTTTGATTATAGACTTGGAAGAAAATGGGATTGAGGGTGAGGGAAAAACGGCGGAGAAAGCATGGAAAAGAGATTTGGGATTAGGGATAGGGAAACATGTGAGGGAAAAACGGCGGAGAAAGCATGGAAAAGAGATTTGGGATTAGGGATAGGGAAACAGAGGAAAAGAATATGATAGAGGAATGGGTTCAGTTCATTTTCACTATTTTTTTAACTGATTTGGGATTTTGTTTGGGTTTGAGGCCATCATTGGCGTTAAGGCGTTTATTGTCACACCGTGTGTGTTTTTTGCTAACTTTTATTGGTAATTTTTATGTTCTTGCGATTTGTGTGGTAGGGTTTCTAAATTTTATCCTTGATCATTTGGTTTTTTTAATTTACGATTTTACTGATTTTCACGTATTTATTGTGCAATCTCTTCTTTATTTTCTCTGCAGCACAATGCATTTATGAAATTTCTCATTTTGATGAGTGGGATCGCCAGTTTCCTCCACCTTTTATGTCGCTCACCGCTTCACTGCAAATAAGATTAAACCAGATCCCTTCCAAGTTTCAGCCACCGCTACCACCAGGACCTCAGCTATCTTTCCATTGTTTCTCAAAACTTTCATATTGGTACATAAGCTCAACTCTGATTCTATTTCAAACCCAAAGATTGATTATGTTTACTCTTTTTTCTCTGTTATTTAGTAAACTTTCCCAACTGTCACAAAATGATTTATAAGATTAGGAATTGATAGAACAGTAGTTGTTAAACATTGTGGCATTTGAAAGTCCTTCTGTGATTAAGATGTGTATTTGTTTTAATTACAATTTAGGTGATGGAAAATTTAAATTTAATTTGTGCATGTTTCGTTTTTTTTCTACCCAGCTAACAATCTATTGCTTGGAGTTCATCCTTTTGATTGTACACTAGCTCTTGATGTCAGCTTAATTGAATGTAAATGAAATCCAAACTCTTATCTTATCATCTCACCTATCTCTTGGTTATTTGAATTCTCTAGAGATGCCTGTTTTGATTTGTGATTTTGTTGGATTTAGTCTGGTGAAATGTGTTTATCTGCATTGGTTCATTTTAGGGTGTGACTCTGTTCATGTCTGGGGTTGATGAAATTGTTTAGTGTGATGCTTTTTCTTTGTTTGTATTAATTGAGTTTACAATGTATTTTAAAGCCTGAATTATAGATTTGTTTTCCGTATTGAATGTCAAATTATCAGTGTATAGATACAAAAAATAATTTAGTGTATGTATTTTTATGTGTGTTTGTTCCCTTTGTCCTTTTCTCTTCTTATTTTGCTTCGGTGGCTGAAGCAATTGGGACATTGGTCAGAACCCCTTTCTTCCCATTTTTGTTTATGCTAATTTGAATCGGTTATGTGTGTGTATATATATTTTTTGAATCCTTATCAAAGTTGGTTTCGTTAATGAAATGCAGAGGCTGCTCAGAAGGAATTGAGGAGGAGAGGGAAGGTTTTGGCATCGAAAAAGTCATCTCGGATGGCTGCTGAGGGCTTGCTGGCTTTGGCTCAGAATGAGAACAAGGCTGTTATTATTGAACTTAACTGTGAGACTGATTTTGTTGCTCGATATCTTTCAATACTTGGTAAGTGTGACTGATATGATTCCTCCATATTTTTTTAGTTCTATTTGATTAGTTGCTATTATAAGTATATGGTTGCGTACTTAATTTCAGTCGTCCTTTTTTCCCCTTATTTCTTCTTCCTTTGCTTTGCTTTTGCTGCTTCTTCTTCTTCTTCCCCCTTTTTTCCCCCCTCTCTTGCTTTATTTCTTCCGATATTTTCTCTCTCTCTTACTCTCTTCAAAATCCCACAACAGTCTTTGGAGTTGGAGGCTTTTGCTCTGTTGGGTTTTTTTCCAATAACTCAAAGGGCCGAAAGGTATTCCCTTTTCATATTCTTCTCTCCCAATTTCTTTAGGGTTAATTTCAATTTTCTTATGCCATTTGCAAGGTGCTTTTTAGGGTTTAACTATTTGATTTCACAGATTCATTACAGACACAGTAAATAGGTACATTTTAAATTCGTATTTCATAACTTGGTTGCTTGATAGTACTGCCACTGTTCATTGGCTTCTCCTACGAGACAGCAAGGGTATGCAGAGATCATAATAGATGGGGGTTTTTTTTTTTTAATATCTTTTACATAATGCTCTTAAATTTCAACATCTTATTTATAACAATGTTGCCAAAATGCATTCTGATTATCAGGTATATCACTATGGAAGAACTAGAGCAAGTCCTCCACGAGTACGGCTTACATGGTGAATTTTAATCTTTCCAGGTACACCCATATCTATATCCTAAACAACTGTTATTATGTATCAATTTGTTAGAGTCAACAAATGTTAAAAGTCAATTTATATAATTTATTTTTTGCTTTCCAGGTACAACCATATCTCACTTCCTCTAGTACTCTCTCTCTCTCTCTCTCTAAAATCTCTGTCGGGTTTCTACCAATATGTTAATTTGTATAATTTATTTTTTGATGTGAGACTTGGTGCATTTGATTTGGGTTATGGTTTTGAGATGTTATTTGGGAGATTTCATTTTTGAGTTGGATTCATGGTTTTTGCTTAAGATCTTTTTTTTTTTTTCTTTCTGTTTTTTTTTTCCTCTTTTGGTCGCTTTAGCTTGCTGTGCATGTGATATTTTCTTCCATGTCCAATATTATCCAAATTCATTACTGCATTTCAAGAGCTTGCGACTTATAACTTCGCTCCCAACTCCCAAGTGAGTCTTAGATAGCAAATCACCCTAATCGGCACACTCTAATCGATTACAAGTTTTCGGATCCTAAACACTTTGAAAGGGTTTCCAGAAAAGACATCTTTCCAAAGGCAAGTAGTGACACTATCAATTTCCTCAACCAATCTTCACTGGAATTTTCTCCGTCATCCTATATATTGCAGCATTCACACATTTGATAAGAAAATTTCAGTTTCTGGTCACTTCAAATGGCAGGAAAATGAACACCATAAATTATCCATGGTCTTTATCATGCTAGCTAACAACTGGAAAGTGCCTGAAGTTATTAGTTATTAAACTCTTCCTTTTTGTTTGAAATGCCGGTGGTGTTCGACAAACAGGATAAAAGAAATGGTTGTTGCCCTGTATTTTACTTTTTTGGTTGGCAAGAAGCATATTCAATTTATTCAATTTATTCTTTTACTTTCTATGACAAAGCAATCCTTTCCAGTCCATTGGTATCAAGGTTTTTTTTTTTGAACCAACATTCGTGGTATTTTATTGATTCCCTACCCGATTAATAAAACTCATAATTTAATTTTATGGATTTTTGGCGTCTGATTTTGGTTTTTGATGTTTTCATAGTGATCGACTTCTTTGGTGTTCATTTTTTTATGTTTTCTCAGTGGTACGGTGACTACTAGAATTACTGGGTTTTCGATTTTATTAGAATCGGTTTTTAAGTCGTCGGGTCTGTATCCTTTTTTATCAGTTTTGTTTTAATCTCATAATCTTTGTTTCTTTCATCGCTAAATTTTGAACTTAAAACATGCAGACTCTAAGGGACACCATCCATCAAGAGTATCGTCATGTTGTCGAGAGGCGAGTTTTTACAGGTTTGAACCCCTCATCTTCCTTCTGTTTCTTCTGTAACTTATGGAAACAGGCATCTTGCATCTTTTTTGCTTTGAACATTAGTGCTTGAAAGATTAGCTATTGAAACAAGAACAACACACTTTTTTTGCTTTTTTGCTTAGCTGTTAAAACACATGCCTGGCCTGTAGGACATATATTTTGCCGTCTTAACTTGAAGAGCAATATAAGTGTTAAATGCATGTTACTTCTGTTTCTCAAGGAAACAGAGCATTTTTTTGCAACTATACCTTTTGTAATCATCTCAGTTGAATGTATATAAAAGTCAAACTGCTTATCTTACCTACACCTTTTACTCATCTATCCCTTTTGTTCGTTCTTGATTATGTTGAATTTTTTTTTCAGGTTAAATGTCTTAATTCATGTGGTTAAGGCTGGTGCATTCAAGTCCCGCAGCAACGCGCTGACATTTTGGCTAGTTACTACTATTTTTCCTAGCTTTGTTTAACAAGCCTAAAAGTGACACTTGCGATAGATATTTGCATTTTCTGTGATGTGAAGCGCAAATTTAAATGACATATAGGGAAAAAAAGACAAAATATAAACAAATAAACTACACCAATTTGCTGAACAAAAGGGAAGAAACTAAATCGAATTCAACACGAGGAACCTTCTTTTTTTTTTTCTTTTTTTTTTTTTATACACTGGAATCTTGAAGCAGCACATCATGTTTTTCCTAAATATTCTAGTTTGTATGCACATGTTTTGTCTTCTGGTTGGCAGAACAAAGTTGACTAACACGAAGACAACAGATTTATGTCTTCATAAGGAAAGGGTGATCGATTGTGATCAAGGCGAAGAACAGAAAAAGATGGCTTCAGAGATGAAGGTTGAAGTCAATTACAAGGAAACAATTAAACCATCCTCTTCAACTCCTCCACACCTCAAAACCACCCAGCTTTCTGTTTTTGATCAATTATCTCCAGATGTTTTTATCCCAATACTACTCTTCTATCCCAACAACATTAATAGTGGTGTCGTTGATAGTATTGATCACCCTTCTTTGGTTGTTGAAAGATCAAAGCTTCTAAAAACATCCTTATCCGAAGCTCTCACTCATTTCTACCCCTTTGCTGGGGAGTTCCAATATAATTTTTCCATTTCTTGCAATGACCATGGGTCTGCATTTATTGAAGCCCAAGTTAACTGTCCCATATTGAAGATTTTGGAAAGACCAGATGCTGAGATCCTTAGACAATTGCTACCAACAGGAATAGGATCCACACAAGCAGAGACAGGCTATCTTCTGCTAATCCAGGCCACCTTCTTTGAATGTGGTGGATTGGCGATTGGGGTTAGCAGTTCACATATCATCACTGATGCCTGTACGCTCAGCACATTCATTCAAAGCTGGGCTGCAATTGCCCTTGCATCCAATAGTGTTACTACTGATCATGTTTTACTTACTCCTAAACTTGGTGTTGCAGTTTCTCTTTTTCCACAACTAGATTTCTTGAACTCGCCTCAACCTGCCTTGAAGTTCGATGAAGAAAAGTGCATAACCAAAAGATTTGTGTTTGAGGCCTCTAAGGTTGCTGCTCTTAAGTCCAAGGCCGTAAGTACCTCTGTGCCAAACCCAACGCGGGTTGAATCAGTGTCAGCCCTGATTTGGAAGTGTGCCACCACAGTATCAAGATCAAACTTGGGTGTGGTAAGGCCGTCTGAGTGGTCTCCCGTGGCCAACTTACGGAAAATATTGGTGCAGCAGCCCTTGGCAGAAAACTTAATGGGAAATCTTGTGGGGATGTTTTCAGTAAAAACGGAAGCAATTGAAGTCGTCGATATTGATATTCCAAGCTTGGTTGCTAAACTGAGGAAAGGGGTTGAGGAATTTAAAGTAAAGTACGGGAATGGAGTAAGTGGGGAGGAAGCATGTGGATTCTTCAGAGAGTTTGGAAATCTCATGAAGAGGGATGTAGACAACTACAATTGCAGCAGTTGGTGCAGGTTTCCGTTCTATGAAGCCAACTTCGGATGGGGAAAGCCATTGTGGGTGTGTCAGAGTACAGGAATGAAGAATCTAATTGTGTTTATGGATACAAGAGATGGGAAAGGCATAGAAGCATCCTTGACATTCAGTGAAGAAGACATGGCCAAATTTGAATGCAATAAGGAGCTGCTTGCATATGCTTCTGTGAATCCGACTGTCATGTAATATGGGTGTTTCCTTACATTATTTGGTGTGTAATAACTTAATACTTTTACTCGTTGACTTTTAAAATTTTTATCAACATAACTCTGATGTTTTTCGAATTGTACGTGTGACCGGAATCACTCATTAATTAATTACGCTTGCAAGTCGTACCAATAAGATGCTGAATTAAATAGAACTATACTCATGTTAACCTAATATTAGATTAAAGACTGTAAAGGGGCTGGAAACGATCAATATATATTATCCCTGGGATAGCTAGATGCAGAAATTGCTGCACAAACACAGGTATAATGAAAACCTTTTCACTAAGCAAGATAAATCACCAAGCACGAGAAATTCTTGGTTATAACGTAATATTTCTATCACAAATTGAATCACATGGCTTTCATGAGTGAGAGCTACGAACATTTTGAAGAAATATTTATTCATTCCCAATTAGAACCCAACATCTGCACTAACCTTTTGAAAAAAGTTGAGATTATACCATAAAACCAATTTGCTAATACTCTCCAATTATTTATAAGCACATACGTGGAGTAGACAACTTGCTCTGTTACCATGTGAAAGTTAGGGTTTCATCATAAAACTAATTGATAGTATGGGGAGGAGTCCAATTACTTATAAGCATATGCAATGTCTATTCTTTCTTCGATATGGGATATACCATCTCAACACCCTTCCTTCCTCTACACTCATGTTTAAATCCTTCTTTTGTGTAATTTAGATGAATTTAATGTAATTATCTTATTATTTGTATCCAAAAAAGAGATCTCAATATCAATAAAGGAGATGGAAATGAATAGTAGTATCAAGATTGATTATTCAGGCACATAAAACTAATTAAGTGTTGACACAGTGAAACACACTTACAATCAGGGCCACACCAAATGTGTCCGGCACAAAAAATACGAAAAAATACAAAAAAACAAAAAACAAAAAATTATAAACCCAATGCCTTTAAGGGCTTGGGGGAATAAATAGAACCGTGGGATATATCTCGTTTACTAATTCATAATCAAAATTAAAATGTAAAATTGAATACCAATTACTAGACATAACTTCGTTTACTAAACTTGAGGGAATAAAAAGAAGAGAAATTATATTCACACACCCCAAATTACTTCTCCCACACCTTTTTAATTTTTTAATATTTTCTACACACCACTAACACTTGATAAAAAATATTAAAAAATTAAAAAAGTGTGAGAGAAGTAATTTGGGGTGTGTGAATATAATCTCCCTAAAAAGAAAGGTGTGACTCTTTGATTGGAGGCCAACAGGATCCTCTTCGGATTCTTTTTGTGAGAATTCTGAGAATCCGTAAATCGTATCCGTTCATCGTATATTGTGCAGTTCGTTTTTCTTAGGTATTGTTTGTACTTAATTTTAAATAAAAAAATTATAATAATTTCTTATAACACGATGTACAATGAAATGACACGATTCACAGATATGAGGATCTCAGGCGAGGATCTGGATTCGATTGGAGATGGTAATCGAATTGCAGGAGTATGGAGGAATCATAATCAATTTTTCTTACCCATTACGCCCTTAGATTTTTACTATATTTACCTTTTACTGGGTTGTATTTCTTGAATATGAATTAAAAAAAAATAACAAATACATACTATTAAGGTTTTATTAAGTTCCAAAAATTATCACTAATGATACAATTAATCTGAATAAAAAATTATTCAATTATTAGTACATAAATTTAGAATAATAATATTTTAGTAATCATACTAATTTTTATTTTGGTTGAGAATGAGTCTCACATTGATGGGAGGAGTGATCTTATATGGACTTATAAGAAGTTGGGCTACTCCCCGTATTGTCAATTACTTTTATGATTGAACCCTAACTTTTTTCATGATATTAGAGCTAATTGTCTCACATATGAAGCCAAACGGCCACATGCGCTCCACGTCACCCTGTTGTGTTGTCCACGTGTTAGGCTTGAAAAATTCATCACACGTGAGAGGACATGTTGAGAATGAGTCCCACGTTGATGGGAGGAGGGACCTTGCATGGACTTATAAGAGGGGTTGGGCTACTCTCCATATTGCCAATTGGTTTATGGTGGAACATCAACTTTCTTCAATTCCGATTCAGGTGAATTCATAAACAATTTTTATGAACTCAGTTTCATTCTTATTCCGATTTTAGAATATTTAAGTAAACAGTTCCAACAGTAATCTAATTCTAACACAGCTCCTCATTTCAACTCATTATCAATTCAATCCATCTTCTATCCAATTCCTCCAATTTTCATTGTTAATAAACAAGCTCTTTAACTCTAGGTAAATTATTTTAACTTTCAGCTGGTGTCTTTGCCGCCACAGTCCAACCCTTTTGGGGGCTGGGAAGACTCACAGAGACATTTCAGCCTCTCTCTGGCCACCATCATACGGTCCACCAGCGCCAAGAATCAAACCTAAGACGTGCTTGTTGAATAGGGGCCTAGAATTCATCATCAGCCACTCAACCACCTCGTGGTTTATTTATTTTTTTTTGTTTTTGAACAAACAATATTATCTACACTAAAGGGGTGGGGAGTGAGGGATTGGGTTAAGCTTCACAATGGGCTAGTAATAATGTAGTTCCAATTTGTCTTCATTAATTTATTAGTAAATACCATTTAAAGTCAAGAAAAATGTTTTTTCATCCCCATTCAATATATATAGCTTAACCACTTAGTACTACGGTCTAGTTATATTTCTCTGGACTTGAAGTGAGAGGTTTTAGGTTCAATTTTCGCCAAAAACGAATTTGAACCAAATTATTGCTAGCCTATTGTATGGTTAGCTCACTTCCCTATTCTTTAATATATATAATATCTTTTTTTAATATATATATATATATATATATGTATGTATGTATGTATGTATGTATAGCTTACATAACAGATTGCTGAGTTTTCTCTAAATGATTGTTGACTTGATTGATGAGGAGGATTTGGGTGCCTCACTGACACACCCCAATCCTAGAATCAAGGCGTGCTGACCGTCACGTGAGTGTGATGTAACCAAAAGTGCAATGCGGAAGCAAAGGATATGAGAAATACGAAGGAATAAAAACCAACTACTAGCAGTAATATCCAACTAGCATGCTAGAGTGAGTTTAAATGTGCAGTACACAATTTCAGAGCATAAAAACTAGGTGCAGTCAAGTAGGACTATAATTAAATTACAACACCCGCAGGTGAGTCCTACATGCAGGAAGTCTGTCAGAACGCCGAAGAAAACCTTGTGAGCCACCAATTGCTAACTAGAACCTGGAGGGCCGCAAAAACAAAATTGAGTGGGTCAGTAAAACCAAAGTTTTCCAAAACATTTCATTTAAAACATTTCTAACCCTTCACTGTAAAACCTGTATACTTTCCCAGAAAATAGTATATATATATAACCATAATTAATCTCAAACTCAAATCACAAATCTTTAACACTTTCCAAGAAAAATATGTCATGCTATGCATCAAAACATAATAAGGATGCAACATTATAACAGGTGAAATAAGGAATCAACCGGAGACCCTGCAGTTGGTCCTGTACGGTTAATTCCATAGCTCAATATCCAACCCAGCCGGAGTCACCACGGTGACCTGTACGGCACTACTCTGCATATAAATTGGAACTACCTAAAGTAGTCTGTACGATAAGAAAGGTGTAAGAATGCGCTCTAGTGCTTCTCTCATCAATCATCTGCGTGCATAATCTAAGGTCACCTACTAGTCGGAACCACCTCTAGTGATCTATATGACTAGCATGTCGGAACCCTCACATGGTCTGTACGACATGCACCTACTTGGATCCAAGGTGAGCGTGCGGTGCGGTGAATAATATAAGCACTAACACCAGGGATGCATGTTATGAGCTCTCAACACAATTCACATCATCAATGATTCACATGAATAACATAAAACTCACCTAATACTCACCTATGCGTCCACAGCACCAATTCACATATATATATGCATCAATTATCAATTCATATAATTCACAATATGCATGCATGGCATTTAAAAACATACTTTCATATAAATTCAATTTCTGGGAAAATCAATAGTATATAGGTATATACGGAAAACAAAATTGCCCGCTCACTAGTAAGTCGATGGGTCGTAACCCCCGTGACGTCCCTGGATGCGCTCGTCCTCGGGATAGGTGTCACCTATATGCGAAACAACTATAAAAACGTTAATTAAAGCACATAACCGACAATTCGTAATAACTTCTCATACGGTGCTCAAATTGGGCATATGAATATACCACATCGACCTACTCGACGTCACGAACGTCAAGAAATTTTTAGAAAAAATTTCTGAAGCTGCACGCGCCCCTACGCGCCTGGACATGCACGGGTCCACGCGCCCCCCACGCGCGTCTCCTACCTTGATGCGTAAAATAAGTTAACACACAAATTAAACCCTCTTTTTGACAATTGTAGTATAGATGTAAGTAGGGTATCGTTCTAGGCCGGGGATTAGGAGGGATTGCTAATCTATTAAATTAACTTAAAAATATTAAATAAGACTCAAGGATACAAAACTAGGCTAAAAACTCTAATAACTCGAAACACACTTAAAATGACTCAAAATAATGAAAACAATTAAATTAAACACTAGGAACTGAAATGGACGGAAATTAAATTAAAAGACTAACAATAAAGAAAACTAAATAAATAATATAATTTAATAATGGATGGGTGTTTGGTTTTGATGAAAAGTAAATTAAACTTAATTAAATTACAGAATTGACAAAAACATAAAATTAAGGTAAAATGATAAATGACGGACTAGCTAGAGGGTTTTTCTCCACACATGACACATATGCAACCTAAATTGATTTTCAATTGTTCTTTCAATAAGTTGTGAATTTCAACACTTCAGATTAACCGTGAATAGCACTTTTTTAATCTTCAAGTTTTCCTTAAGTTATTGAATTGGACGGGAAAACGCATACAACAATTCAAAACATTCTTCAAAAGTCCCCTACGTGAAAAGCACAATAGAGATACAATCAAAGATCATTAAACTTTGTGAAAACTATAAGCATTGACGAGGCATTCGTAACTATGAAAAGCATGATACTCTTGCCAAGAATTTACTTAACGTGATTGTGACTAGCAACCTTTACTACTTGTGAAAATAAGTTCATAACGATTAGGTGAAATTCACTTATATTCTAGCATCAAATTCATGCATGTAAATTAAGCGTGCACTCTCAACCAACATACACAAATCAGTTTTTATACGAACGGATAAGTAAATTGAAATCACAACTTATGAAATCACAACCGAAGGTAATCAATTCATATTACAAATATATTCATGGCTTTGAATTAACCTCTAGCCAAAATAAATTTAATTACACATTATTAAAATAAAAATAAAATAGAAGTTTGAAAAGATTAAACCGAAAGAAGGTGATCTGTTGCTTTCGTGCCCACGCTGCCAAGGGTAGCTTTCTGTGCCGTTGGTTTCTCGTTCCTGCGCCTGCCGTTCTCTCCCCTCGCGCTGATTTCTTCTCGCTGACCCCGTGCTGCCCAAGGCAGCCTCCTTATTTCTCTCTTTCCTGCGTCTCTGCGAGCTGCCCAAAGGGCAGCCCCTTTCTCCCGCTCCCAGACCCCTTTGCCAGCTGCCCAAAGGCAGCATCTCTCTTCTTCTTTTTATTATTCTTTTTGTTTCTGACCTGTCTCTCACCAGCTGCCAAAGCAGCTCCCCTTTTTCACGTTTCTGCGTTTTTGCTCCTTCAATTTTATTCTTTCTTTCTGGCAGCCTTGCTGCCTTTTCTCTTGGCTTTCTTTCTTCTCCTACAAACACAATAAGTCAAAAGTATCATAAATACTTAAAGCTTCCAACTAAATTAGACAAGAAAAAAAAATATAAAAGGATGAAATATATAGTTTAAATATTGGTTTACAATGGATTAGCAATATTGTAATTTAAATTTGCTTTTGACGAATTTATTACATAAAATTTCACTTGTTCTATTTTTATTTTCTTTGCATAACAAATCCTATAAACACAAAAATAACGTAAATAGCTCAAAAATGTAAGGAACTAACTAAGAAAAGACGAGTGAATTCGAAGTAAAAATATATATAAATATGATCTGATCATACCTCGGCTCGCCGGACTGGTTTTTCCGGTGGCCGAAAAACTGGAGATTTTTCAATCTCCTTGGGAAGCACTAAGCATGTAGTTTCATGTTACACTACTTTAAGGCTCTAAAAACTACAAAATCTCACCGGAGAAATTCCAAGAAAACCGGCCAATTTCGAACCCAATAATCCCGACGTCCAAAACCTTCAAACGAAGCATTCCAAGTTCCTTGGGACCTCACTAAGCTCACTATAAGCTTAGAATTCCCTGAAAATCAACATATCACGATTGCATGAACAGTGACATAAAACGGAGGTTCGGGTTTCACGTGATTTCGAAGGTTTCACGTCCTAAAACTAGTACCAAACGACTCAGGAGGTCGAAAGGATGAAGAACCATACCTTTTTGGCGTCGATCCGTGAAAGTTCGAGGGTATTGGTCTCGTCCGTACAATTTCGAAAGGGAGAGGGTGACTGAGACGGAGAAGAGAGAGAGAGAGAGCACGGGGATGGGAAAGGGAAAGATGTCCCGTGCATGAGTGTTATGTGGTCCACCCAAAAACAAACCACAACATCATTCCCTAACCACACAAATTACAACCCAACATTTTAATCTAACTTAATTTATTTTCCAAAAGCTTAGGAATGAATGAATTTAGTCCAATAATATGTCACACACACACATACCTTAATACCCGTCAAGGGTAATTCTGTCATTTCACGTCCTCGATAAAAGAAATCCCAGGACGAGCTGTGACACTCACCCGCACCTATCTGTAATTCTAACAACAAAATGAGAAGTAGAGAAGTTGAAATTCCCTTTCAATTTTTATAATCTTGAGTAAATGAGAAAACGTATATAAATTTTATTTAATTAATGTCTATTGACTTTTGGGGTTGAATTTAATTATTTATTTTTAATGGTGAATATTCCCTTCACTTTTAAAATCATGACTAAATGCAATATTTGATTCAATTATACAATTTGAACTCTGAAAGCTTGTTAAGACCATCTCCAAGGAAGTTTTCAAATATTTTTCTTTTTTGAACAAACAATATTATTTATACTAAGGGAGGGGTGGGCTTAGCCTCACAATGGATCGTAATAATGTCATTCAAATTTGTCTTTGGCGAGAATCAAATCTAAGACCTCTCACGTACAAGTGAAGATGAATATCATTAGATCGTCATACTAAGTGGCACTTTGACTGCTTTCAAATTTTGCTTATAAATTTTAAATTTGACAGATTATGTGGCATTTTGACATCTTTTAAAATTTTTCTCTCCACCCGATATTTTAAATTCCAAACATAAATAAAATTCATATTTAGCTATTGGTAATGAAAGGAGATGAACTAAAAGATATAAAAATATTTAAACATTGTGGTAATGAAAGAAGATGAAAAGATAATGTTTTAAACCAATAATAAAAATATTTAATAATTAATTAAAAATTATTTGAAGTTTCTATCAAATTTGACATTAACCGTCTTTGCTGCCAATCAACGTCCTGCTTTATAAGAATTGATGTTTTGGTTAGAAAATACTATTGTTTTTTTTTATTGTTATTGCTGATATAGATTTTTTAACATCTCCAAAAGGGAAAAAAAAAAATCAAATGCAATAAACACAAGGATACTTTGCATGGGAAAGGGATCCTCTCCGGATCCCTTCCACCAAATCCTCCCCATCAAACAATCCAGATCCTTGAAATTTGATCCAATGACTAAAGTTATTATCTTTTAAAGTGAGTCTCTGTTTTTAGCTGTTGGATCAAATTTCAAGGACCAAAATTAGTTGATGGGAAGAATTTGGTGGCAGGGCCGGGAGCATCTATTTCCCTTTGCTTGCATAGTTAATTGATACCTTACCAATAGATACGCAATTTCTATCTACATCCCATTGGCCAATATGTATCAAAACCTACCCACTTTACTTAAAATAATTTGTTGGATAGTCCGTAAACTGAATAAATTACTTGAACTTGACATCATTGCTTTGAAAATCTTATGTGCCATTTATAAAACTGATCTAACGGTCAAGATGATTCTCAAAGTTGACTAATGGTTCATTTACACAAAGATCTTACATGAAAATGTAACAATGGCTCATCAACTTTAACCTGGTTAGAGTAATAATTCCTCAACTCAAAGTATATGACTATTGGTCCCTTAACTCAGCAAAACATGTAGTTATGGTCATTTTCTTCAACTCCATTAGAATTTCCGTCAAAATGAGTCATATGCCACGCACATGAGGCTGAATCGAGGGACAAATATGGAAAACCAAATGAGCAAAATTGTAGTAATGATCCTTGAACTTTAACAAAACTGGAGAAATAGTCCCTCAACTTTATCCCAATTAAAGCAATGATCCCTAAACTTTAACCTAATTGTAGCAATGGTCATTACAACATAACTCATTTTGATGGAATTCTGACGGAGTTAACGAAAATGATCATAGCTGAAGGTTTTGATGAGTTAAGGGACCAATGGTCATGAATTTTTAATCTCTAATTAAATTAAAGTTGATGGACCATTGCTACAATTTTCTCAAGATCTTATCGTGAGTAATATTTTTTTACTGCTTAATGGTGGCATATGAATTATGACATGATAGTGGATAAACTGACTAAATTACTCGAACTTTGCGTGATTGCATAGGATGTGTTGATGTGGGAAAAGTTATGTGCCTTTAGTACTGCGGTCTAATATTATTCATCTTCACTTGTAAATGAGAGGTCTTAGGTTCGATTCTCACCAAACACGAATTTGTTAAATAGAGATTTAACAAAGAATAACAGAAATAAGTAAACCAATAGATTCCATTTTTTAGAGTGAACATATTCCTTTGGGCATAAAACAAAAAAAGATGCAAGGTTAAACCACATGTATTCAGCTCCCCCTTTACGTAATGGAAGAAAGAGGAGACAACCAAACTGCTTATGCATTATCCTATTTCATATGTTTCTTTAATGCCGTAGTATTATATTTCTTCTGGAAGAAAGGAGACATAACCAAACTGCCTATTCACTATTATATTTATTTTGGAGAGCGTCCCACAACCCTTTAGCAGTCATACATGTACGGCGCTTGTTGATTCTTCAAAGGTGTTGCCGAAGAACAAAGAGATCTTTCTCAATCCTTCGAAATTATTGTTTCATATGTTTCTTTAATGCCGTAGTATTATATTTCTTATGGAAGAAAGGAGACATAACCAAACTGCCTATTCACTATTATATTTATTTTGGAGAGCGTCCCACAACCCTTTAGCAGTCATACATGTACGGCGCTTGTTGATTCTTCAAAGGTGTTGCCGAAGAACAAAGAGATCTTTCTCAATCCTTCGAAATTATTGGGAATTTGGGAGGTTGGATGTTTTAGAACTTTAGAGTTTTAAAGCTTTTAAGGATTTTAGGGAATGAATTCTCTTTCAATTTGGAAGTAGAGAAAATGTATGTGAATTGGTCCCTCTAAATTAATGAAATGGGTTCCTATTTATAGAATTCCAAGACTTGATTTTTTAGATTTAAATAATCATATCAAATAAATTCTTTCTGTCGGGTATTGACATGTAACTCCGCCTATGTCTTACATGGCCGGTCCCAAGCCCGGATAAAGGAGGAGGGGGAGGGCGTCAGGTAGTCGACAGCCGGCACTCCATGATCACGTCGAATCCTTATGAAAATGAATCCAGAACAAAATTGCGCTAAAGCTAGGGCGTCACCCGTAAGTGGCGCGCTGTGTGGCCCGAGCACAGTGATAAGTGAGCAAGGGTCGCTGCATCTCCATCGGCACCCGGATGCAGTGTTAAATGAGCAAGGGGGCCATAGAAACTTCTTTTCGAACGACTCCACTCAAAGTTGTTTGGGAGCATATGCTCCTATCAACTTTACCCGGGACACACAAAAGAAGTACTTTGATCCTATTAGACGGGGGAGGGTGAAGAAGCTAGGACAGAAGGGTAGAGTTCAAGAGAGCAAAATGCGTTTAGGAACGTGGAATATAGGAACCTTAACGGGAAAATCTATGGAAGTAGTGGAAGTTATGGTGAGGAGAAGGATAAATATTATGTGCCTACAAGAAACTAAGTGGGTTGGTAGTAAGGCAAAGGATCTAGAAAACTCAGGGTTTAAACTTTGGTATTCGGGCACAAATAGAACGAGAAACGGTGTTGGCATCATCGTGGACAAGACCTTGGTACAAGATGTTGTAGATGTCAAGAGGGTAGGAGATAGAATCATGGCAATCAAGATTGTAATAGGACAAGAACTTATCAATGTGATTAGTGCGTACGCACCTCAAGTAGGGTTGGATACGAGTTCGAAGGAGAAATTTTGGGAAGATCTTGGAGACTTGGTGCAAGGAATTGCTCAGACGGAGAAGTTATTTATAGGAGGAGATTTAAATGGACACGTGGGCAGGGAGACAGGCAACTATGGAGGTTTTCATGGTGGCCATGGTTTTGGGGAGAGAAACGAGGATGGGGAAGCTATCTTGGATTTTGCAATGGCATATGATCTCTTCTTAGCCAACACCTTCTTTAAGAAGAGAGAAGAACATGTGATCACCTACAAGAGTGGGTCGTCAAAAACACAAATAGATTTTCTTCTAATGAGGAAAGGGGATCGTATAACTTGTAAGGATTGCAAAGTTATACCAGGAGAGAGCGTGGCTAATCAACATCGCTTGTTGGTGATGGATGTACATATCAAAAGAGTAAGACAAAAGAACAAGACTTGGAAGTGCCCAAGGACTAGATGGTGGAATCTAAAAGAAGAAAAACAAGTCATTTTCAAAGAGAAGGTAATCACCCAATGTGTGTGGGATAGAGAGGGGGAAGCTAGCCAAATGTGGGATTCCATGGCTAGTTGTATCCGAAAAGTAGCAAAAGAGGTATTAGGAGAGTCCAAGGGCTTTGCCCCACACCAAAAGGAATCTTGGTGGTGGAATGAGGAGGTACAAACAAAGGTGAAGGCTAAGAAGGAATGTTGTAAAGCCTTATACAAGGAGAGGACCGATGAAAATGGTGAAAAGTATAGAAAAGCGAAGCAAGAGGCGAAAAAAGCTGTCAGAGAAGCTAAGTTAGCGGCTTACGACGATATGTATAAACGACTAGATACCAAAGAAGGAGAGTTGGATATCTATAAACTATCTAGAGCAAGGGAAAAGAAGACAAGGGACCTAAACCAAGTGAGGTGCATCAAGGATGAGGATGGAAAGGTTCTTGCTACAGAGAACGCGGTTAAAGACAGATGGAGAGGTTATTTTCATAATCTTTTCAATGAAGGACAT
This sequence comes from Malus domestica, assembly GCF_042453785.1. Lineage (NCBI taxonomy): Eukaryota > Viridiplantae > Streptophyta > Magnoliopsida > Rosales > Rosaceae > Malus > Malus domestica. Next base: position 33,000,744 of record NC_091669.1, on the reverse strand, counting down.
GAAATGAGTGATTCTTTAGGGGAGTTGAGTAACTCAGAAGAGTGTAGAAACTACTCTTTTTATCGTCGAATCCGGAAGGAAGAAGTGGTTGTAGCTTTGAAGAAGATGAAGCATAAAAAAGCAATAGGCCCAGACAATATACCAATCGAAGTGTGGAAACTTTTGGGAGAGACAGGTATAACATGGCTCACTGACCTTTTCAATAGGATTTTGAAAACGAAGAAGATGCCAAATGAGTGGCGAACGAGCACTTTGGTGCCTATCTACAAGAACAAGGGCGACGTACAAAATTGCATGAACTATAGGGGTATTAAGCTAATGAGTCATACAATGAAGCTCTGGGAGAGAGTCATTGAGCATAGATTGAGGCAAGAGACACGGGTTTCGGACAACCAATTCGGGTTCATGCCAGGGCGCTCAACCATGGAGGCAATCTATCTCTTACGAAGATTGATGGAAAGATATAGAGATGGGAAAAAGGATTTACACATGGTCTTTATAGATTTGGAAAAAGCGTATGATAGGGTCCCAAGAGACATTCTTTGGAGGATTTTAGAGAAGAAAGGAGTACGAGTAGCATATATCCAAGCTATAAAGGATATGTATGAAGGAGCAAAGACTGCCGTAAGAACTCATGAAGGACAAACCGAAAGCTTCCCCATAACTGTAGGATTACATCAAGGCTCATCCTTAAGTCCTTACCTTTTTGCGTTGGTAATGGATGAGTTAACAGGACATATTCAAGATGATATTCCTTGGTGTATGCTTTTCGCAGACGATATAGTGTTGATAGATGAAACTCAGGAAGGGGTAAATGCAAAGCTTAACCTTTGGAGAGAAGTGTTGGAATCAAAAGGTCTTCGCCTAAGCCGATCAAAGACAGAATATATGGAGTGCAAGTTCAGTGCAAATGGAGGCCAAAACGAGTTAGGGGTGAGGATCGGAGATCAAGAAATACCAAAAAGCGACCGTTTTCGTTACCTAGGATCTATCTTGCAAAAGAACGGAGAATTAGATGGAGATCTCAACCATAGAATACAAGCTGGATGGATGAAGTGGAAGAGTGCATCCGGTGTGTTGTGTGACCGCCGTATGCCATTGAAGCTCAAGGGAAAATTTTATAGGACGGCAATAAGGCCGGCGATGCTGTATGGCACAGAATGTTGGGCGGTGAAACATCAACACGTACACGAAATGGGTGTAGCGGAGATGAGGATGCTTCGTTGGATGTGTGGGCACACGAGAAAGGATAAGATTAGGAATGAGGATATCCGGGGTAAAGTAGGAGTAGCCGAAATTGAAGGAAAGATGAGAGAAAATCGGTTACGGTGGTTTGGACATGTGCAAAGAAGGCCTACTGACGCTCCGATTAGAAGATGCGACTATGGGACAGAGGTTCAGGGCCGAAGGGGTAGAGGAAGACCTAGGAAAACTTTGGAAGAGACTCTAAGAAAAGACTTAGAGTACTTGGATCTAACGGAGGACATGACACAGGATCGAGCACAATGGCGTTCTAAGATTCATATAGCCGATCCCACTCAGTGACTTGGATTTTCCAAGTCTCCAATCGAGAAGTTTTCCTCACTCGGGAAATTAAGGGAACACTACCCCAACCTACATGCTCCACTCAGAAAGCTTCAACATACAAGCTTCAACAAAAGAAAATTCAAAGAACTTAGCGAAGAAGGCTTTGGTGTATTTAACACAATACGTTGAAATGAAGGAAAGCTTATTTATTGATATCCCCGATCAGCTACAAATATGTACATATACATGAGTCAAAATAAACACACAAGACGGAGCCTTCACAAAGGTTGCTTAGGAGAAGTCTCAGCAGTCGGTAGAGCCCCAGAAAGAGAAGGCACCGGAGGGGGATCATTTGGAGCCTCAGTACTGGACAGAACCCTAGAAGGAGGAGGCATCAGAGGTTGATCATTCGGAGCTTCATTACGCGGTACAGCCCCAGAAGACGAAGGCAATAAATGCCTTTGGAACAAACCCACAAATCTCTGATGATCAAGTAAAACCTGACCATCAGTTTCCTTCATCTGGTCAAGCTTCCTCTTCATGTTTGTAGCATAGTCATGTGCGAGCCGGTGCAACTGTTTATTCTCATGCTTGAGCCCTCTAATCTCCTGTTTGAGACTCATCACTTCAGCCGCCAAGGATTCAACTTGGCGGGTTCGAGCAAATAGGCGTTGGGCCATATTAGACACAGAACCTGCACACTGCACACTGAGAGCCAGCGAATCCTTAACAGCTAACTCATCAGACCGTTTGGAAAGTAGTCTGTTATCTTTGGGAGTGAGAAGGTTCCTGGCCACCACCGCAGCGGTCATATCATTCTTCATCACGGAATCCCCAACGGTAAGAGGACCAGTAGGAGAGACGAAGGATGGGCGCCATATGTTGTCTGGAGAAGGCGGGGCTGCCTCTTCAACAAGGTTCAAGTCAAAACGACGGTCGGAGGGGCCAGACATTTTCAAAGGTGTTGAAGAGAGAAGAGGTCGGACAAATCAAGATCTTAGAAGTGCAAGAATGAAGCTTCTACTGGTGGATTTCAAGTGTGCTTTGGAACTTAATGTCAGCCTCTATAAAAATCTGCACTCGACGGAGCTTCGGAAATCGAAGAGGCGCCTGCTCAGAAATCGAAGAGGCGTTTGCTTTCTCAAAAGCTGGGCTGCTTAGAGATCACGAGGGTTGATCTCAGAAATCGAAGAGGCGTTTGCTTTCTCAAAAGTTGGGCTGCTCAAAGACCACGAAGGCCGATCTCAGAAATCGAAGAGGCGCTCGCTTTCTCAAAAGCTGGGCTCCCCAGAGACCACGAGGGCCGATCTCAGAAATCGAAGAGGCACCTACTTTTCCAGCCTTGTCAGCACCCGTCACACGCACACTCAGCTTTGCAGAAATTATGGGCATTCTGTCGAAGACTTCTGGGGAAGTAGAAAACACATGAATCTTACTGTTCAATCACCCACTTCCCACACGCAACAATAGCTCATGGGTACCACAGATAACTTTGCCAAAGTTCTCTGCCAAAGTTGAGCACGTGAAGCTTGCAGCTCCCACTACATCGCTCTGACCAAGAAGGGTAAAAGAATAGCAAAGAAACAGCATTAACAAAGTTTAGACCCATAAATTTTGAAGGTCTAGCTACCATATTATTACCCACAAGGGTAAAGGAACAGTACCACTGCTGGATAATTGGAAAGTCCCTGTGTGTCAACCTCTGTGCTTCGTGGCAAGGTAGACTAGCAAACATGCCCAACCTTTACTCACATTCGAGAAAACACTCCCAATAAGATTGCTTGCTCCAAAATCGAAGAGGCACCGTCCTCCGAATCTCGAGAGCCAGACTCCCAACATGACTACTTTCTTAAAAATCAAAGAGAGGGTAAAGGAACAGTACCATTGCTGGATAATTGGAAAGTCCCTGTGTGTCAACCTCTGTGCTTCGTGGCAAGGTAGACTAGCAAACATGCCCAACCTTTACTCACATTCGAGAAAACACTCCCAACAAGATTGCTTGCTCCAAAATCGAAGAGGCACCGCCCTCCGAATCTCGAGAGCCAGACTCCCAACGTGATTACTTTCTCAAAAATCGAAGAGACACTGCTCCCCGAATCTTCGAGAGCCAGACCCCCAGCATGATTGCTTTCTCAAAAATCGATGAGGCATCGTTCTCCGAATCAATCGAAGAGGCGCTCGCTTTCTCAAAAGCTGGGCTGCTCAGAGACCACGAGGGCCGATCTCAGAAATCGAAGAGGCACCTACTTTTCTAGCCTTGTCAGCACCTGTCACACGCACTCAGCTTTGCAGAAATTATGGGAATTCTGTCGAAGACTTTTGGTGAAGTAGAAAGCACATGAATCTTACTGTTCAATCACCCACTTCCCACACGCAACAATAGCTCATGGGTACCACAGATAACTTTGCCAAAGTTCTCTGCCAAAGTTGAGCACGTGAAGCTTGCAGCTCCCACTACATCGCTCTGACCAAGAAAGGTAAAAGAATAGCAAAGAAACAGCACTAACAAAGTTTAGACACATAAATTTTGAAGGTCTAGCTACCATATTATTACCCACAAGGGTAAAGGAACAGTACCACTGCTGGATAATTGGAAAGTCCCTGTGTGTCAACCTCTGTGCTTCGTGGCAATGTAGACTAGCAAACATGCCCAACCTTTACTCACTTTCGAGAAAACACTCCCAACAAGATTGCTTGCTCCAAAATCGAAGAGGCACCGTCCTCCGAATCTCGAGAGCCAGACTCCCAACATGACTACTTTCTCAAAAGCGAAGAGAGGGTAAAGGAACAGTACCATTGCTGGATAATTGGAAAGTCTCTGTGTGTCAACCTTTGTGCTTCGTGGCAAGGTAGACTAGCAAACATGCCCAACCTTTACTCACATTCGAGACAACACTCCCAACAGGATTGCTTGCTACAAAATCGAAGAGGCACCGCCCTCCGAATCTCGAGAGCCAGACTCCCAACATGATTACTTCCTCAAAAATCAAAGAGACACTGCTCTACGAATCTCGAGAGCCAGACCCCCAGCATGATTGCTTTCTCAAAAATCGAAGAGGCATCGTTCTCCGAATCTCGAGAGCCAGATACCACAAACCACTTTTTCAAAGTGCTCTGACAGAGTTAAAACATGTGAAACTGGCAGCTCCCACTACCGTGCTATGACCAAGCAGGGTAAAGGAATAGCATTACTACTTGTTGTTAGGGAGACTCCTATATATGTCGACCTCCATCCCCAACGGACAGGCAGACCTGCAAAAATGCTCAACCCTTCATCATATCTGAGAGGGCACTCCCAACGAAGCCTTTCGAAATATTCAGCTTTCTTTCCCCCCGATAATACCTCTGCAAACAAGCTATACTAGAGCAAGAATATCTCATATCATCAGGGTTAAAAGCAAGAGTATCCCATATCATGCTTTTTCCCTGTCTTTTCCTTTGGCCTTGTTTTTACCTGCAAGACAAGGAGAAAGAGAGCAATCAGTCAGCACTTGGATCAAGCTTCCAGCCAGGAACTGACTGCCTGGAACCCCTTACCTGATTACTTACCTGGCATTGCTCTCGAGTACTCATCTTCAACATCTTATGTTTCCAGGGAAGATTCCGCATCTACTTGAGGAACAGATAGGGCAAGTGCGAAGGATACAAGGAAGCATGTGGAGACAAGCGTAACAGCACACGTGCCGATACACCCATTACTCTGTCAAAAGCAAAAGTATCCCATATCAGCAGGGTGGAACGTACTCTAGATTTGATGGACTTGTTTTGACCCTCAAATTCTTCAGTCGGCCTTATACTCTGGAGGAAACCAGAAAACCCTCCAGCTCAGTTCAAGAATAAGCCTGTGGAAAGTTACTTCTTCAAAAGCAAAAGTATCTCATATCATCTCTTCTCATTTTTCTTCTTTTTATCCTTCATGCTGCTGCAAGATGGGGAGAAGGTGAACAATCAGTCGGAGCTCTGATTGCTTACCTTGTCTGTCACCTCTTTCAGCAGACCCCCTAGCTCGGCGACTTGGGAGACTCCTACTACATGGTTTGTATCGCGCTTGACCAAGCCTGAGACTACAAGTAAGCTTCAAGTGAAATTGATACATTACCTTGTGCATCTCCACCAGTTAAAGATACCACCCCTGGATGGAGGAAGAGTACTTCCAGAGAAGATGCCACATCTACCTATGAGACAGATAAGGCAAGTCAAGACGACACCACACTCCGATACTTAGAAGTTTCGTGATTACGAGATCATTCTCCCACAATATTTCCTAATGTCATTTGTACTAAATCATTCACTTGTACTCACTAAAGGAAAGCTTGAACCTATGTACTTGTGTAAACCCTTCACAATTAATGAGAACTCTTCTATTCCGTGGACGTAGCCAATCTGGGTGAACCACGTACATCTTGTGTTTGCTTTCCTATCTCTATCCATTTATATACTTATCCACACTAATGACCGGAGCAATCTAGCGAAGATCACAAAAAGCGACCGTTTTCGCTACCTAGGATCTATCTTGCAAGAGAACGGAGAATTAGATGGAGATCTCAACCATAGAATACGAGCTGGATGGATGAAGTGTAAGAGTGCATCCGGCGTGTTGTGTGACCGTCGTAGGCCACTGAAACTCAAGGGAAAATTTTATAGGACGGCAATAAGGCCAGCGATGTTGTATGGCACAGAATGTTGGGCGGTGAAGCATCAACACGTACACAAAATGGGTGTAGCGGAGATGAGGATGCTTCGTGGGATGTGTGGGCACACGAGAAAGGATAAGATTGGGAATGAGGATATCCGAGGTAAAGTAGGAGTAGCCGAAATTGTAGGAAAGATGAGAGAAAATCGGCTCCGATGATTTGGACATGTGCAAAGAAGGCCGACTGACGCTCCGGTTCGAAGATGTGACTACGGGACAGAGGTTCAGGGCCAAAGGGGTAGAGGAAGACCTAGGAAAACTTTGGAAGAGACTCTAAGAAAAGACTTAGAGTACTTGGATCTAACGGAGGACATGACACAAAACCGAGCGCAATGGCGTTCTAGGATTCATATAGCCGACCCCACTTAGTGGGAAAAGGCTTTGTTGTTGTTGTTGTTGTTTGGGTATTGACATGTGTCCCTTTTGATGATTTTTCTAATTTTTGTTGAGTCACACGTTACGTGTACAATTTATGCAATACGTGGCACGTGACATGTATGCATCGGCACGTTGAAATTTTAATGCATTAGTCAACATTTATTTTACCAAAATTTCGACATCTACACTCACTTTTCCACTTTTCAGGTATTTTAAAGGTTTTTAATGTTCTTTGTCTTTTATTGTAACTTACACAACATCAGACATTTTCTCAAGAAAAGCTTTTCTCTCTCTCTCTGGCTCTCTCTTATTCTCACAAACTTTAGTTTTATTTCACCAAGTCGCCCGCTCTCTCACCCTCTTTCAGTCTCTCTCCCACTCCCTCTTTTCCTCACGGAGGCTCTTCAGTGATTCTCCCTCTCTCACAGTCACAGATACAAAAATCCAACATCTCTAACACTAACTTGGCAGCACCGATGCTCCGACTCTCTCTCTCTCCCCCTTCTTTTCATCGCTTCAGATTTTTTTTCTTTTCGTTTTTTTTTTATTTTTTTTATTTTTTTATTGTTGTTATTAATTGCCTCTGCATGCAATTTTTTGTTAGTTCATATCATGGATTGTTGTTCTGCAGTGATGAAAGTTGAGTACAACTAGGTTTTGCAGTGAGAAGGATGCACAGAGAGGTAAAACTATTGCCCTTTTCTCTATCTTCATTTTTTATTTTTTATGCTAATTAAAATCTTCATTTTCGTGCTCTTATTAGAAATTTATGATGTTTATTTGTGGTATTTGTGCGTTGTTAACTTTGTATGGTGTAGAACGAAAGAAATGAAGAAGATGATTTAATAATCAATCTGGTCAGAGATAAAAGAAGAGTTTAACAGTGTTATTTTTTTTTATTATTTCAACTTTGTATAATTAACATGTTATTATCTTTCAAGTGTTTCTTTTTAATTTATTACTTTGTATTGTACTCCAGTAGATTGTTGAAGAACACTACCAATGGAAGATGGAGTATGTTCTGGAATTGCAGATGAGTTTTTCGGAGGACTTGATTTCAAAGACAAAAGAGTAAATTTAATCCAAAACTTGTGACGTGACATTAACTATTGGGATTAGACAATTGAAAGGGCCCTTAGTGGACTCTTTTTTTTTTTAAACTCTAGTTTGAAATTTGAACACCAATACAAAAATGATATTTTCTCTGACACAATACCTATTAATTCTAATAATAAATAAACAAAATACCTGTTTTCTCTGCGGTGTCGGTGGCTTGAGACCTAGCTCCAACAATAGTTAAAAATGACCACTCGAGAGCAATGCAAGGAAAGCAATCAAGGAAAGGTCCCAGACAGTCGATTCATGATTGGAAGTTTGATTTCAAGTTCCGACTGATTGCTTTCTTTATCCTTGTCATGTAGGCAAGAGCAAAGGCAAAGGAAAAGACAAGAAAAAAGCATGATATGAAATACTCTTGCCCTCGACCCTGATGATATGAAATACTTTTGCTCTTGAAGGAAAACAGTAGAAGGATTTGATGTTGATGTAAAACTTCTCGAACAATTTTCTTGTTGAGGAAATGAGTTGAGCATTTTGAGTAACTTGTTTGAAGAGTTATTCTCGAAGAGAATGAAAACTGAATATGTTGAGAGGTTTAGTTGCAAGTGCACTCTCGGCAAGGAATGAGAGTTAGACATTTTAGAGGTGTGATTTGCCATGGAGGACGAAGGTCAACATATATCGGGATTTTCCAATAGCAGGTAGTGGTGCAGATGTGGCCTTATCACCCACGCTTGTCGGCAACAGTGATGTAATTGGAACTGTAAAATTTATACGTTTGAACTTTGTCAGAGATTTTTTGACAAAATTGCCCATGATATTTGAAAAGCTAAGATTGCGTTTGAAAAGTGTCAACAAACTTTATTCAGGCAAACCTGGCTTTTGAAATTCGGAGAGCGATGCCTCTTTGATTTTTTTAAACAAGTGCCCTTGTTAAAGATGCATTCTTAGATAGGAGGAAGAGTTAGGCATCCTCGCTGGTCTGCTTTGCCATGAAGGATTAAGGTCGACATATAATTCAATTTCGCAATAGCAAGTAGTTGTACTGTTTCTTTACTCTTGTCAGCAATAGTGGTGTAATATTCACGCGTCTTAACTTTGTTAGAGATCTTTAACAAAGTTACCCGTGATATCCGAAAAGATGAGTTTGCAACTGAAAAATGCTGACAAACCTTATTCCAAAATGTTTGGTTTTTTTTTTTTTTTTTTTTTGAAATTCGAAGAGTGGTGCCTCTTCAAATTTTAAACAAATGGCCTTGTTGAAGATGCATTCTCGAAGAGAAGGAAGAGTTAGGCATCCTCGCAGGTCTGCTTTGCCATGGAGGACGATGGTCGACATAAATAGGCATTTCCCAATAGAAAGTAATGGTACTGCTCCTTTACTCTTGTCAGCAATAGTGAAGTAATTGGAACAGTAAAATTCATGCATCTTAACTTTGTCGGAGATCTTTCACAAAATTGTTTGTGATATCTAAAAGGCTAAGATTGAGTCTAAAAAAAGCCGACAAACCTTATTAAAAAAAGTTTGGTTTTTTTTTTTTTTTTGAAATTCAAAAAGTGGTGCCTCTTCAATTTTTGAACAAGTGGCCTTGTTGCCTCTCCTTTTTATAGAGGTATCAATTGTGTTCAAAAGCGTGGTCAAAAAGTTGTTGCCTGTAGGAATTTCCCTCTTTTTACATTTCTGAGATTTTGATTTATCTGACCTCCTTTTTCTTCGTCATCTCTGAAAATGGCTTGCCCATTTGACTATCGTTTAGATTTGAATGTTGTGGAAGATGTAGGCATGTCTTCTCAAAACAACATATGACACTCATCCTTCTTATCCCATAATGGTCCTCTTACAGTTGGGGATTCTTTGATGAAGAATGACATAATCGCTACGGTGGTAGCTAGGAATCTTCTTACCCCTAAGGATAACAGGATGCTTTCCAAGCAGTTCGACGAGCTGGTTGTTCAAGACTCTTTGGCTTTCAGTATTCAGTGTGCTCGCTCTGTATCGAACATGGGCCAATGCCTACTTACTCGAACACGTCAAATTGAGTCACTAATGGCTGAGGTGGCGAGTCTTAAGCAAGAGATTAGAGGGCTCAATCATAAAAATAGAGATTTTCACATGCTTGCCAATAATTACTCGACGAGCATAAAGAATAAACTTAACCAGCTGCAGGAATTCGAAAGTCGGATTCAAAGTGATCATTAAAGGTTTGTGGCTTTATTCCAAAGGCACATATTGCCTTCGCCATCTGGAGTTTTACCAAGTGTTAAGGCTCCAAATAATCAACCGCTAGTGCCTTTTCTTCCTAAAGTTCCGCCAAGTACTAAAACGTCATGAGCAACCTTTGTGAAGGATGCCTCTTGTTTTTTTTTATTCATATGTATGCACATATCTGTAATTTCTCAGAGATATCAATAAATAAGCTTTATTTCATTCAATGTATTTTTTTTTTTTTGGAAAGTGGGATCCCAAAGGAATCGCCAACAAGGAACTTTTATTAAAACAAACACACACTTACAAACCAAACAAATGCCCAATGAACGGGTTGTATTCGGTAAGGTTACGGTATCATGTTGCGAGGGAAATGATGAAAAATGGTGAGTTTGGAAGGAAAGGGAGCGGGATGTCAAGTTCCCCGGGTGAATTGGGAGGGATGTGGAAGATGATATGGACTCTTGCATTACTGAATAAACTCCGGTTCTTTCTTTGGAAGGCATGTAGGAAGGCTTTGGCGGTTAGGCATAATTTGGAGATTGACGGATCCGAGTAGTGAATAGATGTGAATTGTGTAGAACGGGTGATGAAACTGAGGCTCATCTTTTCTTTTACTGTGAGTTTAGTCGTGCATTTTGGTTTGGGACGTCGTTGCAAAGCAATATGGCGGCTATGAGGGTTAATGAGTTTTCAAAAGGATGGCAGCAGTTAGGAAAACGTCTTGAGAAGGAAGAGAATGTTGATCTAATATTGCAGCATATGGTATTTAGGTTCTGGTGTATTTGGAAATGTAGGAATGAGGTGGTGTTTAAGGGGGTACGGGTTTTTCCTCATGTGGCTGTTGAGTTATGGCAGTGGCAAGTTGATGAGTATCGGGACGCCATGGTGGACACGTTGGGGGAGGGAGGGAAATGAAAAGAGGATAGGAAGTCTGGGAAGGGGAAGGGTTTCAGGGAGAAGCTCGGGAAGGGTGCAAAAGTTGGGGAGGGGAAGGAAGAAAGGGTGGGGATCGGGGAGGGAGGGAGTAAATGGCAGAAACCTTTATTTGGGGAGCTAAAGCTGAATTGTGATGCGGCATTGAGGAGAGACACGAAGGACGGAAGGGTTAGGTGGGTGCTTCGGGACTTTGTTGGGATCCTAAGGCTTGAGGGAGGGGTATAAGGAGTCTAGTTTGGGGCTGCTATCATGGCGAAGGTAGAGGCGATTCGACAAGGGATTGAGGCAATTGTGGGGAGTGATGTTGGGGAAGCCAGTGTTAGGTTTGTTAACAGAAATAAAGAGTTGCAGACAAAGCATGTATTGAAGAAGAAGAGAGAAAATGGAATAAGAGAGAGAGAGAGAGAGAAAGTAATGGATTACATTGATACTCAATTGATCTTTACAACTATGAGAATACAATTTATATAGCCATCATGACTAGCTTGCAGCCTAAGCTATTTAACTAACTAATTTGATAACAACCTAACTAACTATTGCTGAGCTGGAATGATGTATTCAACATCCTCCCTTAATCTCAACTGGGATTTCCAGTTTAAGATTGTATGAGTGCTTGAGAAATGCAGAACAATGAAATCCTTCTTGTTGATGTACTCGTAGCCCTGCTCCCATCATCAATGAATCCTCTGTTCTTGATGATTACATGTGTCTTCATCAACTCGACTAGAGTTTTATCCCTGCTTTCAACCACAACAGCAAGATTCTGCAGCAATTCATCTCGAGTCTGGTCTCGAGCCATCTCAACTGATGCAGCCACCCTAAAACTTCCTCATGATTCTTGACTGTTCAGTGGTGTGTTATCCACAAAATTATCATCCTGAAGTTTTACAGTCAATATTCCCAACAACCCTTCAATCTTGACATTAGTCGCTACACAAACTAATCACTACACACATTGAATCTTTGCAAGAACCCTTCAAACACTTTCTGGCTATCGGCCTTGAAAAAGTAAGTATACGGCTATCAGCCTTGATACTTACAAGATACACTGAAAAATCTTCACTGAGAGATGCAATCCGGCAATCAGCCTTAATGGAGTTGCACACAATAACAACAAACAAGACTTTTCAAGAACGTTACTCCAGCTATCGGCCTTTAAGGAGTAACACACAATATCTGAGACAGAACTTTTCACTCCAGCTATCGGCCTTGTGGAGGAAACACATTACATTCACCACACTCTTGGCAATCGGCTTTTTTCGAGTACACAAATTTCAAACAAGCAAGAACTACTATCAATTCAATCACACTTTGGAATCGGCCTTTAACAAGTAGATATCACAAACAACTTCACAATTCTATCAATTTATCAATAACGGCTTCAGCCTTGTATTGATCATATACACATGAAACTGACATTTACACAAACACATAGAGTACAAGAACTTCAACCATACACAGAAAACACCATGAAACTTGAACCAGAGAACCCAGATAGCATTGTACAATTTTGACTCCAGAGAACATCTCGCAAGAAATACCTGACTAAAGAAATTACCAAAGATCGTCCCTTTGAACTCCCTGCAATATCGTCACGCAACACCCAAAAACGAAAGCATTAAGAACCATCAGCGAAAGATCTCGCCAATAACCACCAGCGAAAAAATCGTTCCTTCGGATAGTCCAAACCTTCTGTGGCAATTGGCCTTTAATAAGGATGATACAGCAGAAAGACTTCAAGATTCAACACTCCGGCAATTGGCTGACACAATTCATCAAACACTTGGAGTGCACCGAGTTGATTTCTCCAGAAACACCCATGAACTTGAACAGAAAACTTCAACCAAAGTAGCAAATCTTCATCCAGAGACAACCCACCAAACAGCTGAAGTGCACAGATATTTTCCCTGTTGAAATACCCAGATTCGAGCACCAAGAACAGAAAATCGTCCCACACAAACAGAGCAACGTTGCAGAAAACCCAAATTGTAAAGAACACCTCCGACGACACAATGTTGCAGTGGAAAAACGAGAGATCACCAAGGAAAGACCTCCGACAATGATACCATGTTAACAGAAATAAAGAGTTGCAGACAAAGCATGTATTGAAGAAGAAGAGAGAAAAGGGAATAAGAGAGAGAGAGAGAGAGAGAGAAAGTAATGGATTACATTGATACTCAATTGATCTTTACAACTATGAGAATACAATTTATATAGCCATCATGACTAGCTTGCAGCCTAAGCTATTTAACTAACTAATTTGATAACAACCTAACTAACTATTGCTGAGCTGGAATGATATATTCAACAAGGTTGGTGGTGGAATCAGATTCTAAGGGGGTTGATCCAGATGCTAAATGAGGAGATCATGGTCAAGTTGATGTGACTCTCGAGATTTATCTCCAAGATATTTGGAGAATGGCTGGTTTATTCTAGTTGGTGAGATTTTGCTTTACCCCTCGTCAATACAATCATGTAGCTCATTCAGTAACGGCGTATGTCGTTAAGCATGACGGGAGATTTGGCTAAGATGAGTTGGGTCCATAATTCCTTTTTAATATTTTAGTAAAAGATGCAAATGTAACTGTTCGTATTTAAGTTTAATAAATTTCCTATTTTTTGACCAAAAAAATAAAAAATCAAATCTAGAAAATCATACCATCCCATCCCAAACTCAAAAACTAAAAAAAAAAACTAATGAAAATAACTTGAAAACTTTGAGTTTTAAGGATAAAGATAAAATAAAGAGTAAAGTGAACCGAATCTTTTCGTTAAAGTTCCCAAAATTAAAATCATACCACATCCCCACCATTCCCTGTCTCTTCCACCTATCCTCTCCAGCCAATTCCTACATCCTCACCTCACTCTCTCTGTCCAAAATCTGATCGGATTCTCATGGTCATTGCCGTTGAAAATGGCTTCTGTTGATTTTACAATCAAAACAACTATCGAAATTACACAATCACCAGGAAAGGTGATGAACTCCAGCGACAAGCTCAAAGTGTGAAGAGGGTGGAGCGTAGAGGTCGGGGACGACCATATAGTCGTCGTTTTCAACTCTAGATCCGGTGAGATTCGACCGAAATCTCGCGTTCAGACAGTTGGGGATGATTTCCTCGGCATCGGTGGACCACCCATTGCCAGTCAGTGGAGAGACTATTTCCAGCGCATCTGTGGGCGACCGAGATCACGAGGAAAGGGAGGACGCTAACGGCACCCAGGTGGCACAAATTTGAGAGGGGTCGTCGTTGACGGGGTTGGGAGCACGGAGAGAGAGAGAGAGAGAGAGGAAAGGGGGGCTAGAGATTGAATTATGGTGGGGTTCTGGTGATGAGAGATGAGATTCGAGGTCGGATTTGGGTGTATATAATCTGGGTCGGATCAGCGAGTGACCCATCGAGTGCAACCCAGGTATGATGCAATCTTGATGGAAGACGTAGTCGGATTTGCGAAGTCGACGGTGGAGTAGATGACGGAGAGAATATGAGAGAGATGCGAGGAGAGAGGTGGTCGGGTTTAGGAAGCTGACGACAGAGTAACGAGGGAGAGAGACGTGAGGAGAGAGGATAGGGTTTATTAATAAATTTTAATTTTTTTTCAAATTAAAAATTTTAACTTATTAATATTTAATTGATTTTTAAATTCAGTAAGATAAGGAGTGGATCATGCGTCTGTCAGATCATCACTTAACAACGAAATTGACAGAAAATTTAAAGAAAATTTGACATTGTAACGAATTAATTAGTTAAAGTATGACATTGTAATATTTAAAATATGAAGTAAAGATTGTGGTTCGACCTATAAATAAGATAATTTTGTGTAATTATCCAAATAATTTCTACATATCCACGCACAATACTTAACACATTAATTTAATTCCTTATTCTAACCTTTATATACAACACTTATAATTTATTTGACTTCCGCGACAACGTGCAGAGCTAAACTAATAGTTTAGACTACTTGAGTCCAGAAACATACACACTTATGCCACACGAAAGAAACCACATAAACTCGCAGTGTAACCATATTCGTCATTTCTCACGTCTTTTTTTACCACATAAACTCGCAGTAACCACATAAACGCACGGGCTAACTTCGACTTTATTTGGGTAATGCCCAAGAAGACCTGGACGATTATCCTTACGAGTTTATGTCCATCTCTAGTCGGATACAGTTCCCTTCCGATTTCTCCCTTGCAACCGTGGCTTACGAGTTTACGTCCATCCCTAGTCGGATACTGGTTTCTCCCTGTAGTCGTTGCTTACAAGTTTATGTTCATCCCTGGTCGGCACCCCCGAACTGTAGATACTTGCCCAAATCAATGTTAATTCACTCGAGCAATCACGAGGTCCATATAAAATAGGGTTTAGCTCACTTTCATCCATGGATGATGTAAACATTCTGAACATGGTGAATGTCTAGCGAATCACTTCTTTTATCACTCTCCCATAATTAAGTGCGAGTTATATCAATTATATATTATAATTAATATTATAATATTAATTTTTATATGAATGAAAAATAAAAGTCATGTGTCGTAGTTGAATTCAAATTCATGAGTTGGGTCTGTTCGTTGGAATTTTAGGCAAATATCACAATGTTTCAAAAGGGGTTGGCTTGAGTTCTATATAAACTCAAACATCCCACATATCTAAGGAATAGAAGAGAAGAGTTTTTCTTTAATGTCCTAGTCAAACTCCGAATCATGTCTTGAGAGTATGGAATATATGAAGTTCGCCAGAGTCCGAAGATTGAAGTGCTTTGATTTCGGATTATAGATTGTTGAATCTTGGAAGACAGACGTCTACCGAACTACAAACACAAGAGTAAGGGCAAAATTCTATCTTTAGGACATTGTATTTATGCAATCTTCAATCTCCAAGTTTGTTAGTATTTCTAACTTTCTCCCTAATTGTTTATATTAATCTCATATATAATTGATGTTGTGATTTTCTTTATGATTATTATCATTGAAATTATATTGTTATTTTTTATATTTTCTAATATTGTTCCAAACACATGATTCTTGCATTACAAATTTACAAGATCGATTACTTGACTTGGTGAGTACTGCCAAAGCGGGAGCTTTGGGTCTCTCCTGCTTCAAGCTAATCGCCCTGTTATTTTGTGATGAAATTTGGGTGAAGTTACACTTAAGCCCATAAATATTCATCCACGCCCAAGATTTTTTTGGTAAACCAAACACTTCCCTTCACCATGTCGATGACAGGATCGTCAAGTCTTGGGCTTAAGAAAATCGTGAATTTGAAGAAATTGTACACGATAAACACAAGATGTAGGTCATAACCAAACCCTGTTATACACGATAAAGATGGCAAAGCCAATTTATGTAAGCCAAACCACAACATACCCAAAAAAGGACATAAAAACAAAAGTACGACAACATTACACATTACAAAGGTGGAGTCAGGTCCACGCTACCCATGTTGGAAGCGATCACATTTTGTGGAGGCGCTCCACGCGTTTGCCCTCGTCATCAATGCGGATCGTTTTACAATCCTCGTCCAAACGACCCACGTCGTTGAAGTTTTGACCATGCATCTGGTCCGACTCGTACAACTTGCTTGCAACGGCACCAGGCCTCGTCTCCGCCACATCAACCTCCACCCCCTCCACAACAGGAACGGTCCTTCTCCCCGTACTCCCTTTCTCACGTGCGGCACGTGACTCCTCCACCACATCCGTAGGATGCGTCAACTTGCTTTTGATGGCACCAGGAATGCTCCCAATCGAGCTGAATATATTTTCCTTCGCTGCCTGCCCTTTCTCGGCCTCAATGTCACGTGCCTCACGTGCCCTGTCAGCATCTTCATCCTTGTACTCTTTTCCTTGCAACTTCAACTGCTCCATCTTTCTCCTCGCTTCCTCTTCAGTCTCACTCAGTTTCTCCTACAAAACACAAAAAAGACTGTTACATAATGATAAATCCAATGTTGTTTGTTTATATGGTACATGTATCAATCAAGAATTAGTAATTATACCTTCGCTTTCTCTGCAGTCTCATAAGTCGTGTCTTTTGTTTTCTCGGCAGTCTCGGCAGCCTTCTGTTTGGTCTCCTCCTTCTTGCCGGACAAGTAGTCCATGGCCTTTTGAGCGGCACCGGCAGCGGTATCCTTTAGCTGACCCAACTTGCTCACGGTAGTATCCTTCCCTTCTTTAGCCTTCTCAGCCGTGCAGTCCTTGGTTTCCTTTGCTGTCTTGACCGTCTCATCCTTAGCCTCCTTGGCCTTCTCAGCCGCATAGTTGGTATATTCACCAGCTTTGTTGACCGTAGTGTCCTTGGCCTCCTTCGCCTTCTCGGCGGCGTAGTTGGTGTACTCGCCGGCTTTGTTCGTCGTTGTGTCCTTGGCCTCCTTCGCCTTCTCGGCGGCGTAGTTGGTGTACTCGCCGGCTTTGTTCATCGTTGTGTCCTTCGCCTCCTTCGCCTTGTTCAATGTTGTGTCCTTGGCCTCCTTCGCCTTCTCGGCGGTGTAGTTGGTGTACTCGCCAGCTTTGTTCACAGTTGTGTCCTTAGCCTCCTTTGCCTTCTCAGCTGCATAGTTTGTATACTCGCCCGCTTTCCCCATTGTTGCATCCTTCGCCTCCTTTGCCTTCTGAGCCGCGCTGTCCTTTGTCTCCTTCGCTTTTTGAGCAGCCTCGTTCGCCTTCTGAGCAGCGGTGTCCTTTGTTTCCTTCGCCTTTTCAGCTGTGTAATCCGCATACTCACCCACCTTCCCCTTAGCCGATTCCTTCGTCTCATTTGCCTTCTCCGCGGTCTGCTTCGCTTTCTCCTCAGCGGTTTCAGTATACTCGTTTATCTTCTCCCCGGCTGCATCAGTGGTCTCTTTCGCCTTCTGGGTGGTGTAGTCTTTATACTCCTTGCCCTTCTCTTGAACCTGACTTTCTTCGTGGGGTTTCCCCACCACAGCTTCCTTGGCATGCTCTAAAGTCCCCGTCACTGCCTTCATCATCGACCCGAAAACACCGGGCTTCTCCTCGCGCTGTGCAAACTCTATTGGCCTCCCCTGGTCATCAGTCACATAAGTAGTCTCCACCACGACAGTCTCTTCCGCCGGTTCATCGGCAGCGAGCCTCGCTGCTGCCTTGGCAGCTGTCTCCTCCTTCATTTGCTTCGACGACGCCATTGATAACCCACAAATTGCCCTTCGAAATTAGACACGATTTTTTTCTTTTCAAACAAACAATTGAAACGCTTTAGACTTCTTTCTTCTTTGCTGTATCTTCTTTTGGTACTCCGGAAGGTAAGAGGTGGCCGTATATATAATCGGTGGAGTTATGAAATTAGACACGTGGAGGTGGGGTGCGCTTGTAGCTGCTACGTGGTTCTGTGGGACGAGACTTTGACACGTCGATTTGCATGCAGAGTGATGAATGGCAACGAGGATCTCGATTCAATTGTGTGGGGGAAATGGGAAGTGCGCTGTCGGTGGATTTAGTTGGGAGGGATTAGGGGGGTCCTTACTGTTTTGTTCTGGTTGCATTCCACGTGTCATGCCAGGTGGCGAATTGGGCTTGATTTTGGCTCTTGGTCGGTTGGTTCGAGTCGATAACGTTTTGGCTAAGAAAAATGCAGCTGGACTCCATTTTGGTTTTAAGAATCTAGAAAAATAAGTGCAGCACCAGTCGGCTTTGAATAAAGTTGGAATTCAATATAATTTCTAGGCAACCGTCTAAAGACTTTAAACACACCTAGGACACTATCTCCAAAATCAACAAGATCGATAAAATACTAAGTTTTATTGATAAAAATCTAAGTCTGCATAGGATGAAAATTTGTAAAAATGTTGATGGGTATAAAGTATTTTCGGAAAAATGATAAAAATTTGCTTAAAAAATTGGAAATTTAAAATATAACTTTAAAAAATGTCAAGCACAGATTTAGAGGAAAAAAAAAATCCAAATATTTAATTAATATGTCGAAAATATCGATGAAATCTGATGATTTTAGCCGATCCCATGGACCTGATCTAGGATCTAGCTATGTGCAGCAACCGATCAAAATCCTTATACTAAGAACTGGATTGCATTCTATGTATATGGACCGGCATCGCAGTTGTACTTCTGCTTTTCTCATGAGTCATTGTACTGTAGCTTAACTTAAGCAAGCTATTTACCATTTTTTTATTTAACAAACCATCTTGATCTACGGCTAAAACACCTAAAATCTTTTGTAATCGAGACCGATTCCAATACGCCCAAACTGGTTCTCACCATTCGAAAGACATCGGTGGAGTCTGTTCATTTAAGAGTTTCTTTAGCATAATATTTTTTATACTTATTTTCCAATTTTACCCTCATTTTTTATACATAATATTTACATAAAAAAGACAAAATAGTAATTATCTAATATTAAAAAAAATATGTACTTATTAACAGAAATTATTCACACATACAATATGTTATCTGCTAGTAAATTTTATCGTCTGTCTCTGTCTGTCTCTTTATATACAGAATCATCATCTTCTTCTACCTCAAACAATAGTCACTCGGATTTGGGGAAGGCTAATCCTAGATACCCTTCTTTCCATCACATAGATCATCCGTGATTGGTCAGGGAACTTGGATAAAAAAATTTCCCGCTTACATAAAAACATATGATGTCTATTTCTGTGATCATAAAAATTTCTCGGGCTCTAGGGACTCACAACCTCTCTTCACGTCTCTCCTGCCCTATTTCTTCTTCTATCTCTCGTCGCCATTTTCTCCCCGTACCTCTGAAAAATATCCGCCAAATCCACCAACCCGACCTCCCTGAACTTCTTCCCCACCTCCTCAAACATCTCCACCCCTTCTTCATTTGAGTAATAGTGCAAAAACTTGTTGTAATCAAATCTAGGGACCTCGAGTCCTCTTTTAATCACCCTCTCCACATACTTGGTGGCTTCCAACGACTTCCCTGCCTTCACCAAACCCCCAACAAAAATGGTGTCGAAATTCACCAGAGGATCCGATCCCTTCCTCCCTCTCTTCCCCAGATGTCCTTGCAATAGCATGATATAAGTGTGCATGTTAGGCTCACACCGTTTTCTGATCATCTCCCTAAACACTTCCGTCGCGTCGCGCGCCTTTCTCAACCTCAAAAGCCCCTTGATCAACCCATGGTACAAGCTAATATCTGGCCTTTCGATCCCTTCCACAACCTTGAACGCCATTGTAACTCGTCCTCTTGCTAAAAGCCCGTAAACCAGTGACGCCAATGTCGAATTATCTGCCTCAATCCTTCTCTTGTGCATTTCCTCGAACACCTCATGTGCTTCCTCAATCTTGCCCCTTTTACACATCCACTCAATCACAAGCCTGTAACTTGAGAGACCCAAATCCTCCATTCTGTTCACCCTCATCATTTGGAAAACCTTCAGCGCCTCGCCGTATCGATTCGTCTTGAAAAGGGTCTCCATCATCTTCTCAACGGCATCGATATCCGGGTCGAACCCTTCTTCCACCATCAAATTCCAAATCTTTGAAGCCTCGATCAAATCACCCACATCGCAAAAACCTTGAATCAAACACCTGTAAGTAAACCCATCGGGCCGAATCGATTCCTTCAGCTTCAAAACCAGAAATCTCGCCTCAACGACGAGCTTCGACCCACACAAATCCTCAACCACCATATTCAAATTCCCCAAATCGTACCCGAATCCAAACCCATTCATGGCGTGAAAGAAGTCGACACACTTGTTCAACTCCCTGGCCTTGGCCAGCGTCCTGACAGCAATCAGAAAAGTCTTTCGATTCACCAAACGACGACGTCCCATCTCATGGAGGGTGTCCCAGAAGAGCTGGATGTTCCTGGACTTGCCGATGACATCGAGCATTTTGTTGAAGGAGACGGCGGTGTGGGTGAAATCGGGGTGGTGGGACTGAGTGTAGCGGAAGAAGAGGTAGACGGGCCGCCATGAAAGGGGGAAGGAGTTGCAGACCTGGAGGAAGAACTCGTGGGTGAGTTGGAAGGCGGAGGAGTTGAGGTTCGAGTGGAGACGTGACTCGGGCGAGTTCTGTTGCTGGTAGAGAATGGTGCAGACCCGGAGGAGGTGGGCCGGGTCGACCGGGGATGGGGCGGCGGTGGCGAGTTGGGGCTGAGTCGATTCGGTTGTCGTGAACCGGCGGAAGAAATTTAGGATTAGGAGGGGCCTTGTTCTTTGTCTGATTAGCATTCTGCTATTTCTCAGGTCGCGTTTTTTCCCGCGGCCGCATATTTGGCCTGAATGAAATTTCCAAAAGACCTAAATAACCCCTAGATAATTTGTAAATTACGACACCTACCCCTTACTTTAGTCTCATTTCGTCGGTGGAATTTTGAACAAATAACCAAATTTAATACCCTAAATTTATGATAATATTGATATGAAAGTACTCATTTCCCTAAATCTCTCATTCCTCCCTCCAAATTGTGCGACCCTTGCACAGAATGTTGCTTCATATACGGCTTTGATTAGTTGTTCGGAAAACAATCTTAAAATCAAATCTCGCGACGAATGATAGTTTTTATCATTCGAGGAAAACACAAATAATCCAAAATATGCAAAAAAGGCTCTTTGTTTCGATGCCCAGTTTCAAGTTCCAATAGTAATATAACAACCATGTTCATGTAAAATACATATTTAGTGAAGATTGAAACGCTGCTGAAACGGATCCAAACTTTATATCGATCGAGTTTAGACGTACATGTATCAAAGGATGTTAGTTACAGAGACCTTCTCAGCTCACGAGTCACGAGCCTCGTTGGTTACAAGCCAAATTCTAGCTCAGCACGCTTCAGAACAGAGGTCACTCTATCGAAAAACTCTGCTTCTCTTTCTTTAATATCCTCCAGAGTAGTCGATTCATGTTCATCTGCCTGAACACAAGAAACAGACCATGTTAGGAAACCGTAAAAAACGAAGAAACAAAATAAAGTTGTAAAGCAACTAACACAACACCTATAAAAACTTGCATCGACATCAGACTCCTTCGTTATACCAGCAAATCACATTACCATGCAGATCATACCATATTATCACGTACAGGTAAGAGGATTTCTATTTTCCTTTGGTTGCCGTCGGCTAAGAGGTTAACATTCCTAACAAAAGTGGCTCTAGTCTACACGGTCAAATGAATGAACCGCCAGCAGCTCGTATGAGAGTAGATTTAACCGCACTTAAATTCATCCCATCGTTCGAATTAAGGGTAAATGGGAATGATTTAGGATACATCTCCTTGTGATTCTGAGGAAACTATTATTAGCCCAATGAAAATCGAAATTAACTTGTCACTTGCAAAAGGGAAGGGAGAACAATTTCAAGCTTATACGTACCAATCGAAACCAAAAGCAATTTTGATAGTTCAAAGCTTCCACTAGTTTAGATGCCGATCCATTTGACCATTAATTGGGGAACTCAACGTCTACCATACAGAAAGGAAAGAACTTCCAACAATTTGACATGTCGAAAGACAATATTGCAGGCAAATGAGAACTAGCATGTACTTGCATTTTATGAACACCAAATTCAATCGAAATAGCTGGCTTCCGGGTTTAACGAAGCACCGATAATGTGCCAAAGTTGAATATACTCTCACATACCTCTTTAAATTTTAAGAGAATTAGGTTGGATACAGATGCCGGCTTTTCCCTGTCCCACCTGGAAGAAAGGAACAAGAAGTTGAACACTTCAGTGATAAATAAACCTTTAATCCTTCAAATGTTTGTGCTTAAAGATTGAAAGATTCTCTACCAAGTTCATTGTTTCACACAGGTATTCGTTTATGAGATTTAAACACGAAATATTATATGCTTGCTGATCAATGGTAATACAAAAGTGAATCCGTACCTCACAAGCATTAACTCATTTACCGATCGCCACATCCCACGTCCTACATCTTTAGCGAATGGCTCTCTTGCACTTCTTCCATGCCACAACTCTTTTGCAATATACATCACTTCCTCAACATCCACCTATCAAAAAGGGTAAATGAGTATTGCAGCATTACTTAGATGGATATTTTAAGAGAATAAGAACACTGAACAGCCACAAAACAATTAATTCTGATGAATAAGCCCGTGTTTCTTTTTTCCTCTGCATACCAGTAAAAATCGGTCTAAAGTTGTGCTCACATTGACTATAACTATCCTATCCTACTGACTAATAAGTGGCACTTAGAACGGAACATTAAAACATTCGTAGATCAAAAAACCAAAAACAGAGTTTTGGCATAAAATATGTCAGTTGCGACTTCAAAAATGACATGAAATACAAATCCTAGTCCATCGCAGTTTTGACTAAAATATTGATGAGGAATATAGAGAATAATTTCAGAGGACTAAATCCGGAGCATTCCATTGATTAGAAGCCCCACAACCATTTGGAGTGGATTCTTGAAATGACCTTTGAAGGCAGCTCATCAGTGTCAAGGAACCTTACAAAAGAGAGAACGCTTTATGTCACCATAGAACCACTCTTGGATTCGACATGAGGGGATGCATTATGTAATTTCCATGCTATTATTACAGGAAGCTTTTAAATGTTAATTCATTAACAAAAACAATAAAGAACAAAGAAAATACTATTAACCATTGGGAGTCCAACTGCTCCACAGCCCCAACTACACATGACCCAGTTAAGAACAAACCTATATCATCCCATTAAAGAAATCAAAAGAAATCCTAAAAGAAGTTAGAAAAGCCATAGCCATTCCCAAACATTCAACAGTACAGTAACCTCAAAGGAGCGAAATTTAAGGGAGGAGACCTTTCCATACCTGGACATGGAAGGCAGTTCCATACAATGACTCCTCATGTTCAATAAGGCGTTGGTGAAGCATCCGGTAATGGTCAATGTCCAAATTTACTATAGGCTCTGTTTGAACTTGCAATCCAGCCAGTTGCGTCAAAACAAAGGAGGCCATGACCTGTCCAAATATTGCAGGGATGGTGCCAAGAACAGGTATTATGCGAACCCTGAACCCCGGTAGGATCTGATGTCATAGTAAGAAGACAGTGAATTTTTTTACAACACCTTAAGAAATTTACGACACCTGGGATCTATACAATTCAATGGAAGTAAATAACCAAATAAATTAAACTAAATCATTACCTGATAATCTGAAGGATTTTCTTCCTCTCCACTTGGTCCTTTGAATGGAAGAAGCTTTGCCTTAGGCTTCTCTAATGAAAATACAACAGTTACGCCACCCTCAATACCATAATCTCTCCTTAAACGGTGTCTTACCTGTAATGACCAATTTGATAAAGAGATATAAGAGCAATGCAAGAATCCCAACAAAACATCATTCTCTGGCAACATAGCATACTAGACTGTCTGACAAGAATACATTCCCAAACAAATATATTAGAAAGGCATTGTTCCGTGGGATAAAGGAAACCCTTATTAATTAAAATAAAGATGAACTGAAAAAGTTGAGGAACAACATGTCCCGAATATGCTCAAAAGATTGACCAGAAATACTAAAGAAATACATCAACATATTTTAAAGGTATCTTAATAGAAAATTGTCAATACACAATTGACTAATGCTACGTGAATTTTACATACAATAATTCGGAAAGCCAAAAAGACATGAGAAGCTCTGGCAAAATACAGGTACTTAAGTGTTGGAACAATTTACTGTACAACGCTAAAAACTATTTCCACTATAAAAAATAAAAAATAAAAAATAAAAAATCCATGGCATGGTTTAGCAATAGAAAATTGTCAAAAAGATCCTGGCGACTTGTCATTATTTGTGTTACAAATACTATTAATTAAATTAAAGTCAAGATCCTTACAGATCGGGATAATGGATCATTTGTTGATTGTCTTAAATCAGCAACGCGTATTCTAGTTGGGTCAGCTCTAGCACCAGCTCCTGTTGCTGATAATACATTCAAACCCCTACGCACACATGCAGCAAGAAGTGCCACCTATTACATATGATAAATCAAGAATTGAAAAATGAACTTTCAGTTCCTAATAGGATACACAAATAATTTCCAGAACAAAAAACAGTACTGCTTATAAAACAACTACTGAAAGATATTTGTTGAGGCTTTCTACAATGTGGGATGCATGCAGTGGGATGAGCTTTGCTCTCCTAAGCATCAAAAGACACTAATGAGCAGTTGTGATTTATCTCAATAAGATTTAGTCAAATCTCAACCACTCGTTCGTACAAAATGATGTGCAGGGGAAAATCATGTGCAGTGGTATTATAGCAGGAGAATAGTTATAGATGTGCTTCAACACTTGCATTATTTTAGAAGCAGCTTTGCATTTCCTCGCAAGTACAGCCCTTTAACGGACTATAGGATGCTTATTCATTGATCAAAGAGAAAGGTACAAAACAACAAAAGCATATGGCCAGAATGGAAGCATATTAAATGATTTGTCACCTGCGGCATAAATCAATTAATTCATCTGATTAATGCAGTTCCCGTATTTTCACATAAAGTGACACATACATGTCTAATTACATAGTATATGCATAGAAGGGATAGAATCTGCATCCATAAATTAAATGACGAAGCATTTGTTTGCAACTTATCACAGGCCCCAAATTCAAATAAGTTCCCCAAATACCATATCTGATGGATGAAGCAATTAAGTCATGGTCA
Organism: Malus domestica; assembly: GCF_042453785.1. Classification (NCBI taxonomy): domain Eukaryota; kingdom Viridiplantae; phylum Streptophyta; class Magnoliopsida; order Rosales; family Rosaceae; genus Malus; species Malus domestica. Next base: position 32,975,331 of record NC_091669.1, on the reverse strand, counting down.
CCAAAGAAGTATTATGAGACTGTAATCGTTACATATACGATATCAAACTAAGAACAAATGGACCTTCTCTCTAACTGATCTATAGACCTACGAAGATATTCAAATAAAAAAGGAAAGGAAGACAATACAGATATTATTAAATTTACCTTACAGATTGTTAGTGACTTATTAAACGAGAAATCAGAATAAAAGGCTAGCTAAAATAAAACATTCAGACTACTTTCAGTTCCAGGCAATAGTGGTACCTTTGTATCGATGTTATCAATGCAATCTAAAACAAAATCAGGATGACCCGCAAGGATTTCTTCTTCAGATGATTCATTGTATAATAAAACTTTTGCATCTATGTGGCACTCTGGGAAGATTGACAAGAAATGCTCTTTCAGACATTGAGCTTTTGGGATGCCAACATCTGCTCTTGTTGCAACAGCATGTCGATTGAGTGATGAAACTGATACCTTGTAATGAAATGAACATACAAGTAAAGATGTTAGAAAGAATTTAGAATAGAAGATTTTAGGAGATGGAGATAGGGAAGAATGTGGAGAAGGATGCTCTCCTAAAGCTAGGCATCCAACACTTCTATGACATTTATATAGATGCTTTTCAAAGACGAAAAGAAACCAGTTACAAACACAAGTTGTGGATCTCAGACAGTAATAAAAACACTTCTTACAATCCCCTTCAAGCTGGAGCAAACAAGTAAAAGATGTCTAGCTTGCAATACCTCCAAAAGTGTACCCAGTCAAAATAAGAATATGTATGAAAATGAATAAAACAAGATTCTGTGATTAGATTGGAGATAAATTTATTGCAAATTACTTGATTGCATATGTTGATACGGAACTTCATGAGAGTATCAGATCTCACTTGATAATAAATAATCTCTATTCCCTAGTATCGCCAAGAACTGTACAAAATTTGACATAGTCTGTTTGCTTTTTTAGTTTATATCTATATACATTTAGCAGGTAAATGATAAGATAATTGATAGCTGTTACAATTAGAGGACCAAAACCAATTGGATGTAGACAGGCCCAAGATATTTGTAATGCAAGGTTTCCAACTCCCGATGTGGGATTTTATATCCATAACTCGTGCAGGCTGCAACCACATCAATAATTTTAAGTAGTATAGATCACTAGACAACCACTAGAGCCCAAAAGCTTAAGGTGCTAGGGAATGGGCCAACAATGGATGTAAAGCTAACACCCCACCGTGCATGCACCCCCTGCTGCAAATTGAAAATTAGGGAAATGCAGACAAACCTACAACTTGAAAATGAACAAAGAAGTTGGGAATTGGGATTGGAGGTTTCGAATGCAAAACCTCCTGTGACCAGGTATTCCCAGATTTCTGGAGCCAACGTTTTTGCAGAACCTCTTGGGCAATAACCTCATTATATTCCTTAGTCAGTTCATGCTCCAAATTGACAAGGAAGGGAACAGCGTTCTTGCAGAACCTTTTGGGCAATAACCTCTTTATATTCCGTAGTCAGTTCCAATTCATTCTCCAAATTGACAAGGAAGGGAACACATCTCTTACACAAAATCCTTTTTCAATACCCTCCTCTTTTTCCTTCTAATTCCCAAACACATCAACACTCCATTTCTGAGCAGCAGTAGCGAATTCAGAAACTTTTTGAGAGATAGGAACCTTTGCAAGGCTTTATTATCATGTTAAAACTACAGAATCAACCCAAGAAATTTGAAATAGGTGGAGAAGCCCAAGACACGAGTAATGCTTAGCCTTCACAGAGATACCTGATCAAAGTCCACAAGGAGGAGCCTTCCAACCCCTGATCGCAAAAGCATTGATGCAGCATGACTTCCAACTCCTCCAAGACCAATGACCACAACATAGGATGCAGTAACTTTTTGTTGAGGCTCAAGTCCGAAAAATTGAATGTTCCTGTTGAAAACAAAAGGCAGCATGTATAGCTACATAAACCAAATCAGAAGATCCCACCATGGCTCAAGTCCTATCTTTGCAGAAATCCTCGTTATGTGGAAATGTCATAAAGGATTCTTATGCATATTTAATAATATGCTCTCTTATAAGAAGAATATTCATATTAAGAAATAAATCTAAAAATAGAGTCCAATATTCCCTCTTTTCAGTCCTGTACAGGTTTCGTAAGTAAAGAACGCGAAGAAGACCATACTAGCCCTTTTCATTGAGTATTTTGCCAGTTTTATCACATCTTTGATGTAGACTTAAGATCTATGCTTTTTAAGGATTGCTGATTCCATTTTCTTGCACTTTGTGAAGAAACCCTTTTGTATGTTGAAATAATGCTCTATGGAAACTGTCAAAAATTCAGAACCTAATGACATTTAATATTTAAAATGGATTGAATAAATGGCTACAGAATTTTCCTGGTTTAAATGAATTCTATAAAAGTAAATGTCTTTAAAGAAGAAAGAAATGTGGTAGGTATTCAATAAATCAAAGGATAGATTATGAAACAACTAATCATGTATGATCACTATAGGAGAGAGTGCCAAACAAATGGTTTGCAGGAATAAAGATAAAACACCTTGTTAGTTGTTCAGAAACTATTTCATCACTTAGAAGATCAACACCAGCCATCTTGTTATTCCCATTCCCAGAAACTGCACAACAATTTGTTCGTGTCTTGGATACAGGCCCTATACCTGGAATAACAATAAAAACGACAAAAGAAGGAGAAAAACAAACATCATCACTATAAACTTAATGGAAGACAAATGGGGTGAGTCAAAATAGAAGGTGAACACATAAAACCCATGAATTTGGTATCAAAACAGCTGCAATCTACATAGACTGCTTTCCAAGCAAGCATTTTTCATCTATTTATGCAGGTGGTTAAGCTCACTTGTGAGCAATAGGGCATTGTTGTAGACTCGAAGAGACCTTTTACAGATTCAATTTTACTCGGCACAAGGTACACATAGCAACGGTAAGTTCTTCGAGCATTTCACTTCTATTATATGTCCTCGAATCATAAGTTGGTGCTGAATTAAGCAAACCAAAATGTCATATGAACCCAACAAAACATTTCAGTCCTACACTCCTACCATAACGTAGAATGAAACATCTTACAAAAAATTGAGACATGGTGCACTGGTAAAACTCCTGCATAAGCTATATCACTTAACGATAAAGTGAGAAACTTTACATATTTTTTACTTGAAACCCAATTCAGGCAAAGGCCAATTATAACTTACCACCACGTAAATGAACAGTTTTTCTCTACTAATTAAATAACAATTGGGTAACTTACTATGCAACTCACTTCCCTTTTCATCGCATCCGTTGACAGTCCTGTGGATTAAGAAGTAGATAAATCAACCCCAGCACATCAAAACCCCCCTTACCAGTGAGTATCATCATATTCGTATCGAAAAATCAATAGAATTTATACCAATATCATCATATTCGTATCGAAAATCAACTCAATCAGCTATAACGGAAAAAAAAACTCTAGTCACTGACTGACCTTGGTCGAAACTTCAAGAGAAGGATGGTGGAAACAGAGCCTACCAGAGCTCCGAATCCGAGCAATGCCAAGCATTTTGCTCTCTCCTCCATCTTCTGCCGCCCTCCCTCCAACCTCTGGTTTTTTCTTATTTTCTTTCGTTTTTCTGGGTTGCCAAACACCCCAATCTCCGGAACATTGGCGGGGAAGGGGGACAGACAGGGTTTTAGGCATCGCAACTCCGGTAACCGGGTTGACAGTGGTACCCGACTTCAAATGGGCTTAAGTCTAAAATGGGCCTCGCACTATAAAAATCCAGTAGTTTGGTTTCTAATCACACTATCTTATGGCGTGAATTTTTACATTATCTTTTATTGCAGCTCTCTAGCAGAGGCGGAGCCATAAAAAGACAAACATTTACTATTATGCTTATGATTTTTAAGATTTTTATTGTAGGCTCAGGGTCCAACATTTTTACATTAATTTTGTTCGTGGGGTTTGATTTGAAGTTGATGGCTTCTATGCAGTTCAAGCAATTTGTTGTTTGTGAGTTTTGAGGAGGATTCTTGTCTAGGATTAGTGGAAGGAGAGAGGAAGAAAGTCAGAGAGACGTGGTGTTTAGATTTAAGGAAGAGGATGACGAGGACGACATCATACCAAACCCACACAACGTTGATTGCTCACCACACAACACATTAATTTTTGTAAGATCAAGAGAGCATTTTAGATTGAGACTTTTGAGCCTTTTCTAGGCTAAAATCTTGGTTCTACCACTGCTCACTAGTACATTGTTGTGGCTAGCATTTCTACAATCATAGGGGAACATTTTAGCGGAAAAAAGTTAGGAAGAGCATTCTTGATCATTTTTATTCTGGCATTCGCAGCATTAGTGAGTATACTCAAGGACATCAAAATCTTCACTTACCTTATCATGGTATGCTCTTACGAAAGACTTTTAGTGTGCTCGAAATATGGGGTGATACACCATGTGTCTCTATACAAGCGATGAGATTCTTGTGTTAAAAAATTAATAACATAAAAAATAAAATTTTCTACTATTTATATTATAACATGTGGTATACCACTTATGTTACAGCCAAGGAAAAATCTCTCATGCTCATACATGCCACATCAAGAAAATCAAGATTCAATTCAACCTCTTCAGGTTCCAAGCAGACTTGGCATTTGTGTCGTGTTTTCTGTATTCGTGTCATTTTTGTGACATACTTGATATCTTAACAGGTCGTGTCGTGTAACACCCATTAAAGTAAACGGGTGATATGACCCGATCTGAAATTGACCGTTAATAAAATTAGGTAATATGACCCGACCCGTTATCCATTAAAGAAAATATATTTTAAATCAATAAATAATGAAAATTTAAAAATTTAAAATCGGTGAGTATAATAAAGCATAAACGACAATCAATGGTTAAATTAAATCTAAAATTTATGGATTATGGTGTCGGATTTCAAATTTGACACCTTATCGAAAGTTGTAAAGTTTGTCACTACGAGTGATTGTACATATATTTTTTAAAAAAAACATTCACACTCGTACAATAATTAATATTATTTTGCACTCAAATAAAAAACACTATTCATGAGATTTTGAGGGTTTAAAAAATGTAAACGACCATGTAATTATCATTTAAGCATAGAGAATGCAATTACGAGCATTTATATATGCTTTCATATTTTTCAGACTTTTACATTAATGATTATGAATTTTATTTATTTTGAATTCCCCTAAAAATACTATTCATGAGGTGTTGAACAATAAAAATATATAACATATAAAAAAATAAAGTCCATACAAATTGGGTCAAATTACAAGGCAAAACAAAAATGTAATCCAACCCAAAAGATGAGAATGGGCTTTACATACAAATCAACATCTGTTTGTACCATACTTAGGGTCTCCGTATTTAGACCTAGTATAAATACTCGGAGGACTCAAATGTAATTATGTAATAAATAAATGGGCAAATATGTAATAAATGAGGAGTCCTTAGTCTATAAAAGGGACTCCTCACCCTCACAAACCTCAAGCCTCACTCTCATATTCAAAGCTCTCATCCTCAAATAGAAGCACTATCTGACTCTCTTTCTCTGGGGGACTCCTTCTCACCCTTGTAATCCATACATACAGTTAGAGAGAAATACAATCAACATCAGTGTGGACGTAGCACAAACATTGGGTGAACCACGATACATCTTGTGTTTTTTACTTTCTTGTAGATTTACGGTCGGATTTACGTTGTTCCAAGACCCCTCCGATTTTGTGCATTAACATTTGGCACCGTCTGTAGGAAACAACATGAATCGAATTAATAAAAACCCTCTTCGAAAAAATGAACGAGGATGAAATTGTGTCGAGTGAATTATTTGTTTACATAATGTGTACAATTTTTGCTCAACATGAGGTTTGTATGGTTTTGAAAATTCAAACGACAATGTACCCATCCTCAAAGCATAGATGATGCAATCACAAGCATTTGCATATTTTTTTTTCACATTTTTCACACTTGTAAATTAATTATTATAATTTTTTTAATGTGTTTGGTATTTTTAATTTACTAGATATTTTAATTTTTAATATGCTTAAAAAAAATTTAATCTCACTCTTTGCCTATAGTATACTATAAAAATAAATAAATAGATAAACTTTAAATTTTTTAAAGTTATATACAATAATAATAAAATAATAATACAATATATACGTATACATTATGACTATGGTATTATATAGTAAGTTTTTTTAGTAGTTTAAAAAAAAATTAAATTCATCAATAATTTTTTCCTTAACGTGTCAAAACGGGTTACCCGCGCATTACCCTTGTATAAACCTGTTAAGGACCCGTTATTAACGGGTTCTTATCATGTGATCTAATAACAACTCAATTAGTTATCGTGTTGACCCGAAATCTGTTATTTTCGTGTCGTTTACGTCTTGTGTCAAAAATTGCCGGGTTTAATTCCAAGGACTGACAGGAAGCGAGAAAATGTGCAATGACCTGTCCTTTCACTGTTTTTGCGGACCATACTTGAGAGATGAGATTGAATTCGAAACAAGCTAACATTCACGTTTCGATACGACCCCAAAGGACTGGCCAAGAGAACATGTACTAAATTAATTCTGGTTGTAAACGTTTAATTGAACGTTTGATGTTGGATACTTGGATGTTGGATTTGGAAATTTGGAGGTTGAATTGAAGAAATCCCAATATTCTATTTCATTATACAATAAAACTTCTGTAAATTCATAAAGTTGGGAACAAACCAATTTTATAATTAGGAGGTTATTACTTCATAGAGGTGCAATTAAAAATATTATTTATTAACTTATTAGCCTTGATAAATGTTATGTTTCTTAGTAGGAATTTTGGACGCCAAATATTTTATTTCTTGCACCTACATATCACAAGCTCAAAAACGTGGCATCAATTAACCACGTGGTCCACTAGATGGGACGAATTTCAGGTTCATATTCCACAAGGCACGTCCTGGGTTCGGTTCTTGGAGCTGGTGAATCGCACAATGATGGCAATGGGAGGTTAAAATGTCTTTGTGAGTCTTCCTAACTACTAGAATAGTGGATTGCCGTTGTGAAGCTACCAATTGGTACTCTTTTTGAAAGAAAAAAAATATGGCATCAATTCTAAAAATTAAAGCATTGTCTCAAATAATTTTAGATAAATAATTTAGTTCATCATAAGCTTTTATTTGTGATATTGTATACTTTTGTACTCATTGATAATTATTACTGTATGGAGGTGTGTTTACTTAAGATGGGACCAAACAAATAATAATTTATTACAATGTGAAATTTATTCTTATACATAATTGGTGTCAAATTGGAATCAGAATTTTTATGACTTGGAGTTATTCCTTTATATAGTTTACTTTAGAGAGATCTATTGCAGTATAAGACCAAGACCGAAATGTTGCGGTTCAGTATAAATTTGGTACACGCCATGAAATCTAACCGAACCATATAAAAAAACATTTGCTTCGGTTTTGGTTCCACCTTTATATCGTACCAAACCGAACAATGCCAATTCTATAAAGTCATGCATGTGAGCTCTAGAATATATTTAACGAGTTTAACCCTGGAATTTGGGAGTTTTTTTACAAGAAGTAATAGAGTGGTATTCCAATATTGAACTTCACAAACAGTTATAAAGGTTGTTAGTCGGGTACATAGCTTCACTTACCAAGAAATTGATCTGGAATAAATTTGTGCAACCAAACAAACTACAGTAAACCCCTATACGGCTACCACAAGCATTGCCCTACCCTACAAAACATCACCAACACAAATTTGTCAGAAAAACACAATAGATGCAACATACCTATACCTACAACCGCATAGGTCATCGTAGAAGTGCAAGTCACATAAAACATACCAAATATAATTCTGTTTCAGTTATAATCTCTAACTGAATCATACCGTATTGTGCCCGCTCCTACTATCAAGAGAAAAAAATACATTGCATATTTTAGCCGTTGGATCTTGAATATTTTGTTTTTGACCAAAGATCTAACATTTAAAAGACGCATAGTACATGATACTCTGAGTGTAAAACACCACAAGCGTTTACTACATAGCAATCCAAAACTAAACAAATAATGTAGTGAAATTTTTTAGTTGTCGAGAGGAAAAAGAGTATAAATCCAAAGCCTTTCCAGTTTTACAATTTATTAACTGCTATAGTAGCATATCCGTACATGCATATGATATAAGTCTGAACACCAAGTTGGTTCTTGGCAATGAGCTAGGTTAATAATATAGTTGCTTAATAACATCGATCTAACAGTTAGTGGTCTGGGCCAACGTGGCTTTCCATTGACAAATTAATGTGTGGTGATAATCGTACGGCAGTTTCGCGTGGTATTAGGTTGTAATGGTATAGTGCTCGGTCCACCAAATCACTTGGCTCTCAAGCGCCGACCACCAATGGCGTAGTCACCTACAAGGTTAAGGTAGGCTGTAGTCCAAGGTAGTGCTATCCATGCATTAATTTTTACTTTTTACATATTTTTCTTAATTGTTGGTTGTTCAGATCAAATGAAATAAAGATGAATACTGACAAAATATTAATAAGGTTGTGTTGGAAGTAAAAATGGGTTTGTGAATAGATCTATTCATGCTTATAGCCTACTCAATTTCAATAATTATTATTATTTAATGTATATTTAGTAGAGGATAGGTAGTAAATAATACATTTTATGCTAAATATTATAAATTAGTTTTATCTCCAGTCCCCTTTTATCCTATTCTTTAAAGAAAAAGACCATTTACCCTATGTAATTTAGCCTCTGTGCTTCTTACTCAAGAAAAGAATAATAGTTTCTTTAAATCCACAATTAAATCTCTATCTTCGCAATTCCTTATTGCAATTTTCCAATGAATGTTACCTTTGGTACGTTCTTAATCTCTTTATTTACTTATTCTTGATTTAATTAGTAGGTTACTTAATTATATGGTCCTTGAATTTATTGGTTAGGGTTATGATTTTGAGAATAGTTTATATTATATTGTTGTTCTTTTATATTGATTATCATATAATTTTATATAAGCAAAAAAAATAACATATGATTTTATAGTACTATTTTCAGCTAGCCCATCCAAGAAACAAATCTTGGCTCTGTCCTTGCCGACCACCCTATACAATGTTATCTATGCAGTGCTTCAACACCCATCCTAATTTTCGATGGACAAAAACATAAACAACTATGTCATCACAATATATTATGGAAAATGTAACCTTAAGAGAAAACTGCACCAGCCACTTAGCCACTGATTTCATAATGAGGATAATGGACGTAGTAATTACGTATCTCTATGGGGATCTTGATGCGAAAATTTATATAAACGTTTCCTAATGACTTACTTTGATTTGATCAAATATTTCCAAACCTTGAAACACCCTCTCAATTTGGCTGAGGCGTTCACTATATGGTTTGAAGCAATTTGGAAGAATGTGGTATAACCATCTGAGTGGGTATTTGACTAGTCAGGGATATATGACTAACGAACTATGCCCTTGCGTGTTCATTAAGAAGTCACATTCTGATTTTGCAATTGTTGCAGTTTATGTCGACGACATGAACCTCATCGGAACTCCTGAAAAGCTCAAGAAAACTGTCGCGCACCTAAAGTCAGAATTTGAGATGAACGATCTAGGAAAGACTCGATATTGTCTCGGTCTCGAGATAAGGCACCGTTCGGATGAAATCTTAATACATCAATCAAACTACTCCCAGAAGGTATTGCGCCACTTTAACAAGGATAAAGTGAAGCCTTTGGGTACTCCTATGATCGTACGATCACTAGATGCAAAATGAGATTCCTTCCGTCTGAAGAAGGATGATGAAGAGATTTTGGAGTCTGAAGTTCCTTATCTAAGTGCGATAGGTACTTTATTGTACTTAGCTCAATGCACTAGACCCGACATCTCCTTTACTGTTAATCTTTTGGCAAGATACAGTAATGCACCGATATGCAGACACTGGACTGGTGTTAAAGATATCTTCTGTTACCGTAAGGGTACTACATGTCTAGGCATGTTCTCCTCACAGATCCTTGAGTGATGATGCACCCCCTTATCTCGATTCGATTCCTGCCTTGTTGGTTATGCTAACCTAGGTTACTTATATGACCCGTACAAGGTGTGTTCTCAAACGGGTTACGTCTTTACCGTTGGAGGCACCGCAATATCTTGGAGGTCAACTAAACAGACCTTAGTTGCCACTTCGTCTAACCATGCTGAAATACTCGCCTTACATGAAGCTACTTGGGAATGCTTCTGGCTGAGAGAAGTTGTTGGCCATATTCGAAGCTCTTGCAATCTTTACCTCGTTGTTGACATCTCGACGATGGTCTATGAAGATAACGCAACATGCATCGAACAACCACTAGAAGAAAAAAGCTCATCTATCACGGTGAATGTCCGTGATAAATTGCAATCCACCACGGACACTGTGCCCGTTAGTATTCTGGATGTGATAAAAAGTCTAATTGTCTACCACGGGCTATGCCCGTTGTCAACTGCAATATGATCACGGATTGTACCCGTGGTAGATTGAGATCTAACACCACGTGCTATGACCGTTGTCGATTACTCATTAACCACAGCTAATGCCCGTGATAAATGGCAATTCACCACGGACACTATACCCGTTAGTATTCTGGATGTGATAAAAAATCTCATTTTCTACCACGGGCTATGCCCGTTGTCAACTGCAATATAACCACGGATTGAACCCGTGGTAGATTGAGATCTAACACCACGTGCTATAAGCGTTGTCGATTACTAATTAATCACAGCTAAAGCCCGTTATAAATTATTTTCCAAAATTAAAAAAAAATCATTTAACAAATATATATATATATATATATCTGTATTTATATATTTTAGTATAGAATAACCAACAAAATTGCAGATTTACTACAATATAATAAGCACAAAAAAAAATACTTGATAATATTATAACATAATTTAAAAATTCTTGAGTTTCCAAATGAATACATAAACGGAAGTCATAAAGTATTATCCATGTAGTGCCTAATGAATACATAAACGGAAGTCATGAAGTACTATCTATGTAGTGTCAAAGTACCATTTTCTAGTCTAAGTACGAACTAAAATTACTCTCCAACTCGGACGTACTTTGATGGCCAGGCAATTGTACTAGACACAGCATCCTCCAGGACACGAAATTCACTTATAGGGCGGTACAAAGATATATTCTCCACTTTGACAACAGTTACCCAAACTTTCCAGCAATCAGGACCAAGCACCATGTGATGAACTTTTGCCTCAGGATTTGTTGATTCTATTTCTCCATCACATTGTATCTAATAACAAAACAAAAACAATCTAATTATCAACATCTGCTATGTCTTATTATATTTCCACTGTGCTATACTTGGGATCATATATGTACCTGAGAACTAGCTTTTGAAGTGTGTCTAGAACCATCGTTAGCCTCTGGTGCACTTTTCTTATTACATTGTAACTGATAAAAAGATAAATGCAAATAATCAAAATCAAAAGAAACAACTGATAACAAGATAGATGCAAAGAAACTATTAGCTGCATAGACTAACTAAGCCTGAAAGTGAACATGTTCACTATTTTCTTTCTATCTAATGATGAAGACATCGAGATAAGTTAAACAAAATCAGTTTCATACCTGGGGAGATGATCTGGAAACCTGGTAACTGGAATTGGGAACTTGTTTTACACCATTCTTAGTTCTTTGGAGATCTATACAGCCTCCCTGCGACTAGTGAATACGCAAGAAATAGAAGTTGATCAATTTCAGATTCAACAAAATACCAATATTTACTATAAGTACGTCGTACCCAGTGCACAAGGCTCCCGCTTTACGCAGGGTCTGGGAGAGGTGAATGTCGGCTAGCCTTACCCCCATTTTATGGAGAGGCTGCTCCCAAGATACACAGAAATAAGTACAAACTAGAAAAATCATATTGTCAGGACAAGAATGATGCAGAACATAACGAGATGGCAATTCATAATTTATTACCTAATGAGTACCATCAAATTTCAAATGAGTTAAGAAATTCCAATTTCAGTCTTTATTGCATCCACCAAGACCCAGACATCATGATGGGGTCGAATACCATCTTGGCAAAAGAAAATACGAAGATAACTGAATTAAGAATTAAGTGCTCATGCTTTTAACTGATCCTTTAGGTGCCTAGTTAAACCCGTAAAGAAACAGATACAAGTATCTTGTGAAAGGCTTCACCCTTACACTCTGACCAATAAGTAATGTGCATCACAGGAAACAGAAGGTTTATTCTTTAATGCCTCAAGACGCCTATAAACTTAGCAAGAGAAATTTATGATTTCACAGTTAAAGAGTATTAATTCCAAAGTTTTTAGGTGACTACGAGAAATCTACAGAAATTCGCCCTCCTCCAAAACAAAACTCACACAGGTTCAAACAATGCAGCACCAGAATATACAAAATCCAAGCATCCAAGATTGCCTTGAAAGAGTTCTACGTCTGTTACGAATATAATCTTCTCATTGATAGAATGCTTGGTTAAGATAACAGTCATTGGAAATAAACGTAAACACCGCAAGTGGTGAACCGAAAGAAAGTTCAAATGTAAATAGAGCAAAACTTCGACTCGAAAAATGATATTCGGTACCAGAAAGTTGCTTCATCCACAGTGCTCACATAAGCTCCGCCACCGATAACTAAGCCTAAGGTGGCTGCCGTCAACAACCGCCATCGACTCGTAAAATACCAATATTTACTAATGACCCATTTTTACCTGAGGCCTATTTGTGGAGACTTGAATTGCATCATTGGTATTAGTTTCTTTACCATTTCCCTGCAGCCACAAATTCAAAATCTGAACAAATAGTTTTCATGGGCATGTCATCAAAATCTGAACAAATAGTTTTCAATTCAACAACCACAAATTCAAAAAGCATTCCAGCCGATAGCTACATACCCCAATCGCAATCATGCATATACAAATCACAAATTCAAAACCCTAGCTCCCAAATTAACCAGCTCAAAATCTGAACGAAAATTGAATTAATTTAAATTAAAACCTGCTAAGAATAGGAGTGTCGGCCCTCGCAAGCAGAGCTCTCATCGAAGTTCTTAGAGGGGTACTTGGCGGAGACCATGCCGACCTCGAACACCAAGTTGTCGCCGCTCGACCGGATTCCCGTGATCGACCACCACTGGAAGAAGGCCCGGACGCTGATGCCGTTGATCTCGGCGATTTATGACGATTCGAAGATGAGGGGGAAGGGTGGATGGATGACTAGTCGATGAGGAGAGGAGATGAGGGTTTGGTGGGTTGGTGCAGAGGAGTGGAGGGATATGGGAAAGTGGGGGAGATAGTGGACGATAAAAAAGGATTGATGGTTTCTTTTTAGGGTTTTCGTCCAGTTTCACGTGAGGGGAAAATAATTGGGATTTTAGATTTTAATATCTTTCAAAATATTAAAAAAAAAAACAAAAAAACATCCACCACGGGCCAAGGGCGTGGTGAATTTTCAAAAGGTTGTGTGTGGTCGTTTGAAGTAACCACTACGAGCATATCGCGTGGTGGTTTTGATATTCCATTACGGGAATAAAAACCGTTGTAGATTATTCACTTTTAACAACGGACCAGAACCTGACCGTGGTGGATTAATGTTATCTACCACGAGCTACACTCGACCGTGGTAATTGAATAGTTTCTACCACGAGCTGTTGATGCCCGTGATGGAATTGATGTGGTAAATATATTGTTATGTACTAGTGAACTCAAGAAATGTTACATCAAAAGAGACAACACCAAGCGCATTGCACCGAAATTTTTCTTCTCACATCAACAATAAGAGCATTAGAAGATTATTGGTTGGGCTTATGTTTTGTTTGTTTTGCTGGTCCACTTTTGCTTGGTTATGTTTTTCTTTTGGCATCTGGTTTTTTAGTTTGAAAATTTGTGGTTAGTTATAAAATTTACCTTTGTACCAAAAAAATTTAAAAAAAGGCAAGAGTAAATTGTAGTTATGGTCTCTTAACTTTAACTAAATTGGAGCAATGGTCCCTCAACTAAAAATCCATTACCATTGGTCTCTCAACTTTAATTCAACTGGGGAAATGATCCTTTAACTTTAATCCAATTGTAGCAATGATCATTTCAACATAACTCATTTTGACAAAAATTTTGACGTAGTTGACGAAAAGGACCATAATTACACACTTTGATGAGTTGAGGGACCCTAATTATATAAATGGTTATTCCAACATAATTTTTTTTGACAAAAATTTGATGAAATTGATGAAAAGACTATAGCTACACATTTTGATAAGTTGAAGGACTAATGATAATGAATTTTTAGTTGAGGGACCATTGCTACAATTTACTCAAAAGGCAAAACTTGTCTAATTAATTAGATGTAACTAGATCTCTTAATCATTATGCTTATGCTGGACTTATTAAGACATAGGATGCTTCAAATCCGAGCAAATGGTGTTACTTAACATGTTATCTCCCAAGTGGGTAATGTGTGCAAGTTGTACGTATGTGTGTGTGTGTGTGTGTGTGTGTGTGTGTGTGAAGCCGTCAGGTGCATTAGCATATACTAATATTTTTTTGTTAACATCCACGTCCTGCTAACCTCATCAAACCAATCTTAATCGAAAACCACAATCGTATTTTATTGGCTGTTTAATTACCAGCCGCCAGCAGCACCCATCTTGCTTTGCTCTTTATCATCACCAATTCAAAGTATCACCAATTGGTCTAAGAAACATTATACAATATATACCTTTTAGCCTATTTATGTTCTTTTCGATGTTTAGCCTTTAATATTATAATAAAACTTAGATCGTTTCGCCTGAAAAAATATATGACATGTCCGTATAAATTTATCCCTTTTTGATATAATTAGGACACCGCCACAAAATATTATTATTCCACGTAAATTATAATATAAAACACATTAAAATTTCTGCTATTATTCTAAATTTAAAAAATTGAAATTAGTTTTAATCACCACTGGGAAATCATGAAACAGACCAAAATATTTATTGAGTATCCTTAAAACACATGGAAATGATCATAAAGGACCAAAAATATTATTGAAGGAATCTTTTAATAAATGGATTCGTTGTTACTAATTTTGTTTATTTCTTACGTACTATAGGCTATAGCACTAATTTCTGTTGCTACTAGTATTATTGTGTTGCAGTATTCTTCTTCATTAGTAGGTAAAAAATCTTAAATTTGGCACCTATGAATAATGAGTTCGATACCAAATTTTGATATCCATTAATTGTGTCACTTAGCCGAAACTCCCAAATGGCCGAATATCTCTGCATAAAACAACATATCTCTTGCCTGCAAATGGAATAAGCAGTTCGTCACTTACCACACGTTCCCGATTCCTCATATGTTAGATCCTAGGTATCCATCATAAACCATTCCTCGTTTGAACCTCGTCTTTGAATTTATAGAGTTACTTTTTTCTTGTTACATCGTATATCGAATTTTATACCAAGGGTTAGACCAATATAACATTTTCAATAAGTATTGTAATACTAGACATATCAATGTTTTAGATCAAATTTACAAATTATGTGATGTCATCAATAAGAAATAAACATGTTAATCAACACTTAAGTAATAAATTAATCATTAATAACCTTATCATATAATTTACAAAATTGAATCCAAATAGTTGATCTGTTTATCATTAACATTTTCTGTAAGTTTTTATTCAAATGCGGTACACGTCGAGTTATTGCACCAGATAAAGTAATAATAATAATAAAGATAAAAATTTAAATTTTTTATTTGAAAAAAAAACGTAATCTGTTGGGAAGTGCATCGTGACGGAAAGAACGGTTGCAAGTATAAATTGACTAGAGCGCATACAGTTTTTCAAACTCTGATTGCCAAAAAGTAGTGCAGACTGCACTTTCTTGTGCGCTGCGTGCTTTCAAATTTCAATTACTTCAAAAAATATTTATAGAACCAAAAAAAAAAAAAAAAAAAAAAACAAAACAAACAAACAGATTTTTGAAACGATTTGAGAACTCTGCAGCTTTCAGTTTCTCCAACTTGCGTCTCCTGCTATATCTTTTCACAACGAATCGCAAAGTTTTCCGAGAAAAAGGTACTTGGATTTTCTCGCTAGCCAAACACATCATATAGCACCACCACGTCCTCCTCGTGATTTATTTTCTTCGCTCGTGATTTTGAATCTGCGCGCGCTTTTATTCTGTTCAGCGTTTCGATTTTTGATCGATTTGGGAAAAATGTCGAGGAGAGTGGAGGTGGATGGCCACCGTGAGACGGAGGACGACCACGACGACGAGGAGGAAGAGTACGAGGTGCAGGATCTGAGAGAACGAATCAAATCGTCGCGCGGTAGCCAGTTCGATCTAATCAAGAACGAGTTAGGACTCGGCGACGGGTCTTCGATTTGGCGGCGGCGGTTCAGTCGTCAGAGCCTGATCGACGGCGTCAGAGGGCTCTCCAAAGGACTCGTCATTCATCCTGACAACCGGTAAGACGCTTTCTCTTCAGTTTCTTTTTCGTTTTATTTTTCCTTTTAAATATTATGTCTCCATAATTATCGGTTAAGTAACGAATTCAAATCGGTATTATCTGCCTGTCTACATAATTTCGAGTTTAGTTTCTCACGTATCCTAGCTATTCATTTCGTTTTCACTATGATATTTCATACGTGGATGGCTGGATTTTTTTTTAGTCAAAATTTAGTTTTAGATTTATTTTATTACAATGATATACTAATACACTAAGGAGTATGTGAATAAATTAGTCGAACTTGTCATACACACATTCGAAGTTGTTATCTATCACCCAAATGAAGAAATATATCACTAAGTCGTAGTACAAGTGGAAAAGTTAGTCCTCAGATTAAGTATGATTATTTTACTAGAATGTTATTAATGGTTGTTGTAGAAAGTTAAAAATTTAAGAGACCGCGTAAGTTTAAAATTAGTTCAAGTGGTGATAAATGATTGAATAACGAGTTAAATTTAGAACGATTAGTGAGTTCAAGTTTGACTTACCATATCATCATAAATGGTCAATATTTACTAGTCAAAATTTTATTGCAATGTCGTGGATGTAAAATTTTAATCAATTTAGCAAGTGAAACTTGATTTTTAATTACTTTAGACAATTCCTAAAACAAGGACAAAAGTTGTGATTTCACTCGTTTAATATTTAATTGTTTTCTCAAAAAAAAAAAATTATAGATTTTTATTTTGGGTCCCAAATGAGAAATCGATTAAATAACATGGTAAGGTAATTGACGGTTTAGGAAATTGATACGTGGATATGAGGATGTCGTTGAAGCTGCGTATATAGCAGGATGGAATAGGACATATAACTTCATTCTCACAAGTCATAAACATCAAAACCATAAATTAATGTTTAGTGATCGATATCCCATGAAACAATTAAAATATTAGGATGTAGATGGACATTACAATTAAGTCAAACCTAAATTGCTTACTTTTTTGTTTTTGTCAATCTCTAATGACGTTACTCAGATTTAAAGTTTAGAAAGTGCGTGATTGCTTAAAAGTAAGGACATCTTTGATAAAATAATTTTTTGTTTTAATTTTTGGGTACTAGAGATAGAAGGAAAATATATTGAAAAAAGGATGATTGGAAGGGATGAAGTGATAAACGAAGATTATATGAAAACAAAATCTTGAAGATTGTCATTTTTCATTTGTGTCTTTCTTTTCACATTTTTCAATTGTCTTGATTGTTTTCATTTTATTAGGCACTCTCCCTCTATTTCGAACTCAAAAACAGAAAATTAAAAACAAAAAACAGCATGATTATAAAAATGGGGGAGTACTTTTTGAGTTTGTCTTTTCTTTTGCCGAGCTCTGCACTGTATTGTTCTTTTTCGCCTTGTTGCCTAATAAGAGAGTTGAGAGTTTGATCAAAAGAAAAAAACAGAGAAAAGGAAAAATGGTTATTAAAATTGGTACTTGTCTATATTTTTTTAATTATGATTTAAACATTGGTGAGTTTACAGGTATGACTATATAACAAACTATGCATAAAAAATAAAAAAATAAAAGACTATATAACCAACTAGCTCAAGGCAGCAAATCTGGATCATTCATGAGAGAGATAGATTTAGACCTTTGATTTGTGTGAGATGGGGACTATCAGATTTAATTTGAGTGGTTCGAATTTGCTAGTCATTGGACTCCGAACAATAAAATCCTCTTCCGATATTATCCTACTTTGTTTCTTTCTCTAGAAAAGTGTTTGAGTGCACTAGTTTTTATGGCGAGGGTAAAAATTTTTGAACCTTGTTTGATGGTACCAATGGTATCTTCCTTTGTTTCTTTCTCTAGAAAAGGGTTGTTGTGACTGGGCAAGCAAGCACAGCGTTTTACTAGAGCAGCTATGCTTTTTGCCTTGCATGTGCAACTCATGCTTATTATTCTTTTCTATTTGTTTTTCTGTTGTCAAAATTTTCGGATGGCTCTCAACATTATTAAGTAATTAAGGCCTTCCACAGTAAGCGGAAAAAAAAAGTATGATACCAATATATTTTAAAATAGGAATGCTCTTACAATGGAATCGAAAAATAAACTTTGTGGGTGGTTTTTGATTAAAATGTAAAGATTTGAAGTCTTTTTCATTAGTTTTCCTTTATCTATATCTATCATGAATTTGTCAGCCCAACTTTAAGGCAACTAAAGATGTTTTAGATACAATTGGCCAAAACTAAAAGTTGTATCTTAGCTAAAGGTAGCACTTAGCCACTTAATCCCGAATTTAGTATAACTCAGTGAGGTTTATAATTTAGTATTGTATTAATTAATAACTGTTTTTCATGCTCAAAATTAATCAATGTCATCTTTCATAATTCATATCAATGTCATCCTTATATTTTCAATTGCGTCGAAAACATTTGTTAAAAATGCTTACGTGCGATAACGTATGTTAATTTAACAAACGTGCTTGCGTGCGAGTGTTGTCAATAGAAGTTTCAATATAATTGGACAATAAGAATTACGTATATTGATGTATGGATGAAATTGTGGAGGATTAGTAGATAACATTAATGGAGTTTGAACGTGAATGATGAAAATGAAAACTTTAAAAACACATACCACTCGAGAAAAAAAAGGAAAGAAAAAGAAATACACTAAGAAAAGTAGTCTCTCTACCAATATTTCATTCCTAAACCTTCACAAATCACAAGCTACACACATCCCCATATAACAATATTATCATGAGCTCCATCGAAGATATGTGAATACTTACAAATTACTGTGTTTTCTTTGGACGTGTGACAATTGAATGTTTAATGTGTTGTTTTTTGAAGATCTTGCAATGACCAGTCATCAGTTTTTTGTTCTTTCTAGTTTAACAAGCAAATTTCAAAATTTGTCGGCAAATCAGAATCAAAGAACTTCAAAAATGGCACATAAGTATCTTACACGTGGCATTATATTCAGCACAGCCATCGAACACGTAGATATTTGCCGGTTTACTAGTTGAAACGTATAGTGTTCAGTTGTTATGTTTAGCCAATAAGTGGCCAACCGGTGTGAAAATATAAATCCTATATATAATGCATCCGGTGGCCAAAATGATGAACATTCCTCCATGTGTTCCGGCAGGCCAAAATGATACCTGTGGTTGACAACGGCCCGATCCCTAGATTAGCTAACAAGTAAAACCTTAGTCATTCTAATGAACTACTTCTACATCACATACTGTCATGCATTGCACTCGCCCTCCTCCTGTGTATATATGCACCAATATATATATATATATACATACATACTTGTATTTTTGGTGTTTTGTTTTTCTTCTCTCTGTGCACTGAAATGTGAAGACAAAATGCAGGTGGTATCGGGCATGGATGAAATTCATACTTTTATGGGCAGTGTACTCGTCCTTCTTCACACCTTTCGAGTTCGGGTTTTTCAGGGGTTTGGGGGAGAGACTCTTTATACTGGATGTAGTAGGACAGGTAGCATTCCTTGTAGACATTGTTTCGCAGTTCTTCATCGCCTACCGAGACAGTCACACCTATCGAATGGTCTATAAGCGCAACCGGATTGCTCTACGGTTAGTTTTTGTTTCCATCTAGCTGTTTATAGAAAAAAGGATCGTTGTGATGGGTTCTAACTGTACAAACTATGTGGCAGTTCTCAGTACTTACTGGAATTTGTTGAATTTAGTTAAAACTTAAAAAGCAAACAAATGTCCATAGTGATTTTACAAGCCATATAATCCGGCATTGTACTTTAATTTCGTTGCTGATTTAACTTTTCCTTTGCAGGTACTTGAAATCGAGTTTTATCGTTGA
Source organism: Malus domestica (assembly GCF_042453785.1). Classification (NCBI taxonomy): domain Eukaryota; kingdom Viridiplantae; phylum Streptophyta; class Magnoliopsida; order Rosales; family Rosaceae; genus Malus; species Malus domestica. Next base: position 32,954,995 of record NC_091669.1, on the reverse strand, counting down.
CTTGCTTGGCTGTATGCCTTGGGATAACATCTACAAGGTACTTCCATTTTCAATTTGTGTGACTAGGCCATCGACACTTTCTCCTATAAAATGTTAATTTGTTAGTGCTCGTGTTTTGCCGATTCATGAGATTGGCGGGCAGTTGTACAGAATGTATAAGATCAATATAAAATTGCAAGCATATATCTTGATTTTTGAATTAGTAAAGTTTATCTACTATAATGCTTTTAATATGTTCTGCTTACATATTCACTTTGTGAAATCTGTTTTGGAATAGGCTTGTGGGAGGAGAGAGGAAGTGAGGTATCTCCTATTGATAAGGTTATGTCGGGTGCGCAAAGTCACTAGGTTCTTTCATGACCTAGAAAAGGATATTCGTATCAATTATCTGTTTACCAGGATTATAAAGCTTATTGTCGTTGAACTCTACTGCACACATACAGCGGCCTGCATATTCTACTATTTGGCCACCACCCTGCCTGCTTCACAAGAAGGGTACACATGGATTGGAAGTTTGAAGTTAGGTGACTATAGTTATTCAAGCTTCAGGGACATTGACTTATGGAAGCGCTACACAACTTCTTTGTATTTTGCCATTGTAACCATGGCCACTGTTGGTAAGTTACCTTTTAATTCGTTTATGTAATCAGTTGGAATGTTTAATGCCTGACCAGCACTCTTTCTTTTACAGGTTATGGAGATATTCATGCAGTCAATCTGAGGGAAATGATATTCATAATGGTTTATGTATCTTTTGACATGATTCTTGGAGCGTATTTGATTGGTAACATGACAGCGTTAATTGTAAAAGGATCAAAGACAGAAAAGTTCAGGGACAAAATGACAGATCTCATCAAATATATGAACAGAAATAGACTTGGGAAGGATCTCCGTAATCAAATCAAAGGTCACTTGCGTTTACAATATGAGAGTACCTACACGGAGGCTGCTGTTCTCCAGGAAATTCCTGCTTCAATTCGCTCTAAGGTAAGATACAGATAGGATCTCTGTGTACTGTGTATTGATGAATGAGTTACAATATTTTCCATAAGAATTATTTGATTTTAATTGTTATGCATATTCCAAAGCTATTGACATTATATGCTTTCCTTTTGGAGTACATGTGTGTTTTTTGTTTAGTTCTTTTTATAGAAAACTTGGGTTGTTTTTTTGCATTGAAGACCTTGGTAGAAATTCGTTGGTTTTATTCCTATGCATTTTGAATGAAAGAAGATAACTCATGTATTCCAATATATATGCGTTATTCCGACTGTTTGTACATCATGGGTTTCTGGTTGAGAGAGTAAGTTTTGAAAGACTTCTTTATCTTTAAAATTAGTTGTTTCTTCATTGCAGATTTCACAAACTTTATATTTTCCATACATTGAAAGTGTTCCTCTCTTCAAGGGATGCTCGACAGAATTCATCAATCAGATTGTAAGTTATTAATTTTCTATGTACATAATAGATGGACAAAGTAGGTTCACTTGAAACACTGATAGTTGGATCTTTCTGATCTGGTGTGCAATGCCAGTTTGTTCGTAGGTGTCATTGGGTGCTAATGTTAACAAGCATTGTCATAGACTATAAAAATCCTACAAATTTGTGCTTCTTCCTCTGTTGCATGGGCATGGTTTTGATTTGGCACCTCATTCGGTAAACAATAAATGTGATGTGTATACCATCTTGTGAATATTTTTGCCTGCATGCCAAATAGGACACCGAAAACCAGCGTGGCATCACTTTTATGTAGGTGGTGTAATTGTATCTAAAAGTCAGAAGTTTCATGTGCAGCACCACGTATAATGTCAAGTAGAACCTTCCATGGTCATGGATATATCTGCTTGAATGAGAATTAGTAAAATGGGTTACTCTTAATTTTTTTCATCTTGTAGGTTATTAAACTGCATGAAGAATTTTTTCTCCCTGGAGAGGTGATCATGGAACCAGGAAACGTCGTGGATCAACTTTATTTCGTCTGTCATGGTGTGCTGGTATGATTTCATACTCTAGAGTCAGTGGTGTGTCTTATTTAGTTGGTAATGCCATGTTTCTCATTTCATTTCTTGTCGTCTTAGCTTTTCTACTGAAAATTTGGAAATTGGATCTGCACAGGAGGAGGTGGGCATAGGGGAAGATGGAACAGAAGAAACTCTTGAGCTTTTGGAACCTAACAGCTCATTTGGAGAAATCTCCATTCTTTGCAACATTCCTCAACTTCATACAGTTAGGGTGTGTGAATTATGTAGACTTCTGCGACTTGATAAACAATCTTTTACAAGCATCCTTGACATATACTTTTATGACGGGCGGAAAATCTTGAACAACCTTTTAGAGGTAAGTTTTTTGTGGTTATTTATGTTCCTTTTTCTATGTGCCTACAACTGTCTGGAAATATTTTGATTAGATTTACTTATGTGCCCATCGTATGGCTGAAAATGGTACAGGGTAAAGCACCTCGCATGAAACAACTAGAGTCAGACATTACATTTCATATTGGAAAGCAAGAAGCTGAGTTTGCTTTGAAGGTAAATAGTGCGGCTTACCACGGAGATCTATTTCAGCTAAAAGGTTTGATCCGAACTGGAGCTGATCCCAACAAGACAGATTATGATGGAAGGTCACCCTTGGTATGAAATACCATGAAACTCTTATATTAATCATTGTGAATATATCTGTGACTTAGCATCGTGTGTGCGTCCGTATATGTGGGACATGATGATATATTTTGTCTGAAGGGTGTATTTCTTCTCCACAGCATCTCGCTGCATTAAAGGGACATGAAGATATTACACTTTTCCTTATTCAGGAAGGAGTAGACATCAATATCAAAGGTATGTTTACAGCATACCAATCCTTATGTGGCTTGAACTACTTTCCAATCATAGCACCATAGTATAATAATTCGTTTAACTTTTCTAGACAATTTTGGGAACACACCCTTACTTGAAGCCATCAAGAACGGGAATGATCGAGTTTCTTCTTTACTTATCCAACAAGGGGCCTCCTTGAACATAGACAATGCTGGTAGTTTTATATGTACATCCATTGCAAGGGGGGACGCAGATCTCCTTAAAAGGTTATTGGCAAATGGCATTGACCCGAATTCAAAAGATTATGATCACCGGACTCCACTTCATGTAGCTGCATCAGAAGGACTATATATAATGTCAAAGCTGCTGTTAGAAGCTGGGGCTAGCGTTTTCTCGAAGGACAGGTACAGTTGAAATGTCATTATCTTTTTTTTGAAGAAAAAATGTCATTATCTTTGAGAAAAGCTCACTGGGACTCTTCCAAAATGTTGCTTTTCTATGCTGGTTCCCTAGTATTGTTTGACATGAAGTTTAGAAACTTAACCTTATTTACCACTCCAACCTCATTCACCTGTGCTTCTCTCTTTCACGACAGTTTTTATAAATAGTTACTTTTCTTCTTGCTTTAACAACCATATAATCGTTTTCCGTCCTGCAGATGGGGAAATACCCCACTAGATGAAGGTCGGATGTGTGGGAACAAGAATTTAATCAAACTGCTGGAAGAAGCAAAGGCAGCTCAGTTGACAGAATTACCTTACTGTGCTCAAGAAATCACAGGTATGGACAAACTCTTATATTTTCATTATGACCTTTTAGTTTGTTTTCTCCTTCGAAATTAGAGAGAAGATCTAGAAAGAAAATTCTAACAATAGGAAGGTTTTACACTTAAGTAAGATGTTAATACCGTTTAGTAAACAAACACCAAGGAGATGACGTTATAGGATGATGAATGCTAAGATTTAACGAATTAGTTATGTCTGCACCGATATAGATCATGGACTTGGAACTTAATAACAAGTTTGGGGTGCAAGGATAGGAATTTTCCAACAAAGTCTCCATTGTAGCCAAATGAGGAAAACAGATAAATCGATTTTTCTAGTAAGGGATTTCATCATGTTTTACCTCTTGATGAAAAAGAAGGAAAAGAAACTAGGTTAGCATCGCTTGCGAAGGGCCTAATGAACATTCCTATACATGACACCTTGTACTTACAGTTATCATGATAAGTTGATAAGAAATTTCTGTTGTAACGTGCAGATAAAATGCACCCGAAGAAGTGCACGGTATACCCTTTCCACCCATGGGAAAACAAAGAAGGAAGAAGACCTGGAATCGTGTTATGGGTCCCAAGTACCATTGGAGAGCTCATCAGAACAGCAGGAGAGCAACTGGAGTTTTCATCGAGTGGTTCCGGTATAATATTAACAGAAGATGCAGGTAAAATTCTTGATGTGGACTTGATAAATGATGGTCAGAAACTGTATTTGGTCAGTGAGACACATTTTACATAAACATTGTGGTCATTCGATAGTTTTAATTTGTATATAGTCCTTGTATCATTTTGTAAAACATCTGCATTAGGTGTAAGCATACCGACTAAAATGCATTGTTTTTGTGTTAATTTCCAACCGAGAACGAAAGAGTGGAAGTGCAAAGACAGCATTTGATTCCTTCGTTGGTGAATTCTGAATTTTAAGAATCCAAGTGACTGTTGGATCAGTAATCTGGTTGGTTTGGGACGAAAATGTAGTGGTATGGTTGGTTGTCCTCCTACAAACGAACCCAACCACATCAATCGAGAGATTCTCATATGTCATTAGAAATATTTCGCTGAAATCTACGACACCTATCACGTGACAATCATGAGTGTTGTAGACTTGAAATTTCTCATAAACAACACACGACATACAAATAAAGTTAAAGAAAAATTTATCAATTGAAACTTGCTAGTATTGCTCGACAGCTTGGAGTGTCACTAAGAAGAAAAAAAAACTCTACCAAGGGTCCGTTTGGTGGCTTGAAATTTCAAGTTACATGGAATTTTCCTAACTCGTCGAAAAATTGAATTAAAAATAACGCAACTCTTGAGTGCACTCTCCACTAAAGATTTAAGCTGTTGTTTAGTCCAATTATTCTACAAATTAAACAAGATCGAGCAACTATTTATCAAGTATCCACTATGGTATGAATATCAGACAAGCTGCAATTGTATGCTCCTCTCTTCCCCTTTTTCGCCTCTTCTTCTCGTCTCTGCAAGAGGCGCTTTCGATTTCTGGAGACAAGGCGAAGAAAGAAGCCGAGGATCAAAATGTCGATGATGCTTCTGATCCTAGTAACGCAACAGCCCAGACGCATTTCCGGCAACTTCAGCACTTAAGAACAACTTGATCATAATGTTGTTGGGTGCCCATATTAATCAAGGGAGAACTCTTCTTTTTGTGTTTTACTTGTTCTTGCTTATAACGCGTGGATTTGAGAGCTCTGCAGAGCTTTCAGCTTCCAACTTGTTTCTCGCCGTCTCCTGCTATATCTTTTCACAGCGAATCCCAAAGTTTCCGGAGAAAAAAAGGTACTTGGATATTCATTTTTACATTTGTTTTCTTAGCTCGTGATTTTGAATCTGCGCGCGCTTTCCTTCTGTTCAGCGTTTCGTTTGTTGATCGATTTGGGGAAAATGTCGAGGAGAATGGTGGTGGTGGACCACCGTGAGACGGAGGATGAGTCGTCGAAAGACGGCGGCGAGGAGGAGGAAGAGTATGAGGTGCAGGATCTGAGGGACCGAATCAAATCGTCGCGCGGGAGCCAGTTCAATCTAATAAAGAACGAATTAGGACTCGGCGACGGGTCTTCGACTTGGCGGCGGCGGTTCAGTCATCGGATCCTGCTAACTGGTACGACGCTTCCTCTTTCAGTTTCTTTTTCGTTTTATTTTTCCTTTTAAATATTGTGTCTCCATAATTATTTTATCGGTCAAGTAACGAATTAAAATCGGTATTATCTGTCTATCTACATTTAATTACGAGTCTAATTTCGCACGTATCCTAGCCATTCATTTCGTTTTGACTATGATTTTCAAACGTGGATGGCTGGATTTTTTTAATCCAAATTTATTTTTATATTTATTTTATGATATACTAAACCCTATACTAACACTAAGGGGAATATGAATAAATTAGTTGAACTCGTCATACACACGATCGAATCTGATACCTACCATCTAAGTGAAGAAAAATATCATTAAACGTTACTAATTGAAAAATTTAGTCATCATATTAAGTATGATCATTTTACTAGAATGTTATTAGTCGTTGTTGTAAAAGTTAAAAATTAAGAGAGTGTATCTTTAAGATTTGTAAGTGTTGAGAAACGATGGAATAACAAGTTAAAATTAGAATGATTAGTGAGTTCAAGTTTGACTTACCATATTATCCAAATTAGCAAGTGAAATTTGATTTTTAATTATTTTAGACAATTTCTAAAAAGTAATTTTCTAAAATAAGGGCAAAAGTTGTGATTTCACTCGTTTCATATTTAATTGTAAATTTTTATTTTGGGTCCCACATGAGAAATTGATTAAATAACACATGGTAAGAGCAACTCTATCCTTAAAAAAATGCGTTGGCATCCAGCCCATTTAAACCACCCAGTAAACAGTGATAGACCTCAATGAACAGTAATTGACCAAATGCATCTTCACTCTACAAAATGTGCTGGCACCCATCCCATTTAAAATATTATTAATTTTTTTATAGAATAATAAAAAAAAGGAAAATTTGAAATAGGTCCAATTTTCTAGCCCATCTTTTGAAATAGGTTCAATTTTTAGTGACTTTTGACTTTTGAAATAGGTTTAATTTTTAGTAACTTTGGATCCATATCAAAATACCCCTTAAAAAAATTAGTTCTAGTTTCGGATAGGATTTTTAACTAATCTTGTCACGCCACGTGTCATTATCTGAAAGTACTATTTTGTGAATAGATTTTCGTTAAGATTTTTAACTAATCCCAACACACCACATGTCAATATCTATTTACAATAATTTAGCTAAGATTTCGATCAGACTTTCAACCAATCTTGTCAGTTTTGTTCTTTCTAGTTTAGCAAGCAAATTTCAAAATTTGTCGGCAAATCAGAATCAAAGAACTTCAAAAACAGCACATAAGTATCGTACACAGGCATTATATTCAGCACAGCAGCATCGAACACGTAGATATTTGCCAGTTTACTAGTTGAAACGTTTAGTGTTCAGTTGTATGTTTAGCCAATAAGTTGCCAGTACATCCTATATATAATGCATCCGGTGGCCAAAATGATGAGCATTCCTCCTATGTGTTCCGGCAGGCCAAAATGATACCTGTGGTTGACAACGGCCCGATCTCTAGATTAGCTAACAAGTAAAAACCTCAGCCATTCTAATGAACTACTTCTACATTACATACTGACAGGCATTGCACTCTCCCTCCTCCTATGTATATGTGCAGTAATACATATTTATATATATACTTGTATTTTCGTGTTTTATTTTTCGTCTCTCTCGGTACTGAAATGTGAAGACCAAATGCAGGTGGTATCGGGTATGGATGAAATTCATACTTTTATGGGCAGTGTACTCGTCCTTCTTCACACCTTTTGAGTTCGGGTTTTTCAGGGGTTTGGGGGAGAGACTCTTTATACTGGATGTAGTAGGACAGGTAACATTCCTTGTAGACATTGTTTTGCAGTTCTTCATCGCCTACCGAGACAGTCACACCTATCGAATGGTCTATAAGCGCAACTGGATTGCTCTACGGTTAGTTTTCGTTTCCATATAGCTGTTTATAGAAAAAAGGATCGTTGTGATTATTCCGTACAAACTATGTAGCAGTTCTCAGTACTTACTGGAATTTGTTGAATTTAGTTAAAACTTAAAAAGCAAACAAATGCCCATGGTGATTTTACAAGCCATATGTTCCTTTGCAGGTACTTGAAATCGAGTTTTATCATTGACTTGCTTGGCTGTATGCCTTGGGATCACATCTACAAGGTACTTCCATTTTCAATTTGTGTGACTTGGCCATCGACTCTTTCTCCCATAAAATGTTAATTTATTAATGCTCATGTTTTGCCGATTCATGAGATTGGCGGGCAGGTGTACAGAATGTATAAGATCAATATAAAATTGCAAGCATATATCTTTATTCTTGAAGTAATAAAGTTTATCTATTATAATGCTTTCAATATGTCCTGCTTCCGTATTCACTTTGTGAAATCTGTTTTGGAATAGGCTTGTGGAAGAAGAGAGGAAGTGAGGTATCTCCTATGGATAAGGTTATGTCGGGTGCGCAAAGTCACAAGGTTCTTTCATGACCTAGAAAAGGGTATTTGTATCAATTATCTGTTTACGAGGATTATAAAGCTTATTGTCGTTGAACTCTACTGCACGCATACAGCGGCCTGCATATTCTACTATTTGGCCACCACCCTACCTGCTTCACAAGAGGGGTACACATGGATTGGAAGTTTGAAGTTAGGTGACTACAGTTATTCAAGCTTCAGGGACATTGACTTATGGAAGCGCTACGCTTCTTTGTATTTTGCCACTGGTAAGTTACCTTTTAATTCGTTTATGTAATCAGTTGGAATGTTTAATGCCTGACCAGCACTCTTTCTTTTACAGGTTATGGAGATATTCATGCAGTCAATCTGAGGGAAATGATATTCATAATGGGTTATGTATCTTTTAACATGATTCTCAGAGCGTATTTGATTGGTAACATGACGGCGTTAATTGTAAAAGGATCAAAGACAGAAAAGTTCAGGGACAAAATGACAGATCTCATCAAATATATGAACAGAAATAGACTTGGGAAGGATATCCATAATCAAATCAAGGGTCACTTGCGTTTAAAATATGAGAGTACCTGCACGGAGGCTGCTGTTCTCCAGGAAATTCCTGCTTCAATTCGCTCTAAGGTAAGATACAAATGGGATCTCTGTGTACCTTGTGTATTGACGAATTGGTTACAATAAATTCCATAAGAATTATTTGATTTTAATTGTTATGCATATTCCAAAGCTTTTGACATTATATGATTTCCTATTGGGGTACATGTGTGTTTTTTGTTTAGTTCTTTTTATAGAAAACTTGGGTTGCTTTTTTGCATTGAAGACCTTGGTAGAAATTCGTTGGTTTTATTCCTATGGATTTTGAATAAAAAGAAGATACCTCATGTATTCCAATATATATGCGTTATTCCGGCTGTTTGTACATCATGGGTTTCTGGTTGAGAGAGTAAGTTTTGAAAGACTTCTTTATCAGTAAAATTAGTTGTTTCTTCATTGCAGATTTCGCAAACTTTATATTTCCCATACATTGAAAGTGTTCCTCTGTTCAAGGGATGCTTGACAGAATTCATCAATCGGATTGTAAGTCATTAATTTTCTATGTACATAATAGATGGACAAAGTATGTTCACTTGGAACACTGATAGTTGGATCCTTCTGATCTGGTGTGCAATGCCAGTTTGTTCGTATGTGTAATAGGGTACTAATGTCATAGACAATAAAAATCCTGCAAAATTGGTGCTTCTTCCTCTGTTGCATGGGCATGATTTTGATTTGGCACCTCATTTGGAAAACAATACATGTGATATAAGCGTATACCATCTTGTGAATATTTGTGCCTGCATGCCAAATAGGCCACCCAAAACCAGTGTGGCATCACTTTTATGTAGGTGGTGTAATTGTGTCTAAAAGTCAGAAGTTTCATGTGCAGTACCACGTATAATGTGAAGTAGAACCTTCCATGGTCATGGATATATCTGCTTGAATGTGAATTAGTGAAATGAGCTATTCTTATTTTCTTCATCTTGTAGGTTATTAAACTGCATGAAGAATTTTTTTCTCCCTGGAGAAGTGATCATGGAACCAGGAAAGTTGTATTTTGCCTGAAAGGTGTATTTCTATGGGGGACATGATGATATATTTTTCCTGAAAGGTGTATTTCTTCTCCACAGCATCTCGCTGCATTAAAAGGACATGAAGATATTACACTTTTCCTTATTCAGGAAGGAGTAGACATCAACATCAAGGGTATGTTTACAGTATACCAATCTTTATGTGGCTTGAACTGTTTTCCAATCATGGTACCACAATATAATAATTCGTTTAACTTTTCTAGACAATTTTGGGAACACACCCTTACTTGAAGCCATCAAGAACAGGAATGATCGAGTTTCTTCTTTACTTATCCAACAAGGGGCCTCCTTGAACATCGACAATGCTGGTAGTTTTATATGTACATCCATTGCAAGGGGGGACGCAGATCTCCTTAAAAGGTTATTGGCATATGGCATTGACCCAAATTCAAAAGATTATGATCACCGGACTCCACTTCATGTAGCTGCATCAGAAGGACTATTTATAATGGCAAAGTTGCTGTTAGAAGCTGGGGCTAGCGTTTTCTCGAAGGACAGGTACAGTTGGAATATTCATTATCTTTGAGAAAAGCTCACCGGGACTGTTCTAAAATGTTACTTTTCTATGCTGGTTCCTTAGTATTGTTTGACAGGAAGTTTAGAAACTTAACCTAATTTACTAATCCAGCCTCTTTCACCTGTGCTTCTCTCTTTCACGACTGTTTTTATAAATAGTTACTTTTCTTCTTGCTTTAACAACCTGTTTGGGCCCAAAATAATAGTTTGGGCCGAGTGTAGAACCATTCTCGGCCCGGAAGGCCTTGCGACAAGAAGACCATGGATCGTTCAGCTTATGGGCTTCCAAACCTAGGCCGGTTAGGTCAAAATGCAATGACAAGCCGAGTCCTGATACAATAGGGATTCTCGGCAGGATTAACAACCTAGAAGCGGATAGGGCTCGAATAAGGACTAGGTTCACAATCCTAATAAAAACAGGACTGGTCGAGGTGATATTGATCCGGAGAGGGAAAACCTAGTCCGAATAGGATTCTATCTCAGATTCGGGGTCCAGTGCTATAAATAGCGGAAGCTGTGCATCAGGAAAAGCCCCCAAAAAATCAATACAAAATTGCCCTGCGCAAACTCTCACAACTTGAGATCTTTTTCTTTTCCTTTTTCGCTGACACATCTTCCGTTGGCATCAACAGCACTGTGGAAGCAACCGGTGATATCTTAAGTCGGCATAGATAGCTCTGTCACCGTAGAGTCGGTCGGTCTCGCAGTATCTTCCGTTGGCATCAACAGCACTGCGGCGAGAACGGTCGATTACCTATCCAAGTCTCGGTCGAGAAGGGTTTTCGAATCCTTGTTGGTCGAGGTCATCTCATTAGCCTTCTCGGCAAGGTGAGGTGTCACAGTTATTACATTCGGCACATTGCAAGCCGAATTCGGTTCGTGAACTTTGTAAGAAATAGCAGCCTTGTCTTCAGGCTCGAGAACCCAAGAGGCCGAGACGTGTTCCTTTCTCGGCCGCAATCGCAAGACGCAGAAGTCAGTAGCGCGACCCAACGCAGCATCATCAAATTTACTCCTCGGCCGAGCCCCGGCCGACGAGTTGGCACGCCCGCAATCACCGAAGGACGTAGTTAGCTTAGAATATACTTGGCCTGCGCGCCACGTAGGCTTTGTAATTTCTAGGGTCAACATTTTGGCACGCCCAGTGGGACCCAGTGCTAAAACTACGAAGTTCATGCCAATTGAAACGCGATCGGTAAAAAAGAAAACAGCTATGGGAAAATCAACAGCCGATTTACCGATTCAGAACGTAGGACAAAGTGTGCCACAGGCGCAGAATCCCCTTAGCGCCGGGACACCTGAGTCCACAAGTGCGACTCGCCGAGAAAGGGAAGTTAATCTCGGCGGTCAACACCGCAGTCTAGAAATCCCTAACAGGAACACTTGTGTTCTCAATGAAGGGATAGTGGAGGATTGCGACGAGGATGGCGGTGAAGGATCTGACCCACCAACAAGGTCGTTTCTTCGAAAGCGACTCGACGAGCAGTCTCGGTCAGTTGAGCAGACGTTTAGCCGAGGTATTGACAAGCTACATGACGTGATACTCAATTCCACTGAGCAGCAAACCAGACTGCTCGAAATGCTGGTTAGTAAATTCAGTGACGGCAGGCCTTTCGATCCTCTCCAGCGCTTGCCACCAAGAAATAATCCGTTACCAATGGTACAGGCCGAGCCAATTCCTGCTCGGCCCAAACCAATTGACTTGGAAAAGGTCGGAGGGTCAAATAGTAGGTCGGACGGAATCGACCAGAGGGTCGAAGCAACACCTGTTGATATGACCGAGGTTCAGCGGATGATCGACTCGGCCATGAAGAAAGGGCCGAAGTTTCCTAAGTTTATCCATCCGTACCCGGCCTACATAGAAACGTTCGGATATCCGAAAGGTTTCAAGATTCCGGATTTTAGCCTTTTTGCCGGTGAATCGTCCTTGTCTTCGTTGGAGCACGTGGCTCGTTTCACCGCGCAATGCGGCGATGTTCATAGTGATTTCCATAAATTACGGCTGTTCAACTTCTCGTTGACCGGCTCGGCATTTGCTTGGTATATCAATCTCCCTCCTAATTCCATCCAAAATTGGGAGGGGTTGGTCGAGAAATTCCACGAGCAGTTTTATCGACCAGGGTTGGAGGTGTCGGTTTCTTCATTAGCAAGGATGGCTCAGGCATCAGATGAGTCCCCGATGGATTATCTTACCAGGTTCAAATCAGCCAGGAATTGGTGCCGAGTACCCTTGCCCGAAGTCGAGTTCGTCCGGCTTGCTTTGAACGGCCTCGACGTCGAATACAAAAAGAAATTCTTGGGGGCAAATGTTCGGGATATGTATGAATTAGCCCAACATGTCGAACAGTATGATTATTTGCTCCGCGAGGAAAAGATTTCGAAAACTCCGTCTCGGGGGACGATTTACAAGAATCCTACCGTCAGTTATGCGTCAACCGAGGATGAATGCGTTAGTGTGGATGCGGCTGAGATAGTAATAGATAAGCCATACGTTTGCAAGGCCTTGACTCAAGTTGACTCCAGGGAAGTCAAAAGCCGCTCGGCCACTGAAGGAACATTGAAACCGTCAAAAGTGTATACTTTTGATATTACAAAGGCTGACGCAATTTTTGATCAACTGTTGTCAGCAAGGATCATCAAACTTCGGCCTGGTCACAACATTCCCAAGGCCGAAGAGCTTAAAGGAAAGGTGTATTGCAAATACCATAATTCAAGTAAACATACTGTTTGGGCCCAAAATAGCAGTTTGGGCCGAGGGAGGTATCACTTTCGGCCCGGGAAGACTACGGCGAGAAAGTCATGGGGGCTTCAGCTCATGGGCTTCTAGGCCTAGGTCGGTTAAATCAGAATGCAAGTCGAGTCCTAATACAATAGGGACCCTCGACGAGATCAGTAAAACTAGAAGGCGAATCCGGCTCAGTTAAGGACTAGATTCGTAGTCCTAGCAGAGGTAGGACTGATTGAGGTAACGTTAATCCGGAGAAGGAAACCTAGTTCGAATAGGATTAGAACTCGGGCTCGGTGTTCTGCTTCTATAAATACAAGACATTCAGCAATGGAAAAAGCCCGACAAAATCAACACAAAATTGCCCTGCGCAAACTCTCACAACTTGAGATCTTTTTCTTTTCCTTTTTCGCTGACACATCTTCCGTTGGCATCAACAGCACTGTGGAAGCAACCGGTGATATCTTAAGTCGGCATAGATAGCTCTGTCACCGTAGAGTCGGTCGGTCTCGCAGTATCTTCCGTTGGCATCAACAGCACTGCGGCGAGAACGGTCGATTGCCTATCCAAGTCTCGGTCGAGAAGGGTTTTCGAATCCTTGTTGGTCGAGGTCATCTCATTAGCCTTCTCGGCGAGGTGAGGTGTTACAGTTATTACATTCGGCACATTGTAAGCCGAATTCGGTTCGTGAACTTTGTAAGAAATAGCAGCCTTGTCTTCAGGCTCGAGAACCCAAGAGGCCGAGACGTGTTCCTTTCTCGGCCGCAATTGCAAGACGCAGAAGTCAGTAGCGCGACCCAACGCAACATCATCAAATTTACTCCTCGGCCGAGCCTCGGCCGACGAGTTGGCACGCCCGCAATCACCGAAGGACGTAGTTAGCTTAGAATATACTCGGCCTGCGCGCCACGTAGGCTTTGTAATTTCTAGGGTCAACATTTTGGCACGCCCAGTGGGACCCAGTGCTAAAACTACGAAGTTCATGCCAATTGAAACGCGATCGGTAAAAAAGAAAACAGCTATGGGAAAATCAACAGCCGATTTACCGATTCAGAACGTAGGACAAAGTGTGCCACAGGCGCAGAATCCCCTTAGCGCCGGGACACCTGAGTCCACAAGTGCGACTCGCCGAGAAAGGGAAGTTAATCTCGGCGGTCAACACCGCAGTCTAGAAATCCCTAACAGGAACACTTGTGTTCTCAATGAAGGGATAGTGGAGGATTGCGACGAGGATGGCGGTGAAGGATCTGACCCACCAACAAGGTCGTTTCTTCGAAAGCGACTCGACGAGCAGTCTCGGTCAGTTGAGCAGACGTTTAGCCGAGGTATTGACAAGCTACATGACGTGATACTCAATTCCACTGAGCAGCAAACCAGACTGCTCGAAATGCTGGTTAGTAAATTCAGTGACGGCAGGCCTTTCGATCCTCTCCAGCGCTTGCCACCAAGAAATAATCCGTTACCAATGGTACAGGCCGAGCCAATTCCTGCTCGGCCCAAACCAATTGACTTGGAAAAGGTCGGAGGGTCAAATAGTAGGTCGGACGGAATCGACCAGAGGGTCGAAGCAACACCTGTTGATATGACCGAGGTTCAGCGGATGATCGACTCGGCCATGAAGAAAGGGCCGAAGTTTCCTAAGTTTATCCATCCGTACCCGGCCTACATAGAAACGTTCGGATATCCGAAAGGTTTCAAGATTCCGGATTTTAGCCTTTTTGCCGGTGAATCGTCCTTGTCTTCGTTGGAGCACGTGGCTCGTTTCACCGCGCAATGCGGCGATGTTCATAGTGATTTCCATAAATTACGGCTGTTCAACTTCTCGTTGACCGGCTCGGCATTTGCTTGGTATATCAATCTCCCTCCTAATTCCATCCAAAATTGGGAGGAGTTGGTCGAGAAATTCCACGAGCAGTTTTATCGACCAGGGTTGGAGGTGTCGGTTTCTTCATTAGCAAGGATGGCTCAGGCATCAGATGAGTCCCCGATGGATTATCTTACCAGGTTCAAATCAGCCAGGAATTGGTGCCGAGTACCCTTGCCCGAAGTCGAGTTCGTCCGGCTTGCTTTGAACGGCCTCGACGTCGAATACAAAAAGAAATTCTTGGGGGCAAATGTTCGGGATATGTATGAATTAGCCCAACATGTCGAACAGTATGATTATTTGCTCCGCGAGGAAAAGATTTCGAAAACTCCGTCTCGGGGGACGATTTACAAGAATCCTACCGTCAGTTATGCGTCAACCGAGGATGAATGCGTTAGTGTGGATGCGGCTGAGATAGTAATAGATAAGCCATACGTTTGCAAGGCCTTGACTCAAGTTGACTCCAGGGAAGTCAAAAGCCGCTCGGCCACTGAAGGAACATTGAAACCGTCAAAAGTGTATACTTTTGATATTACAAAGGCTGACGCAATTTTTGATCAACTGTTGTCAGCAAGGATCATCAAACTTCGGCCTGGTCACAACATTCCCAAGGCCGAAGAGCTTAAAGGAAAGGTGTATTGCAAATACCATAATTCAAGTAAACATACGACAAACAATTGTGTCGTATTTCGAGACAACGTCCAGAGCTGGATTGATAATGGAAAACTGAAATTTCCAGAGAAGAAGATGAGTATTGATGCTGATCCTTTCCCCACAGCAACCGTGAATATGGTCAATGCATACCTACCTAAGGACAAAGGAAAAGGGAAGGCCGAAGTTGTTGCGACGCAAGACTTTCGCACTCAGAATTCTCGGCCACGTTTCATGGCCGATTTTCGTTCGAACAAACCACCTACAGCTTTAACAGGACCCGCTATTGTTAAACCTATGAGGGATTATAGCACCGATGAAGATAGTGGGACGGCGGTTTTTTGCAGTAAATGTAGAGCGAAGGTCGGCAGTGAGCCAGAGGAGAAACCATCTTCGCCTATCACAGAACGACCTACGGCCGCAATTCAGCAAAAAGCAGCCGGCGTCGGCCGACACCAAGGGGTTTTTGATAGGCTCGGCCCAAAAGTGAAGATGGAAGAGACACCCTCAGTCAGGCGGCGCCTCGATTTTGGCGCTTCATTTTATGACGAGGACTATTATACACGTAATTCTGGTAGTTCGGAATCGTCGCGGAGTCAAAAAACCTTCAAACCTCCCGAGCCTAAAGATCAACGTTGGTACACATATCATTCTTCGAAAGGCGTCTACACCGCGTTGTCCAAATCCCAGAAACGCCGGCACCAGAGGATAGATTGCATGGCCCGTCGGCAGGCAGCCCAAGAAACTTCGGCCCCTAAATGGCGGCCGAAGGACACAGTTGCTACTGGTGATGAACGACCATCTCCAGCTATTATGACAGAGTTGGGTCAGGGGAAACGGTTGGTCGACCGAGATATCGAGACCACGTTCGAAGAAGCCGATAAACGGATCAAACTTCTTCTTCGCCCAGGGGAGATGAAGGCACGCCTCGAGCATTTCAGGCAAGAGGCCGAGAGCAAATTAGCCCAGCCAGCTATACAAGAACCGTTGATTAAAATTCGACGGAATTTGCATCCACCATTCCTTGGGGAGGCTTTAGAATATATGCGCGAATTCCATAAGAAACATTCGGCCAACGATCTGTATGGTTTGCCGAAAGCATGCCAGGACACCATTGATCTAGTCCTGACTTGTCCGGACGCCGAGCGCATCATCCAGAAGACCTCTGACCCGGGATTGAAGGCAAGGTTCCAGCACATACGAGAAGCCCGTGTCCTGGGATTTGAAGTCGACCCATACACTGATATCGTTGCAGCCGACCTTCCTTTCTCAATGGAGGATCTTCAGTATTTACGATATCACTTCGAAGTATTTTCGGCGGTTTCTCTCTTCGGTCTCACGACCGATGAAGTAGCACGTGTTGCACGTCTGGATGCTTATCTCGATACCAGAGATGCCCGGCTATACTACCAAGAGCAGGTGCAGGTCCTGACCCAAAGCACACTGTCGATCTCAACCTCGCCTGCGGCAGTCACACAGAACCAACAAGCTGCCGAAGCAGCACCGCAGGTTCAAACCCTCGAAGAAGGGACAGAGGAGTCTTTTTGTCCAACTCTGACAAAAACAGAGCCCGCAGTCGTCGACCAAACGAGGGATGAGGTTAGCGAGGAGGGTCCCAACCCGATGGGCCCGTCAGTCTTGGATAACATGGAAATTAGTATGGTCCATGTGTTACCTGCTGATTTTCAATCAAGCACGGCTCAACCGAATTTCCTCGATGGTGATGTAGTCGCCGAGGAAACTGGCCATGTGGATTTTGTGTCTATTGCTGAAGATGAGTCAACAACGAAAGATGACAGTCTGAAGGCCGCTTTGACCGAATTATTTCCTCGTTCGTCATCGGCCGCACTCCACCATTTAAAGCCATTGTATGTGACGGCCCACATCGAGGGATATCCCGTTTCTAAAGTTTTTGTCGACTGTGGCGCGACCGTCAATATCCTGCCTCTGAACATCATGAAGGCCTTGCGTCGCTCGAACGACGAACTTATTCCGTCAGGGATCACAATGAGTAGTTTCGTCGGCGACAAATCGCAAACCAAGGGTGTACTTCCGTTAACTGTGACTATTGCCGGTCGCACTCACATGACCGCTTTTTTTGTAGTTGATTCCAAAACCGAGTATAATGCACTGCTCGGTCGAGATTGGATTCATCAAACTAGTTGTATTCCTTCCTCATTGTATCAAGTGCTTGTTTTTTGGGACGGCAAATCGGTCACTGTTCACCCAGCCGATAACCAGCCCTTTGAAACTAACATGATCCAAGCACGGTATTATGATGACCACGTCGGCTACATTACTTTGCAAGGCTTCAATGATGAAGGCCGGCCGACTCGGATTTCTGTACAGAAAGCTATCGAGGTTGGCGCCGAGACTGTCCACCAGGATTCGGCGAGACTCGGATTAGCCAATTTCCTCCCCGAGGCCGATGTCTGACACCGATCGAGAAGCACGTAGGGCCGCGGTTTCATCTACTATGGAACGACTGCTGGCCCATTGGTATACTATATCTAAACAGCCAAATTCGGGCGTTAACCTCGTCGAGTTCCTGGCCGAAGGAGATAATGGTCCTGTTTTGTCTCTTGATAAAATTCAAGCCGCCCCGGCCGCGCTCGAAGACCATCGGCCCCAAGTTAAGGATCCCCTGGAAGAGATTAATGTTGGGACGGCCGATGACCCACGGCCTTTGTTTATTAGTGCTTTACTTCCCCAACAAATGAAAGATGAGCTTCGTGCCTTGCTTACGAAGTTCAAAGATTGCTTTGCTTGGAGCTACCATGAGATGCCCGGCTTAGATCGTACTCTTGTCGAGCATGAGTTACGTATTAAGCCCGGATGTAAACCTTTCCGTCAGCCACCGCGTCGATTTTCGACGGAAGTGCAACTCAGCATCAAGGACGAGCTGGTTCGGCTTTTGAAAGCCGGGTTTATTCGGACAGCTCGATATGTTGAATGGTTGGCGAATATCGTTCCTGTTTTAAAGAAAAGTGGTGCACTGCGCATATGCATCGATTTCAGAAATCTGAATCTGGCAACTCCCAAAGATGAGTATACAATGCCGATTTCAGACCTGTTAATCGACGCCGCGGCGAATCATGAGATGTTATCCTTTATGGATGGGCATGCTGGGTACAATCAAATATTCATCGCCGAAGCCGATGTGCATAAAACTGCTTTCCGTTGCCCGGGGGCACTCGGTACTTACGAGTGGGTTGTTATGCCATTCGGCCTCAAAAATGCCGGCGCCACATACCAACGAGCGATGAACACCATCTTCCACGACTTAATCGGAACCATCGTCGAAGTTTACATCGACGACGTTGTCATCAAATCTAAACGCCGACGGACACATCTGGACGACCTCCGACAGGCTTTCCTCCGCATGCGTCAGCACAACCTCAAGATGAATCCTGCCAAATGTGCTTTCGGCGTGTCGGCCGGAAATTTCCTTGGTTTCCTCGTGCATCACCGTGGAATTGAAGTCGATGCGAATAAAGCACGCGCAATCGTCGATGCCCCACCCCCAACGACGAAGAAACAACTCCAGTCCTTGCTTGGCCAGATCAATTTCCTCCGCCGATTTATTGCTAACTCGGCCGGTAAAATGAAAGCGTTCTCCACGCTTTTGAAACTCAAGGACTCGGATAAATTCGTGTGGAACGGCGAGCATCAGGCGGCGTTTACACAGATCAAAGTATCCCTCACGAAACCCCCTGTCATAGTTCCCCCTCGGCGTGGTAAACCTCTGAAGCTCTATATCTCGGCGGCCGAAGAATCTATCGGCTGCCTCCTCGCGCAAGACAATGATGCCGGCCGAGAGCAGGCTATATTTTATCTAAGCCGGAATCTCAATCAACCAGAGATCAATTATCCCGCCGTCGAGAAACTGTGTCTCGCCGTATTTTTCGCCGCATCCAAGCTCCGGCATTACATGCTCCCGTCGGTCACCCAAGTCATTGCCCAGACCGACGTTATCCGGTACATGCTTACCCGACCAATCGTCAAAGGCCGAATTGGGAAGTGGACAATGGCGTTGTCCGAATTTAGTTTGCAGTACGTGCCGCAGAAAGCTGTGAAGGGACAGGCGTTGGCCGATTTCCTTGCTCAGCACCCTTCGCCTTATGGTTTCGGGGATGCTGACGTCGAAATCGGCATGGTGGTGACCCGCGACAACTATTGGACGATGTATTTTGATGGTTCCAGTACTTCGTCTTCGGCCGGCGCGGGCATCGTCATTCAATCTCCTCACAACGATCGCTGGTATTTTTCGCTCAAACTGGATTTCGAGTGCACCAATAATCAGGCCGAATACGAGGCTCTTGTCATTGGTCTTGGCCTCCTTCTTGACCTTCGAGCCACTCGTGCCCTCGTCCTCGGTGATTCTGAACTCGTGATTAACCAAATTAATGGGTCTTTTCGTTGCATGAGTTGTACTCTGGCGCCCTACCACATGGTCGCCAGCTATTTGGCCGAGTCTTTTGACGGTATTACATTCGAGCATATTTCTCGGGTTCATAATACCGACGCAGACGAGTTGGCTCAGATCGCCTCCGGTGCTCAACTCATGGGGGGCAAGCTAGGCCGGGAGATACCAATATTACGACAGCTATACCCGGCCTTGGTTAATCAGCAAATCCTCCGTCGAGACAATGTGATCCGCACCAGGGTCATGTCCTTGCCTTCGTTGTTGGATCGGCAGGACTCTATAGAAATTTGCGCGGCCGAGGCTATACCAGATGATTGGAGGAAACCCATTATGCAGTACCTTGATAATCCTAACGGGACACATAGTCGCAGGACACGGGTTCACGCCATGAACTATGTCACGTACCAGAACGAGTTGTACCGAAAGGGCGAAGATGGTTTGTTACTGCTATGCCTCGGCCCCCAAGAGAGTGCTCGGGCGATCGCAGAGGTTCATGAAGGGGTATGCGGAGCTCACCAATCTGGACGGAAAATGCGATGGCTACTCCGACGACACGGCTATTTTTGGCCGAAAATACTGAAAGATTGTATCGAGTTTGCACGAGGATGCGTGCAGTGCCAAATCCATGGGCCTATACAAAGGGTCCCGGCCGAATCACTACATTCGGTCATTAAGCCGTGGCCGTTTAGAGGATGGGCCATGGACGTAATCGGCAAAATCACGCCGACTTCTGGAGCTGCTAAGCATGCATGGATAATAGTCGCAACTGATTACTTTACTAAGTGGGTCGAAGCAAAATCATATGCCGAGTTAACATCTAAAGAAGTTTGCGACTTCGTGGAGGAACACATTGTGACTCGGTTCGGTGTACCAGAAACAATCATAACCGACAATGGAACAATCTTCACAGCCGAAAGGTTTAAAGAATACACGGCAAATTTGAACATTCGGTTGGAGCAGTCCACACCGTATTATCCACAGGCGAATGGGCAGGCCGAAGCAAGTAACAAAGTGTTGATCGGCATCCTCGAAAAAATAATAAAAGACAGGCCTGGCATGTGGCATTTGAAGTTGAACGAGGCATTATGGGCATACCGAACGTCGCCCCGATCGGCGACTGCAACAACCCCATACGCATTAACCTACGGACACGATGCGGTGCTACCAGTCGAGTTGAGCATAAATTCGTTGCGATTAATTGAACAAAGTAGTTTGTTTAGCGCCGAATATAATCAGTCCATGAGACAGGAACTAGAAGATTTGGAAGAAGCGCGACTTGACGCTTATAACTTACTGGTAGCACAGAAACAGATTGCCGAGCGAGCCTATAACCAAAAGGTACGACAGAAAACGTTCGGCGAGGGTGAATTGGTGTGGCAAACGGTGTTGCCCGTAGGAATAAAAGATCCTAGGTTCGGCAAGTGGTCGCCGAATTGGGAAGGGCCGTTCATTGTGCATAAGGTATACGGTAAAGGGGCGTATCATCTCAAAGACCGGACTGGAGTAGTTCACAAATTACCAATTAATGGGAAATTCTTGAAGAAATACTATCCGGTCACATGGGAAATGCGTGAATAAAAAGTTTGTTGTAGGAAAAGTCATTCCATTAAAATTGACAGGTATTACAAAAATGAGTAGGTCTAATACATTCAAGGAGACGAGGGAAGAAGAGTGCTGAGCAGAGCTTTCAATTCCAACCACCGCACGTCGGCCATGATGACTTCGGCTTGCCGATTCTTTTTGTCTAGCCTCAGGCGCTCGACCCGCTTTTTGGCCGCCGCATACTCAGTTAGGCGATCCTTCCCGCCTGACTCGAAGTCCCTCGCAAGTTCAGAAGCAATGACCGACCGGCGTTTTGTTAGTTCGGCCATCTGACGGTCGAGCTCGGCTAACGCTTCTCCTTTTGCCCGTAGATCGTCAATCTTCGGACGGAGGGTGTCTTGAACGGCCGTGGCGGCTTGCAGGTCCTGTTCGGCCTTCAGAGCAGTCTGGAAGATGCCAAATGTCTCCCGAACGCGCTCCAAAGCAGACGATGCCCGAACAATGGCATCTCCGCTTAGGCGACCGTCGGCCCCAAGGTCGTTCAGACACACGCCGAGCAGATCAAGACCGTTGCGCTCAAGTACTTGCGATGAAGAGAGCGACAGGACTTCTCGCAACTGGGTTAGGGCGCTTGGATCGGCAGCCTCAGTTGGAGCGACCGAAGGGCCGGACTCTGCAGTCGTACTGGAGAGGAGAGCTTTGAATTCAACCTCCCATGAAGCCTGCACGAATAAACAAGGTTAAGCTTAAAGGAAGTCATGACAAGAATAGCAAGAAGGTGTCGTTTTTTAACCTGCTGAGAGGAGACCTCGGCCATGTCCCCAGGGTCGTTGCTCGAACCTAAAGAACTCAATGGCCGAGCCCAGTGTCTCAGATTGCTTCTCACTTCACGAGGCCGATGGAAGTTATCTACGTTTGATGGCCACTGAGGCGGCCAGGAAATATAGATAACGCCCTTCGGCGCATAGAATTGACGGTGAAAAGAATGTACAGGCACCTGACATTTAGTTTTTCCTTGTTTAGAATTCTAAAGCAGAAAAGCAATCAGGAGGAAAATTGAAGGTACTTACAAAAGCCGAGGTAACCTCTTGTGGAGGGATGTGGAAGCCTTGGTCTTGAGGATGGATCGGCGATTCCGCCGTGGCCTCGGGTTCCTCGAGCAGGCGTTTGCCACGGTCGGCTGCCGATGGGCCGATTGGCGCAGCTGCTTCAGTGGAGGCAGGGACGCCCTGGTCTTGAGAAGGAACGAGAGGTTCGGCCGCCGGGGTCGGTTCCTCGACCGTGTGTTTGCCACGATTAGCCGAGGAGGGGCCGGGTTGAACCGCCATCTCGGATACTGGAAGAGTTCGTTGACGAGTAGGATGACGACGCGCCAGCGGGACCTCGTCGCTCCCCTCACTCTCTTCCAGCACGAAGACCGTGGGCTTTGGATTCTTGGGAGAGTTTTCCTCGGTCGTAGGAACCGCCTGGTGTGAGACAGGTGCCTTCTCGACAGAGGGAGGTACGACTGATTCGCCGGCCACAGAAGCAGGCCGCGCTGGGATCGTCTCTATGGCCGAAGCCGGTTGTTTCTTGACCCCAGAATGGCCGGCGGCGGGAGAAGGGGAAGCACTGGGAGTCGTCGTGTGGCTGGAAATAACGTGGATCTCCCGTGCACCTTTCTTCGCCAGTTGCTTGACCCGCTTGGCAGGCGGGGAAGGCTTGATAGCCGGCCCGACCTCTTGGCGAGGCCGTTTGGTCAGCCCGGCCCTACCAGCAGGTTTGTCTTTTTTGGCCACGACCGATTTTTTCCCGGCCATAGCAGCGGCAACTACCTCTGTCTTTCTCAAAGGCCGACTACCTAAAAGGACAAAGACAATTCAGTAAGGCGTACAACAGGCAAGGTTGAAGAAAAAGGGGGAATTGAACAACTACCTTGAGAATGGGGGGCCGGGGCTTTCTTAGGTCGGTTACCGAAGAGCCTGTTTAGTACATCCTCGACCGGCGTACCGAAGAACTCTTGAGTGTAATTTTCCCACCACTCACCGAAGGTGTCAGTGCAATGGGTTTCTGGGGTGGCCGGTCGTAGGCGAAATCTTTGGCAGTACTCTTGAAACTCCTTCGCGGCAGTCCTGCACTCGTTCTCTGAAGAGCGAGGCTCGCGTCCGCGGCTCAATACTGTGCGGGAAGAGAGAAGGGGGACGGGACAGCCCTGAAGATAGCCGAGCTGACGGGCAAGGAAGTTCGGATGGTACACTTCCCACCCCGACCGTTTCCCGTCGCAGCCGAGAGGAAGGTCGCGAGCAAGCACGAACGACCCCCAGGTTCGGCGAAGAGCGGCGTCCTCCTCTGCCGCCCACGTAGAGGTAGGCAGTTTGATGGAGGGGGGGTAATCACGACGACGACAAATCAGGAATTCGTCGCTTGTGAGATCGTCAAGGGCAAAGAGGTACCTAAACACCTCTTCGGCCTGATGAGGAGGCGTTGGTCGGGAGGCTAGCTGAGGACCAAGAGCCTCTGTTGCTGAGAAATCAGCTATAGCCGGCCGAAGGGAGGCGAAGTACACCTGCAACCAGAGCTGGAAGACCCAGAGAGGGCCATTCTGGTGGGGGTCCACCGTGTGGAGAGTCGCCTCGGCCAGGCAACGGAAGAGGTGGGCAAGAATATTAGAACTCAGCGCCAGGACGCGACCACTGGCCAGGGCTTCGGCCACTGGCATATTCTCGACCAAACATTTGTTTGATTTGGTACAACAAATGTATTTATTGTACCAGTAGAAGAGGAAGGCTTCATGCTCTCCTTCTCGCAGGTCCTCTTCCCCTCGACCGGCGAAGTGAAGGTAGAGGGTGTTGTAGTTGAGAAAGTTCTTGTGGAGCTTCTGTATTTCATCCCTCGACGGGATGTGACCGTCACTATTCAGGGTCTCGAAGGCTCGACGGTCGAAGAGCGTCTTCAGATCGATATTCGACGGGTGCCCGGAGAGGGTCGCGTCGATAGGGATCCCGGTGGCCGAGGTCCCCAAAATGGCGGTGATGTCCAGGATGGTGGGACCAATGGGACCAAGGGGAAGGACCATTGTGTTGGTGGCTGAGCACCAGAAGCATAGAGCGGCTAGGAGCAGCTCCTTGTCAGGGACAATGTCCATCGACCAAAGGAGGATGGCGTCGTAGATGCCCAGGATTTTCCATTTTTCACCGAAGAGCCGTTCCATTCGGACAACCCAGGTCGCCCAGGTGGTGGTCGTCGAGGGCCAGGAGCCTTGGGGCTTTGCCGCCTCCCATCTCGACCATTCGAACCCTTGGAGCAAGGGTGTAAGGCAGTGTTCCTGGAGAAGACCAGTGATGGTCGGTGGGATTGTTGCCTTGAAGAGAGGACCCAGGATTTGGTGGACGGTGCTCATGTCGTTCTCGAACCGTATATTCTTGATCGAGCTCCGATCAAGGATCTTCTGATGCTGGTCGCATTCCCGGGAAAGCTTGGAGATGAAGGAGGCCATTGTAAAAGCACAGCGTAAGGAGGTTTTTGGGTTGGGGATTTGAGGACGAAAGCTTGGAATGGAGGAATGCACTTGAGAGCAAGAGTAGGGGATTTCAGGAAGTTTGAGAACGTAAAGTACAAATGAGGAAATTTCGGTATTTATAGAGTAATGGGAGGAAGAGCAATCGTTCGAAATTCAAAGCAAAGGGCAAAATCGACCGGAGGAATCGTTGATCATGATGAGCATTTGGGGAATGCGGTTGAGAAGACCGACGGTTTTGGGTTTTGGGGGCGCACGATCGCGTGTGACGGCGAAGTTAATGACGAAAGACGGTTCGACGCCTGCACGATGACAGGAGGGCTCACGGACTGATGAAATGGCTCGCGGATTGAGATAGTGGTCATAATGACGAGACGGTTCGGGCAGGCGCACGCTTCAGACGTCATTATCGGGGATTGGCCATGTTAGGGGATGCCACGTGGCGAGTGGTTTAGCAGGATCAAGATCGTGCGATCATGTTCAATAAATGCGCCTTGGAACTCGGGTATTGGGATCCTGAGTGGTAGATTCGCTTCTTCAAGGCCAAAACTCGGCCGAAGGTTTCAGGCCGAGGACCTCAAAAGCGAGGGGGCAATGTTTGGGCCCAAAATAGCAGTTTGGGCCGAGGGAGGTATCACTTTCGGCCCGGGAAGACTACGGCGAGAAAGTCATGGGGGCTTCAGCTCATGGGCTTCTAGGCCTAGGTCGGTTAAATCAGAATGCAAGTCGAGTCCTAATACAATAGGGACCCTCGACGAGATCAGTAAAACTAGAAGGCGAATCCGGCTCAGTTAAGGACTAGATTCGTAGTCCTAGCAGAGGTAGGACTGATTGAGGTAACGTTAATCCGGAGAAGGAAACCTAGTTCGAATAGGATTAGAACTCGGGCTCGGTGTTCTGCTTCTATAAATACAAGACATTCAGCAATGGAAAAAGCCCGACAAAATCAACACAAAATTGCCCTGCGCAAACTCTCACAACTTGAGATCTTTTTCTTTTCCTTTTTCGCTGACACATCTTCCGTTGGCATCAACAGCACTGTGGAAGCAACCGGTGATATCTTAAGTCGGCATAGATAACTCTGTCACCGTAGAGTCGGTCGGTCTCGCAGTATCTTCCGTTGGCATCAACAGCACTGCGGCGAGAACGGTCGATTGCCTATCCAAGTCTCGGTCGAGAAGGGTTTTCGAATCCTTGTTGGTCGAGGTCATCTCATTAGCCTTCTCGGCGAGGTGAGGTGTTACAGTTATTACATTCGGCACATTGTAAGCCGAATTCGGTTCGTGAACTTTGTAAGAAATAGCAGCCTTGTCTTCAGGCTCGAGAACCCAAGAGGCCGAGACGTGTTCCTTTCTCGGCCGCAATCGCAAGACGCAGAAGTCAGTAGCGCGACCCAACGCAACATCATCAAATTTACTCCTCGGCCGAGCCTCGGCCGACGAGTTGGCACGCCCGCAATCACCGAAGGACGTAGTTAGCTTAGAATATACTCGGCCTGCGCGCCACGTAGGCTTTGTAATTTCTAGGGTCAACACATACGACAAACAATTGTGTCGTATTTCGAGACAACGTCCAGAGCTGGATTGATAATGGAAAACTGAAATTTCCAGAGAAGAAGATGAGTATTGATGCTGATCCTTTCCCCACAGCAAACGTGAATATGGTCAATGCATACCTACCTAAGGACAAAGGAAAAGGGAAGGCCGAAGTTGTTGCGACGCAAGACTTTCGCACTCAGAATTCTCGGCCACGTTTCATGGCCGATTTTCGTTCGAACAAACCACCTACAGCTTTAACAGGACCCGCTATTGTTAAACCTATGAGGGATTATAGCACCGATGAAGATAGTGGGACGGTGGTTTTTTGCAGTAAATGTAGAGCGAAGGTCGGCAGTGAGCCAGAGGAGAAACCATCTTCGCCTATCACAGAACGACCTACGGCCGCAATTCAGCAAAAAGCAGCCGGCGTCGGCCGACACCAAGGGGTTTTTGATAGGCTCGGCCCAAAAGTGAAGATGGAAGAGACACCCTCAGTCAGGCGGCGCCTCGATTTTGGCGCTTCATTTTATGACGAGGACTATTATACACGTAATTCTGGTAGTTCGGAATCGTCGCGGAGTCAAAAAACCTTCAAACCTCCCGAGCCTAAAGATCAACGTTGGTACACATATCATTCTTCGAAAGGCGTCTACACCGCGTTGTCCAAATCCCAGAAACGCCGGCACCAGAGGATAGATTGCATGGCCCGTCGGCAGGCAGCCCAAGAAACTTCGGCCCCTAAATGGCGGCCGAAGGACACAGTTGCTACTGGTGATGAACGACCATCTCCAGCTATTATGACAGAGTTGGGTCAGGGGAAACGGTTGGTCGACCGAGATATCGAGACCACGTTCGAAGAAGCCGATAAACGGATCAAACTTCTTCTTCGCCCAGGGGAGATGAAGGCACGCCTCGAGCATTTCAGGCAAGAGGCCGAGAGCAAATTAGCCCAGCCAGCTATACAAGAACCGTTGATTAAAATTCGACGGAATTTGCATCCACCATTCCTTGGGGAGGCTTTAGAATATATGCGCGACTTCCATAAGAAACATTCGGCCAACGATCTGTATGGTTTGCCGAAAGCATGCCAGGACACCATTGATCTAGTCCTGACTTGTCCGGACGCCGAGCGCATCATCCAGAAGACCTCTGACCCGGGATTGAAGGCAAGGTTCCAGCACATACGAGAAGCCCGTGTCCTGGGATTTGAAGTCGACCCATACACTGATATCGTTGCAGCCGACCTTCCTTTCTCAATGGAGGATCTTCAGTATTTACGATATCACTTCGAAGTATTTTCGGCGGTTTCTCTCTTCGGCCTCACGACCGATGAAGTAGCACGTGTTGCACGTCTGGATGCTTATCTCGATACCAGAGATGCCCGGCTATACTACCAAGAGCAGGTGCAGGTCCTGACCCCAAGCACACTGTCGATCTCAACCTCGCCTGCGGCGGTCACACAGAACCAACAAGCTGCCGAAGCAGCACCGCAGGTTCAAACCCTCGAAGAAGGGACAGAGGAGTCTTTTTGTCCAACTCTGACAAAAACAGAGCCCGCAGTCGTCGACCAAACGAGGGATGAGGTTAGCAAGGAGGGTCCCAACCCGATGGGCCCGTCAGTCTTGGATAACATGGAAATTAGTATGGTCCATGTGTTACCTGCTGATTTTCAATCAAGCACGGCTCAACCGAATTTCCTCGATGGTGATGTAGTCGCCGAGGAAACTGGCCATGTGGATTTTGTGTCTATTGCTGAAGATGAGTCAACAACGAAAGATGACAGTCTGAAGGCCGCTTTGACCGAATTATTTCCTCGTTCGTCATCGGCCGCACTCCACCATTTAAAGCCAATGTATGTGACGGCCCACATCGAGGGATATCCCGTTTCTAAAGTTTTTGTCGACTGTGGCGCGACCGTCAATATCCTGCCTCTGAACATCATGAAGGCCTTGCGTCGCTCGAACGACGAACTTATTCCGTCAGGGATCACAATGAGTAGTTTCGTCGGCGACAAATCGCAAACCAAGGGTGTACTTCCGTTAACTGTGACTATTGCCGGTCGCACTCACATGACCGCTTTTTTTGTAGTTGATTCCAAAACCGAGTATAATGCACTGCTCGGTCGAGATTGGATTCATCAAACCAGTTGTATTCCTTCCTCATTGTATCAAGTGCTTGTTTTTTGGGACGGCAAATCGGTCACTGTTCACCCAGCCGATAACCAGCCCTTTGAAACTAACATGATCCAAGCACGGTATTATGATGACCACGTCGGCTACATTACTTTGCAAGGCTTCAATGATGAAGGCCGGCCGACTCGGATTTCTGTACAGAAAGCTATCGAGGTTGGCGCCGAGACTGTCCACCAGGATTCGGCGAGACTCGGATTAGCCAATTTCCTCCCCGAGGCCGATGTCTGACACCGATCGAGAAGCACGTAGGGCCGCGGTTTCATCTACTATGGAACGACTGCTGGCCCATTGGTATACTATATCTAAACAGCCAAATTCGGGCGTTAACCTCGTCGAGTTCCTGGCCGAAGGAGATAATGGTCCTGTTTTGTCTCTTGATAAAATTCAAGCCGCCCCGGCCGCGCTCGAAGACCATCGGCCCCAAGTTAAGGATCCCCTGGAAGAGATTAATGTTGGGACGGCCGAGGACCCACGGCCTTTGTTTATTAGTGCTTTACTTCCCCAACAAATGAAAGATGAGCTTCGTGCCTTGCTTACGGAGTTCAAAGATTGCTTTGCTTGGAGCTACCATGAGATGCCCGGCTTAGATCGTACTCTTGTCGAGCATGAGTTACGTATTAAACCCGGATGTAAACCTTTCCGTCAGCCACCGCGTCGATTTTCGACGGAAGTGCAACTCAGCATCAAGGACGAGCTGGTTCGGCTTTTGAAAGCCGGGTTTATTCGGACAGCTCGATATGTTGAATGGTTGGCGAATATCGTTCCTGTTTTAAAGAAAAATGGTGCACTGCGCATATGCATCGATTTCAGAAATCTGAATCTGGCAACTCCCAAAGATGAGTATACAATGCCGATTTCAGACCTGTTAATCGACGCCGCGGCGAATCATGAGATGTTATCCTTTATGGATGGGCATGCTGGGTACAATCAAATATTCATCGCCGAAGCCGATGTGCATAAAACTGCTTTCCGTTGCCCGGGGGCACTCGGTACTTACGAGTGGGTTGTTATGCCATTCGGCCTCAAAAATGCCGGCGCCACATACCAACGAGCGATGAACACCATCTTCCACGACTTAATCGGAACCATCGTCGAAGTTTACATCGACGACGTTGTCATCAAATCTAAACGCCGACGGACACATCTGGACGACCTCCGACAGGCTTTCCTCCGCATGCGTCAGCACAACCTCAAGATGAATCCTGCCAAATGTGCTTTCGGCGTGTCGGCCGGAAATTTCCTTGGTTTCCTCGTGCATCACCGTGGAATTGAAGTCGATGCGAATAAAGCACGCGCAATCGTCGATGCCCCACCCCCAACGACGAAGAAACAACTCCAGTCCTTGCTTGGCCAGATCAATTTCCTCCGCCGATTTATTGCTAACTCGGCCGGTAAAATGAAAGCGTTCTCCACGCTTTTGAAACTCAAGGACTCGGATAAATTCGTGTGGAACGGCGAGCATCAGGCGGCGTTTACACAGATCAAAGTATCCCTCACGAAACCCCCTGTCATAGTTCCCCCTCGGCGTGGTAAACCTCTGAAGCTCTATATCTCGGCGGCCGAAGAATCTATCGGCTGCCTCCTCGCGCAAGACAATGATGCCGGCCGAGAGCAGGCTATATTTTATCTAAGCCGGAATCTCAATCAACCAGAGATCAATTATCCCGCCGTCGAGAAACTGTGTCTCGCCGTATTTTTCGCCGCATCCAAGCTCCGGCATTACATGCTCCCGTCGGTCACCCAAGTCATTGCCCAGACCGACGTTATCCGGTACATGCTTACCCGACCAATCGTCAAAGGCCGAATTGGGAAGTGGACAATGGCGTTGTCCGAATTTAGTTTGCAGTACGTGCCGCAGAAAGCTGTGAAGGGACAGGCGTTGGCCGATTTCCTTGCTCAGCACCCTTCGCCTTATGGTTTCGGGGATGCTGACGTCGAAATCGGCATGGTGGTGACCCGCGACAACTATTGGACGATGTATTTTGATGGTTCCAGTACTTCGTCTTCGGCCGGCGCGGGCATCGTCATTCAATCTCCTCACAACGATCGCTGGTATTTTTCGCTCAAACTGGATTTCGAGTGCACCAATAATCAGGCCGAATACGAGGCTCTTGTCATTGGTCTTGGCCTCCTTCTTGACCTTCGAGCCACTCGTGCCCTCGTCCTCGGTGATTCTGAACTCGTGATTAACCAAATTAATGGGTCTTTTCGTTGCATGAGTTGTACTCTGGCGCCCTACCACATGGTCGCCAGCTATTTGGCCGAGTCTTTTGACGGTATTACATTCGAGCATATTTCTCGGGTTCATAATACCGACGCAGACGAGTTGGCTCAGATCGCCTCCGGTGCTCAACTCATGGGGGGCAAGCTAGGCCGGGAGATACCAATATTACGACAGCTATACCCGGCCTTGGTTAATCAGCAAATCCTCCGTCGAGACAATGTGATCCGCACCAGGGTCATGTCCTTGCCTTCGTTGTTGGATCGGCAGGACTCTATAGAAATTTGCGCGGCCGAGGCTATACCAGATGATTGGAGGAAACCCATTATGCAGTACCTTGATAATCCTAACGGGACACATAGTCGCAGGACACGGGTTCACGCCATGAACTATGTCACGTACCAGAACGAGTTGTACCGAAAGGGCGAAGATGGTTTGTTACTGCTATGCCTCGGCCCCCAAGAGAGTGCTCGGGCGATCGCAGAGGTTCATGAAGGGGTATGCGGAGCTCACCAATCTGGACGGAAAATGCGATGGCTACTCCGACGACACGGCTATTTTTGGCCGAAAATACTGAAAGATTGTATCGAGTTTGCACGAGGATGCGTGCAGTGCCAAATCCATGGGCCTATACAAAGGGTCCCGGCCGAATCACTACATTCGGTCATTAAGCCGTGGCCGTTTAGAGGATGGGCCATGGACGTAATCGGCAAAATCACGCCGACTTCTGGAGCTGCTAAGCATGCATGGATAATAGTCGCAACTGATTACTTTACTAAGTGGGTCGAAGCAAAATCATATGCCGAGTTAACATCTAAAGAAGTTTGCGACTTCGTGGAGGAACACATTGTGACTCGGTTCGGTGTACCAGAAACAATCATAACCGACAATGGAACAATCTTCACAGCCGAAAGGTTTAAAGAATACACGGCAAATTTGAACATTCGGTTGGAGCAGTCCACACCGTATTATCCACAGGCGAATGGGCAGGCCGAAGCAAGTAATAAAGTGTTGATCGGCATCCTCGAAAAAATAATAAAAGACAGGCCTGGCATGTGGCATTTGAAGTTGAACGAGGCATTATGGGCATACCGAACGTCGCCCCGATCGGCGACTGCAACAACCCCATACGCATTAACCTACGGACACGATGCAGTGCTACCAGTCGAGTTGAGCATAAATTCGTTGCGATTAATTGAACAAAGTAGTTTGTTTAGCGCCGAATACAATCAGTCCATGAGACAGGAACTAGAAGATTTGGAAGAAGCGCGACTTGACGCGTATAACTTACTAGTGGCGCAAAAACAGATTGCCGAGCGAGCCTATAATCAAAAGGTGCGACAGAAAACGTTCGGCGAGGGTGAATTGGTATGGCAAACGGTGTTGCCCGTAGGACTAAAAGATCCTAGGTTCGGCAAGTGGTCGCCGAATTGGGAAGGGCCGTTCATTGTGCATAAAGTATACGGTAAAGGGGCGTATCATCTTAAAGATCGGACTGGTGTGATTCACAAATTACCGATTAATGGGAAGTTTTTGAAGAAATACTATCCAGTTACTTGGGAAATGCGTGAGTAAAAAATCAATCCATTAAAATTGATAAGTATTTACAAATGAGTAGGACGGTTGGTTTACATTCTAATACATTCAAGGAGACGAGGGAAGAAGAGTGCTGAGCAGAGCTTTCAATTCCAACCACCGCACGTCGGCCATGATGACTTCGGCTTGCCGATTCTTTTTGTCTAGCCTCAGGCGCTCGACCCGCTTTTTGGCCGCCGCATACTCAGTTAGGCGATCCTTCCCGCCTGACTCGAAGTCCCTCGCAAGTTCAGAAGCAATGACCGACCGGCGTTTTGTTAGTTCGGCCATCTGACGGTCGAGCTCGGCTAACGCTTCTCCTTTTGCCCGTAGATCGTCAATCTTCGGACGGAGGGTGTCTTGAACGGCCGTGGCGGCTTGCAGGTCCTGTTCGGCCTTCAGAGCAGTCTGGAAGATGCCAAATGTCTCCCGAACGCGCTCCAAAGCAGACGATGCCCGAACAATGGCATCTCCGCTTAGGCGACCGTCGGCCCCAAGGTCGTTCAGACACACGCCGAGCAGATCAAGACCGTTGCGCTCAAGTACTTGCGATGAAGAGAGCGACAGGACTTCTCGCAACTGGGTTAGGGCGCTTGGATCGGCAGCCTCAGTTGGAGCGACCGAAGGGCCGGACTCTGCAGTCGTACTGGAGAGGAGAGCTTTGAATTCAACCTCCCATGAAGCCTGCACGAATAAACAAGGTTAAGCTTAAAGGAAGTCATGACAAGAATAGCAAGAAGGTGTCGTTTTTTAACCTGCTGAGAGGAGACCTCGGCCATGTCCCCAGGGTCGTTGCTCGAACCTAAAGAACTCAATGGCCGAGCCCAGTGTCTCAGATTGCTTCTCACTTCACGAGGCCGATGGAAGTTATCTACGTTTGATGGCCACTGAGGCGGCCATGAAATATAGATAACGCCCTTCGGCGCATAGAATTGACGGTGAAAAGAATGTACAGGCACCTGACATTTAGTTTTTCCTTGTTTAGAATTCTAAAGCAGAAAAGCAATCAGGAGGAAAATTGAAGGTACTTACAAAAGCCGAGGTAACCTCTTGTGGAGGGATGTGGAAGCCTTGGTCTTGAGGATGGATCGGCGATTCCGCCGTGGCCTCGGGTTCCTCGAGCAGGCGTTTGCCACGGTCGGCTGCCGATGGGCCGATTGGCGCAGCTGCTTCAGTGGAGGCAGGGACGCCCTGGTCTTGAGAAGGAACGAGAGGTTCGGCCGCCGGGGTCGGTTCCTCGACCGTGTGTTTGCCACGATTAGCCGAGGAGGGGCTGGGTTGAACCGCCATCTCGGATACTGGAAGAGTTCGTTGACGAGTAGGATGACGACGCGCCAGCGGGACCTCGTCGCTCCCCTCACTCTCTTCCAGCACGAAGACCGTGGGCTTTGGATTCTTGGGAGAGTTTTCCTCGGTCGTAGGAACCGCCTGGTGTGAGACAGGTGCCTTCTCGACAGAGGGAGGTACGACTGATTCGCCGGCCACAGAAGCAGGCCGCGCTGGGATCGTCTCTATGGCCGAAGCCGGTTGTTTCTTGACCCCAGAATGGCCGGCGGCGGGAGAAGGGGAAGCACTGGGAGTCGTCGTGTGGCTGGAAATAACGTGGATCTCCCGTGCACCTTTCTTCGCCAGTTGCTTGACCCGCTTGGCAGGCGGGGAAGGCTTGATAGCCGGCCCGACCTCTTGGCGAGGCCGTTTGGTCAGCCCGGCCCTACCAGCAGGTTTGTCTTTTTTGGCCACGACCGATTTTTTCCCGGCCATAGCAGCGGCAACTACCTCTGTCTTTCTCAAAGGCCGACTACCTAAAAGGATAAAGACAATTCAGTAAGGCGTACAACAGGCAAGGTTGAAGAAAAAGGGGGAATTGAACAACTACCTTGAGAATGGGGGGCCGGGGCTTTCTTAGGTCGGTTACCGAAGAGCCTGTTTAGTACATCCTCGACCGGCGTACCGAAGAACTCTTGAGTGTAATTTTCCCACCACTCACCGAAGGTGTCAGTGCAATGGGTTTCTGGGGTGGCCGGTCGTAGGCGAAATCTTTGGCAGTACTCTTGAAACTCCTTCGCGGCAGTCCTGCACTCGTTCTCTGAAGAGCGAGGCTCGCGTCCGCGGCTCAATACTGTGCGGGAAGAGAGAAGGGGGACGGGACAGCCCTGAAGATAGCCGAGCTGACGGGCAAGGAAGTTCGGATGGTACACTTCCCACCCCGACCGTTTCCCGTCACAGCCGAGAGGAAGGTCGCGAGCAAGCACGAACGACCCCCAGGTTCGGCGAAGAGCGGCGTCCTCCTCTGCCGCCCACGTAGAGGTAGGCAGTTTGATGGAGGGGGGGTAATCACGACGACGACAAATCAGGAATTCGTCGCTTGTAAGATCGTCAAGGGCAAAGAGGTACCTAAACACCTCTTCGGCCTGATGAGGAGGCGTTGGTCGGGAGGCTAGCTGAGGACCAAGAGCCTCTGTTGCTGAGAAATCAGCTATAGCCGGCCGAAGGGAGGCGAAGTACACCTGCAACCAGAGCTGGAAGACCCAAAGAGGGCCATTCTGGTGGGGGTCCACCGTGTGGAGAGTCGCCTCGGCCAGGCAACGGAAGAGGTGGGCAAGAATATTAGAACTCAGCGCCAGGACGCGACCACTGGCCAGGGCTTCGGCCACTGGCATATTCTCGACCAAACATTTGTTTGATTTGGTACAACAAATGTATTTATTGTACCAGTAGAAGAGGAAGGCTTCATGCTCTCCTTCTCGCAGGTCCTCTTCCCCTCGACCGGCGAAGTGAAGGTAGAGGGTGTTGTAGTTGAGAAAGTTCTTGTGGAGCTTCTGTATTTCATCCCTCGACGGGATGTGACCGTCACTATTCAGGGTCTCGAAGGCTCGACGGTCGAAGAGCGTCTTCAGATCGATATTCGACGGGTGCCCGGAGAGGGTCGCGTCGATAGGGATCCCGGTGGCCGAGGTCCCCAAAATGGCGGTGATGTCCAGGATGGTGGGACCAATGGGACCAAGGGGAAGGACCATTGTGTTGGTGGCTGAGCACCAGAAGCATAGAGCGGCTAGGAGCAGCTCCTTGTCAGGGACAATGTCCATCGACCAAAGGAGGATGGCGTCGTAGATGCCCAGGATTTTCCATTTTTCGCCGAAGAGCCGTTCCATTCGGACAACCCAGGTCGCCCAGGTGGTGGTCGTCGAGGGCCAGGAGCCTTGGGGCTTTGCCGCCTCCCATCTCGACCATTCGAACCCTTGGAGCAAGGGTGTAAGGTAGTGTTCCTGGAGAAGACCAGTGATGGTCGGCGGGATTGTTGCCTTGAAGAGAGGACCCAGGATTTGGTGGACGGTGCTCATGTCGTTCTCGAACCGTATATTCTTGATCGAGCTCCGATCAAGGATCTTCTGATGCTGGTCGCATTCCCGGGAAAGCTTGGAGATGAAGGAGGCCATTGTAAAAGCACAGCGTAAGGAGGTTTTTGGGTTGGGGATTTGAGGACGAAAGCTTGGAATGGAGGAATGCACTTGAGAGCAAGAGCAGAGAATTTTGGGAAGTTTGAGAGCGTAAAAGTACAAATGAGGAAATTTCGGTATTTATAGAGTTGTGGGGGGAAGAGCAATCGTTCGAAATTCAAAACAAAGGGCAAAATCGACCAAAGGAATTGTTGATCATGATGAACATTTGGGAAATGCGGTTGAGAAGACCGAAGGTTTTAGGGTTTTGGGGGCGCACGATTGCGTGTGACGGCTAAATTAATGACGAAAAGACGGTTCGACGACCGCACGATGACAAATGGGCTCACGGACTGAGGTAGTGGCTCGCGGATTGAGATAGTGGTCATGATAGGCAAGACAGTTCAGGCTGCCGCACGCCTTAGACGTCATTATGTGGGATTGGCCATATTAGAGGACGCCACTTGGTGAGTAGGTTAGCAGGATCAAGATCGTGCGATCGTGCTCAATAAATGCGCCTTGGAACTCGGGTATGAGGATTCTGAGTGGTAGATTCGCTTCTTCAAGGCCGGAACTCGGCCGAAGATTGCAGGCCGAGGACCTCAGAAGCGAGGGGGCAATGTTTGGGCCCAAAATAATAGTTTGGGCCGAGTGTAGAACCATTCTCGGCCCGGAAGGCCTTGCGACAAGAAGACCATGGATCGTTCAGCTTATGGGCTTCCAAACCTAGGCCGGTTAGGTCAAAATGCAATGACAAGCCGAGTCCTGATACAATAGGGATTCTCGGCAGGATTAACAACCTAGAAGCGGATAGGGCTCGAATAAGGACTAGGTTCACAATCCTAATAAAAACAGGACTGGTCGAGGTGATATTGATCCGGAGAGGGAAAACCTAGTCCGAATAGGATTCTATCTCAGATTCGGGGTCCAGTGCTATAAATAGCGGAAGCTGTGCATCAGGAAAAGCCCCCACAAAATCAATACAAAATTGCCCTGCGCAAACTCTCACAACTTGAGATCTTTTTCTTTTCCTTTTTCGCTGACACATCTTCCGTTGGCATCAACAGCACTGTGGAAGCAACCGGTGATATCTTAAGTCGGCATAGATAGCTCTGTCACCGTAGAGTCGGTCGGTCTCGCAGTATCTTCCGTTGGCATCAACAGCACTGCGGCGAGAACGGTCGATTACCTATCCAAGTCTCGGTCGAGAAGGGTTTTCGAATCCTTGTTGGTCGAGGTCATCTCATTAGCCTTCTCGGCAAGGTGAGGTGTCACAGTTATTACATTCGGCACATTGCAAGTCGAATTCGGTTCGTGAACTTTGTAAGAAATAGCAGCCTTGTCTTCAGGCTCGAGAACCCAAGAGGCCGAGACGTGTTCCTTTCTCGGCCGCAATCGCAAGACGCAGAAGTCAGTAGCGCGACCCAACGCAGCATCATCAAATTTACTCCTCGGCCGAGCCCCGGCCGACGAGTTGGCACGCCCGCAATCACCGAAGGACGTAGTTAGCTTAGAATATACTTGGCCTGCGCGCCACGTAGGCTTTGTAATTTCTAGGGTCAACACAACCATATAATCGTTTTCTGGCCTGGAGATGGGGAAATACCCCACTAGATGAAGGTCGGATGTGTGGGAACAAGAATTTAATCAAACTGCTGGAAGAAGCAAAGGCAGCTCAGTTGACAGAATTCCCTTACTGTGCTCAAGAAATCACAGGTATAGACAAACTCTTATATTTTCTTTGTGACCCTTTAGTTTGTTTTCTCCTCTGAAATTTGAGAGAAGATCTAGAAAGAAAATTATAACAATAGGAAGGTTTTACACTTCGGTCAGATGTTAATACCGTTAAGTAAAAAAACACCGAGGAGATGACGGTATAGGATGATGAATGTTATGATTTAACGAATTAGTTATGTCTTCACTGATATAGATCATGGACTTGGAATATGAATTTTTTATTTTTTTTTCGCTATTGTTACTCGAACAAACAATAATAAGGGATTTCGTTATGAATTTTTTTTTCGCTTGCGAAGGCCTCATGAATGTTCCTGTACATGACGGCTTGTACTTACAGTTATCATTGTAAGTTGATACGAAATTTCTGTTGCAACGTGCAGATAAAATGCACCCAAAGAAGTGCACGGTGTACCCTTTCCACCCATGGGAAAGCAGAGAAGGAAGGAGACCTGGAATCGTGTTATGGGTACCGAGTACCATTGGAGAGCTCATCGGAACAGCAGGAGAGCAACTGGAGTTTTCATCGAGTGGTTCCGGTATAATATTAACAGAAGATGCAGGTAAAATTCTTGACGTGGACTTGATAAATGATGGTCAGAAGCTGTATTTGGTCAGTGAGACACATTTTACATAAACATTGTGGTCATTCGATAGTTTTATTTTGTATATAGTCCTTGTATCATTTTGTAAAACGTCTGCATTAGGTGTAAGCATAACGACTAAAATGCATCGTTTTGGGTTAATTTCCAACAGAGAACGAAAGAGTGAAGTGCAAAGACAGCATTTGATTCTTTCGTTACTAGGTGAATTCTGAATTTTAAGAATCTAAGTGACTGTTGGATCAGTAATCTGGTTGGTTTGGGACGAAAATGTAGTGGTATGGTTGGTTGTCCTCCGACAAACGAACCCAACCACATCAGTCGAGAGATTCTCACATGTCAGTGGAAATATTTTGCTGAAATCTACGACATCCATCACGTGACAATCATGAGTGTTGTACACTTGTAAGATGTTATCCCATAAACTAAAGCATTATATCTCACTAAAGTAACAGATGATTCTGTACTGCTACTAGTGTACAAGATGAGAGAGAACAACTCAGGTTCTGGATGCTCGAGAGAGTTTTGAGTTAATCAATCACTAAAATCAACATGCACAGGGTTTATAGCTTTAGTTGGTTAGGATAATTTATTCCTCTAACCGAGACGAGAACTCTCTTGAAACCAATATATTGTCCCAATACCACCAATGCCAAGATAATTGTCATATGTTCAAATAGTAGGCATCGTTCGCCACCACATAGTGACATTAATTTTAAGAGAGAATCTCTCCTAACTGAGTTCCCGAGTTCAAGTCTATCTTTAAATATTCTTTGCATAAAGAAAAGTCACTAAAACCAACTTGTAATTTCTCAGAAACAATCAATGACATACAAATAACGTTATTGAAAAATTGGCCAAAACGATAATTTTTCAAATTATCGCGTCGTTATCAATTGAAACTTGCTAGTATTGCTCGACAACTCGGAGCGTCACTAAGAAGAATAAGTACTCTATTATTGCATTATTTGTTTCTTTTTCTACTAAGGGTCCATTTGGGTGGCTTGACATTTCAAATTACATCGAATTTTCCCAACTTGTTGAAAAATTGACTTAAAAATAACGCAACTCTTCACTGCACTCTCCACTATAAATTTAAGCTGTTCTTTAATCCAATTATTCTACAAATTAAACAAGGTCGAGCAACTGTTTATTAACTATCTACTAAGCTATGAAAATCAGACAAGCTGCAATTGTATGCTCCTCTCTTCCCCTTGTGGGCACTCTTTTTCGCCTCTGCTTCTCGTCTCTGCAAGAGGCGCTTTCGATTTCTGGAGACAAGGAGAAGAATGAAGCCGAGGATCAAAATGTCGATGTTGCTTCTGATCCAAGTAACACAACAGCCCAGATGCATTTCCGGCAACTTCAACACTTAAGAACAGCTTGATCATAATGTTGTTGAGTGCCCATATTAATCAAGGGTATGATAAGGGAGAACTCTTCTTTTTGTATTTTACTTGTTCTTGCTTATAACGCGTGGATTAGTAACAATTTCCTACAAATTAGAATCAATCTGTGGTTTTAAAAAGCTGGGAAATTTTTAAGCATGGTTTGAAGGGTGGTTTTTTTGT
This sequence comes from Malus domestica, assembly GCF_042453785.1. Lineage (NCBI taxonomy): Eukaryota > Viridiplantae > Streptophyta > Magnoliopsida > Rosales > Rosaceae > Malus > Malus domestica. The sequence goes on along the minus strand of NC_091669.1, from coordinate 32,915,132 downwards.
TAATATCCAAAGTTAAGGCAAAAACGAAATGAAGAGGAAAAAAACATGTAGAAGGAATTTGACTCGCTCGAGTTGGGGGATCTTTGGTGATCATTTGAGACCATGGTTCAGAATTGGAGGTTACAGTGCTAATATATAATTTATGCTAGATTCTTGTTTGCGCACCCACCTTATATTCGCACTATGTGAATAGAATTCTAAAAGAAAGATTGAAGGCAGAAACATGAAATTCAGAAGATAGAACAATTAATCTTTTTTTTTAAATTTACACACTTTGGCCCCTCGCGTTCAAAATATTCAGGCTCATTTGTATATGTGCTTCGTACACACCATTCATCTGCAAAAAGGTGCCTTCAAAGGGATTGAAGACCGTTTCATAACTATTTTGTTTTTACATTTTGTGTTGAGATATATATGAGAAAAGTATATGGGAAAAAGGAGAGATGGAGGAGGGTGATGGGAGAGAGGGAAATTGAAATAAAGAATGAACGAAAGAAGAATCTCGAAAGTGAAAACAGTTCAACAAAGATTTTTGTTTTTTAATTTTAGTTCTCATTATGTGTGCCTTTCCCTTTACATTTCTAATACATCTTTGCTCATCATCCTTCATCCACTCTTCATTATGCATGAAATAAAAAGATAATGCTTAAGTGGTTTTGTGAAGACCAATTGATTGTTTTGGTGCCAAATAGGGATTTTTATCACAATCGTCACTATGATTTGCGAAAAATGTACATTTACTCCTTTGTGTTTCAAATCGATTAATGTCTTTTATGAATGTTGGCGGCACAACAATCAGAGAGAACAATTTTATTGAAAACAAAATAAAGAACACTATACAAGATAAAAATATCAACAGTTTAATAAAACAAAATTTGAACAATGAATTTGTAATGAACTTTTTTGCGCATATAGAAGCTTGTGGACTTGTCATTTCTGATATTTGAACTTTAGATATCTCGCCACAAATGAAGAAGAATACTACTAAACCGTAATATTAAGTGACAACTTAAAAACCATGTTAATTTTAACGATAAAACAAATGTTCATTTCCTAAGAAACATGGGTATTTCCCAAAGTGAGTGCCCAAAAAGAATCTGTTCATACTTGATACCCTCATGTAGATGATGTCTAAAATACCCATATCGCATGATCACTTCACACAAGCCTCAAGGGAAAGAATTGGCTGGTAAAACTTGTAATTATTTCTCAGCAGGAGGCGCATTATCGTAAATCTGCTCACACTCCATTTCAAGCGGGAAAATTGTATACCCGAGAGCTCAGAAGGCATAGCCTGAAAGTTGTAACAGACAAACGCCCACTCTATAACAAACTTCTTCAGGTCATTATTGATTTTTCAAGAACGCAGAGTCTTGGAGGAGAGAGAAAGAGAGAATTAGAGAGAGAGAGAGGGAGAGCTAAAGCTGGAAGCTTGAAACTTGAAGTGATCACCATGTCAATCCCAATCCTTGAAGCTTGCAAGAAGAAGAAGCAAAGGCCAAAGATTTTCGGGATGCATTCATTCTGCGATCCTGGTTACTCGAACAAACAATAACAAGTTATGTCTGCACCGATATAGGTCATGAATTTGGAACAGGAAATATCTTCATCAGCTTTTGTTACTCGAACAAACAAAAGCAAAAAGTAGAGGTTCATGGATAGGAAATATCTCCAACAAAGTCTCCGTTGTAGCCAAATGAGGAAAACAGATTACTGAATAATTGATTTTTCTAGTAAGTTATTTTGCCATGTTTTATCTCTAGATGAAAAAGAAGCAAAAGAAAATAGGTTAACATCGCTTGCGAAGGGCGTAATCAACATTCCTATACATGACACCTTGTACTTACATTTAACATGATAAGTTGAAATGAAATTTCTGTTGTGTGTTCCGAGTACCATTGGAGAGCTCATCAGAACAGCGGGAGAGCAACTGGAGTTTTCATCGAGTGGCTCCGGTATAATATTAACAGAAGATGCAGGTAAATTCTTGATGTGGATTTGATAAATGATGGTCAGAAGCTGTATTTGGTCAGTGAGACCCATTTTACATAAACATTTTGGTCATTCCATAGTTTTATTTTGTATAGTCCTTGTATCATTTTGTAAAACATCTGCATTAGGTGTAAGCATAACGACTAAAACGCATCGTTTTTGGGTTAATTTCCAACAGAGAACGAAAGAGTGAAGTACAAAGACAGCATTTGATTCTTTCGTTACTAGGTGAATTCTGAATTTTAAGAATCCAAGCGACTGTTGGATCCATGATCTGGTTGGTTTGGTACGAAAATGTAGTGGTATGGTTGGTTGTCCTCCAACAAAGGAACCCAACCACATCAGCCGAGAGATTCTCACATGTCACTGGAAATATATTGCTGAAATCTACGGCACTCATCATGTGACAGTCACGTGTGTTGTAAACTTGTAAAATGTTATCCCACAAACTAAAGCATTTTATGTCACTAAAATAACATATGATTCTGTACTACTACTAGTGTACACGATGAGAGAGAACAACTCAGGTGATGGATGCACGGAATTTATAGCTCAGTTGGTTAAGATAATTTATTCCTCTAATTGAGGATAGAAGGTCTCTTGAACCCGCTATATTGTTCCAATGTCAGCACATGTCATAGATGACTAATATTTTCAAATAGTAATCATCTGTCTGTTAGTCACGGCATTCATGGCATAATATCACCGATTTTAAGAGAATCTCTCCCAACTGAGTTCCCGAGTTCAAGTCTTTCTTTAAATATTCTTTGCAAGCAGAAAAGTCACTAAAATCAACTTGTAATTTCTCTGAAACAATCAACGACGTACAAAAAAAGTTAATAGAAATTGGCCAAAACGATTATTTTTCAAATTACTGCATCATTATCAATTGAAACTACCTATTATTGCTTGACAGCTGTGAGCGTCACTAAGAAGAATATATACTCTATTAGTGCATTCTTTATTTCTTTTTCTACTAAGGGTCCATTTGGGTTGCTTGAAATTTCAAATTACATAGAATTCTCCCAACTTGCTTACTTACCACGTGAATTCTCCCAACTTGCTCATCACGTTTGTCACTTGCTTGTCACGTCTGTCGTTAAAATTGACATAAAAAGAACGCAACTTTTCACTGCACTCTCCGCTATAAATTTAGCAAAACATGATACCGCATAATTTCCAAGTTAAGCTGTTCTTTAACTCTTTACTATCTAAGCTATGAACATCAGACAAGCTGCAATTATATGCTCCTCTATTCCCCTTGTTGGCACTCTTGTTCGCCTCTTTTTCTCGTCTCTGCAAGACGCGCTTTCGATTTCTGGAGACAATGCGAAGAAAGAAGCTGAGGATCGAAATGCTGTTGTTGCTTCTGATCCAAGTAACGCAACAGCCCAGATGCACTTGCGGCAGCTTCAACACTTAAGAACAGCTTGATCATAATGTTGATGAGTGCCCGTACTAGTCAAGGGTACGATTTTTAGGGAAGATTTCTTCTTTTTGTGTTTTACTTGTTTATGCTTATACCGTGTGGATTAGTAACAATTTCCTACAAATTAGAATCAATCAGTGGTTCTAAAAAGTTGGGAAAATTTATGCATGGTATAAAGGGTGGTTTATTTTTTAATATCTGAAGTTAAGGCAAAAACGAAATGAAGAGAAAAAAACATGTGTGGAAGGAATTTGACTCGCTTGAGTTGGGGATCTCTGGTGATCATTTGACCATGGTTCAGAATTGGAGGTTACAGTGCTAATATTTCATGCTCAAGTCCTATTTTTTTACTCACCTTATATTCACACACTAAACAAATTCTAAACGAAAGATTGAAGGTAGAAACATGAAATTCAGAAGATAGGACAATTAAACTAACGAGCAACATCTTCTCTTAGATGTTAGTTTTTTTTTTTTTAAACTTACACACTTTGGCCCCTCGTGTTCAAAACATTCAGGCTTATTTATAAATGCATCATACACAATATTCATCTGCAAAAAGGTGCTCTTTAAAGAGATTGAAGGCTGTTTCATAACCATTTTGTTTTTACATTTTGTGTTTGAGATATGGAAGAATGTATATAGGAGAAAGGAGGGATGAAGGAGGGTGATGGGAGAGGTAAAAAAAATAAAGAATAAACGAAAATAGAATCTCTAAAGTGAAAACAATTCAATTAACATATTTTTGGTTTTGGTTTTAACCGAATAACATCTTCAAACTCCACGAATTGAATTCTAAAAGAAAGATTGAAGGGAGAAATATGAAATTCAGAAGATAGGACAATTAGTTGGTGAAATTAACCGAATAACATCTTCTCTTAGAATTCTTTTTTTTTTAAAACTTACACACTTTGGCCCCTCGTGTTCAAAACATTTAGGCTCATTTGAATATGTGCTTCATACACAACATTACGATGAAATTGGAATTCCACCATAAAACCAATTGACAATATGGGGAGTAGCTCAAGACCATATAAGCACATATCAAACCTTGTCCCTCACCGATGTGGGATAATTCTTAACACGCCCCCGCACGTGTGGCGGATTTTCAAGCCTACACGTGGACAACAACTGGGTGACGTGGAGCGTGTGTGGCTGTTTGGCTTCACATGAGGACAACCCGCTTTGATACCATGATGAAATTGGGATTCCACCATAAAACCAATTGGCAATATGGGGAGTAGCCCAAGACCATATAAGCACATAGCAAACCTTGTCTCTCACCGATGTGGGACAACTCTCAACACATTCATCTGCAAAAAGGTGCTCTTCAAAGAGATTGAAGGCCGTTTGATAACTATTTCATTTTTACATTTTGTATTGAGATATCTGTGAGAAAAGTATATGGGGGAAAAGTATATGAGAAATGAGAGATGAAGGAGGGTGATGGGAGAGAGGGAAAGAAATAAAGAATGAACGAAAACAGAATCTCCCAAAAGTGAAAACAATTCAACGAAGTTTTTTGGATTTTTAACTTTAGTTTTCATTATATGCACCTTTTCCTTTACATTTCTTATGCATCTTTGCTCATCATCCTTCATCCACTCTTCTTTATGCATGAAATAAAAACATGATGCTCAAGTGGTTTCGTGAAGACCAATTGAATGTTTTGGTGCCAAATAGGGATTTTAATCACAATCGTCACTATGATTTGCAAAAAATGTACGTTTAGTTCTTTGTGTTTCAAATCGATTAATGTCTTTTATGAATGTTGGTGGAACAACAATCAGAGCGAACAATTTTATTGAAAACAAAATAAAGAACACTATACAAGATAAAAATATCAACAGTTTAATAAAACAAAATTCGAACAATGAATTTGTAATGAACTAACATTTTGGTGCATGTAGAGGCTTGCATACTCATCATTTTTTTATTTTTGAACTTCAGACATCTCGTCATAAATGAAGAAGAATGTTATTAAACCGTAGTATTAAGTGACAACTTAAAAACATGGATATTTCCCAAAGTGAGTGCCCAAAAAGAATCTGTTCATACTCGATACCCTCATGTGGATGATGTCTAGAATACTTAAATGACTAAAATACCCATATCAGATGATCACCTCTAGACCTGGCATTCGTGTCGTGTTTTCTGTGTTCTTGTTGTTTTCGTGTCATACCTGATATCTTAACGGGTCGTGTCGTGTAATACCCGTTAAAATAAATGGGTAAAATGACCCGATAATATTAACAGGTAATATGACCCGACCTGTTACCCGTTAAGGAAAATGTATTTTAAACCAATAAATAATCAAATGAAAAACATAATACTAAAAAAGTATGTACATACCATATTGTCACATCCAAAACATAAAACACATTTTTCTTTTAGGTATATTTTCACTTACCTAAAGTCTTTAATAGTTTTTTAATTAATGTAGAAGTGTAAAAAAAATATAGAAAAAATATATAAACGCTTGTAATGACAAGCTTTACAACTTTCATGAAGAGCTTAACTTCAAAATTCGCCACTATAATCATATAAATCATAGATCAAAATTTAACCGTTGATTGTTGTTTACATTTACGCTTCATTGTTCTCATCAAATTTTGTTTTTTTAGATTTTCTTTTTTGAAAACTTGATCTATTAGAGGATGCAGGAAGATGAACAGTTTGGATAGTTGATATTATATTCGGAGTTTTACAGTTAGTGAAAATATTGCTTGATGTTTATAAAGTTTCTACAAACTATATGACATCGACTCATATTTCAGTTAACCGTAAATATCGAAACGTGATATCAAAGATCTGAACCGTTCATCTTGTTACATCCGCCATATGATCATGTTTTCAAAAAAGAAAATTTAATAAATGGAATTCAGTAAGAAGAATAAAGCGTAAATGACAATCAACGGTTAAATATAAATTTAAGGTTTATGAATTATAGTGTTGGATTTCGAAGCTGACCCCTTCATGAAAGTTGTAAAGTTTGTCACTATGAGTGATTGTATTTTTTTTTTTTTTACATTTTTTACACTTCTACAATAATTATTATTAATTTTATTAATTTTCCCTCAAATAAAAAACATTATTCATGAAGGTTTGGAGGATTTTAAAAATCTAAACGATAATGTAAGTGTAACCATTATTTACTCGTGAAGGAATAATGATGAATCACGAGTGTTTATATATTCTTTCACATTTTTCATACTTGTATGTATGTCTTCTTAGTTATTGCCTATACAAATACTATATTAGTTTATTTTAATTTTGGACAACAACATGTTAAGTAAAATTTATCCTAGTAATGATAATATGAAACTCTCATAATAAAAATAAATAATGATATAGAATAATAATACAAAACTATATATTTAATATAGAATATATTGTATATATTAATATGGCTATTATATTTTATAATAAATCTTTTAGTAATTAAACTTTAAAATTATCAAAATAATTTTTTTTCTTAACGGGTCGAAACAGGTTACCCACGTGTATATTAACGGGTTCTTAACGGATCACTCGATAATGACCCAATAAATTATCGTGTTGACCCGAAATCCATTATTTCGTGTCGTATCAGAAACTGACAGGTCTAATCACCTCACACAGGCATCAAGGGAAAGAACGGGCTGGTAAAACTTGTAATTATTTCTCAGTAGGAGGAGCATTATTGTAAATCTGCTCACTCTCCATTTCGAGCGGGAAAATTGTTTACCCGAGAGCTCAAACGGCAGGGCCTGAAAGTTGTAACAGACAAACGTCCCCTCTATAACAAACTTCTTCAGGTCGTTATTGATTTTTCAAGAACGCAGAATCTTGGAGGAGAGAGAAGGAGAGAGAGAGAGAGAGAAAGGGAGAGCTAAAGCTGGAAGCTTGAAACGTGAAGTGATCACCATGTCAATCCCAATCCTTGAAGCTTGCAAGAAGAAGAAGCGAAGGCCAAAGATTTTCGGGTTGCAATCATTCTGCGATCCCGGTTGCCCGATCAGTCTCATTGGTCCGTTTCGCGATAACATTCGATTCTTCCTTCAAGAATGTGCCCAGCGTGAAGATTACACTGTGCGGGGAATGCCGATTTGGTGCACTCTTCTTGTGCACGACAATAGAAGCTTGGTTGTCCCTCTTTACACCATTGAAGAGGACGTCAAGACCTCTGAAGAACCCTTCTGTGACCAATGCCGATGCACAGGTTAAAACCCCAATTTCTTTTTCGTATAATTTGATCGTTTCTTTGATTTCTGAATTGGGTTTCTGCAAACTTCTGTTTAGGGTCAGGAATTGGTCGTTGGTGTTCCAAGATTTGCTTATATTTCTTCAATTCATTGTTTCTTTCAAGTAGGTTTGGCTAAAGAACTCGACTTTCTCTGTTGAATTGTGATTTTTTCTTTGATTTCTGAATTGGGTTTTTCTTTCTTCAAGTGGGGTATACTATAGAACTCGAATTTGTGTACTGTAATGTGATCGTTTCTTTGATTTCTCGATTGGGTTTCTTGAGTTCTTTCTCTTAGGGCTATAAATTGGTCAAATTTGTTTCAAGAATTGCTTATCTTTAGCTTTGTTCCCCGGTTTTCCAATTGGGGTTCTGCTACTTTGATGTTGAAAAGTTTGGTTGAAAAATTTGATGCTGGTTGCTGGACGTAGTTGTTGGATTCTACTTTGATGGTGAATGCAGAACCTGGACCATTTCTAACTTCTTCCTTCTTGGAAAGGAAGATAAGTTAGAAAATTTGTCTCCCTATATACCCTAGAAACAATTCCTAATTCTGTCATTCCACCATGTTAATTGAGTTACATTTTTCCTAGAAACCAATGCCGTGACTTATAGATTTCTTATCCAAGTAGGGGATTGTCGTGGTTAATGTAAGTCAAATTGAGCGTATTAGTAACTAAATGAACTTACTACTATCTTTAGCTTTGTTCCTTGGTTTTCCGAGTGGGGTTTTTGCTACTTTGCTGTTGGATTTTGGAATTGGATGTTGGTTGAAGTTTTTGGTTGAAAAACTTGATGTTGTTGCTAGATGTAGTTGGAATCTGCGGAATGCAGAACCTGGAAAATGTCTACACACTTTCCTTCTTGGAAAGTAACCTAAGTTAGACAATTGGTTTCCCACCCTATAATAATTCTTAATTCTATCGTTCCGTTATGGTAATTGAGTTGCAGTTCCCTTTCTTAGAAACGAATTCAATGACATTGATTTCTTTATCCACATAGAGTATTATTACAATTAAATTAAATGTACTAGTAACTAAACGAACAACTTGCTGCTTGGCCGGCTGTTCTTAAATGAGAAATCATGAAGACAACAATTTAGCTTTGTTCCTCGGTTTTTCAATTGGGGTTTCTACTACTTTGGTGTTCGATTTGGATATTTGTTGAAAATTTTTATGTTGGTTGCTGGATGTAGTTATTGGATTCTGCAGAATGCATAATCTGGAAAATTTGAAACTCCTTCCATCTTGGAAAGGAACCAAAGTTAGGAAATTGGTTATGGATTTCTCAGACAAGTAGAATATTGTTATGGTTAATATAAATCAAACGAATGTACTAGTAACTAAATGACCAACGTGCTACTTATCTTTAGCTGCGTTCCTCAATTTTCGAGTGGGGTTTCTGCTACTTTGGTGTTGGATTTTGGAATTGGATGTTGGTTAAAAATTTTGGTTGCAAAATTGGATTTTGGTTGAACATAGCATAGCAAGTTGCTGGATTAAATTGTTGGAATGCAGAATTCAGAAAATTTGTAACTCTTCCTTTTTGGAATGGAACCATAGAAAATTTGTAACTCTTCCCTAATTCTGTCGTTTGATTTCTTTAACTGAGTAGAGGATTTTTACCGTTAGTATAACTCCAATATAATGTACTACAATTTCCACAGAAATGGCTACTAGGCTGGCTTTTCCTTAAACAAGAAATCATGACATGTTGTGTTTGTTTAGGTTGGAGCAATCACTTTGTATCGAAGAGAAAGTACCATATGATAATCCCGGTGGACGATGAGTGGCATAAGCCTCTGGATAATGGTATCCTCGATCTTCCTACTCACCTCTTGCATGGCTTAATCCACTGTAATGGGTTTGCTCATTTGGTCTGCATCAATGGACTCGAAGGGGGTTCTAAGCATCTCTATGGCAGAGAGATCATGGATCTTTGGGACAGAATTTGCACTAATCTTCGAACCAGGTAACCCCACATTTCTTGATTTTGAAATTACATTATTGAAATCAGTGACTTGGTTTTGATATTTTCTTCCCTTTGCCAGGAAAATCTCCGTTGAGGATGCCTCTAAGAAACGTTCAATGGATCTACGCCTTCTTCATGGTGTTGCTTATGGACATTCTTGGTTTGGTAGATGGGGTTACCGATTCTGCCATGGCAGTTTCGGTGTGACAGCACACAAATATGAACGAGCAATAGAGATTCTCAGCTCTTTAGCACTTGAAAGGATCCTTCAAGATTTTATTGACATGGACAGGTGCGAAGAACTGAAACAGATAATCCGCTACTACAGAAATTTGAGTGAAACTAAATTGGTCACAATTAAAGATCTTCTCCGGTTTATGCTAACTGTCAAGTCCAGTGTTCCTGGACAGAAGAAGTCATTAATGGGTCCTGCTGAAGTTTCATCTTTCATTGTAAAATCTGCAACCAAAGCGACTCTCCAGGTCAAGCCCTCAATGAAGGAAAAGTCTGCAAAGTGCAGGAAGTTCAGTACTATTCTTGCTCACATGGATAGCAGATGGCCTACAAGAAGGCTAGAGTTTGCAGCGGATGTGATTGTGAATACATTGCAAGAAAAGAAAGAGAGTGGTCATGGTGGGATGACCCGGCAAGATGTGCGAGATGCAGCTCGCTTACATATTGGAGATACTGGCCTTTTGGATTATGTGCTGAAATCAATGAATAATGTGATAGTTGGGAATCACATTGTGTGTCGTGCAGTGAACCCAGCAACTCGGATTTTGGAGTATACAGTTCATGATCTTGCAGATGGGGTTAAGGTCTCGGAACCTGGGAAAGAGATAGTTGCTCAGTCTTTTCAATCAGCAACTCTATTTCCTGGAGTTGATGTATACAATGATGTGCTTTATCTATATGAGCACGTGCTTTTGGGATACCCAGAATCAGAGCTAGTGGATTTGGCTACTCGAGCAGTATTGGACGCCAAGCACTTCGTGAAGGAATGTCCATTTAGGGATGATGAAGAGCAGTGGTTGACATTCTTTTGCCAACTCTTGCCCAGCTCGACTGATAAGGAAATCGAATTCAAGAGGGGGCTGCCGCCTGGTGAAGTAGTAGTTATGCCATTGCATGCAACAATTGGAGAGCTAAAGCGAGCAGCTGAGAGTGCACTGAGAGATACTTATTGTATCACAGAACGGTTTGTGGTCATGGGAATCGAAGGCTTGGATGAAATGGATGATATGGAAGTACTTTTTGGAGTAGCTGAATCGGGAGCAGAAGTTGGTGTGAGAGGAAGCGGAATAGATTTAGACACGCCACTGAGGTATGAAGGCGGATCAGACACTTGGATGGTGAGATGTGAGTGCGGAGCTAGAGATGATGACGGGGAGAGGATGGTGGCATGTGACATCTGTGAAGTGTGGCAACATACACGCTGCTGTGGAATTGAGGATGCTGACACTGTTCCACCGCTGTTTGTGTGCTCTGCCTGTTGTGTTTCGCTGGTGCCTCCTAGAATTGAACCCTGTCTCAGGTTCGACTGCTCTGATGCTTTTTCCATTTGCTGCAGACACTGAACAAGGACTGGGATTGGGGTGGGGTTGGGGTACTAATGCAAATGATTTGTGCTGATTGCTAGCAGCCTAGGAATGACAATGCATAAAGATTGGCGAATATTCTTGTTCCTTCGATAATAGTAACTGTAAATGTCATACTGAAATTCAGTCTTTCAGACAGATAAAGTGAACTAATAAAGAAATGTTCGGAGTCTTGCTCATCTCTCTGTCTCTCTCTGTCTCTCTCTCTCTCTCTCTCACACTCTCTCTCACACACACACAGTTGCATGGTCTGGCGACTGCTGCAACATGATAAAATGCAGAATGATGTTCAGATGGCATGCTTGAAGTTCTTTGAGAAACCTTGCCTCCTGACTTAATATGAGAGAGTGAAGAAAGACCTGAAAAACAAGAAGCAGGCTTTACTCAGAAAATTTAGTGTTTAATTACTGAAATGACTACAAAGAGTGAGTACTTTCGTTTTTAAGTATCAAGCAAGTGAACTGACCTAAGGCTTTAGAAAAAGGGGGCTCTGGATGGTTTCCCTTTTCTTTTGGATAAACTTCTTTCAGGTTTCGGAACTCTCTTATGCTGCTTAGAAGGCTGGATGAAAAGAAATGGAGGAACTGAAGCACTGGCCTTTGTTGAAAATGCTTTGACCTGAAGTTTTAGGCAGTAACTTTAGACAAATTCAATTGAAAGAAAAATGAAATCAGTATAAATTTAAACATAAAATGTAATGCAGTCAGAGAATTTCCTTGCAAATAATACTGCAATATCGATTGACATCTGGTTCGAGTAGTCTTCTTTTACAAATCTCACAGCACCCTTCATTTTTGTCCGAGTCATTTTTTGATTTAGAGCGGGGAAGTGGAGTCTGAGATAAAATCAATTGTTTGTTGGATCTATATGGCTGAAAAACCGACGAAAAAAGAAGAAACAGATGAAAAAGGAAAACACATTAAAGAATTCGGTAAGAAGGAAAACATATTGAAGAATGTAGTAAAGAAGGAAAACACATGAATGAATTAATGTACCTGAATTTGGGAACAATCAATATGCTTTTTCATGGCATCAAGTGCGACAGCACCCTGATAGACGTATCGGTAAATTTTCAATGTTTGGTGATAGCAATGATAACCCAACGCAATGCAGTACTGGCAGGCTGCTGTGTTACAATCAACACAGTATATGTTCCTTTCATTCTTGGGTATATTATGATCTGGACAGTTATCGAAAAAGATTATTTTTACAAATGAATCGAGCCATTTGGGCTTTTGATTTCCATTCTGAACTTCCTGTTTGCTTAAAATTTGTTCCCTCATCAAGTTTCCATCCCTTGAGCCGCTTGAAACTTCAACTACTTCCCTGTTTTCATTAAGAAAACAGTTTACCTACAAAACAAGGTTTTCGGACGAAAAGCATTGTCAGGCAAAGACACAGCTGCAACATCTTTTGTCACCAATGCCTCGATTGCTCACTGGCATTTTGACATATATCTTCTGATCAAATGTAGAAATCCCACCGGGCGTGCCAAAACTATGTTCGCGTCAGGAATTTCCGTCGGGGATGTTTCCTGGCCGACGAGCACACAGCTCCCCTGGAGGTTGGCGCCGGTTGAGGGCTGCTGTCGGGCTTCTGCTTCACTGTCGGGCTTTGTCGGGCAAGTCTCGTCGGGCAAGACTCTTCGGGCAAAGGCTCGTCGGGCAAGGCTGAAAGAGAAGGACAAGTTAACTTTGAGAGGTGCCTTTGTGGGGCCTTAGGTGTAGGCCTTGAGGCTCACAATCAAGGTTAACTTTTAGGTGCTCAGGCGTGCCACTGCCATCTTCAGCATGGCAGATGTAAAATGGATGTCGAGTTTTAGTTGTATATATGTATATATCCGAGAAACCGTGTTAGTTATAACAGGTGCCTTTGTGGGGCCTTAGGTGTAGGCCTTGAGGCTTCCTATCAATAACTAAACCAGTGCTCGAACACATCATATTTGTTCTCGTGATTGCAGGAGTTTTCTAACTATTATACTTCTGATTACCCGAGTCCAAGAAGTAGAATGAACCCAAATAGGTGCCTTTGTGGGGCCTTAGGTGTAGGCCTTGAGGCTTCCCATCAGAGTTCGTTCTTATACTCAAACTCTCTAGATCGCAGAACGGAATGAATCCAAATGGATGCCTTTGTGGGGCCTTAGGTGTAGGCCTTGAGGCTTTCCATCAGAATCCATTCCATGCTCAAGTGTTCTATGGTAATCATAATATAATAGAAATAAAACTAGAGGGTAGGTCGATTACTTGCGCCCCAAGTAACTTCGGACTTCTCGTTTATCAAGGACTGTCGTGGATGGGTTAAGTCCACATAAGGTTCTTTTTTATGCCTTGAGGCCAAGGACTTTTAACTGATCAGATTTACATGTTCGAGGGCTTAGGACTTGGATCTGGTTTGAACACTGAAGATATATTCAAATCGGATTCAAGTACTGAGAAAGCCTTTTAATAGTCATATTGCTAGAAATAACTTGCATATAACTGAAAGTATACAACATATTGTTAGGCTTAATGAATGAAAAGACAAAAACAAAGCAAAGAAGGTCGGGCAAGGTTAAACCTTATCAGGTAAGGCTGCTCGTCTTGTAGGTTCCTATCTTTGTAGTTTTGTCAAGGGTCTGAAAGCTTAGAGGGATAGAGAGAGAGTTTACAAAAGATGAATCGATACTACAGCAAGGTTGAACAGGGTAGCAGAGCTATTACAAAGGTTTGAAGGGAGGGTTATCCCGCGAGGGATGAAGGCTTGTCCCGAGAGGGATGAAGGCTGACTACAGCTTTGTTTTGAAGGCAAATCTGGCTTTGAGCAGAGTTTGTGCTTGCATTTGTTTGTTTGATTGAGTGTCCTTATTCCTGGTTTCTCTTTCTTCTTATATAGACAACTCGGTTTGGCCTTCTGTAGCAGCAGCCTTGCCCGAATGCGGTTTGAGGGTGATGACTCATCAGTTATTTTACATGTAATGCCACCATAAAGTACTTTATGGGCTGTGTAGCTGGTCAGTCTATACCACTTGGCCCTTGGGTAGGTAAGCAAGTGGTCTTCATGAGATGCACTAAGTCAGAAAAGGCCCTTTCTGCTTTTCTGGGTTTCGGTCGGGCCTCGGCTGACTTTCCTTCCGGGCCCCCTTTTGGGCCAACTCCTTTCTTGAGCCCAAAAGTCAAGTTTTAATCCAAACAGTGCCTCCTTCAATTAATGTTAAGGTTGGAATCCCAAGCGCCAACATTGATTGAATATCCGCATGCGTGTATCTCAATCTTTTGGAACTTTGTATTTTCTAGACAGGATGAAGGCACTCCTGTGCCCCTTGCTCTCCTCACGACCTTTGAACTATCCTCTGGGGACTCTATAAATTCTGGCTCGGAATTTCTTCTGTCAAGCCATCAAATCCTCTTCACTCTTTTCTTCCATCTTCCTCGAGCGTTTAGAAACTGAGAGATGAGTTCCTCAGGCTTTGAGTGGGGTTTCCTAAAACTCCCTTTTCGTGAGAAAGAGGGCTTTCATCAAAGGACTGCTATCTCCAACACCCTTGGTCGAACACCCCGCTATCTCCAACACCCTTGGTCAGGCGGTTTCCTCTCGAAGGCTTGTCTTCCTGCTTGTTGCGGTGATAAGTCGGGCTTCACCATCACATATGGTGACGGTCCTGTCGGAGGATCCTCTACCAGGCTCATGTTGGCCGCACAACCCGATCACCTGATTGGACTCTTTTCATGAAGGCATCGGAAACCAGCTGAAAACATCACTATATCCAGAGAGAGTCAAATGTAATATGTAGGAATTGAATCTTTTGTTAATTTCACCAATTTGTCGACATGAAATAAATATTATTTCAGCTTTTGTCTTTCTGTCCTCTTTGAATGGTTGATGAACAAACACTGCATATGAAACTCCCGAAGCCTGCTTTACTTTGCCCCCTCCTCAATGTAACAATCTCTAACATCCCATAATGTAGGACAGTATTTTTTCAAGAATTTAACATTAATGGGATGTTTCTGCCCATTTCCTTCGAGGTTCGCCAAGTAGTATCCTCTTTTATCCAATACCTGACGAATAATGAAATGACCTTCCCATGTTGGGCTCCACTTTCCAAAGCCCCGAAGCTGAGCTCCTAGCGGGAGGACTGTCTTCCATACTAAGTCTCCCTCCTTGAAAGACTTCATCTTCACCTTTTTGTTATAAGCTCGGGCGACGGCTCGCTTTCCTTCTTGAATCTGGTTCAAAGCCTCAATTCAGGTTGCATCTAAGTCTTCAATTCCTTGACACATGGCTTCGATGTATTCTGCACTATGTAACCCAAATTGGTTTTGAATCCTAACAGAACTAACATTGATCTTCATGGG
Organism: Malus domestica; assembly: GCF_042453785.1. Classification (NCBI taxonomy): domain Eukaryota; kingdom Viridiplantae; phylum Streptophyta; class Magnoliopsida; order Rosales; family Rosaceae; genus Malus; species Malus domestica. The sequence goes on along the minus strand of NC_091669.1, from coordinate 32,899,586 downwards.
GAGCACTGCATCTTGCCCGAAAGTTAAAGCATAAGGAGTTGTCCCAGTTCCTGCCCTCTTGGAAGTTCTGTATGCCCACAACGTATTCCCCAGCCTCTCATGCCACTTTTCTGGACTATCAATCACCATCCTCTTGATAATGTTGACCAGGATCTTGTTGCTGGCTTCTGCCTGGCCATTTGATTGAGGATAGTACGGACTGGACTGGATCATCTTTATTTTGTACTTGCTTGCAAATTCCTCAACTTCTTTTGAGATAAAAGATGGCCCACGATCCGTTACTATGGTTTCGGGCACCCCATATCTGTGCAGAATCTTGGTCTCGATAAAATTCTTGACTGTGGCTGAGTTTATGGATTTTACTGCTGATGCTTCCACCCACTTGGTGAAGTAATCCGTTGCTACAATTATGAAGGTATGCCCTTTACTAGAAGCTGGATAGATTTGCCCGATGAAGTCCATCGCCCATCCTCTGAAAGGCCAAGGCCTGACTACTGGATTTAAAGGTACTGAAGACACATGTTGGAGAGGTCCGTGCCTCTGACATTCTTCACAACCTCGGGCATAAGACTTGTAATCTTTCTCCATGTCGGGCCAGAAATAACCGTACCTTCTAAGCAACCATCTCATCTTTGTCCCAGCCTGATGTGCTCCACATATTCCTTCATGTACTTCGGCCATTACTCTCATGGATTCTTCTTGGCCTAAGCATTTCAATAGTAACCCATCTGGAGTTTTTCTTAGCAGGTTTTTCGCCCATAAGACATACTTAGTGGCTTGCTGTCTATTCTTCTTGCTTGTAGGCGAAGATGGATTCTTCAAATGATGAACGATAGGTGACTTCCAATCTTCTATCTCGGTTTCTAGAACCATTATATCCAGACTGAATCCCCTTTCTAAGATAGAAGGAAGGTTTCTTCTTTGGATCTCGACATCTACCCCATATTTCCTCTCCTGTATTGGCACTCCTGAGGCTAGTTGTGCCATCTCGTTGGCTGCTAAGTTGGATCCCCTGGGAACATGATTGACTGATATCTCAGAATCCCAGAAACTCAATAATTGCGTAGCTGCCAAGTAATACCCCGCCATAGTGATATGTCTGCACTTGAACTCACCATTGAACTGGTTTATTACTAACTCTGAATCACCAAAGACCTCTACCTCTGCTGCCCTCAAATCCATCAGGATTTCTAGACCAATTATTAGGGCCTCATACTCTGCCCGATTATTAGTATTTCCTTCGTAGTCGAGGAGAAATGAGTAATAATGATAAACCCCATGAGGGCTTACAATTACTATCCCAGCTCCTGAAGCCTTCTGAGTGTGAGATCCATCGAAATACAACTTCCAAGGAGTGATCCAGAGACCAGCTACTCTTCTTATCTCTTGCTGGACCCAGTCTTCTTTGCCCGAAATATCTTCTCTTGGCGGGATCCAAATGCTAGTAACCTCTAAGCTTCCCGGGATATTGATCACCTCACTTGGAGATTCCTGATGCTCGGTCAGGAAGTCGACAATTGCTTGACCTTTGACTGCCCTTTGGGGTATGTACTGAAAACTGAATTATGATAATGCTAGAATCCATTTCCCAATCCTTCCTGCTAGCATTGGTTTTGACAACATGTACTTTATCACATCTATTCTGGCGATGATGTGTACGTGACAGGGCAACATGTAATGCCTTAGCTTGCTGGCAGTAAAATATAGAGCCAAGCATAATCTCTCCACTGGAGAATATCTTGTCTCTACCTCGGTCAGAATTCTACTGAGGTAGTATACGGCCTGCTCCTTCCCGCCTTCATTATTTTGGGCTAGCAAACTCCCGATTGACTTTTCTGAGGCAGAAATATACAGCTTCAAGGGTTTTCCCCTTTGAGGTGGCACCAACACTGGTGGAGAAGTCAAATAGGCCTTGATGCTGTCAAAGGCTTGTTGGTGCGGTGGTCCCCATTCGAAATTCTCTTTATCTTTCAATCTTAGTAAAGGAGTCAACGGCTGGATCTTGCCTGCTAGATTAGCAATGAATCTTCTTAAGAAGTTGATTTTGCCCAGTAGCCTCTGGAGTTGCACCTTGTTGGTGGGTGAAGGTGATTCCATTATTGCCCGAGATTTGTTCTTGTCCACTTCTACACCTCTTTGATGCACCAGGAATCCCAAGAAGTTGCCCGCTCTTACTCCAAACGCGCACTTCTTTGGATTCATCTTTAATTTGTGGATCCTCATCCTTGCTAATGTTTGTCTGAGATCTTCCAGATGCTGTTCTTCTGTCTTGGACTTCACCACTATGTCATCGATGTATACCTCCATGCTCTGGCCAATTAGATCATGAAAGATGGCATTCATTGCCCTCTGGTAAGTTGCACCAGCGTTCTTGAGCCCGAATGGCATGACCAGATATTCATATGCCCCCACATGACCGGGACACCTAAAAGCTGTTTTATGTATATCTTCTGGAGCCATCTTTATCTGATTATACCCGGCATTCCCATCCATAAAAGATAGGACTTTATGTTTTGCTACTGCATCTATGGATAAATCGGCCATGGGCATGGGATACTCATCATTTGGTGTAGCGCCATTAATATTTCTGTAATCCACACAACATCGTACCGCTTTTGTTACAGCTTTTAAAACAGGTACAATGTTAGCCAACCACTCCACATATTTGGCTAGTCTGATAAAGCCAGCTTTCACTAGCCTTTCAATCTCTTCTTTGACTTTTTCTTCTATCTCCTTTGACATCCTCCGTGGTGCTTGCTTGACAGGTTTATATCCCTCTTTGATGGGCATTCTATGTTCCACCAAGGTTGGATCTAACCCTGGCATCTTGGTATAATGCCAAGCAAAACAGTTTTTGAATTCTTGCAAAAGACAAATAATCCTTGCCCGATCATCAACCCCCAATAACCCACTGATCTGTATTGGTCTCGGATCCTCCTCTGTTCCTAAATTAATAACTTCCAAAGGATCCTGGACTTCTGGTGGTAGCTTATCCGGGTCTGTACACAAAAATTCGACCAGCTCCGGGCTCTCGGGCAAGTCGTCTGGCCCGTCTAGATCATATATGCACTCGGCCATTTGAATGGCCCTATCCAGTTCTTCTTTGCAAGATTCCTCCTTGCTTTCATGCTGGCTGGTTGAAGTTCCCACCTGCCATTCCTGCTCTTCCCTGTCCAAGAGCTCCCTTTCTTGCCTTATTCCTTTCCCATACACCAACAGTCTTTTAATCAAGGATCTGACTGCCATTACCTGATCTCTCTTCTTTTGTTCAGTCATTGATGGTGTAGGGGATTTGGGAGGATACAAGGTCTATCCCACTCATCTCTAGTAAGGAGCATTCCTTGTTCCAAAAGCTTTTGGGCCGTCACCTTGGTAGGGCGGCCGTTCTCGTCAGCTCCTGAACACTTCAAGATTCCTACATTGGGGTTGTAGAAACTTGCTTCTGCAACATTGGCTGTGGGGAGAAATGGCCATGATTCGGCCTCTACCATATCCCAAAAGCCTGGTCCTTCTATGCCCGCTTCATGATAAACAGCCACTTGTTGATGAAGAGTAAAGGGTATGGCCAAACTTTGGTGGATCCAATCTCTTCCGAGTAAGGCCCCATAAGTGGAAGTGCAGTCCACCACAAAGAATGCCAGCATTATCTGGTTAGATCCCAAATCCACTTCTAGAGGCAATATCCCATGAGTCTTGGTGATAGCGCCTGAGAAGCTAGAGACCGTGAGGTCTGTGGGAATAAGATCCTCCGTGCCTTTTCCCATTTTCTTCATCTGCTTAGCTGGTAACACATTAACAGCTGCTCCTCCATCAATTAGAATTCTTTTGAAGGGCACACCTTCTAAGAGAGCTGTAACATATATGGGTTTCAGATGATTGGCCAACGAGCTGTTCGGGCGGCTAAACACCATTTCGTCTGTGTAAATCCTTAGAGGACCACCTTTGGATGCTTCTGAAGATTCAGCCTTGCCCGAGTTTTCTTCTTCAACTACCTCTACATTGACATGTGCCATCATTGGCTCAATTGTCAAGTAATCACCCTCTATAGTAGCGGGTTGATCAGGTCTGGCACCAAACGTGGCGGACAACACATATGTCATGTTGATATGGAAATTACTAGGCTCGGGCGAATCTTCTTTATTGCCCCCAATCTGGTCCATAAATTCATCCAACCAGGCCATCGCATCAGCTGGAAGTAATGGTTCTGGTGCCCCCTCCTGTTGCTGTTGATTCATGTCCGCATACAGTGTTTGTTTTGGAACTTCACCAAAATGATCCACCAATGGCAGAGAAGGTGGTCTCATTTCAGATGAAATAGTTCCAACGCAAATAGGCTCTAGCTTCCACCCAGGGGTTGGCACTATGATTAGATCTTCTTGAGCTCTCCTCAAGATCCTATACTTCCCAGGGTGTTGGCTCTGCGGCACGTGATCCCTCTCGCCTTCTGTCTTGCTGTTGGCCTTTTCCACCTCTTTCTTACTTCTCCAACGGAGCTGACTACTTCCCCCAGATGCTGTTTTCTCCAACTTTTGATTTTTAGAGGCTTCGGATGTTGTGGGGGTCTTCAGGGAATTCATGTAGGCTTTGTGCTGCCTTTGAACCCTCCTGACCATGGAGGCTTCCATTGGTTTGGTAGGCTGTCCATTCTTCCCGACTACGTACCATTTTCGCCCGAGGTGGGCAGGATGTCCTTTTCTAACAGGATTGGTCATGCCATCAATCCTCTTGATTTCCCTCCCCATCTGGCCACATTGAGGATGATCTGCACCCCTTCGTATTTTGGCCTCCATATCTTCTGCTTCTTCAGAAACTTCATGGTTTCGAAATACTTCTGACAAAGCTTTGGGTTGGGAATCACCTCCTAGTCGTTGAAAAACGCTTCGGGAAGTGTCCTTTTTTGTTGCCTGCTTAATCTTTTTGCGGGCTTCTCTTCTAACGTCTTCTTCCTTTCTCCTGATCAGTTCATGATCAATGAGGATTCCAGCCGGGGGAATTTCGAGCTCACACTCGCATTGGCACTTACTACACATAACCATCCCCTTAATTATGGCTGCTTTTGGATATTCGGGTGATTTAATCACCCCTCCTGTAGGTTTTTCAGCCAATCTCTCCTCTTTTGGTTCCCTTGTAATTCTTTCTTTTCCCTTCTCAGCCCATGTCATATTGATCATATTTACAGGGGCTTCGGTGAAGGGAACTGCAGGTTTGGCCATCACCAACTCTTCTGGCTGGCTGGGTTTACATCTTTTTCCTTCGGGAGGAACCAAGCCTGTATCATTTCTGGAGCTTGTTGAGGCTTTCTCCAATCTTTGCAACATTTGTAGTAACGTGGTTTGCAAATCTTCTGGCATTTTGACATATATCTTCTGATCAAATGTAGAAATCCCACCGGGCGTGCCAAAACTATGTTCGCGTTAAGAATTTCCGTTGGGGATGTTTCCTGGCCGACGAGCACACAGCTCCCCTGGAGGTTGGCGCTGGTTGAGGGCTGCTGTCGGGCTTCTGCTTCACTGTCGGGCTTTGTCGGGCAAGTCTCGTCGGGCAAGTCTTGTCGGGCAAGACTCTTCGGGCAAGGCTGAAAGAGAAGGACATAGTTAACTTTGAGAGGTGCCTTTGTGGGGCCTTAGGTGTAGGCCTTGAGGCTCACAATCAAGGTTAACTTTTAGGTGCTCAGGCGTGCCACTGCCATTTTCAGCATGGCAGATGTAAAATGGATGTCGAGTTTTAGTTGTATATATGTATATATCCGAGAAACCGTGTTAGTTATAACAGGTGCCTTTGTGGGGCCTTAGGTGTAGGCCTTGAGGCTTCCTATCAATAACTAAACCAGTGCTCGAACACATCATATTTGTTCTCGTGATTGCAGGAGTTTTCTAACTATTATACTTTTGATTACCCAAGTCCAAGAATTAGAATGAACCCAAATAGGTGCCTTTGTGGGGCCTTAGGTGTAGGCCTTGAGGCTTCCCATCAGAGTTCGTTCTTATACTCAAACTCTCTAGATCGCAGAACGGAATGAATCCAAATGGATGCCTTTATGGGGCCTTAGGTGTAGGCCTTGAGGCTTTCCATTAGAATCCATTCCATGCTCAAGCGTTCTATGGTAATCATAATATAATAGAAATAAAACTAGAGGGTAGGTCGATTACTTGCACCCCAAGTAACTTCGGACTTCTCGTTTATCAAGGACTGTCGTGGATGGGTTAAGTCCACATAAGGTTCTTTTTTATGCCTTGAGGCCAAGGACTTTTAACTGATCAGATTTACATGCCCGAGGGCTTAGGACTTGGATCTGGTTTGAACACTGAAGATATATTCAAATCGGATTCAAGTACTGAGAAAGCTTTTTAATAGTCATATTGCTAGAAATAACTTGCATATAACTGGAAGTATACAACATATTGTTAGGCTTAATGAATGAAAAGACAAAAACAAAGCAAAGAAGGTCGAGCAAGGTTAAACCTTATCAGGTAAGGCTGCTCGTCTTGTAGGTTCCTATCTTTGTAGTTTTGTCAAGGGTCTGAAAGCTTAGAGGGATAGAGAAAGAGATTACAAAAGATGAATCGATACTACAGCAAGGTTGAACAGGGTAGCAGAGCTATTACAAAGGTTTGAAGGGAGGGTTATCCCGCGAGGGATGAAGGCTTGTCCCGAGAGGGATGAAGGCTGACTACAGCTTTGTTTTGAAGGCAAATCTGGCTTTGAGCAGAGTTTGTGCTTGCATTTGTTTGTTTGATTGAGTGTCCTTATTCCTGGTTTCTCTTTCTTCTTATATAGACAACTCGGCTTGGCCTTCTGTAGCAGCAGCCTTGCCCGAATGCGGTTTGAGGGTGATGACTCATCAGCTATTTTACATGTAATGCCACCATAAAGTACTTTATGGGCTGTGTAGCTGGTCAGTCTATACCACTTGGCCCTTGGGTAGGTAAGCAAGTGGTCTTCATGAGATGCACTAAGTCAGAAAAGGCCCTTTCTGCTTTTCTGGGTTTCGGCCGGGCCTCGGCTGACTTTCCTTCCGGGCCCCCTTTTGGGCCAACTCCTTTCTTGAGCCCAAAAGTCAAGTTTTAATCCAAACAGTGACCACAGTTTGTTCACTCAGATTGTCTGCATATTGACATCATCTATCATCCCATTTCGGCTAGCCATGATTTGGCCTGGTTGAAGATTGTTTGGAGAAATCTGACTTATCCAGTTGAAGCTGAATAAATTGAGGTACGACACTATGCTTTTTAATCATCCTTCCTTTTTGTGACAATAGTCCGTTCAGTTAGATTGTCTGCACATTGACGTCATCTCCCATACCCCATTTCGGCTGGCTATGATTTGGCCCAGCTGGAATAAATTGAGGTCTGACACTATGCTTTTTAATCTTTCCTCCTTTTTGTGACTACAGTCTGTTCACTCAGATTGTCTGCACATTGACGTCATCTATCATTCGGTTGGCCATGATTTGGCATGACTAAAGCTTGTTTGGAAAAATCTTACTTACTCAATTGAAACTGAATAAATTGAGGTTTGACATCATGCTTTCTAATATTCCTTCATTTTGTGACCACAGTCTGTTCACTTGGACTGTCTGCACAATTATGTCATCTATTATGTAGATTTCTTTCCAAAATTTGACTCTAAATGCATAATTTAATTACAACTTTTCATGCTTGATTTCATTCCTCATAGAAAGCGATCTTGTTTTCAAAACGAACACTTGATCAACCATCTTAAAAACACTTATGGACTATCTCATAAGGATCTACATGTGGTCGCATTCCTTGTGAACAATGTTCAAAGCTCACATATTATATTACCGCAAATTGGTCTTAAACAAGCCATGGATGCTAAATTTTTGTGTTATGTTGTTAAGTGTGGCTGCATCGGAATGACTCTTGTTCCGAAAGCGTGTGTGTATATAGTTTAATCCCTACGGAACATCAATGCCTACTTTTTTCTTCATGTCAGAGTCAACTGACTACAACACTTGTCTCACATAACCTAAAAGTTATGTGTGAACTACTGAACCAGTGGAGATGACTTGCAATTACTTAGAAATTGCATTTGTATCATCTACTTCTTGACAGTTACTAATAGAACCCCTTGTTCTAACCTTACACTTGTACAGTAATATTCCTCTCAATATCATTCAACAACTTCTTTTACCAGATACCCTTGCATTTGCACAAGTGTTAAGTATTTATATCGAACTGCAAACTAAGGCAGTTACAAGATATTTCCCAAATTTTATCCCTAACTAACCCTTTATTATTAGTACTAACAATCAACAATTACTAACAGATAGGATACTCAGCACTAACAACCAACAATTACTTACAACATCCTATCATTACCCCACCCTAAAAAATGAACCTTGTCCTCAGAATGCAGGAAACCTATCGACAAATTCTGCATAATTTTCCCATGTCGCCTCCTCCTTAGGGCGATGTGTCCATTGCACCAACACCTTTGTCGTAGATGAACTGCCATGGCCTGTTAACCTCCTCCGCAGTATTGCCAATGGATAATCCTCGATTAGGCTGTCCTTGGTAGCTACTGGTAAAGGAATTGCAGGAATGATATCAGAGCCCAATTGTTTCTTCAAGTAAGAAACATGAAAAACTGGGTGAAGTTTTGATGTGGAAGGTAATTCAATTTTGTAAGCCACCTGATCAATCTTCTGCAACGCCTTAAATGGACCATAAAACTGTGGCTGAAGCTTATGAAAGGGATGTTTAGCGAGGGATTGATGTTGATATGGTACCAATCGCAGAAAAACCATATCTCAAACCTCGAAAGATCGTTCACTTCTATGTTTATCAGCTTGCTATTTCATCCGTACTTGAGCCGAGACAAGATTAGTCTTGAGTTGAGACAAAATTCTTCCCCTTTCTTGTAGGCTTCTATCAACCAAATCTACTTTAGTTGCTCCTGATTCATAAGTAGGCAAAGCAGGAGGTGGTTGACCATATACAACCTCAAAAGGTGTCAGTTTTGATGAAGTATGAAAAGTAGTATTGTAGTGCCATTCTGCCCAAGGAAGCCAATGAACCCACTTTTTTTGTTGCTGACTGCAAAAGCATCGTAAGTATGTTTCCAAACCCCGATTGGTAACCTTCGTTTGACCATCTGTTTGGGGATGGTAACCTGAACTGAGACACAATTTGGAACCTTGCAGTGCAAAAAATTCCTTCCAAAAAGAGTTCAAGAAAATAGGATCTCGGTCACTTACTATTGTGGACGGCATTCCATGAAGTTTGAAGATATTATCAACAAACATTTGTGCAACTGAATGTGCAGAATATGGATGAGACATCGGCAGGAAATGAGCATATTTAGAAAGGCAATCAACGACCACAAAAATAATAGGTTTTCCCTTGCAAGGGGGAAGACCAACGATGAAGTCCATTGCTATATCCGTCCACACAGTAGAGGGAATGGGAAGCGAATTAAGTAAGCGAGGGGAAGTAAGAGTTTCAGTCTTGTTTTGTTGACAGACCTGACAAGCTGCCACCCACTACATCACATCCGATTTCATGCCTTGCCAATGGAAGGACCTGGAAATCCTCTTATAAGTTTTAAGAAAACTAGAATGGCTTGCCATTGGAGTGCAATGATGCTCATAAAAGATTTTTTCCCGCCAACAACTCGATGGACTTAATACAATCCTGCCTTTATACTTAAGAAAACCATTATCAAAATGGTACTTAGTTGTGGAAGTGGAAGCACCATCAGGCGACAAGGATAGACAAGAATAACACAACCCTTTTTTTCTACGATCTTGAAGTTCTTTAAAGGACATTTTTCTCGTAGTACTAGCCCTAGATGTGCTAGAAGAAGAATTATTACCAGATAACAGAGGCACGGAGTTTGAGTTTGTAACATTACTGAAAGAAGAAGCAGAATTTCTGGAGAAATTTCGAACCTTGGTATATGATAGTTTGATGTCCAATTGGAAAGCCAGAGCAATTGCTTCATGTACATCAGATGGGCGAAGCAATTTGACGTCATGACGTAACTCTAGTTTCAGACTTCCGATGAAACAACCCCATAGCATGACTGGACCGATCTTCGTAGTTTGATTCGCCAATCGACGAAACTCCGAGATGTACTCTTTGAGAGAACCCGACTGCTTCAATTGAACAAGGGCTTCGGTAAAATCTTCAAATTCAGAGGGTCCAAATTCTTTGCAAAAAACATAAACAAAATCTTTCCATGTTGGGTGGTTCTTGATGCAGTTCTGCCATTGAAACCATTGTAAAGCTTCATTGTCCATATGAAAAGAAGCCATTCGTACCTTTTGTGCATCGTTAATCGAGAAAAACTCGAAATAATGCTCTGCCATATAAACCTATGCCAAGGGATCATCGCCGTCTGAGAATCGAGGGAACTCAACCTTGATCAATGACGGTCTGGGTTGAAATGACGAATCTTGATGGGGAAAACGCTAACCCATATGAGCAATTGGATCATACAAGGTTTCTTTAGACCCACCCATTTGATTCGCAAAATCACCATGGTCAGCATGAGCACGAGGAGGACGATCCATGCCTGAAAAATGAAATTCCAAGGCTGAGAATCGAGACTCCGTTGATGAGATTACAGTGGACAGATTCTGCATCGTCTACTCGATCGATGCGACGAAAGATTGGATTTCCTGAATCGAACCTTTAAGAGCTGTTACTCGTGTATCCATGGTGTTGGCACGCGCCGTTGCTCTCGTCATACAAGAAGGGAAACGTGGAGGTTTGACACTGGCTGATTCCAATAATAAAATCCCTTGTTCTAACCTTACACTTGTACAATAATATTCCTTTCAATATCATTCAACAACTTCTTTTACTAGATACCCTTGCATTTGCAAAAGTGTTAAGTATTTATACCAAATTGCAAGCTAAGGCAATTACAAGATATTTCCCAAATCTTATCCCTAACTAACCCCTTATTATTAGTACTAACAATCAACAATTACTAACAGATAGGATACTTAGCACTAACAACCAACAATTACTAACAGCATCCTATTAGTTACCCACTACCTTTCGTGTCTAATAGAACAGCAAAAACATATCCTATTTATGTGGACAGTCCCGTTCACCTGGACCCTGTGGTCCAGGAGAGTGTTTAGTCAACTGTCATTGGAGTAGATCTAGCAACAGAGAAAAATATAGGTAAATAAATTCTTATATATGTCCATCGTTAGATTAGATCTAGCGGTGGTTGACCAACATTAGTGTTCGTTTTGTTATTTATCTGGTAGTGTTCGTTTTGGTAATTACATGAACACAATAGCCCATCTAGACAGTAGTGATATTTTCAATTGTATCACAAAAGATCGAATTAATGGTTATTTAAGTTATTGTATTTGTTCGACTTATTCATTTTAAACCTTCATTGTTTGTTTGTTTGTCTTTTTTTTTTTTTTTTTTTTTGCTAAAGTTTAAGATATTCAACAATCCTAAGAGCAAGACAAATCTCCGATTGGGTCTTGAAAGGCTAAATGGTTTTGATAGCCATCTCTAACTACAGTCAAATGATATACATTATCTCAAAACTTTTAATTAACGAGTCACTCGTAGTTTTGTCAGATTCTTGCCTAAAATCCAAAACCAAGAAACATCCCTACCTTTGAAATTCTACCACATCTCCATAGGAGCACTTGTGGTGGTTGCATTCATCTTGTTGTAAACTATAACAAATGTTGGCATGTAATGGCTTCATGTGCAAGATACATTTGATTTACTCAGAGTGGCGGCTGCCAATCATACGTGGTCTACTCACCCAGTCGGGTGGAATGGTTGTGGTTGCTCTCTCTTAAAATATTCAAGGGAGTCCCCTCTTCGTAGGAGGGTAGAAATGTCAATTTGAGTAATGGATTTGATTTATCTATTGTTTTTTATTTATTTTTATAATCCTAATCGCTCTAGCAACCTTCCCTACACGCCTATCCCTACGTATTGTTATCCGTGACAACTTTCCCTTGTGTCTCCTTGTAGTCAAACCGTTACCATAAAAATTGTAGACACAGTTCACATAAGTTACATAGTTTACCACTTAAGAAATAATTTCATTGTATGATAAAATACCCAAAAAACAGAAGGGAAAACATAACTAAAAGGAATCAAATTTATAGAAAAATATACAAGTTCCAAAAAACACAAGTAGCTACAAATGCCAAATCGATTTCAACAAATTTTGGGAAATTTGCTCAAGAATTTCCCTTTTTAATTATTAATTAGGTCGTTTTAGCACAAACATGACAAAACTAGCCACAATCAACCAAAAACAATTTTATTTTAGTTAAAAAACGAAAAATAAAATTATGTACTGGTTAACTCATCGCGAAAACTCGACCAAAACTTTTTCATAGCAAATATAGACCACAATTTTTTATTTGAAAGTGAAAACGATTTATTGGTACAAAATAAAATTATACTGGGTCTTCGATGAGACCATTCTGAATATACACCACAAATTGAATTGAAAAAAATTCAATACACATGCATAAAACAATTATCAAGGAAAACAATTATGGATATATAGAGAATAAATATTTGATTAAATTTAACTATTTGCAAAAAATTAAGCCAAAAGGAAATGGAATTAATCTTAATTCGTGGTCCCGTACCTGAAGATGTCTTTTCTTTTTAGGAAGTGCCTCAGGTCTTAATTTAGAGTAAGATGAACTCATCCTTCACTGAAACCAAGTTGAAATTGTAAAAGATTTGGTGTATGATTCAAGAATGAGAGGAGAATTTGAGAAGAGGTTAAACAATTAGTAAAGAAGGGCCTACTTACCATATGGATATAACAGCTTCTTTTTTGTTGACTAATCGATGAAATTGAGGATGTGTAATATGTGACATTGTGACAAACATTTATTGAGATTGTTAAGAAAATTGTTTTATTAATACGTGGCAAACATTCATTTAATGAGTAACGCCAGCGCGACTATGCATAAATTTCAATAGATTCTTATGAATATGGCCAAAAAAGTTGCATGTTTTTCTTCTTTTCAGGTTGGATTTAACTTACTTTCCTTTCAAAAAATAAGAAAAATATTTATGATGCATCTTTTTATCATCTTTCTATGTGCCAAATTACCAATACATGTGAGTGTACTCCAGGGAGCTGCCATAGCCGAGGACAAAATCGTAAATTCATTAATATTCAGAGAAGTACTTAATTTGGACATAACTATGACGATTTCGGGTAATTTGGCATCTTGTCATACATTCATGCATTTCTCGAGAAATGTGGCCACATCTTGTCTAATAATTTTAAACGATTAATGCTAAACTGATCATATATTTGGGAATTGGATCCTCTCCTGAGCACAAGCTCAGGAGGCTCCTGACCAGCGCATGTGAACCGTTGGATTTTGATCAAACGACTACAATTATTATAACTTTAGAAAGACTTTCTATTTGTAACTGTTGAATCAAAATTCAACGGCCCACGTACACTGGTCAGGAGGCTCCAGAGTTTGTGCTCATGAGAGGATCCAATTCCATATATTTGTATCATCTCTTTAATAGAGATATGGTCCACCAACACATGCAAATCTCATCTCAACTATAAAGATGGTGTTCGGGCAGGAATATCGCATGTGGCCATTCCTGGCTCGAGCACACAGCTCCCTGCGGAGTTGGCACTTTGGTTAACTGTCGGGTTCTTGCTTTGTTTGTCGGGTTGCAAGAAGAGGACAGAGTTAATTCTGAAAGGTGCATTTGTCGGGCCTTAAGTATAAGCCGTGAGGCTCGCAGTCAAAACTAACTTAAGTGTTGAGGCGTGCCACTGCCATCTCAATATGGCAGATGTGAAATGAGTGGATTTAAGTCGATTACTTGCGCCCCAAGTTACTCTAACTTCTCATTATCAAAGAATTGTTGTGGATGGGTTAAGTCCATATTAGATTCTTTTCTATGCCTTGAGATCAAGGACTTTTGTATATCTAGTATGGTAAATGGGCAGAGGTCCAGGTCTAATCACGGCATTAAGTGGATCTACTTTTAAGATAGTGAAACCCTTTAATTAAAACCAGAACCAAGAGTAATCTAAACTTTGGATCATTAAAAGACCTAAAATGATTTAAATACATACTAGGGAATTCATTACAACACTAGATCTATTATATAAAAGACAAAATAAAGGGAATCGGGCAAGATTGAACCTTGTCGGGTAAGGCTGGACCTTTCGCCGTTTCTTTTCTTTGCCACTACAGGGGTCTGAGGGTTTCAAGGGAGAATGGATGACAAATAAAGTTACAAGAGAAATCGATACTACTTGGTGAACACCAGAGCTGTTAAACTAGACAAAAGATGGCTATTGTGAGAGCTGATCCTGAAAAGGATTGAGGTTGGGGGCTGACTACAACTTTGTATGCAAATTTGGCTTGAGCAGAGTTTGTGTATTTGTTTGTTTGATTGGTTAAGTGTCCTTGTTTCTGGGCCCTCTTCCTCCTTTTATAGGTGAATTAGCCTAACTGTTTGCAGCTTGGTTCCTGCCCGAAAGCAACTGAGGGGTAGTGACTCATCAGTAATTTACGTACTCTGCCATCCAGAAAGTGCTTTTGGGCTGAGAGGAGGCTGATTTCTACCAAGTGTCACTTCTTTCAAGCCACTAGCCTTTGCATTAAATGTGGAATCATCATTTTGCCTTGGGCTAGACGAATGAGTTTAATGTTGGGCCTTCGGGCAGAGTTATGCCTTCTTGGTTCTTGTTGGGCTTTTGTTCCTTCGGCCCAAAGTTTAAATATTAACCCAAATAGATGGTACAAATTTTTCTCAAACACATAAAATATATACTAGGAAATGGGGTTTGAAGTTCGTTTATTTTTACTTCAGGGTCCCGAACTGCTGCTGCTTGGCTTTCAATGGCAAGATTCACGCGGGTTTTACTAGAAAATTGCCAAACATATATGCATGCAATGGTTATCTTATGATTTGATTGTTTTGAATCTAAGTCCAAATGCATATTTTGTTAAAAAATAATCCAAATGCATATCGATCATGACTGAAAAGAACAATATTCGGCTACTCAAAGGATGAGTATGAGTTCCTACTCAAAACTGTTCGTTACTGATTCATAGAATTTTGTGTTTATAATCGAAATCGTCACATTATAAATTACTCTATAAAGATCACCTCAGCAAAAAATAATTAAAACTAAGGTCATTTAGTCATCTAACTTTGAAAACAAATGAATGGAATTGGTAAAAGTATTACGAACTGTCTATATATTTGCTACAATAGATTAACTAAACGATCTTACTCTTAATTCATTTTTTGTAGAGATGATCTTTACAACGTGATTCATAATATAAACGGTTCTGATCATAAGCACGAAATTCTGTGATTCAAACTAGAAAAGTTTTAAATAGGAGTTTATACTCATCCTTGAGTAGTTAAGCATTGTTCGACTAAAAATCAAACAAAGTTAATAAGTGAGACTAAAATAGAGTGCATAAGAAATTGTAATAGACAAACATCCAGACAAACATCTAAAAATCATGGTACCCAATTCAAAAGGAGGGGGTTGGCTCCCCCATGCCTCCCTCTTTCTCTCGTATCTCTCAACGCTGCACGGCCATGATCCTAGCAACCCAAGACCCAGGTCCACGTGCCCCAACGCTGACTACCTCTGCCCAGTCGAGCCTTCCCAGGCCCAGCTAGCCGAGCCATGCCACGCAGTAGCAGCCCACGGCTGCCCTTTTTCATCATGTCCTCAACCCCGGTTGAGCCAAAAATTCAAGCCCCAAGGTTCCAAAAAATCAACAAGAAAGAAAAAAATCAAAATTTTCTTACCTTGGAGAAGAAGAAAAACAAACGGAACACTATTCTTTGCACGGGCAAGCAAAGAAGATTACTAGGAGAGGGGAAACAAATATCCTCAAACTTTCTCTCTTTCTTGCGAGGTTTTAGTTGCACTCCAAATTTATTTAATTCCCTGCTTGACACAGACTTAAATATATTTTGGTGGCAATTAGATTCCTTTTCCTAGAAGAATTTAAATTCCAAGTCAAAGAGGGAATCTATATCAAATTGTGACACAAACTCCATTGCAGCTTTGGATTCCTACACCTCATACCCTTTCTTGAAAGCAGCCCAGCAGGTGTGGGGGCATTTGTGGAGCAAAAATAATTCCAAAATTCATAAAGCTGATACATGAATTATTTTCCAAGAAAGACAAGACTACCCCTATTAAATCAGCAGAAGCATTCCCATTCACCATGCGCAGCTGAGGTAAAGCAAGCAGAGATCAACTACTACTCAAGGCACCCCTACCCGTTGGAAAAATCAAAGGTATTTATGATAGAATAATCCCTTATTCTTATCATATATATATATATATATATATATATATATATATATATATATATATATTCCTAATCAGAGAAGATATCTTTTAAATAAGTAATCATAATTCCATTTATTTAGGACATTTACCAAATTACTCCAAGATATTTATTTACATAAATATCTTGGGATATTCCCACCTAAATTCCACCCTAGGGCCGGCCACCCCTAAACCCTAGAGGCCCGGCCCACTTCCTCCATCTCTCTTATAAATACCCATTTTATCTCCAAAATTCAGAGGACTTTTGCGACTCGCAAATTTCTAAACATATTTTTTTTAGAATTCCAAAGCCCCCCTCCCAATTCATCATGGATGCATGAGGCTTTTGACGTGTTATTATTTTGCAAGTACAGATTCGTCAATCAAAAGAAGATAGGAATTTGCATCCACAAAGAACATAATGGGTATTCAAAAAATTTGTAAAAGTTAATGGGCAAAACTCATCTATGTAATCATGCGGCCTATATGGTGGCGGTGTACGTTTATAAGTATGGCGGGAGTTTTGACTAGGATGAGTTAGGTCCAGAATTCTTATTTAATGTGTTAGTTGAAGATGCAAATGTTTCAATTATTTGATTGATTAATAAAAGCATTTTTTATTAGCACCCCACATAATGTTAAATGCACTCCACATCAAAATTTAATATTAAATGACTTATGTTCAATGACAATTTCGATCTTATTAGGTTAAAAAAAATAAGAAATTTCTAAATACACCCTAAATTACTTTTAATGTATTATTTATGTTCTTCAATTATCAAAGCCTCTCCCATCCTCCATTGTTGAATAAAATTCTAACCAATGAAACTATATATGAAAACCTTAAATGCACTTTCTTATACGCCAATCCCTCCTTACCCATCTCTTATTTTTTTTTTCTGGGTTATTAAACTTTATAAAAGTATCATAATTATCTTCTCGAACATAGGTTGTTGGGCATCAAATTGTGAATCAAGATCACATTTTTTTATATTTTATATAGGAGGCCTTTCTTTCTTCCAAATACTTGCTTGCGAGTTCCTAGGAAACCATACTACAAAATATTTATTTAAGCCTATTATTGATTCAAGCCTAATATTTGTTTACAATGTCACTACTGCTACCAATCAACAATTTTAAATAATTTTGATCTTGAGTTTTATGTTCTTAGCAAATAATATTCATCAGTTTGCTATAACCAGTATCTCTAGGGTTATCTTGGAGAGAGTTTCTTCACAGCGGCGCATAGGCAGTGATGGTAGTCTGAACTGTGGATTTCTGTTCACGTCGGTATCCCCGAAGGAATGTTTCAGTTTGGTCTGTTGAATTTTTATTGGAATGCTGCGACTACTCGCAGAAACAATCAATAGAACGACCAAGTGGAGTTTAGAAATTCTAGAAGGAGCAATGGAGGACATGGTTTCCTAGTTCTTGGAGCAACTGGCCCTCACAGGTGAGGAGCAACATATTGTGGTTGATAAACTGGAGGGCTTACTGCTAAGAACTTCCAAAGTTTTCTTAATGGGAAGGCTACTAACTCGGAAAACTTTGAACAAGGAGAGATTCAAGAAACAAATGAGTATTATAAGATTTGAAGAATGTGGGGTGTATAGAAAATATAGGGTGTATGTAGAAAATGTAATGTGTATGGTGAGAATGGGGTGTGAGGGTATTATGGGGAAGTATGTAAGATGTATTAAGAATCTAAGATAATTTTCAATGAGTGCTACTAGACCCACCCCATTGTCCTATTTTCCCACCCACATGATAATCCCACCCACCATAGAAAATTAAAAAAGTAAAATGTTATTTCCCCACCTACCATTATTCCCAAAATAACCATAATATTTTTTTTTAAACAACTCTGATATATCTTTAAATAATATTATAAATAAATAAATAAAAATATAAAAAATGAAAGAAAATGCAAGACCTAAGACCTAGACATTCATCATCTCCTTCACACCTAATGCCGCAAAAACCCCGAATCCCCAAACCACTCTTCTTCCTCCATTTTTTGTCAAAACCGCAGATCTCACACTCAATTCTCTTTTTTCTCTATTGAAGTTTCTCGCCTTCATCTAGCACACGCCCATTCCTTCCTCCAACCTTTCCGTCGATTCCAACCCAAATCTTTCCCAACCTCTTTCCACCAAAGATATCACACCCCACCCACCATTATTTATTTATTATTTTAGTACTGAATTAAATAGGGGTTTAAGAGTCTTCTTTTAAAAGGATAAATATGTTATTAACATTTTCATTAAATGGTGGGTGGGGAAATAAGACACCGGAGTGAGATTTATTCAACAATATGTAGGGTGTTAATATAATAAACCAATTCCTATTTCTAAAGCTTAATTGATAATTAGGTTAAATACTTTAATATGCCATGGTATTGACTTTTAAACAGAAGAACCTAAACTAGATTTACAAATCTAAAAGAGATATTAGTTAGGCTCTCAAATCTAAATGCTTTACAATTTTTTTTACAAACGATATCGTTAGTGGGTTAAATTATTAATTGTTATATTGAGTGACAGGTTTGCCTCTGACAGCCGAAGGTTGAAAGCAATACCAAGTTGCCATGGACTCCAAAAACGACGAGCCACAATTTGTTACTTCTAAGACCATCTCCAAAGGAGATGTCAAATTTTGAACATAAAATTTAAATTTTGACAGCTTATGTGGCACTTTGACATCTTTTAAAGTTTTGTTCTCCAACCGATATGTCAAATTAAATTATTATTTTATTATTTTATAAAATAAATTATTAAACTAATTGAAATTTAATAAAGGACATTTAAAGTTTAGTTAGCAATCCGTTCACCTTCCTTGATTGAAAAGAAGAAAAAAATAGGATAATTGCATCGATCAACTCAACATTAATTATAATAAATGATTACACTAATTAAAATTAATAAAATACATTTGATGATTAATAAAAAAACATTTCAAGCTGCTGTCAAATTTGACAGCAATCTTTTTTGCTACCAATTCATGTCATCGCCACTTAGGATTTGGCACTTCGGTTAGAGAATATTAGTGTGATCTTTTTTTACTGTTATAGCTGATGTGTATATTTTGACATCTCCTTTATTTTTATTTTTTTGGAAAACTGGAGATGTATTAACCAGAGCAAAAGAAGCCAAAGAGAACAATGAAAGTTGAACAAAAGGCTAACAAGCAAAAAACAAACCGGAAGTGCAATGGGTAAGAAGACCAGACACTCGAAACAACCTTAAAGCGTCCCCCCTTGCACCACCAACATGAACTTAAGGAGGACATGGTAAGTCATCCTTATTCAGCACATGCACCAGTGAAGATGAAGGTCTAGCAACCCAAGACACGTCACACATCTCCACACAACTACGTGACGCCAAATGGTCTGCCGCCAAATTGGCTAATCTTGGAATCCAAGACCAGCGACAATCCTGAAAGGCTTCCCCAAGCTTCAAACACCTCGCTAAAATGGGAAAAGCCTCCCACTTACCATCAGAAGAGATCCCCGCAAACATGAAATAGATTGTTGAGAATCAGATTCAAGAACAACATGAGTCTGACCCAATTCATGACCCAACTCACAACCATACTGCACAGCCACCGCTTCAGCAACGGCTACACAAGACATACAGAGGCTTTTTTGGTAGCGGCAAGGAAATTACCGAAAGAATCCTGAAGCACAATTTAGAGATGTTCTAATGCTCCCCATCACATGATTTCGGAACAATGCAAACCTAAATGTTATCTTGGGTGTAGCTGTAAATGAAGAAGGTTCTTGCTTGTACGATAAAACGATCTTGAAAAAATGAATGTAATCATATTGATCCAATAATAAACCGTCCTCTATTTCCATAGGAATGGAGATTATGTTTCCCTTCTCCCTCTTGACTGTACAGTTTGTTGGAGAACAATTCAAAAAAAAAAAAAAGATCTTGAAATATTGATTCTTTATTAACGAATAATACTTGTAATACATAATGAAATAATAAAAATAATTATAGGAATTAAAATGATACTGACTTGATTGAATCACGCATAGAGGCTAACACAAAAGTTATTTCATTCGAATAGTATTTTCATCCCACTCTTGTGCTTGTGGTTCTACGATGTCTGCTCGACCAAAATGCAATTATCCAATTCTACAACCCACACTGAATTATAGAATTCTGACGAATTGCTTTGTGTGTTTACTCTCTAGGAATTTTGTACGAAAGAGAGAGAGGAAGAAAAGATAATTCTATTGGAAACTGAGATTGCAAATATATAGGTTGTTTTATACCCTTTCAAATACCTGTTGAACGTATTTGAAAGTACACAACTCTTTCTAAAAGCTGTGTCTCTTAAACAAAACAGTTTTTAATTACTATGTTAATTAAAATTAATAAACTCTTATTAATTTTAACTTCTAAGGCCCAAGGCCCTTATCTTGATTAATTAATATTAATTATATTAGGCTATATTATATAAGCCTAATCCACACAACCATAAAGTACAAGTCTTTCAATCATTTTCCAAATAGGCCAAATCCTAACTATTAGTATAAAAGACAATATATATATATATATCTATATATATAGACCATTGGGAAACATATGTTCCCCGATGTGAGACATGGAGTCTCAAAACTCCAACACAGTCTACTTTTGAGGATTGTATAACTAGCATTTCTTCATCGGCTTCTATGTCGCGTCCGTACCCGTCCCACCTTTCGCGAGATTAGTATTGTCGATCGCGAAGAAGAAGCTTCGAAAGAGCTCTTAATCTATCTCTCATTTGCTAAATTAAAATTAACAAAAAAAAAAAATCAGAACCCAATCAAATAAATGAAAATAAACCAAACGGTAGTTTTGGTTTGGTTTTTGAGTTTGAAGAATACCGATCCAAATAAAACCAAACCGACCCTAAAATGAGCTGCCAAAAAAGTGTGTGACATTCGCTCCTCTCACAACTACTATATAGGCCCAAATTGAAAAATTTAATTGGGCCAAACTGAACACATATGTTTGGAATGTATTGGATCCATGTGCTTGTTGAATTTAGCATTGACGAGAATGGATTTAGCAAATCTTGTTTTATTTTAAACTAATCCTGTTTTATTTTAAACTAATCTGAAATAGCGAATTTAAACTTGGAGGAAGGATTGAGGTGTATATTCGTTCTAGCCAAATTGACTATGTCCATGCCTACACGGTGAAACAAAATTCGTTATATCAAAAAATTATCTTAAAAATTAAAGAAAATAAATCATCTTCTCATAGTGCCAAACAAGGCCTTATTGCACTCATGGGTTGAACGTTGCCCTGCTTTGTAGGGGTGGGTTCGGTTCAAATCGGTTCGGTTTTTTGCCAAAATCGAAATCAAACCGAAATTTCGGTTCGGTTCATTTTTTTTCGGTTTTTTTCGGTTTGGTTTTTTCCGGTTTGGTTTCGGTTTTTTTTTTTTTTTTTTCAAACAATGAAAAACATTGAAATTTTAAATTTTAACATCTCCAACACAATCATAACATAAGCATTCTAACTAGAATCAAAGACAATGAAAATAAACATTTAAAGTTGAACTAAAATCATCAATCAAGTCTTTCAAAGTCCAAACTAACAACTTCACAACACAAAAATCATACAAATGACTTCGAAAAGTTAAATTGTATGATGTTGTTCAAAGATCAGGGTTGTTTGCTTGTAACTGCATGTTGACAACTTGATTAGTAAAAGTAATGTGTGGGTGGATTTATTTAGTGTGTGTTGGGTTTTTTTCCATCACAAATTACGCAAGTAATCTACCCGAAATAAATGTTTATGGATTCTGTTACATGTTATATGAGAGTAGATTTGGAAAAGAAAGTTGGGGCAGAAGTAGACAGTGCTATGGAGATGGATGTAGGTACTTCAGGAGGAGGTTTCGTTCCGAAACATTATATGGGGGAGAAATAATAGGTTAAGGTTTAGAGTTTTTATAGGCCTTTTTTTTAATATTTTGAGCTTAAAGTTTGGCAACACATTGGGTTTAGCACATTTTTAACTTACGAATTGGGTTTAGAAAATAATACCCAAAACAAATAATTAAATAAAAAATTAATTTAATTAATTCGGTTCGGTTCGGTTTGGTTCGGTTTCTAGATCACTAAAACCGAACTGAACCAAAAGAATTCGGTTTGGTTCGGTTTTTTCAATTCGGTTCGGTTTTCAGTTTTTTTCGATTTTCGGTTTTTTAAACCCACCCCTACTGCTTTGTGTCTCTGACCTAGGCTTTAATATAAACCAAAAGTTCAAGCCAATATACTCGAGATAGAAAAATCATCCCTTTTACTCCTTCATCTTTCTCTTCTAATTAATTAATTCACTATGTAATATTGGCTTGAACTTTGTAGCTACAAGTTATTTTTTCCCAATTCAAACTGTTTCCAAAAGTATAGATTATCTACTTATAAATTAAACTAAGAGGAGGGAGGTTTAAACCAGGATCTAGTGAATTATAGAGTAATGTCATATATACCATGGCAATCGATTACTTGTTTATATAATATTAGAGTACGTGAAGTAATTTAATACTATAGTTTAGTTGTATATATCATTTCATGTGTAAGTGAGAATTCTTAATTTTAAACAAGCACAACAAATTAAACAACTTAAAAAAGAAGTCATATTACAAGTGTCGCGACACCAATATAATTAGGCCGCAAAAGTCAATCGAAAATAAGGAGGTCAGTATAAACAATTTTTTCTCTCCAGCTAAGATCAATAACACTTGCTAAAATTTGTCCTTATTAACTTCTCCTTAAAAACAAAAAATGTTGATTGACTTAATCGCACATTACACATATTTTTGTAACTTCAAACAAAATACCTAAGACCAAAGTTTGGACCAACGTTTGTCAATGCAACATTTCCTTATATATACACATGGAAAATGTAGGGAGATCATGTTTTTAGACCATATTTTGTAAAGAGATATTTGTTAGTTCCCCCCTCCCCTCGGAACTTGTACAGAGTTGCAAATTCCTCCCTGAACTTTATCTTTAGCCAATTATCCCCCCTCTAAAATTTTATACATAGCCAATTCTATCACATCCCCGCCCAGGTCCCCATTACATCCCAGGCTCGACTCCACCGTAACACGATATTGTCCGCTTTGGGCCCCGACCTCGCCCTCACGATTTTGTTTCTAGGAACTCACACGAGAACTTCCCAGTGGGTCACCCATCATGGAATTGCTCTTGTGTGAACTCGCTTAACTTCGGAGTTCCAATGGAACCCGAAGCCAGTGAGCTCCCAAAAGGCATCGTGCTAGGTAGAGATGAGAACATACATATAAGGCTTAGATGATCCACTCCCTTGGGCGATGTGGGATGTTACAATCCACCCCACTTAGGGGCCCAACGTCCTCGTCGGCACACTTCAGGCTAGAGATTGGCTTTGATACCAAATTGTCACATCCTGGCCCGGGCCCCCAATACATCCCGAGCTCGACTCCACCGTAGCATGATATTGTTCGCTTTTGGCCCCGACCACGCCCTCACGGTTTTGTTTATGGGAACTCACACGAGAACTTCCTAGTGGGTCACCCATCATGGGATTGCTCTCGCACGAACTCGTTTAACTTCAGAGTTCCGATGGAACCCGAAGCCAGTGAGCTCCCAAAATGCCTCGTGCTAGGTAGAGATGGGAATATACATATAAGGCTTAGATGATCCATTCTCCTGGCCGATGTGGGATGTTACAAATTCCCCCCCCCCCCCAATGTTAGATTTTAAAATTCTTCATCTAATTTTCACCTATCCAATTTTTTATTCTTTTTGCCCATATACAATTGTCATGTGTTGTCATCGTGGTCAAAATGAATGAAAAATTTTAAAATCTAGCGTCAAGAGAAGAATTGGCTATTTATAAAAGTTTTGGGGGGATAATTGGTTAAAACTAAAGTTCAAGGGGAAATTGGCTAATTATAAAAGTTCAGGGGGGTAATCGGCTAAAATAATAGTTCAAGGGGCAAATTGACAACTCTAAACAAGTTTAAGGGGAGGGAATCGACAAATATGCCTTTTGTAAATCACAAGATGTAGCTATTAATGGTTGAATTTCATTTTTAATAATTAGAGAATGAATCCATCCATCGACAACTACATCATGTGGCCTACAAAATATAATATAAAAAGATAATCTCTTTAGCATCACTATATATATATATAAGCTTAATTGGATTAATAGTCTTCATGGTGATAGGGTAGTCGGAAAATAGCATTTGTGGTAAAAGAAAATAAGGATTTAAGTTCCTGTGATGAAATCTGTTAGTATTTAGGCTCAAAATTGAAAATTTCGTCAAGTCTTTGTTAATTGTTAACACATGGGCTATTTGTTGACTACCCTATCACCACACGGACAAATAATCCAATGAGGCCATGCATAAATAATAATTTTATATTTTCAATAGACCTAGGCAAAATAATGAAAACATGCCATTTGCATTGTTCTCTTTTGCTCACTTCAACTCTATCTGGATAGTTTCATATTCTGGCTCTCAACATGTGCATCAGTGCATGAGATATCAAAAGGTTACTACTTTTTGTACATATTCTAATGCCAACTTGACCCTCCCTGTGCTCATGGCCACCTACCAAAAAACCCACTCCACTCATGACTCATTTCGAGCCTTTTAACTCATTATTTCACAAAAAGTATCTAGTGCTTCGGAATATCTTATACTTTAGGTTTCTAAATCTTTAGATTTTAGTATTTTTGGCTTTAATTAAAGATTTATTAAAAAAAATTAGAATATTCAATACTCCGAAGTACTATGTAAAAAATCTCGTTATTGCAATCAAACTTAAAGAAGAAACTCTGTTGTTGTAAAGGGCTCTTAATAGTTCATTTTGCTAAGACAATTCATATTCACACTTTGCATTCAAAGTCTTTGTTAGGAGTGTAAACCTTATATGGGAGAATAAGACCATCTCCAACCGAACGGGGCTAGATGGCTCATTTTAACCCTTTGACCCTTCAAGATATTAATATTTTAATGAACCGTATAGGGCCATATTTGCCTCCATCTCCAACCGAGGGCCAAAGGGACATATGGCTCGTTTTAGCCCTGTCACAAAAAATCGTTTCCAACCGAGGACCAAAGGGCCAAACATAATTTATTATTTAAATTTAAAAACTATAACAACTTAAATTTAAAAACTACAACTTATGTTTAAAAACTACAACTTAAATCTAAAAACTACAAATTAAATTTAAAAACTACAACTTAAATTTATAGAAAAAAATGAATTTTTTAAATATTGTTTTACAAATTTTGGCCGAAAAAAATTCAAATTCAAATCCAATGGCTAGTTGATTAAATGTTTAAGTTTAATGTTGTTAAATGCTTTTTTTTTATGTTGGTTAATGTAATTTAATGTTGTTTCATATTGTTTCATATTGTTTAATGTTGTTTCATGTTACTGAATTTAATTTAATGTTGTATAATGGCTTAAGAAGTTATAGGAAAAAAATAGAATTTAAAAAATATATGAAACAAGTTTTGTAAAATAGAAGTTATAGGAAAAAAAATAAAATTTAAAAAAATATATGAAACAAAATTTGTAAAATAGAAGTTCTAGGAAAAAAAAATAGAGTTTAGAAAAAATATAAAACAAATTTTGTAAAATAGAAGTTATAGAGAAAAAATTTTGTAAAAAAAAAAATAAAACTGTAAAAAAATAAAATAAAAATTCAAAAATAACGGCTAGCTGACATCAGTTAACTGTTGCATTTGAAATTTGACCTAAAATTGATGTTGGTTATATCTGACAGAAATGCTCAATTTTCTAGGCCAGCCGATTGGCCCTTTGGCCCTTTCAGATTCCGTGGACCCACAATTTTCTGGGTCAGTTGAAGACGATTTTCGAGTTACCCTCTGGCCCTCTGGACCCTTCGATTGGAGATTGCTATGTTATAGAACATGACTCTGTTGAAAGAGGTTTGGCTGCATTTGAACACGTTTTCAGGTCCATTACCGGACTTTTTGGGTTTGACAGACTTGCGGAGCTTGAGTTTGAGAGATAATTTGTTTACTGGTTCTGTTCCAGTGTCATTGGTGAGCCTTAAGTCACTAGAGGCTGTGAATTTGACAAACAATTTGCTTCAA
Source organism: Malus domestica (assembly GCF_042453785.1). Lineage (NCBI taxonomy): Eukaryota > Viridiplantae > Streptophyta > Magnoliopsida > Rosales > Rosaceae > Malus > Malus domestica. The sequence goes on along the minus strand of NC_091669.1, from coordinate 32,873,132 downwards.
GGACCAATGCCAGCTTTTGTTCCGGGGGTTGGGGTAGATTTGGTTAAGGGTTCTAATAACTTTTGCTTACTGAGTCCTGGTGAATGTGACCATCGAGTGAATATGTTGCTTTCAATTGTAAGTTCAGTGGGTTACCCCTAAAGGTTTGTAGAGAATTGGAAGGGAAATGATCCCTGTGCATATTGGATTGGGGTTACTTGTAATAATGGGAACATTACGGTCCTCAATTTTCAGAAAATGGGTCTTACTGGAACAATTTCTCCTGAAATCGTGTCATTAAGGTCCCTGCAAAGAGTAGTTCTTGCTGATAACAATTTAACTGGAACGATTCCAGCGGAGCTTGCCACGCTGCCTGCACTCACGGTATTTGATGTGTTAAACAATTACCTCTATGGGAAAACCCCAACCTTTAAGGATAAGGTGCTTGTAATGTTTGGTAACCTTGATATAGGGAAGGAAAAGAGTACTTCAGCCGGACCGTCTCAAAATTCCACCAACCCTTCTACAAGTATAGGTTCTGGAAACAGTTCTAGACCTCATGGAAAGAAATCTTCTACTCTAATAGGAGTCATTGTGTTCTCTGTAATCGGGGGTGTTTTTGTGATTTTATTAATTGTATTGTTGCTTATCTGTGTATATAAAACAAAACAAAAGCAGTTGAGTAGAGTTTAGAGCCCGAATGAAATGGTAGTTCATCCCCGCCACTTTGGATTGGATAATGAGAGCATGAAGATCACTGTTGCAGGCTTTAGTGTTAGTGTTGATGCACTGAGTGAAGCTCATACTCTTCCCAACAGTGAGCCCAATGAAATCCAAATGGTTGAGGCAGGAAACATGGTGATTTCTATTCAAGTGCTCCGGAACGTGACAAACAATTTCAGTCAGGAAAATATATTGGGGCAAGGAGGTTTTGGGACAGTGTATAAAGGGGAACTGCACGATGGAACAAAGATGCTGTTAAGAGAATTGAGGCTGGGGAAATAGTAGGAAAGGGGCTTTTCGAATTTAAGTCTGAGATTTCTGTTTTGACAAAGGTTCGTCACAGGCATCTCGTAGCTTTTCTGGGGTATTGTTTGGATGGAAATGAACGGCTTCTTGTATATGAGTATATGCCTCAAGGGATGCTCAGCCGTTACCTCTTCAACTGGCTGGAAGAATGACAGAAACCACTGGAATGGACGAGACGGCTGCCAATTGCCTTAGATGTAGCAAGGGGTGTTGAGTATCTCCATGGTTTGACCTATCATAGTTTTATACATAGGGGCTTAAAGCCTTTAAATATTCTTCTTAGAGATGATATGCGAGCTAAGGTTGCAGATTTTGGTCTTATGCAGCTTGCTCCAGAGGGTAAAGGTTCAATTGAAACAAGGATTGCAGGGACTTTTGGATACCTGGCACCAGAATACGCAGGTAATTCTTGTTTCTATTTACTTATGCTTAATTTTTGCTATAAGATTCTTCTAAAACCAGGCAAACTTTCAATAAAAATATAGAATAGAACATGAGAGTGATATTAGGTCTGTTTAAGTACCCACCCAATACTGCAAGCAAAATAGAAACAACTTCCATAATATGGCATCACCAGAATGCAACCTTAGTTCCTTACCTCCATTTCCTGAGATGTTTGTAAATATTCAGGAAAACCAGTTTAAGGAAAAGGATAGCTCTGGCTCTTAAATTTTAGTTGAAAACTCAATAACCTTTTTTTAATTTTCATATCTCTGCTTTACATATGCTTTTCATTACAACTTATCAAAATTTTATGAATGATTCAGAAATATGGACTATGAGCGGATCTAGAAATGTATCAACAAATGTTTATAATTCATATTTTATCTCTTGGTTAGATTAACAAATTCAAACAAGAAAGCTTAATTTCTAGTTGGGTGTCTTGTGTTCAACAAAAAATAAATGAACCTTTGTAATCCACACTGCACTTGGATTATGTTAAATCAATCTTTAATAGAGGAGAGATCTCAACGAGTCAATTTTCCGCTGTGTTACAAATGTATCCATCGTTGTATTCCATTATGATCAAGGTTGGACACTCTCATGACTGCCATTCTTAAGAAAGCAAATTAGAAATGTGAAAGTCATGATTTTCTTGGGAGTTTGTGGGGTGGTTACAAGAAAAAGAAAGGCACCAGAATGAGTATTCTCTAAATTTCACCAAATTGCATGTTCAATAATCGTCTTAGCGCATCTTCTCTTCTCTGCCAGCTGTGTATTTTGCCTATTTCGGACATCATTGCTCAAGGGTTTTTGAAATCACTCGAGTAACCCGAATATTATTAAGCCATTTTCGTTGCTGTTTGTAATAACAGAATGGTAGAATATTTTGCTTATTGGATTGTTCTCATTGGAAATCTCCATTATATTAGTTGTTCCCAACTATTTTTGGCATTTTGGACCTTAAAGCAGTCGATTCTTTGAGCCCCACTTTAGTATTTTTGTTTTTCTGTTCTTTCGTTTTTAGGTCAGCTGATCCCACTTACCTAGCTTTACAACAAAGCTAATTATTGCCTTTCTTCTGGTGGTTCTGCAATTTATAATGTCGTAGATGTTTTTCTTTTCAATAGTTCGTTTTACTTTTCATTTAAAAGTAAATATAGTAGATTTTGGTTAATGGTTGGTAGTCGGTATTGATACTGATCGTAAACAAAACATTTGTGATACTTGCAGTTACTGGCCGCGTGACAACTAAAGTAGATGTGTTCAGTTTTGGAGTGATTTTGATGGAGCTAATCACCGGGAAAAAGGCACTTGACGACAGCTAGCCTGAGGAGAGCATGCATTTAGTAACTTGGTTCCAGAAAATGTTCATTAACAAGGACTCATTCCGTAAGGTGATTGATCCCACAATTGATCTCAACGAGGAAACACTTGCTCTCAACGAGGAAACACTTGCCAATGTGAGTACTGTTGCTGAGTTAGCAGGTCATTGCTGTGCAAGAGAGCCGTATCAAAAGCCCGATGTGGATGCAAATTTCTTCCTCCTCGATCTTGGACGATTTTGCACCTACAAAACAATTAACACCTTAGGTTAAGGCCAAGAGCCTCACGCGCCCACGATGAATGGGGGGGCTTTGGCCGAAGAACCTCCGATGCCAAAGTTAGAATTTAGAGAGAAAGAGTGTTTAGAGAATTTTGGGATTTTTGCCAAAGTGTTGGAATTAGCTTTTTGGTGAGAATGGGAGTATATTTATAGGGATAGGAGGTGGCTAGGGTTTTTAGGTTTAATTAGCCAATTTATTTGGCTATTAAACATAAAATGAATGTTTTGGTGGTTTTTTGTATAATTGGCTAAAAAAGGAAGAAATGGTGGGAAAAGGTAGAAAAAAGGTAATGGATTAGGTTTTTCAATGGGATAGCCGGCCCTCTTGTGTTTTTAGGTTTGAGTGGATGTTTCAAATTGACAATTAAGGGATTGATTAGGTAATTAATCCCTTAATTAGTCAATTATTATGATTTTATGAAATATGAAAGGAATAAGTATATTATTTAGCTAATTGATTAGCTAAATAATGAAATGGGAAATATATGAATAAATTAGGTTTTAAGTTGATACCTATTTTGGGCACTTTTGACTTGGTTGAAAAATGATTCTCTACTGCTCGCGTATAGGAAACCCGGTATGCCTCGAGGGTATTTTTGTCCTCTTTTGTCCAAAAGTCCACGTGTCGCCTAGTGAATATTTTTGGCTCCACAAATGCCCCCACACCTGTTGGGCTGCTCGCAAAAAAAGGGCAGCAGGTGTAGAGATCTTCTTGCTTTAGGAAACTTAAGACTGCTTCCTATTTTGATGTTGATTCTCTCTTTAATAGGAAATTAGATCCTTCTAGGAAAGGGAAATAAATTTCTCTCAAAGCCTATTTAAGTCCACCTTAAGTGGGTTATTAAATCAACTTTGGAGAGCGATTTATTCTACCCTACAAGAGAGAGATAGCTTAGAGGATATTTGTTCCCCCTCCTCTAGCAATCTTCTACATCTTGCCCGTGCAAAGGACCGTCTTTCGTTGCTTTCTTCGTCTTCTTCGTGCCGCACCGATGTAAGAAAAATTTAATTTTTCTTGCCTTATTCTTGGATAGTGCTATTGTGGGGCAGCCATCGGGGTGGTGCGGCACATCGGCTGGCAGGGGCCAGGAGTTGGCTCAGCATGGGCCGAGGAGATGTTGTGGCAGGGACCACTGCTTGGGCAGCTTGGCTTGGCTTGAGCCAAAAGGCAGCTTGTGCAACTAGGGTCGCGGATTGTGGCGCTGGGGCGCAGTGCTAGGCGAGCCGCATGGCTCATGTCATTTGGGCTCTTGGACCTGACTCGGGCTAGGCTGGTGATTGAGAGAAATAAGGAGATTGCGGGTCTCATGGGCTGCTGGAATGTTGGGCATGCAGGCCTCATGCCTGTTGGAATGCTGGGTTGAGCTCCCCTGCTGAGTACCATGAATGTCGTTGGCTGCTTAGTCCTCTTTGCCGAAAGAAAGGTGGGCTGCTCCAGAAAGAGGAGGTAAAGAGGATCAAGGCGGATGCATTGGCTCGTCTGATCGCTGTCGTGGAGCTTACTATGAATGAAGATGGAAAGAAGAGATCTTCCCCGCCTGCTCATGAGATGCAGTTAAGAAAATACTGAAGACTTCTTCTGCTGCTCATGAGGGTCCGCTTGCTACCGAGAGGTATGTGATTGACATGATTTTCCAATGGGAAGAAATGTAAGGCTGCTAGATCTGAGCATGTGGCGTCTTCCATGTTGAGAATGGCTAGTACAATTGTGGATAAGATTACTCAGCGTAAAGGTTTTATCATGCCCCCAGTGCTGAAGTCTGTACTAGGACGTTCTTTGGGAGCCAAGTCTGGTTCACCTTTGTAGAGACTTGCTATTATGAAGAGTGGTAAGGTGGACTCTGCTGCTAAAGTGGCGCCAAAGCCTGCTCCCTTTGCTGCTGAGATTGATTCGCCTCAGATTCAAGATCTTAAGCTTGCAATTTCTAAGCTTCGTTTCGCTACTTATGCTAAGAAGAGAGTGGATGAGCTTCTCTATTTCTCCGGAAGACTTGCTTGCTTTTACTTTTAAGGCTTCCATTGGTGAAGTAGTTGGAGAAGTTAGTGCCCAGACTGGGGCAGCCGGGGGTGAAGCGCCGGATGATGCCGCTGCTAAGAGCGTTACGGCTGTTGAAGGTGTGGCGACCGAGTAGTCGTGGAATGTCCAAGCTGCTGTAGTGTAGTATTTTAGGTAGCCTTTAGGATTTTCTTTGTTTTTCCTTGTAGATTTTGTTTTGCTTGAACTCCTTCAACCTTTGCTAGTTGTTTATAAACATGTTTTCCTTCGTTTTTCTTCATCTTCACTTCTTTTGTTCATGCCCTAACCTTTAGACTTGATAGACCAGTGGCAGGCATGCTACTTTTTTATAAGCAGACAAACTCGCATAGCCTATGCAGCCGTAGGTGTTGGTGTAGAACTTTGCAAAGTTGTTAGCCATATGGTTGGCAGCCGGATGCCTTACTTACAGAAGCAGACAAGTCCGCATAACCACTAGGTTGTTAACTTTGACTTTCTTCAATTCCGTAGGTTGCGTAGCAAGTATCACAACACTTTAGGACTTGGTGTAGGTTGTTCCGCGCTTGGCAGAGGTGAAGCTTATCGACTACGTAGCATGTCGGCAGTGGATAAAACTTCGTATATGCTCGCTAGCTTGTCTAACCTTTCACAAGAATGTGCGGTTGTATAAGTCTAGTGCGGCTTCACTGCTCGAAGGGCAAGCCGTAGGCAGTCTTCCGGAATCCGTAGGCTACCTTAGTGCACTCGGTAGCAGCTTTAGGATTCCAGGGCAGCCGTCCATCGGATGTACTGCGTAATGTGCCCTCTCCGTCTCTAGGGCCCGGTTCCCCACGGATTAGGCCAAGAGACCCAAAATCCTTCAGTTAGCTAAACCTTGAAAAAGACCATTGCGGCTACTTCTAGGAATCCCGGCGCAAGCCATCGTGCATCTAGTTATACTAGGGCAGCCAGGCTCATCCACGTCTGGATATTCGGAGTGTAAAGTTTATCCTCCCGTCTTGGAGAGCTGACCCATATGGGTGTCGGAGAATTGGTTTACCCTCTCGCACTGGAGAGCATGGTTGGTCCCTCGGGGGGCGCAATTCCTGCGATAAGTCCCTAAGAAGGGTGCAGTCTTCTTTTAAAGTGCAAGAGTGATTAGTTGTTGTAAGCATGCAGCCAAGCCAAGTTGTGATTACTTCTAAATTCCTCATTGAAAAACGAGTGAAACGAACGAGAACTTTAGCTGTAAGGTAGGAACTGCATAACAACTGGATAGTCCTCAGCTTGTGAGGTGGTGCCCGTCGAGCTTATTGAGTCTTCGGGTTTTGATGTAGCGGGAGGTCACACATGGTACTTCTTCAGATTGTAGGCCATCCATTTTTTTTTCAATCTTTTTGCCGCTTCATGGTGGTGAGGGTGTAATTACTCTTGCCCCCTACTCTGCTGATCTTGTACGGACCTTCCCAGATGGGATCCATCTTTTTGGAGCCTTCTCTGCCGGCAGTGATGAAGGCTTTTCTGCGCCGTCGACATGCAAATGCCAGAAGTCTCCATCGGGTGGAGTAGGCGCAGCTAGAGTGTGCTAGGCTACTTCTGAGGCATCGTTGGGCCGCTCTGTTGCGTCACCTAGGCTCGGCGTGAAGGCGCAGTAGGGAGCTGTGGAGATGGGGCCATGTCATACGCAACAGGAGATGCTCAACTGCCGGTATTGGGCCACTCTAGAGTTGAATCATTGAGCAAGGGTCGGCTAGGGCCGTGTGATGCGCAGCAAGAAATGGTACTCAACTGCCGTTACATGTTGCTCCTATGTAGAATCTTTCAGGGTGACGAGGACAAAACTTGCTTTCAAGTGTGTCTTTCCAGTGTTACGTTCGTTAGAAAACTTTACATCCGCCAGGGTCTACGCCTTTATCGTCGCGCGTCTGGATTGGGCAGAATAGTACGTCATTAAGATGATTGCATGCGTTTGAAAGTAAAATTTGTGTTTCTAGGTTGCAACAACTATCGCCAAAGTTAACTTTTGAATTTTTAATAACATCGATGAGAGCTTTTGAACTGTAGAATATAGGTAACTGTGGAATACAGGTAGTCGGGCCCCCATCTCTTCTCGCATGATGGTAGAGCTTATTGCTACTTTAGATAACGTCAAACATGTGAATAAGTCCTCCGCTACTTCTAGGGAGGTGATGTCGGGTACTTCTTCAAGTCCTTGAATGTGCATTGGCGAGCCTCATCCCAAAGTGCATACTTCTCTGCCAAAGCAAAAGAGTCTGCCAGAGTTAGATCTTCTTTCATGATCAATTTTCTGAATAGCGGGTGGTCTGCTGGAAGTCCTTTTTGGAAGGCTGCTCTAGCTATCGAGTCGTTGCATCCGACTATTTTTGCCTTCTCTACTTTGAACATCCTCACATAGTCGCGAAGCGACTCCTTTGGGTTCTTCTTGACGTTGAACAAATGATCAGACTTCTTTTTGATTGAGCGATAGGATGAATATTCTTTGGTGAAAACCAAAGAAAGTTCGTAGAAATCCCGGATGGATTGTGGCGGCAGGGTGTAGAACCAATCTTGCGCCTCGCCTTGTAGAGTGGTGGCGAATATCTTGCACATGAGCTCATCGTTGTTTCGATAAAGGATCATTGTGCTTCGGTAGCGCTTTAAGTGTCTCTCCGGGTCTTTATCCCCTTTGAAAGATGTGAAATGTGGCATGCTGAACTCTCGTGGAGGCTCTGCCTGCTCGATCTCGTCCGTGAAGGGTGACCTGCTTATGTTGGTCATGTTCCGTCGTAGTGCCTCGTTGGTGACCTCGTTGCGTTGGAAATCATGCAATCGCTTGGTCAAGAGTCTCTCTACTTCTTCCTGAATTTGCCTTTGTTGGGGTAGTGCAGCTCTCGGCTGCCCCCAGCCATGACTTGCTGGTCTAGGCTGCTCTTCCATGTGTTTGGCTCGTCTATGCCACAGATGCAGTGCATATGGTGCATTCCTAGCAGGCGAGCAAGTTCTTCGCAGGCTGCTGGTTGAACTTGAGCTGGATTGAGTGACTGCTTCTCTCCGTCCGTCGTGCTGCCTACTCTGATGTGAGGTGGATGATGCTCCTTGTGGGCTTAGCCGCGAATGAACACTTTGTCTGGAAGGTTGCTCATGTTGACTATCGGAGTGTGACCCCAACCGTGAATGTATGCTCATCCGTGGGCCTAGTCGAGAGTACACGCTCCTCCGCGCGCTAAGACGGGAGTATACGCTATCTCGGGGGCCCAATCGGGAATGTACACTGCCTGAACGTTCAGCTCGTGGCTGGTCGAATGGCTGCTTGCTGGGATGCTGCTGGAAAAGTTCGTCTGCCCTTGTCCTACTTCGGGATACCTCATCCGGGGCACGTTGGATCCCGATGCGTTGCAAAAGTTGATTCACCAAAGTTGTCTGTTGTGCAAGGGTGCTCGTCAACTCTATGACTTGTCGAGACAAGTGTTGTTCGCCATTTGGATTGGAAGAGCTTGGAAGGAATGCGCCTCCTTGAGCAGTGGAAGGGTGGTAGACTCCGGGCGCGAGATTTGAGTTGGGAAATGTCAAATCCGCGAAAAAATGTGGTGAGAATGCCCCCGGCTCGATGGTAGGTCCAGATGGTTGAGATAGTTTTGGGCCGACTTGGGCTGCTTGGAAAGCCACGGGAGCAGTGTGGGCCTTGAGAGTGGGCTGCTCGTCGGGAGTGGGCTGCTCGTTGGGAGCAGGCTGGGTCACGAGAGCAGGCTGCTTGGCAGGAGCATGTTGCTTGGCGGGAGCAGGCTGGGCCACGGAAGCAGGCTGCTTGGCAGGAGCAGGTTGCTTGGCGGGAGCAGGCTGGGCCACGGAAGTAGGCTGCTTGGCAGGAGCAGGCTGGGCCACGGGAGTGGGTTGCTCGACGGGAGCAGGCTGGATCACGGGAGCAGGCTGCTCAATGCGCGGTGCATGTGAATGTGAGGCTTGGGCTTGGGTCCACGTGAACTTGGATGGCACGGCTTGGATCGTGGTCTTGGTACCGTGAGCCTTGGATGGCACGGCTCGGGCCGTGGTGAAGGCTCCATGGACCTCGCCACGAGTGGCTACCGAAGTAGCCATCGTGGTGGTTCCCATGGTGGCCGTGGTGAAGGCATCATGGACCTCGCCGTGGGTGGCTACCGAGGTAGCCACCACGGTGGTTCCCATGGTGGAAGCTCGTGGTGATGATGCCGCTCCCCTTATTGTCGCATTTTGCCTTACGGATCTCCGGGTCGTGGTGAAGGCTCCATGGACCTCGCCACGAGTGGCTACCGAAGTAGCCACCGCGGTGGTTCCCATGGTGGCCGTGGTGAAGGCACCATGGACCTCGCCGCGGGTAGCTACCGAAGTAGCCACCACGGTGGTTCCTATGGTGGAAGCTCGTGATGATGATGCCGCTCCCCTTATTGTCGCATTTAGCCTCACGGATCTCCGCAATCCCATTTCTTGAACATTAGAATTTTCACTTGTGGAATTTTCTAAATTTCTAGCCATTATATTTTGCTTATACGTTTTATCAAAGAACCTTTGCAAGTAAAAAATTCTAATAATAAGAACGTATGAAAAATATTCAAATGGACTAGAAAATAAAGAAAAAACCTTTTTTGTGCGAGAGTCTTCTACGAGTATGGATTTCAACTCTCAATGAAAGCACCAATTTGTGGATGCAAATTTCTTCCTCCTCGATCTTGGACGATTTTGCACCTACAAAACAATTAACACCTTAGGTTAAGGCCAAGAGCCTCACGCGCCCACGATGAATGGGGGGGGCTTTGGCCGAAGAACCTCCGATGCCAAAGTTAGAATTTAGAGAGAAAGAGTGTTTAGAGAATTTTGGGATTTTTGCCAAAGTGTTGGAATTAGCTTTTTGGTGAGAATGGGAGTATATTTATAGGGATAGGAGGTGGCTAGGGTTTTTAGGTTTAATTAGCCAATTTATTTGGCTATTAAACATAAAATGAATGTTTTGGTGGTTTTTTGTATAATTGGCTAAAAAAGGAAGAAATGGTGGGAAAAGGTAGAAAAAAGGTAATGGATTAGGTTTTTCAATGGGATAGCCGGCCCTCTTGTGTTTTTAGGTTTGAGTGGATGTTTCAAATTGACAATTAAGGGATTGATTAGGTAATTAATCCCTTAATTAGTCAATTATTATGATTTTATGAAATATGAAAGGAATAAGTATATTATTTAGCTAATTGATTAGCTAAATAATGAAATGGGAAATATATGAATAAATTAGGTTTTAAGTTGATACCTATTTTGGGCACTTTTGACTTGGTTGAAAAAATGATTCTCTACTGCTCGCGTGTAGGAAACCCGGTATGCCTCGAGGGTATTTTTGTCCTCTTTTGTCCAAAAGTCCACGTGTCGCCTAATGAATATTTTTTGCTCCACACCCGACATGGGCCACACTGTGAATGTCTTATAGATTACGGTGGAGCTTTGGAAACCAACTGATCAAAGTTCTGAAGATATATATGGTATAGACCTTGAAATGTCGTTGCCGCAAGCACTTAAGAAGTGGCAGGCTTTTGAAAGTAGAAGCAATTTGGAATCCTCTTCTTCATCGCTTTTTCCCAGCTTGGATAACACTCAGACGAGCATCCCTACACGCCCTTATGGATTTGCTGAGTCTTTCACATCTGCAGATGAGAGATAATGATTAACTATCAATTATTGTAAGGATTGGTTTGGCATGTTTATTTTGGTTGATTCTTACCTTGCAGGTTTCTGTGTACAATTTGTTCAAACTTTCATGCTTTATCCTTCCCCCCTCGCTCTGATGTTATCGGATGTTATCCGTTGTTTTAGAGGTTTTGTGAATGAAATGGGAAGAGGTTCTTCACTCTCAAGAATGAATGTCTCAGTTCTTTTTATTCTGAGTGATATTTTAATAGAATGAGGATCCTTTTTGTGAGGATCCAAGAGATCTTTTAATCGTGTCCATTCATCGTATATCGTACGGTCAGAAATTATTTTATATTTTATTTAAAATTAAACACAAATAGTACCTAATGAAAATTGACAGCATGATTTACGATGAACGGACACGATTAAAGGATCTCCTGGATCCTCACAAAGAGGATCCCCATTCATTTTTATATACCTTTTATTACAATTTACAGGTGAAAGGATTCAAACTTGCATGCAGATAAGGAGCAACTGCTTTAGTCAATTTGACTACATTAATTAGATCCAAAAACAATACACAACATAGAATGAATGTTTGTTCCAGGTTTCTTGTATATAATTGAATAATTGAATGGTATTTTGCTTTACAAATCTCTATTTGTACAAAAAGAATTTCGAACACAATATAATATAAAGAACAAAAAATGTAATTTCTTCTCTCCAACTCAAAGATGGCCTAGTTGAAATTCATGGATGAATCCACACAGTCCAATTTACTAATGTGCAGATTGAACAATTTCAGCAGATCAGTAACCTTGCCCTTTATTCCATCATAAACCCCGACCTGCAAGAGCACCAAGAGCTTCTAAAATGCGCCCACTTGAAGCGTCTCAATCAGAAAGCTTTCCTGGGTTTCAATTGTGCATAGCTTCTAGATTATAGACACCGAAAACTCCGTCCCCAACTCCGAAATCCTCAAAATCTTCTTCACCAAAAGAGGCATTGTGAAAGCATTCTCGAGGGCCTTTTCTCTCCCTTGTTTGCAATTACAGAGACCATCCAAAACCCCCAAAGATGTCTCCGAAACGTTTTTCTTTGCGTCAACAAGAGTTTCTAGTAGCAAAGAAACCAAACCCAATTCCACAAATCTTGATCTGTATTTATCACTAGTTTCTGCAGATGACAATGATGAAATCATGAAAAGAACACAAGCCAGAACGGCCTTAGTCGCTTGAGGACAAATAGGCTCTCCAATGATCCCAAAAATCGCTTCAATGCCTCATTCAATCTCCTCGAAAGCATCCACATTTTTTTGATCCAGAGAAAACAACTTTCTAAGTACCAAAACCGCGTTTTGCCGTGCTGTTAAATCTTTGCCCTCTAGAAACGACTGAAAGATCGTAAACGCATTGAAGATCCAAGCTTCGATTAGTCTTCTTCATTCAATGGAAACATCCACGGCAGCACTGTTAAAATTTCCACCAATATCTCAACATATTCGTCCGCTGAACTGCTGGTAAAGGACTTGAACACAGCTGATAAGCAGCCGCCAATTCCGTTTTCCGCCATGCACTTCTTGTTCCGCTCGCTTTCCTTACCCCACTCTTTAATCTTCCCCACCAGTTCTCGACACTTCTTCTCATTCAAATGCCGTGCTGCTCCCATGATTCTCTCACGAATCCTCGACACCTCGTATGGAATCACAGGGATCCGTGGCGTTGGAATTCGCTCGATGCCATAAGACTTATTCTCCACGCACCAATCTTGGATCATCCGACATAGTGCATGGTTCAGAATCTGGTCAAAACTTATGAGCTCTTGATTAGTCACCGGACACGTATTGTTGCCAGTCTCGATCCACTTCTCGATGCTTAACCTGTCGTACGTGATTCCCGTCGAAAGTGTCACCGGATCTTTCATCAAGTCGAGGGAAATCAGGAACCATAAATGCTTCGGAATCGCGATCTCCCCCACGTCCATGTCCAAATTACAAAATTGTTTCTTGTTTTCGACCTTACAGCCGGCCTTCTTTCTTCTCCAAGAAATGTTGCTTCGAATTAATGGAAAAATCACAAATTTATGAGAATTTGCTTTGAGTATTTGTGTTGTTTTGGTTGTGAGGAATGTGGGAATTTGATGGGCTTATATATTTGTATACGCATACGCGGGGTCAAAACTCAAAGGCGAAGCGGGACTATTATTATAATGTTGCGAAATTGAATGTTGACTGTTGAATCGAATGATTAAAAATTGTATAAAGGAGACAGGTAGGGGTGTGGATTGGGTGGTAGGAATGGGGTGTGGGTCCAGTCTCTATTTTTATAGTTTGTATTTAGGTCGGCAGAAGATTGACCAGCTGTTTTGAGCTCTGCTGGTGCTGGGATTTTGGTCAAATGTCAATTAGTTGGTGCTTGGACTTGGACCCAAACTCTACAGTTGATCACAGCGTGTTCAGTGTTTTTCTCATGGATCCACTTAATTTTTTTAAAATTTTTTAGTTGTTCGTAAACACACAAATGAGAAATCATACTTATTTTTTTCAATTTTTTTGCTGTTAATAAACATGTGAATGGAAATGATATCTCGTAACAACTCGTCCCTAATTTTATAATTTTATTAATTTGAAAAAGGTGAATTGGCGAATATGCTCTGTACGAGGATGTTGACTTTCGTTGACAAACATATAGTGAGACATACGAAACATTCTTTTAGCGTATCCTTATAGTACTCATCGCTACAAACACGTAGGTGCAAATGGAATCAAATTTGGAGTTACGATGGAGATTCTACGGACTTACAAAGTCCAAGGGCATTTTAGTAAATTCATAATTTCATATATTTTCTATTATATATCATATTTTTATTTATTTTACTTTAAAATTTTATTTGGTGGGACCCACACCCCACTTCCTTCTCTTTCTTCCACGTGGCAGTTCCTCCTCTACATTTTTGGGACTCTCTTATAGGGGTGGGCACGGTTCGGTTTGATATGGTTTTGAGTGAAACCAAAACCAAAATCGCAAGTTTTTGTACTTTGGTTTGGTTCGGTTTTAAACGGTTTTGGTTTGGTTTCATTATTTGAAAAAGCTAATATGGTTATTTAGTTGTATCTCATTTCATTCAATTCAACAAAAAAGTTTTGGTGTTTAAGCTTTTGACATTAAAAACAAGTCCTTCGATAGCCCAAATGCAGCAATATTTATTGTAGTCAGCAACCAAGCATGCAATACACACTCAATCTTAAGTTCAAGAGAGTTCACATCATGATGTAGGGATTTAAATCAACATGTAGCCCTCAGTATTGCACATTTCCTTAATCATGGGGGCGGATTCAATTCGTGTAGGTGTGTGTAATTGTGTATACTAGGCATAAACCTATCTAGTATCTACCCATTATTTGCATGTTATATAAAAATTGGAAGAAAATGAAATTGCAAGGCATGACCATTCCAGTAAGCAACAAGCCTAATTAATACTTAATACTTAATTTGCTAAATTTAATACTTAAACATAATAAGAAGTGGATTATATTGACTAATTCAGGAACATATATGACATTTTGTCCTTTTTTTTTACAGAACTCGTGAACTTGAATCATATTCAATTTTACTCTGATTTATCAGGTTCATACGTACGAATAATTTATTTACCAATCAACAACATTCTGACATTCTAATGTTCATGAACGAAGAAAATTCAAAGACTAACCAACGAAATACCAAATCCCTTTTTTTATTCAAAACCCAACCTTGAACTCTAGAGGCTAGGAGCTGGAATGAAGGGGAGGCCGAGAGAGAGAGAGAGAGAGTTATAAGCTTAGATGAATAAAGTTGAGCAGTACAGACTAAAAGAAAGAAAAGATAGAGATTATGTGGAAATATTATGATGAGGTTAAGTCCATAGTAAATGTATGGACTCAATGAAATAACCAATTAGAATTTAACATTTAATAAAGTTATTCGGTTTCGGTTTCGGTTTCGGTGCGGTTTTCAAAAACCAAAACCGAAACTAAACCGTTTCCTACTTTGCGGTTCCGTTTCAAAACCGAAACAGTTTCAAAACCACAAAACCAAACTGTTCGGTGCAATTCGATTTGGTTTGTGTTTTGGTTTTGGTTTTCAGTTCCAAGTGCCCACCCCTAGTTTCTCAAACCCTTCCTGTTTATCTCGAGAGATTTTTCAGTGTGACTGGTACACGAGATGGTACATCACTTGTCACTAAACAAATGGTGGGATATGTGTGCTAAAAAGTTAATAACTTAAAAAATAAAATTTCCCACCATTACTATTAAAACACGTAGTGTACCACTTGTGTTCCCATCACAACTAAAAATTTCTCATTTATCTCACTTGATCTCTTTTCTCTCTCACCTCACTTCAGCTTTCATCTCAAAACTTTCTCGCCCTCTATGTAAACAAAAGCAACGAGCACCACCAACACTTGTCGTCTTCTCGGGCGAACTCCACAAGAACTACTAAACCACACAAGACCATCCATATCTGTCTCTCTTAGTCTCTTGTCATGCATCTCTCTCCCTCAACCTCTTTGTCGTGCCTCTCTCATCTCTGCAAACCTGGTATGGCCGTGAGGCCTAGATTACCACCGCCATTTTCCATGGCGGATGACGACCGAACCACCAGTTCGATGTTATCCTCTCACTTGAAACCTAGCCTAGGACCTAGGTTTAGCCCTTTAAATTCGAACGACATAACTCTCAGATCATGGAGCTCCAGCATAGTGGAGATTTCCCGACGTGGATCTCATCGTTTTCAGTGAAGGTGAGTGTTGAAAATGCTTCAAACGATCTCCTCTCAACGTTTGAATTGACTTTTAGAGTTGATGAGTGAGTTTCAGATTGGTTTTATGACAGAAACAACGAGGGGGAAATTTCTCCCTAAATTCCGACGAGAACTGTGTCTATCAAGCCACATTCATGCCATTTTTTCGATCAACGCCGACCCCACCTCGGCCTTAAATTGGTATAGTTCTGTTCATCACATTCCTAACTTTTATTTGGTTCTTGAATAAATGATTTTGGCTGAGAAATAAGCTCAAACGAAACTATAAAAGTTGGATGAAAACTTGCAAATATGCAGACCTTCGCGAGCAAGGCGAGTAGTAACGTACTCGCAGGCACGTGGGTGCGCATGGGAAAGCCACAAAAAGAGTGGCATGTGGTAGCCAGTGCAGCCACCTTGTGGCGGTGCGTGGAGGAACCCAAAGTCATTTCTTACGTTTCTCGACGTGCCGAATTCGAATCTGCCCTTCGTGACACGCCCCGACTGTAGTCAAGGAATGATGGCCGTCACGTGAACGTGACGTAGCCATGTGCGCTGTGCGGAAGCGTTATATTATAAGGAAAATACGAATAAATTAAAACCAAATACGATAGGTTCTAATTTGCGTTTAAGTGTGATTACATAACCAGAGCATAAAGTCTAAGTGCAGTCAAACATAAAATGTACGTATTTAACAACACTCGACGATGATCCTACATGAGTGGTGATTTGTCAGAACTTTCAGCTGGACACCTCGAGATTCACTGATGAACGTTATCTAAAACCTGGAGGGGCGCAAAACAAAGTTGAGTGGGTCAGCAAAACGAACTTATTCGAAACCTTCTTTTCTCTTTTGAATATACTAACCCCTCGCTGTAAAACAAGTATAAGTTTCCCAGTAATAAAGTATATATATTCATATACATAATATATATCAAATCATGCTGAATAATATGAACGTATGCGATGCCAAAGTATCATAATAGAATGCTCAACATTTCTAAGTGAATATGATAGAATAACATAAAAGCCAATTCAACGCTCAGCTATCAACATAATTCGTATTCTTTCATCATAATCAACTTATCATAATTAACTCAGCCCTCGGCTGCCTATATAGCTCATAATCATCTCATCATATCATGTATAAATCTGTATATCTTGTACACATTCAGTACCACCTCACGTGGTCTGCATCTCATCACTGTATATATCATAATATGCTCTAGTGCTACAATCACGTGAAGCTGTGCGATAAATCGCGGGTCACCTACAAGTCGAACCCACATAAGTGGTCTATACGACAGGCTATACACCTACTTGGATCCAAGGCGAGCATGCGGTGTGGGAGGTGAACATACACGTGAAGGCTATGCCTCTCTCTAGGCGGGAGCACTTATATACGTGTGCAAGTAAATGAGCTTTCTATCACATCTCAATCATATAACTCAACATATCTCAACTATATCTCATGATCGTTATCAGGATAGTATTTCAAACGTATCACAATTATATCTCGAGTCATGTCACAATTATATCTCAAACATATCTCAAATATATCTCAATCACATTTCATACATATCTCAATCACATTTCATACATATCTCAATCATGTTTCATGCGTATTTCAATTGTATATTATACATATATCAAATGCATATCGTACGTATTTCAAATGTATATTATACGTATTTTTATACGTATTTCAAATGTATATAAAATGTATCTAATACGTATGTCAATTGTATTTCAATAATATTCAAACGTATCTTAATCGTATTTCCATAGTATTTCATTCATTTTCAACATAATATGTCACATGTAACGTACCTGGGCCTTCTCAGCACCATGCAACAATATGTATAATTATGGTAATGCACATATCAAAATATAATGCATATTTGACAAGTTATTTAATTCGTATTTATATTTAAAATACGTTTTCTAGGAAACACGTCAAGTATACTTATATATATACTGAAAAATAACTGCCCACTCACTGATAAGTAGCCGGTTCGTAACCCCCTCGCCTATTTTGGTTACGTTCTTCGTCCGTATAATTTTCACCTATACAAAAATAATTATAAAACATTATTTAATATGCACATACACAAACATACGTCAATAACTTCTCATACGTTGCTCAATTTGGGTATGTGAATATACCACGGTGACCTACTCGACGTCACGAATACGTACATAATTTTTAATTAATTTTTTATTGGCTCACGCGCCCCCACGCGCCGTGGGTGGCACTGACCTACGCGTGGCCCACGCGCAGGGAATCCTGACGGAAACCTAACGGCGTCAGGAATATTCCGTTAAACATAACGGAATATTCTGTCTTCTTCTCCGGCGGTCCTCGCCGGACTCCGGTCGCCGGAAAAACTGGGAAATTTTCATTTCGCCTATTCTCACTCGTTTTTGGTCCATTTTCTTCGAATTTTATACCAATTTAAAGCCCTCAACCTATAGAATCACGTTGGACTAGTTTTAGGGTCTAAAAACAACGAGATTTTACCTTCCAGAATTTCTCAAAATCGGCCAAACTCGAACTGGGTGATCCTGACGTCCAAAACTTCCCAACGTTACACTCCGAGCATCCTTGGGACCTTCTAAGACTCACTGTGATCTTTGTTTAGCCTAAAACATAGCCATAATAAAGTTTATGAACAGTACATAAACACGGGACCTTTGAAACTAGAGTTTTTCGAAACGAAACTCACCTGAATTTGGTATCCCCGTGTTCGTGAAGTTCTCAGGATCACGATGGTGGTCTTAGATCCAACGTTCGTACAAGTTTGATTGAGTTTTTGTGTGTGTGTTGCTTACGGGTTCGAGAGGGAGAGTTAGAGAGAGAGAGAGACTGTCGAGGGATAGAGAGAGAGAGAGTTTCAGGTTCGTGTGAGGGAATGACGATGAGTGAAGGTATTATTAAGGGAGGCAGTGGAGCACTTCACGGAAAGGAAATGGAAATGGAATCGGACGTGTGATCCATTCCTTAGCCTTTAATCATTCAACATATAAAATAGCCGTCCAAACCTTAAACAATTGTATAAGGATTTAGGGTATTTAACACACTGTATACATATGACACGTTAAATCGGGACGGGTTGTCACACTTCGTTTTTCGAAATTCGATCAATTTAAAATAGTTCATTTATTAGCCATACTTTGTAAGAATATGCGAATTTAAGTTAGTACTTTATATATTTATGTAAATGGTTTCATTTCTAGGTGAAACACATTGCAATGATCTTCGATGCCAGCAAGGCGGGTTTGACTCGACGACATGATTTGTGAGTGGGTCTTTACTTTTATATATTATATATTTATTTAGTTTCCATTTATATATTTAATAAAGAATTTTTCTACATTATGCCTAGATTAAATTAACATTTATAATAATTAACGAAATAATGGAAATTACGAAATTATTAAATAATCCTACTGGATGCCTTAATTAGATTTACGGTTATGAAAAGTATTATGTTGCCTAGAATTAACGAATTACTGTGGCATGACCATACTTACATCTTTTGCTCATCGTGTGCTACACATGTGTTTGTACTCGCCGGGGCCAGAGTTAGGCTTCACGGGTATGTTCACATCGCACCGCATGCATACTCGATATGATATGTTTATTTATGCGAGATATTGTGATTATTGGAAGTTATGAATTTATTTATGAATTATTGTGATGTATTGCATTTTTTTGGTATTGCTAGCTACAGTAAGTTTTTTCATACTATACGTAATATGTTCAAATTGAAAACTATACTTATTTTACGGCGAGAGGTTATACATTTTCAAAAAGGTTTTTACAAAGCTTTATTTTTAGACGCACCCACCTTGTTTCCCCCCCCCCCTCCAAGTTTTAGTAGCAGAGCTTCTATATCGACAAGGATTCTTGGCAAATGTTGGAATTGGAGATTACCTTCGATGATATAATTCTCATTCTACTTTTACTGTACTTTACTCACGTGTGAATTGGGTTCAATCATGCTCACATGCGCACTCTTCCATTTAGGCACTTTAGGTTTAAATTTATTTACATTTTCCCCCTCACTACACTTTATGGCTATCTCACCCTTCAGGTGTCGGCTAACACAGCTCGATTCGGCGTCCAAATGGACATCCCGAGTCGGAACGTGTCATATCTATTTTTTACGAGTTACAAATTTATTCCTTAAACTTCGAGATTGATTGTGCCGCCTACGATATGGGGGGTATTCAACCTAAGTGATTATATTGGAATTAATGCCGGTGAGTGGTTTGGATGTAGTAGTAGATATATGGAGTAACACACACAAGTGAAAGGTTTGTATCCGAATTTGAAGTTTAGAAGATTAACTAAAGATACATTCATTTCAGTAGTACAACTTTACATTGGATCTTAAATTATCTGGACATATATGCAACATATTTATGTTATTAAAATTAAAGCTTTTGGGGTGGGTGGGAGAGCTTTGTAGATATTATTAGTGCATCCCTCATAGTTTAAGCTTTTGGAGCTAATGGTTTTAGTAGAATCGTCGCAAGTTGTTAAGATTAAAACATATAAGATTGTTAGGGTGGTCATACTTTGTTTTCAACAAAATTTTATAAATCAAGCTAGTGATGTAATGTAGTTTTCATTTGTTATCAAATATTTATTGCTTAAACATAGGCCGAGTCCGTCTTCATGTTCTTTTACACTGCAAGTGGCATGCTAAATTCAATGAAAAAAATTACGCTTCATTTGATAATCATTTCAATTTTCAATTTCTCGAATAGTAGCTGTTTTTAATTTTTATTTTTCATTCCTAAAACAAGCTAATTTTTTAGTATTCAAAAAATTAATTTTTAGTTTGAACTTGGTTCTCATTTATTTTTAACTAAGAGCTAAAAACACTTATGAAACAAATTTGAAGACTTTATCAACATGGAAGTGGAGATGGAAATGAAGGCTCTTTCCAATTTTAATATTATTAGGATAGTTTGTGCTATTCACAAACTCACTCTTATCTCTTACACTTAAAAATGGTTGGATTACTTTTGATATTGCTATTTGGTATTATGATGAAACTTCAACTTTTTTTATGTTATTAGAGCATGTTGTCTCGTGTGTGAAATCCAACGATTAAACGTGTTCCATGTCACTTGAATTGTGTTATATACACATTAAACTTAAAAATTCACATGAAAATGCATGTTGAGAATATAGAAAGAAGGGACTTTGCTATTTCATTGTTTAATCTCTGCTATGATTCATCATTTCATATCTTCTATGGGGTGCAAAACAACAGAGTTCCATTACACAAACTCAAGGTCACGTGAGCATGTAATATGTCAAAAACCCATCGTTGGATTCCTCCACTTTTCATGGCTTCCCAATACAGTACTTAATCGGAAAATAAAATATTGAACATTGGAAGAAAAACGAATCCTCTTTAAACATGTGCTTAGAGCCCTTGGTCATGTATTACCTACTACCTAGCTAGTTATAGGTATGTCGCTATGCTAGTCGAGCACTCGAGGATACAGATAACTCAAGCGTTTAGTTCTCTACACTTTTTTGTTCTTTTGTAGTATCCATGCATAGTCCCACGTTGTCACACATGTTCTTCTTTCTTTCTTTTGAGAATTATTGTTGTTATTTCGTTAAACAAGGAAAGTGCTATTTAAATATCTATTTTTAACTTTCACATGTCCTTTTAATGTTTTGTCGTTGATCAAATAAATCGAAAAAAATCAATAGATAAAATTTAAAAAGAATGTGTGAAAAATAAAAATAGGTGTATGGATAATGGACTAATGCCTGTGAAACAAATGAAACTTTAAGGTGGGGTGGTCATTGGCCAAAACCAGCTGGATATGGACCTAGTCATATCTACTAAAAATAAGAATAAATAGATCATAAATAACTCACTACCCACTTTTATATAAATGGACTTATTCATGTCCACCCATTAAGTATTCGTTTGAAAATGTTTTTAAAATGATTGAAAATATTAAAAATGTTTTTCCAAGGTTCACTTATGTTTTATTAAGAATTGGTTACAAAATATTTTTATCGAAAATATTTTCAGTCATTTTTAAAGAACTTTCAAACCAGCCTTAAATAATTGATTGTAATATACCCGCTGGACAAATGGGTAACCACAACCCAGCCTCAACCTTCTTTTCTTCTATTAATGTGAAAACAATCACCAATAGAACCATTTCTCTCTAACAAAAATAAATTTAGAATTTTCTAATACTGATTCATAATTCGTTCATAAAATATATAATTTTATCCAATGTTACCAAAAAGAAAATATATATAACTGTATCTAAATATTTGTAATAAATAACAAAAAAGAAACTGATAATTGATCAACATCATTGTATTAAGGAATGTAGCTTTCTAGTTTCCCTGTAATTTGACTGAGATTTTATTTGAAACAATGCTGGAGTGTTGTATTCTAGTGAAACGAAGGCCAATAGCCGAGGAGATGTTGCAAATCTAATACATCATGAATAAAACAGTAATAAAATAAATTATTTGATGCATAATTGTTTAATCAATATGAGGTAATGGCAATACCTAAATTAAATTCTCTATTAGTGTGTGGAGTTGTTGAAAATTTTGTATATTTATAAATATTGACATATTTAGTTTTATGTGATCACTGCATACGTGCATGCCCTAGCAAAGAAAGAGTAGCTTTCACGTGAAAAAATACATTTATTTTTAATTACTTGAGTTCCGAGTTATTCAGGAAATATAGTTTGATGTTAGGCCGGACGTGCACAGTAAATGTGATGAATAAAAGGAGACCGGACCCATGCATGAATGAGTTATCTCAAATCAAACACTTGAAAAGTGGGAGTGAAAGAGAATCTCAGCGTGGGACTAGCTTTGTTTGCAATTGGCTTGGCTCTTGGCGATGCTGCTCCTTCCTGTGTCTCTGGATGTAATTGTTTTACTATCATGGTTGTAGAGTTAGTTGTTTGTGTAAGCAGTGGCCCAAAAATCAACAAAAGCAGTTATTCCTATTAAAATAGATTGGTTGAGAGAGAAAAAGGAATTACATGGAACGGATTCACTATTATGCTAAGTTTCAATTTAATAATATATTATTATGTGTAATATTTTTATAAAATAACAATACATTATTATATTAAAATATTATAATACAATAATCTCGTTCTATGTAAATTGTTTTCTCGAGAATGACTAAAAATAAATAGTACTAGTAGCAGCTACTAGCAGTAACAGTATGTCAAAATAGGATTGTCTGCCCTCTTGTTATGATGCCCTTTTCATTCCCTCCTATTTGTACGGTCACGATTAAATCACGTCAATATTTTATATTAATTTTTTTCATAAAGATAATAAGACAAAAATCAATAAAAATATAAAATATTAACGTAATTTAATTATGACCATATAAATAGAAAAATATGGGAAGAACACCAGACAGATAATCTGCCTCCGTCATAATATTCTTTCTAAATTTTTTCCCAACAACACTTAACCTTTTTCCTCTGAGTACTCTCTCTGACTTCCCATCACTGTCCCCCAAAACCCCACCACCACCACTCTTCTACTCCAACCTTTTGCTTTCCCATAATTTATCATCAAGTTCTCACTACTTTTCCTTTTTCTTCCACTCTCTTTTGTATTTTTAAGTGAACTGTTTGTTCTCAGTCTTTCATGATCTCACCCACCACTTTGTTTTATCAAAAGATAGCAACCCACAAGCCTGTTCTTTGTTTCGAGATGTTCAACTGCAATTCTATGACAAGAAACACTCAACTGGCAGATGTCTGCTAATTCAAGCATTGCAATACTATGGAATCCAGGAGCTAGCCAATTGTACTTGGTCTTCAACCAGATCTATGGTTTACTAGTCTTTGCCCTTCTTTTTCTGCATGTTCTTGTTTATATATATGTGATTGATTGCATACAAATATCACCAGTTGATCTAGTCTTTTATGGTGTATCAATGCTGATTTGTGGTCTTGCCTGGTTTTGGGTTTGTGATCGTTGAATAAGGTAAATAATTCCACATCGAAGAATTGACAAAAATTTCAAAATTGCCGGCACAATGTGCAGGTGGTAATAATATGCTAGTTGGAGACATTATTGATGTGTTTAGTAGTACCATAAATGTATGTCTCTCTGAAATCTTGATAACAATGATATCCTGGGCTACTTTGGAATTTTTATTGGATTCAGGATTACATCTATATTGGCAACTTTTAGTCTTCTGATAAATTTTCCTGCATCTACTTGATTTCCCAGGTTTTTTTTTAAATAGCATCAGAATTTTGGTTGGTCTAAAGAACATGATTTCTATATATATTTTATTTCATTTTTCTATTCAAGATTAAAATTGTACAGGAAATATGCAAGGATTAAATAGAGGCTATGTGCTTTTGACATGAAATTCCTAGGTTGCATTATAACATGATTGCAGACATACTGTCCTTCTGTGTCTTCTTGCCATATCTGCGTCAAGAGAGATGAGAATCGTGACCTCATTCCCTCTCGACAATGAATCGTTCTGTATATCTACCTACATAAACTTGCTTATACAGTTGAGTGATCAGCAGATAATCAATAGGTTTAGGACGAGATGACTCTTATTACTGTAGGAAACTTTGGTTTAGTGAGAAACCCTGGTCTTAATTTTCAGATAACAAAAGACGTAGCTTAAACGCAGTTAAATGACCATGTTTTGTTCTTCTAGCATTATATGACAAAGTTCGTTAAGAAATCAACTATGTTTCCCCTCTCTGCTCTGGAGATTCGATGCTCACCTTTCAAATTATGTTTCCTTAAACTTCATACCAAGTTAAACTGCAATCGATCAAAACATAAAAAATAGTAGTTGTGATGGTCAATAATTAATAAATTTACACTGCAATATTCACGATCTTTCATTCCATTCAGGTAAAGGAGAGTGAACATTACCTCTAACATTTGAGCATTCTTTGTTTCCGAAAATGCAGGATGTATAAGATCAGCTAGCCCTTACTGGACCAGCTCAATCCGGTTATTTCAAGTCTGATATGTAAACTATCCCCCCCACCTCAACGACAGCCAATCATGAACACATATATTGACCTTGAAGTGGAAGCCTCATCGGCAAATGACTCTGATGTTAGCAGCCAAGTTGCTTCTAACATCTCCATCCAAGATACATCTGCTAATACCTCCAAAGACAGCGCGGCTAACTCTTTCCATTTTTCAAATCTCAATGCAGCTCAGCAAGGATTGGGTCCTGCAGTTTCCCTTGATTTGACACATAGCTTCAATAAGGAGGACTTAGGGAGAAGGGATTCGACAGGACTCTCATTGTCGAGCACGAGTGAGAGCAGCAATGAACCTTCATCTCAGAACATAACATCAGCCAGTCCAAGACTTTTTTCTTGCAATTACTGTCAATGCAAATTCCTGAGCTCACAGGCGCTTGGTGGACACCAAAATGCACACAAGAAAGAAAGGACGCTGGCAAAACGCGCTATGAGAATGAGTATTTTCTCCGAGAGCTACGCAAGTCTGGCATCTTTGCCTCTTCACGGATCTTCATTCAGATCACTAGGTATCAGAGCACACTCATCAGTGCATCAAGGGTTTGCACCGCCAGTGAGGCCTGCCGAGATTGGGAGCGGTGCACGATTTGAACACGGGTACATGGGGGTACCAATTTTCTTGGTGGATGATGGGGTGGAGCTCTTATGGCCTGGTAGTTTCCGCCAGGCTAGCGCTGCGGAGACAAGTAACTCTACTCACCCAAGTTTTGTACTGACTCATGAAAGTTCAAATTTGAATTTTGCAGAGGTGACACCGCCCGTGGACGTCAAAGACAACTCTGCACCAGATCTCACACTGAAACTATGAAAGGGTTGACATGGAAAAGCATCGGCCTTTATGTTTGTTGCTCTTAGTTTGTATAGTGTATGACTGCCAGTTTCACTTTCTTCTTACTGGTGCTTTTTACCTTTTTCAAATTGTATAAGAGCCGTATGGGTATGTGGCTATTTCAGAGCTCCTTCGCTTTGATTTGATATAAATTGTTCTAGTTTGCTATGGTACTAGTACACTAACGCTGAAGCTCTAACATATAAGTTAATACTTCGCTAACCACTCGTTTGAATGTTCCATACAATCTAATCTCCTATTTTGAAGTTAATACAACGACTTGTTTAAACGGTCTATACAATCTAATTAAATTTATTAAATTTATTATAGAAATGAGTGTTATTTATACTTTAAAAAATTGTATTAGAAAACTTAAATTGAAAAATAGAATGATACATATCAAGTACTAGAAGATATGGGAACAAGTATATAATGAATGTTCGTCTATCTCCAACAAGTACATAAGATGAAAAATTGATGTTATCATTTTCTATCCAATTATCTTCAGGCCAAATGGGCTCCTAGGTAGGTCTAAGCACATTTACATTTTTTTTTTGTGAACAAACGATATTATCTATACTTAGGGAGCAGGGGAGTAGGCTAAGTCTCACAAAGGGCTAGCAATAATGTGGTTCAAATTCACGTTTGGCGAGAATCAAACCTAAGACCTCTTACTTACACGCAAAGAGGAACGCCACTAGATTATAGTACTAAGTGGCCCCTTGTATATTTTTTTAGGAAAACTAATGAAAAGAGCTTGAAAACTTTGAGTTTTAACGATAAGGACAAAATAAAGGGTAAAGTCAATAGTACCATGATTGACTTTTTAGTGTAAAAATGTGGGTTCTTTGTTAAAGTGAACAGTCCGATGAGCTTTTCGTTAAAGTTCCCTATTTCTTAAACGTCTAAAGATTAATCAAATTGGTCCTTTTCTTTTATATGTAGAGATTAATAATAGAAAAATAAATAACCAAATAATGAAGTAAAATATACTCAACACAAATAAGAAGTAAAATATAGGAATCATATGAAAATAAAAATAAATAAAAGTGGGCCAGCAATCATAATTTAGAAGTGGGTCTGATTGGCCCAATTTAGGATTTTGGCAAACCTGTTTATATGCTTCCGCGGGAGAGGAGAAGACGAATACGAACCACTACGCGCCTTATTAAAAAAAACGCACCGTTTAGTTCCTTCCTTTTATATCAAAGGTTACGTCTGTCTGATTTATTTTTATTTTTATTTTATTTTATAAATTATTAGTTGCGATTTGTGGAGACAGATTCAGAGACGCTATTGGAATTTGGAAACAAGAAATCTCCAACCCACCCAGGCAGCCAGGTCACCCCCCTCTCCTTTTCCTTTTTACTTTTTCATGTTTTTAACTTCTTTTTTTTCGCATAATCTTTTATCTTTAAATCCTTAAATTTGATTAGATTGTACGATTTGGTTAATCAAATTCAGTAACTATTTTTGTTTACAAAAATTCTGTCACTGTTTATAAAAACGATGATCTTACTGAACAGTTTAAGATAAAAACGACAAAAAACTACAAAATAAATAACAAATTTTTTTATATACAACTGAAGATATATCTTCATGAATTTACATCACTTATCACGCATTCATGTGACTTGTGATGAATCATGTAGACTCGACTCAAAGAGATTAGATGTTGTTTTTGCATTCATTTTCTACTTTGTCTTTTCCATTTCTGTTTTTTGGTTTGGCACAGATGGCTAAAGTCCTGCATATAAATTAAACAAATTAAAAAGTCGCAATCTTTTCAATTGCGTTTCTTGAACTCCAAGCTTCAATTCTTATGGATGGATAATATTATATATATTGCAATAGAAGAATACATAAACTCGTAAAATTGTGCAGTGCAGGTTTCACAAAATTGCTCGAAAATTAAAATACCTACCTCAGATGGGGAATCTTCGTAATCTTCTACTTCTGCTGATTTTGGTATCGACTCCGTTGGACTGTCACTCATGGGGTTGGTTCTCCTCGTCCGACAAGACCTACTCGAGCGAAAACCCTTCTGGTACGAAGGACGCTTCCGGTGGTTCAGTTGGTAAATTCTCCATGGATGGTCTTGATGACCAGAAGGGAATCTGGCTTGTCGAAAATGCTAAGAAGAAACTGGTAGGTTCAGACTCTTGTTGGCAAAATGCTTACCGACATCTCTTTGCTGGGTGCTCGGAGATTTTCGCTGTTGAAGACAAGCGGTCAAGATTTGCTTGGCATCTCAGTGATTGCTTTCAGAAGGATTCCGGCAGGCCTCCTTTTCCTTCGTGTGACTCGAAATCTGCCATGCATAAATGCCTCAAGAGTTTGAATGACCATGAGCACAAGGTCTATTTGGAATTCTACCTTGAAACCAACTCTATCTGCCATCAGTTACAGTTAAGTATTATAATTTTTGTGCAAAGTGAATGAAATGTTTATGTTCGTTAGAAAAACTAAAATGAATTTTGTTTCGTGTCGTTGCTAGGGCTCGAGTATTTAAGCATGAAACAGAGAGATTAGTGAATGAACTTAAGAACTCAGCACAATATGCAGAGACCAAGTTGGAAACAATTGAAGAGAAAGCAGAATACCTACTGCAGGGCTCAAATCAAATATATGACTCTTTGAATTCAATTGATCTTCGGACACAGCAAGTGGCGGAAACTGCAAGAAATGTAGGAGATCATATAGGCATAGTGTTGAAGCATTCGGCAGCAGTTTACGAGCAATCCAAGAAAATCGAAGCTTCTCAGTCAGAGCTACAAGAAGGTCAAGTAGAAATGAAGAGAAATTTAAACGAAGGGATGGCAGTGCTGCAAGATTCATACAGCCAATTGGGTAAAGAAATCGATAACTTGAGAGATGAAGCTGTAGAAATCGAAAAGGAGATCATTAAAGTTGGAGGTGAAATGTCATCTCGGATGGAAAATCTGCAATCCAAAGCTGACGATATTGGGAATATGGCTGGGCTCTCTTTGGATAAGCAGCATCAGCTTCTAGATGGACAGACGACCGCTCTCAAGGATCTTCAGTTTTTAACCAAATTTCAATCTGAAGCGTTAGAAGAGAGCAGGTAAAACTAAGAAAATTTTGTCAAAGTCCAGAGAACCTGTATAATTTCTCTAATACATTATCAAATTGCAGGAGTACACTTCAACGATTAGCGGAATATGGCCATCGACAACAAGAAGAGCTTCTTCAGAAGCAACAACAACTTCAGCAGGTTCACGATCATTTGATGGAAAATTCAAAGTCTATCTTGGCAGCTCAGGTTTGTTTAGCATATAGTTTCTTCTTAATGAGGTTTCTTCGACTGGTTTTTGTAATTGTCTCATTGATTCTCGGTTTTATGCAAACAGGAATCTTTTGAATCAAAGCAAGCCAGCATGTTCGTTGCATTAGATAAACTCTTTGCTTTGCACAATGCTATGTTGCTTGAGTCGCGCATAATCAAAGCTTTCTTTATTTACTCTATATCAATCTTTGTTATCTACATGTTCACAAGCACAAAGCAAACATACACAGTGAGACCATGGCTATATATCGGTATGTAAACTATATCATTATAAAAAAAAAGGAAAAATGCTCAGAGTTTGCAGTGGTTCACTAAACTTATATTCTACTGCTGTATATTACAGGGCTGTGCACTACTTTCTTGATAGAAGTAGCGATAATTCGCTTCACAGTGAGTGACATTGAACACCAAACATGGAAAATAAACCTTTTCCGGTCAATCTTTGCAGTCATTGCTTTAGTTCAGCTAATATATGCAATTTTCACATACAGGTATGATAAATGCAGAAACTTAGAAATTCGAGCTGAAAGATGAATATTTGATTTCTATATCTAAAAGCATGCCTTTCAAACGATGCAGGGACTATGAAGTGTTGAACCATCAGTTGTTACATACATTGATTGAGAAGGTTAATGGCATGCAACGAAACCAGAAGTTGTCATGGGAAGCAGATAGTGATTTAAACTGGTCCTCGTGGGTTGACACCAACTTACCTGAAGATGTAGACAGTTCTGAAGACCCTGATTACTTAGTTCCTGAAGAAGTTGGGGGAAATTTTATCACAGCTTCAACTCTAAAAGAGTATGATCTCCGCCAACGTCTTCTTCATTGAGAACTCTTTGTACGTTTGAACTCATAATTCTTACGTATTTTCTGGGGTTCCATCTATTAGTATTTAAACAGAAATCCAAATGAAGATTACTTGTAAAAAGAACCTCGAAAAAAGCAAGAAAAAATTGTGTTGTTACCAGTAGTCCTTAATTACAAAACATGCTCCTCCTTTAAAATGGTGGAAGCGATTTGCGTCTCTCAAAACAATCTCTCTCCCTGGAATCATTGAAACTATTTTCATCTAGGAGTGGCAATCTGCACAAATGCGTAAGTTCTTTATAATCCTAATTGGTATTCCGGCAGCAGTGTGGACAAGTGCGAACTTAAGTGCGACTCTTTCACTGTATCCACAAGGCCACATTGCTTTGGTTTCTTCATTTACATCATGTAGCACAGCACTGGTCTCAAGGATATAACCAACCTCTTCCATAGCATCCATCAAATCTTTCCAAACGTTTTTAAAATCAGCTGAATTACGAAATTCAAAACCGCCACCTGCTACAAATGTGTGAACTTTGTTCTTTATTTGTATCCAACTGCATCCAGCCTCTCTTTTAATTCCCCTATCCTTCATTAGTTCCCTGACCCTTTTCACACCGTCCCACATTCCTGCATTTGCATAAATGCTTGAGAGCATCACATAGTTCCCAGGATTGTTTCGTTCAAGCTCAAACAACTTCATTGCAGCACGCTCCGCAAGAGAAACATTGCCTTGGAGCCGGCATGCTTTCCACTTCATCTAAGGACTCCTTAATTCTACCGGCTCTACCCAAGAGATCCACCAAGCAAGCATAATGCTCAATTGTTGGTGACACGCCATAACCCACCTTCATTTTATCAAATAAGCTTCGTCCTTCATCGGTAAGCCCCGCATGGCTACAGCCAGACAACAAAGTTATTAATCCAAAACAGAGAGGATAATTATTCTGTTATCAATAAATTATTAATCCAAAACAAAGAGAGATAATTATTAAGTTATCAACCAATGATATGTACCAAAAATTAAAATCAAACATACCAAAAATTAAAATTAAACGTACCAATCAATGACATGTACAAAGCTAAACGTACAACAACAACAATAACAAAGCATTTTCCCACTAAGTAAGGTCGGCTATATGAATCATAGAATGTCATTGCACTCGGTTCTGTGTCATGTCTTCCGTTAGATCCAAGTACTCTAAGTCTTTTCTTAGAGTCTCTTCCAAAGTCTTTGTAGATCTTCCTCTACCCCTCCAACCCTGGACATCTGTCTCGTAGTCTCATCTTCTAGCCGGAATGTCAGTAGTCACATCTTCTAAACATACAAAAAACTAAAAATAAATGTATCAATCGATAATATGAACAAAACAAAACGTATGAAAACCAATAATAAACGTACTAATAATGTATACATAATAATTCTCTCAACAAAATGTGTACATAATAATTTAAAAAAAATATAAAGATCCAACGTCCACGATTTTGGTTATCTTGAAGATAAAATAATATTTTAATTTTGGGAGAAAAAAATATTTTGTACAAAAAAAATATAAAAAAGAGATAATTAGATAAATATTTTGAATGAAAAACCATGATTATATCTTAAAAAAGAGTCCACAACTTAGAAAATAATTTAAAATATTGGCAAAAAATTACAACAATAATTTTGAAAATTTCAATAATGTTGTGGCCTATATTTAACTGAGGGGTGCGGCATAGAGAGAAAGAGAGTGGAGAATGAACTTGAGGAATTGTGTGTTAATTCCCCAATCCTTGTGCCTTTATTTATAGTAATAAGGAAAAGAGAAACTTGCTCTTCAAGTAATACAAAGTCTATTAGGAAAGACCTTCTAGATCCCAAAAGGATTCCTAATCTATCTTTACTTAGGATTTACACAGTCACAATATGTATTAGAACATATGTCACAACACTCCCCCTTGAGTGTGCAAATACTCAAGTAGATGGTGCATCAGATCTTCAGGAAAATGTAGAAACAGTTGATGAAGTCGTCTCGTCTAGTTGACACAAGTAGCACATGCTAGTCTCAAAACAAACAGAAGAATGCATGGGTGATAAAACTCACAAAACCTTGCTATGGCAAAATCCAAGGTAGGACAAAAGCCCATAGCTAAAGGAGAAAAGTGAGAAGTTGCAGTAAGTCAAAACTATATGTCTTCGAGATTCAAGTAGGACGTACACAAGGGTATGACCAATCTAGGATGGGTGTCTCATCAAAATCTAGTCAGGTAGCAAAAACCTAGTGGGAAAAATGCTCCTAAGTGTAGGGAAAAAGAGTACGTTAAGGACAAGTGAATATATTTCTGGATACTCCCCCTGAGTTTGACAGAACTTCCAAATGAAACTATAAGCATCGCTGTTGGTACCATACATTGGGCCTCGTATATTTGGGCCTCACACTAAAGCCCATACTTTGTAAAAGAGGAGGAGCCCCTTATTCTATAAAAGGGGACTCCTCCCCTCATTCTAAGGGAGGAAAATAGCCAAGCCATCCTACAAGGCTCAAAGCTCTCATACTTTTAGAGAGAGAGAACTCATACAATTCAAGAGGCTCTCCTTCCTTCTCCCTCACCCTCCTTTCTCCGGGGGACTTCCCCAAACACTTGTATCCATACACATACAGAGAAACACAATCAACTACAGTGTGGACGTAGCCCAAACATTGGGGTGAACCACGATAAAATCCTTGTGTTCTTTGTGTTCTTCGTGTTCTTGAGCGTTTGTGCAGATTCACGGTCGGATTTACGTTGTTCCAAGACCATCCGGTTTTGTGCATCAACATTTGGCGCCGTCTGTGGGAAACGATACGAAAAGTTGTGTCGGTTCTCTATCATTTTTTCATCTCCATCGTGAATCTGCAAAATCTGCAAAAATCCAGAAACTGAAAAGATCTAAATCTCAAACAGACACAGAGTTCTCTCTCTCTCTGACCATGTTTCATCAAATGAATTCCACTCTGTTAGAAAACAAGCGTCTCTCAACAAGACTGATGAGACTGAAAGTTGGAGGTCAGTCCCTTGCTCTCTTCCTCAGCAGCAAGCATGCACCGCCAGAAGCAGTAGCACGATCCACGAGACTGACGAAGGCCCGTCGGATTCAGGCCCTCTTTTCACTTCAAGATCACTTCAGAAGCTACCAGGTGCATCAACCAGAGCCCTGTTTTGGTCTATTCATCGACGATGACGACGAGCCTGCCGTGGGTGACGAGAATAACTTGTCCGATCTGCACATATCTCTTGAACGATAATTTTTTCGTACAATCTGAAAAAATCGACGCAGAGGAATCGGATAAGATGAGCGAGAGGTAAAAGATTCGCCACCATCTCCAATTGCTTGGATCTGGAGATTATGTACCTGGTTAAGACTCCTAAGTGCATCAATGTAAACTTGCCGCCATACCCAAGTGCTTCAGTGAGCGTCGTGGTCCTTGCGACACGTCGGCAAAACCCAAAAGACCGTCTCCGGAGAGTACCGTCTCGACCGCCGACTGGCACACTGGTCCAATTCCACTTTTCCCAAAAGACAACCACCATCCTCACACAATTTTGGCGAGACGGTTCTCGACAGAAGTGGAGTACCCACCTCAAGACTCTCCGCCGTCTGATCATTCTCTGGAGCTCACTGTGCTCACCTGAAACAACACCGTCACCAAGATCGAGCACCACAGTTTCTCTCTCGTCCACCCCTCGTCTAAAGAGAGAGAGAGAGAGAGCAAGAAGGTCAGAGAATATCGCAGAAAACCGTATCAATTATGGCTGCGAGTGCTGTGACGGAGAATGAAGCACTGACCACACAAGCTCCATATGCTCCTGTCATTTTTTAGAGGAGAGTCAGGAGTGACTTGGAAACCAAACTTCTTAAACCATATATGCCCAGAGCATTGGTTGCTCCAGACACAGACCATCCAACGGGAACAGTCAGCCATCAGCACCGTGACATGAGTGCTCTTCAGCAGCGAGCAGCCGGAGCAGCCCATTTCAGTTCCCGTTTTGCCCTCCGACACTCTGACCATGGTTTTCCAGGCAGATGGAATAATACGGATGCAACCGGAGTGAGGGTAGCAAGCTCTCGGGGAAGAAAATGGCCGAAAGAGCCAGGCATGCTGTTTATCTTTTGACTCAGTGGGGAAGAAAGTCTCCAACAACATCATTTCCATACCCATCTGTATTTTTCCACTCATGATAATTTTGAAAAAGATAAGATAAGGGAAGAGCCCTTGTCGGTCAGATCCACACGTGAAAAAAGATAAGTCATTCACCTAATTCAATTGTTTTTATTATTTAATATTTATCAAATGGTACATGTTATTGTGTGATGGTGGAACAATGATGATATCTTTTTATTATTTAATATTTATCAAATGGTACAGGTTATTGTGTGATGGTGGAACAATGATGATATCTTTTTATTATTTAATATTTATCAAATGGTACAGGTTATTGTGTGATGGTGGAACAATGATGATATCTTTATTTTATTTTTTGAATGTTTTCCACTAACTGATGGTGGGTTTACAACAGATGCTGAAAGTGGATGTGGGTTGCCACACCCATGCATTTTAAATTATGTTGAAATTATCAACTCAAATCCAAAAGAACTAATCCACTTTTATAACCTAAAACTATGCTATAATACGCATGGCAAGGTTTTACACTTATAAGAAATATACATATTAAATAATTGTTGTTACCATATTTCTTTTACGTATTTATTATATTTATTCATTATACGCTCATGATTATACTGTCATTTATTGTCAGGAATTATTGAGCAACTAGGTCCACTGATCAACATTGTTGCTGATTAACGAGGTCTACCAACTTATAGACTAATGAGCCACGTGCTTGTGGTGATCTCTTGTCTGACCGGACACCCACTTGCTCGGACATTCGCTTATTGGGACACCTATGTGCCTGGACCCAACTCGATGACCCTACAGATAGTCCCAACTCGATGCCCCTACGTATGGCCCCGATTCAAAGATCCGACTTGCGGACCCGATCCGCGGATCCGACACATAGACCCAATATGCGAACCCGACAAGCAGACCCGAGTCATGTCGAGAATCAACTCATACTGAGTGCATGTCGACATAAAGTAGATACTTGCAATGAGGAATACCACGAGCCGAGCCGCCTCGCAACGAGCATAGCCTCTAGCCGAGCAGCCTCGCAACGAGTATCGCCTCCAGCCGAGCAGTCTCGTAACGTGTGATACCTCTAGCCGAGTATTGCTTTATGTTGAGCATTACCTTGGGTTGATACTGGTTCAAGACATCTAGCCACTTCGGCCCGTACATGGATTGGATTTGAAGTCTCCAGCCAAAAGACTCCTTTGACTGAAGACTTGGGGGACTCCTGTTGGTACCATACATTGGGCCTCGTATATTTGGGCCTCACACTAAAGCCCATACTTTGTAAAAGAGGAGGAGCCCCTTATTCTATAAAAGGGGACTCCTCCCCTCATTCTAAGGGAGGAAAATAGCCAAGCCATCCTACAAGGCTCAAAGCTCTCATACTTTTAGAGAGAGAGAACTCATACAATTCAAGAGGCTCTCCTTCCTTCTCCCTCACCCTCCTTTCTCCGGGGGACTTCCCCAAACACTTGTATCCATACACATACAGAGAAACACAATCAACTACAGTGTGGACGTAGCCCAAACATTGGGGTGAACCACGATAAAATCCTTGTGTTCTTTGTGTTCTTCGT
The DNA here is from genome assembly GCF_042453785.1 of Malus domestica. Lineage (NCBI taxonomy): Eukaryota > Viridiplantae > Streptophyta > Magnoliopsida > Rosales > Rosaceae > Malus > Malus domestica. The sequence continues at coordinate 32,837,935 of NC_091669.1, read as the reverse complement.
GTTCTTGAGCGTTTGTGCAGATTCACGGTCGGATTTACGTTGTTCCAAGACCATCCGGTTTTACGTTGTGCATCAACAATCGCAAATGAGAAAGTTATGCATACCACTTCCTCGGACAAGCTTCTAAAAGGTACTCCGTGTAGAGGTCGACAAGGTTGTCTGGGATCGAACTGCTTGACTTCAATCTTTTGATGCTCATGCTGAGGTACACACAATATGATTGGCGTTGACTTGTTGGATGTATCATGATCTGGTCGATACATACAGTGTTGTCTTCATGGATCATTATTGGGACTCAAGGATGGATGAAAATCGCAGGGAGTTCGAATATGCTCAACAAGAGTTCTCGACCATATCTCTCACGTGATGAGATACAGTGAGTCTTGGAACAATTCAAAGGTTTCGTAACTAAAGGTCTATTATCACGGACCTCCAAGATATTGTGGTGTTCCTTAATGGTAAAAACATAACCATTCAGGGACGTACCTTATGCGGTCAGATAGATAGTCTGGTTTAGCAAATCCCACAAGGTAAGCATCATTCTGAAGATCAAGGGGGTGTGATATATTCTGAGATGCATAGGGATAGATAAGCCCAAATCCATAGTAACGAAAAAATATCTTTAACACCAAATTTGGTGGTGGCGTGTAGGCACAGTGCTGCTAAAAGATTATCATCACATAAGATGTCTGATCTAGTGTATTTGAGCTAAGTACAACAAACGCCCATTGTACTCAGATATGGTTGCGTATGCTCCATATCCTCCATAAAGGTCTTATTTGCATCTAGCGTACAAACGATCAGGGTATACTTAAACGTAACACCTTATGGGTCTAGTTCGACTGGTGGACCATAATACCAACAGAACTAGCTCGAAACTTCAGGTCGAGGTAATGTCGAGTTTTCCCAAGATCATTCATCTTAAAGTTCAATTTTAGGTGCGAGTCAGTTTTCTCAACTTTAGCCATTTCATATTTTGTACACTCTCGACATATATCCCTGACTGATCAATTATTCACTTAGACGGGTATACCATATCCACCCAGGATAGTTCTGCATCCACAAAGTGAGAGCCACATTAAAACCCAAAGGGTCTTGTGGTTTAGAACTATTTGAATTGGTACATATAAGTCCTTTGGAAACTCCATGTAGGTTTCGTATCATGATCCTAGAGATACTACAACCACGTTGGTAATGCTGTAATCAATCACAGGGCGTATGAGAAAAGCTTTGCACCACAAGACGTCATTCACACTATTTCATTCATCTCATTCATCATAGATTAATTCTTCTAGTTGACCAATCAATTCTACGTTGACATTAATCAACGGAACGCGGTTCATTATCGTTAATTTTCATTTATGTCGATAGTTACCATATAAATGAAACATCGTCTATGATAATCTTATTCCAATTCCATATCTCATCCAAACTAGTATACTAGACTGAGAACTTCAGATCTTGGGAGTAATCAGAATTTAATCTCATAAGATGTAAAAGATTGAGACAGAGGTCGAAAGGCGGATTCGTTCGTGCCACATTCCTCCATTTTTTGGGAGGTGAATCATTCAAACCGAGTGATTTGCCACACTTCTAGCACATGACATATTGATTGGCTAGCCGCCAATGTATGAGGGTCGGCCATAGTAGTGGCATTCTTACTTTCTAGACAAAGGTCTGTCGTACATTTAGTACATATCTTTGCAGGCGCATTTGCAGCTGGTATATGTGATATCGTCACTTTTGCTAGATCAGAGGAAGTGTCTGGTTATACTCTGACGATATAGTTTGGGATCGAGATGAGACATAGTGGGGACATCCACGATAATTTGCATCGTTCTTTAGGAACGTTGATGTTCCTATCTCCCCCTAACGACTGGAACACTGTCTCATAAAAGTGATAATCCATAAAATGAGTGGTAAATTGATCGCTTGTCAAAGGTTCTAAGTAATGAATTTAAAAGGAGAATCATAATCGACATAGATTTCCATCATTCCCTAACGACCCATTTTTTCTTTTGTACATAAAGGCGGCGCAAATGGCACATAGACCACACAACCAAAGACTCGCAGATGCAATATGTCAGGTTCGTATCTAGTAACCAACTGACACGCGCTTTTATAAGGTTGGTCATGACGGGCCTCAGGCAAACCAACATGGCTGCTTGCAATATTGCATGGCCCTAAGGAGAGATCGAAAACTTCGTACGTATGACCAACGATCGCGCAATCATTTGAAGGTGTTTAATGAATGCTTCTATTGGGTCGTTCTAGGTATGAACATGGGGTACTTGATGTTCAACTTCAAAACCCAACTGACATACAATATCCATCGAAAGTTTTCAATTTATACTCTCCAAATTATCCAATCGAATAGATTTGATCAGATAATCATGGTGGTGAGCCCTGAGCTTGTTAATCTAAGGCACAAGTTGGAGAATGCAGCTTATGGACAACAGCCACATGTGTGACCAACATGTAGAAGCATAAACCAATACAAAAAAGTATCTAAATGGTCCGCATGGTGGTTGAATCAGTCCACAAATGTCCCCTTGAATCCTTTGTAGAAAAGATGAAGGGTGCTAAGGCATAAGACGCTTCTAGGTATGACTTCTTTACTTCTGGTAAGGGGATGCCTAAAACGGCACATCACGGATCATCCTAGATATCCCAACCGTACATCCACAGCGAAAATTCCTTTGGGATCTTGGGCTTTTGGCCGGCCATATAATGGGCCTGAATGGGTGTAATTCACTCATTAGGCGTTCTATCTTCTCTAGAATATGCTTCTGGTTATATTCGTAGGAAGTGAAAAGGAATTTTACTCCATTTCTACATTGGTTTCAATATGGTAATAGTGCTCTCGAAAATCCTTAAAGCTCAAAAAGGCGTTTCTTCTGGAACGAAGTGAATATAAGGCTTCCCTTTATGGTAAAATTAGTACCATTGGATAATATAGGGCATTGCCTTGGCCAACAATTAGGTTGGATAAGTCTGAAAGGTTGTCAGGGGGTGATTAGGTATGAAGTTAGCATAGAACCAGACAGCTAACTTCCTCATAAAACATACTTAAGCATGAGTTAATTATATTAGTCACATGTGGTAATTTTCGTTAATTAACTCTTATTCGAGAATAATAGTGACATCTAAACACCAATCTTAAATTCGAGAATAAATAAATTGTTCACAAAGTAAACCAAATATACAAAGGGGGTTCAGCCAATAGGCCTTCCATGTCAAATTTCGCTCACCAAATGTGTTAGGTGAAGCAAAATTAGTCTCGTAGATTGATTACAGGAATGGTACTCCTCAACAACATTGGTAGAAGCACATACAAGTGCATAACCAATGATCTATTTCGTCAAAAACTGAATTAGATTTTGTAGGGTTGAGGTTCGGGAACACTATCCCTTATTCTTGAAGTTTTAGGTCTTATATGCCAAGGATCATGCTTCGGGCATGATACCACCTCTTGGCAGACCTTGATTCTACCATATGTTGTAAAACAAACTCGAAATGAGATTGTGTGACAGACAGACAGACCCAAAATTGAGTTCGGTAAGCTCCAGCCGAAGCTAGAGGGGTCTGTTCGGTATGCCTCTGCCGAAGCATAGCAATACCATTCGGTGCACCTTTGCTAAAGCAGAGCATGCATGTCGATGCATCCCTGCCGAAGCAAAGCACCACCATTTAGTAGACTTCAGCCAAAACTGGGTCTATACCGTTCGGTACCTCCCAGCCGAATTGCAGTGGTAACTTTCTACCACAAGTGTGATAGTAATCAGATCTGAGAATTTAGTAAACTTCTGCTCTCTATACTGCTACTTCAGGAGTAATTTAGAGATATGGAAGGACGAGAAAGATTTTATTCCAGTTGAAATTTGATCGAATATAAACTTCAGAATTGTACCTATTCATGGACGTAAAGGTTTCAATCATGTTTTGCTTTAGGCAAGAATTCATCTTTGCATTATTTGAAACAGTCCATAGCGAGTAAAAAAGCCATGGAATCCTCAGTAGTGAGGTACTTCCATTTGATATACTTCAAGCATAAGTCTTTGAATGAAGATTATAGCGGACACTTATTCAGCTTTTCCACACCATAACTGGCTGCAATGATTTTGCAACTAGTCGTAGTCAAGTGGGGTGTCACATCTTGTATCCGCATAAAGTAGTTTCTTGTTCAAAACTTTCAAATCCGTGAAATCAAACTTGTTATGGTTCGACAATACGCTGAATGGCAGAAACAAGAATGTGATTGGTGCTTTACGAAATAAAATTTCCGTAAACATCAAAGTTAGAACATTCAGGTTCTAAGACATAGTTTGGTTTAAATGGATTTAAGCATGGAGAACATTGGGTCTCAACATGAGTGTTGCATATTAAGAAACTTTAGGTTTCTATGGCACTTTTCTGAAACTTCAAGATCATAATACTTGCAAACAAACACAATATATACAAGACAAAAATATATAAAGAAAAAAGAAAACAAATTATATGCGAATAGGTCTTTGGGGCTAGGATTATAATTGATTAATTATTGGTTTTCGGGCCAACGGGAGGAATTGGGAGAAAAATATAAACCCAGTAGTACCATAAAAAAAATTAGGTGATTAAATTAAGTGACCCAAAATGAAGCCCACAGAAGCATAAAAATATGTGCCTTGAGGTCTATGCCTAATCTAGACTGGACAAGAGGCAGCCCTAACTAAGGAGGAAGGCAGTAGGACTTCTTAGCATTGTTAGGCTGCAATAGGCAGGCCCAAGGCGCGGGGAAAACCAAAAGGCCCAAAATAAGGGTGGAGATCCTGTGTGATGCATTGCAAGGTAAATTGGAGGCCTACCTAGGGGGCGCAATCCAGTGTGGCATGCTACATGGGAACACCACACATGCGAACCGATCAAAGCAGCTGCACCACGAGCCCAGGAGGAAAAAAATCTGTTTGCTGCTGGCCGAGTTACCAGGGCCTAATTAGGGTGCTGGTGAACCAAGGAAACATCCCAGTTGCTGCTGGTGTGCTAGCCGGATAAGAAAGTTGGCGCCGCTGCTTTGGTCAGGAAAACTCAGGCCAAGTTTGTGATTCAATGACTACCACAATGGTGAATGGAAATTAGATGTCAACGTTTAAAATCAAGAACCCTAGAAAAATCAAATTGGAATTTTGAAAAGAAAAAAACCGATGAGTTTCAAATGAATCTCGACCAAAAATTCGTCGAAGACGATTGTTAGGTCATCTGGGAAGTTGACCTATGGAGGTAATGTGGCTGCAAGCTAGACTTGGCCGTGGTTTTGGTGATGACAATACCATTCATGGTGTCGGGTCTTGGTTCAGGGTTGGAGCATTTGCTCTGTGGCTTGGCTCGCGGGTTAGCTTGGCTCTAACGGCTTAGGCTGCTGGGTGGCATGTTGGGCTCGGCAGCTCACTCCGTGGGAAGGGTTTCAAACCCTAATTTATATATTTTGTTTTTCAATTCAATTATATGCATATATAACAATATATAATTCAATTCATGCATATTCAATATAATTCATAGTAATATCAATTCACTTAATTTAAAATCATCAGTATAATGCATGCACAATTTATGTAGAATCTAAAATTCGAAAAACATAAAGTATGGTCATGCATTATGGTGAATGTCCATGCTACTAAGGGCGCAAAAATATCGAGATAAAAACAGTTGTTTTTGAAAAACCTAATTGTGTGATAATATTGATGAACTGGTTTGATGCAGAAAATTCTTTCTCCAATTTCAACTTTCCTTCTCCAAAGCTTGTATCACGTTCAAGAAAAAAAATTGTACATTAAATCAATAAAAGTATATGAATTCAATAATAAAAAACTCGATCAATTAAGAATAATTGAAACTTAATACTCCCCTCCACGTTAGATTCCTCAGCACAACGGAGGGGCGTGCTGATAATGTGTTGTAGCTTATATTTAACTGAGGGGTGCGGCATGGAGAGAAAGAGAGTGGAGAATGGACTTGAGGAATTGTGTGTTAATTCACCAATCCTTGTGCCTTTATTTATAGTAATAAGGAGGAGAGAAATTTGCTCTCCAAGTAATACAAAGTTTATTAGGAAAGATTTTCTAGATCCCAAAAGAATTCCTAATTTATCTCAATTTAAGATTTACACAATCACAATATGTATCAGAACATATGTCACAACAAATAATGATTTTTAATTTGATAGATAGACTGACGTGGCCTAATCTACCTATGGGCCTTAATCAAAATCCTAAAAGGCACGATGTTTGATAAAAAAAAACTTTAAATTTTAGGCGTTTAAATCTAATTAAGCCTTCTTAATAAGTTATAGTTATTGGTACGATTATTGGGATGAAATTTATCATTTTTTCATATTGATTTGATCATTTATTGGTTAATTCATATATATTTTTTAGCTTAAATAATTGATATGATTTTGTGTTTAGATTAATTGATATGAGAGATCAATGGTTAAATAGTTTAGTTGTTTACATTAGGAAAAAAGTATTTTCTTGTTTCTGATAATGAAACTATTATGAAACGTTTTTAGGGTATGAAACCTCTCCATTGCCAAATTTAGTATTTGTATTTTGTATTGTTGTTTGTACAAAGATTATGTCGAATCATTTATATTTTTCTGTTTTAATTATTTCCACGTAATCGAAATAATTCATTTGGTAACATGTGCATGTTAAACCGTAGTGCAACATTGTTGAACTGATCATCTCGGTTTTAAGCCATTATGCTTCAGTTATGGTTTGGTATTTAGGCAAACCGCAATGTGCGATTTGGGTGGTGATTTGGACCCAAATCAAACCAACCCGAACTACACCTAGCCCTAATCACGACTAGTCTCGAAGCAGTGGTAATCTGAATGATAAACTATGATTAATCAACTTCATCCATATTTCAACACTTGCTTCAAAATAACGGACTTGGCAACAATTTGCACAATAAATGAGTTTTTTTTTTCGAAAAAAAGGCTACTAGTGGTGATCGAAAAAAAGGATCGTTTCCGAGAAGCCCGACACTGGTATTTGAGACATAATCCAGCTTGAAGCAAAAGAGGTTGGGATTATTGTACTACATTAGTGGATGAGTTCCAGTTTACCCAGAAAAACTGGGTCATCCTTAAAGGAGACCAGCGATTTCTTTAAAGATGATCTTCTTGACTGAATTCTGCAGAAGGTATGCAACCTCATTATCCGTGGTTGAAGCTGCACACCTTCTTACATTCGCAGGCCATTCAGCCTTGAATGTCAGTCTTTAAAGATTCACTGACTGCCCAAAGGACGACCCCGTTTTTCTAGGAAACCTGGAATTCATCCCACTGCTCCGACAGTATCGTCAAGTCTGTTAGTTTTAAAGCAAGTAGTGAAATATGGATGGATGGTCCATCTTTCCAAGGCCAATGTCATCTCACCATTTTACCTTCCGTCATCCATTCAAGATTAGAATCTCTTTGTTTATGTGAATCATATTGATCATTTAAAATGTTAAAAGCAATGTAATGTGTCAACCTAAGAACGAGGGGATCAACAAAACAACGAGAGAATGAACAAGCCGGTGTCCGAGTGATTGTTCGGAGCAAAACTCGAGTCTTTTGGGGCCTATGAAAAAGGTAGTTATGCAAATGTATCGCTGTTTTGGATCTTGAATAACAATTTCTTTTTTACCAAAAAATAGTAAAAAAAACTTCTTTTTTTCCTCGAAAACTTTTGTCATGAAAAAACACTCACCTAACAATCACAATCACAGTTATTTTATGATATTGTAAATGATTTTTTTGTGTCATCACAACTCTTCTCGGAATGACAAAAAAAAATGAATTTTATTTGAAGTGAGAAGAACACATCCAATAATATCGTATTGATTTTCAAACCATTTGTTCATTAAAGAAGCCAAAGATCTTACACTATTTAAATTTTTATTAAGACATTGCATATTATATAGGGAATTGTTATTAGTATTCCAAAAATCTCATTTGACAATCTAAACTTTCTATTATTAGAAAGAAAAATACACTTGTGAGGAGTGTAGAACGAGATTTTTGGAGTGCTAATAACAATTTCCATTATATATTATGTAGAAGTAATTTTTTTAAGATCAAATCTAAAAAAATTACAACTTATTACAGTGTGGAGTTTATTGTTATATATAATTGGCCCAGTCTGGTTTTTATGCAATTCCCTGTAACCAACAAAGAAAAGATAGGTAAAAAATTGTTAGACATGGTGTGATGTGAGTCAAAGCCTCTCTAATGCCTAGGTAAGACCTAACTGTTTGAACGATGAATCTCAAGCTATAAGTTTTTTGGCTAAGAAAAAATATATCTTTTGATGGAAAGGATCATATCTTTACATAGGGTTAATCACGGGCTTGAAGAGGATGATTCATTAAGGCAACTGCACCGCTCTCTTAGTGGTTAACAACAGTTGACTAAAGGAGACGTGTTGAGGGACACCAAATAAGAATCCCGTTTTAGGATGGTACTTAACAATATCAATGATCATCGCCTATGCGTGGGCCATGATTTTAGGGATCATTATCCCTTGGAGATTTGGCTGAATCTTTCCTTACTCAGCTGTGGGGTCATGAATTTTCATCAGCTAGAGTGGGGCGAATTAGTGTAAGTGTGCCTCCATATTCCAGCCATACACTAGACGAATCTGATTAGACTGATCGAGTAAACAGTCCAACGGTGCTACCATACCTTGTTGGGCTTCGAAATGGTAGGGAAGACCCGCAAGCCTTGTCGAGAAAGACCTGCTTGCTCTGCAAGACATAGAAACCTAATATGACTCGAGGTTAGATTGGTTTTATATATTTTTGGAGATTCCCACAATCTAGAGATTGGTGTGCGGCTCAAGTAATCATAATCCTAAAAGGAAGCAATATCTTATAGTAGATATCCTTTAGGATTCTCCCGTTTAATACGGATTTACTATCCTAAAAATGCTCTCTCTTGACTAGTATAAATAACTCATCCAAGGTTCACCAAAGGTACTATGATATTGGCATTCTGGATAGCATATCTCTCTTGCTCTCTAGCCCGCTTCTTGAGTTTTAAAACCTTTCACTCGATTGTTGGAGATCCTTTGGCGTTACCATACTGGTGCCCAGGAATTCATGATTTTTCGCTTCTCTTGCATGTGGACGATCAAGTGTTCCTCCATCCAAGGTGGTGTGGAAATTTAGTTCAAACGCTAGCCCTTCTGGGCTAATCTCATTTGTGAGTCCCTCTAGGCTCATGAGATCCTTTTTGGGCCTTGTCAGAGCAACTAAGCCTACTTGCTGCCGGGCCTTATTTACGGGTACATCTCCTCCTTGGTTTAATTGTCAACCCATGCGATAGTTGAGTATTGGCGTAACTTTGGGCATAATTTCGTCATCTTGGCTTGCTTTAGTGTAACTGCACTTCTAAGGCAGGTGAAATTTGGTTACCACAACGAGCAATTTTAATTTTTCAAGATCGATTACATTTTTTTAAGGAGCATTTCCTTTTAACTTGCGCAGTGTTTGTTCTCTAACGTAGTTAATAATCTGCATGTACAACTTTTTTTTTTGGTTATTAGAAACTGTATTCTACACTAAGAGAAAGGGGAAGAGAAATATTTTAAACTCGAAATGCAGTGGTTCGACAAGTAAGGCCGTAAGAGTCTTAACTATCAGGGTAATTCACCACTTACTTGTACAAACTCTTAAACCCAAACCTTTTTTCTACGTGGAAAAACTAAACAACATTTGTTTTTTTTTTTCCTTCTTATTATTGGTAAAATTTGTTAAACAGAGGATGGGCAGGAAATTTCTGGGTGATATATTCGTTTTTTGCTTCACAGAGAAGTGACAGTGCCTCGCACGTGAGCATTGATGAATAGCTAAACTCGGCTAGTCCTTCTCTATTTTCATTTAAAATGAAAATCTTCTTAACTGTAAGTGGAAGTTTTAATCACGCGTCTTGTAATAAAATGTGCCTAGGCACATGCAATTCGATATTTTACAAATGAAAATAAATGTGTTTTGTAGGTTTAATTTAGCTACAGTAAATTTTGTTCAACAGCAGGCTGCAGCAATCTGCAAATTCCCGTAATCTGGTTACGTTTAATCTGTACAGCCAGAATAAATATTTATAAAACTACAACTATCCGAGCTTATAAAAGTTCTTAGCAAATTAATTACAATTTAACAGGTTTACAACCAAGATCAATGGATTTCTTCACAGCATCCAATACTAACTGCGTTTTTCTGCTGATATCAGGCCATTTACTGTCCGGACGATTTCCAAATTTCCTAATGTTCTCAGCATTCCTTGCAAACTCTTGAACCATCAATGCCTCTTGCGGCAGCTCAGAAGTGACGGTAACTTCTTCTGGTTTTACATTCCACCCAATGTGGAGTTCCACAAATGTTGCCCCGGATGTGTAGTCAAATGAAGCCGAATTCTCTTGGTATGGAATAATGTAGTCATTGCAATGCAGCGAACCATTAGAGCCAGTCATAGCCAAGTCCATGGACGTGTGGGAGAGGAAAGAGCAGTGAATTGTGGCGACGGTTTTGTCTGCGGGTTCCCAATGAAATGATGCAGAGCAAGACAAGATGACTCCTGCAGAGTTTCTTATGACATCAGGTAGAGCATTCACCACAGTTGGTAATTTGTAGTCCTTTGCCCACAAGATGGCCCCAATACAGTACCAGCCCACGCCCCCAAGTGCACCGAGAGCATCCAAGTTCGGTTTCACTCTGATGTTGCTCTCCAAGAAATCCTGGGTTCCTGGCAGTGTTGACGTGCTACGGATCTTAAAAGCACAATAACATGTTAAAAAAAGACAAACATATAGACATTGCAGGTAGACCAGTTGTGTTCCTAATATTAATCATGGATCAATGAAGGGTACACGTTCTTTTGTTCTTTCTGTTCTTAAAAGAAACTATTTTCATGGATCAATGAGATAGGAGCAACTTTTGAAATTACTAACCTCTTTTAAAAGACATTTTATTCTCTCTACCATTTAGAAAATTAATCATTGCATCGTGATTCAAGCCATCGAGAACCGATTCGCTATTCCAGAAATGGCCTCAAACATTTTAGTGTTTCTTTTCATTCATGGTTTAATTGGGAAACTCTGAAAATTATCCCACTTTTGTATATGTTGAAGAATTGTAGGGGATTTCTCGACCTTTAGAATTTGAGCAACTCAAGGGGGTTCGAGCACTGCTCGATAGTACCTCCAATGAGGCTAAAATCTTTAATGTGTTACAAAACAAATGGCAGCTTTCCAAACTTTGTAGTTTGTTTTGTTGAGCGTATGAATCCCACATCGAGAAAGGAAGGTCTTATCTAATAGTTTCAAGCCGACTCCCTTCTATTGTCAATTCGTTTTAAGATGGACGCTCACTTAGTTTTTCGTTTGCCACTAAAAAGTAAATATAAAATTGTCAATCAATCCATACAGAAAGACAGAATATGAAGCAAGAAATATACTTACAAAGTCAGTTTGACCAAAAAGCTTGGGATCAAAGATCAAGTCCTTCAATTTTGCAGTCCTTGGATGATGCAGCCACATGCTCCCATCCATGAACTGTACACCGTTGGATTCGCACGCTTCCAGTATCCGATCAAGCTCTCCCACATCAAGAGCCGTTGGTTTTTCCAAAAGCAAATGCTTCTTCTTCCGAGCAGCCAACACCGCCCATTGCAGGTGAAGACTTGTGGGCAGGGGCATGTACACCGCATCTACACATGGGTCGTCGAGCAGCTGCTCGTAGCTTCCGTAGATCTTGACGGCTCCGGAGAGTCCATTGTGGGCTGCGAATTTCCGGGCTTTGTCGATCGAACGGCTAGCGATGGCGTAGAGGGTGGCGTTGGGTGCTAGCTTTATGGCTCGAGCTACTTTTCTGGCTATGTCGGCGCATCCTGTTATGCCGAAACGTATTGCTGCTGGACTTTCTGCCATTTTTTCGATTTTTGGCCTCTGAGAGTTGAGAGATTGTTGATTTGGGTGGTGGTTGTTGCCTTTGTTTTAGAAGTGCCACTATTGTTGGTCGAAATTACTTCAAAAACCTTTGTTGTTTCTTTTTTTTTTTTTTGGTCCAAAACTAAATTTTGGTAGATTAGCCATCAACGAGATTTTATTTTTATTTTTTATCAAACGATAGATTTTATTAGATTAAATGTTAGATTAGTCACTAAAAGAGTTTGAATTCATGTCATCATGTAAGAGCTCAACTGTCACACCCCAATCCCGACATACGTCCAGGATCGACACGTGACGTCACTAAATACATGTATATCTCAAATATCCCGCCTCCGAGATATGGCAAATCACAACCCGAGAATTGAATTTCAAACTAATTTTTCGTTTACTTTATGGCTACATCTAACCTCCTCGTTAGACTGCTTACGTACCCTCAATAGAGATCAAACCATTCGTAGTTCACTAATCACAAAATCATAAGTTTATTCCACTAAGTTCAAGCAGAAAAGTATAGCATTCCTCAATCACTTATTATAACCTGACAGCATGAAATTCCTGGACTCAGGCTACATAACAAACCCCCATGAAAACTTGATTTCTCTCCCATCCAACATATAAATCATTATGTCTCATCATGATATTACAATTCACAACATACATCATATTTATGAACCGACAAAACACAAAACCATTCTCTAGCCACATTAATTAATTGATTTCATCAAAGTAATAACAATCATTCCCATATTTCTAAATTCATACCTTAGGAAATCATAATCGAATTGTAGAAAATCCAGAAGGAGTCACCCAGACGTTCAACATCTTTTCTAACTCAATTCACAAGATTCTCGAAACCATTTTCACAAATATATATATATGAAACTAAGGCCAGAGTGACACAGTTAGGCCAAGCCTACTTCTCTAAATAATGGGATTTTAGACCACTCCACGAAATCCAACAACTTCGGGTTTCGGACCACTCAACGGAACCAAACTAATTATGATCGCCTATATACTTGCAAACAAACGCAATATATACAAGACAAAAGTACATAAAGCAAAATGAAAAAAAATTATATGCGAATAGGCCTTTGGGGCCTAGGATTATAATTGATTAATTATTGGTCTTCGGGCTAATGGGAGGAATTGGGAGAAAATATAAACCCAGTAGTACCATAAAAAATTTTTAGGTGATTAAATCTAGTGGCCCAAAATGAAGCCCACGGAATCATAAAAATATGTGCCTTGAGGCCTATGCCTAATCTAGATTGGACAAGAGGCGGCCCTAACTAAGGAGGAAGGCAACAGGACTTCTTAGCCTTGTTAGGCTACAGCAGGCAGGCCCAAGGCGCGGGGAAAACAAAAGGCCCAAAATAGGGGCGGAGATCCTGTGTGATGCATTGCAGGGTAAATCGGAGGCCTACCTAGGGGGCGCAATCCAGTGTGGCGTGCTATATGGGAACACCACACTCGCGAACCGATCAAAGCTACAAGCCCAGGAGGAAAAAAACTTGTTTGCTGCTGGCCGAGTTACCAGGGCCTAATTAGGGTGCTAGTGGACTAAGGAAACATCCCAGTTGCTGCTGGTGTGCTAGCTGGAGAAGAAAGTTGGCGCAGCTGCTTCAGGGGCCATGTTTTTTGTCAGGAAAACTTAGGCCAAGTTTGTGATTCAATGATTACCACAATGGTGAATGGAAATTAAATGTCGACGTTCAAATCAAGAACCCTAGAAAAATCAAATTGGAATTTTGAAAGGAAAAAAACCGATGAATTTCAAATGAATCTCGACCAAAAATTCGTCGAGGACGATTTTCAAGTCGTATGGGACGTTGACCCGTGGAGGTAATATGGCTGCAAGCTAGACTTGGCCGTGGTTTTGGTGATGACAATACCATTCATGGTGTCGGGTCTTGGTTCGGGGCTGGAGCATTTGCTATGTGGCTTGGCTCTAGTGGCTTAGGCTGCTGGGTGGCAAGCTGGGCTCGACGGCTCACTCTGTGGGAAGGGTTTCAAACCCTAATTTATATATTTTGTTTTTCAATTCAATTATATGCATATATAACAATATATAACTCAATTCATGCATATTCAATATAATTCATAGTAATATCAATTCACTTAATTTAAAATCATCAGTATAATGCATGCACAATTTATGTCAAATCTAACATTCGAAAAACGTAAAGTATGGTCATGCATTATGGTGAATGTCCATGCTATTAGGGCCGCAAAAATATCGAGATAAAAACCGTTGTTTTTGAAGAACCTAATTGCGAGATGATATTGATAAACTGGTTTAATGTAGAAAATTCTTTCTTCAATTTCCGCTTTCCATCTCCAAAGCTTGTATCACGTTCAAGAAAAAAAATTTTACATTAAATCAATAAAAGTATATGAATTCAATAAAAAAAAAAACTTGATCAATTAAGAATAATTGAAACTTAACTCCCCTAATTGAAGAATAACCACGTCAAATTCCTCAGCACAACGGAGGAGCACGCTGATAATGTGTTGTAGCCTATATTTAACTGAGGGGTGCGGCATGGAGAGAAAGAGAGAGGATAATGGACTTGAGGAATTGTGTGTTAATTTCCCAATCCTTGTGCCTTTATTTATAGTAATAAGGAGGAGAGAAACTTGCTCTCTAAGTAATACAAAATCTATTAGGAAAGATTTTCTAGATCTCAAAAGAATTCCTAATCTATCTCAACTTAAAATTTACACAATCACAATATGTATCAGAACATATGTCACAACAAATAATGATTTTTAATTTGATAGATAGACTGACGTGGCCTATTCTACCTATGGGCCTTAATCAAAATCCTAAAAGGCACGATGTTTGATAAAAATAAATAAAAAAAAAATTTAAATTTTAGGTGTTTAAATCTAATTAAGAGCCTTCTTAATAAGTTATAGTTATTGGTATGATTATTGGGATGAAATTTATCATTTTTTCATATTGATTTGATCATGTATTGGTTAATTCATATATATTTTTTAGCTTAAATAATTGATATGATTTTGTATTTAGATTAATTGATATGAGAGATCAATGGTTAAATAGTTTAGTTGCTTACATTAGGAAAAAAGAATTTTCTTGTTTCTGATAATGAAACTATTATGAAACGTTTTTAGGGTATGAAATCTCGCCATTGCCAAAGGATTATGTCGAATCATTTATATTTTTCTGTTTTAATTATTTCCACGTAATCGAAATAATTCATTTGGTAACATGAGCATGTTAAACCGTAGTGCAACATTGTTGAACTGATCATCTCGGTTTTAAGCCATTATGCTTCAGTTATGGTTTGGTATTTAGGCAAACCGCAATGTGCGATTTGGGTGGTGATTTGGACCCAAATCGAACCAACTCGAACTACACCTGGCCCTAATCACGACTAGTCTCGAAGCAGTGGTAATCTGAATGATAAACTATGATTAATCAACTTCATCCATATTTCAACACTTGCTTTAAAATAACGGACTTGGCAACAATTTGCACAATAAATGAGTTTTATTTTTCGAAAAAACAGGTTACTAGTGGTGATCGAAAAAAAGGATCGTTTCCGAGAAGCCGGACACCGGTATTTGAGACAATAGATACTCCAGCTTAAAGCAAAAGAGGTTGGGATTATTGTACTACATTAGTGGATGAGTTCCAGTTTACCCAGAAAAACTGGGTCATCCTTAAAGGAGGCCAGCGATTTCTTTAAAGATGATCTTCTTGACTGAATTCTGCAGAAGGTATGCAACCTCATTATCCGTGGCTAAAGCTGCACACCTTACATTCGCAGGTCATTCAGCCCTGAATGTCAGTCTTTAAAGATTCACTGACTGCCCAAAGGACGACCCCGTTTTTCTAGGAAACCTGGAATTCATCCTACTGCTTCGACAGTATCGTCAAGTCTGTTAGTTTTAAAGGGACTCAGATTGTCTCCTGAGCATATGCCAACGGAGCCTAGGGATCAATTGATCCCAGCCCTCCAAATTGATCCTGCGGCCAACCAAGAAGCTTTCAAATATTTCACACAACCCAAGGCAATTTTGTTGCCTTTTACCATTCTTCCACTTCTCTGTCCTCTCTGTCCTCTCTCCCTCAATCTGCTTGTTTGCCTACGAAATTCTCACTCCCTAATCTCCAGCTTCCTTCCTTCGAAAATAAAAATCCAATTCCTGCATCTCCTTTCTCGAGGTATGTTTGTATTTTTTTGCTAAGCATTGTTTAATTGAACTTAGGGTCCGTAGCTCTTTCTTCAAGTAGAGGAATTTATGGAATTTGTTTCAATTAGGGAGTAAAAGTTAGGGGAAAAGTCGAAAACAATTGAAAATTGTTACATGTATTTGATGCAGAAGTGTATTTTTTCTGAAGTTTTTTGGAAGTTTGTGTTTTGATTTCAGTTAGAGGCATAATTTGTAGAAAAGATGGCTACAGTTGATGAAATTGTAGACATCGAAATTGCGGTGAAATAAATGTTCACCAACGCATTAAAATTTTGACGTGTCAAAGCATACATGGCATATGCCACGTGTCATACAAATTGTACACATGGTGTGTGACTCAACAAAATAAAAAGAAATACCCTTGGAGGATTACACAAGTTTTTCTTCTCATTTTGGGCAATGACAAGGCAAGCACATTTCAATCCATTGAAGATCAAAACAAGGTTTTCTTCTCATTTTGGGCAATGACAAAGCATGCACATATCAAGTTTAAAATGATATTAAGTGGAAAATTAGGCCATAAAATTACCACTTCAAGTTTAAAATTGTATTAAGTGGGAAATTAGGCAATGGTGCTTGGAAAAGAAAAAAATATTTTGTGGTGGTGATTCATTCTCAAAGCCTATAAATAGGCTTCTACATCAAGGTATCATGAACCAATTCACAAATACATTTCTCTACTCCCAAAATGGAAGAGAATACTCCCCACACATTCAAAATCCTTGAAGCTTTGAAACTCTAAAGCTTTCAATCATCCAACCTCCCAAATTCAAGCAAATCCCGAAGGATCAAGAAAGCCCTCTTCGTTCTTCGTCAAATCCTCCTTCAAGATCAAGCCCCAACGGCCCTTAAAGAACTTTCACCAATTCAAGATCAAGCCCTAACGACCCTTTGGATCAACAACATTAACAAATCCACACAACTGTTCATCCTAAGATCAAGCCCCAACGGCCCTTTTGGATCAACAATCATCCACCAATTCAAGATCAAACCCCGACGGCCCTTGAAGAAAGTGTTATTCGTTCTTCGTTCATCGTTCTTCCAAGATCAAGCCCCGACGGCCCTTGGATCAACAATCCACCAATTCAAGATCAAGCCCCAAAGGCCCTTGAAGAACTTCTACCAATTCAAGATCAAGCTCCCACGGCCCTTGAAGAAAGCACCATCGTTCATCATCCGTTCATCCAAGATCAAGCCCCGACGGCCCTTGGATCAACAACATCAACAAATCCACACATCCAACCGTTTTTCAAGATCAAGCCCAAAAGCCCTTGAAGATCCGTTCATCACCGTTATTCAAGATCAAACCTTAACGGCACTTGAAGAAACACTCATCCTCAAGATCAAGCCCCAACGGCTTCTTGAAGATCCGCTCAAATCCACCTTCAAAGATCAAGCCCACGGCCCCTTGAAGAAACTTCCAACAGTTCATCCAAGATCAAGCCTCGACTGCCCTTGGATCAACGAAACATCCACAAATTAACACCTTACGGAGATCGAATCAGAAGTTCAAATTTGAGAGAGATTGTAACCCAAAATCATCAAACACAAATATTATTTTGTGCACGTTGTTCTTGTCTCTTTCGTTTCAGGAATTTTCCGTGTTCACAGAAACCTTGCACCCAATCACCGTTTTAATCGATGAGCTGAAGAACGAATACATTAAGCTCCATTTGAACTCAATCCAGAAGATTTCCACGATTGCATGTGCACTGGGAGAAGAGAGGACCATGAAGGAACTTATTCCTTTCCTCAACGAGAACAACGATGACGATGATGAAGTGCTGCTGGCAATGGCGGAAGAGTTGAGGGTGTTTATCCCCTATGTGGGTGGCGTGGATCATGCCAATGTTCTGCTCCCGCCTTTGGAAACGCTTTGCACTGTTGAGGAAACATTTGTGAGGGACAAAGCGGTGGATTCGTTGTGTAAAATTGGCTAGCAAATGAGAGAAAATGACTTGGTTGAATATTTCATTCCCTTGGTTAAGGTTAGATGATTTGATCCTATTCCATTATTTAATTGTAGTTGTTTGCCTTCTCATTACGCTTTCACTCTGGACACATGATCTTGTGGTTTGACCTGGCGGATTGGGTTGTATAGTGTATATAAAATGCCATGGTAGTAGGTTCACAATTCAAAAGTTTCTTTCTCTCTCTTTTTTTCTTTCAGGTTAATAAAATGTAATTATTCACAAAATCCACTAGAACTTATATTTTGTTCACGTTATCCCTATGAGAATGCTCTACCTCAATGTATTGGAATGACTTATCTGTATTTCTCGCCAACATTCACCTCTCCCAGACCCTGCGTAAAGCAGGAGCCTTGTGCATTGGGTACGACCTTTTTTTTATTCATGATGCAAACTTGTTCTTTGGACCACGATAAGTCTTGGCGTGTTTGGTACATGGTTGCGAATCAATTATACGAGCTGTGTGAAGCTGTTGGTCCAGAAGCTACAAAGTAGTCAGTTTATTTTGTGGCTTGGCTTTTATTGTGAATATTGTATTACTTGGATTAGGATGTTGTAATTATGTAAATGTGAATCATTTGTCTGATCTCTTTCTCTACCAACTTTGTTGAGTTCTAAATTAATTGATAAGTGTGGTGATGTTGGTATATATTAGATCAGACCTGGTGCTCGCATATGTTCGGCTGGGATAATAAGGCTGAAGTATGAATAGCTGCTGCAGGAAAAGTAACTAAGTTTTGCCGAATTTTGAATCCAGAACTTGCCATTCAGGAGATCCTTCCTTTTGCCCAGAACCTTAACGTCATGAAGTACTCTATTTTTTTGCTTGTACAGAGTAATTTGTCTTTTTTTTTTGTGTGTGTGTGTAACTAACTGTGTTGGAGCACATTATTTGAAGAATTAATCAATGAGATTTTTATCTGAATAGACATAGCTCTAAGGAAATACACATGTGATATATTTTCACTTCAAGAATTAAAAGATGAACGTTAGGTAGACATTTACATAATCAACTAAGGTACACATTTACATAACAAGTTATGGTTTACAAAAAAAACCTCTAGCTTTACATGCCCTAACTCATGCATTCTCTAGTGAGTCCCTAATACATTTGGATTTCTTAGTTCACTAAACTAACCCAAAAAACAATAGAAGCACATCAGGAAACCCAATGATGACCAAAAAAACCTAAAAACAATAGCTGCACATCTGGGGATCCTACCCAAAAAACAATAGCTGCACATCTGGAACCTACCCAAAAAACAATAGCTGCACATCTGGACTATACCCAAAAAAATCCAATGATGACCAAAAAACCCAAAACAACAGCCATATATTTAAGCATGACTACTTGCAGTGATATTTTGATGAAGAAAAGGTTGGGAACTTGACGGCTGAGATTCTTCACAAGGCATTGCGTTCAGCATATGCGTATTATGTGGTTGTAACTACATTCAACAACCATAATGAGATAATATATATATATATATATATATATATATATATATATATATATATATATGACAGATATCAAACAGAGAGTGCAAATTGCAAATAGATGACAAACCTGAACAGGATGATATGGAATTGGCATATAGGTATTATTACCAAACATGTGAACTGGGACCTGTATATCACATACCAATTTCAAGTTTATATTTGTCAATTAATCAAGCTTTGCTATGAAGATTAAAAAACATTCAAAAGTACTTCACCTGTGATGAATGAGAGGGTGGCAGTGGATAAGGACTAAAGACATTTATACCACCAGAATGTTGTGGAATTGTAACCTAAAACATGTCAACATTAAACTTTAATTATATATATTAAGCACATAGGCATGATAAAGAATTAAATGAGTTTAAGTACCTGATTAGACTTCTTTTTTCTTGGTAAGGCTTTTTCCAAAGCACTCATAATTCTTCGTCTTCCTCGATGAGACTTTTCTTTCTTCTTAAACCCTTTTGGAATGACAACATGAACATTCTCCAAGCAATTGGCCATTTGGCTATTACAGTTCGTATGCCTTTTCTCATGCACATCATCATTCACTTCTAGATGCAATAGGTCTTCAACCATTTTTGCCAATTTATTTGCTTGCTTAATCACCAGTTGGTATGCCTTTACATTTTCAGATGCCTTTGTTGATAATCTAGTGAATATAGAACACAAGGACCTATATCTAAAAGCTTGCTGCAATTTAGGCTCCACTTGAATCTCATGCCCACACATGTCTACCACACTCTCAACTTTTGCTTCCTTACTCCACCTGTTCACTATGTATTGTTCAAGAATTTCCTTGATAAACATGGCTTCTCTAAGGACTTTAATAGCATGACTGCACAAAATACCTTTAATCTCAAATAGTCTACAGCTGCAATAAACAGTAGATATACCTTCCCTTTTCACCTTACGCTTCTTAGACTTATCATCTAGTTCAACCGTGTATACAAAATCATCCTCATTAGCAACACAGTTTGTTATTGACAATTCAATAGATTGTTCAAATTGATCTTGAAACAATTTGAATATTGCTTTCGTGTAAACTTCTCTAGCTTGTTTCAACATTTTGATATCAAATTTGACATGTGCAATTCTAAATTGTAGGTCATACTCCGCTTCCCACTCCTTGTACCTAGTATCGGTAAGCACCCTCTCAAAGTTTGTGAAAAATTGAACAATATTGAGATCTGACTTCAAATAATTTTTCAGTCTTGCATTAAAACTTTCACTTATTTGTGTGCTTCGTATTCCTATAGACCATGCCCTTCTCACATATGCATATGCCCATTTCTTTCTAATCTTAAAGGTGGTGGCCAACCAGTCATTCTCATGTGCATTATACTCATCAAGCATAGAATACCAAGCAGATACAAACTCACTTTCCTCCTCAATGTGGTCAAAAAAATTTGTCAAAGCATTGTGAACTCCTTCCTCACCTCTGAACAAAGTATTCACATTTTTACAAGCATTCTGCATCAGATGCCATAAACAAAGTCTATGGTAAGTTTGAGGCATCACTTCTAAAATAGCCTTAGCCATCGCAGGATCTTGATCGGTAAAAATAGTTCTTGGAGCCTTGTCAGACATTGCCTTAAAAAATGTCTTAAATAACCAACTAAAGGAAGCGGCAATCTCATCATACATTAAAGCTGCTCCAAATACAACGATCTCTTTGTGATGATTCAAGCCAACAAACATTGCAAATGGTCGATCCAATTCATTGACTTTTTTAAGTTGTATCAAAACTTACAACATCTCCAAAATGGCTATAATCAATTATCATTTTAGCATCTGCCCAAAACATGTTTGTTATTTGCTCCTCTTTGTTCAAGTGTAGTTCATAGAAGAATGATGGGTTTTCCAATATTTGTTTGGAAAAGTATTGTAGCAAGACTCCAACTTCTCCATATGCCATTTTCTTTTGCCTCACAGTTCGAAGATAATTTTTTTGATCCTGCTTAATAAATCCCAAAGACTCTCTTCCACCTGCTTGTTTGCTTATTAACTCATAAGCCAACCTAAGTGGAATCCCCGATTCTTCAGCCAAGTCTACTTCAGTGGCTTGTGAGGCTATCATTTTCCGTTGGGATGGTAACATATGGGCATATTCTTTCTTTACTAGGGGATGATTATGTTGTTCAACAAAAGTATAGACATAAAACTTTCCCGTATGCCTATCCAACCTAACACCCATATGAGCACCACATCCAGTCCTCGTCTCTGCTCTTGGTCTTTTAATCTTATCATTTCGCTTATCTACAGCTCGAAACCCTTCTTTAGCACAAGAAAAGATTCTTGAAGTGAGTTCACCAGTCCTTTTATTCTTACCACTACTTTCTCTTCGAATACTAAACCCCATAATTCTACCATACTTGTTGTAGAAATCATATGTTGCTTGGTCAGTGTCAAACTCCATATTTTTTGTAGGTTTCAATTCCAAAGTACATTCTACACCATCATTCGGTTTATCCATATCCAATCCTACCACAAAAATATACCAAGATTCAGACAACTTGAGCTCAATGAAAAAAACTAAATTTTCTACAGAAGCAATGCAACATATCCTCTTTTTCAAACATAAATATGCAGCAAATCCAATCTAATTGCAAAAAAATCATGAAAAGGCAATTCAATAATGGAAGCCTAACCTTTATTATTGAAAACCAGTGGTAACCCGTTGATCGACCAAAGCGAGACAATGATTTCTTATGATTTCAACTGGGAGCAATGATGTTGTTCTGCCAAAGCTATTGTTGTTGCCGCATTGTTTATAGCGTAGAGATTTGCCTCACATATCAACCTGAGCCTATCTAAGCCATAACGATCTGCTGCTGCAAACAGATGTTGAGCCATCAAAGTGGAAGCCCCATTGGAGTTAATTCCAGTAAGCTCTTCTATGTCAAGCAGTGAGTCCCAATATATAAAATGAAGCAACGCCTGCAGAAGGACAAAATTAATGAGTGGCTAAGGATATGCTTGAAACTAGTTATATATGTCGTATTAGTCTTTTAGACACTAGGTGGGTAAAGAAAACTTAAAGGGAGAGCGCAAATAAAATATACATGAAAACGGTCCCAAGAGGATGGTTATGATTCACTAATTCTCTAATTTCACATGACATCACAAGAACCACAAAATTAGAGAAGAAAACCACATCGTCAACCTATCTTACATTTCTAATGAAGGAGGATAAGCACTACATGTAAAGCATAATAAACCCCATGAAAAACTGAATCTTACTACTTCTTGGTAGGCCACATTATACCACTTAATACCAAACAAAACAAATCATTACTACAATGCAATACAGATTACTGACATCAATCATGCAATCCACTAGCGATATTGCAGCTAAAGCACAGTAAATATGAGATATACAGAAGCAACACAACATCTCCCCTTTTTCAGACATAAACATGCAGCAAATCCAATCTAATTGCAAAAATATCATGAAAAGGAAATTCAATAAGGGAAGCCTAACCTTTATTATTGAAGACCAGTGGCAACCCGTTGATCGACCAAAGCGAGACAATGATTTCTCACACGCCAGATAGAAACTCTCTCACAGAGAGAAAAGCTCTCACCAAAACGGGAGAGAACTTGGGCTTATTATGGTATTTTTCGGAGGAAGGAGAAGAGTTGCAGGAATTGGATTTTTTTTTCGGAGGAAGGAAGCTGGAGATTAGGGGAGCGGAATTTAGTAGGAAGCTGGAGATTAGGGGAGCGGGAATAGGAGCGCAAACAAGCAGATTGAGAGAGAGAAGAGAGACAGAGAGGAGAGAGAAATGGATTACGAGCGGGAATGGTAAAAGGCAACAAAATTGCCTTGGGTTGTGTGAAATATTTGAAAGCTTCTTGGTTGGCCGCAGGATTAATTTGGAGGGCTGGGATCAATTGATCCCTAGTCTCCGTTGGCATATGCTCAGGAGACAATCTGAGTCCGTTTTAAAGCAAGTAGTGAAATATGGATGGATGGTCCAACTTTCCAAAGCCAATATCATCTCACCATTTTTCCTTCCGTTATCCATTCAAGATTAGAATCTCTTTGTTTATGTGAATCATATTGATCATTTAAAATGTTAAAAGCAATGTAATGTGTCAACTGAAGAACGAGGGGATCAACAAAACAACGAGAGAATGAACAAGCCGGTGTCCAAGTGATTGTTCGGAGCAAAACTCGAGTCTTTTGGGGATCTTGAATAACAATTTCTTTTTGACCAAAAAATAGTAAAAAAACACTCACCTAACAATCACAGTTATTTTATGATATTGTAAATGATTTTTTTGTGTCATCACAACTCTTCTCGGAATGACAAAAAAAAATATGAATTTTATTTGAAGTGAGAAGAACACATCCAATAATATCGTATTGATTTTCAAACCATTTGTTCATTAAAGAAGCCAAAGATCTTACACTATTTAAATTTTTATTAAGACATTGCATATTATATAGGGAATTGTTATTAGTATTCCAAAAATCTCATTTGGCACTCCAAACTTTCTATTATTAGAAAGAAAAATTCACTTGTTAGGAGTGTAGAATGAGATTTTTGGAGTGCTAATAACAATTTCCATTATATATTTTGTAGAATTAATTTTTTTAAGATCAAATAAAAAAAAATTACAACTTATTACAGTGTGGAGTTTATTGTTATATATAATTGGCCCAGTCTGGTTTTTATGCTAATGTGGGGAATTAATTCAATTCCCTGTAACCAAGAAAGAAAAGATAGGTGAAAAATTGTTACACATGGTGTGATGTGAGTCAAAGCCTCTCTAATATGCCTAGGTTAGACCTAACTGTTGGAACGATGAATCTCAAGATATAAGTTTTTTGGCTAAGAAAAAATATATCTTTTTATGGAAATGATCATATCTTTGCATAGGGTTAATCATGGGCTTGAATATGATGATTCATTAGGGCAAGTGCACCGCTCCCTAAGTGGTTAACAATAGTTGACTAAGTGAGACATGTTAAGGGACACGAAATAAGAATCTTGTTTTAGGATAGTACTTAACAATATCAATGATCATGGCCTATGCCTGGGCCACGATTTTAGGGATCATTATCCCTTGGAGATTTGGCTGGATCTTTCCTTAGCTGTGGGATCATGAATTTTCATCAGCTAGAGTGGGGCGAATTAGAGTAAGTATGCGTCCATAGTCCAGCCATACACTAGACGAATCTGATTAGACTGATCGAGTAAACAGTCCAACGGTGCTACCACACCTTGTTGGCCTTCGAAATGGTAGGGAAGACCCGCAAGCCTTGTGGAGAAAGACCTGCTTGCTCTACAAGACATGAAACCTAATTTGACTCGAGGTTAGATTGGTTTTATATATTCTCCCGTTTAATACGGATTCACTATCCTAAAAAGGCTCTCTCTCGACTAGTATAAATAATCCATCCAAGGTTCACCAAAAGTACTACGATATTGGCATTCTGGTTAACATATCTCTCTTGCTCTCTAGCCCGCTTCTTGAGTTTTAAAACCTTTCACTCGATTGTTGGAAATCCTTTGGCGTTACCATACTGGTGCCCAGGAATTCATGATTTTTCGCTTCTCTTGCATGTGGACGATCAAGTGTTCCTCCATCCACGGTGGTGTGGAAATTTAGTTCAAACTCTAGCTCTTCTGGGCTAATCTCATTTGTCCCTCTAGGCTCATGAGATCCTTTTTGGGCCTTACCAGACCAACTAAGCCCAATTGCTGCAGGGCCTACATCTCCTCCTTTGATTAATTGTCAACCCATGCGATAGTTGAGTATTGGGGTAACCTTGGGCATAATTTCGTCATCTTGGCTTGCTTTAGTGTAACTGCCCTTCTAAGGCAGGTGAAGTTTTACGACTTCAAGATCGATTACATTTTTTTAAGGAGCATTTCCTTTTAACTTGTGCGCAGTGTTTGTTCTCTAACGTAGTTAATAATCTGCATGTACAACTTTTTTTTTTGGTTATTAGAAACTGTATTCTACACTAAGAGAAAGGGGAAGAGAAATATTTTAAACTCGAAATGCAGTGGTTTGACAAGTAAGGCCGTAAGAGTCTTAACTATCAGGGTAATTCACCACTTACTTGTACAAACTCTTAAACCCAAACCTTTTTTCTACGTGGAAAAACTAAACAACATTTGTTTTTTTTTTCTTTTCCTTCTTATTATTAGTAAAATTTGTTAAACAGAGGGCGGGCGGGAAATTTCTGGGTGATATGGTCTTTTTTGCTTCATGGAGAAGTGGCAGTGCCTCGCACGTGAGCATTGATGAATAGCTAAACTCGGCTAGTCCTTCTCTATTTTCATTTAAAATGAAAATCTTCTTAACTGTAAGTGGAAGTTTTAATCACGCGTCTTGTAATAAAATGTGCCTAGGCACATGCAATTCGATATTTTACAAATGAAAATAAATGTGTTTTGTAGGTTTAATTTAGCTACAGTAAATTTTGTTCAACAGCAGGCTGCAGCAATCTGCAAATTCCCGTAATCTGGTTACGTTTAATCTGTACAGCCAGAATAAATATTTATAAAACTACAACTATCCGAGCTTATAAAAGTTCTTAGCAAATTAATTACAATTTAACAGGTTTACAACCAAGATCAATGGATTTCTTCACAGCATCCAATACTAACTGCGTTTTTCTGCTGATATCAGGCCATTTACTGTCCGGACGATTTCCAAATTTCCTAATGTTCTCAGCATTCCTTGCAAACTCTTGAACCATCAATGCCTCTTGCGGCAGCTCAGAAGTGACGGTAACTTCTTCTGGTTTTACATTCCACCCAATGTGGAGTTCCACAAATGTTGCCCCGGATGTGTAGTCAAATGAAGCCGAATTCTCTTGGTATGGAATAATGTAGTCATTGCAATGCAGCGAACCATTAGAGCCAGTCATAGCCAAGTCCATGGACGTGTGGGAGAGGAAAGAGCAGTGAATTGTGGCGACGGTTTTGTCTGCGGGTTCCCAATGAAATGATGCAGAGCAAGACAAGATGACTCCTGCAGAGTTTCTTATGACATCAGGTAGAGCATTCACCACAGTTGGTAATTTGTAGTCCTTTGCCCACAAGATGGCCCCAATACAGTACCAGCCCACGCCCCCAAGTGCACCGAGAGCATCCAAGTTCGGTTTCACTCTGATGTTGCTCTCCAAGAAATCCTGGGTTCCTGGCAGTGTTGACGTGCTACGGATCTTAAAAGCACAATAACATGTTAAAAAAAGACAAACATATAGACATTGCAGGTAGACCAGTTGTGTTCCTAATATTAATCATGGATCAATGAAGGGTACACGTTCTTTTGTTCTTTCTGTTCTTAAAAGAAACTATTTTCATGGATCAATGAGATAGGAGCAACTTTTGAAATTACTAACCTCTTTTAAAAGACATTTTATTCTCTCTACCATTTAGAAAATTAATCATTGCATCGTGATTCAAGCCATCGAGAACCGATTCGCTATTCCAGAAATGGCCTCAAACATTTTAGTGTTTCTTTTCATTCATGGTTTAATTGGGAAACTCTGAAAATTATCCCACTTTTGTATATGTTGAAGAATTGTAGGGGATTTCTCGACCTTTAGAATTTGAGCAACTCAAGGGGGTTCGAGCACTGCTCGATAGTACCTCCAATGAGGCTAAAATCTTTAATGTGTTACAAAACAAATGGCAGCTTTCCAAACTTTGTAGTTTGTTTTGTTGAGCGTATGAATCCCACATCGAGAAAGGAAGGTCTTATCTAATAGTTTCAAGCCGACTCCCTTCTATTGTCAATTCGTTTTAAGATGGACGCTCACTTAGTTTTTCGTTTGCCACTAAAAAGTAAATATAAAATTGTCAATCAATCCATACAGAAAGACAGAATATGAAGCAAGAAATATACTTACAAAGTCAGTTTGACCAAAAAGCTTGGGATCAAAGATCAAGTCCTTCAATTTTGCAGTCCTTGGATGATGCAGCCACATGCTCCCATCCATGAACTGTACACCGTTGGATTCGCACGCTTCCAGTATCCGATCAAGCTCTCCCACATCAAGAGCCGTTGGTTTTTCCAAAAGCAAATGCTTCTTCTTCCGAGCAGCCAACACCGCCCATTGCAGGTGAAGACTTGTGGGCAGGGGCATGTACACCGCATCTACACATGGGTCGTCGAGCAGCTGCTCGTAGCTTCCGTAGATCTTGACGGCTCCGGAGAGTCCATTGTGGGCTGCGAATTTCCGGGCTTTGTCGATCGAACGGCTAGCGATGGCGTAGAGGGTGGCGTTGGGTGCTAGCTTTATGGCTCGAGCTACTTTTCTGGCTATGTCGGCGCATCCTGTTATGCCGAAACGTATTGCTGCTGGACTTTCTGCCATTTTTTCGATTTTTGGCCTCTGAGAGTTGAGAGATTGTTGATTTGGGTGGTGGTTGTTGCCTTTGTTTTAGAAGTGCCACTATTGTTGGTCGAAATTACTTCAAAAACCTTTGTTGTTTCTTTTTTTTTTTTTTGGTCCAAAACTAAATTTTGGTAGATTAGCCATCAACGAGATTTTATTTTTATTTTTTATCAAACGATAGATTTTATTAGATTAAATGTTAGATTAGTCACTAAAAGAGTTTGAATTCATGTCATCATGTAAGAGCTCAACTGTCACACCCCAATCCCGACATACGTCCAGGATCGACACGTGACGTCACTAAATACATGTATATCTCAAATATCCCGCCTCCGAGATATGGCAAATCACAACCCGAGAATTGAATTTCAAACTAATTTTTCGTTTACTTTATGGCTACATCTAACCTCCTCGTTAGACTGCTTACGTACCCTCAATAGAGATCAAACCATTCGTAGTTCACTAATCACAAAATCATAAGTTTATTCCACTAAGTTCAAGCAGAAAAGTATAGCATTCCTCAATCACTTATTATAACCTGACAGCATGAAATTCCTGGACTCAGGCTACATAACAAACCCCCATGAAAACTTGATTTCTCTCCCATCCAACATATAAATCATTATGTCTCATCATGATATTACAATTCACAACATACATCATATTTATGAACCGACAAAACACAAAACCATTCTCTAGCCACATTAATTAATTGATTTCATCAAAGTAATAACAATCATTCCCATATTTCTAAATTCATACCTTAGGAAATCATAATCGAATTGTAGAAAATCCAGAAGGAGTCACCCAGACGTTCAACATCTTTTCTAACTCAATTCACAAGATTCTCGAAACCATTTTCACAAATATATATATATATGAAACTAAGGCCAGAGTGACACAGTTAGGCCAAGCCTACTTCTCTAAATAATGGGATTTTAGACCACTCCACGAAATCCAACAACTTCGGGTTTCGGACCACTCAACGGAACCAAACTAATTATGATTGCCTATCCAATGTACCAAGTACAACTAATCATTATCACCTCTAGAATGCGTATGGTCCCCCATCGCGGATATACCAAGCAGAACCATAGGCATAATCTCATCGTGCAGGCAGGGATCACCCATCACGAATATACCAAGCATGATCATCCCTGAACACATATGGTCACCCATCACAGATATACCAAGCATGATCACTCCTAGCATGCGTATGGTTCGTCATCGCGGATAAACCAAGCAGAACCATATGCATAGTCTAATACCGTAGGCAGTGATCACCTATCGCGAATATACCAAGCATGATCACCCATAACAGTCCCCCATCGCGGATATACCAAGCAGGACTGTACCATATAGCTCTAGGTAGTGATCACCCATCGCGGATATACCAAGCATGATCACGCCTAGCATGCGTATGGTCCCCCATTGCGAATATACCAAGCAGGACCATCCATGTACCACTACTACATGGTGAAATCTCATCATCACACATTGTACATAATTATACGCATACACGCTATCAATTCCACATATCAACCAGCATCTAGTCATATGGAGCACAGCACAAGGAATTCCCTTAATTACTATTTCTACTAAAAATCTAATAAAGTACCTAACTCATCTTCTGACTTTCATCTTCATCTCATGCTAGGTAGTAATGTCAAGTGCAAATAGGCATTCAGTTGGCAATCATATCCAAATAATTATCAAACAATATTCGATCCCATAATTGTCATAACATTCATCATCATTATCACTCACATTATTAAAAAGATAATTAAACACATATATATCACAAACACCATCAGTACACAAGCCAAATCATGTTTCATAAACATAGGTCTATGACTAAATATATAAAAATCACATTTCAATAGAAATCACACTTATAAAACCAATTTGTATTCACAACGGATACCAATATAAGAATTTAAGGTAATAACCCTACCCCATATATTTAAGTCACTCCTTAACCAATGTGGGTCCACTAGACTTCACTTAGTCTCTGGTACTACCAATTCTAGTATCTAGAACGTTTCGGGACATGTTGACCAAAAGTCAACTCTCGGTCAACAGTAGGGTTCGCAACTCCATGTAATTCGATCCGAAAGATCCGCCCATCGGATTTTGGATCCGTAACTTCTTAGGGTCATCATTATTCTCATATAACAACACACTAAATTCTCATCGAGATCCAATGGCCGGATTTTCGCCAATTGCTAGAATTAGGTGGCGGTTAATAATTAATTTTACTAACTTAGAAATCCAATTCAGGAAGATCCATATGTTGGATTCCCGATCCATCAATTCTAGTTATCTTCAAATATTATGTTCTATAATGCATTAAAGTTTGGTGACGATCCAACGGTCAGATCGTCGATTCAAATTTTGATTAAGTGATGTATCATAATGAAACTAAGCTCAAACAATCAAACCACTTCATACAAATATCTTTTATGAATTCAGGGCATCTAATTGGACTTAGAAATATATCATCGGTCCACCGCCGCATGCGCCGCCGCACATGGCGGCCAGCCGCCACAACTCACCGGAAAATTCAACTATTTTTTAAAATTACCAAATTTTACAAAAATGTAGGTCTTAATGAGTAGAGCAAACTTTATACATGTGGCCAAGTCCAATTTGGCCAGGAAAAGCCCCAATTTAGCTCGAATCCATCGGAAACCCTAAGGTGAGTGTTCTTCAATTCTCCTTCCTCAGTGCTCCAACGCCCCTACCACTGGTTGGATCTTGTTCCTGGGTCCAAGGGGAGTTGATTGAGGGTGGTGATGGGTGGTGAAACTCGCCGGAACGACCGAATCGCTATCGAACACCTCCGGGTTCCTTGCACTGTTCTTCATGATTTTTGACCTAAAAACCCACAATCTTGGGTGAAAATGGTAGAAGGGATGTTGTAGAAGAAGTTGCAGGTGTTGTACAGTGGTGGTTCGATGGAAAAGATGGTGAAAATCGTTGAAATTTGCTCGGGTGGGTGCGCGGGTGTACGGACGGGAGGGGAGGTCTCTTTCTTCCTTTTTCTTTTTTTTTCCCTTTCTTTTACCCCTTCTTCCTGATTGGTTGCTCCCCCCCCCTTCTTTTGTTTTTTTCAATTCTGACGGTCCACTTCACCCCATATCGATCTGGGCCCTTACCCACAAAGTGGGAGATAATTAATTCCTAAAGTCTATAGTATCACAACTTCAAACGTCCGTAACTATATCGTTATAATCCGGACTCGCAAACGGCTTTCGCTTATGCGTTCGTGGGATTGAGCTCTATTCAAAAATATAAATTATGACCTCGAAAGGTCTACGGATTTTAAATAATTAATTTCCAAACTTCAAACTTCGTAACTAATTTAATTAAAATCTAAATCCAAATAAATTAATATAAATTCCAGAAAATAACATAAAATTTCAATAATAACAATGCGTAGATTATAACAGTGAAATCCGGAAATGAGATTTCACATCAACACATTTCCACCACTGTGGTAAATGGCCATTTTCTAGTTTTGCTATTTCATTTGTTTTCTATTTGATGTTCAACACTGTTTAGGGCCAATCCGAACAGGATTATTAAACAAGTTAATTCTTCCTAAATTCAAACACCATATGATTATCATACGTGTTATATTATCTGAGCACGACAAGATTTTTAAACGAGTTATTTTTTTTTCTAAATTTAAATGTCATATGATTGTCATACGTGTTGCGCGATAATGCAATAATGAAACAATGAACTTATTTGATACAAATTACGTATAACAAATAATGTTTTCATCAAATAATCATTTCACCTTCAATTTAAATGGCTTATCTCATATTATACGGGTTACCAGTTACCAAGTTACACAATTGCCTAAACTCTAAACCGTCGTTAAAGTGGCGGACGGCGAGCTGGTGCGTCAATATTTCAAGTTTTCTCCTGGGATAAGAGAAGTCAAAAGAGTTTGTTTTTATTAAGCTTACTTTTGTTCAGACAAAAAAAAACATCTATTAATATTTAATTAAACTTGTGGAGCGTAGTTACGTTACACATCAGCACATAACATAATTTTTAACGGAATTGTGATAGAAGACCATATTGATTTGCAATATCCATTTTGAGGGATTACACTGATCCATTTTCAATTTTAGGGACCGTCTTGATGTTGCAGGTCAATTTCAAGGACTATTTGTGATAAAAATTCTTTTATGTTTAGTTTTCATTTTTTTTTAAATTTAAAAAAAAAATTGTTGTACTTTTTTCTCTACTGTAGGATTAAAATCAAACGATAAGTGACTATGATTTTCTTGGACCCAAAGTTTAGGAGAACAAGACTTATGTTGTTGTACAGACGTTTATACTGAAAGTTATGGTTTAATGTTTCAATGTTGTTTTCGTCTAAATAATTTTTTTTTTTTTAACATTTACATTAGGACCACTCGAGACTAATATCTTGGATCCATCCGCCACTGCTTATGGGGGCTGCAAATGTTGACAATAGTGGGAAAAACTGAGAGGATGAGTCGTCAACTAAAAATCAAGTTTCTTTTTTAAAGGATCAACTAGTGACAAAGTCATGGTAGTCCACTCTTTTAAGGGAACAGACTCACATAGGCATTTCAGTCTCTCTTTGACCACCATCAAACAATTCACCAATGCAAATTGAACACAAAACGAACCGTACAGAATATAGACCTGGAATTTATCCTAAACGCTAGGCCAACTCATAGTGGTTAACCGAAAAAAAGTTGTTGACCTACTAAAGTTTGATAGTGTTTCGGGCCTTTTGGGGATTGGGGTTCTAACCCCATCAATGCCTTCTATGCTTTTTCACCATTTAATGGACTCAGTACACAGAAATGAAGCCCCGCCCAAAAACGGGCGTAGTCCAATGTTAAGATATGCAAAGCCCGTTTCATCTCTTTTCACCAAATAAAAGGTATTTTTGTTATGAGAAAAGCAGTCTGATTTCAATGCTATGTACTTATGTAGCACAACGTTTTACGTGTATTTTAATTATTAAAATTTAATTTTCAATACTAAAACTCTTTTACTTTCAGCTCGTTATTTACTCTTTATATCACTCACTATTAATTACAAATGAAGAAAAATTGTGAAAAAATATTAGGTTTATGATAAAACTAATAGCATTGAAATACATACAAAGCCTTAAATGCTGAAAAGACAATGGGGTCAAGTAATTTGTCGACAGACTAATGTCAACCTCTATCTCAACAAAGTATGATGTGAAAGCTCAGACACACATCCACATTAATCCCCCTTTTCCTCCCTCCCACACAAATTACAGCCTAAAGTTATAGTCTTGCCTCATTTTCACAGCCACCTAGTTACTAGGTCCAAGTCCAACCAAGCCAAGTAAAAAAAACACTTCTGAAATTTTTACAACGAATTAAAACGAGAAATGTTTTTTATTGATTGTAACAAGTACACTATATATCATTATATAAGAAAGAAATAATATAATTTTATTAATATTTTACTTATATTATGATACGAATTTGTACTCTAAGTTTAGTGAGAATCTCTCATTAAAAACAAGGTAAAAAACAAGTCTTCTGTATACAATACTATTTCACACTAGTACAGTAGTACTGCAGAGAAAGACCTGACAATATAAATCCATGCATGAAAACATGCATTATCATATGGTATCATACCCTCATGATACAAACGCTTTCTTTCTTCTCCACTTTTTTGTGTCAGAAAACAGTGGAAAACTAAAAGTTGAAAGAGCTTTGAAAAGCTTCCAGTGAGTCAATATATTAAATATAATAATAAAATCAGTTAAAAATTAAAAAAAAAATATTTCCAGCATATTAAAAAAAGAATTTTAACAAAAAGTTTCTGATACGGTTCATTTTAACGAAAAATCACATTTTTATACTAAAAAGTCAATCCTGCTACTATTCATTTTACCCTTTATTTTGTCTTTATTGTTAAAATTCAAAATTTTCAAAACCTTTTAATTAGTTTTTTATATTAAAAATGTGTCCTTGGTTTTTAAACTGTATCTATTGTTTTATTATTTTTTAAAATTTTTTAGTTTTACGTATGTCAAAGGATGATCAATCATAAAGCAATCGATTACAAAATCATTTCCTGACCTCTCACTTTCACATTGGACCATCTTTTGTGTTCTGCCCAAAAAGTCATGTGTCCTTCTGCCGCTTCGCATTTATTATTTCTTTTTCGAGGAATGGGCCTTCGTTACCACCATACCCTTTTCTCTCTTCCATTATTTATTCATTCATTCATTAGTCAACTTCATAAACGTAGAATGTTGTTGTTCACTCGATTACAAGAAGAGAAATGCTAAAGAGACGTTAAAAAGTAGGATTTTCGTGTGAAGTTTTTGTCACTTTATATTTGTGTTAGAATGTTTTATAATCTTACTAAAAAAAGTTAGACGTTAAAATATGAGATTGTAGAAAGTTATAAAATCCAAATTTTAAGAGAATTCAGTATTTCTCTTATAAGAAAACTATTCTAACCAATCCACTTAAATTCTGAATTTCTAAATTACTTCACCAAAAAAAGTAAGGAACCCTAATTTTTATGCAACTTGTGGTTTTCATGCTTATACAACCTGTAAATTGAGAAATATACGCTAAGGAGACTATTTCAAAAGTGAGACTCTCTATAGACTCTATGTCACCTTATATTTACAGGTGAGGCTCTTTCAAAAGTGAGGCTTTTTGCACAATGCTTTGTAATAGTGACACAAAAATTAACGTTAAACTGTGGTGGCATATAGTCCATAGAAAGTCCCACTTTGAGAGTCTTCTTAGGGCTAGTTTGGTATTGTTGTGCTTTTAAAAAAAAAACACTAGATGTGCTTTTGTATGAGAATAAACAGTTGTAAAATAAAGTTGTTTAGTGTTTGGTAAATTTTTTTTTTTTTTTTTTTTGTAAAAGTGCTTACAAAAAATATTGTCTGAATGTTTGGTAAACTTTTATATAAATTGATGTGAATATGTTAAATGACTAAAAAAATATGGTATTTAATGGGATATAAGAATTATCAAGCGAAAATGTAGGGGCAATGATTTTAATTTTGTGAAACATGTGGGGTACACTTTCTATTTGAAAATTTCATTAAATAAGCACCGATCACCATGCTTTGAAAAAAAAAGTATTTTTTTAGAAGTATGGTAAACTCCGCTTCTACTTTTATATGCTTTTCTACAACAATTTTTTATTTTTATTTTTATTTTTTATTTTTTATTTTATAAAAAACACTTTTTTTTTTTTGTGTTTTTCCAAATACATTTGATGTTCCAAATTTTTTGATAAGATACTTTTTTTTAACAGCACCACAATACCAAACTAGCCCTTAGCATTTATCCTTGTAAGTTTATTACATGAACGCTCAAAGTATACGCAACCTATAAATTTGGATGTAAGTTTTCACATATTAAAAGGATAAACACACACCTTTTTTGTATAGCAGTTGTAGGATAGTATGGGCTCAAATATACATTCTTTCTAAATTATGCGCGAGAAGCTAATTATAGCGAGTGAAAATTAGTTTTTTTACATTAAATTAGTATCGAACTTGTCACCCACAAGATTCGAACTTAATGATTTTCACTTACAAGTATAAAAGAATGTCACTGAAGCATAATACTAAATTGCATCTAGTTAACAAGAAAAGAAACTAACTTTCAATCACATTTTTCTTAAGAATAAACCATCTCGACTACTGCAGTTATTAATTAAAAAAAAAAAAGTAAAGAACATCTCCGCTCATTAACGAAAACTTTTTATTTTTATTTTTGTAAACCCAATGTTTAGACTGCATCAAAAAGTTCCCAGCTGAATACAAAGCAAACTTAAAATAGCTTGACAACTATACTTGAAGGGACTTCTCCTTTTCAACTTTATCAATTTGTAGTAAAGAAATAACTGAAGGTGTGAAAGGACAAACCTACCTTCCATGTAAGTTTCTTAATACTTCCTTCCTCCTGTATCCTTATATTTTACTCACATGTAGATAAACAAAAGATTAACGGCCAATATCATTCCATGGTTTATGCCACTTATAATGGTATTTGTCAGCCTATAAAGTGCACCCAGTTACAATATTCACACCTCAACTTTACAACCACTACGTCCAAAGTCTAGTGCCTAAGATTGAATTATTAAATAAAGAAATGAAGTCAATTTCTGAATTTTGCCAAAGCTAAAGGTACAAGATGAATTAATAATGAAAAAAATGTAACCTTTAAGGTCGTCGTACCATTTTATAGAGATTGAAAGAGGATAAGTCTCCTACATGAATCATGATTAATCCATCAGATAATCTGATTCCTTTATAAAAATAAAAAATAAAAAATAAAAAAACTACATTTATAACTTGTTATACTTCGAAGGAAGTTGAAGTTTTCACCATGCGACTAGTTGGCAAAGGAGAAGCCACAAAGGGAGCGCCTAAATGGGTTTAAACTGAAGAAGCAAGTGAACGTGTGTGAAAAAGAAATTGAGAATTTGGAGGTTGGTAGGGTTTGTGGTGTCGGGTTATGGCATGATAATTTACAGTACATTCTTTGCGTTTACGTGGTGGTCTTTCACCTTCAATACATTCGCTCGTCAATGGGAGGAACAACAAGGGGACCCCTATACCTCCACCCCCAAGTTTCTTTCTTCGCATCCGCACATCACATTTAAGTGAACTTTCACATCTCTCTCTGAATTAAAGCATGCTTAATCCGTTAACCAACTTCATATATGTTCAAATTTTAACTTAGTCAGCTGGCCCTTCTCAAGTTAATAGATTGTGTATTAGTATATGTTCAAATTTAATTTTGAATATTTTATTCTCAAGGTATGACCCTTCTTACTAATCACTAGACTTTTAATGAAATAAAAACTGACATAAATTTCACAAATATGTAAATATTGAGTGGTTGAGCGGTATGTTTCTAGGGCTCATAGGATATAAAAATGGTAATATATAATTGTGGTTATTTTTAAAATAATTTTTTACATTAGTGAAATTTACTACCCCTGCATAAGCAAGCATAATATGACATCTCAATCCATGAACGGAGGGAAATCAACTTGGACCTAAGGATTTTGTGCTATTAGATAATTTTATTTTGTCTTAATTTTTTTTAATTTAAGTAGACCCTCTTTGGTATATTTTCTGGCTCTGCCACTCCCTCCCTCCCTCTCGCACCAAATGGGAGTTACTAGGGCCAACCCTGGCCCAATGCTAGTTGGGTGTGATCGTTCAGACCTAAAAAACATGGGGTCACCAAAAATATTAGAGTGGTATATTCATATATGTTTTCAGAAGAGCATAAATTTATAAAATTTAGCTAAATAATCAAGAAGTTTGACAAGAAAATGGTGGTTTCTGCTCCTTAAAATTAAGGATGATGTTGTGGGTTTGAAACCCTAAATGTGTTTCTTTATTTTCCAATTTTTATGAATTTTTTTTCCATAAATGTATAAATTTACAAAATTTGGTCATATGATCAAGAAGTTTAACCATAATTGGTGGTTTCCACTATTTAAAATTAATGGGGAGGTGGTTGGAAATGATATGTTTATTTTTTTCTTTCCAATTTTTACAAATTTTTATTTTATTATCATTTTTTTTACCTCCTGTTTGATTTATAACTACTAGTTATTAGCTATGTGGGTTGCAATTTTTAGACGTTCATTCCAATTCATGTCTAACCTTCAATAAAGAGGAATGCTCTGTTGACAAATTGTTAGACCAAATTTGCAAATCATATGACTTGTCACAAATAAAAAATAAGCACATACATTAATCAACACTTAAATAATAATCCAATTATCAACAACCACATCATATTGTTTACAAAATTTGATTTAAAAATTTGGTCTCCCTAGCTTTAGCTTTCAATAAATTAATGTATGTATGCCTTTACCAATACTAGCCTATTAGTTTTAAAGGAAAACTAATGAAAAGGGCTTGAAAACTTTGAGTTTTAATGATAAGGACAAAATAAAGGGTAAAATGAATAGTAACAGGATTGACTTTTTAGTGTAAAAATGTGGTTTTTCGTTAAAGTGAACAGTACCGGGTACTTTTCGTTAAAGTTTCCTAGTTTTAATCCCATATTGACAAGGTTAGTAAATAAAGTACCTCACGATTTGATAAAAATAATTTAAAAGTTTAGATAAAAGGAAAATAAAACCCATCATCATCTACTTGTACACCTGGGTTTTTTGGTTTTTCCGTGTTTATAAATTATTGAATTTGAACAACATTATTGCTTAGCCCATTGTGAGGCTAACCATAAGCCCTCCCTTTTAGTGTAGATAATATCTGTTAAAAAAATCATTCAATTTGAAGTAATTTTCTAAGTATAATTTTACCAAAATCTTACTTGTGAAACCAATTTTTCTTATAGGAGTTACTCAAGAGCTCAGTTCCTCATTCAGTTTTCATATGTTTAGTTTTTCAGTAGTAGATTAAAAAAAGGGAGCTTTGATTTCAACCCAGTCAACCGAATGAATTGTGGAAAACACTACATATAACTTTTTAGTTCATTAATGTTTAGATTTAGGCCCTAATCTTCTATTTCATATTTTAATGTCCATTTTGCCCTAAATTAAATTATAAAAATAAAACCGATGCCCCCCCTTTTATGCATCATTTACTTGTTAATGTAAAATTTGAAATTTGAGTCCTTCACAACCATCAAAAATACAAAATAAACAAGCTCAAAAAAAAAAAAAGAGTAATAATAATGATCAATTCATGGAAAAGTAAACCCTACCTAACCAATATACAGTGAATAATTTAGAAGAAAATTACCTATTGCGAGAAACTACCCTCCAATTATAGCATATCTATTGAGGAGGTGCAATACAAATTGATATGAAAAAAAAAAAAAATAGAAGACAAATAAGTACAAAAAAATAAAGACCTATTTATACAAAAAAATTAAGCTAGAAAAATTGCACTTCTAGATCAGAGGTTTATTGTTGTTCAACAACGAGAAAACGATACCTATTGGATAACCTTGGTAAAGCGAAAGGAAAGGAAGGAAGAGACCACCACGAAAAAGAAAAAAAAAATTGTATCGGGAACAACATAGATATACAAAAGATTAGTATACCTATATGATCATATGTGTAGAGATGGAATAGGAGAAAGAATGAACAGAGGGCTACCACTTGTTGCTTGCGCTGGAGAAGACAACCAATTAGGGAAGCAAATATTATATAAATTTGAATTTTCAGATATTAACTCATTTGGCATAAACTCCATTGAATTACAGACCTAAATTATGGAATTTCCTCCTACGGGTAAATCCAGTGTGTAGGGATCGGTTGACAATATTGGAGGGCACAATGGGTGACACACCTCGACTGAAGTCGAGACGTGCTGGCCGTCAAATGAGGGTGACGTAGCCAAGTGTGCAACAGAAGTGATGATAATAATAAGAAAATGCGAATAAATAAAAACCAAAACTAAACTTATCTAACTAGTGATAATATCTAAGTATGTGAAAATGACCAAGTATAAGTTATACACATATCAGAGCATAGGTAAAATGAAGGTGCAATCGAACTAAGTACTAATTATACAAATAGGGAGAAGATCCCTACTTATCTAGTAGAACGTCAAAACTGCCAAGTAGTCATTGTGAGCCACCAAAGATGAACAACTACCTAGAACCTGGAGGGGCGCAAAACAGAAGGGTGAGTGGGCAAAAGAAAACTTTAGAAAACACATTTCTCTTTTTGAAAGTAATAACCCCTCACTGTAAAACCCGTATAGTTTCCAGAAAATAATACTACATAGGTACGAACACCAATAACAAGAGCAGCGAAAATTGAAGTATGCCATGTCATAATATCTCAGCAATAATAAATGTAAGCCAGGTGTAAAATTAGTCTAAACTAGCTACTAGTCGAAGTCACCTAACGTGAGCTGTACGACTGGACCTGTAGCTCATCAATCTAGGCTAACACATGAGTCGGAGTCACCTAGTGTCACTATACAATAGGCTGGGTACTCAAGTGCTACGATCACGTGAAAGTTGTGCGATAAATCGCAGGTCACCTACGAGTCGGAACCACCTATTGTGGTCTATATGACAGGCTGGCACCAGATTTGGATCCAAGGTAAGCGTGCGATACCAGAAGTGAACAATCACGTGAAGGCTGGCCTTGGCCCCGGGCGGGAGCATTAGTACCGAGGTGCAGCCGTGATGAGCTTTATATAAATGTATGCATACCAATGCAATTACAACCCATTCAATTACATAATACTCACCTGAAACTTACATGAGTCTCTGCATCATCACACAATACAATGCACAAGTGTAACAATGCAATATTTAAAATGCAACTCATTTACGACATGGCATTCAAAGCATAAATCATTTTAAAAAACATTATGGAAACCGTA
Source organism: Malus domestica (assembly GCF_042453785.1). Lineage (NCBI taxonomy): Eukaryota > Viridiplantae > Streptophyta > Magnoliopsida > Rosales > Rosaceae > Malus > Malus domestica. The sequence goes on along the minus strand of NC_091669.1, from coordinate 32,797,495 downwards.
ATATATATATAGAAAGCAAATGCCCACCCATTGATAAGTAGCAGGATCGTAGTCCCCTAGCCTTGCTTGTTCACGTTCATCCTTGGGGTACGTTTCACCTATATGCGAAATAACTAATTTAACGTTAATTCGATAGCACATAAACAAAGTCTAGGTTTAACTCCTCATAGTTTGCTCAAACATAAGATCTGAATATACGAACGTGACCTACTCAACGTCACAAACATCCCCATATTTTTAGAAATAATTTTGGACCTCAGACGTGCCGCCACGTGTCGACCAAGCCACGGCCAAATGTGCCCCCACACGAGGCTAGTGCCTGACGGAATCCAGGAATATTTCACCCGAACTGACAAAATATTCCACTAATTTAACTGACGAAGTTAACGGTGTTACCTGACGCCGTCAGAATATTCAGTCAACTTTGACGGAATATTCGCTTTCTTCTTTAGTCACCCTTGCTGTACGCCTGTGCCGCCGTTTGGTTTGTTGGTTTCTGGAAAAATATTGCCGGATTTTTGGAAAATTTTCAGATCTTCATAACTTTGTCATTTCTTAACCAAAATTCATGAAATTTATATGGATTTAAAGGTCTTGAAGAGTAGAACACATTCGTAGCTATTAGAGGTTCGAAATCCAATGGAAAATGGTTAGAAAATCCCTCGAAAATCTGACTAAACCTGTAACTCATCGAAATTGCTTATTCCGACATCAACTTCGTTCCAAACCTAGTCTAGGGTCCCCAAGAGGTTGAATAAGAGCTTCCTCGAGCCTTAGAACCTTGTGAGTTGACCGCGATCACGTAATCTCAAAATCCTACTGTACCAGAGTTCGTGAAACAATGGCTAATTCTCACCACCATGGGAAACCAAAAGTACCACTGAGTTCGTGAGCTCGAAAGGAAAGTGATGGTGGTAATTTCCAACTTGATCCATGCTGTTTTGGTAAGGTTTGTGTATGGGTATGTTACGGTTGCGAGAGGAAGAAGAAGGAAGAAGGAAGAAGGAATAAGAAGACTCGAGGGAGAGAAGAGAAAGTGTGAGGTGTCAGTGTGTGTGTGTACGGTTTTGGTAAGGTTTGTGTATGGGTATGTTACGGTACGATTTAATTATGACGGCAGAAATAATAATTTAAAACTGCATATACACATCCATGTCACTAAGCCAACTTGGGCAATATCGTCACTTTACACACTAGGGGAGAAAATATATAATAATTTGGGACGGATCGTCACAATGGGTATTACAATATAGGGGAAAATTGGATTAATAAATGTAGGCTGCCTCATCACCAAAAGGAAAATTTGTCAAATAAATTTTGTTTTTTGAGGAACTTTATTAAAGTTGAAGACCTCTAATACAACTATTGCCCATACAATCAAATCTAAAGGCCTCCATGACTGAGAATGGCAGATAATAATCTCATAAATAAGGGTTTTCAACAAAGAGTCCCACATGAGCTATAGCATCCGCTAAAATTAGCTTCTCTGAATATATTACTTCTAACTGATATTTTGGAAATCAGACGCCAGCCACTTGATATCTTCAATGATTGGTTTAAGATGCCAAGGAGGAACCCAATTACCTAGCACCACTTGGATGACCAGCCTTGAGTCCCCTTCTACCATTAAATTCTTTATACCTTTCCGCCTGACGAACAAAAGTCCTTCCTTCAAAGCGTTAGCCTCCGCAATAGAAATAGTGACTCCATCAAGATTAATCGTACCACCAACAACTGGTTGTCCCTTCTCATTTTTTAAAACAAAAGCAGCTGCAGCTTTATCCAAACTGACCGACCCATCAAAGTTCAGTTTCATACAACCTTAGGGGGAGGAAGCCATCTGATGGGTTGCATATTAGTATGATCACCCTTGGAAGTCTTCTTGCAATTGGCCTTAAAGTATGATAAGCCAATACTTGCAGCAACGGCTAAACTCCTAGCTGGAATATGATTTAGTATTGGTTTGGTATTGAGGTGCTTTTATAAATAGTGGGTATAAAAAAAATCTGAACTCAAAAAGGTGTTTGGTAAACACTTAAAAACAACTTATTTTCATAGTTTTTGGTGAAGCTAAAAACGTGAAGTAGCAAAAATAAGCTTATTCTCACAGCACAACAGAAGCAGTCTTTTTTCAAAGCACATCAATACCAAACTAGCCTAAACTTCTAAAAACTTGGCTATTTCTAATTCCAAATCTGCCAACAGTTGATAACAACTTTGCTTAATTCACTCAACTCCTTTCCCTCACCAGAATTAAAGAGTTTCCAACCAATCTATTACATTATTTACATGAATCGAATTATTTTTCCAAGGACTTACAAGAGAAAGGGTCCGAATTTCCATAGCATGTTGACAGTCCAGAAACAAATGATTTTGGTTTTCCTAATCAATACCACATATAGGGCAAAGTTTGTCATTCGTCAAGAGAAAATTTTCATTAATCCAAAAACAAAGCTTATTATCCAATACTGCTTAAGTGGAATATTGGTCAAAGGAAATCTAAAAATACAAAATTTTATGGGTTTTTTCATGAATACGCTGATACTTTTGGGTTGACATCAAATATTCTAAATAACAAAATTTCTTAGTTGATCTTAAATTTGTGATTTTTCATCTTTCGGTAAAAAAGAATTCTTTTTTTTGTTCAAAATTTCTTAGGCTACGTTTAGGTGAGGGATTTCCAAGTAATTGCAAGCCAAATTATATAAAAAAAAAAATGCACCATATGGTCATTACAAAGACATATAAGTAAGATTAGCAATCTCTCTTTGGAATGTGTCATTTGCAAATCAAGTTTAAGTGGGATTCAACTGTCATCAAACTAGCATTCACGTAAGTGAAACAAGGAATTTATTTTTATTTTTAATTTTTTACGATTACAAGTGGTATTATACACTTATCTATACTAAAAGAAGAAAGAGAGTTTAAACTCGAGACGCAGTGAGTTTAAGAAAAATGTGACAAGGCAATTCACCACTTAAAAAAAAATATTAACTTATTGTTAGACTTTTATACCATACATATTCAAGGTTCTAAAAGAAGTTAGGCGCAAATTTGGCAACTGGGTGAGGCCTAGCGCCTAGGCGGTTAGGCGAGATCTAGGCGGGGGCATGGGCGTACAAGGCGGATTTAAGTAAATTTATTATATATTGTATAGATAAGTGTCTGTTTATACTTAAAAAACATATAATTGTCTTGTCGTACATAAATTGCAAAATAAAATGATATATAGATTATAAAGTATTAGAACATATTGAAAACAACAAGCATATAATGAGTGTTCATCCAACTATTTAACAAATCTCTTACATTTTATTGACAAAATAAAATGCAAAAAGAAAGTTATTGATTTTCTATCTAAGTGAGAGTCACGACCTAGACGGTTGGGCGGATTTAGGTGGGCTAGGCGGATGCCTAAGCAGGTCTAGGTGCACTTTCTTAATTTTCAAATGCCTAGGGACTAATTAGGACAATGGATAGCCGCCTAGAACCTAGGCGGGGAGTTTTAAAACAATGTATATATCCACTATAATCTTAAAGGATTAGTAACTTGACATGACTGACCTAAAACAAGAGAAATACAAAAAAGAAAAACATAACAAATCCTAGGTTGCCACTCTTACTGGTCCTGAGATTTTGTATCCAAAGTTGAAGATAATTCAGAAGTTTTGTTTTATAGAAAATAATATTGTTGAGCAAAATGTTTTATTACCAGACAAATCTGGACCCCTTCCAGCCTTAGCCCTAGTTTGGTACTGAGGTGATTCTGAAAAAAATAGGTATAAAAAAAAGCTGAGAGCTTTTTTTGTGTTTGGTAAACATTCAACTTCAGTTTTTTTTCACAGTTTTGGGTGAAAAAGCCAAAAACAAGAAGCTGCAAAACCTAGCTTTGAAAAACCGGCTTTTAATCAAGTTCCTCTGAGCAACTTCGAATCCACCTCATGAAAGAACCGAGCATACATGTACGAAATCCAAACGTTGGTAATCAAAAGTCCCACATCCAACCCTTCAATCGTTTCCCGAGTGCGCATGACGCCGTCATTGAGGTCACCTGTGAAGTTGACCACGACGGTCTTGATCTGGGTTTTGCCGTACTTGGCCAGGATAGCGTCCGAGACGTCCTTGAGTTTGTCCAAATTCCGACCTACCAAGATCAGATTGAGCCTCTTCCAAGCCAGTTGGAAGGCGAAGGCCTTGCCAATGCCATTGATGGGTTTGGTGACGAGTGCCCAAGATCCGTACTTTTTTAGATTCTTGGCAGGCTTGAGGAAATTGGCGTAGACCCATTGGAGAAAAGAGAGAGAGTTTGAGGAGAGAGAAAGAGCCGAGAGTGAAGAGCACAATAACCCAGAAAGGCTGAGCTTTGAGGTGCTCGAGTAAGCAAGAACCCATGTTTGTTTCTTGCTTTGGATCTGAATTCTTGAATTCTGAGATTTGAGTTTATGGAATTAGAGTGGGGAAAAGATGAGGGAGTGGCGTGAGGAAGAAGGGCATAACATGGTGTGAATGGTGGGATTAAATTTATAGAAGTGTCTGAAACTGGTAGAGAGGAAATGTTGGATGAAGTAGATGAGTGGATAACCACCCCAATTTATAGTTTACCAAACACTATAATATTGTTTTTTTTTTCAAAAGCATTTTTACAAAAAAGTTTACCAAACACTCTGCTTCTTTATTTCACAACTACTTATTCTCACAGTACAGCAGAAGCAGTTTTTTTTTTCAAAGCACAACAACACCAAATCAGCCCTTAGAACGATCACATTCTCATTTAATAGCTTTACTTTTTTCGTTAAAATTCTGCTACTGTTTCTTTTTCATTGTCGGGAGAGCAAAAATATACAAACAGACAAAATAAAACTATGCTCCATGACCTACCACTCAGTACTATGGTCTAGTGATACTCCTCTTTATTTGTAAGTGAGAGGTCTTAGATTCGATATTCCTCTACATTATTGTTATCCCATTGTGAGGCTAAACCCACCCTCTCTTTTTTAGTGTAGATAATATCGTGTATTAAAAAAAAAAACAAAAAAGAAAAAACTATGCTCCATAACCTTAATGACGTAATTAGGATGTCTTTTTTATTTCTTCAATTTCTTTTTAATAGTACGTATCTCGACGTGAAACACTAAGGTAACTTGCTTATTTAGTGTTTGCGCTAAGGGCTAGGATTGCTTTCTTAATGACTCGAACCGGAGACTTTTTACCTTGTCTCTTTCAATATCGGTATGCCTTCGATGATTACTGCTTCTTAGTAGTCCGGAAATTTAGTAGTTTGAATCTTACAAATAAAAATTTATTGAATCGTGCAACATTTTGTTTTGACGTAGCATGATAGAAAGAATTTTTTTCCACTTTATTTGTTTTTAGTTTGAACAAAGTTTGATTGTGGGACCCAAGGTAATCGAACGGCTCAGATTGAATGGGGAATGAGCATCATTTGTATGGTATAGGGGGAGCTGTACCAAACAAGAGGCATAATGGTACACAGGCTATTCCATATTCTCCACCATATATTCCTGTCAAACCGGCAGCCAATAAATGTGATACATATGGGAAATCTTCTGCTCAGATAATGATAACCTTATGGTGATCAATGGGGGGAATTTCTTAGACATTCAAAAAGTTAAACAGAACAATCACTCCCAAGGACAACCTTAAACCGTATGTACATCAAATTTTATAAATTGATATCTGTACCAAGGAAAAATGTCTGTATTAACAAAAAAAGTGTTTCGGTTTTGATTAATTTTTTTTTCCTTGTCTTATAAATAACTAGAATATTTTAAAGTCGTTTATTAACTAGATTCTAATTTCCTAGAAGAATTATGGTTTGAAGCTTATATAAAGACCGAGGGTAAATTCATTCTTTTATCGCGTGTTTAATCAACTTTTGATATTTCTTTCAATATAGAAAAATTTAGTTTATTTATTTATTAAATTTGACGTTTGTCACCTTTATATGTTGTTTCCAGCAACATCACGACCAATCCCCATAAAACTAATAAGCGAAATGGTAAGGGGCTCTCAAATTATCTGTCATCCCACATTGTACTGTTAATTTCTGCGTTAATATTATAAAATATTGTGTCAAAGATATGAGACGATAGACAATTCATAAAAAATCCTACTTTTGAGAGAGTTCTCTTAACATTTCTCTACTAACAAATGGTCGTTCACCTCCATTAGACCCATCTATAGACGTCCTAAATCTTCGTATTAATCACCTACTGCTACAAACTAAAAAAATTCCGTTTGTGTCTTAATTGAGAAGTCATCCTACATCTGACGACTGGTTTCCCTCATTGGGTTGTGTGATTTTTCTAGTCTGCGGGAAATCGACCGTTCTCGAGTATATATTGCTTCTTTTGACTACAATACCAATATCAGCAAACCAATTGTCTTAGAAGGTTGCAACCCAAAGTAACTCCTTAGACCATCTTAACAAAAATGTCAAATTATAAGAGTCATATTACAATTAACGGCTGATGTGACAATCTGAAGTCTTATGCCAAATTTTTTACTTCTCCAATTGAATAGCTTTAAATGGTTGTAATTATTAAGAAAATGTTGAAACTGTTGTAGCCTATTTTATTTGACTAAGGGGAGAGGGCCGGCGTCAAGGGTAGAGAGAGATGAGAGATGTGTTTGTAGAATAGTAGGGGAATGTGTGTGTTAAGGATATGTTATCCCTCCTATGTAGTGCCTTTATTTATAGTAATAAGAGGGAGAAGAAATCCTTCATCCCCAAGGAATACAAATCCATATAGGAAAGAATAATTAGAATCAAATCTACTATAGGATTTACACAATCACACTTAAACTAGAAAAGTTCATAACACTCCCCCTTAAGTGTGTAAATACTCATCGTATATTCAACATCATGTAGAAGTTGAGGAAGTTGACTCGTCGACACTGATTATGGGAACAAAACTTATTCTCAATAAGGTAGGAACTTGCATAAAGAAGTAAGTCTCACTAAAAAGCCCTAAGGCTATGGCAAAAACCCGAGTAGGGACAAAATCCATAGTCTAAGGAAACATGTATGACCAACCCAAGGTGGGTGCCTCGTTAAAACCTAGTTAGGTAGCAAAAACCCAGTGGGAAAAATGCTCCTAATAGTAGGGAAAAAGAGTACATTAAGATCAAGCAAGTATACTTCAGGATACACCCCCTGAGTTTGCCATAATTCCAAAGAGAAATAGCAATGTTACAACTCAAAAAGTTTACGCATACCAATTCCTTGAACAAGCTTCTGAAATGTCGCCTTCGGTAGTGATTTGGTGAAGTGGTCGGCTAGATTGTCTTGTGAATGGATTTGCGTGACTTCAGTCTTCTGCTGCTTTTGTTGTTGATGTGAGAAGAAAAACTTCGGTACAATGCGCTTGGTGTTGTCTCATTTGATGAACTCTTCTTGAGCTGTTCAATGCATGCTACGTTGTCTTCAAAGATCATCGTCGGGACATCTACGATAGGGTAAAGATTGCAGGGGCTTCGAATATGGCCCACAACTGCTCTCAACCAAAAGCATTCCCGAGTTGTTTCATGTAAGGCTAGAATTTTAGCATGGTTAGATGAAGTGGCAACTAAGGTCTATTTAGTTGACCTCCAAGAGATTGCAGTGCCTCTAACAATAAAGACATAACCCATTTGAGAACGGGCCTTGTGCGGATTAGATAAGTATCATGCATTGATATAACCAACAAGGTAAGAATCGACTTAAGAAGCGGGGGGTGCAGCATCACTTGAGGATCTGTAGGGATGGAACAACCCCAAATCTGTAGTATCCTTGAGGTAGCGGAAGATGTCTTTCACGCTAGTTCAGTGTCTGCGTGTTGGTGAATTATTGTATCTTGCCAAAAGATTAACAGCGAAAAAGATGTCGAGTCTATTGCATTGAGCTAAGTACAATAAAGTGCCCATCGCACTTAGATAAGGAACTTCAGGCTCCAAAATCTCTTCATCATCATCCTTCGGACAGAAGGGATCTCGTTTTGCATCTAGCGATCTAACGACCATATGAGTACTCGAAGGCTTCGCTTTATTCTCATTAAAGCAGCGCAACACCTTCTGGGTGTAGTTTGTTTGATGTACGAAGATTCCATCTGAACGGTGCTCTATCTTGAAATCGAGACAGTATCGAGTCTTACCTAGATCTTTTATCACAAATTCTGACTTCAGGTGCGCGGCAATTCTCGCGAGCTCTTTAGGAGTTTCGATAAGGTTTATGTCATCGACATATACTGCAACAATCGTAAAACCGAATGTGACTTCTTAATGAACACACAAGGGCATAATTCGTTGTTCACATATCCCTAACTAGTCAAATACTCACTCAGACAATTATACCACATTCTTTCGGATTGCTTCAAACCATAAAGTGAATGCCTCAGCCGAATTAAGAGTGTGTTCCGGGGTTTGGAAATATTTGATCCAGTCAATGTAAGTCCTTCGAGAACTTTCATATAAATTTTCGTATCAAGATCCCCATAGAGATATGCAGTTACTACGTCCATCAGCTGCATACTTAGTTTTTTGGAAACCACCAAACTGATAAGGTAACTAAAAGTAATCACATCCATAACGAGTGAATAATTGCGTCATAGTCAATCCTGGAGCGTTGTGAGAAGCCTTGTGTAACAAGATGAGCTTTGTAACGCACAATTTCGTTCTTCTCATTATGATTCCGAACAAAAACCCACTTGTAGCCAATGAGCTTCAAATGTGGAGGAGTAGAAGCTACAGATCCAAACATTTTACGTTTCCCAAGCAAATTGAGTTCGACTTGGATTGCTTGTTTCCAATTTGAAAAATCGTTTCTACGTCAACATTCATCAACGGAACGGGGTTCAATGTTATCGCTCAACATGATATCAGTAGCTACTACATATGCAAATGCATCATTGACGATCATCTCATTTCTACACCACACATCATTTAAGCTAGCATAATAGATCGAAATCTCATGATTCTCGGGAGAAGGATTTGTTATTTCAAGGACGCTTCCATAATCTAGAATTTCCTCATGAGTTGGATAGAATGAGTAGGCGACAGTCAGATTCATGGTAGGCTCTTCAAAGGCCTGTACCATGGGTTTCCTCTTTCGGGGGTGTGATGGTTGGCTCTTCAGGGTAGATGATTGGCTAGCCGCTAAAGTACGTGGATCACCTAAGTTGGCATCCTGGGCTTCCAAGAGGGAAGTTCGTCGTACATTTGGTACATCTATCTTTGTAGGCTCATTCGCAATTGGAATATGTGATCTTATCACTCGCGCTAGATCGATGAAAGCATTTGGCATGCTCTAAGCTATGCTTTGGAGATCTAATATGTGTTGCACTTCAGTTTTAGACTGAGTGGTGCGGGGATCTAAATGAGACAAAGTGGGAGTCGTCCACGATAATTTGAGTCGTTCTTCAGGAACGTTGACATTCTTATCTCCCCCTAACAACAGAAAGACTGTCTCATAGAAGTGACAATCCATGAAATGAGCGGTAAACAGATTGCCTGTCAAAGGTTCTAAGTAACAAATGATCGAAGGAGAATCATATCCCACATAGATTCCCATAATTCATTGAGGCCCTATTTTTGTATGTAAGGGCAGCGAGATCGATATATAGACCGCACAACCAAAAACGTCATGATGCGATATGTCGGGTTCGTATCTGGTAACCAATTGAAGGGCACTATATTGTTAGGTCGCAATAGGCCTCTGGCGGACCAACATGGCTGTGTGCAATATTGCATGGCCCTAAGCAGCGATCGAGAGCTTGGTACATATGACCAACGATCGAGCAATCATTTGTAAGCTTAATGAGTGCCTCTGCCAGGCTGTTCTTGGTATGAACATGGGGTACTGGATGTTCAACTTCAACCCCAACCGACATGCAATAGTCATTAAAAGTTTTAGATGTGAATTCTCCAGCATTATCCAATCGAATAGATTTAATCAGATAATCAAGGTGGTGAGCCCTGAGCTTGATAACTTGAGCAAAAAGTTTGGAGAATGCAGCGTTCCTTGTGGACAATAAGCACACGTGTGACCAATGTGTGGAAGCATCAACCAAAACCATAAAATATCTAAATGGTCCACATGAAGGGTGCTAGCCCATAAATGTCCATTTGAATCATTTGTAGAAAAATAGGAGGATTCAAATGAATCTTGTCATAAGAAGGCTTAGTAACAAGCTTTCCCATATAACATGTTTGACATACGACTCCTTGAATTGAACTTAAACTTCGGGTTAGTGGATGTCATGTGATGATTTGAGGATATGATGAATTGCTATTCATCCAGGATGTCCCAAACGATCATGCCAAAGCGTAATTTCATGGGCGGTCTCAGAGGTAGGGCCAGCCACATAGTGGCTTTCTATAAGGCGTATGGTCGTAGTATATAGACCACTCGGGATACACTCCATCTTCTCTAGAATATGCTTTTGGCCATATTTATTGAAAGTTATGCACAGAAATTCAACTCCGTTTTCTATATGGGTTTTAGTGTGGTAATTATTATCTCTAATGTCCTTAAAGATCAACAACATTCTTCCAAAACGTGGAAAATATAGTGCCTCATCAATGGTCAAAATTGTACCATTGGACAGCATTATACGTGCTTTACAATATCCTTTAATCAGGTTGGATGTGCCTGAGAAGGTTGTCAAAGGTGCATTCTTAGGTATGAAGTTAGTCAAATAGATGCGTTCACACAAAACGGTGTGCATGGTTGCACTATTTGCCAGACAACTAACTTCCCCACTAGTCATACCTAGAATGAAAAATTAATTTGAATTGGTCACATGCATAAAAGTTCTAAAAAAAATATCCATTCAAAATAATTTTAAGTATTCAAGGATAGAAATTAATTAAAACTTAATATCCAAAAAACAAATCACCAACAAATAACTAAGCATAAAGGAAAATTGTTCAAAATTAACCAAAAAACAAGGAGGGGTTCGGCCACTACTGTGGAATTCGGCCCCATTGTCTTATTTCAACTAAAAAATAAGTCTATGTCTAAGATTCTAATCTTCCATAGGTGTGATAGCCTTTTGAAAGTCAGAAACCTCCATCTTTGAACTTTCCAGTTCTTCCACTTGCATAAAGTTTGATTCAAACTTCTTACGACGAGAATGATATTCAGCTACATCTTTCTGAGGAGCTCGATAAACACGGGACCAATGGTCATTTGAGCCATAGCGATAACATATATCCGCATCCATGGTTTCAGGTGTATTGCCCTTATTCTTGAAGTTTGGGACCTTGGGAGTGAGGTTTGGGAGCTTTGGGGCTTTATTTCTTCCCTTAGATAGGCCTTGACTCTATTGACCTTGGCGGGTTGGCTTTTGGTAGCCTCTACCAGGCCTCTTTTGGTGTTTTAGGTGTTGGTCTATGTTATAATGTGTTTCAGGCACAACAGTCACCTTAGTAGGTCGAGCTTGATTATTCTTCATCAACAGCTGGTTCTACTTTTCAGCGAGAAGTAAAACAGAGATCAAATCTGAGAACTTAGTGAACTTCTAAGCTCTATGTTGTTGCTGTAGGACAATATTCGTAGTAGAGATGGTCAAATAGGTATTCTCCAAGAAATCCTCTTCGGTTAAAGTCTCATTACAAAACTTGAAAAGTGATCGGATTTGACAAACTTCAGAATTATAATCATTCATAGACTTAAAGTCTTGAAAGCACAAATGCTGCCAACCATGTCATGCTTTAGACAAGAAGATGTTCTTTTGATGATTAAAGCGATCAGCCAAAGCGACCCATAGTGCTTGTGGATCATCCTTAGCAAGATATTCAGTTTGCAATGCGTCATGAATATGTCTTCGAATGAAGATCATGGTAGTGGCTTTTTGAGCTTCGCCAACAGGGTTGTTTGTCTCATCTTCAATGGAAGGACACAAATTCTTTGCAGTGAGGTGAAGCTTCACATCTTGGACCCATTTGAGGTAGTTCATTCCAGAAACCTTTAAAGCGGTGAAGTCGAGTTTGTTCAAATTCGACATGTTCCTATCACGGAATAAAGGACAAGATGTGATTAGTGAAATGGAGAAAGAAAAATCAATGCAATCACATAGAAGTAGAACAGTCAAGTTCTAATAGACATGTATTGGTTAAAATTCGCATGAAAAAACTTCAGGTTTTCATGATGATGTTTTTAATGAAAACTTCAAGTTTTCAAACAAGGCTTGTTTATAGAAACTTCAGGCTTCAAAATATTTTTGAACTTCAAGTTCGTATGTTCCTGCAGATAAACGCAAATATATATATACAGAAATATGCAACAAGAACTTCAGGTCTAGAATTATAATTCAATTAATTATTTGAACTTTGGGCCAAAAGTAAAGTGTGGGTGAAAAAATAAAACCCAAATTGTCTAAAATTTTTGAACAATTGAAGCTCAAGGCCCATAAATATAGGGCCAAAGCCTACGGGTGGGCTAAACAGATCTCTGTCGTGAGGTCCAGGCCTAGATTAGGTTAGATTGATGTTAGGTGGGCTGCAGGCCCAAAGGCGAGAGAAAGAAAAGAAAAAACGGGTTGGATCTAGAATAAGAGCCCATGAAAGAGTATGATCTGGTGTGTTGCGGACAATGAACCCAAGGGAGGACGCAATCCAGTGCGTCACAGCATATGAGACATCATAGCCCTTGGGCTGGTGTTAAGCTTAGGCCGAGTTTCAATTTATAGGCTGCAATCTGGGAGTCCAAATTAGTGTATCTTTCTAATGGGCTTTAAAAGGAACACCGAAGCCCTAAGGGTTGGTGTGCAGACCAAACCAAACCCACAAGGCTCAGGTAAGAACTAAAGCATCCCAGCGTTTGCGGTATGGTCACCAGAGTGCCGCCACTACTAATGGCCGTGTTCTGGGTAAATTTTGGTTGTGGGAAGCAAGAGTTCGACCTTGAACCCTATTTTGAATAGATAAAATTCGATTTCTTGACGTTTGGATGTGAAAAGCATAAGAATTTTGAATCGAAATCCTTGAAAACCTAATGAAATTTGACAGGGATTTCAATGATCATCATCGGGGATGATGAATTTATCCCAAAATCACAACTTCAGGTTGTAGTTTTCGATGGAAGTCAGTGTTGGTGTCGTGACTTGGTTGCGGGTGAGTGAAGGTTTTTGGGGACGACGCCATGAACGTCGTCGTGTTGGTTTTCAAGGAGAGAGAGAGAGAGAGAGAGAGAGAGAGAAAGATGTTGGCTCTCAGTTAATGGCTTGGCTCAACTCAGCCACACAGGCTACGGGCCTGAGCAAGTCGAGGCCATGGGTTCGAAGAACCCTAGTGCTGCCGATTTTAGTTTTTTTTTTTCTTTTTATTTCAATGCATATTCAATTCAAATATTTTAATGCATGTACATATATTTGATGCAATTCATGGCAATATAAAATTCACACAATTCAACAATTATGAATATAATACATACACAATTTATGTGAAATTTAAAATTCGAAAAACATAAAGTTAGGTCATGCATTATGGTGAATGTTCATGCTATCAGGATTGCAAAAATATCGAGATAAAAACTGTTGTTTTGGAAGAACTTGATTGTGTGATGATATGGATGAACTGGTTTGATGTAGAAAAAGCTTCAACATCATATTCCTAGGAGCGTGTTGATAACTTGTTGTAGCCTATTATATCTGACTAAGGGGAGATGGTCATCGACAAGGGTAGAGAGATGAGAGATGAGACATGTGTTCGTAGAATCGTTGGGGAATGTGTGTGTTGAGGATATGTTATCCCCCCTACGTAGTGCATTTATTTATAGTAATCAGAGGGAAAAGAAATCCTTCATCCTCAAGGATAACAAGTCCATATAGGAAAGAATAACTAGAATAAAATCTAATCTAGAATTTACACAATCACACTTAAACTAGGAAAGTTCATAACAAAAATAAATTTTTTATTGGTTGAAATGTTAGTGGAATAAGGAACCTGCCATTAAAATGAATTAAAAATAAATTTGACATTAATGTCAAATTTGACATCAAATCACAAAGCCTTCAAACCCAGTCAACAAATAACCCTTAAGTTGAAAAGACTTTTGATGTAAAATATGCACAACGGCATTCCACCTAGAATTTTGACATCTCATTTGGAGATGTTGTTGTAAGATCCCACATTGCCATATTCTCATCTCTACCTAGCACGAGAACTTTTGGGAACTCACTGGCTTTGGGTTCCATTGGAACTCCGAAGTTAAGCGAGTTTGTGCGAGAGCAATCCCAGGATGGGTGACCCACTAAGAAGTTCTTGTATGAGTTTCCAGAAACAAAACCGTGAGGGTGTGGTCGGGGCCCAAAGCGGACAATATCGTGCTACGATAGAGTCGAGCCTGGGATGTGGTAAGAGCCCGGGCTGGGATGTGACAGTTGTTACTAAATTAAGGACTTATATTTAATTGATTTGTTTTTTTTTTGAGAGAGAATCCTACATATGGTTCATACTAAAAAATATCTCCTCACAGAAAATTCTACATCCAAAATCAAGTACTCTTCTAACAAATCATGTTTCTGCTCAAATAATTGCTATAATTACACTACTGATACAAAATGTTCATAATGACAGCTTTAAATTGTCATTTGGTATAAAAAAAATTGTTGGATAAGTTTGTGTCATCCTATAGATTAGTAGACGATGGTAGATTGGATACTTTTTGTTGCGTCTGATAAAGTGAAAGAAGAGAGAGACTTTACTTATAAAACAAATTGGGGTAGGGAGCTCATTTAAGAGTGAAGAGTATGTAGTTAGGAATTATTTGCAGAGGGGCAAAAATTAAAAGAACAAAATGTCCCATAAAATGTAGACAACCAAATCCTTTTAGATAGTAAACAATATTAATGTCATTCATGATTTACCAATATCAAGAGGTTTCTTAATTTGTTCTTTTAGTTTCTCTCTAAATGCATCATGAGGCTAACATGATGATCCAATAATATTAACCAAACTACTAGCCATTATGAAGAATGTAACAACATCCTTATTTCCCTTTGGTACGACCATAAAAGTTAGTTGAAGTTGGTGTGCAAAACAATGAACATTAAACGCTTGAGTTGTTAGTTCAAAATCTTGGTTTTAAGACCATTTAGCTCACCTCTCATATTACTAGCTCCATAATAGCCTTGTCCCTGTAACTTGGACATAGTCAAATTTGTTGAGCAAACAATCTCTTAATGACCTATTCAAGTTTGCTACTAGTTGTTCGAAGACATGTTGAAGACCTAAAAACCTGTCAATTACTTTTGTTCACATAACGAATAACACTGTCATTTTCTCTTTAGTTGAATCATCACGTTATTCATCAACCAAAAGTAAAAAAAAGGGGTAAATTACACATTACTGTACCACTTCAGGTTTGTGGTCTATTACAATCGCATACAACATCTTTAAAACATTTCAATTTCGTACCTTTGCTATTATTTCATTTCAATTCCATAACTGTCTCAATTTCTGTTAATTTTTTCGTTATCTGCTTACATGGATCTCACAGGCTCATTAGACTTGTGCCACGTGGATTAAAAATTAATAAAAAAGTAATTTTATTAAAAAAATGTTAATATAAAAAGGAAAATAAATTAAAATATAATTTGTTTTCAAATAATAGTGGGTCCACCCCTGCTTCACTCATCTTCAACCTCTCCGTCGACCCTTCCCTTTTCAACCCTAGCCGTATTCCTTCATCCAGCCACACCTCTATCTCCCTCCCCGCTACCAGACACTTATCATTTTCTCACTAACTCAACCCCTAACCCACTCATTCCCTCTCTATGTTTTCCGTGACTTCCAACAATAGCGTTACGGTTAGTGACGCCGATTTCAAAGCTCATTCAATACTTCAGCAATGGTCGCTCTTCCGCCATTCAGCCTCTTCGCAGCGGACTCTTCCTTGTCGATTTCGTCGGCTTGTATGGTAAATCAAAGCAGACCTGCAGGAAATTCAGAGCCGCCTTAAAGAGAAATAACAAATCTCGATCAGATCCCTTGTCAAAGCCTTACTCTCTGCCTTTGACTTCTGTCCTGTAGTGGTCGAACGCAATCGAGTTTGTCCCGTCTTCTGGGTTCTTGCATAAGTTGTGGGTTTTCCTTAGGTGGTGCGGATCTGGGTTCTTACAGTTTGGTGGGTCGCGATAGATTTTTGTGATTTGAACCACTTTTCTATCTTTGCTTCAATTCTTTGAAATTCATAGATTTTTCAGCAGTTTTGGTTGTTTTGGGTTTGCAGATGGGTATGTTGCAATGGAGTTTCTGTTTTAGTGCTTAGTGCTAGCAAGGTGGAGACTTTGAGATGGGAGCAACGTAAATAGAATGGAAGGAAGAAGAAAGACAAAGCACCACCATGCCAGCGCAAATCGTAAGAGGCAGAGCTGGTCAAGGGAAGAGAGGGAGTCGAGTGGCTCCTAGAGAAGAAGAGAAAGGATAGTGAAGGGTGGGCGAAGGCCAAGAGAAGAAGAGAGAGTAAGGAAAGGGTGGGCTGGAGAATGGAAGACTAGACTCTAGAGAGTGGGCACTTTCTATAATTAAAAATTATTTTATTAATTTTTAATCCACGTGGCATAAGTATAATGGGCCCGTGAAATCCACGTAAGCAGATAATGGAAAAATTAACAGAAATTGAGATGGTTGTACGGAATTCAAATGAAATAATAGTAAATGTATGAAATTGAAATGTTTTAAAGATATTGTATGCGAGTAATAGACCCCAAACCTGAGGTAGTACAATGTAATTTACCCTTAAAAAATGAACATTCCATTATCTTTGGTAATTGTATCAATAGTTTCAACGGCACAAGGATGAATAAGATTTTGTTAATATCGGAAGAAATAAACTTGAGATCTTATGGGGAGTATTCTCAAATACAACCTTTCTAACTTTCTCTTCATGATTGGCAAAAAAATTTACGTAAGCTCCACATAATTGCCCATATTGCTTGTTTTCAACGATTCATCATAGCCGCAAAAAGGAAAACCTTATCACAACAATCATCTAGTGCAATCAAGTGCGGCGCTGATAAAATGTGATAATTAATGTGAGCTTCATCGATCGGTTTGCTTGATCACCAAGGTTTCAATATGTTGCTTTTGTGTCATCAAATCTTTAGCTTGCAGTGAAGCTTTACTATGAAGACTTCCAACATCTCCCACATAATCTCGAAATTTTTCGGGTCCTTTCCTCCTATTTGTAAACCCTATCTCTATGAAGGATTCATTGTTAGTGTTTCCACTTTATCAAATCACATTTGAAAAGATAGCAACGAAGGCAAAATGCAACATCTTTTGTTATACTATACTTCAACCACTCAAATAAATCAAACTAATGGGTGATAAAACATCGAGTGCCCTTCACCATAACTTTTCTTGGCATTTTGTGGGTTTTAGGTTGACAATACCCTTTTGTAAATAGTGTACGCGAATTGTTTCATGATAATTAGGCTTATAATCAATCATTCAAGGTTTAAGTCCAGGGTCTGGAGGAAGATTAGCCAACTTTTCATCTAACTCAGTGACCTCACTTTGTTGTGAACTACCTGGAATATTCGAAAGAGGATTTGGACCAACTGGAACTTAAGCACTATTTCTTATATAGTATCATTCCATTATGTAACTGTATAATAAGAAAAAAATGGTCTTAGTCCTATAGTCTACTATGACTAATAACTAATTAAACAACAATTCAATTAATCAATAACCATATTATATCAACTAATTAATATATATATATATATATATATATATATATATATTAAACCATATCAATTAACTAGATAAATTAATTTAAATTAAACTAACTAAAATTATATTAATCATCAATTAATTTAAATCATGTAAGTGAAATAATGTAAATTTCAAGTACTAATTAAAGAAAATTTCACATTAAATTATCAATTAAATAAAAATAGGGATTTAAATAACCAAATTTTGAAAAATTAGGGATTTACCTCAAAATTGACGTGGCTGATGGTTGCACGCAACATCGTGGAACTATGGAGGGTGACGGGGTGTGGTAGTGTGAGTTGGTTGGGCGTCGGCGGCGGTTGCCTGCTATAGGGGCTGGCTGCTGGAGACAGGAGACTAGGTTTAGGTGGTGATCCTCTTGGGTGATTGTGTTAGGTGTTTGAGTCTCTGTATAATGGGGGACAAGTTGTCCCAATTTTGTTATATATTTTCTTTAACCAGCAAAACAACATCGATTATCGTTTTTTTTAGGTCCAACGACATCATTTTGGCCTAGGTTAAGAAGAAAAAGTCACACACACTACAACCAAAGTTCTAAAAAGACATTAGGTGCTAGTCGTCTGGTGTGCTACAGCCTAGCGCCTAGGCGGATTATGCAGTTTTAAGTAGATTTATTATATATCATATAAATTGTCTATTTATAATTACAAATATACATAATTGTATTGGGATACACAAATTAAAAAATAAAATGACATAGAGATTATCATAACATATTGAAAATATGGGAACAAGCATATAATGAAGTCTTTAAAAAATCTATTTGCCACCCCTTTTTCACATATTTGGCGACAATTATAGGCTTAATTTGTCATATGGAAAATTGAAACGACAGTTTCATGAGCAATGGTTGTCTACTTAGTGTTGTTAATGACCAAAAGTGTACTAGTGATGTGGATTTTGTGAAACAACTAGCTTTCATATTTATTCTGAGTAGTGTGCCGATGGCCCAATTGAGAGGTATAAAACTAGACTATAGCTAAAAGATATATATAGAAATATCTAGTGGATTACCAAAAGATACTAACTCCTACAACAAAGATCAACATCATCCATATAAACACACAACAGGTTTGACGGTGTAATGAAATTTTAAACAACTTAAAGAAAATATATGAATTAAAAGTATTTTAGGATGTCACCTGTTGATGCACAAAATCAATGAGGACTTTGGTACAACAGAAAGTGTTAAGTTTGTGACCTTCGCTAGATTGCTCCGGTCACTGGTGTGGATAAGTATGTAAATGGATAGAGATAAGGAATCAAACACAAGATGTATGTGGTTCACCCAGATTGGCTATGTCCACGGAGTAGAGGAGTTCTCATTAATTATGAAGGGTTTACACAAGTACATAGGTTCAAGCTCTCCTTTAGTGAATACTAGTGAATGATTTTGTACAAATGACATTAGGAAATATTGTGGGAGAATGATCTCCTTTTATAGAATAGAGTTTCTAGCTTTGTTTTGACATTGACACGTGTTATGTTATGATTGGCTTCTGATGTTGACACTTGTCGCACTATGATTGGCTTCTGATGTTAACACGTGTTGCGCTGTGATTGGCCTCCTGGTTAGAGGGAAACTCTTCTGGATCCTTGATGGTATAACGTTGACCAGTGCTTAGTAGTTTCGGGATTGGTCAAGTATGGTACAAACAGTGCTTCCTTAAGTTCCTGAGTAAGGGAAACTCCTTGGTTGGGGACTTGCAAGATCTAAGCCGTTGAGTAATCATGAAACTTCTAAGTACCGAAGTGTGGTATCATCTTCACTTGCCTTATCTGTCTCATAGGATGATGTGGCATCTTATCTGGAAGTACTTTTCCTCTATCCATGGGTGGTATCTTTAACCGGTGGATATGCACAAGGTAATGTATCAATTTGACTTGAAGCTTACCTGTAGTTTCATGCTTGGTCAAGTGCGATACAAACCATATAGTAGAAGTCCCCCAAGTCACCGAGCTAGGAGATTTGCTGAAAGAGGTGACAGACAAGGTAAGCAATCAGTCCCAGATCAAAAGTTTGATTTCGAGTTCCGGCTGATTGTTCTCATTCTCCCTATCTTGTAGGTAACAAGAAAGATAAAGAGAAGAAAAAGGAGAAGAGATGATATGAGATACTTTTGCTTTTGAAGAAGTAACTTTCCACAGGCTTATTCTTGAACTAGGCTTGAGGGTTTTCTGGTTTCCTCCAGAGTATAAGGCCGACTCAAGAATTTGAGGGTCAAAACAAGTCCATCAAATCTAGAGTATGTTCGACCCTGATGATATGAGATACTTTTGCTGTTAAGAAAGTAGTGGATGTATCGGCACGTGTTCTGTTATGCTTGTTTAGGTGTAGAAACAATGTCAACAAGATATGTGAAGTTGGTGACGAAGTCTACCACTACTCAGCCCTTCTCAGCTGGCTTTGGTTGGTAGGAGATGTTAAACTCACCCAATGTTATCGCCCATTTGATCATTCGCCATGAAGTGTTAGGATTTTAGAGTATCTGTCGAAGAGGATGATTGGTAAGCATGATGATGGAGTGTGGTTGGAAGTAAGGGCGAAGTTTTCAAGCAGACATGACCAATGCTAGAGCCAATTTCTCAATGTTAGAGTATTGTGCCTCCGCATCTTGTAAAGCCTTGCTAGCATAGTAGACAAGCCGTTTGACATTACCATCCTTTCGAATGAGAACGAAACTTACTGCTGAAGCTGATACTGACAGATAGATAATGAGAGTGTCACCAACCTTAGGTTTGGAGAGCAGAGGGGCTTTACTCATGTAGTCTTTGAGATTCTTGAATGCCTCGGCATATTCATCAATCCATGTAATGTACTTCTTACTTCCCTTAAGTGCTTTGAAGAAATGAGCACACCTGTCTGTGGCCTTAGAGGTAAACCTAGTTAAGGCTGCCACCTTGCCAGTAAGGCTCTGGATGTCTTTTGAAGTTACCGGTTCTTTCATGTTAACGATTACTTTGATCTTCTCAGGATTAGCCTCAATGCCTCGTTGGCTTATCATGAAGCCTAAGAATTTGCCAAAGCCTACACCGAAGGCACATTTGTTGGGGTTCAACCTCATTCGATACCTCTTCAGAATGGTGAAAGTTTCAGCTAGGTTGGTGATGTGTTGGTCAGCATGTTTTCTCTTGACTAGCATATCATCAACGTAAACTTCCATGTTCTTCCCAATCTGTTCGGTGAACATCAAATAACTAGTTTCTGATAAGTCACCCTTGCATTCTTTAGGCCGAAAGGCATGACTTTATAGCAATATAGTCCCCTGTCACTAGTGAAGGCTGTGTGTTATTGGTCTAGAGGGTTCATGAGGATTTGGTTATATCCTGAGTAAGCATCCATAAAGCTCAGGAGTTCACACCTTACCATAGAGTCTATAAGTCTGTCAATGAAAGGAAGAGGAAAGTTATCCTTCGGGCATCCTTTGTTTAGGTCGGTGTAGTTGACACACATTTTCCACAAGACCTTTTGAAGCAGGAGACTTTCTTTGGTTAGATTTTTCTTAACAAGGACCACATTTGCTACCCATGTTGGGTAATTGACTTCGCGGACGAAGCCTATGCCTTTGAGTTTTTCAACTTCTGCCTTCATTGCTTCGTATCGTTCAGCGTCATAAGATCTTCGCTTCTGTCTCACCGGCTTGGTCTTGAGGTCAATACTCAAGTGATAACATATGATATCGGGAGAGATGCCTGGCATGTCCTTGTATGACTAGGTGAAGACCTCAATGTTCTCTTGCAAAAAAGAGATCAATGCCAACTGAATGGGTGGTGATAAGGTGGTGCTAATCTTTACCATGCGATCTGGATAATTTTTTGATATAGAAACCTTCTCCAACTCTTCAGCAGGTTGTGCTTGCTGGGTGAAAGAGTCATCTCAAGGATCGTCAGGTTGACTGTTGCCACCGTGAAGATCCAAGTTGGATTCGTCCGGGCTGGTCTTTATGACTTGGTCATGTATAGAAAAGGTTTCCTTGGGCACAAGCAGGCATTGTTGCTTGACCAAAGTGTTGTAACATAACCGTGCACTAAGTTGATCTCCTCTGATGTAACCATTGCCATAGGGGGTTGGAAATTTCATCAACAATATATGAATACCATGAATGAACTCGATCTTCAATTTAAAATATTTACACTAGTGGATACCATAAAATCTTGTGTTATACTTAATGAAAGTATAAATAAACTCTTATGTGTTAGTGAATCTATCGTTTTGATGATATACGCATTCAACAAAACTAATTTCAACAATCCAACTGTCAAACTTGTTTGTATATGCTTTAAGATCGCATACACCAAAAATTGCAAAAAAAAAAAAACATTCAGAGATCATGTAACGGGACAAAACGTTTCGATGGTTATCAACGAAAAATCACGATTTAACGGTTATTTTAACTGCGATTTTGATGATTTTTTAGAACTACACTCCTTTACCCTATATGAATGCAATGAATGAACTCGATCTTCAATTTAAAATATTTACACTAGTGGATACCACAAAATTTTATGTTATACTCAAGGAAGAAAATATCGGTAATATCAGAAATATCGATAGT
Organism: Malus domestica; assembly: GCF_042453785.1. NCBI lineage: Eukaryota > Viridiplantae > Streptophyta > Magnoliopsida > Rosales > Rosaceae > Malus > Malus domestica. The sequence goes on along the minus strand of NC_091669.1, from coordinate 32,775,197 downwards.
CCGAAAACATGGAAATATCGATGGAAATATCGGTAAAATATCGATATCGATAAAAATTACATGGAAACCACCGAAATTGTAAGAAAAACTTGGAAATTTTTATTGAAACTTTGTAGGATGTTTATTTAGTCAATTATCTATTAGTTTATCACAAAAAATTGGAAAGAAATGCATTGCATGATGGATTTAACATTATCAAGTTGATTATATAGCGAGCTGACAAACATTGTGAGTGTAGAAAATATGTAGTAATTAATGAAAGAAGTCTAAACACACCATAATCATTTATATATAATGAATTAGTACAATATTTTACACTTTAGTACCACATAGAGTTTCTATGAGGTTCAAATTTTTCACTATCTTCATCATCTCTACGTGTAGAATGAGTGTATTGTGAAGAGTAGTTATCAAATGATAAATCCCCAAAATAGTTTTGCATGTAATTGTTAACATGCCACCCATATGGATCCGAGATTGGTTGAGGTTGTCCATAAGAAAAATCATTTGAAGATTGAGTCTGGGATTGTTTCCATAAGTCGCTCGATTCCATCCCAACAGGAATGGGATATGAAGGGTAGGGAAATGGTTGGTTATGAGTATAACCATAGTTACTACTTCCCAATCCAACAGAGTCTGAAGTTCTAGATAACGAGTCATCTTCTTGACTTGACAAAATCCCCTTGCCTCTTTCTCTGTGAGTATAGTCCTTCCCTATGGCACCAATTCCTGGTCCTGCCCGCCTACTGCCATGGTCATCATCCTGTGTTGCATGCGTGAAGTTTGCCTCACCAGTGAAGGGGCTCATATATCCGGGAGGTAGTGGTCCATAATAGTTTCCATATCCACCACCACTATCTCCAGCTCCACTATGTCTTTCATCATTCCCACCTCCGGTGGTAGGTGAGTCTCCTGATCTTGTACTAGAGCTATCATTAGTATCAGCACGATGTTGTGGTTGTGTAGGATTGGAAGAAGGTGGAATTCCAGTGTTTCTTGGTCTTGGGCGCAAAAGTTCTTCCAAAGAGTCAGCGCTGCTAGATCCCACCTCCTCCTCTAATACTCTTTCTACATTTATCCCTTCAATACGTGCTTCTTCAGCAACTCTGGGAGCTGGGTTGCCTTCATCATCATCTAGATGAAGAGGTCTAATCCATTGAAAAAGTTGGTTACCCTATGTATCATCATCTTCACCAACAATATCAAACACATCTAGTGGGTCCCCACGGTCGACATGATCTATTTCTGCTTCCTTATCTCGAATTTGAAGCTTCATGTTGTAGTAGCAATAAACTAATTTTTCCAAGCTACTATGAGCCAACTTATTTCTTTGCTTTGTGTGTATGAGTGCAAATGTGCTCCAATTTCTTTCACAAGCAGATGAGGAAGCTGTTTGTGATAATACTTTGATTGCTAACTTTCTCACAGTTGGTTCATCGGTCCCATACATGATCCACCATTCAGCTACAATGAAAAACAATGTTGATAAGCCTAATAACTCCAACAAATTCTATTATAAACTTATAGTGAAATATGTTTATACTCACTAGGAGACATATTTGTTCGAGCAGCAACTGATGTTGGTTCTCCAAAAGTTCTTCTTGCATCTTTAAACCATGTTAGCTGAATTCAATAAATCGTGTTAGTTTAATCCAACAAAGTAATTATTATAATTTAAGTAATTGTCTACCTCATTTCCAAATTGGCCAACTGCTGGTGATGCAGGGTCTAATTTAGAGTATACATTATGTACAACACGTATAAGGTTACCATCATCTCCAACACCGGGTCTGTATTGGTACCGGGGATTCAAATAATATGCTGTTCAAAGAAACACATACTCTAATAAGAGAAATAATACTTATGCAACTAAAGAAACGAATTGCAAAATTATGACATAATTTATACCTGCTGCATGCAAATCGTGGTATAATGTTTTATACCATCGGTCTTCAATTATCTTTATGACCCACTTTGCACCATGTTTTCTTTCCAATTCATCATTCACTACACGCATCAACTCATATACTGCCCCCATAGTAGGATACACCTCTGTGTCAACGATCTGTAAAACTTTGTAAACAGGTTCAAACACTTGGCACACATGTTCTGATTGAGTCCAAAAAGCATGATCAAGCACTATACTTTCCACCATACGACCTGTATTTGAGCGGCTCAAATTGTGGTTGGCCCAATCGTCACTAGTGAATAGTTGCTTCAACCCTGCTTTCTTCTTGAGTATGCTGTCTAATGCAATATAGTTGGTGGCGAATCGAGTGGTAGCTGGACGAATAATTTCTCCTTTGCAAAATTCACGCATCTTTGCCAACAACCAACCGTGATTGTAAATATAATTTGTGATCGTTCTAGCTCTTTTGACCACAGTAGCAACATTCTCTCTCTTCCCCATTGCCTCAAACATGAGATCAATACAATGTGATGCACATGATGTCCAAAACACATTATGATGCTTCATTAACTTTTTTCCAGTTTTGACAAATGCAGAACCGTTGTCGGTCACGACTTGGACAACATTATGCTCTCCCACCTCCATGATTACATCCCTCAATAATTTGTAAATATACTTGTAATTCTTTATATGGTCTGAAGCATCAACAGACTTCAAAAAAATTGTCTTTCCCTTGGAGTATACCATGAAGTTGATGATAGACAATCTGGTCGGGCCGGTCCATCCGTCACATATGATTGTGCAACCATTAGTTTCCCACTTTGACCTCAACTTGTTAACATACTCGCCAATGTCTTTATACTCCATATCCAAATATTAGTTTCTTATCTCATAGGGAGTGGGAGGTTGTACTCCAAGACCGGCCTGTTGACATCCCACTACCATATTTTTGAAATGATGTGATGATGCCTTCGCAGCAGGGACATTTTCATAGATAAAGAACTTGCTAATTAGACGCCCCATTCCCTCCTTCACATTACCTCCAGTGAAATAACTCCAAACACTCTTTTGACGTGCTTTGGATGACTTATATAAACTTGGGGCTATTGGTGGTGTTGGTTGTGATTATCTAAGACTGCCTCCCCGTCTCATTTGTGCACCACCACTTGTCCCGGAACCTTGTGCTCTATTAGGAATTTTATGAAGGTGTTCTCTTTCCCATGCTGACTGTTTGGAGGCACGTAATGCTTGTTTCAAACTGCGTCGTTCTTCAGGTCCCATGTCATCATCACATTCGTCCTCATCGTCATCATCATCACTGTCAAGCTCTTGGCCATAGACTTCTCCCCGTAGCCCAGCTCGAATATTTTCCATTCCCTATGTTATCTTTTCCTTCTGCTGTTTTTTATTTTTTAATAATGCGCTGATGAATGCCTTCATTTATGGGGGGACATTATCGCATCGTTGGACATTTTTTGCTGGATCTAATCCACTAAGATGGTACTTAAGTCGTGTCACTCCGCCACTCTTCATTACCCGACCACAATATTTGCAAATTGTGCCATGTTTGTTTCCGTCTATTGGGTATCCATGTTCCCAAGCTGGATCACGTTTAGTAGCTCCACTGGACATCGTAAATGTACCTACATTTATTTTTCATGAAAATTAGACAAATATTTTTTGGCCAAAAAATATAGTAGTGATGACGGTTATATAAGAGAACCTAAATAATAAAGTTATTCTACAGAAGAATTAAATATGAAGTAAAGATAATGATTGTAAAAATTTAAGTAATTAAAAAAATAATATGGAATAATAAAACCTAATATTAATGAATAATAATCCAATTTGACAAAAAAAAAATCCTAATATAAATGATGAATAATATTCCTTTTTTATAATAATCCTAATATAAATAATCCTACTATAAATGATGATAATTATGTTTCATGAAAATAATCCTAATATAAAACATAGTGATCAATAATATTCCTTTTTGATAATAATCCAATTTAATAATAATCCACTTTAATAATAATCCAATTTAATGAATAATCCAATTTGATAATAAAAAAAACCTAATATTAATGAATAAAAATCCTATTTGATAAAAAAATAATCCTAATATAAAACATAGTGATGAATAATAATCCAATTTGATAATAATCCAATTTAATAATAATCCAATTTAATGAATAGTCCAATTTGATAATAAGCCAATTTAATGAATAATAATCGAATTATCTTAAAAATAATCCTAATATAAAACATAGTGATGAATAATAATCCAAATTGATAATAATCCAATTTAATAATAATCCAATTTAATGAATAGTCCAATTTGATAATAAGCCGATTTAATGAATAATCCAATTTAATGAATAATAATCCAATTTGATAATAATATAATTTAATGAATAATAATCCAATTTGATAATAAAAAAACCTAATATTAATGAATAATTATCCTATTTGATAATAAAACCTAATATTAATAAAATAATAAATAACATTAAACATATTAAAATTATCCTAGGGAATAATTATACAACATTACTTAATTACTTAAAAAAATTAACATGTAATTGTTAACATTACTTAACTACTTACAAAAATTAACATGCAAGTATTAATTACTTAAAAAAAATTAACATACGAGTCCACACAAATTTATTTGTTGTTGTATAAATTACAATAATATAAATATAAGTTTGTAAACTTACCTTAAATATGGAACCCTTTGTGTTCAAGCTTTGGAATGGAGCTGGAATGGCTTTGAAAATGGTAAGGGAAATAAAATAATAAATAACATTAAACATATTAAAATAATCCTAGGGAATAATTATACAACATTATTTAATTACTTAAAAAAATTAACATGTAATTGTTAACATTACTTAATTACTTACAAAAATTAACATGCAAGTATTAATTACTTAAAAAAATTAACATACGAGTCCACACAAATTTATTTGTTGTCGTATAAATTACAATAATATAAATATAAGTTTGTAAATTTACCTTAAATATGGAACCCTTTGTGTTCAAGCTTTGGAATAGATCTGGAATGGCTTTGAAAATGGTAAGGGAAATAAAATAATAAATAACATTAAACATATTAAAATTATCCTAGGGAATAATTATACAACATTACTTAATTACTTAAAAAAAATTAACATGTAATTGTTAACATTAATTAATTACTTACAAAAACTAACATGCAAGTATTAATTACTTAAAAAAATTAACATGTAATTGTTAACATTACTTAATTACTTACAAAAACTAACATGCAAGTATTAATTACTTAAAAAAATTAACATGTAATTGTTAACATTACTTAATTACTTACAAAAACTAACATGCAAGTATTAATTACTTAAAAAAATTAACATACGAGTTCACACAAATTTTTTTGTTGTTGTATAAATTATAAGAATATAAATATAAGTTTGTAAACTTACTTTAAATATGGAACCCTTTGTGTTCAAGCTCTGGAATGGATCTGGAATGACTTTGAAAGAGGTAAGGGAAATAAAATAATCGAAAAGGCTTTGAATGGCTATGACACTCGACCTCTTGAAAGAATGCAGCTTTGAAAGAATATCACAATGGCTCTGATACTCCACCTTTTAAAACAATATCGGCACACGGTTTTGAATGAAACCACCATCCATGGTCTGAAAAGAATACAAATTATAATTGTAAAAGTGAGTCTGTCAAATTGTCAAAATAATTGTAAAACTTGTTGGGAATACTGAGTGAGTATGTCAAATTGTCAAAATAATTGTAAAACTTGTCGGGAATATTGAGTGAGTCATGTGTCCTCCTGACAGTAGGAACCCACACACACACACACACACAAATGACACAACGCACGCAACCACACACGCACACAACGCACGCACACAAACATCACACACGCAGACCACGACCTCAGTCTTTCTCTCTCTCGATCCTTCTCGATCTCTCTTCTCCCTTCTCTCTCCCACACACACACACACACACACAGATCTCCGATCTCTCTTCTCCCTTCTCCCAAACACACACACACACACACATATCTCCCATCTCTCTTCTCCCTTCTCCCAAACACACACACACACACACAGAGATCTTTCGATCTCTCTTCTCCATTCTCCGATCTCTCTTCTCCCTTCTCCCACACACACACACACACACAGATCTTTCGATCTCTCTTCTCCCTTCTCCGATCTCTCTTCTCCCTTCTCCCACGCTCACACACACACACACACAGATCTCTCGATCTCTCTTCTCCCTTCCCCTACACACACACCACGGCCTTCTGCTCCTCAGTCCGACAATCTTGAATCCTTCTCGATATCTGGGTGTCGCCGCCATTGATCGTGGTTCTGGCGAAGTCGGAGTTGGCTCAGTCGTCTGTGGCGGTGCGCCGCTGAACAAGTTTTCAGGTGAGATTCCATTGAAACCCTAAACCCTAAACCGACATCACATATGTTGAATCGTTTATTACCTCTTGCATGCGTGAAATTTGAAGTTTATATGTGAAATTGAAGTTAAAAATCGTGTTTTTGCAAGGTTTTTGGGACGAAATCGGCTCGGGAATAGGCACACCGTCTCCGGCGTTCTTCTCCGACGTTCGGCTCGGAGTCCGATTGCACCGTTCAAAAAAATATCGCGATATTTCCAAAATATCGCGATATTATCGATATTATCGATAATATCACGATATTTGGATGAAAACCATTCGGATACCAATTAAAATATCCATGTCCCGAAAAACCGATAATATCGGCGATATTTCGCCGATATTATCGGCATTTTCTTCCATGGTTATACTTAATGAAAGTATAAATAAACTCTAAGCGTTAGTGAATCTATCGTTTTGATGGGATACGCATTCTACAAAACTAATCAACGATCCAACCATCAAACTTGTTTGTATATGCTTTAAGATCGCATACGACAAAAATAGCAAAAAAAAAAACATTCAGAGATCAAGTAATGTGACAAAACTTTTGGACGGTTATTAATGAGAAATGCTAAGAAAATTATCTTCAAGTGAGCTTCATCATGAAATGTCTGTTATGTTATACTTTAACATCAATTTCTGTATTGTCAAGATTATAAAACAATCTACAAAAAACATAAGGTGGCAGAGCTCATAAAAAATTTCACTTTAGAATCTTCTACGCATTTCTCTTGTGCAATGGTTTTAAGGTTTCCAATTTATTTGGGGATATAGACCAAGTTCACAGTCGGTAAGAATCAATTCTTTTATTATTTTTTGTTGTAAAATATTGTATAATTTTAATGAATTTTTCTTTTTTAAAATTTTATCAGATGTCACCCAAATTTTACTATTTGATATTTCTAATTTTACTATTTGATGTCATCGATCAGTCCCTCATCTCAACCGTCCGTTGTCAATTTCATTTAGAAAGTATCCACCGTCCAATTCCACTTGAACTCACCGATCCGGCACCAATCCGCTTGATCCATCTTAACACATCATAACCGTCAATTTTTGAACTTTCCCAAACCCAATCCACGGTCAAAATCACATTCCAGACAGCGATCCTCGTCAAACCGCTTTAGCCAATAGAATCCAACCACTCCTATTGTGTAAAAACACATTGTCCTCACTTTTGAAGTCTATCTAAAAAATATCCAACTCTCAGAGTCTTTCAATCCAAATTGAACAATCGCCAAATCCGCGAACTTTTATGTCACTTAACTCCATGAATGGCGCCCAAAGCCGAGAAGAAGCCAGCAGAGGAGAAGAAGTTCGCCGTGGCGGAGAAAACCCCTGCCGAGAAGAAGCCCAAGGCCTGAAAGAAGCTCCCCAAGGAGGCCGGAGCCACCGCCTGAGACAAGAAGAAGAAGAGATCGAAGAAGAGCGTGGAGACCTACAAGATCTACATCTTCAAGATGCTGAAGCAGGTCTACCCTGACATCGGGATCTCTAGCAAAGCTATGGGACTCATGAACACCTTCATCAACGACATCTTCGAGAAGATTGCCCAGGAGTCGTCCAGGCTCGCGAGGCACGACAAGAAGCCCACGATCACTTCCCGGGAAATCCAGATTGTCGTGAGGCTCGTGCTCCTCAGTGAGCTCGCCAAGCACGCCGTTTCAATGCCTGGTACTTGAAATCAAGTCGTATGGGTCTAGGGTTGGGGTTTTAATTAGTAAATGTGTATTTTGATTTCAATTTTTTTTTGTGAATTTACTTTGATTTGGAACTCAATCTTTATCTTGGTAGAAAGTGAAATACGATTGTGGTTCATACAATCAATCTTCGAATTGAGGGTTTTTAGTCATCGAATACTATCAAACTCTTGGTGTATAATTCTCCAATTGTGTTCATGTTTTGTCAAAACTACATTGCGATGAACAAGAACGCCATTCCATCTTCGTGTTGCTCTCCAACACGCTCAAGTGAGCTTATTTTCATATAATTTGTTGTAATTGTTATTAACTAAATGGAGGGAGTTCTGTTAAAGTTTATTATTTTTAATATATCTAATGTCGCTTTATGGACGACAGTAGCGAGATTATTTATTTATTTAACTTACATGATGTCGGTTTAGATTGATAGTACGTCTGATTATTTAATTGTTTATTTGTTACTTAATGTCGTTTTTAGTGCTATCATGTCAGATTTTCATGTTACTTAAAAGTGACTTAAAGGATGATGTCGCTTTTAAGCAACGCTGTTGTTTATTTTTAATTTATATTACTTTACTTCTTGGTGGTGGATTAAGGGGAATAAATGACGTCATTACCCTTTTGTGACGGTAGTATTGGTGTCAGTAACTCTATCCAACATTGCGCGATTTAATGTCGGATTTTTACCAAATATCCGACATTAACTAGTGTTTCTTGTCGATTTTAAAACGCTAGTGATATCCCCTTTTGTAGGCCTTTTTGGGGAGCTTCGTTCTGGCCTTGGGCTTCTTCTCGGCGGGGGTTTTCTCTGCCACGGCGAACTTCTTCTCCTCTGCTGGCTTCTTCTCGGCTTTGGGCGCCATTCATGGAGTTGGGTGATATAAAAGTTCACAGATTTGGGGATTGTTCAACTTTAATATCATTTGGCAACTTGCCACTCATGCCACCAACCAGGTGAAGAAGGAACTTATCTTCGTGCCACCAACCAGGTGATGAAATGTACAACCCGTACTATCCTTCATGCCACCAACCAGGTGATGAAATGTACAACCCGTACTCTAATATCATTTGGCAACTTGCCACTCATGCCACCAACCAGGTGAAGAAGGAACTCATTTTCATGCCACCAACCAGGTGATGAAATGTACAACCCATACTCTTCTTCATACCACCAACCAGGTGATGAAATGTACAACCCGTACTCTAATATCAATTGGCAACTTGCCACTTATGCCACCAACCAGGTGAAGAAGGAACTCATCTTCGTGCCACCAACCAGGTGATGAAATATAACCCATACTTTAATATCATTTGGCAACTTGCCACTCATGCCACCAACCAGGTGAAGAAGGAACTCATCTTCATGCCACAAACCAGGTGATGAAATGTACAACCCGTACTCTCCTTCATGCCACCAACCAGGTGATGAAATGTACAACTAGTACTCTAATATCATTTGGCAACTTGCCACTCATGCCAACAACCAGGTGAAAAAGGAACTCATCTTCATGCCACAAACCAGGTGATGAAATGTACAACCCGTACTCTCATTCATGCCACCAAGCAGGTGATGAAATGTACAACCAGTACTCTAATATCATTTGGCAACTTGCCACTCATGTCACCAACCAGGTGAAGAAGGAACTCATCTTCACGCCACCAACCAGGTGATGAAATGTACAACCCTTACTCTTCTTCATGCCACCAACCAAGTGTCTAATATCATTTGGCAACTTGCCATTCATGCCACCAACCAGGTGAAGAAGGAACTCATCCTCGTGCCACCAACCAGGTGATGAAATGTGATTAAAGATGATGAAAGAACTCACATTCATACCACCAACCAAGTGATGAAAGCAACTCATCATTCATTCCACCTACCAGAAGACGAGTGATACAACTTGTACATGTGAACTCCTAGCATTCACAAATAATCAAAAACCCTCAAGCTTGACAACTCAACCAGGATAGCACTTATGCCTAACAAGAGCCTAACAAGAGTTATAGTCACCAACAAAGTCTTATTGCAAGCCAACAATAACTTCAGTGCATGGCATACGAAGATCAAGCTATTCAGCCATCTTGCATCTACTTCAGACATTTCCCCTCTATAACAATGCAAACACTACAACTCGTTAAAAGCTTCACACTCTTGATCAAGACAGTGTGAAGCAAAACCAATTTATGGTGCTAACAAAAGCTTCATCAAAGGAGTTCAACCACAATTCTCAAAAGCTCACACATTCTTGATCAAGACAGTGTGAAGCAAAACCAATTTATGGTGCCAACAAGAGCTTCATCAATGGAGGGCAACCACAATTCTCAAAAGCTTCACACACTCTTGATCAAGATAGTATGAAGCAAAACCAATTTATGGTGCCAACAAAAGCTTCATCAATGGAGGGCAACTACAATTCTCAAACCTTCGAGGCAAATTCAAGACTGTTCAAAGCAAATTCAATTTATATGGTTCATCCAAACCTTCGACTACTACAAGGTGTGGCTTGCATCACCATCTCTTGCTCAACAGTGTGGGAGCAAAATTTGTGTATGTTGTCTTTCCCACATTTTCAAATTTCTAGTTTCCCAAAAAAAAAAAAAAAAAAAAAAAAAGGGAAATTCAACAAAAGCTTCATCAATGGAGGACAACTACAAATTCTCAAAAGCTTCACACTATCTTGATCAAGATAGTGTGAAGCAAAATCAATTCATGGTACTTAACAAAAGCTTCAACTCCAAAGCTCCACCTACAAAGCTTCAACTCCAAAGCTTCACCTACAAAAGCTTCACCCACAATAGCTTCACCTACAAAAGCTTCACCCATAAAAGCTTCACCCACCACAAAAGATTCACCTACAAAAGCTTCACCCACAATAGCTTCACCTACAAAAGCTTCACCCACCACAAAAGCTTCACCCACAAAAGCTTCACCCACCACAAAAGCTTCACCTACAAAAGCTTCACCCATAAAAGCTTCACCAACAAAAGCTTCACCCACAAAAGCTTCCCCCACCATAAAAGCTTCACCCACCACAAAAGTTTCACCCACAAAAGCTTCACCCACAAAAGCTTCACCTACAAAGCTTCAACACAAAAGCTTCACCTACAAAAGCTTCACACTATCTTGATCAAGATAGTGTGAAGCAAAATCAATTCATGTTACCTAACAAAGCTTCAACCTCAAAGTTTCACCTACAAAGCTTAATATATATATATATATATATATATATATATATATTTTGGAAATTCGAAAATTCAAAAATTCAAAAATTCAAAAATTCAAAAATTCAAAAATTCAAAAATTCAAAAAAAAAAAAAATGCCTAGGCCTTCTTTTCTTTGTGCCTAACAACTTTCATAACAAATATATATGAAGGAGGAGTTTTGGGCACCACTTAGAAAGGAAAATGGTGAAGTTTTGTTACTTTGGAAACTTGGCTACTAGCAAGACACCTTATTCGTCAACTCCTTCGACCAGAGACTTGGGGGACTCCTACCATATGCTACTGCACCTTGATACTCGGAAGTCTCACGACCACTCAGTGACTTGGATTTTTTTAAGTCTCCAACCGAGAAGTTTTCCTTACTCGGGAAATTAAGGGAGCACTGCCTCAACCTACATGGTTCACTCACAAAGCTTCAACATACAAGATTCAACAAAAGGAAAAATTCAAAGAACTTAGTGAAGAAGGCCTTGGTGTATTTAACACAATACGTTGAAATGAAGCAAAACTTGTTTATTGATATCTCCGATAAGTTACAAATATGTACATATACATGAATTAAAATAAACAAACAAGAGGGAGCCTTCACAAAGGTTGCTCAGGAGAAGTCTCAGCAGTCGGCAGAGCCCCAAAAAGAGGAGGCACCAGAGAGTGATTATTCGGAGCCTCAGTACTAGGCAGAACCCCAGAAGGAGGAGGCATCGAAGGTTGATCATTTGGAGCTTCATTACGCGGTACAGCCCCAGAAGACGAATGCAATAAATGCCTTTGGAACAAACCCACAAACCTCTGATAATCAAGTAAAATCTGACCATCAGATTCTTGCAACTGGGCCATATTAGACATAGAACCTGCACACTGAACACTGAGACCCAGAGAATCCTTAACAGCCAACTCATCAGATCGTTTGGAAAGTAGTCTGTTATCTTTGAGAGTGAGAAGGTTCCTGGCCACCCCACAACGGTCATATCATTCTTCATCACAGAGTCCCCAACAGTAAGAGGACCAGTAGGGGATAAGAATGATGAGCGCCATAAGTTGTCTTGAGAAGGCATGGCTGCCTCTTCACCAAAGTTCGAGTCAAAATGACGGTCGAATGGGCCAGACATTCTCAGAAATGATGAATGAGAAATGAGGTGCAATAAATCTCTGAAGTAAGGGGAAAATTCCTACAAGCAATAACTTTCTGAATGTACTTCTTGCACACAATTGGTGCCCTTATAAAAGAAAGGGCAACAGGGTCGTTGGTTCAAAAATCGAAGAGGCACCACTCTCCAGATTCCGAAGAGGTACCACTTTCCACATGCAACATCAGCTCATCGGGTACCACAAATAACTTTGCCAAAGATCTCTAACAAAGTTTAGACACATAAATTTTAAAGGTCCAGCTACCTTACTATTACCCACAAGGGTAAAGGAACAGCACCACTGGTTGATAACTAGAAAGTCCTAATGTGTGTCAACCTACGCGCTCCGTGGCAAGGCAGACTATAAAAAATGCCCAACCTTTACTCACATTCGAGAAAACACTCCCAACAAGATTGCTTGCTCAAAAATCAAAGAGGCACCGCCCTCCGAATCTCGAGAGCCAGACTCCCAACATGATTACTTTCTCAAAAATCGAAGAGACACTGCTATCCGAATCTCAAGAGTTAGACTCCCAACATGATTGCTTTCTCAAAAATCGAAGAGGCACCGCTTTCCGAATCTCAAGAGCCAGACTCCCAACAGGATTACGTGTTTAAAAATCAAAGAGGCGTCGCCCTCCAAATCTTGAGAGCCAGACTCCCAACAAGATTACTTTCTCAAAAATTGAAGAGACACTACTCTTCGAATCTCAAGAGTCAGACTCCCAACAGGATTGCTTTCTCAAAAATCGAAGAGGCACCGTTCTCTGAATCTCGAGAGCCAGATCCCCGATAAGATTGCTTGTTCGAAAACTGAAGAGGCACCGCTCTCCGAACTTCGAGAGCTAGATTTCCTTGGATAAAGCTTGTCTGTCATCTTCACACGCAACATCAGCTTTCCGGATACCATAGACCACTTTTTCAAAGTGCTCTGGCAAAGTTAAAACACGTGAAGCCTGCAGCTCCCACTACATTGCTATGACCAAGAAGGGTAAATGAATAGCACTACTACTTGTTGTTAGGGAGACTCTTATATATGTCGACCTCCATCCTCCACAGCCAGGCATACTTGCAAATAAAAAAAAATGCTTAACTTTTCTTCACATCCGATAGGGCACTCTTAGCAGAGTCTCTCGAAATACTCAGCTTCTTTTCTTCCTGATAATACCTCTGCAAACAAGCTACACTAGAGCAAGAGTATCTCATATCATCAGGGTTAAAAGCAAGAGTATCCCATATCATGCTTTTTCCCTGTCTTTTCCTTTGGCCTTGTTCTTACCTGCAAGACAAGGAGAACGAGAGCAATCAGTCAACACTTGGAATCAAGCTTCCAGTCAGGAACTGACTGCCTGGAACCCCTTGCTTGATTACTTACCTGGCATTGCTCTCGAGTACTCATCTTCAACATCTTATGCTTCCAAAGAAGATACCACATATGCCTGAGGAATAGATAAGGCAAGTGAGAAGGATATAAGAAAGCATGTGCATACAAGCGTAACAGAACATGTGCCAATACATCCACTACTTTGTGAACAATAAAAGTATCCCATATCATCAGGGTCGAACGTACTCTAGATTTGATGGACTTGTTTTGACCCTCAAATTCTTGAGTCGGCCTTATACTCTGGAGGAAACCAGAAAACCCTCCAGCCGAGTTCAAGAATAAGCCTGTGGAAAGTTACTTCTTCAAAAGCAAAAGTATCTCATATCATATCTTCTCCATTTCCTTCTCCTTATCCTTGGTGATGTTTACGACACAAGAAGAAGGAGAATAATCAACCGGAAGCCGAAGTCGAACCTCCGATCCAGGTTGCTTACTTGGAAGTCTGATTGCTTACCTTGTCTGTTACCTCCTTCGGCAAATCTCCTAGCTCAGTGACTTGGGGGACTCCTACTATAGGGTTTGTATCACACTTGACTAAGCCCGAAACTACAAGTAAGCTTCAAGTGAAATTGATACATTACCTTGTGCATCTTCATCGGTTAATGATACCACCCCTGGATGGAGGAAAAGTACTTCCAGAGAAGATGCCACATCAACATATGAGACAGATAAGGCAAGTGAAAATGAAACCACACTTCAGTACTTAGAAGTTTCATGATTACTCAATAGCTTAGATCTTGCAAGTCCTCAACCGATGAGCTTCCCTTACTTGGGAACTTAGGGGAGCACTATTTTTACCATACTTGACCAATCCCGAAACTACTGAGCACCAATCAACGTTATACTGTCAAGGACCCAAAAGAGTTTCCCTCCAACCAGGAGGCCAATCACAGTGCGACACGTGTCGACATCAGAAGCCAATCATAGCACGACACGTGTCAACATCAGAAGCCAATCACAACACAACACGTGTCAATGTCAAAATGAAATTAGAAACTTTCTTCTATAAATAGAGATCATTCTCTCACAATATTTCCTAATGTCATTTGTACTAAATCATTCACTAGTACTTGTGTAAACCCTTCACAATTAATAAGAACTCCTCTACTCCGTGGACATAGCCAATCTGCGTAAACGACGTACATCTTGTGTTTGCTTCCCTGTCCCTATCCATTTACTTACTTATCCACACTAGTGACCGGAACAATCTAGCGAAGGTCACAAACTTAACACTTTCTGTTGTACCAAAGTCCTCGCTGATTTTGTGCATCAACATATTTAAATATAACATATTAAAACATTTTACACTCGTTATTGAATCTGTAAAACGAAAAATTATTTTGCAAAACGTTACCAACACAAACCCTTATTTTTCTAAGTGCTACTATCATTCTAGGCGTTGTCTTTTATTTTTTTAATTACTCATTCCAACTAATGTTGCCATGGTGGTTGTTTGATACGAACCCCAAGGTCTGGAGACAATGAAGTATGCATGTCACTTACTTCCTACATTTACCCAAACAAAATTTAATAGAATACATCACTCTTCTGTACTTAGTGGAAAAGAAAAATCATCCCTTTGTAACAAGGCATCAGTAACTACACACAAGTGAATTTTGTGGAATTCTTTTTGGAGGAGGATGTGATAGAAACCTGCTCCAAGAAATCGAAATCATGACAATTACTATATTCAATTCATAATTTAATGCACCATAAAAAACACAACTTATGGATGAGTGATTCAATTTCAGTAGTAAGAATTAGGGTCGATGGAGAGGGTGGTGGCACAGTAGTAAACTGAAAACCCTATCAATTATATTCAAGTAAAAGATTAGTATGATAAGGAAATAGGTAATTAATCAAGGATGTAACTAGTTACCAATATTATACTCTTTTTTGACAAGTGAGAAAAATAATCGTATTAAATGCATTTAAATTAGAGGGAGAAGTAGGAATTCGGATATAGATGGTGAAATACACTAGACAACTTGACTAAACCCAAGTCTATGTTACTATTTTTATGCTCAAGGATTGGATTTGAAAACCTTTGCTAGCTGCAAGCATAAGATTGGAGATCGTTAAAGATGGAGGAGGATGGTGGGCTTGGAAATGAGAGTAATGTGGGAGGAAGACATAATAAAATCACCATGTATGGCAGACAAGGTTGGTGAGAGATTAGAAGGGATTATCTAGGAGGGATGTAGAGGGAATTATGTTAGGAGTATTAAGATCCTATGGCTGTGAATTAGACATGTGTCAAGAGATTAAAGAGTTGGTTAAAGTTTGTTATAGTGTAGCTTAGTGTGTAAGCTACAAATGCAAACTATATGAGCTTTGTAACAATCATTTTGTAACTAACAAGAAAGATAATACATTTTATGAAATTCTCTTCTCTTTCTAAACTCTCGATCTTCTTTTCTTCTCTTTCTCTCTCTCTGCATAACTATCTTCAGTAACATTCTTCAGTAGTTTAAATGGTATCAGAGCCTAAACAAGCATAGCAGCTTGGCGGTCTTTCGATCTTGGTTTCATTTGCTTCCGCTTCTACAATCTCTTCTATCCGATCTTGTCTCTGTGGATTTGTGATCTTTTCTGATAAATTGGGGTATTTCATCTGTATTATTTCGTCTGATTTCGTCTTCTCAAAAGTGTGCCCACCAAAAGTGTTTGTGGTTAGTTCTCTGTCAAGATTCCTATGTAATTGACAACAATGGTGACCGCTGCTCAATTACAGATTCTACAATCTTCGATTATGTCTTTAATTCCATCAGTCTCAAGCTCGGTAAATGTGAAATTAGATGAAACAAATTACTTGGCTTGGCATTTTCAGACGGAGTTGCTTCTTGAAGAACATAGCTTAATTGGTTTTGTTGATGGTTCGATACCTTGTCCTGCTCAGTTCTGTCATGACTCTTCTGGTGATTCGGCTACAAGGGTTCAATCTGATGACTATAAGGTGGGGAAAATGCAAGATAAAGCATTAATGCAATTGATCACTGCAACATTGTCTTCGGTTGCGATATCCTGTGCCATTGGGAGTACTAGCTCCAAAGAATTGTGGAGCCGTCTTCGAGAACAATTCTTTACAGTTACAAGAACAAGTATATTTCAACTCAAATCCGAGTTGCAAACCATAAAGAAAGGTAGTGATTCTATCACTGTGTATTTGCAGAAAATAAAGAAGCTCGGGATTTGTTGTCTGCTGCTAGTGTCTTTTTTTATGATGATGATATAGTGATTCTTACACTAAATGGTCTGCCTGTTGAGTTCAACACCATAAGATCTGTGATTAGGGGTCGTGAAACTATGATATCATTGAAAGATCTTCGGTCTCAATTGCTTGCTGAAGAAGTTCTGGTTGACACTATTCCTTCATCACCGGTGTTATCTGCACTAATGGCACAAACCAATGGCTTGCCATCCAAGAATCAATCTTTTTCCGGTTCTGGTGGAAATTATGTTACTTCTAATTCCAATGCATATAAGTCCTTTAATCAAAATGGTAAAGGCAGAAATCGGTATGGAAACAACTTCAATCCGAAATATGGGACTAGCAAGAATTTTCATTCAAGTTCGGCACCTGGCATTCTTGGTACATCACCACCAAGAACACATAACTATGCTTTCAGGCTCAAATTTGTCAAATTTGTGGGAAAATAATCATTTGGCATCTTCATGTTGATTCAGAAATACCAATGTCTCGTAAGGCTGTCAAATTTGTGGTAAGCATAATCATCTTGCTGACACCTACCAATATCGAAATACAAGTGGTGCATCTGGTTGTCATGTATGTGGGAATCCATATCATAGTTCCGAAACATGTTTTTATAAGAATGGAACCTCCCCAATGAGTGATATGCATGTTGGAACAACCAATGGTCCTTACTCTTCATTCTCAGCACCATCAGCACCATCTCAGCAACAAGTTTGGCTTACTAATTCTGGTGCAAATAATCATATGACCTCTGAAATGCGAAATCTTTCATTGTCCACTCCATATCCTTTAAATGAGATCATTTAAACAGCTAATGGTGAAGGTTTAGCTATCTCCCATATTGGTTCTAGTCTTCTCCGAACTCCAATGCAGCCTATTAGGCTTAATTCTATTCTATATGTGCCAAAACTGTCTCAAAATTTGTTATCTGTGCATAAGATCTGTTTGGATAATAACTGTTGGTTAATTTTCGATGCTTTTTCATTTTGGATTCAGGACAAAACCACAGGGAGGATACTCTACAAAGGGTTGTGTCATAATGGATTGTATCCTATCCTCTCACCACGGTCTTATCCTACTATCAACAAAGGAAAAATTGCAGCTTTTTTGGGCAAACAAGTTACAGTCAGCATTTGGCATAAACGACTAGGTTATCCATCTAATACCATTGTTTCTCAAATTTTAACTTCCTCTCATGTTTCTTGTGTTGCTGATCAAGATCCTTCTATGTGTCAACCATGTTTAGAGGGCAAATTCAGTAAACTACCCTTTTCTTGCTCAGGAGACAAATTTGTACAAACCTTTGATATTGTCCACAGTGATGTATGGGGTCATGCCCCTTGTGTTTCTCCAGAAGGATTCAAATATTATGTCACATTCATTGATCATTGTACAAAATTTTGCTGGATTTTTCCCATATGCAATAAAAGTGATGTTTCTGGTATATTTGTTTCCCTTTACAATTTTATCTTCAATCAGTTTCAAACTTCCATTAAAACTCTCCAAAGTGATGGTGGTGGTGAATATATAGGTAAAGTATTTCAAAAGTTTCTTTATGATAAAGGAATAAAGCATCAATTGTCCTGCCCTCACACACCTGAATAGAATGGGATAGCCGAAAGAAAACATAGACATATCATTGAAACATCCATCACTTTATTACAATCTGCTTCTTTACCATCTTTGTTTTGGTCTTTTGCTTGTCAAACCTCCGTATATTTGATTAATAGGATGCCATCTCCTGCACTGGGAAATAAGTCTCCATTTCAGTTGTTGTACAACTCTATACCTGCAATCCAACATCTGAAAGTGTTTGGGTGTTCCTGTTGCCCTTGGTTGAGGCCATACACTAGTACCAAATTAGATCCCAAAACAACAAAATGTGTATTTTTTGGGTATGCATCAAAGTATAAAGGTTTTCTCAGTTATGATGTTTCTAAAAACAAAATGTATGTTTCTAGACATGTCTTATTTGATGAGACAGAGTTTCCTTATCATTCTCTGGTGTCTAAATCTTACCCTAATTCTTTTTCACCACTACCATCACATATACTAATCCCAAATCCAGTTCCAGATCAATGTAATGTTCTTGTGTTTCCACAGTCACCTTAACACTCGACTTTGAGTTCATCATCAAGTTCTGTACCATTAGATTCAGATTCTATATCTAGTGTCATGCCAAATACTAGCCTACATCACTTTTCAGTAGATTCTCCTACAGTCCCAGGTACAGTTGCAAGCTCCAGTACTAATGGTTCTTCTGATGGTCAATTCATTGTTTCATCAACAACACAGCCCTTATCCTTTACACTCCCTATGGTACATGAATTCCAAACTAACCAACTGGAAGTGGTTCTCTCTATTCCTCCAGTTAATTTACATCCAATGCAGACATGGTCAAAGAGTGGGATTGTTAAGAAAATTGCCCTACTGGCTACTGTTCATGAAAATGAAGGTGTGGATTTGAATAAAGTGGAACCTGCAACATATAAATCTGCATTGAAATATCCAGTTTGGTATGATGCTATGAAGGATGAAATATCCACTCTCCATAATCAAGGTACATGGTCCTTGGTTCCATTGCCCAAACACAAGAACTTAGTTGGGTGTAAATGGGTGTATAAGATCAAAAAGAATGATGATGGTTCAATTGGGAAATATAAGGCACGGCTGGTGGCAAAAGGTTTTAGTCAAGAAGAGGGCATCGATTATAGAGAGACCTTTAGTCCTGTTGTTAAACCAACAACAGTGAGACTAGTCCTGGCTTTATCAGCACATTTTGGCTGGACTTTGAGACAATTGGATGTGAAAAATGCCTTCCTCCATAGCATATTGCAAGAAAAGGTCTATACGACACAACCACCTGGGTTTGTTGATCCAAAGCTTGAAGATTATGTTTACAGGTTGCATAAATCACTCTACAGTTTAAAACAGGCACCACGGGCCTGGAATGAGTGGTTCACGACTTTTCTACCATCTTTGGGGTTCAAGTCTACATATGCAGATTCATCCTTGTTTGTGAAAACTGTTGATAATTCTGTGGTGATCTTGCTTTTATATGTGGATGACATAATCATAACAAGGAGTGCTACGCAAACTATCACTACAGTTATTCAATCCCTTGCTAAGGAGTGTGAAATAAAAGATTTGGGACCCCTTCACTACTTTCTGAGGATTCAAATTGTGCAGAATAAGGATGGCCTGTTTCTTTCCCAAGATAAGTATGTTACTAATCTTTTAACTAAGTCAAACATGCTACTTTCCAAACCTTGTGCTACTCCATGTTTTCCATACAATAGATTGCTCACAAATGATGGAAAGTCGTACAATAATCTTCATTGTACAGGAGCTTGGTTGGTGCCCTACAATACTTGACATTTACTAGACTGGATATTGCTTTTGCAGTGCATCAGGTCTGTCATTTTATGCAAAGACCAATGGAATCCCATTTTGTGGCTGTAAAATGAATCCTCCGGTACCTAAAGGCTACTCGAGACTGTGGTATTCAATATGTCAAAGGCTCTCTTGATATAACTACATATAGTGATATAGATTAGGCTGGAGACCCTAATGATCGATGGTCAACTACTGGAATGGTGGTGTTCTTGGGTTCTAATCCTATTTCCTGGATGTCCAAGAAACAAAACACTGTCTGTAGATCATCAACGAATGCTGAATATTGGGCATTGTCTACTACGGTTGCTGAACTGGATTGGATCAAGTCTCTGCTACATTTTCTACAAATTCCAATTACTGAAAAACCCTAATCTTTTGTGACAATCTGTCTGCGATAGCTTTGACTTGCAACCCTATTCAACATCAACGAACAAAACATATTGAGGTTGATGTCCCTTTTGTTCGCGAAAGGGTGGCAACACAACAACTACAGGTGTACTTTGTGTCTTCAACTGAGCAGTTCGCGGATATCCTTACCAAAGGGCTTTCTGCACCTATTTTTCGGACTCATTGTGCCAATCTCAGGCTCAATTTCTCTGCTCCTGAGCTTGAGGGGGGATGTTAGGAGTATTAAGATCCTATGGCTGTGAATTAGACATGTGTCAAGAGATTAAAGAGTTAGTTAAAGTTTGTTATAGTGTAGCTTAGAGTGTAAGCTACAAATGCAAACTATATAAGCTTTGTAACAATCATTTTGTAACTAACAAGAAAGATAATACATTTTCTGAAATTCTCTTCTCTCTAAACTCTCGATCTTCTTTTCTTCTCTTTCTCTCTCTCTGCATAACTATCTTCAGTAACATTCTTCAGTAGTTTACAAATTAGACGGTAAACTATGGGAGACTTTGGATGCAGTCCTTAGTTATGAATATTCTTTGATTGAAATCTTGTTGGTTTTTAATTTTTGATCGAGGTACCTGAAATTAATGTGATAATTTATTTCTATGTACGTTACTATATTTTTTAAATTAAAATTAGAAATTATAGTTGTTTATATAAATGAGATTTTAAATAAAAAACCATAATTTGTGGGATTAAAAATATTAAAATATAAATATACTATAGTGTGTGTCTATATATATAAACATGGGTACATTCATCAAAATTAACCAAAAAAATTATTGTATCAAAACATGGGTACATTCTTGAAAATCACCAAAAAAAAAAAAAGATAATAGGCTTAATAACATTAGTAAATTTCTTCGATTAAACTTGACATGGAGACATTTTAAAATCAAAGAAAAAAGAATGTACCCATATAAGTTTAAAAATGGAATAGAAAAAAAATTGAATCCATTTTATATAAAAAAAAGGTACATTTTACATATTACAAATTGGTATATTTAAGAATGAGTACACTTTAAGATTAAAAAGTTTTACATGAATGGGTACATATAATTAGCATGGGTACATTTAGCAAAATAAAAAGTACAAATAAAAAAAATATATGGGTACAAATACAAATAAACTTTAAAAAATATGGGCACAAAAAGAAATTAATATATGGGTACAAATTAAAACTGAAAATAAAATTGGTACAAATTAAAAAAAAATTACAAATTAAAAACTAAAACTAAAAATATATGATAAAAAATTTAGTCATAAATATAAATATACTAATTGTATTTTTAACATTAAATGAATATATTTAGAAATAAAAAAAAATATATTTTATTATTAAAATAATTAATGATGTTATTAATACCCAATGACATTGATCAAAAATTGAAAAGGAATAGGATTTTAATCAATAGAGTAGCAAAATGAAAGATGAGAACTTAATTGCTCCGTAAAATAATTAACGTGGGATTAGGGTTTGCGAGGTGTACAATGTGCAAGCAAACAAAAACCCCTTTGTGGGTCTCTAGCTAGCTCACTCAGATATCATAAGGTCAATGCCTCAATATTTTTCAATATTATCTTATCACACACTCATAATTTCAGAATCTCACGAGAATTTGGAAAATCCAGAGACAAAATATTTTGTTTTTATTACTATTACATATATTATGTGCTTCCAATATGTAGAAAATTTAAGCTAATAAGTACAAACCCTATATTAGTTTATATATATGCATATATATATTCTATTGACTACTGTACTGTAAAAAATACAAAAAGGTATATAAAAAATTACAAAAATAGGGAGAGAAGAGAACCAAGGAGCGAAGAGGGTGGGGGAAAAGGAATCAGGAAGAGGGTGTCTTTCTCTCTCTAATATTTTTAATCCCGTCGTCTCCGGAGCAGGGAAACCCAAAGGGACCACAGTTTTTGGTGCATTTGATGGGTTTTGACTAGTGAGGGAGAGAGAGGAGAGAGAGCGAGGGACCTTGTGCTCTTTCTTTTCTCCTTCTTCTTCTAGTGTCATTTTCCAAGATATACTCTCGAGAATAACCAAACCCAAATCCTATAACTTATGACTTTCTCTCTTTCTTTCTATTTTTTCTTTCCATGACTTCTCTCTCTCTCTCTCTCTCTCTCTCTCTCTCTCTCTCTCTCTCTCTCTCTCGAGCATGTCTGTTCCAGAAGATTGCTGTCTTTGTTTGCTTTAGCTCGGTAACCCTTTTAACTTGTTCCTGCACTCAATAATTTGGTCTTCAAAGCACACACACACAACCCTTCAAGCCTTCTTCTTTGTTCTTCTTTAATTGATAGCTAGCTTTCCACATATTCTTTGTAAAAAAAAAAAAAGAAAAAGAAAAAAAGAACCAAACCTCCCCCAAATATCTTGAAGCTCAAAAGAAATTACCTCTACCTTTTTCTTTAATTATTTTCCTCAACTTTCTTCACTCACGAAGAAAAGAGAGGCTAGCTAGTATTTGGTTTAGTAAAGTAGTGAATCAGAAAATGCCCTTGGAAGGGATTTTCATAGAACCCTCTACAACCAGAACTACTAGTTCTCAAATTCCTGATCTTTCTCTTCATATTAGTCCTCCCAACACTACTTCCTCTAATTCATCATCAATTTTCAATAGTACGACCACTAATGAACCCCAAAATCCCACTACCCAAGCTCACACTGAGCTATCCCTAGGGCGATGCTTCACCGGCGGAGCTCACGAACAAGAACCCCCACAAAACCCATATCAACGACAAAGTTTTCATCTTCACAGTTCCAACAGTCATTTAAGCCACTTAAATCATGGCGTTTCGCTGCTTGATGTCTCATCATCGGAGGGTTTAAGGCCGATTAAAGGGATTCCGGTTTATCATCAGAACCGTTCATTCCCTTTCTTGCCTATGGACAATATTATCACAAGAGATCATCACAAGGATTCCAAGATGTGCTTTTACCCAAGACCTCCACCACCTTCCTTTAACCATCCTTCTTTTCCTTCAGCTGCCTCCCATAACACCCAGTCTACACCTTATTTCGGAGGAGGAGGAGCCACCGGCTTGGAGCCCATGTCAAGATTTAACGGGTTCTCATCAGTGGATGCGTTTAAATCAAACAACCAACTGCACCACCACCACCATCTTCATCATCACAATCAGTATGGAATTGGAGGAGTTGCACCTATTTCTGAAGGTTCTCATCATGGGATTATGAGATCGAGATTCTTGCCAAAGCTACCGACAAAGCGGAGTATGAGAGCTCCGAGGATGCGATGGACAAGCACTCTCCATGGTAGATTTGTTCATGCTGTTGAGCATCTTGGTGGCCATGAAAGTAATCAATTATTCAAACCCCTC
This sequence comes from Malus domestica, assembly GCF_042453785.1. Lineage (NCBI taxonomy): Eukaryota > Viridiplantae > Streptophyta > Magnoliopsida > Rosales > Rosaceae > Malus > Malus domestica. The sequence continues at coordinate 32,751,038 of NC_091669.1, read as the reverse complement.
TTTTTTACTTCATTTCTTAATATATATTTGGAAAGAAAAAAAAAGTAATTCCCTTTTAATTCCTTCATTTCTTGTTCTTAATTTTCTTCTTTTTCTGGCTTAAATTTTTGTTATGATTTTAAGGAGCTACTCCAAAGTCAGTTCTTGAGCTCATGAATGTCAAGGATCTCACTCTAGCTCATGTCAAGAGCCATTTACAGGTAGCAAGCTACTCTCTCTCTCTCTCTCTCTCTCTCTCTCTCTCTCTCTCTCTCTCTCTCTCTCTCTCTCTCTCATGTGGTACAGTTACCAATGCGGAGCTGTGAATGAACGAATGAAAGAGTAGTAAGCTATAATATTTGTATTGAGTTTGTCTGAAACTTCTGGACTACTACAGTACTGTCTTCCCCTCTCTCTGTCTGCTTTATTGCAGAGTAAATTTAAAAAACAAATGCATGTCATAAAACAGACAAAAGTAGTCATCATTTCTCAATAATGAAGTATTGTTCATATAATTATTTCCTTATCCAACATCAACCTCGTGATTAATGTGTCGTCCTTCCATTTTTATTAATTCATACATGAAAACCAAGACAGTCCCAGAAGCCCGCGGAGAGAGAAACCTAGCTACAAATTAAGAGATCTGAATTATATTAACTAAGTGATTAATTAATGGGAAGGGGAATAGTTTTATGATTTTTATGTGAGTTTTTATGTAGACATTGAATTTATAATTATTATTAATTAAATGGCCGATGACTTTTGCAGATGTATCGAACTGTTAAGACCACTGACAAGCCTGCAGCTTCTTCAGGTAATTCGTATTGCTAGCCCCTTACCTCTTTTTATGAGTTTTTGCTCCTTTAACAGCCTTAACTAGTTAACTTTTTCTTACTTATTACCCTTCACTTCACATTAATTTTTTACCGCACAAATTTATAAATCTTTGCTTTCCTTTCCTCCTGTTATTTATTTTCCTTCTAATTGTACTAAACCCTGTCTTAGATAGATAGAGCTATATATATATATATATATATATACACGTATATGTATATGTATATGTATATGTGTGTGTGTATATATATATATGTATATGTAGTCAACATTTGACCATAAAACCTAGTTAGCTAATACATATATGCACTCACATGCATCCCATGCTTCCATTCCATGCATACATCATGTCATCGTGTCATGATACACATAATATTATTGTACCATATGCAAATAATACAATGTACATTGTACATATAGCTTAAATAGAAATAATTAATACGGGTGTAACTTGATTAATTTTGATTTGTTTTCCCTTGAAATTAAGGGCAATCGGATGGATCTGGCGAGGACGACATTCTCTCTCCGATTAGCAGCGCAACGGATCATCATGGACTACACAATACTCAACAGTTTCCGGAGCAACGAGGACTGTGTGATCAGTCTGTGAGACCAGACGTGGACTGCACTTCCAGTACCACTCTTTGGAGTAACTCTTCAAGGTAGAGTCCTCATCACTCTCTCTTTCTCTCTCTAATGTTATATATACGATGCTATATGTATATATATGCCTGAACTTTTTTTTTTTTTTTTGTGTGTGTGGGTGAACTTAAATTATAAGCGTACTATAGGTGATTCCTTTCTTTGCTTTTGCATGGTACCTTATGTAGCTTAATGCAAAACCACGTCCACCATTTTTTTAAAGAATAAAAGGGCTCCCTGTGGGCTGTGGCCAAGCAGCTTTTGCTTTATTTTCTGTTGGTTAATTTCCTCTTTCTTTGTCTTTTCTCTTCTGCAAGATTTTCTTTGGTTGATTAAGAATTCTTATTAAAATATAGCTAAGACTCGCACTGACAAAAATCAAAGTAAGAATAAAACAATATATTCCATTATACAAAATTACAAATAAATTAAAGAAACAATTTTAGATCAATATTCTTTCCTTTAAAAAAAATTCCAGCTCAAATAATCAGATTTGTGGCATCAGCTTTGATGGGTTTTAAAGAAAAAGCAGCAAACACAATCAGAATCGTTAGCGAAGATAACAGAAAGCAAATACAGTTACACTTTTTCTTTTTTCTTGAGAATTATTAATTTAACTTAGAGCTGTTTCCTTATGTTACTGATATTATAATCTGGTTCTTATTCTCTCCACAAGGACATTACAATATATGACCAAAAATGTCATTCCCTCTTGCTCTTGCTCCCCACCTTTTTCCAAAGTTCGAATAACTATATGTATTTTATAAACTGTACTCCACCCTTGACATATCATCTCAAATGTCTTTTGGCTTCTCTTTAACTAAAACAAAAAGATAAAGTCTTATTTTTGTATTTCGTTTTATTAGTTTATTTCTTTGAATAAACTAAATTTAAGAAAATCTCAGAGCAACAAACACTTGAGGGAAGTGTTCCTTAATTATGCGCACTTATACCGACGTATCATATACCCAATAGTAGGAACTTGAGTCCTGCTAGTTACCCATACGGCTGTTGGGATGATCTAACCAGGTGCCATATTCGGAGGAAAATAACCAATACATGCAGGAATGTGAATTTTGTGGAGAGGAAGTATGCGAATGGCGATCACAACTAATAACAGAGAGATATGCTCCAATGCCACTCTTGGCATGTGGATCGACTAGTCGTGTAGCCTCGGCATCATGGCTATTAGGTTAGGGAGCTAACTGTAACTTCTATCCCACCAGCTATAGCTACATATACAGGAGAATTACTTGTGGATATGCTACTAAACATGCTCACTAGTTAACTCAACTCGTTCAACAATAGTAAAGTTAGTTGCAAATAGAAGATCAGTTGGATGAATTGACAAGGGTTTATGTATAATTTATAGAGGATTTAGATGAGTCAATTGTAAAGTTAGATACGTTAAATTGAATTTTGTAATCCTCGCCATGAGTGAGGAGAATAAATCTTTCCTAAGCTTTGATACCATGGTGACTAGAAGATTTGGAGAATGAAAGCAAGCCGATTGAGAAAACCTCTGAAAGAATTGAAAGCTCTATATTTGGTATCTGATAAGAATGATTAATGGTAGTGATCAGTACATCAATGAGTAAGTATATACCCAGATAGTAAAGCAACCAACTCTTATTAATCAAGAGAGTTAATGAACTTTCGACAAAATAAAAAAAGAGAGAGTTAATGAACTAATGCTTAACTAGTTATAACAAAATAGTAATTAACAACTAACTATACGTGCAACACGCGTACTCTCTCAGCACTTAAGTTATCAGAAGACCGAAAAATGGCGGGGTATGTGCACTGATTGAAGAAATCCTGAAACTCATTTAAGCTAGAAGAGATCATCTCTTGTGTCACGTCAAGCATGTACGTCATTCTTCTTGTGCCTCATCATGCCCGATTTTGCCTAGTTTTGGGAGAATCCTGGTTGTGGCCCCAGGAATACCCCAATTGAATGCAACATTATTCTGTCTTGTGCTTTACTCATATGGTAGCTTAATTGGGCTTAGCTAGATACTAAAGTAAAGACTAATAAGGCATTTTATTTAGAAAGTTGATGAATGTAAATAAAATTATAAAATGCATAATTTTAGTTCGATATACATTATTATTTCATTCTCTGAATCTTTTGGAGCGTTTGCTAGTTATCATAGCTAAGTTCACCAAGTTCATCTTTTAGAGTTCTATTGTATAGTCTATTTTGGAGTATTTGGAATTTACAATAGGTTTATGTGATGTTTCTTATGTTACCCTAGGCTAAACTGTGCACCCATCACTAGTTTAATCCGTCCTTACCTTCCTATGTTTGGTAGAGCTTGACTATTTGGGATTTAGGGTTTGAATTTTGCTAGCTTGTGAGATTGGAGTGTGTTGAGAATTCTCCTTTATGAATTGTGCTTAGAGTAGGTAATTATTTGAGAATTCAGGAGACATTATTTTCTTTTCAATTTGTAATAATGTTCTTCTTTTGTGATATTTGAGTTAGGGTTTTCAGTTGTTGAACATGAATATTCTAACAGTGACTATTCAAGCAATGACCGAAAGGAATGGTCCGTACTTGATAAGGATCGCCATGAACCTTTGGAGCGAATGGTTGATAAAGGCTGAGTGTGAAATAGTGGGCCGTGCTTTATATAAGAACTACCAATAAATGTGCTTTTCTGCAGCTGATGATTGTGAAAATTGTGTTACAAGACAACCACATTTGTGCTAATTATTTGACACGCCATGAGCAGTTCAACAGGTACATCTAATACGGTGTCAGTTTACTCTGAAAATGGCTGGTGGAGGCATAGCGAACCCAAAACTTAGCCTAACGAGTAGCCTAACGAGTAGCCCTTTTTACTGGAGACCTTCTCCTCAACTTTACGGAAGGTTTAGTTTTAGTTGCCATAAAAGACTAAAAGATTCCACCCATGATATAACGGGACAATCTGTTATATTTTGATCTTTTGTGCTATATATATCACTTGAAATTTGATTTGAATTTGGTGCTAAAGTTGTTTTTCTCCATGAAATTAATCTCAGTATTAGAGAGGCGTTTCCACATGCTAATTCTCATGACATGGGCGGGCAAATACCAGCAGTATCATCCCAACTACAGAAAATGTCTGGTCATAAAATTCAGGTACTAAATCAATGTTTTCAATTTTCATAATCATTCAACCAACTTCCTGTATAGAGAACATCCACCGTACGAGCATTCGTGCAAGAGCATGCATAGTAGCCCATTAGGACCTATAAAATTTAAAAGTTGAGATGATTTTCATTTAGAATGACGAAGCTCATTTTTCCTTCTTGCTAGCAAATCTCAGTCTAACGTAGACAAAGTACATAAAAAGAAAAGTTTATGCATACCGACCACACACAAACGGTTAGGAATTTCATATTAGACAACCAAAAAGAAAGTGAGATGTGAGCCCATTTCTTGCCTCTAGACCAAAACAAAGCATAAACTCAAACCCACATTCCACACATATGTACACTCTAAAAGCTGTTGAGAATTAGTCCCACATTAATGGGAGGAGGAACCTTGCATGGGCTTTTAAGAGGTTAGGCTACTCCCCATATTGTCAATTGATTTTATGGTAGAACCTCAACTTTCTTCATGGTATCAGAGTAGGTTGTCCCACATGTAAAGTCAAACAGCCACATGTGCTCCACATCACCCTGTTGTGTTGTCCACATGTTAGGCTCAAAAATTCACCACATGTGAGAGGACGTGTTGAGAATGAGTCTCACATTGATAGGAGTGTATGGGCTTATAAGAGATTGGGCTACTTCCTATATTGCTAATTAGTTTTATAGTGAAACCTCAACTTTCTTCAAAAGCTAACACAAAAAATTGTATATCCCCTCTCTCCCATGCAATCTTCATTTACTCAGTACCAAATGGCCACCATCGCCACTGTGCGTCCCTTGCCTGAGGTCACTAAGGCCTCCATTTGCCCGACATAGCCACCTTCCACTTTCTGTTTTATACTCATTAGAATCGAAAGCAATTATCTGGGCCTTATAGTAGTTGTTTGTGTATTTGTCATCATATGATCTAGTCTGATGAGAGAGAAACATAAAGACTCATGAGGTCGTCCCATCAAAACTTTTCTCCCGCATGAAGCATCTCTTCACATGCACACCACTGCATTTAATGCATTTATTTTGGTATAACATACTCATGGATGTCTTACAGGAATGTGATTCAGACAACCTGAAGAGCTATTTGGGATCTAATTTTGATACCAGAAATCCAAGCTTAGAATTCACGTTAGGCAGACCGGACTGGAATGGCAAAGCACATGACTGATTCAGTTTCCATCTTTTCATTGTTTACCTACTCTCTTGGAATCAAAATGTTAGAAGAGGTTAGTTAAGTTATTTGAGTAGATTGAAATTGTTTTAGGATTGCTATGATGAGCGGCTATATTATATGTAGTTGCTTAAGTTTCACTAGTCCTTTAACTGGGAGTAATCACATAACAATGGTGGTTTGTTTCACCTCCTCAATTCGATTATGGCTATGTATATCCCAGCCATCCATGTCAGCCGGAACCTTGGAATTTTCCTGGTGAATTACAGCTTTGGTTTCGTGCAAAAATCAGTGTAAGTTAGACGGAAATTCGTGATTTTTGTGTTTGATAAAATGAGAGTTTATAACATCATACTTGTAACAGTTGGCAGTGGGTTTTTTTCTGTACCAGAAATGAACAGAGCTTGTATTTCATTAGTTTGACATCGTCTTTGTTGTCGCCCAAGTACTTGTTGTATCCGACCATAGTTGGCTGGGTTACTGATAAAGTAACGATTAAAACTCTGCTATAACTAATTAGCTATGGTGTTTGTCCTTTCCAACTCCAAAATTTTCTTAATCCGAGGATTTATTTATTTGATTATATCTTCCCTTCCCCATGCAGTTTTGCACAGTTTATTTGTAATGAAAAATTCAACAACAGATACAATATATCAAAATATAAGCACTAAATGAAATTGCATATAAAATCACAAATCACTGACTTGTTCTTTGAAGATAGAGGCTTGCAAAAGCAATCTCCTAAGACAGAAATTCATCCCTACACCAGTGCAGCAGTTCAATGGACATCTATATTGTAGGATACAACTATCTAACCCAAGTTCTTGCACTCGAACTTGGATTCTTGGCGAATTGGTTGTGGTGTTTCTCTGTGAAGTATGAAAATGAAGCAATGGAATTGTTGTTTTGGTTTTTGATCTGACAGCCATATTTATAATGGCGTAATGGAGCAGTTAAAGTCGTTCATGTTTATCTTTAAGAATGGTTGTAACTGTTCACGTGATCAGCTTTATCCTTTCGGAAAAAACTGAATGCAAAAATCATTAACATAAAAATGATACTTGTGTTTTTCATCCATCCGAGCCCAAGAGGCCCAAGGCCCTTTTTTGACATTTAATATATACACCCAAACCCTCCATGTCTAAGGCCCAAGGTCCTGGCTTTGGCCCAATTCTTTTCAAACTATAAGTGAGTGAACTCACTTATAAGGGTGACTTTCAATAAGGTTTTGGCAATGTGGGACTGGGAGTCCCCCACAAGTTCCAACAATACCCCACATTTGAATAGAAAATAAGATACTGACTAAATTAGTAACGTCCGTCCAAGAGAACTTACATAGGATATGCATTGGGATAGGTGTCTTTTGGACTTGAACCTTCTCTAGTGAGTACTTATCAGATTTACATGATGAAGCAGTGAATTTAATATCTTGAACTGATCATTCTTGGTAGTAAATCGAAACAATAAGTATCACACATATCAGATCGTGACACACTTCAATTCATACGGTTGTGTTCATTTTGGTCCTAAACATATCCTGATTTCATGAGACCTTTAGAGAATTGTAGCTATACCAATTCTCAAATATGCGATCCCACATCATCTCGTATAGGTAATGCTAATAAAGAATATCCCGTTCTATTCACCTTAACCATAAGATATTAGCATTATTAAGAATAATGATTCACCCTCTTCGTCTTACGGGAAACACACTGTTTTTCATCATAGGAATGAGTAAGGATTGTGTGTTTCTTACTTTCAATTTTCCACAACTAGTTTGCCTATTGAAACTAGACCATGGGATCTCCAATTAGCTAGGTTAGATTTCCATCAAGTTATAACTCATTGAGTTGGCTTTAAACCCATTCCCCTCGATGTAAATGCCACTTGATCCTTGGATAGGCCTTTTGTCAAAGGATCGGCAATATTCTCCTTAGATTTAATATAGTCAATGGATATAGTTCCATTCTTGAGTAATTGTCTAATGGTTCTATGTCGTTGTCTTATATGTCTCGACTTCCCATTATATTCAGCGTTTTTGGCTCGACCTTGTGCAACCATGCTGTCACAATGTATACATATTGCAGTCACAGGCTTGGGCCATAATGGAATATCTTCCAAAAAATGTTTAAGCCATTCAACTTCATCAGCAGCTGTATCTAAGGCTATAAACTCTAATTCCATTGTCAAACGTGCTATACATGTTTGCTTACACGATTTCCATGACACAGCTACTCCACTAAGTGTAAATACATATCCGCATGTGGATTTACTGTTGGTGCTCCCAGAAATCCAATTTGCATCACTATATCCTTCTAATACTGGGGGTTATTGAGTGTAATGCAAACCATAGTTTATTGTATGCTTTAAGTATCTTAATACCCTTATTAAAGTATTCCAATGATCTCTTCCAGGATTACTTGAATACCTACTTAGTCGGCTTATTGAATAAGCAAGATCAGGTCTTGTACAATTCATAATGTACATCAAGCAACCTATAATTTGGGTATACTCCAATTGAGATATGCTATCTTCTTCATTTTTAGTAAGTTTATGAATGTGATCAAATGGAGTTACTGCAGGTTTACAATCATAATGTCCAAACCCTTATAGAACCTTTTCAACATAATGTGATTAAGTTAGGACATATCCATATGAATTCCTTAGAATTTGAACTCCAAGAATCACATCAACTATTCCCATATCTTCCATATCAAAGCTAGAATTTATCATTTTCTTTGTTGAGTTAATCACATCTTTATTTGTTCCCATTATAAGCATGTTATCAACATATAGACATAAAATAACATAAGCATTTTTCGTTTGCTTAACATAAATGCATTTATCACTTTCATTGATCACAAATCCATTTGTTATCATATTATGATTGAAGTTTTCATGTCATTGCTTACGCGCTTGTTTAAGTCCATATAATGACTTAATCAATTTGCAAACTTTCTTTTCTTGACCTTTGACAATGAAACCTTCAGGTTGTTCCATATATATTTCTTCATCAAATTCACCATTTAGAAATGCAGTCTTGACATCCATTTGATGTATCTCGAGATTGTACACAGACGTTATAGCTATTAATAACCTTATAGATGTTATTCTAGCTACGGGTGAATAAGTGTCAAAATAGTCAAGTCCTTCTTGTTTACGATACCCTTTGGCAACTAGATGAGCTTTATACTTGTCTATGGTACCATCCAATCTCAATTTCCTCTTAAAAATCCATTTGTGTCCTATTGGTTTATTTCCAAGAGGCAAATTAACCAATTCCCATGTATTATTTTGCATGATGGATTCCATTTCACTTTGAATAGCTTCTTTCCAATGAGGCGCTTCAGATGATTCTAATGCAGCCTTACAAGTTTGAGGCTCTTCTTCGGTTACAAAAGTGAGGAAATCATGACCAAAATCCTTTGCAATTTTGCTCTTTTACTCTTCCGTGGTTCCAAATCTTGGCTTTGAACTCTAGAAGTTGAAGCATGATTATCGTCATCATTTCTTGTAGTAACATCATGTACTCTTTTGTTCAAAACATATGACCTATCTTTATAAGGAAAAAATTCCTCAAAGAACTCAACTTCTGTAGATTCAAGTATTGTATTTACATGAATGTCTGCAATTTCATATTTATGAACCAAAAATCTATACGCCGAACTATTATTGGTGTGACTAGTAAATATACAATCCACTGTTTTTGGTCCAAGTTTTTGCCTCTTTGGAAGAGGCACTTGAACTTTCACAAGACAACCCCACACTTTCAAGGTTTTGTATGTAGGTAACCTACCTTTCCAGATTTCATAAGGAGATTGATTAGTCTTCTTATGTGGAACTCAGTTTAAAATCGTGTTTGCAGCAAGGACTGCCTCACCCCAGAAATTATGTGGTGCACCAGAACTGTTCAACATGGAATTAATCATATCCTTCAATGTACCATTTTTTTGTCCAGCCACTCCATTTTGTTGAGGAGTATATGGTGCTATCGTTTGATGTATTATTCCATGTGTTGAAAAAAAATTTGCAAAGTCATTAGATTCGTATTCACCACCTCTATCCAATACTAAGACTTTTATTCTTTTGTCTAGTTGATTTTCGACTTCGGCTTTAAACGTCTTAAACATATTTAAAGCTTCATCTTTACTATGAATCAAATAGACATAACAGTACTTGCTACAATCATCAATGAAAGAAATATAGTAGTTCTTTCCTCCACGAGTTGGTGTGGATTTGAAATCACAAAGATCACTATGGATTAAACCAAGTATTTCGTTGGATTTTTCCACTGATTTATATGAGTGTCTTGCATATTTACATTATGTGCATATCTGACATTTAGATACTTTGTTCATGGAACATTTGGGCAATAGGCCTAACTTAACCATTCTTTGAAGAGAACGAAAATTAACATGACCTAATCTTGCATGCCATACTGTAGAGAACTCAATCAAGTAAGCAGAAGAAGCACCAGGCTTGTTGTTATTATTAATAGCATCAGCAGAAAGTACATTCAGTTTGATGAACCCCTCAGCCAGGTAGCCCTTTCTCACATACACCTCACCCTTGGTGATTACAAACTTATCAGATTCAAAGACTATTTTGAAACCTTTGTTACTCATAAGCGAACCAGAAATCAAATTCTTGCGAATATTAGGAACATGCAGAACATTGGTGAGTGAAAGCTCTTTTCCAAAAGTGAGTTTCAGCGTCACTTTTCCCTTCCCTGCAACAACAGATGCAGTTGCATTTCCCATGTACAGATTTTCTCCACCATTAACAGATTGGTAAGTAACAAATAAATTTCGATCAGCACACACATGCTTTGTTGCTCCTCTATCAACCCACCGGTCATTGGAATTAGTCAATAAATTGACGTCAGACAAACTTGTCTTCTACAACGTTTGCTTGATTGGAATTCTTAGAATTCTGATCCTTCTTGTGGCGGCAATCCTTTGCCCTATGACCTGTCTTTCCATAAACCCAGCAACCTCCTTTGATTTTCTTGAAGGTTTTCCCTTTCACAGCAGTCAGTGCTTTCTTTGCAGCATCATCGCCTCTTTTTTTTTCTTTTTTTTCTGATAGTGCCTTGCCTTGTGTGAGTCACCTCATTCCACAACATTGGCTTTTGCCTCCAGTAATGAGACATCATGCTTCTCATTTTTGCGATGATCCTCCTCCACACGCAGTTTAAAAATCAACTAATCCATGCTTATGTCTTCAGTTAGACGCTTCAGATAAATCTTAAAATCCTTCAAATTCGAAGGCAGTTTCTCTTTAATAGAGCCAACCACAAAACCTTGTTTCAGATCAAGATTTTCCTCATCTAACTTATGAACAATCACTTGGAGTTCTTCAACTTGCTTGACAACGGACTTGGTGTCACTCATCTTGTAATTCGAGAATTTTCCAATCACAAACTTCTTGGAACTAGCCACTTCAGACTTATACTTCTTGTCCAAAGACTCCCACAGTTGTTTCGCTGTCTTATATGATGAATAAACATCATACAAAGAGTCATCTAAAGCATTTAGAATGTAGTTCCTGAATAGAAATTCACTATGAGTCCAGGCTTCTATAGCATGCAAAATTTTGGCAGGAATATCTCCCTCTTCTGGTGCTTTACGGGCCTCAGAAATAATGACATGACTCAAGTTTAGAGTTATTAAGTAGAACAACATCTTCTGTTGCCAACGTTTGAAATAAACTCCCTTGAATTTCTCAGGTTTCTCAACGTGTTGCTTAATGACACCAACATTTGATTGATCCATGGAATCTAAATTTTTTGTCTTAGATTGTTAGAACCAATCAAATGTCAAGTATATAATATATAACAATTTGCACAATTTATTTGTAATGAAAAATTCAACAACAAATACAATATATCAAAATATAAGCACTAAATGAAATTGCATATAAAATCACTGACTTGTTCTTTGAAGATAGAGGCTTGCAGAAGTAATCTCCTAAGACAGAAATTCATCCCTACACCAGTGCAGCAGTTCAATGGACATCTATCTTGCGGGATACAACTATCTAACCCAAGTTCTTGCACTCGAACTTGGATTCTTGGCGAATTGGTTGTGGTGTTTCTCTGTGAAGTATGAAAAGGAAGCAATGGAATTGTTGTTTTGGTTTCTGATCTAACGGCCATATTTATAATGGCGTAATGGAGCAGTTAAAGCCATTCATGTTTATCTCTAAGAACGGTTGTAAATGTTCACGTGATCAATTTTATCCTTTCGGAAAAAACTGAATGCAAAAATCCAAAACGTAAAAATGATACTTGTGTTTTTCGTCCATCTGAGCCCAAGAGGCCCAAGGCCCATCTTTGACATTTAATATATACACTCAAACCCTCCAAGTCTAAGGCCCAAGATCCATGCCTTGGCCCAATTCTTTTCAAACTATAAGTGAGTGAACTCACTTATAAGGGTAACTTTCAATAAGGTTTTGGGCGATGTGGGGCTGGGAGTCCCCCACAAGTTCCAACATATTCAACCTCAATTCGTAATTGAAATGAATTGAGCTAGAACAAAACATAAATTAGGCTCCTTTAAAAAATGAGCCAATTGAACTTTGATATGTTCAACGTATATAAAACTCGTAAACAACTGATACTTTTTTGTGATACAACTTAATTTGGTTTGACTTTGGCTCGTTAGTTAAAGTTTGGCTCATAAATTAATGTTACTTTATCTTTAGGCTTAAATGTCAAAATGGTCCATGTGTTATATCCCTTTAGCCAATTTAGTTCATGTATTTTTAATTTAGCCAATTTAATTCTAATGTTTGAGAGAGTTAGCCAATGTCATCCTTTTAGTTAAATTGCGGTTAAAAAAATTTCTTAAAATTAGTTTTCTGAAATTATAAGGGTTTTTAAGCTATTTAAAAATTTTTAAGTTGATTAGCATAATGTTAAAATTGAATAAAAATTGATCATAATCCACGAGCTGGTGGCCCAGTGGTAGAGGGTGAATTGCGATACTTCTTTCAACTAAAAACTGGAGGTCTTGGGTTCGAAACCTGATGCTGGTATGGAAGCTAGACTTGTGGCTAGGGGAATGTTGAAATGCCTCTGTGAGTCTTTCTAGCCCCCGGAAGGGGTGGATAACCATGGTTTGCCACCAATTGTCCCCTTTTTTAAAGAAATAAATAAATAAAAATTGATCAAGAGGAAGATCAGGATATTTCAACAAAATTGAAGGACTAGAGGAGGGGGATGTTGTGGGAGATAGACTTGGCAATTTCTTATACGATCTATTAATTCGACCTAAAACAACAACAAAATAACGGATTTCAGGTCAATAGGTCATTATCGGGTCACACGTTGAGAACCCATTATGAACAGGTTCTATTAAGTTTACCCGCAAGTAACCATTTCAACTCGTTACAAAAAAGTTAGTTTGATAATTTTAAACTACTAAAAAAAATCCAAAGCACAGTAGTGACAGTATTCAATCTCACATAAATGAGACTAAAAAAATTCCAAATCACATTAAAAAACCAGGGACTACCGAGTCCAATCCACCAGTGCACATAAGGTTCATATAAAGTACCACATCAAGCTCATTCCTAGATCTAATCCATGAAGCAGCTTTACCTTTGTGCAACCTTACTTTGCACGTGATGGAGACAGATTCAGTCTTCACATGAAGTACTCATTTCATGAACTCATCACCTTGTGGCACCAAGAGCAACACATCCAAAACAAATTATGTGATGCTGAAGATGATATGGAATGTCGTTTCAAACGACAAGTCAGTTTCTAGTCAAACCGTTAAAGGGGGAAAATGACTGAGAATCCAATCTAAGTTTTATATGAAGATTTGAAACTGAGATCTAGACCCAGAATGATCCAAACGTTAAACCAGAAATCATATACTACAGAGTTGACACAGATTTAATGCATGAGAAAAGGTTATGCAATTAGGGTTTCTAGTAAAGAACACAAGAGGAAGCTCAAAACTTTTTAATGCACTCTTAGAAATCTAAACTATCTAACCAAGGAACAAATGAAACCTATGACCCTTTCTTTACAGAAGGCGTGAATATTTCAGGGGACCAAGAGACATGTGTCAAGTCAAAAACCAATCACAAAGCCCCTATCGGGAAAAAGTTGCCAATTAGCCCATGTGGGCTGTCTTAATGTGTGTGCCCACCTTGCATGAAAGCAGCAAGAAATTTTGACAAGACACGACCACTAGACAAAAAGAAAATTTTAAGCATGAAATGCATATACATGAACAAACATTTAAGGTGATATGCCACAACCTTGAACATTTGTTTCCAATAACAACAACCCATAATCAGAGACTCCTAAAACCTAATTCGAACATGTGTGGTACAATTTAAAATAATGACAAAGAAATTACAAAAGTCTAGACTTCACACATATATACATATACAGACATAAAATACATTTTCAAAGGATAAACACACTACTATAATATTAGCTTTAGGTGTCGGACGATCCTGACGATTAATAAGTCATTCTAACGGATAAAAGATATCTGACACAAAATTTATTTACTATCAGATTAAAGTTACTTTCTGTCGGCTATATCCGACATAAATTCTTGGCGGATTTTTCTTGACGGATTAACCGCCATAAAACTATTATAACCCTCGGTATTTTTTAATTCTTTCTTTTTAATATTTTTAACATATTCTGGCTGTTTCTAAGTTAATGGTGACGGTTATAACCGATAGAAATTGACTATTTTATTATTTTAAAATGTTACATTGATTATAAATAAATAAACAAATGGTTTAAATGTTTTTTTTCACTCACGATCTCATTACCTAATCTCTGAATGTTTTTTTTTGCGATTTTTTACACATGCTATCTCGGAGAATATACAAACATATTTGACGGTTGCATCGTTGAAACTAGTTTCGTATAATGCATATCCTATCAAATTGATAGATTTAACAAACACTAACGAGTTAATGTTATACTTCCATTAAGTACAAAACATTATCCACTAGTGTAAATATTTTAAATCGAAGATCAAATTCGTTCAATGCATTCTTATAGGGTCGAGGAGTGTAGCTGTAAAAAATCATCAAAATCGGAGCTAAAATAACCGTTAAATTTTGATTTTTTGTTTATAACCATCAAAATTTTTTGCTTCGTTACCTAATCTCTGAATATTTGTTTTTTACAATTTTTTACGTATACAATCTCGAAGGTGTAAAAATAAGTTTGACGGTTGGATCGTTGAAAAAAGTTTCATGGAATGCATATTGCATCAAAACTGTAGATTAAACAAATACTTAGAGTTAATATTATACTTCTATTAAGTATAAAATAAGATTTTGTGGTATCAACTAGTCTAAATATTTTAAATTGAAGATCAAATTTATTCATTACATTCTTATAGGGTTGAGGAGGGTAGCTGTAAAAAATCATCAACATCGGAGCTAAAATACCCATTAAATTGTGGTTTTTCTTTTATAACCGTCGAAAACTTTTGTTCTGTTACCTAATCTCTGAATGTTTTTTTTTTACGATTTTTTACGTATGCAATCTCGGAGTGTGTACAAATAAGTTTGGCGGTTGGATAGTTGAAAAAGGTTTCGTAGAATGCATATTGAGTCAAAACGGTAGATTAAACAAACACTTAGAGTTAATATTATACTTTTATTAAGTATAAAATAAGATTTTGTGGTATCCACTAGTGTAAATATTTTAAATTAAAGATCAAATTTATTCATTACATTCTTATAGGGTCGAGGAGTGTAGCTGTAAAAAATCATCAAAATCGGAGCTAAAATAACTGTTAAATTGTGATTTTTCATTTATAACCGTTGAAAATTTTGTTCCGTTACGTAATCTTTGAATGTTTTTTTTTTACGATTTTTTACGTATGCAATCTCAGAGTGTGTACAAATAAGTTTGACGGTTGGATCGTTGAAAAAAGTTTCGTAGAATGCATGTTGCGTCAAAATGGTAGATTAAACAAACACTTGAGTTAATATTATACTTCTATTAAGTATAAAATAAGATTTTGTGGTATCCACTAGTGTAAATATTTTAAATTGAAGATCAAATTTATTCATTACATTCTTATAGGGTTGAGGAGTGTAGCAGTAAAAAATCATCAAAATTGGAGCTAAAATAACCGTTAAATTGTGATTTTTCTTTTATAACCGTTGAAAACTTTTGTTCCGTTACCCAATCTCTTAATGTTTGTTTTTTACGTATGCAATCTCGGAGTGTGTACAAATAAGTTTGACGGTTGGATTGTTGCAAAAAAGTTTCGTAGAATGCATATTGCATCAAAACGGTAGATTAAACAAACACTTAGAGTTAATATTATACTTCTATTAAGTATAAAATAAGATTTTGTGGTATCCACTAGTGTAAATATTTTAAATTAAAGATCGAATTTATTCATTACATTCTTATAGGGTCGAGGAGTGTAGCTCTAAAAAAATCATCAAAATCGGAGCTAAAATAACCGATAAATTGTGATTTTTCGTTTATAAACGTCGAAATTTTTTGTTCCGTTACGTAATCTCTGAATGTTTGTTTTTTACGATTTTTTACGTATGCAATCTCGTAGTGTATACAAATAAGTTTGACGGTTGGATCGTTTAAAAAAGTTTCGTAGTGGTGCGTCAAAACAGTAGATTAAACAAACACTTGAGTTAATATTGTACTTCAATTAAGTATAAAATAAGATTTTGTGGTATTCACTAGTGTAAATATTTTAAATTGAAGATCAAATTTATTCATTACAGTCTTATAGGGTTGAGGAGTGTAGCTGTAAACAATCATCAAAATCGGAGCAAAAATAACCGTTAAATTGTGATTTTTCTTTTATAACCGTCGAAAACTTTTGTTCCGTTACGTAATCTCTTAATGTTTGTTTTTTACGATTTTTTATGTATGCAATCTCGGAGTGTGTACAAATAAGTTTGACGGTTGGATTGTTGAAAAAAGTTTCGTAGAATGCATATTGCGTCAAAACGGCAGATTAAACAAACACTTAGAGTTAATATTATACTTCTATTAAGTATAAAATAAGATTTTGTGGTATCCACTAGTGTAAATATTTTAAATTAAAGATCAAATTTATTCGTTACGTAATCTCTGAATGTTTATTTTTTACGATTTTTTACGTATGCAATCTTGTAGTATTTACAAACAAGTTTGACGGTTACAGCATGGAAACTAGTTTCGTAGAATGCATAAATTTGCCTAAATTTTGAAGTGGGAAAAGTAATTTGTGCTAAATTTTTTTTTATGTTTTTCAAGTATTTATTAGACAATATTTAGTTTGTGCGATGACATTTTCATTGTACAATTCTCTTTTTGTTTCTTTATCGCATATTTTACATGGATTATTATCTATTAAACGAAAAATGTAAAAATTATCTATTAAACCAAACAATTATTTATTTAATTTTAAAAAACATATTCTATTTAAATACATATTATTTATTTATTTATTTATTAAACCAAATAATTATTATTTTATTTTTTAAAATCGTAACAAAATTTTGGAAACAATTATTTATTTAATTTTTAAAAACATATTCTATTTAAATACATATTATTTATTTATTTATTAAACCAAATAATTATTATTTTATTGTTTAAAATCGTAACAAAATTTGGGGGGGGAATTTAAAATTTTGGGGGAAAATTAAAAATTTTCAGAGGGAATTTTGGGGGATTTTTGCCGCCATTTTGTTTCTGTCGGTTATAACCGGTATTAATGAAATGTTTATGTCGGTTTTTATTCTAAAAAATTGTTTCTGTCAGTTTTAACCGACAATAATGAAACTTTTTCACAATATAACCCCTCATTCTCTTCCTTGCGCCGGTGACTTCTCCCTTCCCCCTTCCTTCCCCCTTTTCTCCTCTCCTCATTTCCTTCTCCTTTTTATATTTTTTGTTAAGCTTAGAAGCGCACCCACGAGGCCA